>NC_137743.1:21914946-24314946 GCF_963264785.1 Psittacula echo
CAGGGCAAAAAGCAGAGGCAGCTGGGCCTCGCCAGTGCCACAGCCTCGCAGCACGGGAGGGGCAGGAAGGGTTCACATCTGGGCCAGCCCCTCTGCTCCCAAGCAGCATGGTCCCCTTGCCCTCACCACCCCCCATCCACGGCTCCACCGCTCCGGGGCAAAGCAATGAGCAAGCAGAGGCTCGGAGGGGCCCGGCGACCGGAGGACGTACAAAAGGACAGAGACGTGGCGGGGGTTTTGCGGCGAGCGGGCGATCCGGCCGGCTCGCTGGGAGTCAGGTCCGATTCTCCGCTTGCAGCGAGGGCTCCAGGCCCAGGGGCAGGGGCTGGATCGCGGCCCTGCCTGGCATCGGTAGCCCATGCCCGCTGCCCCTTGGCTTGCCCGGGCAGGAAGGGAACTCAGGCGGCCTGCGCCAGGCTGTGCCCATCCCCATATGCCCGTGGCCCGGGAGGCCTGGAGACTCGGCCCAGCGCCGTCCGGCCCGGTGCGCTAAGAGGCGGCTTTGTTGCAGAAGTGTCTCTTCACATTGTTGGCTTTTCCCCGCTCTTTCTTTCTTCCTTTTTTTCCCTCCATTTTTTTTTTATTTTTTTTTCCCTTCCCCTCAATGAGGCTGCAAAAGGTCTCCGGCTTGTCTCGTTTTTGTGGCAAACGCTCTCTTGTAAAGAGGAGAGGTTAAAGTGTCGGTGACTGAATAAAGAGCAGCACACGTGGGCCTATTACCATTCAGGGCAAACAAATGGCAGAGAAGGGAAAAGCCAGCAGCAGGCAGGCAGGGGGAGCGCGGCCCCCCGGTGCACACGGCCCCCGCCCCGCTGTCAGGGCCCGTCCGTCGGCCTCCTCACGGCCCCGGCGTCCCCCAGACATGCAACCCACCCATGGCTCACAAAGGAGCGAGAGAAAGAGAGAGGGGGAGACATGAGGGGGTCTTAGATGGGAAAAAAGAAAGTAGCTTTAGGGGAATGTGCTGTGGAGTGTGAAATTGCAGCCCGTGGTGCTCATATTGTACCAGAAGCTCTCCAAAAACTCATCCTCCAACGTGACCAGAGGTGCTTAGAGGGGGAGAGAAAGGGGGAGAGGGGCTCGGAGACACAGGGGGAGGGGAAGGATGGGGGTCTTCTATTCTTTTCGCGCTCTCTTTCTTATTAATTCTTCGTTTAAAACCTAACTTTGTGTTTATTTGTAAAACTCGGCCACCAAGAGCAATCCCGGTCTCCTGGGCAGAGCGGCTGGGGGAGCAATGAGCGGTGGGAGGGGCCCCGTCTGCTTCCCCTCACCTTGCCCAGTCCAGGCAGCTTTGACCCCGCTCCCTCATCTTCACGCTGCTGCCCCGCACCTCGGCCCTGACCCACAGCCCTCTGCCTCTGGGAAGATCAGACCTTGGAATTCCTACAGCCAAGGAGTGATCCTGGTTTGGACACCCCTTTCCCCTGTATTCTCCCTAGGGAGAGGCAGTGGGATGTACAGGGCAGAAATAGCCCTGTACTCGCAGAAATAGCCCTGTACTCAGACAAAGCACCCCAAAGTTGCCCGGGAAGGTTTTATCAAAGCGCGTCTTTCCTCACAGACCCCTCTCACACACACGCTGACACTTTTCTTTAAATGCTCACATCCCTGGCTTGTTTTTGGGGATTTTGTTTGTTTGTTTCTTTATCTTTTTATAACCAGAGATTCTGCCCCCGACTTCCCCAAGCGAGGTTAAATTAGTTGTCGCAGGTCAGCAAAATACATATAGAAGGTCAGCGCAAATTTATCCTATAAATATGGTGCTGGGGGAGTATTAGGAGCAGATCTAAAACCCCCTCCAAACTACCAACATTTAGGCTGGCGAGCGCTCGCCCGCTTGGCAAGCGGAAGAAGAGCGGCGGTGTGCGAGACGAGGAGGTAGCGGCACCTCGATGTGTTGCTATACAAATACAAAACACAAATATAACCACAAAAATTCTGGCCCCGCAGCCACGCCGCAGGTCGCCTTTAACTGGTTCCCAGGGGCTATCAGCGACAGACAACCCATAGGGAACTGGGAGCCAACGTGGGTGCAAGTCCTGGCTCTGTAGCCAAGGACGACCGCAGACAGCACAGTCCCGGGGCTCCCTCCCGGCGGCAGCCGAGGTGAGGAGGCGGCTGCCGCCAGCAGCGGGTTGTTTGACCAGCGCCCGGAGACATGGCGAGCCCGGCGAGGTGCGGGAGAACCAAACCACCTCGGGGACCTCGCGGTTATGTGTATTGGGGGCCGGGGGTGGGAAATGGGATCAATGGAGAAGATTTCGGCTTGATCAGCTGGAGAAAGCCGGCTAATGAAGCAGATCGAGAGATGGCTATCGCCGCAACTCCCCCCGAAAGTTTTATTTTCTTGAAATTTCCGCAGGGAGGCGGCCGCCTCTTTTGAAGTGTAAATGTTTCCAGCTTGAGGAGGGGAGGCTGGGTTAGCGAAGAAGGGGGAGATCCTCAGATCCTCTTTGAGAAAGAGTATAAGAAATAAAAGGAGAGAGGAAAAGAAAGAAAAGAGAAAAAGGAAATGAAAACGGAAAAGCGAGAAAAAAAGGAAAAGAAAGAAAAAGAAAAAGAGAAAGAAAAAAAAAGGAAAGAAAAAAGAAAAGAAAAGAGAAAAGAAAAAAGGAAAGGAAAGAAAAGAAAAAGAAAGAAGAGAAAAGAAAAAAGAAAAGAAAGGAAAGGAAAGGAAAGGAAAGGAAAGGAAAGGAAAGGAAAGGAAAGGAAAGGAAAGGAAAGGAAGAAAGGAAAGGAAAGGAAAGGAAAGGAAGGAAAGGAAAAGAAAGGAAAAGAAAGGAAAAGAAAGGAAAAGAAAAGGAAAGAAAAGGAAAGAAAAGGAAAGGAAAGAAAAGAAGAAAAAGAAAAGAAAAGAAAAGAAAAGAAAAGAAAAGAAAAGAAAAGAAAAGAAAAGAAAAGAAAGGAAAAGAAAAAAAAAAGAAAAAATGAAACGAGACAGAAAGGATCTTTTAAAATGGGACAGGGAAAAAAGCACCTAGGGCTGGTGAAGTAGGGAAGGTTGGGGAGCTGCGTGTGGAGCCGTGGAAGCGGGAGGAGGTCTCGGCCCGTGGTCTCGGCCTTGCCCAGTCGGGCCGGGCACACGGACCAGCCCGGGGCAGCGGGGCAAGGCCTGAGTTTCTAATCGGGGCAGACAGAAATTGTTCTGTGGATTTAAATGTTGACAAAGCAATTCTTCCAGGAAGTATGGTGTGGGAAGGGGCACCAGGTGATACTGTGGTATGTGTGGTGGGGGAAGGGGACGGCGAGTGAGGAGCTCTTTCCTTCTTCTTCCTTCTTTTTCCTTATTTTCTTTTTCCTTTCATTTAATTTTCCTTTCTATTCCTTTCCTTCCCTTCCCTTCCCTTCCCTTCCCTTTCCTTTCCCCCCTCCCTTTCTTTCTTAAGAAAATGGTCTTGTTCTGCCAGGCTCGGGGCTTCCCCATTTTCACGGGTGCCCTCCACACCGTGGGACTCAAGCTTCGCCTTGCAGAGCGCTCCCGTTGTGTATTTCTCGAGTCTGTCATTCCTGCTTTCCTCTTCACTGAGATGGGGAAAGTGCAACAGGGAGCGAGGAAACTACGGCGACACACATTCTGGGGAGGGAATTTGTGGTCCGCCGGCTCCCGCCGCCACGCTGTTATCTCCTCGCCGTACAATCAACAGTTATAAAGGCCCAGAGCATCTTTGCGAAAGACAAAATGAACTCCCGAGTTGTTTCTGAGGGCCCAGGGCGGGAGGCAATGAGGAAGTTCCCTGGAAGCAGGGGCGGTTGGGGAAGGCAGGTACTGTGCCGGGAGACACATTTTCCACCGGGCACTGCTGGGGCTGTCACCCTCTCAGCCCGGACTCTGCTGTCGCCGCTCGTCTCAGCCCGATCCAGAAGGCGCGGGGCGATCGGGGATGCCTGGGGTAGGAGGCTGGGAAACGCTGCAAGGCGAGGAGCGACCGAACTGGGTCTGCGGGGGGCAGTTGTGAAGGATGGTTTCCAGGCACGGGGGGTACCGGAGCGGCAGCCGTGTCAGCGGCCAAGGGACGGGTGCCGCTGCGGGACCTAGCGGCCGCCGGGCCCCGCCGGCAGGTGCGTGCGCGGGGTCCGGGCTCTCGTGGGCCTCGCCGCCTCCGCGCGCCCGCCGCCGCCAAGCCGACCGGAGGGCGCCATCTAGGGGCCGCGGTGGGGCACGCCGCCACCGCCCCGCACCTGCGCCCGGCCGCCCCTCCGCCCCTGCGCGGGGCCTGTGCCGGGCTGGCGGGGATTGGGGGGGACGGCTGATAAGAGAGCGGGCGGGCGGGCTGGGTGCGGACACCGGTGGGCGAGTTGCGGGCGGCGGTGATGGGGCACCCGGCCCGGCGGCGGGGCTGCCCGCGGCCGCTCGCAAACTTGCCGTCCGGCGGGAGTTTCGCGGGAGGCAGGGAATGGGGAAGCGAAGAGAGGCGAGCTGGCTTCTCCAGCTGGGCGGCAGAGAACGCGGCTCCTGGCAGCGGCGGAGAGCCCCTACTCCAGTGGAAAAGCCACCCTGCGTGGAGAGCTGTCAGGAGCTGCGCTTGCATTTCGGCTGTGCCCGGGGAGCTGAGCGCTGCCCCTCTTTACATGTAACCCTCGGCAGCGTCAAAACCAAAAACGATTCTTTTTTGTTCTTCCAAACCATCCTTTTTGCACACAAGGAAAAGGGGGGGGGGGGGGGGGGAGGGAGAGAGAAAGATAAAACATCAGCTGAAGTGCCAGAATGATTTATGAGACAGTGGAAAACATTTCATAAAGATGTCTCTGAGATTCTTCACTTAAGCCAGTTAGAAAACAAAGGGGCTGGTGACAGATAGGCAGAGGGATGGGGAAGGAAGAAGGAGGAAAAGAGCAAAGTATATTCCAGGTGATGGTAAACTCTCAGCCCGAAAACCAAATCTGAGCTCAGAACTATTTCTACCCCGTATCTTTGACCCCGGTTATCACACTCTGAAGGTGCTGCTCCCACGCTCTCTGTTACTCTGCCACATCTATTTTAGCTGTAGACGTACTTATGAAATAATTTTAAAATCCCAATCTAGCATTAAAAGAGTAAAAAACAGCAGCAGAGATGTGGAGAGAGGGAGGCTGGATTCGCTGTTATTTCCCCAACTGCGTGCGAGGGGAAACTTTGCCATGACTGAAGTGGGCCCAAGCTACCGGGTCAGAGAGAGGCGAAAAGATCTCTCATTCTCTCTTTCGTTCTTTCTCCCTCTCTCGGTCTCTCCAGCGTCCATTTGTTTTCCTTTTTCTTGTATGTTTTTCCCTCTTGAGCTCTCTCTACCCTCCCTCTCCCTGTTTTCCCTCTCCCCCCTCACTCCCTTTCTCTCCCGCCCGGCTCCCACCCCAGCCGCACACCACGAAGCCCTAGTGTGTATAGCTCCCGTTTCATCCCGAGTAGTCCCCGTAGAAAAGAGCGGGGCCTGAGAAGGGACATGAAACTGCGGAGCCGCGTGTGTGTGCGTGTGCGGGTATTAAACACGGGAGTTAAAGGTCTAGAGCCACAAGGGACAACAAAGCGGAGCTCGGGTCCTCTCTCGCGGGCCGAGCAGACACGCGTGGCCCGGGGCGCTCGGGGCGCAGTGCCGGGGCTCCCCCGCCACCAGGTCCAAAGGCAACGCCCCCCCGCGCCGAGCGCCGCCGGCCCGGCCCTCCTCTCCCCTCTCTTCTCTTTTCCCCTCTCCTCTCTCCTCTCCCCTCTCCTCTCCTCTCCTCTCCTGGCCGCGCTCGGCTCGGCGCGCTGGCGAATCAGAGAGTGTCGGAATCTATTGCCTTTGTCTGACAAGTCATCCATCTCCGGGGAGGCGGGCGGGGGGCTGAGGGCGCTGCGGCTTTTAGAGAGACACACACCGGGAGCGGAGGCTCCAGTCTCCGGCCCCGGCTCCTCGCAACCACTTCCCACCTCGGGCGAAAGTCCGCCGGGGGCCGGATCCTCTGCCCGGCCGAGAGGAGGGGGCGCGCCGCCGCTCGCAGCTTTCCCGGGGATTGCTACTCCGCTTTGAACTTAAATGAACTAGCCCCGGACCGCGGGAGGAGGAAGGAGAGCCGCGTCCTCCTGCGCCTTCTGCCGCCCGGCCGCCGGCCGGCCCTTGCCCCGGCACCCCCTCCCCGCCGCCGGGGATGCTCCGGGCCCCCCCAGCCATGACACTCACCTGCCCCCCGGCGCCGCCAGCCCCCCGCTCCCACGGACTCTGCTGACTCCGCCGCCCCGGCCCCAAAGCACCCCGGAAAGTACTTCGCGCCCCGCTCCGCCGGGCAGGGGGGCCAGCGCTCTCCATCGCTCCCTCTCCTCTCCTTGTGTGTTTTTGTTGGGTTTTTTTTTGTTTGTTTGTTTGGTTTGGTTTGGTTTTTTTGTTATTTTTTTTCTCCCCTAAGTATTGAAGTTGAGTTGTAGAGGCGACACGGCGGCTTCAGCCGATTTCTTCCCCTTCCTTTGCCTCCCCATGGATATGCACTGCAAGGCAGATCCCTTCTCAGCAATGCACCGTGAGTACTGGAGCCCGGCTCCTTCCGCTGCTTTCCTTTTCTCATCCTTCCATTCCTCCTTCCCCAACCATTCTTCCTCACCTGATCCTCCTCCAGCTCCATCCCTTCACTGCCAACCTCCCCTCCCCTAGCCGAAACCCGGCTTAGAGAGAAGGCAGGACGGTCATTCGCCGGCCAAGCGATGGTGCTGGTCAGCCCGGGCCGGGAGCAGCGCTCCTTGCCGCGCCGTGCCGGGGCAGGGGCCGTGGCCGGGACGCCCATCCCGGGCCAGGGGACTACCTGCGGCTCTGCCCGTGCCGCGGGTGTGCGAAGGAAACCTCCCCGAACCAGACCTCTCCTCCGCAGCGGCACTTTCCCCATCGCCCCTCAGCCAACACGAGTTTATTCAGACTCGTGTCAGCTCTCGGGCCGGACCCTGTCGCTGTCCCTGTCCCAGAGGGCCAGGGCTTCCCTGCAGCCCTGCGCGGCCCTGGATCCCCAGTTACTCCGCTATCCGATGCTGTTCACTTTGATTTCGGGATGCAGTGACAGAGAGGGGAGACGTCAGGTTCAAATTAATGGCGGGTTGGTCGGTGGCGGTTCCGTGCTTTGGTCTGGTTTGGTTTGGTGAAAGGCTGGACTGCGGGAAAAATAGGACAATTGTATGGCTGGCAGATCTGGTGGCTTCGGAGGCTCCCAAGAAGTCACCATCCCTCCTGGCTTATTTACCAGATTCTCGGTGTGCATTTTAAACGCATTCCTGGCAGAGAGGGAAGTGCATTCGTGATATATTTTCACTTTAAAGAACCTTTCTGTAAAAGGGGAACCGAGAAAAGCGAAAAGACGCCTTCGACAGGGACTGTAACAAGGAATTTTCAGGAATTTTAATTTCACCTCAAGGAGGGAAAATATTTCCGAGATTTAAATTAAAGGAAAAAAAAACCCCAAACAAATAGAAAGCCGAGATTGAGAGCGAGCTTTTCGAGTCAGGAAATGAATAATTAAAAGCAATTTGTAACTTTTGACACCGAAACTTTTGAGGACACGCCCTGCCCGCTGCAGCAAACCCAACCGAAAAATGGAAATGTTGGAAGTTTAAAAAATCCCGATTTTTGCCGTGAGAAGGAAGACGCAGAAACACAAACCCATCCTCAGATCCCCAGACGGGGATGGAGGCAACTGTCTTCCTGTTTCCAATGAATGATTTCAAGGATACAATGCTTAAAACGTAGCGTTTAATTTTCTAAGACCTTTACCAGAAAACAGCTTCGTGCGTTAGACATGATTTTTAGTTCCCAGCGGTGCGACCGCTTCCAGCCGCGATGGCAGTAATTCTGCCTCGGTGCGATCGGAACATGCAGCCGAAAGAGGCTTCTTACTGCCACTGCTTTCAAAATAAAACTCCGGTGAGATTCGTGAACAATTTTGGGTTCCGATTAAAAAAATTAATAACAAAATCAACGTTTGATTTGTTCCATGAAGTGTATTTGTAGAGCGACAGACCGAGATATTAGTGAGTAATTAAAATACATGCAGGCTCGGGCTCCTCACACACAGAACATCATCTGTACGGCAGCGGGTGTGTGTGTGCACAGATATCGGCATTCACAGGCATATAAATACACACAAATATCTCGCTGCTCCGATAGAAATAACCTTAGAAAACCAAGGGACAGAGCAAAACAAACTCCTGTGAAAAATATCCGGACTGCGAGAATGTGAATTATTCATTTTTAATCTTTTTTGCATCTGTTGCCTTTTAATACTTTGTAATGCGAGTTATAAAAGGTGCCTTGAATTATTTATCATGGAGTTGCCGAAGAAATTGCTGTCCTGTAACTTTAGAGGCAACATGTGCAGAAGGGGTTCTGAACAAATGAAGAAAACACACGGCAACATACACCCGCGGGTTTCAGGACGATAAATATCCCCCCTCCCCACTGAACCCCTAAATACGTTTTAAGAAAGACTAACAAAAGAGTGCTGCGAATAAGCCCTGCTCTTGCGGAAAGGACGTGGAAGGCAGCCGGCGCCCGGCAGAGGCGGCTGGGCGGGTGTACGTGTAGGTGTTACTACAGGGGTGGGGGAGATGGAAAAAACTCTATTTGTGAGAAAAGGACTTGGATCGATCGCAGGGCAATGAGAGTTCCCACTAAGTTCAGAGCCAATAAGTCAGTGTCAGAAGCAGGGGAGAAAAAAAAAAAAAAAGAAAAAAAAAAAAAAACGAGCGAAAATACAAACAGATCATTTTTCAGCAAACTGCAAACCGAACAAAGATCTCTTCGCGAGGAAGATGCAGAGGGTTAGGGTTGTGTGAAAAGAAAGCTTTAATACAGTGTGCGCTCCACAGCTATATCAGCTGGCTCTTCGGAGATAGAGACGCGCAGGTAGCAGTGCCAGCGAAGCTGCTCCCCCTGCGAGCGAGCATCCATCCATCCATTCATGCATCCCTCCCTGCCGGGCAGGGCGAACCGCTCCCGTCCCTACCGCTGACCGCCCCGGTGGTGGTCCCGCCGAGCCCCTATAAGAGGTATTTCCTTTTATTCCCTCGCTCCGTTCCCTCGCCCGCGCTGAGCAGGTGCACACTTAGTTTTTTCCCCCAAGTCATTTCTCGAAATAGAGAAAAACAGATCGGAAAAAAGCGATCATAGAAGTTCTAGATGAGAGAAAGAGGGGTTTTGCCTGGAAAGGGGAACAGAGGAAAATGGAGCATTTTTAAAATTCTCTCTGAATTAGGTTTGTGTGAGGGGAAAAAAAAAAAAAAAAAAAAAAAGAAAAAGAAAAAAAAAGAAAAAAGACAGAACCGTACGAGTCTGTTAGAATTATAATTTATTTTTACTGAAGGATTTTTCCTTTCATGCTCGCAAGCTGAGAGAGGAGAGTGAGGGTCTGTTTGTAAACGAACACCGGCCGCAGGACACAAAATATTTTCTCACTCCCTCCCACTCCCTACATTTCTTTCCCTTTCTCTTTCTTTCTCTGCATCCCTTCAACTCGCATCCCAAAATAACGGGAGAGGACGCGGTGCATGGGGGACACACCGCGGGGTGAGGGAGGGCGGGGTTCGCCAGTAACTCTAATTGACAACGTGATAGAAAATCGTGAAAGAAAATGAAAGGAGAGAGGAAAAGCCTGGGAGCAGAGAGCAGGGGGCTGCGGCGGGGCCGCCTGTGCCGCCGAGCAGCAGAGCTCGGAAGTTGGGGCGCGCACCTCTCCCCAGCCCTTGGGAGAGGAGCCGCCGGGGCGCTCACCCCCCTCGCCCGCCGCTCCGGGCGAGGCAACCGCCGCTCCGGCGGGGGCCGCAAGAGGGACACGGGCTCTCCCGCCCAGCGAGGGAGGGAGGCGGCGTTCGGCGGACAGTCCCCGGCTCGTGAAATCCACCCTGCCTTCTCTTTCCTTCCCATCTTTCCTCCTTTCTTCCCCTTTCTCTCTTGCTCATTCTCCTTTCTTCTTTTTTCTTTGCCTTCTCTGTTTATATATCCTTCTCTCTATGTCTTTCCTTTTCTCTTTCTTGTTCTCGTTGTCTTTTTTTTTTTTTCTCATTCTCTGTCTCTTATTCTCCCTGTTTTTTCCTCTTCCTTTCTCTCTTTCTCCCTATTTCTCTTCTTTTCTCTCCTCCCCATGTGCTGTTCCGCTTCCCTTGACCCCCTGCCATCATCCCCATCCATCTGTAGTTACTGGAGATTTTGCAGTTATGAGTGGTGAAGAGCCCACGACTAACGGTGTGTTTCTGGTGTGCGTGGGTTGTTGTGTTTTTTTTATTTCTCTTTCCCCAGCAGGGCACGGGGGTGTGAACCAGCTCGGGGGGGTGTTTGTGAACGGCAGGCCCCTACCTGACGTGGTGAGACAAAGGATAGTGGAGCTGGCTCACCAGGGAGTGCGACCCTGTGACATTTCCAGGCAGCTGCGGGTCAGCCACGGTTGTGTCAGCAAGATCCTGGGCAGGTAAGGACAGAGGCAGCTCCTTCTCCTCCCCTGGGAAGGCAACGGTGCGTCCCTTCCCCACTCCTCTGTGACCTCCCTCCCCTCCCCGAGTGGCCCCAGCACCTCCGCGCCGAGGGCGCTCCGGGCTGAGCAGGGCCCCCGCCTCCAGCCGCCAAGGACGGGCTACCATCTCCCTGTTTGTGTTTGGAAACTCTTGGGATGACAGACAATTTGCGAGGGGTGGGCAGGAGGGCAGAAAAGAGAAAGGACCTGGGGGGAAGGGGGGGAGAAGAGAGAGAAAAAAACAGAAAGAGCGAAAAAAAAAAATCCAAAACGACAACAAACCCCCCAACTCGCAACAATCCGCGAGCGGCCTTAGCAAACACACGGGTAAATAAACACACAACGGGGCAAATAAATAAACAAACACCCGCGGCAACCGATCGGCGCCAAATGTGGTGTGAAATATCCGCAGAGCAGGCTGGGGGGTGGGCTGGCGGCCCAGGCCCTGCGGCTGGGCTGCGGAGCGGCGTCAGCAGGCAGCAGAGCCCCGGGCGCTGCGTGCGGCTGCCAAGGACCGGCCAGAGCTGCGGGCAGAGCTGATGGACACGGAGAGATGGGCTACAGCTGCCCGCTACGGGCACCCGCTGCCGGGGGTCACGGAGAGGGCTGGGGATGGATAAATCGTGCTCCCGACCCACAGCCCTGCCAGCGCCCCGAAACGGGAAAGCTTGGCAGGGGAGGAGATGTGAGTCCGGCACTGCTTGCGCTCCCTCCCCGGCCGCCCGTCCCGTCCCCGCGGTCAGCGGGCCTCGCCTCCGGCCAGCTGCACCGGGGAGAGGGTTTCTGTTTTGTTTCCCGATGCCCGGGCCTGAAACGAATGTGTGCGTGTAAGGCGGGGGAACGGAGAGTCAGCGAACAGCCCAGCGCCCCTCGCTTCTCACACATAGGGGAAAAAAAGAGGGAGAAAAAAGGTGGGTGGAGGGGAAGGAGAGCGGGAGCGAGCCCTGCAGAGGAGAAGGGACCTCCCCAGCTTCAGCCCAGGCGGCCCGGCACCCCGCTGAGCTGCGCCATGCAGCCCCCGAGCAGCCGCGGCCCGACGCCGCGATCCGGCGGGCCGAAGCCAAGGTGGGGAGCGGGACCGGGGGCCGCGGGGCGCTCCTTGGGGCAGCCGGGCACCGGGTGCTCCGAGGCGGCGGGGCTGTGCCGAGCACGGCAGTCCACTGACCGTCCTTTGTGCAGGTATTACGAGACTGGGAGCATCAAGCCCGGCGTGATCGGAGGGTCCAAACCCAAAGTAGCGACCCCCAAAGTAGTGGATAAAATCGCCGAGTACAAGAGACAAAACCCGACAATGTTCGCCTGGGAGATCCGGGACAGGCTACTGGCCGAGGGCATCTGCGACAACGACACGGTCCCCAGTGTCTCCTCAATAAACAGGTAAGGGCAACCCCGCAACCCTGCTCGCGGCCTAACTGCCTCTTCACAGCCCCATAAAACCCCTGTCAACAGCACAGACAGCCCGATCCTTCCTCGGTCAGGTTAGATCCAGACTGCTCCAGCCCCCGGACCGCAGCGGGAGTGCTGGGCATGGCCCGCCAGCCCCCGGCCCCGGACCACCGGGCGCTGCCTGGCCCCGCCAAGAGCCCCGAGCCCAGGCCCGGGCAGCTGGGGAGCAGTTCTGCCCCAGGGCTCGCTGCTCCTGCCGGACGGCTGCGGCTTGCGGCTCGCCCCCGGGCCGGACGGACAGCAGCGCTGCGAGAGCAGTAATCTCCCCGCCGAACAACCGGCGGTGCCGCAAGGCCGGGGGGCAGTTCGGAGTGACGGGTGGTGGAGCCAGGTTTTCCCCTGTCCCTTTTAACACCCTTCTCGAGCGGTCACTGACCGCCAGCCTTGCCGCGATATCAGGGCTCTGAACGAGCAGCTGCCCTTACCCGCTGCCAAGCCGTGCCTACAGCCCCGAGCCGCTGAGCGCTGGATGGGGAAGGCTTTCCTTGCACGCTCTCCTCCGTTTCACACCCTATCGCTATCCCGAGGGAACGGCTAGGCAGGCACGGCGGCCCCTTCTCCCGGCGGGGAGCGCTGCTCCCTGCGGTGCTGCGGCTCCGGCCGATCCCGGCCCTCGCAGCGCGCTAGGAAGCAGCAGAATCGATTCAGCACTGGCGAACAATTTCCCCCCATCTCCTTCCCCAGATGCTAGGGTGCGACTTTTGCTGGTGGAGGGAGTGGGATTTGGTCTCAGGCTTGAGGTGACAAAAATAACCATATGACAGGCAAAAAAAAAAAAAAAAAGGGTCGATGCCGGAGAGAAAGGCCGGTGATAGCTGTAATCAGGTACTAACACACGGCAGGGCTGTCCACATGCCTGCACATGCAAACGCGGCATATATCGGATCTTCACATTCTGGCAACACACAACACTCTCATACACACAGTAAAAGTAATCACGCTGGTTTAGTGCAATGTAATATACAGATACCTCGGCTATGCCCTCAGAAATACAACCTCCAGAAACAGAGTAACACAAGGGTATTTGCAAAAGGTACATACATAGGCGCGGAATACCTCACCAACTGAGCAAGAACGCACAAAAATTTGCATGCAATCCCAAATATACAGTGCTTCCCACTCAAATAAATGTATATAGGGTGTAGGTAAATATACGTGCATGCTCTTGTAGCGTCCGCATAGATAAAACTGCACAAGTCAGTATATTGGCCCTTTTTGATATATAACAAGTTTAGCCAGATCTTTTTTTAAAACCTGGTGTATTTATAGCAAGGGAAGCAAAAAATAAATAGCCAGGAAAACGCAGTGGTATTTTTTGTCTTGCACTTTTCATGGCAGATTTATCAAAATATGTCTAATAACTCAGACTGTGTATTTCTAAATCTGGCATCCTATATAAATGGGGTTTAATATTTTGCAAATGATATGGAATTATCCCAAATCATCTTGAAAACAGCAGGTAGAATTAGCTAGTGGAATGTACCTTGGCTAAGAAAGATTCCCTCAGACATACTGTCTCTGTAATATACTGCTAGGCTACCCTAGGAAATTATCCCTGTGTGTGCCATCTGTATTAAAATGGTTATTAAGTTATGAACAGGGTAACATAATACTGATCGGCTAATTATACACCCTCCTAAAAAACCTCCAGGTCTCTGTTACTCTCTCAGTCAGGTATTGAAATAATAACAGTTTGACATTCAGACACCTTACAAAGGCAGCTGCGGAAGGACAGCCAGCTATCCCTGAGAGGAATTCAGCTGGTGGTACAGAAGTCCAGAGGAATGGCTCTGGGCTCTTCTGAGGAAGAGCATATTACAGACCCAATGCATGTGCATACTTCAGCTAGCTCAAGGGATGTTAGCAGCCAAACGCTGCTGAAGTCCCAGCCTCATGCCTGGGTTGTGATGTTCCAGGCAGAAGGCCTGGCGCAGGTTTTGCTTCCACCTCTGCTACCAGTTTGTGGCAGGGCTTTGGGGTTCTGTACCTCAGTTTCCCCACCCTGTAACTGAAAACTGATCCTTCTCAGAAGCAGGTGGGAACAGATGTCAGATTGTGCTCATAAAATGCTTTGAGAAGGACAAGAACTTTGTAGCTACTAAGTGTTACGACATTGAAGAGGCTCAGCTGAGACCCACCATGTTTGATTCATACTGCGATGGAATTTGAGTGTGTGGTCACCAAGGCACAAGAACATTTTGGCTTGCTATGAGTAAGTCTCCATTTCTTTTAAAAATTCAGGCCCCCATTTTGTATGGGGCTCCTCAAAACTCACGTCTGTGAGAGAGCCCATCATATCACAGGTCATAACGTTTGCAAGTCTGCTAGGCAAGAACAGGACAGCAAACCAGGAAAAAATTCAGTGGAATATGAAAGAGCAAGCATATAAGGGCCCAATCCTGGTGCCACAGAGAGTAGCATGAGCTTCATCACTTTGGTGACTTTTGTGACTCCAGCTCACAAAACCCACAAAACACAAAGAGGGACTAAGTTCACGGTTAAATACACATTTTTTTCTCTCTCCCATTGTCAAAATAGACATGCAGAATTGGGTCAATCTCTTGTAACAGCACATCCCTTACCAGTAGTATGATCACAAATTGGAGTTACTCTAAACACTCCAAGTCTCTGAGTAGTTTTGGATAGATGACAATTTAAAATCCCAACCTTCTAGAAATAACTGTCATCTTATTTTTGCAAAATATGGAGTTTCCAAAGCAAAATCTGCATTGGCCCAGTGTCCAGAACTATTACTGCTCATCCACGAGCAGTTTAACTTCTTGAAATCGTAAGTGAGGCATTTATGGAAATACAAGTTACCTATGTCCTTAGATAGACCGTGCGTATTGCGCTTCAAAATGGAGATCCCTTGTACACACTAACAAAATACTTCTGGTTATTCTAAGATTTTCTGGAAGTGTGTTAATTATATTTTATTTTCTTTCTGGGGATCCATCTAACATTACTAAAGGCTTTCGGGTGAGTGCCTGCAAAACAGTGCAGTTTCAATTCCGCTTTTAGAGTCTCCCTAAAACATTAGAAAATCTATTTTCTATGAATAATTTTTGTGATATATAAATTCTGTGTGCCTGTATTGCACTGATCTCCCAGTATTGCACTGAGAATATCATGAAGCATTTAGGACAGCATGCAATTCAGTATTGAGATTTATCAAACACTTGTTCATACCAAACTCGGGCAGATAAAGGCTAGATGCAAACTCTAGTGAAAATCATGACTTAACTACCCTGTCAAGAGTCAGGAAAAAAATTTAAGTCTTCTGCTATGCGGTAATTTTCCTTTAATTATGGCAAAAAAGTCTAGAGAGTATACTAGTTAATAAGCAAAGCACACCAGAACTGACAGGATCAAGAGAGAAGAGTTATCTCTGCACTGGGAGCTTTCCTGTTCCCGCTTCATACATTCGATACGATACAGTATAAGCCTGTTGTGTGTGCGTAGGTACACACACACATATACACACATATATGCAGTATGTAAACACACATATACATAGCACATGCAATTGAGAAAAGTGCAAGTGACAAGCTCTTAATTCCTTGGTAAGCAATTCATGCTTACTTTAAATCACTTGAGCACCTTTCTTCTTGAGCACCCTGTCAAACTTTTCCATTTGTCATATGAATATAAATGAGTTATCTTTGGTCACTTTGGGTTAGAGAATTTCAACTGGACTCAGGCACTGCTGTGAGCCTTGTGGCGGTCTCCTAAGTGTGAACTCAGAGGCAGATGTCAGTGAGAATTTTCCCTTTGCTTTGCAGCATGTACAGTCAGTCTAAGAACACAGGTTTCTTGAGATAATAATCACCCCACAAAAATCTTTTGAATTAGGTGGTGTACTTCAGTGGGAACAGGATGGAACACATCACAACATGCGCTCACAGTTATGCAGCAAGTGATGCAATTGTAGTTTAAGCATTATTTCCTGCTTCTCTTAAATTAATAAATTCTTTACAGGCCCAGAAGGGCAAACTCCTCCCACCCTCCCTCCACCCCAATTTGTCCCTCTATCTCAGCTCTCCTGTGGCTGGGTTCTGTACTAGGGAACCCCAATTAGTCTTTATCCAAGGAATGCCAAAGCCAAAGTACTATGGAAGCCAGTCAGCTGAACTGATACACTTTGGACCCTGAGTTCCTGAGAGTAACCCTAATTAATACCCCACAGCAGAGAACAGAGTTTAGTGTATATATTATCTCAGTCAAGCCATTAGGTGTTTTTCAGTCTTCACTTAGGTATTGGATATACATTAAATTTCTGGTGTTAAGTGCTTGGTTTGGGGAGATGTTTCCTGTTTCATTATATAACAATCGGCTAATGATTCCTAGTTAAAGTCTCTGATAATGATGTGCTTTTTAAAAACACATGTGGAAGACACACACACACACTGATTCAGGTTGTAATGACTGACGAAATGTACATTGAAGTGCTATTGCTCATGTGGCCAATTCAGTGGCTGTGGGTAGGCCTGTAGTTTAGGGCAAAGAATGGCATATTAGGAGACCAGATTTCTCTTACCACTAACTTTCTGGTTGATCTTGGGCCGGTCACACGGACTCCTTATGAGGCTGCTTTGCCAGCTGTAAAATAAAAATAACAGCATTTAGCTACCTTTGTAAAACTCAGTGTGACTTTTCACTAAAAATGCCCATGGAATTCAACATGTAATGAGAAAAGGTTCAAAACTGGATCCCAGTTTGTTCTACATCAGCTGAGGTTCTAGCCCATGCAAGAATTTAACAGAACCTCAATTCAGGCAAATGTAACATCTCAAGACAAACAATCGAGTCTGGCAAAAAGCAGGTGATTTAGGGCAGGGGTTGTGTCACATGCAGAAGAAATCAATGTTACGCGAACAGCTTTCTGAGTCACTCTTGCTAGCCTCCCTTGAGAATTTTCCCAAAGGACACCCTGGCGAAAGTCACTTGTGAATATCACCCTGTCTTTCCCACAGAAAAAAATTGAATTCTTGGTGGACAGGTAACGAGTCTAGGGAGAAGCTGGAAGAGTAGAGAGTATCTCTAATAGCACCTCGTTCATAGGGACCAAAACCAGTGACAGCTGCATGGCCCACAGTGAACACAGGGTGAATTACATGGTTTTAAGTGGCAAGCGTGTGTGCGTGTCACACAAACCTACCACCACCATCAGTATTTAGCAGCTACAAGTCAGTTTTCTCAGTAGGGAGGCCAAGGATTAGACCGGCCATGTAGACTGGATTAGTCTCTGACTGACCATGTGTTTGCTGGTGTAAGGCAGGGATGAAGAAAACTTGTCTGACACTACCCAACAGAGTTCACCAGGCCTCATAACGTGGCGCTTCCTAGCACACACAGAAGCTCGGGATGCTATGAGGAATCCTCTCCCTTAGCTGATGCTGAGTTTAAGGTTCCCATGCGGTTTCCTGCATCAGGGCACGCTCTCAAGGTAGAACACCTCTACTGCCAGTTGCTCTCAGCTGAGCAAAGAAAGCGATTGGGTCACACAGGGCTTCATTAAGGGAATATGCTCCTTTAAATTCAGATTCTTTTCCATCAGACACAAACCTGGCATTATCTTCTTTTTATCATTGCAAATAAAGGACAGGCTCATAAAGCAGAGGTTACAGACAATGTTACTGCAGCTGGAAGAGTAAATGAATGCTCACAGCATTTCTCTTTGTCTTATTCCTCGTATCTGGCCACTGGAAGGTTGTATGGTGGGAACTACAATAAGCTAGCCGCATTTTTTCTGGTTTTCATATTGCAGAGATATTAGCTCAACAGAGGTAGTTAGCAAGTAAAATTGGTTGTGCTTGGGAAGTTTTGAGCTCTCTGTTCTGTGAACCTTGAAGTTCAGAAACACATCGGTCCCTTTATCACCTGAAAGTCCCAGCCCTTCTTTTTTTGCATAGATGTACAGAAAGCTTGATTTTTGTTGGAAGTTAAACATTTTCAAGCTTTTGAATCTAGTGAGTGATTGCTGCATTCTGTCACAGAGGTAGCTGCATTTCAGTGCTGGGTGAGTGAGTCTTACGGAGCTAAACCTCATTTACCAGAATCACTATTATGTGAAAAAACTCATTTGACTTTGGGAGAAAAGAGGAGAAAATATAAGTGGCTTGGCCAAGCAATGATGAAGTGGTGAGAACAATACAGTGATCTGAAGGACACAGTTCCTCCAACAGGAAAGGAATTATTAGTGTTTAAACAAAGCAGCATTGCCAGGAGTGAAGGGAGGGAAATAAGAAAGGAAACATTTAAATGGTAGCAGAAGGTATCCCCTGATAGGGAGGTCCATTAAGTTGTGGAATTGCATCCCATAGGAATTCCTGATTTCTTGGAATATATATGGCATATATAGATGGCATTAATAACAAGCAAACATATAATAAGAAATAATCTTGTGTTGGCTAAAGAGAGAGATAATGCTTTAGCAGACCAGCTGGACCATTTATGATATGATGACATGACGCATACAAAACAAAGTCATGTTTTCAGCTGTATATCAAATATCCTAGAAAACCTGCCTCTGATCCTAAAGTCCATTCAAACAAAAGATTTCCATACTACTTGAACAAAAAGACATGACTTCTAAACAGTTGGACAAGGCTGAGCTTCGCTTATATTCCATGGTCTTCAAATTCAGGCATGCTGAAATTCAAATGGAGTTTAAGCTCTCTACTTACAGTTGGCAAAATATTCAGGGATCCCACTTTTGGGGAGGGCCTCTATAAATGCAAAGGTAGAGACTTCCAAAAGTGTTTGTCACTGGCCTGACATCCGCACAGCTAACCAGGGCTTTAGGAAATCCCATCTGTGTGTAAATGGCTCAGATGATGAATATTGCTCATGAAAGCATCAGAGAGGTTTGAGTTTTTCTCCCAAACAATTATTCTTTAAACAGAGAGCTAAGAGGAATGAGGATTTTTCCACTGTAATCCCAATTAATCTATTTGACCCCATACACGCATGGCCATATTTTCCACTCCCAGCTGTTTAAAAATGTCAAGGCAGTGTCTAAATCATGCAATTGGCATAAAAATCACTAGTAATTGTAATACAATGTGGGTTTGTTTTTATTTGTTTTCTCTTTTCTACTGTAAATTTTAAAAGGGATTTGGATATCTGACTCCCATTAAACAACTTAAAAAACACCTTAACAATGCAGCCCTTTGAGTCTCCAGGGAGCTGACAGGCCCCTTTTCAAGCCCCCCCCCCAACCACTGGAAACATACTTTATTAAATGAGAACTGAAATTCTCATGCTATCACTTGACTAGAGGATCTGGAAAACCCACAACAAATACCGTTAGGCTTGTGATGAAATAGTAGACAGTAGGATATTCAGCACTAGCCTCCAATTTTCTCTAGTGCCAGTAACTGAGAGCTGATTTTGTAGCACTTATATGGCTATCTACTCAGCTGAAATCACAAATCTAATCACTCCGTTTCCAAACTCCTCAGAGTGCACTTACAAATATTCATTTCCAATCAATTTGCACCTGCTAATATTTCTCAATGCTCACTTGTGATGACAGAGTCAGAAGCAATGCCAGTGCTTGCTATTTCTATTGCAATAGCATAAAGAAGCTCTGTGCATAGATCACAACCTATTGTCCAAAACAGGCACAGCATAAATAGGAATTTCTTTCGAGAGGATCTTTTAGGAAATCTCTATATACACACACGTCTTTCTTTACACCATTGCCTTAGCTTCTACTAGGCTCATAATTCAGACAGTCCTCAAGGTTTCAGGGATCCTGAAACAAACATCTTTGTTGTAGGAAATGAGACATCTGGCCAGGGCTCACCCACCAAGCCCAAGTCTAGGTAAAAAGCAGAGCAAAACCGGAGAGCCCTCTTCTTTGAGCTCATACCTGACAAGACGGAGGCTGAACACTAGCCAGACTTCAACAGCCTCCCCTCTCTTCCTCGATGAGTAGGCATATAAATAAATAAATAAACGGCATCCTAACTGCACTGAGAACTCAATAAAACAATCACATCAAATATGAGGAGGTATAAATCTCATGTCTGCACAGGTAACCCACACAATTGCTTTTATTATGGCTCAGCCTGACTTCATTTATTACCATCCGTGGCCTGGGTGAAGGATGTTTGCATGGAGGGTGGTCTCCTGGTGAAATCCTATCCCTGGAGCAGTGACAATCAGCCCATATAGAGGTGGATTTTGGTGGGGAGACCAAAGGCAGATCCATCTGTTTGCATGAAAACCAATCAATAACCCTGTAACTAGACCCCTTGTCACTGGGAAATGGACAACACAATATTCAATCCTGGAGCCATAGGAGAGAATAGCTGTGGTAGAGGTGTGACGAATGACAGGATGTACGCATGAAGTGTTTGAGACATATGGACAGAATATGTCTGTTCATATAGACATTGAGAGAAAGTGATGGAGTAGGAGGAGCATAGAAAGTACATTTATATACATGGTAAGCAAATTTTAAAGGTTGATGTGTTCAGAGGAGGGTATGGGGAAGGTAAAAGCAGAGTTATACTGCAGTTTTTTATAGGACATTTATAGGAGGACTGCGAGCACAATGCAGATAGGCACCTTTGGGGAACTGCACTTGATGGTTGGAGACTACACATGAGTGGATCAGTATATGGCAGGGAACATGTCTCTGGGCAGGTACATAGACGGTGACACAAAATGCTGGTAGGCTAAAGGAAGCATATATGGGAGTTTGATGTGGTTGGGGAAGGATATTCCTTTGTCCTCTGTCTGGCTTGGGATTTATGTGTGCACTAGTTTTGACAGAAAGGAGGAAGAGTGATGTGCCAAAAGCCAGAGTTAACGGACTGTGAGTTCACAGATAGGCTTCCCAGAGAATGCTATGTATGAAACATTTACCCAAACCTCACTGTTATATCAGGAAGGGAGATTCTGGCGGCTTGTCTCTGCCTGTATGAAAAATAGAAATAGGACATTTCTTGCTGCTGTCACCCCTTAGCTCTGCAGTTCCTGTAGCTTTTCTAAAATCTGTACAGTGTATTGTTCCCCAGGCTTCCAGCAACTCCCCCAAAACATGCACACACGCATACATACAGAGAAATGCTTGACTTTGCCTCTATTAATTGCTCCTGGCTGGGGCCAATTTAGTTTTTATTCTTTTGGCTCCATTTTGAACAGTTCCTCCTCCTTCCAAGATAAGCACCCTTCCCTCTCTGCAGGGTCCAAGGCACAGGGTTAAACATCCATCTCTGGTTGGGAGGCAAATTGCATCAGGAATTGCTATCAGCTCTGCTCAAAATGCCCATCACTGTAGTTCAGTTGAGAGGGTGGTATCCATGTTGTGCAAGACAGATTAATGTCTGTTAGTTTATAAAAGGAAAACCAGAGACTGTGATGAGATGACGAAGTCACAAAAGAAACCCTCACATACCTGTCAGACAGGATGCCCTGCACTACCTCTAGCTTCAGGGTAACAACCCAGTCCCTCTTTGGTCATGGAGGGTTAATATCCCAGCCCTTCAATTCCCTGACCTAGTCCTCATTTTCTTCAAACTGAGCTGAAATATGAGGGCAACCCTCATTGCCCCACAGCCCATTTTCAAGCTTTCACTTAAAAATTGTGGTAGTCTTTGGGCACTAACATTTGGGCACATCTTAAAGGGTCTATTGCCTCTCAACATACTCATATTTCTCTAAAACTTCTTTTAAGAACAATTTTTGGTCATCTGCCTTAAAAAAGTAAGGCCACGGAACAATGTAGCTATGTAATAGCGCCTGCTTTAATATTTGCTTAAATTTAGGCCCCTTGTTGGTTGTTTAAATTTAGATTTTTTTAGCTTGAAAAAATGTACATTAATACATAAATCATACATACACAAAAAAAAATATACACACTTATTAATAAAATCAATATGGAAGGGAGGAGATGTAGAACAGGAAAGGAAGGAATATGATTTCTGAAGAAAAGGACATGATGTTTGCGTACTAAGGGCATGGGGGAAGCATATTTCTGGGACATGCTATGTATAAATGGGCCAAATGAGCAGAGTGGAAACTGCACAATGCCATAAATTCCCTCTCCCTACGGAACAAACAGCAAATGTAGAGTTTTAAAGAGGTGGTACTTGTGACACTAAAGGAGGAGAGAGCAGGAGGAGAGCTGGGTGGAGTTGGGGAAGGAAAGCATAAGGATGGAGTGAAAGGCTAAAGCAGATTTTACTTGGATACTGTCAAAACCAGACCACTGCATTTTTACATGAGGCCGCTTTGGCCACTGTGCCAAACAAGATGCAGAGTCATCCACTACTGACATCCAGCTCCCTTATGTGGCTTTAACAACTTTGGGCTCTGCGTGTGCGTGGGTCAAGGGTCTGTGCATATGGAGGCAGCCAGGATGGGGACACAGGAAGTGTATCTGGCTGTGTGCTGATTCTTGTGAGGTGCAGAAGCTGGAAAGCAGGGGGGAACTACAGGGTGATGGTGTGTGCACATGAGAGCATATGTATAAATTTGTAAAGATGACTGCCATAATTCTCACCCCTTTTGCAGATAACATGGATTTCTGTGACCTCCAAATATTTAAAGAAAAATATATGCCTATGAGTAACTCCCTCATGGGTCTTGGTGCCCAGTGGGCAAAACTGGTGGGGCTAGTGGGACAAGAAGACATGGAATGGAAAGGAATGTGGCCCATTTCAGGTGGATGTGTATACAAGGAAATGCCCCTGGCACAGTGAAAGGCAGTGGATAAAGTGATCCTGGGAAATCCAGTCTTTAGAAGAGTGCAAGAGGAGGGTGCCAGCCCTGTAAATGAAGCCCTTATGCTGCTCAGAGCGCCACCTTTCCCAAATGAAAGCACCTTCTGCACCACTTGCATGTGCTCTGGGATCACTCTGGGCACAGTGAGGTAATTTGAGCATGGAAACCTGGGTGCATTTGTGCAGATAGGCCCCTGAGTCTCTATTGTTCCACCAGACAATCTTCCCTGTAATAGATATTTGGGCGAGACATGCCCTATACCCCATGACATGTGTACAAGTAGGAGCATGGTCATATCACTAGGGCAACATGTCCAACTGGGAGTATAGACTTATAGCAAGTAGGTATTACTGGTCTGCGTAACAACTAAGAAAAGTCTTACCCATGGAAACAACATTGTAACTCTACAGTTACATGCAGGGAGTCATAGAGGTGAGCAAAGGCACGGCAATACGTCTCGGAAGCCTGTCTATTTTTGTGGGGTTCTGCACAGGATTCTGCGTGACAGCTTCCTGATGGCAAGGCAGTCACGTGAATGCACTGATGAACTCTGGGTGTGATCAGATGGTTGGGGGGGGGTCCTAGCAGTGCTCCTCTCTTTTTGTCAGCAGTTCTTTGGTTAGACCAGGGGATAAGGTGCTATGGCAGCCATACCACCAACGTGCTGAGGAGAATGCAGCTGGTGAGATGGGCAGCGTGAGTCATACAAATGTGTATGAGTGTGAGTACAGCAGGGTGGCATCTGCTGAGGTGTGTGAACACAGGAGGTGTGTGGCAGGGTGGGTACAGATACATATATGCAGAGACGTCATGTACAAATGCTGGAACATGTGCCTGCCAGGGGTACCTAGTGCATCTGAGGGAATGGGGGGTGTATATGGCATGATATATTTGTCAGGAACTGAATGTGTCCTAGTTCATCTGATACCTGGGGATAGTGGGGGCAGAGGGGTTACGCTAAAGGAGATATTTCTAATGACAGCCATAGTTTAATGCACTGGACTCTGCCTTCCCTTCCTCTCCCCTCCCCTCCCTTCACACTCTTCTCCTCATTACCCAGGTTATCTTGTTTGGGTTAAGAGGCCAATTTCAACAGACTATAATTGAAGAGTGAAGAGAATCTGATAAGATAAGGAAGGGACATCATTCCTCCAGGGATCAATAGAGGTTTCATGTTCCTCCTTCCCCTGCTGTGTCCCTAACACGCTAACACTCTGTGTCCATGCGCCTGGTTTATTTGCTCTGCTTGTCTGCAAGCCCAGAAAGGAAGCGTGGGAGCAAGGGGGGCTGTAGCCCCATCTGTCACAGAGCCAGAGCAGGGGCAGGGGAAGAAGGAAGGGACAATGGGGACACTGGTGGTGATATTGTCCCCTCCACCTCTGGGAGCCAGGAGGAGGCAGGGAAGTGACAAGCCTGATGCCCTCCTGGCTCTGTCAGGGGTATGGGCTCACAGAGGAAGTGTTCACCTTTGGCCTTTTATCTCAGCATTGCACTCTGCAAGGGAAGTATATTGATAATTTGTCTAGATTTAGACTTGCTTTTCCTAGAGTCCCTGTGCACACAAGCCCAAAGCTTTCTGTAAGCACTCATGGGGTGACCTCTTAGGGCAGGGTAAGGGAGGTATAATTACCCCTACCACGAGGAAGGTGGTAGCTGCTCCTGATTAGGTTTATGTTAGGATCTGGGGTTCAGGCTTGACAGCCACAGTATCTTACAAACCGCATTTAGTAGTTTTTCGGAACAAACCAGCATTAGAGGATCCCCTTAAGAAACATTGAGCTGCCTCAGCAGTGAACAGAGGTTCCTTCACGACAGGGCTGCCAGGGCTCCCACGCTGCACAAGCAGAGTTTGCTCCACTCCTGCGTCACGCTCCTCAGCAGGAAGACGTGTACTTCACACAAGCAGCGTGAGGTCCACACGAACCCATGCACGGGGAGCAGTGCTGCCTGGGGCGGTACAAAGACGTCTCTCCGGGAGGCCGAGCCTCTCACATCAGGCAAGCACTGCGGGTGCTCCCCTGTCCCCACAGCCAGCATAGGGATGTTTGGGCATGGGGAGATGAGCTGACAGGTTAGTAAAGTGCAGGGTCCAATCCAGATCCCATACAACAGGGCTGGGCAAGTTTCTGGAGAACCTGAGACACAGAGGGGTCTGGGGCTGAGATATCTTCTTGCAGCTGATTCCTCTTTTATTTTTAACACCCAGAGAAACAGATGCTGAGAGCAAGTCAGTCATGCAGTGAGCATGTGGCAGAGTTGGGAATACAACCCAGATCCCCTGACTCCCAACCTCAGGCTTTAACCACTAGACCATGCTTCCCTCTAAGCCACCTTGAACTTTCCTCAGTGAGGATGGGGGCTACTAAGCCTCTGTGGGCTGCAGTTTACCAAGCTGTCAGGAGTGTGCTCACTGGACCGCCTCACCAGAGACAGCCTTCCTCACACATGCTAAAAAAGTTGAAAAGAAATTCATTTCATGGCCGGTGGTTGCTTAAAAAAGGCGATTCCAGCATATGTATGTGATAAATGTTAACTGTGCATTAATCGCATTAAAGAGAACCCTATAAACTTTTCATTTCTAATTAAATTCTGGCCGGTGATTCTGGCGAAGCCAGCACACTCTGGGCCTTTGTTTATGTGGAAAATTAAAATGCAAATACAATGGAATTTATTTCCATTACTAGAGTGATATGCTGGGCTCCTCTGTTTAACAGCCTCCAATTACTTTCAAACAGGTCTCTCTCCCTCTCTCTTCACCTTTCCCTTCCTCACTCCCTCATTTTTTCTCTCCCCCTATTACCCTGATGCTGCTGCCCCAAGTGTGAGAGGTGGGAGCTGGTAAAGCAGTGGGTGGCCAAAGGATGGTGTCATCTGTTCAAGGTCAAAATGCAGGCAGGAATACCAAGAAGGATGGTGGGGAAAGAGTGGGAGAGCACAAACAAGGGGGTAGGGGAAGTAACAAGGCTGGAGCTAATAGAAGGAGGAGTAAAGAGTTAGCTGTTAGCAACCTCAACGAGAAATACAAGCTAAACTTACTGGCTTGCTAAATCACAGCTATATAGATGTCCTGGCTGAGAGAGGTCATGGATCTTTCCCTGATGGGATATTTTGGTGAGAGGGTACAGATGAGAGCTTGCTCTGGAAGTTTCCTGGATCTTTCACAGCCTTTTTTGTAGATTTTGTCTGAATGTGTCTGCCGCTGGGTCAAATCCTGATGGCTGAGGAAGCACAGAACAGGCCCAATGCCAGACACATTGCCTGCACAGAGCAAATAAATCCATGCAGCAATGACACATAATCATCAGCTGAAAAATAACTGAACTCTCTTGTTCATTTCCAAGGGACCAAATGTGCTACACTGTCTTAGGGCATTAGCATACAATATCCACACAAGTCAGAAGCCATTGCACAAACCTAGAGATTCATTGTACATTTAAAATTTCTTAGCACATATATTTACCGGTAAATGCTGCTGACACAGAGCCCCATTCTTCCTTACATATATAAGAGACCTAGGTCAGTTCAGACATGGGAACACTGCCAGACAGTCAAACACAGATCAGAGGCATCTGCTAACTGACACAGCTGCCCTTCTATGCATCAATATAGAAAGTCACACAGAAGACCCTTGCAAAAGCAAGTGTGCACTTCACTGTAGACATATGTTGTCATTTACAGATCCCTTCACACACACAGTCAGATCTATTTGAAACTGCACAGTATAATCTACTCTTGGACATATTTGTGAAGAAATCCAGCATATAGAGACTTATCCAAAAACATAACTGAAAAGTCTTATCAAAACCCCTGGATGCACCAGAATGTGCACACACATGTAAACATGTTCACATAGCCTTAGCTATACGCTGACACACAAGAAAGTGGTCATTTGAGGCATGCGGCTGAGAACCAGCCAGATGTGCCACCCTGTGTGTCACACACACACACACAAGCGGTGCATCCTCAGCACATCCCGCTGGCAGGGATTGCTCGGGAGCCAAAGGGATATTCTTTTAGTTCATGTGAGCATCTTAAGGAATCACCCAGTGTAAATGATCCTGCCCCAGCCTAGACAGGGAAACAGGAGAAGGACACATTCACTTACAAGACTCAAAAGAGGCCATTACCCAGTCAAACAACCCAATCCCTGACATCATTACTCAATACACAGGAGCCCTGAAATGCACACTAACTCAATCACAAAGACACACAATTACAAAATCATACTGATGGAATCAATGAGACAGACATGCGGTCATACAAAGCACACCCACCCCGGTGTTAACACATAATAACAGCCGCCCAACAAGCAAATACAAACCAGCCATTCACGACCATAGTGGCAAAACACGGGCCTGCATTCTCAAAGGAGATTTGAAAACACTGGCACCAAAACCCACCCTTGCCAGAAGGTTTTTGAGCAAAACTTGAGGTGTGGGCAAAATCTTGACTGTTGTCAGCCTAGTGAGTAACAAAAAGTAAAAGCCTCGGTGAGGAGCACACTGAGCATGCTCATGTCCTAGTGAGGCTGGTGGGCACTCAGAGCACTCAGGACCATGCAGGACTGCACCCACAGCTTTTGAAATAGGCTGGTTCAGTGAAGTGACACCTTTGCTCAGTGACCAAAAGCATCATGCAGTCACCCTTAACCACAGGGGTGCATGACTCACCATAACACAAACCAGCATAAGAAAGTGAAACCTGCTGAATATCAGAACAACACATCCATGCTATGGACAGATGCAAATACAGTTCAGCACCTGAAGCCACAGAACCATCTCACAACATGCCTCTGCAAAACAGCCCAATCCTCTTCCCAGACCACAGCAGCACACCCAAAAGAGACAGCACTAGTGTCTTTCCCCTTCTGAAAGAAAAAAAACGAAGTGCCCACATAAAACATGCTCATAATGGCACAAATAATCGACCTTTCTTGTGCCTTGCAAACTATGCCAGAGCACTCTAACCCAAGTACTTAACACAAGGCCCAGATGGCTGGCTACTGCAAATCCTGCGCAATCTTCTTGGGAGGGAGACAGGGAAACTGGACTCCAGCACAGGAGGCATCAGCACATACCAGGCTGTGTGCACAAGAACATGCCATCATTGAAAAAGCCAGCAAGGCTGAGGAAGACCGCTGTGGTTGTGTGTGCCTGTGTGAGTTGTGTGTACAGGAATTCCCCTTCCTTTGCCCAGTGCTGCTGCTTGTAGCCATTAAAAAGCCTAGGTCCTCATGCTGGGTGTTCAGTGAGTATTGATTCAGTCTGCAAGCAATTTTAATATTTCTTCAGGGACTTTCCAGCAACAGCACAAGTCATTAATTCACCCTCCCAAATTGCTTATTCAATAGCAGGAACATGGCTCCTGAATAAAGTCCCAGAATTTATGTGACTCACATGAGTCAGGAGGTCAAACAACTGTTATGGAGCGAAGTTAAAAATCCAAATAAAATATTGACACTTTTTTGGGGAGTGAGAGGAGGGGGAAGGGGGAAGGGAAAGAAAAGGTATTTAAAATAGGGTTTTGTTGCAATGCCCCCAGGATAAAGAACAGAAAGAGATTGAAGACAAGTTGGAGTTTGTAAAATCAATGGGATTTATTGCATATCCGCTTGGCATTTAATAACTCCTTCCTTTCCACCTCCCCCTGCTCTGTATGTACATGGAGGAGATAAACTCTTCAACAAAACTACAAATAGCCAGCCACAGTGTACACAGATGGACACCCAAACAGCAACACTTGAAGGCAGGCATGCAGGGATAGGTATTACTGTAAGGCAGTGGCAGAGCATCAGAAGATCTTCTCAGGACCCAGGGTTTTGACTGAGCTAGACAGAGCCCACCATATATGGCATTACATATGCACATATAGCGGCAGACAATCTACATCCACAGTCTTTGCAAAAGATGAGAGGGAAAACTGAGGCACAGAGTGGATTAAAAGAGCCCACCAGCAGGATGGCTTATCAGGATCAAGGTCTCAAAATGCTCAGTTAGTGTTTTTCACAGTGAAGGACACTGCCTTTTACAGGAATGAAAGCACACACGGTGACCAAGATCAGACCACGAGAATGCGTCTATCCCACAGGAGGGCCACACAAACCACACAAGAATAAACAAACCCACAGACACCACAAGCCCATCCGTATGCAGATAGACACACACACTGATACAAATACATACATGCTTTTACTGAACTCATTGCTATTCAGAGAGCACCACCGCCAGATCACACACAGAAGTAGAAACATACCTGCAGCCAGACATACACACAAATGCCTGCCTGCAAATGCACAAGTACATACATGTACACCAATATATTGGTATAGCCTCATACAGCTGTATATCCACACTGAAAAGGTCATGCAAACTGGTGTGTTGCTACAAACCTAGATTTTACTTACAGTTGTATCTTTCTAGATAGCCACACATAAATGGATGCCCACACATACACAAACACATTCTGCACAAGCATATTAGAATCATAGAATAGTTAGGGTTGGAAAGGACCTTAAGATCATCTAGTTCCAACCCCTCTGCCATGGACAGGGACACCTCACACTAAACATATTAATGTATAGGATTGACTCATTATATTATACTGGTAGCTGTTGCAGTGAACCTATGCTGATTTTCTACCAGTCAAAGATCTGAGACTGTAGTAGCCATCAAACAACATTTATTCATTAGCACTAACTCCATAAAATCAAGCACACAAAAATATAGCCTAACCACCTAGTCAAATATTACTTGATGGCTTGGGACATTTAAGTGGGCTTTCTTTGATTTATTTGGGCTTTTGTTTGGCTGGTTGACTTTTTAGCAGAGATTTAGGGCAGGTGCTGAGTTGAGATTTTCTAAAAGGCAATTTTTCAAGGGCTTTTTTGCATTGTGATAGAAATAATGTTCGACAGTATTTTCCCCGTCCTTTCCTAATATGTCTTTTGACCAAATACATAGAGTGGTTTTACAATTAAGCAAGGTGATGAAAACTTTGGAATTTCCACAATGATGGTTAAAAAGGATTACTATTTTTGCATTTAAAATATGCTTCTGTGTTATTTCTATGATCGTTTTTTTCATTATTAATTTTGCAACTGCCCTTCAAAAATGGGAAGAGAGAATCTTTGGGCCCCTTTATGCTACCTCCTGTCTTCTTAAACTACAATATATTCAAGAAAAAAATGTAAAGATAGTATATGCTCATAAATACCATTGCCCGTGTTCCTCTGTATGAGTCCTCACTGCATCTGACCTTGCCCAATCTAAGTTAGATCAAAAAATTAAATACATGCTAATTTACACCTGGAGGTATTCCAATTCATTAGGTGAACAAGCACTTAATTCAGACTAAGGGGACAATGTTTTGAAATAATGGAACTGGATAAATAACTAAAATTCTCTAGAATATCGTGATTTTCAGAAAGAATATCTTGAATTTGAAATACAGTATTGCACTGCAAAAGCCTAAACTGAAAAGCTTCAATAATTAACTATTTATAACTCAGGTCTTCAGATAGTGTTAAACAACTGATGGACCTCTTCTCTGCTTACCCCAGCTAGTGCCTGGCTCAGTGTGTCAGGCTCTGGACAAATCAGTCTTAAAGATCACTAAAGCTCACAGGGAGAAAAGTTGCCTGCATGGGGATGCAGGGATAAGGAAACACTTGTGTGTGGGGGAAGATCATTTAAACTGCTGCTCTTGGGAGCTGGTTGTCAATTTGGTGTTGCTGAAGGAGTCTCAGCTGAGACAATTTCATTGACAGGGAATAGGCAACAGGCTTGTTTCCATGGGCAAGTGAGAAAATTAATCTGAATTAACTTTGCCAGTGCATTGGTTAAAAGCATTAAAACATTGTTCGGATGCTCATTCAAAATTTGAGAGTCCTAAATTGAATTTAGTTTACTCCATTTCCAAAGTGAATTAAACTAAACTAAATTAAAGCTGCCTTAATTCCAAACAAGGGAGTCAGAGGTGTAATGCAGTTTAACTAACTCTAATCTCACACATCTCACACATTCAGTTAATTCACATTAGTTATTTTGCGCAGCCATATGTAGCAAACCCTTAGACTGCTAACTCCTACGGACAAGGACAGTATTTATACAGAGGCCAGGAAAAGGGGACCCAAATGTCCAGTGTACTCAATCAGCCATCGTGATAGTGTCAGAAAAAGATATTATGGGTTGCTGAAGGCCCACAGAAATCCACAGCTCTGCAGCTAATCGGGTCAGTACCAGATACGAGATTTAGAAATAGAGCAGACCTGCACTCACAGACGTATACAATTATGCAAATATACACACAGGATGAGCCTTATAATACAGCAAGGTTCCACATTAATTATGTATCAGTGTTCAGATACGTTAGATATTACATCAGGGATATTATAGCCTTGTTATGGATGAGTTCTAGGTGGTTATGTCTTACTATTTGTAATAACTGCTTGGTGCTGTATGAAACCATCCAAATAGCTAGCTGGTGATGGTCACAAGCCACAGATCTGAATAGCCTATTTGCCTATTAAACTCTGTTAAAATATGTAATGGTTGAATAAATATTTATTAATTCTTCATGGGGTCTGAATATATAATATGTGACCCACATGTCTAACTCCATATAGCCACAACTATAAATGCAGACCTATAGCCAGAAATAAACAAGTATGTACATTATGTGAAAAATTAAAACATACTATGAGATAAATGCTACTGCATTTGCAAACACAATATAGATACATAAGCAAACATATAGCTCATATTCTCTAAGCATGAGACATGATAGTGACTTACATGAGCCAAACAGACTGGCTACAGATTTGGCTTTTCATTATAAAAGATGGTTTTGTCCTATAAATATGAAAACTAGACTGTCTTCTGCGGAGATGGGCACCAACTTTATGCTGGGAGCCTATGGTGCGCCTGCACTCTGAAGTGCTCACCTGTGTCTGACTCCTTTGGGCAGTGTGATGAAGCAAGGAATAAATAACACGAAGATCAGTGAGGACTAGAAGAGAAAGGGAAGATTCAGGTGGAAATTTTTCAACTTCTCAATGTGATTTTGAATGAGAACTTTAATAAAATTCTACAGGTACATTTCAGAGTAGTTGAAACCTGCTGTTTCAATAAAATCTAAATAAATTATTCTAATTTTTATTTTTTTATCACAGTCTGTCATTCACCCTAAAAAGGTAATTTTAAAGGGAAAAAATACTTTCCATTCTGCTAAGGCTTGAATTCTCACAATTTTGTTAATTTCTTTAAAACCCAAGGTTAAAATAAGATTAGATCTAAACTGACACATTCCCAGCAGTTTTTCTTTTGATTTTGGGAAAACATCTACTTGTATGGGTCCACCATGAAATTTCACCAGTTCTGACAAACGTAAGGGAGGCACACACAGCGCCACCCCTGTAAAGGGAACAATTTACTTACCCAAAACACGTAAGTGTATACTGCAGTGCAGGACAGAGGTAATACACAGTTAATACACAATGCTGCCAACCCCAGCAGTTAAAAAGTTTCGAGTCGATACCCTCCAAAAGGAAGAGATTGGCATAAAACTCACAAGGCTGTAACTAAGAATGTATTTGGGTTTCGCTCCTTTGCCTCCAGTTCTGGCCTCTTGGGAGGCAGCCAGGTCCCACTTTCACCTGGTCTTTGCAGCCATGAAAGCCAGAAATACCTTGGTATTAAATGAAAACTGAAATAATTGCTTATCTTCAAGATCTGAGGCTTTACACAAAATACCAGCTATGGCATAACTTGCAAGACAGTTGAGAATGTTATCTACATTTATCTGATTCCTCCTAGTTTAAGACTCCTTTCCTAGTACACACATGTCTTCTGTTAATCAAAATGAATGTCCACAAGGAATTCAGCACAGACTCCTGAATTTTAATAACCGGAAATGGGCTCAAAGCAAAGCTTTCAATTAAAAGTTCCCATACTCCAGATTAAGATATTTAACCCTGGCAAGCCCATGTGTTTCTGTAGGTCTTCCTTACTCACCTGCTGGCACAGCTGCTGTTGTGACAGCTCCTGTCGTGACAGCTCCTGTCCATGCTGCTTGGTACTCACCAGTGTCCTGGCAGCTCATGGGGCTGTACCCTGCACCAGCTCCATGCTGCTGCAGCAGTGCTGCTAGCAGGAACCAAGCTGTCCAGTCTGCAGGTTAGAGAAGATGTCACTTTGAACTGCAGTTATTGTAGTGTAGGTGTACTCTGAGGAAATGATTAATTCCTAAGAGCTCAAAAATTTCTGGGCAATTTTGTGCAGAAATCTCTTGTCAGTGAAGAGGACCTAGCCACCAGCAATGCTTCTCTCCTGCTTTCTTCATGTGATTTGTCATTTTTGAAGCTTTTGGTCTTTTGTTGCAGAGATTACGAGTTTGTTGATGGGGATGGCAAGAACATAGCTGCTGGGCTGGATACTTTCATGGGTGCTGTGAGATGAATGTCTGTTTTATGGTTGCTTATGATAGTAGAATTTGGACTTCATGACGGTGGTTCCTCCCAGGACCGTGTTTCTATGTCCAAGACCAGCAGAACTCTTTTTGTCCTTTAAGATTTCCTTAATTCACCTGAAACCCAGGATGTCAAACATCTACACCCAGGGTCAAGTTTGCTTCTAGTATTTTGTAAATCATATGACATCTTCTAGATGTTTGAGTTTTAATGAATTTCTGTCTTTCCTGACTGCAAAAAAAGCCTTCCAAATGTGAACTGAGTGTAATAAAAGTAGAAACACCTGCCTGAGGACATTGCTATGCTGCAGTCACTGCTTGTCAGCAGCTCATGTAGATATACTTTAACCAGCTTTAAGCCAGCCAGCCCGGATCCTGATTGCTCTGTAGCCCCAGAGTTGCACAGCACAGTAACTATTCAAGCACACCTTCTGTTTCCCAGGTGGGGTTTGCACCTTAATACAAATCCACTTGAATGAATGGGGAAAATGCTTCTTAAAACCTAATATCAGGAGTTCAGAATATGCAATCAATACACATGGGGCTGACCACTGCCAACCCCATCAATCAATACCAGTGGCATGAAGTTGTCTGTTACTGCCCAGAAAAATGTGTTAGCAGGCCAGCTCCTGCCTGGCAGATCTCCTCCCTCCCAGAAGGCAAACATCTTCACCTTTATTTTCTGCCACCCCTCTTCCTTACGTCTGGACTTGTACTGTGTAGCACAGCACGATTGGAATGGGCAGAGATATGCTAGGAGCCAAACGTTAACGCTTTGCTCAAATTAAATGAAATAAAACCATATGGTGTCATCATGGGTCACTGATTTAAAACAACAACAAAAAATCCTAGCTCCTCTCTAAGCCCTTCTGATAGTAAAGCTGCTGCTGTGAATTCTGCCTCTCCTCAGAGTGCACCCAAGAAATGCAGTGAGAGAAAAGGGCAGGACTGGGCTTTCTCTTGTGTTTGGAGTGAGCAAGCTGACCTGGAGCAAAGTGACACTTTTTTCTCCATGTCTTTAGGCATGATGTCAGTGTAGTTCCAATGAAGTTGATGGACCTACACAGATTAGCAGCAGATAAGGAGTCAAATCTTCTCAGGGAGGGCTAGGAATGTGTTTTGAGATATGAAAAGCAGCTCCATTTTGACCTCTCATGTATTTGAAAGCTTTGTGAAAATAGATCTCTCTTCAGTCACCTTTTAGGACTATCAATGTATCTAACCAATCTAATCTGTTGTAGTTGTGTTTATACACTAATGTAGCACAAGATCACCCTTCTCCTCTACCTTTTCAAAAGGTAGGGAGAAGGAAATGCAATTTTCATAGAAGGAGAGAGTCTAAATGTGTGAATATTGCTTGTGGCCCCTGAATATGGCAGAGTTTGAAGGCATTCTGCTGTGTTGGCAGGGAGCACCAGAGCCTCAGGGCAGCTAGCAAGGAATCTGAGTCTGCTGCTCCTGCCAATGTCAGCTGTTGTTCTGAGGGTTGCAAGTGTTGTCGTAGGTTTTCAGAGCAGTAGGAGAAGCTACTCCCCCCCCCCCAACAGAAATTATGTTGTAGCTTTTGGGGGGCAACTGCAGCTCTGATCTCCACAGCTGCATCTGCAAATTCAAACACAACCACCCAAGCCAGTGCAGCTGAAATACAGCCTCTGTTGCCTTTGCCTATCTTCCCCTCACATACAGCCACTGTCAGCAGGGTACATGTCACTTCTGCTTCAAGCAGGAGAATGAAGCCAATACTGTGCTACAGCTTGCTGAAGCACTTAGTTGGCCCCTGTTATTAGAGAATCTGAGCCTTTCACTCCTTCCAGCTGTCCTCACTGTGCCCCAGGTGGCATGGCAATGCTCCTATCTTCACACTTCAGGCAGGAAACAGAGCACAGAGAGAAATGCCATTTGTCCAAAGTCTTGAGAGGTCCATGACAGAGCAAGGAACTGAAGCCCTTTCCCTGAGTCGGATTAAGCTCTAACTATCAGACTTCCTATATCCATCTCTTCACTCCCCAAATCCCTTGGTTGTTTTTCCTCACCATGCCATGATGGCTTGCTTTGTGCAAAGAAGACTTTTTATTCCTCTCTTCTTTTGCTCAACTGTGAATTCAGCTGCATCTTGACCCATGCACAGAAACACAGGACTCTCTCCTCTTTGTTCAGAGCTCTTTCTGCCTGCACAGCACCAATCTGCAGGTGGGATATTGTTGGCACCATAGGGGCTGTCACCAAGGAGCCCAAAGCTGCCTCTTTGCATCCCATGCCCTCCCTTTTCTCCTCGGGCATGCTTTGGTACTAGCATCACTGGGGTGGTCATGAGCCCTTTTGTAGGAAGCAATTTGATGCAGGGGAGGCATCACTGTCTCACTTAGCCCCACACCAAGTCCCCTGCAGGCTGCCTTGTCTCTGCTGCCGGCACAGCCTGTGGGTCAGTAGTGCAGCCCTGCGCCAATTAAGCCATGCAGCACAGCAGGGTGTGTGTTCCTTGGCCATCACAGCCTCCCTTGGACACTGCAGAGAAAAGGCTGAGGCTTCGCAATGTTAGCCTTCCAAGAACTGCTTTAATTGCCCAGTAATGCACACCCTGGGGTCTTGTAATGTGCTTCTAATATGGAGCATTTAAAATATGAATATGTCAAAACAATTACAAGGAGTTTGGTGCTCTGCTGAGTGTATCCTTCCACTCCGAAAAATAATCCATGACAAAGGAATACGATCAAAGTGAGGATACCAGTGTTTTCTGAAATCTGGCAGAGTCTCCCAGTGACAGCAGGACACAACACTCTTTCACCTAGTGCAACTTTATTCTGTTCTTCCAGGATTAAAAGAATCACTAGATTTGGGCTCCAGATGGTTCAGACCTACCTCATCTCCCTCTGATCAGCCCTAGCATAATTTTGGTTTAATTTGAGATATTGTCTAAAGGCTCTGCCAGCAGTAGTAAGAAAGGAGAAACCACAGAATATGTCAGGCTGTAAGAGAGTTTGGATAGAAATGTCAAAGAAACAACGGGAATTTCCTATGATCTGTTATTCTTTCAGCAAATAATTTTTGGATAGGTTTAGAAGTGATTTTTTAGTTGCTTATTTATAAAGAGTGAAAGAAAGTTCTGCTTCTCAGTAAGGACTATGGCTTAGCTAATTTATCTTCTAGTGTTTCTCTACATTCTTGACCAAATTTAATTAGAGCTTATTACAACTGTCATACTAGGAGAGATGTTTTTTGTCTGTCCATCTGTATTCAGAATCAGCAAAAGTAATGGCGTTAAAACTGCTGAAAATGATGAAATAGAAATCAAACATCGGAAATTCATGATCTAATGCTGAACGTTTAAGAAAGTTGAAGGCATTTGGAAACAGGCAGTTAGTTTCAGCTGGAGCTGTATGCAGTATTAACTCTAGAAAGAGTTACTACAAGCCAACTATGGTAACTCATGTATTTCAGGAATGGATGTATAATTCACAGTATGATACTATGTACTGTAATGACATTATATGCCATTATTTAAGATAATATCGCATATTAAATTCAGATTGTGAAATGAAGTTCAGTTGCTTTACTGCAATCGAAGATCTATAAATGTCCTGTTGCTGAAACCTCAGAAGTATTGTATTAAATCTGTGTATATTCTCTGAAACTCAAAGTAGACAACCTGTGCAAAAACCTCCCACTGGAAATGAAAAATGAGAATTTGCAGTAAGTGCCAGTTTGTGCCCCTAATTAAACACAAATGTGGTTGTTGGAGTCACTGACTGTGATGGAATTAGAGCAGGGATGAATTTAGTACTAAGTGACAATTTCTTTTGGAGAAAAAAAAGGCGTTTGAAATACTGGCATTTACCTCAAGAAATCAGCACTGCTGACTGGTGTTCCAGGATCTGCTTTTGGGAAGGGCTGAGGAAGTGTTCTGCAGAAAGGCTTGTCTTTCTCCAGTGTCTGGAGGTAAGAAGCCATCAAAGGCAGCAAGAGGTGAGCAAGGCTTTGCTCCCTCTTACACAGCAGTAATCCAGAAATCCAAGGTTTGAAGCAGCAGAGCTGGCTTAGTGTGTATTTCAGTTTCCAGTAAGGGTGAGAAGCTTTCAGCAATCCCCAAGTTTAAAGACAGCATTATTATGCTGAGTCTGTTGCTACAGGACCAGGTCAGCTCTGTTCATCTTCCATCTGCTGTTTCATTAGGTGGTCTCATGTAGGACAGACACACTCAAAGCCTCTTAAAGCAGCAGCAGCGATGTCTAGCTATCCTGCTGTTTATCACTGTTCCTAAATGAATTGATGCAGAGGGACGCACTGCTGTATTCCATACTGAGTGTTAGAGTCCTGAAATTTTTCCTATTTCCTTACAACACTAGAGTTCAGTCACAACTAAAGGGCAAAGGAGAACCGCTGAAGAGAGCCTCTTCATGACCTGCCTCTTCTTTTAGTCATAGGAAATACCTTCTACCTGAGACTTCATTAGATTTGCTGTGCATTTGATGGCAAGAATTATTTGACCTAAAACACTGCAGGTTGCACAACCAGAACTGCTCCCCTTCGCTCACTGTTTCCAGACACTTCCTCTGGACATAAAACCAGATTAATTCTTGGGAGGGGAACGTTTTTGAACAGAGCCTTTCACCTCTGGGTCACTAGATGAAATCTGGCCCTGGTCAGTAGTGACCAAAAATCATTACCAGCTGACGGCTACTTGGGGAAATGAGATGGTAAGTCTCATTCCAGTTCCTAATGGACACATCTTAGCAAACACAGCCACAACTGGCACTAACTAGCATTCTCAGCTGAGAGACCACAAACTAAACAGCGAAGGAAATGGAACCTTCCTCTTCATCCCTTGCCTGGGTTTCTGAAGCATTATGGACAGGCTTTCTATACCACCACTGTTTCACAGGCTGAGTTTACTCTAAATAGCTTTTCAAAACTTTGCCATTTTTGTGCAGCATGATTCAGCACAGCCTGATCAGCCATCCCAATATAATTAGACTCATGTATGGTTCCCCTCAGTAGAAGCTGAGCTGCCTGATGCCACCTCCCAGTACAAATGGCAAATCTGATGTCATATCTCAGTATGAACGGAACTGTCTGATGTCACCTCAGTGCTAACAGGACATTTTAGGATATGACATCTAAGGCTGCAGGGGAGATCTTCTAATCCATTCACTGTGCCACACTATACTAGAACATAACACAGTATAATGCGTAGGTTAACTCAGGCACCCTCAGGCAAATTTTGGATAGATGGACAGATGGATGGATGGATACATTTATACAAAGTATACATACATTATATCACTCTATTGATTTTTAAAAAGTTCCAGGTCTGCCTGGCTATAATGAGATTTTTGAACTTTGAGTTGCGATCAATGAGGGGAATATTATTGGCCTGGAGAATTGATATACCCGCTCTCTGTGGCTTGTTCTGCTCCTGGACTGCCCCTGCCCCCAAGGTGTACGATTCCATCAGACACTTAACCTCTTTTACAGTGTCATCAGGCTAAAAGGAATCTAATAGTGACACGGGACTTGTGCTCAGCACTCTGGCACTATTGCTTTCCTGTCACAAATAATTTATAGCTTTCTATTTCCATCCCTTTGCCTGCACCCCATCCCCTTTTTCTGTTTCTCTGGGCTGGGGGAAATCAATAAACTCACACAACCAGAGTGGCACTTCAGGGGGTTTTAGGGGAATGTGAGAGAAGAGAAGAGAAAAGAAAAAATCAGGAAAGAAGAAAAAAGTTGTATTATTTGCCCCAGCACAGACTTCTCAGATCACTTCCTTAGCTACTGCAAATCAGCATGACCTCAGAATCTGGCCCTGTGAGGTTCTCAGACACCTTCTGTACAGGTCCTCAGCAGCTATAGATTAGGGCTCCTCGTACCACTGACCTATATGGGGTGAGGACCTGGACCTTCATCCCCAGCTAGAACCCTGTCTCACAACTGCCCAGGCTTCATTATGTGTGTATCAGAGTTTTGTAACATACTGACATGATATGCTGTAAAATACCTTTCTTCTCCTAAGAAGGTTTCACTCTCAGTTGTGCCCTCTCAACATCTCTGCCTATCTCTACCCATTCCATACCACCCACTAGCCACAAGTGCTCTTTGAAGTTTTGCAAACTTATTCTTTAGAATGAATATTTGAGGGAAGCTCTCTCTTTGGTGGAAAGGAGTAATTTGTTTTCACTTTCTGGATAGATTTTGGGGGAGAATTTAAAGCTAATATAATGCAGTGCTGAGAGTTTCAGAAACTCAGGCTGAAGAGCATCTGCAGCGTTCACCCTAATTGGAAAGGCTCTTTTTAATCTCAAAGGAATTTGGTCTCAATGGCCTTCGCAGGTCATGGCTTATTTGCCAAGTTCCTTGGTGAGGCAGTTGTTCCTGAGTCACAGATACCCACACCTGCCAGTAGGCAGGGACCTTGACAGTCAAGTACTAGATGCTAGTGATTTTCTTTCACCACTGACCTCAGCTGGGTTTAAACCAGTGACCTAGAGGTGAAAGATTTAATGTAACAAGAAATACAGCACTGACAATTACAGTTCACTTTATTTTCATTCTTGAGCTTTGTGGGATTCACTGAGACATCTACTTGAGTTCCCATGCTGAGTTCATTTACCTCCTGATAAAGAACAGTTTTTGGTCTCTCTGCTGGAGCTTCTTTTTCCTGGTTAACTATATCCCATCACCACTTCCTACGGATGCCTTCTGCTCCCACCTTCTCACTTATGAAGGGCAAGGGCTTTGGGCAAGCCTTCCGTCAGTTCAAAGCATTCAGCATTCAGCTCTATGCCAGAAAGGTATTTTTTAGGTACACAATAAAATTAAATCTACACCACCTGTACATCCAGCAGTGGCTCTATTATCTGCAAAGACTGCCTTGTGTTCATGTTGGCAGATCCAGTCATAAATGATAATGCAGTTGCTAACACACAGGATATCCTAGCTTGTTACCTGAGCACCACAGTTTTGCAGTGAATAGCCAGGTTTGGTGGAAAAATGACAGAGCAGAGCAAGGACAATCTCCTGAGAACTGGACCATTGAAGCAGCAGAGTCAGGACTGCGAGAAGGCAAATGAAGTGACTCTGCTGCAAGCATTGCTCAGGACAGACCTTCAGGTTCTCAGCTGGGATCGCGGGTATGCAAAGGCACAGAGAAGTTGCAGTTGAGTTCTGAATGTGTTCTGCTCTTTTTCAGGATCATCAGAACCAAAGTTCAGCAACCTTTTCACCCAACACCGGATGGGAGCGGGACAGGTGTGACTGCACCAGGACATACTATCGGTAAGAAGATTGGCATGAGGGGTGGTGACAGGACAAGTGGAAATGAGGATGATGCTTAGTTGAGAGAACAAAGTCTGACAAGCAAATGCTAAGCAGAGCAAAAGCAAGGGCGGGGGGGGGAGGAGGAAGGAACCTCAATAGAAATCAGAGGTTTCTGTTCTTTGTTTCCCTCATTGCATTGCAGAGAAGGGAATTGTGGCAGAGAAACCAGCCCAGGGTAGGGGTTTGCTCTGCCTTAACATCCATTTCATGTTCACACTCTTTCCTTAGCTTCCCTAGGGAGAAGTATTTACCACTACCCTGTTTAAGCATCAGTCTTCAACTGCTGTCTCCTCCTTACTCTGACTCTCTTTCCCTCTCTCTCTCCCAATTTCTTTTCTCTCTCTTTCCTGGAACTGGTCCATTTCTTAGAGCTAGTAAAAACAGACAAGGGTAAGATATTCCTGATGCCTCATAACTGAGTTCTTCCTTGTTCTGGCTCTGCAGCCAGGTAACCTATGGGTGTATTTCACTGAGAAAATGCATTTTCTGCTGGGGGAGATGGGTTTATCAAGGTGAGCAGAAGATGGAGGCTGTAATATAGTGACCAAATGTTGCGTTTAAAGGTATTGTGCTAGATGTGCGATCAGGTACTTTTCACTCTGTGGGCTGTATGGTGCATATGTTGTTGTAGCTTTATATAGTAATAATAATTCAGAGCAGGAAGAAACGTGCAATATTTTGGGATACTGTGATATACAGTGGCCTAAGACACTTCTGAAATACTGCTGGTTACCCAGATTTAGCTGCTATACAAGGATTTACTAGAGAATACCAAGATTTACTGGAAAGTGACGGTCTACATGGGACAGAGCTGGCAGATACAATTCTGTACATGAATTGTGTTCTGGAGCACAGTGGAATTAATGGGCCAGTATGGAAGAGCATTTCTGGATGCCCTTTTAATCCAGACTTGCTCATTGGACTGGGAATCACTAACTACAACAGATGGAGCTGGCAGATATTATTCCTTCTTGGAAAAGTAGTGGATGTATAGAGAAAGCATTGGCTGAGCTGGGATAGTGATTTCAAGTGCTGCTACTGGAGTGTCTCATTGCTCTGGGATGTACTGGGAAGTGTGGGTCTATATGGGATACTGTTGAAAGGTTTTGCGCCATCCTGGAAGGCTTGTATTGGAGGTATTGATTGCTTCAGGACAGTGCTTTATGAGCTGAATGATGGGTAGTGGCCTGCAAGAGACTTGGGATATTCTCCCCATTACTGGGACATGCTGGGACATAATGGGCATGCCTACTGGATGCATAGCTCTACTTATTCTATACTCGAAAGACCTGATTATCATGAAGTGATTATTTCTAACCTGTATGACTTGTCATTTCTGATATATTGGAAACTCGTGAGCAGTCTTGGACAGACCTGAGTGGCAGGAGGAGTCTGCCTGTTGACATTGGTTAGTACAAGGAGACACTATATTTTTATTAATCTGGGTTGAAGTATGTATCCCCAACTCACCATTTTGTCCAGTAGGGAACTGAATTTATTGGGCCAATGCTGAAGTGCTTCTAACCCTACACTAAGAAGGTGATTTCTCAATGAGTGTTTTGGATGGACATGTGAGAGGCTGGTCTGGCTAAGACAGAACATGTGCGCTCCTGGTGGAAAAACGCTGAGAGGAAATGATCTGGCAAAATAAGGATGGACTAGGAAGCCACTGGAGAATGTGGGCTATGCACCATTGCACTCCGTTACTATGGCATGCACTGGGAAGCCTGCTTTGAACTGGGATGTAACAACAAGGTTTAGTTTGCTCTTTGATGGAATACACTTGCTTTTTATTAATGGCCCTGTACTGGAAGGCTGTTGAGCTATGGTATAGGAATGGCAAAGCTGGGATGCGGCAATGTTAGCAGTAGAAGGAGTATGAGTCTTTCAGTGTGAGGGACTGGAAGTCTACTTAGTGCCCAGGCTTTCCTATGAGACTGGTGGCATGTGTAGCTTTCAGCTGCGGGATCCCTGAGTGCTGTGCTGCTCTCCTCATGGCCCTTTTTCCCTTTTCCTTTTGTCCAGTGCCCAGTACAGCATCCCCTCCCGTCTCCAGTGCCTCCAATGATCCAGTGGGCTCTTACTCCATTAACGGGATCCTGGGGATTCCTCGGTCGAATGGCGAGAAGAGGAAACGTGATGAAGGTAGGGGGAGGGGAGAAGCTCATCCTCCCTTTTATATTCTTTGTCCCCATGTACAGGCTCCAATTTCAGGCCAAGGTTTGCAGCTGCTCCAGGGGCTAGATCAGTTTTAGCAACAGAGACCAGTTCCCCGCCACTGCCCTGCTGGCTTGGAATTCTCTTCTTCCAAGGCCCTTTCACGACAGGCTGCGTCTCCAGACATCTGCTCGGCAGGCAGACAGCCATCTCCATTGCTGGAGCTGATCCCAAGTTCATTCACTGCTGGAAACGGCTGGAACTGAACTCCCCAGGTGCCAGCAGGTGCCCGGACTTTGAACTGCGGGTAAACATGGTTTCCCCGACTCACTCGTTTCAAACAAAATGCTGTCTTGGAGAAGCACCAGCAATGTGGGAGTTATCTTTCATTCCCCTGTTCCTGCCCTGTGAAGTCGCATGAGCTACATTAGCTGGTGATTATAAGGGCACAGTTTTCAATGGGTAGCATCTACCACAGCAGTACTGCCGTGCTTGCAACAGTCTGAAAGCAGAACAGGAGGTCTTCCGAGTACTGTGGCCCTAAGGTTGTTACCTAAGACTTTCACTAGGGTTCTAAGGAATTAGGATTAAGCCATCTCCTTTTCCTTCCTACCTGCTGGGAAGGACTCAGAGCAAAGTGAAATGAGCCAAAAGTTGGAGCCTCAGGTGTAGATAGACTGAGTCAGGATGGGTGGGTAAGGTCTTGGTGCTCTTATGGCGGCTTTGTAAACTTTTGTTCCTTAAATCTTGTTCTTTTAATTTGATACATTCAAAAATTCAGGGCCAGGAGGTGACCTTTTCTAAGAGTAGTGCCTGACCAGTTTGTTCAGTACAGCCCTGCCTTCAGTATGTTGTTTTCCACTGTTGCCTGTTGCATGGGGAGAACCTCCTAGCAGCACCAGTGGCTCAGTGTGCTGTGTGTGCCATAAGCCCCAGACTGCATGGTACAAGAGAACATGAGGGTTCTCTGTGTGATATGTGGTGAGAAGAGAAAGTTCTCCTGAGAGAGATGCTGTATTTTGGGAGTTTGCTAGTGATTTTCTCAGCATTGGTTCTGGTGAGGTTTACATCTGCAAGTTTTTAATCCAAATAAGCACAGTAATCCTAAGGAGAAAAAAAAAAGGCAGTCATTGTGACTCCTTTCTCCCTAATACAAGGTGAAACTAGAGGCAAGGACCCAATCCAGCTCCTGTTAAAACAAATGGGAAGATTTTTGCTGATGTCATTGGTAATTGGATCAGGCCCCAGAGGAAGATCCATTTCCCAGCTAGATGGCAGTAGGGCCCAGCTAAGAGAAAAGTGTAGCAATGGAAGGGCTGAGTCAATGCATCAAAGTCAAAAAATGTCAGGAATAAGAGACTGCAAGCATTGCAAACCCCTCCAGCATTTCCCATCATCACATATACAGCAAATAGTGACATTTCAAACTGAGTGACAAGTTTCTTTAATGTTTGTGCAAATCTCTTGGTAGTTATTTGGGGTTCTATTGAATCCCAGTTCTCACACAGTCCAGAGTGGTGATCACCAGCTCTCAACATGGGGCCTCCATATCTCATTTTGAAATGCAGCAGTTCTGTTGGCTTTGGTGGCCATTCTTTCCAAATATCTGTAAAGATCATGCCACTTTAGATGCCACTTTAGATGCAGCCACACAGTCACTTTCAGCCTCAGAACCTGAGCTTTTCTGGAGCAGTACAATTAAACACAGAAACAACAGAGCAGCCATCTAAGACTGTGACACTTCACAATGTTATACTGACAGTAGGAACAACTCTCTGCTGTTGTCTGTCCTTAATTCATCCCAGATTTGGTTTATGAAGGGCAAGCAATACTCTGCAACTCTCTGCTGTTGGCCAAGAGCCCATATATCCTACTAGGAATTAAAACAGTATCAGACAATCCTGGAAACATTGCTTGCCTTTAGTTCTCCAGAGTTTTAGGCAGCAGTTACATGACACAGCTGCAACTATCTTAGAGAACAGCCTTCCTCTTGCCATCCCAGATACCTCCTGCAAGGAGATGTCACACTCCTGTCCCAGAGAAACCTCACATGGGACCCCCTGCCAGCTGCTGAACACTCCTAGCCAAGGGTTGAGTTATCTGGGCTCACACTGGCCTTAAGAAATGCTGAAAGACATCATCACTTTGCAGGGTTGGGTCCTAAGGCTAGAGGGGTCCATGGGGGCGTTTGCACAGCCAGTGATCTGTACTCACTCCTGGGAAATCTCCTCTATAGCAATGAGGACTCTTCTTGTTCCTAGCTGAGATGGGGATTAGGAAAGCCTGGCAAGAAATCTAGTGCATGTATTTCTTTCATGCTTTTGCTGGATGCATACACCTCCTCAGTATTTCCCAGAGCTTCTGAGCACTGTTCTGTTGCAGTTTCTTAACTGCAGGGTTTATTCTCGTGTTGAAAAGCCCTTATGAGCTCCCAACACACATCTGCTTCCACAGCATTTTGGGGATGGCTCTTCCCTAAAGAAGGCAGAAGAACCAGCACTGCTGTCTCTTTTCTTTCCACTCTGTTGGACCAGCTCTGCTGCAAGGATTCCTCTGTGAGGAATGCAGTTCAGCAGAAAGGGGGAAGTACCAAGCTGCTCCTGAATCCCTGGTTCTGAAAACCTTGTTAGCAACCTCTGTGATGGCTGGGGCAAACAGGGTGGGATAAAGACAGAGAAGCTTCTATCTGAGCACACCCCCTCCCCCAGGTCCTCCTTGCCGCAGCTGGTGCCTACATTAGACAGTAGCTCAGATGATTAAGAAGAGGAGAGATAATTATGTGTCAAGATGATGTAGCAGAACTCCCGAGTTGGACAGAAGGAGCCAGACGGATGCATGAGGTGGGCTCAGCGATGGACGCTGACAGCCAGGTGTGTCCCTCACAGGGAGTTAGAGGGAAGAGAGAAAATCCCAACCTACCAAATCTGCTGGTTACAACTGCAAGGGTAGCCTGAGAAGACTATGGCAGTCAGCGAGCTAGCAGGGAGGTAGCTCTGAGTGTCTACTAGTCACAACAGGGAACTGTTAGATCACAAGTCTTTCCCCAGAACTCAGTGTGTCTTCCTCAGGTGAGTGCCTAGGAAGGATGGTCAGGATTTGCCCTGTTAAGCCTATGTATTCCTTTTGTTTCCGTTATAAATCCTCTGACTTCTATGTCAGATCAGGTAAAGCAGAGAGTTGGTCTCCTATGATTATAAAAATAATTTGGCTAAAAAAGTTCACCACCACTTGTCTAGCACAGTGTGTACCACTTCATGCAGTCTATGGGCACCGCCAATGCTGCTGTTATTTCCCTCTGACCTTCCCCACCATTTACACACACCATCTTCTAGAGGCAGAAGTGGCCCTGCAGCATGTAATGACTTTCCCAAGACCACCAAGGGTCTTGCAGTACCAAGCTGAAGCTGGAAACAGGAATTCCCGGCTCTTCACAATCCTAATGTTGTAATATGCTGTGATAGCAAGCCAAGCTCAGCAGGGTCATTGTCAGACTAAGGAGCAGCAATAAGAAGTCCAGAAGGATAAAGGAGAAAAATAATATGCAAGTATTTCTGTTGTTGCATAACCCCATATCCTTTGGTTGATAGCTAAAAGGATGAGGATGGGGATAGCTTGGAAGCACTAACAAAAAATAAATATCATTCATACTGTAGTCTTGAGTACTGTGTAAGCAGAAAAAGGGAGAGATGAAGAGAAAGAGAAGAATGGATAGACAGATGGATAGATGGATGGACAGATAATTAGAGAATATGAAAACAGTATTTCAAACTGTCCTTGCATACCACAGGATCTCCAGCTGGGTGAAACTTGGGATCTATACAAAACACTCTTACTAGATATTAGAGATAGCTCTTTCTCTCCATACCACTCTACAGACTTCCTCTATAGACCCAAATTCTCATTTGGGATTCGTCTTCCAGTGAGGCTGGTGCTGTAACATTCTCAGCATCATTAATCTTGGTCCCTGACAGAATCTGAAGTATTTGACAGCATTACTGGCAATAATATCTGCAGCGCTGACAATGGCAGAGATAATATCCCCCAGTATTATTGGCATTAGCAGGGATCATATCTGCAGCCTGTTATTGGTGGGAGCAGACATAATGTGGTCACTATTATTAGTATCAGTAGTAATAAAACTCAAAGGCTTGTTAGTATGATCAGTGCTAATATCAGCAGGAGGTTTGTGGGAGAGGAGGGGATGGAGTGATTGCTACTGTAAATGGCAATAATACTCAGGCTGTTTGCAGTAAAGGAATCCCCAGTGGAGATGGGGGAGCAAACCTGAGAAAGCAAAAGCTCCTCTTTTCCTTTCTTTCCTTTCTTCACCTGGGGATCTGATGATCAGACTGATTTACATTGAAGAAAGTAATGCAGGACTGTGTCAGTGCAGGAGGACAGTAAAGGGTCACCAACATTTTGTCAGGTCTGTGACAGTGATGTTTTCCAAAGAGTGTTAGCTGTATCAGTGCAGGTAGCTCACTGTACACTTCAAAAAGGGGTTGAGCTATGCAGAATAGAGTGCTGCCTACTAGCAGTGGGAGCACTTACACTGTTAGTCATGTAGCTGCAGGACAGTCAGCATAACTGCCCTTCTCATTGGTGCTATACACATAATTCTCTGTCATTACCACAACACCTATGCTGAGAAGCACTGCTTTTGTTACAGGTGGCTTTCTCTTCCCTCACTCCAGATGGGAGGGCTCTGACTGCAGGGCAGGGGTTTGGCAGTGTTCAGCTTGGGAATTCTCCTGCCTGGCCATGATCTCATTTTCCTACCAGGAAAGCAGAAATGTCTCCTTTAGATGGAGTGTGAGGCAGGGAGATCTACAGAAGTCCCAGTACCGAAAGTCGTGTTTTTCTAAATACTGCCCCAGGACATAGATTGTTTTGAAGAAATTCAATTGTTTAAGTGGAAAGTAGTGCAGAAAGATGTGTAATGTGTTTAAGAAGGTCTGAGGTTGTGAGCAGATACACAGCAGCTTAGTGTGCCACTGCAAGTATGATCCTATCTGTGCTGTTCAGAGCGGCAACGATACTACAATATCAGAGATGTAGTTGTGACATTTCAGGTGACTTTGTGTCATTGTCAGTGGCATCAGTATATGTTTGCAGGCAGCGTGGCTGTGGCTATCATGTTGTAATTGTATCACTACAAGTTGTGGGTTTGTGATACTAATGATGAGATTAACTGTATCAGTGCTTGCTATGCTGCCCCATCACACTCGAGGCCATTTCACTCTTCACAGGTGGTTGTGAATTGTTTCTGGTGGTATGTCTGCATCGTTGCATACAGTAACGTTGTTTTGATGTGGTAATTGTTGGTACACTGGCGCAGGCAGTACTGTATTATGATTGCAATTCATACAGTTGTTACTGCAGCTGACATAACGTATTGATGGACAACAGACTGTCACCTGGCCACAAGTGAAGTCAATACAGCTATGTCACTGCAGCGCTGCATTGAGAACTGTGTGTTTTCACAAAGCATGACCATACTGTTCCACAGCATACTGGGGTTGTTTCAGGACATACAGCATGCTTATGCTGTCATCTGCAGTATGATGATGCTTTACCAGTGCTGTAGTTGTACCAGGGCAGAGAGATCTAGCCCTTAACTGCCCTGTAGGGAAATACACTCATTTTCTCATGCTGTCTGCATACATTTGCAAAGAGTATGAGTGAGTTATTTCACTTGACTGTATCATGGCACCTGATGTATGTTCATCTCTGGGCATATTAGATTTATATTTGTTCTCCCAAAACTGTTGCATTGTTGAAGACAACAGGATGTGTTTGGACCCCCGCAGGTAACACAACAGCACTGCTGTCTGTGCTGTGGCTGCGTTGTTCCACGCTGTGATTTCTTGTCACCACAGCTGATCTTTTTGCGTTATTCTATATGATTGCTTTATTGCAGGTCAGCCATAGTCTTAATGACACTGGAGACACATGCAGTTACATTGCCCCAGGTGCTAACCCCATGTTCCAACCATCACACGCATGGTTGTAGGGTGTGCACCCAGCAGTTTATGGCTGTGCACATGGAGTGAGAAGTTTCTGGAGTGCTTCACGCTCCCACAGTGTCTTCCTCCTACTTTCCTTGGGACTATGTTGTTGCATGCAGTGTAGCTGAGTTTCCAGTATGCAGCGATGGTGTATCACTGCAAAGTGGTGGTCACAAGGGACATCCAGTCTCACTGTGACTATACACATAAATGTGGGTAACACTCCTTCAATTCTAGATGAAAATGTAAATTGAAGAGGGAGTTTATTCTCAGCAGCCACTCACTTCTCCCTCTGGAGGGTCTTGGCTGGTGAGACTCCTAGAAGGACATAAGAAAGGTACCTGCTACTCATCCTGCACCTCTCTAAATAAACTGCAGGAGGATGGTAAGAAAAGGGTGAGTATGTGTGGGAAAAGAGAGGAGAGGGAAACTGGATAAAGGAGAGGATGATGAATAAACAGCACAGCACTATCAGAAATGTGGGCTGCTGCACCACAAATCTGGAGGTCAATCTGTAAGCAAGAGAGACTGTATGTATGTGTGTCTGCACACATCCAGGGAGTTTGGGGGTATGCACTGCTCAGGAGCACTTCAGGTAAGGGAGAGTTAACAGCTTACATCACAGAAAGCAGTTTGGACAGAATTCTCTGCTTCTAAAGCTTACAGTGCTGCTTAGTTTGGCAGGGTTTGGTACTAACTGAAGACAAGCTGGTCTGGCTTCAGCTGCATTTGTGTGCATCTCTGCTTGTGTATTTGTGTCTCTAGAAATGCACGCCTGTTTGTTTTTGTATTTCTGTGTTAGGATCCCTTATCTGTGCTTATATACTGGGGTGAGTGGCAGGTTGGACCCGTATTTTTGTGCATGCCTATGGAGACCTGGAAAATGTGTATGTTAAGCTGCGTATAATATTGCCTAGTAGAAGAATACATTCTGTGGATCATATGGATGTCTGGGCATGTATAGCTCAATATTAGTGCTATGTATTTTGATGAATGCCAGGTATTTGTATTCACATTTGGAGTATATATGTGAATGTTGTATATTTGTATGTATATTCTGTGTGTATGTGTTGTTACATACTTGGAGTATCACTGTATCTTTGTGGTTGCTGGATATGAATATGTAGCCTGTTAGTGCTGTGCACTTCTGTATATAGTTTGTACAGATGTGTATTTGCATTGGGGTTATATATTTGTGTGTTTGTTGTGTATATATATATATCTTGGTTGTTCTTGCTTGTGAGAAGGTTGTTTATTTATGTAAATAGTGTGTATTTGTTCACATAATTTAATTTTGTATCTGTGAACTGAAGGAATTGACTTGGAGTTCCAGGTTTTTGCTTAGTTAGTGTCTGCATATTTTTGTAAGTTATTTCTTTATTCAGAAATTACATGTAATTGACACGCACCTGCATTAGTATCTCCTTGTGTCCCAGTCCACATTCTTGTGTCTTTAAATGTTATTGGCTACATTTTGTGAGTCTTACCTATGCACAGAGCTTTCCTTTAAGTTTATTTGTGTGAGTGCCACAAATGTGTGCTTGTCTGACTGTTTATTTATAGATATTTAATTTGTGGTTTGATCTTTGTCTTTGACTCATTTCTGAGAGGGGCTGTTGCAGCTAATGTGTCAGCAGGAGTCAGGCAGCAACAACTCCTCCCAGTACCTCTGCCTGTTCTGCTCTCTACCTGAGCAGAGTCTGCTCCAGAGCTTGACTGGTGCCTGTCTCTCTCTGTATCCTCTTTCTCACTCTAGATGAGTTGTACACTGGGTCTTGCCTGCATTCAGGGAGGTGACTTGCATTTTTGCATGGTTGTAAAGAGCATGGGATAGGAGGGAGCATGGTGCCTGGGTCCACAAGGATCCCAGGTTAATACACAGTGGATGACAGAATAGCTAAAGGGATAAGGAACAGCTGACAGTGTGCAGGCAAATGGTATTTTAGAGGGTTGTTGGTGACTGGTATAACAGTGCATCAGAGTGCCATGACAGAAGAAGACAGGGATGACACTATTTTGGGGTCAAATGACGTGGCAATGAGACATAACAACAATACTGCTATGAAATTCAGGTGACATGGCACTGAGGCACAACAGGGATCAAGCTGACATGCCAATGACCCAGGCTGATCTATCAGAACAGGGAAGGCTGTGAAACCTCCACTGAAAGTCAGCTGAATGAGGCACAAGAGAACAGGAGGAGCAGGGTGAAGAAGATCAGAGGCAAATCAATGGCCTGTACCATGGCTGTAGGAGCCAGGTCACCGGCAGTGTGGGACATTCAGTGTCTCCACAAGGAGATCAGTTGCATCACAGAATCACAGAACTGCTAGGATTGGAAGGGACCTCTGGAGATCATCTAGTCCAACCACTGCATCCTGGTGTGAAGAGCTGGGGCAGTCTGTTAGCAGTGGCTGTTCACATCACAGTGATGGAGAGCAGGGATAACACAGTGATGACATAAAGTGATGGACATATCCTGTGACGGCAGCCATGGACCATAGGGACTGCGTGGGCAGGGGCACTATTACCAGTTGCTGGAAAAACAAAGAACCTAACGGGCAGTAAAACAAAAACAAAGGAGACTTGGAAGCACCTGACAGCACTAATTCATCACAGCTCAAGATTTTTTTTTCCCCCTCATGTTCCCATTATATTTGTTTGTAAAAGTGGAAATCAATTTTGAAGGTAATTTTCTGGAAAGAATGGAAGGGAGGTGGGAGGGCCGGATAAGGCAGAGATGGCAAGAGGAAAAAAAATTTAGGCCAGGCACAGCCCAGGGGCAGCTCTTGGCAAGGTGAAAGAAAATTGCATATTCAATCTCCATCCATGAATCTCCCTCACTGCTGCCCGCCTCCTGCTCGAAAACAATGAAGGCTTTCTCCCCTACGCTGCACAACGCCTGAGTATCAGCGCTCACTTTAACTTCAGGGTCATTAATTCACCTGATTATTGCAGGAAAGGAGAGGGTTGCAGAAGCATCCGTTCTAAAGAGCCCTCCCTTAGCTCATCCTTTGATTAGTTTGGGGTGGGGGGAGTTGAGATAATGTGTTGTCTTGGACTCAGTTTAAAATGGGAGGGGTTGAAAAGGGGGTGGAAGGAGGTAGAGGTGGAAAGGGAAAGATGTGGCCCGGCTTGCTGTGGAAGGGAAGGTTGGAAAGCAGTCATTCTTGCATCCCTCTGCTGTGGTGTTATTGCAAATTAAAAGTAGCATGTTCCACTCCGTAGCTATCTTTCATGGAGGGGAGGGGCATGGGTATATGTCGGCATGGGGACGGGGGGGATCTTATCATTGCTTCTTCAGCAGCCCAGTGTAGTGTCACCCTGTGAGGTGACATTTGAATTTACAATTCCGCTGAGAAAAGCCATTAATTCACAAATTAACATTTCTCCCTCTCTCTCTCTAGCTCTCTCTCTCTTCCTCTCTCTCTCTCTCATGGATGTGCAAGCAATTGAAAAGACAAAGGAAATAGCCTTAAGGAAGAGACTTTACTGCTACTCTGTCTGTGTAGAGATTGCTACTACTGCTTCTAGATAGATAAACCAATTACCTGAGCTGCTCTTCTCATGGCAGCCTGCTATTACCTCCTTTTGTAGAGCTGACTCCATTGCTGGATTACACTGTGTGTATCTCATTAATGTAAACCAGCACAATACTGGGTACTGTCCCTGACCCTTCTTGCCAGAGCCCATTGCTCTACAGTGGGAGAGGGAAGTGCGAGAGGAGTGAAGAGCAGAGGTGATGGTAGGCACAATGTACTTCCTAATGCACAGGGACCAGGCCACACAGAGAACTTGCTTAGAATACCTGCGTTGAGCTTAGAAGAGATGGGAGCTTCCCTTTTATAGAGGAGAGCATGACATCAACCCTGGTCTCTTCCATGTCTCGGTGAGCAATGAGCTTTGAGAGTGATGCACAAGAGCGCCAGGTATGGGCAGCCCCTTACAGATCAATTCTCAGCATTACTCTGAGTATGAAATAGAAATATGCGTGGTAGGCAGATATAGAAGTGTGAGTACAAATGCTGTGTATACATAGCTATGGGCAGATGTAGCTGACTGCACCCAGGAGCCAACTGACTCACAGAGGTACACAACAAACCTCAGAAGAAGCAAAAGTAAGCACTCTATCTTACAGACTGAGCATGTCAGATTTCTCTGTAGTGCAACTCCACTGAAAGCCAGCCAGTGATGCCTGTGGAGATGTTCTCGTCAAAGACTGGATGCTACTTCTACACAGCCGCTGGTCCTGTTCTGATTCCCTTTTGTTGCACTCTCTTGCCATGTTCTTTTTCAAATGATTCTGTTGTCACTGCTGCTATGGGTGCTTGGACAGCACATGTGTACAGTACACACACAGAGGCACTCAGCTGCATGCTGATGCCAGCCCAGGCACACACGTGTCACTAGCAACCCTGCCTGTGTATATTCACACCCCTGCAGGCTTGGCTTCTCCCCACCTCCTCTGCTGAGGTCCCTGTGAGTGGCTCCAAGCCTGCCTGCTGGGGTGCACACTGGCCAGTGGCTTTCTGAGCACCTTCTGGTCCTCTCTGCAGACAGCCTTGTACGAACATGCCTCGCTACTCCTGTCGTTTAGCTGGGTCACACAGCTATGTGTGTTTGGGGAGAAAATGTCCTAGCGGTGTGGTTTACCTAGGCTCGCATGTTTGTCTTTGCTCACAAAGCATCCTACCTATATTGAATTGGACAGAAATGTTCACCAACAGGTTTTTCACTCTGTAAGGGTTTAATAGGCCCTGTTCAATCCATTCTCCTGGCTTTCATGAAGGGCAGAATCTTACAGGGGGCATTTCTCTGAGTAGAAGAAAGTGAGATCAGAACTGCTGTTTCTAGAAACCTGGTCTCCACATGCTCAGCACATGGAGTACAAGTCTTTCCTCAGCACTGCCTCAGCTTCTTAAACCTTGCGAAAAACTTATCCTCTTAACAAGAGCATCCGCCCCTCTTGCATTCCCTGTGCCCCACATGGTGCACAGCACATGGCTGGGAGCAGCATCCTGCAGCCAGTGCTGGAAGACGGATCATGATCAGTGGAGGAATCGGCAGGCAGTGCCAGTAATTCAAACCATCCTGACCGTTCAGTGAACCTGAACCTGCTGACCTTGACAGCACTACACAGCAGCGGCCTCAGGAATCTCAGCCTTTAAAGAGGCGTTAGTGGAGGATGGCTTCTGCTCCCTCCCTTTCCTTTCCTTCTCTCTGTCTCTCTTTACAATCACATCCTAGCAGCCAAGGGGGCCCAACAGTCAACCCCCAGTGCACCAATTAGCTCCTAATTCGGCTATCTCTGCATCCATGTCTATGTCAATGTAATGTTAAGCATTGCTTGCTGTTCATAGATGCAAATCATTCCTATAGAGGAGTATCTTCTTGTGCTAAAGAAAAACTCTAAGCACCTTGTTCTCAGTCTGGGCCACAGAGAAACCTGTCCTTCTCCCACAGTCAGGGCTGCTGCTGCTTGGAAGGAAAGCAGGAGCTCTTTGCTTCCCTAAGTGATGGCATCAGATCCTCCAGCCTTGTTTCACTGGATACCAGGGGGGAAGCAGCAAGATCTTACCAAGTGATTAGCGTGTGAGAATCCTGGCTAGATAGACGAGGGGCACGGAGGCGATCCAAGAGAAAGGGAGAGAGAGAAAAAAAAAAAACAACAACAATTTTGCTTTATTTTGCCAACAGAACTTGCATTAAAGAAAAATGCAGTTTGTGACCCTTCCAAGGAGTACTGGATTTCCTCCAGCTACCTCTGTAGCTGCAAAGCAGCAGCTGAAACAAACAGCATTTTGTGTTGGCCTGCAGAGGCTAGGCTAAGCTCTAAGACCTTACATATGGAGGACAACTCTGTTTACAGTAGACGGCCTGAAAGAAGCAGTTACAGATACCTATGTATCTATCAAGACACAGCAGATATGTCTGTCTTCTGTCTCCATTCATAATTCTTTGAAGGTGATTTTTCCATGCATCAATCAAATAAAGTAAAGAACACTTTGAACAGGCATCAAATACAATTCATGCCCATTTCAAGTCTTTTAAAATGCCAGAGTTTTGTCAAGTGCCCTAAAAATAATGCCTAGTTCCACATTTCTCCCTGGCTTTTTCTTCATCCATCTGAGCATCCTACTGCTTATATCCCATCAGGTTCAAGGTACAAAGTCCTCTTCCCGCACAGGTCAACAGCTATGGGAAAACACACAGGGGTATGGTGCCAGAACAGGAGCTAGGTCATGGGTATCAATATTTCCAGTTAGATGTGGAGTAGGTCAGGATTTCTTTCTCTCACTGGCTCTGCCTTCTCTGGGAGCTCAGAGATGTTATTCTGCTTTACAGCTAGGGGATCTGCACGGCAACAGGTTTGTAGTTGTCTGATTAAACCTTAAAGAGGTGGTCATTGTGTATGAAATGTCCATCAAGTCTTGAGTGTCTTCTAGTCCTCCCTTAGATGCTTTAGAAAACGCTGTTATGAAGGACAGGTACACTTCCATGCTTGGTTTCCCAAAGGAGCTGTTGTTTTTTGCTTTACATTTTGGCATCTAGTATAGGAAGAGGTAGGCCTTGAACAGAAGAGTTGACTTTGCAAGCAGATCAGAACTTGAGTTTGGGACAACTTTACCACATCCAAGCAAATTAAAAAACAAAAAAACCAAAACCTCCCCTAGCTAATCCTCAAAGACACTTACAGCCCTTCTCTGCACAGCTTCTTGTTTGTGAAGCTGATTGCTAGCCACGACTGGGCCCCCTCCTGTTTGGGGACCACCTCTTACAATTTGGAACACATCTCCAACACACATCTTACAGAGGTCATATCAGTATAGGTTAACTCATTTACCAATAAGGGTCTTTTCATGAGCTCATGCAGAAAGATGCCAAAATGCTCTATTAATGATTTACAATTATTACAGGACTGTGCATGCAAAAAAAAAGAGTTAGCATGGTGGCAGTCTGAGCAGACTGCTGCATATTGCAAGCCGGTAGCTCTTCCATTGCATGGCATTCTGCAATTACCTATCCTGTACCATACATTGTTTATTAACCTTCCCATTCTTAAGATCTCATGTACCACTGAAATGTGGCTGACTCTCACATGGACCACGGCAGATGTTGAACAATACAGAGCATCAACTGTGAAATTTTGCTGTGCCATGTCCAAATGAAACCACAGGAGAATTAAGATATGCTGTGGGTAATCACTCAGGCTGGATTTTGTTCAGGACAGCCAGGTTAATGTCTGCACTCTTGCAAAAAATGCCATGGGAATTTTAATGACTCTGAATGATTGGACCCTTTGTTTTATGGCACGTCAAAAATGGCAGCTCTAAAAACACTCTGCTTGAGCACTGGTTTAGTGCTGACTCAGAAGAGATTCCAATAACATGATTCACTAGCATCTGGCTGAGGGGCAGGCACAGCCTTCTTTGACTTGTGAGGTTAAAGTAAAAGAGTGTATGAGGGGAAAATAAGGCAGAATGAAAGGAAGGGGAAGTCTAGAGCAAGGGAAATGTAGCAAAGGAGGTATTAAGAGGCATGTTAGTGGGGGACCACGCCAATGGAGCCTCGTAGGAATTCATATTTTCTAGACAGTGCATTAGAGGTGTCCATGGCCTGATCCAGTTCTGCTGAGCCCTAGCACTGGTGGCCTCTCAGGTGCCAGTGTGCTCCACTGGAACCTCAAGGATCTTCCAGAAACTAGGATATGGGTCTGGATAGGGACTGCCCAGCTCTGTGCTCCCTCCCTTGTCTCTAGTGGCCCTCATAGCAGTGTTGATTTGCATGTCAGGCAAAGCACTGCTTGAGAGGGAAGAAAACCCTCCGAGTGTGGCGGTGTCAGCGCTCGCTGTTGTTCGACAGTGTAAAATTAAATTAATAAAGCCCCCAACACAGGAAAACATAACAGGAAATTAATGGCCTTTACTGTCGCTCTGATGCAGTCATTTGCAACCCTGCTTTCCGCACCAAAGACTTCATAAATGCAAGCAGTTTCTCTAAACAAGCATAGTTAGGCCTGCATGCGATGTAATTTTTTGCATTGCTTCTGTCCTTTGGAGCTAACAAAGGCCACTCTTTTTTACGTGCTCACCAAGGGGGATTCTGCCAAGAAGTAGCTCCCCAACAAATGGGCTTAGGAAAATGAGAGGTGAGAGCTAAGTCATGCCAGTGACGCTAAGAACATCTTTTGCCCTGGCAGAGGGAACAGCACAGCTCCTGGTGCCCCGCTTCCCTGCGGCAGCAGCTCTCCCTGAGGGCTCTGTACTAAAGGCAGTGCTGCAGACACGATGACAGCACAAATCAGGGTAACCCTTCTGATAACTTTCATGATGTGTAAATCAGTATAATCACTAAATGCAAGAGACTTACAGATTTACACTAACTAGAGGATCTGGCCCGCTGTATGACAGTGCTGCTTGCTACTCTGCCAACATGACCAAAGCAAGTGTATTGGGTGCTGGAGGCAGCTGCATCTCTATCTGGCTAACAGCCAAGCCTGATAGTGCTAGCAAGAGATACGGGACCTACACTCTGTCCCTCATTACAATGGTATAAATCCCCAGTGCCTCTTCTGAGGTAAGGAAATTGCGTATCTCCAACAACCTGGCTGAGAGCAGAGTATGTCCACTCACCTCCAGCTTACCCAAAGGTCACAAAGCTGTGCTGACTGCTTGCACAGAAGCCACCAGCTTAGACTACCCAAACCCACACCTCATCTGTACACCCATACATGCTGTAAGTAGTACATGCTGCACACACCTCTGAGGCAGCTGGTTGCATCCTAACACCTGGAAAGGCCTTGACTGATATATTCAGTAAGGCTGGACATACAAAACCTGACACACAAACCTAAATCTGTTCAGACTTAGTTTCCCAGATGCTCTGGGCTGAATTTGCAATCAGATGCTGTAGTAAATACATATGATTTTCATACGCATACACACACTCGTTTCCTTAAGTGCACTTTGTATGCTCCCATGATAATCCAAGACAGATCTGAGTACACACTTCATTACACATTTGCACACACAATTCATTTCATTTACATTCTCATTGAGCATTGCCGTTTTGCTCATGTAAGCCCTGCATTTAAAGCTGCACTGCCCATTCCTGCTTCATCTGAGGTGCTCTGTCATACACAACCCCTGTGTTAAAAGCACTGCAGACCCCAGCTGTCAGGCTCCAGCACACATCACACTCCTCGGTCAGGCACGCTCACTTCCCTGCATGAGCAGCCTGCCTTGCTCACCAATTACTCATCGGAGCTATACCATCATTTCAAAACGTAAAATCCCTTTGTTTCTGAGCCTTTCTGCTCCGAGCCTGAGCATGTAAGTAACAAATACACACAGTCCATGTGCTGCTGACACACTTAAATTACAGAGACACAATGACCAGCACAATATCATCAGTTAGCATACTCAAAATCAGGCTTGCAGATTCCCTTGAGGCAAATGGACACAGGAATCTGAACAACTGTAGAGTTCACGACGGCAGATATACTTCCTTGAGGTGATATTACTCCAGCATTCGTCTCCCACTATAGCTATTTCTTCAGGATACGGTAAATAACCTGAACTTGAACTGTATCTTCTTTCACTACCACAATATAGATCCCTGATAACACTCCTTCTCTATGCACTGCTGAACCTTGCCAGCCCCTTCCATGCTCTGTCATCAATATCCTGCACTCATTTGGGATCCTTTCCATTTGAATTCAAGGTTCATCTTTCTCCTCCCCATTCAGTTACCACAATCAAAGCCCTGCCAATTCTTGCAGCATTACTACATGCTGAACTACAGAACTGACCCATCTGGAGATGACACTTTCTTTCATGCTGCAAAATGGGCTGCAAAATGTCTTCTGGAAGGAAATGTAAATCAAATTTTACAGCCTTCCTCTTCCAAACCCTACTGAGTAGGGCAAGAAAGTTGCACAGGTGAAAAGATCTCCAGATTAAGGCTGCCAGTGCTTGCCCTTGTCCCTCGTGTGGGGAGTACAGTATTAGTTTAATAATCGTTGAGGATGCAAACGGAGTCTCTAGAAACATTGTGACAACCAGACTGGGTCAGCTTGTGCAGACCAGGACACCAGTACCAGACACTTCTGAAAATGTGTGATCAGCTCCCTCAGCCAGGTCTTTCTCCTTGATCTCTGCCTTGGTTGGGGTCAGCTCAGGCAGGGATGCAGGAGGTCTGCTATTCCCAGCAGGAGCTTGATGCCAGGGTCTGAAGCCCAGATCTGATAGCACTGGGCTCCCGGCTGGACCTGTGCCGAATGCAGTGTGAGGGTCTGCACAGGGCTGGCTGCCGTGAATAACAAGCACTGGCTATCGATCGCGTTCTGAACTCGGCCCAGCCGATAGAAGGTAATTAATGACTCCATTTGCCTCAGTACCGAGGAGAACAATTGAGTTTGAAACTGCAACAACTGGCGGTGCAGGGAAAGGCCCCCTGGGACAGCCAGGAAAGCTGCCTGACAGGCCTGGGCTGCATGGGGACATGAGAAAACATCAGAGGGGAAAAACAGAGAAGGGAAATCGGATAAAGGAAAAGAGCAGTCTTAACACAAAGGGTGACTTGGGAAAGGGCAGCACACATAGCCGTGAGTGCCCAGAAAGTGGGACAGGGCTGCACCGCAGCCGGGACAGTGACAAAGGTGGGCTGCAGGAGAGGACAGGGTTGTCTCCCTGGCACAGAGGGATGGCACTGCAGCAGCCAGCTCAGCATCGCTGCGTTAGACGGATGCATTTCCCTTGGAGGCTTTGACAATTAGATGGGTTCTGCTGTGTCACCTGCCTGGCAGTTCTCATGCCAGTCACATTTGCTTTTATTATGACTGTGATTTTTACTGATAGTGCTGCAAGGCCCCAGCTGAGACTGGGGCCCTACAAGGCAGCAGGCAGAGATGTCATGGGGATTGTAATAGCCCCTGCCCCAAAAGAGAACTGTAGCTCCATGTTTGTGTGCCAGCTGCACAGCTCATCATCTTCCTACATGTTTCTGTGCCACAAAGGTCTTCCTGTATCATCAATACTTCTGAATTATTTGTTGAGATGGCCACATCCCACCCTGAGCAAGGGTCCTCTCTGTTACCTGTAGCCAGGGAAGTAACTGTACTATGCTGCTTTGTGCTACATGTACATGATGGAGACTTTGGTTTGTAGGTATTTAACAGGCATATTCCCCATCTCAGATGTAGTTCAGGTTGTTCCTGTGTCCTCTGGCACAGCATTTCCTTGTAATCTGTCAGGATACTTCTGTGACACCCGTGGAGCATTTCTGTGTCTTGTGTCGAAGGTTTACACTGAACATGAGCTGTGTGCTCTCCTTTGGCAGCCCCTTGGGAGGAGAGATGTTTCCTGTCACATGCACAAGGCCAGTCCTGATCACGCTGATAGCAACTGTGTGCTCTTGTAAGGGACGCAGTGACTGAGGCCATGGTTCATCTCTCAAGCTGTTTGTTGAGACGCTTCTGATTTAAGAGAAACGTGTCCCTGTGTCACAGTACCACAGAGTTTCCCTTGACAGTAAAAGGGAACTGGGAAAGATGGTGATGGTACCTAATAGCACTAGTAGCACGTTTACTTAGATGGCATCCGTAGACTCATCCTGCAGCTGAAGCCTTGCTTCACCACAGCAACCCTTCAACGACAGCTTTCTTGGCAAATCCCCATGACTTAAGCTTTTACTCCTAGCACTGTTCTTCATCAGCTGAAGTGACTGTTGCCCATCTCAGTGGCATTCTTCATGGGATCTGCTTGTCTTTCCCAACCCAAATTTTCCATGTGAACCCCCCTTCACTGTCATCCACAGCCATTTGATGGACACCATCTCTTCCCCAAAGTCTTCTCTGCTCCTTACTGCCACCTTTGCTCAAATCCACTCAGTTGTCAGCTCCCATATTTTGTGTATTATGATATTTGAGACTTCTCCTGATAGTCCAGCTCACAGTCATATGCTGAGATGTGAACTGCAGTTTTTATCTAAAACCAGATATAAGTGTCTGTCCCTTGCAGTTTCAGGGAAAGAATGAAAATGCATCCTCTACAGGTTTTGACACCAGAAAACAAAAACAGGGGATTTACAATCCTTTGGTTTAGAAGAAAATATAATGATCTGTGACTGTGAACGTCTCAGTGTTAGCAACACAAGATATATATCCTGTCTTTCAGGATCATCTGTGTGAAACTTTTTCTGCTTCCTAAGTAAAATCCATATGCAGAGCTCATATTATTGCTCTGTGAAGTTTGGGATTTGTGTACCCTACCATTACGAAGTCCAATACTACTGCAAGCTGTTCAGACAAGGTCTATTGTGAGGCAGCCTATAGACCTCAGTCAAAAGTTTATCTTCTTTTGTAGATTTTAAAGCCCAGGCCATAGCAGAGCCCCCCCCTACCCATCCAGAGCTACCACCTAAAGCATTGCCTTTCTCCTTACAACTTTTCCACCTCTCCCTATCATTCCCTATCTATTTGCTTGCTTTGATCATTCTGATTTCTTATCTAACCCTGTTCCTTCCACTTCTCCTCCCTTCATCCCTTCCTTTTAATTCCACTGACTACACAGGTCTTTTCTTATCAGCTGGTCCTGAGTTTCCCAAATACACACATGCACTTACGCACACACACATAAGCTGACACAAATAAATAAATAAATAGAAAGGTCAGTGAGCAGAGCAGCAATAACCCCTAAAACAGTACTATCAGAGGGACATGATTGATCAATTGAATTCCATAGCGGCTCAAAAATGTGGGATTAAGTAGTGTATTATACGCACAATGAGTTGAGGCATGATGTTCATTTCAAGTTCATTTCGCCAGCCCTCTGCCACCAGATCAGGCAATCAATAGGGGCAGCAGATATCATATATCACCTCTCTCCGTGCTGGGGAGAGAGCACCATAATCTCTCGCAAATTTAGAGTGACAGATTTGTCAAGAACTGAAGGGCCCCTGAATAAATGAAGGAAAAGAGACTCCTACAGCGGCTTGGGAAAGCTGTGGTTTCAGCTTCTTCACACAAAGGCATGGCCTGTGCACACCCGGGAGACACACGTGCACAGGGCTTTGCAGGCAGACAGGAACTGGACACACATGTGCATGTATGCACTAACCTGTGTAACCACCCAGGGCAATGCACTGCGGTAAAATCCGGTTTAATGATGATCAACAGAAGTTTGACTGGAAAAGTGAGCACCCGTCCTCTCACACCAAACACCATGCATGTTGTAGAGCTGCCTTTCTGGAAAATCAAATATAGCCTAAACCAATCGCCGTGGACAAATGGCTGCTCAGGCATGTACAGTGTTGCAGAACCTAAAGAATACAAGAACAATGATCTACTTCAAAAACACCCACGTGTATTAGCATCGTGGTGTGCACAGTCATTCACACTGACTGACACACATGGAAAAATCCTCAAAGACAAAGAGCTTCACAGGCTGCAGACAGGTTGCAATAAGGATTGATTCAGAAACACTTGGTTTTTTCCCCAAGCCTAGACCCAGTTGTTCTGTGCCAGCTTTCTGCAGGGAGGACCAGAGGGAAGCTCCTACTTGAGTTGGGAGCATGAGTCTTGAGCTACCCTAATCCTTCAGAAAGCCACTCCCTGCAGTAACAACCCAGTCCATCTAAACAACAAAAACTGCACTGACACACACAGAGTGCAGTCCACCAAGCCTGGTCTTTGCTTTGTTTTCTCTTAGTTGAATCTGTCACGAACTCCAGCTTTCAGGAACTTGAGAATTTTCCCTCATGCAAATATGCCTGAGGAGAGGACAAAATGCCAGGGATCAGTGCCAGTGAACAGCTCTGCTCTGGCTAGTGGAAAGGAAAAAGAGAAGAGGCTGTTCAAGGGAAGGCTGCTGGCTGGGACAAATCAATATGTAATATTTTCTATGGTCTTGCGAGTGGTACTGTACTACGTTACTGTATATAATGTACTATTGATTATATCATATCATATAATCACCTATAAACGGATATATCTCATAGCCAGAAGGCAGCAGGCTCAGTTATAACTCTGGGCCACCAGTCAGGCATTACTGTGCCAGGAAAATACCCCTTGGCACCATCCACAAGCTAAAAGATGAAGTGGCAGAGTGGCATGGTTCTGGCTGTTGCACAGTGAATGCCACTCCAGGCTCCTGGGAGCATCATGTGCCCATGAGCATCTCACAACTGCATGAAGGAGGGGAAAGATCTATACAGGTCCCTCAACCACTGTCATGACAGACAGCAAGTTTCTGAGATTCACAGAATGAAAGCCACCAAGGAAGGCTGAAGTATAAGGAATAATAGTGGAAAACGGGGCAGGTAATCACAGCGACAGATTGAGAACCTGATCTTAGGTTGGAAAGGGTGATAAGACAGTCAGACTTGTGCCTGATGAAGCACAGTAGGTAGAGATTCAGCATGGAGGGTATGGAGGTATATCAGCATGGATGAGATAGGTGATTATAACCAGTCTCACCAAAGTTAGGCTGAGAGGTGACAGCAGAAAGATACTCAGCACAGTTGGGGAAGATTATAATGAGCAGACTTGCCTCAGATGAGATGAGGGATTATGACAAAGGAAGATTCACTTCAGCTGGGACAGGAGTTTATAAAAGACAGACTCACCTTGGATGTGACAGATGCTAATAGCAGAAGACTCACTCATTTCAGATAAAAAGGGGTTATAACTGAGACAAATGTACCTCATTTGAGGTGGGGGATAACAGGGAAAAAAAACCCCAACAAAACCAGGTGGATGATAAGATGGTTTATCACAGGGAAAGATTCGCTTTGGGCATTTATAATGGACTCACATAGGAGGGGTTAAGTGGGCTGTAAGAGGCATGGTGTGGCACAATAGAGAGAGACACCTGGAACATGGCAGGAAGCACTGCACTAAGATTGGACTGTGTCAGAGGGCTATTGCAGGAACAGAGATGCAAGACTTCTACCAGAAAAAGGCTTTTTTCCTAGTAAGGACAAAGTAACACCAGGAAGGCCAATTCTTACTGAATAGGACTAGATTTTGTAATACAATAATTCAGTTTGGATAGGAAGGGGGACTGACAGAGACAAAGATTCAATCTCATTTTGGAGGGAATTTTATAACAGAGATATGGGTTGTGATAAATCATGAGCTACACACAGGAGAATGGGATAGAGATCATAACAGAAACCAACGTATGCTGGATGGGACAGACACTCCACAGAGAGAGACTTGTCTCTGGTGAAATGTGGAGTCAGAAACAGGATCATTTGTGTTACTTGAGGGGGATGAGAGAATGAGATGACCCCTTTATACCCTAGGTGCCCATTACCTGGGCTATGAGACGATACAACTTCAATTGGGACTGGGGAGCTACAATAGAGGCTGACTCCCTTCCAAGCTCTAAGAGAGCCCTCTTTCAATTCCAGGCTTCCTCAGCCCTCTCCAGTACAGGTCCATCCTCAGCTCTCTCGTTTCTCTGTGAGCTGCCTCTCCAGTAGCCTTCTCTAGCGATGCTAATCGCTGTGCTTTGCTCCCATTTTATGCTCAGCAATGAAGATCTGGCAATTTTTAACACGGAAAATCACTGGAACTGAAACCCATCTCTGAGCTGAGCTCCATTCTCCACAGTCTCACTCATCCTGGGCAGCAGAGTCCCACAGAGCCCACGGGAGCAGGTCGGCTGCCCCAGCAGACAGAAGGGGGCTTCCCTCTGGTCCCTGCAGCCCCCTCTTCCCACAGGAGTGGCACAGCTCCCTGGGTGGAGGTGGAAGGCCCGCTTTTTCCCACTCTCTCCTTGTCCTGCATCCCTTTCTGATCCAGGCCAGGGTGGTGCTAACTCCCTGTTTTCTCTGTGCCCTGCAGATGTATCCGAGGGCTCAGTTCCCAACGGAGATTCCCAGAGCAGCGTGGACAGTTTGCGGAAGCACCTTCGAGGCGACACTTTCACCCAGCAGCAGCTGGAAGCTTTAGATCGAGTTTTTGAGCGTCCTTCTTACCCTGACGTCTTTCAAACATCAGAACACATCAAATCTGAGCAGGTGAGGGCCTAGCCTGGTATGGGGACTGACAGGCACCCATAGGCATGATGGCAGGGAGATTCCCTCACCGAAAACACTCTCTCCCTCTTCACCCCTTGTTCTCACCCTAACCTGTAATTGCACATACATCACATCTACATTTTACAACACCTCCTAGTTCTAAATATATCACTGTGCTGATGCATGTGTATATATGAGCTCTACCTCCTCTTGTGAACTTGCCATATACGTGCACACTGTGCTCTCCCTAAATCCCCATGTCTGCCTTTCCCTCTGCACACACACCTGGGTGTGTTCTTGCCATGACCATGCAAACACTGCCGTGCATGTTCACTGGCACACAGCCCTGCTTGGAAACTCCTGCACTCTTGTATGACATTGGGGACCAGTGAGTCACAGGGTTGGGCTTTAATGGAGCATTTTCCTTTATGGCCCAGAGCTGAGACTGATCCCATCTCCAACCTAGTTTTCTGCACTTCTGCAGCTCTGCCCCCCTTTCCCTTACTCCCTCGCTCCCCTTGGCCTTTTATCCCAAAAGCTGTTTGTCTTAATAAAATGAAAATCAAAAGTCTTTTTAAACCGCCCCAAGCCATAAACCAACAAAGGAAGAGAAGGAGAGGCTGGCTGTGGACTCCCTTCATCCCAGAGTCCCTGGGTTTATTACAATGAATAACCTTTATTTACTTTCATTAGACTATTAAGCACCAGCACAGTCATTTTTCCCCCTGAAACTCTGAGCAGGGCCCATAAAGCAAATCCGAAGCCTAATTGAGTTCATTTTAATTTCTCTCCGATCACAGCGAATTACTCTGGTGATAAATCAGGGGGCAGGCTCACCCCCAGTAGAAGGCCTAATTTGCAGCTAATTACAAAACTGATTTCTACAGGAAGATCAATACAAGAAGGAATTGGAAATGACTAGGCAGTCCTAGCCAAGCAGGGACAGGGGCGGGGAGGGGGCAGCGTGTGGGGAGCCCGCTGCAGGAGGGGGAGATGTGGGGAGGGTGCTGGGGAAGCGCATGGAAAAAAACGGAGCAGAAAGAGCAGAAAATCAGATTTAATTTAACGTAATATTAATCAGAGCAACTTTTCCTGCTGTTTTGTAGCCTTCCTGGTCTTCCCAGCTCCTGCGTCTGGTCCAGAGGCTGCCACAATAAAAAGGCAATTACCAGAGCCTTTCGGACAGGACACCGTTTTAGATTCAATGGCTCTCCCCCTCCCACCCTTCTGTTAGCCATGTGGCTCCCCCCTCCCCAATTTCATACCCCACTGCACAGAGTGACAGAGGCAGGGGATGAGGCTTCTTTGTTTGGTTTTAAAGAGCTAGGATAGAGGTAGCAGTGGAGGGGAGGCAGAGGACTCTGCAGACAGCCTGGCTACAGTGGGCCAACACTGGCTGCTTCGTACACCCTGCCTGCTCCAGTCACGTCACTGCAGTTCTTGTCACCAGGGCAAACACCTCCCGGCTCAGCCAAGAGGAGAGGACATGGATTTCCCCTTTCTTCTCCCCTGGACTGGCACAGGCAGCCACCTCCACAGCACTGAACGAGGGCTCGGGCATACCACACATAACAAGCAGGATCCCTCACTCCTGTTCCCCTTCACAGCAGCACACTGATGGGTGGGATAGTTCATCCCAAGAGCCCCTCACAACCCTCTTGTCACTTCATCTTCTCTGTTTCCTCCTCCTCCTCCTCTTCCATCTGTGCAGGGGTTTGCATCTCTCCTCTTCCTCCCCCCCATCTGTACACCCTTCCCATTCTCCTGGTGCATCAATAGCAAGCTGTCTTTCTCCTCTCTTCCCCAGGGTAATGAGTACTCCCTCCCAGCTCTGACCCCTGGTCTCGATGAAGTCAAATCAAGTCTATCCACCTCTGCTAACCCAGACCTGGGGACAAATGTGTCAGGACCCCAGACGTATCCTGTGGTGACCGGTAAGCTGCCTGACCAAACAGCAGAACCAAGCTTTTTAATTTCCCTCATCACCATTAGCTTCTGCTTTTTCTGCTAATGCAAGATATCCCTCTGTGGCAAACATGGAAATAGACAGAAAGACTGTGGAGGACATAAGGGCTAAAGAGAAACTTGACATTCAGAGTATTGGCAGTTTCGGGTACACCTAGACGTGTGACCCAAAGGCAGGCAAACCCAGGCGTGCATTGGGAACTTGTGTACCCAGATGGGGCTTAGGGATGGATGTTGGTGGAGGACAGATATGTCCAAATAAGCACTGTGAATTTTTCCTTTGTGTCTGAGAACAAGAGGGTTGTGGCTCACCCATGATCTGAACTTGGTTTTGGAAGAAATAATAACTGAAGTTTTATTCAGCACTGGCATTTGGAAGGCGTATTTGCAAAATAAATACTGAGGTCTGCTGAATGGTGACTGCTAAAGTCCCTCTTCCTCAAGCCCATGAGTCACTCATCCCCCATATACCTCAGGGGATGTTATATATAAGTGGCATACAAATTTCTTTTGCCAACAGCAGCCGTTCACAGCCTTCCCCCCTTCCCTCACATGTGGGGACATTAAACTCAGGTGTGCCTGGAAGAGTAGGAAATGAGAGCAAGTGCATGACAGCAGAGGAATTGGGATACACAGAAGGAGAAAGCAATTTCTGCAGCAGCTGCTCTTTTCTGGTGTCACATGCAAGGCCTGGGCAGCACAGGGCTGTCCTGAGGCCACAAGCATGCCATCCTGGTACAGGTGTTAGACTGCCTGCCCTGTACATGTTTACAGCTCTGAGGAGACATTCTGGTGCCACAGACCTTCTTCTGAGATTTTAGTTGCCACTTGTCCCTGCTGACACAGCTACCATAGACTGTACATCTCCTCCTGGGTAGCTAAAGCATCTGGCAAGGCCTGAGTGACTTGCCCTCCTTCGTATATCCCCCTTTTCCTACAGCTGCTTTGGCCCCTTTGGAAAACTCATGGTGTAAGCTGACAAATAACTCATGACAAAGAGGTGAAAGTCCTGTAAGCAAGGGAAGGAACTGTTACCTCTTGGCCAAAAAGTTGTTCTCTGATGGCAAAGAATCAAGAGCACTGGAGTTTGTATCTCAACATTTTCTTCCATAAGCCCCAGCTAATACCTCCTCTGGTCAAAGCAGTTCAAAGGCAAGGCAGGCAGTCATTCATAGTTCAACAAACACTTAACAAAGGCATATTGTTGCACGCAACTTTTGGCTACCAGGAACTTTGGGACTGGGCATCAGTAACAGTTACCCCAAATACAGAGAAGATCCAGTGTGTGGTCTGCAAAATATCACGGAGAACCACAGGATGGTGAACCGCATATTTAGGGAGTGTCCAGAAAGTGTGACATCCCCAGGCTTTCATGGCTTTTCCTGCTATCAGACTTGATCCAGGATCCTTGTAGCCATGTAGTTTCTTAGCCAACCAGAAAAAAATTACTTAGCTGTGGCAAAATTGTTCCACCTTCCGTTATATTTGCATTTGCATATGCAAGACAAAACTCAGCTGGCACCAATCTACTATTTAGTAGATCTCCATCTCTTACAGGAAAACTTTATTGTCTACAGAGGGCAAAGCCAGTAGGAGAGCAGTACTGTCCTTCCTTCATGGCAGGCAGATCCCCATAGCTGGATGTGAAGGTGAGGCGCCTAAAATCAGTTTAAGATTCAGAGGGGCATTAAAATAATTCTTTTTAGTCCTTCTGACTAAGTAAAGATGGTGCATTCTAGCCTGTTAATAATAGGAGCAGAATTCCTGAAGGCCTGGGACACTGAACAAGCTTTGGACAAGACTCTCACAAGGGGACAGCAGGAGACAGATTGGGCCTCACAGAAGACACTCTGGGCTGAGACAGAAAATCTTCTTCATGTCTCCCCACCCTGTGCCTTTCCCACTCTGTTTCCTGCAGCACTCCCAGCTCAGCTCAAGAACATCCCCATCTGATCCATCTGGATCCAAGAGTGAGAAAAGTTCATTTCAGACCCAGCTTGACGTTCCCAGGTGGCAACTTAGCACTAACATCTCAATCTGTATGCGACATTTCAATCAGTGCAGAGTAACAAAAGCAAAACTATTAGTGTTGGGAGCTGTTCACTGGTGGTAATGATGGGGAAACTCAGAAACTGGAAATGGAAAGGGGAGAAAAACCCCTCAACACCCTGGAAGGCAGAAGGGGAAGAGGAGCAGAGATTTTTTCCTCTACACTTAGGCCAGAATCCAATGTTTGGATTAATGGTGCCATTACCCAAGAAAGGACTTCAGATAATGCTCATTCTTAAAATGTTTTTGCTGGCAATTAAATGGTTGCAGTTATTGATCTTCATTGACCTGATATCCTCAATTTGCATAATCTATTAAAGATGAATGATTCATTATATGTTTGCTGTGGGGCTGGGCAATGCTTTCAGGATCAGAATGCTGAGGAACTCAGTGCTGCCTCCTGATCTACCCCAGCCAGGAAATTCAGGAAGAGGCTGGGAGCAGGCAGATTTCTTTGCTGTCACCCAGATCCCTCTCCCAAGAAGGGATATTGGAGTAATAGCTAGTACTGAACTGCTGGCTGCCTGTTTTGCTGCTATAGTATCATCTTTGAAATGCCTCTTTATTCTTGTCCCAGAGCAGTCTGTGAACCCAGGTGGTATCTGAAACAAATGTGAAACAAGTCTACCCATGCAGAGTACAAACTCCATGCGCAGTCACTTTAGGATACAAATTTAGCCTCAGTCTATAAGAAAGTCTTTCCAGCTCAGTCTCCCCAGACAGAAAAAAAGTCTCACTAGCTCTTTCCAAAGCAAAGCTGTCCAGCACTGGATTCTTGCCCTCTGTGAAGCCTTCAGAGAAAGTCCTTCCTTAAAATCTTGGAATGCAGTGAGATAGTTAAGTATAGATGTTGCCGAAGTCCCTTGATCTGTCTGTGAGCTCCCTAGAACTGACAAGCTAGAAATGCTGCAAAACAGGCAGCCACCTCCCCAACGTGCAGGAAGGTCTTCCTCAAAGTCCTGGCATCTATTCAACACACAGCTTAGCACCACACTTACATATAGCACAGCCTTGCCCAGTGCTGCCAATATCAAATACTCCCTTTCACATGATTATTCTAACACACCATAGATGGTCCATTTATTACTCACGCTTCCTAAAGCAAGTAAACAAAAACATTTGTTTATTATGGAGCAGACAGGTCATCTTTATTTCTCCCCATTAAGGCTCTGCAGAGAATTCGCGTGAACAAACTGACACTTAGGGGTTAGCTGGGAACTAGGCTAGGAAACATGCTCCCGCTGTGCTTCATACAGAGCAATGTACAAATTTTCAACTTCCTTGTGAAGTATCAAAGAGAGAAAGCTCTTAAGAGCTGCCTGAGAGCACCACCTCACTTCTTCGATCACATAAAGCTCAGTAGACCAGCTACATCTTGCCTTGATGTTGCACTGCCATTATAGATAGACTGGTGTAGACCCTTGACAGTTTCTTGGACAGCACCTTTGGACACCAATCAGATTTCCTAGAAGTAAAAATCCAAGCCTGAACATTCCAAGATAAGGCGAGTACATGCAGTTGAACACTAAGACAAGAACTCTGTTGTTCAGAGATGTTCTTCTTTAATTATTTCTATAGAAGGTGAACAGCCCAGGCCCGAATATAAATCTACACAGGGCTAAGTAAATACAGAAAACTTCAATAGCTTTCTTTTTATTCAGCAGTTTCCACAGATCTTTGAGTCTGGAAGGTACTCAGTAGCTAACACCCAAGAGGTGAGAGGAGGAGAACCTTAAGATTTTGACACTGGCAACAGGAGTCCTCTAAAGGCACAAGGTTGTTCACAGAAGCTTTGAATCCTTTGAGAACAAAGGTTAAGATCCTTCTATAAGCACCATCAGAAGTCACATATTTTGGAACAGGCGTGCATGGAAGAAGTGAGGTGTCTTCAAAACAGGTTCTGAGTTCCAGGGATTTAGATTAAAAGTTTGGCAGCAGAGTTCCAACTCAATTATCTAGCCCAAAAGTTGCTCAACAGAGAGCAACTACGGGAAATAAAACACAATGGACTTTAAATGTATGGTTTGAAACTTGCTTATTAACAGACTACTAAAGGGGAGGATTTACCTACTAGATGGATCGTAAAATTACAAAAAGGTAAAGAAAAACTTCCCTTAATTAAATCCTAGCACATTTAACTAAACAGATCTTGTTTGCCAGCCCACTACAGTCAGTGAGATCTACAAAGAGAAGGTAAAAGACAAGCCCAAGAAAAACCGTGCAAACAAAGCACTTCAGGAACTTCCACCATTGACTGAAATGGGAGTAGGTATCCCCTTCTCCTCATGTGAGGAGGTTTCTGAGTGCTTCTGTTCTATGGTTAGCACCTATTAACAGGAATAGGCTACTTTTAAAATCATCACCACCCACCAAAGCAGCTACCATGTCCTGTATAGAAAATATTTCTTTCCTTCTGGGAAACAAATTTTTCTCTAAAGCAACAAATATCATCCAGGGTGAGAAGTCCTGATGACAACTCACAATGCATCAAAAAAAGGCACCAACAAAGCACAAACCCCATCAATCTCACTTTCCTCCAGACCTCGCTCTCTGGCATGGGGTCAGATTTTTTTCAGTTTAAGTTAATTTTTTTAATTCATACATGAATGTATGCAAAAAAACCCCCTCAGAATTACTAACATAAAGGCTACTTTCTGTATGAAAGACATACAAAAATAGTACTTAATCAGCACCTGATTTCTGTGAAAGTTGTGATGCTAAGGACGGGGAAATCACTGGCTCCAAACCTGGATCCAAAGTTTTTCTGAAATGATAAACAACCTTTGGAGAACTTCAGCCTCCTGCAAGGTGAAAAGATATTATTTCCTTCATTTCAGCTTCGTGAGTGAACAAAGAGAATTTTGTTCAGTTCAATAACCAGGTCATTCAAAAGTAAGAAACAAACTAGGATTTGAAAAAGCAGGAGCATTTGTTTCCTCTGTCAGTGAGTGAATTAAGCTTGGTGTGAAAGGATGAGACCTATTAGTTCCAAAATCAGATTTTGAAATCAGTTCAAATTCCTCTTTATATATTCCCCTTTCCTTCATTTAATAAGTCATTTTTAAAGCAACCTTCTTAGAAAAGCTTGCTTTTTCTCTTCCAGTATGTTTAGGAAGTCAGGAACTTGTGGTCATTTTATTTAATTGGCATGAATAATTACAAAAACTGTTTTAAATTTAATTCTAATTTTCATCCAAATATAACTTGACACAGATCACAAGTAAAAAGTTAATAATCTAATAAAATAATAATAATATGAACTCATCATTCACTATTTTCTCATATTATAATATGTAAAGACAAATTATATTAAGCACCATAATTGCTTGAATAAACGTGCACAGATGCAGTTCATCTACTTAGCATAAACTGAAATAACCATGTTCAGTGTAAAGTTTGTATTTGTCAAAAATATTTGTTACCACCCATAAAATTCAACCTTTTAGAAAACAGCCTCATAGAGCAAAGGTAAACCAAGTTGATCCAGCTTGCTGTTTTAAATCATGATTAAAATCAATCATTACATTCAGTTGGACTTATATCACTATGCTGTCTCGCTCCAATCTAGTTTAGCTTCTGACATCAGTGAGCAACGGCCCTGATCAGGACTTGACTGAGCTGGCTTAAGAAAACCTCTTAAACAAACTGCTAGGGGCCCCAGATTGGCTTTGGTGATGGCAAATCCTGCAGATGCAGACCTGTAGCTGCCAGCAGTCCATCAGCCTGTTGGGCATGTCTCTGGATGCCCCAGTGCTGTGAAAATGGAATATGATAATAGTTCTTGTGGCTGCTACAAGGCTGTTACTGTCCTGCCTCATCAAAATGAAGGAGGTTATTTTCTGTGAGCAAGCCTCTCCTCTATTTAAGATGAGGAACTGGCAAAAGTAGAAGTCTGCAGGACCTCCAAATTTCATCAACTGTTTCCCATCCCTAAGAAGAGATAGTATCTTCTTATCTAGTCATGGAATTTGGGAAGGCAAAAGGTGTTACTACTCTTTCCCAAGACCAAATGGCTGAGGGTGATAGATGGTCAGATGAATGATCCCTAGAACAAACAGGAATAGTGGGAGGGGAAAGGAATCACATAAACTATTTCCATGCATCCAGTGGAAGTTTCACTGATAATAACTTTATGATGCTGAAGAAGGCAGCTTGCAGGCTTCAAAGGCATATCGAAGTGAGGAACTCAGAAATGGACGGGCCTGAAAGAAATAATGTCTTCGCCTTCCTTAAATTAGCATTTAAACGAAAAATAGCAGTGAATTACAATAATGTCATGTAATGACAATAGCAGTCAATTGGCATTCCCAGTCTGATTTCCCTCAGCACAGGGACAGGACTGCAGGCTGCCACACATTTCGCTGCCAGACAAAAGTGACTCTTTTAGAGAAAATAACTTTATCGTTTTCCCAACAATTCAGTTTTTGCCTTTTCTTTTGATGCTAAATGAGGGATCCAGTGAGTATGGCTGTGATGAAAATTTGTGTGATGTAGAATTTTGCCCACTAAGAGAAAAGACTGTGCTTTATATCTGAGCTAAGCAGCACCTGTCAGCAGATGTTAATAACTTTTGATCTTCATTAGCTATACTGGATTTAACCAGGCCAGCTGCTTGTACCATTGAAACTGCCCACTGCAGCCTTTCAGAGAAATGGAGACCTTGTGGCAATCTTTGGCCCTTCTTTGTAGATTTAGGATTACTATGGGCTAACTGGAAAGATCTATCCTACCTTATGATCAGTGGAATATCATTGTGATGAATCCTTGGAGATATACCTGTAATGAGGACTGTGTGAAAAACTACTGTGTTCTAACTACATTTCCCAGCATATATTTCAAAAGCAGCTTCTTTAAGAGGTAACATTCAAGTTCCAACCCACCAAGGAATAAGCATATGCTACAGTTTAAGGCAGGAAGTAGTTGCCCAACCTGATGGGCTGGGATTCAAGAAAGAGGACAACAATATGAACTCAGCTGAACCTCTCTGCCAACTACACAAATTGCACATCCCCAACCCCCCAACTTTAAAGTACATCTTTCTTCATTAGTTCCATTGCAAAGAAATGTATGTAGAGCCATTTGAAGCTGAATTTAGTGGAGTTCTCGAGTGATTAACAGCACTCAACTTAGCCTCAAAGAATGAGCCCAGACTACAAGTCTACTGGAAGCTCCATGTTTTACTCTGTACGAAGAGTATAAAGCTTTTCTCTCTAAAGTAACACACAGACTTAGCAGGTCAGTTTACCTGGAGAGCAGCAGTTAAGACAGATCTCATCTTAAGTTAGATCAGACACAAAATCTAGGTTTATGAATTCAGTTGTATAAAAAATGGGGCAAAGAGATTTCAGAACTTGCCATCAGTGATGTCACAACAGTTTTGACTCTCAGGGGAAAGCAATCCAAGTTTGTTTCTTTAAACATGTTCTTCAACAACCCACAAGTAAAGTATTGGGCTAAGAATGTGGATGGATCTGTACAGAAACAGAAAATAAACCTGAACATGCAAGACTCATTCTCCAGTCAGCAGGAATACAAAGAAAAGACAAGAAAGGTACGATGAGAAGTAGATTAGTCTTTATACACTTTTCAGTTCTAGCAAAGTTCTGTTATGATCACAGAGAAAGGAAGAAAAAAAAAGGGAAGATCTTTATCTTCAGTGCAACTTGCATAATGCTTTTGCAAAAGAAAAGCTAGAAAACTAAGAAAAGAGAGAAAAAGTGGTTCTTCTGACATGACAGAAAGCAAAAGTGAAAGATACGCTGTGTCAGTCCGTGGTTGTGGTCTTTTGCATGACATCTAGGATTTGAGACAAGATTCTCATGTGGGATATTCTCATCATGGCTCCAATGGCTCTAGCATAAACTCACCACTTTATGAATGCTAAAGAGCCAGTCATATTCTGTTTGCCCTAATGAAACTTTTCTAAGAAATGGAGAACGCAAATAAGGAGAAAGATGTTTCAATGGTGGGTACAAGCATAGGATTCAAAACACCTGAGATAAGATTCAGCTTTGGCACAGGGTTCCTACATGAACATAGGCACGTCTTCTCTGGGTTCACTTCCTCGTGGATAAAACACTGATGCTTATGGGATGCTGTATGGATAAGTGTTCTAAAGAGTGAGGTGCTGGGGCATGCAAATAGTTGATAGCTACACCAGGAAAAGATGAAGAACACTAACCACTGTCAAGATGGTGAGCAGTGTTGTTAAGTGGGTGTGTACAAGCCATCCCTTATGCAGGGATGTGCCATCTTGATATTCTTTGTTTACTGAAAGATGCAGGTTTACTGGATGCAGGTAGCTTATTGTCCAGGAAGTCATCGATGAAAAACAAGCAGCTTATCTAGTCCTGCAACCCCCCCCTGCTTCCCTTCCCTTCCCTTGAGCAGCAGCAGAGAGCACAATAAAAGCTGAGACGAGTCTCTGTAGGAACCCAAAGCTGTGAATCTTCCTCTCAGTCTGTCTGGCCAAAATCCCTTCATTTGCAGGGGGAATTTAGGCCAGAGATCACCAGTTCTAGCTCTCCGCCAGAATAAAAGAGGAGAGGGTTAGAAAGGAAGGAAAACAGCCATAACTCAGCAAGTACAGTCAGAAAGAGAGGAGTAGGAGATGCACAAAAGACACAGTCCTCTGCTATGTTTCCAGCTATATCCCCACCCTCCTGCCCCTTTCAAATTTTCTCCCCCATGACATTGAGTGGTATTTTATTGTCACTTATATACAAGGATATTGTTTGACATTTAGAAGAAGAAAGGAACCTGGGATAGGAATAGATTTCTGCTGCTTTGGAAAGGGGTTGCAAACTCATTCCATCCTCATTATGTTACAGATTGGTATTCCAGCCTTAAGAATAAGACACTGACAGATACTCTGGGGTTCCCTGATGCAGCCTTACTGAGGGATGCACCCCAAGACACAGACAAGCCAGCACAGCACTGCTCCTCAGCTTGCTAGAACCAGCAAGACTTGGGAGAAAAATGGGCAAATTCAAAAGTATGAAAGAATTAGAGAATGGAAAAAAACAGAAGTGAAAACAAAAAGGTGCAGCTGAAGTCTGAGGTGGTTAAAATGAAAAATGGAACTGTGCCATTCACAGGTGGATAGATAGATCAATCAATTGATGTCGTCTACACTGACACACTTTGGAGCTATAATTCACTGCTGGGGCAATTATTCCAACATAGCAGTGGCAGGAGTTATATGGGAGACAGAATTCAGGGGCTTTTAGCCAGGGGAGAGTTGGACAACAAAAGAGTAAAAAATGGTAAATGTCATTCCCCAGTAAAGATACATGGGATATAAGTTATGACTGTGCAGTTGCAGAGCACAGAGAGAAAGATGGACAGATAGACAAATAGACACATAAAAGTCTGAGTTTCGGTTGTGCAATCATTTGCTGTCTGACCTTATCCTCCCCTACTCTCCACTACTCTTAGAGGGAAGAGTGTTTAGCGTTATTGTGTCCCAGTCTCTTTGCCATGTTACTGTTGACTTCTTTATCCCCCCTCACTGAGTAAGTGGTGCTGCCTGTAGAAGGTGCGAGGAATTTTTCTTCATAAGCCTTGATGTGTTCAAGAAAGGGCTGGACTCATCTCTGCCATGAGCCCGACAGGGGCTTTAACAGCCTCACAACACTGGGACAAATAGCTCCTGGTCCCTTAACCCTTCTCAGCTTTGCAAGGCAAGGCCTAGCACTGTTGTTCCCATTGCAAGGGCTTTAGAAAGTCTTTCAGGCTGAAATCCTCTCCGTGGTGGCTGGGCAGAACGGAAATCCAGGGGCTGGATCAGATTGGCCTAATGCTACAGCAGCTTAAGCAGTCTGTTTTACCAGAGATTATGGTTTCACTTACACAGAGCGCCTGAAAAATGCTGTGGTTTAGGAAGGATTATAGCTGAAAATTCCATGCTTTAAAAGAGAAATAAAGCAGGGGAGGGACTAGGAAACCCAGTGAGCCTGAGGGCTGTGCAAACAGGATTAACCTCTGCCCATAGCACCTCTTGCTTCTGCCCACCCACCCTTCCTGTGTCCATCTCCTTCCCTGCCCTTTCCTGCCCAGAGGCTCCCACACCTTTGCCCTCTTGCACAACACAGAGAGATGAAAAAGGAGCCTGGAAAACACCCAGGACCATAGTATCCCTAGTTTATTTAGCTATGACTTCCTTGAAAAATACCACTCCACCTGCAACCCCTGAAAGCCAGGGGAACTTTTGCCCCCCTGCCCGCAGATAGATCCATTCATCCAAATTATCTAGTATCAGCATTATTTGGATAAAGGCTTCAGCACTCCTAGGCTGCTGGTGGTGACTCTGCCTGTCTGTCTTGAAGGTAAATCTGTGCAGTCCTTGCCATCTGATGACAGAGAATGCAGGAGAAAAATAGCCTGTGGGTTCTTCATCTACAGAGACCAGCATGTGAAGCCTCACTGGTAGGACTGTAGGAGAGTATATTGGTGTAAAAAGCAGAAGCTGGGTGCCAATGTGCTGTTTACTCTGGCGTTTTTAATTAACTGTGCAACAAGAACCAGATACTCCAGCTTCTATCCCCCATATCCACCACAAAAAGTCTTTGCCAAACAGAGCTTCCTACAGCAAAAAGCGAAAAGAAATTAAAATCCTTACTTATCATACCAGAGGCTTCATGCAAGTGAACTAAATAAAGAGGAACTGTGCACCTTTTCGCAAGGACTGATCCTTCCCAATCATCTGAACCATGAACATATGTCTCTGCTGCAAAGGCATCTCAGTGATCAGAGACCTTTGCTGACCATTCTGGTTAAGAGGTACTTGGAGGAGAACACAGATGGCAAACTATCACTTTTGCCAGGTAGCAAACCTTTAGGAAACAAATGCCTCAGGATAAAGAGCATTCGCAGATAGAAACTGCCCAGCCCTTTATTGTCTAGGTGAGCACTGCAGCCTCACAATAAGGTGCCTAGAGTTAATTAAGCCAGTTCTACATTAATGAAGTCAGATTTATGACCTAATTATATGTCACATTTATATTTCTCTGTATAAATCAAAATCACCAGAACTAACTTATTTCATAGGCCACTGGCAGCAACACTTGTCATCATGGCAGAGAGATGACTTTTCTTTATTGACTGTAATTTGTTTACCTGAGGGTGGAGGGTTTGCTAGACAATTTGGATGGGATCGGATCATATCATCCATACTTTGTGTTCAGGTGTTCAAATACAGGACTATATAACCGCTGACTCAACCACAGTGGGTGTTCTGGAGTATCCATGCTTTAGGTCACTGAGCTCTCCAATTCCTAAGCCTCTTTCTTGGCTGCCAAGTTAGGAGCAGTTGCAAACCTGTATCTATTGTGCCTATTCAAATCTGTACGTCAAAAATGGAGGTCCAATGCAAACAACAATATAAATAAGACCTTTTATAAGTCTCACATGTTTCCTCTTCTCCATTATATCTCTCTGTCAAGGTATCTGTCTGGCAACACTATACTGTGGGAAGAACCAGAGTCAGTACTGACAGCTTTTATGGTTAAAACTCCAAAGTGTGTCACTGTGAACAAGATTAATTGATTGATCTCCCTACCCACCTATAAGTTACACAGTCCTATTCTTACTTTAACCACCTCAAACTTCAGCTACACCTTTTTTGTCAAAGCTTTTATGGAGTTTGGCTTGAGAAGCTTTGGCCATTATCCACAGCACCCTGTTTAATAGGTGCTCATAATAATGCTGCTCTCCTGGCCTGGAAGAGACAGAGCAGCATAATTCCCTAAGTCAAACTGTGCAAGTGTAGCATCGTCACATGCCCTTGGCCCACGAGAGAAAGCAGCAGGAAAGGGAGCACAGAAGCTTCTGAGCGTTCTTCTCCTTCCCAGTCCTATGCTTCCTCCTGTCCTTCCTCTCCTGCATGTCCCCTCCCCCACCTCTCCTTTTCCTGCATCCCATTCCACCCATCTGCCACTGCACTCCATTCTCCTCATCTCCTGCTGCCCCTGCAGTCAGAGCCTAGCCCCCGGGTGCATTTACTGCTGTTGTCTCAGCACTGGCTCCTCTGATCTACTCCTAACCTTTTTATTTTTATTTTGTTTTTTAAATTAATTTCCCTGTAGATTTTAACCACTCCATTTTCATTTACCCATTTTGTTCTTCCTCTCCTCCCTTCCCCACCCTCCTCTTCCTCCCCCTGTTCCCTTTGTCTGTCTGTGTCCATCCCTTACCCTACCACAGAAAACCTCTCCTCTCCCCTCAGTATAAAGCAAGAGCCTCATGGAGCCTCTCTCACCCCTTTCACCCCCACCACGCCGGTCGGCTCTGGGCAGGCTGATCTTCAGCCCTTCCACATGGCCCTTTCAGACGATGCGTCCACGCCTTGCTACAGTGCCTTCCTTCATCATGGTGCCCACTTTGGGCAGTCCAGCAGCCAGCCTCTGATAGCAGGTAACTGGCCTTGGCCACAAACTCAGTGGGGATGCTGCAGGAAAGGGGTTCAGTTTCACCTGATGGGGAGAACAGTAAATGCTGCAAGCTCTTTGAGTGCAAGTGGGAACGAGAGCAGCCATGTTCCAGTTCTGTGTATGCAGCATGTGTGCTCAGCTCCACGGAGAGTCACAGAAAGATTTCATGCCAGTCCTTAATTTTTTAGAATAAAATGGGAAAAGAAGCTGTAACTACTTAGAAGGATGTTCCAGTTGTATGGGTCTGGGACTTACTATAGAAATACTCATACAGCAAAATCCTGTGTTGCCTCAAAAGCCATAATGCCCCTGAGTACTGTAGGGTTAGCAAGGGTACTGTGTGCTAGCCTAAGGTAGATGATAACATCTTGAATAACCTAGCCAGCTCTAGGATTGACAGGGACATTCAGCATGGGTTGTACAAACTACTAAGCTAGATAAATACACCTGCGGTTGGTGAGCACTGTCACAGCTATGTTGTGAGCAGTATTTGAGTCACCTGGTTTGAGAGTGAGACTGTCAATGTGAGCTGGTGCCTTCACACAGCAGATCAAGTAGCTAAGGAAAAGGGCATCACATCTGAACGTCAGGACCAGGAAGAGTGGGTAAGAGACTATAATGCCTTACAGCCAAAGGAATACAGGCCTGGGGTAGGTGGCCTTTAAGGGAAGGAGACAAGTGAAGAAATAGGTTGCAGAAGATCGCAGCACTTAGGAGCAGCAGGCTGGAGGGGAAGGTGGGGAGCGAGGACAGGTTTCAGGTAGGTATTAGGGGAAACTCATGTGCAAGGTGACTGAAGCAACATTCTAGCAGAAGCTCAGGTGTGGCTTGGATGAAATGGTGGGTATCATTTTAGGTGACCATTGAGGCTGTTGTCACTTCATTGTCAAAGAATATAATTTGGGCTTTTTCAGAACAGACAGTCTTAGTGCAGATCACATTTCCTAATGTTCAAGCAACACATCTTACCTTTGCCTCTTTCATGTTCCTATATTATTTTTCTCTTTTGACCTAATGTCCTCCCTTTATCTTGTCAGGTGAGATTTGCATTTCTGAATCTCCCTGTAGGAAAGCAGCAAGTAACAGCAGAGAAGACTTTTGTGTTCATAACACTGTCTTGGTCCAATCTTACTGCAGCTAGTAAGTCTCTGAGCTCTGGGCACTTCCTAAGCCAAGGAGTCTCATAACAGACTCTCTCCAACAATATAGTTCTCTGGGGATGCAGTCATATATGACCACCCTCTAGCCTAGAAGGCACTGTGTTTCAGGAGAGGCATCTGCCTTAGGACCCTTATGGAGAATCAGACATGGCAGAAAGTGTTCAAAAGCTCAAACAATGTCATAGAGATGAAGGTGCTGTTTCTCACTTTGAAGGCTCTTAGGGAGGGGAGAATGGCTGGAGTTGGAAGCATGTTATGAGCAGGATAGGTGCTAGCTTTTTCATAGCCCTGGAGTACAAGAATTTAATAATCCTGTCACCTGTTGGTAATGACAGAAGGTAATGGAAGGGGCCTGCTTGCATGTAACAGCATTCTGAGAGTCTCTCTGTGAGACTCATTTATGTTGCTGATACTGTACTTGTTTGTTATCTTCCTTCTCAAGATTGGGATTTTGATAGATGATCACTTTCCAGTGAATTTTCTACACTGAATTTTGAACATCAGCGTCTGTGTGCTCATGTCTGAATAAAACCACAGGGGCACATGTGCACAGATCAGGTAGCAGAGTGAGTGTGTATGTGTTCCCACCTGAAGTGTCAAAATGAATTAATTTTGCCTGCTGCTATGTAATGTTCTCTCTAACTTTTCAGTAACACTGTTTTGTCACTCATCACCTGTTGTTATTTCTTAGGCTAGTCAATAAATGAAACCTAAAGAACATGAATTTTAAGCATAAAACTTTCTCACCTTTAAAGAATGTGAAGGGAAAAACCCCCTAACCTACATGTAGGAGGTGTTAATCATCCAGCTTAACACACAGCTACCAATCACTAAAGAAATTAGGGTAATAAAAGAGTAGAAGAGTGCAGAATATAAATCCCTGAGGCATTATATATTTATTTTTATCAATATTGGGGAGTGGCTGAAAAATGGCTCAGCCATGAGACTACTCATGCCTGGTAGTTCTGTCCCATTATCGAAGTGCAGGTGAGACAGGAACATCAGCCACTGATTAGGAACTCTTCAAGGAGAAAGAATGAATTTGCATTTCTTTTTTCTTGAGCAAATCACCTCAGTAATATTTAGTCAAGACCTGTGAAAGCAGTGAGGTAGTTTAGCCTACCTCATCCCAGATAACTTCCTCCCTTCAGGTTAATGCTCCACGTTGATCAGTTTTTGCTTTGCTGTGTAACTGTTACTTATTTCTGACTGCCCAGCGAAGGTTCATGCTTGTTGCAAGGCCTGCTTTATCAGTTATTCTGCCATTAGTAGAGCTAAACCAACTCTTACTCTTCTTTCACTGGCATGTCTGAGCATGGTACGAGTGACTCTAGTGGTGTTACTTCTGTCACTTCTAAAGGTGCTCACATTCCAGTCCTCCAGTTAGAACAGACAGGAGAGACAAAATTTAACAAAGGAACAACAAATGGCACAAACTTCTTGATGAGCTACAGGTCACCTAGGGAATGTGAAAGGCTTCGGATGACTGTAATAGGCTGAGATCTCAGTAGGCAGCATTGAAGGTTGAGTTATAAATCTCTCAGCAGCTGTGGGGAAAAATTATCTTAATTTATGTAGCCTTTTTTTTTTTTTTTGTTTGGTTTGGTTTGGTTTGTTTTTTGTTTGGTTTGGTTTTATTTTCGCTTGCAACTCCCAGCAGCTTCTGAGATTATTTTAGTTCATTTAAATGCAATAAGCACTAACAGCAAATGCCCTTCTGGCTGGCCCATTTTCAGGCTAACAAGTCCAAATGAGTAAATGCCTCTGGCATCAACCAAGAAGCCTCCAGCTGCACTTCCTAAGAGATGAAAAATAAACTACAACCATCCACCCAGTCCACACCCCTCCCTGCTTTGGTGGACAAAAGATATCACTTATACCTGTGATAAAAATAAAGTGGGACTCAAACTAATTTGCATGATTCTACTACAGTACATATTACACTAGCACCTGGAAGGAGTCCAACCAGTATTGATCTAATGCTAAGCACCGCGAAAATGTATTAAGTGTGCCCTTGCACCAAAGAGTTTGCAGCATAAGAAGCAGCACAGAGAGGTGAAGAGACTTGGCTAAAATTATCATCAGGTGAATGGCAGAGGTGAGAAGAGAGACAGGCACAGAAAACTCTTGGATCACTCTCCAATGCCTTGCACATTGATCATGCCCTAAAGCAACATCCTACCAGTTTTGGAACTGCATCCACTGCATATAGACAGGACTTCAGCTACTCTGGCAGAGAATATGCCACCATTCTCTGTGCAGCTCAGGGCCATTTTGATTCAGTTAAAATAAATCCAAAATCTACAATGAAACAAATTCTTTTGAGCCTCACAAAGCTAAGTTTTAATATCCATCCTTACAGTGTGAGATCGAAAATGCCATGATCTTCCCCCAGAGTTTTCAGTGGATGAACAGCACTTATGCACAGCATTTGCCTATTAAGCTGCTAGTCATGTGACATTGGGAAAAAAGGTGAGAGCAAATCAATATTGAAAGACCTTATCCCTATTGACCCCCTGTCCTGATTCTTTCCCTTTCCAGGTCGTGATATGGCAAGCACCACCTTGCCTGGCTACCCACCCCATGTTCCCCCAACTGGACAAGGCAGCTACCCAACCTCAACTCTTGCAGGAATGGTTCCTGGTAAGTCAGTCCCCAGACTTCAGTAATGCTGCACATGTGTTTAAACAGTATACTAGTATTGTAAGAGCTTTCACAGTTGGCTTTGCTATTGCTTTGCTGATATTAAGGACTATTATTTTCATAAAGAAATCATCAGGTGCCTATAACCATTGCAGCTAACGACACTTTTTGTAATATGTCTCTTTCCCCCTAGTAACTGATTCACTGCTGCTGTGGGCAACTAGCTATCTATAACCTGTGGCAATTAACTGGTAATTAATTAACCTTAGTATTCATTAACTAATGTAATTATTTTCCAACAATCCATGTAGATTATTAAGTACTGTTCATGGCTCAGGATATTCAGCTATCCACTAACTTAGGGTAACAATTTACCTTCCATCTAAAGCCAAGGCATCAAATTGAAAATCATCAATAGAAATTTAATACCTGCAATTTTTGGAGACCCACTGTCCATAGCCTAAACTAGCTAAGAACTCAGCAATGATTAACAGCATTTCAGAAGAAACTAACTATTCCCTTTTCACAACCAGCTACCTACCCACCTCCTCTTTGTAAGACTGTGCCTCCAATCCAAGAAACTATCTACCTAAGCCTGCACCTAAAGGCAAACTGTTCCTTTGCTATCCGATTTCTTTGGAGAAATATCTTCTATTGGCATAAACAGAGGGATTCTCCTCTGTTTAGGAAGAAGAGAGGACCATTTACCCTAGGGCAATTGAAGAGTTTATTACCCCAGGCTCTATTCCCCATTCCTCAGATGACAGTTATCCCCAGCAGATAAATGAAGAGGCAGGATTTTTGTTTCTCAGCCACAGTAGCTCAGAACTCAGAATTTCATCTGCCACTGACTTCTGCTTCTGTTACTGCCCTGGGTTGTGAGTCGTGATGGCTAATGAGCAGGTATACAGTCCATTCTGCAACCTCTGCTACTGAAGGGATGACTCCAGAACCAAAGCAGCAGAAAGCTGAGGACAGAAAGCTCTTAAATCACTACGATATGATTTCCCAGGGCTTAGGAGTGAAAAGCCTAAACACCCTCATCCAAATCTTAGAACAGCTAGCTAAATGAACATACACTGCAGAAACACGACTGAAAATATCACCGACAGAAATGTTTGCAGGTTGAAGTCTTAACGTCTTTAAATGACAAATCACTGCTCATATACCACGAAGTACTGGCTATTGCCCATGGTCACATTCGGCAACTAACAAGCTACCTCTGCTTATGATCCTAAGGCACAACAAAATCTCAGGCTATGCTGTGAAGATGATGTGATTGATCTCCAGATCAGGAAAAGATAGTGGACTGATCCTTTCCTCACCTCTACTTTAGTCCCTTGGTATAGCTGACCAGCTTGCTGAACTGGGGTGGTGCAGAGGTGGCAAATTTTAGGGCATCTCCTTCTACACAAAATTTTTCAGGTAGATGGTTTGGCTCCAGAATCACAGAAGCAGTAAGACAATATAGATCAGTTTAAAATCCCCCCACAGTAACAGTAGGTAGACTCAGTTGTCAATATTTAAGTCAGTTGTACGTCAAAACTTAGAGAAGATCACAGCATACAGAAATTATTAATAACATCAAAGTAGCCAGCTCTTTGAATAGGCACTTCTAAAAAACAGGCTCTTTTCAACTTCTGACTGTTCTCAACTGTTCAGTGACTGCTATGCAAGTTTAACATCCTCATCACAAGGATAACACTGAAATCTAAACTGGGACAAAAAAATTAAGGCCACTAATCACAAGGGTCAGTTATCCAAGAACAGGGTATTTCATCTCCTTGATGTGGAGGCTACTTATTTGTAAGACGGCAGTGTTCCCGAAACCACACAGATGCCCCCCAAAAGAAAAGAAACAGGATAAAGAAAAAACTTGAGTTACACTTCAAAGAAAAAAAGATTCTTCAAGTCAAATGGGTACCTTTACATTAAATCTGATGTCAACATGTTATTAGAGGAAGTTTTTCCAGTGGCCTACTTGGGCATCCTGCAGTAGTTACTGCATCTTGCCACAAAGCCCTTCTATTCCTGTCTTCTAATGTGACTGAAGCCAACAAGCTGGAGAGATAAAGAGGCTTCATAGGAAGGAACAGAAAACTTGGCTTTAATGGGTCATGGTGCAGATCTCATCAGCTACGGGTCAAAAATGAATGTCTGGGGAAGGGTGTAAGAATAGAGCAAAAATGTATTGGTACTTTACCAAAAGATCTCACAGCCTCCGACAGGTTGCATCTCAGAGACTTCCTAAGCCACACTTAGTATCTTTCTATTTAATTATTACACACCCTCAATAGGTTTCCCTTCCACAAACTTGAACAGTGTCTCTTGAACCCATATAAGCCTTTAACATCTGTAGCAACCTATGGCAAGAAGATCTGTAGCTTAACTACATACTGTGTGAAAACTACCTCCCTTATTTGTTCTGAACCTGCCACCTGCTAGGCTCACTTCATGCCTCATGGTTTCTGTATTACAAGACTAAACGTGCCAAGATTTAAATACAGATAGCAAGAAATACTGTTAGTAAAGGTTTCTAGAGCACGGATTGCACAGAATATAGGCCTCATGAGATCGATCCCCTGTACTTGCTTGCAACCTCTGTTAAGACTTCAGGTTGAATAGAGAAAACAAATATGATGTTGCCAATGATTTGTCACATGCCCCCAGGCCAAGAAAGATCACGGGCCAGTGCTTTAACTACACTGGAAACAAGAAATCAGCAAGATGACCACTCAGGGAGTATCTTTAAGAAACATACTCACATGCAAACAAACCTTATTGTCCAGATGTGAGTGAATATGAGAAAGAGCCTCTGTTTTCTCTAGATAAAGTTGAAGAGCTAAAAATAGAACTGATCAGAAACCAGAATTTCCAATCCATACAAAACTCTGATTCTTTGACATTTGTTTTCATCTTGCATTGGTATGAGGAGTCAGAATCTTGAAATAGTTCAATTTGCAGACACCAGGATGAAACATTTCAATAACATCAACATGTTCTAGATGTCAAGACATATTAAAATAATGAAAGAATTGAAAGGAAATTAAGTGAGATGAGAAACGCAAAATGAAACAAAACAAGAAAGTTGAAACATAATACTTTGTTTCAATTTGCAACCATTTCAGAACTTTTCTTTCCAAAAATTCATTGAAGATGACAAGCTTGTGCAAAACATTTTCATTTCAATGAGACAGCATTTGCCAGTGGAAAACTGTTTCTGAGATTGTTTGACCAGCGCTAACCAAAGCTGCTCTGCTCTATCCGTGACAACCTTTCACTAGACTTCTACTTGTGTAATCTAGAGAAGAGCTTGTCTCCAGTAGCAGCACATCCATGCAACATGGTCGATCATGCATGCAAATATCTCTGAGGTTTATGTTTTATGATGTGGTAAGATACATATCCTGCATCTGCCCTTGCCTGTAACTACAGGTCCCAGGCTGTAGACATGGATGAAAGCCAGTAGTCCCTGAGCACACACTTGAAAAAGCAGGGGTTAGTCACTCAAAGAAGGATTAATCAGGTACTGCGCTACACACTTAACCTGTGTGTCTGAGAGAGGTTTCCTGCACAGGTAACACAGCACCTTTGCTCCCTGCTTCAATTCTTCCTCTTTCCCAGAAAAGCCATCAAGTTTCTGCAAACTGTTTTGGAGAAGTGAGCATCCGCTAAAAGGGAAGTGCAATTCTTCTCTACCAGAGCAGCGTAGAGCCTGCAGAGGGCTGGTGATGGCAACGGCAGGGAGTCGTTAAACAGAATCCAATGTTGATGAGGAAATTACACTTGTTTCATTAGTGATCGAGGAAAGCGATAGCTCAGTTCCTCTTGGTCACAGTTGAGCTCAAAAGCTCATTATCCTGCTGCATGCATGCTTTCACTCCTCGTCAATAAACACTGTTTCCAGTGGCTGCCCTCCCTCCTCCCAAGCTCTCCATAGCTGGAGCTCCTTCTCCTCTCCTTAACCCATGCTTTAGGAACACTAGAAACAGTTTAGGGTGACAACTCAGAAGATGGTGGGAGAGAAGCCTTGAAATGTCAGAACTCCTTCCCCCCATGCAGTGAAAAGATGTTCATATGAGGCATTTCAAAACAGAAATTCTCATTTGGATGCTTTTTTTCCTTCTTATTGGGGGCAAACTCATTCCTTTATATCCCACAGGTAAGTCACTTCAGTAGAGATTAATTAGGATTACACATTGCTTTTTGCCTTTGTATCCTATCCCACAGTGTCTTGGTCACCTTGGCAGGTTTCACCTATTCCTTCCCAGCAAGCTGTCAGAATTTTCAGTGCAGGATGTTTCTAGATATGGAAACATGCTGAGTTATTATCATTAAAAGAGTATTTAGCAAGGTCTATCACACAAAATGAGATTTTATGCTGAAGCTAAAAACTGCAGTGACCAAAATACTTTGGATAGTGATTGGTTTTTGATACATTCACCTTTTCATACTGACTACTTTGGCTATTACCCTGAGTGTCTTTAAAAATCTCGTTGGACAGGTTCTTCTCAAGTTTAAAGCAGTGCAAATCCCCTGACTTCAACAGACTTCATTTCCACCATCTGAGAATCTGTGATTTGGCTTTAACTCTCCAGTGAGGGGAGATTTGCTGAGATTACAGTATAATTAATTGACATTTCTTCAGTAATTGTATCACAGGCATCCAGCGGGTCTCACATTGCCTTCTTTCTTTATTCCATGGTATCTAGCAGGAACCTCAGGTGCTTTCCAAACACTTCTGTAGTAACAACTCCACCCCTTGCTCAGGGCAGACCAGAAGCTAATAGTCACGCTGTTCATTGTCTTTTAAGTGCATAGTGCCATTCAGATCACAGTAACTGTCCCCAGTCTCCTGGTACTAGATTAAATTACAATCAGGTTATGACCAGATAATGGCATGTTTTTACTTAGCAGAATCATAAATTTTTAAGTTTTGGGAGATTTATTTATTTTGAATGCAGCACCACACCTCCTCAGTTACCAAATATCATTCCTTAGCCCTGCACAGCCCTCTATAAAACAAGTAGACTCAGCACCTTATGCAGAATAAAACTGAATATAGTAAGACCCTACAACACTCAAATCTGGGGTCAGAGTCTTATTAGATCACAAGTATCTTGGCTTGGGTCCATTTTACTGAATGTGAAAAAGGGAGCTGTAGCTTAGCTTGCATTTCAGATTCAGAATAGTACCTAAAACAGTAATCATTAGAAAATTATTTTCTGGAACTGGAATACAGCAACTTTTCTCTGTAACTTACCAAGCACAAAGGTGGGGTTAACGATACATTAATCAGTATTCTGATTAACACCATCTATATAGAGAGTAGGAAACATTTGTATGTTTTTCATTTTGATTTATATTTAAGCCCACCCTACTCTCACTGTATTTGTGGAGAAATTACTCTTCTACACAAATACACCATCACCTGCAGTACCCTACAAACAAAACTTTGCAATACATATTGCCATCAACAGCCCTGCTAGTTCCAGTGAGTTTATTGTGAGCTTGTCCCATTAAGCTCCAATGCCTGCTGTCTTGACTCTACTGCAGAATCTTACATTTTACTTAAAAGAAAGCTGATGGTTAATTGCAGAAAAAAGCTTGCATGTGCTTTGCAATCTTTCTGCAACCTGGGAAACAGAAGTTGGAAGGCAACAAAAAATAAATCACTTTAATTATTTACTTGTATTATTGAATTCATTATTTTAAACTAATTTCTTGAGTCTGAAGAGGCCAATCTTATGATTTTTTTTAATAGTATGGGTAAGTAGCATTGCACTGAACAAATACTACAGCGTCCTGAAGAGCACAATCCCAGCTGAGCAAGGAAGCTACACACACCAGTTTTTCTGCTGGCATACGATTCAGCTTGAACGCTAGCTCGATGGAACAGTAGACGTAAATCTCTTAACTGTATTTCATACCTTCCTTGGTTTCTTCCAGGGAGCGAGTTCTCAGGCAACCCCTACAGCCACCCTCAGTACACAACCTACAACGAGGCCTGGCGGTTCAGCAACCCTGCATTACTAAGTGAGTATCTCTTTCCCACAGCACACCCCCAGCCTCGCGCTCCTTCTGTTTGTCTCTTTGTTTTATTTTCTTTTTTGTTTGTTTCTGGAGAAGGCTTTCAAATATTGAGGCATGTGAGAGGCCTTTTTACTCACTCTCCAGTCCAGTGTGTAGATGGGTATACATCTCATGTGTGTTTTGTATCTGTTCTGAAGCTGATTCCTCTTTCCTGCGATGGTTCAGAATTCCAGTTCAGCATGGGCTTCTCCGTGAACTACATCCACAGTTTATTGCAGATTAGATCAAAAGTTAAATTCAGATTCTACTATTCTCTCAGGCTGCCATCCACATCCATTCAAGGTATGATTAAAATTCCAGATGAGGTTTCACTCCTCTCTCAAGCTAAACCCAGAGTCAGTTCCTGGAGATCTGGAAAAACCACAGAAGTTCTTCCTATTGGACCAGTTGGAACTGTGTCCAGGGTGGGAGATGGGATTTATAACTAGATTGGTAATAGCCGGTAGAGTTTTCTAGAAGGGATATATCCATCCCCAGTTCCTAATATGCCTAGAAATAGTCAGGGTTTTTTCAGAAGGGAAAAAACCTCCTATAAGACCATATCTTCTAACACAACATTTATTTGGAAGGGAATAGGAACAGATTTATTATATGTAAAATAAATCAGCTGTGATTATTACCTACGTATTTACTGAGGTTTAACAGCTGAATAGATGCACGTTTTATTCCAGTGTTGTTAAACCTCCGTAAATGTGATCTTAATAATCAATCACTATTTAACACACATTCAATAACCATCTAGAGAGCTTTCATGCCAAATGTGACCAAAATCTCACGAAATAAAGCATTGTAATTTGTTTCACTTCTCCCCTCCTGGTTTTAAAAGTGACCCATTATACCTTGTCAAGTATGCTCAGAACATCTGGCTCTGACACTTTCCTTCTGGCTGCAGATGGGGTGTGGAGTATTTGTGCTGCAATGCTCATAGGCTTCCCTCTCAGTAACTTATTGATGGTCATAACTTATTGACAGTCAGAAGGAGCAAAAGGATTTCCTTCCCATTGAGGGGCTTCAGAGCCAGTGGCCACAGTAGCATCTCTCCATTTACTGCATTTCCCTAATCCCATTAAGAGCCAAGCCCCCAGGTTTGTTCTTTTGGTTCCTTTTATTTTCTTCCTTTCCTTTCCTTTCCTTTCCTTTCCTTTCCTTTCCTTTCCTTTCCTTTCCTTTCCTTTCCTTTCCCTTTCCCTTTCCCTTTCCCTTTCCCTTTCCCTTTCCCTTTCCTTTCAGTTCTCCTTTGTTTCTTTTCTTCGTTTGATTTTTTTGTTTTATTTATTTTTTTTTTTTTACTGTTTGTCCTTTCAACCAGTCCATTCTTCTCCTGTGTTAACTTTCAGGTTCCCCTTATTATTATAGTGCCACATCCCGGGGCTCCGCACCTCCCACTGCTGCCGCTGCCTATGACCGCCACTAGTTACCATGGAAACCACATGAAACTGCAGGGCGACAGCTTAGGCCTCCACATTGTACCTGTCTGATCACCTCCCTCCATCCCTGGGAAGGGTGAAGACTTTCTCCGTTCCTCCCCCACAGTCCAGTTCCTTCCTCTTCGCCACGAAGGCACCGGACCAAGCGCTCACCACACGAGACTGAGACCCTCACGCTCCCCTTGCCCTCCGCCCCTATGCTCCCCCCATGCCGGGAAGACCCTGCGGCCAAGTGGTTTCTCCTGTGGGAGCCCTCCACCGCTCCTGGGCAGAGTGCAGCCACACAAAGGCCCCTTGGCTTCCAGGACTTCAGGGGGACTGGGAAGCAATGCAGCTGGCAACCATTGCCTTACAGGACCCCCCTCCAGGAGTGGTGAGGGCTGGGGGAGGCAGGGGAGAACACTGCTCTTGAAACACTCTTCCCCAAAGATATGCTCTTCTGTGGTGGACAGTTCTACGTGTCCAATGCGTGATGCTCACCCTGTTTCCCAGGACAGAGGAAACAGTTTGGCTAGACCAGAGATGGCAGTACAGAGACCTGGCCCATCTGGCAATGAAGAAAATGACCAAGTACCTATCTGCACCCCATGAGGTGCACCTCATCCCCACTCTCCAGCATGGCTTCCCCCATAGTTGGCTGCACCTCACACGTGGTGACTTCGCAGGCCAGAGTTGGGAGGAACTTCACACATACACCCACAATTTCTGTGACACACAATCAGCTCAGACAGGAGGATGGAGCAACATTTACAAACCAACCAACGAAATGAAGAAATATATAAATAGATATATAAATATAACTGTGTTTTTATGCTTTGTCATGAAGGTCTGTAAAAAGGAAAAAAAAAAAAAGAACAAATCCCCAATTTTCTAAAAAACCCAAGCAAACAAAAACAACAAAAAAACCAAAATAATAATTAAAAAAATCTACAAAAATAAAACTCCAAGTCCCTCCCCACCACCTGAATGGCAGATGAGTTCCTCTGACGTCTGATGCTCCTCTTTCACTCTAGGGTTTTGTTTCCTTTCTGTTTTGCACTACAATGGGATGGTGGTATTGGAGAGGATTGGATGCCAGCTCCACCCCTGTTGCCTCCTCCTCCTCCCCCTTTCCCAAATCCTGTCTCTGGGGAGCAGTATGGACAAGTCACATCTGACAAAGTTACCAAACACATCAGTCAACAAAAAAGCACTCTGAGTCAACAAACGTTTTCCATGTCACTGGCTGGCAAACAAAGAAAACAAGCCCAGCTGTGCTCTAGCTGCACTGTGTGGTGGAAAGTGTGGGGCTTCACGTGGGCCCATCTGATTGCCCTCTGGACAGCTGAGACTGAGATGGACAAATTCAGGATTGGCTGGGATTATTGCTTGGTTCCCTAGCCCTTAGCCTCCACTCCTTTTACCTTAACCCCTGTACCCGTGACGACTTCAGTTCACCCACATCCTGACTTTCACAATTTTAGATATGCCCAACACCCATTCTCCAGATCCCCACTGTTGGTGATAACAGCCTCATTATTCTGTGCCCAACACCTAATTTCCTAACCACTACAGCCTTGCTATACAGGCCCCCTTCGTTTCCCAGTCCATCTGCTCATACACCTACTAATTTATAGGCCTCCATTCAAAGCTGTATGCCTGCATCCCACCTGCCAGTCCCAACATACAGCCCCATCTTTCCATCTTCAATCCTATATTGTGTGTCCTAATATTTACCCCTTATCCCAAATGCTCACCTGATGATTCTCTAGGGATTCTCTGCTCTTTCTGGTTCCCAAGTGACTGGCAAACACTGTTCTGCAAAAGGCTAACTGTCAATAGAAATGCTTATTACTCCTGTATTGTCAGCAAACTCATAAACTGTTTCTTGCACTGACACTTCCTAAAAACTACTCAAAGAAAACATGAAGGCAGCTATAGCCTGTCCCCAGGGCATCAAGTCTGCCAAAGTAGATCCTTATTGTTTTAGAGCGGTTTCAGATAAAACTCATGGGCTACTGTCCATGGACAAAGACAGGATTGAGAATCAGACCCCCCCCGAAGGGCATAAAAGTGAACAGCGAAGTAATCTGTACAGCCAACTCATGTATACAATCCAAAGTTCCAAGACTCAGAGGAGATGTGGTTGTGGACTCGGTATTCTGTCTCCAAGTTTAACTTATATGTATTAAATCCATCATCAGTAAACAGCTGTGCTGATCCCAAAGGCCCCCTTCACCTAACACTTTTAGCCCTTGCATGGCTCTAGCTGATTATAGGTCTGTGTCTTCTTTAATGGGGTGCCCAAATGATAATGGTGTTTGGGAAGATGTTTACATAGAAGATATAGAACTAAAATCTGTTCCTGTATAGAAGAAAATCAAAGAGGTTACTCTATTGAAAGTGTCATTCTGCACATATTACCTCTGAGTAACCTGATGCAAAGAGCAGTCACCAAGACTCGAATCTGGCCTGTTATCTCATCTTATATGAGAAAAAAATTCTGAATAAATTCTAAAAAATCACTTTCACCACTCCTTCTGTTTTCCTCCACTGACAACAGATAGATGCTGGACCCTGTTACCAAAGTCTCCCTCTTAGTCTCTCAGTACAGCCTTTGCTCTACGTGTGCACCACCAAGTTTCACTCAGCAGGTGGTCAGAGCAGAGGCACTAAATCCCAGGATGAGGAAGCAGAACCTCATGAGAAGGCTAGAGAAGACTGTCACACCTCACACTTGACAACTGCAGTCCAGAGGCCACCTCAAGAGAAGCTAGCAGCTCAAAAATGCTTATTTTTATAATGGTGTTTCACTAAACTTGAGACATGAGCTCGGGTATGAAAGCAGGATGTGGTTGGCTTACTCATGGCTGGCTTGATTTGACCCTCGGAGGGCCAATTCCATTCGTGGAATGTTACTTTTATCAGTAACTCCACTGATAAAAGAGGATTTCCACCAGGCATGATTGGTCTGGAAAGTTCATAAGTACGGCACATAGTTCGACCAGAAAAATGAAAAGGAAAGCAGAATTATGCAAAGGACTGGGCAGTCTAATCCTCTTCCACCACCATCTGTAGACCCCCATGCGAATGTACTGAATTACATTTGCCAAAGAGTTTCTTGTGTTGGTTGTTTTGATTTACAGTCAGTGGATGCATTGTAAAGCAGTATTATAGCTAAAGCCTAGTAGCTGACACAGGGATTTATGTGGTGATATTATGCAGAAGAAAACCATCAATATTCATATAGATTCCATTAGACTGGACTATGCAGGAAACGCAAAAATTCTACCAATTATTTAATATTATGTTATTTGCAAAAACAATTGCTGCTTTGTAGGAAGATAATGTGTGTAATGTGAAGGCAATTCCTCTTGTAAATAAGTTCATCTCCATCTTCATCATGGTAGTTATTAAAACAGCCTCGCCTCATCCTGTAGATAAGGAACACGCTGTCTGTACTGTGCAAGTCTCGTTGTGCTCACTGAAAACAAAACAATGTGTTCAATAAAGCACAGCACAAATCCAGAACCTGAGAGAACAGCCAAAACTTGGAAAGACCCCTTCCCCAACAGGCCAACAGTTGCTTTCTTGTAGGTGGAGTTGTTAATTTTTTTAACTTTTTAAATTTTTTTTAAAAGCTTTCACAGGAAAATATGAAAAAGAATTGGAGGAAGAAATCACTATGCAAAATCCAGTGAAGTCTGTGACTCACATCTCTCTCCTCCATTCTGCTGCCTCTTCCCTCTCTCCCATTTCTTTCTCATACCCTCTTTCCACTCCATTTCTATCCCTCTCTTTTATTATTGTTCATTTCCAATGCACTTTTCTATCCACAGAGGGAACAGCATTACTGATACGACAGCAGGTATCTGGGACCTCAAACTCCCCAGTTCTCCTTGTGACTCTAGAGAACCTTTGTCAAGTTCAATTTCCCCCCTATGCCTCAATTCCAATCTTCCGTAAAGGGGGATAACAGTAGTTCCTGGTTCACAGGGGGATTGTGCAGCTGAATTAATTAGCACTGGCTCAGTGCTTTGAGATCCTGAAAGAAAATTCTATCAAAGTGTTAAGTATTATTCTGACTAATAACTAATGTTTCCATTACATTTCTCTTTTTTCCTTTTTCTCACAAATCATTCTTTGTTTCTTTATTCTTCTTTCTTAGCTCTCCCTTCACTTCTTTCTCCTTCTATCATTCATAGCTCTGCTGCTACATTTGCTTTATCTAACAGACCAAGCAGAAATGTTGTGTGACTGGATCTCCTTCTGTCACCATTTCTTTGCAGGGGAAGAATCTCGTGACCTCTCACATGTCATGCTTCACTGGAAGCAACAGGGACCACAGCATTTAAAACTCGGCAGCACTTTTGAGTCCTGTTCTCTGAAGCTCCTTTTGGCCCAATGGGATGTGGGGAGGGTTGCACGGGACAGATGCATTAAAGCAGACATCCTTGTAACCTGTAAATCTGTTGGGGAGGGTTGGTGGCAATGAGCCCTGCTGTGGAAACAGAGAGAAGTCTGCATGCTTCAAACTCAGAGTAAGACTTCAGAATTAATCACAACATGAATGTGAGGATGTTGAACAAACAACAAAAGGAAAACAAAAAAACCCTGCACTTCTTTCTCCTCTTGAGTATTATATATGCACATAAACATTTTCCTAAAGGAAGTTTTGTTTTGCTGAACTGTTGGAAAACCCTCACCCTTTCGTCCCTAAGGAAAAGCAGCCCTCTGGGAAAAAAAAAAATTAGAATCATAGATGCTCCCTTTGGCACTGACAGAATGAGGGCTTCCGAGGGACCCCACAAATACCACAGTGTGCTTCTTGGCTGGGCCCAGGACGGTGGCAAACTTGCAAGGCAGAAGGAGGGACCAAACAATGACAATTACAGAACTGATGACAACCCAAACCCTAAGCAGCTCTGCTGATGCTCTCCAGGCTAACTTAGACGTGAGAGTGTGGACGGGAGGGGGCCAGTGCCAGGTGCAGGGTCACATCCATTCTAGGCTGCTGCAGCCACTCTTGGCTTTTCCTCATTGTTTCAGTTCTGTTTGACTTTTTTCTTTTCTCTTTTTGTGCACATAAGAAATAAAACCAATTTTTTTTTTTTTTGTATGTCATTTTTGTGGCTTCTGGCTTGTTTTTCTTTCCTCTCTCCCCCCCACCTCAGCTCTTCTCTCTCCAGTGGATTCCTGTCCAGGTCTCCAGGATGTTATATTTGCTACACCTAACACCCTTTGGGCACCATGTAAACAACACTATGATTGCTAACAACCACCACACTGTGTGATGGAAGGCATTGCACAAGCTGCAACACTGTACACTGCAATCCAGCCTCTGAGACCTCACCAGCCACCACTCACAGTATCACAGTATCACAGTATCACTGTATCCTAGAGATTGGAAGGGACCTCAAAAGATCATCTAGTCCAATCCCCCTGCCAGAGCAGGAACACCTAGATGAGGTTACACAGGAATGTGTCCAGGCGGGTTTTGAATGTCTCCAGAGAAGGAGACTCCACAACCCCCCTGGGCAGCCTGTTCCAGTGTTCCGTCACCCTCACTGAGAAGAAGTTTCTTCTCAAGTTTAAGTGGAACCTCTTGTGTTCCAGTTTGTACCCATTACCCCTTGTCCTATCATTGTTTGCCACTGAGAAGAGCCTGGCTCCATCCTTGTGACACTCCCCCTTTATATATTTATATACACTAATAAGGTCCCCCCGCAGTCTCCTCTTCTCCAAACTATGGAGACCCAGCTCCCTCAGCCTTTCCTCATAAGGGAGATGCTCCACTCCCTTAATCATCTTAGTTGCCCTGCGCTGGACTCTCTCCAGCAGGTCCCTGTCCTTCTTGAACTGAGGGGCCCAGAACTGGACACAATATTCCAGATGGGGTCTCATCAGGGCAGAGTAGAGGGGAAGGAGGACCTCTCTTGACCTACTGACCACCCCCCTTCTAATACACCCCAGGATGCCATTGGCCTTCTTGGCCACAAGGGCACAGTGTTGGCTCATGGTCATCCTGCCGTCCACTAGGACCCCCACGTCCCTCTCCCCTACACTGCTCTCTAACAGGTCGTTCCCCAACCTATACTGGAACCTGGGGTTGTTCCTGCCCAGATGCAGGACTCTACACTTTCCCTTGTTATATTTCATCAAGTCATTCCCTGCCCAACTCTCCAGCCTGTCCAGGTCTCGCTGGATGGCAGCACAGCCTTCTGGCGTGTCAGCCACTCCTCCCAGCTTAGTGTCATCAGCAAACTTGCTGACAGTACACTCAATTCCTCATCTAAATTGTTGATGAATATACTAAATAATATTGGTCCCAGTATTGACCCTTGAGGCACTCCACTAGATACAGGCCTCCAACTAGACTCCGCCCCATAGACTACAACTCTCTGGCTTCTCTCCTTCAGCCAGTTTGCAGTCCACCTCACTACCTGATCATCCAGACCACACTTCCTCAATTTAGCTATGAGGATGCTGTGGGAGACTGTGTCAAATGCTTTGCTGAAGTCAAGGTAGACCACATCCACCGCTCTGCCATCATCCATCCACCGTGTTAGTTCCTCATAAAAGGCTATGAGGTTGGTCAAGCATGACTTCCCCTTGGTAAAGCCATGTTGACTGCCCCTCATAACCCTCTTATGCTTGATATGCCTTAAGATGGCACCAAGGATAAGGTGTTCCATTGCTTTCCCAGGGATGGAGGTGAGGCTGACCTGCCTATAGTTACCCGGGTCCTCCTTCTTGCCCTTTTTGAAGACTGGAGTGACATTTGCTTTCCTCCAGTCCTCAGGCACCTCTCCCGTTTCCCAAGACTTGGTAAAGATGATGGAGAGTGGTCTAGCAATGACTTCCACCAGCTCCCTCAGCACTTGTGGGTGCATCCCATCTGGACCCATGGATTTATGGATGTCCAGATTGCTCAACTGGTCTCTAACCCATTCCTCATCGACTAAGGCAAACTGCTCTGTTGACCTGACTTCATCTGAGGTCTCAGGGGTACAGGGCTCTTCAGGACTGCCTCCAGCAGAGTAGACTGAGACAAAGAAGGCATTCAGTAACTCTGCCATCTCTGTATCTTCTGTCACCAGGGCACCCATCCCGTTCATCAGTGGGCCTACCTTGCCTCTGGTGTTAGTTTTATCTGCCATGTATTTGAAAAAGCTCTTTCTGCTGTCCTTGACCCCTCTCGCCAGATTTAATTCTAAGGAGGCCTTAGCCATCCTAGCTGCCTTCCTACACCCTCTAGCAGCAGCCTTATATTCCTCCCGAGTGGCCAGCCCCTCCTTCCATGACCTGTAAAAAAAAAAAAAAATAAAATTTTTTTTCCAGTCCTAGGAGCATCCTGCCCTGGCTCCTGCTTATTGAGTTCCACAAGGGTGTTCGGGGGGGGGGGGGGGGGAGGAAGCAGCCGGACTGGGGCGCAAGGTCCTGTCTCCATCTTCACACTACCTTGTTGCAGATGACCCCCAGCTCCTCGATCTCGCACCACACCTCATCTCCTCTCTTCAAAAACACAGGGGGCTTCTGAAAGGCGCCCACCCCCGGAGGGGTTCCTGTGAGCAGGATGTCCCCAGAAACCAGCGTGACGAAGCGGGACACCCATGCGATAAGCCTGGGCAGGCGGAAGATGAGCTGCTTGGTGCTGCTGTCCTGCATCACCCGCCTGTTGACGCTGCAGCTGATGCGCAGGTTGCGGACATCCATCACAGCCTCCTTGGTGACAAGGGCTAGCCCCAGGGGACAGAAATTGTCGAAGGTTTTCCCCAGCAGCCACTGCCTCCCGTTCTTTGTCTGCCAGTCCCGGGCACTGACATCGTTGGCCACCGTGAAGCCCACGATGTGCTCTATCGCTGACGCCTCCTGGATGTACCGCCCCTTCTTCCCTATGACAGCGGCCAGCTCCACCTCCCAGTCCACCTCGGTGCTGTCCTCGGGGTGCACGATGTTATCGAAGGGCCCGATGATGGCGCTGGGGAATTTGCTGAAGATGATGGGCTCCTTGGGGACCTTCACATCCTGCTCCAGGCAGTGGTCGCCGTAGTTGAGCCCCACGCAGATCACCTTCTCAGGGTCACCCACGGGTGCCAGGAGCTGTACAGCGCTGCGCGGCACCCGGTGACCCCCCACTCCAGCGCCCTCTGTGCCGCGGCCAGCCCGGTGGCGCCGGTGCTGAGGAACTCCCGCATGGAGATGGGTAGCGCCGGCTCCGCCGCGCTCAGATCCACCAGCGCGTCCCCGCCGGGCGCCACCTCCAGCCCCAGGCGGGGCTTGAGCCCCCCAGGCCCCCAGAACCGCACCAGGCACATGGCCTCAGCCAAGCGCATCCCGGGAAGCGCGTCCTGGAATCCTGCGCCACGTCCCGCTCTTTGCCCTCCTCTCCTATTCATTGCCAGCAGGACTCCCTCTTCTATTGATCTCACTCAATTGACTCCCAGTGATCCATAACACATCAGGTGTCCTCAGGTAGTTCAGAAAATCAAAATGCTGTTAGGTAGCCACAACATCAGAAAGACATGGGATAATCCAGAGCCCTTTCTCCTCTGTGCATGTTTCCTCATAGCCCCAACTGGGCATGAGTAACATCAGTGCACCTCTGGGAGGATTGTAAATCTTCCCAACTCAGCCCTGATGCCCCATCAGAGCACCATGCGAGGTCTCAGTGAGGGGAGGGTGGCTGACAGCTCTTACCCCCACTTCTCTGCTCCCCAGTTTCAGTTTCACAGGAGGAACTGTCAGCCTGATGTTTTATTATGCCTTGCTCTCTCTTAATCTGCCTTGGTCAAGCAGGGGGCAAAACCAAATGCTAAGTCATTTATAACCCATTTTCCAAGCTATTCATTGTCCACCTAATGAACAGCAAGGCATTATATTAAGGTATGCTATAAACATACCAAATACTGAGGTATTCACCCAGGTTTTCCTCAGTCAAACATTAGGTCTCTGCGAAGTTAGATGCAGTTTAAGGTCATAGAGGCAGAGTAAAAACATAGTAAGGAGTCAGGTTAGACTAAATTGATTTTGCTTCTACAATTTTTAGTAATTTAAAAATATTTTCACAACAGCTCATGAAAGCCAGTGGTCCACATTTTCTGCTGGTGTGTGTGCATCTTAAGGAAAGCTTGAGCAGAAGTTCTGTCATGAAATCAAATCCTTTTATGAAGCTTTTGCTCATCAAGAAAGTTAAAACATTTCCTTTTGTTTCAGTTTATATCTTTCCCTTGCAGTTTTAATAGAATAGGCTGAAAATCCTCCAACAGGGCATTTTCCATAGGTTAAAGTCAATTTGTTGAAATCCAAGCAGTCTGTAAAAGCAATTTAATTTTCACAACACCACAGAAAAACTGCCTGGCAACTATCTTGAAGTAGGAGGCCTTGGGTTTCCAGGGTCTGCTGCCTGTGAGACAGACAGGCCTGTGGTGTGATGCAGGGATAGGCTTGCACTCAAAATCAGACCAAAACTGGATTCCAAAATTCTGAAGTCTTTTATGTATCAGAATTATCCTTCTCTACCAAAGTTTAGGCGATAAGAATGAAACAGTGGATTAACAGAATCACAGAACCCACTAGGTTGGAAAACACTTTTAAGATCATCAATCCAACCACTACCCCAGGACTGCCAAGTCCACCACTAAACCATGTTACTAAGAACCTCATCTACATGGTTTTTGAACCATGATCTATGGGACAGTGGTAGATGAGATCCTGGATGTTAAACTGACTGGAATCAAAGGAAATAAATAATATACATTCTCTGCGAGACGTGAAAGACAGGCTAAGACAGACATATGTGTCAGAAGAAAGCAAAATGGATGTTCAAAATTCCTTCTGGTAAAATACAATTAGGAGAATGATTTAGAAGCTAGCATAATCATTTCATTTGTATCACACTTAATACAGCCCAGGGAAATGCACCCTGGCACTCCTGTGTACGTCTCCTTAACTGACAGTGGAACTATAGCAAAACTTTTTCAACTTCCAAGAAATTACATATCTTGCAAAAAAAACCAAACTTGCATGAATGAGCTATTTCTACCATTCCAGCCAGTATTATGTTCCTTTAATTATCCTGCATAATTAATGGGAGTTCTGAGTGTGAAAATGTTACGTGATAAAACTAAAAAGAGCACCACAGTCTGTCTCCTACTGAGCAAAATGACATTGTAAGAGATTATGCAACACTAAGTAAAGAAATCTTTATGATTACTCTGACAAGACAAACAAAGAGAACCTTGAGATGAGGACAACTGTCTTTAAAAATAAATATGCTCTTTAATGAGGTGTAGGCAAGAAAAGGCAATACACACCTGAAGGTATAACTGAGGTAGTAGATGAATTTGCTGGACACACAATCAGTACTGAAAAATTGTAAGGACCTGGGGAACGATGAAAATGGAAGAACAGCAAACATGGCACCAGCACTTTAAAGGAAAAAAAATACCCTGAAAATTATCATCTAGTAAATCTACACAGTGCTGCTTGTACCCAAAGGAAAATACTTTAAAATATTAAGGAAAGGATTAGCTCACGAAACAAGTAGCCGTTAGTGAAGATATGCATAATAAACAGTCTGTACATAAATTCTTGTCTGCTTTAGAAAAAAAGCTGGCAATGCTCTCAGGACAGTTAACTTTAGTGATTCAGGAGCTGTCTGCAGTGAAGCAAAGGAAGTTTGTTAAAGCCTTGTACTCTAAGTATTACATATAATAATAAGTATTGCCAGCTCCTTGTACTTGAAAACCATGTGCACACAAAAATCACAACACTGACTGGAAATAATGTAATTGGTATATAATGCCAGATACCATTTTGTATATATGCATATCTATATACCTGTATATAAAATAAAAACAAAAGAACTTTCATTTGACTTCTAACCTTAGTGTTCTCCAGACACCTATAGCTACATTATGAATTGTGCCCCTTCCACTGTGAGAGTCAGAAATTCATTTCTTGCAGTGAAAAGTGAGCATCTCGCTGCATCACAGGGACCCTGTGGTGTAATGCTTTTGGAAGCAGCTCAAATGCCACAAGACCTGGAAATGGCCCTGTAACTCCTGTCAAGGCTGACAGAGCTTTACAAGCACAAAATATACAAACAAATAACAAACTTGTCAAAGAATTGGGTTTTTTTTTTCCTGCCTTCTGCTGTGTGACATTTTGGTGGAACCTGCCCATACAAAGCATGTTTGAGTATTTTGGGTTCAAAGTCTTGTGTTTTGGTTCTTGTGTTGGTTGACGAGAAGCTCAACATGAGCCAGCTTCTGTGTGCACTCGCAGCCCAGAAAGCCAACTGTATCCTGGGCTGCATCAAAAGAAGTGTGACCAGCAGGTCAAGGCAGGTGATCCTGCCTCTCTGCTCTTGTGAGACCCCACCTGCAGTCCTATGTTCAGCTTGGGGACCCTCAACGTAAGAAGGATGCGGACCTGCTCAAGCGAGTCCATAGGAGGGCCATGAACATGATCAGAGGGCTGGAGCACCTCTCCTATGAAGGCAGATTGAGAGAGCTGGGCTTGTTGAGCCTGGAGGAGAAGGCTTCAAGGAGACCTCAGAGCAGCCTTCCAATACCTAAAGGGAGCCTATAGGAAAGCTGGAGAAGGATTTCTTACAAGGGTCTATAGAGACAGGACAAGGGGGAATGGCTTTAAACTAGAAGAGGGTAGATTTAGATTAGATATTATGAAGTTCTTTACTGTGAGTGTGGTCAGACACTGGCACAGGTTGCACAGAGAAGCTGTGGATGCTCTACCCCTGGCAGTGTTCAAGGCTAGGCTGGACAGGGCTTTGAGCAACCTGGTCTAGTGGAAGGTGTCCCTGCCTGTGGCAGGGGGGTTGGAACTAGATGACCTTTAAGGTCCCTTCCAACTCAAACAATTTTATGATTCTATGATGACTTTCAGCCTGAGATCAATTTCAAACACACCTTGTTGAACGCTTCTGAAAGGAAGACAAAAAAGCCTACACAGAAAACTCAAAGCATGTAAGACTTCACAGTGTGAAATTTCACAAAGTGAAATTCTGTGTACAGAAGAAGAAAGCATTTTCCTCCATGTCAGCCTTCATCAGCTTGCAGTTTTAGCTACAGATCTGCATTTGGCACCTCCTTAATATGCCATCAATGGTTAGTTATAGTGCCTAGCTAATAAGGCAGCTTCCACATACACACTTTTCAGACTCATACGTGAAAGTCAAATCATCATTAACAAGCAAATCAATCCAAAGCCCCTTATTATCATGCTCCTTTCACTAACATCAAGACGAGTAGTTTATAACTTATGTTTTTAAAATCTTCAGTTTATTTTGAAGGAAGCTGCTTTTAATGTAACTGGGAAAAGTGAGCTTACGGACCTAATGCACTATACTGGCAGCTATACTTCTACTGATTGCTTTTTGTTGTTACTGTTTGCTAATTGAAAAAGACTGAAAATCACTTCTCTAGATACGCTTCAAATCTCAAAGCATTACATAAAATCCAGGAATCCGAATTTCTCCCAAGCAACGTCTAGCTAACAGTTAGCTGTCTAACCCATTGGGAAAGTGTATATATCCTAGCCCCCTGTTAAAACTGAGTAGAAATAGGATAGTAGCTTGCTAATGCTATCAGCTGAGACAACCTTTTATCTCAAGCAGACACGGTCCATACTCGCAAGTCCAGACAAACTCTGCACAGAATCATTCTCCTTAAATGTCATGGATTGCCTGTTTCAAATTGAAAAGTCCTAGAGAAAAAAACAGCAGTAAAAGAACTGAGCCAAGGCTGCAAAGCAGGGTGCCCAAAAGTTAGCGAGTGCCGTAATAGAGGAAGACTGGGCAGAACTCTGCAGGCAATGTGTCAGAGGTAACAGGAGAGAAACTGAATGAACTTGTCATACTCTTTGCTCTCTAACTTTGTTGAGTCTATTAGTAACACAAGGTAAGATTATCACAAGAGGTTCACACCACCATGAACAGAAACCCCACCCTTTGCACTGGTCTCCCCTAACACCCACCTTTGTCCAGCAATCCATCTACACCATGCAAGTGTAATATGCTAATAGACGAAATTTGCTAATAAACCAGGGTGTGAGCACATTATACCTACTTAGTATTCAGTTTGCTTTTTTTAGAAATGATTTGGTAGAGAATCAGGCCCTCCTCTCCCTCTCTAACTGACTCTCATCTGATTCTAATTCAATTTCTCTGCCTATTGTTTATTTCACCGCTCCCCTGTGAAGTGTCAAATGCTGATGTTCCGTCAGCCTAGAACTGTCGTTTATATTTGTCATTCAGTCCTTGTTAAAAAATAAAACAGGACTGCGCCTGCCTTGGAGCGCTCTGCCTGGGAATTCCCTGTGGTAAAATTAGTCCATTTAGATGGAAAGTTTTGTGTCACTCCCCTGTCTAAATTGGCAGATCTGGCTCTTTTGCAAAAACCAATAAACTGTGAACCTTGATGCATCTGTCAATCAAACTCATCTTTCGTGAGCAAAGCCAGATGACAACAAAAGCTGGGCAGGCTCCTCCGATTGGTTCTTCTCATTTAGGCATATCAGGAGGCACCTGTCACTCCTTTGGCTCAGCATCGTGCTCAGAGGGACTCCACGGAGTCTTACTGGGGGCTGGGTTGGGGCTGGGATGGGAAAGGAGGAAGGGGGAGGTTACCCTTCTCACTTTCAACGTGACCTGCAGCTCTGGTGAGAGGCAAGGAACTGGCATCATCTTTTGTTGTGGACACATTTTGGGGTTTTTTTTTTCACATCTTAAGTAAAGGCTTTGGTTTCTTAAACTATGCAGGTTTTCTGGTCATTAAAAGGATGTTGCCAGAGAGGTAAATGTGACATGCCACGTCTCTGGGCTCTGGGGACTGAGCCACAGTGGCACAGAGGAGAGAGCGGACGTATTCCAAACCCCTTTCTAAAGCTGCTGGGTGCACCCTGCCTATCTAGTTACCCACTGAGGAGAAGCAGAGAGGGTATTTCTACCTCTCTGCTAGGCAAGGAGGGGATCACAGACTGATTGAACAAGGCCTTGCATGTCAAGGGAAGCATTTTTTATGAAGGCATAAAAAAGGAAGAAAAATGGCAGCAAAGAGCAATGGCTCACACCATGGTGCTTGAGAGGAACTGGGGCTCTTAGGAGCTGATGATACCTGTGGCAATGATCCCCAGAGAAATCAGACTTCAGGAGAAGTCTTCACCTCAACTTGTCCAGTTTTCAGTGGAAAATTCTGGACTCTGCTGTCCCTGCCAGAGGAGGGTGCCAGATTTTTATTAGTTGTCTCTTTTGCATTCAGAAAAAGAATTTAACCTATTTTCTCAAAGTGTAATAATTTGCATATTTGCATTAGGTTGCCACTGAACCATTCAGGAAATTTGTCCTTCCATGGAGCTACTGCTTGGTGATGGATTTCTGTTGCCTCTTAAGCACCCCATCACAAACCTCACCTCAGGCACCTGTATTTTTTCTTTCCACTTTGTTTTGCTCAGAACAGTTCTGCCATCACGTCACACTGTTTGCCAGTACCAATGTAACTGTCTAGGCAGTGCAGTTGCCAGCCAGTTGTCTCAAAACCAGAATATGGTACGTAACATTCTCACAGTTGCCTCACAAGTTCTCATCAAAGTTTTGTGCTTTTGCTCCAGTATCAGAATATATGATGTAAGATTAAAGTCTCAGCCTTCCTTAAACAGTTGTGAGTTCATTTGGTTCTGTCATCCGGTTTCAATTATGGGCTCAAAAAAGACAAGACAAAGACCTTAAAAACAATGAGCAAAAAAGCTCCTTATGACATTTAAGCACAAGTCATTGTTCTTGCAGGTGAAGGAAAGCAATTCTTACTTACTGAGTGCTTGAGATTTGCCAAACTGATCATGCAAAGTACTGATTTTCATGTGAGAGATGAATCTAGTAAAACACTGACCAGGTGATGCTGATTTGCATTCATATACATGTATAAGGTCAAAATACAATCTGCACATCATTGTTTGGGGTCTTGAAAAGACTGCTGGAAGACAGCTTACAGCAGGCAGCTTCAGGGGTACTGAATGAGTACAAAAAATAGCGTAGCCACAAGCCACAGCCATGGAAAGAAACATTACAGTCTCTATGTACTGTGGTTATGAACCATGTTACAGCATCACCTAGAGATACTGAGACAATGACTCTTGTGTGTTATATACTGTACGAAGTAAGACATCATTCCTGTCCTGACCAACCTACTTATCATTAGACAAAGCAGAGAGCATTAGACAATGTGAGTCATTCAATGCTGCTCACCTGATCATTGGCAGAAAGTGAATGACACACAAATCTCACCAGCTGTGCCAGCACACTGGATTCTCCTTCTCCTTATGCAGGTATGAATACAAGCAAAGGGGTACATGACCAACTAGCCCAATTAGCAGAAGCATGCTGGAAAGCAATCACATTCTGGGAAGAGACAAGAGGTGGCTGCTCAGACCCACCTCACTGACGTGCCTCAAAACATTTGCCAGATTCTTGAGAGAGTAAATGAAACAAAAGATAATGAATCTTCAACACAGGTTTTCCACCTGCTGCATCCTTTTCTGGCAGGGGAATACATGCACATAACGTACAGAATGTCTAAGCAAAAGAGCTAGAAAATGCTGTCAGAAAATAGAAGAGAAACTCTGGGATGTTACATAGTGGAAAGAAAGTGCTAACAGGTAGCTCACAGAAGCACACTGATAACCCAAAGAACGGCCATAAAGTGATTACTACAGGGAGATAACTTGGCCAAGATTCCCAAAAGCAGCTATGTGAAATATAACCCATATTCAGGGATCTAACCAAACACCACAACTTTCCCAAATGACCAGCATTTCCCCAGTTCATGAACCTCTGTGCTTGTTGCAGAAGCACTCAGGAGTGGAGTGAGATTTCCTTCAATGACTTATTGCTACCCCAGTGCTCTGCTTTGAGGATTCACTGCCCAGTGACCATAAGAACCTGGCCAGTATTCTGAAGTGCATAATCTTTCGTTATTCGGGTTCATATTTGTCAGAATATTCCAAAGACTCAGTTTCTACAGTTCTGACCAGCTCCTCAAATGGCTCCAAACGTGAACTAAGTATGTCCATACGTACAGCTCAGTACTTTTATTAGAAGACTTTGAGAAGTGTTTGGGACTCTCAGCTCTCCATTACACACTGAGCTTTTCAGAAAATGTTTGTAACAACAGCTGCTTCAGATGTGTCTAATCACACCTCAGCTTTAATTAATGAATTTATTTTATCTTGCCTTTCCTTTGGAAGTCCATAAGGAAAACATCTCCCCCTGCTCTTCTACCTGCTAGGATACATACTGACCATCCGACTTCTTTTTAAGTCTTACTATAAAGCAGCAGGAACTTAAATTATACCCTGTGCTCCAACTATTCCACTGTGTTCCCCCTTCTGTCTGTACCAGGTGATCACTCTCACTAGATGAAGGTTATTACCGTCTGTAGCAGGAATTCTCTTACTCCTTTGTGTTTGCACAGCAGGTGACGTAGTGGGCTCCTGGCACACACCAGGGGTCTCAAAGAGCTACCACAAAGTAAACTGTAAACAGCAAAATATATTTTTTTGTAAAGGCCACAAAGTACCACTCCTGGGAAACATCCTGGTGATGTCAAACATTTCTTCTCCTTGGAGACAACTTCTCTGACTTCCCGGAAAATCCCACTCTGAGTGAAGGGGCCACATGAGACGTTCCCGCCAAAAGCAGGCAAGAGGCAACGGAAACAAAACTAAAGGGAACTCAGAACAGACTTTGATTCTGGAAACCTTGCACATCTTTATTGATATCTCCAACATTGTCTTGTGTGTCTTTCTATTTTTAGAGTTTGAATTGCCTATTTTGACCCATTGTTGTTTGTTTATTCATGTGCTTTACCTCTTTATGTATATTTTGTTTGGCTGATAAAGCAAAAGAAAAAAAATCGATTAATATTTTTATTTGCTCTGAGACACGTTTGCCTTCACACACGAAGAATGAGCACAAACATCAGCTGCACCCTTAGAAGAGAGAGAGACACCAGAACATTTGAGACCCATGGTGAAGGATGTGGTGGGGGAAGGCAGATGCTTATGTGGTTATATCACAGGGCTGGCCTTCATCATTTTTGTGTTCCATTCAAAGCTGACTAGGAGGAAAGGAGACAAGGCTTTTTGGAGCCCCTCCGTCTAAGCGAATCATACTTCAGCGAAGGTGCTAGGTTTGTGTTATCTCTGAACTACAAGGGCTGTAACACAGGAAAAGCAAAATTCTTTATATATCTCTTCCCTTGCGCAGCCACTCAGAATACAGAGAAGTCAAGAATGGATTATTTGATTCCATACGCACAGAACTGTATGTGTGTTTTTAAGCAACACGTATCTAGCTCAGTTAATCCTACAATATTGGTATGACAGGTTGCTTGTGCCCTGCTAAAGACAGAGATGTACAAATATCAGTGAGAATATGTCAGTTCTGCTTATGACTGAGTATCCACTTGGCTGGGAGGTTAGTCCCCTGAATTTCCTTCTACATAGACAGACTTGGTTAAAGACTAGTGCCATCTCTAGCAACATATTCAGGACCCCTGCTTCTCTCCCAAGATCAGACACTGGTGGTGTCTCTTAGAATGCCTCTGTTGGGATCTTTAGGAGCAACAGACTTCCCACAGCTTTGACTGGAATCACAAGCACACAGAAGGCACTCGGGGATCTCTATCTTCAAACAACCACAATAGTTCTTCTTTACAAGTCTCACACGACTACAAAAAGCTCTTGTTTCTGACCAGACCATCTACAACTTTTGGTAAACTTCCAATTCAGATTAATCACTACATAACAAGGCAAAGCATTATCATCACTGTTAGAACCCTAAGTATACAAGGATTTTTATCAAGTTCTTTTGGGCTCCAGGCAGAATTTTTAATAGCACCATTCACTCAAAGATCCTTCCAAATTCTAATCCCTTTCACGTCTTCTGGACTTCTCTGTTCTGTTTTACAATTATGTCATTTTCTTACCTTTATCTGTCCTCCATGTGGTCTGTTGCTGCGCTGCTAAAGGCATTCTTTGACCTCTGCATCCCCTGGTGTCAGGAAGACTCTTAATTGGAATTCATCAAAATGGTTCTTGAACACTCCCCAGAAGGCAAGCCAGAGGCTTCCTTTGCAGAATCAGACCCTGCAGGTCACAAGAACACAAGAAAAAGATGACATTTGATTATATTACAAAGCAGAAAATTCAAAGGTTATTAAAATTCTTCCCTGACATTTTGTATTTTGACCAACTGAATTTGTAACCACAGGGAGTTACCAAGATTCCAGAGAAGACTGAAAAGTTTTATACGTATTAAAAAATTAGCCAGAGTTACGATCATTCAACAAGCATTCTGGAAAGATATGAACATTAGTGGGATTAACCCAATCTGCAGATTACTTGAGCTCCTAACAAGCTGCAGATGCTTCCTGTGCTTACCCATTGCACAGTTCTGCCTCCCTCTTAAGAATCTGTTGAGTCTACTGCTCGAGATGGTACACCTGACAAAATATGAGCTGTGCCCAGTCTCACAAATCCTATACTCCTAAATCCACAGATTTAGCATTCAAAGTGAGGAAACTCAGTCTGCAATTCTGGCCTACATTTCTAATCACAGCCACTGCTGCAGGAGTTGCATATTGAATAATGTTTAAGTCATCTGTCTTGCCACCTTAGTTACCTATTGTATCCTGGTTAGTTCTGAATGCAACCTGCTTGGAGCTTATTTTGGTTCATTTTGTCTCTGCTATTTCATACAGACTTCACTTTTCATTGCCTTTTCAACTACAGGAGTTTTTCATCTCCATTTCACAATGCAGGAAGATTTGTATTGTTTCAGGTTTTACTCTTTCTTCCTTTTTTAAGGATTTTTTTTATAAAAATGCTTGTGTTTCTGTCCCAAAGGTTCATTGACACAAGTGAAAATACTCCCATTTACTCCATTAATGTGTCCTATGTTGTGTTCACCTGACTGGCTCAGGTCAGTTTGATCATAACCATTTTTCTCAGAAGCTTGATTTGCCTTCTGTATTCACTACTGTCAATCAGAAGTCTGAAGTCAAGAGTTACACTTATGTAAACAGTGTGTAAGTGAAACTGGAATCAGGCATTGACTTTTAAGATAGCTGTTTTCAAGTTCATTGGCACAGCTACCCTGGAGGAGACTCCTAGTGCACTGTGATCATCTTGTCTAGCCTCTGATATAGGCTACCCATAGGCTGCTTTGAATTAATTCCTGCTATGGGTCCAATAGCTGGGATTGAGCTGGGGGGAATCTGTTACTGAGGAACATTTGCTACCAAATGCTAGTAAATACAGTGAACCCCAGCTAAAATACTTTGACAGGTGGTTACTTGCACTGTTGAAAATACGTACATTATTTCTGGTTGCATTTACCTACTGTCAACTTACAGCTGCTGGAGCCTATCATACCTTGCTGCAGAACTTTTGCTACCAAACTGTATGATTTTACTTTTGATTCATAAATTGTAGTACTACTGATCTTGTTTTTAATAAGGAAAAAACCCCTTCATAACCTATATTTAGGCTTCATGTCTGTGTGGAGGCCCTCTTTTTATAAGAAGACACTTAACTCTTATGTAAGCACCTTCTCATTAGCAATCAACAATGTTTCTGTTCTGTGGGATCATAACCAGCCTCCAAAGATGCCCCTAGTTCAGGTTGGTCCTTTCCAAGCGCCACACACATCTTCCAAGCTTTCTGATTAAGCTCTGTTTGCATAACTTACATGCAGAAAAATTACTGCTCAGTTATTCTTGCCACCATTGGCAATTTGTGTATGTCAGTTCCTGTACGCATTTTGTTGTTTAAGCTACAACTTAAAAAACTTTTGTTGTCTTAAACTACAACAAAGAGCAGGTCCTCTCACCCAAATAACTTACATTTTAGGATCCCACATAAAAAAATTGCAACACTCATGCTTCCTCCTTAAACACCCTATCTCAAGTTACAACTGTTATTTGTATCTGCTCATCTCCAATGGGAATATTTCTAGGTCTGAACCTCTGCAGTACAGATGAATCTCAGCTTTATTTACCTGAGTAACTACAATGGAAAACTGCCACAAAAGCCTTGAAAAGGAGCTGCTTGCACCATTTCCTTGGAGTGATCATATGAAAAGAAGGAAAATAGAAGTGTTTGAAAATAAACCTTCCCTCTACCCAGTATGGCTTTACTTGGTTGTCTCTTCCTGTACACTTACTCTTAGTGCAGTAACTTCAACTGGCTTTCTAGTTGGCAGTAAAATTGGTGGCCCTAAAAAAAATAGTCTCTCACAAATCTCTGCAGTTTGACTGTGTCAGCTCCCTATTTCCTACATCTCCTTACCCTACCTGCTCCATTTTAGCACTCCAGAAGATCTGATGCTCAGATGTTCTCAGGTGGGATGCAGGCTAGAGGTTTCACTGAACTCAGGGTAAAAACAAGAAAGACAACCATAAAGAAGCAGTCAGTTTCTTCTATGCTCAGTTGCACCATGTTTTACCTGATGAGAATTACCATAGAATCACAGAATCATAGAATAGTTAGGGTTGGAAAGGACCTTAAGATCATCAAGTTCCAACCCCCCTGCTATGGGCAGGGACACCTCACACTAAACCATGCTACCCAAGGCTTTGTCCAACCTAGCCTTGAACACCGCCAGGGATGGAGCATTCACAACTTCCCTGGGCAATCCATTCCAGTGCCTCACCACCCTAACAGTAAAGAATTTCTTCCTTAGATCCAATCTAAACTTTGCATTGTATCTGACTGAACAAACTGAGAGAAACCATCTACCACCACACCACTTGTGTTTCACCACCTCAAGTGTGGGTCTTGCCACTAAAATTCAGTTCTGCCTGCAGACTGTTTATGATACAGACACTCATTTTGTCAACTGGATTGATGAAACCTTCGGTCCTATGACAAAGATGATGACTGAATGCTAGTAAACTGAGCCACAGGGCTCTGAGAAACAAAGGCAGGTCCTGCTAGCCTGCAGCTAAAGGCTCAGGATGGTAATTTCAGGAGTGATGAGCCCTGACTTAATGTTGTTCCCAGTGAGATAAGCAGGAAACCTACTAGTAACTCTTCCACTGATCTCAGCATTGAGTATTCTGGAACATCGCACTCACAGAGTAGGGAAGGCTGCGAGAGGACACAGAGGTGAAAATGATACTGATGCAGACTACTCTCTACTCATGGATGCCACCAACATTTCACAGACGTACCTCCCTCTGATCAAGTCTTTAGTACACTTCTTTAGGTCACTCAAAGTTTCCTAGAAAAGGCATCAATTTAAGAATTTATTTAATCTTTATTCAAACACTTTTGTTTCATTCAAACTGAGTTTCTTTCTGGCTTTGGTTGGTTTTAATGTTATCCATAGTGTAGCATATTCATGTGCCCATATACTCACACTTCTGTATTTCAAACCTGTGAAGCCAGAGGAACTAAAACGATCACCTAGGTTGCGCTGATTAGCTGTCCCTCATTGTCCCTATCTTGGATGATGTGAAATGTTGTCTTTGAAGAGGTGAGATCATCAAAGGAACATATGGGACCAGGGACCTCCTTCTGACCCATACTGAGGGGAACTGGGAACCCAAATCACTGATGTTGTTTTGTAAGATGTGATTCCTTCTTGGCTGTCCTTGACTAGTAGACACAATGGCAGATACCAACACATTCCAAGGTGCTGGACACCACTCAGTACCTACTGAAACAGTATTTGGGACACATATCAGCATTTTGAGGGTTAACCAGATTTGTCCCTCACTTCCCACACACTTTAGTATGAGGGAGAAGTAAATGTAGACATTGCATACGAAGGCTTCTGGCTGAGCCCCGGAGGCACCACATAACTGCTACCTTTTCCTGTTGGTTGTTTTGGGGTTTTTTTGGTTGTTTGGTTGGGGGTTTTTTTCCCCTTTCTTTTTTCTCCCAAGCCATGGTGCAAATTGTGGAAAAGCAGCATCCTGACTCCCATCATGAGACAAGTGGCACTCCCTTCATCTCCACTTCTTCTCCCCATCCCTGTTGCGCATTAACCATCACACTGAGTTGGACCTGAGGGAGCCAAAGAGGAACAGAATTTTTCCTCTCTCCTTCATTTTATTTTTTTAAGCAATCTCCTCCTCTACCTCCCCTTTCTTCTACTCCTCCTCTTCTTCATCCTCCCACCCACCCCCACCCCATCCATCTCCTCTCATCCCACTCAGACACCACTCCCCCCCTTTACTGGTATCCAACACTGTCAACCCAAACACATGATAAATTGCCCTGTCAACAGAATTCATTCAGGGACCAATTAATTCTACAGAAATGAACCAGGAGCCATCAGTTGCTGAAAAACTCCAAGTGCAGGGAGCGAGGAAGCTGGCTTTGTGAGTGAGAGAGTGAGAGAGAGAGAGAGAGAGAGAGAGGCTTGGGAAGTTAGTCTGACAGAAATTGGTCATTTAATGCTTAAGTGCACCGTAGACAGCCCTGTCATAGCAGCCAGCATGGCAAAAACTCCCCCAGTGCTTTATTTATTAATTATGTGGAGCAGCACGGGGGTCACTTCACTGTCTCCATACAGACTCATCAACTTAACTTCTTGTCACTGGAAGAGATCCCACAGCATGTGGGATAGAGGGCCAGGCCTGATCCTCGCTCCGTCTCCTGCCATCCTGCCACGATACAGGCTAGAAGAAAGTTTGCACAAGCACCATCGGTGCCCTCAGTGAGAGTGGGCAGTGGCAGGCAGGGACACAACAGCAGTCAGAAGTGGGAGGCAAACCATTCTCCTGCTGCCGTCCAGCTCTGGAGCAGAGGTGGTGGGAGCCTGGAGATTTCATTTGCAAAGCTTCCTCATTATCCTCCTTCAAATTCTCCTTAGCCATGATGCCTGCAAAAACCTGACAGCAGTTACGCTGCTGATGTATTATGAGTACTGCCTATCCTGCTGATCAATACCGTCTCATTGCTCCTCACTGTATTTCCTCAGCGGTCCATACTAGCCATTGCTTCTTGACTTGTATTTGTAAGCTCTCTAAGGGCAGGACCATCTTTCTCTAGCATGCGAGTACAGCACCAGGCAATGCCAGATTCTGCTGTGAGGACCGCTCCTAGAACGGTTGTAACAAAAGTAACAATTCTATCCTTTTACAGAATCACAGTTGGTCAGTAACTGCAGTTCCATCTTGGAAAACAGCTGTTGCTTTTACCTCTCCTAACTCCACCATGGTCAGCTTTAAAGAGGCAAGGAATCCCTGTCCTGCCTGTCACAGCACACAGAGAAGAGAACAGACCTAGCAGTTCACATAGACCCTCCAGCACATCAGATGGCACATTAGATTAGGTTAATGCCATAAACTATAAAATGTATCCTCCTGATTTGGCGCTACCAGTCAGATCTTTCCAAAGCTTGGAGAACATCTCGGAACGATACCCTAGACTGCTCCCTTGCACCCATCCCTATCCCAGAGGCAACCTTCCAAGATCATAACTCCACAACCACCTTATAGCACCATGGGTCAGCTGACAAACTGGAATAACTGCCATTTGCTCTAAAAAAGAAATGTTTTACACAAGCCAGGGGAAGATACCTATTCTGTCCTCAAGACCCAGCACTATCTCCAAAGAGCATATCTTGAACAACAAAAGCCAAGAAGCGAACACCTGATCCAGTGACAATCTCTATTTATGTATTTATCTCTATTTATGGCTCCACTCTCTCAGTGTTTATTCAGTAACAGATAAGTCTTAGTGTGTTACAGAAGATACAGGAACTCAGTTGACAAAAGACTAAGTCACATGAGATCCTTAATAGCAACCAATGTTTCATGCAGAAATTTAGGTGAAAAATGTCTTCTGTTCCTTAGTTTCACATGAGAACAGGAAGAGTATCAGCTAACGAGTAATGAACACCAACAAAGGTGGGTTTAGCTGATCTACAGGATGTACAGTCTGCAGTGATCTTTACCACTGATGCTTTGGTAACTGCCTGCAGTGTACTAGCATGCATGCAGAAATAGCAACTACTCCCTTCACTTTTCGTCATCATCACAGTAAGAGTATTAGTCAGAAAAAAAAACCCAGTAATTTTGCCATGGAAAAAACCTAGATGCAATAACTCCAGAGATCCCAGCTCATTCTGTTCAATTGCTCTGCTTCAATTGCTGTGCTTCATCTGAAAAGTGATGAGGAAAACAATGAATTTACAAAGTGAAATTTAGGTATACAATTGTCATTTGTTGGTCTTTAAGAACCTTGTATTTGAGATATTAAGAATAGGGATCATATTGTAACCTAATTCTCTCAAGTTACAGCCAACATTCAGAATGGAACATTTGATTAACACATTTTTCACTAGATTGTAACTTCCTTGTAACAGGAACTGTGAATACCAAAAACCCCAAAGTAATGCTGAGGTCACTCAAATATTGTAGTGACACTATAAATAACCAAAAGAACAGATAAATATCTATTTTAAAGTGTTCCTAGTTGATGTCAGAAATAAGCCACCCCTTCACAGAGCAGGTGTGACAGGAGAAATCAGATATGAAATAGTTTTGATAGTGGAGGACCCAATAATAATTAGGTAAAAAATTTACTTTTGTCTTGGGACAGACTTTCTTAGGGCAATGCTAATCTCCTTTATTGTCTAAGATAGACAATATAGGTAAAACACTCTGTGGAATGAAAGGCTATTTTGGGTTTCCATTTGCCCACCCCAAGAGACACTCCCATTACAGGAGCACCCTGTATTAGAATCGTAGAATCATAGAATAGTTAGGGTTGGAAAGGACCTTAAGATCATCTAGTTCCAACCCCCCTGCCATGGGCAGGGACACCTCACACTAAACCATGCTACCCAAGGCTCTGTCCAACCTGGCCTTGAACACCACCAGGGATGGAGCATTCACAACCTCCCTGGGCAACCCATTCCAGTGCCTCACCACCCTCACAGTAAAGAATTTCTTCCTTATATCCAATCTAAACTTCTCCTGTTTAAGTTTGAACCTGTTACCCCTTGTCCTATCACTACAGTCCCTGATGAATAGTCCCTCCCCAGCATCCTTGTAGGCCCCCTTCAGATACTGGAAGGCTGCTATGAGGTCTCCACGCAGCCTTCTCTTCTCCAGGCTGAACAGCCCCAACTTTCTCAGCCTATCTTCATATGGGAGGTGCTCCAGTCCCCTGATCATCCTCGTGGCCCTCCTCTGGACTTGTTCCAACAGTTCCATGTCCTTTTTATGTTGAGGACACCAGAACTGCACACAATACTCCAAGTGCGGTCTCACGAGAGCAGAGTAGAGGGGTAGGATCACCTCCTTCATCCTGCTGGTCACGCTCCTTTTGATGCAGCCCAGGATACGGTTGGCTTTCTGGGCTGAGAGCTCACACTGCCTCACTGAGTTTCTCATTGAAAATTCTGGTATTACAAGTTTGTTCAGTTCTTTGCCCTCAAGTTGCTCACTCTGTAGGGCAAATACCTCAGTTAGCACATCCTTGTGCTGCAGCTCTGCTGTGGACATCATGCATCATAATTGCTTTCTCTCTGAAGCACACATTTTCCTCAAAGCATCTTCTTCTGGCAGTACGTGGCAACTTCCCTGCGTAAGCTAGAATGCAACAGGTCATCAGTCCTACTGTGAAAAGTGTCAAACCACTTCACTGTCTAGTGGGGAGTTATTCCATGATGCAGCTGACGATGATTTACGAGGAAGGGCCTGGAGCATTTCAGTGGGTACAGACCACCACCATCTGCAGTTAGACACATCAAGGACACAGGCCTTGCAACACAACCAGTACAGACAAGCAGGAAAAAACATCATGTGATTCTAGGAGAGCAATACGGACTATCATAAACACTGCTGCTGCTACCTTTTCTTGAAGCCTCACTCTGTAAATCTCTAGGCTGTTAACTTAGTCAACTGCAAAGGACAAAAAATGGGATTTGGTTGATGAACTTCCTAGTGATGGGGGCTGCTGACTGCAAGTGTTCAACAATTCAGAAGACAGCCTTAAAATCTCAGCAAAAAATTACAAGAATAACTGAGGGTTTCCTTCTCCTTTTTAATCCTTTCACCTTCTCAGCCACATGGCGAATAAAGCACCATTCTAAAAATGAAAGTTACTTTTTAATGTAATAATTTATCTCCTGGTGCTGGCCATTCAAAAGACAAAATCTAAGAGATTACAAAGGCATCACAGTTGATAATGTTGGACTGAGTAATCCCAGCCTTGGATTACTTGGATTACAGAGGGCTTAATACACAGAAAGTGGCATGAAGATTGTAAGTAGTCTCTCCTTGTAAGACAGCTGCATCTACCCATGATACCAAAACAGCTCTTCTAACACAAGGATTGCTGGACTCACTCCCCAGAAGAGGACGCTATTGGTAGTTTAAGAACAGCAGAGAGCTCTGACCCTGCCTCACTTAACGCTTCTCAAGCCATTTTTTTCTTCTCAGCTGCTGTGTGGCACTGTATGCTGTGTGCCCCTGCTCTGTGTGGGGGCAGTGCTGGGACCCCATCACCTCAACCAAAAGAGTACTCAGCACAGTGCCCTCGTAGTCCTGGAAGTCTCAAGTTGCGCTATCTTATTTGATTCTTCTAGGCTGAACCAAATCTTACCACTGATACAGCTGATTCCAAATCACTCAATAGCATCCAGGTGAGTTTGCCATAAGTTATTCCTAAGTACACCTACTTCCACATATCCAGAATACTGGGGAAGGCAGTAGCAATGCATCAGTGCAGGATTGCAAGGAAGGGCCCCATTAGACGCAAAGTACCTACTGAAGCCTGTATGGTCTGAAGGCCCACATGTTCAAGGCCTGTATGCAAGAAGCTGGTGTAACAAGAAGAGAGAACTCCTGCTACAAAGGTGGCAGGAGCTGCTGTCTTTGTGTGAGCAGGGGAACCTTGGTTTGGCCCTGGAGCTTACAACAAGCGCTTGTTTTCCACCAGGTAGAGCCAAGCTGCCTTCACTTTCTGAATGATGAGAGTTTTCAAAGAGCATCTGAATAATTCAGGGAGGTTTTGATCTGAGTGCAGACGGACACAGGCATAAACGGTTTCCAGAGCCAGCTGGGAAGCAGTATTCCTGGCACTTCTCACCTTCTGTCACTTCTCCTTGACATCTGATCCTAGACCTGCAGCTCTCCCCAGTTCTCATTGCACTGGCAGCTCAGTGACATGTTTGGTGTCAGTGGAGATCCCACTGCTCTCTCAGTGTCTGATACTCATTTACCACTTGAGAAACATACTGGGGCATGAGAGCACACGCTGCTCCACAGGTCCCTTTTCAAGGATGGATGAGATTGCTCTTCGGAGAAAAAAGGCTAGTATGTCCACATTACTGCTTGGCAGAAAAAGCTTCTAATCCAGAGGTAAAGGTCCTGGAAGGGATACTCAAGGTCTATTTTGGGGTTGGCAGAGAGTCAAAGTTGAGGTAGGTGTTTTGTATGCAGCCATGACAGAAGATGACAAGAGCCTTTACTAAGCCTCTGTGGTCTCCTTGTTGTTCCCTTCCTTTTCATATAACTCTTCATCTTGAGTCAGACTATATTCAGCCTGTCAGGGATCTCCCTGACCCAAACAAGACAATCTGTAATTTACATCAGCCCAACCAGGAAAGAATCTGGTTCTTTAAAGCTACAAGGTATATGCCTTTCATAGAGCATTTACAGTTTCTGGTGTAACAGTGACTTGATGCTACACCGATGACTTTATTTTGTTCAAGTACATGGAGAACATATGTTGAAAAATATTTTTTTCATGTTGACTTTAACAGACCAATTCTGGATTTACACCATCATGAGGAGAGTGAGAATTAGTATTAGTGTGAGCAGCTGTGCTCAGTGAGACAGAGTCACTTTCCTCTTTAAAGTATGCTTTTCTCTCTCTGACTAAACTATAAACTACAATAGGAGCCATGAAAGCTTTTCTGATGTTGCTGTATCTCCCTGTATTGATTTGTATGCCTGGACCTTCACTGTGCTAAGAAGCCAGTCTGCAGTTCTACCTTCTACTGGACAGTGTGCATGTTCTGACCCAAATGGATGGGGATGAACAGAATAAAAGCAGAAGTCAATATAACCTGAGGGTCCCTATGCAGTTCTTGTGTCATGTAAAAGCATGCCTCTGTCACACAAACAAGACACAATACAATTCTTTTCTCTCAGAGTAACTGCCTTTCTAGCAGCTTTCTCAGGACACGTTTGAATGGATCCCACCACCACTCTCTCAGCTTTGCTCAGGCATTACTTACTTTGGCCTCAAACTAACACAGGACTCCCCAGGAACACAGAACCATGCCCATTTTACAGCTGGGGAGCTGAGGCATAGGAATTAATTACTCTGTGTGTGGTCACATTGCAGCTTGTAGCTCAGCAGAGAATCGAAGTAATGTCATTTAGATGCCACTTAATGTCACTTAGTATTTGGTCTGCTAGACTGTTTTTCCCACAGCCGATCACCCTTTTGTATGTAAATCAGCTGCTGGAGCTGGAGGATAGGCACTGTGAACTTAGATATGGAGAGAAGGAAAGAAACTGCTGGAAAAAACATACCTGGCAGGTTTTGCAAATGGAAGGAATATGCAGTGATTAGAAGCTGAATGAACAGAGGTATGGAAACTTCCCCTTGTAATGCTGATGGCTCTGCTCCCTAGAAATTTCTGTCACCTTTCAGCCAAGCAGTGACATATGTCTGTGAATACAGAAATGGGTTCTTTGTCCCAAGATGAGCTAAATGTCTTTCAGGACCAGCAGTATATTCTTGTGTATTGTGCGTTGCTTGTGCAGAGGTGCTCTAGTCCTTGATTTTTCAGGACTAGAAGTGATAACTTGGATTGGAGGTAGGAAGGTTGGGTACAGCCAGACCTGCAATTCCCAAGCCTCTTTTCTGCTCCTCAGTTTATTGATCATGGAATGATGAGTGCCATAACACAAGGACAAGAATAAGACTCTGTATCCTGAGGAAAGGTTAGGAGTAGGAGTTAAGGGATGTAATTAAAGAAGATAAACCGTCCTGAAGTGCAAAGATGCTGGCAAGCAATATTACCTGAATGTGCTGTCCCAGTCAAGCCCGTAAGTCTATTCAAAGTAGTATCATTACATACACAGTGTTTGCAAACTCAGGCCATGAACAAACAGCAATGACATGTAGCAGCCTACGAAGGAAAGCAGTGGTGCTAAAATGCTTTTTCTTTTGAGAAATGTTTTTCTTTTGAGAAATCAAGTGTGCTTCAAAGATAAGAGGCCATGAAGATCAAGCTGGTACTGCACCAAAGGAGAAAAGCAGATGGAGCCACCAGCACTGCCACAGACAAGCACATAGAGATGGTTAAAGGCTGGAGATTTTATCAGCTCTTGCTCAAGGAGGACTGTAGGTTTCAGCTGTGGAAGGTGAAGAGAGGTAAAGAGGGAAGGAAGAGGAGGAACATCAGGTAGAAGGATTTCATTAATTAAAAGAGATTAATTAGCACCATAAAAGCAGGCACCATGGATTACAGCAACTGTCAGCAAAGAGCAGTGACAGCTCCAGCAGAGCTGGCCGGTCACCCCTGTCCCTAGCCACTGGCCACCTCCTCACCTCAAGGCACTGGGGCAGTAAAGCGGATGAGCTCAGGAATCACAGAGTGCTCCCAAAATGAGGGGTAACTGGGACAATGGATCTCATCGGACAGTGGAATGAGCTGGTGCTGGTTTCTTATACTTTCTATGTCACCTTGAGCAAATCACTGATCTTGCTATGCTCCACTTCCTGAAATAGGGAGATATTTCTTCTGAACTGCCAATTTAAATTGTAAGACCTTTGGGGCAGGGAGTAAGGCCACCTATTATATTTAGAAGGGATCAGTAAGCATTAAAGAAGAGGTGCAGTAAAGAGATAGTCATCTGGTAACCAGAGTCTAGATGCATACAGCTAAAGTTAGAAAACATGGTCATGCACTCCTTCCACACCCAGTATAGCTTTCACATCAGTAAAGTATTTCATCATCTTACTATGTCTGAAGTATTTTTAAATTAAAAAACTAGAAGTGAATATTATCAGTTTATTTTCTGATAAATGCTTGAGCTTTTAATGAAAACATTTTCACTTCAATATTTTCTTCTATTTGTAGAAGATCAGAATACAGAAAGGCTCTAATAACCACAGCATCTTGATTTTGCAAAAGGGAAATATTCACATTGCTCTTAAAACAACTTAATTCTGTTCAAACTTCCCAAAAACTCTTCTTGTTCTGGATCACACTTTTTGATGCATTAAAATCCCTAAGAAACTCTGTATTTACAACCATCATTATAACCACCCCCAGCACGTTTCACTGCAGCATCACAAGTAAACATATTGTTCACATGTGAAGCACCTTTGTAGTTGCTCTTCAGCATCTATTATTCCTGTAAAACCATGTTTATTTAGAGGCCAAATAAAGTGTGCTATGAGGTGCAGCTCAATAACATATATGCACGCACTGGAAGATCTGATGTCCACTAAAGGTGCCATTTAGTCCTTAAAACCACAGCAAGTACTTCCATGTATGTCAGAAACAGAGACTAGAAATCGCGGGGGAGAGACTCCTGCTCTCAGCTTCCTAACTCAAAGACACAGAAGAGTCCTTGCAGAAATGTCTTTGCTTCTCCACACACACAAACTGAAGATAACAGCTAATCCATCCTTACAGTATGTTGTAGGGCAAACATATTTGTCTGTATCTGTGGGGCAGGGAGAGGCTTGGGAAGGAAGCACAAAGTAACTGAGATGGAATTGGTACCTCCTAGTATGGAAATCAACACAGATCTTCTCCAAAAACCTGAATGTCTCAGGCAGACTCTGATAATCTTCAAAGGCAGAAAACTGAACCCCAGCAATAAGCTGCCTTGGGTTTTGCCTTTTTCTTTGGGGGGTGTGTGTGTGTGTTTGCTTTGTTTTCTTTTCCTTCCTCTGCACTTGCAAGTCACACACATCACCTGGGCTTCAACATGGGGGAAAGGAAATATGAAAACTGTGGGTCCACTGCTGTTCACCCTGCCACTTGGATTGTAACTCGTGAGGGACCTGTTCTTGGCTCCAAGCACAGGGTGCAGAACTAGGAAATGAAGCAGTAGATTTACTATGTGACATCGAGTGAATCACTTCTCTTTCCCTGTGTCTCAGTTTCCCCAGAAGCAAGAAGGAGAGAGAGGGAGGTGAATGACCTACCTCCTGGGATCATTGGAAGGATGCAGTTCATCTTATCCCAAACACAGTGTCTACCAGAAAGATGTGTCATAACCATCTTCTGACTCAGACCCTCTACTACCTGTGGGAGCTCCCTTCTCCTGTTGAGGTGCTGGAGCCAGCAGTTCTGTAAGGCTCTGTACCTGCCCGCTATGCTCGCAGCAGCCATCTCAGCCCAGAGAGTCAGACTCTGGGCTGCTCCAGTCTATTTTATCACAATTTACTTGGTAACAGGTTACAAATGTGGCATCTGATGAAAATAATGAGCCTTGATGTCACTTAGTGCACGAGGCTCCCTCAGTGTGTGCAGGGAATAGCAAACAAGAGCAGGCTGGCCTCCCCGCAGGTGCCAGCACAACTGGTCCCCCGGCAGCATCCTCCCACTGCACTCTGTCTTGTGAGCCTCACCCACCAGCCACCTTCAGAACTGTCAAAGACTCACTGCAGCATCAAGGTCAAGCCCAAGGCAATCCACAGTGAAGCTGCTCTCTACTGTGAAAGGTCCATGTCCCTTAGAGAACTCACCCAATGGCCAGCAGGCCAGGTCACAAGGGCCCTAGTTATGTCCCCAAGTGCATCTATGTCCCACTTCCAGAGGTACAGGTCAGCCAAGGGCAGGAACCACCCCAGTGTGAAGAAATGGTTCCTCTTCTCATTAGTCTGAGGGGAAAAATCTTCAATGGAAAAAATCCCACTGAAAATCTAGAGGAAGTTTACCTAGCCCTTAAGTGACTGAGTACTTCTGGTCTTAGGTGCTGGTCAAACCAAGCTGTTCTGAAGACTTCATGTGGCTCTTTCCAAAGCCCCTTTGCTTTTCAGAGTCTTGGGGTTTCTTTGCTGCTGAATGAAGCAGCACTCCTATACTCCATGGAATGGCCTTGAGGGTAGATCTGATAAAGACAGCCTGAAGCTATGGACAAAGATAAAGGATCTAGTGGCTGGTAAGCAGAGGGAGAAAAACCAGAGAAGGCAGAATAACCATGGAAAAGAGTACAAAACAAAGGCTAAAGCAGATATCAGAAGGGAAAGTAAAAAATAAAAAGGAAAGGGCTGTGGAAAAGAGCCGGGAAGAGCTCTTCAGTCGTACTCCGAAGTTTTTGCCCAGTCTTCCCTCCCCCTCCCCTTTTTTTTTTAAGATGGGTTTAGCAGAGATTTGCAGTTTCTACTTAAGGCAAAAACCAAACCAAACCAAAACCCATCACCATCACCACCAAAAACCCAAACCCCAAAACAACCACCCTGCACTTTCAGCTAGGGAAGCGGGACTTGGCATTTTGGCTGCTTTGGCAAGGTGTCCTGACCAAATGTCTGATCAGATACTGTGTCTGGAATGGGTCAGATTTAGATGCTTGAAAGCCCGCTAGAGGAGTTACCTGCTCAGAGGAAAGGAGCCTTGTAGCCCCTCACATTTACTATTATCACTATTTACATTTTATTTCAATACATAGAAATACACCACAGCTACGTGCAGACTCCTGGTCTCTTGGGAACAGGAGAAAGTATGGGGGAGAAGGTGGGTGATGGGGGAGGGGAAATCACCATTTTAGTCTTTTCCTGCACAGCAATACCAATTAAAAAGTTACCCAAGATGCAGGAGGCTCTTCCAATACCAGTGCTGGACTAAGGGGCACGAGGTGAGGGCTGCAGTTCTCATTTTGCTTTCCACTGTGGGTTCAAAATCCAGGTTGGAATTCCCTTTGTGTGAGGATACAGTCTTCCCAAATTACAAGCCTTTTGGATTATAATGCCTCCAGGATATAATCTTCTTGCCCTTTTAAAACAAAACAACAAAAACCCACGCCACACAAAACAAAACACAAAACCTATCATGACAAGGGCTCTGATCTCATGAGAGCCTTTCATTGCTACTGTAATATAATCACTAACCCCACTTCTCTCATTCAAATCTCGTCCTCTTCCCCAGAGCTTCAACATTGCTCATAGTCAGGTCAGGTCACTGCACACAGCCCACGTGTAAAGGGAAATGGCAGCAGGACAAGAGAGGGGGGATAAGGACATGCAGAGTACTTGTTTGTTGAGCTGCTCACAGTGACACCTAGCTTTATTTCCTGAGCTGACAGCATAAAGCATACAATAAATGCAAATCATAGCTTTCGGTGTGCACTATCTTGCACCAAGTCTAACATAGACATATCTGAACAGGAAAAAAACATAAACTATGAAAGAGCTTTTTTAATCTAGCAGAGAAAGACTTCAGAACCAGTGGCCAGGAAGTTAGAACACAAACAAATTCAGATGAAAAACACAGCCCCCGGTTTTAATTTTCAGCGATTGGAACAAAGTGCAAACTGAAATAGTGAATTCTTACTCTCTTAACTCCATCTGTACAACATGTTTCTTACACAGGAGGGCAGAGTAGATGATTTCAAGATTCCTTCTAGGTGTAAATCCATTCTTTCTGTTACCTACCCATTCATTGCTGTCAGGTTCTTCAAGGTCTTTGTCATCTTTCCTGATCTGGATCAGCATATCTACCTTTGTCACACCTCTTCTCTTTGTTCATTAGCAAATATGTTAACCAATGCTGGCATTGGTACAGATCGCCTGTTTTGCCCAAATATTTCTTGCAGCAATATAAGGGTTCTACCCAATCCCTTGCCAGTCTGCTTCCAAATGGATTCTTGTATTTGGAGAAATTTTTTTCTACTACCACTTCAGCATATGGGAGTCTCTAGGATATGGCAGCTTAGGCACTTTCTCTAAATCTCTGTCCACAGTCATTTGAGACTTCCCCATCTGTAAGGAAGTCTGAGCATTCCTATTTTGCAAATGTTAAAGTATGCCACAAGAGACCAATGTCCAGATGCACAAAGCCTTTAAATGCCTAACTCTTACTGAAGTCAGTGCTGAGTTACCCTTCTGGATAAGAGCTCAAATGACTTCACTTAAAAATCCTCTGTCTTAGCCAAAGTGCTTTGGAAGCATAAGCCCAGGCTCCAACCCCAGAGAGCCCTCACCCACGCACAACATTGTGCAGTCAAGAGACAGACACACTAAAGCCAACATGAGAAGCAGTTACCATCCCTCTTCTCAACACCTGCATAACCAAGGCCAGCTCGACTCTGCACCCAGAGAACAACCTTCTCTGCCTCTACATACTACAACCCCTAACCCCTGGGGCCTGCTGACTGTGACAGATAGGAAAACTCTCTGCAGCAGAGTGTCTGCTGGAATGTTTTTTAATTATCTCTGGAAAGTATGGACTGTGTATCATCATTAACTGGACTAAACACTGACGGTCAGTGAGTCAGGTACCAGTAAACGGTGCAATTAACAGCCAGAGGAGAGAAGTGTATTCAATCTGAAAGCCTTCTTTCTCAATCCATCTCCACTCATCACCCAAAGTGCTGAGCAGCGGACTTTTACTTTCAATTACATTAATCAGGTTAATTCCAAGTTAAAGTCAACATTTTAATCAAGAGGCAGCAAACGCGCAGGGAAGTAGAGGGCTAAGAGGAAGAAAGGAGGGATAAGAAAGGCAGCAGGAAGAAGCAGCAAAAGGGAAGGAAGGAAGGATAAAAGGTGCGGGGAGAGAAACAAGGTATTATTGGGACAGGCACCACTGAAAGAATTAACTGTGGTAAATAAGGAATAATCTTTTATATTAGACCTCTAAGTTAAAAGGGGTTAGCGTTTCCCTCCTTTGTAACTTTGGGATACTGGCCTGTTGCAAGGGGAAATCTGAATGCAAATCAGAGCAGCCCCAGGCAAGGACTGTCTATAGGAGTATTTCTTCTAAAGAGTCAGTAACAATGTGAGTCACAGACCCATCCCACCAGGACTTCTGTTTGCTCAGGATTAACTCTCCCACATGTCCTGTGATGAATAAAACCATTATGTGCCTAAAAACCCTACCAAGTGCTGCAGCACACCGAACAGAAATCCTACCTGTACCTGCAGCCAAATCAATCACATTAACACTACTAGAGGATCCAGTAGTGCATGGGTCAGATCCTACTGACTGAAGAAATATGGCATTAAGTGTTTCAAAGAAGCCTGCTCTGATGAGCTTTGTATGTCACTGCTAGGGATTTTTAAACTAAGGGAAGGATGAGAGATGCCCAGCTTCCCAGATTTCAAAAGGACATGAAAGCCCTCTTTTACACATTGAGTGATCCAGATCTGCAAAGGAAATCACAGAAAGGATGCTGGAAAGTTCATCTGGGATAATGGTTCTCACTCTTGCCAGGGGAAACATAATGTGTGTGGGTAAGATGCAGAGACTTAAAGAGTTCTGGTTCTGGCTCATCACACCCTGTCTTTCACAGTTACATTAGTTCACAGTTCACAGAGGGAGCTCAAGGTGCAGCTCCTGTCCTACAGAGCCCTACTGCATCCTGATACAGTAGTAGTAGTGTAGTACAGAAACACTGTAGTTTTTTATGACTACCTCCTGGACAATGAAGCTACTAGTCCTCAGACTCACAGAATCACAGAAGCCGCTGGGCCTGAGCAAACCTTGATAATCCTCACAGCACAATGCCAGTTTATTTTCTTAGAGGACTGGCCAGGAAATCAGATGGAGATTTGGAAGATGGGAAAACAGAAGCTGGAGGAAACCCCAATTTCTACAGACCATGCTGCACCTTTGAGCCATCCAGACAGTATTTTAACATCTCAAAAAAATATAGAATAATTATATGTTAAGAATCTGAAACAAGAAAACAGTGCAAAGAGATTGAGAAGCACATAAGGGAAAGATAGATGCAAAGTGAGGAAAAGCCCACAATGGGAAGATGTCTGTATGTGTTAGCTACTAAAATTCAAGTTAGGAGTCTTTCAAATAGCAGCAGGCACTGTGATTCTGTTCCCATGCTTGTGAAGTTTGGTAACATAATGAGAGCCACGTGCCCAGACAGAGCAGAATGGTACCTGCCTTTGAAAGGGAGCGAGACAATGAAACACTGCCATCCATTCCCAAAAGCCATCAGGAGTAGAGCTCCAGGACTTTCTTCCCAGCAGGAGCTCAGTTCCAACACTTCTGAATTTAAATTTTAAAAGTTCCTTGCTGTTTCGCTTGAACAGGGAAACAAATGATGCAAAAATAGAAAGTTGGAAGTAAATAAAATAAGAGCAAGCAGTTAATTAGTGGGTCTGATCAAGAATGTCCTGCCGTGCTCATTCTTCCTCCAGCATTCCCCACCCTCACTCCCCCCTGTGCTCAGTGCTCTGCTCAGACCCGCACTGCAGACGCATGCCCTGCATTGCCTTCTCCCCTCACCTCTGCTCACCAGTTCCGTTCTGCTTTGCAGCACAGCTGGAGCCAAAACATCCCTCTGTGCCATCTTAACCAGCACTCCTGAACACCAGTCTTCACACTAGAAACATCTCATTCCTTCCCCTCCCTCCTGTCACCATCAAAGGCAAGAAGCACAACAGGTTTCAGCAGTGGCAGGAAAACACCTCTTTCTTCTAAAAGTAGGAAGGTAGGTAGCAATATGATGACTTAGCAAACTAGTCTGGGATCCTGACAGAATATGACCTGATAAGGAAAGATCCTACCAGGCCAGTGGAAACAGCAAATTCCCTTTGCCTGCAGACAACCTCCTGAATGTGAGAACCACTGCTCAAGTCAGACAGGGCCAGGAGAAGCACGAATTTTGGCACATGGGAGCTGGAGCTCTGGGCACACAGTTCAGCTCCTGGCTGCACTGCTGAGCTGCTGGTAAGCATGGCTCAATCACTCTGACACACCAACTATGGGCCTAAGTCTCTGCACAGACTTTTCCCAGGCTGCACACCTCTCACGGAGCAACTCTTCTAGCTAAGATTTAAACCTTGATTAAGAGATGGTTGGAAAAACCACACCTGAAGATGCAGTAACAAAGGCAAAACCAGAGTTATAACCATAGCTTGTTTCACTTGGATTCTGTAAGAAAGCTTTGCTTTAAGCTCAGTTTTGTAGCCACAGTAGAAATGCTTCACTGGGACTTTATACTGGTATTTCTACACTACTAAAATCTCTGCATGTACATATGGTTTTACCAAATGCCTGCACATAGCCCAGCTCTTGACAGACCAATTCAATGCGCTACTGAAATGCTACTAAGAATAGAGTACCTTCCTAAAAAAACCTAACCCATATCTTGAGTGCTGAGGAACAATCATTTCCACCTCCCTATGGCCAGAGAACGCCATCACACCCTAGTGCAGGTAGGGAAACCAAAATACAGGAACAGGAAAGCATGATTTTCGTGACACTCTATTCTCCTGATCTCTTCTTTCTACTCAGCAGTCCTAACCATCAGCATCCCCAAAACAGGGTTAGGTTGCTGTGTTCACTAACCTACTTCACTGCCACCTGTGTTGATTTTCACATTCCATACTGTGGCCTTCCTGGGCTCAAATCTTCATCTTTAGCACCTACACATACACCTCATGTCTTACACACCTGCCTGTCTTACTGTGTGCTTTGAAAATTGGATCCACACTGCCATGATGCCTGCTGATTCTTCTCATCCTGAGGCTCTGGGAAGTGATGTGGAGTGGAAATCAGAGTTAGTGGTCCTGAACTGAATGGCAGAGCTCCCATTTCAGTGTAGTCCAAGGTACAGTAAATCATAGTTCCCAGGGATGGAAAATGTCTGGGAGGTCACATTCTCCTCTGAACACACTGCACCCTACTGGAGGCTTCAGGGCTCTCAAAACCCTATATTCCTCATAGTGATGTGGGAACCTTACATTCCTCAGTGGTGTGGGAAGCTCAGGGGAGAAGAAAGGAGAGTCTCCTTTTCCATTCCCCTTTCCCTGCTGAGAGTCTCTTGTCGAAGGCCAGGCTATTGATTCCTCTCCCTACAGCCTGTCCAGCAGTACGAGGCCTGGGCCAGATGGAGTTGGACTCAATCATAATTGCATTTGCATAATACATTTTACCTTTCTCTCCTGTGCTGTAGTTTTCTGAACTTGCCAAGTTGCAGGCTGACCCTGTGAGCCAAGGCATGATTAACTGAGAAATTCATGGCAGCGCCACTTTAATCAAAGGGGACAGAGGTTACAACAGCTCAATATTAGTGATAACCAGCCTTTGATCCACAGAGCTAGGCCAAGCCTGGCAGGCAAGCTGCAAGGAAATGCACCGTCAGGGCTTTTGTGGGGAAATAATACCTTATTAACCCCTTCATTTAACCTGCTGTGGGTGAGCAGAGAGAATCACCAGAAAAAAGTTCTCTTCCAGAGTCTTAATTACAGCCCTCAGAGCTGCTCCTTTTTAAGTCTATACCTAAAGGTGCTATATTCTACCAAAGAATCATCTCCATATCATAAGACCTATAGATGGACTTGTAAGGACAACGACAGGTTCTAAATGCTCCTGCTTCTACTCCAGGCTGACTGACCACTGATCTCGAGTCCAGGGACGGGCTGACACACAGGCAGTGCAGGTGATCGGCTGTAGCACCTCCATGTAGGTCCATAGACACAGGCTGTCTTCCCAAGTCCACCTCTTTATTGCTGTGCAGTCCCAGCCAAGTCACTCAGCCCCTGTGCCCTTCCTTCCCTTTCCCTGCTCCTGCCCACCTTCCCTGAGGTAAAGCCATTTCTGAGCAGACAGTTCCAGTAGTATTTAAAATAATATAGTTCGTCTGATCAAACCTGAACATGGCCCTCTACAAATAATTAAAGATCATTCTCATAGTCAGGTTGTGCCACAGATAACATGAAGTCTAAACAATAGGAGAAAGACCATTTGCGAAGAGATTTGTTAAATTCAATATGTAGACCTGAAACAGAAAACAGGCTCAGAATCCCTGGTGAGGAGAGAGCCCTAGTTATGCGATCTATGAAAAAACTGAAAATTCCTATTTTTTTTTTTTTTTTTTGAAAACTTTCCATTTTGAAATTTGTTTAATCTATGACTGGAAATAATCCACACAAAAAGAAATGTCATCAAATGAATTCCCTGGCAGAAACAAATTTGGGCCCAAATGTTCTATTCCAATTAAAAACCCAAAAATGTTAAAGTTCTTGTTTAAAAACCCTTCTGAACATTGTAGAATCAAACACATTTTTGAACAAAAGTTATGCTGAAGTGAAAATCCCCTTTTGCTTTCAAAGGAGTTAAATTAAATGGAAGGTGACAATCACACCGAGAGGCTTCTGTCAAAACCTTTTGTGAAACAAAATCTCAGTGAGACTGACATTTCAGTGCTAAGTTTCTGTTTTCAGCCGAACAGTCTTCTCTGGTGGAAAACTCTCTTTAAAAACAAACAATTCCCCTGATTATCTTTCTTCTGCGGGGACACAACTAAAACATAATGCCACCTTCCTGAGTGTATTTCATTCACCCACTCTTACACCTTCCCTCAAACGAAGACCTGGCCAGAGGCCCAGGAGGAAGTCTTAACTTTGCTGCACAGACTGAAAGGACACAGTTTCCCAACCAAGACCTTTGTCCAACACTGTAAATTTAAGCTGTACTCCCAAAGCAATGTCATGTGGAACCGAAGTCCTCTCCCATTAAAATTCAGTCTTTCCGATACAGGCACATTATAATTTTGGGTGATGGTTGTCTAAAAAGACTTCGGTTCATGTTTGAAGGACTGTCTTTAGATAACCTTCAGGAGTCCTCATTTTTGAAAAGCGAGGGTTTGAGAACCACACAACTTTCCCAGACTGCTATTGTGGCTGCAGACAGCTGCAGGCAACTCCCATTTAACAGACTAAAGCCTAGCGGGGCGTGCAAAGGTACACACACCTTAGCTGAGGGAAGTCAGTATTGCATGGATCCCAGTTCTATGGTCTCAGCTCCCTCCCCTCATTTTCTCCTCATCCCTTCCTCATGGACCAGTCTCTGCTATTTCCATTACTTCTAATTTTCTTCTTCCTCTTCAATGCATTATTTCTGTGTCTCATTCACCTCTGCATTAGATGTCTCTAAGAATATGGAAGGGAACAACAGCAAATCTCATTCTGACAGAGTTAAGACATTTCAAGAAAGGCACACTGTACACCACAAGCCTGCACTGCAGTTCCTGTTCTCTCTCCTGTACCTTGGCAAAATGAACAGACCATCAATTACCAGTAACATGAACCAACTCTCTCACCTAGCAAGTGTGAGCAGCCCACCTGTAGAGGATAACAACAGATATCATGCCAAGCCCACTCAGTACACTGACCTCTGCCTGCTTATGTGCTAGCACAAGGTTTCGGCCTTGTCCCTGCCCCTCTCTTCTCCACCCCCACCCCCACATCCATTCATTAATTGATCCCTGATCATCTCACAAATATATTTCCCTCTTTCTCCAGGGCAGGTCCACCCCTTTTCCCCATTCTCTGCCATTAAGATGGGTCTCACATCACCATGCACAGCAGCACATGCACAGCTCCAAACACCTCAGGGCAGGCACATCATTTCCAATTGTGAGCAAATGCTGTTGGTTTTCATTAATCTGCAGACACTATATTTGCCAATTTCTCCAACTTTTCTTTCTCACTCTCTCTTTCTGCTCCGAGGCAGGTGAGTGCATCAATTTTCTTCTCATCTGTGGCAGTTAAATTAAATGGAATCGGCCTGATTGCTGAAAATCAAAGAGAAGGCTGATAAAGCAATTAAATCCCTCTAATTCCTCCTCTTGAAAAGGTGCAGCTTGGCTCAGAAGCTAATTAACTTCATAATGAAAATCCTTCTTCATCCTTTTAGTCTTTCTCTCCTTCTTGTTTTTGGTAGAGGTGGTAGGTTGCCTGTGGAAGAAGGGGGATTCTATAGTGGTAAACATGGCTTCCTTGGGCATGGCAGACAACTAGGTGCATTCATCATGCCAGAGTAGCATCTCCAAGGGCCGAATGTGAGCAAATTCTGCTATGCAGGGCAGAACACACCATGGTGCTTGCTCTGCAGTTGTACAAAAGCTCCCTGGATAACCTCATCACTAGTTTTCAGGTTTGCCCTATGCCCAACCCATGAAGACTACCAAAGCCATATCCATTTGTAACAGCTTCAGCTACAGTCATTTAGATTTTTAGCTCTGGGATTCACTTGATGGATTTCTTATATGACAAACAAACCAGAAGCTTCACATTAGACATTTCAGCTTAATTGTAATAGAAGAGGCAAGCATGGATCTTTAGAGCTATGCACTCTATTTCCTTAATCCACTTCTACCTAGCATCCAGCATTTGGATGTTTGCTCCTTGCCACTTCCCTTCTGCTGGGAGTTGTAAGGCTCTCTCCCATCTAAGCAACTATCTTTCAATTCTCTTACTCTCTCCAGTGTCAGCCCACACTGGACTATCTTCTGCTTTTCTCTGAGCATGCTCCTCTTGGTACCAAAGTATCCTACACCCAGTCACAATCCAGTGTGCAAGTGGTATCATCCTCCCCCTGCTCCAGGGCAATACACCATAGGCATGAATCTCAGTCAAGTAATCTATTTCAGTACTCTGTGGTGTGCTGGCTCTCTAGCAGAGCCTGGTCCTTTGTGCAGCCTTATTCCCTTTAATTTGTCAATGTGGGAGTCAGTAACTCCAATGAAAGTTAAGTGGACAGATCTATCTCCTTCAGCATTGTGCCACTTTAACTATATATAAAATATTACAAATGTGTAAGAGGAGGACAACTGGTGCATTAGCTTCCTCAGTTCAGGATACATCTCAGTACACAATGGCATCTAACTTCCCACCAGGCAAATGTCTATCAATGTTTCCACTTTTCAGACTTACTCCTGCTATTAAAAATCTGTGCTTCAGGTTAAATTTATGTCCCCTTTGTCAGAAAATCAGCTTCAGTTTTCCAGGTTAAATAATTTTTTACTAATTCTTGCTAATTTTTACCAAATACATAATTAATGTATTCTGTATTTTGCCATTTACTGAAATTTGGCCAAATACCAAGGAAAGTATATATTCTATTAATATTAATTGCAATACCATATCGCCCCTGGAAGAAGATAATTTTGCTGTTACTTTTCTCTTTCTGTAGAGAGGAAGAGATATGAAATTTGTTCAGAACTGAAGAGGGAATTTCGCTTCCTAAAAATAATTAACTGACCTGTCACCTGTCCCTGATAAAACTTGCCATGGGGTTTTTAATTACCACAAATGCTCTGATCAATGCTGCTGTGCCGTACACAGAGAACAGTACTCTTAAAATAGCACAGAATGCCCAGCAAAGCCTGAAGACTATCTTTTGTGTATACTGAAAAGAGTCTTTTTTTGGCATTGTAATTGGGAGCAGCTGATTTATAGGACAGAAATGCTTTACAGCATAAAGCTGAGACTAGCTCTGTTTTTTCCCTAGTCTGGTATTTGCCAGGATCTCTTAGCACTGTATAAAGTAATATTCTGTGCACTGCCTGGTGACTCCCCAGCACTTTCCCTCGCAGCCCTGGAGGTAGCATTTCTGAATGGACTCCAAGACAAATCCCAGCGGAACTTCTGTCCCACCCTGCCTGGTTTGCGAGCTCTAACCAGATCACATCCCAGGGTGGTGTGGCCTCAAGCTGTTGGCATCCCTGTGTTATCTTCTCTTTGACAAATGGTTTATTTTTGCTGCAGCAGTAAATGTGGCAGCCGTTGTTTACTCCTCTGTCTATGCACTCGTCAGCAGGAATGTGTGCAGCGCTGCAGACCCCAAGCCCTGAGCTAACAAATGGCTGTGTACTCCATTAGTGCTCACCCTCTGCCACGGAGATCCCTGCTCACAGGCATCGGAAGATATGCAGAGGGAGCCTCTGACCCTGTGCCAGACAAATGGGGACAGAGGCTTGGGTTCACAGAGCCCAAGTCATCAAGCAGAGCAGCAGCCACTGCCTATTGTCCAGTCAAGAGGGCAGACTTTTTCAGTCAGATTCTACCGTTACATCCCATTCTTTACTAACAGCCAGGATTTTGCTTTTAACATCCCCAGAGATGCTCCATTACCTAAGGGAAATCCATCACATGCTTGTGTGTGATTCTTAATTGCATGTTTGGTTATCAGCAATGTTAATATTGTTAAAAAACCAATACTTTGTGATTGCCAGTACCACTTTAATCCAAGGATCTCAAAATGTGTTAGCAATACTTGCCCTTTGGCATCTCTGAAAGGTAACCCACTGACAGCTGCCCTTCCTGCAAATGAGGGAGGCATAAACACACAATCATTTATCAAGGTCACACAGGAAACCAGTGGCAAAGTAAGGATTCGGATGTCTTGATTTAAATATGTGCGCTAATGAGAAGATGAAATAGTTACGCATTTAATCCAGCACAAGGTAAATAGGGTAGGGAAGACACAGAACCTTAAATAGGTATACTGTAGTGAGGCTGCTTAAAGGGGAGAATAATAGATCCATCTACAGGCACATATGTGCACCTCTGCCTGATGCACAGTTACTTTTGTTCTACAGTTGTGATTCTACACCCATTTTCCCTAGAAAAGCTACCACTCACTTTAGCAGTGGAGGATCAGATCCTCTGTTTCTCACTGGAAAAAACATAGTGTGTGCTTTAGAAAGAGCTGCATGTCACCAGGTGTATGCTGAATGTTTATTGTCCTTCTCCTTGTGACTTTTTACTTCCTTATTAACAAAGCACTCTTCAGGTTCATCTAAAACTTCAGGGTTCCTTCTTGGGCCACTCTGCTCCAAGCAGCGTAGAAGAAACAGGCACAATCACCTGTCTGTGAACTGCAGGAAGGTGTCACACACACAATGTTGTAAGACCTTTGCACACCTTTCAATACTAGTAAGCAAGAGACTTCTGAAAGCATGCTCACTGCAATACACATACATGACAGTGAGGAATAAACACACACACTCATTGGCTGCATAAAGATGGGCACAGGCGGAAGCACACTTCAGCATATTGGACACACAGAAACAAGACACGAACACACAAAGTTGAACACAGACTCACACACACAAACACGAACACACAAACTCAACCTTCATGCATATAGACAGATTAACAGAATGGGACACACAAATTATTCACACACATACAGATCCAGAGCCATACCCAGATAGCACCCAGCACACAGACTTACGTCACAATGTAGCACAGCAAGAAATTCACAGCCATTTCCACTACCTAGCAATAAAGGTCTTTTTTATCCTTTCTTTCTCCATTGTAGGGATCAGTATATGGGATGCAGGACTCAAGACTATGATGAAGGAAGAAGAGTGACATCATTCAGCTGGGCAGCCTTAGTCAGGGCACTGGGGGCATCATAGTCTAGGTTAGGCGTTAGGGAATGCGACTGGGATGACTGAACAGGAGAAGGTTTTTATTTCAATAAACCAGGGGCTGTAACAGTCCCTGAACTGAACAGCTTAAAACCTTGTTAAAAGCAATGGTGCAGCATTCTAACCGGAGGGGCCGTGTTGTCATACAAATGAGATGAGTTTATTTTCTGAGCCGTACCATTTGTTCTGACAGGCAGGGCTGCTGTAAAAGCTGGTGAGGGCACAGCGGGGAGCCCGGCTCTGCACACAGCGAGAGACTGAGGAGAGGAGAGGCAGAGCTGCACCAGAGTTTGGACCCAGCCCAAGTCCCTGCCTCTACCTTCTGTAAGCAACAGCCTCTCAAAGAAAGAGACTGAGGGATGAACCAGCCAGCTGTAATATTGTGGAACAAATGCATTCTAATGAGAGGTGCCTGGCAGCCCCACGGGCACTCCACGTGCACCCATCTCCTCCTGCCCTGCCACCTCCCACCTGCCCACTTGATGCTGCCCAGATCTGCTTTCTAACAGCCAAAGATGCTGCACAGGGAGTTCAGGCACACAGTGGGGAGCACACCCAAGTCAAGCGCTCTCTTGTGTTGCTCCATGACAAGTTGCTGTGAAATGTTTACTGAGGTGCCACCTGTGTCTCCCTGCTGGAATGAGCCAGGGAAGTCTCCTAGATGCTGCCCATGTCATCCGGGCTGTTGGTGACCCTGTGGTGCACTTCCTGTATACAGCACCTGTCTGAGGCCCTTGGAAGGCCCCTTCCACCACAGGACAAGAAAACCCTTTGCAAAGAGAGTAACAATAACTTCACCCCAGCTTCTCTAATAGCAAAAATAAATTGCATAAAACAAGGTGACTAGTTTGAAATCCGACAATAGGCCAGAAAGTCAGGTCTCTTACTAAAACTACTAGAGAACATGTCCTCATTCCAGGAATATATCAATGCGGCAGCAATGCGGCTGATGCAGGGTACACAACAGACACTGGCAGTGGAGATCTGGAAAATTTAGGCACCAGCCTTCCAGAGTGGTGGCTATAGCACTGGAACCACCTGCAAGCATTTAACATCATAGCTGCACTTGCGAAGTGCCATTTTTATTTGAGACACTACTGACATTAATCCCGTGATAGAAACCAAGGACTCCGTACCAATTCACCTCGAGCATCTTGCCAAGTTCCCAGAGCAAAGCTTTTTCTTGCAAGAGCAAACAGATGCACTTTTTGTTTTGGCTGCTGGGACACCATGCTCTCACTCACAAACTGCTCTCACTCCCTCCCTGTTACCACCAACGGAGACATGGAAAGGCAGGGAAGCCAGCCGTTACAGAGGCTTTTTGGTCACCAAAGCAACAGTTTGCAGTTTAAGAACACAGAACGTAGTCCCTCCCGGATCTGGAAAGCACCAGCGACCCTCAGTTTCACTGGCTCATCCGGATCTTAGTCTGTCCCTTGTGGCTGTTTCAGTGTTAGTTTTGCCATGTTTACAGGTCAAAATCCACACTCCTCTTCAGCTCTTTATTTCCTGCATTTCACCAATTATGCTGCAGAAGTTGGAAAATTTTGCTCACTGGCATTAGCTTGTAGTGACAAGAAGCAAAATATCCCCTGTCCCATCACCAGTTCCAGGAAGCATTTAACCACCCACAGTAAGAAGCAGAAAATAAATCAGGGATACCTCCCCTTTAATATATAATATTTTCTCTGTACCCTCTTAAATGGGTAAAGAACCTCACAAGGACAGAACTTGTAAGTTCTGGCTGCAAAAAAAAAAAAGATCCAAATCTTCTCTAGGTGCCTTATAATGAGAGCAAAGAGACTGCACTAAGCACAAACTCAGCGCTACGAGGATAGCCTGTCTGTTGGAAGAGAATAACCATGAGATGGAAGTACGTCATCCAAACAATGCCAGAAGTCTGAGTTCAGACTGGGAATACCCATGAAGCCTAAGGTATGCAGGCATGAAGATCTCTTGGATTCTGATTCCTACAGGCTTCTCATAACAAACTATCAGAGTCCACTTACAATATGCCATTAAATGGCTACAATAGACTTACTTGCTTTAACCCTTTTAACTACCCCCTTACCTATTAATATTAGGTATCTAGAATGAATCAAGAGTAAGCAAAATAAATGTAGATTTGGTTTCTTGCTCCTATTTTTATCAATTTCCCATGCATCTTCTACGGTACACAGCAGACTTAGTCCTGTTCCTAATGAGGAGTTAAGACAGCCCTGGAGCTACACTATTCATGTAGTGATAGCAGCATAATCCTGACCCGTGGTCTGGATCAGGCCTACTTGATGGGGGAATAAGTGAACTCACCATTTTGGCTGCACTCAGCTGAGTTCAAAGGAGGAGAAGTTTTTGGATCATTTTCCTACTTGCAGTCCCTGGCTGCTCCATCTCCTCTTCTCACTGTGTGCCAAACCAACTTACTCCAAGGCTTGTTGGGTGGGGGACAGAAAGGGAGAATAAGGCAGATAGCCAAAAGGACGTCTCAGTCCTAAGGTGTCAGAGTGTGACCACCTTCTTTGGCCAACACACTAGAAAATGAGTTCAAGACCCTCAGGGCTAAAAGCACCCAGTTCAACTCTAACATGCACTGGATGCACACTCAGTACCTGTGATTCCTAACCCACAGAAGGTGAAGGTTATACGTGCTTCAGTCTCCAAATCTCTAGCTGAGCTGGGGCAGAACTAAAGCTCACAGTTAATATTTTATATATCTGAGATACAGCTCTCAACAGCCCTGTTGGCACTGAACACCTGCAACATCAAGCAGGAGAGCAGCTTATTTTCAGGAGCACCTCCCACCAATACCCAAGTACTCTTGGGGTCTATTTTCAAAGAGAGATAAATGGTGCTTTTAATTAGCACCTTCCATTTTCATTTGAGCCTCAGGGTTTTTGGAGCTGGTCCCAAGGGGGAGACCAGGAATCCCAGGAAAATCAATCTTAATTCAAACCAGTAATAAAAAGCAGAACACTTGCTCCAGAGGGCTCGCAAAGAATCTCTTCAGCGTAAACTCCCCTTGCATAACCTTCGGCCTCTTAATGCAGTGAGGAAGAAACTCTTAAAAGTGCTTTCATTCTAGTTTTTTTTCACATTTCCCATCCGAACAGGTGAAAACAGAGAGCAGAAGCCCAGAATGGTTACATCTGGGCAGTGAAAACTTCAGCAGGAGACCTGGAAAAATGAAATAATAGTCCAGAGGCCTCTAATAACACACCAGCTGAGCTGTCTATGATGCTGTTTCTCAAGAAGATGATGAAAATACTTTATTCTTCCCTATCTATCCAGCATTCAGGAAAAGCCATCAGATAACTGAAGATAATGTAACTCAAGCAAGTTGGCCTTGTAAGAAAATAACAGTAAAAAGATTTTGTGAAGCTTATCAGAGTAATACAAATACCTTTTTACTGATATAGGGCCAAATGCCAGAAGAGCTCAGCACACTGGCAGGTAAACTACTCCATAGACACACTCCCCTGCTCCTCTTCTGCCTCTTCCACCAATGCAGAATGTTGGCATGTTATGCCCTTCACCATATAGCCCTGCAACCACCTCATTATGCAACACTGCTATTTCCACTTTACACAGGAAGGACTGAGGCTCAGAGGGACTCATCTCACCAGGTTTCTGCCACATAAAAACTAGCCACAGTCCTACCCATACAGGCCTCCTCTACAGACAATGGAGAGACCATAAACACATCCATAAACACACAGAATCATAGAATCATAGAATAGTTAGGGTTGGAAAGGACCTTAAGATCATCTAGTTCCAGCCCCCCTGCCATGGGCAGGGACACCTCACACTAAACCATGCTACCCAAGGCTCTGTCCAACCTGGCCTTGAACACCACCAGGGATGGAGCATTCACAACTTCCCTGGGCAACCCATTCCAGTGCCTCATCACCCTCACAGTAAAGAATTTCTTCCTTATATCCAATCTAAACTTCCCCTGTTTAAGTTTGAACCCATTACCCCTTGTCCTGTCACTACAGTCCCTGATGAATAGTCCATCCCCAGCATCCTTGTAGGCCCCCTTCAGATACTGGAAGGCTGCTATGAGGTCTCCACGCAGCCTTCTCTTCTCCAGGCTGAACAGCCCCAACTTTCTCAGCCTATCTTCATACAGGAGGTGCTCCAGTCCCCTGATCATCCCCGTGGCCCTCCTCTGGACTTGTTCCAACAGTTCCATGTCCTTTTTGTGCTGAGGACACCAGAACTGCACACAATACTCCAAGTGAGGTCTCACGAGAGCAGAGTAGAAGGGTAGGATCACCTCCTTCAGCCAGCTTGTCACACTCCTTTTGATACAGCCCAGGATACGGTTGGCTTTCTGGGGTGCAAGCACACACTGCTGGCTCATGTGAAGTTTCTCATTGACCAACATCCCCAAGTCCTTCTTGGGCTTCTACATCCAAATGGTAACTTACTATATCTACTGTAAGTATCCTAAAATCTGACGACTCCCAGGCATCTAAAGCAAGGCAAGACAAACCCTGCTCTGAATGGTCTTCTCAGAATCACATAGGAAGTCTGTGCTCAAGAAATTAATAGCATCTCCTTATCCAAAGAAAGCATCCTGGCTACAGCTAACCTGACACTGACGCCCAGCATACAGTGGGAAGTGACAGGACTTATACGCAGTTTTAGTCCATGCACTTTGATTCCACCTTTCTGGATGTCACTAGCCAGACAGACCTACCTAATAGTCTCAAGCAGTGCCCTCCTCAGCCATACTACTGGAGCCTTTCCAGAACATGACCCCCACATTCCTCTCATCTCTACAGGCCCTTTCAGATGCAGCAGGCAGCCACAGCCAAGCTCTCTGTATGTTCAGTCTTCTTCATTCTTAATGTCAACGGAGGAAAATAAGTAAATCATGTGACTCCAAAGTAAGTAAAGCTTAGCCATCTCAGATAAATTTTACTCTACAAATAGTACAAGATTAAAGCCATCAGAAGAGACTGACAGGACTCCCAGAAGCCCATAGCCAAGAGCTGCTTGTTAAATTGAATGCCCCCATTAGGTCAACAGTGCAGCAAATACCGTCAAAAAATAAGTTACAAGCCTCAGAAGGAATGTTTATTCTCAGATGCAGAATAAACATCAACATGCCAGAAAGCCAAACCCAAGGACCAGAGATACTACTACTGAAAATGAACACCGAAGTTTCCAGACTGACATGAGATTCACAGCTCTGCAGCTGGGAAGCAGCAGCTCAGAGCACAGACAGGGCTACATTCTGATTCCTTGCAGACAAGAGAGGATGGGGTTGGTATCATTACCCATGCTGAAAATGCAAAAGGTCACTCAGAGGAGTTCAGATATGACAACAGACCTTCTGAACTTGTTGGTCAAGAGTCTGAAAAAAATTGGATGCCACGAAGTCCTCATTCTGGAGGCTAGCCAGGAGCTGCCACAAGCTCCAGGACTGCTGGCTCCAGAACCCACTTAGGATGCCAGAATCCTGGCTGTGCAGCCTGCGACATGCTTGCAGAAACCTGCTTCCCTAATTTGATGCAAGCTTGTCTAGTTTTGTTTCTGGAACCCATCCTGAGCAGCAGCCAGGAACTGCAACAGGGCCAGGCTCTGTGATAGTGTTGTCTCACTCCATGTTCTAGCATGAACATCCCTGCCAGTGTTCAAGGCCAGGCTGGAGAAAGCCTTGGGTGGCATGGTTTAGTGCGGGGTGTCCCTGCCCATGGCAGGGGGCTGGAACTAGATGATCTTAAGGTCCTTTCCAACCCTAACTATTCTACGATTCTATGATTCTATGACCACACACCAGCAGCATCCTGGTTCTCGAGCCTGCTGCGGATACAGTCAGAGTGCTGTTGGGAAATGCAGAAACACTGACCTCTGTTCATGAAGTTCTGTATCAGTAAATACCTCCAGATCTAACAAGGACATCTACATTCAGTAAAAACATTATTTTGGAATCCATCTCCACACATTTACAGAAATATTTAGGAGGCTGCAATGTACAGCAGTACAGTTTGGGGTTTTTTTTCCCTCCAACCTTATTATTGTTGAAATTAAAGTGCAAAACGTAGAGATCCTGTGACTCTTCAGCAGAGAGTTCTAGCTGAGGTCCAGAGGTCAGAGCCACACAAACATATCTACATCTGCCTCTTTACATCTGCTTAAAGAAGAGAAAAGAACAGCAGACAGCACTGGTCTGAGATGTACTCGACTGGCCAGCCCTTGGGGCCTCTTCAATAGGCTTTGGAGTCCAAATGAAGTGTAAGGTTATTATAAAAGAGCCTATGCACAGATCAGAAATTCTCAGAGGGTTGTGGCCTGTCACTCTGGGGCAGTTTCTCTCTGATATGTGCACTAGAAAAAAGAAGCATCATGAGAAAGGAAGGCCAAAAGGAAAAAAGAATAACACAATATAAACAAAAATTAACATCTTGATATCTTTACAGAGATCTTAACTGCCTCTGTACATCAGGACTCCAAAATACTCTCTCTTCCCTTGCACAACCTGCCAGTCCCATACCAGTCCATAACAGGGCCCACGTTCTATCCCAGACACTCTCCCTATCAAGTAATACTCCATTCTGGCCTGGGAAGTACAAAGAATGGGGATGGCTTCCAAGTTTTTATCACAGGCTGTTCATGAAACAAGAGCTAGGGCACTGATACAGCACCCACCACTGGTGCTGGTGCCTACTTAAACTTCCACCACTTCTTTCCCCTTGCACACTACTGTACGCACAGGGCACAACAAAGCCACTTGAAATGTATAGAGAGAGAGATACAAAGAATACCACCTGACACAGGTCCACATCCAAGACAGAAGAGAGGTCTTCCTCTCCCGGGGCATTTTTCCCTTATCCCCATCTATACTCTTCATAGCTTCCTGCTGTTGCTCACAAAGTCTGAGCCCCCAAACTCTGCAGCCTGTGAGAGCAGGCTGAGAGCAGCTTCAGCCAATACGGCTGCAGTGCTTCAGAGGCTGGGGCTCTAGTTGTGCCTGCTGACAGAAGGCACATTTATTCTTACACATTCTCCCTTACACATTTGAGGCAGACAAAGACTATTGCAGATGCAGCTACACTGTGGTACATAACCTGTGCCTGGCTACAGATAGCTCCACAACCGCAAGTACATGCAATGCCAGCAGACACACGGAGAACTCCTATGGCAAATGTGAGCACCCCAGTAAAGTGTCACTCCTGCAGCTCCTGTGTGGTCACCTGTTTCTCATTAATGGCAGAAGGAGCCTCACAGGGCTAAGAAACATGCGAACTGGGGCTGCTTTGCCACCCTTGCCTGGCAAAGTACCACATGGGAGCATAAATCAAGCTAGCCAAAGAATAATTTCCTGACTGTTTCTAGGTCTCAAGATTTGTGTTTCTTCTGCACAGTAATGATAACAAAACCTTTAGAATATGACTTCTGGGGCTTCCCCCCATTGTTAACGTCCAGCTGTCACTGGAAAAAATAGTAATGTTTTCATTTAAGTAAATTTTTCCTACTCAGAGCAGACATGGGGCTCCCAACCTAAATCATACCCAGGGTGAAAAGTGGACTGAAAGCTGCTTATCACTGCAGAATATTTCCACTTTAGCTTACTTATTTCAAGGAAATGACATCGAATCACAATTGCCCAGAGGAGCTCTAGGCAGAGGAAGCCACACCAAAACCAGGGAAACCCCGAGACTTCCCCAGGTGATCAATCCAGGACCGGGGTGGCAGGCTGCAACCAGAAAGGCATGCGGCTACCTTTGCACTCCCATCCTGAGTTTCAGCTAAAGCAGCTTTGATGCAGCCCAGAATCAGCGCCTATTCTCTCTCCATGTATCTCCGTTTTCCCCCTCCCTTTCTCTTTCTCTCTCAGTAAATCCCAGCGGGTACATTTCCGTGCCAGAATAAGTCTCTTTGTGAGGAGAGAAGGGAATGCACAGAGCCGTTCATGAGAACAGAACTGGAAAACGAAACCCTGGGCTGGGGGATCCTGCCCGCCTGCCTGCGCCGGGCGCAGGGCTGAGCAGCGGGGGCATACGAGGCGGCCCGGCCCGGGGAGGGGGCTCCGTGCTGGGTGCTCTGGCCCCGCTGGCTGCCCTGCGCGCCGCCCGCTCCAACTTCCCTGCCTTTTTAAGGCAGGCTGCAGAAAAGGCAGCAGAACAGCCTTTATCATGCAAATAACAAGAGTAAATGGGCAAATTCCCCAGTGGGCACTTGAGTGAAATGCAGAGCTTCTGGCAGCGGGAAGGGGGCTAGGGGAGGGGGTGCTTTATTTGCAGGTCTCTGTTCTAATTTAACTGCAATGGCAGCTAAAGGAGACACCAGGGACCTGCTCTCATCCTCGGCACTTCCCGCCGCCTGCCAGGGCCACAGGCAGCGAGCGAGAGAGGGGGAAGGATGGGAGGCGGCTCCCGCGGCCGAGGGCTGATGCACTCTTCTCCGCGCTCCCGAGGTGACCCTAGCAGAATGGCAGGGAGGAGCCGCCTTCCTTCCGCTCTTTCCCAAACCTGCGGGGAGATCCAGCTTACCCCCGGCCCCAGAGACCCTCCCTTACCCCCTGCCCCTCACGCTGAACACTCCAGCCACTCCCCCAGCCCCGTGGGGGGTGGTCGCAGGACGTGCAGTCCAGCGGAGACGGATCGGGAGCCACCTCCTCATGGCAATACAAAACGTAAGCTAGAGAGCCAACGCTTACCGCCGCGTGACCCCTTTGCATCTCAGGCTGGGGTGAGGTGGCCAACCCAGCCAGGCAGCCAGGCCCAGCACAGTGCGACAGAGGGCAGTGGCCTGGCAGCTCGGGACCGCACAGCTGGTAGCTAACCACTGACAGTCTAGCTTCAACAGAGTGAGAACGGGGTATCTTAATACTTCTCTGGGCTAGGACCAGAGGCTGATGACCTCAGACCACTCTGTGCTGTGTTCCCTTCTGCAAAATAGTCGTACCCCTTACACAGACATGCAGGGCCACACAAGCTAGGTGGATATGAAATGTGTACTGGTTATAAAAATACCTTTGAGAGGGCACCAGTCCCCAGTGAATGGTGAAGGCGGGGGGCAACTAAAATGCAGAAAAAGAGAACCAAAGATAAGGGACAGCAGATGATGCAAATTAAAAGGAGCTGATGTGGTCAGAGGCAGAGGGGAGAGAGGGCATCAGAGAAAACCCACCACAACTTTCCAAACTTTTCCTGCAGCTTAGAAACAGATCCCACTATGACTGGAGTCATCCCCAGCTGTTTTCAAAGGATCTCTGGGAGACATCCAGCCCATCAACTGCAAAGCCAAGAGCTTGAGAAGCACGCCCACTTTTCCAAAGGCTGGAATAGATGATGCCTTTTCCCATCCTAGTTTCATCACAATCTGCTCTGTTCAAACCAAGGATCTCAAAACATTTTGCACCAGTTCTTAGTGTGAACCTTGCAGCTGTGTGTGATGTTGGGAAAATGCCTTTCTGTCCTTCAGAGAATGTAAGAAACTGAGACAGGCAGAAGCTAAGTGACCGAGCTAAAACAATGTGACACATCGGTGGCAGAGCCAAAGTTAAAAGGCAGATTTCTCTGCGCGAAGCCACCCCTTGTGATCCAAGCTACAAAGCTCTTAAGCTCTGGGACCTAAGCTTCTCCCTCCCCGCACTGTACCCAAACAGCCCAAACAGGGGAGCACCTATGCTGCCCACAACACCTCCCTGTTCAGAGGCTTGAGGGAGCGGCTGAGGGTGCCCCGCTGGCTCCCTCCCAGCAGGCCCCGCCAAGACTGAGGGTCCCGCTCGCTGGCCTCGGGGAGCACGGGGCACAAGGCAGCAGCCACGACTCATTTGGCATTCTGAGAGGCTGGTGCGCAGCATCCCCATGCCGGCAGGGGGTAAATGAGAGCTCAGACATGAGTTATTGGAGCACTTACATTCCCAGATTCTCCCAAACGTCGGGAAAAGGACAAACTGTTTAGTTGTAAAGAGCCTGGGGGGTGCGAACGGGGGGGGGGGGAGAAAGAGGAGGGAGCTGTGTCAAACTAGTTTCATGAAGCAGAGACTTTGAAATTGAACTCGTAAGAGTTATAAATAGAAGGAAGGGTGGGTAGACCAACCCCGAAGGTTTACCCTGGAATCCTATAAACCTCCAATGTGGATTCTGGCAGCAGACTTGGGATGTACCTATCACCCTTCACCACCAGTTAGTGGGATCATAAGGTCAGGAACAGCACAGTCCAGTCAACTGTTACCACGTGGTTGCATGCTGAGCTGCATTATTTGGGAAGCAAATTGTTCAGGAGAATCAAAAAGGAAAGCTGCAAAGAAGTAATTTTTTTACAGAAAGGGACTGTTTGTAGGTACTACAAATACTGGAGTCACCCCAAACTTTTGGTGGAACTTAACTGCAATAAGCCTCAACCAAACAAGCAGTCTTTAACTAAGCAGTACTTGTCACAAACTAACCAGTTGCTCAGTGGGGAGGTCCCAGCCACAGAATGCAGAAATATTCAGAAGAGCCACAGTAAAACTGAGGGCTCAGTGTCCCCAGAGACATGCACAGAACATCCTAGAGGAAACCTGGACCTATTTCAGTGTCTACAGTTGAATCTTCCAGTAATTAGAGATATACAACAGTGGTTTAGAGGCACCCAGGTTAGAGGGACCCAACTTTCCCATAAAAGAGCTATAAACTCCCCAGAAGCTAGTACTTGTCATGACAATTGTCACCATCCTGATTATGGTGCAGATCAGATCCACATCAACTGTTGGACTAGTGATCACACAGTGATGAACCATCCTGGCATTCCTCTGCTGAACAGTGCAAAGAACACAAAAAAGAAACCTGAGGGGAAGAGGTGTTAGAGAAAGCTTGCCTACCTATATTGTAACAAATTTCTTTGTGATGTTCTGACTTTTGCTTAGTATCATTTCACTGAGAGTGTGTCTTGTAATGAAATTTCACTAGTACTTCTCATAATCACAGGAAATACATTTCCCCAGCCTCACTGGCCAGTTCTTTGGACTCACTGAGGATTTTGGTGAGTGTTATTTTTCTCAAACTATAAGTGATGAGGATGCTGATGTTGTGTTAGGAGAAATGTCTTGTCTAAAAGTACCTTTTCAACTCCTTCTGATCTCCTAATTTCTTACCAGGTTTGCCAGGCAAACTCAGGGTCTTCAGCATTTTGCAGGATTACACCCTAGCAGGAAAACCATCTGAAGCAAAGGGCCAGCCTCCTCCCAGCTTTAGGGAAAGCTATATTGTAGAAAGCAATTTCACAGTCAGAAGGTTCTGCAAGATGCTACCACAATTTTGGTGACAGTAAGTCATCTGCCATAGGAACTTGGTCATCACTTTCATGTTGCCCTTCTCAAGTTATCCCTTTCTCAGCAGTACTGCACTGGTTACAGCACAGGAGAAGACAAATCCCTCTGGTACATTTCCTTTGACTTTATTTCTGGGCCCTTTGAAGAATCCAGGCAAATAATCTGTTCTCTTGGTTTCACACTTTTCTCCTCTGTGTTTGTAGATTAGATTTTAATACACATCCTAAAAATCTGCTACCATCTCCACCTTGCCTCCTGGTGGCATTCCTTCTCTCCCTTCCCCTTAGCACCATTCACCCTATTTTTTATGTACTTTCTCTCCACAGTTTTTCTGTCAAATTCACCCTGCTAAGAAATTCTCTATTTCATCTCTTGGACGCTCACAAAAATAGCACATCCTGATTCCTTCTGTCCCAGCCCTCCCTCATTTCACACACTTCCCAAATTCCATCTCCCAAGAACACTCCCCTGGCCGCACCTTCAAAACCTCCACTTCTCACATACGCACCCCACCCTGCTTGTTTATTCATTTTCCATCTGCATCTCTCTCCTCCCGGATTCTTCCCTAAGTCTCGGTGATAAAAGTGCCAGATTGGAGTTGCTGTGTAAAGAGGGTTCATTTGCCATTTGCCACCATATGGGCCCAAAAGCAAAATCGTCAGCTAAGCGATTAAATCAAGTATGTCGAACAAAATGTTATGAACTGACATTATGGGTATATAATTTTATGCCATTTGTTGCCATCTGTTTATCTAAACAGCCCCCGTTCCACACAAACACACAGAAGTCTCTGCCATGCTCACAAGGCTTCGGTGCAGGGGTCACAGTGCCTCCCTTTTACTCCTTTCCTCTTTCTCTTATTCTTGTCCTTCTATTCTGTCTGTCTGCATTCACCAAGGACTTGGTCTTGGAGTCTGGCCATAGAGAGATCTTCCACTGCACTCCAGCACAGATTTAAAGGAAACCACCCCACAATAATCAATGAAGTTGCCTTAGAGAACAAAGTGTGCTCTCTTGCCTTCAGGCTCTGCCCAAGTTCATTTCTATAACAAGAAAATTAAGAAAGTTGGAAGAGGGGGAAGCAGAGAAAGAGATGGGTGAACAAGTGTTGGTGAGCATATGGGTGTTATCTGCTGGCCCGCAGCAGGGCAGAGGAGGGGCAAGAGAAGAACAGGCTCTGCCAGTTCTTTGCTCAGCCGAGCTTTCTCTCTGCTTCATTTTACTTTGTGCTGTGGCTCCAAGTGGATCACAGTTTATTTCAAGGTTAGGCAGACATGGTGGCTGTAGCAGACTGCATACTGACCCACTGACCCGTCAGCCATCCTGCTCTTTGTAGGAACCTGAAGGCACTGATTAAAGTTCCTACTTGCTTCTGTAGCAAACGCTTAGTAAGTGTAGCAGAGGATGAAACCATAAGAAGTTCCCCATCATCCCTAACTGAATTTATTCCTCAGTTTTAAGGTTGTTCTGAGAAAACTAAAGACAGATATCAAAGAGATTATATGTAGGCAAAGTTGACCTCTTTCTGTCAAAAGGTGAGAAGCTACTGGTTCTACCGGTGCAGTCAGAACAGACAGAAGATCCATCAAATCCTTGGAAAGAGAATTCCCCAACTGGCACCACTTTTGGAACCCAGGTTTCCCTCAGCCACGTCACACTGGTCATGCAAATGATGCACTGGGCCTTCCTGAGGTCCGCTGAGAAGACAAGTCAGGAATTATGCCTAAACCAATATATCATGTCTTTCAAGGGCTACCTCAAGAGTTTAAGAGGGTATTGGGAGCTTAGCAAGGAAGATATCTTCAACCATGTACCAGTGTGTCTGGCCGATGAAACTTTAGTGCCACCTTTTTAATGAACTAATGGGGTGTCCTTACTTTCTTGATGTTCTTAGTCTTCAGGGGAAACAGCATGTCAGTAACTGTCCCTGTAGTTCCGAATGTGACAGGCAGGTGAGGACATTAAGCTTTCCTCCTTCCTAAACAAAACCCAGTCCACAGCATAGCCTGTAGAGATCCAGCTCCAGTTCCTTCTCTGTGAACCCCTCTTCTTCCCTCACATAATTTTAACTAGTTTGAGGGTTCTCTGGGGGAGAAGTGTTGAAGAGGAAAATACAGATCTCTCTTCACCCTCTAAGTCTCACGTCCTCATTCACAAGGCTACTGAACTGAGCGTATGTCTCTCAGCATGGTGTAAATGGGAAGGGATTATGCCTCCATTACTAATGAAAAAGAGTGGCCAGGCATTTTTCAAGCATTTGGAGCACAGGTTTTGCTCAGAAGCCAGCACTTGGCCTCAAAAGTTTATGTATTTCCTAGCAGCGGTTAGGTTTAGCTTCAAAGTGATTTGGCTGTGAGGAATCCCTTTATCTTGGTTGCATTCACCACTGACAATGCTATATTTAACTTCCAGGCCATCTGACCACTATTTGCTGGAGCTACCCTGGCATATAGCAAGGGTCAGCTCTGCAGCCACACACTGGAGCATGGAAAGCCACTGATGCTTCTCCCCAGGGAAACTTCACATGCCCAGGGAAAACTAAAAACCTACTTTAAAATGCTCAAGAGATTCCTACAGTTCTAGTGGATTTTGGATAAGGCCCTAAATTCACAAATGATTATACAGCAAGCCCATGCTAATAAACAGAAGCTTCTTCCTTTCCAAGGCTGTTGCTGGTCTTGTCTTACCTCACAACTGAGGAAGTACAGATATACAGCACTACCGAGGAGGTTCTCAGCACTTGGCAGCATCAAGCCCTCTATATGTGGAGCTGCTCTGCTGGAAGCACAGTGTAGTGCTATGTTCAGGCCAGCTCTAGGCTGAGCACAGGCAGCTGTCTGCCTAGCTGTTAATGCAGCATTGCACTGTGTGTGCATGCCTCTATCTCCTTCCTGCTAGAAGAGACACAGTGCAACACCTCAGAAACCCCTGGAGAGCCTCAATTAGTCTAGAGACAGCAATTCACCTGCTTAGAAGAGCAAGCTGGCGCAAGTATAGCCCACCTGTCCTCTGGGTACTATACAAGCTTCCCATCTGCTCCCAAGTGCATCTGAAGGTGCTCATTTTAATCTAATAAAGTTTGATTACTTTTTTCTAAGAGGACACCTCTCTGCCAGCACACCCCCAACTACTGCCATTATCAGATGGGCCCCAGTACAAGAAGCAAGAGTTCTGCTAATTGTATTAGACAGGCATGATCAGGCGGCTGCTTGCAAGGAGCTCTGTCAGCCCTGCTCTCCTGCGAGTGACATGCAGGCTCCTTCTACTCAAAGACCACATTAACCAGGACAGTTGCTAGATTTCAGGCTCTGCTACCTCTAGTAGTGCAGAACCATTGTGCGGCTGTGCATCACACCTTGCAGCCAAGAAGGCAGCTACCAGCAACAGGCAGGGAGAGGAAAGCACCACCAGAACAACAAATTCCCCCAAGGTGGCATGGACACCATGATATTTAAGATGAATGCATTACCAACTTGAGAACAATTGAGACATTTCATAGAATCAACTAGGTTGGAAAAGACCTTTAAGATCATCAAGTCCAACTGTTCTCCCAGGACTGCAAAGTCCGCCACTAAACCATGTCACTGAGGGCCATTAACAGTCTTCAGCAGGATATCTAGGCTTAAGCCAATATGTTGCCAATACCACCACAAATAACTCCTTTCAAAAGCCAGAATAAGAGAGGAGTGAAAGAAGTGAAGGCAAGATAATATAGAAAAATCACAAACTGGAAGGCACACAGTTTTCAGCACTGGTCATAATCATGGAAAAGAGCACCCGATACTGGACAAAAAAAGTATTTTATGTCCTGGATATCATCAAGCAAATGTATTCACTGAAAAGCCAGGAGGCCAAAACTGCCAAAGAGTCATTGAAGATGCATTACAAGGAGTCAGAATGAACACTGTAAGAAATACAACTGGAAAAGCCAAGCTGTCTCAGATTCTGTGACTGTTAAATCAAAAGCTAAAATAAACTGGGAATCATAATGTAAACAGAAGAATCATCAAAATGAGGAAGCTCCTTGACTACTGTGGGAAAAGGATGAAGAGTCTTTTACTAATGTACAGAGCTAAAAGGTAACTAACAATGTAAAAAGGAACATATTTTATTGTCTATAAGAAGAAAAATATTGGAGAAAGACTGCCAAATCTTTTTGTACAGTGGATACATCAGCAGGATTCAAAAAACAGTGCTCTCATTTATGCAGACTGCACACTCCTTTAGAGAAATGCTGTTTCTGCAGACTGCCATTTGGGTTGTTACTAGAACAACAAACTGTTGATGGTATGGATACAGATGGCATTTTAAGCTGGGGTAAACCAGCAAAAGAAAATGATCAAAGGCTCAAGGCGATTGTGAAGACAGCAAAAGCTGCTGGGCTGAATGGGCATGAAATATGTAAATCCCATTTAAGAGAGATAACATACCCTCCAGCAAAAGCAGAAAAGCATACAGGTGGATCATGACAAAGTTGAAATTACCATCAGAATCCATCCTTCAAGATACAAAGGGGTACCAACATACTTTGAAAGGGTAAACTGTACAAGGAATACATGGCCAAACTAGCTGCATTAACCAGTGACCCTACAGTGCTGCTCCGCACAACGTCCAAAGAACGTAGGATAAAAATCTCAAAAGCAGTGACAAACTGAAAGAGGTACAGGAAATGCTCCTGTAGGCATTAGGACAGCAAGCGCAGAATTAATCTGTCAGTGGACATTTCAGAGAGTAGTGACACTGTCATTTTACAGCTTAACATTGACTATCAAAAGGAGCAGTATATGCCTTTTTGGCACTAATGAAAACTAGATGGATGCATCAAGGAGACAGTGGGACATGGGGCACTTCTGCTTCTCCCCCCCCCCTTTTTTTTCTTTTTTTAATGTAACTGCGTGCTCTCTGAAGTAACCAGTAATTCCATTTTGTCATTGCCCAGACAAGCCTTTAAAAATAGACATACTTTCAAATGAAAGCAATGGAGAGTTCTGCTGGCCAATGACCCAATCTCCAGGGCATTCAACAGAAGTCCAGAGCTTAATTGTGTGCACATCAGTCTCATTTTTAAATTAATAACTTTGTCTCAGACTGTGGACAAGGATTTCCAGGAGGAAAGGCTGCATTTTGCCTGTGGTGATTAACACAAGTGTGGGAAAGCATGCTTCCAACCACTAGTACAGTTTAAGGTAGTGCACTTCTAGCACTAGAGGGGATTCTCTAGAAATGGTGACTCCCAAGATGCTATGCTTGGGTAAAGTCAGGATTACACTGGTCATTTGGGAGTTAAGAAATGTTAAAGGCATCCCTGAATTATATCACGCACAGGTGAGCAGAATTTCAGTGGAGGGGGGAAACCCCAAAATATGCTATAACAAGCAGAAAACCTCCTGTGAACGACATGGTATAACATAACCTTATTGAAAAGTATTATTCATTTGAAGCCACACATTTCCACTTCCCCAGCTTAGTTTTATGAGGATGTACTAAAGCTACACACACATATCTGAAGTAATTTTTCTAATCCTGGTGTACCTGGCATAGTAACATCTGACAGGTAGCTGGCACTCTCTGAGAAAAGATTACAAGAATTCAAGCACTATGCAGTAAAGCACCAGGCAAGTTACATGATGTATAATCCTCCTCCAGCCCAATCCAGTTCTATGATGCTGGAAAACATCAACCTAATCAAGCACCTCCTGAAAAAGAGTGAAGAGCTGGACACCAGCCTGTGTTTAACTTTGCTTTGTACTGGATAGCACTAGTAAACACTCTCATTTCTGCTTCTGACATTTTATGCAGAAGAAAGGCTTAAGAAAAGGAATGATGAAATTGATACAGGACCTCAGAATCACAGATGTGTGAAATACATATATAATTAATCTGAAAGCCAGTATGATTTCCAGGGAGATGGTTTTCATTAAATGAAAAATTTTATAATTTCAAAGCAATTGCAATAATAATTTCAGTCAAAATGTGAACAACAGCTCCCACAAAAATGCTGATAGTATTGGCAACACATTGTGAAACACATTGGGTTTGTTAAGCAAGCATTAGAAAAATCAATAAATGGGAAGTTTGATTGACACTATCAGATGTCTTCTTCAGACAAACAGCAGATCACAACAGATAGCAGCTCATACTCAGCAGGTTTTAGGATTCTACCCTAGGCAGACAAATAAGGACAACAAATAAGGACAACTTCTCTTCATTATTAGCTACTTCAGATCTTTGGAGAAAGCCCAGTTAACAGTAAAGAATTGATCACATACTTCAAGGGAATTTTCCCCAGACAGAGCACTTTAACTATAAGCTTTCTGGGACAAGGATATATTTATTTTGCTTCTATACATTACTGGTGCCAGGGACCCCATGACCAGGGCTCCACAAGTTACTCAGCCTTTCACAGCAGCGTAAGTGACAATGCTTGTGGAGACTCACTGAGCCCCCTCTTCTCTACACAGCATCCAAATTACTCCTGTTGATTTGTAGAGCCCCAAATTCCTTTCTCCAAATTTTCCTCTTCTTCCTAACATAAGGTGACTTATAAACCTTTACTTTACTGGTCATAACCTATCATAGTGCCACAAACATGGAATGTTGGAATGGAAGGTTATAGGCTTTTTAGGAAAGACAGGCTGGGCAGATGGGGAGGGGCTGTAGATATTTATGTCAGTGATAAGCTGGAGTGTATGGAACTCTGCCTGGGGATGAGCCAACCAAAAGCTTGTGGGTCAAGATTTAAGGGAGAACAGCAACAAGGGACATTACTGTGAGGGTCTGCTACAGGCCACCTGATCAGGAGGACTCTGTGGATGAAGCCCTCTATAGACAGATAGGAGCAGCCTCACATTCACAGGTCCTCATCCTCATGGGACACTTCAACCACACCAATATCTGTTGGAGGGTCAGTATGGCAGGGCACAAGCAACTCAGGAGGTTCCTAGAATGTGTTAATGGTAACTTCCTCACCCAAGTGATAGACGAGCCAACAAGGAGAGGTGCTATGCTTGATCTCACGCTCACCAACAGGGAAGGGCTGGTGACGTTCCAACACAGCCATGGCTGCAGCGATCATGAGATGGTCAAGTTCGAGATCCTCAGGGCAGTGAGAAGGGCACACAGCAAGCTGATTCATTGTCCTGGACTTCAAGAGAGCAGACTTTGGCCTCCTCCAGAACCTGCTCAGTAAGGTTTCATGGGATAGAGCCGATGACACCAAGCTGTATAGCATGTTTGACACACTGGAGGGAAGGGGTCCTCAACATAAGAAGGACATGGAGCTGTTGGAACAAGTCCAGAGGAGGGCCACGAGGATGATCAGGGGACTGGAGCACCTCCCATATGAAGATAGGCTGAGAAAGTTGGGGCTGTTCAGCCTGGAGAAGAGAAGGCTGCGTGGAGACCTCATAGCAGCCTTCCAGTATCTGAAGGGGGCCTACAAGAATGCTAGATAGGGAATCTTCATCAGGGACTGTAGTGATAGGACAAGGGGTAACAGATTCAGACTTAAACAGGGGAAGTTTAGATTGGATCTAAGGAAGAAATTCTTTACTGTGAGGGTGGTGAGGCGCTCGAATGGGTTGCCCAAGGAAGCAGTGAATGCTCTATCCCTGGTGGTGTTCAAGGCCAGGTTGGATGGAGTCTTGGGCGACACGGTCTAGGGTGAGGTGTCCCTGCCCATGGCAGGGGGGCTGGAACTAGATGATCTCTTTCCAACCCTAACTATTCTATGATTCTATGAAATGTCCCATACTTCCTAATACAGCCTATGTTTTGCTTACATCCCACCTTTACCAGGAAATTCAGGTGGAATCTTTTGGATTTACATTGGATCTGATAGAGTGGACTAGCCATCTGAATACAAACACCTGGCACTTGCAGTGGAATGATACCCTGTGCTAGGCTCTTAATAGCCATTTCAAAATGAAGCAAATAGCTTGTAACTTTCAAAGTCTTGCTTTTCCTTCAAGCCTAGAAATAATTGTAGGAACTAAAACTCAGATCCTGAATTGTAATTTGGCATCAAACCAGAATGAAATGAGAGGAAGCAAGAAGCTAAGCTTAGGAACCAGGGAACAAATCACCTATCACACTTTGACAGACAAGCTGTTAGAGATCTTCATAAAACAAGTTTGAGTGGTGTCTACTATTCCCAAGCGGAATGAAGTCCAGAAAAAATGACTGTCTTAGAAATTGGAAAGAACTGAGAGAAGGATCTGGATCTTTTTTAAGCTATGGCCTCTCTTCTAAAATGGTGCAGGAAACATACCACACCAAGACTTCTGAGCATTTCATTGCACTGCAACATACCCTTTTAGTCTGCTTTCACATATTGGACTTACAGTTCTGTCACTCAAACCACCCCTGATATCAGAAAGAACTGATTCTGGCCCTATTCTTCCTTCTGAGGCACTGGCTGACATTAGGAAAATGAACCATGCTGAAAAGGACTATATATTAACCTTGCCATCAGTGCTACAGGGGTAGTGCAAAGAGCCTGGGCTGACATCTCACAGAAAGCAGGTTCCTGGGTCCTCTGTTTACACAGCAGCAACTGAAAAATTCTTGTTGCATGCAGAGACAACAAAATAAGTGAAATTGAGTACCCAGATGGTGCCCAGCAACTACTACTCACAGGATTAGACCCTAACTTTGCAAGAATAGACAGATCTAGAATGTTTCTTACATACACGAAGTGTAGAGATGCAGGTTGCAAGCAAGACATCTTGCAATGCCTTTCAAAGATGAAGCCTTGCTTGTCCATTTCAGCAAAAGAAAGAATCCTACCCCCTTGCCTTCCTCCAGATAAGGATGCATCTTTGTTGTTGCTCTACAGATGCCAAATGAATGCCTCACAAGTGTCTCTCTCTCTTTCCAGTAGGAACACAACTGCATCCTAACATGGTAGGAACCCTAAGTGGAAGTAAGAAGGATCTAGTGGGATAGATGGATAAGCAGAGATGTAATTCCAGAGGAAAGCTGCTGTCATGCCATTAAAGATGAGGTTAAAGGTAGCAGCAATGAAAGAGTGGGAGATATTTCACCGGGGGAAATGGAGTGGCACTGAGCTTTGAAATTGCACTGCGTGAGAATATTAATAAAAAAGTTAATGACGCAATGTGCTTTTTGCTCCACATTAATTACACTTTTACATTCCAGTTTTTAATGCATTTTGCACTAGACTTTATTTTACGTTCCAGGAAGGAGAAAATATAATTGCAGCTTTAATTTCTATAGCCAAACCCTGATAAGATCACAGCTGTGAAAATCTCATAAAAAGCTTTAAATTAAGTTAAAAAAACAGTTCCCTTCCCTCCTGCCCCTTCTCTTCCTGCATGAGGTGCCATCAGCAGAGATGGTGAAAGTGTTGGTTCAAGGTAGCGTTGTTCCCTGGCATGAAGGCTTCTTCTGAAGTAAGCACCAGTTCCAAGGCCTGGACCACCCAACACAAGAGGTACCACTGCTGGGGCTCATCTACCTCTTTGTGCCATCAGTGGGAACAAATCCCCTTAGGCGTGCAGGACCCCAGCTGTAACATACATAGCATTGCTGCTGTAACATATATAGTTCTGGCTCCTACCAAAGGCACAGTCCCTGTGCTGGGGCTGTACAGAACAGACAAGACTGAAAAGACCACACTGCTACAGACTAAGAACTGAGGCTTGGTGAAATAACTGGTTTACAAGAGATAAACCAGATAGTCTGTGTGAATGTCAGGAATTCAGATTGTTTGAATCCTGTCAGGGATGCCTCCAATCACTGCAGAAATAAAGATTCTGTTGTGATGTTGAAAGTTATGATTGTTGAAAGTATGGTGAAAGTGTGAAAGTCATGAAAGTTATGAAAATGATGCAGCCTGACACTCCTACGTTCTTCCTTTGTGATGGACAGGCTCTGGGTCTGGCCACAGAGTATCTTTGTAGATATAGTGATCCCTCTACATTTAGACTGTGTCCAGTCCAAAGAAGTCACTCCACATATACCCCTGCCTTTGACTCTTCACTCGAAAATCTCCATAGATCTTGGGATCCAACACAGGCATCGTGAAAGTCACAGCATGACCACAAAGGTATGTCACAGCCAGTTGTTTCATTCAGGACTGTGAAGAAAGGCCACCTCATCACTGTGCTACAGCCCTTAGTGCAGCTAAAGCAGCACAGCTGCACTGTGTGTGCATGGCACTCTTACTGTACAAAGATATGCAAGTGTGTATATGCTCAGAGCAGTCTGCTGGTATAGCCTATCTTCACTGCTCTACCAGGAAATTGCTTTAGTTATGGAGACGATTTAAGACCTTGCTTGTACCTGGACAAAACCAAAGGGGAAGCAGACCCTTTATCTATTCCTAATACCAGTCACCTACAACTTGAAACAGTCAAGCAGCCCTTTCCATCCAATTCTTCTTTGTTACTTGTGCTGTGGATCCTGCACCATCACTTTGATCCTCCACATCCTCATTCCAGGAACTCCAAGACAAGCCACTGACTTTGTCATGTACAGAAAGGTATCTCTTCTAACACAATGTCAGTGCTCCTAAATTTGTGGAACCCCATCTCAAGATCCTTAACATAGCTACTGTATCATAAAAGTGAGAGATCATATAATCCATCCTCCTGCCCTTGGGAAGGATCACTTATACAAGCATCTTCCATGACTGGTATTCATTCCTATATGGACCCAACACTTCTCTTGGAAGCCCATGACCTTGCTGAACGATTTCTTCTTGGACTCGGACCTCTTTCCCTCTAAACTGTCCAAACTGGATATCCCTGATTTTTCTTTCCTGAATTCAAACCTGGTCTTCCAATTAGACTAATCTCTGTATTCCAGTCCACCTATGCCTGTTCTTGTGACTTCATTGGAGAGAAGAAATCTCACCCATGAGAGTTTCTGCAGTAACAGGAGGTAGTCACAATACCTCATTCCAAATCCCCACGCAGATGGGACAACAAGATCTAAGGAAAGGTTTGCTTCTTCATAAATGCTGAACCTCCTTTTGTGAAACCTCTTGAGCTCCTTCTCCAGGATAAGCTCCCAGTTTTCACCTCTGTAAAAAAAAGCAGAATTCATCACTCACAGCCATATTATTTTCCTTGATTGTTCCCTACATGCAAAAAGCAGAAGAGGAACGTGTTTTCACAAGTGAAAGAGAGAGAGAAGAAAATAGGAAAGATTGAGAGAAAGAAAGAGAGAGAGAGGCTCTAAAACCTCATTTTCCTGGTAATTTACTCTTCTATTCAGTTGAGTCCTGCTGCTCGTAAGCCTATTCCTGTTACAATATTAGATATAAACAAGTAAACTGTGTAATGGATCACATTAAGCAGGCCCTGCATCTTGAGGCAGGATTTAATTTGCATGGCAGATTATCTTGTCTGCAGTAGGAGAGGCACCCTGGGGCACTGACTGCATTAATAGGATCTAGTCTCTTAAAATCCATTAAGTCAATTGAGTGGACCAGTCTATAATCTCATTTCAAATCCAGCGTGAAAATGCTTAAACACTAGCCCTATGACACCGACAGCAGAGAAGTGACTAAAGGGACATTGGAGACTGCACTGTGCCATATTGCCTGCCTGCTGGGAAGGAAGGGAGGGGAAAAGGGTAGGGCTCATTCTCTTTTAGCACACTCCATTCAGAAAGATGCTGACAGCAGGAGTGAGGTGAGGAGAGGAGGCAGGAGCTATGTAAGGGGAAAGACTGTGGAGTTTCTCTCAAGTAATGACAGTGGGTTGTTGAACAATGTGAAATGGCTGATGAAGTTCTGGATACCTTATTGCTCTGACACAGTCAGAAATACTGGACTGTGAGAGGGGTATAATTACAGGGGAGTTCTTCTATGAATCGCTGAGTATAGGGATTTTCAAACTGTATGGAAGACAGGATGAGTCTGGGAAATGTGGCATTGCAATTAAAATACAGGACTAGAACATGAGAACATCAAAGCTGTGGAAACCTAGTCTTGTGGTCTTTGCTCTGGACTGGCACCAGCGGGACACATTTGCACAAGGTTATTCTTGGCCTAGCTGATCTGAGTAAACTTTTCGCATTTGCTCCATAGGAGACAATTAGATAAAGGCTCAATTTATCTTAAAAAGCCTGGTTGCAAGCTGGTAGAAACTGGTTTGGGTTTGGATATAGGTAAAATATTTAGTGTAAGGGGTCTCCAGGCTGAGGTCTGGGCACCTTGACATTACACTAACCCTGTAACTGCAAATAGCAGTAATAGTAGTAGAGGACAGACCAAGCCAGATATATTGAAAACAGACAGACAGAAACTCAAAAGGAGTAAAAAAGACATAACAGCATAACCTAAAAATTGAAATAGTAAGAAACTTCCAGGACCAGATGACATTTATGCAAACACTCTAAAGAAATCACAGTATAAAGAAGTTACTAACAAAGATGTTCAATTCATCGTTAAAAACAGCCACTCTCCCACCAGGTTGGAGGGGAGCCAACACTGTGCTTCTTTTAAAAGAGGTGCTGAGGGCAATCATGGGAATTACAGACCTCAGTGAGCCTTACACCAGTACCAGGAAAAATAGCCAAGAAAATCGTTAAAGACAGAGTTATAAAGCACCGGGCTCAGTGAGTATAATGCGGTAAAGCAGCAGCTCAGCTTCTCCAAGCTGACTTTCTGACCTACTAGTGTTCCTTGGAAATGTCAGCAGCTCTGAAGCAGCAGTGAGAAGGAGTCACCTAGCTATTAAGGATTTAACAAAAAACACATTCCAAAATTTGAGGGCTCTACCCCACCTCACATGCATAAGCCCCAAGGTGGGATTTTAGAGCATGCCACTGATTTGAAAGGAAGAAGAATGAAAGGGGTACTAAGTTCTTTTAAGAATCCCATTCCTCATAAACTTTGGCAATGTCTCTAGGAAGAATCAAATTTAGGTACTCAAACCCAAAAGGCAGGCCCCTCCCACACAAGCTACAAGTTGTGTGCCTTTGCTCTGATGTACCTACAGTGTCTTGAATGTAGTTGATTTACATGCTTCCACTTCCTACTCCTTCCCAGCTGGAGATCTCCCAGCTTGCCGTGCCTGGCAGCACCATGTTGTTACAGGTGTCAGCACTAGTCCCTCCTCTACCAACACACAGCTTCTCTTTCCTAGCCCTTTAAATGCTGCCAGACCTGCTGCCCAAGGCAATCGTGTCATGGAGCCTGAGGGACTGATATTAATCCAATGGTGACTACCAGTCATAATAAGCCTAATACATTCCCCATTTCCAGAAATCTGTCAACTCTGACTGCTAGGTGCTATATATCAGGGAGATCACTATATACCCATCCTGTTCCCATTCCCTTCCTTAAACATTCACTTTGTGGGGAGACAGGATTGCATGGAAGATGGATCATTGGTTTGGTCCAGTGCACCAGATTTTACATTCTGAGCACTGGACTCTCGCATACCAGTTTCCCAAATTTGCAGAGGCACAAGCTCTCTTTTCCTTCAGAGCTGCTTACTCTGAGTGCCACCCTCCCCAGATGGACACAAAAAGTCATACATCAGTTTCTGCTCAAGCTCAACGTTTTCCCAGAAGTCCTCACCCAAACTGCTGAACATAACCTCCAGGGTTACGAGGCATAATGGCAGTCACACTCCTTTGAACTCTAAAATTGCACAGGACCGCTGATGGAGGAGATATCTGCAGACAAATGTCGCTTCTAGAGATAAGTTGATATAAGAAAAGGAAGCACTTTTGCCTGGGGTGAACAACTGCTACATGCTCTGGAGAGATGCAGAAGGAAATTTTCAGCTTGTGGGGTTTTATTGCTGGTTTTGGGCCATTCCTGCTGCCCCTAAAAGAGGCTTGTGGCTGAAAGACACAACCAAGGCTGTCACCTTTTCTTAAACATACACCATGACACTCATGAACTGCAACTTGTGGAGCAAACCACATCATCCTGCCCACTCCCAATCACCCATGTGATGTCATGAATTATCACAGATCAACACTATTCTTTTTCTTTGAAGGAAAGAGAGAACCATCAGCTGTTTGCAAACCACAGTATCATCTACCTCTCCCACACAAACCCCAGATCAAAGGCCTCCCCTTTCCAAACCACAGAGAAGTCCCAGGGGCTCCAAGAACCAGATGTCTAGCAGTTTACTTGCTGCTAGACACACACATGCAGGACTGTGCAGTCCCTGCAACATGTGGTAAAAGGGAAAACATTCCCCCTTAGATATCCCAGCTACACATACAAGATATACAGAACCACCCAGTCACTCACACCTGCCTGTAGGGAAGGCAAAAGAGAGCAGATGAGAAGTGTTCCACAGAGCTAATGATACAAGGTCCAAATGGAGCACTGGCTTATAAATGCGGTACAAACAGCAGAGCAAGGATGAGAAGTTTGCTTCTGTACCTTGAAAAGCAAGACTCAGATTATAGCAGGATACACCAGGAATCATTCTAACACCACCCCTTCTGCTCTTCAACTTCAGCTTCCACTTTACAATGAAGCAGCTCACCTCTACTCCAAGCATACAGGAAAAATTGAATGTGTATGCTTCCTGAAGCCATTGCTATCTGCTTGAGTCTGACAAGATACTGAAACAACAGTTCCAAAAAGCACAGACTGCCCTATTCATCTCCCTGAGTGGCTCACTTGCCTCCTGATGACAACCTGCTAAATATCTTCACTTAATTAGTTCGCTGTTCCTTGAAGCAAGTAAGAATGCAATGTGGAGATTGTGCTAGGGCTATCTTTATACAAGCTACTCAAAAAGACAGTTCATTCTGTTGAAAATGGAGCTGGCAGATTTGGGGGATACCTCAACTTATCTTTCCTTCATCAAGAATTACTCAGATTCAAGAGGCCCAAAAAGATACCAAGACAGACAAATAAAACTACAAGGTTCTTCACAGTCCTCTCCAAAGCCCACGGCATGATTGATGCTGTGGGCTTCTGGTGTGCTCTAGAGAAGGATCTATTTGCATTTGTTCCTGAGAAAGGTCATGAATTGCACTTAAGTGAGGATATAAACGGAAAATATACAGTTTTAGGAGGCTAACATGACAAATAGTGAGATCTCTGGCTTGGAGAACTGAGGAACAGAGAACAAGGCAAAGCCAGCCTCTCTGCTCAATTTAAGTACGTATAGCTAAACACAAGGAAATAAAATAAAGGATAAATACAAACATTTTAAAAATCTTCAAAAAGAAGTCAAATATTATGTCAGTGTACAACCTTATCCAGCACTGGCAAGTATGGTGTGAGTGTGCAGTGAAGAGTGTGAGAATAGACAGTAGAATTTGGCATTCGTGATGGGAGCTGTATTTAACATGAAAAGAAAGATAGGTGTCCCTGGGCCTCAGGAAGTCAGAGATGAAAGAGGAACTTCCATCCAATAACGAATTCATTAATTTTTCTTATCAAATGTGCTGAGCCAAGACATATCCCCCAACTGGGGAAAACCAGGAGCTGCCATCTCCTGGAGTATCGCTGTACACTGGGTGAGCTGCAGGCAATCATTAAAGCCTGACAAGGGTGTATGTGCAAAAGGACGAAGGACTGAGTGATCAGAAATCCAATCCTCTCTTTGGCAGCCCACTGCACTGCAAAAAAACAGATGCCAAAGTTTAAGAGTATGGGCCAGACTCGTCCCTTGGTAGGTCCACAGAATTGAACTGACTTATCAGAAATAGCTTTGGTCCAACATGCCTGTGACAGTCCAAAGTGGGCATGGCTTACACAAGCTTTGGCTCAAACCCTGAATGGAGATCATCTGGAGTGCTTTTAACTAAAATTAAACATGAAGATTATCGACTTCAGTGAGTGCAGAAAATAAGAGTCCCAGCCAGAAGGAGAAAGCAAAAGTGTTAGGAAAAGTCACTTAAACCAACCCATCCTTCACATTCTGGATGGTGGCATTTTTTTCCCTGTTACCACGACATCGGTTCTTCCAAACCATACACTACATCATCAATAACAGACTTGCTTGTTCCCATGTATATATTCCCTTGCTTCCTATCACACACTGTACAGCTTCTATATCTTCCAACATATCAAAAGCTAACGTTATAAAGTGGATAGTTTATTTCAAAGAGAGAATTATGCTAGAACCTCTCTGCATATGCAAGATGGCCTAGAAAGGTAATACAAAAGCAACATATAATTTGGGTTTATTTGCCTTGTAACACTGGTAATTTAGTGTGTACTAACACATTTATGTACTCCCAAGCTCAGACAGTGGAGTCTAAAAAGTATCCTGCTCTAGACTTGGATGTGCCCATCTGAGAGCACAAGCCCTTCTAGGCCTGTAGCTAGGAAGAATCCACACCCATGAGATAAGGCACCAGCCTATAATTTGAGTAAGATGAAATCATATGTGGGTAAGCAGCTGATGAAGGAACCCCACTCATTCCTTCTACTAGGTGCTGTGTCGACCTTTCTGTTCTACGGTGTCTACAACATGCTCATGTAAACCTTGAGCCTTCTTTCTTCCCTAACCACAGACCTATAGACCCTGGTGGTCCCACATTCCCAGGGAAAAGGATTTTCAACATGTGGCAAGGCATCAGTTGAGGGTGGCTAAGCTGTTTGTCTTCTCAGTGCTGCAGTAATTTCTCAGCTGATTTCTGAACTCCAGAAGGAAGGATAAGGATGGAGGGGAGGAGGGGAAGCAGGGGAAACAACGATTTCATCATTCAACAAGAGTTTGTGAGAAAGAAGGTTATATTGGAGGACCACCAAACGCGAGCCCCACCTCCCACAATGCAAAGGTGCAGTATTACCCCTTCTCCCACTCCCCCACCTCATCTACCTCCAAACAAAGTATTCCCCAGCTCACCATATAATGCAGTTTTTCATGGCATGCCTGCTTATCAGGCCTCTGAAACTATGTGAGACATGCATGCAGACAATGGGCCTGTCTCTCAGCCACAGAGGGCTGTGAAGGGATCCCTTTCAGCACTCACAGATTGCTCTGTGTTCCCTTAATTGACAGAGCCCGCCAAGTCTGACAGCAGTGGCGTGCAGCTGGTGCAGGCAGCTCTGTCTCAGGTAGGCCACCTTTCAGCAGGCAAATTGCTTTTGATTGGCTTTATTGGAAGCAGCTTCTCCTGTTCAGCTGGCAAAAGTCTCTGGTATTTTAATGGCTGACAGTTTATGACCAAACTTTCTTTCCCAGAAGGTTACCTCTCCTCCCCATTTCCAAAGTCTCTTAGAGATAAATAAGCTATCTTGAAAAGGACTGGACCATAAAGAATAACTTTATCTGGTCAGAACTGGTAAGGATCTGAGATTTTCTGAAGCCCATTTTCTTTTACATCTCAAATCTCCAGGATTTGGCTAGAGCCTGCAAAAACGAAGATCACAAAGCAAGAACAGAAGAGCTGACAAGTGCTAACAGGAAGTTCTTTAGTGCACACTCTGGAGCTTCAGTCTGGACTGCTCCTTTCAATAAGGCCAGCATGAATTGGTCTCTATCTTCTCCTAGAAGTCATTGGAGACTGGACATGAAACTCCACTCAGACTACTTTCAGCCTCAGATATCTTAGTAGCCTGAATCTGACTATCCTGTCTTTTCCTCCACTTTCTGGTATGCTAGATGAGACGCTACAGACTAAGACATCACATGCCTCAAGGGCTACCAATGCAGTCACTACTTCTTTCTGCATTCAAGATATCCTGGTTGGAGAACTGAATAAGGTTCAGAGAAAAGTGTGAAAGTAATTTCCAATGCCTTCCACAGCCTTTCCTTTTCCAAAGTTTTGTTGGCCTTAAGATGTACATATATTTATAAAAATAATTTTTTTACATCTGCACTTGGCTTTTCATTGCATTTTATTACAGTCCTTCTGCCAGGCTTTGCTTAACAAGATACAGAACCTGGTGCAATTTTTAGGGGTCATTAGTAAAGACCACTTTGAGAATCTACTCAGAAACCTGGGAAAATTAAACTAAACTATTTTGGCGCTCAATGAGCTATCCTTCTCCACAAATGATGACTCAGATGACCCAACCAACCAGTTCTTCAATGAAGGGAGAAAAGAAAGAAATGGAAAGAAAAACATGAGTTCAAATAATTACCGCTGCACCTTTATCAAAGAACAGCAAGAAAAATTTAAAGCTCTCCTCTCTGATTTCCTGGTGCAGGAGTAGCTGGGGCAGGGAGCTGGTTCCTACTACCTGCAGTAGCACACAATCTAGCATGCCTACACCAAGTCTTAGGACTCTGTCCTCTGCTCTCCCAGGCAGTAAAGTGGCACAGGGTTGCAGCTGACCTATAGACGTGTTACCACACAGCTGCCCCAGCACACTTCTGCCACCCATTCCTCCTTCCCTAGCCAGTCTTGCTAGCCACTGTCCCCATCAGGCACTTCCACCTGGCCACTGATCTTCTCATCAGTTGCTCTCACTTGTTGCTTTTGCATTTGTGTGATAACTGTGTTTTAACAGGCATACCATAACATTCGCTCCACAAATTATCTGTATGGTTTGATAAAGACTTCTAAAAAAGCTTCTTTTCTTAAATACAAAACTTCTGCATTCTGGGGATGCAAGGTTGAGTATCCACTCCCATAAGGTACCATCACGCAATTGCTTTGTCCAGCTTCATACAGTGTTGCAACTACGTAATTTCCCCTCAGTTATGACATAATCTTTTTAAACAGAAACAATGCAAATACAAAGTAATGTAAAAGCAGGTTAAAGCTGTGCCAGACCTTCACACAGATCTTTTCCTTTGTCTCTCTACCTCATACCAGCAGGATGTTGCTGATCTTCAGGGCTCCATTCTTCCATCTTCTTCTAGAAAACACCTTCTCTTGAGATATGAAGCTACAAGAAATAGGATCCCCGAGGTCCTGTCTGTTCAAGAGATGGAGGTACTTCAGAAGAAGGCATAGGTGCTGTTGCAGTAGCCTCCATGCTCAAGAATCATTTCCCAGTTTAGCCAGCTGTGTCACCTCTGCTGAAGTCTCTACCAGTGGTCAGCACAGACGATGACAGAGGGAACTGGCATCTACCATCAGATGCATTGCATCTGCTGCTTGTTCACTGGCCTTGCCCTGCCCAGGTCTCAGCCTAGACACCAAAGCAAAAGGGAAGCTTGTTATGTGGTCAAAGCACTGGACTGGAATTTGGGGAATCCCCATTCCCTTTGAACAGTGATATAAGATGCTCTAAATTCTTCCCCACTCCCCCCCCAAAAAACCCAACAAACTTCCAGACATTTCCCTGTTTTCAGAACTTAAGGTTTCTGGTGCTGCTTCTCAACCATGTAGTGTATTTGAAAACAGTGGTGTTTAACACTTCATGTGTTATTGATACAGAGAGAATAGGAATTTCTAGCAGAATGTCCACACATCAAACTATCAGAAATATCACAGTGTTATGCAAAACTTCATCACAAGTTGCTCCTATCAGCACCTACCACTATAGCATCTGGGCACTTTCTTGTGACACCAGTGAAATCCTTCTCTCTCTTTTGCATACATCTATGTATAATGTATTGGTTCTTATTGCTTGCTGATTTGTTTTATGCTGGTCTGTACTTTCCTTTGCTTAATGTTATCTGGAATGGTTGCTTGAACAGAAGGAGATGTGAAGTGATAGGTAGGGGTTTTTTCCACAGAAGACAGTCCTGTAGAATTTTCTAAGGATGAGGAGAAACTGGTTTCATCTGCTCCCTGAAGTATGATCTCCTTTCCAAGGAAAGATCTGCTGCATCTCACCTGTAGCATGTTCTGTTCCTATAAGCTGCAATACACTACATGCCAGATGAAATTCTTACCTTTAAGATAGGTAAGGCTTATACCTTACAATGGCCGAGATCTTCTTGGCTAAAGACAGCGTCAATTAGACTGTGTACATGTACACCAACAGGGCAGGCTACAGGCTTTACACCATAGAAGCACAGGGCAAATGGTACAGGTCCCACATGGGATGTACCTAACCTCCAGGGAACTCAGTTCTGTGTGCACATAACACAGAAGGAAGCAGAGTTTCTGCTGTGTATAAACTGTTGAGTCTGATGTTCATTTTTTGAGGCAGACAAGAATTCAGACTTTTGCTAGGTGGGCTGACATGCTACATGCTAGGATAGACAACACAGGCACACCTGCACTGTCATAGACAACTTTATCCTGATACTTATCATCACCCCTTTGGCAATCACAGGCTTCTATTTTGATTTATAACCCAGTGATCTTTCCCGGGCTTATATGCTCTTTCAATACCTGACAGCATATGCTGTCAGGCCCAGCAAGAGCCCTTTCTCTAGAGCCACTGGGACAAACTCAAAGAAGAGTGGCCAGAAAAGCCCTGAGGAAGACACAACAGTGGCACAAATTCCCACTGAAGGGGGATTGATCTGCAAGGCTTTTTTTCCCTTGTGAAAGCACTTCACTGGGAAAGTCTCCAAGCCAAAAAGGAGAGGCCCAGAGGGAGGGACAGGCAAGAAGCCCTTAGGGCAGCCAGGGAAAATGTTTCAACTGTGGTAGGTGACATCGGGGTAAATAGCAAACACTGTCATCACCTGGTGCTACCTAGGCTAGGGAGGTGATCAGCCACTAAGGGTCTGAAAGGTCTTCAAGTTACTGTGCTGGGAAGTCCAGCATTTTCATCATGACCATGCCAGTGGGAATGTGATCACAGCCATTTCAAGTAACTGTGCTCATAGCCTGATGTAAGGCTTTGCTAAGCTCCCAGTGCCAGCTGGCCCAGGCAAGGGCAAGAGGTCCAAGGCACATGGCTCATGAGGCAGAAGCTCTGGGCTCTCCAGTCCTTTGTCAGAGAAGGCAAAAGGCTGTGAAGGATGGCAGCACAGAGGGTGGCAGGGAAGAGAGATGTTCCAGAGCTGCATGTAATGATTGCCATGGGGCTAAGCACATAGCCAGGGCTCTCAAGCAACCCTTACAGGGTAATGTCAGTCATTTGCGCTGGTGGGGGAGGCGAGGAAGAGAGCTAGGATTGTAGCTCAGCTGCAGGAAAGCCACACAAAGTTGGTCTGTTCGGCTGCCTTTGTGGCACTGTTGTATTTATTGAAGGCAGCAGCAGTTTGTTCTGTCCTTTCAGTTACTGTACGGGACCCGATCGGGGTGCAGATGGGACTACAAAGCAGCCCTTGTTGTCAGTAATGTGACTCACATGTCAGGCTCTTATTTGCTGTCAGTGGCTTTATTAAAGTCTACAGTTTCAGACCCTAGACCCTTGCCTATTGTATCTGCTGGCCCCAGAGATTCTCTTAGGGAGCACTCACAATTACCAACTCTCTCACAAGAGCACACAAACACACTGAGCTGGCATAGCAACTGTGCACTCAGGGGTGATGCCCAGGCTAAAGCCAAGCTGGGGCGCTTTTCATCTTTAAAACTAATACATGTACAGAAATGGACAGGACAGAGCAGAGGCTGTGTCTGGAACCAGATCCTTCCGTCTAAGACCACCTGGTAACATACACATTCATTCACATTTATTTATTTATATGTTCTGCATTTGTAGATATGCTAATACTCACACTTATGGTCACATATGCATTTATGGCTATGTTCTCCCCCATGGCAACACACATTCACATACGTGCTCGCTTACATGCTTGTGCACCGACACAGATATGCAGGTAGGCCTAACGTGCACATTGCACACCACACACAGTTGTGTTGACAAGCTCCTGCACGAGTACTCATAGTCCTCCGTGTCACACAGGCACACACGTGTCACACACTCTACCACTGTGTTCTCGCACTCAGCTACACACAGCTTGAAGGCTGCAGTCTCACATTGATGTACATATTTTCACAGTCTCAGCAGGCACTAGCATGCTGGCATCATCACTGGTACAACCAGATGAGAATTCCCACAAACACAGTCATATCCCTTCACTTACAATTGCTTCAAGAACAGAATTCCCACTTCTGATACCCAGCTGAAGTACTGTTTTCCCAAGCAAATCTTACCATAAAAGGCTCTGGGTCTGACTTCTATGTAAATGAAGAGCAATTTCTCTGACCTTACTAGACGCTAGGGCTGCCGACAGCAGGATCACCACTTCCTTCTGACATGATATTACCTTTCAGTGCCAAAGGGTTCTCTTTCTAACCTTAAACTAGAAAGAAGGAGACTTGCCACTAGCCCTGCTGCAGTGCACAAAGTCTGTCCCTGAATCAGACATAGAATCATAGAATAGTTAGGGTTGGAAAGGACCTTAAGATCATCTAGTTCCAAACCCCCTGCCATGGGCAGGGACACCCCACACTAAACCATGCCACCCAAGGCTCTGTCCATCCTGGCCTTGAACACCACCAGGGATGGAGCATTCACAACTTCCTTGGGCAACCCATACCAGTGCCTCACCACCCTAACAGTAAAGAACTTCCTCCTTATATCCAGTCTTAAGTTTTACCCCGTTACCCCTTGTCCTGTCACTACAGTCCCTAATGAAGAGTCAATCCCCAGTATCCTTGTAGGCCCCCTTCAGATACTGGAAGGCAGCTATGAGGTCTCCACACTGCCTTCTCTTCTCCAGGCTGAACAGCCCCAACTTTCTCAGCCTATCTTCATACGGGAGGTGCTCCAGTCCCCTGATCATCCTCGTGGCCCTCCTCTGGACTTGTTCCAACAGTTCCATGTCCTTTTTATGTTGAGGACACCAGAACTGCACACAATACTCCAAGTGAGGTCTCATGAAAGCAGAGTAGAGGGGTAGGATCATCTCCTTCGACCTGCTGGTCACACCCCCTTTGTTGCAGCCGAGGATACATCTACAGAAGAAATCAATAAACATGCTATCAAGACTACTGAAAACTGCTAAAATAGGAATGGAGGAAACCAGGACAGAAGCAGTCAGGAAAAGATCTTGCATAAAAAAAAAAAAAAAAAGAAACCCCAAGCAACAAAAAAAACAACACGAGTTTGAGAATGAGAATGCAAATGCTCAAATGCTAACAAAGAAGGACTGGTTTGGACATCCCAGGGTGTGAGTGGGAATCCTTCCACAGACTTCTGTGTTGGATTGGACATGGTGTCGCACTAGCAGTTCCTGTTCAAGAGTCTCTTCAGCAACAGCAATAAAGTAACCATCAGACATGTTATGCATCTCATGTCAGAAAAGTCATATAAGCCCATGTTTATACTTACCTGTGTTCAAAAAGAGCTTATCATTAATAGCACGCAAACTTCACCAACAATCAAGTCCATGATTCTCTGCATAAAGCCTGTGATACAAGGCAGTATAATTCATCCATATTATGAAATCACCATGAGATAAATACATTTATTGTCCAGGTCACAGAACAATCCTTCTAAGTCCTCTTCAGGTGACTTAGGCACAAAACCAGCCTCCATTCTACTCAAGGCTCAATTCCACATAACCATGACAAAACTCATGGGCTCTGATCTGCGATGGCAAACTTGACCATCTGTGGGCTTTACAGACATTGGACACCACACAAGGATGGTGATGTTGGAGCACTGGGTTCTTCACACTCCAGCACAGACCACATTAGCCGGTCTCTTAAGTAGCTCTGAATGACTCACTGGCTTTGGTACTCTATTGCCTGCTGTGAAGTTTTTGTGTTGTTTCTGCACTGTTGTGTACTGGTATATAGCTTTTTATTTGACCCAAAGACAGGTGAATTTCAACGACCAAGTGATGTCAGAAGTGTTTTAGAAGTGAATGAAAACTGACATTTGAAAAATTGCCCACTAGTACTGTAATTGCCATTATTGCTGCAACTTTAATCTCATGAGAGAAATCCTTTTCCTGCAGAATTTACATAGGATATTTTAAGACAAAATACTCTGTATTTACAACTCTAGACATATATACGAAGAAAACAAGTCCAAAAACAGTTATGTTGGTTAGTAAGGGCTCTGAATCTGCAGAGATTTATATCTGCATTTTATTTTGCACACCTAAGCAATTATTCTGAAATCAAACTAAACACAGAAAAAAAAAAAAATTTTCAGGATTGAAGCAAATAAACATATATCAGGGACCTGATGCTTCAGAAAAGGTCTGTTTCGTAAAGAATCCAAGGCTGCATTTCTAAATAATACAACTCTTGTCCAAAAATAAATGTTAAAATAGGAAGTGTAAAACCAGCAGAATTGTACCAAAATACAAGATAAACCCATTTCAGGTGCTAAAAGTCTATTTATTTGTCACTTAATATCATGTGGAGTGAACCACACAGATAGCATTATTATAAAACATAAGGATACTTTAAATCACCTAATTACAGAAACAGATCTATATATTTGACTTGTATATACATTATTTGATTTTATTCTGACAATACAAAGACTGTATTTCTGTTTCTTTCTGAAATTCTGCATGCTTCAAAACAACCTTATGTTTAGTCACAGGACAAGCTGCATGGGAGTGGGTCTATACTGGTAGGAGTGGCTCTGTATTTGTGCCAGCATTAAGGAGAAGCTGTATAATGTTTGTAGAATGAGATCAAGGCTGTTGATAAGTGAAGAATATAAATTCAAGCAATATAGATGTACATTTGTACTATTGCACTGTTTCTGTCAAAGGATTCCAAACTGCTTTGTGAATTATTGTTCTGCTATTGCTGCATGTGATGATGGCCCCAGTAGACTTAATCAGAAAACAGTATCTCCTTAAACTGGACCTAACAACGATGCTTCCCCTACACTTTATAGCCTAGCCAGAACTTACCATCTGAACATGCTAGAACCTGCTTGAAAACAGTAGTGTATTAAAACATAGTGGTTTGGCTGCAATTTCAAGCTCTTAACTATGCAGATCATATTCAGGTCATAGCAAATTATAGGAGGAGCTAAAAACAGTGTGTAAAAGCAGAGCCTCTAGATGACCAAAGACATAGCTATAACTAAGCAGTCCACATAACTACTAAGATTTATAGCCAACATCTCTCTGGCCTGGAAACTTGCTGTGCCTTTCTGCTGTGTTACTACACAGTTAACCTTCCTAGCCTATCTGTTAGCCAGCTGTCCTCTTTTCAGACCTCTCCACTGCTTCTTCTTTCTTTAACAGAGCAATCATAAGCTACTTGTCTTCCCTCTCAAGGACCTTCACAGCTATCTATGCTCTTAACATCTCTTATTTTGGGCAAGAAGAGAGCTCCACCTCTTACCTGCCTCTACTCCTACACTCACTTCTTACTTGCTAGATCTCCAAATCCGTGCCCTTATGCCTTCTCTTGGGTTGCCCCTTTGAAGGAACAGGGCTCCTTATAAATGCCTCTAAGTTGTTTCATTGGTCTCCATCAAAAGCCCACTGGTAATGTCCTTTATAATTCTATTTAAAAAAAACTTCGTCCCATTTGGTTATGCTGCTACAGCTACTTTAGACAATCTCTATATATTCCTCAAGACATGTCTTATTTTCATCACCGGTTATCTTTCATCTTACAGTTTCTGAATCTCCAGAGCAAAGACTGCCTTTTCTTCTCTGTTTCCAGCAGCTATTCAGGAAAAACAGCAAGAGTTTAGGGAATGAACTTCGAAACAAAGGCCCTACAGTTGGTTTCTGACTCTGGTGTTTCATTTAGTAACCTTTGTCTTTGCTTGCCTCTCTAGTAAAGGGCTTGCCTACCTCCAAGAGCATTTGCCACGCATGCAAATTATTATGCATTAAAGATCAGCTCCCACAGGCTTGAGACAGTTTATACTCAAGCAAGATTCCCACTGTCAGAGAACACCCCAGTGTGTGATCCAATCCCAAATTACACCCAAATTATTACTCCAGAGAATCAGGCTGCCTATTTGTATTCTTATACCTCCACTGTCACCATGCAGCCAGACCAGCAAACAGACTGGTGCAATTCAAAGCCCTTTGGGGTAACTGTCTGAGCATCTCTGGTGGTAACTGGGCAAAACACTACAGGTCATCAGCCTGTTACAACCTCATCAGCCTGTTACAACCTCTACTAAAAAGCTCCATCTTCTATCTCATGTATTAAAAAATCCAAAACTGGACACTGGCAGCTGACAGCACATCCTCAGTATGGCACTATATCAGCTGTATTAAATTGTGATTGTGGAAGTGCAAGAACTGCAGGATATTGAAGTGACTGGGAAAATGTAACAGCATTTCCCCTAATTCAGGCACACGGCCCAATCCTGTAGATATTTTGCCTTAAGGTTTTTTATCTACCAACATAGCTTAGGACTGTGCTGGCGCTCTCTTCAACTTCCTATCTGCTGGCCCTGCTTGCTAGATAAATAGCTGTGCTCATACAGAAAAACCTGCACTAATAAAAACACAGACAGCCAGAAATCTGCTGCCAACAAGCAAAATATCCTATATTTCATTGCTCTGCCATGGGAGAGTCATATCTCATTGAACAAATATACATTCCCAAACACTGTGCTAATGCATAAAAGACTCTCCAACATATCTTGGAAAAATGATGGAAAAACAATCAGTCAAAGCTTCAGATTTTTCTTTGCTTTGTTTTGCCTCTCCTCATCCCTCCCCATACACTTGCAGCCATTTGAAGAGAAGATGATTTTAGATTTTTCCATGTGCTTTTGTTCTTTAACTCTTTCCCCTCTCCAAATAAGTCGAGTGGATCAGTGCTTTGGGGGGGTTGGTTTTGTGGGGGGGCTTTTTCAGCTGAGTTCAATCAGAAGCAAAAGCACTGGCTTCTCTGGTCTCAGTTATAATCATCTGATCAGGTCACAATCCTCAGTCTTAGACTGCTTTGAAGCAAGGAACCATCTTTTGTTTGTTCTGGATTTGCATGTCGTGTGGCACAGAGATGCCTTCTAGGTAAGATGCATCTCTGACATTCCAGCCATACGAATAATTAAATGAGGCTTGCAGCAGCAAATGTGGAAGACGGCTTCCCTGATTTAAGTCAGCAAAATCAGAAATAGGTTATTTGTCCCAAGTCATAGTTGGACTCAAAGCTCTCTGGGACTGTGTTTTGTGATTGCAAGGCCTTTAAGCACAAGGAAGTCCCCTGGTATAAATGAATACTTGAAAACAATTCAGCTTCTTCATTGCCAAGAATCAGAAGACCACCTCTGTCAAATAAGCAATAAAGCCATGCCTTTACATAATCTTCATAGCTTGGGGCAAGCAAAGACTTTTTCTCTAGAATGACTAAGTTGCAAGGCAACTATTTTCCTAAATTCCTTTTCTGATTTATAAGAAGTTGAGAATTCTTCTCTGTTTGCTCACTAAAACGTTTGTGTAATTCTGATGGATGCTTTTAAGAAACTTCCACTTTCTAGACCAACAGGGCTGTATCTCTCAGAGTTTCTCAGTACTTACTGATGGCAGAGTCATATGATTGTATTTGTTCTCGTAACTCAGGACGACTGTGCTTTGAGATCCTTCAGGATGACAGCACTACAGGGGTAATGTAATCAGTTATTATATGACAGACAGCATTTTGGAAAGATACTGACCCAAACACAGCTTCTTATAAAACATACACAGCCCGTACAAGGCTTCAGTATCTGGAAAGCATGAGAAAAGAAAGGAAGCCAAATATTTCTTAAAAAAGCAAGTGTAAACTATTGTTCACTATTCTATCACTTTCACACCTCCTGCTCCTGGATGCACAGAGCTTTGCCAGGTGACATTACAGTAAATAATTATTTTCTTTAATCAGGTATGAACAGAACTGCTTGGTATATAAGAGAAGAGGAGGAATGTTACACTGCCAGGATTAGAAAGGACACACACTGCTTACTTGTACCTGCCTCAGCCCCCCACCAGGGCCCTAAAGAGCTCAAGCTCCCACTGGAACATGGCAGTCAGGGGCCATTGTGTAATGTGGCTTCTCTGGAATTAGCCCTTGTCTTCCCTCACCCCAGCCTGTGCATGCAGCTGACATTTATGTATTTAGGGTGTCATTAAGAACTTCTGTAGCTATAAGTGTATAGCAAATAGCAGGATAGAGACTGATCTTGGATATATTTAAGTAATATCAAAAATACCATTGCTGGGAAAGACTCAAAAAGTTCCTTTTCAGGATTCAGTTTTTCTAGCTGAAGGATGAAAATAAAGTTCTCTTCCAGTCCCCAAACATAATTTTCACTAAGAAACACATTTCATATCAACACACGCTAATAGAAAATGTTTCCCGCTGCTCACATGAAACTGTTACGTAGATGAAATACGTATGTTTCCTGCCAATAATGACAAGTTACCTGTGGTTAAAACAGCAGCTAATCAGCTTTATTCACCATTAACGTGAAATGAACACAACGCTAAGACTACAAAACGTTGGATCTAAACAGCCATGGTGGTGAGCTGGCTGCACCAAATGAGAGGTTCTTGTGTTCTCTAAGCATGGCATAAGCACAAGTCTTTGAAGCCTGCTTTGTTACACTACGGCATCATTGGTGGAAGATGCTTATTCATATATGTGGAATTCACCTGCTCTCCAACTTAACATGCATTTCCTTTTATTTTACCTTCCAGTAACATCAGCTGTTATGGGGTTGCCCTGCTGGTGACATGTTGGTGACCAACAGCCTCCCCCACTCAAGCCTGGTTGCCTACTTGAAAACAAAATTGAAGGCATTTCACTCCCCAAAAATGAACAAACTAATTAATGTCCAGTTCAGTTTCTTAGTTCAGCATTTTGGTCCAAACAAGATGATCACAAATTTCATGTACATCAGCTGGCATTTTGTAAATGTCCTTTGTAAAATCTAACTTGAGTGTCTCAAGTTCCTTGCTATGGCCATTCATGTCACAAAGGTAATTAGCAGCACTGGAACAGGTCTTGATCAAACATGCCAATGCTATTATATTTGCTACTGAATTAAACAGTCGTTCCTTCAGCTCCTTCAAGCACCATGACTCCTACCATGTTCTCCAGATGCTATTCCCACATGCTAGCTCACACCCTCTGGCCGGAATAATGCACATACAAGCCTAGCTTAGGAACAGGGATATAGCCAAGAGCATATACTACTTACAGATCAGTCTCGATTTTTACTCAGCAAGGCTGTACACACACTCTGGTGTAAAAGCACAGGGAGCCTTTAGCCCTCATAGAAAAGCAGCACTAAACACTTCCTATTGTGGCTATCCACACGTACCAGACCATATCTATCAGCTGGCATAAGATGGCATTGCTCCCCTTGAATACAAGGAAATTACATTATTTATTCACCACTCATGGTCTGAAATCACTTATTTTTGGAAAACTGAATTTTCAGCTCTCTGTAGCCAAATCACTGAATACACAGATTATCCATACCAGAGTCACTCAGACAGCTTGGGTTAAGTAGGATCATATCTCAGGTGCAAGGCTCTCCCTTGACCATGCAAACACAGAGCTCTAGTGCCAGCAGACTCAAATGTCTTATTCCTAATTTTGAAGCAAGGGAAAAATACATGGTCTGTAGTAAAGGCTGGCGTTTTTGTTAGGAACGAGTTTAAAGAGATAGAGAGCTGGATATTTGCTCAGTTCCGCAGATAAGATAAGGTCAGCACAAGAAGATTCACATTGTCTGGTGGCAACTATAGTGTATAATGCTGGTAGGTTTGGGATTTGAGTTAAAATTAGGGACAGCAGGATCTGAAGAGCCAAATTTATTACTGACCTCTGTCAGACCTGTAAAGGAAAACCAAGGTCTGATACCACTAGATGAGAATGACAAATTCTGGGCTTCAAAGCTGCGGTCAAAAGCAGGATTAGAGTTGGGGATAGAGTCTGGAACAAGAGAGATTAGAGGGGCAAATTAATTGTCTAAATCTTTAAGACTCACAAAACTGGACAAACATTAGTGTCGCTACAGTCAAATATTTATTCTTACTTTTCCACTGGTGGCAAGTATCTGGGCAGAGGTCAAGGCAGGGTTAGGATTACAATCAGGCTCCCGCTTAGCATTCCAGAAATGAGGTTCTGCTAAACAATTTTTGTTGCTCAATTCTGCCAAACCTGCTCAGGGATAAGTAGATTAAAATGTATCATTTTTAATTGTCAGACAGAATGGGGTTACTGAGCCATGATCAATGCTGGAGCCGGAACGGCATCATTGCTTGAGGTAAGGTAAGTGGTAAAATCAGTATCAGCATATTTAAACATCTTCCGATTAACTTTTGGACATAACTGAATTTCTAGGTCATCATCCGTGCCAGGAATAAAGTAAGGACTAAAACAAAGATTTAGCACACAGTTCTGTGCAGTCAGGTTTACTGATGAAATCTGTCCAGCCTCCAGGAGGATTGCAGCCTGCCTCAGTGATTTGAATTTTTCAGTTACTGGTCAGAGATCAACAGGTTCGTTAGTCATAAATGATGCTGTGAGTAGCTCACACTGAGGGCTTGGGACAGCTCTGCAGTGTCGTATGTCCACTGCAGAACTCTCCCAGGCCCTCAGTGATAATGTAAAAGGCTGATAGTCTCAAATACCGTGTTTAATCCCTGGGCAGCATTACATCCCTGTGTTACAATAATCAGTAAGTTTATGGCTTGGCCTCAGGATTCACAATGGGAGGTTTTGGTGCTTAGCTCTGCCTGATCATTCAAGAAAAATTAAGGACAGCTGCTAGAACATTTAAACATGTTAAGCTGAGTTCTAAGGAAGCCGTGGATACCTAGGCTCTGAACAACCCTATGGTTAAGAGATGGCATTCGGGTTTGGATCTGGAGTTGAAGGCCGTGCAGAGACATGCAGAGATCTACTGTTACATTTTCTTAGGTCCATAGTTTAAAGAGAAAAGCCAGTATCAGTAATTTTATACACCTCATTCCTAAATTTCAGACACAACTGAATTCCCGACTATCATAGAATCATTTAGGTTGGAAAAGACCTTTAAGATCATTGAGTCCTCCATCAGAGACCAGCATTTGGGAAAGCTTCAGTAGAGGACTCTGGACCTGCAGGTATGCCCAACAAGCCCTGTGACAGGAGCTCTAATGGTGCACTGCTTCAGGGTGTTTAGCCTGAAGAAGTAAAAATGAGTGGTAATGTCAGCAGATTTTACTATCTTAATTTACAAGCCATGCTGGCTACAAAGAACACTACAGTTGGGTTCACAGGGATTACAATTTGGGATAGGTGGAATAGGATACTCAGAAGTGCACAGGAAATTACTAAATTCTGCCATGTTTCCTGTGTCAATTTCACAACGAAATATGGAAATCTCCTTTAAAAAAAAAAAAATCAAAACAAAACCACCTCTGCCTTTTCCTGCCACAGTGTAAATACAGAGCTCTTGCCAATCGTTTTGTTCTATTCACCAAAATTTCTACCGTTATCTTTGGAGATATATTTCTGTTTACCCATTTCATCTCCACCTTAGCACTAAAAAATCCACGTCTCCTTACAAGAAAAACATACATTCATGCCCATGTAACCTCTTCTTCAGTGTGCAGCTGTTGCATCTCACACTTTGTGAAGGTCTTGTGAAGGTTTCACACATTTCACCGTGATGAGGCATTAGAGGACAGATCTATGCAGGGATCAATAGGAGTGTAGCTTACTGCTGGTTTAGACGTCGTTGTCTTGTTGAGACATATATTTCATTTTTATCTCACATCCTAAGCCTTGTTGGGTTTGGGGTTAGGCACTTCTTCCTGAGCAACTTGGACGTGATGTAGTGTATTACACGGGATTACGAGTTCGTGTAGGTTTAGGTCTAAGCAGAGAGCCCGCGCTCCTCCGGCTGGGCCAAGCTCACCACACCAGTGTGTGCAGGGAAGCCACCTCTCGCCGCGGGGCCGCGTCCCCTCCAGCGCACAGCCACAGCCTCTGTGCACCGGCTGCGCACGAGCCCGCCAGCCCCGCCGCCGGGAGCCGCGAGGCACCCAGGGAGCGCCCCCCCAGCCCCGCGCCTCCCGCGCAAAACGCGGCCTACGGCGCCCCCTGCTGCCCGCGCGGCGCCCGCGCGCCTCTGTCCGCTCTCCCCTGGCTGCCAAGGGCAGATCCGTACCCTCCTGCCAAGCAGCCCCAGCCAAAACCAGGAGGGCGTTTAGGTTGGGCATTTGGAAAAAAATTCTTCACCGAGAGGGTGCTCAGGCATCGGAGCAGGCTGCTCCGGGCAGTGGTGGAGTCACCGCCCCTGGAAGTGTTCACAAACTGCGTAGATGAGGCCCTCAGGGACATGGTTTAGTGGTGGTCTTTGTACTGCTGGAGTAACAACTGGTTGATGATCTTGAAGGTCTTTTCCAACCTAGTTGATTCTGTGATTCTAAAACAGGCCAAGACCCCCCAGATTGTCTGCATCCTTCCCCCAAGCCCCCCAATTTTAGCAGTGATAAAATAGCACATTTGCATGAAAAACCCCACCTGGCCCCTTTCACCAGATGCACAATTCATTTCTATTCCTTTTCATTCTTCACAGAACGTGTTATAATCTTTGATCATCATTTGTTTAAATTGTATAAGTAATCTGCCCAGTTTTAATAGGATTTTTCTATGAATCGGCAACAAACCATGAAATGTGATATTTTCACCATGACCGACCCAGGAAATTAGTCAACTTTGTCCTTGATTTACATGGGACCTGGCCAACTTCTCACACATCACCATGGCAGGAGCACACTGGCTGCTCCCCCTCCATTTCCATTCTTTCTTTCTTTCCTTCCTCTCTCTAAGCACGGCTGTATATACCACAGCTGCCCAGACCTGCCATCCATAAACAGCGCCTGAATTCAGCAATGTCTCCGTGGCTGCTGGAGTAGCCCAAATTAATAAGCAAGGCCCCAGAAAATGGAGATGGGAGAAAAGCATCAGAGATTTATTATTATTATTATTATTATCAAACACAATACATTTGTGCTTAATAATAGATTTGGAAGGTCTGGTATTCAGCCTCTGTTTCTGATCCTTTTGAGGGTGAGACTATTTCTTCAAGTTTTACACAGCAAGTGTAAGAAAAGCAACCTTCCTCATAAGAAAGCTAAGATTCATAGATACGATGCTTTGTGCTAGGAGCTGGGGCTTGTAAGGGGAAAATAATTGCTGTGGTACTCAAACTGACCAGACTAGGAAATGTTGAGCCACTTGACTGGGGCTCATAGGAAAACAGCCGTTTGAGCCAACCCTTCTGTCCCTCCATCCATCCACTCACCCACGCACCACAGTGTTTTGCTTTATTTTAAATAACATCCAATTTATTTCCTAGCCTGTATGAAAATCACTTCTACTTCATCATAATTTTAGGTTTGGGTCTTGGTTTTTAACCTCGTTGTTTGGTGCCATGCGGACACATAAGGTTTCTACAGAAAGTGAAGTTACAAGGCAATAATTTGGTACCAAGGCTGTGATGCAAAACCACCCAGCATGGTCCTTGCCTGGATGACAAGTTCATCAGCTTGGGCACACAAGCTCAGTCCTCCTCATGATGATGGGTTCCAAATTCTCATGCAGTAGTGCTCTGCTGGAGACTACAGTTGCATGGAGAAAGGTGTTCTTCCAAATGCTCAAGGCTCATGAGCAACTCTCCAAAGAGCATGAAGGCAGCCTGGACAAACATAGCACAGCCTACAGCAGCCTACTGCCGGCTATTTATATGGGTGGGAGAAAGGAGAGTGCAGTCCTTCAACTACTTCCCCAGGCAGCCACAAGACAGACAGCACATCAATACCGAGAGAACACACGTTGCCACTTACGCCTAGTGATCCCACCCCAACAGGCACCCAGAGTGAACACGCAAATGCTAAGATGTCTCCAGCAGCACCAGGTAAGTATTACAGCATTACAAAACATACCATAATTATATTCAAAGGTTTCTTCTCTCTCCCCATGTGCATTAGCACACGGCATTTGCTCTGGGTTCTGCAGTGCAGTGCCTAAGCCGTCAACAGCAGCTGGTCTGGTAGGTAGCTCGTACCACACTGGGGCAGCCAGGGTTCTGGGCCACACTTCGTTTTTAAAACACCTTCTGACCTCACACCATCCAGTTTCCCCCGCTGTCTATTTCAGGTTAAAACCTCTCTTGCAGGCAAGAGCTGTTTCTCACCACATGCACATTGTTACACACAGGGTAGGGACTGACCATCAGCTGGCTCTTGGGGTGCTTCTCTTGTCCCTGAGCTTTCCTTGGCTTATCCAGAAAAGCCACCTCATTCCTCATCGTTAAACTAAACCTGTAGAGCTGCTGTCCCTTCCTTCCCATACTTGGCCTCAACTCCTCAGGGCAGATTCTATGCCCTGAAGGCATTTACGCCCGACTTTCCAATCCTGGCTTCCCAGCCCCCACATCCCGTGTGATCCCCGCTCTGCTCCCCAGCCTGTGAACAGCCCCTAAGGTTAGGTTTTACATTTCTTACCCACTGGCCCCTCTACTCCCACCAAGTCAAACTTCAACCAAACAAAAAAGAAAACAGAGGGAGAGAAAGGAAGAAAGAAAGGCCCCAAGAGGCTCCCGGTTGTTCCAATCAGGTCACTGTTTCCATACCAATTAGGACAGATGCAAAGCACATTATTAAAAATAGGTCTGCAGCCCCATCTATGTTGATTATTGTCCTCCGTTTCCGTCCCAGCCAACTCCGTTAATTAATACAGAAACGGCCAGGGAAGGAGGGGGAAAAAGGGTGGCAGGGATTCCCCTGACTGGAGCCTCCTGTTCACAGAGTTCAAGAGAGAAATTGGACACTTAAGCCCCTCTGCCATTTTCCATTGTGTGTGTTTTTCCTAATGAAGGGTTTAGTGATGCAGGGCTGGAAGTCAGCTTTACCCCACCCCCACTAACTACCATCCATCATTGTGACCCAGTAAGAGGCATTTAGTACTTAACCCTCTCTAGAAGAAGTCAGATTGTTGTGGGGCTAGCTTTTCTCTCTCTAGCCATCCCTTCACTTCTCACCGGTTTGTCTGCCTCTGAAACCATCTTGGCATTTTTCAGAGGGAATTGCTCTTCCTTAGAGGAGCCGTAGAAAAAGACAGCAGTAGCCACCCCAAAGTGAGCCTCTGTACAGAAGAGGACACACTCCTGTGGTGGAAAACCAAGGATGAGATCCGAGCTTTGTTGACATTGGTGGGACAGGATTTTGCTCTCCCAGCTGTAAAACCATCTGCCTCTGAGAGGACAAAGAAGTTGACGGAGAGATGGCCCTGTAGTCTGTGCAAGGGATATTGCTGATCAATATACACACTGGTGATTTGCAAGAAGAGAAAGACTACATAGTCAGTAAAAGTCAAGGAGGGCTGTGAGAAACGTAAGTGATAGATAATACTTGCAACAGAGAGTGTGCTTGTCTCCTTCCAATTCTGCTAGCCCTGCAGGACTCTTCTTCAGCCAAAACTAATTTATCTTCATAACCCTTCCTCAAAAAGCAAGACAGTGTTATTAGTCCCATTTTGACAGTGGGGAAACTGAGTCAAGGACAAACTAACCTGACCAAATCATTAAATGAGTCAGACAGAGCTAAAAATGGAACTGTGCAGTCTAAGGATTCACAGACAGTGCCTTTGCTTTTAAGCAGAAGTTAGGGGGAGGCAGAGAGGTTAAATGAACCATTATCATAATTAGACTTGATGAAAGCAAACCTGGGGTTGGGCCCAAGACAGCAGATCACGTTTACCTTGAATGAATGTATGTCAATGCATCTCCTAAAAATTCTCTATTAAGATGATCTTGTGAGCTCTGAACCTGTGAGGCAGAAGTCCCAGATACAATTTGGAGTGCATGATCTTGGTCACATCACTTGATCTCTAATGACCTCTAAAGGCTCTCTCCATCTCTCAAACAAGGGCTGTCACACCCGTTTGGACTGTAAGCTATTTTTACAGGGCCTGTATCATACTAACACACTTTTACAACACTCATTTATGTGATATTGGGAACTGCTGATACTTCTGGAATAAGAACAGCTACAAATCGCAGTCATCTCTGCATCTCTGAGCTGACAGGCAGAACACATTCACGAGCACAAGCAGGAAGGAGAACTGTAAAGCATAAGCAAAACACCCACCTGCAGATGCCAGCAAGGCTGTTCATCTGCAGACTGACTGCAATTTCCAGTTAAATACCAAGCTACTTTCACACATGCTATTCTTTCGTTAGACTGAAGGGTTTTGTTTTCCTTTTCCTGAGTCACTCTTTACTAGAGACTTTCCACATCACATGTTTTATTTTTCACAAGGGCTCTAATGCACTGCATAATAAAAACTCATGTCATGGGTCCAAAAAATCCACTGCAGGCTTCAAAAATACACACATAAAAAAGAGGTTTGGATATAAAAGAGGTTTGGGGTTTTTTCAGCCTAATCATTTTTATGCCATCACCCACCCAGCAAACTGATGTACTGGAAACAGATGATTGATTTAACACCAAGGTACAAGATTCTGTTTTCCTACACAATAGAACAGAGCTTCTACTGTAGTATCAGGCCTACTATAATGGAGAAACGAGACCATGAACAGACATCCACTTAGTCCAGTATCCTCATTTCTGTAAGGATCATTAATAACTCAGGATGCCTATCATCAATAACCAGCATGGATACATTCCAAGTTCACCTACAAAAACATACATCATGAGAACTAAGGTACTCCTAGAAATCCAGAGCTTCACCAAGATGCCTATAGAGGGGAAAGAGGTCTGGGAAGTGACTGCTGCAAGGAGTTGCACGCTGGAAGTGAAATCCACCTGTGCACGATGAGACACTTGTGTGTACATGGACGATAAATTGGAGCCAGTCATCCAGTCACAGAAACAAAAGCTACAGGAGGTCTGTATGTGGCAAGAAGCAGACTTTTGATCCTTCTGTACTAGCAACATTGGATGTTCATCATTTGGTTTCTGCAAAGTACAAAATACATGCAAGGCTGAGTACTACATCTTCAATATCTACCTGGGAAGTATGCCAGCTTGGCCTGCACACCTTTGACTCAACCAAGGATACTCAGAATTAGAAACAGGACCTGTATTCTTCATGGGTCAAGTCCAGAAAAAAAGTCTGTAACACACCGAGGGGCCACAGAAATATGGATTATTCTGCGTTCTGCCCAAAACACATCCCAGGATTTGGCAAGTATCTTTCACCCCTCCAAACCTTTGAATCTGGTCTCTGGAAGCAAAGAATGTAGCTGATCCCCTCCCTCATCCATGGGCTGCTGGATCATATCAAAGGAGAACTCTCACAGCAGCTTTTGTTTTTATTTGTTCCCACAAGCAGAGCCCCTGTCTTGTGAGTGGGCAGGTTAACCTTTTGTTGGCTGCCCACAATGTACAGGCCTGGCAGAACCATGAGAGAAACTCTTCTTCCTTGGGAGAACTTTGTCCTTCACATCATTTTTCCTGGAGCTGAGGCCCAGCATAGCCAAAATCTGACCCTTAAATGAGTCAACTCCATCCACTGGGCAAATGGCATCAGCCTGCCTTACATTTATCTTATGGAGCCAATTTCAGAGGCACTTCATTCCTGAAGCACTTTTAGGCCCTGGTACAATTTACGCAGGGCACACTCTGCTCTCCAGCTAAGCAAACATTGCTTTGTTTTCTTTAGCCCTTGAGAGCTCTTGCCTCCAGCATCCCCCCAAGGGGAAAGGAGCAGAGCCTCTTATGTCAGTTGAGTATGTCAGTTGAGTGCTCACATGAGAGGCTGGTAAAGCGAGTGGTCCCTCTTGGCTCATGTACAGAGGAAACACAACTCATGATGCAGCACAAGATACAGAGCTTATCCTGTATCTGGACCTGCTCACTGTCTGTTTGCTCCCCTCCTTCTTTACCAATTTGTGAGCAAGTCTCTGACCTGAATGCAACAAACCCTTCAGCAGATGTTTCCCTAACTTACCAAGAGGCATGTTGGTGACTCCTTGCTGGAGAGCCCTTAGATTGGCCTGAGAGCATCCTAGTGAGTCTGAAGCATGCAGGAGGGCCCTTCAACCACAGAGAGCCCAGCCATCCTCTAACTGCTAAATAAATATAAGCAGCAGTGACAGAAAACCAGCATTCCACAAAATTGTTATGGGATTTGTCAGAAAAACTTAAGAATAATACCAGTAAGAGCAACATAGTGCTGGGGGGGGAAGAGACTATTCATAAAGGGCAAGGGAATGACGGGAATGAACAGTGGTACTACTGAGAAGCAAAAGAGTGCTGAAAAGGCAAAAGCTGGCATGAGCAGAGATCTAGTAATACTGAGTCTGCCTCTTCTCAGCCAGCAACTTTTATACTAGCCACCAAAGAAATACTGATGAAACAGTAAGAGAGAGAGGGAGAGGAAATAAAACATCTAAGCTAAGACAAGTAGAGACCATCCAGAGTTTACCTGAGATCTGGTTAGTGCTGCATTCAGAACCAGAGGAAGAAAAGCCAGAGCAGGAAGAAATCCAAGCTGGAGAACTAGTCAGTATCCAATGCAATGAGTGGTACCACAACAACAGAACTAGATAGCTTCTGGCCCAACTAAAAACACATGTGCACTGCTGTTCAGTGAGATACAGATAGAAGTGACCATGCCTTCATTCCCAAGATGCCCCTTGCACAGCACATGGAAGAAACATGATGACCATTACCTGCTATAGAGTGTGTAAATTCACAAGTTTCCTCCTCTTCCTGTGCGTTTGCCTTCCCTTCAGCCTAGCAACTTCCATAGGCTTTGGCCTACAGCGCAAGTCTACTGCTTTCTTATCCAGAATATTTCATTATTCACAAAAAACTATAGATCTTCACCAGAAGCAGCTTCAGAAGCCTCACAACAGAAAATTTCAACAGCCTGGCATTTATGGTCTGAATCCATTTTGGAGTCCTGTATTCATACAGGGAGTCCAGACCTAAATAAGGAGATACTTGCAGCTATGAACTTCACATAAAGACAGGTATCTCTCTCTCTCTTTCTCCAGATGGGAAACAAGTGCCTAACTGTCAGACTACACATCCCACCATGCTCCTCAGCACCTCTACCCCACTAGCTTACACATGCCCCCATTCCCATGTACTGCCTCCTTACCTCCACATGTGCCCATATATAACTCAGATGTCTGAATTCCACTGCAAACAAGCTGCCTGGAAACTAAGCAGTACAAGGTCTAAGCTCTGTTGTGGATTCTGCCCCTAAGCTCTGTGTTTTGCTTCCCCATTTCTGAAATGGGAATAGCAGCAAATACATATAATGAAGTGTTCAGGTTCTGTTATAATGAACAAAATTCAGTAGCAGAGGTGCCAAAACAGAGTTTAAGGAAGGAAAAGACCAAAATACCTATAAAAGCAGTCAGAGGAAAGGTGTTTCCTGATTCTTCAGCCACATCACAGCCTTTGCAGTTTACTGTCAAACCCCAATTATACTCCAGCACTGTCACTGCCATACACAAAAGCACCACGCAGTTCCCCCCACTACTCCAGTGAAACTTCAGTAATGGGACAAAATAGATGGGAAGCCAGAAGTTTTACTGAATGAAATACTATGGCATTGACTCATGACTCATAATTATACTGTAGTCCATAGAAACCTCCAAAGGCAGCTGCTTTCCCAACATACTCACCTTTTCCAGAATCCAACACTCTTAATGCCACCTATGCCCCCAGCACACGCTCTCCTGTGTGCTAAAAATACACACCCTTAATTTCTCACTATAATTTGCAAAATCTCATCTTTTTTTCTCTATAGAATATATAAGAAATGTATGAACAAAACTGACCTTGTAGTCATACCCTGGATAGGATGTGACTTCAGAGCCCTGGATTCAGACACCCTGTGTAATAGCAGGCAGATGATCATGCTTCAAAGAGTTAACAGACATCCTACTACTATTTCAGTGGCTTTTGAAGGAGACACTCAGGTGGTTTCTTCCACTCAATCTGAATCATGTATTTACACTGTAGGCTCCCTGAGACAGAGACTGTCTCACATTTAACTGTGCTTTTTTAGCACAACTTAAATTTAAATGACACTTAACAATTACATCCTGGTCCTGCTGCAACATACTGACATAGGGATTGGAAAGGGATCAAAAGGGGGCCAACTATCTTCAGTACAGTTCCTGCCTTGAGTCAGATAGCCTTATTTTTTTTTTGTAACTAATAAAACAAATACATCAAAAAAGCAAGTTTCAAAGAGCGAGCTGGAAGTCCAGTACTCCAACATCTTATTCCTGTGCTCAGGCCATTAGATCCAGGAACTCACAAAAGAAATCTAGGCTTGACCTTGCTGCTCAGAACTTCAAGTAAGACTGGGAAGTATCTTATAACAAAACCTGTAGACCACAAGAATACAGTGCTCTTTGGTTACTATTGATTACAATGCTGATTCACTGCACAAACCATAGTCCAGACCTTCAAGGAAAAAAAGGTTTCGACCCTGTATTTGCATCTTCACTTTTGCCAAAAGCATGTGCACTATCCAAGGAGAATTACCTCTCACACACATCACCACTACTAAGTTTATTTACATTGAAATAAACATTACTTTTCCTTCCTCCCCCAGCGTTACACCTTCTGCAGAATCTTCCCTGTGTTCCTGCTCTCTTTCCTCCAGTAACCCCCCAAACACAGCTCCTAAAGTCCTGCCAGGAGACATGAGGCTCAGCAAAGCATAGCCTGCGCAGCAAAGCCCCAGAATGACTCCTAGGCTTCATCCCACCATCACCTGCCCATGTGGCCCTAGCAAAGCTGGTGACATAACAGCCCCCAAATCTTCACTAATTATCCTCACAGCCCTCAATGTCCTCCAGAATCATTTGGAGGATCTTCCTAATTACTAGCCAGACAATGGTGAGTGGAGTTGGGTCCCTGGGATCCTCCAGCCTGCCAGTCCCAGCCATGCATGTTCCTATTTGGCCTTTGGGGCCAATTGCTCCACATGGAGACCTTCACTCCACACTCCCTCACTCTTATCTCCATCCAGCTCCCTCCCTGCCCCCACCGTGCCACCCTCAGCATGTGGACTTTATGAATGAAACTTTCTGACAGTTATGGGGTTGGCAGAGGCCTATTCAGCGAGCTGGGGAATGTGTGAACATCAGGCTTCATTAGAGACTTCTCCCAGTCAGCTGATAGCTCATTAACTTAAAGTGGCCTCTTGTTTTAAAACCTCAGAGACCAGGAGGTGCGGTGTAGAGAAGGGGGGGGATGGTACTCATTGTTCCTCTCGCTTCTCTCCCCCTCTGCCCCCTGTGAGATTAGGCGCCCTTAGAGGGGGGAGAGAGGCTAAAACAACTTTAATTAGTTATTTTCAAAGATTTTCTCCTCCTTTCTTCCTTTTTTTGTGTGTGTGTGGAGCAGGGGGGGTCTCTCAGCTGGGTTTTTCTGCATGGAGGAGCTCACGTCATTATGCTTAAATCCAGCTCCTCCATCCTTTGTCTCCTGGCCAACAATAGAAGAGGGCTTGTAAAAAGCTCCTTCCAAAACTCCTGGAGACTGTCTGAAAAGGAAGATGGTGTGAGGACTCCTCTCTTTCCTCCCTCGGCCACAAAAGTGACAGTCTGGTGGCTGTGCCAAGTTTTCCTGTGTTAGAAGCTAGTACTGGGGTAAATAGGGCAAACAGTGCTGATTCCTAAACTGCTGCTCTGTCAGATGAAAAGTGGAACCGAGACTTAAAATATTATGTGTCTGGTAACTGTTCTCTGTGTGGACTTAAGGTCAGTTTTAGGACTTTATCCAAAGTCCTGATCCTCCTCTGGCCTTTAAAGAGACCATAAAATAAGAGTGGCAATAGGACAAACCTTCCTTCACGGCTCCCCTTCAGAAGAACCCAAAATAAACATCTAAATTACCATTATTGTCACCCATAGGGCTGGCTGAGGAAATTGGCTGAGACCAGCACATTTATTTCATACAGGCAATCAAACTACAAACCACAGTGATTTTCATGAGCTCAAACCAGATGGAGTTTAGCAGAACAGAAGAGGTGTCATCCCCTCAGCTGTGGTAAAAGGAGCAATAGCAACAGAAAAAAACAACCACAAAACACAAAGAAAAAGGAAAATGTGTTTTTTCCTTATTAGCCCCAAAGCCTAGACCAGTACCCTGCAGCAGCAGTTGCTACAGTGCCAAACTCCAGCTTCTCCTGCAGCTTTTATTTTAGTACTGCAACGAAACCTTTCTTCTCATAAATTCTCCTCATGCCCATCCACAGAAGAGGTGTGCTTCTGGAAAGGGTATCAGTTGAAGTTTCAGTGAGTAGATGAGTGTGAGGAAGAAAAATCAACCACGAATATAAAACACATTTAACATTACCTTCTTTGTCTGTTTAAATTAGAAGTTCCCTAGCATTTGGACTAACAGACTGGTAGCTCTCAAACTTTAGTTTTACATTCTAGCACAGACTAGAACTGATGAGTTGATGAATGCTGCAGTGGAAGGCAATACCAAGGAGTAGGTGCAGGATTGCCTACTATGGCTTCATGAATCAGATTCAAAACCAACAGTTGGGATTATAGGCTTTTCAGGGGAAAGATTTCTACTGAAGTTTTAAGCACTCAGTACCTGATTTGGTCATCTTTCTTATGTGAAACTAAACAGCTTCTGCAAGTTTTTGGAAACAAGGACCACCACCCCCTTGCATCCACTGCAAAAACATAACATCAACCCATCCCCTTTCAAGTCAATGGCATTCATCTATATTACCTTTCCAGGGAAACAGGGGGCAGGATTTTGTCCCCATTTAAACACCTACAGGCCAAAAAGTGTGGTTTGGAGTCATTTGTGCTGTGATCCTGTCAGTCCTCATAAATGAAGTAAGACTGGCTGGCTCCCTGCTTCATAGTGCTCCTAAGAACTGTGTTGCATACAGCAGGGCTGCTAAACCAGAGAGCTGGTATCTGCTGTTGGTGGTGGGAGGCCCCATTGTGCAGGACTTACAGATTTTCCCGCTAAGACTGTAAACCAGAGGTTCTTGCAACATTTCTGTTGCAAGACTTTACAAGACGTCTCTGGCAAGGGTTGTAAGGATGATGACTCTCTCCCTCTATTGAAGCTATTCTCTTTTCTTTTCCTGACATAATTTGCCCCGTACTCTCTCTGCTTTTAGGGTTGTTTTTTTTTTAAAGCTGAACATCTCCAACATCCCATCCTAGAACTGGCTATTTCAAAAGCAGCAAACATGATTCTTACATACTAATCAGAGGCAGAATCACATTCTATCATCAGCTGTCTAACGAGCCTGGCATATTTGAATTAAATAAACTCTGTAAGGATTACTTCTTATTGTCCTTCATTAAAGCACAGATAGCAATCCTTGTTGACTGCAAGGATTTTAAAACATAGATTCTTCTGTGAGAATTTCTATTTCTCTGCCCATGGCAAAATAAAAGCTGGGCAGAATTTGCAAAGCAGTATGAGAACTCCTATGAGGCTAGCAGTTAGAAAAGACTAAGCAAAAGAAGGTCCAGAGCATACCAACCAGTGGACAGCAGCAGTTCTGTGCATAGCAGAGGCATTCAAATAGGAATTTTCCAAAGACATACAGCACTGACATTTTAAAGTTCTTTCCCAGCATGAAGGTTGCATCATGACACGATCCAAATTTAACCTCGACAGGCTCTATGCTGCCACAGCTGGGATGCTCCCAGTACCCAAGGTAGCTAATGCAGGCTTTGCTGAATTGATTTATTTCTTGACACCAATCACAAGCCCAAAGCACCTTCTACTTCTCAGTCTAATGCACAATTTTTGCCATATAGAGACATAGGTTGTTATATTACTGTTGTATTGAGAGACTTCAGCCAATATGAGGACCATCTTCCCTGTGGGATGCACACACAGGAAGAAACACTTCTTACTCAAGAAGTTTGTGATATGAGTGGACTGAACAGGAAAAGTCTAGACAAAGGGATAAGATAAATTGCCATAGTCACTGAAGAAGACAATGTTACACCTAGCATAGGGCTTAGTTGCCTGGAGCTTCTGCTTCTGTATTAAGGTGCCCCCTGGAAAGGAGCTGCTTGGCGCACACAAACTATTCACTCCCTTGAAGATCTGTTTCCTAGTAACGTATCTACTGCAGGATGGTGTGGCACAATCATCCCCTTCCTGTGTACGAGTGCTAGGTTTGGCTGGGGTAGAGTTAATTTTCAGCTAGTATGGGTCTGTGTTTTGGATCTGTGCTGAAAACAGTGGTTTAGTTGTTGCTGAACAGTGCTTAGAGAGTCAAGGCCTTTTCTGCTTCTCATACCACCCCACCAGCTTAACTCTTGTATGAATTATTAACTGCCCTGACACTTGCTAAGGCTACAAGGATTTGATTCTAGTTTTCTGCTTTCAGTGGGTCTCTGAAAGTGTCCCCAGCAAGTGCTGGTTTCAGGTTTACAGATGCTGTCCCACTCATCTAACTAGGCACCTGGGGGCATCGAGTATCCCAACTGCCTTCTTTATTTTATACCAAGATACAAAAGGAAGACACTGTCTTCCTTTTTTTTCCTCTCCCCTCTCATTCAGTGATGCCCCAAAACCAAGCATGGTACCAATCAGCGCTAATCCTTCTGTATCAGACAGTGTAATGCATTCATCTGCCCTGAAGATGAAAAAGTATGTCTCATCCCAAAAACTGGCTGGAGGAGGAAGATGCTCTGTTCAGTGGCGCATCTCCTGGCTGGTAGGAAATGACATGCATTCTGTGTATCCAAAACTACATGAGGATGAACTTTTGACTTCAACCCCTGCCAGAACTGAAGAACTTGAAACTTCTTTGTCTTCTCTCCTTGTAAAACAATCCGTTTTTACTGTGATGTCTGTGTGAAGGTGGCAACTAAGGCTCAAGCCTTCTGTCACGGCCCATATCTTTCCAGATTTAGCCTGACATCATCAAAGCTCATGCTGAACTGCCAACTTCTCTCCTTATTTTCAACAATTTGATGCTTTTTTTCTAAACATGTCCATATATCACAACTCTAGACTGCATGTCTTTCCTAGCTGTCTTTTCCTCATCCACTGTCACTATTTCATTTTTGTATACAAAGATTCCTAGATCAAGTACAGATCACTCAACATCCTGACATTCTCAAGAGCTGACTATGAACTCTGATTATCATGGAAAATTTCTCCTAAAACAAGTATCAAACAGTCTATTTTCTCTTCTTAGCCAGCATAGCCCTGACACATGGAACTTCCCCATGCTCAGCCACTGGACAATGCTGTGGCATAAGGAGATGGTGAGTCACTGCTCAGAGCTGTGAGTTTCTGCAGGTGTGCTGCACAGGCAGGGAAAGGTGAACTCATAGCTAAGAGAATCTATGATGTGATAAGCAATGGTCAAGCACTACAAACCCCAGCATACTAGTTAAATACAAAGCAAAGGTATGTCCTCAGTCCCCAAAAGTGATTTAGGACTGCTCAGAACATTTCAGAGGACACCGCAACCGAACAGCACAACCTTTCAAGTACACAGGTGGTGGCAACTGCATAATCAAAAACCAACACGGGTTGGGTAAGGAAACACTTGCTTTTATCTGCTCAGCTAATAGCAAGCTGGCGTGGAATGATTTTTATTTTACCCCAGTTCAGGCAGATTCTCACTGCATTTGATTAGCTACGAAATTCTACAAGGCAAGAGGAGAAAATACTAGTAACAAGCCTGTCACCAAAGACAGTGTAAGGAAAAAAGGACTGCCATGAGGGGCCACTGAAAGAAGGCACTAACACTGCAACAGGGGAAAGGGTAGGGAGAGGATGCTTGCAGAAATACCATTATGAGTGATCGAGAAGAAAAGGCCATCTAGTTGGTGCCTGTTCTGAAGGATGCAATGTCAAGGAAGAAAGCAGAGAAGGAGAGAAAGAGAGAAATCAATATGAAGTTCTTTCGGGAATGCAGTGAACAGAGGGGGTGCCTCTGTTTGGCAGCCCCAGGACACTTGCAGCCCTGGCTCGAATTATGCGGATATGTTTTTGACTTGTCCTGGTCAGCAGATTAATGGCATTAACGAAGTTTCCATTAGCATCGGAGATTGGGGAGGAGGGTGAAGAGACAAAGGCGTCCAAGCGGAAAGCCACATGACTGCAGAATTGATAAGGCTAAAGATGAAACGGAGCTTCATTGGCATAAGAGAGGCCAGGAAATGCCACTACAAATTAGCCCCAGGCCTCATTTCTTTTCCCTTCATTATCCAAACCCCTTCAGGAGAAGAATGGAGGAGGTTATGACCCTCTCCCAACACACACATACACAGATATTGAGTGAGTCTCTCTCAATGAACATAGACATGGGCATATCTGTGTGTGTCTAAGGGTCTGTGTGTGCGGTATATTTGTGTCTAGGCACAGCTGCATTAATATATTAAGTATTAAAAAAACATACCTGTATTTGCCTCAATATATATCTACCTATCTGTATAAATAAGGACATGTGTTCTCATATCTACAATCTCTGCAGCTAAACCATCTAATTTTTTTTTTCATATTGGTGAGCTTTTACTGAAAGCAATACCATTGACAGCAAAGACCTTGCACGATGCAGTAAAAGCTGCAGCACCTGAACATGCTGTTTGTGTCCACAGTAACTCACATGACTTACACAGTTACTAGGCATATCTAAGTTTCTACATACATATTTTCATGCAGACCTACCCTTGTACCTGCTTCTGAAGGCCTATATACAGGGTGTTCTCTGGAGGCACCTATACCTTTCCACATGTATCTGTGTGCATATCCTCCATGTGTGCTTCTGTATTCCACCAGTTATGTAGTTGCTTGTCTCTGTGTCCCAGCTGGGTCTCTTCTGTGCCTAAATGCCCTTTTCAGAAGTCTGAATACATCAGAAACGTTCTGGTCTGTATATGTGCTCCTGTGTGTCCTTCTGTTTGTGTACCTCTGAATACATGTGCACGGGAATATACGTGTCTGTAGTTATGAAACTTTTTCTGTAAATTACATGTAAACTATTCTGTGTAAAACTGCCCAAGTTTTGCTGCCTGTCCCTGTACACATAATTTTGGAGTACATATAAAAAATTCTATTTGTTGCAATAGACTACTTATTGCACACGAAAATCAATTATATAGGTAAATATAACGGTGAATACTGAGAAGTATTTGTCTTAAGAAACACACAAATTCCATTATACAGGTATAAGAACTAGCTAAAAAGAGAATGGAACAGAGGATGAGATCCACTTTAGCCATTCACTCATATCCAGCAAATTTAGGGTGAGGAAGATTATTTCCTGCATAGACTAAAGAATAACATTTCTAATGACATCTGTGTGTTGTTAGTAAGAAAGGTAGATTCTCTTCAAAGACACTGTTAGCCATAGGGTACTAACACGAGAGACAACTTTGCCTAGGGGTAAACAAGAAAACAACCTCCTTCTGCGTTTGGAAAACAAAAAGAGGAGAGGAAAAAAGCTGGGGAAGGATGTGTAAATGGACCTTTGTGCAATAGTGCTCTGTTATGTGAACCGTATGTGACAATAGCCCTGAAACCCTATGCCAGCAAACTCATAAAAGAGGTCACTGTCTCTTTAATTAAAGCTCCCTGGTTTGAGGTTAAAAACAAACCCAGTGTTTTATGGCCAGGTGTGCGTGTGAAAGAGATGGGAACTCGATCCCCAGCCCAGTGGCAGACCAGCAGAGAGGAGATAAGGGAGGAAAGCTTTTTATTAAGGTGTTGCTTGAATGCTGCACCAGGCAAGGCAAACGCTGGAGAAGCAGGACACACAAGCCCCATGGGACCAAGGCTGCAGCAGGGCAGCACCAGGCAACAGGAATGCTGGAGAAGCAGGAGAAGCCTCCAGGATCAAGCCTTACAAACCATCAGGAACAGAAAAAGATCTAGAAGTGTCACCTGAAGAGGAAACACAAAAAGCACCAAGAAGGTATGGAGAAAATAGCAACCGTTACTAATCTCTAAGACCTACAGAGGCAAGGACAACAATGATGGTGTGGTATCTCTCAGTTAGCAAACAACAGAGGAGCAAGAGCAACTATAGAGCCCTTGTTGGCAGGGCTTTAGAGGGGCCAACCCTTCGTTAAGCAGTCTGCAGGCAAGAGCCTCATATCGTTGGTGGAAACAACAGGGACTAGACTGATTTTAGCATCTAATAAAATGCCAAACCAAGACAAGAAGCAGAGAGGTTGCACTCTCTTCTGAGCCCTTCCTGTCAGTGACATATATATTGCTTCACACATTCAAGCCTATGACACCATTACTGACAGCAAATCACACCTGGAAACTGGGGCTTCCATTTGCCATATAATCTAATCTAATCTTTAGGTCTCACTTCTAAAGTACCTGTCACTAGAATATTGAACTCTAATGAAGCGCCTATATCCCATGGGTCAGTTTGGTTACAGGTCCTTTCTTCTGCTCCAGCTGTCAGTCCCTGTCCCTAAAACTTATCAACAAGGAAAACACCAATCAGTTTTCTCTTATACCAGCACCAAGAGCTCCAAATGTTCAACTTGAAACAGGAGACAATCCAGAACCAAGTCCATGGGTTGCAGGCCACAGTCTGTCCTGGGTAGAAACATAGTGCAAGCCATATATAACACCATCTCAGGTCACTTGAAACTATGTGTTTTGAGACACAATCTGAATTCCAAGTTCAGCATTGCCATGATTATCCCAAAAGTTGAAGTGACACTTATGAGATCCTCAGCAAACAGATTTGCTACAGTAATTACTAAAAGAAAGCAGAAATTTAACATGGAACAAAAAACTTTGTGAACCTCCCATCTCATTACACAGCAACAAAACATGTTCCTGAAGTGCTGTAGCGTGAACAAATGTGTGTGATTTTCTCTAAAATGGTTTTCATTTGTATTTTTCTTGAAGAAAATGCACACACTATTTTAATACATACCATCAGAAGACAGTAGAAGGTCAGCACATTATTTACTGCATTAAGTGAAAATCAGAGATGTATGGATGGGAAAAGCAAGATAAGACAGGCAGAACAACAAAAAGGTCAGAGGGGAGAGCCAACTACAAATGCAGAGTGATATTTTACTCACATTTATCAGTCTTTTGCTGTGAACTTGAAGCTTATTCCCACATGATATTAAATATCCTATCTCTAAGCTATAGGCAGGGAAATTAAGGGACAGAGAAGAAGTTTGACTACCACAGAATTAGGAAGAAAACCAAAGCCTCAGCCTTAAGAAGAAGAACAAGTGATCACTCCAGCAAACTTCCAGCAGCGCTTTCTGCATTTCTTGAGACTTTCTGCCACAGAAAGATGCTTTTTTTCAAAACATGCCAGTTACTACGTGTGATCCTGAGTAACTGGGTGAAATTCTACAGCCTGTAGTATACGGCAGGCCACAGTATACAAGCTAATAGTCCCTCTGAGTTTGAAAAACTATGGAAACTGAAGATAAAATTAACCCCTTGTGTAAATCCACTGGAATCAACTGAATTTTGCCAGGAATGTATTTAAACCAGTTATGGTAACCTGTTTACTAACAGAAGACAGATAAGGCCCTGACCTACAACTCTACCATTTTTATTCCCTTGTAATGCACACAATTCTCTCACATATTCCCACAGCTATGACTGCCCCTCTTCTTTTTACACCCACTACTGAGTTTGACTTCTAATTCCCAAAGTAGTGGCCCAAATTCATTGGTGGTGTAACTCATTTACTTTAACGTTAAACTACAACTGAATTTACCCCTTTCCAGTTTCAGTTTATCAAACAGTCAGTGCCTAACGGTGTAAGCTGACAAGTACTCTGTATGTAGAACGGTTCAGAAGTAAGAACACAGAAGATGTAAAACAAGGATTTGTTTATCTAAGATGGAATGATTGAGCAAGCACCTAAAATGCACATTTACATTGACTGCAAATTTCTTTCAGAATTGTCTATGTCAGCCTAGGATTAATTTTCTGAAAATCCAAATCATTCAGTTTGATATGCCAATAGGAAATGTATATCCCTTTAAACTCACAGCTTTGATGATCTTTTAACATTTGTTTAGTTTTATTCTTTTTTAATTAAAAAGACAATGACACTAAATGCAAAAATTTCAGGCCTAATAAAAAAAAAAAATGTTCGTTTTAAACTAGAAGAATTATCCTCCCACTTTTTTTGGTGCTGCAAACAAACCAACAGGCAAGTTACTGGGAATATCCTACTTCAACATCTAAAAATCCACCTAGTTTTCCTTGGGCTGAATTTTCTTAGCTTTGCTCACTCCTACTAACACTCACTCTCTGCCCCTAACACTGGAGCAAAGTGAGTGGAACCTGAGTACTGATGAGTACCACTTAACAAGGATAACCACTTCCATTTACTTTGCGCCTGTGTAAATAGTCACATAAAGTGCAGGACTTGTGTTTATAGTCCCTGGCTGAGTCAGAGCATTGCCAGCATCTGCATCATGACTGATGCTGAGTTTCCTACAAGATTTTAGTAGCAAGGGCAAGTTACTTCCTTGTTTGGCTTGAGGTGGGGTTTGGGGTTTTCTGGGGTCTTTTTTTGTTTGGGTTTTTTTCTCTGCACAACTTCCGGCTTTGCTTCTTGCCTTTTCCACCTTCCTTCCCAGTTTGAACCAAATGCCACCTCCTGTCAGTACAACGTATTAACTTCTACATATTTTCAGTACTTTTCTTGATTTAGAATTAAAATGCAGGTTGATGGCACAGTTCGGAGCAGATCATCAGCCAGTTCTCACGGACTTGAGTGCAGCTATGCTGATTTACACCAACAAATGTAAAAGCTAGGTACAAATCTCATTGCCTCCCCCTCTCCCCTCACTACTAAAGTGATTAAAGAAGCAATACCGGTTGCAGAAGACACAGCTGCAAAAGCAGCAGCTTCCCCATACCTTGTTTGCCAGGAACTATAGTTACTTGGAATTTTTACATGTTTTTCAAGATGGAAAAAAATGTAGATTCAGAGCAACAAAACATTTTTCAGAGAGCAAACACTTCTGACAAGCTGCACTAATTAAAACATAATTAAATCAATATTTTTAAGTTCATATGAAAAATTGAAGTTCCTATGAACTTATTCATTATTTTAATACGAATATTCATTATTTTAATATGAAATTTTTCATTTTTTATATTTAAAATATTCCCTATAGTAAGGGGTTTTTTTAAAGTTGACAGTTTAAGATCATCAAAATCTTGAATTCTCTCCACAGATCCCAACCAGTGCTTGAGGTTTTCTCCTACTGTGATTGAATACAAAGTGCTCACGTTTTTATTTTCTCATTCTTGCTCAAGAAGGAACAATTACCATCCAGATTTACCAACACATTATCCAACACTGCCCTCACTTACCAAGGCCTTAAAAAGCAGGAAAGTTTCTTGATGTATTTCGATACTGTAAGCTCAGAGGCACAGAACAGCTGTAAAGTTGTCCTCAGGTTATAGCTGGCCAATCTTTAGCATTTCAGGATTTTTCTAAAAAGACAGCTGTATAAATTCCCTAATGAAATCACAGGGACACAATAGTGTAATACACTAAAACTGGATTGGATACTAGAGACTGATTTAAACTTTGAAAGTATCCTGACTACCATAGTCACAGGGTCTTAATTTTCTTTTTTCTAGCATCATCCTGAAATGGAGAGGTTTGCTTAGACATTCTTTGTTTAAGGCTCTGAGAAGGGAAGACATATCCTTGGGATTAAAGGTATCTGTGAAGCTGCAATATAAATTCAATTCCAAACTCAGCTACAATTCTCCAACAGTAAACAAACCATTTGCTTTGTCCAATTTCCCTTATCTCAGATATTTATTTTTTTTAATCAGCCCTACCCCAATCATTTTCAATTCTGACAAAGATCTTGCCATGTGCTTCTGTGTTTCTATGGATCATTCTAGATGCTCCAATAAGGTAAATAAGAGTAGTAATAACATTTAGAAATATGTACATACACAGCTTCCTGAATCAGAAAGACCTATAAACTGGTACAGTGTGGTAGAAGAAAGGAGTAAAAAAAAAAGGGGGGGGGGGGGGGGGGGGGCGGGAGAAGTGCAGAAGTGGTGTTAAAGCACAGTATGAAAAAAATAAGAAGAGAATGAAGAACAGGCTGAATGTGAGTCTCATGACAGGAAAGAAGGTTCAGGCCTCCTACAAAATACCCCTAGTTAGCTTTCAAACTGGAGTGATCCAAGAACTCTGCTTACTATCATGAAAATATTCTCTCTCTTTATTGCAAACTGTTCACAATATGGACACAGGGGTAAGATGGTTAAGATTCTTTTTTTCTATTAGTGCTTTCACATAGCTATCAATCAATCTGTGGAAGTGCCAAGGCAAAACAGCAGTGAAATATCCTTCTAATCGAGGAGGGTGAGATAATGAAACAAAAAAGTATTAGAAGACCCTTGCAGATAAAAAACAATATACATGCATGGATGTGTTCTGCTGTTTTTCCTACCCTGCGTTATACGACTGGAAAAGATTAAGGCAAGAGGAAAACAAGGTAGAAACTAACAATCTCTTGCATACAATTAGACAGAAGTAATGCTCTGGTATTTGGGACTACAGACCAAGGAAATCCAGTGGAAGAATCAGGGAACTTCACATACTCTGGAGAACGCAAGACTGGCTACATTTACTCTAAGCAAGGGGTCCCTACCACAGTGGTGGCTCCACACCCTCACATCAGGCAGCTCAGGGACCAGGCTGGCATGTCCCACAGCTCTTTACCTCCTGGTGTGCCTACCTGCCTCCACAGAGAAACTAGGGGGAAGTGCTGTATGCTCATGCCTCAGCCCTCCCTTCCGAGTGGGACAAACGCACAAGTGAGAGACGCTTGGACTCCGAAGCATTTCTTCAGCTTGCACATATCCATAGCAAAGAAACCTGAGATAACAAAGAGTGGCTCAGAGACACTTGTCAGAGAGGCCACAAAAGGAACCAACTTATTCTTAAATAAGTCACAAACAACCCCACCAAAATACCAGCATCACTTTGCTGCTACAAAATAGTGTTTGTTAACTTCAGCCACTGACTATCAGTTCCAGACTCAAAGTTCCCCCCTTTGCTGCTTTTCCCTATGAAATAAAATTAATATAGTACTCTCCCTTCTAGAAGATGATATACCATCTCCTTCCACAAACCTTTTACCCTAAAATGACATTACAAAAATTCCTCTCTACAGTTTGTCCAAGAAAGTGAAACAAGAATAAAATAAAAGCAGAGGCAGCACTAGGAAGTGACAGGCATTTACAGGTTCTGTGCTATAGCTAGTGCACAACACTGATATCCTGAAACTCTTCAGATCTAGATAAAGACCTGGAGAAGTCAATATACAGATGATCCTGCACTGCTTCTATGCAAGGGAAAGAATGGCTGGTCTAATACTCCCTTTTACATCTCTCATTCCCCACTCCTCGCCTGATCCCATATATCCTCTGTTCTTTCAATTATTTAATTTCACAAACTATGTGAAATGGAGTGAGACAACCATCAACAGAATTTAAAGGTAACATTGCCTGAAATTTCCAGAGAGCTAGGCTTCCACTCCCAGTGTCCACCACTGGCTTTTTGACAGTACTTCAACAACAGAGTAGAGGCTAACAGCTCTTATCCATGCTAGTACAAGTCCTAACAAGCCTGCTCGCCTAATAACCCAGTCCCCCTCTTCCTTTGTTTCTACCTCTTACTTTTTCTGCTACTTCTCCCCTACCCCCAGCTTTTTCTCATTCCTGTGTCTTTCCTCTGCTTCCCTTTCCCTTCTCCCCCATTTCCATTCCAAAAGTTCCAAGTTAAAAGCATTGCCTGGAGCAAGATCACATCTCCAATAAGAAAGGCAACTTCATTACAGTTTAACATAAAAAGATCAGCTGATATCGACCCATAATTTGGACAAGTGCCATGCTATTGACGGGAAGACAAAATAAGTTAGAATGCCCATGTTTCAAAAATTCTGTATGTACACTCAATCACTAGAACAGAAATTGCAGCCCAGTATATAATAACACAGCCATGTTCTCTATTTCCCCTGTAGATCAATGCTAATATGAGGAGGGCCATGGAAGATGGATGTTGCCGACAGAAAAGCTTGAAATTCCAGGTTAGGACTTGGGTGGCTTCATGGATAAAAAAGTGTGTGCACAATGGGAGCATAATTTAAATACAAAAGAGCAAACTCCTTCCTTACTACCTAAGAATGCTCTACTTCAAAGTAGTCACTTCCACATTCAAATTCAAGTCAGGGAAAACAGAAACAGGCTGACCGTAGGGATTTTAGTTCACACAGGTAGAGACCCCAGCTGGACTACTTAATGGGATGAGACAACCATAGGACAATACACTTCACATATTCATAGATACGCTGAAAGATAATATATGAGCTTTCTGTACATTACTGAACAATCACTCTGCTAGAAGGTAATTTTTCCAGAAAGTAGATGGTGGCAGGAGGGACAGAATATTTCTTTCATTTGCTTTTTACTAGAAACCATTTTGCAAAGCTACCAAAGTGCCACAAAATTTCTAGCCCACACTGGTTATGTTTCACTAGTAAGGTTTATGATCCCCACATAACAGGTGCTTAAGCTGGTCATCAAGGAGCAAATACAGGAACTTCAGCACCAAAAATACAATCCTCTGTCACGTGAGCTAACTCAAACAGGTATTTACTGTAACAGATATTTATTCTTTGTACAGACCAATAGGTACAGAGAATAAAACAGACAAACAAGGCATTATACTTGCACTTTGCCAAGAGCAATTTTCTACTGTACCAAGGCTGGGTCCAATCACAGTTCACATGGGAGGGCTGCAGAAGACTACACACCACCAAAGCACTGCTGGAAGTCAGCACTCCAAAAAACCTCAGCTGTGCGACATGCACCTCTACCATTCCTGTCTAAAAACCTCCTGTAGCTAATAGCAGCCAAGATCTTATTTTCTCTAGAAGCCCGCTGCTTGAGACCAACAGAACTCACTTAGCAATGCATCACATTCTATTCCTGATTATGCAGGAATAACAAGTAATTGAAGAGAAATAATATGCATCCACGACTAGGATTTTTACCAGGATGTATCCATTCCTGTTTCCTCCAGATTGATATGTATTCATCTTCAAGGCTGAGGACTACAAGCCACATGGTTAACTTAAAACTCTGATGTTGCACTGGTAAATCATTCCATTAAAAAATATTTATTTATCTTTCTCTGCTTTCACTACCCCTATTCAGGAAGCTTCTTCAGTACTTTAAATCAATGTGTTCAAGTTGTTAACATTACATTGTACAAACAGAGTATTTTTTAAAAGATGTATAGTATGGGTCATTCAGTGTGTTCACTTTCAAACTGTTCAGTAAAGCAGGCTCACTTCCCAGAAAAGATGCTGCCCCATCAAAACGTCAGTTATTTCAGCCTTGATCTAAATCCAAATTCCCCAACTAGCCTTTTATCTTGACAGCAAGCCAAACCTTTCTTCAGATACCCCTACATTTTCTGAACTGCCCATTATTAGTTTAGTCCGATTATAGACTATTTTGATGTCTGGTTCTCAGTACAATGCTGCAATGTTTAAGCCATGGATAGGAATTGTGAAAGGAGGGCTGTTAACCCCAATTTTATCATCACAGACTTTTACAGACCTACCTGCAGAGGGTCTCTACCAGCAGAAATGCTGTTAGAACCCCAGGTCTTCAGATCATCCTTAAACTCTCATGAAATCCCATCCAGTGAGCTACAACTGCCCTTTCACCTAGCTCTTCCTCCTTACTTCTGAGCCCATCTGGCTAATAGGTCAGAAGTGAGGACACCTGTACACAAAGCCATTGAAGCTGGGAGATTATTTGCTAACTTTGGAGGTTTAGTTCCCATCTGAAGCACCTGCTGTGGCCCTGAATCCACTACCGGTGGCCCCTGCTTCACCTTTTAGCTATTTGTTCTGTTAGCGTCATTGGAGGGGTATGTAATGCAAGAAGCACGGCCTGTCTCCCTCCCACACGTGGCTTTCCGGGAACTGACGCTTCCAGCCTTCTCCACCGGGGCGCTGCAGAGTTGCAAAGCTCCTACTGCGGCCTCAGAGCGGCATCTAGTGCTCAGCCACGGCGCTGCTCTTCATCAACACTCCTCAGAAGTTCCTCTGCTCTGCTCCTGCAAGATCAGTTAACCCGCTGTCCACGAACCAGGGTCAAGGACTCGGTCTTGGATAGCAAGCAGAATAACTGGGCTACCAGGAAAGGAAATGAGTGCGCTTCTCCCAAACTGCAGGATTAACTGATCCCATTGGGAAGTAATCAGTAGTACAGTAAAATAAAAAAAGGCAGTAAACTTACCCCTCTTGTTAACCAAACTGTGCTATATGAAGAGGATAATTTCTATAATAAAGCCCAAACTAGAAGAGAGCAAGTTGTACTTAACAACATTCACCCTCCACTGGACACTTGTTACAGGAGTTTTACTAACATGTACCTATGGAAAGCTGATTGAAATTACTACACATTTCTTCAAAGGCCTGTTCTCACATACTGCAGCTTCTGTTCGCTGCTGCTCACAACAGATTTGTCTCCTAACCCTAATTTTTCAAACTCATTTTTCCTCTTCTTCTCTGTGCCAGTCGAATCGAAAAAGCAGAACCCACCTAGAGAAGGGCAGCAAAAGAAGACAAGGAACCTGATGCACAGCCAGAACGTATTTTTCAGATATCGGAAATAAGAGCCATCAGAATATGAAAGACACAAATTGCTGGAACCCTTGAGGGAACTCCTGAAGGCAGCATCCTTTTTTTTAAAAAAAGAAAATGTTAATCTTTATTCTGTGATTTACTGAAGTATTATTTATTGTGTTCAATTTAATCAGAATGTTCTGCAGGCAGGTACATTATCCCAGCCAAGTACATTTCCTCTTTTCAGTCTGCCAGAGATGAAGTGGTTGGGTATGTTAAAGAAAGGCTACATAATTACATGAGAAGTGTGTAGCTTTTTAATACACTTTCCAGTAGCAGATCTTCAAGTGTTTTAAGAAAAAAAGGCCAAATGTTGCTTGTCTTCCTTTGTCTATCTGTGAAATGAGGATAAATACCTAAAGACCAAGGAGGTGAGGCTCAGAACCCCAATGTCCTGAGCTCTTCCCAGTACAGAAATAGATTTTTGCCATTAAATCCAAACAGAAGAAATACATCTGAACAAAAGAAATCAGAGATAGCAGTAAGACGGAGTGCTTAAATCATGTTCTGATCCTCACCATATTTTAGTTCTGCCAACTGCAAAAGCCAGGCATTTGTTATGTAAATTTAGAGACATATTCAAATATAGCTATATATGTACCCTTATTTTCCACTTCTTAAAATTCCTCTAAATTAGGGAAAGCCTTCTTCATGTTTGACCATTGCCTGTTACCCACTACAAAAAAATAGAAAATGAAAATATCTTTCACGTATGACAGATTCTGTCAATATTTTATCTATAATACACATGACAAACTAACAAGCTTCCAATAAATTAAATTGAAAACACTTTGGCCTTGGCCTGGCAAACTGTCCAATACCTACATTGGCACATGGCTGAGAAGAAGTACTGTTGGGTCAGAAAGTTCTTGGCAGTAGGGTACGCATTCACAGCTAAAATGCAAGAAATCACAACATTTTAAAGCTCAGAAAAGCTGCGCAATGTAAAGCACAGCACACTGACATGATCTGCACCCAGGAAAAACACATCCAAGAACTCAGCAGTCTAAAAGCTCCTCATAGCTGTCAGATCATCTGATATTCTCAGAAGTTTTTTGCTGGGAAGCTTTTTGCTACAACTACTAACTAACTTAGGAATTACTTCTTCCACTGGTTTAAGTACATCACCATCGGGTGTAACAGCATCAAGGGCCTTTTGCAGAACAAAAGCCTCTTTGGGGCTCTCCAGTAGCATCTTCTTATTGCTCCTTTACAGTTGGCCAAATTGAAGGAGCAGCTCAAGACACCCTGGCCCCTTACAGACTGGCTTAGCCCAACATGTAATCAGAGACTGGAAAAACCCTTTGTTCACCTTTTCTATTTTTTTTCCCCCTCCAACAAACGCTTCCAAGTAGCACACTTTTAACTGTAGGATGAGTCAGGGAATACAAATTCCTGATTCCTTTTGCTGGCTTTGACACAGAATTTTTGGAAACAGCCGTCATCTTTCTGTGCTCCAGCCTACTGTATATAAAATTATAAGCCACAAATGTAAAGCACACTGAGTTCCCTGACAGAATTATGACAAATTATTCACTTACTTGTTATTCATGTACTTTGCTATTTATTTTTAGATGAATTGCCCATTTCTCTTTCACAAAAAGAATAAGCTTTTATACCTGTGAACACTACAAAGCTAAATAAGTCACAATACAGGAATGAAACTGACCCTTTTGTCACAGCCTCAGAATTGTCTGTCATTTGACTACAAGACCTTTGTAGCTGTGATAAGATGTACATGTAGCAGTAAGAAACCAAGGAAATATTCGTGTAGTATTTTCCTGTTACCAAGGAAGAGTAAAGACAAAAAGACTCTAATAAATCTAATTGTCACCTTGAGATGCAGATTAATTTACCTGTACGACTCTGAAATTGTAACAGCATTTTTCCCAGGAGCAATGGAAATAAACCTCTTTTGGCTTTCAAATTAAGCACATTTGTAATCAACTGCGAAAGGAATATGAGAGCACGGCAATAGCATTTTCAGATTTAATGACTTACGCTTCCAGTTGTCTGACTTCTGTAACATACCCAGCAGAGGGCTCCACGACCCCAATCTTGCTCGCGTCCTGAAAAGCAGCAATCCCCCGAAGTGCCTGCAGAATTGGAATTGGAGAGTTGGAATCTCCTTGGGCTGGAGCTGGAAATCTGGGAGCAGTGTGGGCTTTCAGAGGGGTGTACAGAAGTTGTTTAAACTTCTGGAAAGCTCTGAGATTAAACACTCACTGCTGTTTAGGAAAAAAAAAAGGATTTTGTTCTCAAAATACACTTATTCCAAATTGCAAAAACTGGTGTCTCTAGAGGATTGAAGATAATCCACAATCAAAATGCAGTTTGGTTTAGTAAGAATGAAAGCAGTGGACAAAAATGAGAGCTATGCACTCATATTCTAGTCAACAACAGTAAAGGGAAAATATTTTGAACAGTCTCAAGGACACATACAAACTTATGATAGAACTAACTATAAAAATGGGAAATCAAGATGGAATATCAAGAAACACACACCACAAATGAGTACCTTTCTTCAGATAAGCCCCATCACTGAAGCTTTTAGAAGCCAGAGCATGCAAAAACTGCAGAATATCCAGTATAGGAAACATGCCTGCATTAAGTAGGGGGCAAAACTAAGTGGCAAGGATGTCTTTTTGTTCTCTAATTTAAAATCAAATATAAAAGAGAAGCACATGTAACAGTAAAATTACTCACATACAAATATCATATACCCACATATTAAAATGCCACAGAACAAACTTATGTCAAATACATAATGCAACAAGGAGTTAATAATAAGCTGGAGAAAGAATAATTTTCCTCTGGCTTGATTCAACACACTTGCATTATTCATCACACGTTCATCACACACAAATCTGAGAGAATGTGAATCCCATCAAATAACGAGATGGTGCTTGAAGCTCCCTGGTTCACAGCAGCCTGTGACTGACGGGTATAAGGACTCTCCAAGAGCCATTTCCTGCGCTGTCACTACCTTCCACCCAGACTCTCCGGGAGGGGTATGTTTTGTGTGTATAGGGAAGCCCTGGGGAGTTTTTGTTGAGCTTTAGGCCAAACCCCTCTGACTTTAACTTTAAATTAGGGAGCTATTAGATGCTATGTTTGTTCCAGTATCTACTACCAGTATTACAATATTTGTCATCTTCCATTAGTGTAAATGAAAACAGAAAGTATGCTAAAAGAGAGAAGTCTAAGCAGCTATAGGAGAATTTTAGTGGCATTTTAACTTACTTAGATTCTCTGAGACATTTGCTTCAAAGCCCATTGTGGTTTTCTCCTCCCTTTGTTACCTCAGGACACAGTGCCTGATCATCAGCCAGGCTGATGGTAAATTTCGAAGTATTTACAGTAGGAAAAAATAAACAAACATGACAACAAAAGCAAGCAGAGGTCCTGCCTGTTGTTCTGAAACCTGCAATTCACAAACCATAGGATTTGTGAGGATTTACACATTGTCAGAATTGGTGGCATCTGAGAACTCTCAACATTTCTTATGGGCCTCAAGGTTTCCAAGCAAGTCAAGGAAACTACAAAGCAGGCTGAGGCAAGACAAATAACTCCTTCAATTCTCCCGACAAAGAGGGTGCCATGAACCACCTGTGGAAAAAGCTGGTAACCTCATATGCTCTCATAACATAGATTAGTCCAGCAAGTTCTGTTCGAGTTCAGTCAAGAATTGAGGCGAGAAGTTAGGTCAGACAGGGTAACTGCATTTTTTTCTCTTAGCTTTAAAGACTGCTGATTTTTAGGGGCTTTACATGTGATTTTCCTCAAAATTTCCCCTTCCATTTCACTGTGTTGTAATTCAATTTCTACTGTGTATCTGGCCCAGAAGCAGCTGCATTTTCATTGTGTCCTTTGTATAGTGGGGTCACACAAGTTGAAACCCATCCTAGAAAGAGCAGGCGTGTGGGGAGATTTTCAAACTATTTCCTAAGCTAAAGTAAACCATAGATCGGAGGGCAGATAATGCTGCACAGTTGATTAGTTTCAGTTAATGTATGGGTAAGTGCAGAAAAAAACAGTTAAAAGCAGAAGAATTCAAAGACAGTGGATAGTCCTACAATGGAGTATATTCACACATCAAGGGATGAATGTATATGCATTTAAATGGAAATAAATAATGGCAACAGCCTCTGCTCTTAATGACGCTGGAGTGAGTTCGATGTTCCCTACCCAGCTGGTGTTACTCTGGATTTTTCCTGGTACTGCCAAAGGCAGAATCAGACTCATTTGTTTGGTATTTAGCAACACATTACTGAGGAGCATGAGTCAGAGAATTACTATGCCTTGCTGCTTTAGGATTTTTATGAAGGACAAGCACCTGGCAGCAGAGAACTACTCTTCCACAGCTGCTCCAGGAAGCACCTACTGTCGTTGTCAGAGCCGAGTAAACCAACGAGCAGCTCACCTGATGGGGGAAGGGCAGTGCAACCAGCCAGCAGGGCAAAAGCTGCGCTGTGGCTTCTCCCAGAGCTCAAAGCTGCCCTGATGCACTGTAGTCCTCCAAATTGCCAGAATAAAAGAATAAGCAGTGGCTTGTCGAGCATGGGGTGAAGCAACTTTTAGCAGCAGAGCAAGCTGAGCCAGGAGACTCTGCATGCAGCTCCCAGCTTCTGCAAAGACATCAGCTTGGCAGAACACCCTTCAGAAGATGCTTCCACCTGACAAGAGCTTTGGCTAGGGAGAAGCCTCCTAGCTTTGCCCAAACAGCTGAATATGTACTATTTTCATGAAGGAACTTATCTCTTGCACTTGGAAAGGAGGAGAATTACACTTAAGTCTGTATTAGGGTGACTCCACAGAGCACTGCCATGTTCCCAGGCCTCACAAAGACAGTGTTGTACCACAAGGTCTGGGCATGCTCACAGCCACCACCCTGTGCCGCATTTTGTTTCCTGTCTTGCCTCCACCCGTGCCCCACGCACCCCGGGGCCGCAGCGCGGACACCGGCTTGATCTCCGCAAGGCACAGCAGGACTCGAAGCCGCCGCCAAGCACAACTCTGAGTGGAGACCGTCTCGCACCTGCCGCCTCACGAACCCTGCCCGTAACAAAGATGGCGGCGTGGGGACCGCACCAGCACGACACCGCTCTACCCTTCCGCGTCCGCCTCTATGGCTGGTGCCGCGCGCGACCACGTGACGCTTTCAACCGCGCCGCGCGGGACCTGCGCGCCGAGAGGGAACCAGGCCGCGGCGTGGGCGCGCGGGCCATCAGGTGACCACCCTGGCCTCACCCACGGCGACGGGGGTGACCCTAGTAGAAGGGGGAGGGCGGTGAGGCCGGGACCGGCCACTGGCGGCAGGCCCCGCAGAGCCGTCCTGCAGCTCCCTCCGCGGCCGGTGTCCCTGCGGTGCTGCGGCAGCCAAGGGAGCCCGCGCGTTCGGCAGAACTCCGGGGTCCGCAGCGCGGAAACGCGCCGGCAGGTGCGCGGTGGGAGGAACCGGAGCGGGGGATGTGCGTAACGGAGGCGACTGCAGGCCGAGATCTGGGCACTGGCACCGCACGGCCGTCACCGGCGGCGGTGTGAGCTGACGCGTTTTGCACGTGGGTAGCGGAGGCTCCGGCTGCGCGCGGTGTGTTTCTGGGGCTCGGTTCCCAAATTCTGTCAAGCCTCATGGGATAATTCTCGTCCGCCAGCGAGGGCGGACAGACCCCGTGGAAATCAATAACGGCCCAGAGCTGCTCAGCCGATGGGCTGGGGTGAGATTACGGCTCCAGGTGATCACCAGCCATTCATCCAGTGTGGGGGCTTGTGGTGTGGTGGCCGTGGTGATATGCCCAAGCACAATGAATCTGCAGAGGGGAAGCCTGGCCGTCACTTTCTGGTCTTTACGGTTAAAGCCATCAGCAACAAGTCCTGCTTCCCAGTGGTGGTGAAGCCACCAGAGCTTTTGGAATACGTCAGTGGTATTCAGGGACCACTGCAGGCCTTGCTGCAGAAACTGTGAGTTTTGAAAAGCATCCCAGCATGGCAGGGGGTTTGAAGGCTGGCAAGTATGCTACTCGCACATCAAGTTATCCTTTCACATAGTGTGTTTTATTCCAAAGGTTAAAGCTGTACCTTCTGTGTTAGGGGAAACAGTCACTAGTGACATAAAGCATAAAGACACCGATACACAGAGAATGACTGTTGTGCTTGTGCTCATTCAGCTTTCCTTTTCCATAAAGGACTTGCTCCCTCATTGATGGCTTGGACCAAACAGTCATAGGATGGACCCTTGACTCTTCCACAGGCACTGAAGGGACTTTGTAAACCCTGGTGGTGAGCTGGGGTCCTGGCACAGGTGGTACTTCTGCTCAGTTAAGGGACCTGTGTCAGCAGAGCACCCAAGTGCAGTCCAGTGTAGATCTGGGGGGAGGGAAGAGGCTGGCCACTGGCGTTACTGTCTTCCATTACTGAAGTTTAGTAGGACTAAGTTGTTAACAAAACCCTGGCTTTTATGTTAGAGCATTAGACAGTTAATTGTGTTAACATGCACAATGACCTCAGCCTGCTTTCCCATAGCAACCACACTGTGAAAGTCCTTTCAGGGACTTCTTTAGAAAGCAAAACAAAAAATGGGGGCTCTGAAACTACATCTGTAAGGTGTTGCTTGGCCCAGAAAGTTTTCTTTTAAGCCAGCAAAGTTTCAAGATGTAAAATAGTTCAGTGGAATGTAGCCACAGTTCATGCTCTGTTTCTGGCTTTTGAGAGATTTCCTCTGAGGCTGTATATCTTAGGCTACACTGAGAGCTCCTTATATGCCAGGGGTCCACACTTCCACAAGCACAGGCACGTGTGCATACACACACAGCTGTGTGAGACATGGTCTGTGGTTTCTCATAACAAGTTTTTGGAGAGAGCATAGTGAGCCACCCTTGTCACATTACTCAGGAATAATTGCTGCAACTTGAGCTAAAGGAGCCTTCTCAAGGTGTTTTAGTCAATCCCTGAGCCAGATCAGATTTACCTAAACTTTGTCTAACCTGTTCTGAGAAACATCCAAGGCATACAACACCCATCTCCTTCCACTTGCAGAAACCTGAAGTCATTGGTAGGCAAATTTATGATCTCATAAAAGTTGATACACATCCAAATGGCAGTTCCTCTTGGCTCAGAAACACCTTCCTAAATTGCTATCCTCAGTCTGTCTTGTTAACATAAAGTCCAAGGAGCAATCAGTCATTCCCATCTTGTCACATTGACATTTGAGAATGATTACTGACATTTGAGTTGAAAGAGCCTTCGAAAATTATCTAGCTTTATGTAAATGTTTCAGATTTTCACCACTTGTTTCTTTTTAAGGAAGGCAGATTGATACGAGTTGTACAAAAAGAAGCTTGAATATAGCGTAAGTAGATATTTCAGACTCCACAAGGATAACAAGGCTTTTAGAGGAGTATTATTTCTACAGCTGTTTTAAAAAAACAAAACAAAGCCATCACAAAACCAACAAATCTGACATTAATGTGTTAGGAGGGAAAACGCAAGGGTGATGGAGATTACTACATTCTCAAGACAGACAGCAGGGTGGCAAACTGTTGAGCTGCTGGGCAAAGTAGTACAAAACCAAGTAATTTTCACACTTAAGAACTGATACAATTTTTCTCTGAGGTGAGGAAATACATATGCGATATTATGTGGCTCACTCCTGATATTTCAAACCAAGTCTATCTTAATGAGGTGACATACAGTGCTCCAATACTTTTTCACTCTTTAATAATAAGCCCCAGTGTTTAAAGACTGAAAAGTGACGGGTTTCCAAATTTTGAAAGTCTCTTGTTCTGACAGTCCAAAACTGTGAGGCTCTAGCTAAGGGCAGAGCAATAGCAATACCATTTCTTGACCATATGTTTTGAAGAAATAGATTCTGTGCAAAATGTTAAGCAGAGCCCACATTATAATGACAAGAAATGCAGAAGGACTTTCATAGGTACGTTTGAATCGACTGACAAATACTGAAGTGATCTTAAAATCCTCATTGCAATTATAGCCAGAAGTTTAAAGCAATGGTAACACTTTTCAGTAAAATTGAGTTCTCAGGAGAGTATTTCTCCTGCATTTGGGTTTTAGATTGTTCTGTGTATTATAAATCACTCCTTCACAAAACTGTGCACTTAGGATAAGCCCTTCTAATAAATCTCCCCCTTACCTACTGCAGGTCCCCACTAGAAAAAATCTGGCATTTGCAGATATAATGCCTCAGGTGTGTTGGTGTGCTAAGTTAGTTAATTCTGAACTTGGCTGTGAGGAAAGGACATGCAGCAACGCCAGTTTATTCCTTGAAGAATCCATTTTAAAATGTTTGTATATATGTTTTTAACCAGTTCTATTTCAAGAAAATACACACCAAATCTGAAAGGCCTGAGGACCTTCAGGATTTGTCTTCCACAAACCTCTTTTGGGCAAGACCGTTGTGCACTACAGATCTCCCAGATGTTAAGTTTCTTAAGGACTGTTTACCATGTAACGAAATTTCTCTCTTGTGGCAATAAATGTTCAAATGCAAGTGCATCTGTTTGTCTTGGTGGCTTGGGTTTTACAGGAGTAAGGATGGGTTCTTCAGGTGAAAGGTCATTGTCTGACCCTTGAAGAAATACTTGATCACCAGGCTGCTTTCTGTCCTTCAGTGTAAGACTGTGCTTTTGTCAATTACAGTGTTTCTTTCCACCAAAGGTAGTTTAAAGGTGGCAGCTTGCCGTTGCTGGATGTGAACCTTAAATCCAAGTGTGCTGGTGGATGGATTTGACTCAGATGCCAAAGAGAATTTATGCCCAGTTGTTAAAATGTGCTGCCTTCTCTCCTCTCGTAGACACAAGAGAATAGCCTTTGTTCAGGTACAGCATAGTAATTCCACAGGAAAATACCTGAATATTTCCAGACACTTCACACCAGCATTTCTTGTGGTTGTCAGAGGCTGAGGAATGGATTCAAGAGCAGTTAGTGACTGGCCATAGCCATGATAATCCTGTTGCTGAGTTACTTTTTTCTGTGTTTCTCTCATCCCAGTCTGACACTTGCCTGCAAGTGTCTTTGATTAAGGATATGAGTGACTTTGTCTGTGCTATTGATCAGAATAACTTACCAGCACTTAATTTACGGGTCTCACAAAAGTGCCTTTGACATGGTGAATTGTGCTCTGTTGTTCAGGTAATTGGGTTGTCAGGAAATGGTATTGGTTACCACAGCGTTGTCTCTCATATAATATTGGCCTGTTTCACGGAAATGGACAAAATATTTTAGGCTTCCAGTTCCCAGGATGTCATGAAGACTAAGGATGAAATAAGCATTCTTCTTGATAGCAGTGACCATAGTAACTACATTTTGACTGCTGTATGTTGATTTCACGTCCCCGATTTCTGTAAAAAAAGAAAATTACTTTTCCTGTACTTGCAAGTTCAGGGGGCTTTGTAGTTGCCAGCATTTGCAGATTCAGCTTAAAATAGGGCAGAAACATGCTGCTTAGGACAGTATTCTTGCTAACAGTGAGATTCAGAATCTTATAATTGGGGTTTTGATGTCTGAGAAGGCTAGAACAAAGCTCACCATTTTTTCTGGGTACATTGCAAAGATGACAAAGATAAACTTGGTTCTGTTGCACCACTAGAGAACACACAAAACACACAGAAACAAATGGGAGAGAAAATTGCAAACAAAAAAACCTTGTGAGGCTGAAAAATGAAAGCAGCTCAGCAGCTCACTTTAGGTGTGCATGAAGAGCTCCTACCTGAAGAAGTCTGGAATCTTGTTTTCCTCTAATGTGGCTAAATGGGAATTTCCTAATTGAAATTACAGGAGGCAAAGAAATTTTTTAGCTTAAGACAGAAACAGCAAATAATCCTTTCTGATGATGTTTTTCTCTGGCTGTTTCTGCATGTGCTGTGTTTCAATACATGTATGTTGGTCATACAGTGGTACAGCACTTCTAACTCACTGTTCATTTCCCCAAGTGAGAGGGAAACATGTGAAGAAGGTTTGCTTTCTCTTCTGGTTTGTGGATCTAGATCAGTGGGAGGGTTGATACTACTAGCAGCTGCAGGGAAGTTTAGGTGATTAGAGAGCTGTGTTTTCGCTTTGAACACAGTGAAAATTGGGGCAGTTCTCTCTATGAGTATGTTTCACTGCTCGTGTCCCATTACTGTGAGGTTCATTCTGTATTTGTCTCCTGCTGCCCCAAGAGAATGGCACTGACACAAGGATTCAGTAAAGGTAGCAAAACCTGCATTTGGTCAAAGTCTGGAAGAATAGAAGAGCACAGATTGGGAATATTTGATGGGGAATCACTGCAGGGAGATGCAGTGTGTGATGCCGTATACACAGCAAAGCACTTTTGCACAAAGCTTGTGTCACAGCTTTCTCCCTCAGGATTGGGAGTCAAATCTCTAGAACTTCAATATGGCTATAGCCAGGGGCCAGTCTGGCTGGCTAGGGTGTGCTTATCTGGCCAGCCACAAGGAGGAGTACATGTACTCTCTTGGCACCTGCATTGGCGGCCTGTGGCAGCTTGAATGGGCCATGGGACTGGAGATGGCCCTACCAACTGGCTGATGGGCTTTGGTTCTCTGTAGGTCATGCAAGAGCAGTGCTGAGTGCCGTTGGGGGATTTTGTCTATATCCTGCTAGCTCTGGAAGTCTCATCTCGGGAAATGCCAAACCTTTTTGATTCCCATGGGAACAACAATCCCATCTTTCAGCAACCCACGTGACTGCTCCATGAGTTCTGTGTCAAACAGAACTGGTCAGATTCTCATGTGGTTGGAATGAGGGAGCTGCACTGGTAGGAGAATGACAACCTTCAGAAGCTCTCTGGCTGATGACCACATGAGTTTCTGTTTATGCAGGGCTAGTCTGGAAGAACTCCTTGAAAGAACTCGGTGCTTACACCAGGAGTTTGTCCACCCAGCAGCTTTGTAAACCCTGGGGGGAATGGTTAAGGAATGGCTTTTTTCTGCCCATTTCAGTCCAGGCCCAGTACTGATAGCTGAAGGAAGGCTGTGGGCAGCCCCCCTCTGCCATTGCTTCTGTAGAAGCTCTGTGATTCTTAGAACTCCCCTGAGTTTTGGATTATCAAACACCACTTGTTGCAGCTGCATCAACTGCAGAATGGCTCATTTACTGAGCGGAACAACAGGCTCCTGTTTGGGTGAGATTCCACTGGCAGTCCGTGCCTGACCTGGAGACCTTTGATATTTTGGCTGGCAGACTAGTTGTCTGTGCCCTGCTTGGTATTTCCCTGTAAAATATGCTCTAGGTTGTCCTTTCTTTAGGAGACATTACCCTTTCTCCCACTTGTTCCTGAGTCCAAGCATCACTGCAAATGCTCTTGGCTGGAAGGTTCACCCCTCTCTGCACTGAGCATGCAAACCCACTACTTGCTGCTTCCTCACCAGGCAGCTCAGTGTTCCAGCTCAGGAGATGTCTCTGAAGTCCTGCAGCTGGACACATCTGCATTTCCAGCTTTGCTTCCTGGAAGGGATGTTTTAAATGTACAGTACAACTGCATAGTGCCAGCATCAACACGAGCTGGAGAGGCCCAAGATACTGGGACTGCTGTGGGCTTGTATTTCCAGTGCATTCTAATACTGCTGGTTGGTGTGGTCATCTTTGCCTAGTGTTACGCAGGGATGACAAGGAGGAGTTTGTGAATTTTTCTCATGAGGAGAATACACTGGCTTATAGCAAGCTTACCTTTTGATCTGGTTGATATTTTGATGTACTTCTTGCCTTTTGATCTGGTTGATATTTTGATGTACTTCTTGCCTTTGAAATTACATGGGGTTTTCTTTTTCCTCCTTTTTTTTTTTTTTTAGAGGAAAAGGTTTAGAGAGACATGGAGCTTGAAAGAATCATTCGAGACACGCTGACACGCTTCATCCAGTCCCACATCCCTGCAGCAGACCTCAGGTATGTTGAGTTAGCAAGATCCAGTATCATTGCTCTAGATTGAACTTTGCATTAATTGTCCCTCTACACATTATACTGAACTCTGTAGATTTCCTGTACTTTGTGTTACCTTTCCTTAAGTCAGATACAGGATGCAGATAATTTGCACAGGCTCTGATGGGAATGCTTGAATAACTATCTAGTAATGTAATTTCTTTGATGACCAAGATAATTAATTTCCTGTCCAGTAATATACATTAGAATATGGAATTCTCTTCATTCCACAGAGCTCCCTAAGGGCTTTCTGAGCAGCCTAACACTATGTCAGAGCTCTCCATATTTTGAACTCTGCCTGCATGCAGAGATACAGCTAAGTTGAGGCTGGAACACAGCAGCTGGTTTGGCAGCTGGTGGCAGCAGTGACACAAATGTGGAGAGCAGCAAGCAGAGAATACTGCATCCCATAGAAATAGCAGCTTGACAGAATATGATGACCCCACCTGAAACACCAGTCAGCACAGAAAAGTGAGGGTTTGAGCACTTGGAATATTTTGGTTAGCTCAGCTGAAGCACCTGCAGGAGCACAGCGTCTGGGCACAGGCTGGGGCTTTCCTTCAGTGCTGCCCAGGACAGCAGTGCAGTGTTTCATCTGTAAATGCTTCCCAATCAACCACTGACCAGCTGCTACCTGGCTTTACTGGTGGGATCTGCCCAAGATACAGTCCACAGTGGTCCTTCTGCTTCTCTATTAGAAAGAGACAAGGTTAGATGGAATGGGATGGAAAGAGAGAGAGAAAAAAAGTGCCTGCTGACTCTGCTGCCACATCCCATTTGTCTCTGTCTCCAGTGGGATGGATGATGTTTTCTTCTGCTATATCACGGGTGTCCTGGAAGAGCTGGGCTCACCAGAGTCCTCTGAGGAGACTTTTGACATGGACACTTTTGTGGAAATGATGGAGGCGTATATCCCTGGCTTTGCAGAAATCCACAGGTATGTGAATGTTATTGCTTTGTACGTGCATGCCATGCACTGGGGGCCTGGACCCAAGCCCCTCAGTATGATAAATTCGTGCTGTACCGAGTTGAAGATGTATTGGTACCAAGCCTGTGCTATTGTGATTAAGACAGTCTTTCCCTGAATACACAGATGCTAATCCCAGTATAGTTTGCAAGTAGGTCCTTTGCTATCTGAAATGCCAGTTAATTTTGTTGGGCTGCCCAACAAGCCTTGTCTTTCTGTAATGAGGTAGCTAAGTAGGATAGGCTACTGTTGTTATTCCTCGCACTAATTTTGCAGCTTCTGTCTCTTACAGTGGGGATGTTTGTGAAATGATGTTCTCTCTCTCAGAGAGGCTTGGTGAAGCTCGCAACAAAGGTGAGTTACACAGACAATTTCAGCACAAGAAGGTATATTCTGCACGTGTTTTCAGTCTTAGTATTTGGAGCTGAGCAATGTCACAGGATAAAATACAATCTTGTTTGCCACAGTTAGGCTCTCAAAAGGGAACCTGAATTGATTGACCCTTTTTTTGGTTTTGTGTTCAGTCAGGTTTTTGATATCAATATATGTGAGGTTTGAGTCATGTGGAATACTGTCCAAGACATACTGGGGTGAAAAAACACTTGATCAGATCTCCAAACACCTCTGTTGAGATCACATCCAGAGTAATAAGGAAGAAATGGCAGATACAGTGCTGCTTGCTGAAATTCTGCTCTGGGTTAATTCTGAAAGTGAGGATTTCTGCCTGCCTCTGTTAGCCATCTGCCTAAGCAACACCACCACTGGGTGGCCCATGTCAGGTGCATCATCAAGTAGAAAATCCAGCTGATTGCTTGTATCACTTCTAGGCTTTCAGCATCCTCAAAGCTCACTTCCTGTTCACCCATGAATCCTGGCATGGCTGCAGAATCAGCAGTGATGTGCCCTGGCCTGCACAATGCAGGACTGCAGAAGACTGCGTTATCCCAGTGGCCCTTTCTAACCTCAGCATTCATGATCAGCTGGATTGCTGTGTTAATCAGCTCCAAAGGTACTTCCCACTAAAGAACAGACAGGTGAAGTGCTTGGATATTAAACCTTTCAGGACATACCAGTCTTGGTTTTGCTTATCTAGCAACATTACTGCTGTCTTGCCAGAAGGCTACACAGCACAGAAGAGTGTAGACAGTCCTGTCTTTTATCTTACTTGCTGCTTTCTGGAACTTGACAAAATCTTCTGCTCTGGTCCCTACATCTTCTTTTTGAGGATCCTAATGTAGCCAGAATGTGAAAGGACAGCGCCATCCCAGTTTTAGAGAGGTCAGGACAGAGGTGAAACAATTATAGTGACATAGAAAGAGCCTGTAAAGAAAGATGCATCAGAGTAACCTGACCACAGGATGTGCTGGCTCACATAAGCCTGGGGACTACCACAGTGTATTCCCAAATTTAAAATCAAAACCATGCCTTAGTTCAAAATCAGAGCAAACATCATTCTTAGAAATGTTAACAAAAATGCCATAAGTATCCACAGCCAAGGCATTAGAGAGCTGAGAATTGACAGAATTGAATTCACAAGCAGCCTGCACCCTGTAAGACCTGGAAATGCAGCATTCAGAAGCTCCAGCATGCGCTAGCACTGCTTACCTGCAGGTCAGGATGAGGAGAGTAGCTGTTGCCTCTGAGGGCAGGAGGAATAGTAGTGCTGTCCAGTCTCATCACTTAAGAAAGGATTTGCTTGGCACACAATGCGCTAGCAATCTAATGGCAACAGAAAACAGAGCTCTAGCCTTAGTGGGACTGTTCCTCAGGAGATATCACTATGTCTTTAAGAAAAACCTGGCCAAAAGGCTGTGGAAAATGGAAGTGAAGCACCCTCTGAAGACCTGACCAAGGGCCAGGAGCCTGGAGCTGGAGCCTGCAACGGGGAAGGGCAGTGCACTCTAACAGACGGAGCCGGGGCCCAGGTATGAGCACCCTGCAGAGGAGCAGGAGCAGTGGGGACAGTCAACCAGCACTAGGCTACCAGCACCACCTGAGGGCGTTTTCTGGCTCTGGAGGGAATGACAGCATAGGCTGTGACAGCATCACTGGTGTCTGTGATCTCCATGGTATGGCCTGAGCAAGACTGCATAAATGGAAAGAGAAAATTACGTGCTGACAGAAGAACATGAGCCATCACTCTGGCTCATCCTTTCCACCCACTGGAAAAGATGAGCCAGAGCAATGGTTGAGAGAGCCTGTCCCAGTGCCCTCAGAGATCCCACAGCAGCACCATGGGGATGCCTCTACAGCACTCCACCTCGCTTCACCCTGTTCCCCTTGCCTCACTCAACAGTTTGAGGTGGATCACCATTTCTCTCCCCAGCTGTCATACAGTATCTGCACAGGAAGCAGTCCCATCTCTCTGTGTGTCAGTCCTGAAGATGCCAGTCCAGACCCTCAATGACTATGCTGTGCGTTTACAGAGCTTTACAGCACTGAGTCATTGGCCCAGTGGTCCTGATCCTGCAGCACCCTTCAGCATGACCCATGCCACAGGCATTGCAGCACCTGGCAGATCCCCCCCCTCACCTCCTTCCCTCACACTCTGCTTGCTCTTTTTCCAGTATTTACCTCTTCCTGCTCTACAGTGCAATGATCCTGCATCCACAGGCTTCTAGCAAATGCTGCTGCTGTGCTTCCTTCTGATGTAGCCACAGGTCACTGCTTAGCAGTCCCTTCCCTTTCTGATCAAAGCAAATACAATTTCACAAGGTGAGCAGGAGTTCAAGCATTACACCACAGCGTCCAGAAAGCTCACTCCTATGGAGGCACATAGCATGGCCACAGTTGAATCAGTTCATAGCAGCCCTACTTTAAAGAGTGCTGAAATAGAGAGGGAGATTAAGGAAGAGTGATTCTTTGTCCTTGCAAAGATACGATCCCCTCTTAGCTTTGGGAATGGTATTTAGTCATGTTTGTATGGAGAGAGAGCCTTCAGCTAAGGGCAGGCTGAGTTTCCTGACAATGCAAAACCAGAAAGGCCCTTTTCAATAGCTCACCGTATCCCCACCTTACCTCTGTCTCTTGCTCCAACTAGGAAGGCAATAACTTGAAGGATGGTGTGGAGCTGCTGCTGGAGATGTTCCCGGCTTGTACCATGAGCCAGGCAGAGAAGGCGCTCGCCATGGCCTTGGGGAACTTGGAGGAGGCAGTGCAGTTAATTGTGGAGGAGAAGGTGGAAATTGGCCCAGCAGGTGCGAGTGTGAAGGTACAGTACTCGTAGCTGGGTGGCAGCAGGCCAGGGAGCAGGGCAGAGCTGAGAGGTACACGAGTGTCCCCACTCTGCTGCAAGCAGCTTTAACCACAGAAACTCCCTGTGCAATGAGCCAGGAGGATCACCCAGAACAATAGCCCCTCTCCCTTCCCTTTGCTCTGTGCCCACCGCGGAGCCAGCACCCCAGTGGAGCTATGGCTGGCACCCTGCTTCCCACAGGAGCTGGAGTGCTCCACCAGCAGCTGGGCTCACCAAGCTAGCAGGGATTAGGTGTACACCCCACATGTTGTGCCACTCACACACCACCTTGTCTCTTCCCAGGAACTGGCACGGTCTCGCAGAGCACCCAACCACGAGGAACTCAAACAGGTTATCCTACAGAAGTAAGTACCCAGCAGCAGAGAACCCCTCATTTTGCTCCAAATAAAGGAAGAGAGGAAGAGGTGACAGTTTGGGGAAGGCCAGAATGACACTGTAGTCTATAAAGAACTTGGGGTGTACAATGTTTAGCAAGGATGCTGTGAAGCTGATCTAGGTATAGCTGAATGCACCTACAAATAGAACCATCACGTGGGGAAAAAAAATAGGTTTGGGTTTGTTTTAGAGCTGTGGCACAGAAACAGGTTACCTGCACCAGCGGGGTCACAGCGCTGGCTGTGTGTGAGGTTTCAGCCTCCTGCAGGTACAGTGTAAGTCACAGTACTGCCAGCTGAGGTCCTGGTTAAAAGTTCAACACACAAACATCATGCTGCAGCTCAGGTAACACGCTGTGACTAGTAAATCTACAGCAGCTCATTCATACCCCCATCCTTGGAGACAGTCCAGACAGGGCTAAAGATACCTTTAAGAGACTGTGTGTACAGCAACATTGGGAAGATTAAATCTCACTTGTTGAACATGTGAATTCAATACATTTAAAGAAACCTCACTGAAGTCCCCCTATGGACTTCTTAGGAATGAAAGTGGCTTTAGACTGGTTTACCTTTATTCATTTCCAAAAGCATTTAATTTTCAGTAGGAGAACCCACACTGTGGTTTCATCGATCTGCTTTAAGACCTCAGCTTTCACCGATGTCCTGTGGGCATGCAGATTGCACATGTCTATCCAGCCACATCTTTTCCACCACTTTACATCCTCCCCAGTGACAGGATGGGGAGACAATCAGTGGTCTAAGGAAGATAAAGCAAAGCAGAATGGCATCCAAGCAGAATTAGCAATCCTTGTCGTTGCCCATCTCCTGTGCAGGCCTGTTTCAGGGTGACAAGCAGGGGAACAAAAAAGCCCAAGCTGGTATTTATGTTTCTGGGAACTTCACTTTAATGACATTTTGGCAACGTCCTGTACTTTAAACATCACCCAAGCACAGGTACAGAGAGCAGATTACCATAGCTGAAGATACATGTGAGCAACTATACTAACTACTGAGGGAGAAGTCATGGTGAGTTGTGCTGTCCGCCTGCTAAGCCAGCACCAGTCTCAAGAGTAGTAACTCAGCAGTACAGCAAGCAAATGTTTGCGCCCTGATGTTTCAGTCATATAGGGAATGAGGTGATGCTTTTATGAAGTTGCTTCCAGCACAGACCTGTTTCACAGTCAAGTAGTAGGTGAAGCATGAAAGGAACACCATCTCTTCAGGGCAGAAGCAGCCAGCTTGGTCCTGTAATCTCAGCTCTGTCTCCTCTGGCTGCCATCAGCTGGGCTGAGAAGAAGCAAAGCTGCCCCAATGGCAGAGCACACCAGACCCAAGCACCTCTTCCAGTTCTGCAGTGCCCATCAGCATTCTCAGCAGCCCAAGTTCTCGATACCATTCACGTATGGCCAAGGATGCTACTCCAGGAGAATCCTGATAGGTTCTTTTCAGAAGGATGACAATGCTTCTTGCCCATTTCATCCAGGGGATAACCTTAAGTGCTTCTAGCTGCAATCCAGGCACACAGGATACATTGTACAGCCACAAACCAGCCAGAGGGAAAAGGGCATAGGCTATGAACAGCTCCAGGCAATGCCTGTTACAGTCTTCACTAAATGTGTCTTGTTTCAGATATATGATGGTGGATAGTGCAGATGATCAGAAAACCCATCGACCAGCTCCACCCAAAGAGGTAAGAAGAGCAGTCCCAGCTCACCAGCAGTTTGAATGTCCTTTGGCTACAAGGTTTAAAAATCAGGCTGCAAGTCCAGAAAACAACACGGCAAAACAGAGCAGGAACACTCCCAGAGCCCACTAGTAAGCAAAGAAGGAAGATTAGCTTAGCTAACGGGTGGCAGATCTGTCAGTTTCTACCATTCCTGACTAGCATGGGCCTTGCCCATCAGACAGCTTCCTTCCAGTTTTGCCCGAGATTCCCAACACAAAAGATGGGTAAAGCAGCCCACCCCAGTCTTCTTCTGCCCCCTGACAGCACAGCTCTGCTTCTGCTTGTCCCCTCCCTTTCCCTAGCAGCATGGCTGGCCACCCATTTGGTGTTAATATCTTTCCTCTCCAGGCTCCCAAGAAGTTGATCCGCTATATTGATAACCAGGTGGTGAGTACAAAGGGAGAGAGGTACAAAGACATCAAGAAGCCTGAGAGCGAGGAGATGAAAAGAACCTACATTAGCCTCAAACCAGCCAGGAAGTATAAGTTCCACTGACAGCCAGGTCCTCCTGTTCTTCAGCCTCCACCTCACCAGCCAGGCTTGGCAGGATGGTCACACAGCACTAGGAATGAGGGGACTCCTCCACCTGCCACTAACTGGAACTAACCTGGGAGCCAGGACACTACTTTCAGCTTCCTCAACTAACCTGGCTGAGGGGAGACCTCTCCTTGTGTAGCTGTCCCTCTGCCCCCAGGGGCACACTGCAGTGGTTCTCCAGGGCCTGGGCATTCTCTGCTATTCCTTGCATGGGACATTTTTAGATCTAAGATGTGGCTTGTGCTTTTGCAGCAATGTTTTTACAAGTCTGCACTGTTGCTTTAAACTGAGTGCCAGTATTAATAAAGATGATGTGAGTCAGTGTGTAGTTCAGCTGGAGCATGCATATGCTTTGTGGACACGACCTCCAATCCCCCTGGGGCCAAAGGGAAGAGCAGGGTCATTCTCTCTTCCGCTGTTTATTCTCTTCACATTCATCACAAGATGTAGCTGCTGTTCGGTTAACCACCTGGCAGATACAAGGGCTGAGGCTGAACTCCAGACCAGAGATAGGCTCCCTGCCAACACCACCTGCAGCACTCCATAAGCTCCAGCTGACAGCATGGCAAGGGCTCCTGTGATTTCTCAACAGTATTGGATGCCAAAGCTTCAGCCATGCGACATGGAGCAGGATATAATAGCTAGCCTGGGCACTACTGAAATGTTGTCAGAAACTGGGGGGAAAACAAATAGGAATGACCAACCGCTTTCAGTGACAGCATAGCTAGGTCTGGTGTTTTTCTGTCAATGAAACTGCAGTTAGGAGCAAGTTCCCCATGAGAACAACTCTCACCTTGCACCAGCCCAAACCAGCACCCTAGGCCTGGGCCATGCCAGCTCTTTGGTGTCAGGCTGACTAGTGGCTGCAGGCTGGAGCTGGACTCACTCTGCCCCCCTCCTCCTGCAGCACAGAGGGGCCTGCCCTCTCCCAAGAGGAGGGATGACAGCTTTTCTCCTTCACTCCAGCTGGGCTGGTGTGTTCCACAGCTCTGCTGGCATGCCCTCCACAACACCCCAGGGGACAGTCCCCATCAAAGACTTTCCTCTCTCGGGACAGCTGCCATTTAGAGATTTAAAATACAACAAATAATAAATCCTATCTATTAGCTGGCCTGGCCAAGGCCTGTTCAGCACCATGGTGTTCCTGCAAGTCACTCGCTCCCTCCCCACTGCAAAGGGAGTTACTTTCCCCAGAGGCACCAATGAAGCCCACTCATGAATACCCACCCTGAGGCTGCTAAACAGCCCCAGAGGAAAGAGTGAGCCCCACTCAGGCCAGCCTTGCCAATGGGACCAACCTCTCCCTCTGCATATCTTCAAAGCAGCTGGTTCCGGCATCCTCCCAGGATCCCAGTGTCTTGTCAGTCTTCCCCCCCCCCCAGCAGCAGCACTTCTAGATCTGAAGGTTGATGAAAGGGGCGAAGCCAACCACATCCTGCAGGAGAACAAGAGCCCTCTGCAGTGGAGGCTCCACATCCAGCTCCACCCCACGGCTTCGGAGGATGCTCAGGCTGGACTCAGCCACGTTGTGGCAATGCTTCACTTTCAGCGAGCGCAGCTTGGGACAGTATTCAGCCAGGACCCTGTCAAGAAAGAGCACGTGCAAGTTGCGTGCCAGGACTCTTAAGTGCACTGCTCACCCTCTTCTCTGCTCCCAGAAGCCCAGCACTCATCACTGTGCCACAAGTACCAACCTTGAGGAGCAGTATCCTGGTGGTCTAAGAGAAACTCCAGGGACATGGGTGGGTCCCAAACCTACCCTCCATGACATGCTGGGAAACCTGCTGTTAGTAGCCTCTCTTGAAGGGCCTGTTAGTGTCTTCTCCCCCAGTCTGAGCTCTCATTGCTTTTAACATGAAGAAATCTAACTTTTCCTCTTCGTGTCTCTTCTACTTCCCCCCCCAGACACCTGCCATCCCCATGCCAGCTCCCCAGGTTGCTTAGTACCTGATGGAATCATTTTTCACTCGCAGACACCCTGTGAGGTCCAGGTGTTCCAGCTCAGGGCAGCACTTGGCAATCTCCTCGACCGCTACATCACCCACATTGGCATTGACAGCCAGCGACAGGGACTTGAGCCTGCTGCACTTCTGCACCAGGTAGCAGATGGCCTCGTCCTTCAGCTGGCGACAGGCCGTCAGGTCCACAGCCTCCAGCACCTTGCAGTGGTCAGCCAGGCTGCGCAGGGACAGGCTGTCTACCCACTCACAGTGGGCCAGGGAGAGCTGGCGCAGGCTGGGGCAGCTCAGTGAGATGGCCACCAGTGCATGGCGGCTGAGCTGGGCGCAGCCCTTCAGCTGGATGTGGTGCAGGTGGTGGTTCTGCCCAATGACCGGGAGCAGCTCCCCATCTGTCAGCCAGTCGGAGCAGTTCTGGAGCGCCAGCTGCTGCAGTACTTCGTTGTCCTTCAGCAGGTTAACAAAAGCAGCTCGAGGGATGGGAGGTCCAATCTGCGTGGGGAACCCAGGAAGAATGACGTGTGCCCCAGGGCTTCAGATCACCTGATCCTCACCAAATACTCTCTCCCCTCCTCTCTTCCACTGTGACAGTGGTGACCAAAGACACTCCCTCTTCTCATTACAGAGTAAACCCTACTGTCAGGCTTTCCTCCCCTTATGCCAAGGCTACTGCCACAAGCTAGAATATGCTTGGGCTTCTCCATCCCACATCATCACCCCTGCATTTACATATTCGTGATGAACTCCACACCTCTGCTCTTCAAATACTCTGCTAGACCACTCTGTCCTCACAGAACAGCAGCTACTCCATCCTTTCCAAATCCCAGGCAGTGCCTCCCAGGGCAAGCATAAGCTTTCCCTGAAGATGAGGGACAGAATTATCTTCCACCAGACCCACCCTAATGCACAGCCTCTGTGAGGAACAACAGGCTATGCCACTCAGGACTGGCTTTCTCCTGCCAGCTGGTGCTCATAATGGCCCAGGTGGAGTTTCCTGGCTCACTCCTCCCAGTGCCTCTTGCTAAAGACATTGGCATTGCTGGGTCCTGAATCACTGCCTCTCCTCCTTGGGCCCATCTGTCCAGTCTGACACCCAAGCCATTAACCCAAGCTCCTGAGCAGAAACCAGCCTCCTTGTCAGGGTGTTCTTCGCCTCACATAGTCAGATGCACCCCTGTTAGCTCCAGATCAGTAGGACATCTGTGTCTCCCCCAGCCTCAGAGCCATCCAATACCTGGCTTGAGTCAAAGCAGCGCATATTGGCCAGGTACAGCTGGATGAGAGACTGGAACGACTTGCTGACCCTCTGCAGGCTCAGGAGCTGCTGCAGGGGCAGATGACAGAGGATATGTGGAACTAAGATGTCTTCCCAGGGCAGGTCCAGGAGGCATCCCCTGGAGGGCGTCAAACTCATCATCAGACGTCAGGGAGCCAGGCTACAGTGGGAGCCAGGCTAGATGTCCTCACACCTACTGCCAGGTGCCTCTAGGAGGAACAGCCAGAAAGAAAAGACTCAGCAGTGTCTCCCACCATCAGCCCGAAGGGTAACACCCCTTGGCCGTCAGCAGGGCAGGCACCTGCCACCTGCATCACCTCCTCCCCAGCCTGGGACGTTCACTGCTCAGGCATCCAAGTCCACCTGACTGCACCGCCCTCGGGGTAGGGACTTCCCACCAGCCTCTCGAGGTGTTCCTGTCCCTCGGCGAAGCAGCAAGCAACTGCTGCAGCATTACCGCATCACCTGCACAGCAGCTGTGCCTCCCTTCCACGGCTAAGCATCGCTCCACCTGGCAGCTCGTCCCCTGCACCCGGTGCCGAGCCACTCGGACCCTTGCGAGGAGAGAGCAACAACTCTCCGGACTCCGCGAAAACGGTCTCACTCCAATGAGGCCACAGCCTCGGGTTGCCAGAGGAGGAGCAAGAGCCGAGGAGGAAGCAGAGGGGTCCCGGCAGCCTGGAGCCTCCCGAGCTGCGGTTTGACACGACCTCAGCAGAATTCGCAGCTGGGGGATGGGGGTGTAGGACGACACTCCCGCCCAATCATTCGTCCCCCACCGCCCCTCGCTCACCCCCTGAACGGCCCAGCTCCTGGGCTCCCGCCCCGCCGCCGCAGCGAGGGGGCCGCAGGAGCCCCACCAGGGCCTGCACACCCTCCCTCCGCGCCCCCCTGCCGCAGGGCCCCACAGCGATGCGACTGCCCTGCCCAGCGCCCCCAGCCCGATACCTGCCGCCCCCAGGCGCTGCCCCAGCCGCTCCATCCGCCTGCACCTCACCCAGACGCTGGCGTCCAGCCGTAACGTCACGCCGGCGGACGGAAGTACGCGTGCCCGGCCGCCCCGCCCCCGGCCCCGCCCCGTTACCTCGGTCGGCAGCAGCGCGCACGTTACCGGGGTTCGGCCGGAGACCTCGTACAGCGGCAGCGCTAGGGGCGGCGGGGACGGCTCGGCCCTGACAGGCCGGGACACCGGGCGGAGCAGAGTGACTCCGGTCCTGCGGGCGCCCCGACGGTCACAGGTTCCACCAGTGCCGCAGCGGCTCCCGCAGGCTGCTGCAGCGGCGCGGCTCTCACACCAGCCCCGGTACAACGGCTCCCCGTGCGCACCCGCTTCCCCGCGCACACCACCACTCCCAGTCCCTCAGTTATCCCAGTTCCCCCGCGCACACCAGATCCCCAGTTCCCCCGTGTACACCGGACGCTCCAGTCCCGCGGCTCCCCGGCTCCCTGGTACACACCGGCAGCCCCGGTTACCCGGTCCCCAGCGTACGCCCCTGCCCGTGGCAGGCCGATTGGCGCATGCGCAGCACGGCGGCGCTGTCCGTTCAGCACCACGCGGAGCCGGGACCCGCCGGGACCCGCTGCTGCCGGTGAGCGACGGCACCGCCCCCCGGCCCCGACAGATCCCCCAGCCCCGGCCTGGCCCCCAGCACCCTACCCAGTCCCGCTGCTCTCCCAGCTGGCTCTGCCTCCCACTCCGCGCCCGCAGAGCCGAGGTACCCCCGGGAAGGGCCGGTCCCCGGGGCTCAGTTCTCACAGCACCCCCGACCGGCAGCCGCCATTACCGGCCTGCCTCCCCTTGCCCCCCTGCCCCTCCCCTGGGTCTGGGGCTGGACGGTACTGCTTGCTGCAGCTCGCTCACCCCGCCTGCATCCCCCCCCCGCCAACCGGCTCCTCGCGCTTTGCTCCCCCACCGATGCTCCGCCTGTCCCCGTAGCCCCAGGGTGCGGGGTCCGCCCCTTGCCGGCAGCACCTGCCGAGAAGCGGCCCGGGCTCCTGCCGGCGCAGTTGCCATAACGACTCGGCAGAACCAGACTCTGCTATTTCCCCTCCGCTTCCGGTCTGGGGGATAGCCCCGTATCCCATCAGTACGGCACTCGTACTGCCCACACCAGCCCTGGATGGGTGACTCCATCCCTGTCTCGGATCCGAGCCCTGCCGCCTTGTGCAGCATCAAGCTGCAGATCACTGCTGGCAATGGGCACTATAAAAAGATCCACCTGCCAAAAAAAGCAGCACCCAGTGAAGGAGTTCCACAGCCCTGGTCCCAAATTCCCTGGAACAAGTCCTGGGTTCCCTGGAAAGCAATGACCTGTCTATGCACCCTTGTGTGTTCTTTCCCTCCCAATGTGGAGGCATCCCTCAATGGGGAAAGGTCTTCTTACCCTATTGCCTCTCCTCTGGTGGTAGCTACCCATGTTACCTCTCTGTCCCTGAATGTGTAGACCCTGAGAGTCCAAGTGGCTCCCAGTAGCACGGCACTTTCCTCACTTACAGAAGAACAAGTGAGGCAGGGATTTTCAGTTTTCTTAAGGAGCTGAGAATGCCCCCAGCCATGGCCTAGGACAACGCTTCCTTCCTCTGCAGTGGGGGCACAGAAAGCTCTGGGAGTGCTGATCCTGATTCTAGACTGGGAGGTTCATTTTGCCTTCAGGAGGTTTCAGCCTTGTGCTCACTCTATTCTTGAGTTCCCGCTGTGAAATAAAAGTGTAACATCTGGCAGGGAGTCCCTTAATATCGTCCCTGACTGTGGCTGAAACTGGCTACAAGGAGGCTTTTTGGAATAGCAGTCTTGGTCTCGATAGGAGGTGAGGGAGCACCAGCGAGCAAGGGATTGCGACGCTCAATTACATCTGCCCTTCACTATGCCAAAACAAACCTGGCTGGGAGCCCCCTGGTTGTGCTGAGTCCTTCCTCAGAGGAGCTGCGCTGTGGATTGCTTGTTATCCTTCCTGAGCAACATGTGTGCTGGACTGGCAAGTGGGGCCTGCCCTGCTTCCCCACCAACCTCTGTTTATGTTTTTTTCATTTTGTCTGATCCAGCTGGGATGGCTAAATCACTTCCCTGGCATCCTGCTGGTAGCAGGGCTCAGAAGAGGGCTGAGAGCCCTGACAGATTCCAGGTACTGCAAGGATGTTGGGAGGCACTGTTAGAATAAAGACAGAAGTGACACATGGTTGTGTTTGGCCTTTTCCTGGCTTGTGCTGCACGTGGAGAAGGTGAAGAATCTAGTGCCAAGGCAGAGCCTTAAGAATTGCTTAGTGTTGGGCCATCTCCACTGAGCCACTTAACGGCACACCTCAGGAATCACACCTAATCCAGCTCACTTCAGCCTGCTTTCAGGACAGCAGTCACTGTGTCAGGGCTGGGGCACTGCAGCCTCTTAGGCAGTGATGTCTCTTTTCCAGATGCGGCACTCAGGGTCAGAATTACCCTGGAAAAAACCAACAGCTTCTGGATCCCTAACACAACACTGCAGCAAGTGTAGTGTGGTGCTTGCTCTGACAAACCTCTTTAGCCCCTGCACCCAGAGCAGCCTGAGTTTGCTGACTCAGCATTTAGTGGAGTGCAAGCAAGGTGAGGAAGAGAAGGGTGAACATGCCGGCTGTGTCAGGGCACAACAACAGCAGCTGCCTGCCAGCCAGAGACTAGCCACTCAATACCTGGCCAGTGCCCAGAGGGGGCAACCAGGGTCAAGCACAGCTTTACAATGAGCAAGCAGGGCCACGGCAATGGGGTAGGCCTGAGGTTCACCTAGGACATCAATCAACAGCAGAGGGTCCAGATCATCAGTGCCCATAGCCCACCATAAGAATAGCTTAGTTTAGCTAAGTTGGAGACCAGCACTCCTACAGCGCTGCATAACAGGAACCAAGAGTCCCAGGCTGAGCTTAAGTAGAGCCCCAGTCCTACAGTCAGGAGTGGTGGAGGCTCCAGATGAGGCTGATTAGGACCACTAAAGTTTACTAGCATCCTCAGGGTCCTGACAGCTGGTGGCCTGTGGAGGAGTTAGTAGGTAGGTAGGGAGGTTGGTTGGTTTTAGGCTATGGCTACTGAGACGTATGTGCCATGTAGTAGGAGTCATGGACAGTTTCCAGCTGGGAAATGCTCAGACTGTTCTCTTTCTTCTCCACAGGTTGACTACAGATACAGAAAGAGCATCAGAGCCTGTTACTGCCTTGTAGGACTGTATGTGAGACACAGCTTTACACCATCAAGATGTCTGGTGGAGCTAGCAACATAGGAATGCATCAGTGGTAAGGATCCCAAACTGGTACTATTTTTGTGCTCATGCCTGTAAAGTTTTCCTGTATGCAAAGTGGATGTAGTACAGTTGTACAGTACTGCAGCGCAGGGCCTGGGTGGTGTTATCCACTGTAGCTCAGCCATGAAGGGACAACTCAAAGCAGGCAAGCTTGAAGGACCAGAGCTTTGTTCTGCTCTGCCCAGTCAAGAATTGCAGCAAGCTTCTGCCTTTTTGGTGGCATATGCTTTGCCAAAGGTGGATCTGCATTTTTCTTGAGAGGTGTCTGGAAGTCTCCTTTCTAGGCTTCAGCTAGATGCAGACAGCTGCAAACTAGCCTGCTGAAACAGCTTCTAGAGTTGACGCTCGTGTCAGAGAGATCCCTTAAGGCCAGGGGAATTCACCTTGCTAGTCAAGCATTAGGATGAGGGCAGACCTCAGGCTAAAAGCTTCTTTCTATAAGCTTGGATAGCTGCCATCATCTAGATTTTAAAGAGGATGTGGGAAAGATTATCACAACTGCTCCTGTAAGACCAACCAATTCTCTTAATTTGGCTTCTAAAAGGGAATAAAAAGGGCTGTGGTCCTGCTCATATGCATGTTAACCAGTGTTTGTAAGTGCTGAGTTCAGTGGTAAGTGTGGTGGAGACAGGACACAAGAGATGGGGAAATGGAGCTGACAAGAAGTTAACCCAGCAGATGTGGTTTCAGCATATGTCCTGTTAGCTCCATGGCACAGTGTGAGCCTGGCGCCATGCAGGTTAAAGATGGTGCCTCTTGCAAGACCAATGGGGTGAGCTTGGAGGTGCTTCCCTTTCAAAGGGGGACTGCATTTGTCATGACCCACCAGGCACATGCCCATCACTTCTTCTTGTGTCTTTCTAAGACACTGTTTTGGACAAGGTGTGTCTGAAGTTCCCTGTTCCCAAGAGCAGTGCTGGGCTGTAACATTCCCAGTGCTTGCAGGGAGTCTGAGGAAGTGTGTTGAACAGGTACCTTCCATAAGCAGGGGACACCAGTCAGTCTGGTGGCTCTCCTGTTAATCCCAGTGACCGCTGGTGTCCTGTGAGGAAAAGCAGGGCTTCTGTGTCAGGCCTTGAGCTGATCTGCAGTGATGAGAGACCAAGCTGAGCCCTGGGACAAAGAAGCAAATTAGCTCACAACTGCTGCAGCTTTCTTGTATATTCCCTGGAAACATATGGTGCTGGTTGCTCTCAGAGCCAGGGCATGATCTCGGGTCTGACTCTGCTGGCATCTTCATCCTCATGAACATCTCCCTAAAGTGAACGGAGACTTCAGCCAGCTCCACTGCTGTGCTGGTGCCCAGCTGTACTTCAGGAGCCTGGTCTTGACCTCATCCTTTGGGAAATGAGAACGAGGTTTTGGGAATTTGGGCCTAAAGGGAGGGGAGTTTGCTGGTTAAAAGAGCTGACCTCAAGTCAGGAATCCCAGGCTTTGGTTCCCAGAGGTGCTCCTGATTTGCCAGCTGATCCTAGGCAAGTCTTCCCTACCCATGCCCCTTGACTTTTCCCTTGCATCGAAAATGCAGTTATTTCCATGTCAAAGGTTGGGTTTCTTCAAGCCTTCTGGGGTTCCTAGAGGCTGGTGCTGTGGGAGAGTACAAGTTATTTTTAGGAGATTGGTATGGTGCCAAGCCAATACTAACCTGCAGTCTTAAGATCAATCACCTTGTGCGACAGCTGGCACCTTGCTGGCTAATTAGGGCAAACTGCTCTCAATGAGGACTGAGATTGTGCAGTGCCACAAGGAGCCCCTTTTAAGCTGGTGAAACAAGAACCCATGATGCCTTCTGTTCAGCTCTTCCCTTTACAGGGCACCTTCCACTTTATCTTGTTGAGAACCTGCCTATATAGTCAGGGAAAAAAAAAATAGAAGTAAAGCAAGACCAAGCTGTGCAAGGCAGGGTTAGAAGAGGAACATGCATGAGGAGCTCCTAGCTAGACACCAGTGCAGGGCTGTTCTGCAGCATCCCCCTCATGAATCCACTGCCTCCAAGCTTTCAGCTTCTCCTTTGCATATGTCTCCACACACATCGCCAAGGTGGCAGGATTTTTTCCCCCCCATGGTTGTAATCACTCCTTAACTGAGCACCTAGGTTTCTACACCTTTTACACATTCTATATGTGACCATGTTCTCCCTGTGCTAGGTCAGGCCGTGTGTCTGGGGCTTGCTGTCTCTTTTCTGCATAAGATACTCCCTGTATTCATTGCTTTTCCTCCCCCTTGTGCCCTTTCACCTTTACCCATGTGAATCTTGAGGCTGAAGGTGGGGAGAAGGGATCACATTTTACTGTTGTGGAGTTTAGCTGGAAAGCAGCTCCGGAGATCTGAGCTGCAGCACAAGCCGTGTCCTGGGAGGCTACACCCAAGAGCTGCTAATTTGGGTTGATTCAGACTAAACTGGTCTCTCTGGTGCAGTGAGTCACCATGGTGAGTGACCTGCTGGCACCCAGGAAGCTCCATCCTCAGTGCAGAGCTCACCCCACCAGCCAGAAATCTCCTGCTTTCCTCCAAAACCATCTTTCCTTCGAGCATCTTTTTACCAAGAGATACTCCCACACAATTGTTCCCCTAACTGCTGTGCAAGGAGATTATTTATGGCTCAAGCTGTGCTGAGGCCCCACCTCCCCATCCCCAGGACAGGTTTTACCATGCTGGTATCTCTGCCTTCATCTAAACTAAGCAGTGTCAGAGCAGGGGAAAGCCCGCTCACTGCATGGGGCTGGGACAGCACCTGAGAGGATCTCTGGAACAGCAGGCGTTCCCAGGGCGTTACAGAAATATTTAGCTACAGCTGGCTCTGAGGCCCAGCAAACAGCTTCCACTGCCTGCTCACTGCGCCTCGGCTCTTCCAAACCTTCCTGCAGCAGGGGTAGCCCCAGGCAGGGAGCCGGGACGCCGGCCAGGGCAGGCAGCGCTTGCACAGGTTCAGGTCTGCACTGGCGGTTCTCCCTGGCACGACATTTTGCCGTCTGTCCTCTTCCAGAGAGCCTTTCACCCTGAAAAATCCTGCTGTGGTCCCACATGCCTGCCCCATGCAAGGGAGCTGCAAGAGGCACAGAATGGTGCGGGTGTGCCCTACCCTGAGCCAGGTCTGTGTAGAGTGGCGGGCAGGATCTCCAGCACTGCCTATTTGCCCTGATGAGCTGTAAAGCAGCATTTTTATAACAGACTGTCAAGGAAGGGTATTTTCATCATTTATCCTTAACCACCAGCCTAGTGGAATGACAGGTAAGTGCATCAGCCCATTAAAGCCTTGGCTTATGCTGCAGTGGCTCTTTTAATATACAGCTTAGGATGTGGTTGGGTGTTGGCACCGGGGGCAGAAGGCATTAATTAGAGCCGTGTAGTTAAGTCTTGATCCTGAGGGAACACGTGCAACCTAATTGGTTGCCCTGGAGCCCTTAATGCAGGCACAATGGAAGTTCAGCTTCCCTTGCTCTCACTGGGATCCATCTCCTGCGGGGCTGGAGTTGCTATTTCTGTGGTGCTTCCGGTGAGCTGGGTGAGCAGCACCCATCTGCCAGCAGAGTGACTGTGCACCCTGAGGCCAAAGCATGGCTCCACTCACTTTGCTAGCAGTGAGGCAGAATATGGCCCTTATGCTCCTTGCAGTGCCTTAAGCACAGGCTGCACCAAAGGAACCATCTCTGACATCCCCTATACGCTCAGAGGAGCTGGCCTGAGGGGTACCAGGGTGTTTACTCCAAGTGGAGTGCAGCTGCAGGAGAAGCACCTTTCCAGAGTCTGATCTGCGTGCCTCAGAACACGCTGGCATGAGCTCCTCCTGGAGCCAGTGTAGGAATGGAGCTCTTGTCTACCCCCTCCTCACCCAATATCCTCTAGATCTGTTCAACTGCTGGGACACTGTGACATCCAGGTTGATCTCTTCCAAGCAAGCTCATCATCATCAGTCTACCCTGTCAACAACCCACACCCTTCTGGCCTCAGGTGGGAGATCTGTGGGCGAGGAGGGCTTGTGAAGATGAGCGGGGGCAATGCAATAGCTAGAAATCTCTTGGAAGCTGCCTGTGACTGAGATTGAGGAACCGGCAGAGCCCAGGAATCTGAAAGGGATGACATGGAATTGGGTGGTCTCCAAGGAGAAAAGATGTGGTACCACAGGCAGGGACTGGAGGTGCTTAAGTGCCCAGGTGGCAATAAAGAGGGCTCCCTGTGCACTGCGCTCCTGGCTCTCTGTCTGAGCCCTCTGGGTTGATGCATGGGGGATTCTCCTTGTCCCCTTCTGTCGTCTGCCAGATGGGTTCCCTGCTCCCTCTCCTCCACATCAACTGGGAAGGGATTCACAGCAGGAGGGACCAGGGGATCCAGGGTTAAATCCTCAACCAGTGGGGCTTATGTCAGTGCTGGCTAGACCCATGTCAGTGGGCACATCCTTTATGAGTTATAGGGCTGTGGAAAGGCAAGGGGGATATGGAGCAGAGTATGGCAGGGAGAGCAACAGCTGCATAGTGGAAACATGAATGGTTTGGAAGGAGATGTGTTTTCTATGGATGACCTGGATCTCCAGACAGGGTGGCAAGAGAGGAACTCTCCCTTACCCTCTGCAGCTCTCAGCAGGGCTGCCTGTGAGTGCTGGGAAAGCACAGGCACAGTGTCCTGGTGCAGACACACTGGGAAAAGCTCCTAGCTCTTCCCCTTGGTTAAATCTGTCACTGGCTGGCGGCTTAGAGAAAAGCCTTCCCCCTTCCCGCCCTCCTGCCATCAAGGAGCTGCTGAAGGAATCGGGTCGTTGATCCCACAGCAGCTAGGCCCCTAATTATCCTAGCTTCCCGGAGCCTGCCTAAAGCCGGCTGCGTGCACGGCAGCTCAAGGACCTGCGGTCCCCGGTGTGGGGAGAGGGGCCCCGTGCAGGCAGGAGCCTGGAAAAGCAGGGAGAAAATGGCAGTGCCTCAATGCATTAAATATGAGGAAAGCCTGCCCGGCCTGCTGCTTTCTCCCTGTGTCCCTGTGCCTGGGAGGGGGCAAGGGGGCACACTTTGGGGTGACAGCAAGGCCAGGCGGGCACGGATCTGGGCTTGCTGCAAGCAAGGAAAGCAGCAAGGAGAGGCAGCTTTTCCCAGATTCCTCTTGCAGGCATGGTGTGCATGTGAGGCCCTTGCTCCCCTGGGCCCCTCCTCTCACACACATTTAATAACGATTACTGGGCTGGGTAATAAAGTGGTGTTTAATAGTGAATCAATCAGGCAACCCGGGCGGGCAGGGAGTGCTGGCAGCCAGCCCCAGTCACTGCCATGTGCAGCCCCAGTGCAGTAGCGGTGTGGTGGCTGGGGACCGTGCCACAGCACCCCTCATCTTGGTTCCCTGCTGTCCTGCACACACCTCTGGTGCCTGCACCTGGCAGGATGCAAAGGATGGGGGTTTCCACCCTGTAGCATGAAGTGGTTTCCTCAGACTGGGCTGGCATTTCCCATCCTTAGGATGGCTAGTGACACAATGATGTCAAGTCCCTGGTTGCCTGGGACACCTTGGCACCTGTGTCCACAGTGTGCTTAGTGTCAGGACCTGTGGAGAGGTGAGACCCCAGCAAGGGGCCTTCCTAAGGGCGGCCGGTGGCCCAGGGCACATGGCAGCTTTTGTCTTGTCCTCATGGTCCCAAGCAGTGGTGGGGTGTGGGAGCAACCTGTATCCTACAGCACAGAGGGCTATGCATGCTCATGCATGAGGACAAGTGTCTGCGGTCACACAGGATCTTGTATGTTGCTGAGCAGGGACACACCATGCACAGTGATGTCCACACTGATGGAGAGGTGCATGCTATGGACATGTGCAGTGCTACACTGGGACATGCACAAGGCATACGGGACTGCATATGCCCGTGCATGAGGCCGGGTTCATACCGCACATGGGGATGTGCACACCGGGGCACCAGACCTCCACGGTGTTACACCAGGACACCAGGGTTGTGCGGGATGCTACACCAGGACATGCACGCTGGCACACAAGGACACGTGCACGGTGCTCTAGCAGTACGTGCACAGTGCTACACCGCGACACGCCTGCCGCACACGGACATGCAGCCGGGTCCCTTGTGGATCCGCCTGCTCCTCGCTCCGCAGGTACCGGTGCCACCGGGTGAGGCGGGGCGCGGCGCCCGACGGGGGTTTCGCATTGGCTGCCGGGGCTGTCAGCGGGGCGGAGTGACAGGGCCGGGCTGGGATTGGCGCGGCGGGGAGCGGCAAGCTGGGCTGCTGGCACTGTACTGTACTGTACCGCACCGTAACGTACCGCACCGCGCTGCGTCGCGTCCGACGGGGCGAACCGAGCCTAGCCGAGCCGTGCTGTATTGTACTGTACTGTGCCGGCGGCAGCGCGGAGCAGCGGCGCGCAGGATGCGGCGCCGGCGGCGGCACTGCCGGTAAGGCGTGGGGAGCGGAGAGGAGCAGAGAGCAGCGGGGCCCGGAGCAGGGCGGCGGGAGAGCTGGGAAAGTTGCAGCAGTTGTTGCAGGGGCCGAGGCCGCTTTGCGCCCTCCCGGCAGCCGTGACCGGCGGGCGGCGGCACAGGGCTGCGCTAGCACCGGTGAGCGCCCGGGGGGGCCGAGACCCGCCCGACGCGGCCGGTGTACTGATGCAGCGAGACTGGCTCGGGTCACCTGCCCGGGCACGGGGAGCGCTGCCGGGGCGCGGTGAGCGGCTCTGCGGGGGGAGCGAGCTGTTCCGCCAGTCCCCCTGGCCGGGGAGGCTCCCTTCTCATCCGGATGGATGTCACATCCACTCAGGGCTGATCCCGCCGAGACGGGAGGTGCCGGGCAAAGGAGGCCGGGCTGGGGTCGCCGGGGAGGGAAGGGCAGGCTCAGCCCCAGCTTGGACGTGGGGGACGTCCCCTGCCTCGATATTCCCTTAGGAAGGGGTCTCCTGTGTCCCGTAGCCCCAGAGCCGGCAGGCACCCCTCCTCGGTCATCACTCCATGCCCGAAACTGTCCTGTGGCCCCAGAGTGCAGAGACACCTCCTGAGGACCACCCTCCCTGGCAGATGGCCCGGGACCCACAGCCTGCTTGTCCCCATTCCCTGCCATCGCTTCTGACAGTGGTACCGTGTCCAGCACACAAATACGGCCCGTTGCGTGAATTCAGTCCCCAGCCCTGCACCTCCTGCTTCCTTCCCATCCCCGTCCCGTTCTTCACCCGTTCCCCTGGCATCCTCCCCCGGCTCCTGCGCGTTGTCCCCACGCAGCCCTGCCGTGGGCGAGCTCTTCCCCCGCAGCGTGAGCAGCTCCTGCTGTCTGCTGCCTTCACTCCCATCACCCTGCTCCGCCAGGCAAGCGCCTGCACCGGGATGAGCATCCCCTGTTGCACCGGTTACAGCTCAAGGCAAGGGCTGGGAAAAATCCCTGGACATCCCTTTAGCTGCTAAGAAGAGGCAATCAGGAGGAGCAAGCTTCTTGTGAGTGTGAAATGTTTTATTGAACAAATGAAATCCCCCACTGACACGCAGCTCCCGGCTATCACACTGCACCTCCCGAGTTTTTCTCTTTGAACGCATGCCCTGGGCTGCCCTGGCAGCCTCCTGTAAGCTTTTCTTCACAGGACTTCTCTGGCCTTCAGACAGTGAGATCAGCAAGGCTCCCTCCAGCCCACCAGTGCCATACAGCCCAACCCATTCATCACAGTGCTTTAAAGAGCATAAATTTGATTCACAATTTAAATCAGCAAGTAGGAAGCCTTAGCTCCATCACTGGTTTTTCCTCTCTGTTGCGTTTTGTGCTTTTTACATTTCATTATTAAAGAAAAACTCTTCTCTGCTGGATGGTGTAGCCATCCAGCTTCAGTGGGTCATAGGCACGCATGGCCTTTGCTCTGAATTTGATAACTCTCCTCTGCTAACTAGGAGGACATGCTGTGCTTATCCCAGTCATTTTAGCAGTAACTTACATGTACTGAGATAGACTGGGGTTTTGTAGATTTGTTATGTTACAGTGAATGCCAAGTATTCCTAGTGATAACTTTTTTCCTTGGCATGTGTGTCAGTCTGCATTGAGATAAAAAGTGGAACTTCATTAGAAATATATGAGCCCTGCATCTTTGTTATTTATCAGTTAACTTCAGCAACCTTGAATGTGAACACAACCATAACATGAGAAAAAACTGTAAAACCAGTAACTGATATGTTAAACAGAAGGCTATATTTTTGTGAGTGAATTACAGATTGCTAATGCTCAGCAGGAGACAGATACTTTTTAGAAGTGTGATAGTGCAGATAGACGGTCGCCTGCCCCACAGGGCTAATATTATTAAGAGTTATGTCTGTACCACTACAGCCTAAATATCATTGAAAAATCCAGCCCCATGTCCTTCAGGAATTTAATCCTGCCTAGTTTGTGCATAGAAACGGAGAGAAGAAACCATGCTTTCCTCTGTTTGCAACTGACATTTGGTTTCTCACTTTAAAATGATGAGATCTAAGTGAGGGACTTGGTTCCTTGGCATCTGTCAGAGGGCAAAAGCAGCCATGGCAAAGTCCTGTCTGCACACCAGGAACTCAGAGAAACTCAGGGAAGGATGAGTATAAGTTTCAGCTCCACTGGGAGAAACAGAACTGTCAGGAGCCCTGCCAGTGCCAGTGGGGGCTCCAGTTCCTGCCTTCTCCTGCAGCTGCCTGGCCACTACCATGGAGTAGCTGGTCTCACCTCTGTATAGAGGGTCCTTGGGCAGAGGCAGGCAGGCAGGTGAGCTGTGTGCAGGGCCGTGTGCTCTATTCCCCCAGGGCAGGATATTATAACCACTCCTTTTTGGATCTGCAGGTGCTGACAGCTCTGTCTGTGCCACCAATAGCAGCTGCAGCACACGCTGGTGTGACACACTTTAAACCAAGGCTGACCTCCAAAGGCTCTTTGCCCATGCTGGTCATGTTAAACTCCTTGGGCAAGTGTAATTGGAGGATGGCTCAGTGATCCAGTGTATCAACTTTTTCTCCCTTATTGAAGTAATTTTAGTAGGCTGTTGGTAGTAAATATTCATCCTAAAGCAGGATGAATGAAACCCACTTTAAAGTGCACAGTGTGCTCTCTTGCTGTGTCTGTATGCTGGTCTGTGGGGGAAGTGCCTGAGCACCCTGGCACCCTGGGAAGAAAGCAAACACTTTGGGTGCCTGAGGACTGAGCAGGGGACCGCTACAGTGGTGCTGATGAGATGTCCACAACGAACCTTGCCTGCTTCTTGCAGCAGGAGGCTTGAAGGGGCTGTCTTATCTGAAGCATGTCCCTCCTGCCACGAGGGCAAGGCACCTTTTGCTTGTCCTCCCCGTGTGCCTGGCCTTTTTCTTGTGTCCTCCGTGTCCTAACCAGCTCTCCTCGCCCTTGTTTCAGGGCTGCTTGAGGATGCATCACCCCTCGACCTGTCCATCATCTCAGGGGTGCTGGGAACCCACCTTGCTGTGCCCGTGCCACCCAGCCGGTCTCCGGACCTGACACCTCCGTGCCCTCCTCCATCGGGATGGCCCAGGCAGGGGGACCCGTCCGCTTCCACCCCGAGGAGGGCTGCGGCACCTCGCCCCTGCCGTGCACCCGCGGGGTAGACCGCAGGCCCTGGCTGGCGGGGGGCAGCCCCGAGGCCGGGAGGAGCAGCCCCTCGCGCTGCCTCACCCCCAACCTCAACGCCGGCCGCCTGCACCTGCTGCGCAAGGGCCTGGCCCCCGACACCCGCCGCTGCCCCCTCGGTCTCTACAACAGCACCGGCTCCCTGGCCCGCAGGCCAGCCGAGGCGGCTCCCTTCAGCAACGGGAGCTGTCCGGCCACGGGGCGCCTGACAGCCCCCTGCACCCCTCGGCGGGGCCGGCCCAGCCCGGGCGTCTCGTCCCTGGGCAACCGGAGCCCGGCGGCGGCAGCGGCCCTGGAGGGACATAGCTCCGTGGTCACCTTCCGCTTCATCGAGAAGGCCAGCGTGCAGACCCTGGGCGGCCTGCCGCCCCGCTGGGACAACGGCCCCCGCAGCCTCAGCCGCAGCCTGGAGCTCGGCGAGGACGCAGGATGCCCCCGGCCCCAGCCCCAGCCCCGGCCCCAGGGGCGGCTCCTGCGCACGCTCAAGCTGGAGGCCTCCGCGTCTGACCCGCTCCTGGCCGGGGGCAGGACCCCGGGCGGGACATGTCCCTGTGGAAAGGAGCCCTGTGCCCTCAACGCCGACTGCCTCTGCCGCTCCCTCACCAACGGGCTGCCGGAGGACTTCCCTGCCTTTGCCAGGAACCCCCTGAAGCCAGAGCCTCGGCTCCAGGTAGGTGCTGGGGTGCTCTGCACTGGGTGCGGGCTGTGCCTCAGGGTCTCTTGCCCACTCACCGCTCTCCCCTCTGCAGGGCAGCGCCTGGGCATACCCCTGGCAGAGCTCAGCCCATGCCCAACGCATCGCCAGGGCCAAGTGGGAATTCTTCTATGGCTCCTTGGACAGCCCGAAGACAGGTAAGAAGCTGGGCAGGGGGGTTGCCCTCAGCTGAACCAACCCCTCCTTTGCAAGTCTAAATTGCTGCCGGGACCCCCCCTGGGGCTGCCCATCCCTCAGGACTTTTTGGTGCCCAACAAGAGATCCCCCCAAGATCAGCCAGTCTGTGTCCTCTTGGGGCCAGATCCGGCACGCACCAACTTCCTCACAGAGCTCCCTGTGGCCATGCAGTGTTGTGCAAAGGGGGTGACAGAGCCTTGACCTCTGGCAGCCCCCTGCTGCCTCTGCAGAAGGGCTTTGGGGTTCAGATGGGGGCTCAGGGCTGGCTGCGGGTGCACTAGCATGATAGCACCCTGCCTCTGCCTCTCCCACTCTTCTTCCTTCCCGCTTCCCTTCTCCATTCCCCAGTGCCCATCATATGTGTGTTGCTGCTCTTGGTATGCGTGATGCCACAGGAGCAGCTCTCCAGTGCTCCTTGGAGCAGCTCCCCACAGCTCTGAGTGCTTGGGGCTACCTTGCAGGCTCCTCTGCCCCTGACTCTGCTCCTCTGGCTGAGCCCCCGCAGAAGCCCGTCTGCCCGCTGCCTGCAAAGCCACCGGGGTTGGTACCTAAGCACAGCCTGAGCCACGTGGAAGTGGAGATAGAGATGTCTCCTATGGGCAGCCAGAAGCCCGGCTCCTGCGAGACTGGGATTATAAGGAGGACGGTGAAGTACTCTGAGACAGACCTGGACACCGTGCCGCTGAGGTGCTATCGCGAAACCAACATCGATGATATCCTGGCTGAGAAGGAGGAGGTGGATTCAGCGATTGAGAGTCAGAAGGACAGTGAGAGTAACCCAAGCTTTGGGGGCACCCCAGGCAGGAGGAATAGCACTCCGGAGGAGCCCCTCGCCCCAGGCACCGACTGCCCGAAGGATGGGCTGCGGGACAGGGACGTGGACGAGGATGATGAGGTGTTTGAGGCAATGAGGAAAGAGAACAGGGAAAGGTGAGGCTCTGGGCATGAGGGCAAAAAGCTCCTCTCACCCTCCTTACGGTCCCCTGCGGTGAAACGGGTTCTGCCAAAAGCATCTGAGCTAAAAATCTCAGTAGCTCTATGCAAGTTGCACGTGGGGTCAGATGGAGTCCTGGATCACCCCTTTGGGGCTGTGGCTGGGACTGAGACTGGGAAGGGGCCCTCACTGCCCTATGGAAAGAGTAGGGCAGCACCAATGATCCAGCCCTGGGTGCTGTGCCATGGGCCCTGCTCCCCTGGGGTCAGCCCTGCAGCTCAGCTGAGCTGAGCCTTCCTGGGGTGGGTCCTGCCATGTTAACTGCATCCTGTCCTGTTTCTGCTGGGTATTGGGGTGATGGTGACAGGATGCCTGAGCCCAGGCCATGTCCTGAAACTGCTGCATGCTGGCAAGTGCTGCTGGGCTACCCTTCCATCTGCAGCCTTGGTGGCAAGAGGGGTCCCTTTTGCTTGGCCTCAGTAGGTATTTGCCATGTTTGAGAAAGAGTGGGGGATGTGTTGGGCTAGAAAAAGCCTCTTGTTGTCTTTTGTTTTGTTTGTCACTTGTGTGACAAAACACGCTGTGCTGAGGAGCTGATGAAGGTGACACCAAAGTTCAGTTGCCCACCCATGGGCAGCTAACACCATCTGAGCTGCTGTCCACCCTGCGCCAGGTGTGGGAGATGGGAGATGGTGTTTCGGCCCAGCAGCACGAGACTCTGCCTATGGAATGTCCTCTGGAGTGGTGGTTTGACCATGATGAGTGACGGGCATCAATCCACTTTTCCCAGGAGGCAACAGGAGGGGAAGGAGCTCCAGAGCCCTCTGCAGGACAGCTACCCGGAGGGAAAGGCCCTCGAAGGGGGTGGGAGATGCCTCTGCGGACAGTGGCAGCCAAGGGCATTTCCTGTGTATTGGCAAAGAGTCATGGGTGAGATAAGGAGCTCACCATCATCAGCAAGTGCTTTGCAGAGCTAGGGAGAGTCTTACCTGGGAAGCACAAAGCTAGGGCAATGCTTGGGATGCCGTGTGGCAGCGTGTGCTCACCTAGCTGTGCGGAAGGCAGGTGGGGAGCATTTAGGTGGAAGAAAAGGAAAAAAGAGGTTTTGCTATTGGCAGTGGGAAAAGGTAATGAAAATATAACCCCCAGTGGTGCCCCTGCTCTGGGAAGGAGAAACCCAAAGGTGCTGAGCTGATGGGAAGGAAAGGTGTGTGCCCCAAGAGGCACTGGTCTCCTGCCAGCTTGTCCAGCCTTTGCATCTCTAGTGGAGGGGGTGGATACCTCCCACCATGCTGTCTGCCTCTGCCCTGACCTCAAAAACTTTGGGTTCTAGAGAAAAGCTGAAAATAAGCCATTTTTTATGTATTCCTTTCCAAATTAATAGTGATAGAAGTTTTGAGTAAGGTGTAAAGTTGTTATAATTGCAAACAAGTTCTTCAAGATACTGTAAAAGCTGTCTTGCATCGTATTTTATTTCCACATATTTACTAGGTCAATACAAGCCCTGTGAGCTGTAAGCCTCTCTGAGGCACCTTACTGCAGCTCCTCAGACAGCACTGAAAGCTTGGATGTGTCCTTAAATGCATTGTTGCTCCTAAGGATGGTGCTGCAGGTATAATTATTGATGTGTATATAGGGGCATCATGTTAATTTTACATGGCTTCTTTGTAGACCAGTGGGTTTCTTGCTTTGCAGCCCCCTGAATATTCCCCAGGAAGGTGCAGACACTGCAGACAGCATCTTGACAATCACAAGCCTCAAACCATGAGCTTGTTTAGCCCCTGCATCACAGCCCTGGGTTTTTGCTTACGCACTGTTTCTGAGCTCTGCAGCTGCAGTCCCCCTCCCTGTTTACCAGTCACCAGTATTGATGCTTTCTACTTCAAGATTTCTGCTTTGCCTGCTCACAGGAGGGGTGATGCTGGGGTGATTAAGAAGCTCCCCAAAGCTGGCACCATTCTGCTGCTGCTGGAGCAGCTGTACCCTAGGCCTGAGAAGGACCAGTCCTGCAGAATTACTGAAGCACCTTTGGATGCTAATTTGCAGCATGTAAATATGTAAATCCCTTTGAAAATCTAGCCTTAAGGGTTTAGCACCCTCTGTGAGGGGGACTTTGGCTTGGTACTGTCTTCTTGTCCTTCATATTCTGGTCAAAGGGCATCTTCACATTGGTGATTTACCCTCCCAAAATAAGAGCCTATGCTAACAGCTGAAAAATCCAACACCAAATCAAACAAGACATGGGAAATGATGGAAGAAACAGTGTCTTCTTCCAGCAAATCTGCTCCCTGAATATATTTAGAGTCAGATCTACCAACTCTAGTGACTAGTCTAAGCCTTTACTGTCTTTATTCCCATTAGTCCCGGAAAGGCAAGACCTGTCAGTGAAAGTGGGCTCAATTCTCTTCCTCCCTGAGAACCAGCAGATGTGCTGGGTGAGCTGGAGGCAGGGCTGGTCCCACAGCACGGGTGCCTTGGGCTGATAAGAGGGAAGAGACTTTGCAGGGGTGCCTGCTCCCCCGAGAGCGGCAGCTCCCTTTTCTCCCTGCAAGCGGAACAGCCTTGCCTGAGAAAGCCGTTGAATCTGCTACCTGGGGAGCCCTTCCAGAGCCTTTGTGCTCACTGCTTTGCTGAAAATAGCTGCATGGCAAGCCTTGCTGGGGATTAATAAATGGTTACGGCCTCGGTTTCATTAAACACTTAAGCATGTGCTTAACCTGCCTCAGTAGTCACAAGCCTCTGGTGTGATGTACTGAGGCTGAGCCTCTGTCCCAGAGCCCAGCATGGCCACAACGCTGCAGCTTGGAGTGATACTCCAGTGTGACAGCCTGAGGGGACTGGTGGGTACCTGAGCACAGGTTGGAATTAGGTGTAAAAGCAGGCAGCTGCCAGGCTGGCGGAGGCGTGTGAAGGAGCTGGGGATGGGGAGTGCAAGGAACTGCTGAGGCTGGTCCGTACAAGAGCGTCTTTCATAGAGGAATAAAGTGAGGGGCTGTTGGGTGGTTCTGTGCGGCTTCACATTCAAGCTGAGCTGGGATCCCCACACAGCGCCTACCGTGCCTTTGTGGGCAGGAGTGGGGCATGGCTGGGGCAGTCGGGGGTCTGGAGTGTCAGAGGAGCATTTTGCAGAGAGCGAAAACCGCTGAGAGCCTGAGGAGCTCTTTTCTCCCCCCGCTGGGGACTGCTCGGCTCTGCAGCACCAGGCGGGGAGAGCGGGCAGAACCCCTTCCCCTTCATCAGCCATCGGGTGCCGCTGCTGAAGCCCAGTTGCTCAGACCCTCATGGTCCCCGCGGGCAGACCTTTGCCTGAAGGCTGGCCGCTGGCTTTGGCACTAACCTGCAATGCAGCGGGGCTGTTGGCTCTCGGGATCTGCTTAGCCCTCTCCCTAGGAAGGCTCAACGCCTCTCCTGCCCCAGCTCAAGGCTGGAAACCTATTTGCTTTCCCGCTGCCAGTCACCCTTGCACAGATGCTCGATTACAGCTTCTGCATCTCCTTCCCTCCTCTGCTCCTCCCACCTGTGTTTGTCTGGCTCGGTGATGGTGCAATGACCCTTCCTGGGGGGCCGGAGCCGGTGTAGGGAGGGATGAGCAGTGCAGCAGCAGCTGATGAAGAAGCATCTAGATCCGAGCAGGAGTAGTGTGTGCCGGCAGCACTGCACCCGTGCTGCTGTGACTACATCCTTCTGGAGCTGAACGGCTTTGCACTTGGTATTTTGAGGTGGAGAGATTGCTTTGAGAGCTCCGATGATGTGGACAAAACTGGCTGTGGGGTTTTTTTCTGTGTCTTCGGGCAATAAACACAAGAATAAGCCCAGCTCCCTCTCCTGGAAACAAGGTCCCTCGTGTCTGCTGGCGTTGTCTTCCCCATTGCCCTCCTTCTGAATCTGAGGCAGAAAAGAAAGTCAGCAGCGGTTAGCATGGTTTAGTAGCACACAGCTGGGTGGTAAGGACAGCAAATGCACATTTGCATCTGTAAAGCTCATTTTCAGACGTTAAAGAGGTCTCTTCTGCCTTGTCCTCGCCAGAAAGGTGGGAACGGTAAGAGCATCAGTGCTGTGCAGCCATGATATGCTGGTGGATGGGTTAGAGCAGCCTCCATCCTGCCTTGCTTACCTGCGCCTGGCTTTGCTGTGCTCCCTTGAAGCCCACTGGCACTCTGGGGGACTCAAGCTGCCAGCTCTTGTCCTGCTGAAGTAATCAGAGTGAGATTTTTGAGCAGTATGTGGAGCATAATGAAAGAAAATAATTTGGTGCTTGTAACAGCAATGCCTTTTCTGAGCCCTTTGTATAAAGCTGTTTGTTCATAACAAACATTATGACAAGGTGGAGCAGTTCCTCTCCTTTCATTGGAGGAGAGAGTGGCATAACAAGTGCTTTTCTGCTGCTTTAATAAAATGGTAGTGGCTTATGAGCAAAGTAGGCTTTTAGGGCTGTGTTTATTATGCTTGTACAGCTGAAGCATTGATGTTCCCTGGGTTGGAAATGTCCCGGTTGTCACGTGCTCTGATTGAAGGGCAGGCTGCACTTCACCTCATTTACAGGACAAAACACTCAGGGCTCCAGGGTTAAGAAACTCCTGTGTTGGGCTGGACCCAGATGTTTGTGAAACAGGCTGGGCCTCCCTGCAGAGCTGATCCCTGACAAGATGATGAGCCAGGACCAAGCCTGGCCTCTAGGACATGGGCTGCCTTAGGTCCCTAAGCCCAGAGGTGGGTGTAAGGCTCCCTCTGTTCTGTCTGGGGAAACCTGGGGCTCAGCATTGCCTTGTGCCAGGTCCCAGATGTCTCCTGGGACCAGCCAGCAGACCTTGCAGGTAGGGGTTGGTCATGGTCTGAGCATGGCGCTCACTGACCGCGGTGCTCACCGACCTCAGTGCTGTGTTTATGGAGGAAGGTGTCATGCTGTCCTGAGCAGCTTTAGGAGGAACCTGGTGGGTGCTAGGAGCTCTGAAGGCTTGTGGAAAACACAGCCACTTCTAGATTTGTTTGGAAATGGAGGTGAACCACATCCTGCTTCTGGTGCTTGAGCCCTTTATTGGATCTAAGCTCAAGTCAAATGTCTGGGAGTAGTAGCCATCTCATAAGCTTCTTATGAGGATGAGCCACTAAAGGAACAAAAGTCTGTGGCACATTAAAGGAGAAGCATATGTCTGGAAAGAGGCCAGCCCAGTCCTTCCCATGATGTCTTGGGCAGGCAAAGGCATTTCCTTGGAGGTCAGTGGATGTTCAGAGATTTCTGCCCTCCTCAGTTTCCTTCTGGAACAGCACATGGGCTTTTGGTTTGGGCTTTGATCCCTCGCTCCTCAGTGACCAGTTATTCTCACTTTCTTTCCCTCTAGGATCATGGACCGAGACACACAGGGTATGCTCAAGTCTCCAGTGCCCTTCCTCCTGGGGCACAGCCTCTCCAAGGATGGCATGGACTCTTTCAGCAAGCATTTTGAGAGCATCATGGAGTCCCATCGAGCCAAAGGCACATCTTACACCAGCCTGGACTCCATTGACATCCTTTCCTCCCCAGCCCACACCCATGGGACCTTTTTCACTTTTGACCTCCCAACCGTCACCCCAGAAATACAGGGACAGATCAAAGACAGTGCCAAGCTGATCGAGGAGAACTTTGCTCCTCTGGCTCACTTGGAGCCAGACTCTGGGACAAGTTCAGCTACAGATGCCCCCTGGACAGAGAGGGAGGAGGAGCGGGGGAGACGAAGCAAAGGTGCTTGGCACAGCCCTTGCCGCTCAGAGGACAGCTTTGGTACTCCCTTGGCCTCCAACATGAGGTGAGTGACCAAAGTTGCTTGCTGTCCAGCTGAGCCACCAAAGCTTCATGTGGAGTCTAACGCTGTATGGAGTGTTTTGCAGCCAAGAGCCTAACCTGTGTTGCAGGGGAAGAGGCAAAGGGTCAGGATTTTCTGTGAAGTTGCTGATCAGGCCAGTGATCACCCCAGTGTTGTTGTAGGCATGTTGGTGGGAGCATGTCTCCTTTTGGATCTTGGCCAGCTTTGTTGGTGCTGGAGGGCTGTGAGGTTTCCTCCAGCCCAGCAAGCAGGGAGTCACAGGAGTTCAATCCTATGGTGGTTCCCATTGCAGAACAGTCCAGTATCCATGGTGGCTGTGAGGAGAGGCCAGTCACAAGTTGAGTAGCGGTAGAATTTCAACCGCCTTTCCCTCCTAGAGGCCAAAACTTCCTGATACTGCCGCACTCCTCACCATCTGAGTAACATGCTCCTGTTTCTTGAGGGCAAGAGTCTCATGGTCTTGTATGTATTGTCCTGGCCTCCTGAACCTCCTCAGGCTTGTGTGTGTTGGGAGATAGAGCAAAGATTATCACAACCCACCCTGTGCTTTGCTCCAAGCCTGCCTGCTCCTGGGCTTGGGATGGCTGCCCCATGCCGGGGAAAATCTCTTGTGGATCTCTGAGCTGGAGGAGCTCAGCCCCACCACTTCCAACCTATCTCTGTGTGGGACCATGTCCAGGCTGAGACAATACCTTCCTGCAACCCTGCGCCTTCCAGCAAGGTCTTGGGCTGTGGCACTTTTGATAGGGCAGGTTGGCGGGCGTCATCTTCTCCTTTTTCCAAGGCACACTCATCTGGAGTGTGGTCAGGTTCAGTCTGGATGTCAGGTCTTGTCCAGTGGCTCAGCTGCAGAACTGGTGACTCTTGGAGGACTTGGTGTCTCAGTCATGCCAGCGCTGACCTTGTTTACATTGCCTCCCTGCAAGGTCTCTCAGCCCAGTGGCCTTCCATGCAATGCCAGAGCCTCCTGAATCCCTCATCTGCTTTCTAAGCTTTGGCCTTTTCCACACCAAACTTATTTGGGTTAGGTCTTTTCCACAACAAACTAATGTCACTTTTGGTCACAGCCTGCACCATCCTCATAGACTCATCTTTGGGTGGCCAGGTGGGGATCTGAGCTCTGTGGCCTCTCTGATGTCTGCAGTCCAGAGAAGAGAGTGGGGTATCGCATGTGCTTGTGGTCACTCATGTGCTTGTGATCACTCAAAGGGCATTTTGGGGCAGAGGGGTACTGGGTTAGGCCTTCCCTTTCTTTGGTACACAGGAGCCAGGGACATGGTGGCACAGAGGCCAGGCAAGGTTTGTGCCTCTCAGTCTTTGTGTTCTCTCAGCCTTTCCTCATGGGGCAGGTTTCCCAGGCCTTTGATAATCTTTGTGTCCCTTCTCTGGACCCTCTCTAGCCCTGTCCACATATTTTTGTATAGCAGGGACCAAAACTGAACACAGTATTCCAGGTGTGAATTCCATGGCTGATTGCTTAAAGGTTCCCATGAGCTGGAACCAGTGGCTCCAGGTGCCTGGCAGGATTGATTTGCTCGAGCAGGGAGTATCCTTGTGATGCTCCTGCTAAGAGCTATTTAATGGAAATTGCTGGGAAAAGGAGCTAAGGAACCTCTGCAGCCATTGTAATACATCACCCATGTTGGCGAGGCAAGAGCTGGGCATTCACCACTGCCCGTGGTCACAGGCGGTACAGACTGATGGCCATCAGCTCAGATGCACTGGGGACTCGAGGCAGAGGGGCTCTGCGGTGGAGGCTGTGCAGGGCTTTGGCAAAAGCGTGCCTGGTGATGAACACTAGCAGGCCTAGGCTTGTGTGTGCTGCCCTGTGGCTGTCCTATTTGTGTCCGCCAAACCTGTGGCATGAATTGTTGCAGTGGCTGGGGCTGGGGCTGGCTGGGGCTGGCCTTGCAGCCTGTAACTTTCTGTCTCTCTTGGTGGTGATAGCCCCTGCATTGCAGGGGAGATGTGGTGTCCCTCGCGGCCAGCGGCCTTGGTTCATGCAGCCTCAGCTTACATCAGGGTTCTGGTGTCCCTTGGCACGCAATAATCTGAGACCACGCTTTCATCTTGACCTTGTACATGGGGAATGTGTCTAAGTGCAGACCCAGTGAGGCTGCCCTGGGTGCTGGGATGCCTGTGCCTCCTCTGGTGGCCTTGGTTGAAAGGGAGGGAGCAGTAGCTGAACAGCAAGAGTCCCACTGTGGGACTCCCTCCCTGTTCCTCCACAGCAGGATACCCCACGGCACTCCCAGCGTGAGGCACAGGCTCTGTGAGTAGGTTATCACCTGTCTGGGGGAGGTGAAGGTGTGCGAGTGCCTGCTGTCGCTGGGCGGAGGACTGCACTTAGAGCAGTCTGTCCTTGAGGTGGTGATGGTGACCCACCGGGTGTGGGAGGGGGGCAGAGCCCTGCAGGGCTGGGGAATCCTTCCAGTGCTGGTGAGACGGTGGGGTGGGAGCTGGGGCAGCCCTGGGGACTGCAGGGCTGTCAGTCCTGCGGTGGCAGGCAGACTCTTGCAACTGCAGGTCCAAATCGCCAGCCGTAGACACGCTGCTGGTGCAAGCGGCACCCAGAGTGTGCCCTCCCTTGCCGCAGTCCCGCACACCCTGCGGGCCGTCAGCCCCAGCGGGATGCAAATGGGCAAACTGCACCTCCATTGGGGTGCGAGCCCCCTGGTCCGGCCGCCCATTTTCCCTGCTCATCCCGCTCCTCCAGCGCCAGCCGTGAGGGTGCCGGCGGAGGGAGGGGACGTGACTCGCCCCCTCGCAAGAGGCACCGGAATCGGGGACATCGCCTGAGGTTGGACGGGAAGAAGGGCAGGAGGAGAAGCGGCAGCAAAAGGCGGGGGGGAAGGGAAGGTTGCAAACAGCCTGGTGAAAAGGGCCAGGTATCACGGTGAGGGGCGGCACGCCCACAGCCTCGCTAGAGGGAGAGCTCCGCGCTGGCTCTGCGGCGTGAGGAGCACAGGGCACCCCGGGCGGAGGATGAGACGGGAACCAGACCCTCTATCCCGACACACCGCGGCTGCCAGCGGCTCCTTAAGCGCCGAGCCCCCACCAATAAGCTCTACTGTGTTTCTTTATAAGGTCCTTTTTGTTACTGCAGCAGTCGGTGAGCCGTTGCCCCTCCCCTTCCCGAGGCCAGCGCAGGTCTGTCAGCTGGCCCGAGCTCCCAGTTGGCAGTGGGGAAACTGGTGAGATGATGCCTTTGAGGGCTGTGCCCAGTTTGGGGCCCCGTCGGGTGTATTCGGGGTGTGATGTGGGAGGTTGGGGGTGAGGGTGAGCAGAGGAAGGAGGGCAATGAGGAAAGGGAAGGAGGAGCAGGGAGGGATAGGGTGTGAGCACAGGATGGGGACAGGGCTGGGGCAGAGGATGAAGAGGGTTCCCCACAAGCACTGGCATGGCAGAAAATGGGTCACAAGCCTGGGGGGAATTTTCCCCCAAGCATTTATTTACATGTCAAGCTATGAAGGGCAGCGGGAGCTGGGAAAGAGGACACATCAGCTGAAGGATGGGGCAGCAGACTGGGTCCCAGGTCTGGCAGGGCTGCCTCCAGAGGCACATCCCATCCCTGTGGGACACAGCCCCTCATCTCAGGTATTAATTCCAGCCCCTGGGTCAGATTTAGAGCCCCTTGGCTAGGTTTTGCTCAAGGGTCTGAGAGACTCAGGTTTCCCTGTGCTGACCCCACGGCATCTGTGTCCCTGAAGGAGAAGACAGCTCTCTACCCAGCAGGTGAGTAACCAGATTTTAAGGGTCTCCACTGGTTCCAGAAATTGCTGGGAATGCAGATTCACCCTGTCCTCTGCAGGAGTAGTTGTGACCCCTACAAGGGACTAGTGGGATGGGGTGATGGAGGACAGGTAGGCATCTTCAGAGAGCGCTGGTGCTGCAGGAGGTGCTCTGGAAGTCTGCAGAGAAAGAGGACTGAGGAGGGGCACAACTGCCCAAAGTTAGGTCCTACCTGCACCTGGCAGCAGGAGTGCTGGCGGGTGCTGCTGTGGCTGCGTGACTTTAGGACCAAAAGGAGCTGCCAGAAAGCAGGACCAGCCCTGCCTGTGCTTGGAAGCCAGCCTGGCTGACCTTCAAGTGTCCTCTCAGCCCTAACTTCAGTTCTGCAAGAAATGAACCAGCCCAGATCTTGTCTGTCATAAATCACAGTCGCTCCACTGAGACCGATGGAGGGAGCTGCGTTTATTTAGCTCAGCCAAAGATCCGGTCTGGTACATTCTTAGTAGCAACATTAGGCAGGCTGTGCTCACTTGGCAGAGGCATTTGGCATCTAGCCATGTATGTGGGGCACTGGGAATCGAGGGCAGAGTGCTGCTCTGCCTCATGCATGTGTCCCTCACAGACTCAGACCAGGCTCTCTGCACTGTCCCTTCATGGTGCAGGATGCAGACCAGCCTCCTGTGGGGTGCAAGCAGCATGTGGATTGTGGTTGGAGGTTTTGAGTTTCCTGCAGCAGGTATCTCACCTGGAAATGTGGCAGGCAGGACCTGGACAACACAGGAGCTCAGCTGAGCACCCCCACCTGAAACCAATGGCCACCCTTCCCAGCCTGTCCCCAGGGGCGTCCCTCCTTCCCCGCTCCTGGGGAGGGGGGTGTTGGTGCAGGAAGGATCCCACTATGCAGATACCATATGGGAAGGCTCCTACCATGCAGATATATCCCTGCTGGCAACCAGGAGCTGAAGGTCAGCTCCCTAGGGCAGGCTTTACTGAGCTAGTGCCTTATTGCTGCCCCACATCCAGGAGAGATTTATTCTTGGTTGCTGGCAACCATGGAGAGAACATGGTGCTGAGTGAGCCTGGTTTGTGTTGGCAAGGGGGAGAGGAAGTCAAGGCTCCTGCAATGACATGCTGCATTGCAGCCAGGGAAGGAAGGTGCTGCGGTCTCTCCTGCTGGGCTCCAGGCACTCAGCCAGTGGAGGAATATTGGGGTGAGACAAGGATTGGCTCCAGGGAAGGAGCATTTGGCCAAGAAGGAACATTTGGGCCCTGGAAAAGGACTGTCTATGGTGTGGTGGCCATTAGCAGGACCATGGTCTTGCAGCAGCTCCCCAGGGCTGGGAGCACATGTTCCTTGTGCTGAGCTGGGGTGGGAGGTGGTCAGTGAAGAGCCTCTGCCCTGGGGCAGGCCTTGAGCTGGATTGTGTCCCTTCCTTGATGGAAGAGACCCCAGAAGCACCTCACTGCTGCCAACACACGGGCTGGGACCTTGAGCTCCCAAGCAAACACCTCTGAGTTTGCAGGGGACCAGTGCTCCCATTGACATGGAGCGTGGCAATGGGTGCCCTAGGCGGGCAACACAAAGAGGAATAAGCTGGTGCTGGGTCTGCTCGGGGATGACTCATCTCAGGCATGCTGAGGATACTCACACAATACCAAATTTGATCTTTATTTCTTAAGTGTGGGCCACTTCTTGAGTTGAAAATGTATCTAATGTAAAAAATATTGTCTCAGTGTTTCTTCAAGCCAAACTGAAATGTCACTTTAGAAAGTACACTTAAAAAAAACCTACCCTGAGACATTAGCTCATTGGCAAGAAAATTAACATCACCTCAGTTGCCTTATACAGGGACACATCTCTTTGCTCTGTTCCCCATTTGCTTGAGGATTGCGCTCTTGGTTTTCCCTCCTTAAGCTCCACGTTCTCCAAGCCAGCTGGGGCTTTGAGGGGTGACAGATGGGTGCCACGAATGGGGGACTTCCAGCCTACTGAAGCACGAGAGTGGCTTGAGTCTTGGGAGAAAACCCATTTTGTGGTATGGCTGGGCAGTGCCTCATCCTGAGAGCAAGGTTATGCTTTGCTGATATAAAACCCCAAATCAGTATGGGGACTTGGTGAGGGAGGGAACAGCAGATCCTGCTAGCAAAGCTGCTTTGAGACCCAGGCTGTGATCCATGCATGCCCATTGCAAGAAGCAAGGCAAGAACTGCAATCACAGGTTGGGAGCCTGCAGGGAGATACAGATGTTTAAGGTCAATAGAGGTTTTGTAAATGGCCTATGCCTGGATGCTCAGCAGTAGGTAGGAAAGCTGAGGACCACAGATTGGGAAGAGAGGTCATGGCGGGAGGCTCAGAGCTCTGTTTGCCCCATGGGGCTCCAGGGGCCAGCCAGACAAGGTAGGACAGGAAACGTGTAGTTGGGAGATTTTGGTGATGGTGGTTGAGAAGAATGAAAAGGTGTTCAGAGGGTGAGCAGCTCCTTGCTCTGGAGGTGCAGTCAGATGGAGAGTGGTGGAGCTGTGGCTTTGAGTTTTGTAGCTCAGCCTGCAGCTGGAAAAGCAGCCTTGGAGCTGCTGTGACAGCAGACAGAATTCAATGAAAAATACAGTCACCACAACGTATGGTTGGCAGGGGCTGGTTGCGGGGATGGATTCGTCTCTGCTGCTGGGAAGCAAAGAGCCTGTGAGTCCTGTCTTTGGCTGAGAGCACAGTGGCTGCAGCCATTCAAGGAGCCAGATGGTGCTGAGGTGCAACCCCTGGGGTGGCTTTGGCACTGACAGAGAGTGCGGGCACAGCTGGAGGGCCATGGGCACCAGGTTCCACACCAGCAGCATCTCTGGATGTGGCCACCCTGTTTTGGGAGGAGGAGAGGTTTTAGGCAGGTGGGAGGGATGCCTGCAGTTTGGGGTGTGCTGGTGATGCGGATGATGATGCTGGAAGTGCCTGCCCAGCCCAGCTCCCCAGAGCAGGTGGACTCAGAGCCGGTTTGCTCCTAGTGTCCTTGTGGCCAGTCTCATAGCTGCTTCCACCAGGGTGGCATGGGGTGATGGACAGGCTCTTGGAGAGGGCTGGGGCTAACTGGGCAAGGAACTGCCCTGGGAATCCAGCCAGGTCTTACCACTATCACTGCCCAGCACTGCCAAGCTCAGCAATGGTCTAAGCCAAGTACATCTCCCCGGGGATCTGCAGGGTTTCAGAGCTGCTTTCACCAGGGAGGTGTCCATCCCTTGGGTTTGAGCACAGAGCAGCTTCCCTGCTGGATGTGCCAGGAGGGTGGGAGGAAGGTGCCCAAGAGCCCCCTGGGGTAGCCTGTCAGTGCTGTGTGTGGCTCCCCTGGGAAGACCAGTGCTGAGCAGCAAGGAGGCTCGGCCTCTGTGCAAGAAGTGGAGCCTCAAGGCGATTGGCCTGGGTGATTGGCTCAGGAGAGCAGGCCTCTTAAAAGTCAATTAGAGACTTTTAAAAATAAATGGGACTGGAACATTGTGAGGGCTGCCAGAAAATTTGGGCGAGGTCAGAGTTACTTAATGTTCGTTGTTGATTAGATTCAACCGGCTTCTTGGTTGGGATAACTTCAGTGCCGCTGAGTCAGACTGCTTTGGGGGCTAAGCCAAGAGTGTCTCCTAATGTGGCCATTTAAGGCATGGTGGGCTGGGAGCTGATGGGCAGCCTGAAGAAGACAGCACACCCCTCTGTGAGCTGGGAGGCCGGGGGGAAGGGTGTTCCTTCAGCTTCGCCTTCTCTGCCTCGGTTTTCCCTTCTGTGAAGGGCTTTGAAGTTGGAGGGTGGGAAAAGGCAAGTGAAGGAATTATTGTCATTGTCGTCTTTATCTCGGGTAGAAACTGCGCTCAAGAGCAGCACAAGATGTTTGTACAGGTTAAAAAATGAGTGTGGATGTGCAGGACAGCATGTGATGTGCACAAGTTTGTGCTCTGAGTCTTCACTACGGCTGAGCTTGGCAGAGCCTGAGCTCACACATTCAGTTTCCCAGACTCAGGGTGGAGGACTTTGGAGCGGTTGTGCTGTCACTCCACTTACAGTTTGGATGTGGGTTTGGAGGCCTTGGTCCTGTCATCAGTTGCTTGAGCTGGGCTGTTACCCCACCTCTCCTGCAGCCACATCCCCAAACCTTCTTCCCTTAGTTCCCAGAACTGACCTGGGGGTGTCTCTAACCAGTGTCTCACCCTGGGCCCCAGCACTGAGTAGCTGCTGGGGGTGAGGAACCTGCATTTCCTGAGAAGCTGAACAAGGAGAGGATCTGCAGACAGGCTAACATGGAGTGTCCTTTCCCATTGCAGCGAACACCCCCTGAACCAGCTGGTTTTGGACTCAGACTCAGAGATGGACAGCATGGAGCAGCTTGCCCTGGGCAGCACGGACACCCTCTCCAATGGGCACAAGGCTGACCTGGAGGCTGCCAAACGCCTGGCCAAGAGGCTCTACAACCTGGATGGCTTTAAAAAAGCAGATGTGGCCCGCCACTTGGGGAAGAAGTACGTGTGGGTATTCACAGGGAACGTTCCGTTCTGCAAGGGGCCCACCTGCACCCACAGTGCATCCACAGCTGCTGCCCTTGTGGTGCACTGGGCTGGCAGGGAATAGCTGGCAGGACCACAAAGCCCACTCTGCAGAGGTGCTGGGGCAGGGGAATGGTTAGCTGACCTCTTATGAGCCCTTCCAGCTCTAGCTTCTCCAGTTTCCTTTACATGCCCGGTATTCCAGTTGGATCTGTGGGTGACTCCTCTGCATTTCATGGCAGTGTGGGGTGTCTGTGTCCTCAGCTCACTTTCCACAACCCTTGGGAGCTCTCAGTCTCCTAGAATCCACCCACTGTGTGCCTTTGGTTGTCCCCACGTTCTGATTGATCTCACTCTCACCTCCCTCTTTTCTATTTCAGCAATGAGTTCAGCAGGATGGTGGCAGGGGAATATCTGAAGTTCTTCGTGTTCACGGGGATGAGCCTGGACCAGGCCCTCAGGTCAGAGCTGAGGGCACGTGTGCACGTGTGGTGGCCACCCAAGTGGGTACCAGCAGACCACACCCTCTGCAGCTCTGCACCCATGCAGAGATCTGTAGGAGCAGGCAGACCCCATGGCTCCCACCTGGAGATCCTCTTACCTCTTAAATAGGGGAGGGTGATTCCCAAAGTGGTCTCTCAGCCACACAACCAAGAAAGCATCCCTGGTTTTAATTCAATAGTCGATGTGGTTGGGTGACTGGCCAGTTCACCTAGGCCTGGCTTTCCAGGCCTTGAGCCTGGACCTTCCTGGTGTTAACCCCCACCTCCTTTCCCAGTGTAGTTCCAGGGCAGACCTACCATCTGACTGTAGGTCTCTGCAGGGTATGGTGCTGTGGACTTGAGGGGAGTCCCGTGGCGCACTGGGAGGGATGTACCTAGGTAGGGCTTCATACAGTACACATGGGGGTCTGCAAACCAGAAAGCACAGCTCCACTCCTGCACAGGGTGGGTTGGAGAAGCTGCTGGTGAGTTTCATGTGTTACCAATACTGCTGCTGCTTCTTCAGGTCCTTTCTAAAGGAGCTGGCCTTGATGGGAGAGACACAAGAGCGAGAGCGAGTGCTGGCTCATTTTTCCCAGCGCTATTATGAGTGTAATCCCAATGCCATTTCTTCAGAGGGTAAGAAACTGTGCATGTCTGTGTGTGCGTTTCAAGCGAGCCCATGCATTCATCAACTCGGTGAAGGTGCTCAAACTGAAACCAGAGAGCAGGCTGACAGCCTATACTGACACTTTATGAGACATGCCCTGTTGGGAGATGTCATTTACCTCAAATGACAGATGCTTTTGATTATTAAAAATGAAACAAACAAACCCCAAATCTGCTCCTTTTGGATCATGCATAATTAGGGCTCAACCCATCCTTAATTCTGACCTTGAGCAGATTAGCACAAGAGGCAAGAGAAGGCCCTCCTCACCAAATAGACCCCAGCTCTCAGACCCTCGACTCAGCAGTGGCCAGGTGAGACAACTCAGGTGCCTGGCACTCAGGGTGGCACAGACACCCACTTTGTGCCGTTTCACGTCTTTGCGCCTCCTGTGTCTGTCCACGTGCTTTGCTCTGGGCTGGCTCTGGGGCAGGTGAGGTTTGGGCTGCCTGGCTGGCAGGGGGCTCTGCCGGTCCCACCTTGCCGTGCTAGGAGCTCTGCAGGAGTAGCTGCAGCATTGCTGACTGGCTGAAGGGGCTGCAGGCTCGGAAGGGAGTTTGTACGCTCAGGTTTGGGACCAGCTTTAATTCAGTGGTCTCCTATCTACTCACCAATGTGCTGCCACCGCCACACTGACTGCTGTGTGCCTGGGGTGGGAGGAGGGGGCTCAGGGCTCTCCTGGGGGCTTAGAGCCACCATGCCCTGCCTGAGGTGCTGAGGGGCTGGAGCACCAGCTTCAGGTGCTGAGCTGGGGGTTCTAATTCCTGTCCTGTGCTTGTGCTGCAGATGGAGCCCACACCCTCACCTGTGCCCTGATGCTACTCAACACAGATCTGCATGGACATGTAAGTTCCCACTGCCAGAAGCCCCGTCTGTTCCTACACTGTCCCTGCACCCACTGCCCTGAACCATAGGTGCTGCAGGAAGAGTGAGGACTTGCAAGGACAGAGCCACAGGAGCAGGAGACGTGGGACCCTGGGCCTGTGAAGATTGGTCACAGTTAACATACCTGGGGAGGAGAGTGAGGCTGAATGAGAGGAGGGGCTGATGATGGAGGGATGGGGCTTCGGAGGAGCTGCACTGAGCTGGAAGATGTGGAGGTTGGTTGAGGACAGAAAAGTACAGTGGACAGGGAGAGAAAGTGGGAGTGAGACTCCAAAGCCGGCTGCCATCACGAGCGAGTAGCACCCAAATTGGAAAAGGCTATTTAAAACTCCCTGAGCCAAGGCAAAGCCAGCAGCATCCCCACACCTGCAAGCAGCCTCCATGAGACCTGGCTGGGCCCTCACCCCACTGCAGAGATAGGGGATCTGTTCCTGGGCTGTGGGACCTCTTCCAGCCAGCACTGGCCCCTGGCCCAAAGGTAACCCCCACGTTTCTCTCCCCGTGGCTCCCCCAGAATATTGGAAAGAGGATGTCCTGCTCCGACTTCATTGGCAACTTGGAGGGACTCAACGGAGGCACTGACTTCCCCAAGGAGCTGCTCAAGGTAAATTCAGTCTCTCTCTCTGGCCAGACAAGCAGCAGGAGCAAAAGTGAGAGCTTTGGGCAGTATCACGTGAATGGTTACCTGGGGTGCAAATGAATGTGTTCATACTTGTACAGGAATGGTAGTGGTCCCTTGGCCTGCAGTTTTCTTCCTGTCTTGCTGAGGAGAACATGGGCTGTCCCATTCTCCCAGGAGGATGCTGGAGCTCCAGCTGAAGTCCTGATTCCCTCACTGACCTTTCTGTGCCTGCATCACAGGCAAGGGGGCATGTGTTAGGGGCAGCTTCCCCAGCTGCAACAAGCATCTTTGTGGTGCTGACCCCATGGTACTCAGCCTTTATTGCTCTCTGGAGCACTGGAGCCCAAAGTTGTGGCCAGGCCCTGGGACTGGAACCATCTCTGGTGGCAGAAGGAATGTGTTTGGTGACAAGGGCAAGGCATGGCGATGGGGTTGGTGGACTCGTGGTTGAAGCCCTGAAGCCAGGAACTCACCACAGTGGTGTGAATGGGGGATTCCTGCCTTCTCCCTGCCTGGCCCAGTTCCTTGTGGCACTTGGCCAGGGAGTGCAGGCAGCATTCAGCAAGCACCTCCAGCCTTGGACTGCTGTGCTTCTCTGCACAGCCTGTCCTCGAGAGGGTTTTCTGAGCTGCTGTCTCTCCATCTTGGGCCCTGGGAACAGGCATAGCTCCCATGGGATCTGCTGGGCAGAAACCATTGCTGCTGGTGAACCACTGCAGTTGGCAAATTACTCATGATGTGGAAGATGGGTTCCCACAGGGTGCCGGAGCCATGGCAGGGGGAGAGAGTTGATGGGGGAAAAAAAGCAACAGAGGGTGACAAGCTGAGCTCCCTGTGTGGGTCTGTTCCTGGTTGCATTGCTTGCCCCATCATAATGGGGTTACCAGCAGCTCTCAATAGGGCTGTCCTCCCTCTCAGCCCACGCTTTGCCAGTAAAGGGAGCTACTCAGGGAAAAAAACTCCTCTAATTTTAAACCCAACTCCAGAAACAGTTTTAAGCACCCAAAATGGAATAGAAACGTCCAAAATGAGGACCCTGAACCCCTGCCCTCTAATGCTCCTGTACTCTGGATCATCCAAGCTCTTCAGGCTCCTCGGCATGTCCTCTTTGCAGCCCCCAGCATGCCATGGTCAAGTATTTGTACTTCAGGTACTGCCCCGTCCCTGTTAAACTTTACCTCCCCAAAGTACCAGCTGTTTAAAGATGTGAGATCAAATTATCCCATCAGATTCCAGCCAGTGGGAGATAGGCTGGTGAGGAACTGCCATGAAGCTACAGGCTTTCCCTCATAGGTAGAGGCGAAGACCTTTGCTGGGTGTAAGGGAGTGGGGGAGGCTGCAGCGCTGCAGCACAGCCCCACACAGCTGTGCCTGCAGCCCAGCAGCAGGGAGGTTGCTCTGCTAAAAATGGCCTGTTCCCTCTGCAGCTGCGGCGCTTCCCACCGCCGCTTTTCAGCCGCCTCTGTACGGGAGCTGTGCTGGGGAGGGGGGCGAGGGGCAACGTGAGGAACCCTGCGTGGAGCAGGCTGAGCTCCTCACCTGAAGCACCACTGTGCTTTAGGGAGCCCCTGCACGTGCAAGGAGGAGCAGGTTCCTGGGGTGGGTGAGATGGGGAAAGTGCTGTTGGCCTGTGCTGGGGAAGGGGCTGGCAAGGAACTGTGCCTGATGGGGCTGTGCCTCTCCTGGGCAGCCTTTACCCCTTGGCCAGGCTCAGCCAGAGAAGACCTTCTCTTCTTTCTGCCTGCTGCTTTCAGCTGCTTGGTGCATTGGTCCTTGCCCAGGCTCAAGGAACAGAGAAATGGGGAAGGCTGTCCTGCTGCCCTCCCTGTATCAGCCTGTGCTAGCCCCATTACCAGGGTAGGATGGTGCCTCCTCAGCAGACCTGGCTGGCAGGCCGTGCCTGGGGACTGAGGCTCCTGTGCAAGCATGCTGCACAGCTGGCTGGCTAATTTTAGTGCTTCAGGAGCACGCGCATTTCCTAAGGGCAGCAGGGGAGGGGAAGGGCTGGCAGGCTTCACAGAGCTTCTCAAAGCTTGGGGCAGGACCTAGGTGGCGGCAGGGGACACAAGGCCACCATCCCCTGTGACTCTGGGGACAGCAACAGGAATAGACCCACAGGGAGCCTGGGCACTACCTTCGTATCTGGCTGCTGGGAGACCCAAGACAAACACAGCACAATGCCTGAGAGCGGGCGGCAGCTTGAGTCAGACGATAACTTTATCTGCTACTAGATAATAAGTGTAAACAATCCCAGTTTTGTGCAGGAGAAACGAAAACACTTGAAAGCTTGTGCTTTCACAGCTGAGCTCCACGTCCCCCTCACTGGCTGTGCTTTGCTGTGTCCTACACGGCACTCCAGTGAGCTAAGGCAGCGATGCCTTCCCAGCGCTGCTCCTTCCCTCTGGCTCTGACATCTCCCCTGGAGATTTGTACCCTTCAGGCAGGGCTGCCCAGCTCTCCAATTCAGGTGTCTTCCCACTAGGGCAGGGAGCTATGCTGGAGATACAAGAACCCATGCCCAAAGATGCATATGTCTTCAGGCTTGGACCCAAACCCCTGTGGCCAAATGAAGGCAGCTGCCCACGCAGCAAGGAAAGGGGCAAAGCAGGATGTCCTGGAGCTGGTGGTATTTTGATTAGCTCTTGAGATATTGCTCTTCTCTTGTCAGTGTGATTTTAGCCCAGGCCTCCTGGGATTTCAGTCACTCTTGTTGGTTGTCTGTTACATTTGAGGTGTGGATTTGATTTTTACACGATTGATCACCTTATGGAGCCTTAGCTCTTCCCCACCTTCCTTACTGGTTTAGCTTAACCTTGTGCTTTCCTGGCTGGCAGAAATGCAGTATGGCCAAATCAGACCCCATTTCTCCCCAGTGCTGATGAGTGATTGCAGGAGTGAGCCAAATCTGTGCTGCCTTCCAGCCTAGGAGCCCAGAGCATTTCACAGATGTTAATGAATTAAGGCTGACAATGCAGTCGGGTCCCCGGGGGAGGAAGGTAGGATGGGCCCCCACCTTCCAGCTTAGAGGCACAACAGCGGGGCTCAGACGCTCAGAGTGCTGGGTAAGTGATTATAATGTGGGAAGAAAGCCCCAGCTCCCACCTCTGAGCTATAATCACGGGAGCGCTTGCTCAGTCGAATCCCCTGGGCTATGTTTTTTTGTTTTGCTTCTTTCCCCTCGAAATGATATGCTCGCTGCTCCTGTGGCTCCCCTGTCTTCAGGGGCAGCCCATGTGCCAGGCATCCATGCCCCCTCCCTCACAAGTTTTGCCCAGTGATCACTACACCAAGCAGTTAGGACAGAGTGGAAAATTTCCCCTTGTCCACTGGCCATGTCTCCTGCTCAGTCAAGCCTAACTAAATTACACATCGATCCTCATGCCTTCTGCAAGGATGCCCAGCCTTTTGCTTCTTCACAGTAAGAGCTGCCTGGAGCATCTATGTCCTGCCCTTAACCAGCTGGGTGTCTCCAGCCGCTCATTTTCTAGCCTGACCAGAAGGGACAGGCAGGAGGGTTAAGTGTGGGATGGGCACTAAAGGTTGAAGGTCTGATCACACCTCCACTGGGCCTCTCTCCTACCAGCTCAGCCCTTGGAGGTCCCTGGTGTGGGCTGGGCTGCGGTAGCAGCTCTAAGCCTGCCCAGCTGGCACAGAGTGGAGGTGCTGCCAGGCCGCTGGAGCACAGCAGATGTCACCACGGCTGTCCCGCAGCCCCATGAACCCGGGAGGGTCCATGCTGCTGCTCCCACTCTCCGTGCTGGGGCGGAAGAGGGGCAGGGACGGCTGCTGGTGCACCGGGGTCAGCTACGGCACCTCGTGTGGCATCAGCGCCGGGGATTGTGTCGCCCCGGGCGGGATGCTAGCCGCTATCTCCGCCGCTCGGCTCGGCTCGGCTCTGCCGGGCGCCGCGGGTCGCCATTGGCTGAGGCGGGCGGGGCGGGGCGGGCTCCGCCTCTGTAGGGCAGCAGCCGCCGAGCCCTGCCCGGCCCGGCCCGGCTTCAACAGGCGGCGGCGGTGGCGACGCGGGCCGCGGCAAGCAGGGCCGGGCAGGGCCGCCGGGCACCCACACTTTCCCCGCTGCCGCCGGCAGGATGATCGGCGTCAACAGCATCAATAGCAGCGCGGGGCGCATGCGGTCCCGCTCCATGTGCTCGGTGCGCTACGGGCGCAACTACCGCGGCGTGGAGACCTTCTGCTACGGCTGGCCTCAGCGCTCCCGCACCCTCAAGCCGGTGCTCTACACCGACCTGGTGGTCAGCCGCCTCCAGAGCCGCCGCAAGAAGAAGCCGGTAAGCGTCGGGCCGGGGGAGCGGGGGGCGCCCCGAGGGGATGCGCAGCGCCCTGCGCCCCGGCGGGGACACGGGAGGATGGACGGGCAGACGGACAGACACGCCCGGACAGCTGCCGGCCCGCCCGCTGCACGAGCCTCAGCCCTGGCGTGGATGTAGGGAGCGCCGAGCCCCATCTCCCTCCCCTGTCTGCTCTCTGTGGACCCGGGTCCCCATCAGCCACCCCTCCGCCTGGGGTCCAGCCCTGCCATTCGCCCCCCATCCCACCCCAAGCACGGGGGTAGCGAGAGCGCGGCGAGACCTGGGTGACATTGCGCCGCTCGCCGTGGTTTGACAGCAGCGCTAGCTGAAAAACATCGCTGCGAAAAGAATCCAGGACAGAGCCGTACCGCTGGGACCAGCCCTCCGGCTTAGCATAAGTGACAAGCTCTGCGGGCTCCCTGCCAAGGGCTGCGCTGAGCCGGGGCAGACCCGCACCCCCTGAGGCGGCGGAGAGAGCCGCAGGCAGCGCGGAGGGGCAGCGCGGCAGCACAGGCTCCCTGCCGAGCGGAGCTGGAGAGGAAGGAGTGGCTGCCTGGACAAAAAAGGGCTTTTTACTGCCAAGTGCTTGGTCGCTGTGAGCCGGTATCCGTTTTGGAAGTGTTATGCTGGTGTGCAACGGTCTTAGGTCGGGAGAAGCAAACAGGCTTTTCTCTGGGCACGTCCTACCCCGGTCGGGTGTCCGGCTCCAGTGTAACAGAGAGAGAAGAGTCATCACCGACCCCCCTCTTGCAGGCAGGCTGGGGCAAAGCGGGCAGGGGGACCCCAGCGTCGCCTGGGCAGCCCCCGTGGTCTAAACCAGCCCAGTGGGGCCATCAAGGCCATGCCAAGCAGCGATGCTGTCATAGCGCAGTTACGGTCTGGGGGCAGCATTAAGTTGTGACGCACTCGGGTGGAAACATGCAGTTGAGAGATGCTTGGTTGCTGCTTCCCGCGCTGTGGGGCTGTGCTGGAAGGGATGGAGGGATTTACTGGCCTTGGGGTGGTAGTTGGCTGAGCAAGGAATGTTTTAAAAGATATTTGTGCAGCTTATGATGTTGCTGAGGCAGGGATGGGTAGCTGTCTCCTGCTTCCTGCAGAAGGGTGGAAAGTGACCCAGGACATTGTCCCTGTGACAGCCCATCCTATAGCAAAAAAAGTCTGTCCTCAGGTTAGCTCTGCTCAGTGTGCACTCAGGAGACTCTGCAGTGGAGGGAGACACCAGGTGTGTGCAGCAGGGTTGGTGCGTGCCAGGTAATGAGTTGTTCTTGAGCATGGGTTGTGCATGCTGGGCAGAGGAGGTGCAGATGGGGCTGCCAGGGTGAATTAGGGACCTGATATAGTTATGTTCTCTCTGACATACAGCCTTGATCTGACCATGCCATTCATATCTGCGCAGCTGTGGGGGTCTGGGTGCCTGGGAGACCTGACAGAGCTTTGTGGCTGGGTGTAGAGAAAGGTATTTTATTAAGGAAAAGTTGGGGAAAGCCAACAATTGAGCTCTCATCTTGAAATGCTGCCAGTCATGGAGAGAGGGAGAATGACTGCAGGGAGGATGCTTGGTGGCCGTGAAGTCTGTCTAGCAGACTGTCACAGAGCCATGGCTGGTCACAGGGCCAACACAGGAGGAAGGGAAGCCTTGACCTGCACAGGGCATCTTGCAGTGCTGAGAGCTGGGCACTCTGTTGCTTAATGCAGGAACTAGCAGAATGGAAAGGGGAACTGTCTATCCATAAGAGTTATGATACATAAAAGATGTGCCCCAGAAAGGGTTAAAACTCTCTGTCAGATACCTAAATTCCTACCTTAACCCTCCTCTGCTACTTAAGTGCTGGGCTACAAGCCCTCCATGCAGCCTGTGCCAAGGTTGCATTCAGGCCAGCTTGCTGCCCAGCTCTCCAAACCCAGTTTTGGTCTGCTCTGAGCTGAGGGGCTGAAGGGGAATGTCTTCCACCTTCCCACTTGTGTAGGACTGTCATAAGCAGGACTGGTGCTAAGGCTGGAGCATCAGAGCCACCTGCCTCTTGCCCAGTGCAGCCCCCCCCTCTTCCTAGAGATGTTTACTGGAGTAGGATGTTTGCTAGAGGACTCGGGGATGTCCTCTCAGCCTGCTTTCAGGAGGAATGACACCAAAGAGAGATGTTGATTCAGTGAGAAATCCCACTGGGACAGTGTATTCCTAGGTCTCTTAAGCGTTGCGCATGTCTAGGGCAGAGCTGGCTGGCTGTCCCAGTGTGCTGCAGCAGTGAGCTCATAACCCAGCCATGACAAAAAAAACCCAGCCATGCTTGGGGTTGGCCACGGTGGCATGAGGCAAGCACCTTACTTCCTCTTGGGTGCTTGCAAGTTCAGAGGTGCCAAGAGGTGCTGTCCTTTTGGCTCAGGGGGGAGAATCCATGGAGCAAACACAGCCTGGAGAGAGGGACCTGCTGAGCAGTGAAACTGGTAACCCTACTCTCTGCTGACGTGGTTGTGTTAGACTTCAGGAGCCTGCACTGCCTGTGATTCCCCAGCAGAAACAGTCAGTGCACCAAAGAACTCAGAGTTTAGTGGACTGATGGGCAGCGGTACTACCATGGAATCAGAAAAGCAGGATAGACTTTGTGGCTGAGTCCACCAACTTTGTTCCTGAGACTGGTGTTGGCTGGGGTGGCATTTAGCCAAGCAGAGTCTTGGCAGGATATAAGTGTAGATGTAAAGCTCTGCATTGCCCTCTCAGTCCCCTCAGTCCCCCTATTTGCCTCTCACTGTCCCCCTGTACCGGAGCTGAGCAGCCTGTGCTCCCCATCTCTGAGGTGGGGTACTTAGCAGCTCCTGCCCACAGTGGGCTTGTGTGATGCTGTCAGGGCTTGTTGCAGAGCAGCTCGAGCCTTTTGAAGCCACAAAGCAGTTCAGCCTTTGAAGTGTTCACCGGCAGTCCCAGAGCCAGGTTTCTGTAGCATGGTGCTCTGCCGGGCCGTTCTCTGACACTGTGCCATCCAGAATTATTCCCCGAGCATCTTCTGACATCAGCTCGTTCACTTGGTGTTTAGCAGCATCCTCCCGCAAGCCCTACAGTAGGGCTGGGGGCCATGGTCCCTTCTGTGCAGCACCTCACCTTGCCCTCCAAAATCCCTGCTCAGCTGGCCCACGTCTCCCTTCCTTGGGGAAAGGGAGCTGACCCCTCTCTATATCACTGCTGAGCCAAGCCACATGTCCTGTTCTGCCCGCTTTTTCCAAGGAGCTTTTCTGCTATTCCCAGTCCCCACTTCTGTGTGCTGGTTTTTCAGCCTTCTTTTTGTGTCTGTTTGTTCTCAGCATCTTTCAGCTGCATTCTTGGCAGTGAGTAAGATCCCTTCTGTTTCCCGTGGCGACTCCTTATCATCTACGCTGCTCTGAGATGCCTGCTTCTCCCCCTGCTCTGCTCCCAGGTTATGTTCGGCAGGACTCTGGTTTGGCTTTTTTTTTTTTCCTCAGGCTGTTTTCTAGGTCTTTTTGCAGTCCGTGCACCTGCCTGTCCCACTGGCTTCTACCCCCTCCTCACACCTCAGCATCCTGCCCCTCCAGCACCAGGACTGCACTAATGGGACTGGGGTCTAATCTCTCAGGTGCTGAGGCCGTACCCCTTCTGTAAGCCTCCTGTCTTCCCAGCAGACAACTGAACTCTGCTTCCCGCCTGCTAGATTGGGACGATCCCTTCCCTCCTCTGAGAAACAAGAGGAGGAAAGCAAGCTGGTGCTATGCCAATGGTTTCCTGACAGGGAAGTGCAGGAGGAGCTGGTCGCCACTTGGTCCTGGCTGCTGTGCCTCTCGGGGGAGTGATGGATGTCCCTTCTGCAGACACTGCTGGGGCCTGTCTGCTGGCCAGCTTCCCCACGCCCCTGCACGCCTCCAGTTGTGCTTTCTGAACCACCAGTAAGATCTCTCAGCAGTCTCTGGTCCAGTGATGGATGTTGACAGCTGCCTGAACAGCCTGTGCGAGACTTGATTATTTTCCTCTGAGGATGATGCCTTCCAGATCTCACTCCGAAGCCTTCTGCGAGCACTGTGTTGAAACCCTCTCCAGAGCCTCCCCAGCTGCAGAGCCTTGCCGAGTGCTTCTGGCTTGCACCCAGCTCAGACCGGACAAACGCTTGGGAGTGGGGCCCTGGAGCGTCTCATGCGTGCAGGATTAGCTTGTTCCTGTACTGAGATGAAGGCAGCAGTTCCTGCCTTCATGGTGTTCAGATCCCCAGGGAGGGCAGGGTGCATGGGGGTACAGGGAAGAGGGTAGGGACAGGCCACAGCCACCCCAAGCAGCAGCCATCCAGCAGTAGGCAAACATCCATCCTGCCTTGATCAGCCACAAGGTCCTCTGAGGGCCTCATGAAAGCATGCTGGTGTCTCTGCAAGTCCAGGGCCAGTGCCATGCTGAAGTCTCTCCTGAAGCCTAAGTGTGCTCCAATGGGAACATTGCATTGCTGCAGAGCACTGGGTGCTGCCATGAGCTGTCTCTGCCAGCCCAGGACATGTAGCTGATTACAGGGAGGTTGCTGGCTGTGGTATGTTGTGGCATGGAGCTGCTAGAGGCCCTGGAGCAGGCTGAAGTCCAGCCAAGCAGGATGCAGGCAAGCACCATCAAAATCCATCCAGAAGGATTGCTGTCCTGGGGCCCAGGCCTCCTAAAATCTGTGCGTTGGCCAGCTTGGGACATCTTGGAGCAGGGAGAAGTGGCTGTCCCAAGGACTGGAAATGTTTGGTATACCTCACCATCATGCTGCTAATGCTGTGCATCCATCACAGGCAGGTAGAGAGGGAGGGGAGGAGGGTGGAGACAGCCAGGGCTGTCCCCAGTGCTGTGCCTGGGCTGTATGTAGGGTTGCAGGTCCTGTGTTGCCCAGGAGAACGTGTAAGCCTGTAGCCCTGAAACACGGTCAGCCGACTTGCCCAGCCAGGACAGGTGGACCAGAACAAAATGACCTGGGGTTGCCTTAACCTCCAGCACCCCTGCGTTTGCCTGGCATGCCCCCCCTATGCCCTGAAGCAATCCCTGGGAGCTGGCACCACTCTCCTGCTGACCCCCTCTTCTTTCCTTTGCAGACACTGTACGGCTCCATCAAGAACGAGAAGCTGCAGTGGGCCATGTGAGTATCCCTCTGGGAGATGCTGCTGCCCGGCTCGGGGTGGTCAGCGACGCCATCGTGCTGGTGCAGGGGTTTCCTCTCTCCTGCTGTGCTCCCTCCAGAGCATCACCCTGCCCCAAAAGCCCTCATCAGCTGAGATGCTGCAGAGCAGGTGTTCCTGTGAGGACGTGGGAAAGACAGGGAGATCGGGATGTTCTGGGGATGCAGGGAATGTACCCTGCCTGCCCTTGGCACCTCCATGGGGACACCTTCCCCGGCATGCTGCAGGAGGCACCCTGAGGCCAGCTCCCCACGGCTTTGGCGTTGCTTCTTGGCTCGGTGGCCGTGTCCAGATTGGCAGCGGCCAGGCTATGGGGGACGTGGCTGTGCCGAGGCCCCGCGGCGTGCCCGCACCCTCGCCCACAGCTGCCATCTCCAGCAGCAGGAGCGGCAGCGCCCGCGCTGCGGGGATTAATCAGCCCGGCCGTGCCGCCAGCACTGAGCCAATGCGCTCGGGCTGCTGCCATGGCGACGCCGGCAGATGCTGAGGGGTTTAATTAGCAGCAGCGGGTCTGAGGTGGGGGGAGGCAGCAGCTCTGGGCTCCCACGTTTTCCTGCCGGGCGGGGGGAGCAGCACCGATGCAGCCTGCCCGCAGCACCAGGGGCCATGACCTGGAAGGAGAGAGCTGCCTCCTGGTGCTGGGGCTGCCTGCGTCCTGCCTGCACGTGCCCCTGGCCCGGGCTGGTGCTGTCTCAGGCCTCCCACCACAGGCTCCCCGCACCCCTTTACTGGTGGCTCTAAGCCCCATAGTCCAGCTGCTGCCCTGAAGGCGTTCAGACCACAGCCTGGGTCTCTCTTAAGGGGTGGGTGTCCTTTCTAGACCCTCACTCATGCCAGCTGGGGACCTGCATGGCCATACACCATGGACCAGGGGGCTGTCGCAGTGTCAAGCCCCAGGGTGCAGCTCCTCCATGGCTCCTGGCTCGTCATCAGCCCCAGTCCTGTCCAGGAAAGCTCCTTGCTCCCTGGGGCAGGCAGGACCACCCTGAACCTGCAGCAGATACCCCCATGCCTTGTGTTTTGAGGGGCCAGGCGGCACCACAGCTGGCTAGAGGGACAGGACACAGAGGCATGGCTGATTATGGGATGCTTGCCTGTGGTGATGGGAGACTGCTCAGCCTGGTCTGCTGCTCCTGGCCTCCGTTTCAGAAACTGGGCCTACAGGTGGCGCTGGCAAATGGGAAGCTTGGTGTTTGCTGTCCCCAGCAAGGTAACAAACCCTTTCTCCACCCAAATCTGTGCTTGGCAGAGATGAAGAGGAGCTGAGAAAGTCCCTCTCGGAGCTGGCAGACCCCAACCCGAAGTCCATCAAGCGCATCAGCAGCTGCAGTAACCCCTTTCTGGACTTCTCCCAAGACTCCAGCATTGCCACCTACAAGCATGGTCTGTTAGTGCGCAAGATCCATGCTGATCCTGACTGCAAGAAAAGTAGGTACCTGGGGATCCCATGGGAGAGACTCTGGGTGAGAGGGCACCAGTGGGTTCCAGAAATAATACAGGGAGCAGAGCAGGAGTCCCTACATGATGTCTGACTGTAGCATTATGCCAGCCTGCAGCATCATCTCCCTGTGCCCTGGCTGGCTGGCTGTGCTGGCCATAATTCAGCCCCCAGGTTGTGGACACTCAAAACCTCTCCGTGCCACTCTTCAGGGCTGGGCAGAGGCTGAGATGGCAGCACAGCCCCTGCCTGCAGTGCTGGAAAGGAGTCAGGCACGGAGGTGGGTTGGGCCCCCCAGGAGATGTACCCTTCCCACAGGACAGCAGGGACAAAGGAAAGTGCCCTGTGGTGTGATGAACAAGCTGCACAGCAGGTTGGGCGCTGCCAGGCACGTTCACAGTTCCTACCATAAAATCGCTTCATAAGCCCTGTCCACCTAATGCTGCCTTGATCTGATCAGATGCAGCCGCCCTCCAAAGCCAGCATTAGCTGGCGGGCGGCAGCACCTCATCCCCAAGCAGGGAGGCAGCGGTGAGGCTGAGCATGATCCGGGGGGCAGCACTGAGGCAGGAGCACAGCAGTGCAGCCCCCTGCCAGCAGCACCATCTGCCAGGCACACGGCCGGCACAGACTCAGGTGCGCGGGGACAGTCCTGGCATGCTGCCCGTCCCCGGGGTGGGTGACGTGCGTCGTGGCAGGGCTGGCTGGAGGAGGATGGGGATGAGAGTGCCTTCCCTGCACTGGGTGCTGGGGCTGATGTGTGCACTGCTTTCTTCTCCCTGGCAGCACCTCGAGGGAAGCGCGGCTGGAAGTCCTTCCATGCCATCCTGAAGGGGATGATTCTCTACCTGCAGAAGGTAGGTAGCAGCAGGGCTGCCCACATCCATGCCAGGGAGAGGGATCGTCCCCAGCCCAGGAGGGAGGTCATGGCATTTCCCACAGCAGCAAGAGAGGGACTTCAGTGCCTGGCATTGTAGAGCCTGGCCTAAGCAGATTCCACACTATGTCTGGTTGAGCTGTTGCTCGGGACCTGGTGGCATCCCTGTTCCCGGGGTGCTCAGGCTCAGCCTGGGCAGTGAAAGCAGCTGCCAGCTGACACCCTGAGTGCAGGGGCTTATCTGGGGATAGAGGAGGGACCGGGGTCTTTGCCCTGGGCAATGTGTGGTGCTGCAGATCCAGTTTCATGCAGGCACAAACTTGCCCAGCTGTGGGGCTATGGGGAACAGCCACCATGCTGTGGCCAAACCCATGCACCTGGGTTGTATGTCCCCATGTATGTAGCATGAGCTGCAGACAGAGCTCACAGCAGTCTGCTGGAGAGTGATGTCCAAGCCCCACCACTGCCAGTGCTTGCCTGCCATTCCTGCAGTGTCACAGAGCTGACTCATGGTGGGGTGCATCCCTAAGCTGGCTCTGAAACACCCCATGATTCACAGGAGGAGTATAAGCCAGGGAAGGCTCTGGCGGAAGAGGAGCTGAAGAACGCTATTAGCATCCATCATTCACTTGCCACACGGGCATCTGACTACAGCAAGCGACCCAATGTGTTCTACCTCAGGACAGCTGACTGGAGGGTCTTCCTCTTCCAAGCACAGTGAGTCCCTCAGGATCACCAGCTGGGCCACATGCTGGGGCACAGGGGCTCATATGACTGAAGGGGTGGGTGGGATTGACATTGGGGCCACATTGCTCTGTCCTGGCCTGGCCCTTTCTAGAAGGAAAGGGAGCCACTGTGTGTGCTGTGCTTTGCTCAGCTCCTCTTCTTCCCACTCCAATGGGCTCATGATGGCCCAAGTCACTACAGGCAGAGCCCCAGGTGCTATGGCTGGCCAAGGGCCGGAACTGGGGGGCACGGATCTTATGCAAGGCAGCTCCCTCTGCCCGTGACATAGATGGTGCCGCTTAGAGCTCCTCTGTGCTTTGGCCTTTCTTCCCAGGAACCCTGAACAGATGCACTCGTGGATCACACGCATCAATGTGGTGGCAGCCATGTTCTCTGCGCCCCCCTTCCCCGCAGCCATTGGCTCCCAGAAGAAGTTTAGCCGCCCGCTGCTGCCCAGCTCCTGCACCAGACTGTCCCAGGTAAGCCGTGGGGTGAGGACAGCCAGGAGCATGGGGCAAGCCCCCTGGGTCTGCTGGTGGCACTATCCCCTGCAGAGGGACCCATATGGTGCCGCATGCCCAGCCACCTCACAGCAGGGTGCAGGGCCGAGGGAGCATGGCCATGGAGACACAGAGCAAAGGGGTGCTGAGGTTGGGGGATGGCAAGGTCTTGTTCCTGGCAGCAGGGATGGGAGACAGGCAATGGAGTCAGGCCGTGGAGGAGAACGTGGTCCCACAACACAGCTTGCAGGGTCCTGCCAGGACCGGGACATTGAGAGGCCGGGGGATTAGCTGGTGCTCGCGCGTGCCAGGGCAGTTATTCATAGAGCAGAAAGGATTAAAAACACCAGCCTAGTTTTAGAGGGGATTAAATTCTTCTGCTTTAAGACTGCAGCCAGCCCCCCACGAGGCAGGAGCAGATTGCCCCCAAGGGCCTTGTGCTTTTGCCTGCCCTTAACAAAAGAAAACAAAACAAAACCCAAGCCTGGAGCAGAGGCTGAGATCCTGGCTGCACCTAAGAGGGGAAAAACCTGTTCTGGTCCTGGCTGTTAACACTGCCAGAATGGGGGAAGAGGCAGGGCACTGACATGGTGCCACCCTTCCCCAGGAAGAGCAGGTGAAGAGCCATGAGACCAAGTTCAAGACGATGTCAGCAGAGCTGCTGGAGCATCGTTCCTCACTACCTGAGAAGAAGGTGAAAGGCAAGGAGTATGAGGAGTTGAAGCAGAAGGAAGAGTACCTGGAGTTTGAGGTGAGCTGGGAGACACACACACACACATCCCACCACCCTCAGCCCCTCTGTCCCTGTCTGTTTGGCCATCCTGAGTGATGGGACTCTCTTCCCCATCCCCACCTGCTGAATTGCACCATGCCACTGCTGTGGTCCAGGACCATGAGCATCCCCCCTGCCCTGGAATGCTGGCTGGCATGGAGGGACCACAAGTATCCCTTTGCTATCCTGGGATGCTGGCTGAGAGGCAGTGCCCAGCTTCCCAACCCCTCTCTCTGCTGCACTGTGCCCCCAGAAATCCCGCTACGGCACCTATGCCATGCTGCTGCGGGCCAAGCTGAAGGCCGGCTCCGAGGACCTAGCAGCGTTTGAGTCCACGCTCTTCGATGCAGCGAGCGGGGAGGATGATGGTCTGAAAAAGTCCCATTCCAGCCCCTCGCTCAACGTGGAGCCCTCCAGCACGGCCACCAAGGTGAAGCGCAACGTCTCAGAGCGCACCGGCCGCCAGCCCGCCGGCCACCCCCAGAAGTCATAAGCGAGGGGCATAGGCCACCCGTGCTGCAGCTCCGTTTCTGCCCCCTGGCACTGGGGTGGAGGCCACGTGCCTGCCAAGACCCTGCATGAGCCGTCCATCTGGGCTGCGTGCCATGCAGGCACCAGCCATGCAGGGCCTCCGCCAGAGGTGGTGGCAGAACCGGACAGTCCCTGGTCCTCGCCTGTGGGAGCTGCCCACTCTGTCAGCCCCATCAGACTCATTCCTGCCCCTCCTTGTCCTGTGCGTCGTTGCAGGACTTCACGCTGATGATGGGGACCAACTGAAACCCACCCACTGGGCTCAATTCTTCAGTGGTTTAAAAAGTCCAAAATGCAGCAAACAAAGCCAGCGGCCGCTTCTCCTCCAGCTCCATTGTGCCATGGGGGCAGACAGGAGGGGGCCAGCTGTGGCCTCTCCCCTGTCATGGGGCTGGTGGCCAGGGGCACCAGGTCAATGGCACCTGGCCCCCTCCCTGCCTCCTCTGCACCCTCCCCGCTTTCTTACAACTTTTGACTGATTTTTGTGATACAATTTTGCACTTTTTAGTACCAGACTGAGCTGACCACCAGGGAGAGTTTTTTTGGGGCTACTTTTGATGCTTTTGGGGAACTATTTAAAAAAAACCAAACAAGCCACAAACCCAGCCATGTCTTGTAGGCACTGCATTCTGGGGGGCAGATTTTTACGTGGACTCAGGGGGAGGCCCAGCTCCCCGTCCTGCAGCAAGGTGAGCATGGGCTCCTGTGTGCGTTGCTGCCTGCCCCCAGCCCTGCTTTGGCACCAGCAACCCTTTGGAGATAGCCGTGCAGTTGCTGGCAGCCTTGGGATGGCAGCACCCATTGTTGCACTTGTGGCTGCATGGGAGGCTGATGCACCCGTGCTTGAAGACCCACACCCCAAATGCTGGCAGCTGGACCAGCCCCATTTGTACCGCCTGGATCTGAGCATCGTACCCGGGGCACACTGGGCAGCAGTGTAAGTACTCCCACTGGGGAGGTGACCCCTGAGGCCAGGGTTGACTTGAGGGTCCCCACAAGCCAGCTTTCCTTGTCATGATGCTCCTCCAATGCATGGCTGGGGCCTCAGAGGCTGCCAGCAAAGCCTGGTCTGCAGCACTGTGCAGTCCTCCTGCTGCAGCAGCAGTGATGCAGCCCCTTCCTTGGCCATGGGCTCCCTCCTTGCCAAGGTGAGGGCAGGCTGGGGCAGCCTGTAGCACCCCAGGGGCTGGAGGATGCTTGGCTGGAGCAAGGTGCTGATGGTGCGGCATGGCTGCAGGAGAGCGTGCAGTGTGCGGGGAGGGGTCTGGGGACAGTGGAAGGGCTGCGGTCAGGGGGCTGGCACATACACACTGTTCTCGGCCACCCAGGACCCGGCTGGTTTCAGCACTGACTTTGCGAATGTGTCAAACTTTTTATTCTGCTCTTTTAAGTCTATTGCAAAGAAAAAAAGAAAAAAAAAAAAAAAAAAAGAGGACGGAAAAAAATAAAGAACAAGGAAAAAAATCCACCCTTGCCCCAGGCGGCTCAAGGGGGAGAAAATCCTTTGTACAGCTTCTTCTCTCAGTTACTTCAGTAAAACTTGCTCTTCACTTCTTGTGTGCACTGTGGTTTCTCCCCCATGGCTGGGGACAGTCCCATCATGGAGTGATGGTGAGAAGGCAGCCTCCTTACTGCCAGAGGGTTAGTGCCCATGGGCTCAGGGCCGGGGCTGGACAGAGGGAGGGCACAGGCTAATGGAAACTGTGTCCCTTTATTCAGAAGAGGGACCATTAAATAAGAGCAGAGAGGGGCAGGAGCCAGCTGTGTCCGGAGCCAGCTGTGTCCTGTCCCCTGAGTCCAGGCAAGTCCGGAAGGCACTTGTGTTGGCAGGGCGGGGAGGGGGAGTGATGCGGACCCCCGGGTGGGTGCAGTGGCTTTCAGCCCCTCAGTGCACCTGCGGCTGCTGGCTGTGGGGCAGCTCACCCCCTGGCTTCAGGGCCAGTGTGGGTGCCTGCTCCTCCTCCACTGACTCGCTGCCATAGGCACTGTCTTCCTTCAGCTCTGCAAAGCAAGCCCCAGATGCTGTCAACAATGGGGAGTTAGAGGCAGCATGGAACCCCCCAGCCCTGCACTCCCCTTACCTGTGCTTTGCAACTTCTCCAGTGCCTCGGTTTTGTGGAGCATCCTCACGGCCTTGCGGAGCCCCATGGAGTCCAGCGCCTCCAGCAGCCCCCCCAGGCTGCCCCCTGCCAGCTGCGGAAAGAAGGCACAGAGTGGGGCAGTGGCCGGACAGACAGGAGGGACGAGGAACCCTGGTCAAGCACTGACCTCATAACTGCGCAGGAGGCTGACGCTGGGCGAGGGGGTGTCCTTGTAGGTCTCCACCAGGCTGCAGAGCCCAAGGCGCTTGGCCAGCTCGATCCAATCCGACCCGCTGCAGTCCTGGTTCAGCAGCTGCTCCAGCCCCTGCAGCACCTCACTGTCCAGCGACAGGACCTTCCCTGTGCGGAAGAGGTTCCTCCATCATAGGCTGCCTGTCCTCGCTGCCACGCGGGTGCTGCTCTGCCTGGGAACAGTGCTTTTCGGGGGAGAGGGGCTGCTCACCTGGCTGGGGGGCAGTGGGCAGCTCTGCCTCGGGGCTCTGCTGGGAGGCCTGCAGCAGGATCTCCCGCACCTGCGGACAAGCAGACAGGTGTCAGCATCTCCCAACACACCAAACAACCCCCTCTTGCCTTCCCACACCACACCTCCCCCCAGGACATGGAAAGGCGCAGGTATCCTCCTAGGAGCATCTCTTTGTCCTCTGTCCCATTTGTGCTTTGGCCCCACAGAAACACTCCCGGGGGTTTGTCCCACCATGCCACACACCTTCTGGCTCCGAGTGAGGTCCAGGGGTGCGTGGCAGCGGCGCAGCCTGTGCCCTGCCTGCCCATGACCCTGCGCAGGGGGCTCGGGGTTGGTGCTGCGCTCCACAGCTGGGGGCAACTCCCCCAGCTCCATGGCCTGCTCCTGCTCCTCAGAGTCGGCGTCCGTGTCACTACTGGGCTCTGATGAGGATGGGCTCACAGGCTCGTCGTTCTCACACAGCACATCTGCCCCTGTCAGGGAAGGGTGGACTGAGCCCCCAACAGGGGAGGTCGGCCCAGGGGTCTGCCCTGTGCCTGGGCACCCCGCGGTGCAGGGAGAGGAGGGAGAGCAGAGCCTTACCAGCTTTGAGGAGCAGCTTGGTGAGGGTGGGGGAGCCCAGGCCAGCGGCCAGGTGCAGGGGGGTGTTCCCGGCAAAAGTCCGTCTGTTGACATCTGCTCCCAGCTACGGAGGTGCAAGGTTCTGAGCAAGGGCTGCCTGGGTGCTGTCCCTGCTGCCCATGTCACCCAAAGATCCCAGAGGATCCCCCCACTTCTGCCAGGGCCCTGCAGGATGCTGCACTTCATCCCTGTCCCACAGCCACCAGCTCACCAGCCCCATACCTTCTTCACCAGGTGGGTGGCCATGTTGAGGTTCTCCATCTCCACAGCCAGGTGCAGAGGGGTTCTCCCACCCTGCCTCTCCACCGCATTCACATCCGCTCCCTTCCTGACCAGCAAGTCCAGGCAGGCCAAACTCTTTGCCTTCACAGCCAAGTGCACAGGCAGGAGGCCTGCAACAAGGGCAGAGGCTCAGCAGGTCCCCAGCTGAGCCCACGACAGCACTTCCAGGCTTCTGCCCATCATCTCCAAGCCCCACTCACCATGGAAATTGGGCAGACGGAGCAGGTAAGGGGCAGCCGAGCCCAGGTGGGCCAGCAGTGTCCTCAGCACCTCCTCATCACCAGTATGGAGTGCCAAGTGCAGCAGGGAATTGCCGTAGCGGTCCAGCAAGGTGGGGTCAGCATGGGCTTGCAGCAGGAGCTGGACCACTTGGGGCTGCTTGGTGACGACTGCCAGATGCAGTGGTGTCTGTGGGACAGCAGCACCCCTCAGTATTGCTCACAAGAGGAGCTGAGTCCTGCACCAAGGTCCTCACCACCATGGCTGCACTGTGCTCAGCCCTGCAGCCTCCCTTCAGTGAGAGCAGAAGCAGGACAGGGTGTTGAAATGGGAGTGAGCCCCAGGCAGAGCACCGGCTGCTCTGTGAAACATGTACCTGCTGCAGGTTGTTGGAGATGTTGATGATATCCAGGCTCGGGATGCTAACAACAACCTCAATCAGCTGCTTGATCACAGCTGTCTGCTCATGGATAATAGCAAGGTGCAAAGGCCTGCAGAGAGAGCAGGATGGCCCCTGGCTCAGCAACATGCTTCTTCAGGTCCTTCCTGCCACCTCCCACAGCCCCCATAATGGCTCTAATGGCCAATAAGGCTCCAGCATTCTCTCCCCAAACCCCTTATGTGCTCACGTGTCTCCGTTCTCGTCCTGTGATGCAGCCAGGTGCCTCTGGACCGCCAGCAGCACACGGGGGTCAGCGGTGACCGAGTAGTCAAGCAGGGCATGGGCATTGCGACGGGCCAGTGCCAGCAACCACAGCTGGCAGAGCTGGGCTGGGGGGCAAAGCAGGACAAGGACATCACCTCCAGGAGCAGCATCCCCCTCTACCCTCCTGCATCACCCCGGGGCATGGAGGAGAGTGATGTCCCTGACCCATGCCACCTCTCCCGAGCGACGTCCCCCAGCCCTCACTCCACCCCAGCCTCCTCCTACCGTGCTTCTGCAGCTCCTTGCAGTACGTGCTCTCTGCAGGCACCTGCCCGTTGCTCCCAGGCCCCTCTGCCTCAGGGCCCTTCATCTGCACACCCCCCTGGTAGCCCCCGATGGGGTGGGGGCCAGGCGAGTAGATGCTGTTGTAGGCCAGCCCCGGGGAGTAAGGGAAGCTGAGGTTCCCACCTATGGAGCAAGGGGAAGGATGGGTGAGGCCGGAGAGGAGCAGGGAGCCCCCAGGGCTGGGCTACAGCCGCCCAAGCAAGGAAAGGGGTGTCCCCACTCACCTCCTCCAGAGCCAAAGCCCCCGGCCCCACCGCCAGCACCCCCCATGTGTGAGCCCCCACCAAAGTGCTGGGGAAACTGAGGTAGGACTTTCTTGCGCTTCCTCTCCACTTCTTCCTTATCTGTGAAGAGAGGGGCAGCAGGGTAAGCGGCAGTCCCAGCAGTGGGGGGCACGCTGGCCTGCCCGGGGGGCGCTCACCTTCCACCACAGGGTAGTAGGTGAACTGCTTGGAGTCACTCACGTCCCCTCCTCGCTTCCGCTTCAACTGCAGGAAGACGGTGACTGGACGGTCGATCTTGGGCTTGTGGTATGGGGGTGTGCGGAAGACAATGGCGTACTGTGGGCAGGACAGACAGACATGGGGTCTCGCTCCTCCCCGGAGCTAGGGATGGGGCTCCTCTACCCCATAGGGCACCCACCTGCCCTGCGGAACGGCAGGACATCCCCCCGCCTTCCTGGTACCTGCTTGTGCACGTCAGTGGGGGAGAAGTCTCCAAAAGCCTGCCAGCCGTTCTCGTCATCCTCATAGAAACGCACCTCAATGTCATCTGCGGAGACAAGAGGTGCTGGCACCACTCATCTCCCCACCCCAGCCAGGCTCTGGGGACATGGTCCACTGGCCGCTCAAGGGCCCTGGATCTCTCCTGCCATGGCCCCTTTGAAGGCTTCAGCTGGGGGGAATGGCTTTTACCTTTCTGAACTTTATCACACAGCAAGTAGACCTCATCCCCACCCCGAACGGAGCCAGCTGTCTTATCCATCCGTGAGATCTTCAGGTTTGAAGCTCCTGGGGACTCTGCAGTGCAAGAGGAGGCATTGGGAGCTGCTGCGGCAGACAGAGCACCCCTCATTACCCCATCCTGCCCCGTCCCCTCCCCAGCCTGGCCCCAAGCTCACTGCTGTCATGGATGGGGTCTGAGATGACAGGCTGGAGGGCCAGTGTGAAGTTTCCGCTGCTGTCGCGGAGGTAGGCAGTGAAGCGCAACCGCACGATGCTCAGGTCCATCACCTTCTTTAGCTCCTTTGCCTCCAGCTCAATCTCACGCAGCTCTGCTTCTGCCAGGGCAGGGGAAGATGCCCTCAGGCTTAAGCAAGGGGATGGGGCTCTATGTCCCCCCCAGCCCCATGCTAAGCCCAGCTGTCACTCCCAGGTGCTGAGTCCCACTGACTGCCCTTACCCGTCAGCATATGGCTCCTGTTGCGCATCTTCTGCTGCTTCAGCTTTTCCTTCATGATCTCCATCATATTCTTCTTGGTGACATGGAGCACTCCCAGGTTGCTGAACCTGGAAAAGAGGACGGATTTCGCTGGGATCTGGGAGCGCCAGGGCTGGCGCACACAGGCTCCCACAGCCAGGAAGGAGCTGAGCAAAGCACAGAGCTGCTTGGGCAGTGGGGGATCAATGTGTGCAGGGCGTAAGAGAAGCAACCACAGAGGAGAGGAAAGGAGCCCAGGAAAGAGGTGTGTGGCGAACTCTGGGTTCCCACAGGTGACAAGTCCAAAGAGGAGCACCAGGAAGGCTGGACGCCAAAGGCCTGCAAACAGGACAAGGCTGTCGGCAGCCAGGGCTAGATTTCTAAGAGCAACTGCAGCAGCTACTGAATAACCCTGCGATGCAGACTGGCCACAGCAAAGCTAGGGAGCTGCAACCTCAAGGACAGACCCCCACAGCAAGCTGCACATGCTGGACCCAGGGCTCTGCAAAATGCCCAGGGAACAGAGTTGTACTGATGGCCTTGTCTAAACCTACTCCTGTTCCCATCCAGCAAACCCAGCTCTATGCACTAAACCCCTTCTCCTCTCCAGCAGCAAACTGCAAACAGCCCCCAAACCAACCCTCATAGGCAAGAGGCTACCCCGGGTCTCCCTCAGACGTACTGAGCTGTCATGTCCTTGGGTCCCACGATCGCAACACAGTTGCCGGCCTCATTGCACTGCTTGCCCACCAGGCTGTGGGCATGCACACGGGGAGGGTCGCTGTGTGTCACCAGGTCCACCTCGATCCTGGCCATCCCCGTGTAGTTGCAGATCTGCAGGAAGAAAGAAGATGGGAGTCAGGTACAACACCCCAGGAGCCCGCAGGAGATTCTGCAAACCCCTCTCTGCTACTCATCAGCAGGGTCACCACTCCTGCTGCAGCCCTCCCATCCCTCCAGTGCCATGAGACACACAGAGCTTAATACACATTTCCTGTCCTTCCTTCAAGGCACCCTCCTGGTGCCTGTGAACACCAAATGAAGATGCTGCCCTGTCCCCTCCCCAGGGCAGTGCTCACCTTGACGGTGGGGTAGGTCTTGCGCCCCTTCTCGCTGGATGCTCCTGGCAGCCCCCCATGGGAAGGGCCCTCGCAGCCATACCGAAAACGGAAGCCCCGCTGCAGAGGCAAAGAGGTGGTCAGCCAAAGGTGGCCTACGAGAGCGAGGGGAGACAGCTACACCTGCCCTTGCTTGGGTGACATCCTTACCTGCTTTGGCTGCTCGATGATGACAACGTAGGGACCTTCCACTAGAGGACAGAGAGGAGAGGCACCAGTGAGAAATACATGATAACACACGTGCATGTTCCCAGTAAGGATGCTGGAGGTATGGGGATGGTGTGGAAGGTCAGCCGACCCCTGTCTCTCCCAAGGGAGTCCTCAGAGCCCCCAGCCCCTGTGCTGTCATAGCCCAAGTGGGAGCAGCAGGCAGAGCAGTAGGAAGAGGAGGGAAGGGCCAGAGGATGCTCTGGCACTTGGGAGCACCTGAAGACCTGTCACAGCCCAACCTCAAGTCCCTGGTAGACTGTGCAGCAGGAACAGACCCCATCCTGCTGGCACATGGCAGGGATTCCCAGCCAGCCCACAGTGGGGCCAGCAGGGACACAGCCCGTGGTGTTGCTGGGAACTACGAGGCATGACTCAGCCTGCTGGGAAACCCCCCTGCAGCTGGGGACCCCCGGGAGGGCACAGCCAAAGGGGCCCTTACCTGTCTCCATCAGGGGCTCCTTCTGCTCCATCATGTGGGAGCCGAAACTGAAGTCATCATAGTCAATCCCATCCAGGCACTGGGTGGCAGGAGGGAAGATGTGTGAGATGAGCGTGTTGGGGCTGGAAATCCCAATCACCCTAGGGGGCAGGCACAGACCCCCATCTCCCACCCTGGAGGGGGGAGAGTCTGTCACAGACTCCCACTGAACACCTTGGGGAGATGGGGCGGCAGGCACAGATCTCCCGTCTCTCCCGGAGAAGAGGGGTGGGCAGGTGCCAACCCCTCACCGCCCACCCCTGGGGCCACCAGCAGAACTCCTTTGCCCAGCCTGGGGACAGACACAGACTCCACACCTCCCACCCCAGTGGCACCTGCAGACCCCCCCTTGCCCACCCCGGGGCAGGCACAGTCGCCCGCCTCCCACCGAACTCGTGGGGTCGGGCACTGCTCCGGCTCAGCCCCGCCGCCGGGGCCAGGCAGAGCCACCCCGCCCCGGTCGGTCCGCACCGCACTCACTGGCTGGAAGTGCTCGTCCATGTCTGCGCGGGGCCGGCCGCCGGCCTGCGGAGAGAGCGCGGGGTGAGCGGGGACCGGCGGCGGGAGGAAGACACCGCCGCTCCGGAAAGTCCCTAGAAACCCCGCCGAGCCGGGAAATGACGGGACCGCGCGTCACCGCCCCGCCCCGCACGGCCGCGGCCCGGGCACGGCTCGGCTCAGCACGGCCCGGGGCACGGCCGTTCCTGCGCCCGCCGGCGGCTCCCCGGCCGGGGGCGGTGGGACCGGCCGCTCCCCGCCGCCCGGGAGCTTTGGGCTCCGGGCGGGCTGGAAATCCCGGTGCCCGCCCGCCTCGCCCGAGGTCCCGAGTTTCCTCCCGGGAGCACGGAAGGGTTTGCCCCCCGCCGTCCCCAGCCGCCTGCCACGCTTCAGGTACTAGTCCCCGCTGACAAGCTGTTGCGCCTGTTCCCAACAAGACCTGTAGTGCAACGCGGCTGAAACCACCCGGACTGCGCCATAAAAACCCGGCAGCAGCCCCGGGGGCCTCCCAGGTCCCTGTATCGCATCATCTCACCTCCCGCATAGGGATGTCTCCTCCAAGCTGTCCTGGCCCCAAACAGGAGTGGCTAACCCAAAGCCAGCCGTCCTCCCCCCTTGCCAGGGGAAGCTCTCCAGGGCTCCGCAGACCAAAGTCAGCCCCTTGCCAGGCACCCAGAGGAGTGCTTTCCCACTCCCCCAGTTTCCACTTACGCGGCAGCCCCTGCATCCTTCCCGCAGCAGTAGCCTCAGAGAGGCATTTGCCGTTGGTGTTGCCATTCCTTCTTTCCCGCTAGAAAGCATCTGGTTTCAAAGCAGGAGCGGGAGCTCCAGAGCCCCCCGTGGGAGCATCTCCCGCCACCTAGCACTGCGCGCTCCCCGCCGACACTGGCAAGGCACCGCCAGCAGCAGGGCCCCTTCCCGACACCCACAGCACCCTCCTACTCACCGGGGAGGAAGGGGCAGGCCTCACGAACCCATCCAGCCCCAGCATCGCGGCGGGGACTGCCAGCTACCACAGACAGGGGTCCCGCTGGGGTCAAGGTCTGCCTGACTGTGGGAAACCACCAGAGACTTCTGGCAAAGGCGCGGGATTAGAGCAGAGCCCCCAGGCACGTTTTCTTGATCCACATTTCTTCTCGCTAAGTGATGGAAAGAGACAAAGGAAAAAAGAGAAAACCCCAAACTTATCCAACACTGCAGTGCCCTCATACCATGAATTTCTGAATCAGTGATTGCTACAGGTCCCGCGCAGGGGATTTTGGGTGTGTGGGAGAAGAGGGGAAGGAAGGGGATTGTTCAACCCGTGCGTGACTCATATTCTTCAGAAGCTGAAAAGAGCCTTTTCAAGAAGATTTTCCAGCCACTCAAGTCCTCCAAAGGGGCTGCCCTGTGGCCCCAGGCCTGAGGTTTTCCCCGGCTGGCCTGCCACCTGAGCCCAGCCAAGCTCCAGGATGCATCCCAGCCTGCCTGCCAAATGCAGCCCAGAGAGTGGTGCAGACTGGGACATGGGATCAGAGGGGCCTGCAGGTGCAACCAGGGGTGCAAGGAGGGTGCAGATCCAGCACTGCAAAATGAGGTGTGACCTTCCTCCTGCAGTTCTGCAGGGGCTTCCAAAAGCCTGGGAGCAGGAGACGCAACCCCACTGGCCTGTGGGAAGCAGCATGGACAGCCTGCTGTCAGGATCCCACAGGACATCCCACCTGGGCAGCCTCAGCCTGCACCACCAGCCAGCCACCTCATCTGCTGGCACAGATTTCCTAGAGAGGTGAAAGAGGTGACAAACATGGGTGCTGGGAAAGCCACCTCAAACCCCACCCACTGAGCCTGGCTGGGGGAGCACAGGACCAAAGATGCTGGAGAACAGACTGTGCCCCTTGAACAGAACAGCAACCCTTCTCCAGTGCCATCAGCCTCATGCCCTCTAGAGGGGTTTTCACAGCTCACTCATTGCTGCCCTGCACACTTCCACTTGTTGCAGCAAACAGCATGACTAAGGAACGTCATGGGGTCACATCTGCATCTCCCCAGCTGCGCAGCTCTGGCTCACCCAGTACATGTTAGAGGAAGCCCACCTTGCTCGTCAAGCAGAGCTGGAACGTCATCACCTGCTTCCTTGTTCCTGGAAGAGTAACCTTAGGCAACCTCAGACTTACTCTCAAGGTAAGTCCTGCCTCCTGTGCCAAGTAGTCAAGCCCTTCAGGTCCCCAGGACCCTGGGTTTCCCTAGGAGTGTAGCACACTTGGCTTTAATCCCACACACACCCCAGAAGAGGACCCATCTTCTCCTCCTGCCATCAACAGCATCCCATGCTCCATGGTACCCAGCGCATCTGGCCTCTATCCTGGGCTTGTACACACACTGCAGCCCTGCTTTGCTGGGCTAGTTCCTCCCTATCTTCAGACCTTCCTAGGGCTCAGGAGGGATTCTCTGGCATTGCTGGGAACAGGGAGAAGAAGTAGCAACCCGACTGTGATGCACTGCCTGGAGCAGCACCAGCTCCCTGCCCCAGAGCGCAGCACTGCCACAGCACCCTTTCTGGATGGCGCAGCCTGTCTGTGCCAGCCAAACTGCCTCAATTAAAGGCCAGCCGTTGGCAACCAGCATCAGTTGAAGCTGTTCTTCCATGCCCGCAGCTCCTTGAACGTGACCAAGTAATGCAGGTGCTATTTTCTTTCCTCCCGTGACAGCTGGCTGACTTGTAGAGCCAATGCCCTGCGGGCAGGAGGGAAATGCTGGTCTGTCTGTCTGCAGCAAGAGTGTTCAGCAGCCATGGGAAAGGACAATCCAGGAGGCAGCACGAGCATGGCTCTGCTCTGAACCACCCTGGCACACAGCTGACATGTTCCAGCCACCCAGCTGGCTGCTCCTCTGACATACTATTCCCTGCACGTTTTGTTTCCCCTGAGGCCTGCTAATGCCTGCAAATGATGCCCCTAAATACCTGACCTTGCTTTCTGCACAAATCCTATGCTCTACTCCATCCCAGGAGCCCCAACAGCTACTGGTAAGTGTCTGGCAAGAGGCTGCTGAGTTCCTCTAGCACAGGAACTTTGTTCTTAGACCCTTCCTGGAAACCGAGTCCTTGACCTGCAGGCATGGCAGAGAGAAATCCCCTCTCCCTGAAAGCTGTCCAAGCCTTCCCCTCCCTGGCAGCCTGCCCTTGAGCACTGAAGCCATTTGTATCTCTCTGCATAAAATGCCTTTTACGCCTCCATGCATAAAATGCCTGTTGTGGCTATCAAGCTGGCTTTGGCAAACCCCAGCCACCCACTGATCTGGTTTCCTCCTCTAGGGCCTGTAAATCAGCTGCTTTGCTGTTGTGTTATGAACCATTGGCTCCAGTTGTGTATCTGTGCACCCTCAGAAAACCCCTCTCGGCGTTTGCCAGGCGTTTGCTGCCTCTCACTCTCCCCGGTTTTCACCCTGCCCAAGGTATCACTGCAGTGCCGGCATTCAGGGCTCCTTTCTGGGGTATAGGCAGCTGAGCCTGGGAGTGTGGATCTCTTCCCCTTGAGGCAGGCAGCAAGCCAGCCCTCTCAGGATCAGGCTGAAATCAGCATGAGGAGGGAGAGCCTCAGGATGAGGCAGTATTCACTGGCAGCACGGAAACAGGAAATAAGCAGCTTTGTCACTGACAGGGAAACGGGTGTCAGCACCATCGCTGGGACCTGCTTTCTCCTCCCCACAAGAAGACAGCAGATGTCTTTTCAGCCTGCATCTTCCCAACATCTCCTCTCTCAGCTAGCCCCGGAGCCAGCTGAGAGGCAGCCAGGGACCAGGCAGCCAGAGACCAGCGCGGCTGCCATAGTGAGTGGAGTATAGGAGGTGCCGAGGGCTAGCCACTGCAGAACCCTCGGCAGGTGCGGGCATGGACACTGGGGCTTTAAAGCCCAGTTTAAACCTCTCGACCTCCCTTTCTGCTTGGAATCTGGATACATCTGTGTCCAGCACGCACATCCCGAGAGCTGGATGTAGCTGCATGAGAGCTCGGGAGACTGCTGAGCACGACGGGAAGCCATCGCAGCACCCAGGCTCAGCATCCCCCGGGCCGGCCGGCAGAACGCATACTCTCCTGATGCTAGCAGCCCCTGCTCACTGCCTGGCAGGCCGAGGGCTCAGCCCGCTCACCCCGGGACCGGTACTCCATGGGCAGCGTCTTCGTCCTCCCCTTACCCGCTTACCTTCAGCCCCACCACCAGCGCGGCTACTTAGTCCTGGCCGCGGCGCTGGGAAAGTCCCAGCACAGCTCCGCCTCCCGGGGCTTCCCGGGGCCGGCTCCACCCCTGCGGGGACAGCAGTGGGAGGGGGGCCGGGGGACCCCCGGTGGGACGGGACGTGGCACTCCACGCTGCTGCATCCCGGTGAAACCACTTGTCTTCCACCTGCCCGACACTCATTTCTGTGCTCTGAGACCCGCAGGAGCCTTCATCCCCCATCCCTTTGGACCACAGCCACAAAACCGGTCACCACCCCAATCCTGTGCAGGGGGGAAGGACCGGTTGCCATACCCTTGGCTGATTTTCACTTTTATTGTTGTAAATTCACTGTTCTCTCTTCATATATATATATTTTAAACATATATTAGATATAAAAGTCATAAATGCTCCTCTTTGAACTACACATACTGGTAGATTTATAGGCCGATTTTGAAAAGGTGGGCAAATCAGGAAGCCCAGCCTGATCAATGTGCACAGCAGCAGCAAATGCCCCTCTCCAGGGACAAGGGAAAATTTATATATATATATATATGCATATGTGTATATATATATGTGTGGATCTATATACACACACACATTCAGCCCCTTGCCCAGGACATCCCAGGCTGTGGCTGAGGCTGAGAGCAGGACAGGCTCTCACCAGGCAGACACAGACCGGGCTGAGCACTGGAGGACAGATTTGGGAGTCCCACCGGAAAGGGGCATGAGCTTCCTCTGTGCCTACAGAACTGCTTCCCCTTTCTGTGCCTGCACACCCAGTGTAGGAGGGCTGGGAGGCCAGGGCTGGGGTGTGCAGGCTTCCCAGTGGGACTGCTTAGATTGGCAGTGCTATGCAGCGGAAATCCACTGCTCCGCAGGCGCTGTACTTGCAGGATGTTCCCGGTGTCATGGTAAATGCGGAGACCCATTTCCCAACCTACCTGACCATGAGGGAGCACAGGAATGCTGTGGCCAGGAGGTGAAACCTGCCTCAGCAATTTTCCAAGCTGAAAAAAATGTGGGAAAGTCACTGACTGGAGGCATGGAAGGCCCCAAGCAGCAAGAGCCCTGGCTGGGAGGGCCTGCGTGGTCCAAACAGGGCTGCTGGTGTCATTCTGCAGCCGCACAAGGCACTACCCTTGCCTGGGCAGAAACACTGGCACTGCCACTGCCTCCTCAGAAAGTGAAAAGGCACTCTGGGTTTTTGGCTCCTCTGACAGCCGCAGCAGCCAGCTGGAAGGCTTGCTCTGCTGAACCTTAATCCTGTGGCCATGGAGAAAGGAGGAACAGTGATTTCCCCCTCCCCAGTGCACCAGGCTTGCGTGGTGAAGGGAGGGTGAGTCCCTGTTCCCTCACATTCCTTACAGAAGTTGCCTTTGTATGCCCCGACTCAGGGCAACCTCAGAGGCTCAGGGGCAGATCCTGACTCTGCCAATAGCAGCACCGTGCTGGCATCCCCGCACCCCAGCAGGCGGGAACTGAGACACATTCAAGGCAGGGAAGTCACTGGAAGAGCCCGATTTGGGGGTCCCTACTGTGAGCCTGCCTCCTGTGGGGGTCAGGCCATAGCCAGGCCCTCTGCATGGCTGTGGATATGGGCTGTGCTGGACACGCTGCTCTCCTCTTTGTAACTTTTGGGGGCCCGGCTGGCTTTCAGCAGGACCAGGAAGGTGTCTGTGGAGATGGCCCCAAACTCAAAGGTGAAGGTGCCATAGAAGACCAGAACATCGATGATGAACATCCACTCACACAGCGCGGCCATGTGCTGCAGCACGAAGCTCTCCTGGATGAAGAACACACCGCCTGAGGGCATCCCAGTCAAGGAAGGTACAGCTGGACCCCTACCATCCCATGGAGGACCTTGGGGCGGATGGTGAAAGAGTCTGGGGCTCAAGTGATCTTCTCCTCGCTTCTTCCATCTTCCAGTGATGATGTGGGACTGAATGGGAAAATTCAGTCTGTAAACAATTGGCTACGAGACTGGTGCTTTAGGCAGGGCTTTGGGTTCTTTGATAATAGCTGGTTTTATAAGGCTCCAGTCTGAATGATGGCACGTGGGAAAGGTTTATCTCACAGAGGCAAAAGGATGCTGGGGCATGAATTAACAGGGCTCATTTGGAGAGCTTTAAACTAGATTCGAAGGGGGATGGGGTTGTAGCTGGGCTTGCCCCAGTGGGGCAGCACTCTAGAATCGATGAAGACTGTGAGGCCTCCTATAATCCTAGGGTGAAATTGGTGAGCTCAGCTCCCTCCTTGAAATGCCTGTACACCAATGCGCGCAGCATGGGAAATAAGCAGGAGGAGTTGGAGACCTGTGTTAAGTCAGGAGATTATGATCTGGTGGCAATTACAGAGAGGTGGTGGGACAGCTCACATGACTGGAGTATAGTCATGGAGGGCTATGTCCTTTTCAGGAAAGACAGGCCAGCCAGGCGGGGTGGTGGGGTTGCTCTTTATGTGCGAGAGCAGCTGCAATGTACTGAGCTCTGTCCAGGGACAGGGGATGAGCGAGTTGAGAGTCTGTGGGTGAGAATTAAGGGGCAGGCTGGCAGGGGCGATACTGTTGTGGGTGTCTGTTACAGGCCACCAGATGAGGGTGAGGAAGTTGACGAGGCCTTCTACAGGCAGCTGAGAGCGGCCTCACAATCACAGGCTGTGGTCGTCGTGGGGGATTTTAACTTCCCTGATGTTTGCTGGAAGGACTACTCAGCAACCCAGCCACAGTCCAGGAGGTTCCTCCAGTGTATGGATGATAACTTCCTCATGCAAATGGTGGATGAGACAACCAGGAGAGGAGCACTGCTGGATCTCATCCTCACTAACAAGGAGGGGCTGGTCGAAGCAGTAAAGGTTGAGGGCTGCCTTGGTTGCAGCGACCACGAGATGGTGGAATTCAGGATCTTGTGTGGTAGGACCAGTACAATAGCAAGTAGAATTGCAACCCTGGACTTTAGCAGGGCAAACTTTGGCCTTTTCAAGCAATTGCTAGGGGAAATCCCATGGGCAAGGCTGCTTGAAGGTAAAGGGGCCCAAGATAGTTGGTTGACATTCAAGAATTGCTTATTCCAAGCTCAAGAGTGGAGCATCCCGACACGTAGGAAGTCAAGGAAGAGGGCCAAGAGACCTGCGTGGCTAAATAAGGAACTGCTGGGTATGCTCAAGTGGAAGAGGAGAGTTTACAGGTCATGGAAGGAGGGGCTGGCCACTCGGGAGGAATATAAGGCTGCTGCTAGAGGGTGTAGGAAGGCAGCTAGGATGGCTAAGGCCTCCTTAGAATTAAATCTGGCCAGAGGGGTCAAGGACAGCAGAAAGAGCTTTTTCAAATACATGGCAGATAAAACGAACACCAGAGGCAAGGTAGGCCCACTGATGAACGGGATGGGTGCCCTGGTGACAGAAGATACAGAGATGGCAGAGTTACTGAATGCCTTCTTTGTCTCAGTCTACTCTGCTGGAGGCAGTCCTGAAGAGCTCTGTACCCCTGAGACCTCAGATGAAGTCAGGTCAACGGAGCAGTTTGCCTTAGTCGATGAGGAATGGGTTAGGGACCAGTTGAGCAATCTGGACATCCATAAATCCATGGGTCCAGATGGGATGCACCCACAAGTGCTGAGGGAGCTGGTGGAAGTCATTGCTAGACCACTCTCCATCATCTTTACCACGTCTTGGGAAACGGGAGAGGTGCCTGAGGACTGGAGGAAAGCAAATGTCACTCCAGTCTTCAAAAAGGGCAAGAAGGAGGACCCGGGTAACTATAGACCGGTCAGCCTCACCTCCATTCCTGGGAAAGTGATGGAACACCTTATCCTTGATGCCATCTTAAGGCATGTCAAGGATAAGAGGGTTATGAGGGGCAGTCAACATGGCTTTACCAAGGGGAAGTCATGCTTGACCAACCTCATAGCCTTTTATGAGGAACTAACACGGTGGATGGATGATGGCAGAGCGGTGGATGTGGTCTACCTTGACTTCAGCAAAGCATTTGACACAGTCTCCCACAGCATCCTCATAGCTAAATTGAGGAAGTGTGGTCTGGATGATCAGGTAGTGAGGTGGACTGCAAACTGGCTGAAGGAGAGAAGCCAGAGAGTTGTAGTCTATGGGGCGGAGTCTAGTTGGAGGCCTGTATCTAGTGGAGTGCCTCAAGGGTCAATACTGGGACCAGTATTATTTAATATATTCATCAACGATTTAGATGAGGGAATTGAGTATACTATCAGCAAGTTTGCTGATGACACTAAGCTGGGAGGAGTGGCTGACACGCCAGAAGGCTGTGCTGCCATCCAGCGAGACCTGGACAGGCTGGAGAGTTGGGCAGGGAATAACTTGATGAAATATAACAAGGGAAAGTGTAGAGTCCTGCATCTGGGCAGGAACAACCCCAGGTTCCAGTATAGGTTGGGGAACGACCTGTTAGAGAGCAGTGTAGGGGAGAGGGACGTGGGGGTCCTAGTGGATGGCAGGATGACCATGAGCCAACACCGTGCCCTTGTGGCCAAGAAGGCCAATGGCATCCTAGGGTGTATTAGAAGGGGGGTGGTCAGTAGGTCGAGAGAGGTCCTCCTTCCCCTCTACTCTGCCCTGGTGAGACCCCATCTGGAATATTGTGTCCAGTTCTGGGCCCCTCAGTTCAAAAAGGACAGGGACCTGCTGGAGAGAGTCCAGCGCAGGGCAACTAAGATGATTAAGGGAGTGGAGCATCTCCCTTATGAGGAAAGGCTGAGGGAGCTGGGTCTCTATATTTTGGAGAAGAGGAGACTGCGGGGGGACCTTATTAGTGTATATAAATATATAAAGGGGGAGTGTCACGAGGATGGAGCCAGGCTCTTCTCAGTGGCAAACAATGATAGGACAAGGGGTAATGGGTACAAACTGGAACACAAGAGGTTCCACTTAAACTTGAGAAGAAACTTCTTCTCAGTGAGGGTGACAGAACACTGGAACAGGCTGCCCAGGGGGGTTGTGGAGTCTCCTTCTCTGGAGACATTCAAAACCCGCCTGGACACATTCCTATGTAACCTTATCTAGGTGTTCCTGCTCCAGCAGGGGGATTGGACTAGATGATCTTTTGAGGTCCCTTCCAATCTCTAACATACTGTGATACTGTGATACTGTGTGACCATGTTCCACTGTCACTGCACGCTGTGAGCAGCTGCCATCCTCAGGAAACACACCGCCACCCCTAAACCCAAGAAACCCCCCATACTTCCCACAGCACCGGGAGGGCCTTGGCACAGGTGAGGCAGTGGCACACATGCCCAGACCAGCCTTGGTAAATCATGGGACTCATGCCAGGTGGGGATTTTCTGAAGAGGCCGGCGCATGGGGACCTCAGGGTACAAACCTCAGGGCAAGCTGTGTGCCCACAGCCTCACCCTCCCCACCCTCTCTTGTCAAACGAGGCTGATGTTCCCCATTCTCCTGCGGGATGCAGTTAGCGCCAGTAAAACTCATCAGCCCTCCATCCCCTCGGCAAGGGGGTTTGGGCTGTTGCATCCCAGCCCTGCAGCACCCCTGTCCCTCTGCACTGCCGGCTGGCTCACCCCAGAGAGGGGACTGCTCCCTTTCCTCCAGGTCCTACTGCTTCCAGAGTCTCTCTATGCTTCTCTTATCACCACTGGGGAACTCTGGGGAAATTCACTGCCAGAGCCACCATGGGTGAGTGGGAAGGCAGGTACATCCCCAGCCCTCCATGTGATGCCTCCAGCAGCACCCTGCCATCTGCCTGCAAGATGACAGTATGGGAGAGCCTGAGAGGCAGGGACCTGACCTGCACAGAGTAGATCCTTCTGCTCACACCCCCCATCCCAGCAGGGGAGGTCCAAGCCCTTTCCCCACACCATCCCCACACAGCTCACTGCTTTCCCACTCCCATTCCCCAGTGCTTACAGAGCAGCATGGCCACAGCAGACAGGCACCAAGTGCTGTCTCCCTTGTCCTTACATGCCCTGCCTGTCCCTCCCAGCTGGCACAGCCCCATGGCACTCCTGCCCTGCCCAGCTCCCTGCCTGCTTCCCATCCCACCTGCTTGCTGCCATGACAGAGCAGGACCTTCTGGCATGCACCAGACCCACAAGCACCCTTCAGGCTCCTCCTGCACTGCTCACCCTGGCCAGATCCCAGCCAGCCTCTCTGGGACCTGTGGACACTGCATGCATTTTCCCCTTCCTGCCCAATAACCACCACCTTGTTTCCCAACTTATCGCTAACCTCAGTCCCAAATAAGCCACTGGCTCCTCGGCTACACACTTGGGATATTCTTCCAGCCCTGCTGCCATGCCCTTCCTCCCTGGTGTGGTGTTTGCAGACCTCAGTGCCTGGCTTCAGCTGTACCGGCAACTCAGATGGACTTTGCATTACTGAAGGCTCAGCGCACCTTTGTCTCATTAAAAAAACCCCACAAGTAACCAGCCCTTCCACTCTGCACAGTGTGAGGCTGGAGCCTGCAGTGGTGGCTGTGCTGGGGTGCAGCAGCCAGGGCAGGGCTGATTTAGGCACCCCAGCACCTTGAGAGATGTCCGTCAGTGTTCCTTCCCCTCCCTGCATGGCCCTGATACTGCTGCTCCCCAGCCTACACCCGCATGAGCTGCGTGCCCTCAGCCCCTGCACAGCCCCTCTCCTGCACCGTGCCTTGCTGCCAGACCAAAGATGGAGGACGCGGGGTGCGCACTCCCCATGAGGACACCTTTAGCCAGCTCATCCCAGATCTCCTCCCCATACGCCCCAGAAGGATACTGAAGACGAGGGTGAGGAAGGCCACAATGGTGAGGATGCTGCGTAAGTGGCCAGTCCAGTACTGCCCACGGGTTTTGGCCATGCGGTAGGTGAGGATGGACTGCAGGAGCAGGAACAGCATGCTGGTGGGAAAAGCCACCCCTGCCCCGATGTAGTGCAGCACCTTGGCGTGATCCACCTGCAGGGGAAGAGACCTTCAGTGCCGGCACCCTCGTACGCTCCCCAGCATGAAATGGCTCTGCTCAGGGGGTGGGCTTGTGCCCCCGCAGGGGTGCAGCAGTGCCAGGGATGGGTCCTGGCAGCTCATCCTGTGCCCATCTCCTGGCTGAGGAGCAGATGTGGACCCACTGTCTGCTGCTGGGATCTCAAAGCGCTCCCTTTGTTTCGTCATGGGGTGGTAGCTCCTGAGCCCCTTCGGCCAACAGCTCTACTGTGCCCAGGGGCATTGGTCAGGAGCTGCCCTGTGCCATCAGCAGCATCTAGGGCTGCCTGCACCCCTCCTGGAGGTCACAGCCCTGCTGAGCTGAGCCATGGCCCCACTGAGCCATGGGGCAACAGCGCACTGGGGCCAGAGAAGCTTCTCCCGGGTGGCGGTGCTGGCAGCAGCCTCCTACCAAGTGGAAGGGCCTGGCTGCCGCAGGCAGAGGGCTGGCAGCTGCTGGGAGGCCAGTGCCTGGCAGTGCAGGCATGGGAGAGTGCTGCCGCCAGGCCCTGGCTGCTCTGGACGCCCTGTGAGCACAGGCTCTGCCCGGACAGTTTCTTGGCATCACCCCCAGAGCAGCAAACACCCACACGGAGGGCAGCGGGAGCACTGGCAGCTTGGCCCAGTCTCCTCTGCCTGGCTGGCAAGTCCCTGCCTGCACAGGGTCAGGTGTCCATGGAGGGGACAGACCATGCAGAGGGGCTCAGATAAGGTTAAACCAAACCCACCAGCTTAATCCAGACCCAAACCTATGAGTGCACGAAGAGGACTCCCAGTGCCTGGGGAAGCACAGCGCCCAGAAGAGGTGAAGAAGTGCACAGATGGGACCAAAACAACCACCCCAAATCCTACACTGCTGAATGCTGCTCCTGCCCTGCTACAGCCAAGACCCCCTCCTGCCCTGGGGCCCCCTGACGTGATGCCTCACCTGGAAGTTGCCGACCATGGTGAGGCCAGCAGCGCAGACCCAGCCGGTGGCGAGCCCCAAGGTGTTGAGGAGGGATGGCCCAAGGCACTCCAGGAGGTGGGCATAGCGCAGCAGCCCCACCAGGATGACTGCGGGAAGGAGACACAGCCCCATCACACACCTCCGAATGCATCCCCCTCCTCCTGCCCCCTGCCGGGCAGGGAACCTCTCTTCCAGCCTTGCTCCAGGCAGCAGGCACTTACCCATGAAGGAGCCCAGGCTGCAGATGAGGCTGAAGAAGCAGCTCTCAGGGGGCAGGGTGCCACACTTGCTGCGGGGACAAGGCAACACTCAGGAAGCCCTCAGCCAGGCGGCACTGGGGTGCAGTGCTTGCTCCCCCTACCCAGAACATGCTCCTGGGGGCTCTCGGAGCAGCTCTGACCCCCGGCCAGCCCTACGCTCCCACCCCATGCCTGCTCACCTGACAAGGGGAATGTGGTCCAGTGTGCAGCAGGAGCCGGGGCTGTCCACACCACATGACTGGTTGTAATTCCTGCCGGGAGGAAAGGGACAACTGGGGGAGACAAGCTGCTGCCCAGGACCCTCCTGCCCACAGCCCCTGCAAGGGCAACAAAGCTGCTCACCAGCGAGTGCAGCCAGACCCCAGGGATGTGCCCGCACCCCAGGGACAAGCCCCTTCAGTGAGCAACCCACCACCCAACATGGTCCTTCGGGAACATCCTGCCTGGGTTTCCACGGGCTGCACCCTGCCTGCTGGCTTTGCTGCCCACCCAGTGTCCCTGCCTGCAAGGGAGAGGCCATGGTGGGGCAGGAGCTGCACACACTGCTGGATGCATGGGCCGGGGTGCTGGGCTCAGGGGGTTCCTGCAGCCCTAGGCGGGAGCAGGAACCAGCCAGCCCCATCACACACATCCTGGGATGGGAGCACGGGTGGAACCGGGCACGCAGCCACTGACAGCTCCGGGCTTGCACAGGACACGGGACAGGGAACGCCAGGCTGAGCGGGAAACAGCGCCCACAGCCACGAGCACTCGGGGCAGTGCCACCCTGCCCGGGAGCGAGGGAGCTGCCGAGGAGCTGGGCTCTCTGTCCACAGCCACCGCAGAGCCTGGGAGTGCCTCCTGCAGCACGGGGAACCAGAGCTCTTGCCACCTTGAGACACCTTCCTGTACCACAGCTGCTGCTTGCAACCAAATTCCCCCCATGGGTACATGCCCCTTGCCCTCCTGGGAGCTGGCACACACTCACAGTGAGTTTCTGGGCACCCCTTTGCTGCAGCATCGTGCAGGCAGCCAGCACCTCTGCCTGGCACAGGGGAGCAGGACCCCCTCCCCACCCCGCACGCAGGGAGCCCAAGGCCCTGCACCCCACAAAGACCCTCAGACACCCCCTGCCCCACGACAGGGACAGGACTGGGGGGGCAGTGCCACGCTCCCCTGGCTCAGGCTGACCCTCAGCCACCTCCAGCCTCCCAGCAAGCGTACGGTTAAAAGGGCCTTATTGGAAAGGGCCAGGCCGGGCTCTGGTGCTTTTTCAAGTCTCCTCATTTACTGGTGGCTTTGTTTTCCAACCACGAAACCCCGGCGAGGCATGGAGCTCCGTGCCCTGCTCAAGGGCTGCTCCTGGGGCCGTGTTTGGTTTGGGAAGGATTTTTTTGTTATTATTTTGTTTAAAGCAGGCCGCCCGAAGCTGGGAAGCATTATTCATCATTAAGGGCTGGCTGTGCGGCAGAGACAACCCCACACACACATTCTTCCCGGGGCAGAACAAGCCATCAGGCAGGAAATGGCAGCAAGCTCCCCCCCCGGCCCCTTCTCCTTCAAACACTCCAGCAAGAATTAAACTAACATGGATTTTTCTGGGCAGATTTTTAAGGAGACACAACAAGCCCAAAGCCCTGCAGCAGAATCTGCCAGGAAAGCAAACAGTTGTGTTTTCCCCAGCCCTCGCCTCTCCCATGCCTCGTCCCCCATCCCAGGGTACCACAGGCAGCTCTGCCCATGGGGTGGCTGGGCTGTCCTGTCCCCTGGCACTGACAGATTTAGCCTCACACAAGCAAGCCTCAACCCTCCCCATGGAGACACACGGCCTCTGTAATTCCCTGACCACTTATTTCATACTTTCCCCGTGCTCTGGTTTTTCAATGTCCTCCTTCTCCCTGCCCGGTCTGCAGAGGGGTTCACTGGAGCTGCAGGCAGGGGACGGATGGCAGCTCTGGGTAGCCCTGCTCGACCCTGGCACTCTCACTGCTCTGCAGACATGGGGTCCTACCCTGCCTGCAGCTAGACCCCAGGCAGCTCTGCTCCCAAAAGCCACCCAGGGACAAACGGGAGACGTGCCCTGAGGCTCTTGTGCCCCATCACTGTCACCACCATGTCTGCCAAAGGGAGAAGGTGGCTCTGTGCTTCCTCTAAGATGACCTCTCCTGACATCCTCAGCCTCCTCCTAGGGCCAGCCTGGCCCTCAATCCCCCTTTCAATGTGGTGAAAGTGCAGGGGAGCCTTGGCTAGCCAGTGGTCCAGCATAGCACAGCATGGTTCAAGGTCTGGAGGGGACACAGCATTATGGGGTCTGTAACCAAGCTGGTCCATGAAGAAGGGCCCTCACACCCCCCTCAGGCCTTACCAGTTGTGGACAGGGCAGATGTGGTTGTTGGAGAGCGCCATGGCGTACCTGGGAGATGGACAGCAACAGGGATTACCACAGCCACCCGCCTGCCCGCATTCCTGCTCCCAGCCAGCCCCAGCGCCCAGCCCCAGGGTGGGGTAGGGGGGTACAAGCCCCCGCTGAGTGCCGGGGGCCAGCACTCACCCTGTGGCACCTTCCAGCTTCATAAAGCAGGAAAAAGAAAAGCAAGGATCAGCTCCAGCGAGCGTCCCCCTGCAGAGTCACCCGCACCCGGGTCAGTGCAACGAGGCGTTCATGACATGCATCCTACCCAGCTCCAGCGCAGTCTCGGCCCCAGGGCCTCCCCAGCCAAGCAAGGAGCCCTCCCGCCTGGCAGGCCCAGCAGCGGTCAGCACCGCGCTGCTCAAATCACTGCCGTAAACAGCTCAGGTTAAAAATAGGCCCCAGCACCGGTAAGAAAACCCCTTTCCTGCCCAAGCCAGCCATGCAACAGCCAGGCTGCGAAAGGATCATCCCAGCAAAGTGGCGCAGGGCAAAGAGCAGAGCTGGGGGGACTCGAGGGGCAGTGCTGCCCACCCCAAGGGTCATCCACCAAGAGCACCCCGCAGCCCAGCCACTTCCCACCACAGGTCACCCCCAAGTCCCCATCCCAGTGCTCCGTGCTCTCCTGGGAGGGGCAACAAGCCAAGAGAGGCATAGCTGGCACTGCTCCCCACAGTGGGATGTGCTCCCACCCGCCCAGTCACCCCTCATGGCTCTCACATCCCAGGCATGGCCAGTGGCACCCCGAATGGCCCCACGTAGACCCACAACAAGCTTCTACATGCAGCTGCCCAGCCTCACCCTGCCACTGCACTGACAAGTGATATAATGTCCCCCAGGCAGCTGCAGGACATGTCTGGGGACAGAAGCAGGGCCCAAGACCCCCTCTTCCACGGCAGCTCTGGCTGTGAGGGCCATAAGCAGCACCTCCCACCTGAGCTGCTGAGGGCTGGAAGGGCATCTGCCCCCCAGGGTCGCCCATAGGAGACAGACAGGGCTTTGTGAGGAGTCCAGAGGAAACACTGGGAGCATGAGTTCCCTGCACCTGGGTCAGCATTCGGCTTTGTTGCGAAGGAGGATGGGGGATACCACAGGGAGAATCTCTGAGAGATCTGCATGGTCTGGGGCGCGTTTGCTCCATCCCACACTTCAGAAAGTCCCATCACCTATGCTGGGGCTCCCTGCAGCTTTAGGAAAAGGCCCTCATCCAGCACCCACCATCCCTGCAGTGGCACAGGGAGGGCAATGGTCTAGAGAAGAACAGCCCTATGTGAACAGCTGAGCTCACAGAGCCAAGGCCCAGAGTAGAGACCAGCAGGGTGGCTAGTGATGCTCACCCAGGTGACACAGCCTCTACCCCCAGCACAAGGGACAGACATCCCCTGCCCTCCCATCTATCTACCACATGGGATGGGTGCCCATGTGCTGGCTACAGCCCTGGCGCTGCAGGACACAGGCTGGTGGCAGAACTCCCAAGACCATTCCTGTGCCCCACAAGCATCAGCTGTGCTCATGCTTGGACGGGGATGCGTGATCCTGTGGGGTGTCAGGGGTGCGAGGCCAGGGAGCCGTATGCCAGTGCTGCTGCAGGGGATATAGGTCGGCTGTGGGGCATACGAAGGTGTGGGAGCGACCGAGCATGCAGAAGTACCCCAACCTGATGCGGGCCCAGCGGTGCCCTGCAACCCCACACCCTGCTGCATCCCACCCTGGAGCATCTTCCATCCCCCCGGCCTCAGCATCTTGCCCTGCAACATCCCGCTCCGCAGCCCAGGCGTCCCCCGCCCGGGCTTGGGCGCCGGCTTGGGCCGTCCCGCGGCACTCACACGATCCACATGCCGGTGATGGTGAAGGCAGGCAGCGTGATGGGCAGGATTCCCCAGGCCGGCATCCTGGGGCCGGGCATGCCCCGCCGGGCTACGGGCGAACGGGGGCGCCGGGGGAGCCTCCCCGTAGCCTGCTGCTGCCGGGCCGCCGCCGGGCCGCGCTCCCCATGGGCGGCCGAAGCCGGGCGGAGCGAGGTCCGGCCGCGCGGAGCCGAGCCCAGCCGTGCCGGGACAGCCCAGGCCGGCCCCGCCCCGAAGGCAGCGCGGGTCCCGCTCGGCGGGCAAGGCCCGCCCCGTCCGGCGGGGAGCGGGCACGGGGACGTCTCGGACGGCCCCGGGCGCCACGTGGCGGCTGCGCCGCCGGCCCTGGGGGGGTTCGCCGGCAGCCCCGGGCAGGCAGATCTGGGGCGGGCGGCCCGGCCGCGGTGCCTGTGTCTTGACCTCGCGCGGCACAGCCGGGTGTGGGAACACGCTCCCGTTCGGCACCACCCGCAGCAAACAGCCCTCCCTGGAGCTGCAGCCCCGAGCAGCCTCTGCCGCCGTTTTTCGGGCAGCAGGAGCTGGCTGCAGGGCGCTGCGGCCACCGCGCAGCCGATGCTCCCTCTGCCCGTGTCCAGGAGGGTGCAGGCAGCTCAGCAAGTGTGGCCCAAAGGGCACTATCTCAGTGCTGGGGTGAGCCAGGAGGTAACAGCTGGGCACCGAAGACCTTGCTCAGCCCCCTCTTCTTTCTCCTGGGAAGAGGGTTAACATGGGCGCAGCCTTCCCTCCTGAGGACAAAGCCCAGTTTGCTCCCTTGTCTCACCTGACCTTGTGCTCTCCCGAAATGGCTAAGAGACACCTTCAGGGGCCTCACACACCGCAAGCCACTACCCGCCTGCACCATCCGACCTGGCTAGCCTGCCCTCTCCCTTCCCTGGCACTTTCTACAAATGGCTCAATGAGGGGTTATATTTAGCAGCCACCCCCCAACGCTGCTGCCCAGAGAAATTTTTCGTGGAAAACTTGAGGAGAGGAAGCACGACTTCCCCAGCAAGGCCACAGCAGCACCACATCCCTATCAGCTTGGCAACAAGCCACCCTCCCACCCAGCGGCTGCTTGCAGGCTTGCTTCCAAATCCCAAAACATCCGGTGTAGCCCTGGCCCCGGAGCGGCTGGTGCTCAAGAAGCCTGCGCCCTTTCACTGCCACGCGCCTGGGCACTGCACCGGCCCTGGCCAGCATGGGAGAGGAGCTCTGGGTGCCCACCACCTCATCCGGGCCGGGGCTATGCAACCGGAGTAGTATTGCACACTGGGACTTGTAGTCTCGGAGGATCTCATCTTTGTCTGCACTGAATCACTCTCCAGGCAGCCTCCTCGGCACCGGGTCTATCCTTGCTGTTCAGCACATCGGATCCCCGACTTTTTGCTGCAGGAGCTGCACTCTAGAACTTTGCTCCGGAGCCAGCTGTGCTCCCAGAGCTGCCCTGCACTTTGTCTGCTGGCGGACCCTCCCTTTCCCGGCAGCCACCCCGCCGCGGGGACAGGCGGCGCTGGGAGCGCTGCCGGGCAGCACAGGGCCAGCAGTGCAGCTGTTGCCGCCTCCAGCAGCCTTGGCGGGGCTCCGATCGTGCTCGGGCCAGGAGAGAGCAGCACAAACCCCGGCGGCTGCCTCCCGCGCGGGGTGGGGTGGGGTGTGTGGGGGAGTGTGGGTGTGTGTGTGAAGGAGCAGGGCACCGAGCTGTGGGGATACTTCAGGCCCTGTAACAGAGGAGTGCAACAACTGGCACTTGTAGGAGTGAGGGTAACTGCCGAAAACATACTTCACACAGACCAGGTCTTCTAAGTATGCTCAGATTCAGTTTAAAAATTGAAACTAAAGGCAGCACTGATTCACATGTTTCAGTGCCAAATTTGCTTAAAACCCAGGGCTTATCTTTCCACAGGATTTTCTCGCACTAGGAAGCTTCACACCAATGAGGAAAACACCAGCTCCACGTGGCACGTCCTACTAACACACACTAAACGCCAGTAGTTATTTCTGTTCTGTTTCAGCAGTGGAAGTTCTTCATGTAAATAGGAATAGAAGGGGTACGTAAATCCAAACTACAGTGAGGTGTGTCCAGCCCCCTCTGGAAAACAGTGAGTCAGACCTGTAAGACTGGGAAAGAAGTCCAAACCTAGAAAAAGTATATGCTGGGACAAACCTGAAGGCCGGTGTTGTGAGCACTGCTCCTCCCCAACAGCCGTTGGCAGTATTACTCTCTTTTATGTAATTTAAGTTGCAAATAGGGTTCAAGAGCCTTACTGATAAAAATATGTATCACGGCACATCCTACCTGTCAGCTGACTCATATCTCCTTCCCGTTCAAACGCTTCCCCTGCTATTTTTCCTCTGTAACACATGAAACCTCATTATTGCAAAATCCAAACAACGTTCAAAGATTTTTTTTTTTGTTTTCCAGTCCATATCTATTCACACATGTTACAGTCTAGTGAAAACTGTTTAAAGTGCAATTTGGTCTTTCCAGTCAACATTCTTTCCATTCTAGTCTTGCTTCCTGCAGTTTCCTCCGGTGGCTTTTGCTTTGCACTGCAATTTTCTGAATTAAGATGCAATGCTCTCAGTAGAAACTGGGTTTGCAAACAGAGTTTAAAACACAGCATCCCCCAAACAACTATCTGAAGGCAGCAGGAAAAACTGAGCTTTGCCATCAGCTGACACCACTCCAAGAAGCTGAAGGATCATCAGAGGGCAGCAGTGCTGACATCAAAGCACTTAACAACTGAATGATGGTTTACAAAGAGTTAACCGTCTAAAGGTTTCAGTGAATATTTTGGAGACAGCTCAGAAAAACAGAGCTGTAAACAGAAGCAAGGGCTCAGAAATAGAAGGCGGGGAGGTGGGCTGGATGCAGAAGGGCCATAGGCAGCACGAGGATTCAGATACGTGAATGAAGACATCTAAGGGCTGAAAGACCACAATCTGGAAGCAGTGGAGGGTGAGAAAGGGAACTGAAAAGTGAAAACATTCCAGGAATGGTGGAAATGGACTAAGGGAACTGGGATTTATTAACAGGACTTTCCTAGTATGTGCATTACTCTCCCATTACACAATATTCAGACCTTTGCTCAAGCAATTCAAACATACTCCAAGTTTTTGAACCCTTTATCAAGTTTGTAGAAGTGTCTTGGAATCCTTGTGATAGGGAAGGCACTGGTGCCTCACACAGCTCCAGGGGCACTGTGTGGATTTTGCCACAAGACAAGTAGAAAACATTCGGAGGGAAGTATATGGGGTTGTCGATATCTATGGCAAGCATTAGCCCTGGAAGAGCCCAGGATCTCTCATGCCCTCTCTCCAATCCAAATCCTGTCAGTGGAAACAAGGATTTCTTTCTCATCAGATGGAAAATGCTTCTCTCATCCAAGCCAGGCTGTCACCGGGGTCTGCGTTCTGGCTGCATGCTGAGACGCTGCTGGGCACCTGCTCCTCAGCACTAGTCTCTGCCCTCAGTGCTGGCAGTGTGTGAGCACACCTCAGCATAACGCCAGGAATCTTACAGCCGACACTGAACTATTACCAGAAGCAATAGCAACCTAGCTGCTGCAGTTCTGCTTTGTCTACGGTGGGAACGATTTCTGCTCAGCCCTTTGATGGCTGGTCTCCACTGCAGCTCCCCCACGTGCTGACCATCTGTTAGGGCAAGTCTCTCCGTGCTCCATGCAGACAGAGCACTCTCTTGGAGGATCCTGGTACATGGAGCTGGGGGACTGGCAGGTGGGCACACCACCTTGGCAACTAAACTCCACTCCTCCCAAAGCTCTGAGCTGCAGAACCATGACAGAAAAGTAGTGCAACACTGGAACATTCATTTACAGGATGTATTTATTACACTGTAAAAAGTCTGTTGGATTTGTAGCCATTTACTCTGTACACTGGCTGTACTCCCACCCCAACCATAGGTTCCTCTCAGTACAGTATACATGGGGTTGGGGTGCCGCCCATGGCCCTCCCAGTCACCAGTGGGATTTCCAAGATTGGTATTATTGAGCATTTAGCCAACTAATGCAGAGAGGAGGAAGAATGGAAACACAGCACTTGCCAGGCAGCAGCTCTGCTCTGGGCACCAGGAGTGGAAGAGTGGGACATCCTTGCTGCAGGGCTGAAGCACTAGAATGACTACCAGAGCCTCAGCTGCAGGGGTGTTCTAGGTGGAGAAGGTGGTGAGCTCCCAACAACTAGAAGATGCAGAAGGGTGCAGTCCCTGCAGAGCTTCCAAGAGAAAGCACTGCAGACTTACTGGGCATCTGTCAGCCAGTGCCACAGATCAACACATCTCTAGCTGAAGAGGAAGTTCTCCTAAGGAATGGGGCTGGACACCAAGAGGCCTATGCAGCAGCGAGTGGTGGACAACTCAGCACTGCTGTGCACCCCAGGGGAGTGGCTCCTCAGGCACTGTTTGAGACATGGCCACAGTGCTCTGCTCTCAGCTCATGGGACTCTGCATTTCTGTCTCATCTGCTCAGCTAGGCAGAGCCTTCTGAATTTGCTCTCCAGCCAGAAAACCTGATTACATTTACAGCAGGGAGGAAAGCAGTGCTGCCCTTACCAGACTCCCTGGCTACCTACTCCTTATCTAGCATGAGGATTGCTGTTATCCATGTTGCACAAGGAAAGCATGTGGCTACAGCAGACAAGAAGCCCTATGTAGTAAGCTGGGAGCTGCACTGTAAGCAATCCACATTTCTACACAAAATTCTCAACCTGCTGAACCCAGGCATGCGCAGAGCCCAAACAAAGCAGTGAGACCAGAAGCATGGGCAGGAAAGCTAGGGAATGCCTGGGGAATTGTCCAGGGACTGTACTGAATAATCTTGAGAGGCAGTGCTGTACTGCAGCCCCTCTCTGGTGTGACATCAAAGACTTTTCCCTCTTCACTAGATGAACTGGTGGCAGCTTGGTCCCAGGCTGCTAAGTGTGGGCATTGCCTGGCCCCTGAGATTGTGAAGACAGGAAGAAGACTGATCAGTGGAACTGGGCACCCATCCAATACAAAGATTTCTAGGCAGATTTCTAGGTGATTGCCACAAGAAGGGAGCAGAATGTGATGTGCTCCAGGGGGATTTGTGGCAGCAGCCCTTCTGCTTAGGTTAGCATCATCTTCTAAAGCAAACATGCCCACTACCAGAGAACATTTGGCCAGCACCCTCCACCCACAGAGCTTCCTCAGCAGACAGTTCTCAGACATCCTCAAACTAATTGACTTCAGAGGTTGTCATGGGATCAGTGGGCCGTGGAGTAGCTAGGAGGGGAACAGGAGAGGTGGCTTCAATTAGGGCTGGGTTGAGAATGATTGGAAGAGTCATAGGTGGCACCCCAACCTGCAGGGGAGAGGCAAGAGGCTGCAGTATGAGTGGCGGCTGTGCTGTCGTAGGAGGTATGTCTGTAACGGGGCTTGTCTTTGCTGGAGCTGATGCTGGGAAAGGAGGTGAGGCAGAGCTGCTGATGGTGGATGAAGCAGGTGCAGTGGCTCTTTCAGACTCTGGAAAAGAAAAAGACAAAATACATCCTTACACAAGGCCCTGACAAAGTCACCTTTTAGCTCAAAGCTAAGCAGGGCTGAAGATCAACCCAGGGTCCTTTTCAGACTTGCCCCTTCCACATACTTTCTTAAAAGGCCCTGAGGAGCAGGTGCCTATTACAGATATTCTGCCCCAACTTCTCCCCACCTCAATAACCTCAGCAAGAAGGCCACAACCTGTCAATTTGGAAGCACAACAATTCCACAACACCAGAGGCCTGGTCACTGCAGATTATGCTAAACCAAATAAAAGTAGACCTATGCCACCATGCTGGGAAGATGATTCCAGAAAGAAGAAAAGGGGACTCACCACTGGTACCCGGTTCACAGGGCTTCTCCAAGGGAGCCAAGTGGGTAGCTGGTCTCACATCCCCTGTGGGAGAAGGGGGCAGGGCAGACACTAGTGACTTCTGATGCTGCTGTTCCATTGGTATGCTGGGAACAGGATCTAGGAAAACAAAACAAGCAGTGAGCCCAACACATCAGTTTGATCATTCCTTTTGCCCACCCTCAGTTTGCCCTCCTTGTGCCAAGCTCCCACAGCCTCCCGCAAATATAATTTCATGAGCACTCAGGCACTCTGGCAGCTGTGCACTGGACAAGGTGCAAGCACTGAGTCCAAGACCTGTTTTTCTAAGGTTTCTCAGCCCTTTGTACCTTGGATGACTGTCTGTTTGAAAAGCTCATCCCGCAGCCTAGGTAAGAAACAGTCAATCCTTTCCCACGTGATCTCCCAGAGATCCGAGTATCCCGTCCGTGAGTCAGCACTGTGGAATATCCCAGCTGTATCCATTACAAGCAGCATATTCTTCAGAGACTCTGGGATGGCCTCCAGCTGTAATCAGAAACACTCCTCAAGTCACAGAGAATGTACATATAGCAATGAAGAAAAGCCCAAAACAGCTGATGGGCTGTCTTGGAAACAGAGGTCAAGGGAAGAAATCATGGAACAAAATGGTTTTGGAATTAAAAGATTAAAAAAAAAGCCAAACCAACAAAAATACCTTTCAAGTTCAAAAATTGATGAATGGCTGTTCAAAGCAGTGCAGCATCACTTTCAGCATCTTACCAGTAAGTCACTGGAGCCAGCATGCATGTATTTGTCCATGAAGTCCAGGATTGTCAGCCACAGGGCAGCAAAAGTGGTCAATGAGAGCAGGGGGGAGAGATGTTGTAGGAACACCTATAAAAAAACCAAACCATAACTACTGTTAACAAGTAGCTTCAGGGCTGCTACTCACAGCTTGACAAGCCAGTTGTGCAAATCTGGAATTCCCCCTCCTTGTGGCAGGCTAGGAGCACACACAGGGCCAGCGTGAGGATATCAGAGGACCCCACTCTTCTGAGCTGTACATAAAAGAATGGATGCTGTCTCCTTTGCATGAGGCCACTGCAGCCTGCATCACCATGTCTTCCAGCCCTTCCAGGCTCTCTGCCTTAGGTCAGTACTATCAGCTTGTAACATACATTATTTCACCACTAGAACAGACTGCCTTCAACCAATGTTGAGTGAAATACTTCGTAAGGTATAAACTCCTTTCTGACAACTCTTCCAAAGGCCAGGATCATGGAGACAGTTCTGAAAAAAAGGCATGTCCCAACAGCAGAAGGTGGTGAAGCCCAGCACCGAAGACAGTCAAGCTAGCAAACTGACACCTATCCAGATGACAGATGCTGAAAAGCTAATAAGCAAACTGTTTGTCTTGAGGCACATGTTTTCCTCTGAGCTTTCAGGCAGCAAGAAGCACACTCACCTTGGAGAGCAGCGTTGAAGCTCTCATCCGAGTTTCTTCCATCCCACCAACATCAGCTGGACTGATGTTCTCGAGTAGCTTGGTTAGCAGAGGGAACAGCACCTATTGGGTCAGACACACTGGTATTTCAGAGCTGATAAAATGACTGATGAGATTTGCACAGCCTTACAGGAAGGAGCTGGCTTTTGGGACTGGTGGCTTCTAGGCAGAGAGCATGGGATAACCAGTGAGAAGCGGAAATGAGTGGACTCACTTCAATACTCCAAGAGGCTCTCTCAGAAGCCTAAGTAGAGAAGAACTTTTCACAAGATCAAAGTAGGGAATGCCTTGTCTTTTGTGGTGCACCTGCACCCAGCTTTGCTCTTCATGACAATGCTGTTCTGCCTCCAAGCCCAGCCCAGCCAGGAGGTTACCTTGTTGAAGCAGGACTCCCATTCCAGGGCATCCAGGGCCTGCAGGTCATGTACCAGGAGGGCTCGCTGCAAGTAAGTGAGTGCCTGCATCCGTACCTGGCGTCGGGCATCACAGCACAGCCAGGCAATACCTGCAAGAGAGGGATTCAGGGCAAAGCCCACAGCGGAAGTGTCACATCCCTACCTCCCCAGTCTAGGGTGAAAAGTCTAATGAAGATCAAACAGTCTGGGGGAAGGAAAAAAATAAATATAAAAGCATTATATTTGTTCCAGGCCACAGACTGGGAATCTACTGTCAGCTCCAGAATCAAGCTGGCAGCTAACTCATGCTAAAGGTACCATACTAGATCTGATCCAAGTTTGTTTTCAATTACAGCAGACCCTAAACCCCACCTCTGCCTGCTTTCTGCATTCAGCTTTTGGCTACTAAACTTTCCCAAGTGCTGCTATTATTCTGGAACTGTCTATGCTCACTCTCATCACAAAGGGATGGCTTTACCCTGTAGCAAAGGACACCAGCAGTTGGACCACAGGGCTCGGGAATCTGCTTGGATTTTCTTCCCTGCTGTCTCTAGATGGCGTTGCTCCTCTGCCCAGGAGCTGTAGATGGTGGCCGCTCGTGTGTGCAAGGTGTGCATGAGGTCCAGGAGCTGCAAGTCAAGCATCACGTTAAGCAACACATAGAACTTAAATTTTTGAAGCAGTCCTGGTCTCTGCTCTTCCCCAAACCAATGCGAAAACACTCAGAGCTACTCAAGCCTGCTTCCTGTATGCACATAACCATGTATAGCTATGGAGATGGTGTCAGGCTCTGCTCTCCGTGACCTCCCTAAGTAGCCAAGTGCCAAGCATCTTCAGCAAGATCTATGTCAGTTCACTAGCCATGTTAGTCCCATCTTCCAGCAACAGCATCCCAATCTTGCTAGGAGAAAGAATGAAGCCTTTCCTGGCACACAGCACTGACTCCCAGCCAGAGGGGGAAACACAGTGATTCAGCTACGCTGCCCAGGAACAACTCTGCAACATTTTTAACAAAAAAACCTCCCTGAGCTCCCTGAGAACAGTTCCACATGGGCAAATGACAGCATTCTAGTCACTTTACTACTCAACTGAGGCCCAACAGCCTGGCAGTCAACAGGCCTGTGCCTTCACACCTTTGAAGTACCACCTGGAAAGAGAAATTACTCCCTCATCCCAGTACCTCAGCCCACAGGGCCTTCTCCTTTCCACAAGCTCAGATGCCTTATCAGACTCCCCACTAATCTTACATGAACCTTATGCCATCTATCTTACCTACTGTAGTGACTCAGCTCCAGACTCCATCCTCCTTGCTTTTCAGAGGAGTTCTCTCTCCACTACTATTTTGCTTTTGTCTATCCAAACTGCAGTGTTCCTCTTTCAGTGCAGAACCACATTGCCACCAGAGCCACTCTCTGACATCTAGTGCTCACTAACCTAAGGTGCAGCCCCCCCTTGCCTCATGAAGAATCCCAGTGACTTCCTAGAAGGGCCCCAAGTATGGGAAAGGAGAGGAGGAAATCCTTGCTATACTTACGTCCTGACTAACCTGTAAAGACACAGTGTGGTAGCTGGCAGGGATGCTCTCATCCTCATCCTCATCACTATGTGTGTGTGCCTGGTGCTGGCTCAAGACCCGGGATCGCCGTGTGGAGCTCTCCTTTGGCTTTTTTTTTAACCGACTGGATTTACTGTCATACCTGTGGCTCTTCCCCCTCTTTTCCTGGGACTTGTAGCCTAGAAAGTAAAAAGTAGCAACATATGATAAACACACTCCACCATGAAATTTTCTGCCTTTCAATGCACACAGAGCCACCTTTCAATATCCCCAGCAGAGGGCCCTGTCCTGTAAAATGACAACTACCCACTTGAAGATGTACCCAGCACTCCTTCAGGAACAGCCTTCAGCAACAGCTGATACTGCTACCTCCACATCAGCTCCAGACCTCCCCCTCTCTGTCCCAGGGAGAGGGATAAGAATAAGGTCCCTGCTGCCAGCAGGAGCCAGGACACTTTTCTCACAACAGACCATCTACTGAACACTGGAGACTCATTCCCTAACGGTATACTTTTCTTGCCGCCTGGCTACCCCAAACCCAATCTTGATTGTCAAAACAAGGGCCATCTTACCCCCATTCAAGCTTGCCTCCACAAAGATGCGGATGGTTTTGACACAGAGCTCAAAATTCTCAGGTGTAACATGGGCAGCATCTCGCACAATGAAGGACAGGGACTCTACACACTTCATAAGAGACTTTGTGTCGTGTGGGCCCAAATCCAGCCCCACAGTCAAGCTGTACTGGTTGACAAGAGGAGATGGCCCCAGCCTGCTGAGTCCAGCTGTGGATCTCGAGGTGTCGATGTCATCTTTCCCCACCTGCAGGGTATAGCAAGAGAGTAGCAAGAGGGCAGCATAACAAACAGCACCCCCAGGCACATGCTTAAAGGGACTTTCTTCTGCAGCCAACAGACAACACTTCTGTGGGATCTGTTTACCTTTTTAACTAATTTGCCTCCAAGCTTTCTCCTCTTCATCTGCACCTCCTCTCCATCCTCCCTTTACAATGTCAGTTCATCTTAGCTCTCTTTTGTACTATCTTACTCTTTCTCTCCCTACCACACCCTCTGCCCACAACCATGCTAGGAGTAGTCTTCTTCAGGCACCAGAAGCCCATCGGCTACTCACCACTAGCCAACCACTGTTCATGACATCCACATCTGTCCCCGAGCGATGCATCTTGCCTGGCTTCCCATGGTCCGTGTACACCTCCGAGTCAGAGGTGTAGCCACGGTCCAGACTCATGTCACTAGGATGATAGGAGGAGGAGACCTCACTGTCTGACTGAGCACCTTCAAGACAAAAGGCGTGGGTTTTAGATGAATGTCAAATCAACAACTTGGAAGAGTAGCTGTGGGTAAGGGAGAAGCAATTCAGATTAGTCAGATCAGCATCAGCTAGAAACCACCAGTGGGCCCTAGAAGACACTGTACTAGGCCTCTCCTCCTGTGAGAACTAAGACAGGAACATGCACAGAAGACAGCAGGAAATGGGGATCTTTGATACTTTCTCCCTGTAGGTGTGTTGGGTCTTCCCCTTCAGAGGGAAGGGGCTCTCCATCCTCTGCTGTATCACTTGTCAGCCTGACCATGGTTTTAAAAAGGGCATGGAGTCCAATGCTTTGACTCTGGGGGAAGAATCAGATGTGCCACACAATTTAAGAACTACTGAGGTGCTAGGTTCATCCAAGACAACTCAAAAAGCACAACATGGAATCACATGACTCATGTAGGGCTTCTGCTCCAACTAATACTGGTAAAATCTCTCTCATGAACAGCACTATACATTAGCATGTTCTACACCTGTCAGATCTACCTTACCTTACCTTTGGGATAACCTTAAATTTCATGTCCCAAGCACAGCAGCCTTTGCAAGGGCCAAATTTAAGCTACTGGTGTAATGTTCTTTAAAAGAAAAAAATCATCCTCTCCATCATTCAATATTATCTAGAAACTCACCAGCAGAGAGACAGACTTGCTGTGAACACAGTGTACCAAACATTTTCAGAAGGAACTAATGTTCTGATGTGCAAAGTGCCACAGTCAAGTAGCTTGCTCAATCAGCAAAGACAGAAACAGGAGAAAAGAAGGTAGGGGGGAAAGATGGGAGAAGACAGCCCAGCATTAGCCCAGAAGGCAAAGGCCACAGGAGTTTTGCAAAGTCAATTTCCTTTCGTCTGTCAAGCACAAAGCATCAGGGCCCAGCAAGGAAATTCTAGAAAAGCAAAGAGGAAAAGAAACGCTTCTGGAAAAGCCTTTTCTTACTGTTTGCTTTAAAAGTTTGAAGCTGTCAGCCACAAATACACTGCCAGCTGCCTAAAGAAAAAGAGGAGCAGTTTGCTGAAAAGACTGTCTTTCTAAAACAGTTAAGACAAGTGGGAAATAGTGCATTGGTCTAGGCACTCTGAACACAAATGTATTTGAAACAGAATAAAGAACAACACCCTTTATGAGATCCTTTAAATGGGGACAGAAAGGACTCAGTCCCACAAAAAGAAGCAAGTATGACAGAACAACAGCTGGATTTACATTACACACCCAGATGAGAGATTAAGGCTGTATTACCCAAGGCACCAGACCACAACCAGCACAAAATGCTTCTTGGGTAGAGCAAAGACCTCCTACAGCTGCTACAGCTGAGATCAGTTTTCCTCCCACTGCTCCTCCAGGGACTAGCACCTGGACTGCTGCTTGCTGAGTAGGAAGAGATGGCAGAGTAGACACGACAGACCATGGGGTAGGACTGAACAGCAGGTGCTGGTCTTTAATCTTGCTAATGTAGTTTAATATCAGCTTTGTTTTCTTGCAGTCCCCTTTGCTAATTGAAAAGCTTGAGGAAGCAGCTGCTTATCTGGCAGGCAGGCATCAGATTTCCTAGCAAAAGCTGGTCTGTCTTACCTGTGTCGTTATCTGCCCTTGCTGTAACCTGCAGGGCTGCAGGTGGCTTCACTCCAGACCCAATACACTCCAGGAGAGTGAAGAGTGTGTACCAGTCATCCCCAGAGTGAATGTTGGCAGCATTGGTCTTCAGGAGTTCATGGAGGCCGTAGGCAACCTCATGGCTAACTCTGGACAGTACATTTGGCTTCATCATGAGCAGGATACGTAATGAGAGGAGAACCTGCCAGAGAAGGAGACAAGAATAACAATCCCTATTATTTACACTCCATTCTCCAGCAAAGTCCCTCTTCATTTAATTTGAGCTACTTACAACTGCTGCTTGTTGTTACCTGCAGCACAGACAGGTTAAATGTAGGTCCATCCAACAACAATTGGTTTCCTGTGTTACCAGATGTGGCCACAAAACCCCAGTAAGCCTTTCCAAAATCCCTTACCTGTGCACTGATTTCTTCCCGGCGAAGGAGCCGAATGGCCAGTCTCAGCAGCCCTACTACTGCCCTCTCCACCAAGAAGCAGAACTCCATTGCATGGACACAGAGATGATAGAGGTGGTCTCGGACAGTTTGCCAGACACAGGTCACACGGTCCCTAGCCACAACAAGGAGGGAAAGAGGAGGATGAAAGGCGATGAGACAAGCAGGATCTAGCTACCTCTCCCTGAGCTCCTGACAAGCCAGTATTTCTTCATTTCAACAAAAATCACCAGCTGCTAGATATAAGAACAGACACATAGAAACAACAAAGCCATCAAATTTCTTATTTACTTCTTTACTTGCAAAGCAATCAAGTGGGAGAATCATCCTCCAGAGTTTAGTTTATATTCTCCAAATCTCAGGATATCAAGCAATAATTCACAGGCGAATACCCCCTCTGTTTGCACATGGTAAAGTGGAATTGCTAAGCCCTGAAATTACAGCCACATGCTGCTTCAGATGGCAAATCAAGCACATAAGGAACTCATTCCCTGGACCCAGGCAGCAGCTGCAGTAAAGCAGGGACATTTACACTGCATGTGCATGTATTTCAAGGTCATACCTATTCTCCAGCACAATCCTCAGAAGCATCTCCAAGCAGAAGGCAGCATCTTCTTCATCATATGTCTCCTCATCAGGAGTCACAGAGATTAGAGCCTAGGAAAAACAGGAAATGTTTGTGAATCACAAGCCCCCAAAACTGGGGGACCAACAAGTGAGGACCAACAGAATGGCTTGAGTCTGGGCATAACTGCACTTCACTGTCTGGAGAGGTCATGCCCAGTCGATCAAAAATGCATTGGACAGAGGTCAAGCTAAATATATAGAAAACTATGGTTTTTTATTATGCAAGATGAACTTAAAATATATTAAACTGAGGAAGTCTCTCAGATGGAGAGGAATTGTGAAAGCCAGCAGCTTCTTGCTAAGAATACTGTGAAATACAGAAAAGGCAAATACCTAGGAATAACTACAAGTACTGGAACTATTCCTCTCCAGCCTGCATATGAAAGGAGAATTCCTGACATAATAGGGGCAGGAGCAAAATGTTCCTCCAGAACTGAGGTGATACTCAAAAACGAAGTCACCATTTCTTCATGTGGGCCAGCAACACAGTGGTCTGTGTGATCCAATCAGCAAGTTCCACTTCAGCTGTTTTACGTGTTGCTCTTTGGAGTTTACCCGCTGATATTTATTTTGGAACTCAATACCTATTGTTCAGAACCTCTGCAGCAAGTCTTGATAAATAAATTTTCCTTTGTTTTAGCACAAGTCTCAACAATGTCATGAACCCTGCTGATGAAGCCAGTGAATTGCAATTACAGTAGCCTGAAGGGAAAGGCATTTGCACTTTAAGAAGCCATGGAATTAGGCAACACACACACTGCCAGCCCACACAGCATCCTTGCAAGTGTTGAACTGCACTGTTTACTTTTGGAAATGGTGAGCAGCAGCCAGATTTGTTCCACACCCTGGAGCAGTCTCACACTACACACTACCCTGAGAAGCCATTACCAGAACCAGGCAACTAACTACCCTCCCCCGGGGAGATAAGCTTCTCTAGCCCAAAGGCTAGTGAGTCCAGCCTTATTACACTTCCTGCAGCAGCCAGGTACCACACTACCTAGGGGCACACAGTCAAATATTTCTGTCCAGCTCTTGCTTCTAAAATGGCCTTTAAATACGTTCTCATTAGGCACACAGCACATCAGAAAAGATGAAAAAGCATAACCTTAAGCTCCTACAAGAGCTACACATATTTTCAAACACTTAACGTGACTTCCTCGAGGCTTTTAGAACACACTCCACAATTTAATGTCTTCCTCTACTACTAAAGCAATTGTGGCTGCCAGCACAGAAGTTACATGTAACAGCTGAACTAATGACTGGTTCCATATCTCAAACGGGTCCAAGACCTCCTTCAGGCACAGAGCAGCTAGAGGAGCATATATGCATGATCATGCATAGAGTACTTGGTCCATCAGCAGTCCAATCTCTCTCTCACCTTCATTAGCTCCTGGAGGGACTCAAGTTGGAGGAATTTACTTTCTGTGATCAACTTCTCAGGATCACATTGCTGCAAAAGACAGAAAAGAGGACTGTGCATCTGGGGGATGGGGAAGGCATACAAACAGAAATACAGCTTGTTCCAAGAAGGATACAGATAGTGGCTTTAACAGAATTACCTGGAGGAAAACTCCTGCCAGCCAGTTCTCCTTTAACTTCAATTATTTTCAATAGACCTGATCTGTGCTAGACAGATTTTAACAGATAACTCCTCTGTGCACACGCTACTCAAAGTCCAGGTTCAGATTTTGTTGGCTTATATGCCTGAACACTGTCTTGGAAAAAAATAGTAATTTGAGGATTGTTAAATTTGTCTTCAAATGTAGGAGAGCAGATCCCAGCCTCCTGTGGGGAATTATTCCTTTTTTTCATTTGTTACTACATTTGGGCACAGCAGTGTGCAAGCTGTCAATGGAGATGTGCTTCTCTTTAGTTTCTTACAACTCCCAAGTCCTCTGGAACCAGCAATACTGCCTAGAAGCATGTATTCCTGGGGCCTGTTACCCACATAGTACTGTCACCACAAACAAAAGCAGGTTCTCTATCAGCCTGTATGTTACCTTTATGCATTCCAGAGCTGCTCGTTTTGCTTCCTGTGTCTCTGTAGATGGCCCTCTCATACCAGATTGCTCTGTCCCACTGAGAGTGAGCCAACTAACAAAACTCAGCACTGTAGATTCACCACTGCAAATCAGAAGACACCAGCATCAGTGAAAGCTAAGAAATCATATCATTCTCCAGCTTTGGTACAAAAAGGACTGCCTAGGTCATCTACACCACTCACCGGTTAGATGGTGTCTCCTCACGTTGCAGATAGATTTTGCCATTAGGATCCACAAAGTCTTCGACCTTGAAGATGGACCAGAACATGTATATGATAATTTGTCTACTTCTTTGAAGCCTTCCCTCTCAAACCTGTAATGTTTCACTTAGTGATGAAACACTATGCACAACCACTCACATAAGGTAGTCACCCCAGCTCTTTACCTCCTCGCCCCTTCAGTAAAGTCTCATCCCCATCTACCAGTACCAATACTGTATTCTAACACTTCGTGCCTGTAAGCATGTCCTTCTGTACAATATTCAAAATCTATTCAAGTAAACGAACACTGGAATTTCTTAAATACAACAGAAAGAAAAAGGGGAAAAAAATTAAACCCTAATAAAAGGGGCTGGAGGCTGCACAAAACTTGAACGCTACACCCTTTTCAGGCTTTCTAGCTCTGTATAGACTTTACCAAAGCCAGAGCTCTCCCCCTCTTTGAACTGGTGCTATGAAAAGCCATCTTCCCACTCCCCTACTCTTCAATTACCCACAAGCTGGCTATTATTACCTCCACCATGGCCTTGGGCAGCAGCTCTGCTCGGAAAAGCTGTAACATAGCCTCCATAATGTTTTTCCAGCCCTCCCGCAGAATGTCACCATGGCGATGGGCCAAGTGAAACACAGTCTTTGCTGCAATATGGGCCTTGGGATTACTTCCAAAAACAGTGGGCAGGTTCTCAATAGACTGCAGGAAAGAAGAGGGGGTGGCAATCAGTCAGCAAGAGTTGTTTTCTTTTCAACACAAATTAGGGCAGACTGTTCAGAACTGGGTATGGAAAAGACAACAGTTCTGTGTACGATGCTTGGATAACTCCCCGGCTCATATTCACTTTGCACAAAACGAAGGACAAAACAGCTTACCTGCTACAAGATGAATAGCTGAACCACCTAGACATAAGCTCTCCAAGAATAACAACAATACAGAACATTTTGGAAGCGCTTGCTGAAAACTCACACTACTTTATTCTGCCATGGGAACTCACTCCAGGATCAAAGTTTTCCTCAAAAAAAATTCCTCTGGAAGCAGCCATTACTCTGCTCTACTGTTATAGAAGGAAACTACAGCCAAAAGCATTACTGACTTGCAAAGCTACTCCTACAACTACTTGAGAGCAAGATTCAAAGTATGAGTGAGGAACCCTGACATACAGTTTCTGCCAATAATTGCTGGATAAGAATTCCTCATAATCTGTTCAATGCACTCTCAGCTTTTCAAAATAAGAAAGTGTGCTAAGTCATTGAAACAAACCAAATATATGCTGCCAAAAGAAGACAAAACCCAGCAATCATGTGAGCTAGTATCAGACACAGACATGCTCCATGTTTCAGCAGTTACTTAAGCTCACTGCAATGTTCCTTTTGACAAGAGATGGGCTTTGACATTCTCTTGCTTCTCAGGACAAAAACCATACTTATTCCTTCAGCAAGAAAGGAGAGAGAAGACAGGAAATAGGATGGATTGAAAACATGGATCTTCCAATCTCAGACTGGAAATTCAGAAAAACTAGGTCTTGCTTCAGCCAAAGTGCTGGAAAAGCTATTATCAAAATGGGTCTTTGATATAGAGGTGAACTCCCTCAGAAGCGCCAGTCTGGAAGTCTGGCAGAAATGTGACAAGCCATTTGTTTTTTCAATTGTTGCCATGGGGAAACGACATGAACACAGACATCACTGAAGTCTCAGAGTGCAAACACCAATATTCATGCTTTTGTACTGTGGCAACAAGCCACAATCACAGAATTAAAACACACATGGGCTTTGCTACTACTTATACACTGACTCACTATGAGTCTTAACTGTTAATCAAGAAGTCTCTTCTTAAATCATTTGATCCCCCTCCATGTTCCTTTTCATTCCTCTTCTTTCAACCAAAGTGGCCATACATAGTGATTGCAGTGCTTGGAGAAGATGCCTGATCACCAGGATGATCTGACCTAGGAAGTGACAGAGCAGCTAAAGTGACACTTTGATGTTCTTCCCTTGCTTTCTAACAGTTGCTCTTTGTTTTGCCTCCTCAGTGCCTGAAGACAGCCCCTCCCCTTCTCTCCTTCCACCAGACTGTCTCTCAAATATTTGTTCAGTTGTCCTATTCCACTACTGTCTCCAAGCCTTTCAGGAATTTAGGACAGCAGAAAGTAATTGGTGTACTTGGAATCTGGCCAAAGATAAGAATTCAAAGCTTTCTTCAAATCCAGAAGTCGCTGATTCTATGTCATCACCAAAAGACATGCCTGCTTAAATTTACACAGACCTCGGAATACTCCAGATTCCATTTTCACAACTAGATGGGATGCAGCTGGCAACAGCTGGTGCCTCTGAGGGCTCAGTTTAGTTGCTTCTACTGTGTAAATCTGTGTCAAACAGTTAATTTCATGGTGGACATTCCTCCGCTTGTTTATCTATTGGTACTCTCGAAGACTGGTATGCCTGGAGAGGATCAAGCATTTAATCTTTACTGTTGTGAGTAGTGGATGATGAGGGAATCTACAGCAACAGGACTGCTTGGGATTTCTTTGCCTTTTAATAGTCAATCTGGTACTTTTTCACTCCTATCAATCCCAGAATTCATAAAACACACAGTCCAAGCAATTCCATCTCCCTGCAGCCTAATTCCATTAACTGGATTAATCTGCAGGACTGTTCATTTTCTGCTATACCTTCATGGGATCAAAAAAAAAAAAAAAAAGAAGAAGAAAAATCACCCTTTTGGCCTTTTTATTCCCATGCTTTCAGCCTTGAATGATTCTGTTTCCCCTTTTTGTATGTATGGCAATTCTAGTCTGCACAATAGAGGTCTTACACTGGGTCTCAGAGCAATGCTGTGGGAGTCTATGCAAGCTCTGACCCTCTACAGATGTTGCTGTTGTCTTCTGCTCAGCACAAAAGCACAGTCACACAGTCTGCCACACGCTATCAAATACTGTGGGGGTAAACAGGCTAATGCTGTAACACACCAACAGGTTTGGGCAAGAAAAGCTTACATCAACCACTGTACCTTTAATTTATTCTCACAGTATATTCCACGGAATAGGTCTTTAGGGCTTTCTGAAAGTGGGGCTAACAGCACATCTTATTACCAGACTCCACACACCAAACAACAATTCCATGTACTTGTTTTTCTAACCTCCTTATGCTGGGTGGATGCACAGCCCCTATATTTTGGGAGGGGCTTGCTTGGGATCATGGACAATCACTGTCTTGATCACAGGGAACACTTGGAATGAACACTTCTACATCACGGCATTCTGCTCTACACAAACTGACACTTGTGAGGTCAAATTTGCATATTTGTGCTATAGAAGTCCTACTTCACTACTCACTTTTCATTGCCTCCTCCAGAAAACTCTGGGCAGGGCCTGACAGGTACCTACAGACACTGTGATAACTAAAATAAGCAAATCTTACTGCTTAACAGAGGAAGACAGATCAGATATACTAACTAAAAGCCATGCTTCTTTCCCCTCCTTGCAAACTTACCTCGCTGCTGAGGGCTGTAAACTTGCAGAGAGAAATTATAAGATTGTCAAACACATCACTAAGGCCATAGTGAGCAGAAATCATTGCACATTTTCTGAGGAAAGAAGATGACAGAAAATAATGTAGTAAGTCAACACAGACAAGCCTGTCTACGGGACAGCAAATCAGAGAGCCTCTCTGTTGACATTTTAGACCTTCCTTTCCACTTACTCCGAATGAATACTGATGTATAGAAGTCTAATATTATCCCGCAAATAATCTCAATCCTCATCCATAGATCCTGATATTTGTCACTTTCAAGAAGTGAATCTAAACACAGATCACTTAGACCTGAGCCAGAATAGCTAATCTTCTGTCTTGACATAAGAAAGTTGCCAAGATTGGCAGTAGCGTGGAGATCTAGTTTCCAAGAGATCATGGTTACAGCACTATATTAACAGAGCTTAAAACTATGCTTAAGTCATCATTTGATCTGGATTTAAGCATGACCAAAGATTGTTCTAATACAGTTTCCACAGATTGTAAGTTTTGCTACGGCCTCATACACCAGAGGTTCTCTTCATATACAGGGATTTTGCCAGCATTGCTGTGCAAGTTAAAAGTGACTTTTCTCCTCACTTCTAAGCAGCACAGCTATTTCTGCAGATCTTTTAAATCTAACCAGGTTGGAGTTTAAAAACACATACCTCAGACACTTTGATTTATTACAGCACAGGAGTCAAGCCAAACAGTGAACAGCAACCCAGAAAGACCAAGATGGGATGAATCAGTACAAATGACAGAACAAAAACCAGAGGACCATAGGTCACTATAAAATGCTCTTCAATTACTAAGAAAAATAACAGCTGATGTTCACTGTGATGTCTCTAGCAGGTAAACAGGAGACAATGGCCACACTTTAACTCTTCTGCGTCTTTATGATTGCAAGAGTTACCTGAAACCAGAGATAGCCTTCTGGATGATTGTTTCTTCTAAGCTCTTGTCAAAAACATAAGAAAGTGCTGCAATGGTTGGCCCCCATGTCATGGTGAAGAGATCATGGTCATAGCTTCCAGGAGGCACATGGAGAAATATTCCCTCATCAGTGGCACCACGATGCAGGAGGACATTCCAGATATAGTTTTCCTTTACCAGGCCCGTCTGTTCTTCTGGCATCACTATCTCATCATTTCTACAAGGGAGGAAGGCAGAAAGGTTGAATTTTTCATTCTGAGCCAAACATAACATTTACACAGTGCCTTTCATTACATGGTCCCAAAGCTAGGCAATACCTACTTTGGAGTGATTTTGCCAGCTCCTGAAACATTCTATTTTCCTAGGGCTGTCTGCTTCCCCTGCCCCTCTCTGCTATCTTGTATATGAAGTTTGGTGGCTTTCAGCAGCACCCAGCAGCAGCCAGGTAAGGACGGTATTGAAGAAACTAAGTTACCTTACACTACAAGTGCAAAGTACAACACATACTGTAGTTAAATGATGGGAAATTCTGGACAGCAAACTGGCAGAGCTTCCACCCTCCCCCACTGGTACAGCTTCACTGCCCCCATCCCAACTTTCATCCCATTAGAGTGCTCTGCATATCTCATTACTCCCAGATAAAAAATTTGTCATATCACTGCAGTCAACAGTAGGCATGTAGCTGTATAAGAATAATGCAAAGATTCCTACTGTTCCAAAATCAAGTGTCAGGAAGCCAAGTAGCACAAAATTAAAGACAAGTCAAGAAATATATGATGGGTGATTCATAACCAGGGTACCACAGCTCCTTACTCTAACTGGATTAAAGGTATACAATAATAAACCAAGTATGATTAATGCCAAGTAGTACTTGCAATCCTAGGTTAATATATATCAACCTAAATGCATACTCCCTTGACTTACACAAGAGAGAACCCTCTGCAAATGATCACATAAGCAAGAGTCTCAGATCTACTAAGTACAGGTGGTTGCAGCCAATCTGAAAAGTAGAGGTCTTTCTGCAACAATCAAAACAACAGAAGCAATTTTCATGTGCTAACAACAACCATAAACCCCTCTTGATTTATGCATAAGAAATAAGCTCTTCTCAGTTTCAGGTGCCTGCATATTTTGACAAAAGCAAATAATTACTGAGATTATATAGGAAAATACGTTTGCAGTCAATAGCACATTTTTTTTCTAAGAACCCATATTTGATTAATACCAACAGAAGCAAGTGAATGGTTTATTTGGAAAGTCTCAGGAGATTAAATTGTGCTCAAAAGTGAAATGCTGAGATCCTGAAGAGATCATGCACTACTTTGCACAGATTACAGCCTGATTTCCACCTTGCCCCAAATAATAAAAAGAAAACAGATAGCTCCTCATCAACTATGACACTGAGGCAATCTATCTGAGATGGAGCAGTACTGAAATGACAGACCAACTATTTTAGCCATAGAACATACTGAAAAAGCTGAAGTATCTGGTGAAAGGAGGATAAAATGGAATAGACTGGAATAGAGGCACTAGATAATGAAAATATATGAGAATATTCTCAGGGTATTACTCAAAACATTAAGAACACCCTCAGAGGAAACAGGCCAATCAGAACTAGAGTTCTACTTGAAAGCTGGAGCTAGCTCTTGAAGAATTTCTACACATTCAGCACAGACAGCATCCCCACTTTCCTGCAGAAGGCTCAAAAGGGAGGGTCAGCCTCATCACACTGTCCTGCTTCCAGCCCTAGCCACTATCTGCCACTGCAGATTGAAATCAGATGAGAGTCGCATCCTGTCTCCTCAGAGATGTTATCTTGTCAGCTTCAAATTGGCTGGGCCTAGATTTACTGATAAGCTAGATTTCTGAATTATTATTAAACTCCCCACCCAGACCTAGTTTGTGCACAAAAGGGCCTCAGCCACCAGGAATTCTCCTCAAATACTTGTCAGTGTGCCAAGAGCTTCAGAGGGTGGCAGAAGAGATTGATGCAGACAGCAGCCTCCTATGAAGAACTCAAAAGCAGAACATGTGAAATTGAGACATGTTATGTTAGGGCACCAGTGCTCTCCTGGGGGTGAGACACTCTCTGTAACACAAAAGGTTCTAAAGAAGTCTAAAGGCTTGGTCTGGAGAAGAGAGCCTTCCTAGATACAGCATTTCACACATGCTGGTCTTGCTCAGCCATTCTTTTGCATGTTGACAGAAGTAAAGTTTTTAACTTTATCTTAAACTCTGTGGATTAAAATACCATGGCAAGAATCCAAAGATACAAATCCAGTGCAATCACTGTGACAGTACTTGTTAACACAGCCCTACATGGGGCTGGAAGTTGGTATGAGGCAAACAGACGCATGACCTGTAAGTCGCCTTCTATACTCTCCAGAGGTCCCACAGACCAAGCAACTCCAGTTTGCTCTCTGCATACAAGGAGATCACAGGTTTATGCTTACTTGATGGCATGGTACATGTCTTCCAGTATGTCCTGTTCAAAGTCTTTGCCTCCATTCACACCTTTCAAGTTCTTTCGAAACTCCTGAAAAAAAAGTTACACCAAAGTTAATTCCTAATATCTCCTGCTTTAACTGGTTGGCTAAGATCAGTACTCTGCTTGTTCTTCATGGGACCAGAAGGAGATTTTCCTATGTTCTTCAATGTGCAGCCTCCAAGTTCAAAGGCTAAACACTATTCTTAGAGGCAATAGTGTGGAGCAATCCCCGTCTCTGCCCACAGGAAAAGACAGAGACACAACGTAACACATTCTTAGCTGAGACTAGGCATCAGAATGACAGGTCTGTACCACTGCACTGATACTCACAGGACCTGAACCCTCTAGAAGCCCACAGCAGTGCAACAATCTTCTCATTCTTACTATGTCTTAAGGTACAGTTTGCTCACACACACACAAGCCTCTTGATAAACTTGACAAGCTGTCTGCTAAGTCTGTAATTCCTCAGACTGCCCCTTACCCACAGTTCCCCTCTCAAACTGCACTCAACTTCAGCGCTGCATACCAGCTTATTGTGCATGAGTGATGAATGCCAGGGAAAAAAAAAGGAGATTGCCACTGAGAGAAAAACAGGTACCACATTGCTATCAAAACCAGAGAAGACAGGTGCCTAACACTGGTAACACCCACCTCCAGAGTCATTGGGACGTTCTGCTTGCGGACATTATGGTTGTGCTGGTCAGTGTTCAGCATAATAACCGCATAGGCCAGGGCAAAGCAGGCATCACTATTAGCAAATGGGGACCCATTTGATTTCTGAAAGGCAAAGGTATGCACAAATTAGTCCTACAGAAACAGTGGTATCAGTGTCCTGAGACAGTCATTTTCCTACCCACAGTACTGAATCACCTCTGGGACAAACAGAAACCTTAGGCTCTGGCTCCAGCTTCCAAAACACTGGACATTTATGTGCCACTACCACCTCCTACAAAACAACAGCTGCTGCCTGCTGGGCACAGTAAGCTTATATAGGCAGTTTAATCTGACATGTCCATTATGGCAAGTGTATGCACAAGAAAGAATGCAGTTTTGAGCTTTCTGCCCACCAAGTACACACCCTCCAATGTTCTGTGAAGGCTTCTAGCAGTCTCTGGATTACAGGCGCCTCTCCCGGCAATCTGAAGGCCTCTAGATAAAGTCGTAAAGCTTCATCCAGCCTTAAACCTTGGAAGCTGAAAGTCCTGCAAGAAGAATGAAATGCAATGCAATGAAATGAGATGCAATAAATCTGCTGACTACAACACTGTTACGTTTCAGTATCAGAATACCAGATTTCACAGAGAACAGGCAGTAAAGAGGGGAAGGGTAAGGAGAGAAGAAATATCATAGAATCACAGAACAGAATGTACCATAAACAGGCAAAACCCAGTAAAAGACAAACAATCCTACAGGTGATTATGTGTGTAATCATGTCTCTAGTCTTCACAGAGACTGGCCCTACTGAAAGGAGCTAAAGTATCATGCTATATATACATATCTAAGGTATTACCATATGCAAGAGATGCAGAGGATTAAGGCATGATGGTACGCAGAGAATTAAGCAATACAAAACTTATGTCTCCACTCTGCTTTAGTGCTTTTTTATCACTGAACTCCTGACTTTCACTCCTTTCTGATTAAAGAAAGTTACTCACCCAACAAAGCTTTCCAGCAAGTCTATGTTCTTACGGTCACTCACAAATTCCCCAATCATCTTTTTGTCCAGACGAGGATTTTCCCGTAGCCACCTGGCCACCTCATTGTTGTCGATGGGGGTGGCAAGAAGGTTCTTCTCCTGCAGAAACTGTATCCCTTTCTTTGGCTTTTGGTTGAACTGCTCTGTTCCAGTTATCAGGAGCTGAAGGAGACATTATGGTAATTACAAGCTCAGAGTGCATTTCTTAATTTAGATTGTTCTTGGCATTTGAGCCAAAAGCTAAGTAGAAAATACAACAACCCTAGCATAATCAAGTTTATTGTACTGCATAATCTGACAAGAATGCTAACCAAGGCCAGAAAACCTTCATTCACCACAAGGATTCACTATCAAATAATATTGGACAGAGCAAGCATGAGCTGCCGTCTTTGAAAAGCTGAGCAATTAGCTCTGCTACCCCAGACATCTTACCTGCTCTATTACATAAACAAAGCCTCTGATGAACCCCAGACACGTGGCAAGATCAGCTCTACCAGTTACAACTGCATTTCTGCTCCATGCCCTGTTCTGTACCCTTTGGCTCCAAGCTCTCATACTCTATCTCACTGCCAGGAGACATGCAGCAAGAATCCTTGGCACTTATTCAGCAAGTGCAAGGAAGAACTGCTGCAAAAGCTTAAACTAAGAACCAGAAAATATTCTGCTAGTGAGACATGGTCCAGGAACATCTGGTATTCCAGCATGACAAGACTGTCTGTAGGCTGGGAAGAACAAATGCATTTTTGGTTTTGAACGGAAGTCAACTACTCTGTCCTGCTTAATTCTTCTTTTAGGAAACTAGACTGTACCACAGTCACAGTGTAATAAAACACCTGACTAAGAAAGGGTTAACTGAATGTTCTTGACAGCGTTCAGAAAAACCAAAAGCACAAACAACTATATGAACTTTACTAAGGCACCGGAATAAATGTCAGTTCCCTGTTAGCTCCTATCACGATCAAACTGCTAGCGATGACCTAGTGAACTAAATTCGTGACCATCATGATTACTAGCTTCCCTGGGTTTCTCAGTACCTCAGAGTCCGCTAGCCCTCTGTTCTCCACTTCCCCTGCCTGTGGGAACATCTTCCAATTGCGGCAAAACACTGAAATAGCATGGAGTGCACAAGGATCCAGTGAGGGCATAACAAAATAATAACCATATGCTGCCTGGTATAACAGGCCTGAAGGGATTGTATGTTGCTAGCAGCTGTTCAAGCTTGAAATCCTGTAACCCAAGTATTCGATGGACTGGTTATACTTCTTAAGACCACCTGAAAGGAGACCAAACTGCTCGCAGTCTGCATTGCATTTACAATCATGTCAGACCTATGTTTCTGAGCTTCTGGCCCTTGCCTTTGGAAACAAAGAAAAATCTTCATTTGATGCATAATTTGTTTTCTGTTTTTATTTAGCTTTTTTCCTCTTTTCAGCTGTGGTAATGTTTATTACTTCAGAGGTTAAAGGAAGCAGAAACTGCTGGTGCCATATCAGCATCAATATTATCTAAACTGATTGTTTTGTGTGCCATGTTTACATGCTCAGGATGAAACCATTAGCAGATTTAGGGTCAGGAAAGGTTTTTCCCTGGGCAAACTAACAGATTTATGAGTATCTTTCTGCCTTCTGCTGCAGTGTAAAGCACTGCCCTTTTTCTATGACCACCTGGAACTTCTATTAAGCAACTCTCAACCACTGGCAATGCTCTTGATTTCTTTTAACCCTGTTTTCCAGCACAATAAAGCTGGAGTATTATGAGAAGTTTTCAGTTAGAACAGTGGAAGCATTATGCAAGCTCCCTTCTCAACAACAGACTTTCACACAAAGTCCATCAGCAAAGCTGCCATGAAAGCTAGACTTAATGCTAAGTGTTACAAATGAAACAATTACTAAATCAATATCCATTTCTTAGAACATAGGTAATGCCAAAACTCGGTGGTTCTTTGAAGACAAGAACAAGCAGGCAAGTGCGCAAGACAACAGATAAATACAAAGCTATCAGCATGGAGCACCTTTGTCAACACTAGACATAGACTTGAACCACTCAGGAGTTTTGCATTCCTGAGTTTAGACTATGACTTGGATTAATGAGGTTCAAAGAAACGGACATCTAGACAAAGAATGGCTTTGTCACATTCAAGACAATCTTTTCAGTTATCCATAACAAACAAATCAGAATAGCAGGCTGGACTGTTAATTTCTACTATGTGCCTCTTGGTATGCTCTCCATTTACAGCTTTGATAAGAGTAGGGAACCTACCAATTTTAATGAAAGTACCAATTTATGTCCATGTAATGTAAACTAAATCCATCCACCCAAAAATCAGATGGATCAAGCTTACAAATTGTGCCACAAAATTTCCCCAAAGCCTCTTGCAACTTTTAGCACAACTAACCCAGAACAGATAATAATCATTGCTGTCTCCGCAGTGTAGCAGGATTTTCAGTGATTACTTAATTCTTACCAGCAGCGACTAGAACTCAAAAATTCTGAGATACGACCACTTATGCAAAGCTCACATAGGATGAGAAACAAGGAGAACACTCAAAAGATCCATTTGTAGTATATCCCAAATCATACCTTCTTTTTGTTCTTAATCTGCATAAGTTCCTGAGGGTTTGGAAGGATACAAGAAAATCGAGTAGGCTTCCTGGGGATAGTCTTCTCAGCTAGAAGGATAAAGCATCATTACAGACAAACCTATCTCCAGAATAGCACTCAGCCCACAACAGAATCCCATCGTAACTTTCAGTCATGAAGTCTTGCTGCAATGTGCTGCTATTCAATTACTACATTCCTCTCACCTACATTTTCTCCAGCATAATTGCAGAGTAGCTTCTTGTCCTGGACATTTTCACACATCCACAAGATTTAATTTTCTGGCTATTCTGACTGCCTACATTATTGATCCCCTGGAGGCCTCCTGACTATTAAAAATACTAACCACTGGTTTTATGAATTTCACAGACTTTTGCCCCAAAGTGACCCACCAGACTAACCCCCCTTCCTGAAGAAATGCAACAGTTAACAGGCATATTTAGCACACACATAATAAACTGATATTCACCACATAACTCCTCCTGATTTTGAACACAAACTAGCTACAACGGTCTGTCATATAGCAAGACCAGTCACCAAATGTCATATACACTCAGAATGTCAGGGTACCACAGAGATTATTACCTGCTTCACTTCCTCCTTCCAATTCCATGCAGCCCTCCTTCATCTGGTCAGCCATAAGACAACCACTGGTGGGAGGACATGCTGCAGCTGGCTCTGAGATTGCACTGGAAGATTTTCCCTCACTGAGTACTCTCTCATTATCTGTAGAAATTAAAAAAAACCCAAACAAATCAACAAATCAACCCACACATAAACAAACCCGTAAGCCAAGGGAAAAGCTAGCAACAGAGAAATAATTAACCGATCACTCTAAACAGAACATATGCTCATTCAAAGGAGTTCCCCCCAGGTAACTGCAATTCTCAGTATTCCTCAGTATTTTGTCTACATGAATTCCATGGCATGCCCTTTTTATGTTGTGACTGCCAGTCTTGACATGGCCTTTATACAAAATTCCACAAGGGGCACATTTTAGTATCTGTAAATTTTACAAATAGGAAGGATATTAATATCAGTGTGTAGTTACAAAACATGCAACAGGAAGACTGAAAAGATATATTTAAGGAGCTTACTATGTCAGCTACCAAAATGAGATCTGCAAGTTTAGCATAAGGCTAAGCTTAATATCAAAATATCAAGGAAAGTGGTCTTACTATTGCTTGTTTCTTTGGTGCTGTTCATAGTTTCTGGGCTGGATTTGACAACTTCCTTCTCTTGTTGATGTATGTTACTCAGCACTTTGGCCTGGCAATGTGCCTCAGTGCTATCTATAACTGTCAGCAACGCTTCCAGAGACAACAGGTGAACAGTATACAGCTGTCCAGAAACTGGGAAGGCATTCTGGGAAATAAAATATTAGTCACTTTTCATGCCTCTGTCACCTTAACTGGGGAAGGAAGCTTCCCTCACAGCTTGGGCAAGCCTAAAGCATACAACAGAACACCCCAAATTTTTCACTTGAAGCTTTCTAGTATATACTTTCTGGTTCATCTGCTCTGACATTATCAAAGCACCATGGCTATTCTTTTCTCTTCTGCTTCTAAATGTTAAATGGCTCTTCATCTCTACATACTACTCACCCCGAATGTTCTAACCACTCCCATTCTTAAGTTCTGCATCTTACTGGCTTCCTCTTTGGCACCCCTCAGCTCCCTCCCTCTAGCCCAGCAGCTGCAGCTCAGCACCTTGGAGAGCAGCTTGGTGAGCTCCTCGAAGAGGTTGGCACAGTAATAGTCACAGTCATAGTTAATGTACAGCTCGGTCACGAAACTAGGGATCCTCCACAGCTGAACAATGGCTTCCAAAGCCATCTCCTTCATTTCATAGGGCATCTTTGGGTTTTCCACAGTGATTATTTCCATCAGCTTCTTGACATACATCTGGCAGAAACACAGGGCAGCTCAGTTTAAGGAAAGAAAAAAGAAAGCAGGACAGTGAACAGCTTTGAGGACTACAGAAATAGATTTAAGCTTCATCTTCCCACATGACACTCCATCTTTAATGATATCTCATTCTAGAGGAGGTTGTAAAAAGTTTTCATACAGTTTTACCATTCAGTGCACCTGGATTTACTGTTCTAAAAAGCAGTATAAAGGCAGTAGTGCAGTACACCAGTCTCAAGGACATTTTATTATCCAGCAAGAAAAGGCCTACACGACCTACCCATAACCCACTGAGTAATTTATACAAAGGTGAATTGACATTTAGATTGTATCCTTCTCTTTAGCTATATGCATTCAACTGAAGCCCAATAAACATTGCTAGGCCCCCTGTGATACTCAAAAAAAACTCACCTCCTGCTGGAATTTCAGATGTTCTCTCATGCTCTCAAAGAGAAGAAAGCACACCCTGAGGGAGGCTGCATACAGATTGAGCCGTTCAACACTCAGGAGCTGAACAAGAAATAAAAATACCTTTAAGAATTACAAAGGCTAATCATTATGTGCTATAAGTAGCAGTACTGTGGCACTGCAGGCATCACCCGCAACAGCTTTGAGATCCACACTGCCTCCCACAACAATGGTATTTCAAAAAAACAATCCCTTATTCAATCTCCTGGCCTCACTTTTTGGTAATGAGGATGAGTATACTTAATTCCCTTCTGCTTCTGGTAACACCTCTCCTAGTACAACCTTATTCTTTTGCCATATCCACAGATCGTCTTAGTGGAGAAGGAACATGGGAGAAGACCTGCCTCTGAGATAGCCCTTTTGCAATTAATAGCTTAGTACTCCAATGGTTCTGCCTACGACTAAGCTGGTAACTTGCACCTATAATCACCTCAGTACCAATTATAACAAAACACAGTGTTATCCCATAGTAACAGTTAATTCAAATCACCTTCATACTTCTTGGCCCTGGTCTCTTTGGCTTTGCAACAGCACTGCTTCTTTCCCTAGTGCAATTCAGAACTCTCACTGCAATGCAGCAAAGAGCTTATTTGAAGACTGAGACCTGCCAAACTTCAGAATACTAAATTCCACTATACTCCTTGATGCAAACTAGTTCCTGAATCCCCACTGCCATATGACATGTTAGTATATGCCAGACTCACTTGAAATAGGTGCCGGCACAATTCCTCCTTCACAAGTCCCAAGAGAGACTGGCAATTTGCAATTGGTGCTGACTCCAGGGCAACAGTTAGCAGCTGCAGCCCCATGTGGATCATCACCTCAGAGTTGTGGCGGTCATGAGGGTTGGTGAGTGAGATAAGAAAGCGGAACAGCTCCCTAATACATGGTAGCCCATAAGGGACAAGTGCTGCTCCTAAAGGAAGAAGAGAGATTAGCACTCTAAACTTTGCTTTTGCTTTTTGCAGGTACCTAACAAGTGTTACAAATGAAATTGTTACAGACCTGCTGAAGAACAGGAGCTTATCACTCTCTTAGCAGAAAGGGAAACAGAGCAGTGGAAAGGAAAAAAGACTTCAGCAACATTGCCCACTTCTCACCTTCTTTTTGGGAAGACTGAGTAAAACGTACTCCTCGGGGATTTACATAGTCCATGTCATGAACTGAGGCAGAGTCAGATTGTTCTGCTACATATGTGCACTCCTCTAGGACCTCAGGGATAGACTCAACAGAAGCTGACTGGATCTTCTCCTCCCTCAGGATTTCATTCTTCATTGATATCAGTCATTTGAGAATGAAAGAAGCAAAACAAGAGTTAACAAGCACTAAGAAAGGCTTATTTGTTCACAGTTCATTTGGCACTATTAAAACTACACAGGTCACTAATGGAAGAGGAACAGGAAAACAAAATTTAAGAGAAAAGAGCAGCTCTAGATAATATGCAGCCCTCTCTGACCTTTCATGTTCATCTAGTTCTTATCTATTTTACAATACTCCAGGTTGCAAGGCTAAGGACTTTGAAGATACTTCTACAGACTATCAATTCTTGCTGCCTCTGAGATTAGGATTTGGCTCTTTTTGTTTGTTTGTTTTAAAAGCTACATAATTTCAGCACACTATTTCTATTGATATCTTCTTAGCATTTTTACCTTTCCAAATATCTGCAGCTCTGAAAGGTTACCTCAGCTTTAATCCATCCCCTCAACAATATTACTGTTGCAGAGGAGGTGGAGACAACATAACAGAAAACTTACCTGTGAAGACTTTAGTTCAGTTTTGTCCTATTTCACATAAACACCAACAGCTCTATTTCTACAAAGTCAGGTAGAATTGTTCACTAAAAATAATAAAATTATTTGTGCAGATTCCTCTGTTTCCCTCTTAACAGTTCCTCTTTTCATTACAGTTAATAGTATTGGGAGAATACAACTAGCTACATAGATGCATTGTTGAGCCACACAGTTACAATTTCCGAGCCAACAGGGATGGTCTCAAGAGAAAACAAAGAAGGAATGTTTACAAATTTACAAATCACTCACAGTGAAGAAAACTTATTCTGACCCTAAGCCCTGAAATAGAACATATTCCCTCCAACCAAAAAGAGAGACAGAAATAGAGTAAGTGTGCTAAACCCACAACTAATATTGCTAGGAGTTTGAACTTTCCTCTGGAACTTATATTCATGTACCTGGAGTTCAGGCTGATTTTGATTTTCAGTGACTCTGGCCTCATTAGAAGGCATTCCTGCATTAAGTCCCAAAGAAGCAACTTGGTCCAAGTCTGTCAGATCTTCCTTGGAGGTAGCCTGTGAGGACAACTCCAAACCACTGTCTGTAGCAGGGCTGACTGCAGATGAAACATTTTCTGAGCTCCCAGAGGAGCTGGGAGAAGGAGCATCTATGAAAGTAACTCCGCTTGCTGATGAGAAACATAAGAAAAAAAGATCAGTATTATTTTGTCCCTCAACTGAAACTTCATACATTGAATACAGTAACAAAGAATTCATTTGATCACTACTTCACACTACAAATAATCTCAGATAGTCATGCACTAATGTGGAGAATGCAGATAAACAAAGCTCTCCGGCTAAGCTGAATTACATGGGTGAATAGGTGAGATACGAGTAGTTTTCCACATTAAAACACAACAGTTGGAATCCAATAACCTCAGCAAACTACTTAATCACATAATTAAAGGGTGCAGAGAGTTTCTATAACTAAGGAATCTGAAAACGGTCCGAAAGGTGTACTTTACTCTCTGATACAACAGCACAAACACTTTTAAGACCTGCATTGAGAATTCGTCATTCCTTCAAAGTGAGAATTTTAAATTGATTGGAAGGCAAGACCTATTTCTTTAATTCTCCCTAAATGAATGGAATTGCAACAGAACTCAAATGGGTCTGATATGGATAAGTGAAGGATTTTTACTATTTCTAAATGAGACAACGCTCCAAGAATCTAAGTTTCCTTATTGATGAAACCCACAGATTTGCAGCTCCATGCTTCTGAGGAGAACTTGAAAAACTTAAAACAGTAAAATGGAGACGATATACTGCAGGGTACAGTAATAAAGGCACAAACCAGAGTTACGTTATGAATTTACACGTGAAATGTGCAGTTTCACCCAGTGGTGTTTTATTGCTGACTTGATTTTTGAAAATGTCTTAAGTTGTAGGACTTTACTTGATTTTTAAGAAATATAACAGAATACATGATCAATTTTGCAATCTTTTCTTCTTCACCCTCCAAGCCAGGATTATGGCCTAAAAAGCACCATTAATACACTATCTAGCACTACAAGGTCAGAGTTAATAATATGCTTTGTAACACAGTTCAGTTTTCTCTCTAAAATGTTACAGGAATTCCAGTGCTATTTAACGGAATTTAATACCTACTTTAAAACTTAAATATAATGATGATTTACGTAGAGGTAAGTTCTCATATGGATGAATGTTCTGAGTTACATGCCATTTAATATTATTTCCTTAAGTTTTCAACCAATCACGCTGTTGTGTAGAAACACACCTGGGATCATTCACACTACACTGAATATTTTCCTGTGACAGAGTAAATGTCAAACTAGGTATTTTACACAGCTATTGTTTCTATTTTTCTGTCTGCTTCCTTTCACTGTTAACATTTATGTCTGAGCCACCAAAATGTAGAGTGAACAAGAGAGAGTACGTTGCAGCCAGAGGGACTAATTTATCCAGGAGGGATTAAAATACAGTTATAGCTATTTAATCTATTCCCATACAACAATAGGATAAGGAAGTTCCCCAATGTTATATTCTTGACCTCACTGCAGTAGTCACGTACTGCATTATTTCTGCAGGCTGGATCAAAGCACATGAAAAAGGATTCATGCGTATACTCATTAGTTTCCTGCACACAATCTCTTTTCTGCTATTTCTGCTGTTCCCTCTACTTTTTTTTCCCTACATAATTCTTTATGCCACCTTCCCATATCAAGGCCTCTATTCTTCTCATAACAGTCATAAGCACACCCCTATTTCCCTGTCCTTAATGAGTGTGGCCTTTTATTCAAATTTCATGGACTGTGGATGCATACTCTCAGTCTTTACATCTGTAGCGAGTGATGTGTTCATTCACCCACCCTTGATACCTACGTTTCTTTGCAGCCCTCAGCTCTACCTGTATATTTTCCCTAGTCACACTTTGCTCTTCCCTCATTACCAGCACACCATTTGGTACATCCTGCAGGAACACATGAAAGAATACGTCACTTAAGTCAGCAATCTCCTGTTGCAGCAAACCTTCCCCCCAGCTCCATTCCTCTTAGCTCTCCTCTTGCCAGTGTTCTTGTTTTCAGTCTCTTCCATGTACCTGCTGCATCATCAAACTTCTCTGCACCACACAGCTGCCCATAACCTCAGCCACCTCTCCAGGTCCTCATTCCCTTTTGTACAAACCACCCTGTAAGGCACACTGAAGGCAGAGAAATGCTGCCAAGTTATCCACAGGACCACACTTTCCTCCATCAGATATTTATTCCATCTCCTTCAAACTCCTTCTCCTGGACCTGAAAATCTATAGTCACTGGACTAATATACTTAAAAAAAAAAAAAAAAAAGTCTAATGCAAACCAACATGTTAAGAGAAATTAGATAAAGAGATTCAAAAAAAGCTCCTGAACAGACACTGTCTAGTCTCTGGAAACAGGTTTCAACTTACTTGTGGTGTTACTAGCATTAGCTGCTGGCTGTTCTGTCCCAGGAGAGACCTTAGTTACGTGGCGAGGAGGCCTTGGTGATCTCTTCTGTTTCTTCCATTTTGATGATTCGCTTATTCCTCCAGCTCTCATTTTCAACTGAAAACCAATAATCATTAGGAATATCAGCATAGCAAAACCACATAGCACAATGGATTACACAAGCCAGCCCACAAACGCTGTCTCAAAACCCTCAAAGTCAGGCAACAGCACTTAAACGTATCACACAAATTAACTAGCATCTCAAAATCATGCAAACCAGCCCCTGACTCCCCATTACCCATATATTAGCCAATGCTCCGTGTCTGAATCAAGGGACAATTTACTGCAGTTAATCTGCTGCAATATATATTTGACAGTTTAATTATCACAGCACTCTCTCTTCCCTATCAGTATGTCCTAGCTTTGCATTAAGATAAAGAATTCTCTTAGACCTAGAGGCACATCTCAAATCTCTTTGCTTTTGTCAATGTTTCCAGACTTCTAAAGGGCATCAATTAAACTAGTTAGGTTTGATACTCAATTAAGATTTCACCACCTATGCATGGAGGCTGAGAGCAGGGCCTGAGCCCCAATCCCACATTACAGTCTGCAGCTCTGTCACTTACCTCTGGGCTCAATTCACTCTTGATCTTCATAGCAATGCCATGTTCACTTTCCTCCAGGTATCCTTCAGTACTGACAAGTGTTTCTCTAACACTTCACTCACTCCTACTGCATGGCACATTGCAAATACTACCCTAGTGGTTTAGAAACAAACCATATTCTGCTTTCACCTGCCTTCTGTCATTACTCCTCTTCAGATTTAAATCTAACGTAATCCTTGACATCCTTCTTGACCAGCATCCTACTTCTACTTCTTATACAGGTCTTTGATCAGGCAAACAAGAACCACAGCAGGAGCAATGCAGGCTGGGTGGCACTTGCTGGAGTGTGCTTTTACTGCAGGCATACACAGATGCTCCAGAACTTCCTAAAAACAGTATGACATTTAGCCACATGGACAATAGCAATGGCAGGCCTGAAAACAGCTGCCTTCTAAAGTAAGTTCCTCTAAGTGCAGGACTGCACTTACTCTTGGATTTGGCAGCTGCAGTCAGTTTTTCTGATGCTGTCAGACCTCTCCAATTTGGGGTGAAAGTTTAACCACTGAACAGGTACCTTACATATCGTGGAAACCATTCAGCAAGTCTCAGTACCAGGTTCCCACTTGATATTCTTCTTTGTAGATTTATCATAGTTAAGTTATACTTTAGGCATAATACTGCTTATTTCTTATATCCCTAGCATCAGATTTAAATTATCTAGAAGACAGCTATATTCTTTAGCTTCTTTCTTTTTCTGCAACTTGCCTCCTGCCAGCTGCTACTCTTCTTAAATGCAATAAACCTTCTAGGTAGGTTCTGCTACTTGTTTTTCCATCTCTTTCCCTTTTCCAGCTAGAATTTTAACTTGCTGTACATGGCCTGTCATTTTCCTCTTTTAAACAAAGCTCAGGAAAATGTTATGTCCCCGTGCAGTAAACCACCACAAATTCTATGTTTGATGACTAATCCCCAAGTTTTAGCTACACTACAGTTCCTGTGAGCTTGTTAATTAACAAATTCATAATTACTTTGCTCCTTGTTACTTCTTCCAAATTTTGAAGGAAGAATCCCCTTCTAAATCACAAACACTGATGAACACATTTCTGACAAACACTTATGTGATAAGCACGTAGCTAAAAATAAAATTGCTTCACCTCTATTAGTAGTTTCCTTTTCAATTTAAAAACCTCTCAAGCCTTAAATATTACCAACAGTTTTACTTATCAAAGGCTTAAGCGGCAAATTAGACCATACAGTTTTACCTACCAACTGTTCCAGATTTTTTTCTCCCTTTCCATCAACTTATAAAATCAAACCTGAAGACTTATAGTTCATTTATCAAGCTACTCAAGTAGAAAAGGAAAGCTTGAAGCATTATCTGTTAAACCCAATAAAGTCTGTTTCGCATAATTTCAAAATAATAGAGTTTGCCTCTAGGTACTGTATCCTGTTACCATGATTTGCTATGTAAAAAGTTACTTGCTAATAAAAATTAGGGGGTGGAGGGAGGCACAGAATTGAATCAGCAAAATGGAGCCTAGATGTTATTATGAATCAACCACATCAGTCCCACTTCTTTTGCCCCTCAGTCAGGCTATCAGAAGGCTCAAGCTGACAATTTAAGTATTACTTCTGACCTCCCCTTGCAGACACCAAATACAACCTCAGTTCAACACTAGCCCTTTCAAAAAAGCACTTCTCTTCAGACACAGTATCAATTTTTAGTGATTGTCCTGTACTTTGTATTAACTCCAAGATTCCTCTTCTTGAGGGTCGTAAGACGTATGCCTATCTGTCCTCATTTTGATGAACCAGTACCATCTTTCAGAGACTGAGTCACAACAGCTTCACATGGATGGGAAACCATTTAGTCAGGCAAGCAAAAAGACTCAGCTGATTTTTAAAGAATCCCAAACATTTAATCAAAGTATAAACCATTCTTTATACTTCGGGGCTGGGGTGTATGTGGGGTGTTGACAATTTAACAGACAGGGGAAATTATCCAGTAGGTCTTTTCCATCTCATACCATCCAGTATAACACATTCTATACAAAGAGGTATCCTTTTATTAGAATTACCTGCTAGGATTACCTAGCACTACCTCCATACCGTTTCCCCTCCCTCCTTTTTTTCTTTTGCTATCTCCTATAAATAGAAAACTACAATGACAATGGGATAGCTCAAAAAAAATTGCAAAAGCAAACAGAAATGCTGAAGAGAAATGTCTCACCAGTGCCAAGGGGCTGTATGTTGTTATAACAAACAAACTCTGGGTTTGGGAATTCTAAAACAATACATGTATCAAAGGACAACAAAGTAGTATCTTTAATTCTGTATTTTGTATTGAATTAAAAGGTAACACTTGCTTTTTATGTTAGCATAAAAAAATGTAACATACCCCCCAACTTGTACAGTTTATCTTTGACTAAAGATCTATTTATAATGCTTGGTTTTACCTTCAATACCAAGTAATGTCCTGATTTCACTAGAAAGATTGGCTGCATGTTAACAGGCTGAGATTTTAAACCTAAGGCTGCTTTTGACTAAATGCTGCAGGTAAATGACATGTACTAGATCACTAAAATTTACTAAATTTTAGTCGTAATCTCAAATTCTCCTTCCCTCTCCAATGCTCAGTGATATTACAGTTGCATTAGTTTTCTAATTGTCAGCATCCTTCAGATTACATTAAGCTTATACTTCCACAGTAAACCCACCTGAAATTAGTATTTAAAAAACATTCTTTAGAAATCAGGGTGGAGAAGGAGCTCAGAGCTACTGTTCATTAATCTTGGAACTCAGTGCAGATTCTATTACATTTATCTGAGTTACCTTTGCAAAAAGAAACATGTACACAAAATTGCAGAAGAAAGAAACATACAAGACTCTAAATGCTTCCTTTGATAGATAAGGTTTTAACAATAAAACTCCAGTTAAGATCTAGGAAGGTGAAGAAAAATGAAATACTACAAGATTCTTTCTAAAGGGTCTGTGAGGTCTCATTTTTCTATAAGCCACCTTACCTGGACTCGTTTGTTTTTCCATAAGATACTGTAAGCCTCAAGAGAAAAGGGCAGGGGCCAATGATTAGTAACTAAAGTGATTATACTTAACACGAGCTCATTCTAGATGCAGCATGGAACTGATCAGCACACCAAGTAGCGTGTTCAAGACACAAAAGCATGCAGAGAGAACGCAGTCCACAATCCAAGTCCTGGAGACACCAATGCATTCCAGTCATCTCACCTACCTGCCTGTATTGCAACAATTGATGAAGTTTATGTGTTGAAAGTTATTTATGCATCTTTGGCAACTATGAACATAATCCACCCCCAAAATCTGTGAAAACTAAGATTTAAGTTCATCCCGATTCTCACTGCAGTATCCAATATTTAGCTACAACAATTTCTGCTGCAAAGGGAAACATGTCTTAGTCTTTCCTTCTGTACAACTCTGCTTAAATCTGCAAGTCTCCAGCCACCGCCTTCCCTGACTATCCTGACCACAGACACAGGACAAAAGAATAGCAAACACTTCTCTAAATGTTCTGTTCAGCTCTTTTTGGACCATATAGAATTAATGATAGACAAGAACTATATCTACATTAAGTCTGTGAATCAGCATGGAAAACTGAGAAGGGTTTCATCTAAGCTAGTTTCTCAGGGTTTCTATGATTGGTCCAAAACCAACAATCTGCACACCTACAGTATTTCTTTGGAAGTATTTTCTAGAGCAACTAGCAGGGATTAACACATTTCGTAATGCAGTTTGGCCCCACTCATCCTCCATTAGCGAATACTGTACTGGGAGCCGCGTTTAATTTCAGTAGAAACATGGTCAAGATGTTGAAAAGGTACAGCAGCCTCCTTCCAAAAACCTTTATAGAGAGCACTGAACTTTGTGGCCCTGTACGAAGTAACAAAGCTCAGACTGAGTCAAGAGACTCCTCAGATATGCTGCTACATCTACAAACAAGCCAGAACACACAACACTTGAGCCTTCAGAGAGCAACCTGAATTTTTAATATTTCTTTTATTCAGTTTTTCAGTGTCATAGAGGAGTCAAATCTTGCCCATGTCCTTCTGCTCCCTACTTCAGAGGATGCCGTGATGGTGTCTTAGGTGGCACTCACCAAGACACCGAATGCTGCAGTAGAAGAAGAGTCTCTCCCTCACAAGCCTGCCCCAGCTGCAGCCACAACACTGCAAAGCAGCCGTTACATGCATTGTCCCCAAAAGCCATGCTGTGTCAAATGAGTGGAGGGAGATCTGCTGCACACAACTATCTCTCAGTGATGTTTACAAGAGAAGAGGAGAGTAAGGTAATAAGGGAGAAGTGAGAGAGAGACCTTCAGGTTCTTAAAGAGCAATACCCTCTCTAATTGGTTCAGGGCTTTGGGCTGTTCCCCACTACTTAGCTCCAGTTTGTTGAGGAGACATGAAGACATCTGTGAAAGATAGGCAAATGTATGATTTCAACAAAGCAAAACAAACCCAAAGAGAAAAGAAAAGAAAACCTGGCAGAGTGCAAGGCTGCAGGGCAGACTCCTGGCATGCACAGCAAAGAGACAGTACAAGGTAACTGCACAGACCAGACACAGGACACAGCATCACTTAACCAAGCTGGGAGCAGCCATCACTTGATAAGGGTAGCCTTTCTAAGTTCAAATTCACCTTCACTTTACACCTTCTGTACACAGACCACAACAAATTCTGATACCTGCAGTACATCAGCCTGTTCCCTTTTAGCTTTCCTTAGGTCAGCCTACCATCATCACAAATCTTGCCACTTTTCTCCCACAGCAAGGGAAACAAGCAGTCAGGTTACTACACAAGTAGTAAAGGCCCAAGCTAGTTTCAGATTCCTACAAGTAAGCATTCAGTCCTCAAAACACTGCTATACTGGCTCTGAAATGTTCATTTACCCAATGCTGCCACTTAACTCATTAAAAATAAAAACAGAATGGAAATTATAACATATATAAGTAGTACATTTAGCGTAAGTTCAATGGTGATTATGTCTTCTCTAGCACTTCTCTTCCCATCATGTTGCTCTCAGCACTAGAAACCTGTACCTCATTGACATTCTTTATATGGAGTACAAAAAGTATATCTGTTTAGAAGTATATATGGCGTTCCTCAAGTGGACCTCCCTCCACCTAAGAAACTGTTATATTAACCATCATTTAAGGTTACATTTATGATATTTTCCCTACTGAATCCAGCTGCTGAAAAACTCACTGTAGAGAGGGAGATGGTGATGTTGAAAGCCGGAACTTCCACCCTCAGAAAATTGTGCATTTAGGGAAAGGGAGAAAAAGAACGGAATACATTTATGTGGCTGCTAATAGAGATGGCATTGCTTATGTGAACTAAGGCTTTTGCTACATTCTGTAGCTGCCCCTTCTGGAAGCCATGAAAGCTTTTTCTACGATAGCCCAATTTCATACTGCTTTCATGTTGTTTCACCAGCCTCAAAAATGTGCATTTCTGCATAGGGAAAACTGGATAAATATATCCCAAGAGCTCAGCATTAAACCTGCAGTGAATGAAGAAAGATGAGAAGGAAGTTGGAGAGAGAGCAGAAGCCAGCAAATAATCAGATGACATCACCATCAGGTCCCATAACTTGCTGGGGTTTTCTAGCCCACAGCAGCTGATGGCTGTTCCCAGAATCCAGACTGGCTCACTTAGGCAGCAGTATCATTAATAAGATTCACTACTGGACAATGTGGGCTTAATCCCACAGAATTAATGAAGCTATGTCCATTTATGTGGTTAAACATGCTCTTTCAGTGAACTAGGGACTTGCAGGAATGAAGAAACACAAGTGTGAAAACAAACAATACAGAGACGAGCGCAAGCCTGAGACAAGAGAAGCCAACACGATGCTCAATCTTACCTTCTTCATGTTTGTTCCCATGTAGCTTTTAGGCTCTTCTTTAAACTGAGGCAACCTGAAAGACAAAGAACAAGTTAAAATACATAAGCTTTCTTGCATTAACAAGGGAAAAAAAAATAGACTGCTCTTTCTAGTCATGCTGTTGATATTAGGAGACCAAAATTAGGTTTTATCCACAAAAAGAGACGCTCTTAGTTTCTTTTCCTGCCAAAATCTGCTGATGGAAAAAAAAAAAAAAAAAAAAGATGTGAGGTTCTTTTTGCTACACTGATTTTCAGATTCTCATTGTTAATGGTGATACAAGTAGTTTCTTTTCCTTCAGTGTATGTTTGCAGCAGTGGACTAGTCAGACTGGTTCAAACCAGGTTTCCTTATGCTTCTAAAAACAGCTGCTGAGTCAGTGTCGTCCACACTAGGACTCTTGGATCGTACATGTTATTACTAGTCATGGCAACCCTTTTCATTAACTTTGTAGAAACCCCAGTAGCTACCCCTCTATTCTCCACCATATAAACACAATTATGGTGCACAGTGGATCTAACTTTAAGCTGAATGCTTTGAGCAAAGTAGTCACTGTCTCAGAGTTAAAGGAGGTAGACTGCTCTCACCTGGGCTACCAGGCAAGACAAATGTGTAGAGCTCTACAACTCCACACACCCTGCTCTCCCTTCTGTTCCTTTACGACAATTCTATCTTTGCTTGCTGAAGGGACAAAATCACAGCTTTGGCTGTTTCTTATTCTGGAAAACAAGATGGCCAAATCACCCCTGCAGTTGCTGTCACTGATTTGTTTCTCTAATGCCAGTGTCCACAGGCACAGATGGCAGTGATGTCTCCAAGCCTTATCAAGAAGGACAGAGGAGAGGATATACAATAAGTAATGAATACGCACTAAATAAAATTCACATATTCATTTGGAGAAAAAGCAACGCAGTCTCTCTTCTCTGAAGAGACTGATTCTGACTCTGCCCCACATTTGTCCAGTCCACTGCATGACACAGGGTGTACAGAGGAAAAGAAACAAAACAAGTGAGATCCCAAATGGAACTGAGCATGACAATGGGAAAAAAAAAAAAAAAAATTATGAGCTGTGTTTCACAAGCTGTCAGTTTTACTGCAATCCTTCCCTACTCAAAGTATTTATATATCTGTACATTTCATTTTCACAATACCCAGAGAAAGTCTATGATTACTTCACTATCGGGAGAAACAGTTTTGAAGTTAAATAACTTACTTGAGCTTAAAAGAAGTAATCTTAATTAATTACCTTAAGGGCACTGAAAAAGACAGAACATTTGTCCACGACATACGATCTCAAGAGTTTAAAATTCTCTTTGATATGTGAGGCCAAAGCTCTCAGCTTGAAATCAACATGCGGCTATTCAACACCATTTCTATTCTCTCTCCTGAAGAGAGCTATGTTTTTTAGAGCATTTCTTTTTTCACCCTTTTTTTTTTTTTTGAGTGACGTTTGCATTCTCTGTCCTCAAACTGGTTCCCTATCCTAAAGCTCTTCATTACTTAGCTGTCCATCTCTCCTCAAAGGACACCTTAAACCAGGCAACCTTCCCTACCTCTGTCTCCCTGCAGTCTAACACAATCAGCCCAAGAGAAAAGTGCCAAATCCTTCATCCCCTTCCACCTCTAAATAATGACCATTTTGGATGATTTTTCTGAGGGCCCTTAAGTGGAAGTGTGGAATCTTTCTGTCCTTAGAGGGCCATCTCGGCAATGCTGAGGCAAACACAAGCAGGTTTACCTTGTGAAGAGCAGCTGCACCATGTCGACCAGAGTGTGCTCTGCAGATTTTCTCAATAACTCTGCGAAGACAAAAACAAATAACACAGGTGTCATTACTCAGTGTGATATTATCAAGAGGCTTCTCCAAGCAGACTCCCCTCCGAGCCTTGTTTACAGAGATTACGGCAAATTTATTAAAACCGGCTCCAACACTGCACTACTGCAAATGGGCCGCTCATCACAAGGTGGCGCCACAAAGCTGGGGAAAAAGCAGTCCGAAGTTGTCCTGTGAATTAAATTTTCCAGCAAGTTGTAGAAAGACACAGTAACATAAAGCTCAGCAGCTTTCCATGGCTGCACACTCTACAACAGAACTAGTTCATGCTGAGGAAACCCGACCATTTCTTAACTGCAGAAGTATGAACAAACCTACCACTGAGTCTCATTTCAAAGCATATGCGGAAACAGGACTGCATGATCTCACACACAGATTCATTGGTGAGGTGGGCTCCCACTGGAGTGAGCAACAATGTCCTCAAAACCTGCAATAAAGAGCACACAGATGTCCCATACTTGCATGCATTTCTAAGATGAGGTTAGCTACCTCAAGACAGACTGCCATGAGCAGACAACCTAAGGGTTTTCCAGAAATCATTTCAAACTGAATGCTCTGCTCAAAAAACAGATTAGGAGACAAGAATGATCTCCCAACCCACTTCTAAAAGAGGTCTGATAATGCTGCCTGCTACCCAATATTTAAATTCAGTAACTAGCTATCTGCTCAAAAGTACACAGACCGAAGAGATGTATAGTTTGTAGGTTTGTCTCTACAAAACACCTTTCTCAAAAATAAGTTTGAGATCCATGTTTGATTTACTCTCACTAACACAGACCATGCACAAGGTAGGATTATCAATGATACCACATTATCAAGCTCCTTAATTTAAAAATCATTTTATTTAAGCTTTTAATTATTTTCATTTGGAGAAGCTTTTACCACAGGTATACGAGCCATCTGTTTAAAAATAAAGTCTGTCACTAAGCTCCACAGAGTCAAAACATTGCTCTCTCCTCTTCATCTCCATGTAACAGGATATGTTCCACAACAGGCAGCAACCATTATAGTAATTACCAGTTCTCTCCACTCACCTGTAGGATTTTCATCAACACAACCTCATCGCTCGCATGATCTGTGCCTACAAATCGGGCATGAGTGACAGCATCTGCCATGTTCTCCATCCCCTCTGCTGTGCCCTCATGGCTGGGATCTGAGCAACAGAAAAAAAATACATGACAGGGAAAGGCCACATACAGTCTACCACCTCTGTGGGGAGACATCTACACAGAGATACTTTATTGACATCGGCTTCCTTAATTTGTGTGACGAGCAAAACTCACCTCCCAGTAGCACAAAGTTTTTAAAACTTGAGCGTTCAGAAAGACTTTATCAAGAGTCTGTTTACATTTGCAAAATGATTTCAGTCACCACCAGCTCTGTATGGTTTTAGATGTTAATTTTTAAGACTGTGTCCTGTTCCACACAACACAGCACAATCAGCTGTTAAATGCATTCTGTTTCTTCTTGGGAATGAAGAGAAAAACAGCTCTTAAACACAGGGAACCTCAAATTTACTCCCATGAGGAGAAAATGCCAAACAGGTTCCACTAGACTGAGAAGAAAAAATTGTCTCTTGTTCTACATCCCTCCTAAGCAATAGGAGTTGGGGAAGGAACGGACCAGTAGCTTTCCCCAGAGAAAACAGCAGACACACACAATCACAGTTTAGATATCAGAGTTGCAGGCCTCTTGCTTCAATCATTCAGCAAGGCTCCTTCTCCCCGTTTCAGTATTTTGTAGCTACAAACAATGGTGCAGTTAAGAGAATGTTTAGGACGAGATTGTTGCTAGTAACCATATCTTGTGCCACGTTACAGTGGCTTCAGAAAAGCTATCTCCGGCTTTGATTTCATTCTCACTTAAACAATATAGCACTGGGCAAGAATCTTGTTACCTTCCTACCTAAACAGTCATTAGGAATGAAAGGAAACAACCTAAACACCAGTTAGTACCTTATTAATTAGCAATAGGGCCTCTTGAATGCCAGTGAGAATGAAGCTGACAGAGGAACCAAGCAAGACCTTGTATACTTTGCAGAGGAGCTTTGCAGATTCCCTCTTTTACTTCAGTTGTGTTCACACCTAGGAGGGTCTAAGACCTAAGCATTAAAGAAAGCTGCCCTTATTGTGGTCCAAAGAGAGCAGCCACCACCATGATGTGGTGATTCTGAGGGGCTGGAGGATAGGAAACTTCTCATAGTTGCACAAAACTGAAACGGCATCACTGTACTTCAGAATAGAAACAGCACTTTGCCTTTGCTATCTCTTATACATTCCTATTAAGAGCAGAGCAGAGCTTGCCTACTTTTGGCATGGTTCTCTCTCACACACACCGAAAAAACTCAGCTTGCACAGTTCAGCTCCACTGGTTTGCTAGTCAAACTCCTCACAGAGCTATCAAGAAGTCTGTTCTAAGACCATTGGTCACGCTTGCTGCTACTGAAGCAGCAGCACTTAATAGAATACCAAACTCTGATACTGGTAAGCATTAGAGAAGAGGCCTGACTGTCAAAGGCAGTTCTCTTTGTACCTTTGACAATGGCTTATAATCCAGTTAGAAGCTACCACTCTTCTACCAGAGGCAATACCTTCAGCCATATGTTGGTGCCCCATGCACTCTTATTCACAAGTGGAAACTACAGGTTAAACCACTAATGGTGATAGAGGATCATTCTAAATTGCCTCAATTAAATGAGGCAAAGACCAGTGGTGTTACAATGCCAGTGCCTAGGTTAACATTACTGTTCACCAGTCTCAACAACTACAGTGGAAAGCACCTAAGGGCAACAAGAGGAAAAAGCCACTTGCTGCTGAAAAGGTAGAGCACTGCCACCTCTTCCAGTACATATGAGTTGCTCTAGGCTTAGAGATACATTTAGTCATAGTTATGGATAAATAGTCTGTGTGAAAAGGAAATGCAAGCAAGTTGTGTGTATGCTTCTTTAACAGATCTATGACTATTGCTTTGCCATTTTAGCCCTTACCTTCAACACTAATAAACACACCTCTCTCCCAACACATAACATGCCTGACTACTTCAGTTCTGGCTCCCTGGAACAGCTCTGCAAATTCAGGTCAATTTATAAACCTCCTGAGTTCAATTAAAAGCACAGATACTCCTACTTTGCAGACAAAGATACAGAAAAGATCAACCCGCTTCTTTGTTCCCCTGTGAGAAAACAGCATGGAAAGACATGTCAATGCCTGCTCAGAATCACTAACAAAAATAAGTCTGTGTGAAGGAAAACTTTAGTTTGAAAATTGCTACCTGCAACGCAAAGATCTGGAGACCTCATCTAGATGCACACACTTCATACGGGGTGTACTCTCACAACAGGTGACCAAAGAACAAGCAGAAAGCAGAAAATCCATGCTCTCTACCACCAGGGAAACCCAGGAAAGCCGGAAGCCTGCTCCACACCTTTAGTGGAGCTAAAATAAATCACCAAGGAGACAGAGAAAGTAGAGGGGAGAACATGCTTTAAACTCCCCAAACAGCATGTCCTCTTGCTGGCAGCTGAGCAACAGCTACTCATTTATGGATATGCAGTTTTCAGGAACACCAGAGAAAATTAACTGTAGAAATGGAGCCAGAAGCTGCTACGGACACACTGTTATAGTACGAAAAATCACATACCTTTTCATTTCAGCCACTAGTCTTCCTATAGCTAAGGTTTGAGCTCATCAAAAAGGCTGACAGCTAGCTAGCTAGCTCCTGCAAAACTGCTGAGTAAGGACATAATTAATCTGAGAGATAAAAATCAGTAGTTTACTGATTATACTCTAGAGTTTACTCTATAAATTACTTTGTAATTTATCAACTATAACATTTGGAAGGGTAGTACTTATTTCAAGGCAGAGGATAATTTCTGTAAGGGTATTCCTACCAGAACACATGCATGGTGATATCAAGCATATTTATCAAACTGAGCTGTGATTGCACACTGCTGTTGGTGAACTGCACCCTACAATCTCAGAACAGACCTTTGCAATTCAGACTAATTAAGATCAGAAATCTCAAAGGCTATTAAAGAATTATTTTTTTCTAATTGGTTTTAAAATAAAGCCCTCCCCAATACTGGCCTGAAAAGCTGAGAGATAACCACCTGCCGACATGTGACAGAATAACAGTGAGATAACACAAGGATTACCAATGAAATACTTCGGAAATAGGAAAAGAAAGCTGTTTTAAAGAAACAAAATTATCAGAGGAGTTTGGTCCTTTCATTGCCAGTGTGAAGTTTTTCGACCCAGTGTGTACAGCAAAAGCCCTCCACTCATAGAACAGACACGGCTAATGATGCTGTTGAAAAAGAGTGCTGGTTTCACCTGTCAGCCCCAAAACGCACCACAAATATCAGCTACACTGAAATTTGCCTGCTGTGGTTATGCTGGAGTCCATCCTTCCTTGCTCCATGCAGTTTGAAACAGATTTGTATCTTAAGGACAGTTTTAAGCTTTTCCTATGTGTAGGCAAGCTTAATCTTATATTACAAAGAGAAATATACAACCCAAAAGCTTTAATTTTACAACACAAGCCTAGCCAGATATTCAGTCAGCACCATTAATCCCAGCCTCAGTGGTATCTGGAACAGCACAAAGAACATGGCTGCTGTGAATGTCACCTGAAGCAGCAACAGAGGTCTTAGATGACAGGTTCTGCTCCACAACATAATTCAGGCAGAGGGTCTTTTCCACCGTCTACCACTTGCACATGATCAGCAACAGTTACACGGATGCGCCCTTGGTGGAGTAACCTGATTAATACTCTAAATAACAACTAGCTAGAGAAAGACTATACATTCTTAACTACGTTTCTTACTGTTTCTGCCTCAAATCAAGTATTTGTAGTCGGCTGCCTGTGCAGACATTTGCGTGGACATGTGATACCAGCCTGATGTTCTGATCCCACCCAGACCATAAAAGCCCAGAAGAGTCCATCCCCCTGTTCTATGTTGAAACTAATATATTTTGCATCCTTGCTTACTCCTTTATAGGGACATGTTTCACAGGCTTATTAAGATTTCTTTTTTGTCCTACGAAGTGAATCCTGCATAATTTTAGTTATTTTTTGCCAATTAGTTATACCAAATACCGACCACAAACTGCTGTCTTGATACACTAGATTTTCATCAAACTTATAATTTTTTTTTTTTTTCCCCCCTTCCTGTGCTGCAAGTCCCCATTTTTGCTCATTTTAATTTTGGGTCTTTCTTTCAAAAGTGGTCTGCATCTACATCAAGCACTTTCTAACTTCCCTCATGCTAACGCCAAAGAACAAAGTATTTAAAACAACAGTGCCAAAACCTCAACAGTGTTCCCTTACAATGCCAAGGAGGAAAAGAACTGAGAAATTTGAACCTGGGGGGAGGAAGACGGGCAAAATAATTTTCTCCAAGTGAAACTATGTATAAACAAACATAGGCAAGTTCTGTAACTCTTACACCAATGATCAGAAAGTACTAACAGAATTTACACAGAAAAATCAAGCACCACTAACAGCAGCATTGAAGGCAGACAGAAAGCCAGCTAATGAGTTACTATAAGCCAGCTGAGCCATGGGAACTGACCACATGCACATTGTTAGTCTTTCACAAAAATAAAGGAGAACACACACATTTCAAAGTCTGGGAGTGGCAAAACTGTCTCTGCCATGGTAACTGTGACAAGTGAAGAGTACAGGCATACCACTGGACAGCCAGACTGGGCAGAAAACCATCCTCACCCTGGAGCAGAAATATTAGTTCACAAACCAAAATAAATTCCACTGTGTTTATGCATATTACAACACTGTAATCCAAACTGGTACTCTCCCCTCCCTGGCCCTTTTGCTCAAACTGCATTAAACAGCAGCTGCCAATTACCACAGTCCAGCAGCGGCCATAAGCACATGCAGCAGTCAGGGCATGCTAGAAGCTGTAGTTCTACTTCTAGCCATCGCTGAAGTGCTACGAAAGACCAGCAGGTATGATGCTAAGAAACTGCAGATGCCTATTTCCCCAGCATTAATGACAATTTTCTTATTTCCCCAACCTCCTGATTAAGACTGCAAGCATGTATTCTGACCAAAGACACATCTCAAGGAGATGCGTTTAGTGGAATTTTGGTAAGTGCCACATAACATACCTATTAGTGCATATGAGAGGAACTTATTCACAGAGGTGAGGGCCAATCCAGTTATGGGGCCTGTAGTGTCTTCAGAACGGATTACTTCCAGAAAAGGCCGAAGAAAGACATTGGGTTCAATTTCAGATAGCTCTGTTAAAATAAAAATAATTTAAAAGAGGCATTAGACTTCACTCATTAGGATTCACTTTCTCTTTAAGAATTTACAGCAAGCTTAATCTCAGAGGAAAGAGGCCTGCAACAGCTTAGTTTCGGAAGTCTGCTGGGAAAATAAGGGTTCCTTTTAAATACACACACACACACACACACATATACGTATATATTTTTAAACGCAGTGGTTTGTTAAGTTCACTTTCTTGTGATCTTCAGAACATCCTTCTGGAGCCTTCTAAAACAAATCCTATCGTAAGAACAGCCTGTAAACAACACAAAGCCACTGCTGCCTAAATTCATGTTTTAACTAAATGGCAGATACTGTTGCATTTTCCTAGTGCTCCTGAACCTGCGTGATTCCATGAACTATATAGACCCTGCCCCACCTTCCACCACTTCCGTAACATCCTACTACGCACACGCATGGTACAAATGTACAACCAGGTTAATTGGATCTCTTGCAGTGTTACGCCCCAATACAAATTGCGTTTTTGCAACACTACCAGTTTGCTTGGCAAAGACAGGAGAAACCCCACAAGATAAATTTAAAACCTCTCCTGTCTCGTTCTCAGAATACCTGTGTAAGCCTCTCAACCAGAGAAGCAAAAAAGGCACTCGCTGTTTTGGACTGCAAGTATTCTCTCTAAAGCTGCAGTACAAGAAGGCAGATGCACTGAGCTGCTGAACTGGAGAAAGAGCAACTAACAAGTATCCTAAACTTTTCCAGATGATCAATCGAAGCTTTGGGAATAAAAATAAGAAATACAGAAAATAGGAAAAAATAGGAATGGAAAAAACCAGAATTAGGGAAAGTGACAAAAAAGCAACCCCACCCCAAAAACCCAAACCAAAACCCCCTAACAATCAAAAACCCAGCATAAGGAACCAACCTGAGAGAGACTTAGGAGAAAAAGCATTTAAAAGCAGCTGAAGGCAACCACAAGACAGCCATTACACAGGCAAAGAAGAGTACATTAAAAGCAACTTGGATAATCCTAAAACTAAAAAAAAAATTAAGTACAAACACTTGGTTCAACTTGCTAAAACCTACACTTTATTCCTAATAAAAGTTAACAAGTCTAATAGCTAATAGTGTCACAGGAACACTGGCATTTATATTCCTGATGATCCAATATTGCATATGAGCTTCTCTGAGGCAGGGAAGAAAAAAAATCCTGTAATTCCTGTATCCTTAGACAAGCTGCTGCTTTCTCACCTACCAACATAACTCAATTATTTTACTTAAGGAAAAAAACACATCTAAACCCTCCTGATTCTAAGATAAGTGAAATTCCGTTTTATCATAGTTCCTATTGAAAATCCTTAAGTATCAAAGTAAAAAGCCTATCAGAAAGCATATTAACATAACTGTGACAAATTATGGTGAGGAAGCAAAGGAGGAAGAACAATGCAGGGTGGGGGGTTTTTTGTTTTAAATAGTTAAGACCATGGAGAGCAATGAAGCATGACAGTTTTGCTGTTAATTAAAGCAAAACTGCTTTAAAGAAAGAGAAACTTTGGGAATCATTACGCAGTCTCTTTCCAGTCAGCCACCAGTTCAAATCAGTCCAACACCACTAACTTATAAGAGGTTAAAACGAAGGTGATGATTCAATATTTTTGGCTTAAGAACAAGTCCCCCAATTTGCAAGATAATATCCTGGTGTGACATTACAATTGTGTCACCTCTTAATAGCTCATAGAAATGCAGAAGATCATAAGACACGCTTTCAATGACATTTATTTAAGTGTGCTTTATAGAATACTTGTCTGGTCACAAGCACTTGGACAACATTAAATATAGTAAGACTACTGGGGATCAACACTCAAAACTCTTCTTCCCACTACTGATCCTTTCTATAGAATGAATTATAATCCTGTCAATTCCTCCAGCTTCCTTCTATCCAGTGAGCCCAAGATGGAAAAGCTGCATCTTGATTAGTGGAAAAAATGGGACTTCTACAGATGTATATCATCTCATTCCTCCCATGCAGCTCTGAAGACAAACTTCATAGCAGAGGATACATAGGTTACCACACTCCCTATTTTCAGGACAACAAATAGTTTCTTTTACAAGAGTGGAGAGCAGTTTCATTTCTTCTCTTTCAATTAAAGTTGTGACTATTGATGTGGTTAAAGATTGGATTCCCCTGCAGTCTAACTGAAATTCCCAATTTACATGAAGAGCACAAAATGGTTTGTCTTAATTAGGATTTAATTAGGCACATACTATTGATTACACAGCAACTCTGGCCAACTTCTCTGATATTCAAAGACTGTAGCTTTTATGGTAACGCAGCATTTTACATTAAGCTCTGTGAAACTGACTGTGTAAGCTGTAAAACTCTTTCAGACTGGATAGCTGGTGCGGTGTTACTGAAAATTAAAAACATACTAATCAGAGAGTACTGTTAGTGCAAGACTTGGCCACTAAAAGATTACTGTCTGAGGGACCTTAATTTCAGTGGAACACCAGTCACACCGCTAGCTGTTTCCATCTGGGCAGTCTTCACTTGATTACTACAATGAGCTCTTCTTGCTGGCAACATTTGTAGGCATTGAGGACTTACAGGGGTCACTGGTTCCCTTTTGAATCAATCTTGGTAGTGGTGCTTGCTGCAATAGGAAGATCGGGAACTGAGAAAAAGACTCATACTGTAGCTATTCTTGCTATATCCTGTCTTGAAAGAGATTACTCTCACTGGCTAAAGTACCAGTTCAGCATCTGAAAGTGGCACTAAAGCTACTTGGAAGTTTGTCATCAAGTAACAATTTTACAAACTCAAAGCTCAATACTTTTAACACTCTCCTATTGAGTTCAGCAAAGTTAGTTCAGCAGGTCTCTCCTGGAAAGGTTTTCATAGCCTTATATACTGAACATGGCAGAGTCCAGAACCAACCTGCCAGCCCCTTCAGAACAGGAAGTGCAAGGTGCACTCCATGCGAGCTTTTTCTACCAGAGCTCAAGTTTAATCTAGAACACAGAACAGCAGGAACTGAATAATGCTCTTTTCACAATACCTGGGTAAGGTAGGACCATAGTTTTTAATGGGACTTGTTCTGCTCAGCCAGTTAAAACTTCATGAAAGTGACACTGTGTAAAACCTTGATCTTTTTTGGCACCTAACTGTAAAGCAATTCTATGCTCTCCTGAAAGTAAGAACCTCAGAAAGGCCAATAAAATAAATTATAATTTTAACAGTTCCTTTGCCAAAACAAAGGCTGTATAAAGTAATACTGAATGTTTGGAAGTAGATACTTGAACTTTTATAGAGGCTTCCAAAAAAAAAAAGTTCTGATTTTTCAACTCTGGTTCTCCCTCTGCCAGATTCAGATTCAGGCGTTACATGTGAGGAAACCACAACCAGTGACAGACTTGAGAATTGCTGATGGAGCTGTTTCTCCAAGTACGTTTCTTAGCACGAGAACCTTCTCAGTGTTTGAACTAGAAAACATGGCATGGTTCTCTGCTTAGGCAACTACTTTCAACTCAGTGGGGGAAAACCCCATAACCAAAAAACACACCCCAAACCCCATCAGCCCCACAATCATGACCTCAGCCTAGGGTATTACAAGAGAAAGAATTGAACAAGTGTCTACAAGGAAACAAAAATTTCATTAGAGATTCCTACAGCAGCCTTCTTTTTCAATCTACTCAAAGCTAGGGAAAAATCGTATTAAAACATGATTCAGTCTTACATGAAGAGCCAGGGCTGCTTTGGGGATCAGCTGGAAAGAACTTCACATTCTTTTCACACAGGTACCTTCAACGAAATTTCAGGGAAGCAGAGACCAGCACTAGCACTACACCCAAGGAAGCTCAGCTAGCCCAAATTAGTGCATGAGATTGAGAAGAAAAGGAAGAATATCTTAAGTAGTGTATCAGAAAGCCAGCTCTTCAGATCGGCAATTTTAATATGAGGATGGAATTCCTTGGAGACCACAGGGCTTTCCTTCATTCACCCTATGGTTTATTTGCGCTTAGACATACACATCTATAAAGATAGATAATTCATCTTTAAGCACCTAACTTCTGTTTAAGTAATCCCATCCAGCCATTCTAGCACTTCAGCAAACAAGCTGCATCAGACCTCTGGCATCCCCCTTCTCCTGAAGTACAGGAGCAGGTCCCCCTCAGAAGAGTTTTCTTATTGGTAGCACACTGTTGGCACATTCCTGATCTAAAACGCTCACATAAGCTGCTTTCTCTGGCACTTCAACTCTTCACTCCTGAATAACTCTTATCAGGATCGGCTATGCGTTCCGAATCAGAGTAAATGAACAAGAAAAAATTGTTTATGACATGTTATTTCAACATCATTTGTCCCCAGGACAGGCAACTGCAACCCAAACCACATGACCTGGACTCCTCTTATGCAGCAGCTGTTGGCCTTGGAAGCCCAGCCTTCAGAAAGGCTGTCTCAATCGTATCCCACGCACCTCTCCAAGGCAGACAAGCTCAGACAAGAACAATGCTTCAAGCATGTGCTATTACGTTCCCTGCTTACGTACTGACCTGTGCAATGAACAGGCATTCTTTCTACTTCTTAAGGTGGGAAAAAGACAAAGATAACACTATATCAGAGTAGAAATCTTCAGGATTCCTGCCTAGGAGATAAGTGAGTTTATGCCACAGAAAACTGAGGCACCACCAATTGCTTTGTCTAACTAAACTTTGGTTTAGTAATAAAATTACTAAATCAAACTAAATCAAAGGGTTCACCGTCAAAAACACTTTCTGCAGAGACTGCTTTTCGGGCCTACATGATTTTATATGTGCTTTATTCTCAGTTCACTCACCCAAACCCAAAACCTTTTGGTTTTTTTACCCAAGGGTGAGAATTCTCTGCATCTCTCTCAGTAAGTTAGAGAGAAGAAAAGTTACAAGGAAAAGTACAAGTTACAAGAAGAAAAGTTGCAAGGAAAAATTGTCCTTGCCTTTTAAAACCATGTACAAGTATTGAGTAACCATACTCTTCAGATTTTCAGAAAGATTTCTTGAAGTCTTAAGTGCTGGAATAAGCACTGGCTTAAACTCACCCAGATTAAAATGCAGAATCACAGGGAAAGGAGAAATACCTTTGAGTTAGTCCTACATTGGTTATTTTAGAGATTAACAAAACTAACAAATAGAACTACAGTAACTTGTTTATCTAACGTATTTGCAGAGCTTGAATTTGCTTTCCATAGTGTCAGTTAGGCAACAGCCACAGAACAGTATATGCATACTGGATCTATGTCCCCTGACAAAACTACAATTTCAGCAGCTCTACAGCTGACGAGCAGAGAGGGCGCATGTTTCACCACTCCGAAAACAAATTCTCCAGATTGACTGGAACACATCCCACCCTGCACCTGCAATAAAAGACATGCCATGAGTTCTTTTATTTAGGAAGTTTAGTCCAATATTTAACTCCATTACACAGTATCACAGTATGTTAGAGATTGGAAGGGACCTCAAAAGATCATCTAGTCCAATCCCCCTGCCAGAGCAGGAACACCTAGATGAGGTTACACAGGAATGTGTCCAGGCGGGTTTTGAATGTCTCCAGAGAAGGAGACTCCACAACCTCCCTGGGCAGCCTGTTCCAGTGTTCTGTCACCCTCACTGAGAAGAAGTTTCTTCTCAAGTTTAAGTGGAACCTCTTGTGTTCCAGTTTATACCCATTACCCCTTGTCCTATCATTGTTTGCCATTGAGAAGAGCCTGGCTCCATCCTCATGACACTCCCCCTTTATATATTTATATACACTAATAAGGTCCCCCCGCAGTCTCCTCTTCTCCAAAATATAGAGACCCAGCTCCCTCAGCCTTTCCTCATAAGGGAGATGCTCCACTCCCTTAATCATCTTAGTTGCCCTGCGTTAGTTAGTTTAGTTAGTTAGTTGCCCTTAGTTGTTACTGACCAATTAATGTAGAGTAACAAGTGTAAAAAAACTAAGCTAGAGGATCCACATTCATTTGTGCTTGAATGTATGTTCCCCTCCAAACAGTCCTGGTTTTGAGTGAAAAGAATCCTCTGCCATCTCTTCCCCCAAGGGGCTTTTGTTGATGTTTTGGTCTTGTTTTCCTTGCAAGGTCTAGACCAACCCTTATAATATGGGGCAATGTGTAGTACATTTCAAGAGATTTTAATACCTGAAATGAAAGATTGCTACTTATACAGTCTGATCTAGCAGCTACTGTGATCAGAGAAATCTCTAGTCCTTCTTTCTGAAAATAATGATGTCCACTAAAACTGGTATATAAGAGGTCATCAAAAAGAGTAGACAGCTAACATTCTCTACAAGTTCTTCAAAATATCATTGTCTTACCCCAGACTGAGCTCTTAATAGATGAAGAGAACTGAATTCTGACAGCTAGGGAGAAGCTGAGGAGCCAGGAACCTACATCCTAGATTACAGAATGCATAAATACTGCAAGCTGTTTTAAAAGGCTGCTGGGATTGCACAACAGCATACAAGCTCACCGTGGGGATGTGTGGAAGCAAGCTTTGTGTGTATCTCTGAAATCAATACTTCACTATAACTGTTACCAAAAGCTTTATGTATGATAAAAGTAAACAAAGGCCCAAAATTAAGGATTATTCAAGCCAATGAAGAAGTGAGAATTAACTGCATCCTTTTCAGTATGCCTGTAAAATATAGTCTTCAAAGCTAATCCCCTGTGAATTGAAATGGTCATCAGGGGCCCAGGCCCACCATATCTAGAGGGAAACAGTGCCATTCACAGCCGCACATGAATGCAAGGCTAGAATTACAAATGCAGTTTGACAGGGGGAACCCAGAGCTGTCAAGCCTGTTCTGTTTGCCTAATTTCATTACAATGGCACAAATGCTTTGATTTGTCACACTCCAGCTTCATGTGTTTATCTCCCTTTCATTAAATATGACTTCAACAAATGATTGTTCCATACTGCCATGATCTCAAGCACCCCTCAGAACTGAGATTTTTATTTTGAGGAAGGGTGACAGAATCACAGAATAGTTAGGGTTGGAAAGGACCTTAAGATCATCTAGTTCCAGCCCCCTGCCATGGGCAGGGACACCTCACACTAAACCATGCCACCCAAGGCCTCATCCAACCTGGCCTTGAACACCACCAAGGATGGAGCATTCACAACCTCCCTGGGCAACCCATTCCAGTGCCTCACCACCCTCTCAGTAAAGAATTTCTTCCTTAGATCCAATCTAAACTTCCCCTGATTAAGTTTGAACCTGTTACCCCTTGTCCTGTCACTACAGTCCCTGATGAATAGTCCCTCCACAGCATCCTTGTAGGCCCCCTTCAGATACTGGAAGGCTGCTATGAGGTCTCCACGCAGCCTTCTCTTCTCCAGGCTGAACAGCCCCAACTTTCTCAGCCTGTCTCCATACGGGAGGTGCTCCAGTCCCCTGATCATCCTCGTGGCTCTCCTCTGGACTTGTTCCAACAGTTCCATGTCCTTTTTATGTTGAGGACACCAGAACTGCACACAATACTCCAAGTGAGGTCTCACAAGAGCAGAGTAGAGGGGCAGGATCACCTCCTTCGACCTGCTGGTCACGCTCCTTTTGATGCAGCCCAGGATACAGTTGGCTTTCTGGGCTGCCAGCTCACATTGAAGCTGGCTCATGTTCATTTTCTCATCAATCAACACCCCCAAGTCCTTCTCTGCAGGGCTGCTCTGAATCTCTTCTCTGCCCAACCTGTAGCTGTGCCTGGGATTGCTCCAACCCAGGTGTAGGACCTTGCACTTGCCATGGTGAAACTTCATAAGGTTGGCATCAGCCCACCTCACAAGCGTGTCAAGGTCCCTCTGGATGGCATTCCTTCCCTCCAGCATATCAACCAAACCACACAGCTTGGTGTCATCGGCAAACTTGCTGAGGGCACACTCAATCCCACTGTCCATGTCACCAACAAAGATGTTGAACAAGACCAGTCCTAATACCGATCCCTGAGGGACACCACTCGTTACTGGTCTCCAGCCGGACATGGAGCCATTGACCACAACTGTTTGCATGTGGCCATTCAGCCAGTTCTTTATCCACCGAGTGGTTCACCCAGCAAACTGATGTCTCTCCAATTTAGAGGCAAGGATGTCATGTGGGACAGTGTCAAACGCTTTGCACAAGTCCAGGTAGATGACGTCAACTGCTCTGCCCCTGTCCATCAGCAGTTCTGTAGCCCCATCATAGAAGGCCACCAAATTGGTCAGGCAGGATTTCCCCTTAGTGAAGCCATGCTGGCTGTCACCAACCACCTCCTTGTTTTTCATGTGCCTTAGCATGGCTTCCAGGAGAATCTGCTCCAAGAGTTTGCCAGGCACGGAAATGAGACTGACGGGTCTGTAATTCCCCAGGTCATCCATTTTCCCCTTCTTAAAAATGGGGGTTATTTTTCCCTTTTTCCAGTCATCAGGAATTTCACCTGACTGCCATGATTTTTCAAATATGATGGACAGTGCCTTGGCAACTTCATTTGCCAGCTCCTTCAGGACCTGCGGATGGATTTCATCAGGTCCCATGGACTTGTGCACGTTCAGGTTCTTAAGATGGTCTCGAACCAGATCCTCTCCTACAGTGGGCCTAGGGTCTTCATTCTCACAGTCCCTGCATCTGCCTTCCAAGACTTGGGTGGTGCAGTCAGAGCATTTGCCAGTAAAGACTGAGGCAAAGAAGTCATTAAGAACCTCAGCCTTCTCCAAATCCAGGGTAGCCAGTTCTTCTGATAGCTTCCGGAGGGGGCCTACATTGTCCCTAGTCTGTCTTTCATTCGCTACGTACCTATAGAATCCCTTCCTCTTATCCTTAATATTCCTAGCCAAGTTTAATTTTAACTGGGCCTTAGCTTTCCTAACCTGGTCTCTAGCTTCCCTGACAACATCCCTGTACTCTTCCCAGGCCACCTATCCCTGCTTCCACCTTCTATAAGCCTCTTTTTTCCCCTCTAAGTTTCCTGAGCAGCTCCTTATCCATCCAAGGAGGTCTCCTGGCCCTCCTGCCTCACTTCCTTCTAGTTGGCATGCAACACTCCTGAGCTTGGAGCAGATGATCCTTGAATAACAACCAACAGCCTTGGGCCCCCCTGCCCTTTAGGGCTATATCCCATGGAACCTTACTAAGCAGGTTCCTGAAGAGGCCAAAGTCTGTCCTCTTGAAGTGCAGGGCAGTGAGCTTGCTGCACGCTCTTCTCAGTGTCCCGAGGATCTCGAATTCGACCATCCCGTGATCGCTGCATCCAAGGCTGCCCTCAAGCGTCACATTTCCCAGGAGCCCTTCCCTGTTGGTGAGCACAAGGTCAAGCACGGCACCTCTCCTTGTCGGCTCCTCTATTACTTGCAGAAAGAAGTTATCTTCCACACAATCGAGGAACCTCCTGGATTGCGTGTGCCAGGCCGTACCGTTGCTTCCAACAGATGTCAGGGTGGTTGAAGTCCCCCATGAGAAGAAGGGCCTGCGAGTGTGAGGCTGTTCCTCTCTGTCCATAGAGCACTTCATCCACAGATTCCTCTTGATCAGGTGGTCTGTAATAGACTCCCACAGTAATGTCCCCCATTGCTAAAGGAGAACCCTTTAACTCTGACCCACAAACTCTCTGTCGACTGCTCACCCGTCCCCAGACAGAGTTCCATACTCTCCAGCCTATCCCTAACATAAATAGCAACTCCCCCTCCCCGCCTGCCAGACCTGTCTTTTCTAAAGAGCCTGTAACCTTCCATTCCAACACTCCAGTCGTAGGAGCCATCCCACCATGTTTCTGTGATGAATACTATATCATACCCCCATAGATGTGCACACATCTCTAATTCCTCGTTTGTTCCCCACGCTATGGGCGTTTGTATAGAGGCATCTGAGCTGAGCTCCAAATGAAGCCGGCTCATTGGCTGGAGCAGCTGGAATATCTCTGCATCGCTCCTAGCATTTATTATAGGTGCTGGCAACTGACTGGGTGTGTTGGGATGGAACGATGCCCCCCTGCCCCAACACATCTAGTTTAAAGCAACCTTGACCAGCCTGGCAAGCCTCCTACCAAAACCACTCTTCCCCTTCTTTGTCAGACCAGCTCCACCAGCCCCCAGTAGACCTGACCTACAAACTTGGGCCCCATGTTCAAGACACCCAAACCCCTGACTATGACACCACCCTTTTAACCATTTATTAACTTGGCCAATCCTCCTAGCTTTTTTAAGGTCCTCTCCTTTATCCTGGAGAATTGACGAAAAGACAATCTAAGGTCCAGAGCCCCTAACCACCTCTCCCAGGGCTCTGTAGTCTTTCTTTATGTTCTCCAGGCTACTGCTATCAACATCACTAGCACCCACATGGATCACCAGAAGCAGGCAATAGTCCGTGGGACTCACTAGAGCAGGCAGCCTCTCTGCAACATCCCTGATCCGTGCCCTAGGTAGGCAATACACCTCCCTCGAGACCGGGTCAGGCCGACAGATGGGTGCTTCTGTTCCTTTCAAAGTAGAGTCCTCTACCACTATGACCTGTCTCTTTTTCCTGGCAGCACCAGTAGAGATCTTCTTTACCAGTGCATCAGCCAATGCATACTGAGCATTTGACTCTTGATATCCTTTGCGCAGGGCACCATAAACTCAAGTGAAATATACTCCTATAGGAACTATTTACACCTACCAGGAAAGCAGGAGCACTGACAGTCCCACCAGTGTTAGCAATTAGTTATCAGGGGCTTCATCTGATGCCATGCTTCAAATTCAGCTGTTCTGACTGCCCATTAAAACCCCCTGAGCATTTTTTCATAAGCAGGTACTTGCTAGAGTATCTGCAGCCAAATTTACACTGAAAACTCCAGCTGTCTCTCCAGTGTTATTCTCCAAGCACTTTTCACCCATAGTATTCTGTTCCAGAGGGAGTAATATTATGAGAAGATACTCATTTCATTCATAAGGAGAATGAATGTCATCAACAGGAAGTATGGAGCTACACAAAGTGCATGACTACTCACTTCTTGAATTTTTAAAACACCAGTCATATAGATTGCCAATGCAAGTTGTTGGGATAGTACATTATTTCAAAAGTGAAAGTTGTTTAATTCTGCCCTTGTTTCTTAGCACTAAGCAGACAGCAGACATGGAAATAACTGCATCTTGACAAATTTTTTCTGAGCTATGCTTGACATGTGTTAGTCAGAAGTTATATTCAAAAGGCTCTGCTTCAAAAGAACAGCAGCTCTGAAAGTGAACCGAGAGATAATTTGGTATAGCAAAGTTGAAGGTCACCAGGAGAAGACTTTGTTACAAATCCTGGGGTATTTCCTCCCACCCTGTGACCTGAACACCTCTGAAAGCACACAAATCAATTACATAGTAAAAGCCTACTGTTTCCAAATTGGTCTCCTACAAGTGTATTGATTACCATGTGAACAGCAATACCCATATACCTTTAAGTGTAATTTCAATACTAACCCACCCCTGTTTTCTAGAAACCCTTCCTCCTACATCATACTAGAGCAACACCTGATTATGCCAGCACATGCCAGAGAAAGATTAGATCAAGACCCATGAACTGTAAAGCCACAGATGCAAATTCAGAATTACTTAAATAACTTTTGATCTCCATTACAGAGAAGGCGATTGCTCCCAGGGAAAGGAGATGGGAGAATACAGCTGATGTGAACCTCTAATAGGTTCTGGAATATACAACATTTTTGTAGCTTTTCAGACAGATGCAAGCTCTAAACTCTTAGTGCCAATTGTAATGGCACCTAATCCTACTCCAGAAAACTGAACTCCTCAGTAGGTCTACAAAAAGCGATTTGAGATCTTATCCCTTTCTGAACGTTTGGGGTATTTTTACCCCCAGGGGTGGAAGTTACTTAAACGAAGCTTTGAACAACTTCCAGGGAAGAGAAATCAACTTTCCCATACACCTGTAAGGAAGAAGTCCTTCAGTAAGCTAAATTGGTTAACCCCCCCGCAAACCATTATTCCGTAACAGTGGGGTGAGTGAAATGCAGGTGAGCGTCACCTTTTGCCTCCTTTTAAAACCAGCTGAAATGATTTTGAAAAGATTTCTTACAGAAAATCAGCACGCACATGACAACAGACAGCTCTTGTGATGAACCTGCATCAGCTCTGAACTTCAGAACCCACAGGCACTCCTCTGATCCAGTGACTTTCAACTCTAAATGAAATTGCTAAACCAAACTAAACCAAAGCAAAAAGCAGTCATCCCATGACAAATTCATCTGCCCTTGACCAAACGCTGATAGTTATTGATCTTGCTGCTGTTGTGAATTAGGGCCAGGTTTCCCAAGGTTTCCTCCTAATACGAGAGAGACAGCATGGCCACTCTAACAAGGCCGACTAGGCTAAATGAAACCTATGGGGAATTGCATTGCACACTGCCAAGTCCAGAGGATGGACTGATCTGTCCATCTTACTGACAGCACAAGTTTGATGTGTGTCAAGTTTAAGCACTCTTTTTCCTCTCTAAAAGAAATTGGCATGTGTCGAAGGAACAGCAATTGGATTGTGACACTCTACAGAACTCTATTCAGTCACTGGACTTGCTTCACTATGATATTTTACACGTCTTGCGCGGTAACAGGCCCAAACTAAGTAGGCAATTTAAAAGCCCAGGAGAAATTAAAACTTCTTCCCTGGTATTTTAAACTACAGTAATTCTCCACAGCTTTGTGTGTCTACCACGCTATGAATAGCTCTCTTGCTGCAAATTCAACATGTTGTGAAAAGGAAAGCTTCACTACTTCTAAGGGGCTGGAGAAAAAGATTACAGTTTTATCATCAATTAGCTGTCTGGATGTTACCCTGTTCTGTTTACCCCTTCCTCAAGGGAAGCCCAAGAGTACCAAGGGGAAAAATTAAAAGGAAACTGAAGAACAAAAAATCCCAGACAAAGCAAGGGATTTCTTGTGTTGCCGGAGAATCTAAAAAGCATCAGTGAGACAGACAAAATCCAAAGAATGAAATGAAGAAAAGCCTGATGGCTGAAGAGGAAAGAAATCTTTTAATGACAAAATCTCTCAAAGGTTTAATGTACCTCGCTGTTATGATTTACACAAATTCTTCTATCCAACTCGAACTAATCTAGGAGACATTGTGCTTTGCCATGCCATTACCAGTAAGTAAAATTCCCATGTGCTAATGGCAAAACACAATTGCCCAGAGCTCAAGAACAAACACACTAAGTTACCACAGATATAAAATGGAAGCCTCAGGGAGAGCAGGGTGTGAAACATTGTGGGAATCTTAGTTTCAAACCTACCAGAGGGAAGAGAGAACAGAAGCAAAAGGGAGAAGAGACTGACCTGCTGGCAGTCAAACTGTTGCCTTAAGACATTGCAACAGTAAAAACATTGAGCAAATTCTCCCCCTCCCCTGCCGGCAATATATAAAGCAATCAGTAATCTGTATATATAGAATCATAGAATCATAGAATAGTTAGGGTTGGAAAGGACCTTAAGATCATCTAGTGCCAACCCCCCTGCCATGGGCAGGGACACCTCACACTAAACCATGCCACCCAAGGCCTCATCCAACCTGGCCTTGAACACCACCAAGGATGGAGCATTCACAACCTCCCTGGGCAACCCATTCCAGTGCCTCACCACCCTCTCAGTAAAGAATTTCTTCCTTAGATCCAATCTAAACTTCCCCTGATTAAGTTTGAACCCGTTACCCCTTGTCCTGTCACTACAGTCCCTGATGAATAGTCCCTCCACAGCATCCTTGTAGGCCCCCTTCAGATACTGGAAGGCTGCTATGAGGTCTCCACGCAGCCTTCTCTTCTCCAGGCTGAACAGCCCCAACTTTCTCAGCCTGTCTCCATACGGGAGGTGCTCCAGTCCCCTGATCATCCTCGTGGCTCTCCTCTGGACTTGTTCCAACAGTTCCATGTCCTTTTTATGTTGAGGACACCAGAACTGCACACAATACTCCAAGTGAGGTCTCACGAGAGCAGAGTAGTGGGACAGGATCACCTCCTTCGACCTGCTGGTCACGCTCCTTTTGATGCAGCCCATACATATTGCGCATACATATGATACATACATATGAAACATACATATGATACAGTTGGCTTTCTGGGCTGCGAGCGCACACTGAAGCCGGCTCATGTCCATTTTCTCATCAACCAACACCCCCAAGTCCTTCTCTGCAGGGCTGCTCTGAATCTCTTCTCTGCCCAACCTGTAGCTGTGCTTGGGATTGCTCCGACCCAGGTGTAGGACCTTGCACTTGCCATGGTGAAACTTCATAAGGTTGGCATCAGCCCACCTCACATACAAGCAGAAATTCAGACTGCCTCCATTAAAAGGCAGCTCAATTCCTAGAATGATGAAAATGAATGTTAAGGTTCTTGAGAATGGACTGGGGAAAGAAAGTAATTTCTGTATACTGCTATGTGCCAGAATGACCTACAGATAAAAGGTGCTGATAGTACATGATTGGAAGCAGATTTAACACTCACAGTTTTTGCAACTGAAGAGATCTATGAATGCAATTCTACTTCACTGGCCACCAAATAGGATGTATCTTAAAATGGGCATCACGGAAACAATATTATGTAAGTCCCTAATTCCATTAAATAAACTTTTTCTATGTCCTAGAATTACGCATCAAATGTAAAACAATGAAATGCCTGTGAAGAATCAAAATGATCTAAAAATCTATCTGGAGAAATGAAGGGATTCCAAATGTTCATAAAAAATTAACTGCCTTTATTGCAGCCTGGGCAGAGGAACACACAAGCAATTACCCCCTCTACCAGCTGGGAGCCTAAGCATTATACTGAATATAATGACAGTAATTCAGCCTCCATTAACAAATCCCATTAATTACTAGGGTCAAATCACCACCACAAAAGGAGAGAGCAAAGTTTATTAACAGGTGAGAAGTGGAAAAGTATTTGTTGATTCCTATTCTGCCTGCCCTTCCAGACCCAGGGCCTTAGGTAGGAATCATGTGCCTTCAAGCAGATAACAGGTACGGGTAGTTCAGAAGGATTCCTCTTCTAAGCAGCAAGACTTTGGTGCCATTTAGCAACTACCTGTTCCCTGGCTAGAGATAATCTTTGTTGGTGAGGTTATGGAATTTGCATTTTTAAACCAAAGCTAGGATTGTTTTGATCAAGAAAAGTTGCTGAGAATACTTTTTTTCTTACAGCTTGAAAGATTAAATACGACTGATTCTGTTCCACTTGCACTGTCTGAAGAAGCTTATGTGACAAAAACTGAAAAATTTTAGGATTTTCATATTACACATTGTGCTTTACCCAGTTCTATAAATTTACCTGTGATTTTGATGTGATTTCCATCAGGAGGTCTGAACAGTGCTGCAAACCCTACTGATGCTAGTATTGCAGAACACAAGTACAGGAAGCCTGTGAATGCAACCATTTTCACAAGACAACATGATACTCTGAAGCATCAGACTGAGTTTAAGCTCCTTCTGCAACATGTTCGGCCAATTATCAGCTGCAATCTGGGACAAAGTTTTTCTGCTCGGATCCTTACCATTCCCAATTTAGACAAAGTTTTTCAGGGCAGAAAGAGGCCATATGTATACTAACAGCTCACTTCTCTCCTGGGAAGACAGCAAACACCAAATAAAGATTCAGGTATAGTATAGCTAGACATCAGCAACCCATGGCCCTGCTCTCTGTTGCATCAGCTTCTCTGAAGCAATCATTTAACAGATGACATATTGAGCAGCAGATTGTATAAGAAATATGAGTAACTCCTTGGTACACAGGCCACAAGCACTGTACCTTAGAAAAAAAAGAGAAAAAATACTGTTTACAGTCTTGAAGAAACTACCAAATAGGTCTATTATAGTCTATTGCTAATATTTTTGATCAGGTAGATGCCCATGATCGAAGAAACCACTAGAGTGCTTCAGAAGCTCAACTGAGCAATCCTGTCCTAACTTTATAAAGGCCATTACTGACTATATAGTGTCCAGCAAGAGCAATCTAAAAGTGACAGCACGGCACAAAACTTCAACTCACACAGATAAACAGAGCTGTTTGCTCAGGCCAGCCCCTGGTTCACACACTTACGTAGGCTCCTTCAATCCCTCTCTCCTTCCCTGAGGGTACAAGGCAGCCTGGCTTTCCAAATGAAATACACAACACACACTGAACAGGTCAGTGGACACAACTCTGCTTTAACCTCTAACCTCTAGCATTTCTGCTACCATGACCTCTGGGATGGAACCACTATACTTTGACAGCATTTGTTCCCAAGACCTGGAAAAAAACTTCATCTTTGGTTCCTATTCCTCGTATGAAAAGGGGGCGTTTTTGCCTTTTTAAGTGCTGTCCCATTAGATTACCTGGAAATAATATCAAAAAAGCAGCTTACAGTAATAGCAATTCAATAAGAGCTTCCTGCCCTATCATCCCACGTTTCCCCAAAACCTAAAGTTAATTAAGACTCTTGGTGAATGATGCTATTTTTCAAGTTCATACTTGGGGAAATATGATAAGCACTATGTAACAGAAGTTAAGATCAAAATAATCTTTATAATCCACCACAAACAAAAACAGCAGTTCAGTTTGTGAAGTATCAGGGAAATGAACAGGGACATACTGGATTCACATGCAGAAACAATTTAGCAGGGCTTGGCCACTCACTTTTGGGGTGTTAAAAGTTTAACTTTATTCAAAAAAAAAAAAAAGGCAACTTACATTTCAGAGGAGCTAATGAATGAGGGGAAGAAAACGTACATCATTTTCTAAAAAGCAGCAGTCAAACAGCTAGTAAATTCTCACAGCCTTGTCAGAATGAAACCACTTCACACAGAGCAGCATTTTGTTCAGCTTTGAGGCCAGTGCTTAAAACCAGAAAGTGACTCTAGGTAACAGAAGGACTTCGAGGGCCCTTCCAAAAACTTGGGATGAAATCCCAAAGCTCTGGGAGAGCAAGGCAAGCACCTGTTTTCCTGAACAGTTGATTTTTTTATGCTGCATACTTTACACAGAAGCTGCATTATTCTGGAGTAGCTGCATTCCAGCCAAAAGTGCAGAGTTAATGTTTTTTGCAGCCCCCAGCCTCCAGTGATGGATGACCATTTTATAATGAAATACTTTATGCTCAATCAACTTAAAAATAACGGATGTTTTATCACACTGAATTAAAAGAATGTTTTTAATGAAAAAAAAAAAGTAACAGACAAGAGGATCAGTGATGAGCAGAAGCAAAAGTTATTCCTGTTAAGCGTGGTTAAAAGAAATCCAAGTGATGTTTCATTTTAACTCTTTCAGTGCTCTCAGTAACAAGTGGAAATGACATGTGAGCTAAGGGCTCGCTCTGAAAACTACCTACATGTAAGTTCTGACTTGAGATGAGAGTATAGAGCTCCTTCAAAAGGGTTTTGGTCTGTAATGTCCCAATTAGGTTTCCAAAACAGCTAAGACTAATAACTAAGCACTGTCTAAAGATAAACCTTTCAAAATACTTTAATATCTTATGCCTGCTCAGTATTACAAAAATAATTCCTCAGACACCCTTTAATCTGCTGTGGGTTTTTCTGCTCCTAGCACTGCTTCCACCTGCCAATGCTGAGTGATAAACTAGAGAAGTAAATGCCCTACACTCAGAGTATTGCAATTTTTAGATTAAAGCTTAGAACCCAAAATCCAAATTCAACTGATAATCTTATTTAAGACTCAGTGCTTGCTGTTATACCACAACTGCTACTGTTGTTACACGCTCCAGGTCAAGAAACCTCAGCACTTACAGGGCCATATCTGAGTGAACACTAGCCCTTGAAAAAGCCCACAGCAGAAGCACTCTTTGTGTCTCTTCTCCCAAACAGCACATGAAAATCTCTCTACTTTAGTCCAAACATGCCAAAATGTCCCTTCATTCTCACATATGCTCACACTTTTAGGAAGAGAGTCTCTTCTAATAGGAATAAAGCAATGGAAGAAGAATATGAAAGGCAATGGACACAAGCTGCAACAAGGGAAATGCCAACTGGATACTGTGAAAGACATTTTCTAAAGAAGGGTGGTCAAGCACCAGAACAGTTTGCTGAGAGAAGTTGTGAGAGCTCCATCCCTGGAGATACTCAGAATTCAGCTGGCTGAATCTCACTTCCAAGCTGGTCTTGTTTTCAGCAGGGGTTTGGAGCAGATGACCTCCAGAGGTCTCTTCCTACCGAAATTATTCCAATTCTTCCTTGTGCTCACCAGAAACAAAAGCCCCTCTTGTGTTGCACATTGCTAATATATCCACTCTAACATTCACCAACGGAAGAGTTTGCCTTCCCATATCTACTGTTTAGAGGCAGCAATAACGAAATACAAAGCAGGAGCTCATTCCAGAATTATCCCTGGAAAACATTAATGATTTTCTAGATTGGTCTTCTAAACAGAAGCTGCAGACTCAAGCTGTGACCGAAGAAAAAAAAAAAACAAAACCCCCATAGTTTACCAAATTTAGAGACTTCCAGAAAGCTAGCAGAAACAGAACATGTTGCTCCTGTCTTCTCTTAACAAGGTATGGCATCTGCTGCAGATATGTCATCAACCAAACAGCACCTTGGTCCCAAGTCACAACTTCAGATCTAGAACAATCCCCCTTAGTCGCACTGCAACCACTCCACAAAGTTCAGGGTTAATTTATGGAGCCTTCACACTACTGTTTGAAGCACTGCAAATATTAATCAGGCCAAGATTTTAGTCACAAAATCAATTCTCCTCCCCATTCCTCAGCTGAAGGCTGGCACTCAATGAATCACACCAAAGGGAGAATAGAGTTTCCAGCACCTGCTTCAGCTTTTAAGTTTCCAATTGAAACTGCTGTGATCTGGCAGCAGGCAGTCTGAAGATGTCATTTTTCTGCTCTGTGAAGGACTGAATCACAGTACAAAAAGAATCCAAAGAGAGAAATGAGTGAAAAGAGCAGCAGCGGGCAAAGGAAACCGCAACATAACTTCATCTGGCCAAAGAGAAACAGCAGCTGAAGACAGTGTGCTACAAAGTACCACGTCCCCTCTACAACTATTTTACTCACCCTCTGCCTCATGATGATTATTATGGGCAGCGCTGAGTACGCATTATTTTCCACATTTGTGACAATACTTTTTCAAACAGTGGTGTAAAATATGACTCAATAATGGTGAGTAACTTGGAATTACTTTACTAGACATCACAGATGAGTGCTGTTTACCACAGTAACATTAGAATTTTGAATCTAGGAATGCAAAATACATTCCTTCTTAAGGGAAAGTCAGCAGGCTCATTTTATACACTGATGGGAAGCTTCCTTCTTTTACATAAGGACATACTGATAACTTGAAAAACGTAATTTGAGACATGCTTTTCTCATGCAGAGAAATAAAGTAAAAAAAAATTTATTCCTCATTATAATTGATCTCTTAAAAAGTGACTGGGAAACTGAAACAAGAATATACTCGTAAGAAGATTCCTTCCACAAACAGCAAAGAAACCCTCCCTGTTAGCACAACAGTTTGCTTAGGAGATGTGGGGGAAAGACACACCCTTTAGCCCTGGTCAACAGAGCATCTGTACCATCTCCCTAAGAGTGTAATTTAAACCTAGGAGTTAGAATGGGAAAATTCCTAAGATGAACACAGCTTTACTTGGGTAAAAGCCTTTGCAAAGTATGGCAGCTCTCACAGCAGGTAAGCTGCACCTACAGACTATTGGCAGAAGTTTAACTTCAGTGAAGATTTGTCACTAGCACAGGGCAAAAATGGAGGGGTGCTGTGATTGTATACCAAGTTTGCAAAAATACAAGTGTCGCAATTGATTTAAGAAACTAATTAAAAAAAAAGTCTCCTACATACATCATATTAACACCCAACATCACTTAATCTTATTTCCTTTCCCTGTATGACCACTGAGATCTAACACTTCTTCCAGCTCTCAAAGCTTCCCTGGTCACAGAAACTGCTCACTGAAATTTCCCAAAATGCTGGAGAGGCAGAAAGAAGAGTGGACAAAGGGTTAACTCACAGCTGGGAGAAAGTTTCCCTGGAAAATTGGAACACATGCTGTGGCTGTGACTGAATTTCACACTGGTTCTGTTGAGTACAAACATCCACAACTGTGTTCATTTGAGAGAGTCGGAAAAAAAGAAATGTTCCTTATATATCAGCTTCACCTGCTAGGTTCCTTCAAATGGATAACGACATGCTCTAGGGAACAGCAGAATCCTTCAGATTCACTTAACATTTCAAGTACAGATGAGGTGCCAAAGGGGGGAGTGTGGTGTGTGTGAAGGAAATGGAAGGAAGTAGTCCTTCCCTTCCCTGCTCAGACATTTTTTGGAACATACTGTAAAGCCAAGCCTATGGCTTGGCAGAATTGATTCCACTGTTTAAGACTACACAGGTCAACAGAAGAGTCACCTGAGCTGATACTGAAGACATCTGTGCCATCCAAGTACATAAAAAGAGGAACTGCACAGAGTGAACAAGAAAGTGTGTACATGCCCGCACACACATGGATTTTAAAGATCAACTGATCAAACAGATAGCATTTAGCTAATCAGAGATAGCTAGACAGTGGAAATTAAGAATTACAAAGATCAACCAGCACAGAAGGCTTTGGATTGGAAGAGGTCTCTGGAAGTAAACTACTCCAACCTCCTGTTCAGCCAGAGGACTTCTCTGGACTTGTATCAGGCTGCTCGAAGCCTCGTTCAGTCAAACAAGTATCCATGGACGGAGATACCACTCTCTCTTCCCACGTTCCCGTATTTAACTTTCTCTAGAAAGAATTTTCCCCTGTGCCCACTACTACGGATCTCTTGGTGCCTCCGAGAAGAAGCGGCTCTTTTCTGTGATCCTCCTTTGGGAAGTGGAAGACAGCACTTGGGCCCCACTCAGGATTCCAGAGTAAATAAACCTACATATTTTTAGAAGACCACAGCTATGGTGCTGTACGATAAAGAAAGTGCATGAAAGCAATAGACTGCGAAAGGAACAAGGAAAATGGACTGCAATCTTCTGGAGTCAACAGTGGAAAGAATACAGTATCTCATCGTGTGGATGATTCTCATAAAAGTTTTAATTGCTTAAGCACACTACAGTTAGAAAACCACTTCTAAGCTTCAGAAATGATAGGCTATGATCTCTTCTGCTTGTGCACAAAGAAAGATGGGAGGAGGAGGGAATGGCACACTCCAGCATTGTACTGGAGAGCCAGATCAGTGTTTTAGGAAATTATTTTCATGACGAGCAGACTGCATGGAAAAGATTAACAATATTTGTACCTGTAATAGGGTCTTTTATTCTAACCAAAGACTGTTCTGTTACAGAATGGCAGGGGAAAGAAAAAAAAAAGGAAAAAACTTATCTTCACAGAAAGGATAGATCTCAAGAGGGGTTATCAATGTCTAAAGACAGGCACAGAGAACCTAACATTTATACTTACCTTTTCAAGATAATTAGTAAATGACAGTAGATTAAATATAAAATAACACTTTCTTCTCCTCAAAACATTTTTGACCAAGCTACAAGGAGAAGCAGAAAGCTGGCAGACAAAATATCTGAAGCAGAAGTAGACATATAATTACAGTCATTTCCAGGATGCCCAACACTGTGCCAGGTAGGGATAGAGAATTTCTGCCATTTCAAAAGCGAACTACTATGTGTCCATATTTGAAAAGAAGGCAGGTTGGGAAGACCTTGATTAACTGTATCAGGTTTTACCTTTTTTGTTGCCTCTATTTCCCAAATGCCCACAAAGTTCTCTTCCAGTACATAAGGAATGTTTTCTAGCTCTCCTTCACAGGAACTAGTGAAAAGATTAGACTAAATCGCTGCATCAGTTTTCACTATCCATTTCACTACATAAACTAACTTAAAAGATTACAAAAAACCCTCAAAGCAAGGTATTAATAATTTGCTTTTACCCTGGCTACATAAAAGACTTTGCAGCTTACCTTAAGTACCTACTTTCACGTTCCAAATTCTCTTCATTAATGGACCCACCAACTATATTAACAAAGCAAAAACAACCAAAAAAACCAAAACCAAACAAAAACAAAACAAAGAAACAAAAAAAAAATCCAGACACAAAACCCCCCCAACTCACAAACTGATAAAACCCCCACCCCAACACCCTTCTTTTCCCCAGTGCCCTTTTCCAATAAAACTAAGACTCCAAGTAAAACAGACATGATGCATCCCCCAGTCATATCACATGAAAGTAAAAGTACTTTGTGAGTTTATTTTCTTTAGCTGAATTGCAGTCAGGTGTTCATTTATATTCTTTTACATATACTGACAGTGACTTGCACTTCCTGCCTCAACTATCTACCACAGTGCTCACACAAGCAATATATTGCTTGCACCTAATCTTTGAATTTCAAAGATTACAGAACTGTAGTTAGCTACAGACCCTAATGAGAAATTCCTTTCTGTCTTAAGAGAGAAGGGCCACCTAGAATCTAGCATTTTTCTGTACTGGCTAAGAAACTGATAAAAAGATTTCTTAAAAAAAAAAAAAAAAAAATTAAAAAAAAAAATTATTTCCACACACCACGAAAAATCCCTTAAAAGACCACTAAGCACCAGTGACAAACTTGATTATAACTAGGATACAGCGGAAGTCTAGATTTGGGGGCAGGTGTGGGTAACTTCCAATAATTCATAGTATGTTGTTGTGCCGTCCCCATCCCTAGAGATACTCAAAAGCTACCTGGACATGGTCCTGAACAACCAGCTCTGGGTGGCCCTGCCTAAGCAGGGAAGCTGGACCAGATGACCTCTAGTGGTCCTTTCCACCCTCAGCCATTCTGCAACTTTCACAATTCTACCTTCACAGCCATGCTACTGAAAATGTTTCTTAAGCGCTCAGTTCCAAAGAGAATCCCGTGATTACCAGGGGCTTAGTTTTCTGCCAATGACAGACTTACAGAGGGCCACTTGAAAAAATGAAATCTCAACAATGCAAATCTCAAATGCTTTTAAATAATTCTAAAATTAATTATCAAAGATCTCATGACTTAAAGGTCTTATTCTTATTCCCAGTATTTGAGGCCATCAACACCAGACACAGATATGAAAGCTCATTCAGCTGTTCTTTTTAGGGTACCTCATGTAATATACAAGTGGGTGGGGGAAATTACTTATTAGCATATCAGACTCTGCAGTCTTTCTTCTTTCCCTTATGCGCATGAATGACGATTAGTGTGGCTGCCTAGGCAAGACAAACTTCAGAAGAAATTAGAAACTGACCTATAATTCAAGATACCAATATTTATTATTAACTATGCCATCTTGGAAAGCTCCTAACATGTTCTTTTTATTTCAGGAATTTTAGGCATTAAATGGAACTCTTAGAAAGAAGAAGATGGGCTTTAACTTAACTTTGAAATTAGCTTTTGTAGTACCTTGACATTTTCCTGCTTCAGTAACTATTATCTTGTGGAAAGTGGTCCATTATATTTTCCAGTTCTTCTTGAAAGTGTAAACAGCTGCCTTGCTTGTAAAGAAACCAAGTTCTTAAGATTACTAAAAGAAAACAAAACCCTGTATTTTTAGACTTGGTTCAATTTTGAATAATTTTACTCAAAATGCTATATATTGCTTATTAACTGAATTTAGAAGCATTTATTTACTCTAGAAGATCATTGGTGGGGAGCATTTAAGAAATCTCAGACCCTCACATTTTACTTGTTACTACACAGATCAATGTATGATGACATGCTAACAGAATCCAGCTAAGAGTTACATCTGCCTTAGCTGTACTAAGAGGCAATCATCCGTCACTGAGCCGTGCTGTTACCCATTGCTTAGTCAATGCCGCATTTCACAAAAAAGACAAAACAAAACAAAAACCCCAGACTTCTGTTTTGCTGTATTCTAAATAGTTCCGCAACCACTGAACAAACATCAGCGTATACAAATGTGCACTATTCGAACAGCAAGCAAAGAGGACAAAACAAAGCACTTTTCACAGACTAACAGAAATCACAACTGCAGCCTATTTAAAGTATTCTTTTCTGAGTTAAGCAACCATCTCAGAAATAATATGACAAACACATGAACAGCCACCAGGTAAGCTAAAAAAAACCCCTTCCTGCCTCCTCATTATGAGACTTTTTAGAAGCAGTGATTATATATCTTGCTCTGCTCTACATTAAAATTGGCATAAGTCCTAGCAGTTTCTCAGCTTTCTAACAGGTTTTCAAAGTAACAATCAACTCAGCAATCGGGAAGACATGAGACTTGGCCATGGATCCTCCTATGCATATTGGAATTTCACTGTCTTCCAAATAAATCTTTTGCACTGTCCAGTCAGCCACTGCAGAGCTGAAGCAGTGGTAGGGAGGAGGCTTGTGGTAAGGCTGGGGAGAAGGTAACTCAAAGTCAGAGAGGAAAGAACAGAAATGTCAGGGATCTATTATTATTACTCAGTAAAAAACAAAATAAAGATAAAATAAATCAACATAAATTTGCTTAATAAATCATTAACAGCAGAGCAATTATTTTGACAGTCTTGTAATTTTTTTATCAGGCAATCTTATTTCAGAACCAATGACAATATCCAACAAAAAACCCTAAATGTATCAGACCTAACCATAAAGTTCAGCAAGCTTCATATTTAGCATACTTTGAATTTCCTTAGCTACAACCAGATTTATTCTATCAGAAATTGTATATGGTCTCTGAAGAACTAGTGCATGACCTTGCATCTCTTATGAGAAGTCACAGCTGTATTCCCACATTGACTGATAAAGACAACTGAACAGGCAAGCACAGTCCATCCGCTCTTTGAAACAGGCCAGACATTTTAACTCATCTCACTGAAAAATTATTTGCTGCCATCATAATTAAGCATTTTGGGCCTTCTATTACATGGCTCAAAACAAAACAGATCACACTTTAAGTGCCAGACAACTTCATATTCTAATGCCAAGTGACAAAAGGTAAGAAAAATACCATATGGTTTTCATACATCCCCTTTAAAAGGCTAACATCCTGGCAACACAGATCTTAGTATGGTCAGAATTGGGTTAGGCGTCAAAGAAGAACCAGTCAAAAACCAGAAGTCTTTGAAAATGAAAATGAAAATGGGAAGAAATGTCAGGTACAAAAACTAAAACCCAACCAACCAAATAAGCAGATACAGAAATTGCGGAAGCAGAATACCTGGTTAGAAAAAGTATGGTTAATAAGGCTCTGGAACAGCAGGCAAAAAAAAATAAAAAATACAATCTTGTTGCAAGAACTCATGGCTATCATGATCAATGTTATCAGACTGATAACAAACTGGCCCAGAATCAGCAAGTATTCAGTAATATCTGCCTCACTGCACAGAAAGACTACTCTGTTAAACATCAGTGCGATACTAAACAGACATCTTCCACATCTCTGCCTAGGTAAGTATTTCAACTTGAAATGCAATTTTCTGTACTTATTAATATTAAAGAAGTCAGTAGGACAAACTGCAAGTCTCCCTTCCACCGAGACAATCCCTCTTCAGTTCAAGTACTCTTTTTTCTGAAATTTTAAGAGAAAAATAAAATTTACTAATAAATCATTTCTGGATTTGTGTAAGGTACAGCTCAGTAAGCTCTGCCCCTCAAACCCAGCTCTGTATCTCCAGCCTGCAGCTGTGGTTTAACAAAACTGTCCCTTTGAACCACATTTTGGGAAGAATTAATCTGGCCACAACATAGTTTACTTCCCACCCTGTCAAAAGCCACTGGTCCAGCCATGTTGGGGTTATATTTTTATATTAGAGTGAGTGACTGAAAGCATCTCAAAAGAAACAGTCTCAAGAAAAGCTTCATATTGAATGTTTTTAACTAAAAAGATTTAAAGTGCAAAAAATAAATGACAGGCATAAACAGCTTAAAATCTTACATACAGATCTTAATCTTTCCTTGTCAGATTTTGTATGACCTCTTTAGCTCACGCTGAGGTTTATTTTAGGATAAGCAAGGAAACCTGTACTGCTCACAATGCAGCACCTTGCAGCCTGTCAGCTTTAACAGGCACTGATCAGACTGAACTTGGATCATTTCCTAAATTCTCACAATCTTTTACCTCCAGCATCTAGAAATTGATCAACTTTACTTTTGATCTCTCTTCCTTACCATGTCAAAATGGGCATGTCACCAAGGCTGAGGTCAGGAATTCATCTCTTCAGAGCAATATACACAGACACCCCTCGCCTGGACCACTGTTTTCTACTCAGTTTCTTTAAACAACCCTTTCTTAATCAAAACCAGTAAATAACCCATCAGAAACAATGCCACAGAGACATCTATCATGCACATAAGGAAAAAAGCCAGCTATCTTTACAAACCATTGTAACAGGCGCCTCTGTTATTCTGAAATAGCAGATTAATGCTCATTAGCTTAGTACTAATTAACTGTCTTCCTATTCTATTCTTGAATGTTTGCAGACGGGATGGTAATTCCATGCCGAATTGGGAGGATCAGAGGAGACAACGAAGAGGATCTGCTATCTCCTCACAGCACAGCAAGGAAGCTGAGCAATTTCTGCTGTTGAGTGCAGTGTATAAATGTATTTGTGCTCTTCCCAATCTCTTAATTCTATTTTTTAAGCCTCATTTAAGTTGCAGTTACCTCTTGGCACATGCAGTGTCCAGCTAGAAAAATCATTACTACTAATCCAAAAAAAGTTATGCCATTGAAACGTATGGTAAGTATCCTTTGCACTCCTGTTTCTTCCTAGCCTGTCCTGCAATTGTGTCCCAATCTGCCAGCATTAACACAGATACACAGCGGTATTTATTTGATGCCTATTCCACCAAGCTGTATTCACACTAAATCCTCCATGTGTATTTAATAAATCACACTAGTTAGGTGGGCAGGATTAGTTCCAAGTCACCTAATGACTATATCATGAGCTGCAGTATTAAAGGGATTAATATTAATCTTAGCCATTTCAATTCACTGCGAGAGGCCAGTGCCTGCTCCAACAGGAGCCGCGGCAGGCAGTGCAAGAAATTCTAAACAAAAGCATGAAGATTAATGAGGGCTTCCTCATTCTGCCTGTGAGTCTTCTCTACCAGGATACAGGGCAGCGAATCCCCAGCAAAGACAGGTTCATAAATAAACACACACCACCACAAATACTTTGAGCAGCTGAGCCCAGCATAGAGTTGTTTTCACTCGCTATCTGCTTCTCCTGTAACCCACACCTCCAAGCGCACTCAGGAATTTGAAAGGCTTGCACAGCAGCCGATTTGTTTTCTTTCACATAAAACCACACACCTCATTATTCATAACAAATTACTCATTTCAAATGAGTTTGTGGAACTAACAGCTAAAACTAGCTGTGTTTAGAGAGGATGAGAGCAGCAGGGGAATCGAAAGGGTAACCCATTGCACTGAGGTTAAAAAGGATGTCAGACTCCAACAGATTTGACTTGCTTTACTCCTGGCAAGAATGATCATTACAAGCAGTTCTTAAAAACAGAGAGAAAGCCCTTTCTACAGTGTTTGTGTTAAACAGAAACATAGAAATGGACTGATACAACTAAACTAACTGATTTTCTGAAAGAATGCTGCATTTCATCATAACACTGGCAAAGATCCCAAAGTGAGGGTCCTGGCCTCACCCTCATTGACATGCAGGAACATCAACCCTAATTATTAGCACAAAAATTCCAGAAGTCAATCTTGGACTGCTGCAAATGTAGATGTAGTTTAGTGCTGAAAAAGGAGTAGCTTTTTACAGCTCACAGTTAATACAAAGTGCCACAGAAGCTACAAGAGTCAAACAGCTGCACTGTGGAGACTAGCTGGGAAAAACATCAGATGGAAAATGGCGAGTTGAGTCAGCAATATTCCCTGCCTTCACTGAAAAACCCCAGACCCTCAAAAAAAAGTCAAAGATCAGGTTAAACTGGAGTATAGTCCCATCACAAGCTATTAAGAGCACAGCAGGTCCTCCAGGCACAACAGTCTCAAATATTCAGTGAGGATCTGCTGCAGAGCTGAATACAGTACACCTGCTTGGAAGCAACTGGCTCATGACTGACAGAACAGGAATGGACCACTGCATTAAATATGACACAGGAAAAGCAGCTGAGCAGATAAAAAGAGATCCACTAAGTGTACCATCCAAACCTTCCAGAGGCAGGACTGAACAGAGATGGAGGTGACATTTTCTGTATTTGTAAACAATCTGCTGTTCTTTCGCACAAAAAAATCTGGCAGCAAGGAAGTACACAGCTCACACCCTTGTTTGATTTTGGAAGCTTTTTGTTTGTTTTTAAGGAAGAAACAAAGAAGAGAAAATCGAGATTCAACAAGATATAATGTGCACAGGTTTTATACTCCATTAGCCCTCAGCACTTGAAGAACTCCAGTTCCAGTGTACCTTTTAAGATGTGAAGGCATGCTAGGGGCCATGCAGCTAAAACCATTTCAGATGCTCAAGGAGAAATTTTGTGTAGTGGACCGTGCTATTTTGGAATGGACAAAACATTTTACATTCCAAATACACATTCAGATATAGGCAGACTTGCATACAGTTTTCAGGACAAGTAACTGGATAGCCAAAATTGCCACATAACTGTTTAATGTATTTTAACTCTAGAAAGGCTGATTTAAAAACTGACATATACCGAATCTGATACTTAAAACCCCACAAAACTAAACCTTCAATCTCATAATTCAAAATTACCATTATAAAACAAACAAAAAGTCTGAGAAATAGTAAATATCTGTCTCCAGGTTTAAAGGTTTTACATTCACATTAAGCTATCCTTAAACTCCACTATAGTTAGTCCAACAGCAAAGTAACATGCCAATCTTCTAAGACTGCAAGAAGCTAGAGAACTTGGCATGTTCTCATCTACGTATGCCCTTAATACTGAATGTGCAGACTCTAAGTCAGAGTACCAGCCAAAAGAAACAAAGCCATAAACCTTATGCTCTTCTGACCAAATGGTAGTCATTAGTTGTCTTTTCACATGTACTCTAGTCCAACCTGAAATACATACTCAAAAACTGTAGTAGCTCACTTAAAATTTCTATTTCTGGGTTCTCTTAAATAAGGCAGTCTTCATCAAATCTACTTTTAGAAGATGGGTTTCATGGAAGATAGCCATCCAACCTGCAGTTCACTTTTTTAGCTGTGAAAGCTGTAACTCTGGTGACATAGCTGACAATATTGTGAGCAAGGAACTAGTCTTCTTCAGCCTCCTAAGTTTCATTCTAGAAGTGTTTGGTCTTCATAAATCAAAAATAACAAAATCCAACTACACATTAAAGACTTCCTAAGTTGTTTGTTTTCTGGGGGTTTTTAGGGTTGGGGATCTTTCAAATGCAGGAAGCAAGACATTGAAAATACAGCCCTCTACATGCAAACTCTGCTACCATTGCCAAGAACGCAATCTGTAGCTTTCACCTTATTTTACAAAACCAATAAAAACACACTTCTGCTTATGGCTTTAGAAGGGGAGTAGATGGGAGGGTATTTTTAGCATTTTGGCAGGGACAAAGACAGTCCCAGTACCAGACATTCTTGTAGTGCTAACAGGCTGCAAAAGCCCTCATACGAAAGATGCTATTCAGACCGGTGGACACTGTATAAATATAGACATATGTGAGAACTATTTCTGTGCACGATAGCAGATTTTTCCTCTCCATGAAGTCCTCTATAGATGAAGCCATTCTGCCTGCTGCTGTGTCCACAGTCCATTCTGCACACAAGGTCAGGCCCATCCAGTGGAGCTGCATCAGTCTCCTGGAATGCTGAAGTCCACATATTTGCCATTCAACATGAAAACTGCTTTTCAAGTTCAATCAGCTATAAATGTTGCTTTGTTTTAATTTTCCACTGAACTTCCTGGAACCTATTATCAGACTGTCAGGGATGTATATTTAGCAATGGCAACAAGGCCTCTTTGCCACTGCCCCACTGCTCCTGTCACCTCCAATAAACAGAAAAACAATCCCCCAGCAAATGACATTTTTGCAGGCTATTTACTGCCAGTGTGAGGTAGTGGGTGAAACTGGAAGTGCATGGAAAAGCCTTCACCCATTTAAAAATAAATAAATAAACAAAATAATCAAGTGATCCCTAAGGAGAGGGACAAAAGGGAACATTAATTTACCACTTAAGTCTCATCTACTGCCTTGAGCTGATATCTACAAGGCTCTAACTGAGAAATGTCTGCAGAGAAGAGCTGACTCAGTGAAAATTCTTGCTTCTTACACTTGCAATTGTCTATGTTTCAGAGTCTTTTGAAGTGGTCATGCATGAAATGACTGCATTTGCCTACACGATTATTCTTACACAGTGTTGCTCAAGTGCTAAAGCTTAAAACTCGTGTGCCACCGGCAGGGACACCTTCCACTAGACCAGGTTACTCAAAGCCCCATCCAACCTGGCCTTGAACACTGTGAGGGATGGAGAAGCCACAGCTTCTCTGGGCAACATGTTCCAGTGCTTGACCATCTCCACAGTAAAGAATTTCTTCCTAATGCCTAATATAAACCCACCCTCTTCCAGTTTAAGGCCATTCCCCCTTATCCTATCAGTACATGCCCTTCTAAAAAGTCCCTCTCCAACTTTCTTTTAGGCCCCCTTTAGGTACTAGAAGGCTGCTATAAAGTCTCCCTGAAGCCTTCTCTTCTCCAGGCTGACCTCAATTCTCTTAGGCAACTTCATGGCCCTTCTATGGACTCACTCCAAAAGGCCCATGTCCTTCTTGTGTCATGGGCCCCAGACCTGAAGGCAGAACTTCAGGTGGGGTCTCATGAGAGTGGAGTAAAGGAGAAGAATCATCTCCTTCAACCTGCTGGTCACGCTTCTTTTGATGAAGCCCAGCATACTGTTGGCTTTCTGGTATGCAAGCATACATTGCCAAGTGATGTTGAGCTTCTTGTCAACCAATGCTTCCAAACCCGTATCTCCTCAGGGCTGCTCTCAATGCGTTCTCTGCCCAGCCTGTGTTTGTGCTTAGAATTGCCCTGACCCAGTGTAGGACCCTGTACTTGGCCTTCAGGTTCACACAAGCCCACCTCTGAAGGCTGTCCAGGTCACTTTGGATGGCACCCTTTCCCTCCAGTTGACCACACCACACAGCCTGGTGTAGTCAGCAGACTTGCTGAAGGTGCATTTAATCCCTCTACCATGTCACTGACAAACATGCTGAACAGTGCTGGTCCCAATACTGACCCCTGAGGAACCCCACTCATCACTGGTTTCCACTTGGACATCATGATATTGACCGCAACTCTTAGAGTGTGACCATCTAGTCAATTCCTTATCCACTGAGTTGTCCATCCACCAAATCCATGTGTTGCCCATTTAGAGACAAGGATGTCGTGCAGGACAGTGTCAAACCCTTTGCACAATTCCAGGTAGAAGACGTCAGTTGCTCTTCCCTTATTCACCAACACTGTAACCCCACTGTAGAAAGCCACCAAATTTGTCAGGCACAATTTGCCCTTAGAGAAGCCATATTGGCTGTCACAAATCACCTTCCTATTTTCCATGTGCCATAACATAGTTTCCAGGAGGATCTGCTCTATGATCTTACCAGGCACTGAGGCAAGACTGATAGGCCTGCAGCTCCCCAGGACTTACTTTTTACTCCTTTCTAAAAAAAGGGGGTTACGTTACCCCTGTATCAGTCAGTGGGAACTTGACTGGACAGCCACAACTTCTCAAATATGATGGACAGTGTTTTAGCCATTTCATCTGCCAGGTCCCCCAGGACCCGTGGATGCATCTCATCAGGTCCCGTGGACTTGAACACCTTCAGGTTCTTTAGATGGTCTTGAACCTGATCTTCTCAGGCAGCAAGCACAGCTCTTCATCCTCCCAGTCCCTGACTCAGCCAGTTTGTGGCTGGAGCACTTGCCAGTGAAAACCAAGGCAAAAAACTCTTTGAGCACTTCAGCACTCTCCATGTCCCAGGCAACCAGGTCTCCTGCTTCCTTACAGAGAACTACATTTTCCTTAGTTTTCCTTTTGTGACTAGAGTGTGAAGAGCTGGTCTAGCCTTCCATTTTTTTATTTATGCCAAACCTGACTTGAGGCTTGAAAGCAAATATTGCTTTAAACCTGTGGGAGACGCGTAAAGCCGAGCTCTGGGATCTGAGAGTTTATCTCTCTGCAGATGGAATCCCTAGGTTCTGCACTGGAAAAATTATAAAGGTAATAAACATGCTTGTCGTTTCTAATTTCAGGTCTGTCTGAATAACTAAAGGTTTAGGTAACCAGTAACTGAAAAGACCTGATCGAAAAATTCCAGTCTTTCTCAACAATTTGGACTAGTTTGAATACCACATTAGTCAGACAATGTAGCAAAAACTCTCTATAAAGTTTGGTACACTAACACCAGAATTATAATTGTTGCACCCTGAAACATACTAAATTTTAAATTAGTTCATTAACAGACTCTTCCTGAAATAAATTTTCATCAGTACTGTGAGTATGGATACATCAAAGTGCACAGAGCAAGGAAATGCCATCTGCGCACTGTAAGCACAAACAGCCTCTTCCGTCTCTCCTATGCAGTTGCTCCAGGAGACCTCTCCACAAGGATCCTCACTGAAACCGTAATGAACACCAAAATTAAATCTATGTGAAAAATAGTAAGAAAAAGTGCACTAAAGTTGCAACAAAAGAGAACACTATAAGAGAAAAACAGCTTCCAGCCACCTCAAAACCATCATGTGTGCAAAGCACTAAACCATGTCACCCAAGACTCCATCCAACCTGGCCTTGAACACTGCCAGGGATGGAGCATTCACAACTTCCTCAGGCAATGTATTCCAGTGCCTTACCACCCTCACAGTAAAGAACTTCGTCCTTGTATCTAACCTAAACTTTGCCTGTTTAAGTTTGAACCCAAAAACCTGATACCTATGAGAGCTCTGCTACATTTGCTTAATATGCTTTATCTTAAAAGAATAGATAATGACTTATTTTTGCTGAAGACAACAACTGAATACGAGGAATAAAAAACCCTAAAACGCAAGCTGAGGATCGCTGAGGCTGATAATTTCACTAAGAGATGACTCAGTGCTCAGAATTTCTTACAATCAGGTATGTAACACCAGAAGGGCCTACACAGCACCAACGGCCACCCATCTTCTCCACAGAGAGTTGAGCAAGGCAGGCTGTTTTCCACTTCTGAAAAGAACCTACGAATTACTGTAATAAATGTGTGGGTGTAAGTGCTTTGAAGATAAAAGAATTAAACAGCCATTAAATATTAAATTATTGAAAAATGGAAACTCCACAACCCTCAACATAAATACTTACCAGTCTAATTTAAAGCAAACACCCAAATGCTTTCAGAAGACGGTTAATATAATGTAGAGTCCTCAGGACTTGAATTTATGGCTTTATACAGCACCTGTGATGACCAGGCCTAATTTCTAACTTGGTTCTTTGAATGGCATAACTAATTAAGTACTAAGAACATCCGTCAAAAACATATACAATATGGTATAGGAAGACCCTTGTAAACATTCAGACTCAGTGCAACCAGATTAGTAAATGGAAATTCTACATGAACTCTGAACGGAATCTCTTTCCACCTTTCAGATAATTTATAGCTTAATGTCAGCTAAACATAGTAACTAATTCCATTTGTCCACTGAAAGTAAATTCTTGGCTGCTCTTCCAACGTCATTGCAGACATTGCTGTCAATCCCCAAACTGTGGTCTGTCCAATCCAAGTGTCAGCACTTACCTGCTGCTCAACACTTCGAACACATGGGCTGTCATATCAGTCAGTGACTGATCAGGCGCAGAAATCAGATAGAACTTTCTCTTGACAAGTAGATATGATTAGAGCCCAAGCTACGCATCAGTCTCTGAAGTCAATCAAAGGCATGCCCACATTAGCAGAAGGCAGCTTTATTGCTTATGACAAAGCTGCTATCATCTTTGCAAACACTTGGTAAGAACATGCCAATGAAAGCAGCAATAGCTGCAAAACAACACCCTCCTCTTTTTCTGTGTGTAAGGGATTATGGCTGAAAATGCTAAACAAGTCCAAGGATCAAAAGTCCTCTGTAGATTCACAGAGGAAGTTAAAAAAACAAGGAGAAAGAATGACTACCTTGAACCTGAATTCCCAACAAAGTCTAACTCCAGAGTAATTCTTGAAATAAGACTGGTCTCTCTCTAAACACACTTGAATTTTCACACCAAGTGCAATACATCAACTGAAAAATGACAGCAGAAACAAAATGGTATCATTCACCTTATAGAGGATACTGAGTAGCTGAGAAAGAATTTTAAATTATACCTGTGGCTTTGGAGGTTCCAAAGGTAGCGCTGAAATTTAAATCTCGCATGTCCATTTTTTTTGTTGTTATTTTAGCCACCCTGACCTTGGCTACATATGAATCAATTAATGAAAAGTCATTCAGCATTTATATTGAGAATTCTAGATGCTTCCAGCATCTTGCGCTGTGTGCTGGTTTTGTCTTTGCCAGGCAGGGCTCCACACAAGTCATTCTAGCATGCTCATCTACAAAGAAGAAGATACAACCATCTTGTCAAGACACTGTTCCTCCAGTGCGTCTGCAGCCCCAAGGCAGCACTAAGCAAATGCAGGCAAGGAAGTATTACACCATGCTATTTCTAGCTCACACCAATCACTTCAACACAAGCAACATGGCCCAAACAAAACAGGTCCAGCCATTCCTGTACTAAGTTTATCAGTAATAATGTCAAAGCTCCACAAAACCTTTCTTCCCACCACAAGTGCAAAAAGTCTATGCCAGGATGACCTTAGATTTTTTTTAGCTCATGAGTCAAGTTTGCCCGGTGCTGTCATCTTCTAATACAGAGCATGAGCTGGACAGCAGGAAATGACTCCAGAAGCCACAGCTGTTGCACAGTCCAGTCTTCACCTTCCAGCCATGAGAACTACTTCCATTTCCTTCTTTGATCAACATGCCAAACAACTAAAGAAGAGTGGTGCCCCAAACCTGCTAATAATAAAGAAATTTCCACATGCACATCTCCACTTCAAAGGCAGAGAAAGCCTACGAAAGAGCTGTTACTTCTCCATCCAGCTCAAGTCCTCATAGACTTGCTTCTCTAGCATCATGTATTTACAGAGCTGTACCAGCAAATCGTGTTCAACAGTCCAAAAGGCTCAGAAAAATTCAGTACAGTTCACCACAATGTAATACAGAATAATAACTGTTCTTTACAACAGAAATATTTTTGGATGGAAGTGACTGACTGCAAATCCACACTGCCATGACGACTTGATGCCACTGTGAGTAATAAGATTATTAAAGGCTTTCTAGGCAATATTTAAAAAAAGTTACCAAATTCTTCCACCCACAACTGTATTCCAGTTCCTTTCTCTACAAGAAGCAAATTCAATCTCAAGGACAGAGGAGAGTGGAGAAGCATGTATGTCTGAATTTTGGCTTAATCTATTCTTCACTCCTTTTAGCTAAGTTTAAACATAAAATGAAAGTAGAAAGCAAAAACTGCCAGTAAAGAAATCCCTTTTCATTTCAGCTTACCTCAACATGCCACATATAGAAAGCTAGCTTTGCAGTTCGACACCAAATTAGATCCACAAGAAACATGGATATAATTTGTGGGGACATGTACAACAAAGTTCCTAAGGAACCCAGGAAGGTTAATTTTTAGCTTCAGTTCCCCATCTGTAAAGTAGTAGCAACGCTTCCTCTCTCCTGCTCTGTGCCACTTTTAACGGAAATATTTATGCACACTCAGTGCTTCAAAACAACTGACCTAACCATACCTGGAGCTTCTGAGAACTACTGAAGTATAAATAGTATGATTAAAATGAATACATTAAAGCAGTAGCTCCACTTTGATTTAATAGAGTTTAATAGGTCACCAGATACCTGTGAACTATTCTCATTGAAATCACTGTTGAATACCCTTCTGCACCCATTGCAAATCAGTAACTGTGGCTTTGCAGACTCCCAATGTACTATAATCAACAGTTAGAGAACAAATGAACTCCCCTCTATACTGGAGATTGATCACAACTCCGTAGCTTAAGTGGCATATGAAGATTTTTTCCCAGGAGATAAGCTGTATAGTCTCTCCCTCCAAGAGTATGTATTGAGGAATGACTGTTTTCATAAAGAAAACAACTGCCTCACAGTTTAAGTAATTACTCAACACAAAAAAGTCAACAAAAAAAATCCCCTACTTGCTCCATGTGCATTACTTTTATCCAAGCATATCCCCAATAACAGAATATAGGAACTGTCAAATTGCTCCCTGATTACTCCGCTTCCATTTGCCTAGGAAAATCTGCAGCTGAATGATGGTGTGAGCAATAACTAGTACTAAACATCAGAGCAATTAATATTTCACGATTCAGAAGCAGAAGTGATTGTATATATAGGAAGAAGTAGAAGAATATACATTTCCCAGTTTTAGTTAAATCCCTCTACGCATTCAAGAAGAGGCGGCATTCAGTCCTCTTCGCAAACAAAGTGGACATCAGAGGAAAGCATTAATGTACAATTTGATGACCCACCAATACCTACTTCATCATCTCTTCTCTAAGGGAGAAGGATACAACCCAATGAATAAGAATGAGACATTCATTAGGTTTTTGTTTACACATTATTATTCAATACTAACTTTCAAAATGGACTATGATAAACAGGAGAAAGGTAATCTATACATGGTATTATGCAGAAAAGATGCTGTGCTTTACATTCACCTTCTCTCTTAAAACAAATTAACATTTAAAGTATAGATAAATTTTTACAGGGGAATAAAGTGACTGCTAACAAAAGGCATTTGAGGTGGGGATATTACTTGCACAGAATGCAACAATAGTGCAAAGATAACAGAAAACTGGGTATTTTCATGCATAAATAAACACATTATTGTAGTACCCTCTGCATGACTTGCATTTGAACATCTAATTTACCAATAATCTTTAAAAACTCAAGGAAGAGTGGAAAAACACCACCTGTAGAATTCTAATCTGAGGGCAGAAATACATACTCATCTTTACTTTTACATATTGTCCTTCATCTCACACTTTACCCTTCATTTACTTAGTCTGCCTACCAATACATGTTCAGTGCTAGAAAACAACTTATCGACACTACAAAACTAGAACGAAAACTTAACTCTGTTGCCTGCAGGCTGCACGCAGGCAAACCACTGACTGTCCAGCAATGGAGAAAAAAACCCAAAGGAAATTAGGAAGGTACCCTTAACGGGTACGGGACTGCTGATCACAGCCTCTCCTCACTCTCCTCCACTTCGCACTGCCTATTATCTAACTGAAAAGGAAAACTTTGATCCTAATGATTTCTGACACCTGATGAGAATAAAGAAACACAAAAGGAACTGGTGATGTGTTATTTAACGCATGACTGTTTTAATAGGGCTGTCTAATTTTTGGAGGCACAGGGCCCATATCCAAATGCCCCTCACAGCAACCCATCAGCTATTTGCCACATTCCATTCGCCACATCAGATGACTGCACTACTGGCAGTTCCTGAAGGTTAGCTTAATCAATATTTGTATACTACAATAATTTTGTGGGTTAGAAAAGGTTAAATAACCAGAAAACAGAAAAGCAGAACAATTTGCTATATTGCAATATTATGAAATTTTGACTGTTCACAAAACTCTCAGAATTAAGCATGAGTTACAACCAGCTACACAATATTACTGTATTTTTCAACCTTGTATCTCTCAGTGCATTACATATTGGTGTCTTTAGCTTTAGTTTCTCAAATGCAAAATTTAAGACACAAGCTGCCAAGGTGATTTTACAGTTTCCATTCATCTAAGTGTCAATTCACCTCTGTATCTTGTTGATGGGTATGCCCAGAGCCCTTTACACCAACTTGAAATTTCTGCATAGAAGTTGGCAGCACAGGAAGAGCAATGGTTACCTCCAGCATTGTAACAGGTTACCTCCACTGTTGTAACATCTCAGGCTGCGGAAGTTTTCAGGTCACTAATGGACAACTTCTTTATTAAAACCTACTTTTGCCATTTGTGCCTGGTCTAGCTAGATTCCCTAGTTTGAAAAAGTAGTCTTCCATTAAAACCCAACTCGGCGCAAAACAAAACGCCTACATCTCCATTTTTAATTAAAGAAAGTTACCGACAATTCTCAGAAATCCATTTCTTGTCACAGAGGAAACCAATTCTAACATTCTGTTTAAAACTTAGTCTTAGGTAAGAAACCAAAGCCAGTATCTGTCCAGACAAGAGCTGACATGCTACAATTATCTGGGGCTGAAGAGGAAGGCAGCAGTAGTAGAGCAGAGAAATTTTTACTTGCAATGGTGAAGTAGTAAAACAAGTATTTTGCTGACACAAACTGGTCACATATTTCAGTCTTCAAACTGGATTTTCCTATTAAAAAAAGGAAGTCACTCCCCTCACTCCCCCCTCCCAAAGGTGGCTCATATACAAGCTTTAAAAATCTAAATGCCAAATTTTAAGCAAGAAACTGCCCCTGTTCTATAAAAAAAGGTAATTTTCCACATCACCAGTTGAGTGCTTCTCCTGTCCATCAAGTCTAACTCCATCATATCAAGGTAAAAATCAAATCCTATCACTGAGTAATCTACCTGATAGATTCCATGTTTGCTATTGCTTGAATACCACCAACCATTCCAAACCAGAAGGATTAAACTAAAAACTGTGAGAGAAGTCTCTCAACATGAACAAACACAAAGAATGACGAAGCTAGATGTGGTTACCCTAGAAATTATTAGCCTCCGTGAATTCTGGAATTTTTTGTTTGCTGCAGCTAACAGCAGGTGAAATGCAAAGTGCAATCCAGATTCAGGGGATGCACAACACAGCAAGCAGCCACATTCTCTTTCCTAGTACTGAGAAGCCGCCAGCTGAGGTTAAAATGTGCTACAGAAGAGCACAGACACACTTTCACCACTGCTTCATCAGCCACAATCAGAATTACAACCATTCTGATTTATACTACCACCAAAACCCCATGCAGCAGACCAACTGCCAAGCAATTGCCATTCAGCCTCTTACAAACCCTACTGGTTGGTCAAAGCTAATCCAGCGATACAGCGGCTGCATTTCAGAAGCTGGTTTTGTATCCTACACAATGCTTCTGTCAACACTTCAGAGACCCCAAACCTGATTAATTACATTTGCCTGGGACCCTCCATCCACCCAGAATATTGTTGAAAGCTGCTGAAGCAGGACAACAGTTGCACCCTCCTTCACACCAGGCGTAAGCCAAACTTGTCATTTACTGTTTAAAGTGCCATTAACTGGCCAGATTTACAGCTCCTAACCAGCCACTCCAGGACAGCTCTTTGCAATAACTTCTATTAATCACTGCAGTTTGCCCCAAGTCACATGGAAACTTGCAGTCTTCTGCTCCTTTCAGCCTGGGTTACACAGATAACATTTCATCCCAAAAGACTACCTCTCTGCTCTCAACCACAAGATGCTTCAAAGCCCTTACAAGGACCGGAAATTCCTGCAGCAGCAGGAATTATGCTATTATTCCAGTCATTTATGTATAGAAATTGAATTTTCAGATGTTAAAAAACCTGAAAACTAACAAGCAAAAAATAAACCACACACCAAAAAAAGCCCAAAACAAAACCCAAACCAAACAAAAACTTTTCAAATGTGACCTTCAGCATTAAGTGGGTGGCTTAGAAGAAAATTCACTACTACTAGTTTCTACACCTGGTCATTCACCAGTCCATGAATCCTGGAACGTTATCCTTTAAGCAACAATTTACACAGTGACTGCATGCTACATTCTTCTTTACAGACACGTATCACCAGCAATAGAATGGATCTACCAGTGTGACTGCAATTTCAAAAAGGAAGTGAAAATTATAAGATGCCCTTCAAAGGTCTTCAAAAGTCATCTCCAAAGAAGTAAGAGAAGTGACCAGGACAAAGCTGGAGATGAGTCAAGTCAGGCAGTCATCATCATTGCTACTTAAACTCAAGGAAATCTTCCCATCAAGTCTTTCAGGGGGGCAATGGGTAAGGCTGTCATCCCAAACATTTACCAGCAAAGATACAGGAAAAAAGTTGCTTAAGAGATACAAATTACATACGCATCCCAGTGAAATAAATTGCATCCCACTTTCTAACAAATTAACAGATTAATCCTTTACACTTCCAGACAGACAGCTCATTATCCATGTAAAAATCTCTTTCTCTCACGGCTTATTTCAAGTCACATCTGGCCTATATTATCAACACAATCAAGACTCTGCAGGCCAGGTTATCTACACAAAAGGCAATTATCTCTTGTTTTATTTAATTTTATTCATGCCTTATTAGTTAGCTGTTACCTTAATGCCTGCCAAATGGCCTTCCCCACCAGTTTTCTGAGGCTGCAGAAAGTTGTGTGGAACACATTTAATTTGAACATTGGACTAAAAATAAAAAGCGTCTGAGATACCAAAGTCTCCTAATGCAATCATCAAGAAGGACAAACTTCATGCGTTTACTTCCCTTCCCTCTCATTCTGACTGATTAATGATGACCGTATGTTTAAAATTGCTGCTCGGGTCAAACCCTTCTGAAGGCCTGGCTGGTCTATAAAGCACCAAGGTTAATCTTCAACAGATTCCATTACAGTCCGTTCAGCTATTCTAGCAATGCTGTTTGAACATGCTTCCTCCACAGAGCAGGTCTTTTTCCAAGGTGGTGTTGACTGTTTTGTTATTTTGAGAAAGCAGAGTATGTCCTTTTCTTCAGCCCCAGTACTCAACTGCTCTCATTCTGGACAATATGGAGCCCAATGCAGGCTTTACCCACTCCAAGAACACAGCATTACAGTCACTAAGCACAGTGACAAGCAGGCTTCTATGTTGCTGGTGTCAAGCTCCAGTCATCCTTGCTCACCACATTTTTTCACTTAGCAGCCAAAAGAGGCTAGTAAGGAGAGGTGATGAGTTAACACATTATTGTAAACAGTTGCCAAAACAGTTTTTCATTAGCCAGCCTTTAAATGTATCTCACTTGGCTAGCAGGCAGCATACTAAAATACTCTGGACCATGACCTTTCTGCTTCAGAACGCCAGCCCCAAGAATGAAACAGTATTCTAGTACTGACGCCAATCGGAAGCAAGACCTTTTTTCTAAACAGGAGCAAGCAAGCACAGTCTCAGAGGTCAGTCCCTAGGGCTCCTCAACTGCTTGCTGCTCTCATCATGAGGCTGAGAGCTTTGCAAGAAGCAATCAGCAAAATTTGTACATACTTAGCCACTTTACATCTACGGCAGTGGAGAAACTCTTGGCTAGTTGCAGAACATCTCCAAAGAAACTTTTTTGTAACAGCTAAAAACCCCCAACCAAACAACATTAAAGCAAGCTGACAGTTATCTCCACTAAAACATTTAACATTTTTCTTTATTTTTCTTAACACCAGATCACAGTCCAGCCATTTCTGGTATCTAAAGTGTGTTAAACACAGTAAATGTGCTAAGTCATGAAAATGACTCTGACAACCCTTCTCCCTGCCCCATACTTTTGCATCAATACACAAAATGCCCACAGGAAAAGCATCCTTGAAGTTATTCATAGTGTTCCCAGCTGTGATGGAAAGGAACAGTAAGATCCAGGTTCTGAATATACTGCATAGCCGCACTGTGTGAGGATGTTTATTATACTGACATAACTTAGCATGACAAAAGTTAACAAAACTGCTTTGTAGACCAAAAAAAAAGCTATGTAATCAGAATGACTTCTGCACATCTAACAATCCATATCAGAAGTTTATATAAACACAGTGATGGTGGTTAGGGAACAGTTCTTATTCATAACTAGCACGGACGTGCAGACAGATGTAAACGGCACAGGTAAGCTTGAGGAGCACAGAGACTAGCTTTGGGGAATCCTACTGTGATGAAATAAGCTCTCGAGATTCTGCCCAGCCTTTGCAGCTGTCTGGTCCACCTCCCTCCAAAATCATCTAATCCTATGGCAGACTTAAACAAAGGAAACATACGGCCACTCCACAGCCACCTCAGTATGAAGTCCAGAAGATGACAAAAAGGCACAACCCCTGAGCATTATCCCTATGATGACATAATCTTTTTAAATGGATTAATTACAAAACTTCACCCTGCCAGCATAGCATTTTGCTCAACAGAATGATTTACAATATTGTATAAAACACCACTAGCTCTCCAGGGAGCAAATCACTGCCAGTCACTCCTAAAGAAAGGGGATACCTACTCTTCATTCATATCCCAAAGATCAGAATTACATCTCCTAGCTTTTTCAAAGCTGAGTTGCACATAACTGTATAAAACTAAACTAAATATAGCTTCAAGAGAATTTAACACTGGGGACTCCGTTACTTCATCAGAACAGGAAAGGCTCAAAATTAAGCATTTTGCTGTCTCACCAGAGAAGACTGGTGCTGAATGAGTAAATGTGGTATGTCCAGCTATAACAGCTTTTCAGCCTTGAGTCCTACACCCAGGAAGCATCCAGGACAAGATTCAGGACATAGCTCCGCAGCTGAGGACAACAGCCACCCTGTGAAGCCAGCCCACTCAAAGACACAGAGATACACAATTTCTACCATGCATTCCCTGTGTAGTGCCAAGGGTTAATATTCAGATGGCAAGTTCAGTCCCAAAGAGACACATGTCTGAATTGAATTTAGGTTTGGAAGGCTTGTGCTGAGCTTTATGTGCCTCTGAATCCTGGGGTCACTCTTGCTCACTAAACACCGATATTTGTATGAATAAAAATGAAGGGATTTAACAAATCTTGTTCCTGCACACAGTTGTCAAAAAATCTGACCTTTAGAACAGGAAAAAGAGGGGGGATTTAAAGGTTTAAAGAAGAGGCAGTGGATGCCTGATATATAACAAACCTTTGAAAAATTACGAAGCAGTGAAAATCCCCTACAGGTCCCAATAAAATGTGTCCAATTTGCATTCCTGCAAGCCTTCCATACACACCACTCTGCTCCTGTGTGTACAGAGGCAAACAAATCCCTTGGAATAATGCAACTGGGACCTGAATCTGATCTCCAATATATTATTGCTCCAGAGCTCCATTCCAACCTTCACAAACGGCTTTTTTTGTTCCAGATAACTAAATCAAAGCAGTCCTGAAAAGCTTTCAAAGCAAGGAATGTGAGGAATGGTTTAATGAATGTTACAACTCAACCTATTACAGACTACAGAGCATTACAGAAGATGATAGGGGAAGGGGGAGGAAGCACGTATGACACTCCATGCCTGGAAGTCTCATAAATTCAAATCCAGAAGCACCTGCCTTTCTAAGCCCCTTTATATTAAGCCCAACAAAAACTCAGTGCTGACTGTGCAAAGGGACAAAAAGAATGGAAAGTGAGAACTGTGTCAGGCAAATACAGGGTGTTTCCTATTGAAAAGTTACAATAGTTGCAAGCTTGATATGGAAGATTACAGTCTTAATGGGCTTACAAGGGAACAGACAGCAAAAAAGTGGCATAAATAGAAAGTAAAAGGTGAAAATGGAGCATGAGTCATGGAAGACATAGCTAAAATAAATTTTGGAAAAGCACTTGTTAGTGTATTACAAGAAACTCAGGCAGCTGCTGCAGATACAAAACCTCAGCTATGCATGCACAGAGTACACCTGAAAGGTCTATGTTCTGATTCCAAGTTTTGCCTTGCTTTCACTGTTTTTGCTATCTCTGAGCATAAGTGATTCTTCTCTCAAAACCAAAAATAAGGTTGCAGCATAAATATTTTACAGCAGTCTGTTGTAGCTAAGAAAGTTCTGTGCAGTTGCAGTTCGTGGGCTCAGACTGAAAGCTAATACTTCAGCTGACTTTCATAAAGCTGAATTTCAGCTTATACATGAAGTTCTCTCACAAATGCAATGATTATCTCCTTTCCCATGAAGTTCAAGAGTAGGTCAAGAACAAAGTAACTATGACCCCACTTAGATTCTATATACCCACACGTACCTGTTTGCTCCTTTCATCATCTTACTTTGTGCTTTATTGTCCAGAATTAAAAACAGTAAAACAGTTTGAATATTTGAAGCGAAGCAACTATCATCTTCACACGACTGAACAGCTGAGATTATCAGAACAGGTTAATAATTCAGCTTGAATATCATAAGCTTTCATTATTACCAATATTTATATTGGTAATATGATACATAATGCATATGAATCAATATTCCAATATTGCAACAGACAGTTGCAACTGACTGTTACAGAATGCAAAAGAGTAATAATTACAGAGATTAGAAGCCTCCTATTTACAAGACACCTACCAACACAGCTAGATCACAGTTATGTGCAATTCTATGGCTATCCTGAACAAATCATCATGCAGACACATCCAGAGCAAAGTCATTCATATTGTGGAACTGTGGTCCAAGAATAAATCCCTGTATAAAAAGACTCCTGTAGAAGAGTTTTAACTGCTGTAATCCCTTTCCTCACAGCAGCAGGTACATGAACTTCTGTAATTGTTCAAGAAATGCAGTCTCTGAGCATTTTTCTCAATCAAGTTTTCATCAAATTATTACTGAATCTTCCTCTCTTTCCTTTCCTTCCAGTTTAATCTGCACTAGTTTTCTACTGTTATTCCTCCTGCTTCAATTTCTAATCTACATTTGGTTCCCCTACAATGTTGCAGAGCACAAGGTGCAAGAGATATGTAATGACAAAAATAAGCAACAGAAACCTATACATTTTCTACAGCTTTAAAGACATTTAGTCATCTTGCTCATTAACATCAAAGAAAATGGCTTACTTTCCATGCATTATGAATTCTTGACCTTTCTGTTCACATTTCTTCACATTCCAAAACAGTGTTTGTGGGAAATTTAAACTCTGCTAATACACTGATACCCCATTACTTCTGCTTATTCAAACTAACATCCCTCCTGTATGCCTCTCCATACTACTCCATATTCTACTGTACTTAATACTTTACAATTTCAAAGCCCTTTACAAATATCCTCCTTGTGTTCTGGTCTTCCTAGATTTCTTTCAAGTTTAAGTAGCTGCAATTCTTTTTAATACCACAGTGATTCTTTTAATGCACTGTAAATAATCTCAGCTTCTTGCCTTTAGTTCATAGCAGAACCCTGCCATTTAGAAAAAAAACTGTTGGTGAAATGAACAACATCCTTCTATTAAATGCAAAGATAATATATTCTTAATATATGTTATGCTTGATTTCTTTTACTAGATACCTGATAAATAAGTAGTTCGTTGCCATACATACTGACAGTTGATGCACAGAAACACGAACAACAGTTTACAGTACCAGATGATCAGACAGGTGTCCTTAATGTGAAATATCACCTGCAACATGAAGTTCAGCCCCTTCACTTTAATTCCAGGGTGAGCCAGACAAAGCGAAAATAAAATGGAATAAAGAGCTAGATTAAAAGGGCTTTGAGGAACAGTTCTAGGCAGTTTGAAGAGAAACAGATTTGTAAGGTGTCAGACTTCAAACCTCAATTCCTGGAAGCCAGAACACCTGGGATAAGCAGCATGCATGCAGCCAATAGTGAAACAGTAAGATGTTACAGGCTTTTATATTTTTGTGTGTGTGTTTCTGTTCTTGTTGTTTATTTTTTAAATGTAACATTCCTTACGCTGAGGTTTACACTGCAAAAGGCCTTGGCAAGTCAGGTGTGCTATGCAACACAGCTAGTAAATGGAGTAGTAAGTCTTGAGTTGGCTCTGTGAATGAGAAATGGTGAGGTTTTATTCCTGTGTAAATCATGACAAGCAGCAGAGTATTTGGGCCTGGTGCAATCAGAAGAAATAATGAAGTAACCCCTAAGGGATTACAGATATTTCTGAAGAACATTTTACACTGACAGAATAGTTTTCTCTATTTAGTCATGCAGGTTTTACTCTAAAAGCACACAAATCCAAATTTTATCCTACTGCTTGTAACTATAGAAAGTTTTTTTACTGCCTCTAGTCTGAATCAGTTGCACTCTACTGCAAACTAAGCTTTTCCTATGCACCAAACAAAATTCCAACATTAGTTTAGCTCTTCAGACTTCTGAGGACAAAAATTGAAGCTTATTATATGAAAGTTTGTGGGGCAGATTTTAGAACAGACTCATTGCTCAATGAAAACATTAGCACCCACATAACACTTTTTACAACTACAGTTATTTACCCCCAATGCCCTTGGGACACAAATTCTCTGCCTCCACATTCCTGTGGTATGCTGGGCACCTGTTGGTTGCTAGCCCCACCCCAGACACCGCCACATCACAGGGCAGCAGACAGCCCTGACTAGGGTGTAAAGCACCTATCAGGACAAGCTACAGAGTCAGAAACTAACCTCTGGCAGCTACCATGCACAAAGCTCTCAGGGGTTCCATCCTCCATGAATTCTTGGGCAAGCAGATATAAAGAAAACCAGCTCACTGAATGAAGAATATGCTGCAAATGGTACAGATGAAGCTATTTAATGTTTTATGGAAAGGGAGAAAGTGTAGTCAGCTATTACTAATGTTTAAGTAGGATCTGGGGTTGGTTTGGGTTTTTTCTCCTCCAATCTGTAGTTATCTCTAACTTCCCTTGATAAACTTCAGAAAGTTTGTAATTTACTGTTTCATTTTCCACTGCTTGCATATGTTATGATTTTAACTGTCATTGCCCATGATTATGTCTTTCTATATAAAATACAGCCTCACTTCTTATGCTTGCATAGATTTCTGTAAGCCACTCTGTAACACCATTGGTTCAATTTTCTGCACAGTGTAATCTGTGTTGATATACGACCAATATCACAATGGCTCAAGAAGCTTTGCGCCTTTGCCAATGAGCTTTTGCTGGAGGAAAGCCTTATAATTGGCCTTTTCTTCCCTATATCAACTGCCAACAAAAGATAAGAATTTTAGAATATGGCTTTTCAGCCCATTTTTGGCAGGGGTAGGTGTGGTGTCATGGTACTCTATTTGGCTTTGGGATTTTCTGTTTGTTTGCTGGAACCGTATGGGCTAGAAACAATTTTGCACCTAAGCAAAAGTCAGGGTTCTTCAGTATTACCACACCCTTAGACACTGGAAATTACTTTCCACATCTGATGCCCCTGCCTATTTTCAAAAAGCGCTTAAACTAGAACAAAGTGTCTGCCACTACTATTTCAACACCATCGGATAATATTGGTATCAGTTCTCTGGCTACTCCTACTGATTCTACCATTTCTGGTACCACTCTCACTGTAAGAACACATGACAAGAGAACACAGCAAGTATGTCAGATCTGGCAGGTACCTGAGTTGCACTGAAAGAAATAGGCAAGTCTCAAAAATATACAAAATGGTTATTCAGGCAACAGACAGACAGCACTTCCTTTCCCAGAACAATGTGTCTCCTGCCCTCACAACCCATTCCTGCTATATTTACCCGACCAAATTTTGCCAGTGATATATTTCCAGATGCACTTGAGCCACACGTCCCTGTCAGTCACCCCAAGCACAGAGGAATCTGAGCAGAGAACAGCTCCTAGAAATCACTACATGTTAATCCATGCTTCCTCTCTTGCTTGCCTGTAGAGTTAAAGGAGACAAAATGTGTAAAGCATTATTCTCAGCTTATTTTGGAAGCAGTTGTGGGGCATGGAGAGGTACTTCATTTGATACAACTGTTTACTTCAACTACTTTCTTTATGGCTGAGAGACACCTGCAGAGTAAAACCAATTAAATATCTGAAACACGCAGCTAAAAATAAATGGCTGTTTCAACCAATTAACACTGGGTATCTAGAAAGAAACTGTAAGGCTGTGTAAAAAAGGCGAGATGCTAAACAACGAGCTTGCAGCTCTCATCTGCTATAAGAGAGCCAATTCCTCATCCTGGAAATAAAAAAGTGTGCTATCTTTGCTGGAGAAAAACATCACATATAAAGCAAGGAAAAATCAGTTCTAGATTTCAGATTGTTCAACTGGAGAATGCTGACCAGCTAAAATGAAAAATGTGTTAAGTTTGTGGAGCAATAACAATAGGATCTCTAATGAAAAGCTAGCTTTTTTTTCTTCTGAGCTGAGGCACTTTACTATTTTAACAGTTGTATTCTTCCTCTGATCCCATGCTATCTCTTCCAACACTAACTGCCCAGCTAGGTTTTTATTTTCATAACTTTCTAAAACACTTAACACCTGACTTCTAATAATTAGAATCATAGAATAGTTAGGGTTGGAAAGGACCTTAAGATCATCTAGTTCCAAACTCCCTGCCATGGGCAGGGACACCTCACACTAAACCATGCCACCCAAGGCCTCATCCAACCTGGCCTTGAACACCACCAAGGATGGAGCATTCACAGCCTCCCTGGGCAACCCATTCCAGTGCCTCACCACCCTCACAGTAAAGAATTTCTTCCTTAGATCCAATCTAAACTTCCCCTGTTTAAGTTTGAACCCGTTACCCCTTGTCCTGTCACTACAGTCCCTGATGAAGAGTCCCTCCACAGCATCCTTGTAGGCCCCCTTCAGATACTGGAAGGCTGCTATGAGGTCTCCACGCAGCCTTCTCTTCTCCAGGCTGAACAGCCCCAACTTTCTCAGCCTGTCTCCATATGGGAGGTGCTCCAGTCCCCTGATCATCCTCGTGGCCCTCCTCTGGACTTGTTCCAACAGTTCCATGTCCTTTTTATGTTGAGGACACCAGAACTGCACACAATACTCCAAGTGAGGTCTCACAAGAGCAGAGCAGAGGGGCAGGATCACCTCCTTCAACCTGCTGGTCACGCTGCTCTTGATGCAGCCCAGGATACGGTTGGCTTTCTGGGCTGCGAGCGCACACTGAAGCCGGCTCATGTTCATTTTCTCATGACCAATTACCTTGGCTCTTGGTGAATTTTAAGTTCCACAAGATCCTTTGAGCAAAGAACCGCACTCTCTTACTCACCTCCATATGTTAAAAAAGATGCTCTTCATAGCTTATACCTCAATATGGCTTTGATTCCAAAGAACACTTTATGAGACTGCAGCAATGGGAGGTGGGAGAGGGGGGTGTGTGGAGGGAGGGAAAGGGAAGGAAACACCCAACCCACAAATAAAACAACAAAACCCACAAACCACAAAACACTAAAGTCACCTCTCAGGATTTTATTAGCAAGAAGACTTTATCGTCACTTTGCTCCCTCCTCCCCTTTTCTGCAAAATGCAGACAGGCAGTTTCAACCTTTCCACCATATATTTAACTGGCTTAACAGAGGGTCCTAACATATCACAAATATGCTTTTTAAATAAAAAGCACAAGTTGAAATAAACTGTGGATATATAAAACTCATTGCCAAGCAAGTTTTATTAGAAGTTTTAGATTATTTATTTGTATTATAGAAGTGCAATTAAAAACCACTACAGCCTTCTTCTAATACCAGATTCACATAACAAGACCTCTTCTGCTAGCTGAATGCAGGTAGAGGTTCCTCAGATTGACTTTTCCACTTTTGACTTATTCTTCTAAAACAACCAACCAACCACCACCTAGGTTTGTATTCAAAACTACTACTGCTTAATGACAAGAACATCCTTTAGAACAGCCTGGATTAGCAAAAATGTTTTAAAATTTTGAACTTTCAAGATTATAGTAACAATGGAGAGATTACTCCTGTCTCCTTAAACCAGCATGTGCAGTTTTTCTGGTAGCCTTTCCTTTTCAAATCTGTAACACTGGACACTTTTCAAGCATCCAACTGGCACATCTTATGAGTGCACAAGAAAGAAAACGAGCATCTTGCAGGTGGCACTGAAAGATGTTTGAAAAAACGTACTGGATGGTGCTGAGTAGGATCAAGTGAAATGTGGGCAAAATATGAACTGCATATTAGAGTTTATTGGCAGCCTCATACAGCTGCTCAAATTCAGGCATCTAATACGGGGATGTGAACAGCTGGTACCATCACCTGCTGTTTCTGCAGAGTGAAAGCAAGTGTGTGACCTTCCGCTGCAGCACATGGGTCTTGTGCATGTGAACAAGTACCAGCATGGGTTGCAAAATTCAACAGCGTTAAGAACTACCATCCAAAGAGAAACTACAATTCAAAGCCAGGTGAATGAGAATGAGCTTCACTTTCAGATTGTTAATGGATTGTCAGTAAAAGTGGGAGGGGGGGAAAAAGGTTTGCAAAATTTAAGTTGATGCTGCCTCTGACACAAAGCTTTAATAGTCAATTAACAATCAACCATTAAATTGAGCATTCCAGGATGCCTACAATAGTCTCTTCCCCCTCCCCTTATCTGAATATATTTCTTCAGCCATTTCTTTTTCTCTGAAAAAATCTTTTAATTGTTGAACTACCATTCAGCTACTCTAACAGAGTTTATTGTTTTCTACAATGTCTGAATCTTTTCATTTCTTCCTCCTCTGTGTTTCCAGACCTCTTAGCAAAGCCCTTTCCCCAAGAAAATGTTACTTTTTTGTTTACCAGACATGGATATTTCTTCCTTTATGTTCTTAATGAAGCAGGAGCCTTGATGATGAAAGCGTCCAGACTCCTGTATCACACAAAGTCATAAGCTTTCAGAAAAGTTTGTTGTTTAAAACTTATCTCTTCGCCAAACCAAATCCTAGTTTTCCTACAAGATCGTGGTAGTCCTGCTTCAAGTGAAAAAGTCTCTTCCTGTTGACAATATTTTAACAGACTGGTAAATATTTGAGCAAACATATTTCCTACACTTTTGTATTCATCATCAACAATGCCACCAAAGTAAATATTGCTAGGACTCTGTTCTCCCCACTCCCTGTACTAGCCTGATCACTTCACATCTGAAGTGCTAATTTCATCCTGAGGTGGAATATATTTAAGACAGAGAAAGCACAGAAGTAAAATTTGACAGCACTCATTAGATCTTAAGTCTGACTGAATATATTTGCACTTCAGACACTTGAAAACCCAAATGTTTTAACTAAGGGCTGAAATGCAAAGGAAAACATAGTATTTCTGAGCAACAAATGTGAAAACCTCAGACAGAAGTGAAAACCAGCTAATGATGGCTCCTTCCATGCTGCCATCTTAGTTATTACAGAACTATTATAAGCCACTATAAATTGTTTAATCCATCTTTGAAGAACATCCAAGTTCCTAAGTGCAGTAACTAAAGATGCTTACATAAGCAGCCATATTTTGCCACTGTCACTTGCTTTATTTCTAGAATATCTCCCTCTCCCCCCGGCTATACCCAGATCTAATAGACTGTTCTCCTTCAGTATGCCATGATCAAAATAACAACCACATCTTTATTTATTTCAACAATGCATCATATTTACAATTTGCCACCTAAATTATTTAAGCAGTTAATCAAAAGGTAAATGGAATCTAATTCAGCAACATCTTGGCAGACTTCGCCCGTGAACCAAGAAAAATTACAAAGACACATTTTAATAAAAAAATCTTCCTCCCAGAATTAAATTAAATCAAGAGTGAACAGCTTTGTTTTGAAGTCTCTCACCCAAGTAGCACTCATCAAGGTTTACAGTTATGCAAGCATTCAGACTCCTGCACCAAACAATGACAGCATACACTTTCTGAAAGTCTGCTGTGATTATAACTTACTGTTTCAATATGGCTAGGAGTAATTTTCAGCTTACTGCTACAAGAACAGATCTGGAAATTAAAGCTTCCAAAGTGCTTGTATTAGGGTATAGATAAAGGACCAAACAAATTACCACCGTCACTGAAGAATTTAACATATTCAGCTAACAAGCATTAATCAAGTGCACTCCTTCAGTATTATAATTGTGTAATTGTGATTACACTGCAAAATACATTAGCATAAGCTGTCATGGAAACTGTATTAATTTTAACAGGATAGCTAAAGCCAACATCACCCCAAACTTCAGTTATATTGCATATACGTGCAAGCTCTCATATAACATGCTTTACTTTTACATTTCTACCCATCTCACATCAACTTTTTTGTCATGTCACATTGTTCCTCAACTGTCATGTAACTATGTACCTCCTCTTTCTTTCACAACATGCCTGAATACAAAGTAGTTTGAACTCACGAGTTTTAACTTCACAACTGAACCATGCAAAGAGTACAACAGACACACTCATTTAATGAAATTCAAGTGATAAGGAGTCTATGTCTATTCATGCCCTTAAACTAAAGAGGAAATGTCCAAATAGAGTTAGGAGTTCAAAACAAGAACAGGTTGCTTGAACATTTCAGGTGGCATTTCCAAGTCACATGGATACAGTACACCATACAATACTAATGTAGATCTATGGATTTTCTACAATGACTAGCTGATACACGCTCCTTCTCAAGATGGGTTTTATTTCCTACAATTTTGTGATGACATGTACTGATTCACTGTCCCTAGAAGACTTACATATATTTAGCTCACTCACGATTTAGTCTTCATTACTCTATTAACAAATTCACAGATTTCCATTCACTCCCAAACATTTTCCCCAGCAAGTATCTGTTGATACCACCAATACTGGAAGGAATGCACTTCAGATTCATCCATGATATGACATTTCCATCTCTTTCACCGCAGAATCCACTGTATCATAAGACCTCAGAACCTACCTTTAAGTTACTGTATTATAGGCTTATAATATATAATATATATAATATTTTTTCTATATTATATAATATATAATATAGTAGGCAATATATACCAAAATTTCTTTTTTTGTAGCATTTAAAAGTGCTGTAAAGCAAGTTAAAATCATGTCATCTGAAAGATTATATTAGTTTTTATAGGACTGCATGCAGCTGTAACTTAGAATCATAGAATCATAGAATCATAGAATAGTTAGGGTTGGAAAGGACCTTAAGATCATCTAGTTCCAACCCCCCTGCCATGGGCAGGCACACCTCACACTAAACCATGTCACCCAAGGCTCTGTCCAACTTCCCGTAAGTAAGCTCTTTCCTGGACAAGTATGTTGCATTGTATCATTTTCTAAAGGCAAATTACAAAACCAAGATCATGACTATCCATATAATTTTTTTTTTTTTTTAAGAACTTACAATGAGGAGGTCCATAATGTGCTGTAAGAGTTTTCTTCCTGATTGAAAGAGTCCCCTTAAGCAAAAATCTATCCCACAACACTCAGAGAGCAGCTAAGCTAGGTAGAGTTACCTTAAAAAAATAAAAAAAGTTCTTGCAAGTCTACCTCAAATGGGCAAGCCATCAACTGCACATCCCTCATTATTAATGCTCCCTAACCAATCAACTTGCTATATTAATAACAATGTTCTTCATCATTCTGCTGCTTTTATACTTACCTTTAAATCACTCCCATTCTACCTCTCTTCTTGACAGTTTTTTTTCTTCCACACTAATTATCAAAACACCTTACCACACATCCCTGCACTGTTCTTGAAATTTTGCCAAATTTCAAACCTCTCCTTCAAACTCACATCTTGCCATAAACTGTATTAGGGATCCGGCAACAACAGCTTGTTTGAAGAACAAATGGAGGTAGTGATCAAGAAAAACTCTCAAGTGTTTAACAACTTTGTACGCTTAATGACTTATCTCTGCTTCTACTTTCTTAAGCTACAAACTTTTTGAGGTGAGGAATGCTTCAGTGCGCTTGTTGTGTATGTATGACCAATGCTTCTTGGCAGTCCTACTGCATATTATGCAACTATATAAAAATGCACCTGCACTTTCTGACACAAGTTACTGCTTCTTTGAAGTAAATCACCTTTGAGACATTGTTTTTAATAGGTTAGATGGCAGCTGTATAGCAAGGACAGAAGACAGTTAAAAGAAGAAAAGGTGATAGAAGAGCTATACATTTAATATATAAAACTTTTACTGGAATTCAGCAATTTTAAATAACTCCTACTTCAAGAGGGTTTTTACTATAATGCAAATAGCGTTAACGTCTCTTAATTGGCCACAATTCCTTTTAACTAGTCCTAATCAAAACAAAGACATCATCTTCAAAAAAAATCTGGAATAAAACCTCCATGGATGATTTAAAAGGAACCTTAACTTCAACAGAGCATCTGGTACTGCCTTTCTACCAAATCAAACTGCAATTTATTGCCTTCTAATGTATGTACATTAGGCCATTTCCTTTATGGCTCCACTTCACACAGAAGCAGTAACTGAAGGAAATAATGGAGTGCCCAACAAGTGGGAAAGTAATTGCTCAACAAGCGTGGAACAAGAGAGAGTCAGTTGCGCACCATGCACATGTGGCAGCTCTTCAGAGCCCAGCCCTGCAGTGGTAACAGAAGGCTGGTGTTAGAGAACAAGCCCACTGTGGGAACTCTGCCAACCAACAGCCAGGAGTGCTTGTCCATCTAAATCCTTGGGTCCTTAAGGATTAGGGGTCAGGAAACGATTCCTTCCAACAGCACCACCTCCTGCCTGTACCTGCCAGCCATTAGCCAAGCACACATGGAAGACTGTTAAGGTCAAAACCTAGTCTTACACTGCACCCAAAGAACTGTATTAAAAGGATGCTTAGGTGGTACCGCAACGGTGGTGATGCCAGACTGCAGAAGTGCCAGTTCAGACATCCTGATGTTAAGAGAAATACTGGAATACCTTGTGTGAAGACCATCTTACTGGGTTGGTTGGTTTTTTTTTTTCCTCTAGATATTCTCAGAGTCACTCCACTTCTTTTGAATTTATTAAGTTTCCTATTACTCATAAACACAAAATAGAAGACAAACACAAGAGCTATAAAGTTATCACGTTCAGGATGCTACACAACCGCAGTTTAGCCCTTTCTGCACATTCAGTCATAGCTACATCATCTCCCAGTTACAAGCTTCCCATTGTCAGGAGTCCCAGTTTCACGCAGTAACCTATGTTGAAGGGTTCAGTTGAAGGCAACAATCAACTAGAGTTCAGAGTCCATCCATACCTCATTCCTTGAGCACTCTGCATAAGTGCAACAGAAAAGCCTTGGAAAAAGTTATGGTGGTTATCTGGGTGCATATAAGGCTCCACAAACACTGAGTTATTCTTCATCAAGCACATCCAGAAAACATATTAAATCTTAAATGAAATTGTGACAATTTAGGTATTAGCTTTGGGCTTGAGAAATTCACACACAAGGTCTCCCAGTGCAGCTACATTCTTAGAGCACATCAGTGTCACTCCAGGAAAATTGCTAAGCAAGTAAAGCACAAAACTAGCAACCACCTGGTTAAAGACTAGTTTATTATTTCTCCAGTAACACCATGAAAACCTTTGACAAAAATATCAATAGAAACCTATTATCTGAGGGAAATTCAAAGACCTCAGCCATAAGACAGTAATTCGACTCATTTGATGCTACAATGACATTAAAAAGAAGATTAATTTCTCTCAAAAAGAGTATCTGGAACTACCTGCAGCTTCTCTTGGAAGGATGTCTGCATTCATGAAGACTAGTGCCTTGCTTTTAAAATGACAACTTTTACTGCATTGTTTGAACACAATTCGCAAAACTCAAGATTGGATTCAGCCTGCAAGCAAAGTGTCAAATTAAAGTTGTCACCTTAATCTTCATACTTCTTACAGTAAGAAGGTGACAGAAAATATTCAGAGAAATTATTTACCACTTCTGTACACTGCATCAAGTCATCCAATGTGGACTAAAGTCACACTGCCATCCACCAGAGTGAGGCTGAGTTTAAGTTATTGAAGAAACCTTACTCTATCAATTGCCTGACCTTTCTTACACCCTTTCCATCCTTAAAAATTTTATAGAGAATGCAATAACAGCTAAATGTTAGCCTGAGTTATTTGGCCTTCCAAACCAGCAAGTATAACATGCATGGATAACTGCTATTTGCAAGTATATGAATAAATAGTTTTGGGGGTTTTGTTGTTGTTTAGTTTTTTTAAATTATCACAGGAACAGACATCATCTACACCACCAGTGAGTTTTCTAGATCTTTTATATGAAACTGATACGCAGCAGAAAAAAAGCTTAGGTAATTTTCGTTCAAGGCCAGGCTGGACAGAGACTTGAGCAACCTGGTCTAGTAGGACATGTCCCTGCTCATGGCAAGGTGGTTAGAACTAGATGATCTTAAGGTCCTTTCCAACCCAAACCATTCTGTGTATCTATGATTTTTATTTTTTTTAATGTCTGCTCTGGGTAACATTGCAATCCTTCAAGGCAAACAAAGGAAGAAGCATTATAGAATGGTTTGGGTTGGAAAGGACCACAGCTTAGAGTTCATCAGTATTTCTTGTCTGCTTCTAAGTCCAGGCATTTCCTGCAGAAACTTAAGATATAAATAATAATTAAAATGTGATATTGCTCTCATCTGCAAAGTGCAAAATAACACGCATTGCGACACGACATTATTCTCACACCTCTTTAAGAAAAAACATTACTTTTTTACGATCTCTTAAGTAGACCACAATGAATATGTCATACTCTATTCAATAGCACTGCAATAGCACTGAGATCAGGCCACTCATCTGTATTTACTACTGATTCACCACTTTTCAAAACTAGGTCTTTCAGAAAAAGTTCTGACATTAACCCCAAATCAGGATAAAATTCCCATATTGTTTTACATGAATGTCAGATTTTCCCTAAAACCTGAGTTTCCAGAGCTTAGACATAAGAAAATGAGTGTGCAATCAAATCTACATATGAGAAAACTGATGGCTACAGTAACAAGTATATTAAGTCTGTATACTGGGCAAAGGTTCTCTTACAGTTACAGTCATTTGACCTTTAGCCAGCTCTTAATGCCCCAGCCAACCCTCTAAAGATGGAGATTTGCAGCAGCTTCTTGTCTGAAATAAGCCATGAGAAGATTCTTCTGAACCCACTGTACAAGCATTCATTTAAAATGTCATGAATGTGCATGAAATCAGAGTGCTTCTAACAGCTTACTTTGCAGCTTCTGTTTAAATGCACTAACTCTGAACCACCAGAGGATAAAAGGACTCAAACTTTCCAGTCTGGCACTCATGGACCTAAAATATACACAAGCACCTCTTCACAGGTGTGTTTACCTAGTTTAAACCTTATTTAAATAGACTCTCGATGCACACACTTTCCACAAACACCTGCTTCTCCCACTGCAGTACTGACTTGTACAGGGCAGTTGTATTTAGTCATTTTCTGTCCTAAAGCCATCCTACACACCAGTAAGCAGTACTTCAATCACGAAAATCTTGGTTACTGACTCATCCCCCCCAATCAGAGCAAAGCATAAATTCTGCAATAAGGAGAACAACTACAGAAGTATCTGCTCTTACCTCCGTATCATTCTGGAATGGTCTGAAGACTTCAACAGCCATAGCAAGATTTAAGAAAACCCAATTCTCATCAAATCATAAAAAAGCAGGCTTATAATTAACTCATATTTCCAGCCATTTGTGGCTATAAAACCTCTCCCTAGTGAGCTCAAGAGCATCCTAAGTTGGAAACACTCATGAAAGAAACAATACTCAATTATCACTGGATGTCAATAAGAAGCTTCCTTTTGTGGACCTAAATCCATAAGAAAATTGATGAAATGAACAAATATTTCAATATGCAGACACATTTTCTAGATACCCAGCTAACTTTAAAATTGAACCAAATGGAAGTTGTGGTGACAGTGACCCTAGATACAAACTTGTACCAACAGCAACAATTCCATCAGCTTTAAAGCACCCTTTGCAGATGTAGTTGTATTTCAATTTTGCATGCACGGACGAAGCTTGATAGTCACTGCTTCCATATGGTCATAACTCAGGGCACCAATTTTCACTTTTTCTAAACACTGGAAATACAAGACACCACTTCCAACTTAGGCTTATGGTGCTTACCTCAGTACAAGCATTCAGCTGTTAAATTTATTTTGGAGTAACTTATGCATCACCCACAATGACAGAAGCTCTACTCTTCCTTTCCTAGTAGTTTTTCAGGCAACTACTATTAATAATAATTAAAATATATGCAGCCCATAAAAGTGTATAAATGGCATACAGTAAATCAAATGACAGCAGGTAAGAGAAGACATGCTGTTCATTTTTAAATCATTAAATTGCTTTCATAAATCTATAAAAAATTGCCAAAGAAATTAAGTTTCTGTGTCAGAATTTTAAAGTGCAACATCATTCCGTTTAATTCAGGTACAATTAGCTACGTATGCTGAACTGCAGAAGAGAAGTTACCCTTATGACAATCATGGGATTGTCTGTGCTGAGCAACAGCATCTTCTCCAGATGCTTCCCTCAAGAGCCTATTTAGACATTACAATGGGATGGTATGGGATACCACTACTTAGCTGCAAGCAAGCTTTTACTATTTTGGTAATCAAATAAAAAAACTTAGTTACTCTTGAGAAGCAGTACTTTGTAATGTGGCTCTTTAGCTGCTGGAGGTATTCGGTGCATCTTTATACCCTGGACCAGGGTATTTCAGCATCACAGGCATGACAGAGTTAATACCCACTAGCTCAGAGGAGAACAAAAGGTACTCCACTGCAACATGCCTAACATTTACATTGCCTCTCTTTGCTCATTAAACAGGTTTTGGTTAAATAATGAACAAACTGTATTACAGACTCCGATGAGAATTCCAAAATTATAAATCAACTGGTAAAGCCCAGAGGAGAATGAAGGGAGTGGGAGGGAAGGAAGGATAATATTGACTAATATAAAGGGCGCAGCTTGACAGTGGATATTCCTGCCACACCTGATCAAACATGCTCCATGGGGGAGGGGAAGGGAGGGAGAGAGCAAGAGGGGAGATGGGACAAGGCAGCCTGAAATTTGCATCCGGAACAGATTAAAATGGGTTCTTGGGGGATTGAGAAAATACATAATATATATTACTATAAATGCAAAATTGTACTAAAAGCTAACTCAAATGTCAAAGATTACAGCTTGAATAAATTTAAATATAAAAGCAATGTGTTTCCATGAGCTAATGAAAGAGACATGAAAAGAAGGTCTAGGCAAAAAAATACCCCCAAAACCACCCACAAAAAAACCTTCATTGCCTGGAAGATGAGGCAGGAGACTATATTATTCAAAGTATTGCTTGGGAACCAGTCCATGCCTAAAACTGAAGAAAAAAAAAAAAAAAAAAATGAAAAAAGAAAAGGAGCATAGCAACAATGTCCTATCTCAAGACCTCAGTCAGTAAACAGCAGTCACTGAAGCTGAAATTGCCTGTTTAAAAGAACCCAGTGTAGTCAAACCAACGTGCTATCATCATCACATATGAGCAATTATTATCTCAGCATGAATCACACTTACATGATGACTAATACTCACAGGGAGTCTTGAATCTCTCAGTACATTAAACTTTGCTTTCTCTAACACAAGGAGATACTGGGTTTGCATTTTTTCCCCAACAAGTCAACAACACATTCTAGTATCTAGTATCATTCAGTATCTAGTATCATTCAGTATCTAGCTACTCCAGATAAATGGCCAGTCCCTGACATTTACTCATACTGCATCTATTTGAGCATCCTGCCATTCCCTGCTCTTGTTGATGAGAAGTAGTATTTGCAATGATGGCAAACAACTTCAGCAGTCTTATTTTACGGAAAATTTTATCTCATAGAAGGGAGACAAGGAAAATTTTGTCCCAAAACACTTTTGGTGACTGTCTGCATATCCTACATAAGATGAATGAGCTTACAACACTCCACAAATCCAGCCAGTCATGTAGTCTGGGTATAACATCCAGAACAAAGATACCATCCAGAAATGTAAGCTGTTCCTTAAGATGTCATGACCTGACAGAACAGTCCTGCTCACAGCCAAAGGCAGTTCACCTGGCAAAGCAAACCAAAGAATTATACTTACAGGCAGCCACAAAAGAGGAAGGAATAAGGGCTTAGAACTGGTACACGTCCTCAGCAACTTTCATCAGCACCTGGAAGCAGCACCATTGTACTTCTAGGGAACATACTTTCTATGGGATTCCAGGCTAAATGCCAACACAAGAATGGGCATGCTTTGCAATGAGAAATGCAGAAAGTTCACTCAGACTTAGGTCCAGTGCAGCTCTGAACACTCACTGTAAGGGACCAGAAGTAAAGCTTATTTTCAAATATTACAATCAGTAAGACAAATCCTGGGAAGAAACAGCAGAATGCCATATACATAGAGCTCAAGATTAGCCTTACTTCCAGATTCTCAACATACACTTAAACAATCACTCCTGAAATTACAAAAAGAGAAAACATGTGAGGAAAGGGGAAAAAGACAGGTTAAGGAAAAAAAAAAAAAAGTTCTGAATACACATCACAGCCTTGTGTTCTCCTGAAATCAATACAGATTTCCAGTTCCTTTCAGTGCAACTGGTCACAAAGTAAGCCTTCCACTTCAAGATTCAAAAGACCCAAGTGAAAAGTGAAGCCTGTGCTTCACTTATTACTGATAACAGACAATGAAAACCAATAAACTGAAGAATGGAAGGAGAAAACAGACAATGGGAGGCTACTTTCTAAGCAGATTATCCCCACTATTCACAGATGAAAAAACATAAACAAAGCACAGAAAGACTGTATAATAATACACCAGATTGCATATATTACTACAAGCTTCAGTATATTAAAGAAGCTTGCATATTTATATATAAGTGTGCACACACACAAAAAATATGTATATATACACACATGCACACATACATGTATCTCTCCAGACAATGGCAGCAGTTGTATTTGTGTAATAGTTCACATTTGTACTATTTGTCTAGAAGTATACACATATTTTTTTCTTGTTATTCAATATTTGACCGCTGGATAGTAACTAAGACAAGCAAGTACATGTGTACATGTATTGTCACATACACTAGCAGGTATACATACCTGCTGATTTCTGTATAAGCTTACCTGTTATATTATTCAGAACTTCTTTTAAGTAGCTAAAGCTATGCAGCAGGGGATCCCTTTCTTCATCCTATAGGTTATATATAGACAGTCATTAACGAGGCAAGCATATTTCTGAAGACAAATCTTAATATTGGGTCTGTAAAGACCCATTCATATTCACAGGGCTGAGTTTATCACCGTCAGTGTGTTTACTCCATCAAAATCAAGAGAAGCATTTTTATTTTCCTGCTAGTGCTCCCCAATGTCATACAGCTCAAATGTCAAAGCACAGGTTTCAAGACTGAGCATTCCGATTTGGTTTTATTGTCCTTAGAAGTATTTCTGATTAGCCTTCCACTGTTCAATAAATTTCAGAGCAAATCTAACTCATACCATATTGAAATGGCTCATCTGGATTTGCTATAATGTTAATCTATGCAGATTGTAATGGGAACAGAAATGCAATGACATTTGGTGCCATTAAAATAACTTAAAGAAAAAAAAAAATCACAATGCAAAATTTATATGAATAGCTGCATCCTTTAGCCTTAGCCTATCTTTACAATATTAAAATAAGGAGGAGCAGCAGTTTCCCCAAGCTGTGCACATCTGCAGCCACACCTCCTACTGGGTGGCAGAGAGCTCTAATGAAGAAATGTCTGTTAGAACAAGGGCACTGTCCTTTGACAAACTCAAACCACTTGTGCTGGATGACAGCCATCTGCTATTCATGTGACATTCTGAAGCACACCACAGATGCAGTTCACCACATGCACACATTTACACTATGGAAGCCATAAACTGACCGATGCATCATTAAACTCAGAAACACTGTATTAATGGCTTTTAACAAAACAGGTTTGCAACTATTAACAGATTTCAGTAAGGAATATAGCTAGCAGTCACAAAGCAGAGTAAAGATACTATGCCATATGAAAAATTAATACATATCCTACATATAATGACTTCCTCAATTTTTATTTCATGACTTTCATGATTAAGACTGTCTTCTCTCAGAGAGCACTCAAGATATATAAAAACACTGTGCTAGATAAAATAACATTATAGATTCAAAACCTCTGGTATAGCAGGCAATAAAAGTCTAAATGAGATGATTCCCACTGGAATACAACGAAGGGTTTTCTGTTTACTTATGGGGTATATAGGCAGATTTCCAGCTTTGTACCTCTTACAGTTGCTGGCACACAAGAAGCCAAAATTGCTTGGCATGAAGCAATGTAGAAAGTTATTCCAGCTTTACTTATAAAGTACTGTAATAAATGCTAAAAAAAAATTGAGGTTCTTTCCTAAAATCAGGTGGTCTCTGTTACAGCATGAAGAGCTAGCAACAATTCAGGGTGACTTACCAGATGTGTGTGAGTGCTCCATCGGGCATTACGCTTTATGGCTCCCACCACTGCGTTAATTTCACCTTGTACAATGTAAATGTTCTTATCTACCATCCTGACAATTCTGAAAATAAAAGTAACTCAAATTAATCTCCAGCCCCTCAGAATCATTCTCTTCCTCTGATGAAACACCAACTTGGCCGTAGACAACCAAGAGGCCTGCAGCAATGCAAGAAACTCTTTCAAATCTTTCTTTTGTGCATGCAGATAAGCACAGTTATTTTGTCAAAAGGAAGACAAAATAAAGGTGCTTTTCTACAGAGTGTGTTTTCAAGACCATGAGAGCAGACAGTTAGTTATAACAGGGCATCTGCGAAGCAGGAGACAACTTTGCCAAGGCACATTCCTCAGTTTTTTTCTAGTCTAAGTAAGCTTACAGAAAGATAAAATGCTAGGGTACCAGGACACACACCCATGACAATGCAATCACACACACATCTCCAGCAACATGCAGAGTCCCATAGCACTACACAGAACACAAAGCCAATCCTGTGCTCTGTTAAATAAGCATCAGTGGCTTACCAGAGCAAAGTTCTTCTGGACTTTAAACTATGACAAAATAAAGTAATTTGTAACAGATGCTGATTTCACACTTACTTCATGAAAAAACTTTTCAAGAAAGCGGGCGAGTAAAAAAAAATATGAGTAAGACATAAAATATGAGTAAGACACAAAGAAATGAGCAAAACTAAAGACAAAACTGGACGGAACACAGGGAGAAAAGGTGAGAAAGCTGATGACAGAAATTTGTTCTTATGTAGCCTCAGGTTTTACATGGAAAAATTTAAACTGATGTACCCAGAAAGAGAGGCAGAAGAGGCAAAAACTATTATACAAGCAAGAAATATTTGTAATGGTCTGAGCAAAAGAAAGAGTGGATTACTATAGGATCCTTCTTTCTATACTAGCTGTAGCCCAGACACAGTCAAGCATAAAGAAATATGAATGGAAGGGAATGAACAGACACAACTGTTGGTAAGAAATAAACAAGACACATAAAGAGGCCGGAGAGTCAGATGATACCACGTCTGCAATTGAGAGGGATTTAGCGAAATAGTAGCCAAGTAATGAGACTTTTTCACAAGATATGAAAAGGAAATGAGGAATCCAGCTTGAAAACACAACAGGCCATCCATACGGAAGCAAAAGACTGAAAGATGAAACACTGATCACAACTCTTGAAATCAGACAGGCTCACCATGTAAAGGACTCAATCGGGAAGCAGGGGTGGAGGGTAATAAAACACAGAGAATACAAGAAGAATTTTTGCTCAGGTAACAAAAGCAAAGCTGGAAGGAAACAGTTTTTGCTGTATTACTCCAGAGCTCAGAAACACCACCACAGAAATTTCAGAACATACATCCTGAATCTATCAGGCTTCATGTTAATTAACATATTTGAATTATTAAAAACATTTCAAATACATAAATATCCTGAGTGAGCCTAATTTGCTTCAGGACCCTGTAAACAATGGAAATGAAGCAAAACATTATTAAAAAAAAAACACCACCAACAAAAAAAAACACCACCCCTCAATCTCAAGGGAGAGCATCAAATGTGTTGTTTCAGCTTTTTACATGTTTGCAATAGATGAAATTGTTTCTAACTTCATTAGATTAATTATTGATAATGGTATTCCTAAGTGTCACACAGTTAATCTGGGGTAAAGACAAAAGTGTTTTCTAATATAGGAAATGATATGACAGACCAGATCAATAGATTAGCTCATGCACTACCACGACTCAGAAAAACAAATAGTTCAGCCAAGTAGTTTGCTTGCGCCCTGAAGAACAAAGGTTTATATCCTCCCTCCACAGCTGTATATAACAGAACCACAGGTATTCTTCCTGCTTATGTGTCTAATGCTTGAGATGTTCTCATCCTCAACAGTAATTCATTCCATATATTGACTACATTAAAACACCCTTGGTAACAGTTTTTTCTACTTCAGTATGTTACCTTTGTTTTTGTACAAGGCATTAATGACAGATTTTGTCCTCTACATAAAATTCCTGACTTACTTATTTCTTCTTTCAGCAACTCCAACATTTTCCACATTTCTATACAGGCAGTTCGAGGGATCAAAACTCTGGTCTACAGAAGTACTTCGGGGGAAATACTTCATACATTCAAATTTGTCAAAACTCAAGTTTTTCCTGTCTTCACCATCACAAAACAGCATTACACATGTAACCTTTGTAGAGCCATTCCAGGCATTTAGTAAACTGACATAGAAACAAAGTCTCCCCCAATTTGATTTGGGAAAGCATGTGAATACCAGACATACATATCGCATGCCCTGCACATACAAAGATACTCAATGATCTTGCCAATATGTGAGGTGATGCCAAAGCTTAAATGCTATTCTGCATACTGCTGAGTCTGCTAGTAGGGCTCCTATTTCTTTCCCTCTACTCTTAAGCTAAAAGAATCAAGACAGAAAAGTTTGTTAAACTCAATTCTTCCTGAATGTAGGAGACTTACAATGCTCAGCTGCTCCTAAACCTGGTGCTATCTCCAAACAGCAAAGTATGAATACAACAGACATAGACCTCCAACACACAACTTTTCCTTTTAATCTGCTGGGAAACTGAACGTGCTGATCCTTTCAAGCAAGGATGCAAAAGATCCATGTTGCTTGGCAAGGCTCTTCTGACACTAAAATTCTGCAGAAGTTAGGGGTTTTTTTGCAGTTATATCCTTTCATTGCCAACTATTTGAGAAGCCTTGGTGAGAATGCACTCTTTTCCTCACTGCAGATTCCATTAAATGTAACTTTATTCAAAAACACTAAAAAAAAAAAAAACAAAAAAAAAAAACCACCACAAAAAAAACCCCACACCACTTTATACATAAAACTTACCTGTCCAATGCAACTGAAATAATCTACTGTGCTGGAGACACTAATTCACTTTCAGATCTTTAAGCACGGGGTGTGGGTGTGTGTGTGGAAATCCTACTTTACATTTAAGCTTGCAGTTAGCCAAGCAATAGCATACACACAATTCAAAGTAAACCACAGACAAACAGCTTCATTCACGCAAAGAACCTTTGCGACTATACGTTGGAGAAGGAAACAGGAAATAATTAACAGCTGGTGGGGAGGGAAGGCATAAAACTGTTTTCAGAGATGTACCTTGTAAGCTAAAGCCACCAAAAGCACCATCCATTTCTGTGAAAGTTTATTTCAGACAATAGAAATAGTTTCTCTAAACTCCGTATTTCCTAAAGCCTACCCTTTATAGGGGTAATTTCAGTATGTATTATTTCAACTCTTATCTTAATTGCTAAAACCAACTGGTCACACTTTAGAGATCAGTATAGATGTACTGAAGGATATACTGAAAAAAGTTTCAAGATTGAAATGAATGGAAGCTACAGAGAGAAAGTTACGAGATTTACCAGACCAACACCAAATGATCAGTTTGGTTTATGAGAGCATGGTAGTAGTAGTCAAGCAAAACCACTGTTTGTTCGACATACAAAAAAATACTGCTGACATGAATTCAGGCTTAATGTTACAAAGATATGGTCTGAAGAGTGGGGTATTGTGTAAGTGTTGGTTGGACAGTTTAACAGAACTACCAGTGCTGAAGATCAGTAAAAAAACCTAGCCAAGCCATGGTTCCAACACCTCTTGATGTCTTCAGATCAAGACTGGATACCTTTTGTGAGAGCCCTTTTTAATCAAACACAAGATAGTGGACTCAGTACAGAAACAACCAGAGTAAGTTCTGTGGTCTAGAATTACACAGAAAAACCAGGGAAGTTGCCTAATAGATTTCAAATGCTTTTCAGCTCCTTATCTCTTCATTTAGTCCTACATGAACTCCTGTTTCTTTTTCATGATAGGTTCATAATCTGCAGACCAGTTCTCAGATTTCGCTCCTGTGCAGAACTTCAGCAAGCAAAATGGCAGCTTCAAACCAAGGCTACACAGCTGCTCAGCCCACCTGAGAAACACGAAAGCTGTCAGCATTCAGAGCCTCACTGCTAACAAGATTGGGAACCTTATCAGTGGAAAAAGGTTGATGCCTGAGCATGTCATAAAAGAAGAAAATCTTCAAAGCCTTTTCAAAGCCTTCAGCAATGTTCTACGGGCCGTAATCACTTTTCTGAGACTCCTGAAACAGTATCGGATGCAAAGCCGTCACATAAAAGCACTGGTGAGATTTACGTTGGCAAATGTTCTCTCACACATGCACTTGAACGCTCCACTGCTCAACCCTAGAACACACTACTGCAAAACATCCCAGTGCATATGAACCCAAATTTTTCCTACATATTACCATAAGAAATCTCAGGTATACTCTTAGGAAACACTCCCTCCCTTGCAGGTAAATGTCTGCAACTCTTCTGGAAACAAGCAAGAGTTAGCATCAGAAGTGACAAAGTCTGGCAGACTTCCATCAAGTCACTTCTCCCTATCACTAACTTTCACCTTCAGCTATGGAAACTGACTCAAACCTGGTGAAACTGCTCCAATAAATAGCAATAATAAACAACAACATAATCACTACATATGCAAGAAAGGTAGTACTTCAAAGTAAGTTTCTGTTGGCCTAAATTTGCACTGTTTATGATAATGCATAAATAGTCTCTGACCGAGATTTGGCCACTGGAGTCCCAATATAATACACTGCTATCAAAACAGAAACATAACACTCTTTAGTCCACGAATCACAAACAATTCCTGCCTAACTCAGAGCTAGCTAGGTTATTCAGAAGCCCAGCTGGCAACAAAAAATCTCCTTTGTGCCCTTCTAAACTGCATGCAGAAGGTACACGAATTCCTACCAGGAAACTTTACTTGCCTGGGTTTTTCATGTGATAACTACTCTGCAATAAATATCACTGGCAGCAAAAGTTCAGAGAAGTCAGCATGTTTCTCCAAATGCTAGTTCCTAATGCCTAGACAAAAAATAATAGAAAAGTATTAATTTATAACTATGCACAGTCCAGCAATGCCAAAATTCTGAGCAGTGACGAACACTCTTTGAGAAAGATAAGCAGCAGTAACATGCCAGCAGTGGCACATCAGAAAGGAAGGTGGGACAGGCTTCTCCTCAAGCCTCCAAAATTAGCTGCAACAATGAGATGGCGCCTGGGAACCAAGAAGACAAGGTAGCTCCATTTATCTGTCAAAACTGCAGAATAAAAATGAAACCTAAGGGAAATACGAGAGGGGCAATTTCTGTCTTCCGATTACTTCACACTGCTTAAACCAAGAAACACGGTACCAGCTGAATTCATAAAGTATGCTCCAAGTTAACTCCGAGCCTTCCTCCTGCAGCAGCCAAGCAGCTGGCCATATGCCGGGAGAAGTCTCCGTTTCCACCGGTATTTAAGCAAGGCAACTTGGCGCACAGTAAGTGGGTGCCTGTGCCACGACCTCGCTCCGAGCCGCGACACCTGCAGCCTCCCGCCCTGTGGGGCACCCGGGACAGGCCACCACGAGCGTCACGTCACGCCCGGGCCTGGAGGGGCGGCTGCCAATTCCCCCCCACTCCCTCCCGCCGCCGCCGCGGAACCTGCCCCGGCACCCCGCCCGCCACCGGGGCTGCCTTGGCTCCGTTCACTCCCCCTCCCAGCCCCGCACCGTTCCCCCGCCGCAGCCTGCCTCCTGCCCACCCCCCCGTCGCGACAGTATCGCGACAGGTACTCGCCGCCCGGCACTGACCCCCGCATCCAAAATGGCGGTGCCTGTTCACCCGCGGCGGCGGCCGCCGCCGCTTCACATATCGGTCAGGCGGGCAGCGCCGCGAGCAGAAGGGCTGAGCCCTCCCTCTGTCCGCCCCCCGGCCCTCTCGGTGGCAGAGGGAGGCGGTGGCGGTCCCGGCGAGGCCTCCGAGCGCGGGGTCCTCTGGGGCACGGGCAAGCAAAACCGGCGTCGCACCACTCTCACTGACGTGGAAACAGGCACACCGCAACCCGCTGCCTGGTTACTGCGCCGACGGACAGCCCGCGGAGCCAACCCGCGCACGATGCGGCCGGCAGTTCCCTACGGTGTCCAATGGGACCACGGCTGAAACCGGAGGAGGCGGGCCCTCTAGTGACAAGCGGAAGAAAGCCAATGAGAGGAGAGAGGGTAGAACTAGCAGAACCGCTGGCCAACCGCGAAGGAGTACTCCTGCCGCGGGGCGCAACAAGGGAGGTTGAGCGGAAGCCGACGGAAGGGCTGTTCTCGGAAGCGTTGTGGGCTGGGTCGCACGCCCGCCCAGCGCCCCGGGTCCAGTGAGTTATCCTGGCGGCCCCCTCCGGGAGGAGTAACCCCAGTGTCCCGGACTGACCATGGCCTGGCCCCTCGGCCCAGTCCCAGCCCCTTGGCGAGCGAACGAGTGTGTGTGACCGCAGAAGGGCTCTTCCGACGCGTGGCTGCGGGTCTTCCCTGCGGAGGGACTCAGAGAGTGAAGGGACACAGGGCTTATACAGCAGTGCCTGGGCCAGTCATGTCTTCTTGGCATGGTGAAGCAGGGGCTGCAGCAGTGGCTCTCCTCCGTGATTTGCCAGTATTTCCAGCTTGTTCTGTGGCCTCTCTCAGCTGCTTCTCTGGAGCCGGCTGGGAGGTGGTGCTCAGCAAACGGCCTGTTTCCTCCTGGACACTTCCCCCGGGTCACATTTTTGCTGTTCCCGTTGGTGGAACTGCTGCCCTGGATCAGTAGGCAGGCAGGAAAGTTCAGATGGACAAAACACAGCATGCAGGTATTAAGAGAGTGCGCATAACAGCACTCAGGAGAGCACACACAGCTTTTCCTTCCTCTGCAGTCCTGCTTGTGTGGTGACTTTCCTCAGTCCTGAACACCACTGATGCTTTGCTTGGGCTGGGCCACAAGCCATGTGCTATGGCCTTAGCTCATCCATCCTAGCTAGCCTGGCAGCCACAGCTTCAGTTGCTCTTTGAAGCCAGTTTATTGACCAACACTTTGCAGCATGAGCAATCACAGCTTTGCAAACGTACAGTATCTAGCACAGTGTATTCTTGGTGCTGGTCTAAGCTTCTCTGCCATTTTCTGAGGCTATGCTCCAGTGTCGGTGCACTATATATAGTTCAATAGTAGTAATCTGCAGGTGTCAGTCTGCTTATTTAAGCCTCTGCCATTGAACTTGGGGCAGAGGACAGGGCTAGTACGTGCAGGCGGGTCAGCCTGGGGATCTGTTGTGGCAGGTGTTAAGAGTGATCAAAGCAGCAGCTACCACAAAATCTTTCTTTGAGGAAAACACAAATCAAGCTGAAGGTGAAGAAAAAGTGAAAAGGTCAAAAAGTATTCATTCACTGTCCTAATCACAACTTCATCTGCTGCAGCATGGCTGAAGGAAGGAAGTTCTCATACAAAAGACCAGGGGAACATGTAGCAGGACTCCTTGGCCAATCAAACCCAAATCTCAGGCAGACTCAAACGCTGCCCTGAAAGATGGCCATCATGTCCCTCTCTTGAGAGCCCAGCCTCCAGACAGTGTGTTGTGGGATGAGACACTCTGGAAATGGTGGTCACAATATCATAGAATCATAGAATAGTTAGTTGTGGAAAGGACCTTAAGATCATCTAGTTCAACCCCCCTGCCATGAGTAGGGACACCTCACACTAAACCATGTCACCCAAGGCTCTGTCCAACCTGGCCTTGAACACTGCCAGGGATGGAGCATTCACAACTTCCCTGGGCAACCCATTCCAGTGCCTCACCACCCTCACAGTAAAGAATTTCTTCCTTATATCCAATCTAAACTTTCCCTGTTTAAGTTTGAATCTGTTACCCCTTGTCCTGTCACTACAGTCCCTAATGAATAGTCCCTCCCCAGCATCCTTGTAGGCCCCCTTCAGATACTGGAAGGCAGCTATGAGGTTTCCACGCAGCCTTCTCATATCCAGGCTGAACAGCCCCAACTTTCTCAGCCTATCTTCATATGGGAGGTGCTCCAGCCCCCAAATATCCTTCCCTTTTCACACGAATAGCTGCCCAAAATTGCCTGATCAAGAATCAATGTACTTTAGACTGAAACTGCTGTTATCTCCCAGCTCTGACAGCTGGAGACCAGGGGACCTGCTTCAGCTGGGCTTTACCTGATGGCATGTAAGAAGTCTTTGGAGTTGGAATTTTAAGCTGTAATTGCATTAAGCACCCACATTTATTCTCCAACAGTGGAACAAGATACAGCATGCTCCAGTGGTCTAACCATGGGCTGGAAAGCTAAAAGGTATCACCCCAGCCATGGTACATGCAATTTTTAGCTTGAGTTCCTCAGCTATAAAACAGGTGGTCAAATACCTAGTGCAGAGAGATTGCAAAAGCCATCTAAACACTGAGCAAAGGTTTGCAGAACAAGCACATTAGTTGCTAGTGCTTTCTCCTTCCCTTCCTCCCTGCTCCAGCAGCAACTGAAACTCCTGTAGTATCTGCCAGCCGTTTGGAAATTCACAGGTGTGAATTCCTGCACAGGGAAGGGGGTTTCAGGTGCTGGCTTGGCCACTGCACATAGTGCAGCTCAGTCCAGGTCAGCCAAGCCTGCCTGCCCTCTCAGGGAAGGGTCTGTAGCCCTCTCCCTGCCTTCCTGCCTCTTTCAGTGTCAGCCACTGAAGCTCAGGTTCCCACCTTTTCCAATCTGGTGAATCAAACCCTCCTAAGGTGTTATTTATGGAAGCCTGTCACGAAGCTTGAAATTGAGCCAGCCAGGAGCCTTCTGCTTCACCCAAATGCATCTTAGTGCATTAATAAAGAGCAAACATTGCAATGTGCTTTGCATTTTCACTTACAACCCAGCACTGCATTGTCTGGAGAGAAAAACAATATGGTACAGCCTTGCGCTGCCTGGGGAGAAAAGAGTTTGCTGGCACTGTGTTAGTCAGCTCTTGGGCAGCCGAGCACTGCCCTAGCCACACAGAAAATCCTGCTGATGTGACAGTGCGGCACCAACGCCTCCACCCCGGCAGCAGCAGGAAAACCTGGGCTGCTTGGGCCGCCTGATCCAGCAGCACTTTGCCAAAGCAGTGCACAGCTGTGTACAGACCATGTGTGGACAAGTTGGAGCACTCATTTGCACCAAAGGACCCAGTTGCAGGAGCAGGACACAGGACAGTCCCTTTATCTCCGAGATATAACACACTAGTTCTCGCATACAAAGTGGTACAATGAAACCAGACACCAGACAAGCACAGTCTGTGCAAATCCCTCAGGTTCCAGCTGCCTGGTCAGGGAAGCTGGGCATTATCCTCACTGCAAAGATGCAGCTTTTCAGCAGGGTTTCTGTCTTGATTATTCCTCCTCAGCCAACAAGGAGCACACAGAGAGGCTGCAAACTCAGTCATCTCCTCGGGCCTTGCCCAGGTACCTGGTGAGCTCACCACTTTCATCTGAGACATCCGAGCTGCCAGCTCCTTGCAAAGAGCACTGTCTCATGTGCCGCATCAACTGCTTTCATTTTGGTCCAGGATGCCAGAGTAAAAGCCTGCTCCTCACAAGCCTTTGATGAGACTGTCACAAAACCATATTGCAAACCACCTCTGCCTCTGCAATCTGCATCAACTTTACACGGTCTATCACTCTTGCTCAGCCCCTGCCAGTTCGCGGTTATTCATAGATATCAGACCCATGGGCACATGCAACACACAAATTTCTCAGCAGGTTAAAAAGCCCGAGAGAGGTTGAATTTCCATGCCCTCCTCTTAGAGGCTTTTGCTGTTTCTCAGAGGCTTAGTAAGGTTTACAGAAAAAGAGAAGAAAGAGGGAGTTGACTCAGAAGCAATTGTCATGGCTAAAAACTACTTGCAGCCACTCTCCCCAGAGCTGAGCATCCCAAAAACACTGCTCAATGCTGAATACAGTGGTTCTAACCAGCTGCTTCTTTCCAGAGCAAGCTCTGTTAGAGGCTAGCCCAAAGCCAGCTGAAGGCTCTCCAAAGGAAAACTGATGTGCTGTGTCTGGTGCAACATGCACCAGGGCGAGAATCTAAAACTGAAGCAGCAGAGCTAAACTGAGAGTCAAGATTATGAAAACCTTTCTCTGGAAACTATACAAAGTACAATGTTGAGGGTGCAGAGCAGCCTCCTTAGGCTAAAATGCCCTTCCAGCTGTTCTGTTTAGCCCATTTCTCAGGAACACTCCTGCACTTCCCAGTGACAAGGAACTCTCCTGATGAACATCCTGATACAGTGTTTTCCATTGTCTCTCCTTAGCCAAGGCAAGCCGTGTTTTTTTTGGAAAAAGCAACTTAGGCTCTGTTAGTCATATCCTTGTCACCTCTTGGCTGGACTACAGCTATGTGATACACCTGGGCATGAAGCCCACAGCACCTGGCCAGATAGAAGGGCATGCTGCAGTGGGAGCCCTGACTACCACAAAGGCATCAAACCTACCCTCTGCTCCCTAGGCCACCTTCTGACTTGGAAGCCAAGCCAAATTCAAGCCTGAGTCCCGATCTTAAAGGCATTTGATGGCATTGACCCAGCATGGCCAGAAGATCAGTTAGGACACAAAGATGGAAACCATGATCAACAATCAACAACTCGACTGCTCTCCAAGAGCAGTGAACACATCCAGCATGAGGAGTGCATCTGCCTGTGACAGAGACAGGAATTTCTTTGAGAACAAACTCTTCCTGGCTGGTGAAAAATGCAGAATGTCAAAGATGCTGAGTAATACCCTCCTTTTGAATATCCCATCTGCCAAGATGTGAGTCAGGTTCACTCTGGGCTTAGTTTGTTTCTGCTTCCCCCCCCCCTTTATTTTTTATTTCATATAAAATTGTATATAAAATTTCATATAAAATTTTATTTCATATAAACATCTGTTTCCTGAACTCAGGTGAAGTTCTTGGTAGCAGCAAGATCTGCTACTACATTTCAACAAGACGCTCTAGAGCACTCCCTCCCAAAGACACCCTTCAGGGTCAGTCCAGCAGTTGCACTGAGGTTGCCCTAGTGCAGGACTCCTCGTGCAGGTCCCTGGATGGTCTAATCCAGCAGTCTTCACACACTGTGCTCCACACGGAACAAGCTTGTGACATAGTGCCCAAGGGAGATAGCTAAAACCACCTTTGTTTTGTTATTACTTGAAAGCGTAAGCACCACCTGTATTTGCTGCAGGCTACTGATGATGAAAGGTTTGGAGGGAGAAGGAAGCAATTCAAAATAAGGTCCCTTCATTGCTGCTCATCCTTAGTAGGGTTTTCAGCTTCCCTGTGGCCTGTGGTGGCAGAGACAGACTGTCCCGTGGAAAGTGCTAGTGCTGTTACACTTTGCTTCTCTTGATGGAGACGAGCCTGTGCCGGGGTGGATTAAAATCTGGGCGGGAAAAAAATGTGGTCTAGTTTGCTGTCAATTTTGGCAGGCAAAAAAGCAGTTAGGCAAACACAAACCCCAGATTACTACAGTTAAAAAAACACTGTAATTTCTCATAAGTGCTTCAACATTGTGACTCCTTTTAAACTCTCTGTGTCTCTACTGAATCAACGTGTTTGTGTGTGGTTTTGAACGTAATCCGTAATACGTGGGTCTTCTTAACCTCTCTTAACATCCTGTGCTTGTTCATGTACATTTGTCTTCCTGTACGTATCTATATGCCATGCTACGCATTTAGCAGGCTCCCTAAATATGGCTTGTAAATCACCCGGGGTTAAAATTCACTCCTATTCTCGCAATTTATTTCCTAATCTCTAAAACATGTCCGTGGAAGAGCCTGAGAGTGACCTTTGGCATCATAAATCGGAGAACAGGTTGACGTGGAAATGACCTCAAGAAAATCAGACCGTAGAATCACGCTTCCAGCTCCCCAAGAGCCTGGAGGGGTAAACCTCTCCCCTGGGCTTAGACATCCCAAGGCAGGAGAGGCCAACCCCGACTGCTGCAAAGCTCTTCCTGTGAGCTCTGGGAGAGAAGGGACGTGTCTGGTCGGAGCGAAATGTGTGTGCACAAACGCCCAACGCTTGCTGCAGCGGGGACACGCATTCGGCGACACTGACTGCACCGGGATGCTGCCATCCTGAACCTCCGGAGGAGCCAGGCTGGAGCCTCAGCTAAAAGTACCATTTGGGTTCCCCGAGAGCTGTTAGCGGGCGGGAGCGCGGTGTTTCCCGCACAGCCGGCAGCTCCGTGTTCCCGGGAGAAGCGGCACGGACGATGTCGCCGAAGAAGCGCTTCTCGGTACCGCCGAGAGCCGCAACAGCGTGCACGGTAGTTAGCCCGTAATTAGCATCCCCTGAAACTCCTGCTCCATGCAGCATGTGCAGGGGAATGCGTCCGGCAGCCGACTGTGGACTCAGTTCCCCCTAGAAACCTCTGCCTGGCTGGTGACTTTAACTGTAAAGCCCGAATATGCTTGCCGCGCCAATACTGTCCCGAGCGGATGCCCAACTCCAGGGTATCGGATCGCCAAAGCAGCGAACAGCGCACGCAGGCAACGGTAACGGCAGCGGTAACAACAGTATGTAAGTGTACACGTACATATATATACACACACACAGAAACCTCTACAAGCCCCAGGGCTGGTGGAGCAGGACGCCTACCGCCGGCACATGGACCCCGCCCGCCCGCCGGCCGCTTACCCTGCCCCGGGGCGACCGTGTTGGAGGCCCCGATGCGACGGGACAGGGGCGGGGCCAACGCGTCGGGGGCGGGGCCTACCGCCCTCGTCTGCGAATCCCGAGGCCGGGGCGCGGCGGGATGAACATGAGGTGCAGGACGATTGGACGGCAGGAGCGCAGGGCAGGGCGCGGGGCGGGGCCGGGGCGGGCGGTGCTGGACGGGGCGGGCGGCGGCGGGCGCGCAGCTGGAATGGGGCGGGCGGGAGCGGGGCGCTGAGTGCAGCTGGCGGGGGGCGCCGGCCGCCCGCCATAAAGTGAATGGCCAGGGTGAATGGGAGGCAGTCGGCTGGCGCCCTCCGCCCTTCCCGTGAGCCGCGGGCCGGCAGCAAGGCGCAGAGTGCCCGGGGAGCCGGGGGGATTTACTTTCTGACGGCGGCAGAGCAGCCCGGGCCGAGGGGCGGGGGCCAGCTTCGCCCCTCTCGCAGGATTAAGGCCGCCCAGCTGAGCCCGCATCTGGAGCCGCTGTAAGTGTCCCTCCGTCCCCTGCCTCCCAGGCGGGGTTCTCCCCTTCTCTCCTCGTAAGCCCCTAGGTGCCAGCCCGTCCGTGCGGAGCCGCTCGGCCGCAGCCCTTGCGGCGCTGCCACAGGACAAGAGCATCCCCGGCGGGGCGGCTCATTGCGCTCTGCCCAGCGACTCCGCTCCCACGGGGCACAGAGCTGCAGCCAGGGGCAGGGGGAGAGGGAGACGTTCGAGCCCTACCCTGCCACACAGGATAGGTCCCGGGGCTGAGTGCGGCGGAGCTGTTCCCCGGCGCTGCCCCGACAGCTGCCTGCCCGGCGGCGGGGCGCGGCGCCTCTTCCGCTCTGCCCTTGCAGGACACGGCGGTCCCCTGCCTGCCGGCACCGGGGTGCCGCCATCCCAGCCGCCCTTCGGGACCACTGAGGGCGCTTTCCCGGCTAGCGCTGCCGAAGCCTTCCGCCGTTGCTAAACTTAGTCATTTTCCATTGGGGCGAGTGGGATAGGGGCTGTTTAAATTAGTCGGGGCTCACCGTAAATAACGGCGCTGCGAGCTGCGGCTCAGCTGTCTGCAGGATCCGGGGGAGAAGGGCGCGGGGAGCAGAGGCGGGGAAACAACGCCGGGGAAAAGGAAGGCAGCTCGACGGGTTTTGGACAGTTGTATAAATGATATTTATGTAACGGGCTGGCTCCTGTTTACAGCAGAGCAGACCTCCCTGCAGCGCCGGAGAGAGGGCTAGCCGGCCCCTGCGGACGGGGCGAACCTGCCCCGGAACGCCGCCGCCGGCTGCGCGCCGGGGCTCCCGGGGGCCCGACGGAGAATAACAGCCCTGTCCGGGCTGCGGGAGAAGGAGGAGGGCGGGAAACGCCGAGCTCCGCTGAGAGCTCCGAGCAGCCCCTGCAGAGCGCGGCCGCCCGGCACTGGGGAGCTGCCGGCAGAGCCGGCCGTCAGACCTGCGGGCGATTGCACGGGCTCCGCCGCTTCTCCGGCACTGGAGGCACGGCGCAAACCGGCGTCCCTCCGTCCCGCTGGGTGCCCGGGAAGCCCGGCCGATCGCAGCGGGCGCCCGACGGAGCCCTGTGCCGGCCGCTCCCCGGGCAATTCCCCGCTCAACGAGTGCAGCCCCGGGGGAAGAGCTAACCTGCCAGCTCGGCACCCCCTTGTTATTCCCCCCGTCCTCCTCCTCGGAGCGGCAGAGAGGGACGGCTTCGCCGCGGCTCCGGCGGGGGAGGGCGGCCGCGCTCCACCGCAGCTGCTGTAGCGGGCTGGGGCCCGGGGAGGCGGTGGGCCCGATGCCGCCGAGCCGGGCACACCTGTCGGCCGCTCTCCCGGCGCCCCCGCGGCCGGACAGCTGGGGGGACGGGCTGGGAGAGGGCTGGCTTCCCCCCAGCAGCGCCAGGGCCCCGAAGAGGCGCTGCCGGCGCCGGTGCAATCTCCCCCTCTCCCCGGCGGGGCTGGGCAGCCCGAAGCAGCATGCCCCCGGCGAGGCTCCCGGGGCCCTGCACAGCTTTCCCACCCGGTCGGCGGGTTATTGTGGTGCAGAGCTCGGCTGCGCACGGGCAGCCGCAGAGGGCACGCTGCTGCAGGGCCCCGCGGTCCTGCAGATCCCCGTGTGAGCCCTCAGCCGCGGCAGCGGTTGGTGCTGCAAGCCGGAGGTGCAGGAACCAAAACCAGTCCCTCACCGGCCTCCCCGTTCCCTTGCCGTAGAAGGAGGCAGCCTTCAGACGGATGGGTCCATGCTCCGTTCACATTTTTTAGTAGAGACTAGTGCTAAAGCCGAAGAGCGGAATTTGGCAATCCCCAGACAAGCTTTGTGGCTCCTCCACGCCTGGCCCGGGGCCTGGAGGATGCTAGGGGTGAAACGGCTCTATCGCCTCCGCGATTTCGGGAGATGCTAAAAGCAACGGCTCAGGAAGGTGCCTTTCATGAGTGTCAGCCCTGTTCCTGTCCTACTTTCCAAAGGCAGGGAAAGGACCCCCTTTTTGGCAATGGGATCAGGGTCTTCCTGGTTCCCTGCAATCCCTCCCAGCCCCTCAGTCTGTTGGTGAGACGGAGAGAAGAGTGTTTGTGCCTTGCTGTGAGGGACAAAGCGCTGTCTGCTGGCTCCTGGGGGACCAGCAAAGCATGGTAGCTGCTTCAGTCTCCACAAATGTCCGCAGAAGCAGAGCAGGATTTGATTCTTTTTTCATTATCAAACAGTCACACCATGCCCGGTACTCCTCACAGGGAGCCCTCACAGGGAAGTGTCTTTCCCCAACATTCTAGAGAGGGGTTTGGGTGAGTCTGGTGTTTTTCCTGCTGTTATTGGTGTTACTGGGTTTGTGTGACCTGCAGCCCAGGCTCCCCCCATGAAAGCCCACGTATATTCCCGAGTTGTTTCCTGTTCCAAAGCACTGTTTTATAAACCGGTATATCTCTCTGGCAGATAAACTGTTGCGTCACTTAATACCTATTATGTTTCTATAAGGACTTAATTCAGGCAATTAATAGATCTGCAAATTGTGACTGGATTGCAAAAATATTGTTTAATGTACCCTACGGAGAGTTAACAAAAAAGAGTGGCATCTCCTCTCTCTGTCAGATGCTACCCAAAACCTGGAGATTGAGAGGTGAGGCTGACTTTGGAGACTGCCAAAAAGAAAAAGCTGGAAACCTGATCTAGGAGACTGCTCCAAAAGGAAGATGAGATGAGCTGGGGATATAAGATCTGTCTCGTGACATGTGCCCCAGCTCTGGGGACAGGGGAGGTACCTGGGCTGGAAACGAAGTCCCAGATGGGGAGAACCGGTATTTTCATGCTGTGTGCTCTGTGTCGGAAAGGCAGCAGGATGAGGCTGCATGGCCGTGGAGGGAGGTGGGGGTCAGAAATAGGCTTCTCTGAGCAGGCTCAGCGATTATCTGGCTGTTTGAAAATGGGAGATTGCTATTTACTTAGGGCCCTATGGCAGAGGGAGCAAAGCTCTCCCTCTTACCGGGGCCAAGGGCATCAGGCTGTGCCAAGCCTGGGCATTCGCTGTTGGCAGGGGCACAGCCACCACCAGCTGGCATCAGAGTTAGTGCTGAGGCCATAGAAAAAACCCTCTCTTGTCAACACCCGGCTGAAATGGGCTGGGGCTTCAGACAGCTGGAGAAAGAGGATTTCTGAGGCTGGCCTGCCGCGCTTCCCTTCTTCCCCTTTGTGTGCTGCTCCCCCTCGCCAGCACCCCTGCCCTCCTCCCACCTCACCTCTGAATATTAATGCCTCTGGCAGATTGGATAATAATGTGACTGGGAATTGAATGAAGCTGGTTATTAGCTCTGGGCTTCCTTGGGGCATTTAAGGGAGTCCACAGGCTGTTCTTGGAGGCTTGGCAGCACAAGGAATGGGGCCGGACTTGGTGCAGAGTGGGTTGCTTCTGTAAGAAAGGACTTGCTCAAAAATCCTCAGTGTCCACCCAGCCTTGGAGGAGGACAGGTATGGCAGCCTGGCCAAGGATGCAGATTTCCACAGGATGGTTAGTGATGGATCTGCTGTTTTCCAGCAACAGTTAAATATTGAAAGTTGTTTTCAGGCAGGAACTAAGAGATCTAGCTGGGCAGAAGCTGGGAAACATTTCTCTTCCTATTAGGCTTTAAAAAGAGATGGGGAGCAAGCAAGAGAGGTCCTCCTCCTCCCTTCCCACCAGTTTTGGAGTATTACCCAGCAGATTTGGGAAAAGGGCCAATGCTCTGCACACTGAACAGGAAATTTCCTGCTGCCTTGCAGGATACAAGTTCAAGCTCAGAGCCCTCATTTCTGAAGAGCTGCAGCTTATGATCTCTCCTTGGGAGCTACCTAGCCTTCCTGTAGGGAGAGCTTTGGATGCTTAAGCACGAAGAGAAGTATTCCTGTTGTGCACAGGAGAGACGGCTCTGTCAGAATTACCTGATCTGAGCCAGAAATACAACCTCTGTCCCTTGACCCTCAATCCGAGGCTCTTTGCTATATCCCAAACCACAGCTCCATCAGAAAATAAACATTTACACCCTGTTAACTAGTGCAAAAGAGGAGGGAAACCAGAGCTGAATTTGCAGAAGCTGCTATTAATTTTGTCCATCTGATTTTTTTTACTGTTCAGAGTGTTCAGAGACGCACTAATGGGTCTGTAGCTGCTGGGGATCTCAGCTGATGTGAGGAGCTGGGTCCTGCCTGCATTAAATTAACCCCTCAAAATCACCATCAGAGCTAGTGTAAGACACATGTTCCACAATCCCAAATCTGGGAAGCTAAGAAACACTTTTCTCTGCAGGGTGCAGCGTGTATGCCGCTCTATTCCATGTAGCCCTGATCCTGCAGACCGCTCTTATTATGTAAATGCATTTATTTGCTACTTGGGGAGGTTCAGTGGGGTGGCACGGGCTGGAAGGCTCAGTGCCTGCAGAACTGCCTGCAGAAAATTAGAAAGTACAAAGATGAAATAGAATAAACGACCGGACAGCTTGCAGTTACTTTCACCTTCCTCCCTCTTAGTTCTTTTTCCTCCCAACCTCATCTCAAGAAGAAGGAACAGCCCCCCCCTTGTCTTTTCTCCCCCTTCCAATGCTGCTGCTATTTATGCAAGTATTTTCCTTAAAAAAAGTGTATTAAAAATGCCCAGTGAGAAGCATGCAGATAGAACTGTAAATCAAATTGACCTGTCTGTGGACATTTTTATTTACTCCTCTTTCTGAAAAACAAATAAACAGAGAATCCTTCCCGAATAAAGCAGCTCCCCACTTAGACTTGAACACACTTTAAAAGAAATCTCTTTTGTTTTAGCCATTTTTATTTCCTGTTTGTTTCTGAGCTTAGACTTGACAATGAAAACCACATGAAATTCCCTTTTTGTTCCATCAGTTTTATTTTTGGTGCCACAATATCCCAACTTCCAGTTCTACAAGTTGGGGTTAGGGTTTGGGTGGTTTTTTGTTGGTTTTTTTTTTGTATGAGTTTATTGCAGTGTTATTTTATAAAATAAATTCATGGAAGTTTTCCTCCAAAATAAAATAAGTACAAGGATAATTAAAAATATTAAATCTAAACCTTTAAGCTAAATTAATTAAGCCATAGAGGTCAATCTGGATATGTATCCATACCTAACAAGGGAGAAATTCCAAAATGATGAACAATATGTGCTTTTGTGTCCCATTTAAAAGGGTTTTGCAGCTTAATTTGTGTTGGGTGGGTTTAATAATGGTGTTTAAAAAACCTCGGTGCTTGAGCTGAGATATATCCCGAATCTGAGGCCATGGTGGGAGGCTGGGGAGCTGCCGGTGGGGTCTGCTGGCAGGCTGGCTGGGGGCTGGCTGGGACGGGGATATGTCAGGGTGTAAGGTCCCCGTCCTCAGTGCAGCCAGGCTGGCAGGGAGGTGGTGTGACCCAAGCGGCAGCGTTTCGAGACAGTTCACTTCTCTCTGTCCCGTCCCTTTTCAATCCGAACCGTTTTGATGGGATTGCCCGAGGGCCAGGCTGAATGAGTAATGAAGGCTCTGCAGCTTCCTTTCCTACCCACCCAAACTGCCTACCTCCCAAGGCTCTGCATGGGATGCAGCCTCCAGCAGATGGAAAAACTAAGGATTTAAGGGAAGGAAGGGAAAAAGAGACTTTGTACAGTCTGTAGGCAGTACAGTGCTTGTCAGGACCCTGAAATTCAAACCTCTTGTTTTGGTGCTTGTGGTGCCTATTGTGCCCCTGAAGTCAGGGACACAGGGAGGTTTGCCAGGGCCCTAAGTGGGGCACATGAGGGAGAGGCTGCAGGGATGGAGGGCTGCCATCCCTCCCTGCTCACCCACCTGCCATTCCTCTTCTCATGTCCCCCGATATGCACAATTTAGCCATTTGCTGCAGGCACACAGCACAAAACCAGGTGCTGTGGGCCTGATCCTGCCAGGGCAGGCTGCTTGCAAAATGCTGTCAGGTTGGACCCAGCAGTGTTTGCAGTGAGGACAGCTAATTGCCTCCCTCAGCCCCCTCCAAACAATGTCTGGATAAACAGGCTGACCTTCAGGGCATGTTGCAAGGTCCATAAAGGCAGAGTATGGGGGAGCGAGCTCCATCATCCCTCCTGGAGCCACCCTCCTCCTGTCCCAGCCCTACCTGCTACAGTATCCTAAGGCAGAGGGGAAAGATACTGCAGGCGGAGATCATCCTCTTGTTGTAGGCGTGGAAGCCTGTGTCCCACAAGGGTTTTGCTGCCAGAGAGCTTAAAAAAAATAATAAAATATAAATTGCTTGGGAAAAAAGAAGGAAAGAAGACAAATCATCAGGAAACCTTACAGTTGGGTGCAGCAGACATCGGCTCCCTCCGGTGCTGCGGGTTGCACTGTGAGACAACACAGCCCTCGGAGTGAGCCAGCCACTTCTAGGCTCTCCTTGCCTTAACTAGCAGAGCCATTTGTTGGTCATGGTGGCTGGTGGGGCTGTCACGGCACCCTCAACAGTCACTACTTTTGCCTTTGCAGCCCTGCAACCCTCTGAGCTCTGCCAGGTTGTTTTAAAACAACAGACCAGCACCCTTCCCCAGAAGGCAGCTTCTTTCTAGCTGCTGGTTTTGCCAAGTTTTGTCACAGAACAAATGTTTATGATCAAGTCGAACTTCTCCAGAAAGGCTTTCTAGCAGAAGTGCTGATGGATGGCGAACGCCGGCAGCTCCACAGTGCACTGAGGTCAGCCAGCCGAAAGGGTGTGACGTGCCGACAGCATGGCGGGATCCTTCCTGACCTTCAGCCCCCTGCATCACCCGCTTGATTAGGGGCTTTCTTAAGCTTGTTTACTAATTGTGAGAATCATTTACATCTTTGATAACGTCTGAGTCATCCACAGCCCTCCATCTGCATACAAAACTCCTGACAGCAGCTGGAGTCATGCAGCTTCAGTCCTTGATCTCACTATCTGAGCCTCCCTAAAATGGGCCAACTTTACGGCTGCAGAGATACAGAAACGACCCTGCCATGCTGTTGTGAGTGCAGCCCCCATGGGAATCGGGCCAGTTTCCTTTGAATGCCAGAATAATTAGTCGAATTCATACAATCACCCAAATAAATACAGCCACGCATACCAATCTGCTGATGCCAGCCCCTGCTGCCCTGTGCTGCTGTGTGAGCAGCGCGTGTCTGGCTCCCGAGCTGCAGCCAGGCTGCCTGTGCCTCTCATTCCTGCCTGGGACCGTGGTTTGCAATTGTCTTTTCTTGCTCCTGGCTCTGCTTCTGCTCAGCTTGTGGGTACAAGGGAAAATCATGGTCCCTTGTACACTGTAGCGGTACAGCTCTTTCCCTCATGCAGATGCCGGCAGATCCTGCAGCGCTGGCAGGAGTCACTTTGAAGCCAGCCCATGTTGCTGTGGGAGCAGGCAAGGGCAGGCAGGGAAGAGCAGGATTGGTACATCTGGGCCAGGCCAACGCTGGCGCTGTGCTTTATCGGGTCTTTTGTTTCAGTTGCGAGATTCTCCCAGGCAAAATTTCTTACTGAAATCAGTTTCTTTTCTCCCTTCCCCAAAGCAAAGGGATTAATTTTCCTGAAGGACTTTTCCTCCCCAATAGTTGCAGACCACGCTCTCACTCCCAGCACTCCTGTGCCATGGAGCCTCACTGCGCCAGCAACTTTGTGCGGTCGCAATTCGTTTAGACAAAACTGAGCCTTTGCTGATTTATTTTGTTCCAGATGCCTAACAAACAAAATAAGTCATAACAAAGCATGGATTTATTAATATAACTGCATGGTCTGTCAGAAAGAAAATCCCAGCCCTGATGAAGCTAAGGTGCTGAGAGCTGCACTGAGGCAGAGCATCCAAGGGATATTGGAAGCGCAGCTGGACACAGTGAGACCTGCAGTGCAGTGCGTACAAAAACGCAAGAAGTGTGAATGCTAAGTTTAGGAAAAAACACAACTTTGCAGAATGTCTGGCCGGACTTTCCTGCTGTGTTAGGTTTAGCTCTTTGTTTCCAAATTATGGGCACCACTTGAAAAACTATCCAGGTAGGCTAAGGGCAGCACTGGGGTCCAAAGATACTAATGCAAATAGCTTGCTTTAAGCCAAGCCCAAGTGTGTTGCTCTGTCTCTGCAGACCCCCACCCTTTAGCTCATCAGGGTCTGCATCAGTCAGGGGCCACAGGCACACTGCTTGGGGAGGGCAGTGTGTGATGTACAGGGCATGGTTACATCAGGGCTCTTCTCCAGCACAGGAGCATGGTGTGGGCTGTCAAATCAGCGAACAGGACACATTCCATTGTGGGCTTTTTTTGCTGTGGACATGGGTATGGAGCTGTCAATCCTTGGGATGTTTCCATTGTGATAATCCTCCAGAATACAGGCGATTTATTAACCCGCTGCTGCCCAGAGAAGAGCTTTTTGCCATTGCCCTCCTTCACAGCCAGAGACTCCTGTCACAGTGGAGGAAGCGAGCAGCTTGCTCCCACCTTGCAGGCTGCCGCCAGCCCCCGGGGAATGCATTAGCAGTGTCCAGCAAGGCTGTGGGCATTTCTGTAGCACCTCGTATCTGAGGATCTGGAAGCACTTAAAGGAATTTTGCTTCATAGCCTCTACCAGTTTAGATAGGCTCATTAACATCATTTCTGAGATGAAGGGTGGAGTCCCAGAACTGCAGAGTGGTTTTACCTGCACCATAAACCCAGTCAGCAACAGCGCCTTATCTACCCATCCTCTCCCCACCTCACAGTATCGTGAACTTCTCTGTGGAGCCATGCACAAAAGGAGAAGAGAGTGGAAACAGCCTGGACACCCTCCTCAGAAAGGCAGCCCATGCTGATAGCTGTGGGTAAGAAGTCAGCAGCAAGGGCTGCTGCAGCTAGTGTGGTACCACGCTGCTGCAGGTGATGTTCTTGCAGCCCACGCCATGTGTGGGGCAGTGCCAGGTAATATGCTTTGACAGCTATAAGATACCAAGCACCACAGGGAACTTTGGCAATTCCTCCCAATGGGAGGAAAAAAACCCCGAACCATATTTCAGGCTTCAGAGCAGTTCACACTGCTACAAAAGCGCCCAGCGCCAGAGCTCAGGCATTAGAGCCCAACTGCAAGGACTAAATCGAGAAATAAAGTTTATTATAACCTGTGACTCAGCCCTTGCTGGAGGTCGATGATCCATTTCTGATTGTGCGCCCAAAAGCGCTGCTCAGCCAGCTTGGGCTCTCCACAGCCTGAAGTTTTTGGAGGCACACAGCTTGCTCTCCTGTCCTGTAATGGCTCTGTGCTCTGGGTCACCAGTTGGCTGCTGCTGTTTACCTTCCAGTGATTAATGGTCGCTCTTGGTTCCTGCTGCAATTCCATTAAGATTAGAGACTTAAAGCTACATTGAGATGTTTAGCAGTGGGTCACTCTGGTCTCCCTGTAGTTGTATTTCTATATTCTTGAGGAAATTAACATTAAGTCTTGCTTTGCATCCCATCCTTTTTGCTTTCTAGCTGCAGGGAAATAGCCCCTTGCAGTCAGCATTCATGTCTGCAGGCAAAGAGAGCCTGGTTGTCAGGTCACTGTGCGATTCGTGTGCTGTGCAAGCTGTGGCACTTGAAATCCCAGCCCACAGGCACTCCAATAGTACCATCCCCTGAACACATGTGTGTATCCGGAGAGCAAAATGCTCTTCCAGGAGGTTACAGGCACCCTTTGACACAGGGCAGAGAAAGTGGCAGGGACTGCTCCAACTTAGCTCATCCCTTCCTGGGGACCAAAGTACAGAGGCAGATCATCTTCTTGAAAATGTACAGCTAAATAGAGTCCCAAATGTTTATCTCTGCTAGAAGTAAGCCAGCATGCAGGGAACGTGAGCGTGAGAGGAGTGAAGCAATCAGCCAGACTCCACTGGGAATCTAGTTACTCCCAGCAGTTTGACTTCTGGGATTGATGGAGCAGAAGGAGACAGCTCTGACCCTAAGACATCTAGTGTAACATCATCCCTTCACCTCAGGGGATGAAAGAAAGGAGACACCACCCCCCCAACTGATTGCAGAGCACCTTTCAACCTGAGGGATAACCCTGAATCCTTTGTGGAGATCAGCAATCCCAAGCAGAGGCTGCAGCTTCCATTACCCTGGCCAGAGACACAGGCAATGGGGAAAGCTCACAGGTCCACAGGGCTATGCTGATCTGCCAAATGGAGTGAAGCCAGGTGGGCTTCCCTTCTGCCTGTGGATCACCAGTGGTCCATGTGTGGCTGCCTAGGGACCCCAACTGTCATGTCCCTGCTGAAGCATCACTGCATGCCCATGGAAGCCAAATAACATCAAAACAACCCAAGAGACAGCCTTTTCCCTCAGGATCGACCTGATGAGAGAGGTTCAGCAGGTACCTGCTCCCTCATGGTAGCGGAGAGTTGAGCAGCACGCACTTGTCACTCCGAAGGCAGCTCTCAGCGGGCAATTTCCACATCACAAAAGCCGCCACTATAATTGGCCTCCCTTGGCTCACAGTCAGCATTTACGTTTCCTTCCCACCCCTCCAAAAAAAACAAGCAAAGGCATCTTTGCTCCTGGGTGATGGAGCAGTGTGTTACTGAGAACCAGGAGAGAGGTCAGGGGGACACTTGCTTGCTCTTTTTGGGTAAACAAGGTTGTCCTCCCCTATAGAAGTGCCCTCCTCCTCCTGCCCCAGCGGCCCTGTCTTGGGGAGGCTGGCATTGACCCAGAAATAGGAAAGGGGTAAATTTGAAAGGAGAAAAAGCCTAGAGCCAGAGCTGCTCTCTTCTGCTTCCCTGCACTGTGCCTGTGGGGCAGGGATGGCAGCCTCCAATCCGGCTGGAGGGACCTGTGCTGCCGGCACTGTTGTATGAGAGCCAGGGAGAGAATAAACACACATAGTGACTGGAAGAAAAGGTGTGTATGTTACAGATTTGGGAACCTTTATCTTCGGGGCAATTGTGTGCACTGATGGAAGAAGTTAGAGGTGCCAGAGCAGGCTAGGAGCCAGGGCTACTTTTATGAAACTGAAACCTCTGAGCAAGCCTGGCTGCATGTTGCTGGGACAGGAGCTGTCCCTAATGAAACCCTTCTTTTATGTTAGTGAGACAAAGACTCAGATGGAAATGATAAATTTGATCTTGTCTAACGATGTTTTTGAGGTGCAATTTCAGTAACTCCCTGAGACAAAGCAAATAACTTAGTAGAAATGCAATGAAGGTTTAGCGTTGACTTTCTTAATGTCTCTGCCTACAGTGAAATCTAGCCAGGGTGGAAGAAAGCTCCTTTAATTAAATCCAAAAAGGCTGTATAATCTAAAGTAATACCTACAGCCTTCTGTGTCAGTGGCATGGGGTTGCCTTTGGGTAAATACGTTAGTACAGAGCTCACGTGCTGTCCCCACTGCAGACTTTTCCTGCTTTCATAACCATGCTGAGCAGATCCCCCTCTCCTTTTGCTTTTGATTCTCTGTGAAGTGCTTACAGCAAGCTGAGAAGGCCTGCCTTGATGCTACTGTGTAGGCCACATGCAATAGGTATGTAATTACATATATATATACATGATCTTCTCTGAAATCCTCCTAGTTTAAAATTCAGTTCAAAAAACAAACTTGTTCATAGCCACAAGCCCCAGTTTCAATTTGAATATGGGCCACACTGTAAAACCTGTTAGTCTACGTGCCCACTGCTTCTCTGAGGCAGGCCAAGCACGTTATGTTGTGCTCAGCAGCTTGGATCAACCTTGTAATCACTGCAATGGTGTGGTTCAGGATGGGGCATGAATTTTTAATGTACCTTGAGCCTTGTACTGTCATTTACACCTATGAAATCAGCTGTAAAATACTCCTCCATGGTTTTCCAACTCCAGTCTAGTTTGCACAGATGAAAGCAATGCAAGATGTGCAAAAGGACTCTCAAAGCAAAGAGGACCCTGCACAGGAGGACACTGTCCTTCAGTTACAGCAAGGCAAGAGTCTGAATTCCTCCTTAAATCTGGTCCAGCACAGAGTCAAGCCCTAGAAAAGAGGAAATTGTGCTTGACAGATGCAATCATATGCAAATGGCTGTAGAAGAGGGGAAATTATCATCTACAAACATTGGGCAGAAATTCCATCTGCCGCTGCCTCAAGAAGGGCTCTTAATAAATTCTGAGACAGCAAAGTGACACACATCTTAATCAAGACTTAATCCATGGAATTAATTCACTGCGCGTTTCTGCATAATTCCGAGAGTAATGCTAAAAGCCATAGCAATATCAGCAGCAGATGGACTTCCCCTACTCCATGCAAAGGTATTAAAGAAAACACAGCCCCTGTCACATCACTTCATGTACATACACATGGCAAAAAGCAACAGGGCTGTGCCCTGCTGCTGCCAGGAGCTTATACAGCCGATGGGCATCAGAGGTCAGGCTTGCTGTGAGGTAGAAATAGGAAGCAGCCTCACAGCAAAGATAAAGCCCCTGCCACTTCTCTCTCACAGGAGAAGTCCGGAGTGAGGCAAAGGTCTGGGATACTGGCACCAGGCCACTTTGTTAGATACTGCTTTTGGAGGGCACTGATTGAGGCCGGTGTAGAGATGAATTTGTCAGTGCCTGGGAAAGGCTGGGGATGGAGGTCAAGTGAAGGGGAGAGCAAGGGAAACTGCTGGGGGGTTGTGAGTGACATCTGCTGCAGAAGCCAGGCGGATAACCATTAGAAATGGCTCCCTGCCCTCTCACCACAGCCTGGAAAGCATGCTGCAGGTATGGGGGTCAGCCTTGCCAAGGGCCCTGATGGCAGCCCTGCTCAAATTGACAGGAGGTTTTAGACAGCTCTGAAAATACATTCTTAGTCACTGTCATCCACCTCCAAAGGAGGTGCAACAGCTATGTGATTAATCTCTTGTTTACATGTCTAAATGCTAGTGCAGTCCAGATGAAATACTGCCTTCAGCAGGCTGCCTCCCTGACACACATGGATTTGAGGGGCCAGGCAATCCTTCACCAGCTAAAATCCAGACTTCACAACTGACAACACCTGGTCTGAACTCCCCTAAACCCAGGGATCCCAGATCCAGGCGTGATGCCTCAGCTGCTGTTATGTTTTAGAGAGGCTCCTTAGCTGGGAAGGTATTAGCTGGAGTGACCGGAGTTTTAGGAGCTGCTGTGGTCCCCTTGAAGCAGTCCAGCCTTTACAAACTTTTACACCTGCATTGGTAGCAATGCATTGCCCTGTATGTGGCAGGGTTATGATCTGAAACTCAGATTGAGGGCTAACACAGGGCCAGCTCACCCTTCAAAGGTTATGTGGCTGGGCTTGTAGCACCTACTGCTTCATGCCTGCCTCTTGATAGAATCATAGAATAGTTAGGGTTGGAAAGGACCTTAAGATCATCTAGTGCCAACCCCCCTGCCATGGGCAGGGACACCCCACACTAAACCATGCCACCCAAGTCCTCATCCAACCTGGCCTTGAACACCACCAAGGATGGAGCATTCACAGCCTCCCTGGGCAACCCATTTCAGTGCCTCACCACCCTCACAGTAAAGAATTTCTTCCTTAGATCCAATCTAAACTTCCCCTGTTTAAGTTTGAACCCGTTACCCCTCGTGCTGTCACTACAGTCCCTGATGAATAGTCACTCCCCAGCATCCTCATAGGCCCCCTTCAGATACTGGAAGGCAGCTCTGAGGTCTCCACGCAGCCTTCTCTTCTCCAGGCTGAACAGCCCCAACTTTCTCAGCCTGTCTTCATACGGGAGGTGCTCCAGTCCCCCGATCATCCTCGTGGCCCTCCTCTGGACTTGTTCCAACAGTTCCATGTCCTTTTTATGTTGAGGACACCAGAACTGCACACAATACTCCAAGTGAGGTCTCACGAGAGCAGAGCAGAGGGGCAGGATCACCTCCTTCAACCTGCTGGTCACGCTTCTTTTGATGCAGCCCAGGATACGGTTGGCTTTCTGGGCTGCGAGCTCATGCTGCCTGCTCATGTTCATGGGTGTCCAAGTGTGGTCAAGAACAAAGCGGTGCTCTCAGCTGAGTTCTGGGCAATACAAGTGGAGGGTGCAGTGGCCCTGAGGAAGAGCATGATGAGAACAATTGATCCTGGGACAGAGAGATGTGGAAAGAGGTGGTAGAGGAGTCCCAGTGGTGCCTGCAGTGGTGCCACCAGTTTACCAGCGGGGATGCTTTCAGCCATGGTAGGTGGCTCACAGGCACAGGATAGTCACTTGAGGCTGGCCTTCAGCCAGGATGACCTAAGGCTGGAAGTGAGCTGGTGCTGCAGCTGGGATCACTCATTCCCAGGCACCCAAGGGTGTGTAATGTGATTCCTGTGTTAATTCAGGCTCCAGAGATCCTTATGTACCCTGAAGGAATCGACTTGCACTGCGTGCGTCCCTGCTCAAGGTAGTGGCTGTGCAGAGAGACGTGCCCTTCCTATCAGTGCCATGCACAGGAGTGCTTTTTTTTTTGGGATGAGTGCATGTACATCTGCATTAGTGCTGTATGGACAGCGTTACTTGGGCTTGACCGGTTTGTGAAGAAGCAAGGAAGAAAGAGGAGGGAAGCTGGGCAGGGAGGATGGGAGAGGTAGGATGTCTGGGGAAGGTGCTAACAGCCCTCGGCTGGCCCAGAACCACTTCCTCAGATCTCCATTACACAGCATGCTCCTGGTGTTGCTATTTCTGTCTGAATGTCACCTATAAATTGCAGTCTCTTTCTCTGAAGGCTGCAAATAGAAGTGTCACTAGATGATCTTTGATTTATAGGGAAGCTCAACAGAAAGCCTGGCATGTCCATTTTCCAGCTAGGAAACTCTAAGGGGTCCAAGGATGACACAGGGATCCTTTGCTTTTCCTAGACCTTTCCTGAAGGGTTGGCAAGTCCCTCCCAGAGGAGGTGGGGAGAGGTCACACAAGAGATCCATCTCTCTAATCACTCCGTGTCTACTGCTTTTTCAGATTCCACCTCTTCCGCCAGCCATCCCTGCCCCATGGATTTCAACCTGCTGGCAGATGCGGAGGCGCGCAGCCCAGCCTTGTCTCTCTCAGACTCTGGAACCCCTCAACACGAGCACAGCTGCAAAGGACAGGACCACAGTGGTGAGTGCAAGGCTCAGGATGCAAGAGAGGCTCCAACCTGTCCTTGCAGCTAGATCCAGGTGGCCAATGGCTTGCAGGAGCTGGATGTGGTGCTCCTGGGGAACCACTGAGCTTCCTCTTGTACCATGAGCCAGCATGGTGCTGTGGCAGCACAGCATCCCAGCAGTCAGGGGGAAGGAGCAGATGTGTGTATCATAATGACAGCTGTTGGGAAGGCAAGATCTCCATCCCAGTGGCTAGGCAGGAAGCCATGGCAGACAGGAGCTGGGCAAGCCAGGTCACTGTCCAACCAGGATTTCATTGTACACGCCTAAGCCGGGTCCCCAGAGGAGGAGAGCAGTCTCTGCAATATGGGAGATCTCATCCCAGGAAGCTACACCTAGTCATAAACTGCCTTTGTTTTGTTTTGTTTGGTTGTTTTTTTAAAAAGCCTATGCTTAAATTGCTTAGGTTGAAACTTTCCATGCTACAGGTTAACCTTGGGCTGAATTTCCCGGGTTCAGGCAATAAGGAAGAGAAGTACTGTCTTGCCCCTGCTTTAATTGAAACAGCCTGCTTACCTGTGCCTTGGTGCAAGGCTCCATGGTGAGCTGCTGCTGTCCCAGGGAGGTGCCTCTGACCATTCCCAAAGGCTGAACATACCCCAGGCCTACCGCATTCTTTATTAGGCTCTGAAGAAGGAACATCACCATTCACACCTGGCTCAGAAATCAGCTACCAAACACTATGGCTTCCCCTGGATTTTGCATCTGTCCTGTGACTGCTCCATCCCTTGTTACTCTGGGTGCAGCAGGACAACGCAAAGCTGACAGTGCCAGCATGAGAGGAGGAGAGGGCTGTGGACAGCCTGCTGCTCCCCGTGTAAAGCCTTCAGGCTCACCCGCATGCAAAAGCTAATAAGCATAATGATGCAGATTAAAATTCCCCAGAGTGAGTATCATGAAGGGAGTTACGCTGGAATAACTATGGTCAGAGAATCTGCCTGCTGAATTCCCCGTTGCACACATACCTTAGTTGGGCACATCCCCAACCAAGCTTAGTGGCTCCTCATCAGCTGCTTTGGATGCACGGCGGTCGTCCCCATTCAAGTGGCCTTTATGGCCGAGCCCACCCTGGCACGCTGCAGAGCTGCCAGTTTAGGAGCTGACTTTTTTTTCCATTAGGCACGAGCAGCTAATTCCAGCTATGACCACAGTCGTTTCATTGAGTGGGTGAACGTGCGCAAGATATATTCCACAGTCTATTTTGGGATGACAATAAAATGCTGGGTGCCTGGCTACGTCACTCCCCACTGCCTTAGTCTAGAAATCAAAAGGTTCTGGGAAGTGGGTGTTTGCCAGCGCTACCTGCACAAAGAGGCTGGTAGGCACTGGTGTCAGGCAGAGCAGAGTGCACCACCAAGGGCTGCCCAGCCCAGGACAGGGCAAGGCTGCGCTTCTGGCGCTTCTTGCCTCTCCTCCCTCCTCCTCTTTTTCCTCCATCTGCAGTGTAAGAGATCCTGAGGAAGGGAGCACAAACCTTGCTTGTCTGGGCTCAGCTGTCTGACTTCCCAAGTGCTTTCTGATGGTGTGGTGTGTGACACCTCCTTCCATTAGGTTTCATCAGGCAGTACAGGTCAGGGGGAGAGCAAGGATGAAGTAGGATGTGGTGAGAAGCTGTCCTGCATCTCCCTATATTCTGCATCTCAATATGGATTCAGGACGCGCAAAAGGTCCATTGTTTCTGCAGGGTCCTTTGTTTCCCTGTATTACCATGCTTCCGGTCCCCACTACAATGCCCAAGCTCTTAACTGCACCATTTGCAGAGGGCACTTTTCCCCTGCCTATAGAAGAAGGAGAAACAGAGATGATGCTCCCTATAAGCAATGCTCAGGAAAAGCCACAGGTAGCAGGTACAGAAATAGAGATCAAAAAGAGGAATGTGTAGCTGCAGAGATTTTTCCAGGTTCAAAGACAGGACTCCTTGGACTTCACAAGATTTGTGAAAAGTTCTACACCAGAAGGTATAGAGAAGAACAATAACAAAGCAAGATACTTGGTGACTTATCCACCCAGTTGCAGCCCATAAGCCATTGGTACCTTTGCTCCATTTTCCTTCCCCCTCAGTATAGTTTCTTCCTGCAATGAAGAAGGGCAGTCCTGAGCAGGAGCTCCTGATGAAAGCACAGCCTGTGCTCCGCAGCAGCCCCTTTGGAAATGCACATTTGTCAGGGGCTCCTGTGGGAACATCTCCTGTGTGCATCAGGCTCTTAATTAACCCAGACTCAGCAGATGAACAAACAAACCAAATGGTGTCTCTTCATCTGTACTGAGCCATTTGTAATAACTAGCTCAGACGCAGTGGCATCACTCCGCTTTTAATCTGTTTTAGAGATGGATAATGCAGGAATCTCCCTCTTCCAACACTGGCTTAGAGCACTGAGCTAGAGGAATCAGATTTATCTCATTGGCAAGAACCACTATAGAAATGGTTCTTAAAACGTTAAGAGCATTCTTCTAAGAGTTCTGCTGAATGTGGGATCCCCACACAAAGATGCTCATGGGAGCAAGGAGAGTACGAGACCAGAGCCAGCTCACTCTCCTTGCATTAGCTTTCCTGCTGGTGAATAACATTAAATGTGCCACAGAAGTGGAGGTGGCTGGTGGGGACCTTGCGGTGAACCCACATTGCTTCAGTCAGTGCAATGCATACCCATAGAAACAAACCCTTTCTGACTGCACCTAGGCTGTCTTCCATGAAGAACGTGTGCCTCTCTTGCGAATGCTCCCTGTGACTCCAGCATTGCTCCCCTAGGAGGAGGGCAGGGAGGGTTTTCCTTGGAACAGCAGGAAGAGGTTTCTGAATTAACACAGGAACAGGATAGTGGCACCAGGTTCCTGGGGCATGAGGTTTTCTCAGGGCTGAGCTCCATTAAAGCACCTGCTGTTGGGTACAGCACAGCCCTGAAGCAGAGTCCCTCCTCTCTTGGGGCTCAGATGCTTTTCAGCCTCTCTCTTTAAGCTTTCTCTTTTCCATTTAGCTTTTATGGGGCATATTTTTCCAGAGCATATCTACCTGACTTGAGGAACCCTTTTATTTTTCCTCACCCAGGTGTATTCTAGGTTACTGTTTTCTTGCCTCCCTGCTTTTTAAGGGGCTGGATACACTTTCCATGTTAGGATTTTTCTGGGCTTTGAAGCCTTTTAAGCTAGCTCCCACTTAAAAATTCCAACCAAACAATAAATACTTTTAATCTGAATCTCAGCAGAGTGATGCCAGATTTTTTTAAAGGTTTTCTTCCAGATGCAACAGTTTGGTAACTGTTCACAGTAATTTCTACTTAGTTTAGCTGAGTATTTCCCACGGTAAAATAGCACCTCTCCCTCAAAAAAAAACTGATCTACAGTTGGAACTGCTTCACTGTGCTTCTAGATAAGAGGAAGAAGGTGGTGAACATCAGAAGCTACTTATTTTCTCTGGAATAAAGTGGTTCTGTGGTGACTTATCTTGGTTCCCAGCAGAATTAAACACAAGCTGTATCTTTCCTCCCTATAGTTGTCCTGCATTGTTCAAGTGCTCAAATGTGACATTTTCTTTTGACAATGGAAGATATTCATATTTGCCTTACGCCCCTGTTTGCAGAGTACCGACAGCCCCAGGAGGGGCAGTGGCACAGGGAAGTACCTGGTGCCCACCTCCAGCCACAGCATCCCAAAGCTCAGAGTTAAGGCCTGGGTTTAATGCCTGGGAGGAGGCTGAGCTGTACTTTCAGTTAGATACCAGTTGAACACTGGAGAGTTTCAGGATGTTCAGTTAACGGCTACAAAATGAAAGATGCTGCTTCTAGGAGGGGGATCTAGGAGGGCAGGGCGGAAGGACAGGGAGATGATGGAGTACCTCATGGTAAGTTCTAAGAGAGGCCTTTTCCTACTTTTAAAAAATGAACGTGCACCCAAGTAAGAAGGTAGAGAGGTAAGAAGGGAGGAAGGATATATTAACTAAATCTGAGAAGCATGAATTTTTAAGAGCCTCAACCTGCTATCATTGGCAGTTTTCCTTTTCCCATTATTTGTCCTCAAAACCACTATGGATCTTTTGCTGTGTCTTAAGTGCCAGTTTCTGTTCACTTTTTCTGAAGGGCACCTAGGCGCAGAGAGTTTTAAGCAGAGTAAGAACCTGCTGGCCTGGGTAAGTTCTGTCACTATCGTCTATCTTAACTGTGACCAATGAAAACCAGAGACTGGAAGCTTGGGAGATCCAAATCCAATCACCTGGAAGCTGACATCCATTACAGCAGTTAAACAAGAGCAAGTTGTGCTGCAGCAAGGAGCTGTTGGTTTTGGGGCAGGGTGGATGCCTGCTCACAAGGGCAAGGGAGGGAGATGGGACCAATCCTGCAGGTTTAGCTGGAGCTGCTGGTGGCCACAGCAGATGGGGACCTGGCATGCACTGGCTGCCCCAAGCACGGGCTCTCCAAATGCATCCAAGCCTCCAAGTTAACTCAGGAGATCTCTCCCATCTTTCTGTTTCTCGCAGACACTGAGAAGTCCCAGCAAAACCAAACGGACGACTCCAACCCTGAAGACAGCTCACTCAAGAAGAAGCAGCGGCGGCAGAGGACGCACTTCACCAGCCAGCAGCTCCAGGAGCTGGAAGCCACTTTCCAGAGAAACCGTTACCCAGACATGAGCACCAGGGAAGAGATTGCAGTCTGGACCAATCTGACAGAGGCACGAGTGCGGGTAGGACTGCAGCCCCCCCACCTTCCTGGGCCTCATCTGGTGGGGAGGAAGCCAGCTCTAATACAAGCCTCCCAGCTCTCCACAAACCAAGGAAGGAATTAGGGGCACGAGAAAATTTCTTATCTTAGAAACACCTCACTAAGCTCTAAAATTTGACACATCAGCCACATACATACTCCATGCTGGTGGTGTGTCCCCATCCAGTGCCACCTTGCAGTAACACAGAGAGATGCAAAGTCCAGGGTCTGCCCCATAGAACCCCACTAGCTGCTGCCCTGACCCAGCAGACACCTTCCTTGCAGTGCCATTGTCCCCCATCCTTAGCCTTGTTGGAGGTCACTCTTTGGGGTTCCCAAACCACTGTGCAGTCACAGGCATAGCGTGGCAGGGCTCCAGCTGGAATCAGAGCTTCTCTCTGCTACTAGAAATATGAGTTAGCAGCACCATGAATAGTGTTCCAGCAGCTTCCATGCTCTAGGAAGTTATATTGTTTGAGTCACTCCAACACCAACAGAATTCCTGTTAGAAGACAGACTTCTAACACCTCACCCCAAGCTGGTCCTGAGGTGAAGTCAAAACAAGAGAGGTTATTTCCTCCACTCAGCAGCTCTCAAACGACATCCCCCCAAATACTTTGCTCCCAAGTCACATGACCCAAACTGTTCCTCCTGGGCTATGGTCACTCAGAAATACAGCAAGTATTTTCCTCCCTTTTCCTCATATAAAGGGCATCTGTTGGTTGAGTGAGATGGGTTATTCTTTGGGTTGTAAAATGGCAGTGGTTGGGCTTTGATCAAGGTGGTGATTCTTGCTGGGAGATAACCCTGCAGCCCAGACATCTTGCTGCAACCCTTTCCTCATGCTCAGTCTCCCAGCTCCCTGGGAGCATCCCCAGCCCTGCAACAGCTCTTGCCTTGCTGGGCAAAGAGACCAGGGGAAGGGCCCTTCCAGGGACAGCCTGGAGTGATTCCCATCCCCTCCCTCTCTCTCTCACAGGTCTGGTTCAAAAACCGCAGAGCTAAGTGGAGGAAACGGGAGAGGAACCAACAGGCTGAACTGTGCAAGAACAGCTTCGGAGCCCAGTTCAATGGACTGATGCAGCCTTACGATGACATGTATTCCAGCTATTCCTACAACAACTGGGCCACCAAGGGGCTTGCCACCAGCCCACTCTCAGCCAAAAGCTTCCCATTCTTCAACTCCATGAACGTCAGTCCCCTCTCCTCCCAGCCCATGTTTTCCCCACCCAGCTCCATCACCTCAATGACCATGCCGTCATCCATGGTCCCTTCTGCAGTGACCGGAGTACCAGCCTCCAGCCTCAACAACCTGGGAAACATCAACAACCTGAATAGCCCAAGCCTCAACTCTGCTGTCTCATCCAGTGCCTGTCCTTACGCCTCAACAGCCAGCCCCTACATGTACAGGGACACATGCAACTCCAGCCTGGCCAGCCTGCGGCTGAAGGCCAAGCAGCACGCTAACTTCACCTATCCGGCAGTGCAGACGGCAGCTTCCAATCTGAGCCCTTGCCAATACGCCGTAGACAGGCCCGTATGAAGGGCTGCCCTTCTCCAACCAGGGACTTGACCTTAGCCTGACAAAAGGAGACCTTTAGCCCTACAACAGCGTAAGTACTGCAGAGAATGAGAGTGAACGCAGGAGAGCAAGAGAGCGAGAGAGCAAGAATGAGAGGCGAGCAGGCAGACGGACCTTTATGAAGATTTGTCTAACTATCGTATGGTGAATTTTGACTGTCTTTCCCTTCCCAAACCCCTTCCCCTCTTTGCCTACCAAACCTTCTCCTTTGTGGTAAAGAAACCAAAACAGTCTACTGGAAGCCCTACAGGGAAATAAGAGCCCCGATGTATAGGGTGCCTGACCCACGGGCAGCAGAATTGAATGTGTTTCTATCTGCCCCTCTGAGCCCCACAGGGCTGATGCCACCCCTCAAGGGAACAGCTAGGAACAGGGCAATGTGGGCTGCCATTCAGTGCTTGGATGACCCCTTCTCCCTGCACACGTGCAAGATTTCAGATAGAGACATCTTGCACACATATTTATCACACAGCCAGTAAAGAAAGCCTTGTCTCAGTTGGTTGGCATCTTTCTTTATAATGCATATATACACATAGCCCTTCAGACTTGAAGCCTTTAGGACCCAAGAGTTGTAAGAATATGTGTGTGTATATATCTCATATATATACAAATACATATATAGACATTAAAACATGTTTTTTTGTTTTGTACATGAAATAATTTACAATGTAGACCTTAAAACCAAAAACCCCATAAAGCAAGCACATCCACTGAGGCAACGTCCTGCCTGTCATGCTTTACTGCTTCAGTCATTTCCAGTCAGACAGGAACACTTTTGCCAGTGTACATCCAAAGCATCCCCTTTTGCAACAATCAGCTACCCCCTGCAAATATTCCCTTCCTTCCCTTCTCCAAATCCCATTTCCAAACAAGATAATAAAATAAAAGTTGGCACAATCCCTTTAAGGCATCTGCCTGTCTGGTTATTGAGAGCATGAACCTGGGTCTGAAGACTCTGAAATAAAGTGCCAGCAGCCCAAGCGGGAGCGAGCATCCTTGGGAATATCAGCACAAGGCCGCCTGAGTTGGGACAGGGGCCTGAGGTTTGGAGGAGCCATCTCTGTTCTCGCTCACAAATCAAACGCTTGATCCCGCAGGACAGCAAAAGCCACAGTCACAGCTTGAAGGGGAAACCAAGCCCCCTCCGTGCTCCCTGTCTGCATGCACCCACCGCAGCAGGAAGGTTGAGCCTCTCCTGGCTCAGGTTTCTCCACCGTGATGGATGGGACCAGTGCCTTTGGGCTCCTGGCAGCCCAGGACAGGGAAGTGCATCCAGGCACTCCTGCTCCAAAAAGCCATTCCCAGGGGAGAGGCCAGCTGCAGCAACCTGCCTGCTATCCTGTCCCACTGCTAGCCTGCCTTGGTGCAATTTCTGCTGGGAAAGCTGTAAAATCAGTGGCTCTCTGGAGATGTACAGCACCATGGTATCCTGCTGCTTCAGCCAGTGCGGACGGATGCAGCTGGCTGCTCCAAGGGCCCAAGGAAGCTTCACATGCAGCAGGGGAGAAGGACACCCCTACCCAGTGCAGCCTCCTTTCTCTTCACCAGGCATATGCTCCAAGGGGAAAACAGTCCTTATATTTTACTTTCCCCTAAGGAAAAACAAAACCGAAGAAACACCAACACAAAAGCCCCCAAACCCAATACATCACCACGACAAACTATCTTACTTGAATGAATGAGACAAGCAAACCTTGTATAAACTAGGTTTATATGTTCTTATCATGCAGAGAGGAAGAAAGTTCTTTGCTCAGAAGGGATCCTCACTAGAACATAGTAAGAGATGCCTCACAAGCAAAGCATATGAACCACTCAATCCTTGCCAAAGACTTCCACAGGGAGCAGCTGCTGCTGAAGCTATTGGTGAGCAGATGCTGAAAGCAGCCACCAATGTTAGTCCAGCTTCGCTGTAACAAAATTATTCTTTGCTCTGAGCTAATCCAAAATGAGGGAGCCAAAATATCCTGCACTGAAACAGCTACCACTGAAAGCACAACCCTGTCTGCAAAGGGCACTCAAAGATCAAGCATAAACATTTAAAACACAGATGTAGCACATCTAAGAAAAGACCATTCATTGTAACCTGGATCGTACCTTGCCACTGGGTGCCAGTGCTACTGCTCTGAGCTGGAGCCTCCATCTAGCAGCCTTCCCACCAAACACACACGTCATCTCAATACTACTGTGCTTAACTCCCTTTTCTGCCATTGCTCTTCCCCATAAAGAAAGAAAGGCCTGGGTTTCTCTCCAATGTCCTCTCCTCCACTGAGCCTGTCTCAGCTGAGTGCAACTCCTCCCTGATAACCCAACACAGGCATCTTGCCCCTCCACCCCGTGCTGATTTCAAGCATATATGGTAACATGTCAAAGCCAGAAGAAGCATCTCTCATAAAGATGCAACTTTGCCTGGAGAAGAAATTGTAAGGAGACCCAATTTACGTTTACTCCTGAGTGATGTGTCTATGGAGGGAAAGAAAATTCTCCCTTTTCTCCCCAGCTGAAGCCAAGAGCAACAGGAGCTCCTTTTTCCCTTTTAACTGGCTCTAGTAGCTGTGCTTTGCCTTGAGCAGTTTCTGTGCAGCTTTTGTTGCTCTCCATATTGATATGATGCTTGTGAAGATCCTCTACTTGTCCCACAGAGAAGGTGAGGTTCAGCTGCAGTGGGGATGTACAAGGCTGGCTGCTGCCGATTGTTGCAGGGTTCAGCTGATGAAAGATATGCCCAAACTTACAGAGCAGAAGGCCAATTTCAGCATATGGCCCTCATGATCTCCTGTTGCAGCCAGTAGGGGAAGAGTCAAGACCTAGTTTACGTACTGATTTTTCAGCCCAAGGTTTTTGATGAAGTTGTTTGAATTGATGTTACCCCTGACCAGTCTGATTTCTGAGCAGGGCAGACAGTTAGTACCCACATGAGGCAGCTGGTGCATGTGGCCAATGGCTCTGCAGGCTGGCTAGTCGGTTCAGATTTCTTTTTCCCAATCCTGTATGGAGAAGATGGTGGGGTCTGTTTCTGCAGTCAAAGTCATTGCACCATGTAGGATCCAGACCAGCTGGTGAACCACACACCAGCTCTGAGCTGAGAGTGCTTTGTACAATGGCACCAAATAAATGACACAACCTCCAGAAAACCTTAAAATGTGCAGACACGAGAGATGGCCAACAGCAAATAACAACGTGAGCAAGTTGGCAGCAGAGGTCTGGGAGAGGTCCTCTGCTTTCCAAATGCACCTGCCTTCCTAATGCAGCTGAGCTAGTACAGCCTCCTACATTTTGGCTCCCTCCCCATGGGTCCAGGACATGGAGATCATGCTCTTTGGTCTAGCACAAATACAGCAGATGTCCTACAGACTTTCTCAGGACCTCTCACAAGTCACCAGTACTTCCCTAGCTGTACCTCCTTGGTACTGCAACCCAAGCAGGTGGTTTTTAGCAGAGTCCTGCTTGTTCTAAAGACCTGCTAGCCGAGTAACTTTGTCACTGGATACGTCCCAATCTGCAGATTTAGCAAGTGCACATTCTCCTCCATCATCCAGGACATTAATGGAAATGCTGAAAATTACTAGACCTGAAACAGATGTCCTTGAACTTCACTCAACAGACCCCTCTGTTTTCAGCAGTGAACTGTAGATAACTTTCTGGGTATAATTATCCAATGGGTTTAGTATCTACCCAACATCCCATCTACATCATCCTTAAAACTCACTTAAATAGCAGCCAGGACTCTTCACTATGCTCTTACCCTACCATAGAAGAAGATCAAACCAGATTCTGTTCTTGACAGATCCTTATGGCCCCTGCTCATCTCCACTGCTTACCAGTAGTGAGATTCTTTGTGTCAGCATTTTTTGGGCAATGGGTGGGTAGATGGGTGAAGGATTTAACTGTGAGCAGTTCCTGACTTTTGACCCCAGTCCCCATTTCAAAGGAGGGGTACAAAGCTTGCATTTTACAGGCTTCCCATGCCTCAGTGTCCTGCAGTAGCTCTCTCAGATAACAGCAATTATTTCTGGGGTTGCTTTGCGTAAAGTTCACCACACCCAGAAGATCTGCAAAAAATTTGTTTATCTAAGTACTCTCTTACTTGGGCTTGTGTCATTCAAGGCCCAGATTTTTAGCCCCCATCATCTGCAGGGCCTGTGCTGTCCATTTCCACAATGCAAAAGTGTACCAAAGAGTGGCTGCTCCCAGTGTTTCCCCTCTCTGCTGAAAAGCAGCACAGCACCATCCTTGGTTATTCTCTTACTAATGGAGACTTGCTCTGAGCGTGCTTGGTGCATGCTACCTGTAACCACGGTCCCTCCATCACAGAGCTCCGAACCGCAAACTCCCGTCACTGCCACACCGCACGTTCCTCCCGCTGCAGCAGAGCCAGGGCAGATCCCACACGCGACTCCCTCCGCGCCGCCGGTGGTGGCCGGTGAGCTGGTGTCACCTAGCGGCTGCCAGCACCCAGGGCTCTCCAGCCCGGCTGCATCGGCTCTCGCAGCCTGGGGCTCCCTTGCCCCTGGCCCTTGCAGTCTTCATCTGTGCAGCATGTCCCCTGCCCGCCTTGTGCCAGAGGTGCAGGGCTTCTCCTCTGTGCCCCGCATCCGCCCTGCATTCCTTCGGCCACCTTCAGCGGGGACCACGGCTCCCAGTGAGCGACGGCTCCAGCACAAGAGAGGCACTAATTGCTGTCCGTGCCCTCAAAGTACAAAAGAACAAAACCAGACTAAACCTCAAAATACCTCCCCTCCAAAACTGTCCTGCTGGCTATTGCAGTTCACCAATGGCACATTAAGAAGGACTTTTCGTCACAGAGCACCAGGAGAAGTCATTTCCACAAAGCTACAGGGAAATAGTACTGACCTGGGGAAGGACGAAGTTATTAGGTCCCTGAGCCACACCAAGCACCACTGCTTTCTTCACATCCACAGTTCAGCTCTCCAGACAGCTTGCTAAAGAGCAGCAGCAGCAAAATAAAACACAGGAGAAATCAAAGTCTTCCCCTGCCTAGGTCTGGTAGATTTATTGTTATTTCTTGTTTAGCCAGAGAGAATAGCAGAGTGAAGGGGCTGATGGTGGGCCCATGGCACTCATTCCCTGGGGAGGGCATAGAGCAGGCAGGGAACAGTGAGTCCTGGCAGTGTTGGAAAGGGGGTACCCTCATTGTGAGAGGAGGGATATGGCCACCTAAAAAGCTGCAATGCCTTTTGGAGGGGGTGAAAGGATCCCTACAAGATACTGTCAGCAAACCCTCCCTCTGGGGTGATTCCTGCCCCGTGAAAGATGCTTCCCACCCCAGCAGCCTGCACAGATGGACTGGCAGCAAAGAGCTCTTCCAGAGGTGAAGCTTTCTGGGGATGTGGAGCCCTGCCTCCAGTACCTTCCTCTGCACCGTGGAGCATCACCTCTGAAGGACCAAGAGCACGTCAGGCAGTTTAGGCAGAAAAGAGCAAATGTGGAAAGACCACTTCGTTGATGCTCTTGTGAGTGCCTGGCGTAGCCTGGGGAGCGCTGCTGGGGCAGCCACAGGCACAAGCGAGAAGAGAGGTGGTGGCTGCCTCACCTGGACCACGGCTGTCATAGCAAGTGCCCCAAATAGCACCATGCAAGAGAGAGGTACTCCCGTGTGTTTACCATCACCTCTATAAAGAGGGCTTCCAAACGTGGAAGCCAGTTTATTCCTCTTTCCCAAACACCATCACCTCAACAGCCTGCTTATGCATTTCCCAAAGCTGGGGAAGGCCCTGTGATCGTTGCTTGTGGTTTACACGTCAGAGTACAGTGGAAGCCATTGCACAAGCACTGCAAGTTTTATTAGAGCTTAGGATAATGCCCTGATTCCATATGTCCTTGGCTGCAAAGAACATGATTTCTCCATCACACTGACCACACTATGAAAACAGCAAACAGCCTTTGGATTCTTGGTCAAAATATCTTTTAACCCTTCTAATGATACGAGAGAGGTGGCATGGCAGGTAAATCATGATTTTGTTATGCATACTGCAGTTTGATTTAAGTGGGTTTAAGAGATGGGAAGAAATGGTAAGGATAAGGAAATAAACTTTCTCCCCTGGTTGCCTCCTTAACTTTGGAAAACAACCTAGGTTTGACACATATTGCAGCAAAGAGCTCAACAGAAGATGCTGGAGGAATTACCCTGGGCTGTTGGGCTTACATCCAGCTAACACAAAGCTTATGTTCACGTAAGTGGTGAAACACTGGAACATGTTGCCCAGACAGGCAGCAGATGCCTCATCCCTGAAAACACTCAAGGTCAGGTTGAACGGGACTCTGAGCAATCTGGTCTAGTGGAAGATGTCCCTGCTCATTGCAGAGGGGTTGGAAGGGAGACCTTCAAAAATCCCTTCCAACCTAAACTGTTCTATGATAAACTCGAGATGCAAAAGCTGATGAAAAATTTATTTACATATTATTTACATTTTCTGGCACTTCAAATGTGGGCAGCTCTGAAGAGCTTTTTTAAAGAAGAGCAACAGCAGGTAATGTGATACAATAAATAGCATAGTTGTTTGAAAGCCAAAGCTTCAGGCACATGAACACTCACATTTTTGCACAGATTGGGGCCATAAGCACAGTCAGCTTATGTTTATAGACTATTTATAGGTGGTTGGGGTAAAACCCAGGCAGCAGGCATATCTTTTCTGAACAAGAGGGAAGAACTTCAGTGCGAGTGTCAAAGGTAGAGAGCTTCAGTTAGTGGTGTAGGCAGGAGGAGGCGCTGACTTAGGGAAGACTCTCAGATCTGTGCAGATTCACCTGCATTGCCCCTCTTTCCCAAGTTTAACTCTAGCCCTTCCTACCAGCCACCATGACACACGTGCATTTCATGAGAGGTGGAACAGAAAGGAGAAATAAACCCCAACAACTGGGGCTGTAGGAAGAGCTAACGCAGTGCTGGGTATCCATGAGCCTGCCTGGAGGCTTGGTGCTCACAGGTCTCCTAGCACACGGGCACTCTCTGAAACCAGTCACCACAGCCTGTGACACCATGGTCTGCAGCAAATGGGCTCTCAGCCCTTTGGCCATTAGGGGGGAGCAAAAGCCCACACAATTGCAGGGGGGCATCACCCACTGAGCAGAACCCTTTACTCCTCAAAAGCAAGAGCAAGCAGGAGGCTGGCTGTGCATCTTCCTGACTCCTGAGCTGACAGCTGTCCTCCCCTGGAGAAGTAGGGCCCTCATACCCAGGGAGGAGAGAGGATCCCTTGCTCCTTGCAGAGGATCGAGAGAGTTGGGCATTGGAGAACAATTTTTTGCATAGTGCTAGCTGAAGTATTGTACATCGATGCATATATGCTCTAAAATGCAGCTTCTAGGAAAGGCATTGGATAGCACTGCTTTCCCTCTGCCAGGCAGACTGTTTCCCAAACAGGACAAAACCAAAGCAGACCTACTGAATGAATGAGAAGATGAGGTCTCTCAGAAGGGATGACCTGGAGGCCTTACTACTGCTCCACATTATTTCTTGCTCTCTGACTTAGTTGCTCTTGCCAACAGTGAAGCTTCTCCTAAGAGAAAATAATGTAAGGGATAGCTAATGTCCTAAGGGTTAAACAAAATGATGGTGATGTCAAGAGCTATCAACCCAAAGGTGTCAATCTGCAATCACCCTTCAGATGAATGCTCTCATGGCTCTAAACTAAGGGTTACAAATCCTATATGAAGCTCCAATGATGAAAATCACCTCTAAGGAGCTCTCTTATCAGTTTTGTGGCAGCATGTATCATTTACAAAACGTTCTGTTCTTTGAAGACTGTAAGTAGGTCCACTGGCGTTTGGAAACAGTGATTAAGCCAAGCGCATTAAGTAAGCAGCTGGGCTTTAGCCTAGGGTTGCTATGTCTTCAAACTCCATTCTGAAAACAACAGTTGAATGCACATACAGAATCCGGAGAACCTGAGATTAGCAGAGAATTTGTCAGTTTAGTTCGTCGGTTGAAAATTTAAGAGCTCAGTCTGGCTGCCTGACAAGTACTTGAACAAATGAAGGTACAAAAATCCTATTGAAGGACTTCAGATTAAGATCAAAGGTGTCTTTTAAACAACCTGATAAGCTATGGCTCTGCCACAGAAGTTTCAAAGCTCAGGCTGAGTTTAAGAACATCTACAGGCATTCATGCATGTACCTATTTGTGCTTTCTGAACTGTTCATTAAAGACAGACTTTGTACAAAACAACATTGTGAACTTCTCAGCCAGAACAGGTCCAGTGCTTTTTTAAACAAGAGTAAAATAAACCACAGCACAATAACTGCATCGTCAAATTAGTCAAATTGCCCTCATGAGCTGTTGTCTATGTTGGCTATGCTGTCTAAGAGCGCTCCACCCTGCATTCTCAAACATAAAAAGTACCTTCTCCTTTGCTAAGACAAACAGAATAGCCCCTATGCTGGCCTCTCTCCACTTCATCAGTCTTCTGCTCCAAAGCCCAATTAAGTCCCCTGCACTTATAGTTAGAAGTTGCATCAACACCTGACACACACAAAACATCACCCCTTTCTTCCAGTTGAAGTTTGTCAAAGCTGCACAGCCCTGGTCTATTTGCCAACCCCACACAAAGCTGACAGAGCAAACCAGAAGCCCAGTACTTTGCTTTGTAAAACCCACTGGCTACAGAAGTGGGGCTAAAATGCTATTGCTGTAACCAGAGAAGAAAGTGCTCATCTCTGACTTTTCACAAAAAGAATTAAATAAATACAACCCCAAATCCAACCCCTTCCCTCCCCCCCAACCTAAAACAGCATTCATTTTTCTTGATTCTGTCTTGAGAGTATTTTGATCCCTGGTAAAGCTTTGCTTGTCACCACCAGCTGCTTGCCTTCTCTTTTGCTTTTTGGAGAACCCCTTGTGGAATGTCTTTGGAAAGTCGGGTTAACAAGAGCCCATGCTCCTTTATCTGTCACTGAACTGATGCAGTCAGAGGACTCCTTGGTTGGCAAGGTATGACCTGTGAAGAACAGTCTTCAAGCCTTCAGGTTGACAGTTGGGGTTTTTGTCAACCCATATGGTGCAAAGCTTACTGTGATACAACTTCCCTGATCAGACTCAACCTCTTCTTACAAGACAGGTGCTCCATTTGAGACTGGGAAGACCTGACAAACTGTGGATGGGTCATAATCCAAACACCAAGCTGTGAAAGGTGTCTGTGTGCTGCCCGAAAGGCCTGCAGTTGTTTTTTTGCACACGCCCCCAAGAATATGGCCCTGAAGGCCACCTCAGCCAGAACTGAGGCAAGAAGGGCGATGTTTCTACTGTTAAGCAGACGCAGGCAGGGCAGCAGCACAGCACATAGGCTCATGCGTGGCTTGAAGTGCTCTGTTCCCCACTGGCTCCAGCCCTGTGCTACTTGTAACTTCCCACCCCAGCCATGCTCTTTACAATTAATTATTTCACACTTCCTCTGAGATATCTCCAGGCCTGATCCCAACTCAGCTGATACTTTTACTATCTGTAGTTACTTGCAGCTTTGTTCATCTGTTTTCTGCCAAAACATATCTTTAGCACCATCCCTCACTCTGCTGATCCAGGGGCAAGTGCAAGAGAGAAGAGAGCAAAACGATTTTTAGGATCCCTTTTAACCAATCCATCTTTTGTTCCTGCTGAGGCCCTCAGTTTCTTGCCAGTTCAGTTTTAACAAAAATTAACCATTCAACCCTTCTTCCCAGTTAGTTTAGATTTTAAAGACTGTCCTTAATAGCAATCTACATACATCACTGGTGAGTTCAGAGCACAGCCATTAATGCTTCCCTGCCTAGAGTCCAAAATCCAGCATTACCGCTGCTTGAAGTAATAGATTTCTTCACCCCAAGCTTTGCACAAATGGTGTTGAAGCTTAGCTCCATTTGGTTGAACTCCTGTCCCTGGGATTATAAAACTGAGTTTGCCACTTGCAGAGCATGTGATGTTGTTTCTATTTTGTTTGGTTTTTTTTCTCTCTTTTTTGGCATGATACACAGGTTAATCTCCATTGCTTTCAAAAAAGTTTAGCTATTCTTCTATTACTTTACATACTTTTCTAAGACCAGATGCATGGGCTGCCCTTACCCTTGTGAATGCTACTATTCTGTTTTCAACAACCCCTCTATCCTTCCTTATTCTCTTGTATTTTATAAAACCAGAAAGTCATCTTGTTTCCTTTGAACTACTCCTAAATGGTTCTTTGAGCACACTGACCTCTTCACAACCCAGCAGGATCACTCTGGTTTTCCAGGATTACCAACAGCGGAAGAAAACACAATTTTGCAAAGCTCTAGTACTGAGATTGAGCTTTATGTCAGCACGTAGCTTGATCTCAGAAGAACTTGCCTTACAGGAACACATATAGCTGAATTCAAAGGAAACAGGGATTAGGTTAGTCAACAGCATTGCTACCATAGTACTGGTACAAATTTATTCTTAAATAACAACTCAGATTCCCATAAAAAGAATGCTGCAGAGGCATTTCTGCTATAGACACCACCAAGGGTAGCTGTGAGAAGCTGAAAAGGAACTAACCCCAGCTACACCCCACCTAGAGTCTTTTATAGCAGCAGGGATGGTGCCCCTGCTGGGAAGCAAAACAGGCTCAGCTGGAGTGTGAGATGCATTTTACTTAGCAGCAGCCCCTGAGGAGCAGGGAAGGGGCTGGGAAGGGAGGAAGGAGCTTCTTGAATCCCAATAGACCTGCCAGCTATTCGGAGCAACTGGCTGCCCTCAGCTGTCCTGAGAGGCATGGTGCCCAGCCCCCAGCTGGCTGGGTGTGTGGCAGCACCCTTGGCATGCAGCATCTCCCTGGTACAGCTTGGGAAGGATCACGGGGCTTTCTGTTGTTTGAGATATGCCTTGCCTGAGTGCCCAGGAGAACAGCTGCTTTCCATTGCAGTGCCTTTGAGACTCCTCCACTTGGCTGTTCCGGTGAGAAGGGGCTGTTACAAATGTCAGGGCCCTGCACGAGCTTCCCCCATCGTGCAGTTTGGCGCCGGCAAGGGGGTGCTGTCCCCTTGACCTTGTCATCACACTGGGCTCCCTGAGCCTCACAGAGCAGCTGGTCCTTCCTGCACCCCAACAAGGAATAGCCCATTTGCATACCTCCCTGTACCCCTAGGTGATGCATGTTTTGAGCTGTAATTTATGTTACATCTCTCCTCTCTGAAAGGCACCAAATCTGATTTACAAGACCAAAAGTGTGAGTACATCCACTAAAGCCCGCCAAGAGCTCATCACCTCACTGTTCAAATGTTTTGCTCTGTTTGCAGGTGGAATTTCTCTTACTTTCAGTACCAGCAGAGGGCACAGACCACCCGAGGAGCTGTTGTTGCAGTGTCCCTGCATAGTGTGACCAAGCAGGCTTCTGCTGTAGGCCAGCCATAGAGGACACCCTTCCTTATGTTGCCCCTTGGCTGACACCACAGCAGCAAATACCTACTGCCTGGAGATGACTTGTAACTCCAGCAGCCTGAAAGACTCTGGCCCCTGCAACACAGCTGGTGAGCCAGCTAATCCCCACCATGGATATTTCAATACAGCTTGTTCCCCCAAGGAAATCTCCCTCCTCAAATAAATCAGGGTTGGGACCTTTGCACCAATCTGGTAATTCCCTGCTCCCAGGAACAAGGGTGGTTATAGGTATGAGGAGCAAGATCTGCTGTGCAGCTCTGCCTCCTGAGACACAGTCCCAAGGAGGTCCCAGGGGAACCTACCTGCTCCAACAGCTGTCTTGATGGCAAATGGCCACTGCTGGGGACTGGATGCTCACAGAGCTTGGGCTCGTTCCCTTCCTCTGTAGGAAATATTTGCAATGTGGAAGCATCAGCAAAAGGCATTGCCTGTGATCTCAAGAGCATCAAAAAGGTCACGGGGACCTCAAGGGAGACCTCCATGGGAAGAGCCTGCCTGTCAGGGGTGAGTAGCTGGGGCTAAGCCATGTATAGGCCCCTACATCACAGATGTTCCTGGCACAAAGGCACTCTTTTGTTATTGACATTTAATGGTGGGGTGAGTCAAAATCACCATCTTCTAGGAGCCAGTCTTCCTCCAGGCTTTCCTCCCGCAGCTGGAGTGGTTTCACACTTGCCTGCAGAGGGAGACGGTTCCTCTTTATTAGACAAATTTTGTTGACACAGTTTGGTGCCGCCACCTTACTGAGCTGGAAAAACCAGCCACGGAGCTGACGTGGCCCTGCTGTGGCTCACCACCAGGCTTTACAGTGGGGATGCTGCCAGTGGGTATGTGAGGACCCTCCGCCATGCGGAAGCACTGGGGATGAAGCAGCAGTAGCTTATTAGCTGTTTGCAAAGTCCTGCAGGAGAGCAGCATTTGAGGCAGTGCCAGGTCCTCCTGTGTGCTCCAGCAGCAGTACAGCCACTGATGCTGGGCTAAGGAGAGGAGCCACAACTGGAGCAGCGTGTCTGTATGGCTTCATCCCCTCCCAGTAGGCGGTTGGGTCCCCAGCAAGGAGCTGTTCCCAGAAGAGGTTTGGGCAGACCTGCATGGCCTTCACCTGGAAAATACACTCATTTGCAAATCCAGGGTGCCTCAAACGCGGGATGCTCACAGGGCTGCTGTGCCTCACGCACAGAGCAGGTTTGTGAGGAGCTGCCAGGGCTGGGTGAACCTGAAAAGCTGGCTCATATGTGTCCTGAACTCCTCCCTGCCCGCAGAGCCACTCAGGGCCTTCACAGGGAGCTCTGCACACAGTAGCATGCTGCTGGCATGTCAGCATCCTGCTCAGGCTTCCCCGTGCCTTGCCAAGAGTGAGACAGAAGGGCAGAAGGCAGCTTTGCACTGTGTAGGGCTTTGCTGGGGTTGCGGCTCCTGGGTGAGGTTTCTTCAGCCTTCAGAAAAGTATTGACTCATGTCCTACTTTTCCTTGAGGGGAAAAGGAAAAAAATGGGCTTGTTCCCTGCTCGCTGCCTCATAAACCATGGTTTTAATTTCCTAAGTTACGCCACAGCCCTGGTGCCCGCCTCGGTAGCTGTTGCAGGGGAGGGCACACTGTAACCAAGAGGCACCTTGCCCAGAGATCAGGTACCAAGCTGAAGGCAGAGCTGCCTGAAGGATGAAGCTCACCTACATCCCTTCCCCCACCAAGGCTTATAATGCGTGTGACAGGCTACTCATTATTCATAATTGAACTTAATAGCTAGCTTAATGTTTTGTTATACTTTCTTTCTGTATTCAATACTGAAAGAATAACAAGGAGAAAAGGAAAGAAAGGAACCTATGTGTCTAATAGGAAAAGATTTACAGAGGGGAATAAAGCTGGAAAAGCTAGAGGACCTCTCATCTTTGGTAAGTTTATCCAAATACTTCCAGAAAACCGCTCCATAACATAAAGAATGGCTCCTGCCAGTTTTTAAGCCCGTACACACCTTTTCCTGAGGAAGACTCTTCACTTCAGGGGTGCTCTTTGAATGTCTGCTTCCTACTCACAAGATCCTTGGGCAGGTTTGTGCTTTACTCCATTAGAAGTCATTCTCACCAAATTATTGAATAATTTTTTAATACACCATATATATTTTGACTCCCTGGATAGACATGCCTTCTAAGTCTGCTAATACATATGGAAATGAAGGTAGTCATGAAAAGCTCAAGGAATTAAGGACATATCTGATAGGAGACATCATGCTAATGCTGCACATGGTGCTGGCTTGAACTTCTTTCTGAAGTTGTGAACAGCAAGAAGGCAGCGTCCTAAGAAAGCTGGAAAATAGACCCACTTTTTTGTAAGCCCACAAGGGCTCCTTAGGTCTCAAACACTTCTCTCTGCTCTTATATTCACAAGCAGAACAACATGCAGATCTCTGCAGTGCCCAGCACTGGTGATCCACATCTGGCCTGAAGAATTTCGCTAGGCAAGGCTGACGCTGGTACCCTCTCCCACAGCATCTCCGAGGCCAGAGGTGACTGCAGTGGGGCAGTGCCAAACTGAAGCAGCCCCTCTCCTCCACTGTGTTTTGCTACACTGCTGGGCTGCAGAGGCTGCAGACAAGCCTCTCCACTGGAGCATCAGTTTGCAAACATGGTGCATTTGTCCTCTCGCTCTTTTTTCTTCTCTTCAAGTTCAAAGTAATCCAGTGTTGTCCCCAAGCCACAAGCTTCCCAACCCACATGCTATATTCAGCCTAATCTAAATAGCTAAACTCTCACATAGGCAGCAGTAATGATCTCCCTCTTTCACTCCAGAGACAGTAAAGAACAGAGCAAAATGTCCCACCTCCACCCCCTTGTCCACTCTCATCTGCTAGGAGATGACAAAGCCACTGTAGTGCAACTGGCAACAGGCAGGCAGTCATGCTGCAAAATTTGTGGCAATATCTTTTTTCCCCCAAAAAAAAACCCCAAACCCCATTAAACTTTAAATTTCAACTCAAAGACAGAAAGGCGCCAGATAGACAGTGTTTCTACCACTTATCTACAAGCCCTGGTTTTCCTCTGCTACCTTGCTCCGATTTCCTCACACCCCCACTGGGGACAATTAGGCTCCATGTCCTCAGCTCAAAAGTGACATAGGGTGGCTACAGAGCAAGACTGATTGGTTGCTGTGCCCACCACTGACCATGGTCAGGCTTGGGCATCCCAGAAGGCAGACAGAAACTCCTGGAAGAGCAACTTCTGCAACGGGATAGCTACAGGTCCCAGTCGAGGTCTATGGGCATTTCTCATCTGTCCTTGACGGCAAATGATATTCTCATCCAAACCTTTCTTCACCACAGCCCCCTGCAAGCTGAGGGTTGGGTGAAGCACTGCCCAACCTCAAAGGAGCCACCAAATCAGAACTGGGCACTTTCCCAAGCCAGAGCATTCCAGGAGTCCAGCCAAACATGGCAACATGCCTTTCATCTGGAGAGAGAAACACATGCAATAGCAAGGGAGAGCAGAGCTTGAAAACACCAGTGAGGGCAGCAGTGGCAACGAGGTTACTCTCCAGTTAGTGCCAGCACTGCCATGCCCCAGGTGAGAGCACAGAGCAGAGCCCTCGATCTTCAGCATGGGGCATTGCCAGTTGGACCATGAGCCAATATTGCAGGTGGGTTGCGCAGCTGCACCCAAGCTTGTGGGCTTGCCTTAAGAGTCCAGTGTGAGTAGAAACACAGATATCACTCCATAGAATGCCCCCAAGTGGGGCAAGATCATGCGTGTTCACACTGAGATGAGCAGGCACTTCCATTTTCTTCAGAAAGAGCAGAGCTTGTTGCTTCTATAAACGTGCTGTATGGCCCATTGCCTACAACCAGCTCTGAGCTATTGGCAGCTCTCCCTGTGGTCCTGGCACTTGCATCTGTTCCAAATTCTTCTTTTATCATACCTGAGGTTTGGAGACTCCATGAGCATGGGTGTGTGTGTCACGCTGGCAGAGGGGAGAAGGCACTGCCTGAAACCCCCTGGGAAGACCAAAATACTGATGATGGAAATTTGTAGGGATCCAGAGGTATGCAGAGGCCGTAGCAGCAGTAATGAGAAGGAAAAAGTACTTTAATACATCATGTTACACAGATCACAGGTTCACATCAAACGAAGACCAGAGAACTGTCACACAGGAGAAAGAATACAACTTTATTTTAAAAAATAATAATTTAGCTCAAACATGAACAGGATTGCAGAGGGCTGGTTGAAGCAGGAAGAACAATATTGACCCACAGAACTTAAACCAGACCAATTTCATTCTTGTGTAGATGACACTTTCAGTGCCCTTCCCTGTCCACAGCTCTACTTCAGGTCCTCACCTGCACATAAAGGAATCCTGACTCCCAGAGCTCTTAGTAACAAGGCAGAGGAGAAATGGTGTCTGCTACTCATGAAATGCTATTCCTATCTCCAGAGCCTCCATGGAAGATCCAAAAAAGCCAGAAGAGCAACACCAGCACATAAACCAACGTGCAATACAAAGGGAACAACCTGCGCTCCTCCCTGGAAGTCTACCTACCCATGCCCCGCTCCCAGCGTCCTGGCCAAGTGCTTCCACCCATGCCTGAATCCGCGCCCCCACCCATAGGTGCTGTACACAGAGGTGTGCACACAGGCCTCTGCAACACTCCTCCCTCCCCACTCGCCTCTCACCCAGACTTGCTGATCTTTCACCTCTCGCCGTGCCTGCGTGCCGTACATTTCTTGGCACAGCAGCAGTTCGTTTCACAGTGATGGAACACAGGGTGTTCCACTGAGCCACTACTGCAATTTCTTCTCTTCTGTGAAGTGGCCTTTCATGCAATTGCCATTCTGATATACAGGGCTGGCTCCCTTCCTTCTGCACCACACCACAGATTTGTAAAGGATAAATCCAACACCAGCCAAGCACAAGAAGAGAAGAGCCAAGATGTCCAAGCAGAAGTACTCGTACAAGGAGAGGTCATAGACAGCAGGGCGAAGATAGGGTGCCCCATCGTGACGAAGAATGTACTCCAGCCAATACACTGTCCTATTGAGAGCATGCATTGGTCTGTCCAGGTGCAGAGCTGAGATGAGCTTGGCTGCTTTTCTGTAGCTGCAAGGGAAGAAGACAAGAACTTATCCTTCTCATAGGAGCTTCATAGCTGCGGTCTGAGGTGTCCAGCGGTCTCTTTCATGTCCCAACTAGTACCTTAAGAGACTGGCAAATTTCTTCCATGATTCTCTTCATACATGCCTCTGAAAGCCACTCTGATGGCAATTGTTAGCCACAGCAGCACAAGCCAGAGTGTATTTTATTCTGTGTTTTGTTAATAAGGCCAGAGTTCAGCTCACAAGTACCTTCTCAGTGGGCTCATGTGGACTGCTGCTTTCTGAGGAGAGTTTGCACCCGAAGACCTCACACAGCATCAAGCAACAGTTGCACACTTGATGTGCAACTGGCCAGCTCCTTCAAGGTACTGAGTTATAACACCTTAATAACTTACACTGAGGTCAGTAGTTGAGAGATCCTAATTGGTAACAAAAAACAACCCCAAACCAAAAAAAACATCAACAAAATGAAACAAACCCCAACAAAACAAACAAACGAGTCAAGTTCTCAGATGGCATTTCAAACACTAGCAGTTGCATGTGTCCTGTTAGAAACTGGGAGCCCTGTGTCACTGTGCAGCAGCAAGTCTAGGAAAGGGCAGAGCATCAGTTGTCAGAAGGAACAGATGAAGCATTACTTTCAGTCCATTTCCCTGCGCTGTTTCTACAGTTTGGACCAGACCAGGGAGATCCCAAGGTGAGGTTGTGAGCTCACTTTCCCTGATGACAGGCTGATGTTAAAAGAGGTTTGCGCCTTAGCATCTCAGAAAGCTTTCTAAGAAAATTACAGTTAGAGTCAAACAGGACTAGATCACGCTCTCTAACAGCTAATGCTGGAGTATCTTCTCCTGGACTGCATTTCAGGATTTCAAGGCACTAACACATCTGGCCAGCTAAGCAATGCTTGCAACTCTGCTTGGTCCAGAAGTCATCAGAGGCTGTGTAGGGATTAACACAACACCGGTCCCTGCACAGAGTCTGTACCAAGGAAGGGCTCAATGCTTCTGGATGCCTCACCTGGGGTCAGAGATAACTGTGACGACAGCCTGGTAAAGATCATCTTCTTTTACACTGCTCCAGTCCATGAGGATACCCATGCCCTTTGCCTGCACTCTGGTCATGATGTCAAACTGGTCCCCATAGAAAGGAAATCCCACCACTGGCACACCATGATAAATGGCCTCAAATACACCGTTCATCCCACAGTGGCTGACGAAGGCTTTCACGTTGGGATGACCTGCAGGCAACAAAGCGGCAGCAAGTCAGTGCCTTCCACACTGAAACAGGGCTACCGGTGGCTTCAACCCACAGCACTCATGTACGTTTAGGAAAAAACAGGCATGCTGAGTAGACAAGATGTTACCCTTTGGAAACACACCAGCCCAAAACTTGCTTAGTACCACCCAGAGGAGGAGGGAGACAGGGGCCAACATGCAGCTTCAAGCAGATGTTAGAAGAGGACTATGTTTTGTACAGACCAGATTCACAACATGCAATAGACTTAGAGCCACAAAGGTGCTGTTGTCCTTGAACACCTTTGCTATGGTTTGGGCTAAACTCCAGGGATGTTGCTAGCGGCACACACACACACACACACACACAGAGCACAGCCTTACCTAGCAGGTCATTCTGGGGCAGCCACCCCATCATCAGTGTATTGTCACCCAGGTTTTTTGGCTTCTCCCCAAAGTATCTGTGGGAGGAGATAAAGGAGGCGGGAAAAAAGGGAGAAGAAACACACAGAGAACAATTATAAATTCAATCAGATTAAGAGATGGAAAGCCAATCTGTGTTTTGAGATGAATCACCCCTCAACATTGATTTTCATCCAACCAGAGTTAAAAGGAATCCTATTCCCTCCTTACCTCCACACCACCCTCTGCGGGAGACGAGCGAATGCGCCGGCCATCTTCTCCAACAAATTGCTTGGAAGAGCTCGGATTCCGATGCCAAAGGAGACAACAACGACACCCGCATCTGCTGCTTCCACCCAGAGACGCAGACCCTGTGGGCAAAACACACACAGCTGCCTTGAAGTCTTGATGGAGAAAGGCTCTTCCCACTGCTGCCTCTGCCAGTAGAAAGCTGTCTACAGAGAGGATGAAGCCAAATCCACCTGGAGCACAAAGCTACGTGGTTTTCACCAGGCAACAAACTAGAACCACTGTGATTTCTGCACCCAGCCAAGCAGAAATTACTTGAGCACCTGCTTGGGCTTGGGAGCTTGCAGGGAGGTGTCCAAAACCGGCATTTCACAGCATTTCCTCCTGCTTTGGAGGCAACACAATTACCATTTGGCAAATAGGGCTCTGAAAACATCGGGCCCACACAGGAGCAGCAAGAGCTGAGAAGAAAATGGGGATAAAAAGAGGAAGGGGATTTTTCATCACTAGTAAGGCAGGAGGCTTGTCAAGATCTCCAGCTGTAGGCTGACACAACAGACAAAACATCACACAGGCAGAGTAAGGACCAGTACCTGGCTGGAGATTCCCCACAAACTTTCCAATGGCAAGGCCTCCTGGAGGTGGCAGAAGGTTTTCTCATCTTGCCAGGAGACTTCTACTTATCCTTGAGAGCTGCTTGGAAGTAGCAGATTTAGCTTTCTGGTCACTCAGCAGAGAGGTAGCTACAGCTCCAGCAAAACCCACGGTTGTTTGTCCTTTGTTTAGAGGCTACATAAAGAAGGTGTGTATCCAGGACAGAGAATGTACTTTTTCAACCAGGACCAGAAGGCTGCAGGGAGAAGAAGTCAGCCACCACAGCTGCTGTGGAGCAAACATAGATTATTCCCTTTTATGCCAGGCTGAGCTGAGCCTATTTTTCATTATGGATTCTGTCCTGGTTCAGGTTTCCAATGTATCACAGCCAGGAGCATTTTAGGAAAGTTTCATAAAATCTGTCTTTGAATATGAATACTTCCTTGAAATAAACACCATGGAAGAACATGAAGGGCAAAAGAAATAGTTCTCTCTGTTATTAAAGCAGAAAAATAGGATGATTAATTAAGAAATCTTATTAATAGTAGCCTACAGGTAGGGGATCATAGTACAGAAGAGTCACAAAGCACATCTTGGTGTTATTCTCTAGGGATATCTGTCCTTTGTTTATGCTTCAGGGACTCAAACTTATCACAGTATCCTAGAGATTGGAAGGGACCTCAAAAGATCATCTAGTCCAATCCCCCTGCCAGAGCAGGAACACCTAGATGAGGTTACACAGGAATGTGTCCAGGCGGGTTTTGAATGTCTCTAGAGAAGGAGACTCCACAACCCCCCTGGGCAGCCTGTTCCAGTGTTCCGTCACCCTCACTGAGAAGAAGTTTCTTCTCAAGTTTAAGTGGAACCTCTTGTGTTCCAGTTTGTACCCATTACCCCTTGTCCTATCGTTTGCCACTGAGAAGAGCCTGGCTCCATCCTCGTGACACTCACCCTTTATATATTTATATACACCAACAAGGTCACCCCTCAGTCTCCTCCAAACTATAGAGACCCAGCTCCCTCAGCCTTTCCTCATAAGGGAGATGCTCCACTCCCTTAATCATCTTAGTTGTCCTGTGCTGGACTCTCTCCAGCAGGTCCCTGTCCTTCTTGAACTGAGGGGCCCAGAACTGGACACAATATTCCAGATGCGGTCTCACCAGGGCAGAGTAGAGGGGAAGGAGGACCTCTCTTGACCTACTGAGCACCCCCCTTCTAATACACCCTAGGATGCCATTGGCCTTCTTGGCCACAAGGGCACAGTGTTGGCTCATGGTCATCCTGCCGTCCACTAGGACCCCCACGTCCCTCTCCCCTACACTGCTCTCTAACAGGTCGTTCCTCAACCTATACTGGAACCTGGGGTTGTTCCTGCCCAGATGCAGGACTCTACACTTTCCCTTGTTATATTTCATCAAGTTATTCCCTGCCCAACTCTCCAGCCTGTCCAGGTCTCGCTGGATGGCAGCACAGCCTTCTGGCGTGTCAGCCACTCCTCCCAGCTTAGTGTCATCAGCAAACTTGCTGACAGTACACTCAATTCCCTCATCTAAATCGTTGATGAATATATTAAATAATACTGGTCCCAGTACTGACCCTTGAGGCACTCCACTAGATACAGGCCTCCAACTAGACTCCGCCCCATAGACTACAACTCTCTGGCTTCTCTCCTTCAGCCAGTTTGCAGTCCACCTCACTACCTGATCATCCAGACCACACTTCCTCAGTTTAGCTATGAGGATGCTGTGGGAGACTGTGTCAAATGCTTTGCTGAAGTCAAGGTAGACCACATCCACCGCTCTGCCATCATCCATCCACCGTGTTATTTCCTCATAAAAGGCTATGAGGTTGGTCAAGCATGACTTCCCCTTGGTAAAGCCATGTTGACTGCCCCTCATAACCCTCTTATGCTTGATATGCCTTAAGATGGCATCAAGGATAAGGTGTTCCATCACTTTCCCAGGGATGGAGGTGAGGCTGACCGGTCTATAGTTACCCGGGTCCTCCTTCTTGCCCTTTTTGAAGACTGGAGTGACATTTGCTTTCCTCCAGTCCTCAGGCACCTCTCCCGTTTCCCAAGACTTGGTAAAGATGATGGAGAATGGTCTAGCAATGACTTCCACCAGTTCCCTCAGCACTTGTGGGTGCATCCCATCTGGACCCATGGATTTATGGATGTCCAGATTGCTCAACTGGTCTCTAACCCATTCCTCATCGACTAAGGCAAACTGCTCCGTTGACCTGACTTCATCTGAGGTCTCAGGGGTACAGGGCTCTTCAGGACTGCCTCCAGCAGAGTAGACAGAGACAAAGAAGGCATTCAGTAACTCTGCCATCTCTGTATCTTCTGTCACCAGGGCACCCATCCCGTTCATCAGTGGGCCTACATTGCCTCAGGTGTTAGTTTTATCAGCTATGTATTTGAAAAAGCTCTTTCTGCTGTCCTTGACCCCTCTCACCAGATTTAATTCTAAGGAGGCCTTAGCCATCCTAGCTGCCTTCCTACACCCTCTAGCAGCAGCCTTATATTCCTCCCGAGTGGCCAGCCCCTCCTTCCATGACCTGTAAACTCTCCTCTTCCACTTGAGCATACCCAGCAGTTCCCTACTTAGCCAAGCAGGTCTCCTGGCCCTCTTCCTTGACTTCCTACGTGTTGGGATGCTCTGATCTTGAGCTCGGAATAAGCAATCCTTGAATGCCAACCAACTATCTTGGGCCCCTTTACCTTCAAGCAGCCTTGCCCATGGGATTTCCCCTAGCAATTGCTTGCAGAAATCCCTAAAAAGCCCCAAAACAACCCAACAACCAAGAATCATAAGTTTTCAGTGAAGGGACTTTGGTTTCTCCATTCTCTTGAGTTTCACATCCTTTCATCAATAAAACACTAAAACTGCTGCAGAAGAGAAAGTGCTAGTTTTACTTTTCTAAATAAAATTATTCATAACTCAGATTATTACATTATTAATTACAGTTGAGCCTTAAATATTTTTCTTTCAGAAACAGCGTTAAAGTTGCTAGAGAAGCATGGCTGTCCACCAAAATTTCTCACCATCTCTCAAACACATAGCTATATTTCATTGAGTCCTAATTAGAGGAACTCACAATCATACTGTTTCAAATAGGAAGAAATAAACACCTTAATTACATAACTCTGCTCCAGTTTGGAATGGGACATTCCTTATGCTACCCTTAGACCTAGGGAGTCCCTCTCTTCTGCTGGCATCCTATAACCTTGACAGAGACATGCCTACCTGCTAGCATGGCAGCCACTGCCTACTGCAGGGCTCTGGATTTATCTACACCATTCTTCCCTTAGGTGCCGTGGCGTCTGTTCTGGAAGCTGTGAAGCACATGAGTAATGCCCCAGCAGACAACTCCCTTCTTTATAAGGCAGGCACGTACATGGGCAGATTGGACCAAGCCAGCGTTTTGCAAGAGCTGTGAGGCAGCCACTCTCTGACACAGCTTCTGGAGCACCCTACGTGCATTGCATTATCTGCATGCTGTGCCACATGGGAAAGGGTGATGTGCAGCCACACACATCTGGAGAACTTCTGTTCTCAAGGATCTGATCTAACTTTTTGCTTTTAGCTGGGAAAAAATTAGCACCCACCGTCTCAATTAAAGCTGCCATCAGAGATCTTGATAGGCCTCTAATAATTTGAAACTTTAATCTTAATATCAGAACACCAGGATCAACCTGACTGCCTGAGTGTCGTTATCTAGATTTATTTCCCTCAGTGTTTGTGCAAGTGGTAAGGCAATGGAAGGAATGGCAGACAGGTCCTCCTCTGGTCCAATATTGTCTTCAGTTAGATGCTTTAAGAGCTTATGCCTCTGAATTTATTACTAGGGATAGTAAGTTACAGGCCAGAGAAAGCCTCCAGGATGCCTTGGAAGTTCTCCCTTAGGGCTGGACCTCGAGAAAAAGAGGATAATATACTTAAATGTTGTACACTTTGGGATTCCACATTGAATTTGATGCGGGAACATGGTCAGATCTCCCCTATGGGTTCTTAAGACTACAAACTCAAGGGCAGAAACACCCTGTGAGAAATAGGATTAAGGAGGAAATTCTGGATTGACATAAATCAGTGATGAAGCAATGAAGAATAATTGGTCTTCCTATTTCTGCTTCAAATATAGGAACAAACAAACTACTCATGATCAAGTCACAGGAACAACATGGCCAATTTTGGACTTTCAGACACTATTTTACATGGACAGCAAAGCCACATCCTACTTCAGGTTGGACAACTTAATTCTACATTCTCCCTACAACCCCACGGTGCGCCCTGTCTCCCTGCTGCACCCAAGGACCAAAACACAGAAGCCTTCCAGACTCCTGGGGCTTCCAAGCTTTTCCAAGGTTCTTCAAAAGATGAATTATATTGTATAACTCCCCATGTTAATGTACAATCACAGCTCAGAGCTTTCCTGCACTTACCACTGGAAGGGGCTTTGCAGGCTCAGCGAGGATTCCCCCTGTGAAAATGACATGGGGGAGTGTTGGACGGGGGAAATCCAGCACCACATCATTACAGAGGAAGAAGAGACTAGTTCCATGGACAAGGTCCAACATGGATATCTTGGGCTCCACTCTATGCTTCTCCATGAGACGTTCAAACTTGGGCAGGATGACCAGTTTTGTAGCCACACGAGTGATCATGTAGACTAGGAGATTCCAAGTCCTACCAAAGAAGCCCATCCTGTCTGTCATCAGGGAGTTGAACTCAGGGACATAGGCAATGGGAGAAGTAGCACCAATCTCCGCTGGGAACCAGAAACCAGTGGAGATCACAGCATATTTCACCTGGAGGATGTGGGCCAGGATAAAGCCGCACATCTCATTAGGGTCCACCAACAGCAGGTCAAAGTTCTCAAACTGGAGTTTCTGCAGAAGTGTAGAGTTTCCCAGCACCAGGTCACAGTTCTCCAGGTACTTCTCCAAAAAGGAAAACACCTCCAGAGAGGTCATCTTCCCCTGGAAGACACGCTTTATCTTCTCCTGCACCCAGGCATCTGCACTCTCTGTGCTGAAGATACCCCAGTACCTCTGCACACGGAAGCCAGGCAAATAGGTTTCCCCATCCCGACCTTCATGAAGTAGCAGCACAGGGTCATGGCCCCGGTCAGTCAGTGCCTCTGCCACTCGCATGAAGACTCGTAAATGACTGTCAAAGACTATTGTGGGCATGATCAGCACCTTGGCAGAGTGAGATGGCTCCAGAGTGGACACAGCCACTAGGAAGAGAACAGCAGCAGGGCATGGCAGCACCTTCATCATCTTCATCACTGCAAGGAGAGAAATAGGCTATTAATATAGTATGAAATGCTCTGCCACGTATCTGGGCAACTAAAAGCCTGGATTGTTCCAAGCAGAAGCTCATGAGCTAGCAGAGGAGAGACTTCTGGAGTTCTCACTGGAAAAAACCCAAAACCAGCAAATAATAACCCCCCCCCCCAAAAAAAAAAAAAAAACAACAAAAAAAGCCACAATAATAATAAATAAATAAATAAATACAATCCCAACAACCGCCCCCCAAAACAAACAATAAAACCAAAGTCAAACACCAGTGTGATTTCCAGAAGCTCAAGATCTCCTCTCTGTGCTCCTAAGGCTCAAACACTAGCAGACTGACTTGCAGAACATTAAAGGAAGAGTGGCTGGAGGAGCTCTGCTGGCTCACAGCACCAGCAGACATCTGCTGCCCAACCCCCAGTTACCACTACAGAACCAGCACAGCTGGATTTCATTCCTATTTCTGAGCAGCCAGAATGGTTGGTTCCCTCTGGGCCCTTGATGTCTGTGCAAGCTCGCTGGGAGGCCTGCAGAGGCTGGTGGGAATGCCGAGATGCACACTCTGGCTTTGGCCCTTGCAAGGCCACCTTGCTCAGCACAAACAGGGTAGGAGTGAGCTCAGATCACAGCAGGACCCTCGAGATGAACCACAATCCCAGCAGGGGTCTGGATGAAGAGCTTCTCCAGTACAGATTAGCTGTGGGAAGACGGGGAGGCTCCAGGGAAGAGATGGGAAGGGAAAGCAGGTGCCAGGATACTGATGCACTGAAAGAAGGCAAACCCAGAAAGTAGCCCAGAGATAACGTGCTAGAGCTGTGGCACACCGACGCCCCTTAGTTACACTCCTGCTGCTGTCATTTGACTCCCGGTTTGGTGAAACACCCAACATTTCTCTTGTGTAAGGGATGTTGCTACATCACTGGAAGCGAATGCGCCTCACCCACATCTTGCATTATTTTGGGAGAAGAATTATGTGATAATTATTTGGGAATGGTCAGAAGCAGAGCCGTGTCCTGAAGACTCAGTTCAGACATGCTGGGAAGGGAGGGGGGAGGAAAGGTTACAATGGGAACAACAGTAAGTGGATTTTGGATCGCCTCACATGCCAAGCCCTGGAGCGCAGAGGGGCTGAAGGGATGTGGCAGAACAGAATCTGGTACAAGATTTTCTGCCAGCCTCTCTGCTATTGCATGATCAATTAAGAGGCAGGAAAGAAAGCAATGGATAAGATGATGCTAAATAGAATCTTCAGACCTTCCTCAGCAGCTGGATATCTCTGGCCAGAGACAGTGCATGGGGGGCTGGTAAAAGTGACATACTCCTGCCCCATTGCTCTCTTGCTCCATGTGAGACTGGACATGGGAAAGAAACAGAGCAGCCACTGGTTGAGACCTTCCTCTATTTCAAAGACAACTCCTACTAGTGCTTGGTCTCCCACCCTTCCCACCCTGGGCTGTGCCTGCAGGAGCAATAAGAAACATGAGAAATGCTAGCAGATACCAAGGAGGTTGTTGGATGCACAGAGCAAGAGCTCCAGGAGGATGGAGACAAAGGTGATGGGCTGGAAAGAAGACAGCCCTGCAAAGCAACAAGAATCTGTCCAGCATCCTGTCTCCTGCCCATACCAGCAGAGCTGGCCACGTAGAGCTATGTCGCATGAAGCTGGGTCTAGTTCTCAGTTTACCTGAGAGGCCCAAAGGGGATTTATCCTGCTCAGCACAGCATTTGGCTATGACATCGCACAGCAGATCCAGAGTGAACATGCAGCTTTCAGGGAAGGGAAAGAAGGAGGGATGGCAGCCCTGTACTGCTCCAGGTCAGCAGGGAGCTCAGGATAGGCCCCATGACAAGAGCAGGTATAGACTTGTCCTGGGGCACTTGGTGGGTCACACACATGCATAACTATGCTGAGAGGAGCAGAAGAAGTGGTTTTGTGTGTGGGGTGGGGTGTTTTATCATTGGGCAACAAGTAAAAGGCAAAGAAATAGTGCAGGCGAAAGGAATAGTTTTTTAAAGAAAAAAATTGTCACCCATCTTCAGCAAAGGCCATGGCCTGCCGTGGACCTGTGTGCCAGACATTGCTGAGACCCTCAGCTCTGTCAGGACCCTCTAGGGGCTACCAAAATCCAAATGACAAGTAAGCTGTCTAACTTGGCCCTCAGGCCAGGGGCAGTGCTGACACAGGAGACTGGCAACCTGTTCTTGACTACTTCATCCCTACCAGCATTAGAAGCAATCCCTAAAGGTGCTGGCTCAGGAACCCCTTCTCCCTATCCTGGCAACAAGAGAGGCTGTAAATCTTCCTCAGTGGTGAGAGAATGCCAGGCTGCAGGAAGGGACCTTTTTTCCTACCCCAGCCCAATATCACCAGAGATCTCTGGTCTGTCTGTACCCAGAGGGGTACCCTGGCCACAGCTCCAGACCTAGATCTGTGCTAGATACATCAGGCAGGTTCTACCCAGGCACATCGTGCTTTTCAGGGCTCCTGGGATATAATGAAGGCATAACTACCAGCTCAAAGGGCAATACTCTGCTCTTCATCCCTTGTTCAGCAACTAGTCACTGTTAGGACCCCAGATTGACAGCAAAGAGGAAAGTGACCTTATGCATACAAGGGCTAAATGGCTTAGATGAGGGAGGGCTCAAAATCCACATGCTCACTTCTCTACTTTATCTCTCACCAACACTGAACAACAAGGCCACCCCATGAGCTTTGCAGCAGAATCCTCCAGCAATGGCAGGTGCTGTGGCCAGTGCAGCATGTTTCATAGCTGGGGTGCTGGCTGCAGCCCAGCCCTTGGGCTATGGGAGTTCAGGTGGTCTTCAACAGAAACTTCTAAACCGCTGAGCACGGGAAATCAATTCCGCGGGGAGGTGGATTCACAGCCTGTGCCTCAGGAGAGGTGCGGAATCCAAGTAACGGACAGATCCCACACTAGATCTGAGAGCAGAGCAGAGCAGACAGAGCCACCTCCTCGCTTGTGGTCTGGAAGTCCTAGACTAGGGGCTAAGTCACATAAACACTGCAAGAAATAACACTGCAAGGAGAAGGCTTGTAAAGAGAGAATAGACCCTTCCCACTGTTTTCAAGACAAGCACTCAGTAAAGCCATGCTGACTGGCTGATCTGCGCAGAGCAATCCCACTAACAGCACAGTTAGCACCAACACACAGAAGTCAAGGTTCAAGAAAACTGTTAATAAAGCCTGCGTCACAGAGCAACAGAAAAGGAGCAAAGAGAAAGCAGCCCTTTGACAGCACCCCCCCCCCCAAAAAAAAACCAAACATCTTACTGCGGCAAAATCTGTCCTTGATTTTGCCCTATTTAACATGTTTGACAGGGTATGACTTTGATATTGATGGCAAATAACATCAGTTTAACTGAAAATAACATCAGTTTCACTAAAGTGAAGTAACTGAACAGCTACAGCTCTAAAGATAGGGGTTTCTTTAATCCAGGTGCCTTTTATTAGGTTGAAGTACTGAGACCTCTGACAGCAGTCTAGGCAGAGAAGCCCACAAAGAAAGGGCAGTGAACAGACTCCAGGGCAAGGACCCTGCTGTTTACATTTCTGCCTCTCCTCCAGCATTTTGTATTATGTAGTTCCTGCCTAGGACTTGAAAGCCCATATTCATGGGGCTGAATTACTTCCCCTCCTGCATTCTAGTCTCTATCCAGCTCTTGCCTACAGTAAGAAGAAACATTTGCTCTGTGAACTTCTCAATAGTTAACAAAGCAGCACAATTCATTTGAAGCCAAAAAGAAAAGACATCTTCACTTGGATGCTCAAAACTATTCCTGGAATAAGAAACCAAAGTTTGCCTCATCTGTTGGGTATGTTCCAGAAAAAACAGGACCATCTGCTACCATCAGCCTGATGACAGCCAATCCAGCTGTGGCTTATTTATGGAAGCCAAACCTCCATGCAAGCAGGTATGCAGCTCCAAGAGCAATTCTGCCGCTGCAGGAAGATGTTGCACTACAAGCAGGAGCTGCCCAGGAGAATCTCTAGTAAAATCCTAGAAGATACAATGCTGTATAAAGTAAACGTAACAAAGCATGTGTTGAAGCAGTGGAGTCTAACCGTCAATCACATCCAACCCAGTACTTGGTGGGCTTCTGTGCTGTGGTTTTGGATTATCACAGACTCCTGCTTCACCAGAGTCACGTGGGTGAATAACAATAACACTAAAACACTAATATTAGTATTATGGCATACTAATGTTAGCATTACAGTATATTAGTACTAGTATTCTAGTATAGAAAACAATGAACAAGAAAGAAACCCCATGTCTTCAAATACAAGCCTCCCCAGGGAGCCTACAGCCCTGTGTTTTCTAAAATACTGTTCACACACACAGCGAATAGTGCACACACATCGGTTGCTCCAAATACCGCTCCTTTCTACCATTCTTCTTTCGTCATCTTCATGATGGCCCCCAAGAAACACAGAGAATGAAGAAAGCCCAGATCCCCAAAAGACCAAAGAGAACAACCACAGCAACGATCAGGCCTGCATCAGAGTAACTCATACTTTGCACCACACTTGGTGCTACTGCTTCCACACAACGGCATCAGAAGTGCTCTGCTCATCCTCATCTGTTTTGGACAAAGTCTCCAGTCAGTTACAAACTTTTGGGACCTTAGGCCATCTTCAACATCCTTCCTCGCCCATCAGAGTTTTTTGGAGGAACCTCTACAGGCAAGGTGGAATCTGTGGGCCAGCAGGCAGTTGGCATTCCATAGATCACAGCCAGGGAACCATGGTACTAAAGGGAATACTGATCCATAACAACTGAGAAAATAAATAAAGATCTGGATGCTTGTCAAGGCATTTGAAACTACGCACATCCTCATGAACTTGAGATGGGGATGGCGTCAAACACCATCATCTGCTTCCCCACATGGCCTCTCATCGCTCATTAAATCTGTCTAGGTGGTTTGAGAGATTCCCCCCACTCTACATCCACAGGCTTCCTGGGTATCTTCTGAAAGGGACACCACCACGCTCTGCAGGAGCAAGTTGTTCTTGATGTCCAAAAGGACATCCTCATTTGCAACATGGTTGCAATATAGAAGCAGCTGATGTGTGGCTGTGCTGCTTGTGAGAGTCTCATGTCTGCAGTGTGGAAACACTTAAGATTATTGTTTGTAATCCCTGGATGCAAAAGACAAAAAGGCTTGGGGCCAATCCCAAACATTCACGTGATTCACAGACCTTGAAGTGAGAGCACACGACAGTTCAGTGCACATTCTGGTCTTAAGAAGGTTATGTTTGTACAACAGTCAAGTTGAACAACTTCTTGAGACTGCAAAGAAGACTGAAGAGATACAAGTGCACCAAACTTTAGAGAAGTGATCAAGAGGAGTGCGGAGGAGAAGAGCCTTCCATTTACTGCCCTGTCATTTCAGCTTTGTTCTGCAGAGAAGCACCGCATTAAAAGAAAAGTCATTAAACACTCCAGAAGGTTGTGAAACCTTGTGTAGGAAGCGCTGCGGATTGATAAAGCCCTGACAGACAAGTTTGATCACATTTGACAGAATTACAGAAGTAGAGGAGCCAGAAATGAGTCTTATCTCCGATAAAGCCATTGCTACCCTCATGTAAAAAAAGAAAAACACAACCAAGACCAAACCAAACAGCTCCTTGGCTCTGAGCACGCTGGAGGAATGAGACCTGGCCCAGCTGCCATAAACAAAGGCTGAGGAGGGATGCATAGGATGAGGAGGCAGAGCAGGAGAGGGAAGACGCTCCTGAGATCTAATCTCCTGGAGGAAGATGAAGCAAGTTACACAAAAGCTCTTTGAACATTTGTTCAGGTGCCAAGACTTGACTCGTGGCCTTCAGTAGCCCTGTTGCAGTTACCCGGGCTGTTCACATGCATGCTGGCAGAACCAAGGCCAAGCTGAGGGCTGGGAGCTCAGCTCGTTCCCGTTTCTCCTCAACAGCAGCAGAGACGAGTTCAGCTGCCTCTGCCATTAGCTCAAGAACTTCAGTCCAACCCTTCAGGGTCCCCGCAGAGCACGGGATGAAGCTGCGCTGCACCCGCGGGGCCACAAGCCCCTGCACCCGCCGTTCGCACTGCGCCAGCCGCCTGCGCAGCCGCGACCCTGCTGTGCCGGCAGCGCCCAGGAGCAAAACAGCCCTCTTCCCTCTTCCTCCTCTTCCTCCTCTCCCTCTCACGGCCGCCGGGCAGGACGGCGGGACAGACATCGCAACCCTTGGCCATGCTCTCACCGGCAGCGGCTGCCCCTACAGGGAGTCAGCGCGGCACTAAGGGGACGAGAGCTGCCCCGGCAGGACAGGGCTGCCGAGCACCGACCGCAGCTGCTCTCGTGCTGGCTCCTCCCGGACCGCCCTCCCCCTCGGGGCCCCTCCGCCGCGCCCGCCCAGCCGGTGGCAGCAGTGCCGATACCCACTTGCAGCGAGTCCCGCTGGCAGCGAGGCCCCAGTCGCGGCACAGAGCTCAGCGCAGAGGTAGGAAAACAGCGGAGCGCAGCAGCCGTCCCCGCCTTCCTCTTTCAGGCCGACCGGCAGCGGGCGCGGGGGGGACGGGCCGCACCCACGGGCCGCCCCGCCGGGCCGGGCTAAGGGAAGGGCGGACCAGTCAGCACCGGGGGCGCGGAGAGCCGGCCCCGCCGCTCCGCAGCTGTGGCGGGCAGGAGGGCAGCACCCGGCAGCTGCCACTTGTGCCTCCTGCTAGGACGGTATGCCAAAAGAGCGTCAAAGCACCTCTCCAGTGACCGATGCCGGGCCCTGCTCGAACATCCACAGGGCCAGGACAGGGGACTGCACCCAGATCAGTCAGGACAGCAAAATGTAAAAGACGGCGCTGGGAGAATTAGGGCGCTAGGGACACACATACAAGTACAGCACATGCCAGAGGGGCATGTCCTGTTTGGCCAGCTCCAGCATTAAACCACAGCAGAAACTGCACCAGTAATGCACAGGGAAACTAGGCTTAAGTGCTTCACGAGATGCTTCCTTCACACCAGGACTGCACTAGAGGTGTTTAAGCCTTCTGAGCTGCTGCAAAAGCTTGTGAAAGCTTTCCCCTAGGAGTGTCAAAGCAAATGGAAGATGACGCAGCTCTGAGCATCTCAGAGAGCATTCCCCACCACTTGTCGCACTTGCTCAGTCATGTACTGATCTCCAGCGAGGCTAATGACATTCTATGCATCTGCTACTGTATCTTCAGGTAGCATTACACCTTCTCCTACACCACCACATTTGAAGTGGAAGGCTGTGGCAAAAAGCCTTGGTTAACACTCAGCTGACAGCCAAATCTGCCTGGTGATTCTTCCCACCCTTTCCACAGATGCATAGCAGAAGGGGTCAAAATAAGCATTACAGCACACAAGACCTCCACCATGCCCTACGTATTAGGGAGTTTCTTTTTCCTGCACACATAGCCACAGCAGAGAAGGAGATCCAAGGGGACACGGAAATTACTTCTTTGCACCAGGTATATACAGAATGTTTCAGCCATGGCTTTAATTCCTTATTCCCATAGGCTGGTGCTACTTACATTGCCAGCTGCCATACAGCTGTTTTGACAGCAGTATTTGAGAAGGGCTAACCAGATATTCTGGCGGGGAGTTGAACAGCCTCAGTTTGTCTTGATATAAGCAAACATTTTTCTAGTTTTATCCAGATTTCTTGCAGTCACTCTACAACCAGCTGCAAAGGCCACCTTGCACTTCTGAAGGCCCTTTACATGCACTTAAGCAAAAAACTAGACAGACAGTAAGTTGCAGACAGATGGAGAGACCGTGGTACATTACCTCAGCCCTTTTCCCACCTGCTGTTCCAAACCTTTAGCTACCAGATCCACTCAGATTACAAAAGCATCAATCTTTATTTTTCTGACACATTAAAATTCTTAGACTTAAAATACCCCCAACGCAGAGAAGTTTTTTAAAAGTTTAAGAGTTCCAAATATAAGTTCTGATAAAGAGGGCAAATGACAAATCACAAGCAAGATGATGTTCAGATTCCCAGATAGAAAATACATCTTTCACCTTCCCTTGGCCTCTAATCCTTAATTCCTTGTAATAACTGTGGCCTCCTGGATCCCTCTGCACTGTAGCCTAGAATTCAGGCACCAAACTGATTGTGCAAGCCAGCGAAGCCCTGAAAAATGTTCATTGGAACAAGTTGCAGCTCATGTATATGGGGGTGGCTCATCAAGACTCATCTAACCCTCAATTAGGTGACACTGCTTTGCACACAAATGTAGCTTCCTGTAACAACAGGGCTCTTCTCATTGTCACTCTCTGGGGAGGGAATGGAAACATGGAAATTGGGCCCTGCATAATGTTGCTTGGTGGGTGGCAGTTTCATGAGATGGGGTAGCAGTTCTCACAGCCCTCTACCCCGGCTTCCCAAACATGCACTACCACTGTTCAATTCATACTGGCTGTGGGCTCAGCAGACTGCTCCACCCCTGAAATTAACCCTAACAGGGTTAATTACCTAACAGGGGAAAATATGTAGTTGGAGGAACCATTTTCTATAGATGCAAACTGCACCAGAAATAAGGAGGCAGTCACACAACTAGAGGTAAAGCAAGCCCTCCTCTCAACACCAGTAAGCCATTATACTATCTCAAGTTGCTCATGATACCTGTTTAGGCTGCAAATTGTTGAGCTTGTTTGAGGCTCCTCATATCAAATATGCACATGTTCAAACCTTATAGCACCAGTCTTTATTTGCCCCAGTGCTATGGGGAAATGCAATTTACCTTGAGAGGGATTTAACAGATGGAAAACAGCTCAAAGAGCAAGTGATCCAAACCAGAAATTTAAGGCATTAATGATACATTCATCTTGACTCCTAACAAGCTGCACAGCACACTGCTGGGAGTAAGGATAAACTGGCATGTTTTATGTTCAGAAAAAACAAGGAGTAATGCCACAATGCAGTCAGAGCCTCTGAAACAAAAACATGGCAAAAAAGCAAAGCTGGGCAGAAAAGGCGGCTTTTATCTCCTCTGCCTCCTTACCCACTCCCACCAAGCCAAATGTCACAATTTCCTTGCAGTCGAGAGTTCCTGCACATCTCCACTCCCCAGCTACATTCCCAAAGTGTCATCAAGGAGTGCCACAGCAGTACTATAGACCTTAGTCTTCCTAACAACAGCCCACAACTTCCAACTGCAAGCAACAGTTACTCAACTACTAAGGTGTATTTAGACTCTTCTTCTCTAAGTACTCTTGTTAGCAGCCTTAACAGGAGCGTAAGGAAGAGGAAGGTAGGAATTTATTGCAAGGTGAAACCATTAAAGAAGGAAACGGAACAGAGAAACCCTGTCACGCTGCAACTGTGAACTTGAAATGTCAGGTGGGGAAGGGATTACAGCCAAAGGCTTCAAATCAGTTGTTGCTTTTACAGTAACTAACCAAAAGCAAGTTACAATATTTGCCATTTCACAGGTATCCCAGTTACACTGGCTGAAAAAGGGGGAGGTTAAGATGCAGAAGAATTACTTTCTTTTTTTTCTACTAGATGAGCACGAAATCGAAATAAAAAAAAAAAAAAAAATCACTGCCAGCCTTTTAAAATAAGACCACAGAAAATTTAAGTCTTGGAGAGTCACCCTACTGGTGTCAGTAACACCAGCTCAAGGATGGTTTCACATTAGAGGCTTAAACCAGAATTAGAAACAAAAGGGGGAAACAGCCAACCATTCTCCCAAATCCCTACACTGGAGCTGCCTGACCCACAACACGCATGGGGAGGTAGCATTCCAGGTAGGCTTGATGTCCATAACGTTCACATGCCCACCCAGGCCATTCTGGTGAGCAGATGGCTTATGAATTCCAAAGGAAACATTCTCAGTCACTTTCAAACTTGACAGAATTAATTTGGGTTGATATAGTGCCCCCACGGTAGCTGCCTCGTTTTTTCTTTGTCTTCTCATGGCGGAAAGACTTGCCTTTAGTGAATTTGAGGATATTGTTAGCCTTCTCACCCCAGTCACCAGCTGCTCCTTTCTGTGAGAGTTGAAGGGAGAGAGGAAAAAGAAATTCAGGTCACTACGCAGAAGAGTCAAGGCAATGCTTTGCACTTCACCATACCCGGCACACTCCACTACATTAACACTGGAGCTGATACCACTCTCCCACGCACCTCTTGCCAGTGCTCACGCGCTTCTTAACAGCACCTCCTGGTGGAAAAAACTTCCACCAAAAAAGCTCCCAACAAGCACACCAAGGCTGCTCTGCCAGTATTTGCTGGGGTCAGGCATCACCATGGTCGGCACTACCTAACTCTACCTTTGCTTCAAACGAGTTATCCGCAACACGGGCATCCACCTCAATTTCTTCTTCCCTTACGCGGCGGAACGGAGAAGCTGGCTGTTAGAGAAAGAAAACGAGATACAGTAGAGCATACACACACAACATTCACTTAGTGACAACCTCACCCTGCAAATATGGAGTCCTGCTCATGTCACCTTAATCTTTCTCAGGTTTATAATTCTTTTCCTTCTTCAGATCAGGTGGCTCAGGGATGCTCCTGTGCAAGCACATCCAACCAACCTTTGCCACAATAATACTATGCACACATGTGCACTCCCCTAGGGTTCTCCAGACAAGGTTCAAGCGCTTGAAGAGGGAGCAAAACTACAATTAAAACTGTGGGACCAACCTTCCCCCAAAGCCCCAAACATGCTTACTAGTTCAGGAGGCAGAGATGCCTCTGGCTGCAGTCACCACAGTCCATGCTCACTCACCCGCTTCACCTTGGGAACTGTGTGCGGTGTTTTGGCTTTGATCTTTGCCTTTTTACTGTGTGGTGTCTCTGGCTCCTGAGCATCTTCCCTCTTCTGTTTCTTCCCAATTGTGCCTGTCAGATGTACAGTAGCAAAATTTCAAAGGGAGTAACTGCAGTATTGGGAAAGGTATGGCATCTCTCCCCCAGAATGCAAACCCAGTTTCGACACAAGTGTGAATGAGAATCAGTCCCTGCATTATCTCACCCAGAAAACAGACTGCTATAACAGACATTAATAGCCATTCTGGGTCAACAAGGATGTTGCCGTCCTAGCCTAATGGAGACAGAAGATTTTGTGGAATAGGGTACCTCTATATTTAAGATTTAATGCACTTGAAGTTCTGTTGCTTAAAATTTACTAGTTCTTGAAGCCTTACAGTATGCACTTGCACAAATCATTAGTGCATTCAAAGCTGTTTTTGAGATTGTGCACTGGGACATCATCCATGGTGTCCTACTCAACACAATGTCCTCCAGCACTCTGCCTTGCTGTCACTAACAGTCACTAACATATGCATCCACATATGGCAACTGACAACTGTACAGAAGTGTACCTAACTTTACCATAAATTCTACTGCCAGCAGATATGCAATAAAGACAAAAAGGATCACACCAAATGAAAAACAAGCCATTCCTTCCTTCTCAGTACTGCAGCAGATGCCATAATCTAATAGCATATAGAGACTAGACTCAATATTGTTTAGGAAAGATTCTCATTCATGTTCAGCTCAGTAACGCTACCTGACAGACCCACTTCCCAGACTGTAGGTAATACCTCCATTGACTTTTCTAGTCTCTTCTTCAGAGCTGCTTTCACTGCTGCTACTGCTGCCACCAGCTGGCTTAGACTTCATGTTGTTTGCTGCTGGTGTGGATGCTTTTGCCTTCTCTGTGGAGGCAGCAGTCTTAGAATTGCTCTGGGCCCCTTTTGCTGCCTTTTTGGGCTTCTCATCCTCTTCACTGGAACTATCAGATGAGCTGCTACTACTAGAAGCAGCTGCCTTCTTCCCCACAGTTGCTTTTGCTGTCCCTGTAGATTTGGTGGCTGGTTTCACTGTAGATTTGGTGGCTGGTTTCACTGCTGGCTTCTTTTCTTCTTCACTGCTTGAGCTATCAGTGTCAGAACTGTCTGCTTTGGAAGCTGGGGTAGAAGGTTTGGGCACTGGCTTACCCACTTTGCCAGCTAATTTAGCTGGAGTGGCTTTTTTCTTCTTTGCATCCTCAGAGCTGCTGGAGCTGCTATCTGAATCAGAGCTACTTTGTGTTTTCTTTGTGGCAGCTTGTGACTTATTTGTTGCAGGGGTTGCTGCTTTAATTGTGGGCTTCACAGGGGCCTTCTTGTCAGAGCTATCAGAATCTAGAATGGAAAGAAAAAAAAATAATCAAGGCTAAGCTCCATTTCTTGAACATAAAGCTAGCATACAGATTCAATGTTGATTGAAACACAGTGCACTTCATCAGCTGCTTGAAACAATACTGCTACGGGTATTCCTGTCCAACTGCACTCTCATAACCCTGCCTAGAAACACGGAGGTCTGAGCAAGCACAAGATGCATGTGGAAATTCTCCTTTCCTCCTACCCCAATACCTGAGCTGTCTGAGGAGGAACTGGAGTCTTTCTTCGCTTGTCCAGGCTTGACAGCTACTTTTGCTAGTTTTGAAATATTCTTCAGCACGGGCTGTTTAGCTGGGAGTTTATTCCCTACCTTCTTCTTGTCATCCTCAGAGCTAGAATCTAAACAAACACAAAAAGAATGTTGTTTAAGTTAATGAACTTCTGGTGCAAGTATAGAGCTCACGGGAAGTGAAAATCAAAACGGGTTGTGGCTGAATGGCTGAGCCACTAGGTAACTGGCAGTAAGCAGCATTTGATGCACATCTGGATGGTCAGGGGACAGCGTTCATCTTTCCAGATATCTTCTTTGTTGGGAAGCAGTGGAAACATGCAGTTGTAAGTTTTTCACTAATGCATACACAAGGAAGCATATATTTGGAGAATAATGTCAAAGAGGTACAGAGAAGGGACTGGAGAAAGTACAGGTATCACGAGGAACAATCTCAGAGAGAAGAAACCAAGAAAAGAAGCGATTTGGTAAAGATCAAAGAACAGGCAATAAACAAGGAGATAAAACTGACAAAGCAGGGAAACTGACACAGCAACAGTGCAGTATCTCACTTAAGCTTTCTATTTCCTGTATTAAATATGTTTAGCAGCAGTCTGAGGATGGACTGGAGACTCCTGCATACAAATATACCTTTGTATTGTGTGTCACAGCAATCTGGAATGCTAAGCCTGATCTATTCCAACATTTACTAACACTAACAACAGTAATCAAAACCTTGTCCGGTTTTGAAAAACTAGGTGACAAAACCAGAAAACATGTAACTGCTGCCACTTGTTGAAGCACTAGAATATGGGAAGACACCCATCCTAACGCTAGCTTTCTGCAGACAGACAGGCTGCTGCCACCTATGGTCCCTCCTGTGGCACTAGCAATGTTGAGATACACAACTGAAGCACCCTGAACTTGGAGGGGAGATATAGCACATAGGGAACCTGTATCGGAAATACAGCAGTGCAAACTTAAATCTGATGAACAGAAGATACAAAGCACATTGTCCCCATTTCTGGAGTCACATTAGGAGAAAGCATCTTTTGAGTCTATTTTGAACTTGGTATGGCAACGATGTTTTTCATTTCAGAAACTTCTCCCAAACACAATGGGACAACAGAAACCAAAAATCTTAAAGACTCAGATCCTCAAAAAATAAAATCATTAACCTTACTGGAGAAACCTGATACACATGATGCCCCACCCTTTCAATCTATGCTAATATACAGACTTTCCTGCACTTGCCAATTGGTCTCACAATGGTGTCTCATGGTCAGGCTCCACTTTGCATAGCACACTGCTGTTTTCCAACTTCACATTCTTGTTAGATATGGAGACTGTGAAGCTTTTAAGCTTCTATACTAAGGATCTTAGTAGGTACACCACTATACAGCAACCTGACCAATAAAACCATTAACACAAAAACCCCCAAAACTATGTAATGAATTACCTGAGTCACTGTCAGAACTGGATTCAGCCTTCTTGGTAGTCACAGGTTTTTTTTGTGAGACAGGTGTTGTTTTAGCTACTACTGCTTTGCCTGCAAAAGCAAGTTCAAAATTAAAAGGCCATATCCACATTAAACCTTTGTCCCAAGATCCAAATTTTTCCAGATGCTCCATCCTCAGTGCACCAGTCATTCAGCCAGCACACTGGAAGCCAAGCAAGGACCTGGCCAGCTGCAGTGACAGGCCTGGCTTATTCCCACTAAACTAGATCCTGATGACTTTTCAAACCAACATGTGCAAAGTACTCCAACTTGCACACAGTTTGGATCCACAGATTGTATCCAGTGTTGTTTGGGATGCCTTCAAATTATTCAGAAGTTTCCAGAGAAGCAAATGGCAACATAGACTAAAGTCAAACGGCTTTTTCAAGGAAACCAAGACATTGTCAAAACATTGTCTGCACCATGTAGTACTTCCTCTGCAGAGTCCTCTCCTCATAACATACCTGCTCCTCCCTTTGGGGTCACCTGCTCTGCCTCATCACTACTGTCTGAAGAGTCACTGCTCTCAGCCTTTTTTGCAGGAGCCTTAGCAAGGCCTTTCTTGGTCTGTGTAGCCTGAGGAGGTGGTACAGCACTGTATGTACCTATGAAGACAGACACAGCATTCAGATGCCTGCATAATAATGTGAGTAGCACATGAGAGATTTGTTGTAGTTAGAATAAAGCACTTCTGCTATTTGGCTCCATTTATTCATTATTTATTTGAAAGGTTACACACACTCTACTGCTACCTCCTGTCTCTACTGTGAACTTAACTCTCCTCTTGGCATTCACTGACCCAACCATCTCTGCAGAAGTTTTCTCTGCACTTTCATAAGAATGGGAGTTTGTGTTGCCAAAACTTCTCAAAAACTCCAACAAATAAAGATATCAATTGTTGATTGTTTTCCTTTACTGCCTTCTCAAATCCTCTAGTTAGAGACCAGACTCAGTTTCAGTGCTTGATCCTCCACATAGATCAGCTCTCTACTGGAATCTTAAAAGCACTATATTGAAGAGGCCTATTTAGCCCATCAGTTGGATTGCAACTGAGTAGCCCTGGATACTTAAAAAAAAAAAAAAAAAAAAGGAAAACCCCCCAAACTCTCAAAACCTTAAAAATTCTTAAATTCCTTCAGTTGCAGAATAACCAAACCATTGGCAATTACTTCCCAAATCCTAGCAGTCAGGAAACCTGCAAGAATGTACTTAAAGGCTACCTGCATTGAAGACATGCAAACCAAGCAGCATCTGTCACAATCTCTCTCACACCCCATCCCTTGCTGAGAGAGGAACTGAACTGTAAGCTTAGCCCCAACAGCACACATGAAGAGAGCTACTGTATTTCTGGTTCATGGTACCACCACCACCACCACCTGGAACCTTGTGTGCAGCAACACTTGCTTGTGCCCTGCACATGCTTCTCTCAGGACAGTGGGACTAGCAGAAAGCATCCTCCTCCAACACAGCAGCAACAGTATTTAGTACTTACCAGACTTCGGCTTTTGTTTTGCAGGTGGCTTTTCACCATCTGAACTGTCAGATGATTCCTCGCTACTGGAACTTTCTTTGGCACATTTTTTTTTTCCTGGACATGCTTGAGTGGCTGCAGATTTTGGCAGAGGCGATTTCTTGGGAACAGTCTTATCACAGGAAGAAAAGAAATTCACATTAAAATACAGAAGTCTTGTGGGAAGAGCTGGATGTGGATCTTGTTTAACTCTACATCTCATGTAAGACAGCAAATTTTGAAGACAAACTGAGAAAGAGCAATGAAAGTTCTCAAATGTAAACTTTAAGAAACGTATGAGCATCATATTTCTAGCCACTCTGCTGCTGCTTTCTCTTGCATGCATCCCTAAGGAGGACCTCTTCTGATCAAGGAGCACAGAACTAGCTGAAATGATAGCAATTAAATGACAGCTGATTAAATGCAAATCTGATTATTTTTGAGTTGCAGAAAACATTTTTAAACTCCCTAATGGAAAACTCAAAATTACAAATAGCTAAGCACAAAAACCATGCAAAAGTGAACATATAATGAAGACTACAATATGCTTATGACACACTGATATATTCTCCTGTAAAAGGAAGGAGCAGAGGAAGTGGTAAGGAGGTATTAGGGAAGACAGCAAATGCACAAAGAGGTGCTAGAATACATAATCCCACTGTATAAGGGAGAATGTACAAGAGCCACAAATGCAGTGCTCAGCATCTGTGTCATCTGTGTCTTTGTCTACATATTTTGCAGGCCCTGCGGGACAGATAAACCCAGTCTTACTAGACTTCTACAGTGTTCACAAAGCTTTTGACGGCCTAATTTACCTTTTTTGGTGCAGTTTCTTCCTCATCAGAATCTTCACTACTACTGCTACTGCTTGCTGTTTTTCCATTGACCACCTTGGTGGCTGCCTGGGCAGCTTTACTTCCTTTTGAGATAAGCGAAAAGAGACATTACAAAATACGCTACAGTAGATAAGGGGTAATTATACTCAGTATAAAGTATCACAAAGAGAAACAAATAGCAGGAAGCCAATAGGGCAGATTAAGACAGCACTGCAAAGCCATTGTTTTAACCTAGTGCAAGCTTAGAGAAAGCATTAAGGTTATTGATTACAGCTACTTATGTAAACAATGCAACATCTGGGACCAGATGTTTTATTTGCAGTCAGTTCTACTCCTATTCCACGTCAGCAGCAGACTGGAATGGAGTGCAAATGGGAATGTCAGCAGATTTTCAGACTGCTGTTAAAACATGTGCCTTTGCATTTAGCTACAGCCCACATCATTGCTGCCATGACTTTTTTGGTTTTGCACTTTGACTCATGATACACAATAAGACGTACCCGATTTAGGTGCTGCTGGTTTTGGTGGCTGTTTCTTTGGTGCTTCTTCATCTGAGCTGCTTGAGTCAGAGCTGGAACTCTCTGCTTTCTTCTGAGGCTGGATTTTGGTACCAGCTGGCTTCACCACAGGTTTTGCACTTTTCTAAACATCAAGAGGGAAAGATTATTAGCCCTTGTAGCCATGAAATAATGAAAAAGAGGCTAATGAGTGGAACACATGTACAGATAATATAAACAGCTGTCTTTGAAAGAGATTATAATTTTGACTTGGAAATGCCACCCTGCCTAATGGTTAGGGCCTGAAAATCTCTGGATAACAATTCTGCTCTGGAAAACCTCCCAGCAGCCCATGGGAGACTTCCTTTGCACCTCAGACTCCGGTTCTGTTCTGCTTCCATAAATGGGGCAGCTCTGGGGCTGGCACGGTTCTCTTCCTTCTCCAGACCACACTCATTTGAAGACAGAAAACACTGACTGGGCAACTCTGGATGGCAACTCTCCTCTAGCATACACTGGCATCATTCTTCCCACCCCCATGCTTCTCAAGACCATGACTGCAGCAAGAAAAAGAGAAGATCTGCTTTTTATATATGCACCCATATGAAAAAAAAAGGTAAAAACTTTTTTTAGTTACTGTAAATAAATCTTTCTCCCAGGAAAAAAAAAAAAAAAAAAAAAAAAAAAAAAAAAAAAAAAAAAAAAAAAAAGTAAGCCCTGGCAGTCTGAGGATAAAAGCAGGGAGCAGGATATGAATCAAAGTGGATGCGGGACATTAAATCATCTTTCACAGCACCAGTTCAAACGGCACACCATCCAGTACAGAAATGTCTTCTCACGTTGCACCTGCAGCAGCCTAGGCACTTCATAGTTGAAGAAAAGTGAGCCCAGTTTCAGAGAGAACTCTGCTGGTCAAATTTGCTATTATCCATCACTGTCAAACGTGCGTGAAGGAGGCTGGAAAGAAAAGCTGACCTTTGCTGGCTTCTCCTCCTCTGAGTCTGAATCATCACTGGAGTCTTCACTGCTGCTCTCTGCCTTCTTGGCTGGAGGAACTGCTTTTGCCTTGGGCACAGCTGCTTTAGCTGCAAATAAGGGAAAGCACACATTGATAATAAGTTAATTCACAACTTTCATGTACCCATATCCTGCACTAGTGTGTATCAGGGCAAAAGGATATGCTAAGATAATTAAACCATGAATGAAGTTCATAACAGTGAGTTGGTTTCTTCAGTTTTAGCCAAATCTACTCCTTTCTGGTTACTGACTGCTTTTTATTAACATGGAACAAAAGAAATCATTTTGCCTCAAGTGAAGTGTACACCGTAATTCAGGCAAGGCATAAGAACAACTCCAGATAAAAAGAAAAATATGGCTCACCACATAACAAAGTGCAGTGGAAGGACATATTTTTTGATAGCACTAGGACACAGGCTTGAGGAGGGCAGTAACCTCACACAGGCAGCAGGTAGGATACTCGGCATTTCTCTGGAAGTAAAAGATATCACTACCCTGTAACAAACAGGTTACAGTGCCCACCAATACAGAAGAGCCTGAGAAATTTCAGCCATGCAAGAATTTTGTCAAATTATGCGTATTTAAATAGACGTGAAAGCACATTTAAAAAGATGTGAAAAGCCTGAATTGGTTTTCCTACAATAGCAAGATAAGAAATCATCCTTTAAAGCTCTCAGTGAAACTGAGAATCCCTGGAAAATAGCATGGGGTGGGGTGGGTGGAGAATCATGAGGAGAGTACCAGTCCAATCTACAGACACTCAAAAAAGTTTTGCTCAATATTTAAATCAACACATGATTTGAATGTGCTGAAGCAAGCTGGAGTAACCCTGCCAAGGCCTCCTATTAGTGAGTGTTTGGAAAGCAGAATCTCAATATAGACAAGGTAATGAAAACGCTACTTTTATAGCACCTACAAAACTCAATACAGCCCAATGCCTCCACCAGTCTCAGCCAAAAGAGACGAACTGAATGGCTAAAACTTCCTATCGCACACAAACCCTGATGTGCTTGTATTAAAATTCGATAAAGAGATCTCCCTCAGCTAAGATGAATGTACCTCACATGTCTCTTGCAAGTCTTTTGCCTGTGATAAATCAATCAATGAAAACCTAGTCCTTGATAGCCGTTGAAGCACCTCAGATGAGCTGCTCAAGCCGAGCTCTATATCCAGGTGAGAAGCCAATGCCAAAGATAACCCTGGCCTACCCTAGGGCCTCTCACAAACCCCACCTGGTTTCTTGGCTGGGGGCTTCTCATCCTCCTCGCTGGAGCTGTCATCGCTGCTGGATGACGGCTTCCTCTTCGTCTGGGAGCCGTTGGGAACCAGTTTTCTCTTCTTGGCCGCCGGAGACCTACAGTGAGGAAATCCGAGGGCCGGACAGCGGTTGGCGCCGGTGTGAGCCCAGCAGCGTGGCAGAGCATGCCCTCGCCCCCTAATCCCGCACCCCGCTAAGCTTGGTCCCCGCCGCGGGAGGGGCACTTACTTCAGCCAGTAACTATAGATGTCCAGGAGGGAGGCTGCGTTGGGGTCTTGCTCCTTCTAAACCAAGAGAAAGGCCGCGTCAGTCGGTCAGCCACTGGGCCGCGCTCCCTTGCGCTCCCTTCCCCTCCCTTCCCCTCCTCACCCCTCCGCTCACCGCCGCCGCCTCCTTAGCGAAGGCGCGCGCGGCGCCGTCGAAGCGGTTCTCGCGCAGGAAGGCGAGCACGAAAGGGAAAAGGTCGCTGGGCACCGCGCGCCACTCCGCCATGCTGCCCCGCCGACACGTGCCGTCCCCGCGCACGCGCGCGCAGCGCCACGTACGTACGTACAGGCGACCCCGGCCGCGCCCCTCCGGCTCCGCCTTCCCTGCCAAGGTGGCCGGGCTATGAGGGGACCTGAGGGGACTCAAGCGCTCGGCAGACTGGAGGGGCGGCCCTGCTGGCGGCGTGGGTGTGAAGGGCACGCAGAGCGGGGACCGGGGCGGCATAAATGTCTTCCTGGTGAGAAAAGACTTAGGTCTCATTCAGTGGCTGTGCCTGAAGGCGTCAGCCAGAGCGGGAAGGCTGCTTGTGGGGAGGAGGCAGGCTTAGGGACCGCCGCGGAGAGGAGTCGGTAGGAACCCGGCACATCTCTGCAATGAAACTTGCAATGTGCATATGGCATTGGAAGAGGGAAGGCTCCACTCCACTTAAACCCCTTCCCCCATCAGTCTATTCTTGGCTGTAATCCATCTTAAATATGGTCACTGAAAGGAGAACGGTAGGCAGCAGAAGGAACAAGGATGCTGCGTGGACGATAACAAACCAGCAGCTGCGGACCATCTCAGTCCTGGTAATGGCTTCACCAACAGAGTGCAGTACTATGTAGCTTGAACATGGCAAGTAGAGCTAGGTGTTGACAAGATTAATCAGCAGTCCCAGGAAAGGTGAGCTATGAACTATGTTCCACATGAGGTATTTATGCTGGATCAAAGTGCAAGTGCAGAGAAAGAGTTAGGGTAGAAGTAATGTTGGGGTCTAAAGGTCTGTAAGATGAAGCCAGAGAGAAAATTAGGAATAAGATTACTTACAACATAGGTTTGAAGAGTATCAAGAAGGTAAGGCTGGAGAGAAGACTTAAAACAGGCACACCTATTAAATAGGATAAGCATGTACTGAAAGTCCAACCCTGGGCTTAAGTGAAGCACCTGGGCCTATGGACAAAGGGTGGGTGTCAGAGCCCCTGGTGAGGCTGATCAGGATGAGCATGGCTTGTTAGAGTTATGAGGACCCTGATGAGGAGATTTCATTCAGCTGTTGTATATTGCTGTGGCTTTAAACTAGTCATTTCTCCACTGGAGTTTTTTCTTCTGTGAAATTGAACAGTTACTCTGATGGATGCGGTGCTCTGTTCTTGCCTTTATGATGGGGTTTAAGTTTTTTTATTGCTCCGTTCAATTGAGTGTACTAGAAATTGTGCTGAGTGTAAAGGAAGAAGAGAGTCACACTTAGAAAGTCCTAAGTTAGGGCTGCTAAGGTTAAGCAAGCAGCAGTAGTAGTAGTGCAAGTAGGTACGTAGTGTTATGCCTTTCACATTTCCCATACCTAGCTCTCTGCTTTTGATCACCTCTAGATGCTGCTGTGCCCTGTGTGGGGGTTCTGTCCCTCGTGTGCAGTTAGGTAGTGCCTGCTAAATGTGTGCGCAGCAGAGCACCCCTGTTGGTGATGTTTCTACAAGGTGCTGTGTGTGTACTGCTGGGGAAATAAAAAGCAACTCATATAGTGGAGGATTGTACTATAAGATACTGACACTTTGTGCAGGTGCTGCTGCCTGTAGCATAGAAAAGGGACATTAAGCTGAGGGATTGTTATGGATATGCACTTAGTCTTCAGATAGCCCTGATCTGGCCTGCCCCTGTTATATATTGCTTGTGTTGCAGAAAGGAAACTGTTTCCAGGAACCAGTTCTTCTGTCAGTTTTTGTAGCTTCCATCCACAGTAAGCTACAGCTGGAAGCTTCATCTGCAAAGCTCAGCACAAGATCTGCACTTTTGCCTGTATCAGAGAGGAAGAGTTGTGGCTATTGCTGGTAAACTGTCCTTATTTTAAGTTCTGCTGTCTGAATTAACTGCTATGAGGAACAAGGGAAATGAGTGTGTCTGTTTCGCTGGCTTGCTTTGCTTCTTGCCTGGCTAGTAAGCATTTCCCTCTCCTGCCAGGCCTTTGCCAGTGAGGTGTGCTCCCATGTGCACTGTGACTGCTTCTCTTTGGAGGTGTGTGGCTGTTTAAGTGCATTTGCTGTGTTGTGCCTGCAACTGTCCAGGTGACCTGGCCGGGCAGTAACCATGCAAAGAAAGCTGTTTTGTTCTTATATTCCCCAAGGGAGTAATGAGAGATGCTGCTGCTGCTTGTAGCATACTACTTGCTCCCCTCACATACTCCTTTTCAGCCCTTCCCGTTGGCTGGCATCTCTCTTCTGTTAGGACTGCAGGAAGAGCTATTCACCTCAGAAGAGAACATTCCCGTGAGAGGTCTCCGTTTGTCACACTCCTGTGGCAAAGAAGAATTGAAAAGATGGCATGGGTATTCAAACACTTACTGAGTCCCTTCCTTGTTACCTCTCAAAAATACCTAGCAAAAAACCCCAATGGCTCCAGGAAGAGCAATCCTGCCCTTTTCTTTGGACAAGGGTAAGACAGATCCTTGAGAATAATGCTGCAAATGCAATGGTGTTCCCATGCTGCAGTGAATTGAAGGGAGGAATGATCAGACTTGAGAGACAGTCAGCTTTGGGCAAGACTGGATGAAAAGCTCTCTCCATTTCTTCATTTTTTTCTTAACTCATTACAAATTCTGTAACTCTCCCTTCCCTTAGGCCAATGTGAAGGGGCTTTTGCCTCACTTTGTTATCTGAGTTCTTCGGTGGAGGTTGCTGTGAACAACTTCCACCTAAGCTGAAACAACAGCCTAGCAGTTATTTTACTTAGGCTCCTTTGGGAAGGCTCACTAATTTCACTTTAGTTTCCTGTGGGCGTTGCATTGATTAAATAAAATACATAGCACCATAACTGACACTAATCCATATGGAGAAGCCCCATGGGTTCCCACAAAGCAGGAAGCTGACTCTGCTAGCCCTCTAAGGCTTTAAAGAGAAAAAGAATTTAAAAGCTTGTTCCAAGGAGCACATTGAAATCCTCATCTAACATCAGAGAAATTATTTTGGTTTTAACATTTTATTCTGAAAGTTAGAAGATAAGCAGCTTTACACGGGAAATAATGTGGAACAATCATTATAAAGCCGTATACCCATGGTTATCCACCTGCGTTACTAGTTCTTAGTACATGTGTATTATTCCATAGTAGTAAAAGAATTTGGCTAGAGACTCTAGTTTGCAACTAGTAAATTTTTGTCCTTCACACAAATCCCAAGTAGATTCTGTATTTGCACCCTTCCCCAGTTCCCAGGTGTTCTTTATTCTATTGTGCGTTTTCAGGGTGATTCAGATGGGAAAGTACTGGTTTATTCTCTGCAGACCTGGAGTTCCTCAAAAGGCTGTATCATCAGGAAGTGCTTTTTATCCTAGTACTTTCTTATTGTGGGAGCAAACACTCTGCTTTTGGAAGACAGGCTGTGGCACACAGTTTGTAAGCTTCAAGTAGGTTTGGGATAAAAAAAGATTTGGAGGTCACAGGAGAGTTTGACCAACTTCTAAGTCAGAGTTGATTAGTAGGAAAGAGTTGGTTCCCTAGTGTTTGTAACCAGCTCTGTTTCAACATTAGCATTTGTGACATTAAATAAGCTGCAAGCACAATGTCCTCTGACTGCTTGGGGGATTGTTTGGGAAACCAGCTTGTAAGGTATCTGCTTTTGTTTTGCTGAAGTGCAGCACGAAAAGACTTCACTAGTTCTTACCAAAGATGTGGTTTTGAACACAAATCAGTGCAAGTTTGCAAAGAGATAAGCAATTATTTAGGCAGAATTTGTTGTTTGTTTCTAGCAATAAAATTAAATTGAATCTTACTCTTTGAACTCCAACAGTGTCCTTTCACTGCTTGTTTTCTCTGTACTCAAACATGAGCATAGTCATACAGAATCAGGTAAATCTAAGTTAAAAGACAGCATCTTCTAGAGGGAAATACAGAACACCAAGATGCTTCATTCTACGTGGAACTTCTTTTTCCTCTAGGGAAAAATAAAATTCCTTGCTCATAGGAGACAGAATTCAAAGCCAACTTTAGGGGTGTACATGGATCAGGTCTTGCTTGTTCTCTTCCACAACTATTGCTCTAAGTTTCTTGTGACTAACGATAAGGAGTTTCTGTATCACCATAAGACATAAACTTTCCTCGCTGTAGCGCTGTTTGCTCTGCCACCCATGGAATGTGTGATTGGAGTCAGCTGGAATTTCCCTCCAGTGGCAGGAGACCCCCGCCGCGTACTTACCTGGAGGGGGATGCATCGCCGGCCTCGGTAGGGCCGTCTTGAAGCTGCCCCGTGCCCGGCTCTGCAGGGGGCGTCGCGGGCCGCCGTCGCTGCCGGGTGCCCTCCCGGGCGGCTGGGCGGGAGGCGGAGCCCAGTGCAGCACCCGGCCGGGGTCGAGGAAGTGACCGCTGTGGGGGGAATCGCTGTTCCGCCGGTGATGTGAGGGAAGCGGAGCAGCGCCTTCCTCGCCAGTCCCGGACCATGGCGGCTTCAGGTAGGTGCTGCGACTGCTTGTTCCAGGAGTCGGGGGAGCGACGAGGCTTCTTCGCCCGGCTGGGCTGCGCGATAGGGCTGGGCGGGCGCTGCCCTCCGTTCTGTCCCCCGCTCTGTCCCCTGCTTTGCCCCGGCTCTCCGCGAAGCCCATCCCGTGAGCGAGCTGTCTCGCGCGTTGGTGCCTGTAAGCGGGGACGTAGCGGAGCGCCGCGTGCTGTTGCGACTCAGTACCAGCTCCCGCCTGCGGGGCGGTGCTGCTGCGCGGCTCTGCTCTCCACTGCTCTCGACTGCTGGGGAAAGGGGAAACGGGGTCCCTTCCCCGAGTTTAGAGGAGCCCCGGGGCTCTTCAGAGCAGCGGAAGCTCCCTTGTTCGCAGCCAGGTTGTTGAGCTTTATGCCTTATCTTTCTTCACTTGGCTTAAGCACAGGACAGGTGCTGGCAGAGCTGTGTCTTCAGTGTACTTCGAGTTGGCAGCTCAGCTAGCTCTAAGGGAGGGTATTCTGTGCAGCAGTGTGTCCCTGCTCAGTTTGGCTGTTTTTTGAGCTCAGGTGTTTTTCTGTGATGTTTTGCAGAGAAGTCAGTTCTTCCTAAATACTGCTTTATCCCCCTGCATTTGCATACTTGCTTTTTAGGATATGACTTGATGCCCTTTGTGACAATGGCACAGGATCACAAACAAACTGCCATCGCTGAAAATATTTTAGATAACACATGTTCAGGTAGAAGTGGTTGGAGTAGAGCTGGAAACTCCAGGGGAGAAGGGTTTAACCTATATTGTGCAAGCCTTGCTGGTGCCGAGTTTGCAAGCTCCCCTCCCTGCACGGAAGTGTACGTGTTTTATCTAAAAAAGGAAAAACGTGCTATTCTCAGGGTGTGAAGTAACGCTCGTGTTTCACTGGCGCATATCTCCTTGTGATGTAAAAATAAGTTAAACTGCGGCCTCAGGAGACTTGTGGGCAAAACTACTCTTCTCCTTATAAACAGAAAGTGATTTCACAGAGACTTAAAGTAGAAGAACTTTAGGTCCACATATCATAATGCAGATCTCTTGTTCTATCACTGAAGTTTGGCTTGCAAAGCTTATCTACTTTGATTCTGCTATTTCCTCTTGCTTTTTATTTAAAGCAAAGGTTTTCTGTTCCAGTCAAAGTGAGAGGTCTCTCTAGGATGTTAATAATTATTTTGTGATCACTGTTACTTTGTTATGCATTCCAGTTAGGCAAAGAATGCATTTATCTCCTCATACGTCACTTAAATACATACACTTTAGGCACAGAAATATGAAAAATGCTGAGGACTCCTGTTAATGGCCCACCACCTCTTGGAAATGCTCTCTCTTTAAGAATCTGATTATTAAGACACCTCAGGTTGGGTTTTGTTTATATCATAGCTAATTGTCTTTAATAGGAAGTGAATCCTCCTCTACCAAGGATTGATATTTTGGGCTGCCATATTCATGTATCCACCATACACATTAATCTGAAAGCAATCTGAGAAGTTTGCTTTAGAGGCTACGTAGTGATTTTTCACTTAGTCACAATTTGGGGGAGATTTGATCTAGTAGATGAAAATAGATTTGCTTGCCATTGCATATGGTCATCTGAGTTGGAGTAATGGATTTCTCTCAGTTTTTTACCTCATGTGTGAACAATGAGAAGTCATGGTCTACTTAGGAGAGGGATGTGAAAGATGACACAGAAAAGCTGTGTAATTATTATTAGAGACCCTGAATTGTCTTTATGGGACCAACAAGTACAATGGAAAACTATTTATGATCTGTAAATTGAAAACGGTCAAACCTTTTGGCTTGTACAGTGAAATAATAGGTAATAACAGTTGATGACATCTGATTCAAATCTGGGAAGTGTTAATTGGGCAAGAGGGGGGTTGGAGCTAGATGATTTTAAGGTCCTTTCCAACCCTAACTGTTCTATGGTTCTGTGTAGTCTTACCCAGAGCAGATATGCCAGCTTCCTGCAGTATTTTTTAGCTATTGCAGTGGTAATCAGAACCTTGCAATATGGTATTAATCCACTATCCCATGTTTGCTCTGGACTCAGGGATTGTCACCTCACTGCTCCCAAACATGGTCTGAAGATAACCCTGATTTGTTTGCTTCTCAAAGAGGGGCTATGAAGACATGATACAGTGTATCACTGTAGGATATTTTTATCCTCTTGCCATGGGTCTTCTGTGATTTTTGACCGAATTGCTCCATTCTCTTCCATTCTGTTTATAAACTGGGAAAAGCTTTGTATCATGTTCTGTCTCTGTGCTATTTATTCTGTGGGCCTTCCACCACAGTTAGCATTTCTACGGTACTAGTTTGTAATCTCATCAGTCTTTTAGTATTGCTGTATAATGGAATGAGCAACTCAGCAATGAAGATGCAGTTACAGCAGAAAGAAGATACGTTAAAATTTTGTTGTAAAACTAACAAGGTTACACTTGAGAGTGTAAAAAAACTTTTGAAACTGTTGGCTGGTGCAAATCTTTCTCTGTCATGCAGTTGCATATACTATGTTCATATCTTTTTTACTTGAATTTAGGGCTTCCTTATGTTTGCTTTTTCAAAACCAGCCTGTTGTCAAAGCATCCATCTAAGGTCAGGGTTTAAAGAAATACAATTCTTGGTGTTCACCTAGGGGTCTCCTATAGGTTTAAAATAATTGGAACATACATTGTGCTTCGAAGTGTGCTCTTAGGGTTTTTCTGTAACTGGTATGTGACAAGTTGCAGGAAAAACTCCCCAAAACATGCTGTATTTTCTGTTTTTTGCACTTTCCCCTGAGGACTGCAGTAGTTTGTACTGCAAAGGAAAGTATTTGGTTAGACAAATAATAACATGATCTAGGAAAGTAAGTCCTGTGTCATCCTTCTTTTAAATGGGGATGTTGTGTTTGAAACTATTTCTGGATTTTTGCTCTTTGAAATGGTCCTGTTGCTGACTTAAGCTTGTTTAGCTCTTCAAGATCCCCTTCCAGTATTTTTGCTTATGAACATAGAGAGTTTCCTTGGCTCTAAAAGTGGAGTCAGTAATTTTATTGCTCAGTTCTTGTTTTAAAAGCGTTGTTCCTCAGTTTATCCTAAATGTGTAAGAGGGCTGAGAAGAGCTGGCATAGCTCTGTTGAGGCGAATGGTGTGCCAGTAGAGCAGTGCTATCTAGGGAATCGATACATTTCCTAAACACTAGGTAAAGTTCCTTCCTGCAGGTTGCAGAGGCTACACTGCGCTGGATGGTGTAAATGGTGGCAGGGAACTTGCAGAGTCTGTCAAGTTTGCGTCTTTTGCCTACATATTGGAGAAAGGAAGCTTCTCGGATACTTAGTGCCCCTACAGTGCAATGCACGTTTAAAATCAGTGGCTCCCCCACCCTGCATCCCCTCCAAGCGCAGCTGCTTCCTTTCGTTGAAAGACTGGAGAAGGTCCTGTTTGCTAACAGGCTTAGTTGTGGAAGCTGTGCTTTTTTTAAAAAGGCATGGTAGGATTTGGTGTTCCATTTAATAGAACATTAAAATGCTCTGGAGGCAACTGCTGCTTTCCCTAGTGTCCAGAGGTGGGACTTCTCTCAGAGGCTGCCAGGGTGGAACTTTAGGAGCCCTGGGCATACCTTGGGGAGCTGCTGCATCATCTCCCTGTCTGATGAGGTTTGGCTCAGCTGGCTGTGCTGTAGAGTATGGTCTCCATTCTCAGCAAATAGTTGTGTTGTCCTTTCCCACGGTACTGTGTGTGCATCAACATGTGGCACTGGAATCATAGGATCTTGGAATACCAGGTTGGAAGGGACCTCAAAGATCATCTGGTCCAACCTTTCTAGGCAAAGCATGACCTAGACTAGATGTCCCAGCACCCTCTCCAGCTGAATCATAAGTGTCCAGCGTTGGGGGAATCCGCCACTTTCCTGGGGAGATAATTCCAATGACTGATTGTTCTCACTGTGAAAATTTTTCCACTTATGTCCAGTTGGAATTTCTCCAGGACTAATTAACTTGTGTCCATCACCCTTCATCTTTTTCATGTGACTCCACTTAAAAAGGAAGCAGAAGTCTCTTGTGCTCCTCCCTTTCTAGAATAAAACAACTGACTTCCTGAATTCTGCTTGATTTTCATGTTTCTGCTCATGCGATTCTGTTGACTTTGTCAAGTGGTGTTCAGCCAGAAGGGGCGTTTTGGCATATTGGTGTTCTCATTGGTGTTGAAGCCATTTTCTTTTCACAGCAGTTCTGCACTCTTACCTTAAAGGTCCCAAGGCTTTGTGTCTGTTTGTCTGCTTTATGAGTTGCTGGATCTTCGCCATTGAGAATGCTGATTCCTACAAGCCTCCACCTGGGGTTCAGGAACTGTATTCACCCAGAAACAGGCAGCTATTCTAGTAAATACTGCTGAACTGCAGTGTCCATTTTCTTCATAGCTAGGACATCATTCTGTCACTGCTAGAGACTTCTCATTTATGTATGTAGCCATAACCCTATTGGTTGAGAACAGAGCACATCTCCACACTTCCCAACTTTGCCACTTCTGTTCAACTACAATCTGAAGTTGGTAATTGTCTGGTTTATAGCTGGGGTACAGTAGCCTATACATCATTTCAGCCTTCATTTCTTAATGAAGGTTGTTGGGAAGGTGTAGTCTTTGGAGGCTGTTCAATTTTGGTTGAATTTTAATAAGGCGACTACAAAACTGTCATCTTCAATTCTGATAAATCCACTCTCTGCATTTAGGCATTGCCTTCTACTTTAATTAGGAAAATCTGTCTTTGCTTGCTTCTGGATGGAGATGGGTTGGAAATGTTGACACTTTTAAAGAGTCAAACTGGCATTAGATGACAATTTGCTAATAAGATTTGAAATGCTCAGCACTGAAATTTAATATGAGACCAGAGCCATGATCCTCAAATTTGGATATACTTCTTCACAGGTAAATGAGGAAAAATAAATTCAGACTTAAAAGTTCCCTTAAGATAGGTGGGAGAGCACTGTATCATGTTATACTTGTTCAGCCTGTAGGTAAGCATCCTAGCAAGCTGGAAATAGTTTTGAAAGTGCTTTCATTCCAGAGCACAGAAATGCAGGAGTGTGTAAGTAGGAGCCTAGGGAATTATGGAATAAGATCATTTTGGTGGGTCTGTTTTCGGCTGCACCACTATTCCATTAGATCTTCCCCTCTGAAGAGAGAGTTTGTCATGCCAAAGTGATTGGGTAACGTTTAATGACCATTCTCGGGGAGGGACTCCAACACAGGCTTGTAAAGTGTTTGAAGCCCGAATGACTGAACTGCTGTACTGTGAGCACAGGAGCTGGTGTACCCTTCAGTTGCATGCATACTTTGCAGGCAGTTTGCTCTTTGCTGCAATGAGAGCAAATGTCTAACACCATGAAAAGCCATAGTGACTTCCTGTAAGCGTTGTGGGACCTCATTTAAATAAAGGCCTTTCTTATTTTAGGTGTGCTATGTCTAGTGTATACTCTGCTTGAGCATGTAATGGTTTGCAGTTGTGTTGCAGGGACCATATAGTTACCTAAAATGATTTCACTTCACACACAAAGGTGAACACCCCTTCTCAAGCTAGTTTGTTTTGGAGGTTGAGTTTTTGTGGGTTTTTTTCCTATCAGCATGCTTTAAATCTGTAAATCTCCACATGTTGTTTGTTTCATACTACATAGGAAATACTTTTTTTATAGGAAAGTTTTTGAAAATTAAAAAAACTACTTACATTTTAGTGGGGTAAATGCAGATAGGAATTCAACCATGCTTAGGATTGCTCTGTGGCTGTGAACACCTCACTCTGGATATATCTGCTGTTCTTTTGAAGAGTTTTAGAGCTTCTGACATGAATTATAGGGGCAACCCTATGGGTTTTTTGCTGCAAAGCTGTGGGTCAGTTCTTGCTTTGAATTTAATCTTCCTCCCTGTGATCATCTTGTACCTGTACAGGAACCCCTGGAGGATATGATGTGCTAATTGTGTATGCAAGTGACGCCACTGAATGGTGTCAGTACCTCCAGAACCTCTTCCTCTTTACTCGGCACATTCGAAAGCATCGAATTCTAAGCTACCAGCTGCAAGGCAAGTCTGCCATCTCACAGCAGGAGCTGGACCTTTTCAGTAGAAGTCGGAGCATCATCCTTTTGCTATCTGCTGGGCTGGTGCAGAGTTTTTATCTCCCTCCCATTCTGCAGAGCCTTCAGGAAGCCTTATGCCCCCCACACAAAGTAGTCAAGCTGTTCTGCGGTATTACGGACTGCGATGACTATTTGAACTTTTTCAAGGACTGGTCTCAGTGGCAAGAACTCACAAATGATGATGAACCTGATGCTTACCTTGCAGCTGTCAAGAAGGCTATTTCAGAAGGTAAGGTAGCAGCTGTGGAGTTACGCTTCCTGGCCAGGGGTTGGAGGAGGGAGATATGTGGTATTGTTTATCCTTATTTTAACAGTGGTGACATGTTTTACTGAAACAGAAAACTAGAGAAAATTGCACAACCCTTGTAAACTAGGAAGTTTTGAAAGCTGATTTTTCTCTCTCTGGCCCATTGGTCCCTAATTCAGGACAGGTTACTGATGGCTTACAGAGAACTTCTGAATTTGGAGGTTCTTGTAGGTGCCTGGCTTTAAATGCAAATCAAAAATAAAAACTGAGTACCTTTGAGGTTATGCCTGTAAATATTGTGCCCTGCACTTTATTGACCTTAGTTGATGGAAAATTATCTTTTCCTTCAGACTTGCATTTCTCTCATGCCAAAACCAAAATAAGCTTGTTTAGTATGTATTCACTAGCACTGGGCCTTTAGGCCAGTCAGAGATATAACCATACTGGCAGCAGATCAGCTTGTTACTTATGATGGAATGGCAGAGATTACGTGGAGAATTGCACTGATCACCTTAAAAATACTTGAACTAGTCTGCAAGTGATCACCTCATTTTGCACTCACAGAGGACTTGCTAGTAGGAGACTACAGAAGCCCAAAGTACTGAGTTTCAATTGAGTCTGAACTTTCCTAAACTCTAGGGGTGTGTGTGGTACTCCATTCCTATAATTTCTGTGGAAATGAAGGTGGAGAGCTCTGGGGAGTCATGCTGCTCAGAATGTTTTTATGACACTGCCGTACATAGGGTTGTAGTGTTCTTTGTCGGCCTTATCAGGATTTAAGTCCTGTGATTGGATTAGGATTTTTCTGTATTTAGTGATATAAATGAGTCAGTACAGTCTTCTAGTGTGTCTGGTGGTATGTGCATAATGGTGCTTTATGCCGGGATAATAATGGCAATAAAGACAATGACAGATTTATCACAGTAAAAATAAATTTTGTAAGTTATGATCTTGTCCAAAACAGCCTCCTTGAAAAAAGATGATTTAGGGATTGTGCTGAAGATGGTATTCTCAGGTAACAAGGTCACAACAGGTATTTCCTAGTACCTTTTCAAAACCTGCATAAACTAAAATTTGCATCTTCCTTTCAAACACCCCTAAACCACCTTGGTTTTCTAATGGATAACCTAGGACTAAAATAGTCTAGCTCCTTTGCTTTAAGCCTGGAAGAAGACAGAGAACAGTGGCTGAGCTTTTGTACTCTGGAAAAGAAAACTGGCCAGAGATTAATTTAACTTTTCTGACTGTATCATATCCTTCCTCTGTGTGGGGAAAAAAATGACTAGGTGACCTCTTCCATCGTGTGATTCTACATACCAGGTTTTGTGAATAGCCTCAAATGCAAATGTTGTGATACTTCCCCTGGAGAGAAGACAACCCCAGGTGTATATAGTTCCCTTTCTGGCTGAAACTGGGAAAACTTTCTTCTTGGTTGGTGATATAAATTAGCATCTGCCTTATGGTTTGATTGCAGCCAACCACAGCATAAGCAACTTAAAGTAAGAGTGTTTGTGGCAGCAGACCTCTCCCATACAGAAGCACAGCCTGTGCTCTGCTCCCAGGGCTTCATTGCTAGTATTTTAGATGAAGATGCATTCTGAAGTCAGGAGCTCTTAGAAGGTCTTAGTTAAGTCCATGCTGTATGTCAAACTGAAGTTTTCTGGAGTAAGGCAGCCCTCCATTGCTACAGTACTTAGCAGAGAAAGTTTATGACCATGTTTGAAATGATTTATCTGGGTGTTTTCCTCTGGAAAGAACCTCTCTCCATGTGCATTCACCAGTACTTCTAACAGCAGTATCAGCATGCATTGGAAAACTAAGCCTGATGCAACAATGACCAAACTTCAGCTGCAGGTTCCTAATAGTTGAATCTTGAGCTAGTGGAGTGTATGACCCAGGGCATGGTGACGGCAAATACCTCTCCAAAGCCTGCACTCTGGCCCTGCTCAAGTTGTGGTGTTGCCTCTAGCAGAGTTGTTAGGCTGTGGTTTTTTTAATGCATCATGGGAACATGACACCCCCAGACATCACATGGTGACAGCCATTTTATTTTTATTAGTTTAGTATAAATTCAGAAAGGAGGAAGCACTCATATAGCCTTGTTGAGAACTAGCTGTGTGCTGGCACTGACTCTTGCTCTCTTGTAGATGGGATTTTTTTACTTTTACAGTTTCTTAATCCTAGCAAGCTGCAGAAGGCTGAAGGCGCTTCTGTCATCTGTGCGGAAGTTTTCCAGGCTAACCAAGTTTTTCAGGCTATGCAATAACTGTGGGACATAAGAATGCTCAGGATGGCACTGTGCCAGCCAGCTCAGGTCTGGCAGGGTATAATCAGCAGCCAGGGTGCAGTGACCAGCATGCTACTTAAGCCCTCTTGTTTGACTTGTGATACCACACCATGCTGTGCTGTGTGCATTGGACAGCTGGAAGTCTGTGCCGCACATTTGGAGTCAGTGACCTTTCTTTTCCTCCTGTGTTTTCAGAGCTTGGTTGAAATATGTTTTGTATTATGCATATTTCTTCTTCTCCAGTTTATTTCAGCCGCTACCTATGTTGGCTTGAAAAAATTCTAATTTTCTGCTTTAAAAGTTGATGTTTCAAGAGTATTTGCTATTTAATCAGTGGCTTTGAACTTAATGTACCTGAGCAAACTCTTACAGGGAAAAACCCAGAGAAGTCAACATCTGCCTGAGGTTGCTAAGGTGATAACTGAGTGTAACAGCAGCTGTGAACAGTGCCGTTGAAGGACAGGTGCAGCCTTGGCTGAACAGAGCTCTCATGCAATGAAATGGACGAGAAAGACAGATCAGTACTAGCAAACTTCTTGCAAAATGGGGGAGGTCAGGAGTGGGTATAAGGAAGTATGTGGTAAATATGGAGGACAGTGGGCAGTTAGAAGGAAGATGAGAATTTTGCTGGAACCCTGTAGATGAGGAAGAGCTGAGATGTTACTCCACCTAGTGAGGGGCTTATTGTGAGATACTACAGACCAAGGTAGTGAGCTTTTGTGGGAGGGAAATGGCATAACAGAAGCTGCATAAGGTGGTGTAGTTCTCCCTCCTGTACATGTCAGGGAATTTAATGAACTTCCTGGCTTTTGTTTGTTGCACTGGTGAAACAACAAATGAAACTTGAGAGCATATCACAAAATCATTCAGGTTAGAAAGGACCTCTTGAGATCACCTAGTCCAACCTCCTTACTCAGACATGGTCAGATAAGGCAGGTTGCTCAAGACCATGCCCAATCAGGCTTTGAATTTCTCTTTAGGTGAAGACTTCGGTCTCTCTGAGCAACACAATCCAGAGAATGTGTTGTTTGACCACCCTCAGAGTAACAAAGCATTGTCTTGTGTTCACATGAAACTTCATGTGTTTCAGTTTGTACCCGTTGCCTCTTGTCCTGTCAGTGGTCACTATGGAGGAGAGTCTGGCTCCCTCTTTTTAATTTCCTCCCATCAGGTAAACATTGTTAAGATTTCCCCAACTCTTCTCCATGCTGAAGAGCTCCAGCTTTTGCAGCCTCAACTTGTATGAAAGATGCTGTGGCTCCTTAATTATCTTTGTGGTCATGTGCTGGACTCTGGCTGTAAAGCTAAAGTAACCTTGGAATAGGCTATTCAGAGTTTGAGGTCAGGTTGGACAGATGCATGAGGTGTTCTCAAGTATGTCTCAACCCAGGGGGATAAAGTGATAGTATATGGGACATTCCGTTCAGCCTGACCCCTCTAGTTGTTTGGTTGCTAGCTTTTGCTTGTCACTGCCATTTAGGGCTAGAGACCTAAATTTGCAATAATTTTTAAGTTTGGTGAGCTTCTCTCCTGTTACTGTAGGGGCTAATGTTAAATGATCTGTTCAGAGATGATCTATAAATCCTTATTTGTTATGTATGTCAAGATTTCTGCCTAAAGTCAGGTTTTTCCTGGGCCTGGCTAGTAGTCTTTCATTGAAGGCTGTCAGTTTGTTCATTTGATTGCTCAGACAAACTCTGTGTTAGGCTTTTAATGCAGTTATGACTTTCTGCTTTACCACATACTTATTTCAGGACACAAGTACAGTGAAATCCAGTGTTATCTGTTATGTTACCCTTATGCTTGAGATGTCCTGAGGAATGACAAAGCAAACAGCATATCTTAGAAAAATAGTCTGTGGCTTTTGTGGATAGATTTGAGCTTTACTTTCTTTCCCTCCCTTAAAAATACATTCACTCACATTGTTACTATCTGGTGGTTTTTGTGGTTTCTAGTAAAAAGCTGCCTTTAGAAGTATTCAGAGCTGCACACCTTGGCATAGAACAGGGGTGATCTTATCTCATGACAACAATTCATTGAGGTGTGGGTGCTTTGTACTCTATGGTGACATTGGTAATTATTCCTCTGACAGTAGCAGTTACTGTGGCTGTTATGCTGTGTCTGTTTCTGGCAGGTAGCGCTTCAGTCAGGACTGCTCTTTCAGCCTGACACTGAGACTTGCAGGTGAGGCAGTAGTTGAGATACTATAAACTGGGAACTGCAGTCATTCTCTCTACAGCTCTATTCTGTCCCTTATGGGAACATGTTCCTACAAGATGGGGTACTGTAGTGTGATTTCCAGTGCCTGTGGAGTTTGCTGTTGCATGTGGAGGCAGAACAGGGTCTCAGTGTTGTAGCAGCTCTTCCCTGTGCTGCTTGTTAAATTTCATAAAGCATGGCTATTGAGAAACACTGGATACAGAAAGTGATCCTGCTAGGAAGAGGCATGACGTGGCCAAGTACTTTATGGGAAAGTTGTGCCACCCCCTTAAAGGGTACAACCTGGAAATAAAGCAGTCAAAAAGAGTTCTGCAAGTTAATTTGAAATCCCTGGTCGTCATTTTAGAGAAGGATCATGAAGCTATGACAGATCAATGCCTGTATGAAGCTACCTCCTTAATGTTTGGCCTTACAGAAAATAATGCTCTGGAATCTATTCTATTACTAGAGAGCTAATACTGCATCTCTGGGGCTACAGTTTGTCAGCACACCCAAGTTCATGCAGCTCTAACTTCCTGCAGTGTTCCTCTGGCCCTACTGGTGTCTCTTTACTTGTCTGTATGGCATCCTAGAGGAGATCTTAGCATTGTATTTTCCTCACAAGCTGTTGTCTTCAAGCCCTTATTTTGTGGTCCTACATCCTTACAATGCTCCTGAAGAGTTTCTAGTCCTGTGCATGCCATTTTCTGCAAGGTTCATTTTGGCCCTTAGTTGGTTCTAGAAATTGAAAATTGCATGTGGAAGCCTGTGACTTCCAAGTTCGTGATCTCTGCTTCATCTTCAGAGTCTGTTTGGATCAGAAGTGCAGTAAAAGAGGAAGCTGGAGGTTGGAGGAAACAAGAATTGGTGTGCAAATGTAAAAGGACAGAGAAATGTGAAACTGGGGACCATTTATTGTTTCCTTCTGGCTCTTGATGCTCTGTGGATGAATATGTTCTGAGTAGTCCTGTCTTGGAGAATTACATCCAGTGTTTATTTCTGCCAGCTTATTAGAATGGTGTTGAAGACATAATGCGGCATGATCGTTTGCTGTACTGCAGTCTTCTTTCCCTCCCTTGCTCCTTTTTTTCCCTCTTTGCAGGGGCAAAATTAAGTGAATTCTTAAAACTGTAATTTTCTCTGTTATATTGTGTTGAAATAAAAGATATGCTTCTTTGACCCTGCTTTTTTGAAGAGGAACAGGTGAGGTATTAGTCAGCCCTCTGAGTGCAATGAGAGTCCGCCTCATTACATGGGAGCTCTGCAGCCTGGCTGTGTCTCACTGCCTGTCAAGGAGAGGAAACTGCGATGCTCTTGCACAGGAGTCAAGGTTGAGAGAACATAGTGGTAGCGTGCCCTTCCTTGCAGATGCTAGGATGGTTATAAATGACTGGTGCTGGAAGCACAGAGACTTCAGAGAGCTGGTTAAAGCAATCAGAGAAACCTTAACTAAGTCCCCAAGTGATACTGAGAGAAATGCATGAATGACCTTATCCATCTGTAGCAAACAGGATTGAGCAGTTGAAATAGCATCATAGAATAGTTAGGGTTGGAAAGATCATCTAGTTCCAATCCCCCTGTCATGAGCAGGGACACCTCACACTCAACCATGTCACCCAAGGCTCTGTCCAACCTGGCCTTGAACACTGCCAGGGATGGAGCATTCACGACCTCCCTGGGCAACCCATTCCAGTGCCTCACCACCCTTACAGTAAAGACTTTCTCCTTATATCCAATCTAAACTTCCCCTGTTTAAGTTTGAACCCGTTACCCCTTGTCCTGTCACTACAGTCCCTGATGAATAGTCCATCCCCAGCATCCCTATAGCCCCCTTCAGATACTGGAAGACAGCTATGAGGTCTCCACGTAGCCTTCTCTTCTCCAGGCTGAACAGCCCCAACTTTCTCAGCCTATCTTCATACGGAAGGTGCTCCAGTCCCCTTATCATCCTCGTGGCCCTCCTCTGGACTTGTTCCAACAGTTCCATGTCCTTTTTATGTTGAGACACCAGAACTGCACACAATACTCCAAGTGGGGTCTCATGAGAGCAGAGGGGCAGGATCACCTCCTTCGACCTGCTGGTCACGCTCCTTTTGATACAGCCCAGGACACGGTTGGCTTTCTGGGCTGCGAGCGCACACTGAAGCCAGCTCATGTTCATTTTTTCATCGACCAACACCCCTAAGTCCTTCTCTACAGGGCTGCTCTGAATCTCTTCTCTGCCCAACCTGTAGCCGTGCCTGGACCCAGGTGTAGGACCTTTCCCAGTTGCAGGATGGATGAATTGTTTTCCAACAAAGTGTCCATCATAAAGTCCCAGTTTAAGCACATTAAAAGCAATACTTTATAGCTTGTTTTTCATGACAGTATGAGATTCAAGCAGTGCTAGCATAGGTGCATACTAGCTTTTTAGACAGACGCAATGAAAAGATTGCCTGGAACTAGTAAAGTATAAAAACTAGTGTGGTCAGAGCTATAATGGACTTCATGCATATTGCAAATCTTAATCTTATTTCTCTGTATCATATAGTTCTAATAATCTCCCTACTGGTTGCTTTAAGGTAGTGACTAAGCCTTCTTCTAAGTATATTCCGATGTGAACTGCAAGGCTTTAAAACACCCACTTAAAAGAAGAGCCCAGTGACCATCTCTGAGGGCTTCTTTCAGGTTTGGAACAGCTGAAGTAATTTCTTTGCAGAAGTATGTGGTCAAACCAAAGATGCTTTACAGACCAGGTCTGAAGAGATGTGTGAGGCAGACTTCAGGTTGTTTCAAAGACCTTTGAGGTGCACTTGGACAGTTGTTTTTCTTCAAGGATTGCATTTTGTAGGATTTTCATGGTGTTCATTGTTACCACAGAAAACTGTTGATGTGTTTCTCAAAAGTGACTTGAGAATAACAGTGGATCTTAATTTTTCTGGCAGAATTTTCATTAGGGGCACAGGCTGACCTTAAGCATGGACTGCTGCAAAAGTGTCCACTTTTCATGTGTCTGGAATATCTGCAAGGCAGACTATCTGAAGGTCAGGGAGGGCAGAACTGCCCTTTCAGTAGCAATGTAGCCATAGATGTTCTGAAGCCACTTGTAGAGCCCCACCTCCTATCAAACAGTTATCTGCTGATGGATCTTTCTGAAGCGGCTCACCAGCTCTCTGAGATGGAATTTCAGCTTTAGGGGATTTTGTGTGGACAGTCTTCTGTCATGCAAGTGTTACACATTGTGCCTAAATTGAATCGAAGATACGGCAAAGAATAATTAATTGACAAGTTGGTTGTTCACGTTACTTGCATGTGGTTGCTCAGGAAGATCTGAATTAGTGCCAGGTATAATGTGGGTCTTGGCAGTCTCAAACATCAATAGCCATGCGTACACTTTTTCACTATGTGTTGAATTATTCCTTACCCTTTCTTGAGATTTTGGTTATGTATGCAGTGTCTATTGTCTGGGTGACCAGAACCCTGCATCTTCCCCAGAAGTTCTTTCCCGTCTCTGTCCTGAATCCCATGCACCCAAGCTAGTTCTTCAGATTTATACACTTAACCCTGTCACAAATTGACCAGTAGGCCTGTGAGACCCTTAGGCTAATTTTGAGCTCAGAGCGTTAGGATGATGAATTGGCTTGCAGTTTCTGAACTGTAGTAGCCAGACATGCTTTTAGCTTGAGGCAGGCATAGTGTTGTACATGTTTGCGTGAACCTTAGTGACAGAACAAGCTAAATGGACTTTGCATTTGTAGCATGTTCGAGACATGGTCAGATAAACTATGTTATAGAATCATAGAATCATAGAATAGTTAGGGTTGGAAAGGACCTTAAGATCATCTAGTTCCAACCCCCTTGCCATGGGCAGGAACACCCCACACTAAACCATGTCACCCAAGGCCTCATCCAACCTGGCCTTGAACACCACCAAGGGTGGAGCATTCACGACCTCCCTGGGCAACCCATTCCAGTGCCTCACTACCCTCACAGTAAAGAATTTCTTCCTTAGATCCAATCTAAACTTCCCTTGTTTAAGTTTGAACCTGTTACCCCTTGTCCTGTTGCTACAGTCCCTAATGAATAGTGCATCCCCAGCATCCTTGTAGGCCCCCTTCAGATACTAGAAGGCTGCTCTGAGGTCTCCACGCAGTCTTCTCCAGGCTGAACAGCCCCAACTTTCTCAGCCTGTCTTCATATGGGAGGTGATCCAGTCCCGATCATCCTCGTGGCTCTCCTCTGGACTTGTTCCAACAGTTCCATGTCCTTTTTATGTTGAGGACACCAGAACTGCACACAATACTCCAAGTGAGGTCTCATAAGAGCAGAGTAGAGGAGCAGGATCACCTCCTTCGACCTGCTGGTCGCACTCCTTTTGATGCAGCCCAGGATACGGTTGGCTTTCTGGGCTGCGAGCGCACACTGAAGCCGGCTCATGTTCATTTTCTCATCGACCAACACCCCCAAGTCCTTCTCTGCAGGGCTGCTCTGAATCTCTTCTCTGCCCAACCTGTAGCTGTGCCTGGGATTGCTCCAACCCAGGTGTAGGACCTTGCACTTGACATGGTTAAATTTCATAAGGTTGGCATCAGCCCACCTCACAAGCGTGTCGAGGTCCCTCTGGATGGCATTCCTTCCCTCTGGCATATCAACCGAACCACACAGCTTGGTGTCATCAGCAAACTTGCTGAGGGCGCACTCTCTGTGTTATAAGAGATCTCTGTGTTATAAGAGATTTCATCCTTGAGCTGGAAGCTACTGTCTTTGCAGTAGGTATAAGTGAAATGTATGTTTCTCCTCATCCTGAAGTTCAGGGACTGGCAGCTTAGCTTACACCCCTGTTGCCAGCTGCTGAAGCAGAGATCCTGGTCCTGTGTCTTGCTGATGCAGCCAAATACGTGCTCTTTTCCCCTGGTTCTGCTGCGTGGGCCTCTCGTGAAATTAAAGACAAGGGGAAACAGGAAGAGGAAAAAGTGATGTGATGGGCATAGTTATATTTTAAACTGCCATAACTCTTTCTGTTGTGAACATCTGCTGTCAGATGAATGCACGGATTTTATTGGGTGTTATTTATTTTATTTTTAGCTCAGCAGCCTCACTAAGCCAGGATAACTCTCTGAAGTCAGGTGTGTATTTGAGCTAAAATGTCTTTTCTGGACAAGTAATTTTGAGCTGAAAAGTCTTTTCTGGACAGGTAACAGTACTGCAGGGACAGTGTTGGTACTCACATTATTAGGTAATGGAAGAAGACATTTCTTTTCCAGGACTGTGCAAGGTCATATGATAAGGTTTCTATGAGCAGAATTTGGTATAACTCAGAACAATATTTTGAGGGGTCTGTATTTGTAAAAAGACTGCTTGTTACTGGGGTTGGAGGAAAGCCTGTGCTGAATTCAGGCTGTGTGGTTTCCCCAAGGCCTTGTATGTTGCAGCTGTAAGACTTACTGTTATCTCAAGCACAGCCAGTTCTTTACATTACGGGTCCTGCTCTCAGTTCAGGGCTGCTAGTGAATGAACAAGAGCTGTAAGCTTAAAAGAGTTTTGCAGGAGGCCACAAATTGCAATTTCCTCTTTACTCTGTGATAGGATTACTGAGTGTTGTCATCCTGGGGAAATCTCTGAGCTTCTGTGGAGCTTCCTTGTGCTTAGATATTTGTGGATGGTGCCTCCATGCAGCCTGCAGCATTACAGACTGAATGTACCTTCCTGAGCTATTGGGGAAGAGCGGGCTGCAGTGATCCCAAACTGAACTGTAAGAGCCCATCCAGTAGTCATCTGCAGTCAAGTCAGAGGAGGGTGAAGAGTGTTGCTGGTGCAGATAATGTGTAGTAGGCAGTTTTCCAGCTGTTACCTATGTGGCACTATATCCATGGCAAGAATTCCAAAGGGGTGTTAATCAGTTCCAGTTTCCATACATTGCTAATACAGGAAGGACTTCCCTTGTGGGATTCCTACTGGTGCTTCTGCACATCAGGAAATGCCATATTAAGTGTGATGGTTGTATGCATCAGTCTGATCACAGTTGCTTTGCCACTGCTTTGCCTCCTCACTCCCATTTTTCATCTGAAATTAATAATGAGTGCCAGGAATAATTAAAAACTGAGCACAGTCCAAGTAACCAACTGGAAGTTACTGGTGAAATTTGTTCCTGAATTGGAATATTCCCACAGAAGGTACCTCTAATCTGTGGGTTAGCTTCCTGTTCTCTGCAAGTTCCCCACCTGCATGAGGGTTTTATTTTACCACTCTTTTTTAATGCCTGGTATTTTTTTCATAGTTTTTCTCTTACTTTCTTTTCTGTGTCCTTTCCACTCTTGTGGCTTTTCAGACTTTCCTTTCTTAACCTCACTGTTGCCAGAACTACATGCTCAGTTTCCTGTTCCTGCAACCCAAGTATGGTATTTATTGGCCACTTTCTCATCTCTACCTTCCAGTATTTAAAGGAGTGACATGGAGTTGCCCTGGGCATTGTAAACAACTTTTGGTGACTCAACTTTCTCCAAACCTTTTTCGTTTCAAAGATGAAATTAAAAAAATAACTTGGAAGCAGCACTTGGGAACACTGAACCAAGGAAAATGAATAGATTGGCTCACTTGGGTTGAATTTTCATGGAGATTGTTAAATCCTCTTGCACTCTGCTGTAAAGACATTTTCCTCCTTTCAGTTGTATGTCTGTAGTTCTAAAATACAACAAAGAAAACCTGTTCTTTGAAGTTTGGATGAGATGTGCTTTATAGAGTAAAACTGTGGAGTAATGTATGGGTTTTTTAGTATTAAGGATATATGTTAGTTTAGTAGGTTATTAAGTAAATACCTTCTGGCTTCTCACAATTTACTGAAACGCTGGTCCTGTCAACAGGTCTCTTAAGAGCCCAGTTGTGTCCTTCATAAGGATACAGCTTCCCTAAGCGATGCCCAAGCGTGTGTGCACACGCTGGCTCAAGGAAAACTTGGCATAGTAAAATACAGCTCATATCTTTGGTGAAATATGAGAACTTGTTTATTGTAACTTCCAACTTTACAGAAGAAATGAAACATGACCACTTTCTTTATAGAACTGAAAATCCATTTTTAGGTGCTATACTTGTAGATGAGCTGCTTGGGGTGAGAGGTTTGGAGAGAAGGGGGAGATATCCCATACTTTATTTGTTCTGTATAGACAGTTTCAGAGTCTTACATTTTCCTTTGTATTTTCTACTTTTCTGCATTCTGCTGTCCACTCTGTTGAAATCGAAAATGTTGCTACAATATATCCCAGTTTTGAGGGGTTATCACAAGATGTTTCACTAAGTGTGTATGTCTGTGGCAAAGCAGGGGTCCTGAGGTTAGCATGATGAAAGATAACTTTCCCTGCTTTCCTGACTGCTTTGTCAGAACATTGCCTGCTTCTTGCACATGCAGCTGGAGTTGCGCTGGGAAACTTAATGTCCTTGTTCGCCCTTGGAGAAGAAGGCTGGCCAGTTGCAAGCTTTGCTGATAGCAAGAGCTCTCTTTGAAGGCCTTCCCTCTTGCTCTGGGTGTACTGATGTGAAAGTCTGAGGCCTGGGGAAAGCTAGTTGTCTTGGCTGGTAAGCTGGTCTGTGGATGGGTGGAAAGTGTTCACAGATGTCTGCAAGGAATAGTCTGCACATGCAGAACCCATAGGGATAAACTGTTGCCTGGTTATGCCATTTGCACCAGTATCTGGATGACAGAATGGCCTGAACCGGCTGCTGACTCTTCTGAGCATTCATGTGTCCTGTGGTGTAAGGGCTGACTTCTGAGAAACCACAGCTGTTGGCTCCATGCTGATAGCTTGCCAGCTTAGCCAGAAGGAAATGGATGACAGAGCGAGCTGTGTGCGCTGTACAGCAACAGGCAAAATAACTGGCTGCTTCATTTAGTTCTTTAAGCTGCTAAATGGCTCGTGAAGCATTCGGCCATGCCTATGTCTTCCCTGGGATTTTCCCAGGCATGAGTTTCTGCGGTGCAGCTGTTTGGGGAGCCTAGCAGGGCTGGCAAAAAGGGGCCGGTGTGGGGCTGCTCTCTGTAGCTCAGCTACTGATGCTTCCTGGAGTGGGGCATGTTCTTCAAGGGGAAATGTGGTTGCGTTTCTTGGACCGCATCTCCTTCTCTTGCTGCTATGCTCACAAATATTTCTCAGGCTATGAAATGTGGCCAGAGGTAGCCTTCATTTAAAGGGGAACAGAAAGGCCCTCCAGGCAAGGCAGAGCTGTTTATAATCACAAGCTGTTGACCTACAGCAGCTGCTCATGGAGAAGCTCAATTGAGGTACACATTTAACTTACTAATGAGTCTGTTGATGTCCTCAGTGATGGCCTTTGTAGCCTGGGTATCATTGCAAAGATATAATTGCTGAATCTGTATGTGCAAATAGGTTGTCATTACTCAAGCATCTTTGTGAGTGGGAAGCCCGATCTAGCAACATGTCCCTTTAGAGCACGGATATTATTAAATGTAATGGAATGGCTTCCTCTTACAGTGCTTGCACATTCACAAGTCAGTAGCACGTGAGAGGAACTTGCAAGATGACCATAGCTTAACTTCACTGCTTATGTGGGAGGTTGCAACTTCAGAATTTTCTGAATGAGAAACCAGATGAATAATACCCGAAACTGTGACTGCTTGTTCCTTCAGCTGTTAATCCAATTACTGAGTAACATTGCTTGCTTCTTCCCATATTACCTAACAGATCTGTGCTTACATATCACCTCCGGGCAGTCAACTCTGTTGCAAGAATGTAGAAGTGTGAGACAGGATCAGGCAATACCAGAACTTCTTAAAAGATCAGATTATTCTTAATCTGCTATTTTTTTTCTAGTATCAAACAACATCAGCAAAGCAGAGAGACCAGGGAGCTTGTTCTTTCCTTGCAACCCTCTTAGTCTTGCTCACTGTAGATGTTGTAGCTGAGATCCATAGCTTTAGGTTTCATTTTACTCTGAAATGGACTGTATGTTAGGCAAATAAGCTACAAATTACCACACTAATGATGCCATATGGGGGTGGGTATGATGCCCTTAGTATCAGCATGCTGGCAAGCGTCAGCTTGTGCATACGTTGAAGGAACTTTAATGCTTTGTTGTAACTTGGTCATTGTCTGCTCTCTTATCTGTGGGGAGCTTAGTCTTTCTGATTTAGTCATACTGGAAATAACCAACAGAGATTACAGAGTCACTATTCTAGTATGAGTTGCCTCTTCTCTTCCTTCCCGAAAACATGGTGTCTTGCTCTGCACATGCCAAATGCCTGGTGTGATAGCCATCATGTAAGGGAAGAATATGGGACCAGTGCTTTTTTTTTTTTCTCCTGGGCAGCCTGACGCTTCCAGGTGGGAGTAGTCCACCTTTCCATAAGAGAAGGGTTCCCAAAACTGGGGTCTGACTCTTGCAGCTGATGACTTTGCACAGTATCAATTAAACATATTGTGTTAAGGAATTTAAAGCTTCAGTCCATTTTCTGTAGTACTACCACTGTCTGAAAATCCAAAAGACCACGTTCAGTATACAGCCTTGTGTCAAAGTAGTTTCTTAGTCAAATCTGCATATTTGTGTTGGTGGAGTATTAAAATCTATTTGCTAAATTACATGTACTGTTCTTGGTTTGTTTAAGAAATGTCAGTGTTGGTGGTAATACCTTGAACTTTAGAGCTGCAGATTTTTGGCTCTACTATTTCTACAGCAAATATTAAAGCAGCAATGTACTTGTACTCATGTGAGTAGGCTTACTTGCCATGTGGATGACTCACATACATAAAGTTAGGCAAATGTATACCACTGTTCTTGACAAAAATTTCAACTGAATGATTTGCTAAAATTTTGTGGTTTAAAACCTGTCTCCTGAAAGCAGAGTTGCAATAATATAATTCATAAAATCCCATTTAAATGTATATAAAATATATATTTAAAAAGTATAATTTTTTAATTTCAAATATCTTATGTTTCCAAAGATCTTAAATTATTATTATTATTATTATTTTTATCTTTGAAATGAAAAGGGTTTGGAGAAAGATGAGTCACCAAAAGTTGTTTACAGTGCCCAGGGCAAGTCCATGTCACTCCTGTAAACACTGGAAGGTAGAGATGAGAAAGTGGCCAATAAATACTATACTTGGGTTGCAGGAACAATTTCAAATATCTTCAGGTTTTGGTGGTGGTGATGATGGTAGTAATAATGATTTAAATTCCTGACTGACTTCTAGCTTCACTGTTTGCAAATAGCATGAACTCCTGTAAAAGCCTGTTTTAATAACTTTGACTTTCTTGTTTTGTGGAAACTTGATGTACACAGAAATTAGGGGATTCTGAGTAAAACCTGGGCTGTTGGCAGCTTCCCTGTATGGTTACCACAGGTTAGACAGTGCAGTTGGTCTCTCAGGTCTTTCTCATCAGGACTGAGCATTTTAAATAGAGCATTTCTTACTAATTTAAGAACTCTGCCAGTCCAAATTTGAGATTTTATCTAGTAAATAGTTTATGCTGCTCTTTACAGATGTGTTTTACAGTAAGTAATAATAATAAGAAGAAATAACTTTCAAAATGTTGTCTTAAATTCTTGACTACTCTACAGTTTTCCAAGGTTTGGAAAATTTTGGCCATGGCAGATTGAATTTTAAGAATTCATGCTAGTTTTTTGACAAGGGAGAGGCAGTGACTTTCACCCTATGTTTTGGGAGACAGGTGAAAAAAGGTGTGACTCATGTGAATCAAGGTAGAAAGGAAAGCACTCTGCTAAGTAGATACAGAATCATCTGGTGTTTCCTGTCTCTAGTTGGGAAAAATATTTCCTGGCAGGTGTAGATGCCCTGTAGTCTGTTTTAATTCTTGCTAGGTTTTTTTTTCTTGTAGCCAGTGATATCAATTCAGTTTTTTGCTCTTCCATCAATATCCATGCTGGTAGTGGGAAACAGGAATGAGAACATTGTTTTGTACACACGGATGGTAGAGTTACATGTGTTTACTTCTACTTTTGGATCTGTTTGGGTAGAGTATTGTTATTCTTCAATGCAAAGGCTGGCTCATTTCGATTTCACTCTTGTATAGATACAGGAGCTTATAGTTCCTGCTCGAGGAACAGGATCCCTTAAGGGTATTGCTTCATGTTGTATTTTCTCATCACAGTAATGAACTTGGAAGCTGGGGTGAGCAACATAAGCAGGATCCATAAAAAATAAAGTTACTACTGAAAAGCAAGAAAAGTTGGTTTTCTTCATTTACTTTAGAAGAGGAAGACTAAAGGCTGCTCCCCATCCTACAATGTGCTCAGAGTACAGCTAGATTCAGATGGGTCCAGTTGCTGATCATTCTTATATTGGACATCTACATCCTAATTCTGTTATCTAACACGAGAAGGGACTATCCATCTCAGCAAAGAGTGGCACTGCGGTTTGTTTTGCTAGCATGCTTAGTGCTACAACAGCACTTTTATGTCTTTGTGAATGTTCCCCAGCAATCTTTTTAAGGGGTAAAAAAAAAGCGGAAGCTCTGTAGTTTCTCTTTCTTCAACTAGATCCCCTTTCCTGAGCATTACATGGAGAAGGAAAGCAAGTTCCACCCCACCATCTCACTGGCTGTTTATCAGGATGCATGCGTACAATATGCATTTTTAGCAAAGGGGAGTGATGTAATAACAAGACCTTGTGTGCTTTATTTTAGACTCAGGCTGTGACTCTGTGACTGATACAGAAACAGAAGACGAGAAGAACCTAATTGACTCCCACAGACTTGCCATGAGTGACAAACATGGATCATCTAAGAGTACTGGGGACCATCTGGTGGTGCAACCTGATCGCATACAGTGTGGGGTACTGTATGTCTACTCCCTGGGCTACATTCTTACCATGAGCTGGTCCAACTCATGCTTCTTTGTAGTGGAAAGCTTTACAGGCCTGGGAATAAGCCTCTAATTTCTGTTCTGTCACCTTTCCTCTCAGCCCCCGTCTTCAGTGTTTGTGTTTCATGAGCTCGGTTCCCTAGGCCCAGAAGTAGCTGAATAACATGCTGTGCCCAGTGTTATGTAGGCTGCAATGTCACTTATTGACAGTCTTGTTAACGTAGCTGCTTAACTCCACAGCCTGGATGCAATCTAATATAACAATTCTGGTGCATGTCCTATAAGTGACGCCAAAGAGCTTGGATCATGGCTTCCTGTCTGAAAACCAGCATTTCTTAGTATAGCATCTCCTCAGATGGAAAAAGTCTAAGTTTCTTCCTTCATTTCTGTTTAGAGTGGGAGTGTGCTGCTTGAGAGAAGAGACTGATAGAGTTGAGACTAAATAACTCTATAAGTCTAGCTTTAATCAGTTTATGAATCTATCTAATAATCTATCTAATACTCTAATAAATATGGAGTTTTATCAGCTTAATGCATCTATCTATGCTGGTGCAAGCTGTAACAGAAGCCACCTGTCAATATCCATGGCTGGAAGATGCTCCTGAAAAGCATTCGGGACCATGAAAATGACAGCTGATAATTTATGTATTGGTTGTAATGACAACAGAATTCCTAGAAAAGAGGCATAACAAAGTTCTGATGTTGTGAACCTGCATGTTGTAATGCCTTTTCTCTTAGATGCAGACAACAGTTTATATTATCATGAAATGTAAACTAGATGGCGAAGTGAAAACTGAAGTTGAATTCTCTCCAGAGAATGCATCATCTGTGCGTGTGTTGGCTGAGATGGAGAATGAGTACACAATCTCTGTGGAGGCTCCAAGTAAGATGGACTGAGATTTCCCCCCACCCTCCACCCGTTGCTTCCTTTCTGTCTCAACCTGCCTGTTATGAAAAGTGCCAGAGGGATAAGGGTAAAGGTTGCAATGTAAGAGAACTTGAGGCCAGGAAATCTTGAATTTGCATTCTCTGTGATACTTCTGTGATGAGAAACTGAGATAGGTTTTTGCTGGGGGCTCTGTTTTTCCCTCAGCAGTGGCAGGGTTGCAGTGTGGAAACACCTTACTGGGAGTTCTGAGAACAGATTGCAGCTTGTAAAGCGCTTTGACCTTGATTGTGTGTTATAACCACCACCACATTAGCATTGGCAGGGCACCAAGAGAACGTAAGTTCCAGTAAATAATTGCATGAGTATAACAGCATGTGTTTAATGGGTGGTGATCTCTCTGTGATCAGAGCTGAAACTGTTTGTCCTGGTTTGCCTTTTAATATAGATATGTTCTGTTCTTCTAGATATTTACATTTACAAAACTGTAAGTTGTCTAAACTTTAGGTTCACTAAACTTTAGGGGCAAGATTTCAGAGTCCTACAGATTGATAGTAGTTTTGCAGCATGATTTTATATAATCTACTTTGGTCTGCCCTCTTGAAGATTTATTATGCCAGCTTTGAGAATAGAGACTAACAGCCATTACAGCAACTCCTGTAAAGTCAGTGAGGTGGATTGATTTAAAGAAGGTGACTTCATCCACATAAAAATGTTCAACTTAATCTGTTTTAAATCAAGACTTATAATTTAAGCATGGACCTGGAAATTAATCTTGCACTTTGAATTATAAACATGACCTTTGTATTATCAAAATGACATTGATGGAGCATACAACTACGTAAGCTCTGCGGTTTCTAGCATTAAGAGAAATATATCTCTAATTCCTTTTGTGTATGACTGTAACTATTTCATCATTTCCCGAGACATTAATAGCCACCAGGGAAAGGTTAATTTCAGTGGGATTCAAAATACTTGTGTTTCAAAGAGAAAATTTGGACCTGTGGATGCACATTAGACAAAACATCAAGAAGCTCCCAAGGTGCAGATAGGAGATACCTCCTGTGAATGAGAAAAGTTGCAAAGCTTGAATTCTTTTAAGGTGGTCTCCTTCAGAGACTAATGAGGCTGACAGGTTGCAAAACCCCTAGTGTCTTTTCTCGTTCCTCTCTTCTTCTTCACCAGCTCTCACGTTTTATGGCACTGCTCCAGAGAGAGCCAGGGATGGAGAGATGTGAGGCTGGTTTTTTTGAGGCGTGTACTGTTAACATTAGTGGTCTAAACTACTGTTAGCAGGTCACAGGTGAAATGCATTGATATAGCTATGAAGAAGGTAGTTCCAAAGTACTTTATTACCTAGTGTTCAGACCAGCATCATCTCCTTTTCTTCATGACTCTTCATGAATTCAACACAACGGAACTGTTTTGGTATCCAGCTGGCAGTATGTCCAAACTCCTGCTATCCTCAGGGTATTTGATGTGGACTCATTCACATTTGTTCTTAACAGTGATTTTTTTCTCTTTCTTTTCAGATTTAACACCTGGGACAGTGCCTCTGCAGATATATTCAGGGGACTTGATGGTGGGAGAAACAAGTGTCACGTATCATACCGACATGGAGGAAATCAGCCGTCTGTTGGCTAACGCGGCCAACCCAGTACAGTTCATGTGCCAGGTAATGGCTAGCAAACAGCTGCTTTGGAAACCAGCTTTCTCAGAGACTAGACAAGTGGAAATGAGAAAAAGTACTTCCATGAAGTAGCTCTTCTGAAGAGAAGAAATGCAAGGTTATTTAGGGATTTTCACATAACCTTAACATCCTCTTTTAGGAAAAGCATTGGTGCTTTTCCTGTTTCTGGAGCAAATAGCTGCTAAGGTGACTCAGGCTAGCCAACTAACAAAAAAACTGCAGTCAATCCTCGCATTGAGACCTTGATGACTTGAAAAGATCATCAGGATGACAGAACTTGATATAACAGGAAGTATCATAAAGGAATAGATAGATTGGAAACTTGTACCTAAGGGTTCTTGGAAAAGATGTGAATAGGTAGCAAAGATTCATACTAGCTGAACGAAGTAATGTAAAATTATTTTATTATTAGCACTTCTTTAAAGCCACTCCTCAGTTCTCATATCACATTTTGCACAATTGGGGTACCTGAACCCTATTAGAAGGGTAAATATTGCACAAGAAGTTCTCCAGATGTAGGTTTGTTTTGTTGGTTTGGGATTTTTTGATTGGTTTTTTGGTTGGTGTTTTTTTCCTGCCTGCTGGCATGTCAGCCATGTAGTGGAAGCCTACAGAGTAGGGTTGTTAATCATGAGTGTACCTGGGACAGGAGAGACTGCTTTTCCCTTCCTTTTTAGTTCAAGTTGTGGAGCAGTTGGCACTGGGCTGTGCCTCTACTTGGTGAATAGGCATGCAGTTTTTGGCTAAGAACCAGTTCAAAAGCCAAACCCTGAGCGTACAAAGAGTAATTCAGAATGAGCTAGTTCATGCTTAGAGCAAGAGTGACACTTCACTGGAACAGTTTCAGAAGTAAGAGTATACCTGTCAAAGAATTAGGAAGTAACGGTTTTCTGTGTTTCCAGTTGCATGAGTGACTTTTTTGTTGTATTGTCTTGTTCTGGAGAGTGTGGTTTTTGTCTGCTCAGATAACTGACAATTTGTTTCTGGACCAGGAAGCTATTCATGTTCTTTGTTTGGCCTTCAGTGTTTATGCGTACTGTTTTACGATATGTGCTAAATAAAGAAACACTCTATAAATCTCACCGTAACTGAATCTCCAGGCACCCTCAAACAAAATCACTTTCCATTTACCTCTAGGCCTTTAAAATCGTGCCATACAGTGTAGAAGCACTGGACAAACTATTGACTGAGTCACTCAAGAAGAACATTCCTGCTAGTGGCTTACACCTGTTTGGAATCAACCAGCTGGAGGAAGAAGATATGACAACAAGTAAGTTGAAAGATTTTTGTTTTCTTTTTAAACCTCACCTGTATTGGTTGTTTTACCTTGGAGCTGCAAGTGTGTGGTACCTGTACAGGCTGTCTCAAATATCTTGGATCTCAGCTAGGAAGCTAAATTTCTGATGATGCCTATAGAAGGGGGATTGCCATTTGAGTCGGGTGACCCTTTCTTTATTACATGCCATCAATCTCACTTCCTTGCACTGCAACAGAGGCCATGGACAGTTTCAAACACTACCAGAATCAAAAGATGATGCTCCCAAAAATGTCTCCCGTATTTTCTCCCTTGTTCTTCTCCCAGCCTTGTATGTCATTTCTCCCCAGCCCAGTCCTTTTCCTCCAGCCCCATGATTCTGCTTGAAGGTTCACAGTGGGCACTCAGCAGTTGGACTGTGTGTGAATCACCATGACATGATTACCTTACAGCAGCTGGATTCTACTGGTTTGATGATCTAAGAGGTCCTTGCAAACCTGGGATCCTACATATGTTAAGCTATTAGAGTGCCAGGTTCCCCACTAAAGGTCATAAGACTTCAGATTACTGGCTCTGCTGCTAAAGAAAAACTTAGATTCTAACAGGTTCTTGTTCTCACAGATCAGAGGGATGAGGAGCTGCCAACACTGCTTCACTTTTCTGCAAGATATGGGCTGAAGAACCTCACTGCCTTGCTGCTCACTTGCCCTGGAGCTCTGCAGGCCTACAGTGTAGCCAACAAATATGGCCACTATCCAAACACCATAGCAGAAAAGCATGGCTTTAAGGACCTTCGCCAATTCATTGATGAATACGTGGTAAGAGGAAGCAGCAGTCCTTCTGCATTGTCCCAGAGCAGGTGTGGGCAGTGGCACCAAGCTTGTCATTTGGTGTTGTGGGAGCAGGAGTGAAAGGGTAATAAAAAGAGCAGTGTGTTGTGATGGGATGTAGAATACAGACATTCAGGCACACTGAAAGCTGGAGGTGGGGATGTTCTTGGAGGTTTTGCACAGAAACAAATAAGGTGGAAGCAGAGACTTCCATGGCTGGGTTCCTTATCATCCATTCATCTAATGGAGTTTCAGCAGGGATGTGGTTGGTGCCTGATGTGCTCTTCTAACCTCTGATCTTGGGAAAACTACATCCCCTTCATCCCACTTACATTAGGGAGTAATATAGGTACAGCATATGTTTGGGATGATAGAATCTGAGATGCTCTCTGATTAATTGAAGTTCAGTCTGGATTGTTTATTAGCTCATTCACAGCTGTTTTGTGTAGTATGCCTGCCCCACTTGAGATCCATTTCTTCCTGTGTTAGGATAGCTGTCCATCCCCTACTTGTTATCTCTGGTAGCCCAATTCACAATTCAGTTCTCTTTGAGCTAACCTCATCCCTAGAAAACAGCACTCCGACTTTTCCAGATTATGACATGGACCTGACTCCAGCTGCACCAGGCAGTTGTTTCTGTGAGGTCCTTTGGCGTGCATGGGGGTTTATCCTTTCTTTTCCATTTGATTTGTTTCCAGCCTCTATACTTCAAAATAATAAGCAGCTCTTTGACTCAGATCACGTGAATTATTGAGCAGATTTTATTTACCTTTGCTTTCAGCTGAAAAGTTGTTTGTAATTGTCTCTAACAGTTGTCTGAATGGTGGGTGATAGATCTGCCAGCCAATTATGGTAGTGTTTAAGCTCTATTTAGGAGGCATGGGTGGCTCTTAGGACTTGGGGCTTGCTTCGTAAGCATGAATTTAAGGTTATACATAACAGCTAAATAAAGGAGAATTTCTGTTCTGATATCAGGAGAGCTGCAGAAACTATAAGTTGTGAGATTAAATCTTTGCATTGGGATGAGAGATGCTTAGGAAGTCTTTCCAACCTCTCATTGCAGTACTGTACTCTTCCTATGTCCTCCTTTCCACCAGCACACTGAAAGCTGTGTTAAGAGTAGGTCCTGCTTACTGACAATCAAATTATCTGTGCAGCTTAACACCAGAGCACACAAATTATCTGCACCACTATGTCCACTGCAAGGTAGTGACTAGAAGCATGGCTAGTATGAATATCTGAAAGTCCCAGTAAACCCAGTTACCTGATTTTCTCCCTGGAAAAAGTTCCTCTGCACCTCCCTAAAGTAGCTCATGAGCTACCTGCCTGACCTATTTTGACTGTGAGAGGAAGCATGTGTAGACAGTTTTGACACACATACCCTGTGGATTGAGGGGCCATGAGGTGATGGCTGTGAATGAAAGAATTTCTTACAGTAGTGCAACCGGTTAAGACGGCTGTGGTTGTGACATAGTTGGAACCTGGGGAGGAGGCTGGAATGAAGAGTTATGTTTTGCTCCTTTGCATCGTTTGGTGAAGATCTGTGCTGCTCTTCCTCCACCTCATGCTGCAAATATGTGAGAAAGGGTTCTGCTGTCCTGTGAATTGAAGGTTGCCTATATTACATGAACAACTGCCTGCTGTGAGGTTTCCTGTTACTCTCATAGAAAAGGGTCTGTGTACTCCCACTCTGGGTGTTACATGCTGCTGCTAATACCAGGAAACTGAAACCAAATCTACACCAAAGCTAAAACTTGGCTTTCTTGTAAGTGCTCTGCATATGGCAGCTTATGGTCAGCTACGCTTACCCCAAAATAGCCTTTGTCAAGCATTTGTATTTTTAGAATGAGCTTTGCCTATGTTTTAGGAGTTTGCAGGTATCACATAGGACACAAAATTGAGGGGGTGAGAGTCTGCAATAGCTATTCAGATGTGTGTCAGCACCAACTTATGTCACCTTCATTACCTGTTATTACAACATGGATCTTGAAGTCTGGGCCCAGCAGCTGCAGTGAGGATTTAATTCTTTTGAGAAGCCTTAGTCTTTGCAAATGGGCTGCTTTTAGAAGACATTTTTCCATCAGTGATGGGAGAGTGTGATAGCTTTTGCTTGCTTCAATTTCCCAGATTCTTTATCTAAATGAGACTTGATAATTTTATTTTTTTTTCATTGCCCTCCTTCCTCTCCAGGAAACTGCAGATATGCTGAAGAGTCACATTAAGGAAGAGCTGATGCAGGGCGAGGAGGATGAGTCTGTTTATGAGTCCATGGCTTATTTGTCCACTGATCTGTTAATGAAGTGTTCCTTGAATCCTGGCTCTGATGAAGAGCTTTATGAATCTATGGCTGGATTTGTCCCTGCTGCCCCGGAAGATCTTTGTATGTATATTCATAGTATCACAGAATCATAGGATGGTTTAGATTGGACAGGACCTCTGAAGTCATCTAGATCAACCTCCCTGCAATGAACAGAGACATCTTCAACTAGATCAGGTTGCTCAGAGTCCCTGTCCAAGAGGCCTAAGCTGATCTGTCTCTCCTATACATATCAGTCTCAGCTGAATTTCAGGGTAAGGGCTGATTATAGCTTTTCTGCTCTCACCACAAGGAAACCATGCTCCAGTTCTGAGCTGGCTGGCTAATAAAATTGCTCTAAACCTTTCTCTGATTGGCACTGTACAAGATCAAGAGCTGTTTCCTCAGTGCTTTGAGGACTCCCTGAACACTGAGCATGTGAATTAGCATTTGAAAGAGATCAGATTTTTACTGTCCTGCTTCTCTCTCTTGTGATTCGGGGAGTTAGGGACACTGATCTATAGCCACTGGTGGAAGATGTTTTTTCTGACAACTGGGAAACTGAAAAAACAAGAGCTGAGCTTCTAGCTCAACAACTTGAGAACAAAAGAAAATGAACATTTAGGAATGTGTACTGAAAAGATTGTAAGTGCAAAATCATTATTCTAATCCGCTTAGTTTATTGCTAAAAACATAGAGCTAATTCTGATAAATATGCAGATGTTTAACTTTTCCACCATTCCATTAATATTCAATGAGGCTGATTGAAAATATCAAGTTAAGCGATTATGTTAAGCAATTGTAAATTTGCTGTTCTTAACTTATCTGACTATTTGGTCTAGATTCATTCCACTGATATATTTTATGATTCCCTTGGTGAGCAGAGAATCTAGCTAATTAAGTACCTGCATAAAGACTTCTAGTGTGTCTGCAGTTTTAAGTGTGCTGCTTCAGGGGGAAAGCTTACTTACTGAAACACTTATAGCTATATCTGCCCTGGGCTGGTTTGCTCCTGTTTTAGATTATATAATGTTATAAAGCATATTTTCATTGATTATGGAGTCCAGAAGACTTTGTTGGTTCTCCACCTGAAATCATAAACTCTTTTCTGAAGCTTTGGCCTCTGCAGAGATAGTTTTGCTACCAAAACCAGGATTATTCTGCCTTCAGGTGGAGATTAAGCAATAAGCCTGATTGGACTCCTAAGGAACAAAGCTAATGCTGTTTGCAGTAGTGGGGGTGAGAATTTCTAGATGTTTGGAAGCTCTGCAAGCAACCAGTGCACCCTGATGGACTAAGTCTGTGGAGGGAAAAAACCATGCTTAAAACCACTAAGCCCAACTTGTCTTCTTCCATCTTGAAATGTCCAGATCTCTCAGAAACTATGAAGGGGATAATCCTTCTTTTGTGAATGCAAAACAAGCTCCTTGTAATTTACCAATTTTGATCCGGACTCTAAAAAGCCTCTCTGAAAAGCCACATTAAGTTAAGCAATTCAAGTACATAGGTTATCCTGCCCATGCTTACTCTGACTGACGGATCTCAGGGAGAATTTGGCTGGTGTTTTGGATGAATACACAAAACTGAGCCTGCTTGGCTGGCAGGCACAGATATGGAGAGCTAGGAAAGGTTGCTATGGGTGGGAAAGGTTGTGCATTTGAAGCCTAAATCAGGCTGCTTTCCCTAAGCCTCCTCAGTAGCAAAGGTCTATCAGGCATATTTCCTTTAGGGGAAGCTTCTGTGAGCACAACCACATCAGCAGGGTGGCAGAGGTTTATGGGATCAGCACCAGAAAGTTCTCCTGGTATGCAAATGTGCTGCAGGCTTTGCAGGCCTAGTAGGGCTAGAAAGGCAAAAATTCTTTAGCTGTCCCTAAAGTAGGTACTTTTGATTCCTTTACTCAAAAGCAGAGCTGAATGAGTCTGTGTTTTGAAATGTTTTCCCCATCGGTGAGATGCTATATATGACTTACACCTCAGCAAGGAATGTGTTTCCTGCTTCTTAAGGAGTTCTCTTGAGTGGAATGTAACAGAGATATGTGTTCAGGAGCAATACACTAGGAGTCTTTTACTGAAAAATCCCTGTTCTTATATAGTCTGTTGGTCTTTGCCTAAAGAATATTTACAGCTCGTCTGATCAGTGCTTAAAACCTACCGGCATTGTAACAGGTAAGTTTAAATTAGTGTAGTGTTCAGCACTTAGATTATAGTGTTCAGCACTTATATAACAGAGATATGTGTTCAGGAGCAATGCACTAGGAGTCTGTTACTGAAAAATCCCTGTTCTTATGTAGTCTGTTAGTCTTTGCCTAAAGAATATTTACAGCTCATCTGATCAGTGCTTAAAACCTGCCTGTATTGTAACAGGTAAGTTTAAATTGGTGTAGTGTTCAGCACTTAGATTGGTTCTCTCAAAGTGAAGGTCTTTCAATATTATTTAGAATACCAGCACACAGGCAAACCCTCACTAAAATGAATGGGTGCTGTCTGGTTTAGAACTGCCATCACAAATAAAGGCTTCAAGCTTTTGTACTGACTTAAAGGTTTATGAGGATGAAAAACTCCCTAGGACATCATAATCAACTTCCACTGAAGTACTTTCTCAGTGTGAGCTCTTATGTAAGTAGTTATGGCTGTGGTGTACAGGACAATACCTTGGCTATTTTAAGTGTATCTGTACTGTGGCTGAATGCCCATTTGATATGATCAAGATGTGCTTCCACCACAGTTTTTCAGATGCTGATCAAAGGAAGGTTATATACCACAGAGTCAATTTTTCTGGCAGGATCTGGTTTGAGAATAAGGTAACACAGGACTGGAGCCGTTGTAATGAGTAATGAGCAGTAGCAAATACTTGAATACTGCAGTGTTCTGTTAGTTCTTGTATTCTTCATTCAATTTTCAGTGTGTTTCATATGCTGGGAATTTACTAGCCCTTGCTGTTACCTTGTTTGCTATTTTTTAATGATGAGATTGAATTGCCTTATTTAATTCTTATCATTAATCTAATTGTTCCTGATTTGGAAGAGCACTTTCCTTCCATTACACTTTTCAAATACCTGTAAAGTCAAACATAATAATTTTCTAGAATATGCTGCAGGTTGATGCAGGTTGCAGGTAAATGTCATCTAGCTGAGTCACGCAGTAGCTCAATAGCAAAAAGGGAGAGTTATCTCCGTTGTATCAGTCTGGTAGTATGAATGACAGCATCAGATAAAGTGCTTTGCTTTTACTGCTTTCCTTTCACCGACACCTCCTGCTGATTTTTGCAAAATGGAGTATTTTGAGTAGGCTGAGGTTGTGTGCAGCATGGGCTCTGAGAGCAAGGACTCTTGAAAATGCTGATACCTGTTTGATCTGTGTGAAGATTAAACTGCCTGGTGTGGGCGTTATGCTGTTTTACTTGGGGAAAGAGTTAGGCTGTATTTCCTCTGTCCAAGGTCAGACAGTGGCAGTGGCTAAGGGCTGGTGGAAACAAACCTGGATTCTTAGCACTGTTTCCATATCTGTGAGTTTTGTGACACTCAGACCCTAGACAGTGAGAGTTTCATGCAGAGATTTAATCCTTTATCCTAGAGAGCTTCAGCTGACTGAAATCTATTGTCCTGTAATTTGCAGACCTCCAGCACCTAAAGAATAGATGTTAGTTCACATATAAGTTGTGATGCTCCCTGTCTTGTATACCCCTTCTCGATTCTACTCTTTTGTATATCCCTTCTACCCTCCACCATTTTTATTCTCTTGAGACCAAGCTTTCGACACTGCCCTTACTGATTTTTATTTTTTCTTTATGTAATGCAGGAAACAGCGATCTCCTTGTTATTCTTGAGCAAACTGAGAGAATTGTGCACAAAAATGTAACTGTTTATAAAGTTCTGAGTTGTAATTTATGCCAACACATTGAAGCCTTTGTCTTGCATAATAAATGACTGGTCTCTATAAAGAGGTAGCTTGCTTCATGTGCACAAATACCTGGTATCTAGTGTTTAGAGGGAAGGGTATTACTGCTTTGTAAAGGGTGCCCATGCATGGATATTTTAGCTGTTGTGAAGGGTGTGTAGGTCATAACTTGTCTTCTGTGTGTCTGTCTTCGCTCTCTTCTGAAGCCTTAAACCCTGCAAAGGGAAACTTAAAACTCTTTGAATAAATATCTTTTAGCTACTAAATTTTGACATCTAGGAACTACCTAACCCTCTTCCTGCTAAACCTTCAGACCAGCTTTCCCCAGTAGCCTCAGGAAAATCTGGGGACCTTTCCTGTTTTACCATAGTTTGTGTGTGACACCTTCTTGTCACTTCCGTCTTGCTATCCTGTTTTTGCAGCAAGTGAAACAGAAGGTGTCATTGATGAAGTCTAAAACTTGTTTTCAATTTTGGTACATGGGTGAGAGGTTAGGTCTCATCTGTATGTTAGACACATCCATGTGCAAGACAGTAGTGAGGTGGCAACCATGTCCTTGAAGGAGAACCATCTAGTTGATTAATTTAATTACATTGACTATGTGATAGAAAACAAACCCTGCGGTATCCTGTTGCACTGCTGTTAGGTTTAGTAATCCTGCAGAGAATAGCTAAAGCTGGCAAGCTACTGTTCCCTCCACAGAGGATGAAAGGAACTTTGCACACTTCTCACATCTTGTTCTGCCCCCAGATCTATAAAGTGATGGCTTTCCTCTAGGCCTCTGTTTGCTAGAGGCTGATTTCTAAAAGCTATGTTAAAAGTAATTGAGGTGGCTGCAAGGTGGAAAAATCACTCTACAGAAAAATACAGGTCTGTAGTGGTAATACTTCGGGATGCTCAAATGTCAAATCTGTGCTTCCATGTAGTAATGCAGCAAAACTTAAGTGACCTTTATATGAGGTAGGTGATGTACAATTAGCTCCAGCAGCATGCAGCTTGGCATGGACTGCAGAGCTCTTGAGAAACTGCTAGTATGGTTAGTCCACACAGCATGCAGCATTGCTGTGGCTATGCTGGAGGTATTCCTGTGAGGCTAAAGCTAGGTTGGATGCATTCACGTGACTGTCAGTGGGTCCTTTGACAATTATTATTTGAAAACCTCCACAACATTCTAACAAAGCAAAATCCTGCTAGCATATTCTTATCCCTCTCTCAAAATCTCCTCAGCTTAGCAAAAGAAAGGCAGCAGATACTAAAATTACATTTATAGAAAAATATTTCATATTCTCTTATGTAACCTAAACCATCTAGTTTACATAATAGATATTTCACAATATGCCTCAGCAATTCACTTATAATATTAAGCCTCAACAATTCATTTATATCACTCATTAGGAGCGTTTTAGTATTAGTCTTAGTGTTACAATGAGGTTGCCTCTTTTTTAGAATTAGAATTCCTTATGTCAAAACCACTGAATTAACAAAATACCTTATTGTTCACTGTCGCTGGTTTCTCGGTACTAAATTATCATCTGACCCTCTGTACACTTTCCAGTCCAACTAATTATCTCAGCCAGCTGTTTTGACTTTTATCCAATAAAAAAGCAAATACTATCTTCTGTGTCATGGGCAAATTGCCTTTAAGGTCTTGTTTTGCCAAGTCTCAGAGCTTCCACTCAGTTTGCCCTCTCAGGAGCATTGCGCAGAGACCAAAACCTTCACCTGGCCAACACACCTCAATAATAGCTAATCCTCAGTGCCTGCTTGGAGGCTTGTCAGAACTCAGTTATGAATGTTAGTCACCCTCAAGCATAAGCATCAGGCAGCTGGTGAAGACTTGTGCAGTGTTGGCTGAACATAGCAACTTGGGAGCCTTTTTTGAGGCAAATATCTGGTCAGTTGCCTGGCTTCCTCTTTGATTTTCACCATAAGCCTAAAGTCCAGTCAGAAATACCACATGATTTCATTATGTTATATTATATTACTCCACATATTTAAAGGCATAATCAAGAGGCTCATCTTTCTAATTTTTTTTTCAGATGTAGAGATGCTTCAGTCCAAACCAAACACTCCAGCTGGTGGAGATGAAGTTTCTCTAACTATGAAAGACTCAATGCTCCGCAAGTTTTTAGAAGGTGAGACCTGTTTGGAGAGAGGATCACCATAGCACAGTTAAAGCAATGAAATGGAACTTGAGATTTATCCTTGATCTGTAAAGATAGGAGCTAGTCCATACTTTTTGGCATTGCTTTGCCTTAGTGGGTACAAACAGGATGAACAGCTTGTGAGGTAATATCACAAATGCAGTTAGTTTCTTACCAAAGAAGAGGAGTGGTTTCTAGTTCCAGTCCTTGCCTACTAGTGAGTGCAAGCATACAGCTGGTATCTATTCATGAATCTCTGTCTTCTGTCCTTATTTTAGTGATGGGAATTAATTCTGGTGTCTGGATGTGGGTGCAGGCTTCCCTCATGGGCAGATGCTGAGTATATAGTGCAGCAGCACAAACTAGTGATGAATTTCAATGTAGATGCTTTATTCAAAATTCTATACATTGAAAACAGCAACCTGGAAAGAGGAAAGGAACTGCTGGCTCCCAAACCTATCCTTGCTCTGCCTCTTCAACGCTCCTTGAGACTTCTTTGACCACAACCAGACCTTAGCTCCATGCTATCCCCACTGAGCATGATTGGATTGTCCAAGCCTTTTCCTGACTTGCCAGGTTCCATGGGATACAGACTTATGTTTTACGGGTGACCCAGCTGGACTCAGACCTAGATGAAGTCTGGGGCTTATAACAGCTTGTTCAGTTTTCCTTGCCAACACCAGTGCTCTGGCAGTCCCCTTGTATTGACTCAACGAGGTGTTACAGTATCACTAAAGGGAAGTCAGTCCAGTGGTTACAGTATTTAGTTGTGACTTGGTAACAGAGTAGGGAGTTACTCCAGGGCTTCTTAATTCATTTTGCTACCATGCAAACAGAGGGAAACTAGCTTTTAAATCAGGTATTACAACATTTGCAGTAATTTTAGAAGTGAGAATAGAGTGGAGATGGTGAGGTGGTATAATGGTAGCTGGGTTTGTTAAGTACAGATGTGCATACCCAGCTTCCTCTGAGACACACTGTTCTGAGATCAAATATGGAGCTGATGGAGATTGCTCATTTCAGACAAAGGAATAATTCTCTACAGTACTTTGTAGACCACTGTAAGTAGCTCTTGGAAACCAGTGCTCTGATTTGTTAATTGTTATAATATGTTAATTAACTGGAATTAATTGAACTAACTGTTCCTCAAATTCTTAAAAACAGTTATGGGATTTTTTTTCCAAAACAGATGATACAGGCTTAGTGGCAAACACTTGCATGCTACTAGATGTTAGTGACTTATAAAGTCCTGTCTTGAAGGGCTTTGGCACTTTTAAGTCATTGCAAAACTGAATGTTTTTGCCTGTGAAATGGCCACGTTGGTAAGAATGTGGAACACAGTGCATCTGGAAGGATGCAGTGTTCAGTGAAGTGGCCAGGTTGTTTTTCTTACAAACTCTACTTTGTTGTAGGCAGTAGAATGGATGTGCCAGATTCAGAGGAAGGAGCTTACCAGCAGTATGGTGAAGATGTGTACTACTCAGTGGAGCAAGATACTTTTCCGCAGGAAATGGCTAGCAGACCTCCAGTTCCTGTTCCAAGACCAGAGACCAGCTCTCCACAGCCAGACAATGAGCTGTACATCTCCAAAAGTGAGTTGGGTACCAGGACCTAAACTGTAGACTAGTCAACTGTAGGATGGCCTTCACATTGGTTCCAGTTGCCAAATCAACACCAAGAAAATCTACAGGGTTTTGAGACCTCTGGATTATTTGGCTCTGGAGCTGGATTACCTTTGGGATCTAATTTCATATCTGTTTTCATCTGCCTCATCTGAAAATGTGGGGATATTGTATTCTGAGGTCTTGGCCTGAGCTTGCGCTTAATGAAAGCAGTAGGATGACACATAACCCCTAAGTGGTATAAACACATCCAACTAAATGGGAAAGATCCTGATATTATAAGGAGACAATCAAGCTAATAAATTAAGATGTTACTGCTCTATAATGGTACCACTGATTCAGTAGCATTTGTACAGGACCTGATTCTATACCTCAATACCTCCCTTTGAGGTAGGGTTTAATTAAAGAAAATTGTGCCTCCTAGTTTACTAGGCAGTTTTAGAAATCTTGGTCATATTTTACAAACATTTTAACAAGAATCACAGTAACATGTGGGAGAGGAATTTAAGTGACTCCCCCCTCCCCCCATGACAGGATTGTGGGGAAATATTATATTATACTACCCAGATTTCTCTTAAAAGTGGCTGAGCTAAATCCATTGAGGTCAATAGAAGGGGAGATCTATTGCAACTCCTTATCTTGTTTTCTTAAATGGACTTAGTAGGGTAACAGAAGCTATAATACAGTGTAGAATTATGCTTGCTTCCCATATTTATGCTTGTTACTTCTGTCTTCATGAGATGTGTTTCAGTATTTAAGGAGTGTTTGGTTTACAGTTTTTGCACAGAAAGCAAAAAGACCTGAGAATCTCTACGTCCCTAGAGGAAGAGTTAAGAAAGGTAAGTCAGAAGTTCACCCTGAAAATCTTTCCAGTAATCCTAAAGCAAATCTGCTGAGATAACTTCATTTGTATGAAATGTGACAGAACAGTCTTTTTTACAAGGCTCTGGGGATAATAGTCCTATATGAAGGACCCAAGCTTTCTGACCTTATGTGATACTGAAAACATTTTATAACTGCAGAATGAAAGGTACCCCTTTATCACATCCTGTACATTTCCCCTGTCTTGGAGTTTATCCTCTGGCTTAATGATCACTGAAGTCCTTTATGTTGTGATTCATATTACTTCATGGAGTCAATGTACCACTTTTGATCTTCTGCATATATCCACTGCCTGTTGATCATTATTTCCTGGGATTTAACTTTTAGTGAACTGCTTGCCATTGATCTCTGCACTTCCAAAACTGTGCCCTAATCTTTCACCTCTTATCCTGTGCACCATCAGAGTGCTAGGGACTGTATCCGAACTTTTATCTCATGTGCTACGAGCTACTCTTCATGTTGCAAATGAGTTACAAAGAGTAGGATGAGTTTTCACCTCTCTGTTTCTGCAGTTATGCTGCACAGATTACCTAAGAAGAATCTACCTTGGTCAATGTCAAGGTGAAAGCTCTGTTTTGTGAACTGCTGAGAGATATTTTTGCAGTGAGGAAGCAGAGTATTTTAAGGAGTACGTTTTGGGCTGTTCACTTAAATTATGTTTGTAAGAGCAGAGATTATCCCTGGGACATATTTGCTACATACTGGACGTACTGAGCTACCTCTCAGCTGGGCAAATAGCAAGCAAGATGGCATAAGGAGAAAACACTCTTCTGGTTAGGGAGTCATTCAATTTGTAGGGGTTTTTTTTTGTTTGTTTGTTTTTGTTTGTTTGTTTTTAAATCTCTGCTGTACCAGGGGTGCTTGATTTTCTTTGTATTCAGTGAGGAGGGCAGGTGCCATAAGTTCAGTAACATTTTTGGTGGTGTTCTCTCTTCAGAGACAATAGTCAGGCCTGTAAGGGACCCTTCTCAATCAAGCATGTATGATCCATTTGCTGGAATGAAAACCCCAGGTCAACGGCAGCTGATAACATTACAAGAGCAAGTGAAAATGGGCATACTCACTGTTGACGAAGCTGTACTTCATTTTAAGGAGTGGCAACTGAACCAGAAAAAAAGATCAGAATCATTCCGGTTCCAGCAGGTACAGGCTTACTCTACCGTTCAGGAAATGCATCTGTCTCTCTAGGTATATCTCACAAGCTGTTCAGCATGGTTACATTTCTTTCCTGGTTGGAGCAGGAAGGCTGCTAACATAGTCTCCCACCTAGGAGAGTTCTGTCCTAACGTAGAAACATAGAATCATGTAATAGTTAGGGTTGGAAAGCACCTTAAGATCATCTGGTTCCAACCCCCCTGCCATAGGCAGGGACTCACACTAAAGCATGTCACCCAAGGCTCTGTCCCGCCTGGCCTTGAACACCGCCAGGGATGGAGCATTCACAACTTCCCTGGGCAACCCATTCCAGTGCCTCACCACCCTCACAGTAAAGAATTTCTTCCTTAGATCCAATCTAAACTTCCCCTGTTTAAGTTTTAACCCGTTATCCCTTGTCCTATCACTACAGACCCTAATGAATAGTCCATCCCCAGCATCATGGAGGGGTTGTTCTCATGCAGCAGTAAACAGGCAGCTGTTTTACAGATTTGATTGTGTTGCAGTACTATTGTGAGGTTTTGAAGATCTGTGCATTATGAATTAGGCCAAATCCAGTTGGCTAAGTTACCTTTCTAGAAGTCACCTAGCACCTGCCTGCTGGTGGGGGACTTCTGTAGTGCACATTTAGCTTGTCAGTTCTCATCTCTTTCAGATCAGTGAAGATTCAGTGTCCCAGATGGTGTATTGGCTTTGAAGTCCTATATTGTAGATGGTTTGATCTTTCCCTGTGTGTTTGATGGCTCCATGACTATCTGTTCTTTGCGTCTGTGCAACATCTAGCAACAGTCAAAAGTGAAAGCACAGTGTTTGGGTGGTTTAGCTGAAAGAGGGAATCATGTTGGCAGCAGCAACAAAATGACTGATGGAACTAGCAGTCATAGTTTAAAATTTCCATTCTCAAGTTAGAGTGGGGCTCCCGCTTTAAAACCACTGCCTGCTTCGTTTGAAGCTTTTTGTTCATGCTGCAGCAGTCTGCTCTCACACTTGAGGTGCTGGTCTCCAGTGTGTGACACTGTTTTGGGAGCTGTCAGAACAAAGACTTCTCCTGATTCACTTTGAAGGTCCTCTCTACCCAGAAACAGTAGAGAAATCCCTTCTTCTGTCAATAAAGAATGCAGTGCTACTTCAGTGGATGTCTGTAGCAGAAATGAAGTGTCCTGCTCTGTGTCCCATCCCATTAGCAGCTTTCAAAATTTCCAGATCTTGCCAGTATGCTGCCATACAATGGTGAAGAGGCTTTGCTCCTGGTTACATTTCCAGGTGTTCCTTCTTGCTTTAGAGGGGACACTCTGAATTTTCCCTCGCTCTCTGGGATGCATGGCAGTTTCCTCTGAACCCTGCAGTCAGAATTATCTATTCATTAGTACAGAAAGGACTATGCTTGATCATGGGTCTTGTTTTTGTGCCGGTGTCACAGTGGAAACAGAAAATAGAGGAAGTTCTAAACTAAATGTGCTGCTTATCTGCAACTGCCAGTGAGTCTGTGCACTTGACCTAAACACACACAATGAACATTGGAAAAAAACTGGCTTCTGAAAGGCACATGTGGATTTCTGAAGGGAATAAATTAAAACCTGTTGATATAGTTTGGACTTCAGCCAAGTCTAGCAGGCTTTGTTACAGCTGGGTTGAAAAGTTAGCTGAAATACGATACTGGTTAACTTTTCAGAAAGCTGCTCATCTTCCTTTATCCAAAGCCCTGAAAAGAATATCTTGTGATGTTTCTAGGAAAACCTGAAACGGCTACGAGACAGCATAACCAGGAGGCAAATGGAGAAGCAAAAAAAAGACAAAGCTGCAGGTAACAGTCTCTGATTCTGACATTCTCTGGTAATGAAGCAGCTGACAATATTGATATGCTTTTCAGGCATAAGTGTCTCCATGTGTATTGTGGTTATGTCATATTTTAATATTCACATCCATCTGTCTTTTTGCTGAAACATAGCACGTTACTCCTTAATTTTCCAGACTGAGGAAAGGATGCCCACATCTGTGGAGTAAATCTTGATCCATTCAATTTACATCACATGTATGATCGCCCTTATGTGATCATGTTTAACTTTGTTCTCAGGTGGAAAGCTGTCTCTCAGGGACTATACTTGGCTAGAGCCTTCTGAGCTGTTCATTTTCCCTTTCAGATTTGGAAATTACAGTACCCATTCGACATTCTCATAATGCTTTGGGGAAACCAGAATGTGGAATATATGAATACACACCCAGGAAAAATGTTTTCCCACCAAAAAATGAGTTAAAGCGAGGAGACTGGAAAACAGAAAGCACATCTAGCACAACAAGTAAGCAAACCCTGAGTGCCACCCTCTGTACAGGAATGCTGGATGGAAAACACTTCCCCAGCCTGACTCTGGAGTAAGCTTAGGGGACAAGACTTCTGTTACTGAATCCCAGTGCTGACTCACCACTCCAAACCCTGCATGCATTTTGTTGCATGCTGGATGTTCTCAAAACGGTAAAAGCAACTCCAAGTACATCAAGGGGTTTGAGCATCTCTCACCTGCATCTCTGCAGGAGGAGAACCTGAAAGCTGAGTGAAAAATTCCCTTGAGCCTCTTTAGGGAAAGCATGTTCTTAAAAGTATATGGCAGCTGCTGCCTTAGAAAAAAAGGACGATACCTTGCCATAACTCTCAGCAGGCAGTGTGCTCTTCTGGTTTGAAAGGCATAGTTATATTGCAGGCTGGGAACCCATATCTACTGTAGTTTTCTCAACTGTTGCAAATAAAGGACAGCATTTTTCATGTGGGACCTCTTGAGTAGCTTACACAGTCTGCACATTTTTATTATCTTTGTTTTTTATTAGGTTTAATTTGCACAAATTAAATCCCTGCATTCTTGCTGTTATTGCAGACTGCATAATTCTTGCAGAAATCATTAAGATCATTTTGGTGCTCTGAAAGGAAAAATGAGTCCCAGTGAGGTTTTGTGGCTTTTGGCAAGATAGAGCTGGCATATGTCCAAACTAGGTGCCAGAGGCAGTTGACAGAGCCAGTAACTTGCATATAAGCAGTTGAGAGAAATTTTAATGCATCTAAGGAGTTCACTATGTGCAGCTTGGCTCTCTTTCCCATGGCATGATTGTGAGAATGGACCCCAATACAATATTTAGCACTCTTTAAGAGCTGCTGTTTGAACCAACTGATAGAGTTACTTCACCAAGGTTAGGGAGGAGGTGCATCTTACGAGAAAACCTCTCTAGCCTCCATTTCAATGTATAGGTTTCTGAACGTTAGTGTCCTAGTATTGAACAGCCCTACAGAACATTATACATTTGTGACTGAAACCAGTCATAGTAATTTAAGATATGTTTGTGTGTTGCTGTCCCCTTCAGAGATGGCATGTCTGACTGCAAAAACATTTCATAGTCTGGGTCCACGCAAGTTAAATGGGTTTGCATAGATGGTTGCTGCAGGCTGTTTGGACAAACTTGTCATTTTTATCTCTGAAGTAGACTAGGAAACATTCCTGTAATGAGTAAGGATTGTTGTGAGAGGAGGTGGTGAACAGCTATTAGGAACAATAATGTCATGAGCAGTCACTTATTGCAGGAATGAATGTGTGACAGTGCTCAGAGCCATTTAACTCCACGCAGTTGCTAAAGACATGGAGACCGATAATTTAAATAAATGCAAATGCTGGGTGTGTAACACTTGTGAAAATACTTACCTGACTTGGCAGCTGATATTGGCATTGTATCCTTTCCGTTAGGTTATAGTTGAGAGTATTTAACCAGAAGTCTGGACCTAGAGAGGGCAGAAATTGGCTAGAAAGAAAGCAAAACTGAATGGTTTGGCCCTGTGGTCAGCATTGTATGAAATGCCATTGTTTGGATCCTGAACATGTGAAAAATAACAGTGGAAATAAATTAATCTAAATAAGCCTTAAGTGATGTGTGCAAGAGATTAGAAGGAGTCTCGTGTTAGTGATTTGCAGTTAAATCACCAGGATTTAATAATCAGTTTGGTTTTATCTTGTTTGCTCTAGGTAGTGCAAGTAACCGCTCCAGCACTCGGAGCATATTGAGTGTCAGCAGTGGGATGGAAGGGGACAGTGAGGTAGGTTCTCGCCTCTGCTACATACTGGTCCACTGTTCTTAAGTACATGACTTTGTTTTCATGCAAAAGAAAAGGAGCTCAGGGGTAGCATTGCATTTGCAGAAATGGCAAATGTAGCCACTTCTGTTGTGAAGCTAACGAGGACCAAATTTTGCTGGCCTGTAACCTCTTTCCTCATTTTGTAGGACAATGAAGTTGCAGAAACAACTAGAAGCCGCAGCCCAGTTACCCACCAAACAGAGAGGCTGGCCTTCCAGGAAAGGCCTCCCAGAGTGCCTCCTCGAGGTGCAAGCAGGTAAAGCTAAAAAGCAGCTTAGACGTGAGTGTTCTGTGCATCAATATAGAAGCCTTGGGCAGAAAGCAAGGCAGGAAGCAAATGCATCTTTCAGCAAGATTTACCAGTCTATTATCTATAAATGCATGCTGTTGGAAATTGTAAAATCCTTGTTCCTCATCTGGAATCCTTAGTGGAATCGGTTTCCTGGTTAGTAACATGCCTATTGCAGTGTTGTTACTGCGGTTCACGTGCTGTTACAGTGGTTCACGTGCTGTTACAGTGGTTCACGTGCTGTTACAGTGGTTCACGTGCTGTTACTGTGGTTCACGTGCTGTTACTGTGGTTCACGTGCTGTTACTGTGGTTCACGTGCTGTTACTGTGGTTCACGTGCTGTTACTGTGGTTCACATGGTGCAAGGACAGCAGTATTGAAGCACACAGTGCTTGCCACAGTAAGACTGACTGAGGTGGAGTAGCGTCCTGACCCTGGCAGAGATTTGGTACCTAATCCTCCTGAGATGATCCTCTTGGAACATACAGAGTGGAGTGCACAGGGAATTCCTGTTTGGCATTCCCTTGGACTTCTTTCGTTTTGACAAAATCTCTCCAAAGCATATTTGTTTACATGTATGATTGGCCTCAAAGCAAAAACTGCACTGGTTTTGTAAAAGGTGTTGAGGGTTTTTGCCTTGATTTGACCACCACAAACTTAAGTGACTTACAAACATTTCTTCAGTCCAACCAGTGCAAGTCTATGAAGTCCAGGCCCCAGAGGTTTATCTAAGTACAGATCCTATTTGAAATTCTCCAACTGTTAAAATAGTAATTAGTAATGTGTGAGTGCAGTAAATTCTGAATGTTGGCTTGGGGCTTTGGCAAGAATATAGCTGGAATTTCTCGCTAGTTAGTTTGAAAAAGGAAAAAAAAAAAAGATTTTGGATCTTTTGATCTCTTCCTATTGCTCTTCGTGTAATTTTCAGGAGAAAGCTGTTATACTGTCGAAGTTTTACTCCACGCAAGTATTATAGCATCTCTTTCCAGTAACAGTAGAATTACTGCAGCTGAAAAGCAGAAGAAATAACTTGTGCAGGAACAGGGCTCTGGTATATTGGCATCTGCTTTGTTGCTGAATTGATGATAGCCTGTTTTTCTTCTTGTATGACTATTGCTTGTAGTGTAGTCTTAGTTATGATGTTATTGTGTGCAATGTGGTGTTCCAGAACCCTTATTCTCTACTTTTTTTTTTTTTTAATGCATTTCTATTCTGTCTTTTTATAGGCCTGTAAGCAGTGAAGGCTTTTATCCTCCACCTGTGCCCCCAAGAGGTCGCTGAGTCTCTCAACATCTGTGGAATATGAGATTTTGCTGGTTTTATGTGTGCTTGTACAGATATTTTTGGGTTGTCTTTAAATTATTTATAACTGGGAGCCAAATGTGTTCTTCCCCTTCTTCCCCTCTAAAGCTCTGATGACTTTTCGCATGATTTTCACTGAGACTTCTAGGTCTTCTATAACATTTTCTTTTCATTTAAATAACTTTGGTGCTTTGGGACTTCATAGTTGGGAAGGAGAACACTGATGTGTGTCTTGGCAGCCCTGTACCAACACAAACTTTCCTTTTGACCAAGGAAGAACATGTGTCCTCTTAGAAGCTAAATCCTGATAAGCATTGCTACAAAAGCCCTTGAAACATGCTTGAAAAAGTAAAGAAAATTAGTTGTTCAAAGACTTTGTTTGAAGAACACTCATTACAGGAGGAACAGCTGAATGTACTCCTGTTTGGTATAACATTTTGGGTATGAACAGACTGACCTTTCAGAAGATGTGGAATCTCCCTCCAGCAATCATTAAACCATGGGAGGTTGAGAAGTTGTCTTTATTCAAGGTTGTATGCAAAATACATTAAAAAACCTCATCTTTCACTTTCTCCTTCCCTCCCTGAAGACAACAGACATTGTCAAGGTGTTATTTGTGCTACATTTGCCATGAAATTTCCCAAGGGAGCTGGTAAGGGACCTGTTGTATCACAGAACAACTGTACTTAAAGCTTTTTTGGGGAGCAGGTGGGTATGTTGTTATTTGAAACTATGTGACTGACCTCTTAAATTAGAGGAAGGAGTTGGCAGCAGTCCTATGTTTGGCATCTCTTCTATGTGTTCATTTTAGAAGCAATATGAAGGTGTTTCACTTCATTCTCTGGAATAATATAGTGAGTCTCCACTATATAGTGGGCAGCCCTGGGGCTGGACTCTGCTCACTCTACTCTTCCTGTTTAGCAATGTGAATCTGCAACAGCTATGTCCAGCCTTTTTTCTGCCCAAGGGCTTACAAACATAACTTCCTGGTTTGGTGGTGTTCCAAATGCAGAAAGCATATAAAGCGGGAACGAAGTTTGATTTCTTATCTCAAGGGACGTGAGTGATGGAAGTGAGGTGTTTTGGGAATTTTTTGGGTTGTGGTTTGGTTTTTGTTTTTCTTTTTTCCTTCCAGGCCTTGCAATCTTCTGTGTGTATCCTGGGCACTGTGGAACCAGTTTGTCCACCAGTGATGCAGATGGGAATTCTGCAAGATAAGATTCAGGGTAGAGACTTAAGCATCGTACTTGGTTTTCAAACTGTATGCCTTCTTCCAGCCCTGACAGGGACATAGATAGATCTGTATTAGGTGATCCCTTGGGTGCAGGTAGGACATGTAAAGCTTCTGTCTGGTCATGTAAGCTCTCCTTAATCTATAAGAGAGCAAGAGTTGTAGCTCCTTTCTCTTGCAGGGTGGCAAAGTCAAGGTGTGGAGCTGCAGGAGTGACAGATGGCAACTGTGACTCAGTCAGCACTGAATGAAAGTGGAGAAGCCCCTGCCTGCTCTCAGGGGATAGGCATAAGCTAAGTATCATCTACACATCAAACTTGTAGAGTATGACTGCAAATGCAGTTCAGATAGCCTCTCCTTTTTGTGGTAGAGGGATGCAGGTGTTGTGCTGCAGGCCTATAGTGACAGGTACAGAGGTGATCTTTTTTTTCTCTTTTCTAAAGGACTTTCTCCACTAACTCCAACACTACAGGCTCACTGACAGTTTGCTTTTTGTTCACGATAGCCAGGAGAATGGTGAGGTGGGAGCTGCTTTCCTGTGTTGCTCTTGGAACAGAACAAAGTTCCCAGCAATATTCTGTCAAATTAGAAGCAGGAAAGGAGGTTTTGGTGCTGAAATTAGGAAAATAGTAGCATGGATAAGGGAAAGAAACAGGGATAAAATAAATAAATTAAAAGAGGAAATTCAACAGCTTGATTGTCTTCAGCTGTCACATATTGTGTGCAGTTCTGGTGTCCTCAACATAAAAAGGACATGAAACTGTTGGAACAAGTCCAGAGAGCCACGAGGATGATCAGGGGACTGGAGCACCTCCCGTATGAAGACAGGCTGAGAAAGTTGGGGCTGTTCATCCTGGAGAAGAGAAGGCTGCGTGGAGACCTCATAGCAGCCTTCCAGTATCTGAAGGGGGCCTACAAGGATGCTGGGGATGGACTATTCATCAGGGACTGTAGTGACAGGACAAGGGGTAACGGGTTCAAACTTAAACAGGGGAGGTTTAGATTGGATCTAAGGAAGAAATTCTTTACTGTGAGGGTGGTGAGGCACTGGAATGGGTTGCCCAGGGAGGCTGTGAATGCTCCATCCTTGGTGGTGTTCAAGGCCAGGTTGGATGAGGCCTTGGGTGGCATGGTTGAGTGTGAGGTGTCCCTGCCCATGGCAGGGGGGTTGGAACTAGATGATCTTAAGGTCCTTTCCAACCCTAACTATTCTATGATTCTATATGCTTTGGTTTGCACACAGCTCCCTGGTTTTGCTCAGATGTTCTCCATCTCCTTAGTGCTGGCTGCAGCTGTGCTGCAGAGCTTTGAGTGGTGATGTGATAAGATGAATTTATCTGCTTCCACATCTGCCAGGCACAACATAAGGTAGACCTGTAGGATGTGAGGAAAACTGTAACAAGACAGGAAGGGAAGGGCAAAATATGAGAGTGTATCACACAGATTTTCTTTCAAAGCCATTGGACCGAAGCACCCCAGGGATCCCTGCCTTGCCCACCTGATTTTTAATTCTGCACCTTTCCATGTGATAGCCAAATGTCTTCTGTGGGAGGAGTTTGTCTGAACTGTATCTGAGCGTTTGCCTTTGCACAATCCTAATAATGTGCCTTTAAACTTGATTTTTATTGCTAGTGCTGCAGTGAGATGGCTTATATCTGAATTACTGAAAAGTAGCTCCTAAGTAGCCTTTCAGTCCCTCTCCCATTTGCGACTTAGATACTTCTTTAGTCTGACCTGACCAAATGCTGACAAAGTCTGACAAAACCAAATGCTAGTGAGGGTCTGGTTTGGAGGAGAGGTGAAGTGGGACAGGTGGGGCTGAGAAATACTATAAATGCAGTCTGTTCAACCTGCTTCCACATTGCCTAAGGGTGGGAAATAGAAGATAGAGCTGTACTCTCTGGGATTTGCATCTTTCTTTCTAACTTCTGCTGGATCAGTTGGCAATTTCACTGACCAGCCATCACAGATTCTACTACTACCCTATGAAGGAGGAAAAGGAATAGCTCTGAAATGGCTTCACCTGATAAATGCAGGTAAACATTTGGGATGCAGGCATGACTCTTAAGGTTTATGAAGACCATCAGAGATGCACCTTTTCAACTGCCAAAACGCGTTCCATGTCGGTGTGGTTTCAGTTAGTTGCCTTAAGCCTTTTCTGGCTCAGTGTATGCAGTCCTTGTATCTGTAATTTCCATCTGTGCTGATGAGCATGTGGTGTGTATTGCTTCCACCTAAGGTGAGAAGTGCACTGACACTGAAGCTCAGAAGATACTGGAGAAGAAAACTGTGTGTAACCAGACTCTTGATTACTCAAGAATATGCTTGTGGGGGGAAAGCGGGAATGAACTGTGTTTCTGTCAGACATTAGAGGTCAAGGACTGAACAGGTAATAAAATTGCTGGTAAAAAGTAAATGACCTGGCCCCCTGCAGGGGCATCCACCAAGCTCAGGTGGCAGCTGGCTGGCCTGGGGAAAGCATTTGCTCTTTGTACAACTGCTTCAGAAAACCCACTGCAGCAGATGGCTCTGCCTGGCTCTGTTGTTGACTGAGAGACTTAAGTACTGAATAAACTGAAGATGCTGAAGCCTCCTCTCTCTGTCTCCCATGGGTAAGCTACTCTGTTTTGGACTGAGACACAACAACTAGAAAGAAACATATGGTGTTATTACAGCTGACTAGGTAATTTTTTGCTTTGGGTTTTTGTTTGTTTTGTGGTTGTTTTTTCATATAAACGTGTTTTGAATGGGTTTTGACAAGCATCTCTACAGCAACCAGGCTTCTACAGAAATAGTATATTCACATTCTCCTGCCTATCAGGAAAATGCTTCATATAAAAACACAGCTTGCTAAAATATATTCAGGGAAAATAGACTGAACATGTAAGATCACAAAGGGAAAAGCTGTTAGGATGGGTAGGGTAGTTAGTGGTTAACGGGTATCTGGTTTTGCATCATTTCTACAAAGCATGGATGGCATGTAATGGCACTGAGCGTGTCTCCTTTGCTATTTGTTAATGTGTGCAAAATTTGAGAAGACTGTTTAGCGCCTTTTTCAAAAAATACTGTGTCCGATAGTCTCTGAAAATTGTTTTTGCATTTGCTCAGTTTAAAAATGGTATCATTGACCACTTAATGCCATGAGCGTTTTGGCTCTGGGCTTTTTCTTGGGATTTTCACTCTGGCCTTGTAGCCTCAGCTAGTTCCAAGCTCACACACAGGGCTGCAGGCTCTATCCGAGCCGGAGCTGACTGAGACTTCCCCGTCTGTGCCACCCCGGTACCTGCCTGCCCTAGGGCAGCCGGACTTTCTGTACTGCGGCGTTCCTGGATTTCTCCCGCGTGTACAAGTGCTGTAGGAAACGGGACCACTTGTTTTTAAAGGCACTTGAACGGAGTCCGTGTCACGTTCCCCTCAAATAACTTTATTTGTTCATTGATCGGTATGTGATCAATTAAAAGATAATCGAGGCCTTAGTGTCTAACACGCCTGCGGTGCGGGGCCAGTCCGTCTTGCCCGCCGTCTCACTCCCTTTATATCCGCAGCCCCGGTCCGCCCGCAGCTACCGACCTGCCCCCTCCCCGCGGGCAGCACCCCGGCGCTCGGCTCCCGGCGGCCGCCGTAGATGTCGCGCTTCCGGCGTGCGGCCGGATGACGTGGCCGGGCGGAGCGGAAGTGGCGTCGCAGGTCGGCGTTGGTGGCGGGGCGCGGGCCGGCTCCGCGGCGGGGCCTGCTGCGTGCGCGCGGACGCCGAGGCCCGAGATGGTGGCGCCAGGGCTGCAGCTGTGCGCGGCCGCCGCGCTGCTCCCGCTGCTCCTCCTGTGCCTGCCGCTGCGCGCCCGCGCCGACGAGCACGAGCACACGGTGAGGCGGTGCCTGGCCTCCCCCGGGGGGCCCGCGGTGCTTGGGCCCCCGCCCCGAGCTCACTGGCCGCGGACCCTGCTGCCAGCGGGGGGCGGCGGCGTTCGCAGCAGCCCGGGAAGTGCGGCCTGGCCGGCGGGCGGAGCGGGGAGTGACGGGCCGCGGCCTGGGGTGGGGGTGAGCGGGCGGGCGGTGGCCCTGGCGGGTGGTCCCGCCCAGCGGAGCTTTCTTCTTGTGTTCCCCGCTGTGTGGGTTGTGTTGGCAGCGCGGGGCAGGTGTGGGCTATGTTCTCTCATTCGGTGTGAGCGGGACGCTCGGGGAAGTGCTACCGGAGGTTTGTGATCCGGTTCGGACATCCGTGTGCCAGCCGGGCGCGGTGCGGCTTAGATAGCAGCCGCGCGTCCCGCCTTTTCCCGGCGCAGATAAAAACGCCGCAGGTGCCTGTGCGTTGTTTGAAGAGGGCTGCCCAGCTGTTGGTGTTGCGCTTTGCGGGGACGACCGTTCCTTCCGGGAGGGTGTTTGCATTTGCTTCGGCACAGCGGTGCAGTCCGGAGCTGCCCGCCCCGGGGGAGCCGCGGCCGGGTGACAGCCGGTTCCGGGGGGTGGCGTGGGCCGGGGCTGAGGGCAGGGCGGAGCGCTTCGCTTGGGACACTGCATGGAGCCCGGAGGGAAAGGGTGCGAAAAACATAGCTTGAGCGCTCGCCTGTCAGTGTGAGGATAGATGTTCCGAAGTGCTTGCAATGTCACCCGAACAGAATCTCTAAGGAGGAAGCACCAGTGTACGTTTTTGCATCAGAGTGTTGTTTCCCGTGGCTTTTGGTGTGGGAGGGTGGAAGTCTGCGATGAGCTGAGATGTGATTTTGGCACCAGACTTTGCTGAAAACTATCCCTGTTTCCTCGCAAGTGGAGTGGATTGGAGTGTGCCCATAATTAAACACAGTGTCTGTCTCTGTCAGAACTTTTATGCTCCTGAGAAGCCTTGAGGGTTTATGGTTGCTCGGTTTCTTGACATGGCTTTCTCTAGGTGGGGTGTAGTAAGCTTAATAAATGTTTTTAATAAAACAGATAAATAGCATTAGTAGTGTGTGTGAGCAGTCATTAATCAGTTGCCTAATTCTATGTATTTGTGAGACTTGAAAGCTGTTTAGGATTGTTTTTATTTTTTTAAAAGCTATGGGAATTATCAGTGCTGCAGTTAATGATAGTAAAGTTAAGCTAACATTGAGGACTTTCAAGGAGCACAGACACTTTGAACTAGCTTAAGTCCCAGTTTTATTGCTGAGCTGGTGTTTTATTGCTGTTGGGTGTCTGCTGAGGTGAGGTAGTTTTCAGCTTAGCACTGTGTTTATTTTTAAAGGCTGTTTGACTTGAGGAATTACTAATTATTCATTTAATATTGGTAGTCTTCTGGGGAAAAAAGAATTTTGTAAAGCTGTCATTGATTTTATTTGGTTTTGAGATCTCCCTTCAAATGGGAATTCTGATGGTTTTTAGATCTTCGGAATGATTACCTAAACAATTACCAATGGAAATCACAAATTCCTTTTGAAGGCTGGTCATTTTTTTCATCTGAATTACTGAACTCTTCAAGGCTCTGTCTCTTGGTTTAGTGTTCTCATTCATGTGGTGTCTGGTTTAGTAACATCACATGGTAGGTTAGAAATAGTTGGTGCAGGAAGGCAGTCATCTTTTTTTGGAAAGCTGTCTCCTTGATTAGATATTTCAATACTTTAATATTGCTCAGGAGAGTGGAGTGGAAGTGTTAATAGCATGAATGAAACATGAGCAAGGTTTTGTAATAGTACACTGATTTTGAGATTAAAAACCTGAAGAAAGTGTTCCTTAAACACTGCATTTTAATGAATTTCATTTTTGAGTATGACTGCAGTTGGAAGATTAATCTTTCGATAAAGCGCTTTGTTAAATTTTGGAGGCTCTGCTCACTTTTGGGGAAGTGGAGAGGAAATACTAGTATACTGATTCACGGCTTGGTAACTTCAAAATGTGAATTTTCACTAATTTTAAGACTTGAGTCTTATTGGTAGGAATACACACCATTATGTGCTGCTGTTTCCTTGTTAGTGCCTTAGTGTGCAGCTTCTGGGTGAAGGTGTGCCACGGTTTACTTTTAATTGCTGATATAGAGGGGCCTAATCTGTACCGAGCATGCCAAACATCTAGAAGCACTGAACTGAATGTTTAATGCTCTGTGTTAGGAGGTTAATTTATTTACTGCTGCTATATAACACATAATAGCATACAATGTTTATAAGATAATACGTGTGTGCTATAATGCGTATTTTTGTGTTAATATAAATTGGCTGTTAATGCTTTATATGTGTCCTTTTTAACTGTAGGACTGCATAAGCAAATATTATAAAGGGTAACTGTGAGAGGACTCCACATGAAGCTCTATGACTGTACTAGTATTTCTGAATTACTAGGTGTGGATAGCTTCATTGGATCAACAGCTAAATCCTTTATCTTAAATTTGAAATAGCCTTTAAAAATGCATTTCCTTAGGGGAAGAGTAGTAAAAATACAATTATAAGATAGGCAAATGGGTGTTTAAAATCATTAGTAAGTGAAGAGAAATCAAGGTTTGACACAGCATTTAAAATCTTCATTGTCAAAAGACAGTGCAGCACCATAACTTCAGACCACAACAGAACAATGTGTCAGAAACTAACTGAAAACTTGTCTGCTGATTCTTTAACTGGTTCTCATGCTTCAGAATGTGTCATGTATCTGCTTTTGCCTGTATTCTGATATTTGCACCATTTTTTGACAGTTGCCCTTTTACCTGTGGAAGAGATAGTACAGCTGAGATATTGGTAGCCTTACCACAATATATACTGATGCTGCAGAAGCAGGGTGGGTGGACTCCTGCCTGGCTTCTGCTTTCACATCTTCTGTTACTAGACTTGTTGGAGTTGATAAAATATGCAAACCATAAAATTATTCTGATATATGCTGGGGGTTTTGTTGGGGCAGAATGGTCTAGGCAGTAGGTAGCATTTTAACATTGCTTCAGTTTAATTATCAGTGCTTCACAAGCATGAGAGTACATGACAAACACTGAAAAACAAACAAAACCCAGCCTATACTGTGTAGCAAAATTCCTAATTGATAGTGACTGAGAAAAGAATTTTTGTTTGACTTTTAGTCTGATGAAGTATATTAAAGCCACAAGCATGTAATAAAATAATGACTTTTGTATAGTATCTGTAACTTGTCAGTTAGAGAATCACTGTAGAAAACATCTCGGTGCATGTAAAATACCTCTTTGCTTACTAAGTTGTGTGTAGATGAGCAGCCTGATTCCTTTTGAAGTTCTAGTGGTTCCATTTTGAAGAGGTGAAATAAATGTCACAGAAGCAGGATAAGGCGTGCTGAGCAACCTTGTGCATCTAGGAAGCGTAGCAGTAAAAGGACTGCTTGTACAACAGTTCAGACTGTCCTGCTGGTGTAGTTCTAGCCATGGTTTGGTGAGGCCTACAATTCAAAGAGAAATGAAAAGATGTTACTGGAAATAATCTGTTTTATCCAAAGGAGAGCACAGGGCTGAAATCCACTATTTAATAGGTTATGGGTGTGAGCTGCAATCATTGAGTATTGTCACAGTGCTTGACAGAATATCTGTAAGGTACTGAGACTAGAAGCCTGGGATATTACCCACTGATTGAGTCTTACTTGCTGCCTCTCTTGTTTCCTGTCCTGTTTCTGCAGCTTTGCTGTGCTGGTAACAGATGATATTTCTTTTCCCCTTGAAAGATGTGTGCTGGTGTTCAAGGAACTGTATTGTGGAAAGCCTCCCTCCAAACTTCAACTTGAGAAAAGGAGTAAAATGGCATACTTTCTGAATGAAGCTATCCTGATTTGAATTTATTTTGCTGAGTCACCATTCAAGATTTGGTAGTTGTAGTCCTCTCTGGGCCTCCATCATTTTTTGCAAAGGGTTTTCGTGGTTTAAAAAGGATTATCACAACCTTCCAGTCTCATATCCTTTTCTGCAGCTTTTTATGTCCTGACTTAATCTAGCCTTAATTGTTCTGTAGAATAAATAGTTTATTTCTAGGGCTACCATGCTAATTTCTGCAGTTGTGCAAAAAGAATATTAAGTTGCTTTTGACATCATGAGTGCCCTGTTGGGTTGAAGAGAAGAAAGATGGATGTACTGTGCTGAAAATAGCCTCAGTATTGCTATAGAATCATAGAATAGTTAGGGTTGGAAAGGACCTTAAGGTCATCTAGTTCCAAACCCCCTGCCATGGGCAGGGATACCTCACACTAAGGTTCTGTCCAACCTGGCCTTGAACACTGCCAGGGATGGAGCATTCACAGCTTCCCTGGGCAACCCATTCCAGTGTGTCACCACCCTCACAGTAAAGAACTTTCTCCTTATATCCAGTCTAAACTTCACCTGTTTAAGTTTGAACCTGTTACCCCTTGTCCTGTCACTACAGACCCTAATGAATAGTCCCTCCCCAGCATCCTTGTAGGCCCCCTTCAGATACTAGAAGGCTGCTTTGAGGTCTCCATGCAGCCTTCTCTTCTCCAGGATGAACAGCCCCAACTTTCTCAGCCTGTCTCCATACGGGAGGTGCTCCAGTCCCCTGATCATCCTCGTGCCCTTCCTCTGCACTTGTTCCAACAGTTCCATGTCCTTTTTATGTTGAGGACACCAGAACTGCACACAATACTCCAAGTGAGGTCTCACGAAAGCAGAGTAGAGGGGCAGGATCACCTCCTTCGACCTGCTGGTCACGCTTCTTTTGATGCAGCCCAGGATACAGTTGGCTTTCTGGGCTGCGAGCGCACACTGAAGCCAGCTCATGTTCATTTTCTCATCAATCAACACCCCCAAGTCCTTCTCTGCAGGGCTGCTCTGAATCTCTTCTCTGCCCAGCCTGTAGCTGTGCCTGGGATTGCTCCAACCCAGGTGTAGGACCTTGCACTTGTCATGGTTAAACTTCATAAGGTTGGCGTCAGTTTGAACAGTTTTTAAACCATAAGGATATGTGGAAATTTTCTTTGTATTAAACCAGTAGTTGTATTGTCATGGAAGAAGTCCATGAATACCGGGTCAAACTGCAGAAGCTTCATGCCAGCTTAATATTCTGCAGGGGACTAGAATGGTTGTTTTGCCTTGTTGCTGGTATAGATGAGTTTAACATGATTTTAGCTTGCACATGCACAACATCTCTCTAGCCCAGTGCTCCGAACAGATAGTTGACCATGTTGTGCTGCTTTGGAACAGATGTCTCCAGCTGCCATGAGGGTTGTAGCTGATACGTGGTTACACTTCAGGTGCAGATTGGTCCTCCACCAACTGGGTATCAGTTACAGGAAAAAGTGTCTGAAGATTTACCTCACATTACTCAGATTGTACCAGCAAATGGCAGGTAACTTGTGTTGATGCTGAGACTTGTTCAGGCTGCCTCTGTGATTTTGCATAGTTCAAGTAGATCATTATATACTCTTATAGTTACTGAAATTACTGAGCTGATACCAAGCTTAGTGCAGAAAGATGCAAAGCCAAACTTGCTAAGTACTACATTTTTCATAAATTACAGTAAGTAAAAGGTATTCCAAATTGTGTTTTGTAGTCTTCTCTCATACTTGGAAGTAGTGAACTCTGAATTCTGGCACCATTACCAAGTTGTTAAATGCCTGTCTCTCTGAGCTGTATGCAGTATATTGTTCCTTCAGACAAACCAAAACCAGAGGAGTTTGCTGAGTTATACCAGGGTAGAGGTTGCAGCATATTGTTTGTTGATCTTTTTTGCTTTATCAGTTGCTATGGTCTTAATAGGATACTTGTGTCCAGATTCTGGCATGGGAAAAGTTGCCTTTCCACCATCTACTTCTCTGTAAACAAGTCAGGAAGGAGAATGAAGAAAAATAACAATAATTTCTGAAATAGCAGTAGTTTGTACATCAAAGTCAGTCCTTCATATTAGGAAGGTGTTTGGCACTTGTTTTCTTAAGGGATGAAGATGAAATTGCATTGGTGCGTAAGTGTAATTCTAGATATTAGATTTATGTCACTCAGATTATCTAGAGTCAACTCTGCAGATCATTAACTTCAAATTATTTTACCATTTGACATTAATGCTTGCTGTGTTGCGAACCTCAGTAGTTTAGATACAGCTGTAATAGGAATATGTTTAAGAACTATGGCAGCGATGGGTCAAATAGTGGCTGAAGACTCTTATGTGTGGAGAGCAGGAAATGTTTATTTACATCTCTTACCATGACAGCTGTTCTTGGTGATCTTAGCTAACTTGTTGAGCACATGATGTGGATGTTCTTGCACTTCGTAGTTGACTTCCTCTCTTGTTTGTTCCCTCCCTATATTGACAGGGAGTTCTTGATACTTTTCTCATGTTCTGGGATCTGGTGCAATCTCAATGGATCAGAAGTATTTTGTTTGCTGCTGATCTAGCAGAAGATAAAGAAACAATCACAACTGGTTATGCAAGTTTTCTGTCATTGTATAGCAATTTCTGAAAAAGACCGTTGGACTCTTCACGCCCCATCTTACTCTGTGTTGGTTTTGACTACAAGTTATTGCTGACTTGTGTGCTAAGGTTAACAGAAGACAACAGGATTTTGATTTGCTCTGTTGGCATTCAGAGCTCAGAGGGTACAATTGAAACAGTTGCTCATCAGCCAATATCAGAACCATAAAAATGAGAATTCAGGGTTCTTTGGTTTTGTCATTTTGTTCAGTGTGTCTAAGGCAGTCCCTGATGAAATGAGAATATTTTTTCTGTATGTTCTTTCTGCCAAGAATGCAAGGTGGAGCTACAGAGCTGGAATTTTCTTTCTCTTTCTTATGGTTCTAAGTTCTCCACGGTTTGCAGATGCCACATATCATAGAATGGTTTGGGTTGGAAGAAACCTTAAAGATCATCTTGTTCCATCCCTGCCCAATCCAGCCTGCCTTGAACACTTCCAGGGATGGGGCAACCTACCCCGGTGTCTCACCACCCTCGTGCTGAAGGAAGGTAAAAAAAGAATATGACAGAAGTTGAAACTACTACAAGACTGACAACGAATGTGCTGACCAATATCTGACTGGCAGTGCTAGGGTGTACCTGAGTGCTGTGGCTCCCCTTGTGACCACAGCTTTATTTAGCAGTGTATTTTATGTTACCTCTCTCATAATGTGACATTTTTGTGTAGTTGTTTGCCTTCTCTGAACCTAGAAGACCTTTTAGAGAGGTGACAAAATAGTCCTGCAAGATACGCTTGTTCTTTGTCTTGCCTAAATAAGAATTATTTTCCTGTGTGTCAACACTGTTCTTTGTTGTAGATGCTTTGATATTGTAAAGGCAGTAATAACACCACAAACGTGAACCTTTTGATAGCCCCAAGTTCTTGCCACCAAATTACCTGACCAGTAGGGTAGGATGAGATATGTCATGGCAGCAATATATTCAAATGTGAAGGATCATCTTTATAATGGGTAATGAGCAAAACCCAACTGTTGTGGTTTAAGGCCAGCCAGCAATCCAGAACCACGCAGACGCTCACTCACTCCCCACCCTTCCTCCCTCGGCTCCCAGAGGGATGGGATGGAGAATCAAAAGAATGTAACTCCCATGGGCTGACATAAGAACAGTCCAGTAACTAAGGTATAACACAAACCACTACTGCTACCACCATTAATAATAATGGTAAGGGAAATAACAAGAGAAAAGAATACAGCACCTCACCACCCGCCAACCAATACCCAGCCCGACCCGAGCAGCAATCTAACCCTTTTGGGTAACAGCCCCCAATTTATATACTGGGCATGACATGCTGTGTGGTATGGAATACCTCTTTGGCTAGTTCGGGTCAGTTGTCCTGCCTCTTGCTTCCTCCCGGCTTCCCTTCCTCCCTGGCAGAGCATGAGACTCAGAAAGTCCTTGGTCAGACTAAACATTACTTAGCAACAACTAAAAATGTCGGTGTTATCAGCATTGTTCTCCGGCTGAGAGTCAAAAACACAGAACAGCACTAGCTACTAAGACTGAGAAAAATGACTGCTACTGCTGAACCCAGGACATATATAGGACAATATATTGACATATATTTGGCCATCATATTTGAAAGATCATGGCAGTCAGGTGAAGTTCCTGATGACTGGAAAAAGAGAAATATAACCCCCATTTTTAAGAAGGGAAAATGGATGACCCAGGGAATTACAGACCAGTCAGTCTCACCTCTGTGCCTGGCAAAATCTTGGAGCAGATTCTCCTGGAAGGCATGCTAAGGCACATGAAAAACAAGGAGGTGCTTGGTGACAGCCAGCATGGCTTCACTAAGGGGAAATCCTGCCTGACCAATTTGGTGGCCTTCTATGATGGGGCTATGGAACGGATGAACAGGGGTAGAGCAGTTGATGTCATCTGCCTGGACTTGTGCAAAGTGTTTGACACTGTCCCACACGACATCCTTGTCTCTAAATTGGAGAGACATCAGTTTGTTGAGTGGACCACTCGGTGGGTAAAGAACTGGCTGGATGGCCGCACGCAAAGAGTTGTGGTCAATGGCTCGATGTCCAGCTGATTGTGAATGAGGTATAGCTGGGGATGGCTGAGGTGCTGTGATAATTTATGTAGCAGCCCTGAACAGATTTCTCTTACAGTGTTCTGGGATGCTTGTAAGAAAGGGAGAAGTAATAAACGTAGACTGTATTCTTTGCATATGTTTGAGCTGGTCCCTTTTGTCTTCAGAGGAGACTGATGGCATCTTGGAGTCATTGTGGGAAAAGCCTGTAGGCCCTGAAGGAGGGCTAAGCATCATGCAGATTAGAGACAAACACAGACCAAATTTATTATTGCAGATGTTGTAATTACAATCTAGATTAGAAAATGTAACAAGATTTTTGAGTAATACGTTCTTAAGAAGTTGGTGTTTGTCACTTGAAGATGATCTGGTATAATTCCAAAAATAGAGAGGTCCCAAATCAGTATGAAGCAGGTTGGAAACAGGAAGCTAATTAAAGCAGTGATCAGTCCTTGCTTTATTCGGGCACTGACAAAGATGAATTCACAGACCTAATGATGTCATATTCTGTTACTGAAGGTTGGACAGAGGCATAGCTCAGTTCTTATGTAAGCTGTTGCATTGCAAGGAGTAATGCTGAAGTAGGCTCTTGACAAGTTAAGACCGTTTTGAGACATGGCTGAAAATATGTTCTGCAGCTGTTAGGGCAAGAAACAGAAGATGTGCTAGGCATAACAAACTAGAAAGATACAGACCAATTTGTCCCTTGCTACATTGGCAAGAGCTAGAGGTGGTATCGTCGTGCAGTTTCCACTGTTTCTGCTGCTGAGGGAGCTGGAACTGTGGTCTTTCTTTCATTCTTCATTCCCAACTTTCTTTGAAGTTCGACAGCTGTGGTGTACAGGTATAACCTTTCTGGTTGCTGGTCCAGAGGAGGAATATCTGCTTTCTGTGTTGTTTTCTCTTTCTTTCTTCATTGACATTTCTTCATTGACTGCATGGAGACCTCGCAGCAGCCTTCCAGTATCTGAAGGGGGCCTATAAGGATGCTGGAGAGGGACTCTTCATCAGGGACTGTAGCAATAAGACAAGGGGTAATGGGTTTAAACTTACACAGGGGAAGTTCAGGTTAGATATAAGGAGGAAGTTCTTTACTGTGAGGGTGGTGAGGCACTGGACAGGTTGTCCAAAGAACTGGTAAATGCTCCATCCCTGGCAGCATTCAAGGCCAGGTTGGGCAGAGCCGTGGTTGACATGGTCTAGTGTGAGGTGTGCCTTCCCATGTCAGAGGTGTTGTAATTAGATGACCTTTCCAATCCTCACCATTCTATGACATTCTTTACCTGTCAGAAATGTTTCAAAGTATGTGCTCTGCGAACAGGCAGGTTTGTGAAGCTGTGTGTTTGGTCTCTGCTACAGCTCAGAATGAAATTAGTAAGATATTTGAAGTTTCTTGTTGGCAATGGCTCACACAAGAGGCTGGAATTACCCTTGTGCACCTTTGTAACAAAAAAGACTACACTTGTAATTGAGATGATGTTTTAGTGTAGAGGAATTAAATTATTTCCTGAAGCATGTTTGTTTAAATCCTTGAATTTAACTTTTAAAGACCTCCTCTGAAGAGTTTATTGCATACCACATGCAGCTAATTATTTGTGAGTTAACCTGTTTGTATGACTGTGGTAATTCAGAATAAATGGAGTTGAAGAACCTTTGTTCATTTGTTAAAAAGGGAGATGCAAAACTGTATTCAGTATTTCAGCTGTGTGCTATGAAATAGTTACAGCTAATTAACATTTGACTTTCTTCTCCAGTGTGTTCTGTGTGCGTGTATTGGTCTTAAAATAGTACTTTATACTTTTGCACTTAAAAAAAGAATGAGTCAGGATTTATATGGTGATTGTACTTGCAGGTGCGTGCTGTTATTCATAAGTGTTTTCTGCCTTAAAAGTTAGATCACTGTCCCTCCTAATCTGTTGAAATTATAGTAGGTGAAGAAAGTATATTGTGAGGGAAGCTTTGTAGTAACTAGCAAACCTGATACCTCATCCGGATGCAGTCAAATGCAGCACAAATAGTGATTTCAAACCACTTAAATCTCATGAATTCATGCAGTATTTGAATACTGATAGATTAATGGATTTAAGGACTTTTTTGTTGTTGAAAAGTTATAAGGGCTTGAAAAAGATTACGGGCTCTTAGCCAAGGAGTAAGTTTTCCTAGCTAACAGTAGCTGTGGAGAGTGAAAGGTGGGTGTTCCCAGAAAGAATTTCATGGCAGCTGCCAGACTCCTTGCTGTTCTGTTTTGGGGTTTTTTTCACTGTGAGAGTGTTGGAAATACCTCAGAATAGTTCTTCTGTCTGAGTGTTTTGTCCCTTGTAGGTATGCGACAGTTTCATTTTAGTGCTTCCTGTGAGGCATTGCGCTCTTCTGGGAATTTTAAATGTAATTTGTGCCATTATAAAAATCAAGAAGAGTTGCATTTTAGGAAAATACAGTATACCTGTCACCATGGATAGATTGCCTGATTTATTTGCTAAGATCTTGTTTAACAAGATTTTAGTTTGATATTTCGTTTCAGTGGGGATAGTCAGGGTTCTGCTTTTAACTGGTGCGTGTTTCCACAAAATTTGTAAAAGCTGTTTTATTTTTGAAACTGATGCTTTTCTTCGCTTCTGCTCACTGTATCTTTTGCCTCTCTGTTAAATTTGTATGAATCCCCCTCTTCTGGTACTTCAGGGATAGGTTCTACTAAACTATACAATCAGCTCAGCTTTGTTTTTGTAGGAAAGCAGACTGAAAATCTTTTCCTAGAATCCCTGCCACCTGAAAGACAAAAATACACAACTGTCTTTAAATATAGCTGTTGCCTGTGATGGAACAGTCCTGCCTTGCTAGTTAATATGAATGTGAGAGTTTCTTGAATATTTTTATTCTGCTGAGCTTGTCAACTAACTCAATAACTTTGTCTTTCAGTACCAAGATAAAGAGGAAGTTGTTTTATGGATGAATACAGTAGGACCCTACCATAATCGCCAAGAAACATACAAATACTTCTCCCTTCCTTTCTGTGTGGGATCAAAAAAAAGTATCAGCCATTACCATGAAACCTTAGGAGAAGCACTGCAAGGAGTTGAATTGGAATTTAGTGGTCTTGACATCAAATTTAAAGGTAAGCAATTGAAAGTGCATTTAGTCTCTTAAAAAAATCACAAACCCTTAAAGCTTCATTTTTGAACTAGAACTGAAAGTTTGTTGCTGCTAGCAACCGAGTGTATTTTATATTGTTGCTTGAACCGCCCTATAAGGTTGTCTGCTACTACTGACTTTTCAGTTTACAGTAGTTTTCATCTGTGTGCCCTTCAGAGAAGATGCTTGCAGCAGACACATGCTTCTCAGGTAACTGATGACATTTTATAAAGTGAAACTAAGTTTTCTGTATATGAATGATTAAAAGTATATTTACTGAAATTGTTATTCTGGTTTACCAATTCTAAAGATGCAGTTGGAAAGGAGTAGCAAGGGTTCAACACCTCAAAGTTCTACCTTACACAAAGTTAATTATTGTATCCTTCTGGTTACTGTCTAGTTTAAAACACCTTTGAGAGATACCTTTATATTATTGGCTCTAACTCAGCATGTGTCTGCATTTGGAGAAGGCTGAGATTCTTAACAACTTCTTTGCCTCGGTCTTCACTGGCAAATGCTCTGACCGTACCACCCAAGTCTTGGAAGGCAGATGCAGGGACTGTGAGAATGAAGACCTTAGGCCCACTGTAGGAGAGGATCTGGTTCGAGACCATCTTAAGAACCTGAATGTACACAAGTCCATGGGACCTGATGACACCAAGCTGTGTGGTTCGCTTGATACGCCGGAGGGAAGGAATGCCATCCAGAGGGACCTCGACATGCTTGTGAGGTGGGCTGATACCAACCCTATGAAATTTAACCATGCCAAGTGCAAGGTCCTACACCTGGGTCGGAGCAATCACAGGCACAGCTGCAGGTTGGGCAGAGAAGAGATTCAGAGCAGCCCTGCAGAGAAGGACTTGGGGGTGTTGATTGATGAGAAAATGAACATGAGCTGGCTTCAGTGTGCGCTCGCAGCCCAGAAAGCCAACTGTATCCTGGGCTGCATCAAAAGGAGCGTGACCAGCAGGTTGAAGGAGGTGATCCTGCCCCTCTACTCTGCTTTCGTGAGACCTCACTTGGAGTATTGTGTGCAGTTCTGGTGTCCTCAACATAAAAAGGACATGGAACTGTTGAAACAAGTGAAGAGGAGGGCCACGAGGATGATCAAGGGGCTGGAGCACCTCCTGTATGAAGATAGGCTGAGAAAGTTGGGGCTGTTCATCCTGGAGAAGAGAAGGCTGCATGGAGACCTCAGAGCTGCCTTCCAGTATCTGAAGGGGGCCTACAAGGATGCTGGGGAGGGACTCTTCATTAGAGACTGTAGTGATAGGACAAGGAGTAATGGGTTCAAACTTAAACAGGGGAAGTTTAGATTGGATCTAAGGAAGAAATTCTTTACTGTGAGGGTGGTGAGGCACTGGAATGGGTTGCCCAGGGAGGCTGTGAATGCTCCATCCTTGGTGGTGTCCAAGGCCAGGGTGGATGAGGCCTTGGGTGGCATGGTTTAGTGTGAGGTGTCCCTGCCCATGGCAGGGGGTTTGGAACTAGATGATCTTAAGGTCCTTTTCAACCCTAACTATTCTATGGTTCTATATGCCTGTCAGGATGGAGCTGGTCTGTTGTTTTTTGTTTTTTTTTTTTTTTTTTTTTCCCTGTTGTGTCCTGTCTTCTCCCTCTTTCCATACTGTTATTGAGATGAAATTTAACTTCTTTTGCAAATACATTTCTTGGTGTTAGGTGCAGAGTCTTCTATTGCGTAATTTCTCTGTGTGTTTTCTTTGACACCCAGAGTCTTTGTAGGTCTCTGGGTGCCAAATAATAGCAGTCTTTTTGTCTGTATTGAGTTTTAGCATCTCTGTGTTTAGTACAATTGGGGTTTCTGTGTATACGTGTCCTTTTTTCCCTAGAGAGCTGCAGTTTGTTGCATCGTCAATGCTTTACTGTCACACTTAAGCATAGTATCTCTTGTCTGAGCATTTGCAGTCATGTGACTTAGTTTCTGTAAGTTACAAAAGTTTTATCCAAAACCGGACATCTGCCAAAGGATGTTTTTGTTATAAGTAGGTTAAGTAGAAGAAAATATTAGAAGCTTGTTAAAACCATGAATTCTTCATATTTTTTTAAGTTGCATAGGGTACAGCATCTCTGCATTAGAGGAATTTGCAGTTGAATCTTTCCTTTTAAGAAAGGAACTGTACCTGCACAGACACTGGAAAACAGTCCTATTACTGGTTTGCAAGACTTGTACCCTGCTGAAAATTTTACTCAAGATGGGAGAAATAGTTTTCCTGTCCAACCTGATAGAATATGCTCAGAAATGCAAAATGGAAGGAACAGAGAAGGCAGCTGGCAGCAATTCAACATGTCTGTGAAGATTAAATAAAACTTCTCTTGTAAGAATATGATAAATACGTATTTTACAGCCAGTTATATGTGTAAGTTTTACTTACTTTAATTGCCCTGTTTTTATGAAGAGCTTGTGTTACTCCAGTGACAAGTATGCTCTCTAGATGCAGCACCAAATTGAAAAGACTTGAAGGTTTGTGAGTTAGTTTACTGTTCTGAAGTATTCTATTCCCAGATTTATTTCTTGAAGATTATCCATGGTTAATTTATTCCCTTATGATATCAAACTTTTGCTAGATTAAGTGTTTTAATTTTGTGTCTGGAAGTACTGAGCAGATTGTGCTCTTCTGTAGCTCACTTTTCGTCACTTAGATCTTGGACCTGCCCTTTTCTTTATTGACCTGGATGTACTAATTTAGTAATTTGTTTTTGTAGTGGAAGGCTGAGATCGTATCAGGGGAAGGAAATAGACTGGCTAAACATCAGGAACTGGCTGAAATGCTTGAAACGTTTTCTGCTTTAGGGTCCAAAAAAGCTAGAGCCTCTATTGTTCCAGAAGTGCATGCAGTCGTCGGGCTGTCTTAGATTCATGAAATGTGCTAATAATCTTTTTTTCTTGAAATAACAAATGAGATAGATGAAACTTTCAGTTTATCTTTTGTCTCCTCTTGTGACCACTGTGTAGTCTGTAGTCAGATGTAGTTTAGCTTTCTGTCGTTTCTGAGGGAAATATGCAAAAGTACAGCATTGGACAGATCAGTTCTTCTGTGAATACAGTCTCGAATACTTCTGTAAAATACTCTAATAATGGAGAACTCAATGAGTTTCTGTTTTCATAATTCTTTGACAATTAAAAAAGTTTTTAAAGAATTAAAAGAATTAAAAAAAAAAATTAAAAAATATACTTAACATCTGTTTTCTTAAACAATAAGAAGTACAACTTGGATAATACTGAACCTCCAGCTCCTCAATACATAGAAATTGATACCATTCCAATTTGGTTAAGTCTTTTGGAATTCCGAACTATGGGGAGCCAAAATAGAATCATGGAATCATAGAATAGTTGGGGTTGGAAAGGACCTTAAGATCATCCAGTTCCAACCCCCCTGCCATGGGCAGGGACACCCCACACTAAACCATGTCACCCAAGGCCTCATCCAACCTGGCCTTGAACACCGCCAAGGATGGAGCACTCACAACCTCCCTGGGCAACCCATTCCAGTGCCTCACCACCCTCACAGTAAAGAATTTCTTCCTTATATCCAATCTAAACTTCCCCTGAAATCATCCCAGAGTAACACAGATTAGAATGTTGGAAAAGTGCTGTACTTTTCATACCTTGTGATTGTTTTGGTTTTGATTGTGTCCTTGCCATATTAGTTTATCTGTTGTCTCCTGTAGTTCTTTATAACAGGCCATCCTGTTTTCCTTAAGTCTTATTTTTCTTTCCAGCTAGGCGTTTCTGATTGACAACTGCTTGTGTTTATGTTTTAACACATAAAGCTTTGGATTTTTTCTATTCTAAGTACTATTTGTTCTGATAAGTTCAGTGTGATTTCTTCAGTATTTAAGATCTGGTCTTCCATTCATGCTAGTTTTTTTAGACGCCTTTTTGCACCTCTGATTGCTTTACCAAGGCACACCAGCTATGTAGTTGCTGTATCAGGGCATGTTCATCCACAGACTGGACGTGATGTAGTTCAAAGCAGGCTTTGAATAGGTATGGCAGAGTAGAGATTTGAAAAGAATCAGGGTGTTTGTGGCTTGTGAGTATAGGTGATGGATGTGCTGGTGGAGAATTCCTCTTCATCCATGCCCTTTGTTGCATTTTTAAAATTTATTTATAATTAACAGATTGGTACTCTGGGCAGATTGATAATCTCTGTTGGACCTGCAGTGAATTTAACTCCTAACCAAAGTGGCTGCACCTCAGATATTTTCTATAAAGCAGATGGTACATGGTAGCTGGTTAATGACTAAGTATGTGTACATGAGCTGGGAAGCTGTCTATGTGCACTTCTAGATTTTTGCATTGCAATATGTGTTCCCTGGATAAAAAGGAAGACAATACTCTCTTTGCTGTTAACTGGCATCCAGCAGCTTCTGTATCAGGAGGTGCTTTAGTATTTCTAGTGTTGGATCCATGAAGTGAAATCTGAATGGGAGTCAAGTCTATTTTACTGTCTTTAATCTGCTATTAAAAGTATTCAAATATCCCTCACCCAATTTCATATTAACAAGTATAAAGTAATTGTAGCAGTAGTTATTATTACTTATTTAATATAAAATTATGTAAAAAGATTGGAATCTGAGATTCATTTTTTTACAGTCTTAAAAACTGTCGTAAACCCAGTACAACTTATATCAAATGCATGTAGGAAAATATAAATTTCATAGATAAGCCGTTAAAATTTAGCATTTGTATAAACAATTCTTACCCAGTTTGGTTGTTGAAAAGTGGTGGTAGCTCATTTTTTGGTGACTCTTTAATGGTAGATCTTATTCTTGGCTAAAGTGGTGTTCACCTTTTTGTTTTTTTCTTTTTGGTTGTTGGTTTTGGTTTTTTTTAATAATTATAACTGGATTATGTCAGTAAAATGGATTTTTATGCTTTAATGAATAGATTTTATCTGGTTGTGATTGATCCATGCTCCTGCCTCTTCACCAGTGGTTTAGAAATTGCTGCAGTGAAATTAAAACAGTTGTTGGTGATCTGTGGTTTGATAGGGGTTTTTGTCTGTCTGTTGTGGTAGGTTGTTTGTTTTGGTTTTTTTTCTTCTTCCCCCTCTTTCTTTTGTTCTGTTTAATAAACAAAAGATTGTTTTGGCACCTGTAGATTCATATGTTCTTAAGAAAAAGATTCAAGGAATGTGGAGTATGTAACATCTACAGCTGAAATAATTAGGACCTGCTCAAATAACTTTCAGTAATCATTTTGGTGCTTGACTATGCATGTAAATACCTAACCACAGGGACCTGCTTTTCAAGATGTTGGTGTTACTGTCTGAAAGACTTGTAGAGGTTTTCTTTGTGGATATGTGAATTGGATCCAAGCTCTGAATTAACAGGTAATCATGTTTTTCACCATGTGTGTTTGGGATTAGGGCAATTCTAACAACTACAGGTATTTTTCCTCTTTAAATGAGAATAGTAAGAATTTAAAAAAATAAATTATACTTGGATTTTATACTTCTAGATTTTTATCCTCTGGAGTCAGTAAAGAGGAATTAGAATTGTTCTAATTAAATTCTGCAATAAAAGAAAGTTCTCTTCTCAACATACTTTAACTAAACTGCAGTAGCAGGTAAGTGTGAACTTTGTGGTGTTCATCATATTGGAAGAAGTATTTAGGCTGCAGCTGTCATTTACTAACCTAAGTAAAACTGTCAGTTCAGTCAGCGGACCTTGCCTGTGATTTTGAAATAGACTAAGAAAATTATGGCTCTGCAGAAATGTATTCTGAAAATGCAGGTTTGCGCTTGAATGCTTGTAGTGGGGCAAATCTGCAGTGTATTCAAGAATCCACTAAGTAGTGTTTCTTTTTGTGTTTAAAAATGTGTCATGTGAAAGGATAAGTGCAACCATACAAGGTAGCTGGGTTTCCCTTCTGTTGCAGATATGAACAATGTTCTTCTTGTATCCCAGGTCTCAAATCTGTGTAAATATCTTTATGAAGAAAGTAATTGAGTTATTAATATACACTTTGCTTGTCAAGCTAAGCCTAGAGAAATAATGCTTTTTATGTAATATGTCAAGTTCTTTATTCAACCATTCTGACATCATCTACGTTTCGCCTGAGACCTAGTGAAATATTAAATTTTTTGAACTTTGGATTATAGTAACTTCAATTAGAAAATTAACTTTTGGTATTGGCATACAATAACAAGTAGAGAAGATTAATTTAAAGGGGAAAAGGATTTTTTAACATCTTTGAATTTTTGCTTATTTAGAAATATTACTAAGTGACCATACTGCCTATTGAGAACTCCTTACCCAAGACTTCCTTTTGCAACACCTCTAGAAAATATGACAGCTATTTGGGATGATGTTCAGTGTTATTCTAGAAGGTGGTTGGATATAATGAGGTTTTATGTGGTTTATATATTTGAATAAAAACCAATTGGTCTGCTGTTCATAGGAAATTTTAAATCTGGCATAACTGCACTTACTTTTGTAATGAGTTTTGCTTTCATACTCTTTTAAAATTTGCCTAATGTGCTGCTGACATTACTGAAGCTTTAATACATAGCAGATGTTACCTTTTAAGCATCCCTGATGTAGACACTGCACAAAACATACCTCTAACTTCACACACCCCTTGGATGCACACAGAACCGTAACATGAGCAAAAGCTATCTAACATACGCAAAACTTATATCTGGTGAAGGTGTAATGAAGTAGACTTCAGTTTCCCCCGGTACTGAATGCTGTTCTAAGCAACTTTCATTTAATCATTTAACACAGTGGATTTCAGTTTAGCCATGTAATCCTGTCCTGAAACTAAATGACAGCTTCAGTATTCTCAGTGGTTGGAGAAAGAAGCACTTGTCTTCATTCCTTTGCCTTCATTCGTCTTTTTTACGGGAGGTGAGAGGAAGTGTACTATAAGGTATGGCTGAGGGTGAAATCATATACCATATGTAAAGTCATGCCTATGTTTTGCAGGAATTGAATGAGGTAGTTTCTAATGATTCTGCTGGGGGTTTGTGTATGTGCGCTGGAGTAGTTTGTGAAGTAGTTCATCCACAGTTGTTTGTAATATCTCTGTGGTATCTTTTGGTATTCTGAATACTTTGAGTAAAATCTGTGAAAATGGATGAAGACAGATTTTTGGTGGCACGCTGCTGTCTGCAGACTGGTTGGATGTCAATGCAGTCATTTCACTTCAAATGATATTTTAAAGGGGTTTTTTGTTTGTTTTGTTGTTTTTTGTTGTTGTTTTGTTTTAACAGCAGTAAAAGCCACTGTTTGCATCTGAAAGTTTTAGATGCAGAATGGCTTTTTTTGTTTGTTTCTAACTGAAAAGTGACAAATTCCAGGGATCTGAAAGCCCGTGGAGTAGCTTGGTATTCGATTGCAATCTAATGCCTTGTTTGCCTTGGTTAATAACTGAAAACAAAGGCTTCTGTGTTCAGGCTATAAAATGGGACAAGTCTCTAAAAAGAGGACTTGTAGTTCCCGTGATTTTTATTTTGCTAGTAGCAGTTGCACCTATCCGCATGCTGCCCTCACAGCGCTCTGTGTATGGGTGAACCAGTCAGGAGAAGAGCCACCTAAAACCAGTCTGGCCTCCACATCAGATCGGGCTTCCATGCTCCAGTGCTGGGTAGTACTTCATTTGAGAGCCTCCGCCAGTTTCTCTTTTACCTTTATTTCGATTCACAGTATATTTTGATTTGACCTCTCCGTAATGAACAATCCTTTATGAATTAAAAAATTTAACATTAGAAAGGTGTTATCCTTTATTTGAGATTAGTATGAAACTGCTAGAGACTGACAATAAAGTACCAAGTATTTCTGAAAGAATTAATCCTACTTTAGCAACAAATTCAGAAGATAGGGATTCTGTTTTTTTTTTCTTTTAATTAACGTCAAGATGACTCAAAAAATCTGTTAAAGTGAAAAAGTGCCAAGCAGAGGATTTTTTTTTTTTTTTTAAGGAAGATGGTCCAAAAAATATAGGATCCAGCTCAGTAGAAGCATAAATGCAAACTGAGGCCTGGATTTGTAAGTCTGTGTTTCAGCTGTGCTGCCAGCTTTAATGTCCTCTGTCTCCTGAATGTACAAGTGCAGGTCCTGAATATGCAGTTTGTGGTCTAACAGTTGTCTTGGGACACTTGTGGGCTTGAATGGTTTTGTTATTCTCTGTTTTTCCCTCAGCAAAAGTTTTATTGTTTAAAAAACTGTACTTTTATTTCAGTGAAAAAATGAAACTTAGAGTGCATTTGTGAGGCCTTGGGGGGGGGGTGGGGGGGGGGTGGGAAAAGTGAGAGGAAAGAAAAAAAAGAACAAAAATAGAAAATACTGAAGTGTTCATGAGAAATAGGAGAAAGAGATGCATCCATTCCGGAATAAACAAGGGCACTATTTTCTGAAGGGCTGTAGGAAATCACTGCAACTATGCAGGACTGCTGTTGGTTGTTTTCTTACTGTCTTGCTTCACCTGGCTTTACTTCAGTTTTGCCTGACCAGACATACTGTGTATGTTTTCATTTTTCTCATTATCTGAGAAATAATGTTTCAAGTTGGAAATATTCTACTTGCTGGTGCTTTTTCTGTGCAGGTGATTTGATTTTCTTTTCAGTTTTATATTGCAGTTAGCATATAGGAGAAAGTAAGCTGAATTTTGATACAGGTTATAGCTGTACTCAGGGCAGTAATTAATTTTATCTACTAGAAATGGTCCAGTGAGAACAAAAAGAGAGGGGCGCTGGAATTACATGCATTCACTTTGTTTCAATTGAAAACATTTGCTAAGAAGCAGATGGGGGGGTTGTATCTAAATCTGTTGCTGTCTGAATTATTGTAAATATGAGCCCTTTTTTCACTTAAAAAGGAAACATTAAAGAAGGAAATTGGGATGTGATAGAATGACTGCTAACTGCATTACTTATGAATTGTAGATGTGGGGAAAACAGCTTTCTGGCTCGAAGAGGTGGATTTAACTTATTTCCAAATGGAGCCTCTTGTGCATTCTTTGTGTTATTCCTAATTTTTTCTTCTGTCCTTTTTTCTACCTTCACCTGATTGCTTTGTTTCTTCCTTTATGGTAGTTTATTGAAAATTGCTGAGAACTTTAAAAAGTTCTAGATTTTACAAACAGTATTTCTAGTCAGTGAGACTGATTATCCTAAAATGGGGTGATAACATCATACATAGTGTTAGGTATTTGTTAATAACTTCATACCACTTCTTAAAGTAAAAGAGGTCTCATGGTCTGTCCAGGCAAAGCTCCACCAACTAATGGATCTTAATTTAGTGTAAGTGAAGTAGCAAAAGGATACTTTGAAACCTTTCCTTATCCAGTCAGTATGAAGCTTCTACATGTGGAAAAGTAGGACTACAAAACCAGTTATGTAATTGCTTTAATAGTTCCTTTTTAAATGTCCTTCTTTGTTACCTACTTGAGGATAGCCAAGAAGGGTTAAAGACTCCAGCAATGTCCGGTCCTCCATTTGCTTGCTTTGCCTTCCCTTTGAGCCAGCTCAGTAATAAATCATTAACTGTGCTGTATTTTTTTTACAGAGGATGTAATGCAGACTACTTACTGTGAAATTGACTTGGACAAAGGAAGAAGGGATGCATTTGTGTATGCTATCAAAAATCACTATTGGTACCAGATGTATATTGATGACTTGCCAATATGGGGTGAGTGATATTATGCAGAAATAGCTTTATTACAACTATAGTTGTCCTGTGCTGGTGGGTTTCATGGAGTCGTTTAATGACTAAGCGTCATTAGTTCACAAGTATATAGAACTTAGGTAACCAAATAATACAAAGAAATTGAAGGATTGTTGCATTGGAAAAAAGTAGGATGGCTTGTACTAGTGATGGCTTGTACTAGTGAACTGCAGAAACAGTGAAAAGCTGTTTTGTTTCTCAAGCACTGGTTTAATAATGCCAATTTTTTAGAGTTAAACTCTTTTAAATGGTCAAGGGAGTGACAATTAGGTATGTCAGATAAAAGATCCGTGTTAATGTGTCATGAATAACAACTTCTGTAAAACTCAATGTTTAAACTGTATTTTGCTAGTTCTTGTGTTTGTTGCTAATGCAAGAGCTGTTTGATTTTCTTTTATGGTAGTTTAGTCACTTTATAACAGTTTTGTGTGTGCAGTCTGTGGTTATGTGAAGGAGTTTTATTTTACTTGTTCTTACACAGTTTTTAAAATTGCTCTTGCTGAGTATTATTAATCTGGGTTTAAAGTGCCTGTGTCTTGAACAAAAAATTGTGTCCTTACTGCCATTGTCTCCTAAACTTTCTGCTTTTTGTTACTCCTTTGTAATCTGTGATCACATTCCTAGTAAAGATTGCTCTGAAGATTGCACTTTGCACTGATAGCAGTCAGTGAAGCCCCAAAGCCCTAACCTCCCTGTTGTAAATACAAGATGAAGGGAAATGAAGAGCACCACAAAATGCTTTGTTAAGGCAAGATCTTTATTGTCTGTGTTCCATGAGAGAGGTAAAATCATGTAATATAAACAAAATCCCACAAAAGCCTCAAGAATACAGTTCATGCCATGTGAAAGAAGTCCTTTGATAGGCAGTATGCTGAATAATGTTACTCGTCATTCATTCTGTCAGAGGGTAGGTTTTTTTAAGCTCTTTCTTATAATTTTAATAGGTTTTAGAAAGTAGCTATCTGATGAACAAGTAGCTATCTGAACATCAGCCAGAAATGCTGGTGCTTTATTTGGTTTTTATTTATATGTTAGGAAGGTTCTTGCTTTTTTAGAAAATGTATCTGTTTTTAAGAGATAACATTATAATGCCTGACAGGACAAATACCCATGTATTGTACTTGTTCTTTTCTGCTGATTTGTTTAGTGTATATAACAGCTCTGTGGCAGGACTTGAAGTAGACCCTAATTAATCTAATTAATATGTATGGCCTTTACTTCTCGTGCAATTGCTGGTAGGCTTTTTAAAAGCATTCATGAGTAACGGTTGTTGCTGCAATATTTTTTATGCATTTGGCCTTTCAGCAAAAGATCAGTGAATGATTTTCGTAGACTAGTGACAGCTGTGTTGGCTTTAGACAGCCCAAGGATGATGGATGCTAAGCTGATGTCTTTGCAATCGTGTGGCTAGTGGGTCTTAGACGCTTTCTTTTTTTAAGACTGATTTTTCAGATCTTATTTGTGAACATTTCTTCTCACCTCAGATACCAAAGAATAAATACTAAATATTCTACAAACTGACTAAATTTTATACTTTTGACTGAAAAATCTGTTTTACTGTAATTCCAGTGTTTTTAATGTTCTTCAGTAGTATGCTGTGTATGCATAAGAAACCATTCCTAATGCTACAACTAGCAAACATTTAGAACATAGGTATCATCTTTGTATTATGTTAAGAAGCTGGTTTTGATAGTTGTTTGGAAATGGGACCTCAAGTTGTGATGCTTAATACATGGCTACAGCATTGTAAGTACTGTAGTATTATGCAAGGATATAATCTGACATGAAGCGTGAAAGCAAGTGATGCTGATCTGTCTATGTCTCCTGCAGGCTAGGTAAAATTAGCAGGACTGTAGATCGGTCAGTCAATATTAGCCTGGGATTTATTAAAAAAAACCAAAAAAACCCAAACAAAACAAAACTGCTTTTGATGGGGGGCTGAGAAAGGAGTAGATGCACCTGAACTCGTCAGAAGTGTTTATCTGCAAGTCTGAACAAGTCTTTCTGACCTTTGTGTTCCCAGTATGATTTAGAAGACTGTGAATAGATCTAATCTGTATTAATTTGGGTTGTTTTTTGTTGAGTCTGTGTTCAACAGGAGGAATATTTTGGGCTCTGAGGCTGCCTAGAACTTAAAGCTATGAGACTTGCTGCTCAGGATATCTCCCTAAGTATATGGAGCACTGTGTTAGTTCACTCCTTTAGGTAGTGATTGATCAGAATGTCCTTTAAGTAGTTTAGAGGTGGGTATTGTCATGGTTTTGGATACTACCATGGGAATAGATGGTAGTCCAGGTGCTAGGCTGTATGGCATAAGTGCAAACTGGCACGTGTTTCGTATGGAAGGCAATCCTGACAGATGAGCATGAGTAAAAAACATGACACAAGAATACCACCTTGAAAATTTAAAAGTACAGGTAATGCACAACCGCCATTCCTTCATAGACCTGCTGTTTTCTGATAACCTGTTCCATATCCTTCACCACCTTGTTTTCCCCTTGCCTGCCCTCACCTTATCTTGACTGCTGCTTTTATTCATGGCTTTCTATCTTGTATGTGATTTTTGATATGATGGTCCTGACATTAAAGGTGACACTTGTAGCCTGTGAATTTTGTGACTGTTAGACTTGACTTCCCCACCACCCACATAGGACATTCTCTGGAATTTTCCAGAGAATAGATAATAGATAAGACATTTTTGCAGCAATTTATTGAAAAGTAAGAACTTTATCATGGCTGATCTTGAGTTTTGTTGTGTTCTGATGCTCCAGGAGTATCTGAGCAGCTTTTAATGTTGGACGTAATAAAAATCTTCACTTAAGTATATAACTTTCTGAAATGTTCAGTGAAAGTAACAGAATAGTCAAGAACTACCATTCTTGACAAGTGTTGGAAGCTTGTGTGAAAATGAAAGCAAAAAGTATGTGTTGGGGAGTCAACTAATGCAGAATACAGAATTGAAGTAAAATTTTTAAGAGGAAGAAAAATGAATGAAGTGATACACAGGAGATGGGAAAATCCAGGGGTCTTGGCTAAGTTCCGTTCATGGAAATGAAATCTCTATTCAGCTAGTTGTTAATCTGGTAAGAATTCCTAAGAAACCTAGAGGAACTGTTGTTGAGTCTTCTGACTCTTCCGCAATGTTTGTAGCTGCATGCTTTTTTCTTTTAATGCCATTACAAAATGCTTTTTGCAAATACCTGTGGATTGAAAGAACATTCCAAGTATTAGAGTTGAGAAGAGGAGCATTAAGGTCTGCTGTAGTCTCTTTACTGCAGTCATGTAGCTTTTTTAGCTGGCAAAACTTTTGTAATGCATATTTTAAAAAAGTAATCTCGAGAGTATTTAAAAAGGATGCCTATAATAGATGCTTACACTTGTTTCCTATGCAGGTATTGTGGGAGAAGCAGATGAAAATGGAGAAGATTATTATCTTTGGACTTACAAAAAACTTGAAATTGGTTACAACGGAAATAGAATTGTAGATGTCAACCTGACCAGTGAAGGAAAGGTGAAGTTGGTACCAAACACAAAAATCCAGATGTCATATTCAGTAAGTAATTCGGTGATGCATCTGTAATAATATATTATAAACAGTGAAGTAGCTCAAAAATAGGTACTTGTATACTTACAACTGTATTAGAGTAAGATGTATTTTCACTCTTCCACATTTTTTTTTCATTACTGAGAAACAGTGACAGGTTTATTGATAATATAAAATTATTTTTTAAACATTTCAAACATACTGAAGCTTCTATGATCTTCAGAAAAGTGTTTTGGTGAGAAAAGAAGATGTCGGATAAGGTATGGAGACTAGAAGAATGGAGGAGCCACCAGTAGGTACACATCTTCTTAAATCTGGATCTCTAACATTTGCATCATAGATTTGAGCTGGATTCTGAGCTGTGACCAAAACTCACTGTAAGCCTTCATACTTTGCAAGCAGTTAGTATCAAATCTTATTTTGACACTGCAATTCCTGCAGAAATGTGTCTTATTTGTATCACTTTCAGTAAGGTTTTCTCTGAAGCCTTCTGCTAGTTTATTGAATTGCTATGATAAAAGGTAGTGAATAAACATTTGCTGATCTGAGATTTGTTTGTTTGTTTGTTTTCCTCCTTAATTATTTGATGTTGCTTAAATCTGTGATGGTTCACGTCTCATGTTCACCATATTTGTATACTAAAACTAGTTCTTAATGAATTTATTTTTTACAGTGTGTTAGCAGTAGGTGTAAGCATACAATTCTATTTCAGAGGATATTCTTGCCACTGTTACATTCTTCTTGTGCTGGATGAGTTATATAGTTTGGAGTACAGATAACTGTGTCAAAATGTATCTTCTAGAATTACATTTACACTGATCACCCTATTTCTGCTGCAGAATTGATAGTAGAAATGTTAAAATTCTCTATTTCGAAATCCATGAGCATTGTGAAGTCCATTTACTCTATGAATTTTGAGGTGGACAGCACTGAATTAGCTGCCAGAAATGAAAATAACAGTAGATATTTCCTTAAAATACTTTTCAGTATACAAAGTTCAAGGCTTACCTCTACAATTCTGTTTGCAGCACGGGGCAATTGCTGGGCTGGCAATATTTTAAACAGTTATGCAAAAGAGGTCTGCATTTGTTCCAAGATCACTAAAAATCCTGATATTTCCTAATCTTGGCGTGCTTTTGAAAAAAAAAAATCAGTGTAAATTTGTGTTTAATTTCTGAAATGGCATTTTAAAATTAAAATGAAAATAGTATTACAAAAATTCTGAAAAATTCTTTGTGCTACCATATTAGCACTATATAGTTTATTAGTACTATTAAATCTTCCAAAGCCAAAGCAGTCTTCTGTGCAGCTAGTGGAGTAACTGATGGCAGTAATATGTTCTTACCCTGTGATAATATGGCCAGAAACATATACTTTTCCAGCTGGTTTCAGAGTTAGTTACTGGCAATTGAAGTGTCAAGATTGCAGAATCCTGTGGTCTTATAGACTGCAGCTTTTAGTTTGTAGCTTTTAAAATTCGAATGTCTGTCTTTTAGGGTCCAGTTTGATCCGTTTTATCCTGTTCCCTTCAAGTACAGCTTGTATCTCAGTTTATGCCCTTTTCTTTCCTATTGGCATCTGTTTTTAAATCAATGCTTACATCTTCTCATTTCTCTCACTCCTGCTAGACTACATCTTTTTTTCTTGGGCACTGTACTTGGAGAATTTAGGTACAGATGATTTCACTGAATACAAGTCTCAGTCCATGGCAGCAAAACACATCTCAGCTGCTGTTGGGGGAGCAGAAGTAGATGGTGTTGTCATTGCTCAATGAACATTGGTAATGTTCTTCACAAGCATCTTTTCAAACAACACAGCACATGGAAATGCTGAGAAGGGGAAGCGTGCTGTCAAGAAAAACAAAACCCAACCAACAAGAAAAACAAAACCCAAAGTTTGGAAAAAATCCACTGCTTTCTAGCATTTTTGAACATATTTAAACATCCTTTCTTTCTCTAACCTTTGTTCTGAAATCTTGAGCAAATTTGGGAGGATTTTGCAAAGGTGTTACCTCGGTGTTTTACAGGTATCTGCTATGGGAAAAAACCCAATCATGTTTGAACTATTTGTTTGACAAAACTGAATAATAGGATCATTTGGATTTTGGTTTTGCCACCTTCAGTGTGAGTGTTTTCACAAGCTCCTTCTATAATCATTTGTTTGTTGTATTTGACCACTAAAATTTTGCATCTCTGGTTAGCCTTGCAGGGATGGTGATTCCTTAGGCCGTGCAAGACTGATTCTTCCTTGTTCTTAAGCATAGACAAGATTGTTATGAGGCAAATGTGGCTAGTGTTCATTCTATGTTATACCAATAGATACCAGTCTTCAAGAACACAAGTCCATTGGTTTTGCCAAAACCTAGATTCATATTGAAGAATATGCAAGTAATAGAGGAGCTGGTTGGAAATGTGACGCTCCAGGGCAGCCTTGGTTGTAGCAATCATGAAATGGTCAAGTTCGAGATCCTCAGGGCAGTGAGAAGAATGTGCAGCAAGCTCACTGCCCTGGACTTCAAGAGAGCAGACTTTGGCCTCTTCAGGAACCTGCTTAGTAAGGTTCCATGGGATATAGCCCTAGAGGGCAGGGGGGCCCAAGACTGTTGGTTGATATTCAAGGATGACCTGCTACAAGCTCAGGAGTGTTACATCACAACTAGAAGGAAGTGCAGCAGGAGGGCCAGGAGACCTCCTTGGATGGATAAGGAGCTGCTGAGGAAAGTTTGAAGAAAAAAAGAAACTTATAAAAGGTGCAAGCAAAGACAGTTGGCCTGGGAAGAATACAGGGATGTTGTCCTAGATGCTAGAGACCAGGTTAGGAAAGCTAAGGCCCAGTTAGAATTAAACTTGGCTAGGAATATTAAGGATAAGAGGAAGGGATTCTATAGGTGTGTGGCAAATAAAAGACAGACTAGGGACAACGTAGGCCCCCTCAGGAAGCTATCAGGAGAACTGGCTACGCTGGATTTGGAGAAGGCTGAGGTTCTTCATGACTTCTTTGCCTTGGTCTTCACTGGCAAATGCTCTGACCACACCACCCAAGTCATGGAAGGCAGATGCAGGGACTGTGAGAATGAAGACCCCAGGCCCACTGTAGGAGAGGATCTGGTTCGAGACCATCTTAAGAACCTGAACGTACACAAATCCATGGGACCTGATGAAATCCATCTGCAGGTCCTGAAAGAGCTGGCGAATGAAGTTGCTAAGCCACTGTCTATCATATTTGAAAGATCATGGCAGTCAGGTGAAGTTCCCGATGACTGGAAGAAGGGAAATATAACCCCCATTTTTAAGAAGGGAAAATGGATGACCCAGGGAATTACAGACCAGTCAGTCTCACCTCTGTGCATGGCAAAATCTTGGAGCAAATTCTCCTGGAAGGCATGCTAAGGCACATGAAAAACAAGGAGGTGGTTGGTGACAGCCAGCATGGCTTCACTAAGGGGAAATCCTGCCTGACCAATTTGGTGGCCTTCTATGATGGGGCTATGGAACGGATGAACAGGGGTAGAGCAGTTGACGTCATCTGCCTGGACTTGTGCAAAGTGTTCAACACTGTCCCACATGACATCCTTGTCTCTAAATTGGAGAGACATCAGTTTGTTGAGTGGACCACTCAGTGGGTAAAGAACTGGCTGGATGGCCGCATGCAAAGAGTTGTGGTCAATGGCTCGATGTCCGGCTGGAGACCAGTAATGAGTGGTGTCCCTCAGGGATTGGTGTTGGGACCGGTCTTGTTCAACGTCTTTGTCGGTGACATGGACAGTGGGATTGAGTGCGCCCTCAGCAAGTTTGCCGATGACACCAAGCTGTGTGGTTCGGTTGATACGCTGGAGGGAAGGGATGCCATCCAGAGGGACCTGGACATGCTTGTGAGGTGGGCTGATGCCAACCTTATGAAGTTTAACCATGACAAGTGCAAGGTCCTACACCTGGGTCGGAGCAATCCCAGGCACAGCTACAGGTTGGGCAAAGAAGAGATTCAGAGCAGCCCTGCAGAGAAGGACTTGGGGGTGTTGATTGATGAGAAAATGAACATGAGCCGGCTTCAGTGTGCGCTCGCAGCCCAGAAAGCCAACTGTATCCTGAGCTGCATCAAAAGGAGCGTGACCAGCAGGTTGAAGGAGGTGATCCTGCCCCTCTACTCTGCTTTCGTGAGACCTCAGTTGGAGTATTGTGTGCAGTTCTGGTGTCCTCAACATAAAAAGGACATGGAACTGTTGGAACAAGTCCAGAGGAGGGCCACGAGGATGATCGGGACTGGAGCACCTCCCGTATGAAGACAGGCTGAGAAAGTTGGGGCTGTTCAGCCTGGAGAAGAGAAGGCTGCATGGAGACCTCAGAGCTGCCTTCCAGTATCTGAAGGGGGCCTACAAGGATGCTGGGGAGGGACTCTTCATCAGGGACTGTAGTGACAGGACAAGGGGTAACAGGTTCGAACTTAAACAGGGGAAGTTTAGATTGGATCTAAGGAAGAAATTCTTTACTGTGAGGGTGGTGAGGCAGTGGAGTGGGTTGCCCAGGGAGGCTGTGAATGATCCATCCTTGGTGGTGTTCAAGGCCAGGGTGGATGAGGCCTTGGGTGGCATGGTTGAGTGTGAGGTGTCCCTGCCCATGGCAGGGGGTTTGGAACTAGATGATCTTAAGGTCCTTTTCAACCCTAACTATTCTATGGTTCTATGAATACATCTAAAGTGGATGATTGTAAAAATGCATTTTGAGTTTCTGCATGTGAGTATAGCTGAACATATTATGAGCATTTCAAGTGTTAATTTTTCTGTCTTAAGGTGAAATGGAAGAAATCAGATGTGAAGTTTGAAGACCGATTTGACAAGTATCTGGACCCATCATTCTTTCAGCATAGAGTATGTATGGTTCTAAGACAATCTTACAAAATATCCCTTTGAAATGGTTGCTTTAGTTCAGAAGATATCATGGAATTTTTGAATGACATCTGAAGTTCTGGATGTCACAGGTTTTCTGGGACAGTGAAAACGGCAGGTCTAAGACTGTAGATGTTAAGATGTAGTTCTGTGTTCCAGGTTTTTAGACTGCTTCAGTAAATGTGCAGGCATGACTTGTAAGCTGGATAACTGCAGTTGATCATAAATACATTTGTTAATGAAGTAAACGCAAAGCAAAAAGTATTAGCCTAAGCCAATTGGCAACATAGTTTGTGATTGTTTAAACCTATGGTTATAGTCTCCTTATGGGTAGTATAATGAGCTATATTCTTTTCCGAAATCAAAGGGTTTGGAGTCTGTTTGGACCTTAGTGACGTGCTTCTTAGACACAAAATAATGCTGCTGCACATTTTGGTCCTGTGCAAAGCAGTGGTGTGAGCATTTTTTTTACTTAAACCTCCTCTAGGAAGGCAGCAGTATATCATGTTGCCTTTCCGTTACCAAGGCAGCATGGATAGCCAATTGTTCAAACTTTGCTGTGGTAACTTCATCATGAGGAAGCTTGGCCATTGAAAAGCTTTATGTATGGTGTTTCACAAGTTGGTCTTAGTAGGAATTTCTACAACTGTAGTGTTACTTACAGCATGGGTTTATTGTTACTTTGCTAGTGCTGACAAGCTATCCTGCTAGGCAACAGTTTATCCTTATTGGAACAAATCTGAAATATATTTACAGTTTTAAACCTTAGGGATGTGTTTTCTTTTTGTAGATTCACTGGTTTTCAATTTTCAATTCTTTTATGATGGTGATCTTTCTGGTTGGCCTAGTGTCTATGATATTAATGAGAACTTTGCGAAAAGATTATGCAAGATACAGCAAGGAGGAAGAAATGGATGATATGGTAAGATCTGCATTTGCAGTTTTTTCAGTCTCTTTTTTTAAGGCTTATTGTTTTTTCTTCAAGAAAAACTGTCTTATGTGTGTCTTGAAAGTTGGTGGTTTTCTTTATAACATGCTCCTAGAATTTTCTGTAGTCACTGTGTTAATGTTCATATCCATACTTAGGTTAAACAAGGTCTATTCTAAGTGTGTAATAGAAGCCTGTGTATACTCCTAGGAACTTCAGAGGATTTTAGGGACAGGGAGGGAACCTCATAGATTTTACTGCATCATACATTCAGGTAGTAATTTTTGTTGTTTTCATAAGCATAAGAAAAGGAAACTTTTCTCCTAGATTTGATGCTTTTATCAGAGAAGATACAGTTGCACTTGAAGTTGCTTTAATAAATCAAAACTTTAATTTTCACCTAGCTTATGTGTTTTTTAATTAATGCCATGATTAGGCTTACTTTTTATTTTTTTGTTCTTGCTCCTAGGACAGAGATCTAGGTGATGAGTATGGGTGGAAGCAGGTCCATGGAGATGTGTTTAGACCATCCAGTCATCCGCTAATATTCTCCTCACTTATTGGTTCTGGTTGTCAAATTTTTGCAGTGTCTCTTATAGTCATTGTTGTTGCAATGATAGAGGATTTATACACAGAGTAAGTATAATAGTACCATGCCTTCCACATATAAATGCTTAAATTAACAAAATAATAGCAAAACTGAATGTTCTAACTGGTCTGGAAAAGTGTTTGAGAGTCTTTAGTCTTTCTCTTTAGAGCAGCTATAGTATTCAGAAGGGCTTTTTTAAGTTGTATTGAAACTTTGTCCTACTCTTATCATGTAAGTTGGTCTCCTTTAATTTCACTCTTTTAATGCTTGCTTTTTACATGATTTATTATGAAACTAGTCTGTTGTTCTGCAGCATCATGGGTAGGTGATATGGGAAATAAATGTGAAAAGGTACATATTTCACTCTTGGTTTCTTCTGGAGTGACAAGATATTACCATATTCTTACTCTGTTTTCCCCACCATGTCCTCTAAAGAACTGGAGTGGCAGCATGCTGTGTTGTGAGTAGTCCTGTTCACTGCAAACAATTCATTAAGGTAGTCTTATCCACAACTCCTCAGCATTGGAGATTTAATTTCTTAAGTTCTTTCAAACAGATACAGCTCAGCCTGTGTTTCATGTAAAACCTCCAGCAACAGGAGGGCTGGAGTCCTGATTGGAGAGAATTCATTTAAAGCGAAAAAAGTACTCAAGTTTAACACACCACTTGTGGTTCACCCAGTTTTCTTCCTTTACCTTACATCTGTTTGAGATTTTTGGTGTCTTGGATGGACTTCTTATGTTTCTGTAGTGATTGTATTTTGGATATTATGGGGATTTTTTTTTTTTTTTTTTACAAGTGCTTTGTTTTAAGCACTGACTAGAATTTCAAATCTCTGTTATATTTTGCCTTGACTATCACCTGTAACTTGATTTTAACAAGTTGTAATGCTCCTAGTATGCCACTAGAGAGAGCTCTTGTTTTTGAAATTAGCTGCCTTGTAATGGTGTGATTAAATAGGCGCTCTGTAGTAGCAGTACCTTGGCATATTCTCATTTTTCGTATGGTGTTATTGCCCCCTTATGTCCCATGGTTACATTTCTGGAGAGATTTACATGCACACTTTTAATTGTACAGCATGTTAGCCCTTTAAGGGAGGGAATGAAACCATTTCAGAATGTTCATGCACTGTAGGGAAGCTGTAAATTGGTAATGGCAATTGTAAAATGTGTCAGAACAGTAATTTTAAAAAATATATGTGCACTTAGTCTTTTATTGCATGATCACTTTATATCACTCTAAGTGAACTTAATTCTGGGTGTGTAACAGAACAATTGACCAAATCAGATGCAGACAGTTCTTATGCTTAGAAGAATAGTGATGTGAGTGAAAAAGGCTGTAAACCAGAATTACAAGAATAATTGCCTGTCAGTGTTCTTCAGGTATTTCGAAACTCTTAAGGAGTCATGGCAGCTGTTAACTTTATTGTACTGTATTGTGTTTTCGGAAGCTTTTCCGTTGGAATATTTGAAGCATAAGTGAGTAAGCTTGAGAACAGGAAATTTTGAGATAATTTAAGATGAACATCTGTGGGTCGTTTTACAATTAGCCTGGATTTACATGTGTCATTTCAGACTATGCATAGACTTCTGGGGTTTTCCATGTGTTTCTGAATTGCCTTAAGATAGGACAAGTGTTAAAAGCACTTTCTGTCTCACCAGTAGCTTTCTAAAATGGAACTACCGCTTATTTTTTTTAAGAGGCAAGTGTTAGCATGTGTGACCAGAAGGTGTATTTGCTTAGTTCAATCCATAAAGTGGAACACAGTCATACTAAAGATTACTTCTTTGAGTGGAGCAGGCATCCAGTAATGGTTCGTCAAAAACCAAAATGCCAGTAGTCTGGAATCTCTCAGAACAACTAATTTGCAGGAAGTATAGCAAACTGGCTGAAAACTTTGTACTGCTTTTTGCTAACAAAGAGCAGCAGAGGGGCATGGAGATACAGCTCTATTCATGAATAACATTTATAGTTTGCTATAATTTTTAGCCAAGACTTTTAAAAATAAATTTGGAGATGGCTTTTGTAATTTAAAATTAGTAGCTTTGCCTGTAAAATTTTAGAAAAATTATGCCAAAATGAGTACTCCAACATTTAATGCAGTGATAATTTTAAAATTACTGAACTCTTCTGGCTGAACTACTCAATGGTGATTTGTGGCTTCATTACAGTATTTATAGCTTCTAAATCAGGTTTTCTAATTTTCTGTAAGATGAACACTAATTTCTGAGGTATGGCAGAAACACCATTCACACTCTTAATATATATTTGTCAATAGGCCTTCATATTAAGTAAAGAGGAGCATTTGTCTGCAGTAGTTGAATCTTATACTTGATGTATGTCATATAAATAGTTCAGTTCTGTATATGCAAAGTATACTTTGTCCAAATGTCAGAATATTTTGATCAGAGATGAGGTTTTGTACTCCAGTGAAAATAAACACATTAGAAAAGAATGTAGTATGGTAAAACTCTTTTTTTTTTTTTTTTTCCCCAGATTGAATTAGACTTGGCCAGAAGCTTTGGATACAAACAGTTCTCATTATTATGCAGATTTTACAATTTCAGCACTTTTAAATTACTACGTTAGCTGAAAAAAAATACTAAATAACTGCTTCTAAATATACATATCTTACTGTAATCTTTTGCTCTAATACAGCTTGTTTTTCTGTTTCATTTACCCAAAAAATTCACTTATTGTAGGAGAGGATCAATGCTTAGTACAGCTATATTTGTTTATGCTGCAACATCACCAGTGAATGGATATTTTGGAGGAAGCCTTTATGCTAGACAAGGAGGTAAATTGTTTTCATGTTTCAGCATTTTCATTAAATTCTTAAAGGAAGAAATTATTTTGTGATTTGCACCAGTACAGAGGTGTTCTTGTGGAGTTGGGCCGTTCAGATGGAATCCATTAAATTCTTAATAAACATAAATATGTTGAGTATACTTAACTTTCTTATTATTTCCTATTTAGTATTGGCTGCATTTTCTAACTAAAGATAGCTGAAGTCTTTGGTTAATTTAAAAGTAATAAGAGCTAAAGGACTGTTAACAGTTGTGTCTTATGAATTGCTTGTTATACTCTTTGTATATAATTGTTTGGCTCATGAAATCCAGAGAGTGTAATAGTCTCTCCCTCATCTATAATATGCTGTTAAGTAGCTCATGTTGTTTTCTCCAGATGACTCCTACATAGCCCTCCTTTACAGGTACCAGGGGGTTACGTTTACTAACACAGAAAGTACTTACAGTACTTATTAGACCATTAATTGTGGATGGGTAGAACTGTTTATAGCATCTTTTAAAGAAGGTTATTCTTTCCAATATGTGCTCTGCTTTATACTTAGCAAATTCGAAATGAGTATCAGTAGAGAGCAGAAACTCAATAAAAGTGACGTAACAGATTTGGACAGGCTGTCTTCAAGTGCTCCCCGCTATGCCTTTGAGTTATGACCAATTATGTCCTTGCAGTCCAATAGCTTCATCCATTCCCTATGCTGCAACAAAAGAGTAATCAATATCTATTATCTTCTACAGTGCTTTATTAAAAATAATTCTGGTAAGTTTGTAGAAGAAAATCTTATATGTTTTTAGCACGACATACTTTTTAGTATTCAGTCTCAACTGCACTGTACCCTTGAGTTTTGGGGTTAGATGTTTCTTTTGATGTAGTTTGTTTTTATAAACCTAGTAATTTGTAGAAAAACAGATCTAGGTAAATGAGGGTTGTTCTAAAGGGTACCATGCTGTATAGTTGAGCCAAATTTGTGTATTTTTTTTCTACAGATCAGGCATGTATCAAATAATGAAATGGTGGTTATGTTGGCTCACTGTGAAAATACATATAATGGTTTTTAAAAGAATATGCTAGTTTTCTGGTTTTATTTAGTGTGTATTTTAGATGCATCTATGGTGTATTTAAATATATATAGTACCTAACAGCATAGAAACTAAAGGGAATATAGACAGTGAAAATTCTTAAGGTGTTGCCCAAGAGGGTTGGTGTTTGGGGTTTTTTTTGGGGTGGGGGGTTGGTGGTTTTCTTTGTTTTTAGCTCCTCAGAGAGCTCTAAACTTAATAATAACTGCTTACAAGTGTTGTTGTTTCCTTTATGCCTGGGGTTTAGAAATCACTTTCTACCTTTTCTGATGTTGAAGATGTATGAGTTCAATTTGACTGTATATTAAATGCTGTGGCATTTTGCTTTACACCAAGGACAACCAGTTCCTTAACACATCCTGCATGCAAGTTGGCTTAGTTGAGGTCAAGACAATCCAGAGCAGGTGCTGCCCTGAAAGCAGCTGCAGTACTTAGTTGTCCCTTGAGCGGTGCTGAGCTCTTATGCTCTCAAGGTGTGAGCAGGCTCTGCACGGGGCTAGCTCTGCTGTCACTGTCTCTACTAACCTGCAGCTTACACATGCACTTAATGTTCCATACTCCAGTTTGTTTGGCCAGCTTATTCAGCATGTGCTGTTCCTCAGATGAAATTTTGTCATGCTGTATCCCTTTCCCCATCTTTTCAACTGGTGTAATAAATTGATTAATGTGCTGCTTCTTGTGAGTTGCCAGGAGTGAAATCAAACTGTTAGCTGACTTGTATTGATGTAGTATGTTGTTACTTATTTCTTTAACCTTTTGGGGGAAGTAGAAGTCAAACGCCTCAGTTCTAGAGAGCTTGCTGATAACTTTTTGAGTAAAATATGCTGTATCTTACCAGCCCCATTGGCATGTCCATTCTTACAGGAAGGCGATGGATAAAGCAGATGTTCATTGGAGCTTTCCTGATTCCAGCAATGGTGTGTGGAACTGCCTTCTTCATTAACTTCATTGCTATCTATTATCATGCTTCAAGAGCTATACCCTTTGGAACTATGGTGAGTCATTTTACTGGAGAATTTAAACACCACTGTAGGCCCAGGAAAACTACATTTTACTCTAAGTACAATTGTGAGTCATAGCTTTAGCTTCCTAGTTTGAAATTTATTGTAGGAGCAGTTTGAGGTGCTTCAAGTATAATTCATTTTAATCATGATAGCAACAGCTGCTGGGTGCCAACAACAGTCTTCTCTCTGCTTAAAATGACATTTCTGCTTTGTATTCAAGAGTAGTGTTACAACAACATGGGAAGTTAGTAACTTGAATTTTCTTCTGAATGGCCAATTTAAACTCGTTATAAGCTGAAAGGATCTGAAAGCAACTTCTAGAACATTGCAGTCAAGCAGAAAAAATAAAAAAGACTAGGCAACAGTGTGAGATGAGATGTCCTGAGGAGATCTGGCTTTTCAAAAGTGAATGAGTTTTCACTTTGTGAAGTTGTATTTAGTATCCAGTTACGGTCTTGTATCTGTGTATTAACCATGTCACTTGAAAAACAGTGCTGGTTGGATTACTTTTTCATTTAATCATGATGACTTCTCTTGTTCCTTATGGCTTTTGTCAGGACTTTGTTTGTCATGGCCCTTTCAAGCAACCTCAGATAACCCTATGAATCATAGAATTGTAGAATGGTTTGGGTTAGAAGGGACCTTTAAACTTCATCTAATTCTAACTTCCTGCCATAGGCAGGGACACCTTCTGCTACACCAGGTTGCTCACTATGTCCCCTGTCCCTGCCCTCCCTTTAACCCTGACCCATAAGCTCTCAGTCAGCTCCTAATCTATCCCCAGGCAGAGGTCCATGCATTCCAGCTGATCATTGGCATACAGTGCTCTCCAGGCAGACATTGACCACACAATGTAGTCACTTGGCACTTTGGCAGAATTTCTGTTTGAGCTTGCAAGAGGTAGTATTTGAGGGCAGATTTTTTTTTCTAAATATACGCCATAAAATTATTTTTTCTTATTCTGTGCAGTAGCACTGTTAACTTACAAAATATTTTAATATAGGAAGGCTTGTTTTTAATTTCTGTAGCAGGACTTGGGATTTAACATTTTTTTTTATACCTTCCTTCTTTACATATCAGTATTTGTGATATGTTAAATTATTCAGTCTGTTCAGAGACATTTGAGTAGCCTTGGATTTCTTTTTAGTTCAAGTCCACCACAAAATGAAGCTTAGTGTTACAAGTTTTGTCTTATATATTGTATTATTTGGAATATGACCAAATTCAGTGTGTGACTGAAAATACTTCTTAAGAACACATTGTTAATGAATGAATGTGGTAGAAATCATAAACAGTAATAAAAAGAGACAATTCTCAGTTTCAGGCAAAGGCTTTCAACAGTTTTTTACTGATGGAGGAGTCATTAATTTAATTGTACATTGCTGGTTCTAGTCACCTCCTTATTAGCATTTGCAATGCATGCCTAGATACCAACTTTTTACATTGAATTCATTGTTATAAAACTAAATATGCTTATAAACTGTTCACTTAAGCTTTCTGGTTTTCTTCAAGAAATTAGACTAAATTTCTATCTTTGAGTGTGTATCAAATATATTAGTTCTTGCCCCAAAGGAATATTGTATTGGTTTTTCTTTCCTAAGCTAGCAGTCATATACAGTACTGTCATAAGAGTTTACAACATTGATCTTTGATATGTGCAAAGAGGCTCTGTTTTACTGCTAGCAAGCATTTATAATATCACATTTCTCACTTGTATTCCCATTTGGAGGTCAGGAATGCTGAGGCAAGGGAATTCCACCTGTGCCAAAGTTTGTCTTGTAAATCTGTTCAACTGATTTGTACTTTAAGATCATGGAAACATGTATATGCCAGAAGCAAATGGGAATATAAATCTTCAGGGGTCACTTAATCAGGATGTTAGGACTCTTTATACACAATGATTTTAATGATCTCAAGGTTTTATGAAAGTGTTTGAATCATTATGACTGTGGCAATAAAACTTCACTGGAGTTAGCGGACTTTTAGTAGGAGCAGGTTATGAATCGTAAACTTCATCAGCATAAGCAATGCTCTGATGACTTCAAATCAGCTAATGAAGTTGGTTTGTAGAAGGAAATGAAAATTGTTTGAAATTACCGTGTTCTGCCTTGGGTTTAAGTCCCCAGGAAGCCCTCTGGCTTTATGGATAAGGAACCTTCGTGTCTTTCTGCCTTTGTTTTCAAGGTAGAGAAACTTCCAGAATACTCTAGTGCAAACTTGCTGCTGCAGCTTTCTTGAAAAAATAAAACCTTGGCCATCTCAATGTACTAGAAGACAAAAATTACTTCCTTTACCCTGCCATGTCTTGAAGCCACCCTCCTTGATTTAAATTGCTGGCAAGAATTACCACCCTTTCTTGACTACTGTAAATCTTGAAAAAGCAGAAACAGAGTTGCTGAAAAAAGTCTCTGAGCTAAAAGGTTGCTAAGAGACTCTGCTTCAATATGATATCCTGTGCTTTGCCGTTTTGCATTGCCATCCTCTGTGAACCCCTTGGTAGTCTCTTTCCTCTGTGACTTAATTCCTCCCTGCAGACAGATTTTTCCATGGAATGTAGGCAAGAGCAGCCAATAGTGTCAAAGCCAAGATATCCAAGCTAACAGTTGATGCGTCTTTAATCCACCTGTCTGCTCTTTTACACTTTGTCTTGAAATGCTCAGATAGATTGGATCTTCGGGATTCTCATACACCTCATTGTCATTGCAGTCTGTTTTTTCTGGTTTGAACTTCAAGGGAGATTCCAGACATCAAGAATGAGTTATGTGAGGCGAATGAAGCTTTGAAGATGTGATAGGGATGGGAAGATCCAAAGCTTGTTTCTGAAATAATTCTTCAGTCTTTGGACTCTGCTTTTAGCCCTGTTAAATATACTATGCAAGCACTCTTAACTGTACTATGACAGACATGGTGTAGTGAAATACATCATGAGCCTGAACAAAGACTTAACCTCTTCCCTGGGATATCTTTCAGCTGCCTTTCCCTTCAAAATGCAGTAAAGAATGTGACAGATTTTAAACAAATATGGGAGCTTTTTAGAACTTAATGATTTAAAACTTTCAACTCCTTAAGCATATGAAAGAGACACAGAAGTCTGGGTTTTGCTTTCTCATCTCTTCACCTTTATAGAAATGCAGTGGGTGCTGTTGAATTCTTTGTTCTTTCAAGCCCAAATTTGATTTTTTTCTTTTATTATATCGTGTTACTAGTGAACATAGATGAGTTGTGAAGGTGTTGTATGCCTTGACTTACCTTCTGTTGCTGTTTGTCAGTCTTTTCAGTGTATTTAGCAATCATCTTTCTATTTTGTTGTGTTTAAATTATATGCAAAAAATAGAGCATTGAAAAAGTAAACAGAATTTTAGATAATGCCAAGTGAAGTGACCTCTTCATATACGTTTGAGGAGTGTGGTGGTTGTTCTGTGCAGAAATAGTAAGTAATGGAGAATTGCTACAGACTACAACATGACTGAATTTGAAGGGAGCATCTTAAATCTGGCATCTCATAAGTTGTGACTGCTTTATGTTGTTCTGCATGTGATACATAATTTAAAGATTTCCATTAAGGCTACTATGACTAATGTAATGTTCTGACTGCAGCATCCATGCGTTTTCTATTAAACTGCTTAAGATGTACCATTTTTGTTTTGTTTGAGCAGTAGGTTCCTGGGTGGTTAACATTTCCAGTATGCATTTTAAATGATTTAGTTAAATAGGGTTGTGCACACTGATTTTCTGTTGGGATCAAGACCCTAGTGTTTGAATCTTTTATACCTTGTTTAAACTGGAAGAAAGTGTTTCCTCCAAGAGATGGCTTAATCCAGACTGCAGCCATCCCTGACAGCTCTAACTTGATATGACTATTGGCTGCCACTGAAAAAGGAGGACCTGATAGCGCAAATGATTTTCATGCCTTGAGCCAGATAAAGAAATACACCTGCTAAAAATAGAAGAAAATCTAGTTATATACATTTAGCAGGGTATATCCTCAGATTGCCTGAAAGTGACTCTGGAAACCTTGGCTGAGAGCCTCATTTTTGCTTAAAATAGATAAGCATAATGCTTCTGCCTAATTTTTCAACAGTTCAGTTTATTACCCAAAGCAGCACCCTAGATTAACAACTTAGTTGTAATAAAATTAATAACACTTTATTTTGAAGCCTCTATTCTTTTCTTGTTCTGTATAATGTTTGGCCAGATGATGTGCGGAAAACCGTTTCATTATACAGATTCAGTAACCTCTATATGGGGGGGAGAGTCTTATGACTGAGAGTGCAGTTCTGGTAGCTGACGGGAAAGATCAAGCTGCTGCTTTGACAGTTAATTTTTATTGCTTTTCTCCCTTGTGCATTAAGCAGTCAAGGCACCATAACCTGCCAGTAGCTGTTTAATATTAGATATGCTCATAAAAATTTTAATTATCACCTTTGAATGAAGTTTAATCTACAGTTGTCAGAAAATATGAAACACATGGCACTAGAACATAAATTATATCCCTCTTGACAATGTTTCCTTTCAAATAAGGAAAACTGAATTCCGCACGTTCAGTCAAGGGCAGTAGAATATTCTTTCCCCATTAAAACAAAACAAAAAGGGGTTAGAAAGAATGTAAGCTTGGTGAGGCTGACAGTCTCTTCTGTGGCAACTAAAACCTGCAAGCTAAATCAGATGCTTGTGTATAAGATATTTTGTATAACAAAAACACAGCAGTCAAAATGGGTATGTTTTAATAAACAGCTTAGTAGAAAAGCTCATGTAATTTGTGTTCAGCAACATGGATTATGGAGAACGTGGTTGTTTGCTTGATGGAAAACTGGGTTTGTAGATCTAGATCTGCCTGTTCGCATAATCTGTGTTTTCTGAAATAGCTAAAACTGTTCTGTGAATTTCTCTTGGCTGGTGTTACATTACTTCTCTTGTAAGGCTCACAAAGGCCTAAGTTTTTTACCTCTGCCAGTCATGCAACAGCTATTATTGGGTTTTGAGCTTTTTGGTATGTTACTAGTGACCTCTGTAGGGAGATGCTTCTGCTGGAGGGAAGAGCATGTAGAGATGTGCCTGAGCTGCTGTCACCATTTTAATCTGATTCTCCAGAACTTTTGAGGCAGAAGTCTCAACTTCATCTTTTTTTTTCAGCAAAAACACTTGTGTACCCCAGTGCTCTGTGTTCACTTCAGTTTGGATTTAAACTCTCTAGGTTTAGACATTGCCCACCCTGCATCTTCAACTGCCCTTGCTATGTGTGGCAACAGGCACTACCTGTTCAGCTTGGGGAGGGAGCCAGTGTCTTCACCTCAGAGCTGAAATGAAAGAGGAACATGCCATTTAAAAAGGCGGAAGCTAGAAAAGCCAGCTGTCCCCAGTCTCTCACATTCAGAGAAGACTAGTGCTGCCAAGAATGAAGAAAGTAAATATTCAGCAAGCGTCATCTGTGCAGGTAGACTACATTGTAGTCAGAGTTGGAAGCAAGAAAGAAGATGCTACTGAGATCAGCAGAGTGTGTGTTGATTCTAACCAGTACCAATTGTGTTGGTCAACCTACTAAGACCAGCATGTTGCTGTCACCAGGGTGGGGTTATCTCAGAAGACAGAATGTTCACATCTTTATCAACTTGAACAGGTGGAAGTGGAAGGCATTCCTGAATCTGCACTCTGGTCCATCCTTGCTTGCCTAGTTGGGCCTCCTTTGCACTGCGAAAGCATCAAATAATTTTTAGACTCCTGAATGGCTCTAGGGGAAAAAAAAAAAACAAAACAAAACAAGCCCCACAGTTGTAGTTCGACTCCAGCTATCCTCAGGACATAGCATTGAGACAGGCAGTTCACTGTTTAACAAAACATTGTCTTTACCTGATGCTACTTACCGGATTTCCCTGAAGACGCTAGCTGTTCTGTCTCAAGTCTGTTTCTTTTTCAGCCAAATGGCTAGAAGAATAGAATATGTTACGCTATTATCAGTCATGCTTTGGGTGATCTGATAATGAAACCACAAGCACTCAGTTTGAGACAGATGCCAGTTACAAGTGTGCTTTTGAGGCAGGTTGGCTGTTCTTATGAAGCCATTATTCCAGGAACCTTGGTCTGTCTCAGCTTGTTTTATGAAAATAAAATATTTTAGAAGTCGGAGTTGACGCTGGGTCAGTTTCTTGGACAGCACAGCAGCCAAACCGTGCTGGAGCAAGTTGGGCCTTCTACTTACCCCCCTGATTTGAAGCCATTCAGCTCTGCAGTGGGTGTCACTAAAATGAGATGCTACTGACTGCCTTTTTTTTCATCTAGGGTTTTCCAGTAACTGTAGTAACTAGGCCTGTAAAATCAGTAGCTAGGCCTGGATATTTCCTTGCTTGGTTCCTTGTCCAAGATTATATTCTTTCCATGTGGATTCCCTATAGTAGATGTGTCTTGCAAGATGGACATTTACAAGCTGCCAAGTTTTGTTCCAGGTCAGTTTGGAACCCAAGGCTGTTCCTGGACTGTTTCTTTCTGCACTGAAGCATTGGATTCACTTTCTACCACTATTTCCAATCAAGGGTAATTTCTGAGATTAAGAAATTAGGCTATAGTGATTTTGATAACTGTGCTACAGACATTTGTAGCTGGATGAGAAGTGCAGATGCCCTTTCACGCTGCCTGTGTCGAGCTTTCTGCCTCAGCCAGGTTTGAAACCTATCAGCTGGGGTGCCATGGAGCACCATGGACAGGGCCACCTGAAACACCTGGGGGTCCTTGCTGCGCCAGAAGCAGAGCAAGTTCTTCCTGCAATTGGAAGTAGTTTCAATATGGTCAGCTTGAAATTTATTTGGATCCTGGATTCTCAGATGTCTCTCCTACCCAGTGCACCTCAAACATGCTTGGACTTTTGGTCAGGATATTAGTAAATGTAGCACTCAGGATGATGGTTTTTAATTTTTTTTCCAGTGCTCTTTTTGACATTTTTCTCTGAAAATTCTCATCTGCTCTTTTAGACTGAGTAGTTTTAAAGGGCAGAACCTTCATCCATTACGTGAGTTAGCTGAATACTTCTGTAATTTATTTTAGGCAGCCTACGACTATGCTTGCTTACCTGTGTTTTTTCAAGTAATGGAAGAAGATAAATAGGAGATAACAAATATGTATTAATTGTTTTAAATCTGCTTTATTATTGGCAAATATAAATACTACTTAGCTCATCCATATTTATCACTGAAGCTTCATATTGTAGTGGCTAATGATGTAATTCTTTAATAACCTCTCCTCAAAGATATACAGAGTCATCTGGACAGTGCTTCTGCTTGTTGACCATCTCTTTGATGTACCCCTTCTATGAAGCATGAAGGCTTGCTCCATCCAACCACAGGCAACATTTTCCCTTCGCATCTGGGCTAGCCTAGTATTGCTATACAAGTCAATAATAGAGGGATAACCCACAGACTTTTGTCAGATGTTGCCTGGTGTGATTGATGTAATGCTTTGTATTTAGCTAATGTAGTTCTGGCTTTTCAGTTACTTGGCGTAGAATTCTATAGATACAACATACATGAACAGCCTTTATTTATCCTGGAGTAACTGCTTTGTAAACAAGTCAGTGTGTGGATCTTAGACTTGGTCCTCTATCCATTGTTTTGGATTAATCTGCTGCCGTGGACTTTGTGTCTGGTGGCGTGAAAGAGGGCTATAGCCTCTTTGCTCAGGAGGCAGCAGGGTGTACACAGCACCTCAGGCAACAGTCCTTTTAAAAGGCAGTATTTTCATATGTTTGCAAAAAGAAGGACACAGGGTCAATATTCAGAACTGTGGTTATTACATCACAGGTAACTTCTGTCTTTAATTATCAATATCAAAATCTTAAACTGTCTAATGCGAATGCATCTTGGGATGAAATGTTACAAATAGAGAACATCTTGCTAAACACTTTGAATTTCCCCATTTTGGAAGAAAATAAATATGCTTTTAAGGAATAGCAGAAGTAGGGCTACATACATATATGGGGAAAAAAGATGATTCATAGTGAAATTTTAGGGAGCCTGTTCCATTGGAAAGAGCTGGAACATTGGCTTGACTTTGCCGCACTGTGTGTAAACCTAACCTCTATATGGAATAGGACCATTGCACTTCTAAGTTGTGTATGTGTGCATACAAATGGTCACTTGTGTCTTTGGCAGTCTGTGTTCTTAATTACCCAGTTGGTGGATGGTGGAGAAAACTGAACCCTAAATTTTGGTTGGTAGCATTCTGAAGTGGCTTTGCAGTTCATGTTTGGGTTTCTTTTTTGGATTGGATTAAAAATTTTGCATCCAGCAGTTTTAATTTTGTGCAAGTGCCTAACTGCTAGATGTTAACTCCCAGGTATAGCTTACTCTGCAAAAGACAAGCTGACAAAATTTTCTGTGATGAAGTACCATGAAGATTTCCATTTCTTTCCTGTGCAGAAAATCTGAATCTCTAATGGTTCTGTTCTCTCAACTGATGCAAGAAAATAATACTTAATAATAATTACTAAGAAGTTTCTCAGGAAAATGAATGCTTCCGTTTGATAAAATAGATGTATGTTGACTAATGCTTCATAACCACGAGTATGATTCTACAGCAATAACTACCAAGGGCTAATACATAGAGAGTGGGCTGGTTGTCTTTTGTCATCCTACGCCTGTTGGGCTTCTATTTACTTATTTATTTATTTATTTATTACTTTATTTTTGCTTGCAGGTGGCAGTGTGCTGTATTTGTTTCTTTGTCATTCTTCCATTGAATCTCGTCGGTACAATTCTTGGCCGAAATCTGTCAGGACAGCCTAATTTTCCATGTCGTGTCAATGCAGTGCCTCGTCCTATACCAGAGAAAAAATGGTAAAGATAAGCATGAATGTTAAGAAGTATTCACTTCAGTATGTTAAAATGCCTTTTCAGGTGTGATCATTAAATAAAAAAGTTATCACAGAACAAATTTAAATTGAGCTGTGCCTAGAAGAACAGCTCTACTGATACTTTCTTAATATGATTTTTCTGTTGAATTAAAACATGATAGTTAATAGTTGTAGCAAATTTTACAGTCCTGGATCACCGATTCACATTTGGCTGGATATGCTCTTTAGTCTCTTATGTAAAAGGGATGGTCCCAACCCAGTTCTTATATGGGTATCTTGAAACTAAACCTTCCTCTTTTAGTTAATGCCTCTTACAGATTTAGGATCGAATGTGCCTTGAAGGCAGAACTGTTCTGGTTAATGGTCATCATGTACAAGCTGAGACATCTTTGCAGGCTGATGGTGGGGAGAAGCTTGCAATGCTGTTTTCCCAATTCTGCACTTTTGTTAATGTCACAGAGCCTAAAATATTCCAGGTATACCATTTGAGTTGCGAATCAGCCTTTATTTTGTGTGAATGTAAAGGGGTGTCTGGTCTCAAAAAGCAGATGGGGTTTTGGAAAGTTATGGATGCAGTCACCTTTTCCTATTGATTTAATGCTGAGCTGGAAGCAGCAAGCTATGGAAATGAAAATCTCCTTAGAGGATTTTTGTAATAGATTTTTCTTACTTTCCCGATTCAGAGGAATGGAACAGACAAAGTGAATTGGGCACTGAAACATGTACGCCTGTGATTACCCAGAAAGTGCAGCACACTTAGTCTCTTGTTAGTGGTGGGTTATGCAGCTCAGATACTAGAACCTGATTTATACTGTGACTTGTATCTTTGGAATCTGATGGATTTTTCTGGGTCAGCATGACAGATGAAAAGAAATAGGATACTTCTCTTGAAGGTAATGAAATTGCACACCGTCAACTTAGACAAGTATCTCTATAAATAATAAAAGAAGCTGCAAATTAAATCACTGGTTACTAGCTGGATTTGGCATCACTGCAAGTACTGCACAGAGGTCACTTTTAGTAAGTGACAGTATCATCTACAGGTAGCTGAGTATTCATTTTTGGCCACAGCTTATGACTCAGCATAGCATTAAAAATAAACACTGGTTCTTAGTTACATAACCATTACCCTGCAAAATTTTTTCTGTGCTTTTTTTGCTGTATTTGTAGCCATCAACAGCGCTGAGTTTTCTCTGTCTTTATTCAAGGCTAATGGATGTTACTGAGCTTGATTGCTTAGGCCCTTCTGGACCAAGGGAGATTCTTTCTGTAGCCTTTAGGACTGGTTAGGTATCTAACTTCCTGCCTGTAGGTGATATAGGCATGAGTCTTAATGTTTTGTTTCAGCTTTCCCCAGGAATAACTTCTCCTTCTATCCATACACGACATCTTTGGGGGAATCTTCTTTCTCATATACTGGTATTATACAGAAATGTTCTTGTTTAGCATGCCTTTTAAATAATTCTCTGTGCTATAGTAGTAGTAATCTGTTCATATATCTTAATGTATTTATAAACAAAATATTAAAAATTGCCCCTAAACTAATCTTAATACCTTTCAGGTTCATGGAACCAGCTGTTATTGTTTGCCTAGGTGGAATCCTTCCTTTTGGATCAATTTTTATTGAAATGTGAGTCTGTCAGCTATTTACTGATTTGATTACAAATTAAAATCAGTTAAGTTCAATTACAGTATTGTTGCATATTTTGTTTACTCTCCAGGTATTTCATTTTTACTTCATTCTGGGCTTATAAGATCTACTATGTTTATGGCTTTATGATGTTGGTTCTGGTTATCCTCTGCATTGTGACAGTATGTGTGACTATCGTTTGTACGTATTTCCTGCTAAATGCAGAGGATTACAGGTGGTAAGTATTGCATTATTTGCATAGTTAACCACATTATGGGAGCTCTGTAGAACAATAATGTTTCTTCCATCTAGGTAGGTCTTATCAAAGTGTCCCATGTCCAGATTTTAGCTGTAGGGAATGAAAGCAGTTCTTGAATCCTTTCTGTACAGTTTTCTGGGTGTATGTGCATCTGTGAGCTCATGTATGTTTGTATAAAAAATGGTACATGAAGGCATGGAGGAATATGAATGAAAAAGGATCATCACTTGGTGTCAGTGGTAGCTGTTGCAAGAGAGGCTTTTGTTACTTACAGCAGACAACATGTAGATTTTGTTAAACAAGTCTGTAGAACCAGTGCACTTTTTTTTTCAGACTAAAGTTTTAGTGCGTTGTGCATCTTCTTGGGAAGCCTTTTGGTTAGATATATGACAGACGTGTGTTCACTTTCAGGCAATGGACAAGCTTTCTTTCTGCGGCATCAACTGCGATTTATGTTTACATGTACTCCTTTTACTACTACTTTTTCAAGACAAAGTAAGTGGTAGTTTTCTTGCTTGAATATCAGATTACTGCATTGTCAAATAAGTTTATTGATAAAAAATGGAGAAAATACCTAGCATAAATTCTTATCTTTCTTTTTCAGGATGTATGGCTTGTTTCAAACATCATTTTACTTTGGTTATATGGCAGTATTTAGCACAGCTTTGGGAATAATGTGTGGTAAGTCTCAAATATATTGGCAGTTTTCTATTGGAATTTTCCAGACTGTTATGTTTCTGATTTTAGCTATGTGATTTTGGTGGTGGAGTGTGTGTGTCTGCAAGATCTGCTCTAAAAAGCTCACAATTTTGAAACAGAATCTTTGAGCTCTGTGCTTATACTTCATTCCTAACTAATATAGGGGATCTCTGTGGATTGTGCCTTCTAATAGGAAGATAGTTTATGTACTGTGCAGAGAATTTCACCTTCAGCACAAGCTGGAAAGACTCAATCTTAGGCAAGAAATTCTGAAAAAGAAATTCCAAATTAAGTTTAGTCTGTGCTAGAATTTCATTGTGCAGTTGTTACTGTTGCCCCAAGAAAAAGCTAGATACAACCATTGAGGCACCAACAGTATCACAGTGCTGATGACACTACTGTCTGTATCTTGTGGCATGTATATGTGAGGGTGACCAGAACAAAAAGAACTGAAGTTTCAGGTTAACATTTGAGAAGGAAGTATTGGGATATTCATGGGTGAGGAGAGTTCAGGGTGCTCCTATGTGCAGCTGGGTTTCATTGCTTTTTAAGATTCTGTTTGACAGATGTTTAGAGAAAACCATAGTTTTTAGCATGGAGGTCATGTAATAAAGTTGGATATACTTGTTCACCTGTTAGCTTTATTTTTATCCTTTGCTTCCTAACTTTTCTGGAAAGTGCTATTTAGTTCTTTTACACTTTGTATGATGTTACTTGCTTTTTATGTGTGATCCTTATTTAATACTACTCAGCAGTGTCTTATAGACACTGGTGGAAGGATTTCTTTGCATTAGATGTTTGAGACGTATAATATCTTAAAGGAACTTAATTTCGGTAAAGTATACATTTCTTGATATCCCAAGAAGGTGGGTAATTTCATGATGCTTTATAAAAAGGGGAGGGAAATAATCTCTTAACTGCTGAGTACCTGTTCCCCTTTTCTCTCATACAATCTGATCTTGCTTCATCAGGTTCTTGGCACATTACAAGACTTCCCTGCTGTTCTGGTAGTCTTGCAGCCATTTTTTTTTTTTCTTTTTTTTTTTTCTTTAATAGGCTTACACTTTTCAGCTCTAATCTTTTCTTTTTAAAGTGCTCAGGCTGGTATTGATTAAAATGTCTATGTTGCAGAAGCCAAGCTTGCCCACTAGTTTCTGTAATTAAAATGGTTTTTAAAACATAGAAAAGGAAGATTGTCAAATGCTTTCTTGTCATGGTAGGACACCACTTGATGGAATATTAGAGTAAAATCCAAATTTATTCGAAATCAGAAAATACTTTAATACATTAAACTTCATTTCCACAGCTCTATTGGGATTTCTTTTTGTCTTTTTAAGTGTGTTGGAAGAGAAGCTGTGAGATTTCTTTTTAGTGAGAACTCCCATCTACAGCATGTGGAGGGAATAAAAAAAAAAATCCCCTGTCAAAAAGCATTTGTCTAGGGAACTTGCTGCCATTGAGGTCTAACAAAGACATTTGTGTTAAAGAATTGTGCAGTATGTGTGCTACTGACTGTATGTCTCCTGTGAAAAGTGTGTAGAGCTATGCTTTGGAGGCTCACACAAATGGGCGTGTTCAGCAGCACACAGCTGAATATGAGACAAACTAGTTAGGGTCCAAAGCAGCCACAGGGAGACTCTCTGTATGCTTGTATCATCCAACTCGAGTTTTAGTTCCCCTGACAATGCCTAGTGAACTCAAATCCCACATGTAGTGGGATGCTTTGATCCACAAAGTCTGCTGCCCTCTGTAGAGCATCTCAGTGCTGGGACTGGACAGTAGGGAGCCCATGAGAACTTCCAGACCTTTTGAGCTCCTTGTGTTTCCCTCTTAGTCACAGAAAAGAATAAAACTTACTCAACTCAGTGGATGGCTTAGGAGCTAGGTAGTATACAGAACAGCCTCTTGTAATACCACACTTCAGTGTCCAGATAAATACTGTAAGTATGATTGAAGGGCTTTTTTAAAAAAATTCTGTGCTTACCATCACATTACCACTGTAAGAAGTGGTAATTGGCTTGAAGTAATAGATAAGAATGAATCTTTTTCTGTTCTGTAGTTTCTCTTTCTCACTATTTTGATTTTTCTGATTTTTTTTTTTTTTTAAGCTTGTTCTGCTGAACTACGCTTGCAGTCTGTTTCTACTAAACCTATATAGGCCACAACCAAGTCATAAATATCATCTGAGAAGGTGTTTAATAAATAAATAAAATAATTCCCTTTACTATGGACTTTTTATGTAAATGAACCAACTGTCCTGCATTTGTTTCAGGAGGACGTTCTCTTGTCGTCATTGTCTAGGGTTTCCCCCTCCCTGCCCCATGTTTTATTCAATGCCTATGAAGTAGCCTTGAGGCTTAAACCCTGCCTTGGGTATTGGCCATTAGTGGTCTTCATGGATAAAGCTTCTATGATTCAGAATAGGTTTTGATTTGTTTATGGGGTTGAGAGCCTGTGGTCTCATGTGACTGCTACTCTCTGCTCCTCCCCCTCACTTCCATCTCATGCACACATTCACTAGATCCCAAATGAAACACAATTCATGCTTTGTTCTCCCAAATCTCTGTGGTATCTGGCATCACATCACTAGAGAAACCCTCAGAGAACAAGTTCTGGAATGTATCTGAGTTTAGCAACTAAAATGGGCACTAGGTGTGTTGGTAGCTCCTGCTTTAACAGGCAAAACATGACAAGTCTTAAAACTGGGGTTTAGTGACATTATTTTGCCCATTTACTGCATAAGACAGAAGATGAGTTTGTTGACAGACTACAGAAGAATCTGCACGTGCTGCTGTATAACTCTAAGCTCACGTCACCAAGCCCGTGCTTGGGTCTGTCTGAATGCTGTAGTGGTCTCTCCTGGAACTGCCAGGCCTTCATAGAATCATTCCCTCTGATGTGTCCTCAGCACACTTCAGGCTTGGAAGCAGCAACCTGATCTTGTGTGTGCTATATTTGTCTTGATTGAACTCTACTTTGTCCAAGTTAGTAATACAAATCCCTGATTTGCTGGCCATAATATTTATACAGCTTGAAATGCTGTACAGCCCAAAGACTGACTCCACAAGCTTTTTACCACTGCGGTAGCATTGGAATAATGCATTGGGTTTGCCTTGTGCAGATTTCCTGATCAGATATAAATGTTGGCTTTTGGGGGTGTAAAAACCAAAATTTTGCACGTGTTTCATGGCTGACCTCAACAATTATCCAAATAGTCTGCAGGATATAAACAACTCTCCAGATTCTGAGAAACTTGTGTTCAGCACTGCTGGCTGCAGGTCTGTGCAGCCTTTAATTTCTGATAGCAAAAGAAACTTTTTATATTTTTATTGGAAATGAAGTTGTGACAGAAAACTGAGTGTTGATTAGGCTTTTGTATTTAACACATCTTGGGTAAGGTTGGTGCATCCCACATCACTGAAAAATGTTGTTTCGTGCTTTGTTCCGAGCTTTTATGTATTGCTTCAGGGAAACAAAAATATAAAAATCTTTTCTGTTTAGCATCTGTTCTTTACTGAGCATCCAGACATTTTATATGAGAAGTTCTCTTCTCTGTAGCGAGTTACAGGCCCTGACTTCTCTGTCCTTTTCTTCCCATGTTTTATGATGTGTTATTCTAACAGTCTGAAAGCAGTTCTGTCTAATTCTTCCATAATTTTCAACTTTACTTCTAACCTGAGAATTAGCCAAACTGACATCCACAAGGCTGATTTACTCTCATTTTGCTTGGAAAAGATGAAGCTATTACCTGCAGATATTGCAAGACAACAGTATTTACTGAGCCTGGCAAATCTGAGATTCTCAGTTTGACCAGCTAGGTTGCTGAATCTCTTTCTGAGAAGAGGTCTTGGTCCAGTGCATTTGTTTCTTTTCTAGCTGTCATTAGTCTTGCAGTATTTTGGGTTTAGTATAAACTGTTGCACCTATCAAGACCGAATGACCTGTTCTTTTATAACTGCTGTGACAGTGCATACTCTGCTCATGATTCTTACTAATTTGAAAACCACAGGTTACGATTTCCTTTGACTACTTACTGCTACTAGTTTAATCTCTTTGTACAGACCTCCTTGGAGTTTAAGACTCCTGGGATGGGGATCTATTATTATTTGTGCCTTGTAGGAACGAAAAAGCCATCTGCCAATAAAACACTCATCCAGAAGGCATGTAACTTATAATAAAAACCCACCTCCCATCCACCTTCCCTGCAGAGTGGGTGATTGTATGTTTTTTACCCTCTGTTCAGAAAAAGGGACCCAGTTATTGGCAGCAGTAGGGGGGTTGCTATATTTACCAAGGCCAACTGAGCATGGCCTCTTGGTAAAATGGCTTAATGGATTTAGATTGCTAGACTAGGGAAGTTCTTGCCAGACATTCACTGGAAACATGGATAATTAGAGTTTGAAAACACGTATTGCAGGTAAATAATTTTCTGCATGCAGAATGCGTGCTTTAGGTGACTTTCTATTTAAGCGTGTGTGTTTTATATTCTTGGCCTATTTTGATGATCAGCTTCCTAACATGCTCAACGTTTTTGGTTTATTTTGCAGGAGCTATTGGTTACATGGGAACAAGTGCCTTTGTTCGTAAAATCTACACTAATGTGAAAATTGACTAAGGAAATAAGAAAATTGAACTATGGATCACCTCCTGTTTTCATGGGGATGAACTTGCACAAGAAAAAGAGCGAGAAGAGATTTGGGTTTTAACACTGGGCACTATATGGGTCTCCATTTTGTGGATGGCTTAAAGTAACATCTATTTCATTGATCCTAGGTTCTTACTGACTGCTTTCTCCAACTGTTCACAGCAAATGCTTGGATTATATGCAGTAGGCATTACTACAGTACGTGGCTAATCTTCCCAAAAACAAAAAACAAAACAAAAAACCTAGCTCATTAAAAATGAATAGACTAGCTCTCTTCAGTGAAGAGGACAAACGGTTTATTTAAAGCATTTGTTCCATTCAATAAAAAGAGGGAAACTTGGCTGCTAAAACTACTTGATTAGTAGTCTTCCTGGTACTTAACATTGCGAAATTATGTAAAAATGCCGTTCCAGAAAGATTACTCTTCTGATTTTTACTGCCATTGCCAGGATAGGAGGTATGTTTTATATTTTGACTCCAGGTGCTTTTTGGTTTATTTGCAATATCAACTATACCCTACACTCATTTGTTTAAAAAATAATTTAAAACTATATAAAATCCCATATGCATGTAATATATCAGCTATTGTTCTAGTTGGACCAACTTCAATTTATTTATCTTTAAAGTAATATCCAGCTACATCTTAAATCCATCCAAAGAAAATACAGTTTGAAGACGGGACGTGTTCTCTGCAATGCAATTTACTGTACAGTTAGAAAGCAAAATGTTAAATGAAGAGGATTGTTTGTTTTATAAGAAACAATTTGAGGTCTAGATTAAAACAAAACCAACATTTTAACAGAATGTCAAAAGTGATTCTCCTTTTTTCCAAGTTAGTCTTGCCTTTTTTTTTTCTTTCTTTTTTTTTTTCGTTTGGGTTTGAATGATTTTCTTTTAGGCATTATACAAGGGGTAATAAGTGTATATAACATTAAATAATGTAACTTAGGTGTAGATCCCAAATGTATTTGGATGTACAGATTTACTACAGAGTACTTTTCTGATGATTCGGTGTAAAAATGTGTGAATTTGGGTGGCTTTTTACATCTTGCCTGCCATTGCATGAAAAGTTGGGATTTCTTCACATTGTGTGTATGTCATGCTTTTCTGTTCTATTTCCTTTCTCAAGCTCTTACAGGAATTAAATTTGTAATTTAGAACATTTTAATTTTTGTTAATCTTATCTGGACACTTGTGTAACATCAAAAGCACGGTTGCTTTAGAGTGTTCAGAGAACTAAAATAAACTTTTCAGACAAATGTTCTGATTGTGAAAATAGATGAGTTTGCAATTGAAAGTGTTTGTAAAGGCGATACGGCTGACCGCCAGTTTCTGTATACAACATTAGTGTGGTTTTCAAATATCAAAACCCCATGCTTTGAATTCAGAATTTGCTTACAACTGTATTGTACAGTAGAGCTCCAAAGTGGATGACCAGCCCAAAAAGATTCTTCTTGGCTAAATTGTTTGTGGAGAAATCTGTTTTGTGATCCAGCTAGTGTACTGAGAAAAGTAGGGGTAAGTGTGGGCTGAAATAAATGGGCAAATAAAGGTTAAGTCTAAGATGACTGTTAATTACGCACTGTGTTTAGCTAGAAGTATTCTGAATGTGTTTGTGACAGATTTGACAGCCAGTTGGGTGTGTATATATATATATATGTATATATATTTTTTTTTTTCAGGCATCTGCCACGTAGGGATGTTTTCATCAGTGTGGCTTTTCTGAAATAAGAGCACCTGCCATGGAGAAGGCAACTTCCTGAATTAAAAAAATGAGCAAAGTGTTTGTATTGGTTAGCACTGTATTGTCTCTCTACAAAAGTACTGATAATGCAGTAGCCACAGTGAGAAACACCCGTGCTTGGCAGAGTTGGGTTGGAGGGTGGGGAAACTGAACTGATAGGTAACAGTGAGAAGCAATTCATCCTCCTGTATATAGCTTGTGAAAAGTATTTGAGCTTTCAGCTCTGATTTCCCTGGACAATTTTAGCCAATCTGTCAGAAAATAATTAAGTTTTGCTTCAAGTGAATGGCTGATGTCTGTAGCTGAACAGTGCCATTTAACAGAAGGTAATGGGTTTTTTTTAAAGTACAGGATGATTTTAAGATGAGCCCATGAACTCGATCAGCAGTTAGTTTTCCTTTGTTCCAAAACATGGAGACTTAAAGCAAGGAATGGGTTTTGTACTAGTTCTTGCTAGTGCATACAGCTGTGGGAAGCCCTCTTTTCATCCATGTTCTTCTAAATCTGAAGTGAGAAACCATTATCTCCACACAATAAATACATTAAGTACTCCACTGAGATACAAGTTTTTTTAAAGGGAGTATTTTGATAATGGGTCTGTTTCTCTATTTAGAACACTGCTATGTGATTAGTCTATCAGAAATGTCACTAAACCGTTTGTGAATTTCATTTAATCACTTTTTAATGCCACAGAAAGGCGGGCTGCCTACTTGCTTTCTCTGTCATCTGGCATTATTAGCTTTTGCATATCCAGATAGAATTGTATAGCTTTTAAAGTGACATTGAAAAGATACTTACTGCACAGGCATTGCTTTTGTTTCTGCAAGGAAGTTCTGGAGGAGTACTGTGTTGAAATAATTGGCATTTTTATACTTCCACTCTAGGACGCAAGTTGGGGGGTTGCTTTGTTTTCCCCTTTTCTTCTGGTTTCTTAAGGAGTGCAAAACGTGACCAGTTTTGAACAGCTTGTCTGTATGGTTGCTGTTTGGGGCAAGGTTATTTATTTGCCCACCCCTCCCTCCCCCCCCAACTGTGGGTATAGATTGAACCATCTTGCTTAATAGAATTTGGAAGCTCTCTGCTTAGATAATGTAGCCCTTCCTCTTTTATGGAAGAAATAAAGATCTTACAGCCAACACTCCTTTTTCCATGGTTGTTTCTTAGGAATTTCTGGTTCTTGAATTCACACTTTTTGGTAACTCATCAATTGGCTGCCCAGTGCTTCTCTTCCCACTTGTGCTACAGAGCTCAGAGAATTGGGTAAATAGTTGTGTACCAATAGCCAGTCTTGATCAAATGCTTTAGATAAATACAGTTGTGTTTTCAATTGAGGCAGAGTGCATAAAGAAATCACTTCTGGGACTTCATGTATGAAAAGTGGTGAATACTGGATTGGAGGCAATGGAGACTGCAAATAAACATTACATTATGCTCTCTTTTTGATGTCCGAATGTTTCAAGCAACAGTGTCTGTTAATTCCTTTCCAGAATTACATTCCAAAGTGTGTAAAGGGCACACAATTAAATTGCTTTCTGTATGATAGTCTAGGTGTGTTTCTTTAACAAGTTTCAGGTTAAAAAACAAAACTGAAATGCTCATACTTTGTACACTTTCATTGCTAAAACTGGGGAAAATCGATAGCACATTCTTAACCACTAGCATTACTGCAGAGGTAATACAAATGAGAAAGTTACATTTTGCTCTGGCTTCAGCATCACCACCATCTAGCCAGATTTGCCCAATGAAGTCTTATGTACACAGCTATGCTGAAGACAGTGGAAATGCCTAATGGTGAGTGCATCAGCAATTTCTCCATTGGAACATGTCCGAAAAGTATAAGCTCAAGAAAAAAGTCTCTTCTCCAATCTGCAGACAAGTAAACTGTGTAGTTGGAGGTAGAGCGGAGGGGTCCTCTTACCTTGAATTAATTTGTAATTGAGCAGCTTGTGGTTCATTTTAAGAGTCATTTGGAACTAGGTTGGAGAAGGATGCCATATGTGTATCCCTTGGATCTTTTCTAGCTAGATGTACTTACAGTAGTGGCAGCCTTGCAATGGCTATTAGCACTGCTGCTGTCTAGGCGGAGTATTTCGTGCCAGGATTAGCACCGAAGTCAGGAAAGCCCCTGCTGTTGCTGGACTTCAGCCGGAATAAAGCCACGCTTCAGAATTTTGAAGCAGCACAATTATGTCTTGCATTCTTCAGGAGCCTTTTTTAACAAAAAAATAAATGGTGCCATTTGTTTTCCAAAGCCTTGCAAAGGAACATTTGCTTTTTGCTAAATAGCTTCAGTGAGAAAATTCTCTTTTTTACGAAGGAGATATCTGCATGTGCGTCCTACAAGTTGTCCCTCACGTCTCACAGTTTTATCCAGGAGGTGCTTTTTTCAGTTGTGGGAAGGAGCTGTTGCAGTATTTGCTTTTATAACTAGTTCTGTGGTTCTGAATTTTTTCTTCCATTTTTGGGTTACGGTGTGCGGGGGAGGTGGGGGAGGGAAATGGGAGAACCCATGAATCTGGAAGGGTTTATGCGGTTCCAGTAAATTCAAGCTGTTCTTGGAGAAAATCACTTTAAAGGGCAGAAATTAAATTCGGAAAAGGATAAGAAAAAGTTGTTTTATCTGGTGGACTAACCTATCTCGGAGGCAGAGCTCTAAAGGCAAAGTTGCTGTTACGGTGTGATTGGCCCCAGCCTCATGCCAGTTGTGGTCTTTTTGTTTTCATCAGTGTATTTGCCATGGTGCAAGGCTTTTGCAATAGACCAAGGATTCATTTGTCATGAGCAAGGGAGATTGTTAGTTGCTATCAGCACTTCTGGCTTGTTAATAGGTTAATTTTTTCAGCAGCTACTAGTAATGCAATGCAGAACAATTTGTCAAGTCTTTCTGGAGGTTCTACCATGCTGAGGCTTCATTTGTTAGGAAAACCAAACCCATAGGAACTTTCCTTACATTCTAGATGAAAAATCTCCTTCAAGAACTTGAGCTTGAAGTGTTCCAAAGCATAACTATGCAAGTTCATACTTACCCTTCAGTTGGTATTGCCTGATTGCAGCATTCCAGAAAATACGTGCATTTTTAGGCTTAGGAGTTTATGTGCAATAAACAAAATGCATAATTTCACGAAACTGTTATTTTAGGGTTTTCTAATACTGAGACATGCTTACCCATATGGTGCAGCAGTTACCTTGATAGATTCCAGTTCACCAAAGCACAGACCTGAAGTTTTGAGGGTGCTGAGGCACTGGCACCAGTTGCCCAGAGAAGCTGTGACTGCCCTTCTCAGACAGTATTCAAGGCCAGGTTGGATGAGGCTTGGAGCAACCTGGTCTAGTGGAAGGTGTCCGTGCCCATGACAGGATTGGAACTGAATGATCTTCAAGGTTCCTTCCAACCCAAACCATTCTGTCATTCTATAGTAACTAACTTGCTCTGAGAAGCTTCCGAACGTAGCTGAGAACATCATGCCACACTGAATTAAAGGAAGGCTTTGTGCCTACTCATTCTCAAATGTCAAAGATTTGTCCCTGGAATTTTGACGTGTGATATACTGAAGCAGTGGACAAGGCATGGTGCTTTTCTGGGCTACTGGTGATGTACTGGACCCTTTGAGTTCATTTTATGCTATTTTTTTCATTCTGAATCACTAGTTTTGGTTTAGCCATATCGCTTTATTGAACTGAAAAAATAGATATTAGCTTAGCATGGGGCTTTTCTAGCTTTGCTACAGAGGAGTAGCTACAGGAATGGGATGGAAATTTCCTCCTTATTTCTCTTCTAAATGTCTGGCCAGAAGTTGGCAGGTGAATTGGTGAACATTACCTACTGTTTGTTCTAAAAAGAGATCTGACAGACACCCATTTACCTGCAACAATTGGGGAGTTTTATAATAGATTGTTGCAGAGATGCAGTGGGTTACTCCAGGTTCTATGTTTGGACTCTGCAGAATAGGTTTTTGGTAATTTGAATTGCTTAGTTGAAGCTGAAAGTTGATTTTTGTTGAGATATTTTCCCCTGTTTATCTCTCTTCCAGAAACCGATCAAACGCCCACCTTTGTCTGAATCTGAAATGTGCTGCTTCTTTTTTTTATGGTATGTATAGTGAAATAAGTAATGAAGAAGGAAATGTCTGGCTGGTTTTAGCTATCTAAAGAATGACATGTAAGAATGACAAACCTTTTTAAAGTATTGTTTGCCTGACAAGAGGAAATGCCTGCATGTTCCGTGCTGTAGCCAGGTGTGTGGTTTGGATGAAGATGTTACTACAGAAAAATGTAAGTACAGAAATCCTGTGCAGAAACAGCAGTTGCCTGTGGTTGAGAAACTGCTCTAAGGCAATTTTCCATGAAGCAGCATCTCTGCTTTTTTGAGAGGTTCATTAAATTCTACCCACTGTTGGGAAACAGCCTAAACTCAGGTAGCTACCAGCCTCTGTAAAGGATGCCTGTGGGTGAACAGGTAAATGCAACTATCCCATCTTCATTCATAGCAGAGGCTTAGGGGAATGTTTTTACTTTCCCAGATCCATCCTTTAGGGAAAAACAGAAAAAAAAAAACAAACCCACAAACTTGAAGACAGATATTTTCTTTTTTTTTTTTTTTTTTTTTTACTATAGAAAAAAAGAACCAACCAAACCCCACAACAAACCTTTGGATAGATCAGTGGATTCACCTTTCAGAATTTGGGACAGATGCTTTTCCAAAGGTATTCCCATGCCTTCCTGTTTAAACTTGCTGCAGAGATCACCAAACCCACCAGCTTTGCTCAGTGCTTTCCAAGTACAACTGACTTCTGTATGAACCCTGAAATGGATTTTAAGTGAAGTAATGAAACATGAGTTTGACATGCTACAGTTTGGGAACCAGTGGTCAAGCCAAAATTCATGCTTAAGACAGATTTCTCTTCCTGCCTCCCACAGCTTGTCTCTGATAAGATCTCAAAAATACCCCAGAAGTAACTTGGTTTTCCTCACACAGTTGAAGGTTTACAGTAATGATGGGAAAAATGCTTGGTGTTTTTTTTAGAAGGAAAGACTTAAAATCCAGTCCGCTGGTACTTTGATGAACAGGAAGAAATTTTCCAACCCCATAGGTTACTTACTCTTAGCTTCCCAAAGTGTCACTGCTTGTGTACATCAAGGCTGTGTTGTTAATCATGGCACAGTTAAGGTTGGAAAGGACCTTAAGGTCACCTAATTACAATGCCTCTGACATGGGCAGGCACACCTCACACTAGACCATGTCATGCATGGCTCTGTCCAACCTGGCTCTGAACACTGCCAGGGGTGGAGCATTTACCAGTTCTTTGGACAACCTGTCCAGTGCCTCACCACCCTCACAGTAAAGAATTTCTTCCTGATATCTAACCTGAACTTCCCCTGTTTAAGTTTGAACCCGTTACCCCTTGTCCTGTTGCTACAGTCCCTGATGAATAGTCCATCCCCAGCATCCTTGTAGGCCCCCTTCAGATACTGGAGGGCTGCTATGAGGTCTCCACGCAGCCTTCTCTTCTCCAGGCTGAACAGCCCCAACTTTCTCAGCCTGTCTCCATACAGGAGGTGCTCCAGTCCCCTGATCATCCTCGTGGCCCTCCTCTGGACTTGTTCCAACAGTTCCATGTCCTTTTTATGTTGAGGACACCAGAACTGCACACAATACTCCACGTGAGGTCTCACAGGCGCAGAGTAGAGGGGCAGGATCACCTCCTTAAATGTGTGCTGAGTTGTTAACACACAGGTACATGTGTCTTGTCATCCTTGCCTATGACTGCAGCAAGCTCTGTAGAGTGGATTTCAGAACCCCTGGAACAAGTTACAGCACATGTGTCAGCACCTTTAAAGATTCCTTTAGTGAAAGGGTAGTGAATCATTTAACCTTACAAATATTTCTTGGGTGGCAATGCAACAAACTTGATTAAAAAAAGAACAACCCCCCTGCAACCTACTTCAGGAGAGACTAAAGTGGGTGATGGATGGAAGTGAAATAAATCAGGGGTCAATTTTAGTTTTATCACCTGGATTTGTCAATGATAGTGGTCAAGCTGGTGAAGAAGGGATGTCCTGAGAGGGATCAACTCTAGGAGTTATAAGGAGAGTTGAGAGCAATAGACTGCTAGATGAAACCAGGTGGAGAAAATGGGCAAGAGAAGAGGGAAAATTGATCATGCTTCATCAGGGTGGGAAGCCTGTAATGGTACTAACAGATTAAATGAGCCTTTGATAGAGTGTCATCAAGCAGAGGGAGGTGATGGCTCTGCAGAGAACGCAGTGGTGCCTGTAGGAAGTGATGCACGGCACACAAGGTTACACGTGCAGCAGGAAGCAATGAACTAAGCCTAAGCAGATGTGAGGGGCACTGGAAATGCAGAGGCAAGAGAATGCTTTGTGTTCAGAGGGATGTGCTGCAGGTCTCCAGGGCTCCATCTGCCCTTGAGTGGTGATGTGCATGAAGGAAGAAATATATTAGCATGTTTGGGGAGCTAAGACCAGGAAAGGAAATCTCTGCTTGTAAACCTGGAGGTGGGTGAGGAGTCAGCAGTGGGACAGGCTCCAAAGGGGTAGTGCCTCTGTCACTTTGTTGGAAGATTTGCTGGACCCAAGTGTTGGCAAGAGGGAAGAAGCAGGTCTTGTGGAAGAGCTAATAAATGTGTATGTGTGTGTTTTGCCCTCGGGACATGTTATGTGCTAAGTAGCTCCCACATAGCTTTGCTCATGGATGCTGTTCAGAAAAAGCTGTGTGCATTCCTGCTCAGCGAGGCTTGAAAAGGCAGTGGATTTTGTTTGCATGTGTTGGACAGGAGGGGATTCTGCAAAGGAAAAAGCTGCCTTTGACAGCGATGGATAGAGATTGTTTTGTTTTCAAATCGCTAGCTGTGGGTGTCACGAGTTGCATTGCTGGTGTGAAACTTCACTGACTATTTTACCAGCTCAGATGAAAAATGAGCTTTCACAGGGCTTATTGTGTTCCTTGTTTGCACTGATGTGGCATTTGCCAATCAAGATGATGTGAAGTGATCTTCTAAACACCAGGTAGTAGTCATTACTCTGTGTGCACTGCTTTGGCTGCCAGTTGCATAATGCCATGGCTGTTACTGTGAGCTGGTTCTAGAAGGGTTAAGCAGCTCTCATGTTCGGGATTTCCAGAGCCTGCTTTAGTGGGCAACTTTTTTGTTTTATGTGGATAATAATGATATACTCCTCTGAATAATTTGCACAATTAATGAGTCACATTTTATTTTGCTCCCTTCCTCTTCCTCCTTCAAAGCTGTAGGATGTCCTCTTGTATGCCTATCCATATCTATACAGTACTTCTGTACGTGAGAGTTTGGGCTCCACAGCATAGGTTTGCCACCCTCAAAGAGGTTAGTTTCCAAGTGGTCAAAAGACTTTGTTCTTAGTGGGTCACAGCCCAGCTCTTCACACTGCTGACAAGGGCAGTGCTTGCTCTGCTAATCCATGATGCTCATGAAGGAAGCTGTTGACCCATCTTTGCAAGTGTTCAGGCTTTTATTTTCCAGCTCAGAAGTGAAGTAATACTGCCAGCACCTTCTCTACAGAGTAGAGAGAAAGAGCTGTTATCTCATTAGAATTGGGAGTTCTGAAGCACAGAGTCTCAGTCATCCTTTCCTTTTAAAGTAACCATTAGGCTTTGCTCTTTGTCTAACAAAATCACAGAAAGTAGCAGCCTAACACAGGTTTCAAAAATTACCAATCCTTTCCTTGTTTCTGTTCAGGACACTCATCAATGGCTGGGTCAGCTGCATTTCAAATCTTCAGGAGTGTGGTACTCATTTAGGGCTCCCATTCAAAGTGCTGATATTCTCCAGGCTTGATTTAGTGTTGCAACTCCAGTTTGGCAACCATCAGTGAGGAGTGAATGGCAGAGAGTTTGGAATGAGCATCCTCAGGGAAATCAAATTACCAAGCAGCACTTTTAGCAGTAAGTCCTAGTCACAACCTTGACCCATCCATTGAAATGTGTTCTTGTTAGTCCTGGTTTTGCCTCGTTTTATCAAGATCGGTGAACCAAAAGGATGTTTCACTCTTGCAATGAAATTCCCAGACCTTTCCTTTGCATGCTTTCTCTTCCTACCCCATGAGTGACAGCCCCTGGAGTAGCCTGAGCCTTTCCCTTGTGGGGATCCAGACTCTGCACCTGCTGACCCCTGTCCTTGAGGTTCTTCCTTTGATCCTTCGGGACCTGCTTGGAAGCACAAAGTGGAGGAAACGTGTTCTGTCTTCTGCTGAACTATTGCCAGAACCACTGATGCTAAAGTCTGAATGCAGGTCTTGCACCTTGCTGGTAGTAGTTTATTTGACATCTGGTTTATATCTGTCTTGACCTCCCTCTCTGGGTAGCTACATGGGCTGGGTCTCCCCAGTGCTGTGTGTTATGGAAAATAGGTGGAGAACCTGCTACTTGGTGTGCAAAGTGTAACTTGTGCCAGTCTCCTTTTCATGTGGGAGGGAGTCTCCTTGTGCTCTCCAGCCAGCTCTTTGTCTTTAACCAATGGGCTTTTCACCAGTTGTAGAAAACTAGTGCATTTGATCAGCAGAGATTTCGACCATGGTATTCATGCCAGGGCTTGATGCAGCTTTTTTGGCCTCTGTGAACGTTTGGAGAGGATATTAATTTCCTGACTTTATCTTTTCTGGGAAGCCAATATTAGGGGGAGGGTTGGAGGAGAAGAGGCAGAAACAGAAGCGATTTGCAGTAGCCTGCATTAGCCTGCAGTAGCCTGCTGAGGAGATGCCTGAATCACGTTGTTTCTTTTTATGCTCAGGTATCATTCAGTGCCATAGATAGAAGTGACAAGTTTATGGATAGCTGATGGCAAGCCATCATCTGTCTGAGTGAAGGAAGGGATTGGAACTGGTGCTGTAATGCGAAACACTGCTCAAAGATCCTGCTGTGATAGCCTGGGAGTACGCAGTTGAAGGAGCAAAGAGTTATGACACAGGGCGATTGTGGTGTGAATGTTCATCCCAAGAACTCCTCACTGAGTTTGCACACTTGTCAGCTCTCCTCTGCTCACCAGGGCAGGGTTTGTACTGTCTTTGCCTAATGTTGTGTCTGTTGAGTGGCATGAGGATAAGTGACAGCCCTTTAACTGTTGCTGCAGCCTCAGACTCTAATGTCTTGTTTGAGCAGCAACTGCCCTATGCAGCGTTGAATCCATATGAAAGGACATGGCTGGGCCTTGTGTGACAGCTCTTAAGACTCTCCAGCACCCAGTGGGGTGATCCCAAAGCCCAAATTTCCAGTTAAGCAGCCAGTTGCTCCTGAAAGCTAATACAATGCACTTAAAAAGTGGATTAGAGAGGTAGACACACACCCTGATGCTTTGCCCCATCTTTCTTAATTTCTCCCATTCTTTACTTTGGGTTTGTTTTCCACCCATCTTTCTCCATCCACAGTCTTGCAACTCCTTGTACATGTGGATTTTAAGGCTGCGATGCCTAATAATGTTTCTCCCAGCGGTAGTTGAATTGTTTCTCTTTGGCTGCCTTTCAAGGAGTGATTATTTTGGGGACAAATAATAACAATAATGGCAATTATTAATGAATTTGTTTGTCTTTATTATAGTATCATAGTTTCAGCCTTTGCACCCAAGTGCGACAATGGGGAGGGGAAACTGGTGTCCCGTTCCCGACGGACCCCGCAGCCCTGGGCCGGGCGGGGCTTCGGGGTCCGTCGAGGGCGGGGCAGAAGCGCGGGTGCAGCCGTGATTGGCTGTCCGTGCCTTGATTGACTGCGGCGGCACACACACACCTCCGGCCCCCCCCGCAGCCCGTCCCTCACCGCGGCGGCGGGGCTGCTGGCGCCGCGCAGTGCCCGCATCCCGGGCAGCCGTGCCGCCCTCTCCGCCGCTATGGGCCGCGGGGCCGCCCCGCTCCGTTGCTTGCTGCTGTTGCTGCTACTTCTGCCTACCGCGGGGACGGGCGGAGGGGGAACCGCCTTGACGGTGCGGGAACCGGAGACGGCGGAGGAGCTGATGGAGTACCGCGACCCCTGTAAAGCCGGTAGGGGAGCGGGCGGGCTGCAACTCCGGGAGAAGTTTGGAAGCGCGGCGGAGACGGACAGGTGTCCCGGCGAAGCGCTCCATCGGTGTCCCGGTGTCGCCCGCAGGGACCGACCCAGGGCTCACCTGGACGCAGCGGGAGCCCCACGGCCGGGAGCTGTCTCGGCATCCCGCTGCCTTCCCAAACCCCACCGGGGACCCGGCGAGAACCCCGCTGCTCCCAGTCCCACCGGTCGCCGCTTCTTGATTGTCCCTTGCCCCGTTACCCGCGGGCTGTAGCCCTGGGCAGGAGCGTACGTCTGGGGCTTCTTAAGCTTCCCCATCTCTTCGCTCCGCCACTTGTTACCACCCCTCCGCCACGGATCTCCTGTGCAAAGCCAGGAAAGAGCCCAGCAAGCCTTTGCCTTTTACTGTTGAGGGTTCTCTCTCCTCCCCACCTCCCTAAGCTTTTTGTGTGCGTTTTGGCACCCCGTTGGCCCGGGATCGGTCCGACCCGATGCCGCGGTGGGTGCCTCGGCGAGGCAGAAGCCGACCGCGCTGAGCGACCAGCCCCGGCACCAGCCGAGCCACTGGTGTATCCGGATACTTTTCTGTTGCCCGTGTGCAAGTTACCGCATCCTCTCCAGGAAGCCTCCAGCTGCTCCCTCCATCCCTTTTTCAGAGTTCTTCGTTCCCGTGTTAGACTGCACTCAGTTGTTTACAAGCTTCCTGTAACCTTTTTAAACCTTTTGGTTTTTCCAAGAGCTTCTGTCATCTCTACTATCTTAATTTGAAGGGAATACGATCCCAGGTTTTCTCTTTGGAATCTGGGCAGCACTCTTGATTTGACTGTTACTCCTTTTGGTTCCAGATATCAGCAAATGTTGTGGTCTTGTGAATTGCTTCTTTTCTGGCAAATTGGCAATCGATACCTTGTTAGTCTTGTTCCATTTACAGGTAACTGTGCAAAGTCCTAAAAAAAGGAAGGAGTTTCTTCATGTGTGGTGTTCTTGGTCTTTTGAGTTGGGGCTCTGCCTCCTGAATGCTCTTCTGGCTGTTCCCCAGTGTCCCTTGGTGATAGCTGCCCCTGTTATCAGCTCTCTTCTGACTGTTTTTAGGGGACTCGTAGCCGTATCTGCTTACATAGATTTGCTCTGTCAAGGCAACATCTATCAGAGCCCCTCTGTCTTGTATAGCACGTTTCACTGGCCTTGCATGCGGGCTGTGATGTGAGTGGTGGATTTTATTCAACTTGGTCCTCTCCACAGAGTATTTTTCGCACAAAACATTCCCTTGGTCAGTAATTTGTGGTTTGATATATGGGGCGTGGGGGGTGTTATGAATTCTTTTTAATAAATATGGGAATTAGCCCACCCAAACATGCTTTGCTGTGTTTGTGTCTGCTTCTAAATGGTAATGACTTCATGTCTCTCTCTTTCCAGTGAAACTAGTTATTAGTGGTAAAGGTGATGGCTCAGAGCTGGAGACCTGCAGGTGCAGTGCTTTGGCCTTCCCATCTGAAAATGTATTATCCTTGATTTCTCTTTCAGAAGTATGGCATCACCTCCAGTGTGCCTCACTTGCACTTGGGGCTGTTTGGTGTTAGTGTCAGGTCAAGTATATGGAGGATGAGGAATGCTCGTTTAAGCACCACAGAGAGAACATGTACTTTATTCAATTCACCTACATCAGACAGGGAACCTATGTCAGAAAGGGAAAAAATGAGTATTTCCCTAAACTGCCATTTACCTGCCTCTGCTGTAAGAGCCTTTGTTTCCTCTGCAGTCCCCCCATCGTCCAGGCTCTCTACCTCTCACTTCTGCACGTACACAGAGAAGAGCCTGGACTGCCAACGGCAGCCTCACTTCATTGTACATCCTCACCTTTTCTCCTGGTGGGCAGAAAAACCTTGTGCTTGTTATTCCAGTCAATTCAGTCGGGATCGGTTGCAGAAATGGTCTTTATATTCTGACTTCCCACTGTTTGCCTCTAATACTTTTCCACTGTCTTCTTCCCGGTAGAAAGACAGGAGTGAATGAGACCTCTGGAGCTCACCTGGTCCTTTTCTGGAGCCTAGGACCAGACAGGTGTTCCTGCAAGTGCTGGTACGCATCTGCCTGTGGTGGCAGTGGCCAGGCAGCCTAGCCCAGCACTGCTTTGGCTTTCCTGTTGTCTGACCTGAGGCACCAGTGCTGCTGTTCAGAGAAAGTGGCTTCCTCACCAGCCTGTGTGTGTGTAGGACAGCAAGGTGCTTTCAGCTCTCCTGCAGTCCTTGTCACTGGTGAGCCCTGTTACCGGCTTTCTCAAGTTGCAGTCTTCTTTTCCATAGAAGAAAGAGGCTCTCGCTCTTTCAGTCTGTCCTGACTGGCTATGCTTCCTGGCCCTCTGATCCAGTTTCTGTCTATGTGAGCTGTATCAACCTAAAGTGCAGAGCACTTGGGGAACAAGACACTCCTTACATGCCGGGTACCTACCTCTGTGCCTTGAATGGCTCCGGTTTCTAAAGTCAGCCCCAAAACAAAGCAAGCAGGACCTCTACCACAAAAACCCATGTTAGACCCTGCCTCTTTTCTTCCCCGTGCCTTGCATTCACAGCCTTCTTCCTCTTCCAGTGCTAGACCATCCACAGAGCTAGGCAAGTGTCTGCTGCTGCAAATGCCATCCCAAAGGGTTAGTTCAGCCAGGATTAATGAGTGAAAAGATCAGTTTCTGTGAGACAAGGTGAAGACACCTCTAATGGAGTTGTCCCTCCAAGGCAGCCTCTGTCAGGGCTGTTCTGTAATGCTTGTATAGGAAGTCTATTGCACTCTGTTCCTGATGTGCTACAGCAGTGAAAAGTCTTCTTAACCTCTTTGGCATTTCTCCAGTGGTGGGGCTGTGTCAGTGTTTGTCTAGATGGCTGGCGGGAGGCAATGATTGCAGACCTACTGTGAAAAGCTCTGGTACCCAGCATGTTCTTCAAGGGAAATTTTTTGGTGGTGTGTGGAAACCGAGCTGGCATTGTGAGACTTTTGGTGATGTTTCCACTGGTGCTGTACGCACAAGCTACTGTGCATGGTATTGTGGCTGCAGACTGTGTGCAGGCTCAGCCCACTGTGAAGACAAACTGCTGCTCCACTTAGATAAAACTGTAGTGCTTTACTTCTTGCTTCAGGCTAATGGCTGTGATGGATTTAGATCTGGCAGGTTACGAAGTGGAAGCTTGCCAGTTCCTCACCCCTGCAGCCTATGCCCTGAGGTTGAGCGCAGACTGTTGATGGGGTTGATCTGCTGGACTGGAAGTGAAAAGCCTGGCACACGCTCCTCTCTGTTGCATTAGCTAAGGGTATAATAATCTCCATCAGCAAGGCAGGATGGACAGCACAGGGCAGTAACCTCCCAAATCACTGCAAGTACTGAGCTACTAGTATAAATATGTGCCGAGTTACCAGGGCTCAGCTGATGGGCCAGAACTCCACTGGTGCTCAACCTCTTAACTCCAGCCATTCAGAATTTCTTTGGCTGCCTTCTGTGTCTGCTTTCCTGCCTTTTTGATAGGGTCAAAAGAGAGAGGGAAATGCTTGAATGGCTGATAAAGGGGCAGCTGAGGCAGAACTGCACCATCGGTCTGAGTTGCCAGGGAAGGTGACAGTGCTGACTCTGCTGCGTGGGTTTTGCTGAGTGTTGCAGCAGGTCACTGGAGCTTTTCAAAGGGAATGGTACAAAGGTTCCTGCCCAGATCTGCTGTGTTATAGATGGAAAAATGCCATAAGCCTGACATGTGCTTTAGATAGATCTGCTGCTCAGAGGGTCCAGCTAAGGATACTCAGGCCAGGGTGCAGGTTGGAGTGAAGCTGCCTGACAGGCAGCATGAGGAACTGTGGATGCCTCATTAAAAAAACAAGAACATCCTTCTGGGTCTTCTCAGGCAAACTGGAATCAAAGGAATTAAATAGGCTGTAATTTGTTCTGATAGTTATTTTGGTGCAAGCTTATATGAACTTTAATTTGAGGTGAAGAGCAGAATCACTGAGGTTCAAAGTGACCTCTGGAGATCAGCTACAGTCATCAAAGGGAGGTAGAAGACATAAATAGGAAGGAGTACTCAGTAACTTGCCCCCTGAATGTTTACAGGCTTGATGACCCCTTCCCTCCAGTGTCAAGCCTGTGATGGGGCTCTTTTCTACTTGCTAAAATTAGTAGATGAGAAGAAAAAGCTGCTGTTTAGTCTCAGCATCTTGGTTCCTGGGCACTTTGGCCTCTAGTATGGTGCCTCCTGCCCTTTGTGACATGAAGGTGCAGTGTTGCTTCCCAAAGCCTGGCATTTCCCTCAGTAGCTCAACTTCCAGGATGGGGTCCGTTGACGAAGTCCGGTGTTGGAGTCCCCTGTTTCTGTCTGCTCTGGCTTAAGTCTTATGTCACTTGTCCTGTCTAAAGGCTGACTGAGTCTGAACACCGGCCAACCTGCAAGTCTTGACTCTCAGGCCAAACAGGCAATGTGGTGTTTCTCTGTGCAGACGTGTGCGTTAGAAGACAGGCGGATCTGCCTGCCTAGCTATGCGCTCCTGAGGCAGAGGCCAAAAGGGTCTAGGGCTCCTGCTGCCTGTGTGCGTCTCAAGTACCGTTCAAGAGAGTTGGTGTTGCTGCGGAGAGCCAGGCAGGGGAAGAATTGCATGTGGGTACAAAAGAGCCTTGCAAACACATTCAGCTTCTTTGCATGAGACTTCAGTCAGAGACATGGCTTGTGCTCTAGGCTGTTGCTCGCAGGGCGTTGGCAGGTAGCACCTAGAAAGTGAGTTAGTTCCGATGGATTTTGTGGAGTGCTTGGAATGCAAGCTTGGGAGGAGAAGAACCAAGGCAGGAGGTGTGAGAGGACACCATTAGGGAACAGAGCAGTAATCCCTGTTGCTTTGTCACCAGAAAAGTTGTTAGATTTCATTTGGGTTGTGGTGCAGACATCTGAAGTCGCGTGCTGACATTCCTGTGGGCAGCTGGGGAATTTACTGCTAGGAACTGAAAGCCTTGAGTGGGTAAACAAATGAGAAAGGGGAGGGAGGATCAGTACAGGTCACTTGAGCATTGCTCAAGTTTGGACTAAGATGCAGATGCTGTTTTCTCTGTGGGAAGCACAGATCCATCATGGCAGCAGGGCAAATTGAAAGCCCTTTTCAGGCTGCACTGTGGATCCAGCACACTCAGCTCTTGATGAGGGTCTTCCTGCAGCTTCACAAGTTGTCCTGCTTGGTTTGGCAATGGCAGGAGCATTAGCAGAGTGTATGCAAACCTGCCCTTCACTTGGGAATCCCAGAATGCTGTGGAGGAATCTCATTCAAATCTTATGGACTTTCCATAAAGCTTCGGAGCCTCTGAGCTGGTGTGGAAAGCCTAAGTGCAGTGCAGTGCAGCTGTGGTGAAGGTACCAGTGCCTCTGTCATGGGGCTTTGAGTTGTGGAGGATGGTGGTGGGAGCCACCAGCTTACCCAGGGGCAGTCAGTATGGTGTAGCAGTGCTGGTAGCTGAACCACAGTCTCCTGACATCAGAAGCCATGTGGGCTTCTAGAAAGGAAAGTTTCCTTCCTCCTTTCTTTGCCACCAATACTTACACATGTACTTTGAGGGAAGAGCCTGGATCATAACCTAGTCTGTGGATTCCTCAATGCTGATGCAAGCATTTACAGAGGAAGGAGAAAACTCTCACCAGCAATCATTCCCGTAACATTTTTTCCCTCTAGGCTGTGGGAAGGGTTAAATGTTCAAGGAGGAAGTTGGGCCTTTTTGGGTGGTCTGGGAAAGAATGAGAGAACAAGCTGTTCAGTCTTTAATTTACCTGCTTTAGGGAGGTGACAGCAGTTACAGAGTGGAAAACAGGTGGGTGAGGACTACTGGAGACACTGTCTTTGTTTGCATTCAGTGCAGCAGCCTTTTGCTGTTGGGGAAGCTGTGTTTTGCAGTGAGGTAGAGCTGCGGCAGAAGCTTCCTCCTCAAAGGGAAGGTTTAAGGTGGCTTTTATTATAATCCTAGTCAAGCACAAGTTAATGGCTGTGGCTCAAAGGGAAAATAACCACTAATCATTTTTTTGCAGCTGAGATTCCCAGGTAGAGAAGCCACTGGCCTGGTGAATTTGAAAGCAAAACTGGGAAAAGCAGCCCTTGAGATCCAGGTCTGAATTCCTTCCAGTGTTCAGCTGTCTACTTGAGATCCGACAAAAACATGCATGATCTGTGACACTTCTTGTGGTGTGTTGGATCTACTTGTCCTGCATGAGATGTAATGCTCAGTGTTACTCCTACATCTTGGGATTTAGCAGTGGACAGGACAAGGGATGGGCAAGTTTAAAACGGGGGATCTTCTTTTTTCCTTAAAGAAAGGTGGTCAGGTGGGGAAGAGGTGTTTGGAATTTTCCTGTATAGTTCTCTGCAAAGATCTTGTAGAGCTTTTATTGAACCGTGTAGTGTGGGTGCAATTCACATGTGTGTGCCCTTGTCCATAGCCTGCTCAGGTCTGATCCGTGAAGACTGCTCCTTCCTCAGGTGTTTTGTAGCATAGGATTAGCAAGTCACAGAGCCCTGGACAATGGCATTTAGAAACCATGCTGCAAGCCTTCTAGGCTTCAAAAGTCCACAAAACTTATGATTTTGGTCTGAGGCACTTTCCACTTGTGTAATTATTTTCTACTTTTGCAGTTGTGCTTGAAGTTTTTATTCTTTTCCTATCCTCACTTCCTGTGTAGTATGCCTATGCCTTGCTGGATGGCTAATGCAAGAACTAGCTGCATTTTATTAGTAAGCCAGCTCTTTCTCAGTGCTCAAACTGTGCTCGTGGATGCTTCCTAGGTGAGGGGCTGCTGCCCCAGGCTGGGGAGGAGCTGTTGACTACAGCTACTCACTGCAGCATGTTCAGGCGCACACATTTGTACTTGGGAAATGCAGGTGCCGTGTGCCTGACACACAGGATTTTCTAGCCTCCATTCTCTAATATATCTAATAATATCTAATATTTTCTTTTCTTTCACACTGGCTTTGCTGCAGAGACTCTTCTGCTCCCTGCCTGCTTCCCCTTGTGTTTCCTGCAGATCCATTTCAGATGTTCCCCCATCTCCCTTTTCCTGAAGCTCTCTCTAGTTCCTGCCTGAGGGATTGCTCAAATCCTTTTCTGCTTTCTGCCTTGGGTGTTCTGTGATGCTTTCTCCCCCAGGCTGTGGGGTACCCCATCTCCTCTCCCACCCCAGCAGTAACTCATGCTGCTCTCCCAGTGATCAGTAGGCTCTTCCATCCTTGCTCATGTAACAGCAGCCTTGTGCTATGGTACGCATTTACCTGCTGTGTTACACTTGATGAACCAGTTCTGTTCAATGGGGTGTAATAGGTGGGCTGCTGTGCCCATCTCACCTTTCCTTCCAGAAACCAAAGGGGAATGGTGAAGCTGGGTTTTGTGAGTCAGAGTCTGGAGCTGTCTGTGCCAAGGAGGTAGTGCTGGGACTGGGAAGAACACTGACCTGGAAGGGAGGTCTGTGTTCTTTTTGGAGATTTGCAGCCCTGGAAGAAAGGAGGCACCTCTGACACCGAATGCCTGGTTGTCCCGGATCACGAGTATTGCAGGTGTGAACCTGCATCAGCACTGCTTTCAGCTAGTGCTGAAATGTGCTTTTGCTGATCAGAAGGGATGGATGATTGAAGGGATGGACTGTTGTTTTGATACAGCTACTAGGTTTTCTGGTTTGGTTTTTTTTTTTCCCCTTCCTTTGTTTTAGCTGAGCTCCCAGAAATGCTGATCTCCAAGGGTGCCTGTACTTCGATGTTCAGATCCACTCTAGCACTTCCTGTGAACAGGAAGGTTCCCTGTCAATAGGAACTGCTTGAATGTGCAAGAAAGCCATTGATTAAAGAACTCTCAATGATTGATTGCTCTTTCTTGGCCAGTTTGTGTCAGCCCAGCTTGGAATGGAGAGCAGTCTTAAACTGCATGTTGAGAAGGAAGCCCACACGAAACCCCAGCCACCAGTACATCACCTTCTGGTTTGGCTGATACAGATTGTCAGAGACCTGCAGCTGCTACCGGTTCATGAATCAGCTCTGCTTTAGACCCGACCAGAAATTCACATCCTCTCATGTAATTTTGTATTCCTGCAAATGTCAGCACCCAGCAAAAAGCATCTGTTTAACCTCCCCATCCACAAACACCAGAGCTGTTTGCAGAGCAAACTCTGCCACAGCGTTATGAGACGGAAGTTCAAGTCTGCTGTGCATTGTATCTCCTCCTGTTGAGAGATAATGTTGGAGTATGGTTATGTCCCTTTGTCTCCTTATTAGAAGCTTGTTGATATAGTCCTGGAGGGTGCTGAGAATTACCTTTCTCCACTTCTCATGTCATAACTGGGGGTGTTGCCAGTCTCTCCCACACCTCATCAGTGTAACTTTGAGCTTCGGTAGCATTGCTTGCAAATAGCAGTGTCTCTAATCAGCAGCGCTTTCATTTTGCTCAGACCTTTGGCAAAATTAGCTGGTTTCATTGGTGTTTTGGGTGCTGAGTTTCAGGTGAGACCTGCTGGGGTTGTTCATTCATTTCAGAAAGCAAAGTTTGGGGGACAGAGATTTATTTACAAAGTGTTCCCTGCCTCCCATTAGCAGTGGCTGTACCTGTCAAAAAGGTCAGGGGCACATGGCTGTTGTGGAAACAGAGCTCTGTCTGTGCTAATGTGTATGTTGGCAGAAGGTATTGGTTCCATAAGGCATCGGTTTTGCTTGAATATTCTCCAGATATAAGATTACTTAAATGCACTGAATTTGCAAATCCAGTGCATTTGATTTTACAAATTTGCAAACTTCCTTTTTGCAGAAATTCCAGCACTATGTCTGCTTTGGAGCTTGTGATGTAGCTCCTTGGGCATGAAGGTAGACTTGAATGATATGACATGGAACTCTGTTTTGAACAGGTATCCTGTACGATAAGAGTCTATTTTGACTCTGCATCAAATACCGGTAACAAAACAGCTTTTGGCTGTGTTATCTGTGTCTCTATTGCAGAAGTTGGGTAGTGGGTAGCAAACAAGGCAAACGCTGCAGGAGAAGCTTGAACAGCTGCATGGCAGAGGTGTTTGAGCTGTACTGGAGTCAAGAGGCCCCAGATTAGAGAGCAGCAGTTGGTAAATGATTATGGCAGGCAGTGGGGGAACCTAATATAGCGACCTACAAGTTTGGTGGCCTTTGAAAGGATGGAAATCATGCACCTGCATTTCCTCTACTGAGTATCTTGGGCTAAAGTAAAGCATTTCTAGGGTAGCCTACTGTCAGTAGCTCAAGCTAGATGTGGGCAGGGGAGTGATAAGACAGCAAGGGTCTGTGCTTCTTTTATGGAGTCTGCCTGCAGGACTTCAGTCAGAAGAAACTGCAATTCAAAGTTATATGCACCTGCCTTTGGATGTGTTTGATACTGCAGAGGTCTAGTTCAAGCTTCTGTGGCCACCAGATCTTGTGCCCTGTCATTGTCCAGATGCTTCTCTGTTGCATTGTCTGCTTCCTGTGTGTTCCTGACAAGAGTAAGGCACAGCTCTTTACCTAAAAGTGAGTTCTGAGGAGTTTGTCCACTGGACCAAGATCTTTCTGAGTTACTTGCACAGTGTGACTCCTGGTACAGTCTGGTTTTTGTGGTTCTATGGCAGTGACTCAGAGACCTACAGACCATTTTGTTTTGTCCATGCTGACTTTTCTGACCTGTGAAGGCAGAGATGCTTTGATTCTTGGGGCTGACCCTTTGGGGTTGGGGGGCTGGGGTGGCCTATTGGACTGTTCTTGCCCTGGAAGAGAAGCCTGTTATTTGCTGTGCTGTTGACGTTGGAAGGGTATGTTGCTCAGTGACGCTGTGAGCTGCAGCTGGCCAGTGTATCAAGCTGCTGATGTGTTATGCAGTTGACCGCTGCCTGGATTTGATCTCTAACCTTTGATTGTTCTTGAAAGCATGTTCTAGGGATTGCATTCCCACCCACACTGCTCCTGTGACCCCTTCCATTTCCTGGGTGTTTAAGTACAGAACAGAAAAGATTCATTAACCTGGCAAGTAACCTCTTTTTATGAGGGAAGTGATTTTCCGTCATGCTCTGTTAGATCCTATTGATTTCTGGTTTTCCCCTCTTTGGCCTCTTCTGCCATATATTCTCTTCTTTGTCATGCTTCAGTAGGAAGGTGTGATATGTGATATGCTGGAGGGTTTTTTTTTTTTTGCTGTTTCCTGGGCAGAGAGCTGGGATCTCCCAAGGCCATTGCTGAAGTGCCCAAGTCTGCCTTTTCTTGGAAAGCTTTGTTGTCAAGGTGAACTGCTGGTTAGGAGTGGGATGTTGACATGAGGAGTAAAACCTCCTGGCTGCTCTCTTGTTTTCTCGGTGTTGAGAAGAGCATTTTCTGTCCTTTTGCCCTCTTTGCCTATTGTACAATCCCTCATCTCCTGGCAGAGGTGTGACGCGTTTGCCATGGGTTTTGCAAGCATGCGTGAAATGGAGACCCTCAAACTGTCAAGTGTGCCTGCTCTTTTTGTCCTCCCAAGCTGTGCTGGTGGCTGGGTCCTGCTGCTTTTGCAGTGCCTCTGTATGTCATAGCTGCACCTCTGCTTGGTGTAGAATGTAAGGAACTGCCAGGTTTGCGCTGTAGCACTGGCTTGTCATTATGGAGGTATATTGTGGCAATTGGTGGGGAGGAACAGGCATGTCCTTAGGGCTGGGTGGGATGGCATGGGGATGTCCCTTGTTTTAGGAGGAACAGGATATTCTGTGCAAAATTCCACACAGGGAATGGGGACCACGTTTTCTTCCCTTTCTCGGGTGCACATTTGTGTATTCCTCCCTCTAGACAGTCATTTTTACGCTAATGCAGTGTTTGCAAAGATCAGATTTTATGAAGGTAAATGCTAAATACATACTCTGTGAGCAGGATACCTCAGTTTTGAGAAGGCCTTTGCTGTTTACTAGTGTATTTGATTTTTAGACAGAGCCTTTCTGTGATTCTAGGCAGATATTTCACTAGTTGGAGGAATAGTTTTCCTTCCAAAAGCGTACTTACTTACTGTATTACTCTCTCAACTTTCATGACTCTTGCGAATTCCTCTTCTTTATGTATGAATATTCTATGGTAGTCCTGTGTAGAAGTATTGCAATTGAAGGGTCAAAGACTTAAAACCTAGGTGGGCATTGTTGTTTCTTTTAGACTTTCGTATTGTTAGAGGAAGGCGTATTCTGAAGAAATGGTTGGCCTTTGCACTGCCTGTCCTATTGATGCCCAGATTCAACTGATCTGAGTGAGAAGCTATGCCCAAAAGGAGAAATAAAGCTGGATGTGGCAACATTTGTCATCTAGGTTGTCCTAAGGAAAGATGTGTGAAGAAAAGATCCTACTAATTTGCAAACCTTAAGCTGCACTTTCCGTAAGATGGGCAATTAAACCCTGAGGGTCAGTGAAGGGGTACAAGCTCTGTTTGCAGACCAGGCAGACTGATCTACACTGAGGTGAAGAGCTGTGCTCCTAGTCCTTAACAAGACAGGGCCTGGCTTTTTGAAGGGTTGGTTTCATGGTTCACTACCTTAAATGGGAGAAGGGGGAAAAGCTAATGGGAAGTTTTTGTAGGGAAAGAGGGTAGGTAGTCTAGTGAATGGAATACACCAAAAAACTCCTTAAGACCTTATTGTATCATAGTTTTTGCTTTTAGTTGTGAGTGGGGAAACAAACCAACAAGCTCAGGAGTCTTAAAAATGTATTCAATTCAGCATTAGAAGTTTTTTTCCTCATATGGCTTTTGAGGCTTTGAACTTTCAGTTTCTGTGTTGCTTTTTATTTGCTTCTTTTTTTTTTAAACAAACAAGCAAACAAAACCAAACCAAAAAGTTTCCCCATGTCCTTCATTAACCCCAAAGCCTCCTAACATACCTTGGAAGGGGTCAGTAATCTGTACAAGTTGGAGTGGAGGTGCTGGAAGGTTTCACAGCAAAACTGGGAAAGCTGGCAATGTTGCTGTGAGCAGAACACATGGTCAAAGGAGCAGCTGGATGTGGGGCTGCCTCAGGAGGCTTGGGACTCTTTAAAATAAGGATGTTTGCTATCCAGTGTGAATGCAGCACTGGAGCTTAGTGACTGCACCCTGCAAGACTGTTTTCAGAATGACAAAGTGCCCTTTCAGTCACTATGAAGGCTCAAGGCATTCTGTTTAGTTGTGTGCAGGTCTTCCTTACAGGTAAAGAGTAGACCCTCTTCTCTGCTCCATGGTGCTGCTGTGTGATGCACACAGCTGCAGCTTCCTCAAGGGCCAGCCTGAGGATGCTGTTGTCCTCCTCTGGAGAAACTCTGGAATGAGTCATGTCCTGGAGGGACCGGAGGTGAGGGATAGGTTTGTGTTCCAGATGGTGCCTCTTCTGCTGCAGGTGGGGAGGCAGAGGATGACGATACACCAGCAGTGCTGTGCATGCTGGGGCTCTTGTTACTCATTATCAAAAACCTACCAACAACCTCCGTCACACTGTCGCAAGTCAAGGTCCTGGTGTTGTCTCCATCCCCCTGCCTTGCCTTGAATTTTGCTAACATGCATGAATGCAGAGTCCTGAAATTCAGGTTCAGGGTTCCAAAGTTCATGGTCTTGAGAATAAACAAAAAACTATTGTGGTGGCTGAGAGCTGGGTACCCCATTAACCCAGAATCATGAATATTTATCATGCTGGATTACAAAAGAACATAGAGACGATATTGTATTTCCTATAACTTTATTTCCATGGCATCTTTTCTTGGCGGGTCACTTTAATGTAAGCTTTGCTTATTTAGTTGCACACTTTAAGCCGATTAACTTTTTACTAATAAAATGTGTGTTGACTCCCTTTGTCCTGTCTCCTGTTTGTTTGTACCTACACTCCTGTGACAAAGAGTCACAGAGAACTGCTTTAAGCTCCGGGTAAATCCTGCTGCTGGAAGCTTTGAATGAGCTGAATGTGTCTGGGGGTGATTTCAGCCTTGCATTTTCTCTCTCTCCCTCTTGCTGCCTGGAAGTTGTTCCCTGCAAAACAAGCTCTTTGGAATACCCCCTTCATTTCTGAAACTGTTCGTAGTGCTTAGGGGTTGGGCAGGAATGATCCAGCCTCTTATTGTCACTCTCTGAGCTGGCTCAGAGTAAAACTGTAAGTGGAGGGAATGGAGAAGATTTCCAGCCATGAAGACTGGTCTGTGGCTCTGCATGTTCAGTAGTTTCCCAGCTGGTAACCACGTCATTCCTTTCCTGCTTACATACCTTGTTCAACAATACTGCATGTTTTATTGTGACTTCTCTCTAGGAACATCCCAGAGAAATGATTACATCCTGCCAGTTTAGTAAAGGCCCTCTAGAAAAATTATTCTTTTCCACCAAAAGCAATTCAGAACAGAATTTTGAAATTAGTTGGGACCCTAAAAACTTGGAAAATACTTTCTAAAAGCCTTTTATAAATCCATTCCTTTGTATTTGGAGCTTGCTAAAGCAAAAATGGTCCCTTAGAAATGTTCTGTTAGTACTTAAGAATGGCTGGTCTGCCTCAAAACAAACTCAGTAGCCTGTTTCCATTGGGCAAATGCCAAGGCAGGTGTAGAAAAGCAGGGTAAAACAGAGCCAAAAGTCCAAAAAGTCTCCCTGACTGTGGCAGGCTCCACAATCCCTCAGCCATAGATGGCTAATTGTCTTTAACAATCTTGGATAGCTTTGTCTTTTGTCTGCTTTCTTTTTGGACCTGAATAAGCTTTTAGCATCCATAGCCTTCTGGGATAAGAAGTGCCAGAGCTTAGCTACAACATCACTTTACTCTTTCCTTATCCACTTGTGAGTTGGTGCATCAGATGTTGCAGAGGTTTAGTTAGGTGTTGCCTACCAGTTTCCATTCTTGTCTCCTTTTAGGTCAAAGCTTCCCACGTGGAACACAGCTGGTTTTAATAGCAAAAAATACTCATGCTTTGCTATTGCAAGAAAATCTTTTCTTTAAGAATTCTGACATCATACTGGCTAGGGAAGGGGAGAGGAAATGTTGAGTGCAATTGCAGCCATGATCCACACCTTGTAGAAATTGCTTAGTGGCTCTCTGGAGCATCTTTTGCAAGTGAATCACTCAGGTCTGAGGAATAACTTTGAATGTGCCCATACATTTACTCGCAGTAGAGACAGGAGGTGCATGCCATTGATTACCCATCGCCTGTCCCTCCCTTGCTCTCTGATCCATCATGCCACTTTCTCTCACTGATCTTGTAACCTTTCCTGCTGAGGAGACAAAAACAGCCTTAGCATGTGAAGCCATCACCAGCCATGGCAATACTGATTTCCCATCTGACAATACCCAGTTCCTGCGTGACAGCTGTGCAATGTCCTGCACTAGGGACACCTTTAACATGAAAGGACACTGAACTATAATCATTCTACCTAACCAGCATTAAATACAAACAAAGTATAAATCTCTGTGCTTTATGCAAGCTGCTTCTTTGTGGTGCTGATGGTATCATAGAATCACAGAATAGTTAGGGTTGGAAAGGACCTTAAGATCATCTAGTTCCAAACTCCCTGCCATGGGCAGGGACACCTCACACTAAACCATGCCACCCAAGGCCTCATCCACCCTGGCCTTGAACACCACCAAGGATGGAGCATTCACAGCCTCCCTGGGCAACCCATTCCAGTGCCTCACCACCCTCACAGTAAAGAATTTCTTCCTTAGATCCAATCTAAACTTCCCCTGTTTAAGTTTGAACCCGTTACCCCTTGTCCTGTCACTACAGTCCCTGATGAAGAGTCCATCCCCAGCATCCTTATAGGCCCCCTTCAGATACTGGAAGGCAGCTCTGAGGTCTCCACGCAGCCTTCTGTTCTCCAGGCTGAACAGCCCCAACTTTCTTAGCCTGTCTTCATACGGGAGGTGCTCCAGTCCCCTGATCATCCTCATGGCCCTCCTCTGGACTTGTTCCAACAGTTCCATGTCCTTTTTATGTTGAGGACACCAGAACTGCACACAATACTCCAAGTGAGGTCTCACAAGAGCAGAGTAGAGGGACAGGATCACCTCCTTCGACCTGCTGGTCACGCTCCTTTTGATGCATCCCAGGATACAGTTGGCTTTCTGGGCTGCGAGCGCACACTGAAGCCGGCTCATGTTCATTTTCTCATCGACCAACACCCCCAAGTCCTTCTCTGCAGGGCTGCTCTGAATCTCTTCTCTGCCCAACCTGTAGCCGTGCCTGTGATTGCTCTGACCCAGGTGTAAGACCTTGCACTTGTCATGGTTAAACTTCATAAGGTTGGCATCAGCCCACCTCACAAGCATGTCCAGGTCCCTCTGGATGGCATCCCTTCCCTCCAGCGTATCAACTGAACCACACAGCTTGGTGTCATTGGCAATCTTGCTGAGGGCACACTCAATCCCACTGTCCATGTCACCGACAAAGATGTTGAACAAGACCGGTCCCAACACCGATCCTTGAGGGACACCACTCATTACCGGTCTCCAGCCGGACATCGAGCCATTGACCACAACTCTTTGCGTGCGGCCATCCAGCCAGTTCTTTATCCACCAAGTGGTCCACCCATCAAATTGATGTCTCTCCAATTTAGAGACAAGGATGTCGTGTGGGACAGTGTTGAACACTTTGCACAAGTCCAGGTAGATGATGTCAACTGCTCTGCCCCTGTCCATCAGTTTCGTAGCCCCATCACAGAAGGCCACCAAATTGGTCAGGCAGGATTTCCCCTTAGTGAAGCCATGCTGGCTGTCACCAAGCACCTCCTTGTTTTTCATGTGCCTTAGCATGCCTTCCAGGAGAATCTGCTCCAAGATTTTGCCATGCACAGAGGTGAGACTGACTGGTCTGTGATTCCTCTTTTTGTTGCATCAATTCCTACTAGGGACACAAGAAATTTAAGGCTCTTGCTGCTCTCAATTTCCTCCTGGCTGAGTAAAATGAAAATTCGGTTGACATGTTTATGTGATCCATTTGTCAGCATTGTAGTTCAACAGTCTCCATCATACCGACATAACTCTGGAGTGGAGCATACGCTGCATGACTGTTGAGTGTGGGGTGTTTGAACGTGTATAAAGAAGACTGATGCGAGGCAGTAAAGTCCAGATAAATGAATGAAACATGGACATAAGCAACTTGTATAGTTGATTATGGAGCACCAATTGTCATGTGTTGGTTGCTTTGTTTGAGGAATGGTATGTTGTGAACTAAGTTATGTTTTTACATTTATTCCATTTCTAAAGTTCCTCAGACTCCTAGATCTTGGTAATAACCCTTTCCAGTGGTGGATTTGCCTGCTCTCAGCTCTTCGGTATTTGATGGTGGGGGATTTCTGTCCTCTCTTGCAGGTGCATGGAGAGTGGATGAAAGTTTGCTCCCCACTATACTGCATGTCTGTGCAAAATCTGGAGGGGAATCAGAGGAGTACAGCTCTAAGACCTGCATGCTGGGCAATGCTGCTTTATGGTGGTTTTAATTTTGTGCAAGGTGTGTACCGTGCAGGGAAGCACTGGCATTTGGTGGGTGTTGATGAGGCTGCAGAGGGATTACTGACAGGAGGGGAAGCAGATCTGCTGCTGCTGGGTTGCTACAATAGCTGGAAATTTTTGACGGGGGTAGCCCTTCTGGAATGTGCCTGCATTTTGCTTTCCACTCATCCAGGACCGGCCCTAGGAGAGTGAGCCAGGGGCAGATCTCCCTGCTCATCCTTTCTGCTAACGGTGGGAAGGAAAGGGGTTTGCTACTGCTCCCTCAGGCTCTCCTGCTGATCTAATCCCCTGTCAGCAGCTTCTTCTGGAGGAGCAGGAGGTGTTGAAAACCAGCAGCTACTGGAGCAAATGCTGGAGCACTGATCCAGCACAAGTGTCCTTTTGCAATAAATGAGCCAATTCCCACTTTTGGTACCTTCCTTTTTTTCCAGGGGGCTGGTGACCTTGCCTCCTTCTGATGTTCAGGGGTGCTTATGGCAAGACCTGGCATAAGGCTTTGGGAAAACTGGAACTAGTTTCTAGTTTACAGCTCTTTGTGCTGGAGTTTTTCCTGACATTGGTCTGCCTGGGGCTGTGAAGTGTTTTTAGAGCCTTAGCCAAAAGTGGGTATTGCTGCCTCAGAGCAAGGCTAACACAGAGAGACCTTAGTGGCACTGTTAAGTTCTGGCAACTGCCTCAAAGCATCTCTGTCCACTCTCCCCTTTGCTTCCTGGTTATGTCGTACCACAACCTCCCACTTCAAAGACAGGCATGCTTCTGACACAAGACTGTTTGCTATACAGAGGGTACAAACAACTTGTCTGGGGAATAAGTTGTCTTCGTTCCCCAAGTAAAGACATTTCATTAAGACTGGGAAATGTCAAAATTGAAGTTTGCACCTTCAATAGAGCCCTGCTTATGTGTCGCGATGGTCACTAACACAATTGCATGATGCTGCTCCTTGGATAGATCCAGGAGCAGGGTGAAAGGGACTGGTGATGACCAAGATCCTTCCTTTTCTGTTTCAGAGCCAGAGAAGTGCACACTGAGCAAGGATGAAAAAAGCCTCTGTCTTTTTAGACATTTGTGTGGCACTATGGCAGAGTGTGTGCCAGTGTTCTGCATCACTGTTCCTATGTGGTCTTCAGTGAGCTGTGGCACCAGTCTTTCCAAGACTCCTTGCTACCTTTGTTCTCTTCTGGGTGTTCGACATGGGAGCATACAGATCACTTGCAGAAGTTGCACGTACTTGCTATTGCAGAGGAGGGGGTGGAGTTCTGACACAGACAGAACTAGGCTAATGCACAGGGTGCACCTGGGGTGTTTCAGAGAGGGATGGCCAGCTGAAGTAGTTACAGTATATATTTATATGGTTATATATTTAATATAACCGTGTGTGAATGTGTGTGAAAGTCTGGGATGAGTAACTCTGGGTGATGCTGTGTTTTCAGGGCAAAGCTGGAAAGGGAGGGATAGGCATACTAAAGTAGAAGACCATCCACTGCCTAAGCAGGGCTGAACAGCTGCTCTCTAAGCCATCCATGTCCACTGATGCTGCAGTCGTGACCACTTAAGTCTGGCTGCTGCTGAGGAAGTCAGTCTTCCCTCCCATATTCTTTCTCCCAGTATCAGTGAACTGTGGGAGCTGAGTGCAAAGAGAAACTGATCTATTTGTTCTCAAACTGGTTTTTACTGACTTGGTAGGACCAAGTTGGTTTTTACCGTGTTGCTTCTCAGTCCTGTGAATGCTTGTGGTAGCACAGGAGAAACCATAGGAACAAGTGACTAGGAAGGAGGAAGGGGAGAAAACAGAGAAAATCAGCTGCCCCAGGGAGTGTAAACCAACAATTATGCAAGCTGTGTGAGTGCACAGTGAGATGGTGTTTCTGTTATGCATGTGCTTGTCTCATCATGCTGACTTGTCTGGACAGTCATAGCTGTATGTAGTCTTCACTGAGACCCTCCAGTTTCCATTAAGTTGTAGGAGATTTTATGTATTAGTGATCAAATGTGGCTATAAAGCACTAAGAATGAGTTAGTCTATGGAAGTGTGGAAGGTAAACCATATTTGCATACGTATGAAGCAGAAGCCTTGTCAAATGTCAACTTCTCCTGGATGCTTTAAGCCAGTCTTGCCGCATGACAGGACAGAGCACAGTTAGACCGGCCTTCCCTAGGAGGTGAAGGATTAATGATGCCTCCTTCAAATTAACACTGTAGTGTTTTGCTGGCTCTTTGCACCTGCTGAAATGTGATACAATGCCAAATGCCATGAAGGGCCTTTAAATGGTAAACAGCTTCCACCTGAGATCCTCCTGACTTCAGAGCCTTTGATTCCAGCCCTGAGCTGGGTCTACTAACAATTATATTTTGTATGAATTCCACCACCTTGCCTTTGGAGGTGGCAGTGTGTTGGTTTTCTTTCTATAAGCAATCTCTAGTGCACTGATTTCTGTTCTTGAGAAGACTTGTGTGTTCTGCAGTGGTATCCCCAAAAGCTAAGGAAACAGACTGTGATGGAGAGCCTTGTTATGTTCCTAGCACACTTGAAGGGCAGCCTTCCATGACTGTAGCCTCCTACTTGCATGTGCTTTGGACTTCCTGCAGAGTTCAGGGCATGAAATAACTCCTGTAGTTTTGGGAATTATACAGCCACGGGAGGAGGCGGAACTGGAGAGGATCCTGCACTAACAGTGGAGGAAGCAGAGGTGGCTGCTGTTACCATACTGAATCACACAGCATTTTCATTCAAACTGTTTAATGGGAGCCACATGAAGAGTGGCTTCTGCCTGCAGGTGCTTAGTGCCTGTGGAAATCTGCAGCTGTCTGGATCGGTTATGTGCAAATCCGATGCCTTCACTTTATGCATTGGAATTTATGAATGATGGAAACCATGTGAATCAATTGCATGAGTAATTTTTCATGTGCTTCACCCTACGTCAGATTCGAGGGGACTTTCAGTTAACTGTGTCTGTGGTCCCCAACAGCTTGCCCAAAAAGGCAGGGGATGCTTCTGGATGGCCACTTGGTGTAGGAGTAGGATAGTTTTGGTGAAAATGAATCCCCTTGCCTTGGGCAATGAGAGACATCCCAGTGTGCAAGTGAGCATGGAGCTGAATGCACTCATCTTCCACTTGATCTGACTGCCCTTCCTGTAGCATGACTGCCTTGTGAAGTGTCAAGGACTTGAAACCTTTCGGCCTCAAGAGAGGGATGGTCTGTCTAATGGAGGAGCACTGTGATGTGGAGCTGGAACATCCAGCTCTGCCTTGGATTCTGTGACAAAAATTGCTTCACTACTTCAGCACAAGCTGAGAAACAGTTCTTTTGGTGGTTCTTAGGGACATCTGTTTGGTGCCTGTTTCCAGCAAGCTTTGTCTAAAGAGATGAGGTGGGTTTTGCTGTGTGAGGCCTGTTACAATAGGCACGGGTTCCGCACTGTGCTTTCTTGGGATGCAAGTACAACATTCCATTATTGACAAGGAAAATAGTGTCATCCATGTACTTTCCTCTTTCCTCCTAATAGCCTCCCCTGCATTTCCAAATAGAGATACTTATTGTCTGCTTCTTTGTAAAGATCTGTCTTTTGGAGAACAATACCCCTGAGTGGAGGTCTTACCTGTCTATCTGCTCAGTCTTCCCATCTACCCAGCTACAGACCATTAGTTTGGATGTGGTTTAGCTGTAATATGGCAAACACCCTTTTACCAGGCTGGAACTGAGCAGGAAACCACAATGGGTGCATTAAAAGTGAGATGCTAATTTCAGATGCTCAGAAAATGTGGAAACATGAAATTATAGCTTACATGGTGCCCCAGAGCTTCATTTATGCTTTCAGGAGTTCTAACAACTCCAGCCTCATGCCCGATGGTAATGTCTGGATGAGGGCTGAGCAAAAAGCATGCACGTCCTATGAATAAATAACTTCTCTGCAACCAGCTGGTTGCACTGCTTGACCTGATAGATGGTAGTGAAACACTGAAACAGGTTGCCCAGAGAGATGGTAGATGCCCCATCCATAAAAACATTTCAGGTCAGGCTCGGCAGGGCTTTGGGCAGCCAGGTCTAATTGAAGATGTCCCTGCTCACTGCAGGGGGTTGGACTAGATGACCTTTAAAGGTCCCTTCCAACCCAAACTACTCTATGATTCTATGATCTTCTTCACATATTGGGGTGTTCATTACAGTCTTTTCCAAAGACTGCTCATTGTAGTCCATGAAGGGTGTTGCTGTCCTGGGCGGAGGCAGTGTCTGGACTGGTCAGCAGCATCTGACTGCAGAAGGAACTGAGGAAGCACAGGCAGACCTGGGAACAAAGGAGCTGTTGCTCTGAGCTGCATGATGAAACTTCTCTGTGTAAGCCAGACAATCTCCCCATTTATTTGCAAGTGGCATTTGGTCACAGTTTTTTGGCAACATATGGAAACTGTTTAAATTAGCTGTATGAGCCATACGTGAAACAGATGCATATTCTTGAGCAGGCTTTTGTCATTGATGTTTGAGCAAGTGAAGGGTGCAGCTGGCTTGCTTACGAAGTGGGGAGCATGTCCTCACCCAGATGTATTTAAGTGCTTGAAGTGAAACAGAAAACCAGAATGTTGAAGGATGTGTGTTGATAAAGACCAACTTCTCATGGGCACCTACTATATAAATAAGATGAATGGCTGTAATGACACTTAACCCTTCACTGCTTTCCTGATTGCTCACTGCCGGTGCAGGATCATTAGTGTAAACAGAAGACTGTAGGTCCATAGCTCTCCTGCTACTGTTTTTCACTTGTATGGTAGTGTATCAACACTAGTTTAAAGCTCTGCAGTCTGATCAGAGCACATTGCTACACTTTTCTGAGCAATCTTAGTAAATAGAAAGTAATGAGATCTTGTTGAAGAAAGCAGAACATTGTGACTGCTGTGGCTTTTGAGTGTGAATCTTGAGACCAATTCTGCATAGAGAGAAATTGCATCTGAAGCTGATGCCTTCGTAACTGGAGCTGTGATTGCCTCTGAACTTTAAATCCTTGTGGAGCTTTGTTGACTATGATGATTGTGTTGTTGCACAGTCTTAGATGCTCACAGTGGTGTGTATGGCTGGGACAATAAAAAATGGCCTTGAATATTGAGAGCACTGACTTTACATGTGCCAACTGCAATGAGATAGACCAAAGTGAGAGTTACTGAGACTGCAGCGATGGGTGCTGTAGCTGAAATTAGCTGATGTAGGACAGCAGGACTGAAAGACAAGAGCAGAAAATTCATGGCAGTGGGGTTCAGAAAGGGGTGAGGAAGCAGTGAAAGCAGAGTGCTGGGAGCATTGCTGATAGGGCTGAGGAACGGAAGAGGTTTTGGGACATCAGAAGGAACCAACTAAGGGAAGGTCATGGCAGGATGTGAATCTCTCCTACAAGGGCAGAACTGTGATTTGTATTCCACACAGGGATGTCTGCTCAGTGCAACATTCATATGTGGGTGTGCTGCTCACAGTCTTGTAACGCTTATCATCATGAGGCAGATTTGAGTGTCTGCTGGGGCGGGCTGGCTGGCTGGCTGGACCCTCTGCCATGTGTCTCTAAAGGTGCAAATCCAGGGAGGTATTTCAACAGGCTGATGACAAGGCTTATGAGCTGCAGAAAGGGAAGCAGAAGACCCTGTTTACTCTATACAAATGATGAGAAAAGGCAATAATTGTTTTTTCAAACTTTCGTATAGGAGCTTAAAAGAGGCAGGGAATGACCAGAGGGGCATGGGGTGGTTTAGGAGACTGTAGTTGTCTCCCTGAACTAGATGTCCTTGCAGAAGCCTGTGCTGTGGACTGTGTTGTGCTGAGCTAGCAGCACACTTCCCATCTGGAGCATTGCTGTATCCTGCAGGATTGTCCCCTTCTGGGAAAGCCACCTGTTTGGGTTACATGGCACTAGAGATTGGGTTTCTGTGACCCAGGTGAGTTGCTTGGCAAATGCCTGTTTCTGGGCAAGTTGGTGGTTTCCCTGGCAAGTTTCCCTGAGGTGCACAGTGCAGGCGAGAGTGCCCCTTCTCAGACACCAATGGGCTGAATCTTCCTTAAGCTTTTGAGCACCAGCAGCTGCCCCTCAAGCACAGGTAGGTCCTGTGCAGAGGGGATTCCAATTGCTGTAGCATCAAAGTCTTCAAGTGTAAAACCAAACTTAAAAGGTGAACTGAACAGCTGTTTGTAGTGACAAACACTGATAATTTGGCTTACGGACAAAGCTGGGTGAAACATCTCTTGGGATGTGTTCTGACCTCTTCTTTCTGTTTTGTTTTGTTCAAAAGTTTCTTTGAACTGTTTTTGCCTGCCTTGAGCCTTACCCGAAAGCATCTTTGCCACAGGCGTTATTCTAGTAAAGTTTTGCGTGCTGTAGGGGGTGGAGCACTTCATTTGGAAGGTTATTTTGAACTCCTAAATGCTTGTGGTGAGGCCAGTCCAGGATGGTGGCTGGATTCGTTGCAAGGAAGGGCTGAGCTCCGCTGTCAGGGTGAGTGGTTTCCACTCCTCCTGTTTGGGGTGATGCTGTAATTTTCTGTGTGTATTATCTTCCCTGGGGCATGTTTGTAAAGTTTGATTTTTAGAGGGAAGAGGAAGGAAAGGAGATAAAATCTGCTGGTCTCCTTTTGTTGTGTGATTGGTTGTTGGTTTTGCTGTTGATTATTTCTTTTAGTTGGGAGGGGAGAAATGCTTTTTTCATATTTTGCCCCTTATTAAAAAAGCATAAATGCCGTGTTTCAGACTGCATCACGGTTCAGCATGTCCCTGGGACACTGCTGGTGCCAGCCTGCTTCCTCCTTGGTTTCTCTTCTAAACTTATTGTGCCTTCTGCTTTGCTGTGTTGTGCTATGAGACACACTTGTCTGCTGTTTCCTCTGCTATGACCTCTTGCTTTTCCTTGACACTGTGATTTTGCACCTTGTGAGGGTTACAGTCCTGTGGGGTGCTGAGCCTTTCATTCCCTGGAGTGAGCTCAGTTGTCTGTGAAGGTCCTTACTGGCTTGCAGAGCAGGAATGTGGTGTTTGCCCAGTTCCTGAGATCTCATGCAAGGACAGCATTTTTTTTCTGTCTGTTCTGGTGGGACACCTATGCCTGGCTTAGGGCACAAACCCCACTATAGTCTGGGGGTGCCTTTGGTCACAGTCCATGCCCCCGCCATGCTACTCAGTGCCGCAGCCTCTCTGGCTGCTAATCTCATTCTGATGTCTTCATTGTTGTGTTTTTGGCACCCAAATTCCCCACCCAGGCCTGAGAATTTAACATCAGCACATTTGCATGACTAATCGGATTTGTCTCGCTTCTATGACGACAGTGTTTCTATGGAAAATTAATGGATTCTCACATTGTATTTTTAATGGCTGAAACCACTCCCCCGCCACCCTCCCATCCCTGAGCTCTCAGAGGGGAAGTCTGTAAACAGCTCAAATTATCTATCCTCCGTAAATAGCTCCCATATCTTTGCTGCCTGCTGTCCATTTCTTTTCTCTCTTCCAGCAGTGCTGCAACACTCCTCTCCTGGTGTTGGTGGATAAAGAACAATAAGTAAAATGAGCCTATGTTTGCTTTCCTTGTCTGGCCCTTGAATAGATGTGATCTATCATGAACTACCCCCTTTCATCCAGGACCATGTGGTTTTAAATTGTCAGCTTTCCTTGAAGTTTGCTTCAAGCAGGCCTGGGTTGCTACCTTCCTTCTTTGAGAATGCAGCTCAGTTAATGGTCCCACTTCTGTTCATTTTTGCTATGACCCAATTTATTCTGTGGGTGGGCAAGTGGCAGTGATTTTCCTGCCTGTCTGTCTGGGGTCATCTGTTCTGCTGTAGTGCTTGGGGTAAGAACAGTGAGGTTTTGACACCTAGTGTGTCAGACCACCTGAAGGAAGAACATCTCTCCCCAGATGATACAATGAAATAAAGTGTAATAGTCACTTTGCATTGTGGTGCAACTGGTGAAATGTTCTCAGTGGTGGGACAGTGCTTAGGTACTGAACCGTTGCAAATGAAGTTTAGGGTTAGTGCAGTTTTAGTCATAAATTTTCTTCCGTCATCTCTAAGGTTATTATTCCTCAACTTAGTTTTGAGGCATAAATACAGGGCACGTCCCATGGTATCAGAATTACCTGAGGAGAAGGTCTGACCTGGATCTTCTCCTCCCAGAAGACTGAAGCTGGTGACTATAAGGTTCCTAAAGTGTCTCTTGTGGAATATCTGCTGAGGGGGATGTGATGTTTTAGGTCAAGATCTCTTAACCCATAGTACCAAGATAGCAGTGTTGACTAAGGACCTGAATGCCTGAGACAGTACGAGACTAGCCTGGTACCTCAGCCAGCAGGTCATGTTTGTGAGCAAAATAGGCTTTGCGTTAATGCTTTGGTAATTAAGATGCACTACTACAAATGGCAGGCAGGAAACTACAGTGACCTGAATGCTTAGTTACATAGGACAGAAGTGTTGCCAATTCTTGAGGCAAAAATGCTGAAGGTATGGAGATAAGGTGATTGCTGTGGATATTTGTGGTGGTGGGAGAAAGGGGGGCAGGAGAGAACCCACCCTGAGCTGGCAGAAGCTGGGCTGAAGCAATCGGCTGTGCAAAGTGTTACTTTTCTGGATGCGATTGTTGCTTGGGGCTTTGGATTATATTAGTGTGGAAAAAATGTCTCTGAGTGAAGGGCTACAAATCATTGCTGGGCCAATAGGGAGGGAAAGAGGACTATAAAACAGGAAATCAATTTAATACTCAGTAGGTGTTTGCAGCGTGCTCACCCTTCCTTCAAATTGCCAAAGGAAAGATTAATTAAAGTTATATTGAGCAGCAGAAATGATGGAGGGTGTGTGATGAGGTTTGCATGGTACAGCTTTCTCTATAATTAATTGACAAAGGCATTCTTGGATTTCATTACCCAGAACCTTGCCATCTCCTGCTCTTAAAGGGCAGCTGAAGCACTGCTGGATTTCCAAGCCAGTGCTGCAGCCTCTCAGGTTGAGCTAAGAAGAATCACTTCATAGGCACGTAGAGAAGGTGCTGCCTCTGTTAAGCAGTTCCACTGTGCTATCTGTGGGTCCTGTCATTTAAATTCAGACTACAATATGTTTTTATCTGCTTTTGGTTTTGTTTCCTGATTCCCTCTTCTGAGGTTGAGAGGTGTATGCACTGCAAGGTACATACATACTCCAAGATGAAGGTGTTGGCAGGGCATAGAGACAGCTGGTGGCTGAGTCTCTCATCTCTGTCTGCTGCCTTTACTTAGTCAAATTTGAGCGGGGTGTGACAAAAGCTATAGGAGGCACAGCTTATCTGGACCACTTGCTAACTGTCAAACAAGGAGAAAATTGTACGTGTCTCCCATTTCACTGCATCATGATCCAGCTGCTGTCTGTGTTCCTTCTGTATTTTTCATGAAAAGATACACCTGATCAGTGCTATCTTTGAGAGAGGCTTTTCCTGCTTGCACCAGCTGCTTTTTGGGGCTCTTGTGAATTACTTTCTCTCTCTGGGGCAAACTTCAGAGACATCAGGGGTTTGCCTTTGTGACGGAGTTTCAGAAGCCAGCTCCTGTAAGCTGAGATGCAGCTCAACCTGCCAGGTTCTACCTGTGACTAGAGCATTTCCTCCCAAATTTTCCATTGAAGATCTTTTCTTGGTTTGATGCCAGAGCTTCACTTAAATCTGGCTGAATATGAAGATTTCTGCTCTTGTCCTTCTGAAAACAAGCTGTGACAGTCCTCTCTAAAGGTGTTTAAACACTTTACGGTGCAAAAGGGAATGTCTACATGCTATGCTGTTATGAGGGGAAAGCTCTGCTGTCTGCCCAGTGGTCCAAGGTCTGGCAGTCCTGGAAGCTTGTTTCCTCCATTGATTTTCATGATGAATTACTAAATATGCTCACTACTGCAGGGCTGGGAGATGTAAAGCAGGATGAAGCTTTGAATTAATTGGAGCATCAGCTCCAGTCTTTATTGGCCATATAAGCATCATGGCCATACCTGACTTGTGTTTGTTGTGCATTATTGCTGTGATGGCTGACAGCACTTGCTGTGTTTAAACCTAGCTGGCAACTGGGGTTGCTCACTTACCCCCTGCTGGGATGGGAATGAGAATCAGAAAAAGGTAAAATCTGTGGGTTGAGATAAGCACAGTTTAATAATTGAAATAAAATATAATAATAATGAAAAGGAAAAAGAGAGAAAGGAATAAAACCCAATAAAAAAAAAAGTGATGGACCATACAGTTGCTCATGGCCCTCTGACTGATGCCCAGCCTGTCCCCAAGTAGCAATTGGTCTCTCCTGGCCAATTCTCACTGCCCCATCCCTGGCAGAATTCAAGGCCAGGTTGGATGGGGGTTTGAGCAGCCTGGTCTCATGGAAAGTGTCCCTGCCCATGGCAGAGGGGTTGGAACTAAGTGATCTTTAAGCTCCCTTCCAACCCTACCCATTCTATGGTTCTATGAACTGCATCCAGTTTATATATTGAGCATGATGGGCTGTGGTATGGAATATCCTTTTGGCTAGCTTGGGTCTGCTGTCCTTGCTTTGCTCCCTCCCAGCTTCTTCTGCACCTCCTCACTGACAGAACATGGGACATTGAAATGTCCTCGACTTAGAGTAAGCACTACATAGCAACAACTAAAACATCAGTGTGTTATCAGCATTCTTATACTAAATGCAAAACACAGTACTTTGCCAGACACTAGGAAGAAAACTAACTCTATTCCAGCTGAAACCAGGACACTTTCGGCTGTGGGATACTGCAGTATGTAAGTTCTTTGTTTAAAAAATATATGTATGTGTAACAGTCTCTTGATGAAAAGCCAGCACTAGATGTTCCTAAAAATCAATTGTAATTGATTGGACCAAGAAGAGGAGAAAGTGATCACAGTTTATGCTGGGTTTGGTACTTCTTAAACCTGCTAGGATGGAAGAAACAATTGGTTGAGTTGTTTAAATTGCGTGAAGGTGGCAAATCAAGGGTTTGGTTTTTGTTTGTTTTGTTTTTAGCAAGGTTATCTTGCTAGGCTGTTGGCTTAAAGGGAAGATACCAGGTTTGTTCTGAGTCACTGTTGCCTTTTCTTCTACATGGCTCTGAACCTTACGTAACTTGGAGAGCAAACAGACTTATGAATACTAGCCCTATTTAAAAGAAATTTCTGCGCTCTTTTAAAAAGGCTAGGAAGGTGTCAGTTGCTCAGCTTACAAATGTATGTAGCTAAACACAGAAAATGTGTGCTTTCTCATCATCCCTGGATGCTCTACAGAGTGATCGTTGCTTCCTAGTCCACTACCTCAGTGCAGTAAAACGTGGGTTTTTTCCTGGCCTACCTTACGTGCAGACTGCTTCCTCAAACACTAAGCAATAGCAAATGGAGAGTTGTCCAGGCGAGGGTGGGGTGGGGTGGTATCCCGCTGAGAGCTATACACCAGGGTAGAGGGAAGTAATGCTGAGCTGGTGAAATTGCAGAGGAAAATCTAACTTTGAAGTGGTGGCATGAGATGGGGGCATGCTGCTTGCACTTGGGAACAAGCTGGATCTAAAAGCCTTTCCTGGCTTGTGAGAAAAGAAGGTGCTGAAATTAAGCCCCCCTCCTCAGCAGGATGGAGCATCTGAGGCCATGGTGGAGTTGTACAGGAGCTGGGAAAGGTTCCTGTGACCCTCAGGCATCAGAAGGGGGCCAGGGCTGCCTGGTCAGAAGGATAGCAAGAAGAGTTACAGAGCTGGGTTTCTGTTGTGCAGGAGTGAGGTCTCCAAGTGAATTTAACTGCCTGTGGGTTGGCTCTGTGCATGTCTATGTTGGGGAGTAGAGATCGAACTGCATCTGTGTGTCCATGATAGCCTCTTCCTAAAGTCTGTTTCCTGCCTACATGTAAAATGTGGCCAAGAGGCACTTTGCAGACAGTGCACAGCTTCAACAGAGAGCAAGTCAGAGATACACAGCCAAAGCCTTATTTGGTATCAGCATTGCCATGGGACATGCACTGTCAACTAGAGCAGAAAGCAGAGAGAGCAAAAATGTTATGAAGCTCACATAGCTCAATTTACGTCGCATGGAAATAGGAGGGGGTAAGCCAGTCCCTTGGGTTTTGCACTCCACTTTACAGGGGAGTGGCTTCTAAACCCTAACGTTAAGGTGTAAGATGTAAGGTGGTCTGAAGTAATGGACAGCAGACATTCCTCTACAGTGCTTTCTTAGGCAGAGGCAGGTGTTTAACCATTTAAGAGCCCATAGAGGGAGCTGCTTTGCTGTTTGTGGCATGGATTTCCAGTTCTATGTGTTCATATGTGCCCTTCTGCGCTGCTCATCGTCCCAGGAATGGATTCATAGGTCAGTGGACTGGAGTGACTCGTACATCAATGCAGAAAAGATGAAGACCTTGAGTGAAGAAGAAACCAGCAGCAGTAATGAATATTAAAATTAGAAGATGTTTCTCCTATTTATGGCAGGCACTATAATCCATGGCATGGAATTGTTCAGTTCTTTTTTACAATAACATGGCATTCAGCCAAGGGAGAACATCTATTGTTCCTTAAAAGTGACCATTGTGTAGGCTCACATGCATGTTTGCAGCTTTGGACAAACTCAAGCCCAAAGTATGTATTTGTTCCTGCATCCTCCCCTTCCAGGAAAAGAAATTCATTGAACATAAATCAGAATTTCTGGCCTAATTTGATCTCCTACAGGTAGCTCCCAAAGAGGTGCTAGAGGTGGGAGCACTACACAGGATAATTTAGGCAATTCTGGTTTCTGCAGAAGTCTGAACAGGGATACAGACTGTGATTCCCAGCAGGTTTTGATGGTTTTGAAATATTTGTTGTGTCTAGAAGTGGACCATCTTCACAGACATTCCTCCACAAACTGAGACTTGTTTCTGAAATGAAACGTGCTCCCTGAGCACGGGAGCTCCTGCCCACTGAAAATTGAATTGCTGAGTTCCCATTGCCAGGAAACCCTGCTGATGCCAGACACCAGCTCTGGCTCCAGATGCCCTTGCTGTGTGGAGGGGTTTACCGGCAGAGCCTTTGAGCCAATTTATCCCCAAAGCTGGCCAGTAGAAAACTCCTGATCATTCCTACTGATGAGAAAGAAACCGATCCAAATGAAAATAATGACTGAATGTGGTGGTCTTAATGCTTTTCTTTTATTCATTACTGCTGCTTTTTTCCCATCCCCCTTTGGCTTGAGGGTTTGATGCTCAGGATCTGGCCCCTATTTCTAAAGTGTTGGTTTGGGATATTTTCTTTCTCTTCTTTCCCTGGTTTCTGCCTTGTTTTGAGGTTTTTCTCTCCCCTCTGACACAGTTGTTACTTAGCGCAAAGGAATGCATTGAGTTTTTTTCTTCAAGGTATAAATCTTTCTTAGCATACTTCAGAATATTGTTCTGTTGGCTCCTGTGCCAGCAGGCGGTTCAGCAACAGCAGCAGACCTGTCTTCATGTGAAGAAAAATGAAATATGGAGGTGCTGGGAATGCACTTTGATCTGTTGATTTATTTATTTATTGTTAGACTGCAGAGTGTTAGCTCTAATGAAAGCGTGGCCAGCCCTGAAAATTAAATTTCCCAGTGCTCAAGCCTGTCAGGTTGGGAAGCATCAGAAAATGCTCAAAAATAACTTCGGTGTTTTTGCCAGTGCATGAATAGTCATATTGTTGTTTGCCAGGAGGTGGCACTCATCATTGCCTACCTGGGTCTGCATATGCCCCGCACTGCATGTGCCCGCTGCTCATTCTGCTAAGGCGGGACATTGGTTTTCCCTTACGTCATTTGAATGTGGTACCAGCTCTAGAACAAGAGGAGCTGGTGCCCTAGGATCTTTCAGTAATGCAGATGGTGGAGAGCAGAGATATGGGTGGTCATGGACGTTGTCCCTTACAAATACACGTGTGATTGATCTCATGGGTAGGGTCAGAGTGCATCCTTCAACTGCACTGTAAGCCATAAACAACCAGTGTAGCTCATCAGTTGGGTGACACAGCTGAGTCTGTGTCAGGCAGACACACACAGGCCCCCTGGGTTGCCTGAAAATGGCATCTGTTGATGCTCACAAAATAGGAGGTGCCAAGGTTGACTGTTGCAAGTGCTTATTCCTTGGATATTTTGGGCTGGCATAAGTAGTCCTGAGGCATCCCTGCTTTGGAGCCCATCTAGCACACAGAGGTTGTGAACACTAGTGAAAACTAAGTTTGAGTTGTGAGTATTGATGAAATGAGCCTGCGGCATCTACTTGGATTCATGCTGCTATTTGGTTTCCATGCTCATTGCTGTGCTGCACTGTGGGAAACCTGCTGATGAAGAGTAAAGTCCTTCCAGCAAAACTGTTAAAACTATGCTGGAAGAACTGAAATGAAGTCTGTCAGTGTAAGCTGTGCCAGCTGGCTGCAAGTTCAGATGAGACCCTCGAGCTGATGACATACACCGTGTGGCTCCGGCCCTACAGAAAGAGAGTTCCTTTGGCTAAAGTTAGAAGGCACAGTCCTCAATCTAGGTTCAGATCCCATTCAGCATCTAAAACCTGCCATTTCTTAATAAAAGCTTCAGCTGGTGAAAGAGTCTGTGTTTGAGGTGGGGTTGGATGGAGGGAGCTCTCCTGGCAGGCAGGGTATTCCTGTTTCCAAGGCCTCTTTTACTGTGAATCTCTGTCACAGCTGTCCTCATTGGTGCTAGAGGGAAAATTGCAGTGGTCTTCCATAACATCCAGAGGGTGACTGCTTTGCTGATCCCTGTCATCAGGGTATACCTATGGCCTATACTGATGCACTGGTGCAGGAATGGGGGTTTACTGGCAAGGGGTTGTGGCAGGTGAAAGTTTTGCTCCATCTTGGTGGCTAGAGATCAGTTCAGACACAGATGTCTGGTGACGTTTCTCAAGCATGGAGTTACATTCTTCTGCCAAGGGGAATATAATTTGTATAAACTCGTGTACTTGTATAAACTTAGAGCTGACTGCGGTGAGGGTGGGGGATACCCCTCCCCAGGTATTTGTCTTGCAGTGTTAGAGATCAGCCTGTTTTTAGCAAATCACAATACTACATTTTGTTTTGAGATGTATTTTTAGGAACAACGTTATTCAGCTTTCTGGCTGAATGACAGAAGCTTTTCTTTGTGACTTTTTTCCTCCTACTTGTTGTCTTTGGGAAACAAAAATAGAAAGAACAACAAGAATTTTGTGAAAAGGCCTGGACGAAACACATTTTTAACAGGAAAAGGGTCTTCTAAACTGTTGTAAACCCTTCTGTACCTAGTTATTATAAGAGCCAGCAAAGTTATTTTTCTCCCCTGAAATCATGAAATCATATTGTGCTACTCGGAACTAGAGAAAGAAGAAAACACAAGCAGGGAATGGGAGGGGGGAATTGCTTGGGGATGTTGAGGGAAAAGCAGGTTGGAGATGATTTGTAGGGAACAGTGATGAAGATTTTAGAAAGAAGACACTTTGGGCTGTCACATTGTTTTGGAGTGGGAGCCTGACAGAGAACCCCTCAGGTTACTGTGGAAAATGTGGAATGAGAAGGTATTGCTGGGCTTGGACTCTATGGTTATGTGTGTGAAGCACCTGGAGAAACTGTTCAATCTGTTACCTGCCTAGAAAGAGATGTTCTCCTTCCCCAGTGCCACCTGCCTTACCTTCCAGGTACCTCTGTGCTCAGCATGCAATGTGGACACCAGCATGTGGACTGTTTTCCTGGGGGAGAAATGTGCTAAAAATGGAGACAGCTTGCCAGGCTGCTTTTTTCATTTGAGTGCTGGACTTGTTTATTAAAACATAGTTGTCCTTCCCCTTTGCCCCAACAGACAAATACTGTCCAGTTGCATGTGCTGGGAGGTGGTGAGGTTAAACATTTGGGGTGGTTGGCGCAAGTAACTAGCCCAGGGTAGAAGCAAACTGTCTCACATTGGCTCCGTCCACCTCAGTAAGAGCTGCTCTGTTCTTTCTATTAAGAGCGATTAATGCATCTTCTTAAAGAAAAGCTGGCACGCTGTTGCACTGAGTGTTAAGAGTTTGCACCTGGCTATACATTGCAGAACTCCCTGCCAAGAGAAATACTAGTTTCCAAGTTTGTTGGCCTGCTGTTTGGAGATTTTAATGGTTTTGTTTGTTTTTGTTTTCTTTTTTGGAAATCCTCCCACATTAAATTAAAAAGGAGAACTTGGTAAAGGAAATCAGAAGGGATGCTTTGAGATGCTTCATTTGCCAGCAGTCTCTGAACTTGTGACCCTTTAAAATAAAGTACTTGGGCTTTCCTGTGGGATGGCTCCCTTGGGGTGGAAGCAAGCATCTTTCAGGCTTGTTTGCCTTTAGGAAGGAGTCTTTGACAGCACAGGAGAAGTTGTAGTGCAGCATTCTCAGCCAGGACTTCCAGTGAGGAAAGTTGTTCAGCTGGGGACTGTGATAAATCATGGTTCCCCTGGAGCATGCTGGGACTGCAGAGAGCTGGAAATAAATGCTAGGAAAATTCAGCTTTTGTAGCGAGCCATCTTTCAGGATGATGTATGGCTTTGTAACAGAAAGAGATTCCTTTGCTAGGGCTAGGAGAAAGCTGCTGCCTTCCATTGGGAAGGAAAATGTAAGAAGTTTGTTGATGTAAACCCATGCTGCAGGCTTTCCCTGAAAGCTGTGCTTTGGCATGGGCTACCTTAGTCTGAGAAACAATCTGTGTGGTACTAATGGAAAAGTGTCGCTGATAGCCCAAGGTGGTGGTAATTAGTTTTTGGAGTGAAATGAGACGGTAGGTTTGGCAGGAGGGTAGGGATTGTACATTTAGTTGGCCAGTATAGTAGTGACTTACCAAATGTGGCTGTGGAGGGAATCAGATGGCATGGGATGCTGTTCGCACCCCTGCCCCTTGGCTGCTACATTGTCCTGAGCAAATAATTTCTCTGGATGGAAAAAATGTCTTGTCTTGAAATTGCAGTCACAGGAGCCTATGTCTCCGCTTTTATCCCTGGACATTCCAAATCATCTTGGGATGTTTTGGCCATGTTGATAGACTTGTTAGCTGGTGGGGATCTGACAGTATTTTAGATTCTCCTCTCTTCTGTGTGAGGGCTTGGTTTGAATTGCTGAGAAGTAGGGGATAGCCTGAGTTCTGGGTTTGTGTAGCAAACAGAAGCTCTTTCCTAGCTATAATTGATGTCAGTCTGTGGATAGCTTTGTCTGAACTGTGTTGTCTTCTGGAGCTATTGCCATACTTCTCTACTCAGGGTTTTGGTAGCGCTGTTAAGGAGACTCAGTCACAAAGCCAGAGTCAGCCTCCTTCGAGGCTTTCTCCCATCCCTCTGCAGTGGTCAGTTAACCAGAAGGAGACAGCTTTGCCCCAGTGAAAGGGGGAAACAGCTGAGTCCTGCTCTGCTCATGCCAGGGCTCTGCTGCTTGTAGCAGCTCTTGGCTGGGCAGTGTATGGCGGCTGGGATGTACCCAGTAGCAGGCAAAGACTTCTTGCTTTTCCCATGTCCCAGACATTGGCAAATGCTATTTTGCTAACTGAGGTGCTGAGATGCAGAATTGAGGAAACAAGTGCTGCAACAGAAGCAGTGCCATGTTGTAACAGAAAAAAATCTGAATTAACTTTTAGCATTCAGTTGGTACAGATCTGATTGCAGGCTTCTGATAGTCAGGCAAAGGTCCATATTTCACTTGGTCTTGGCAGTAAAAGTGAGATGATCAGTAAGCCCCATTGGTTTCTCAGGCCAAACATACTTTGATCAGTGGTGCTGATCAAAGTATGTTCTGTAGAAATGGGATGTTTCCACTCCCTAACCTCCCCAAGCAATGTAAATGTTGTTGACTTAACAAGAGAAGAAGAAAAGGATTCCATCTAATCTGGTCAGTGTTGCAGATAGTGAATCAGTGTTGCTCCTTGTATGACTGAGTTCTCTTGAACTGTATCACTGACTAATTTGCTCTGTTTCTTCTTATTTTTCATCAGCCTAAGCAGGCTTCTTGTGTGAGTTTCAACAGCTCTGTTTGTAACCTGTTTGCTATCTCTGAAAGATCTGTTCTTCTTGGTCAACTGCCTCACTGCCTGTGTTTATTCTGTTCAAATTCCCCAAATGGTAACTATATACTGAGCAGTGTCAACTTGGTCAGGATACTTCAGGGGTATAATTTTGTCCACTTGGAGGATTTCCAGTCTGTTTCTCTGAGCTGTGAATGTCGAGTTATCAGTTTGTTTACCTTGTTGTCATGGCTTCAGCCTGAAACTCAAACATTTTTACAAAATTAAAAACTGCAAACTTAAATCTGGGTAACTGATCCACAACGGGACAAATAACTCATGTTCCACCATCAAAGTGGAAATGGTAGGCTGGCTCTCAGCTTGGATTTAGACCAGTGCAGTGTGTGTAAGTGCTAACCGCTTGTATGAGGCCGTGCAGGCTGACAACTGTAGCCTTTAGATGCAGGCTGCTGAGCTTGAGTGCTTCACCACTGTCCTCCTGTCTTGTGCAAATTATCAGCCTGAGGATGGTGCTGATGCAACATCTCAGTCAGGATCTGTGCCACAACTTAGCTAGCTCCTTCACACCAGGAGCTAGCTAGGGAAATGCCACTGACTGTACCTCTTGTAGGCTTGAATGAAGAGTGAACACCACCACCACCTCAGTGCCTGGTTGAGAGCCATGAGAATCCCAACTAATCATCTTCTTCTGGGGAATCTGCACAGTGGCTAAATTTAAATGCTGTCACCTGGTCTCCACTGATGTCCACTCTGTCTGTACTTTTAAACAGCTCCTGTATATTACCTTTTCCTGGTCCAAGGAGTAATTGCCTTTTTGGTATGATACAGGCCACACAGGAATTGTACTTTCCTTCCAAAATAAAAACTAAACTAATTGCAGTTTGTTTCTCTCCAGCTGCGTTTTGGGGAGATATCGCTTTAGATGAAGATGATCTGAAGCTGTTTCAAATAGACAGAACCGTTGACTTAACAAAGCACTCAGACGGCAACGCAAGACACACTTCAGGTAAGGGCAGCCCTAGGATGGTGCCTTCTTTCCCCTGGTTTTGTCCTTAGAGAGGAAGGACTTCTCCCTCACTTGTGATACTTGTTCCCACAGCCAGGGCAGTGCATGCAGAGCTTAGTTATGTGACTGGGCGTGGCATCCAAGTATGACCTTTGTTAAATAAAATCCAAGTCATAGTTTGATGTATCTAAATCCTATCTTGTTTGAGGGAGGAGATTTTCAAATTTTCAGCACAGGTCTTTTCCTGTGAGGAACTTCCTTTCTGCGAACTTGGAAGGAAATGTGTTTGCAGTTGGGCCACTCAGTTTGGAATTAGTTTTGACTCTTACTGTCCTCCTCCCTTTCTTGCCATGTATGATCTTAATGGAATAATGCCTTTTTTTCAGCTGTCTATCTAGATAAAACCCACTGCAGTCTTGTATACAGACTACCCTTGAAGTGATGTTATAATTGAAATAGGCTAACAGTTGCTTTTATTTCCTATAAAGCCAATAGATGTGGCTCTTATGTCTATTCAGTCTTGTGCAGGACCAGAGCTGTTTCTTGACTCAGGAGTTCTGCCTGGACTCCACCTCTAACAGCCTGAAATGCTTTTCAGTGTGTTTGGACGGTTTAGAGGGCTCACTGCAGTATTGTTGCCTCTACTTCACTTTATGCTGCAAAAGAGAAATTGTTGGAAGTCTGAGCTCTGAGAGATACCAGAGGGACTGGAGACAGAGCAGGTCAGGACAAAATTATTTTCTCTCTCTGCCGTTACACTCTTAGGTTAGCAATTAGGGTGAAAGTTTTGACAGAAGCAGAAATCACTGAAATCATATTCGCCTGCCCCTCGAGCATCTCAGCAAATTATACAATAAATATTGTATAATTTGTAAGGACTGGTGGCTGCATCTGTATTCTTGTGACTGCCTAACTTTGGTTTCAGATCATCTAAGCACTATGTAGGTCCTGTTCTGAGGATCGGTGCTACAGCTTTCTGTTGGGATGAGAGTGAAAGATGACATGTCCAACACAGAGGCATGCTTTTGATGTTGATGTAACTGATTAAACTCATGCTGATGCTGAAATTCTGGGCAGAGGAGGGGTATTCAGTTCTTCAGATTACGGATTGCTCCCCGGAAATTCTGTTATCCCATTGTCGTGTCACTTAACCCACTTATATCATGTTTTGGGCTGCGGCACATTCTCAGGTCATAGCTAATTAAGAGTAGGTTGCCTTCAGAGCAAAAGGTAAATCAGAAAATGAGGGCTAAGAATGTGGGTCAGGCAGCATTAATCTCTTCCATATTAGTTGACAGTTCCTGAAGTTAGATGAGGAGACTACTGGGGAAGCAAAGCCAGACAGTGTTTGACTGTATTGTTTTGCTCTGATAGATTTTTCGGTTGCCATATCTAACACGTTTCTTTCAGTTGGCTCTGGTGCCAGACCACCATCTGGCAAATGGACTGAGTTTTGTAGCCCACATCTATATCATATAATGCAAGCACTGGTCTCTTAGATCCATGGCTCATGCTGTGCGGTTAGACTACTCTCTTCCTGGCATCTTTTACTGAGGCAAAGCTGGAACGTCATAAGATGCTTTGCATCAGGTGAATGGTGGTGTCACGTCACTCACTTGGCCCTGTCCTCATCTCTGGCTTTATTTGTCCTCCTGGTTTTCAGCCGCTGGAACCACAAGCTGACAAGTGGGCAGCCTCCGTGAATGCCATGCTTTCTGTGGAGCATGCACAGTGTTCACCTGCCCTGAGAGGGGGCTCTCTGCAGGAGCAGGGAGGGTTTATTCTTCTCTTGCAGGGCTTGCTTAACACTCACGTGAATTGTAAAAAGGTGGTCTACTTCAGCATGGTAGAGATTGGGACCCATTCTTCCCTGGGAGAAAGTTCTGCTCTCTGCTTTTTTTTATTTCCAGTGGGAAGAATGCAACCTCTGTACAGAAAGAGCCTGAAACCTTTTATGAATGGGACGCCTTGAATTATAACATTTCAGAGTTTTCTAAAGCTGTTAACTGGATTATTTGTATAGTGGAGGAAGTACTTAATATGTATATACAGACATACAGGCTCTTCGTATCTGGGAGCTGCAGTTTGGAGCATGCTATTAGGCTAGGCATTCTTCTTCTCCTGTGTTGTTTCCTTGTCCCCGGAAAATGCTGTTTGGGTGGAGGGAGGGGTGAAAATTGTGCCATTTTGCATTGTTGGGCTGTTTATAGACATATACCCTATTAGCTTGTGTGGAGCATCTGCAGCTGGCAGACTCTGGAGGAAGAATGAGATTCCTATGTGCTTATGGGTGACAGAGGACATGGTTCTTTACTGGATCCAACTGAAGATGATACGCTTTAGTAAAAGCTCTACCTTGGCTGGTGAGGGCTGAGACTATCAGATGTTTTAAGCTTTCCCCTTCTTTACCTGCTTCTAGGCTTTGTCTAGAAAGATGGCTATGCCCATCTCTAGGCCCTTGAGAGAGAGGCAGGGAATGTGATCTGAGGACAGTCTGGATTCTGCCACAGATTTCTATGCTGTGTTTAGTTTCACAGCATGAATGTGCTCTAGGCTTGTTTTCTGCATTAATTTCCTGCTTGCAGAAATGCCATAGTTGCTATTCAGACCCTCAAAAATCTGTAAGCCTGCTTGAGAGTGGGATGCCTCATAGTTTAGTTTTTCCAAGCATCTTCTCAGCAGATTTTGGAGCTACTGTTTTTTTCCTTATATCTGGGGCCTAAAGGAATGGAGCAAATAGCATTTACAACCAGTAAGGGATGATTGTTAAAATAAAAGCATTTAAAGTATTGAAATTAGCTACCTCCCTGTCTCTGCTTCTGTGGGATCAAGTTTGGATGTCATGTTTACTATGGAAATCTGTTGTTCTCATGCAGTGGTGTTGAAGTGGATACACTTAGGATTTGGCCCTGTAGAGATATGGCAATTGTTCAGACATAATGAGAAGAACCTGGTACCTGGAGATCTGCCAGTGAGCACTATCCTCAGCAAGCCCAAGCTTTACCAATGCCTAATTACTTTGATGAAAGATTTTTTTCAAAGAACTCACAGTTTTGAAAAGTTTCCCATAGATTTTTTCTGTAAGTTCCGTGAAAATATTTGCTTTTACAATGCAATTTTAGCATAGAAGAAACCTGAGTCAAAGCTTTAAGGATTTCTCTGCTGCTTAGAGCCCACGGATGGCTTCAAAATAGGAAACAAGATCCACAGGCTGTGAAACTGCACAGTGTCACTTCTGTTTTGTACCCAATTGAGTCCACTGGTGCAAGGTGATTTGCTTTATTGCTTTATCTACAGAAGCATTAGCTGTAGAGGAAGAAGACCTTTTCTTTTCTTGCTATGCCTGTGGAAAGAATGTGCCTATTTAATTCAAATGGGTTTAATTTAAATCTTTTCAGGCAGCTTAGGGATTAAGAGGACTTTTCTGATATATTACCCCTTTTCCTGATTTTTGTATCATGGAGGCAGTTTCTAGTCCTGAAAGGCACTTCTGTGAGTGAGAAAGACAAGTTTGTCTTTTCTGGGTTTGGCACCAGCAGACCAAAAGGCACATGGGAGTCTGGCTGCCCTCAGCAGTGCCATGCTGTGCTGGGCTTGCTGCTGAGGCACTGACTCTGCATCCCAGTGCCGCCAAGAATGCTTTTCAAGAACAGTCAAAACAGGTCCTCTTTGCCTCTGATTCTGAGAGTTTTTTTCTGGCTTATGGCTTGAGGGCCTTCATGAGGCTTTCACACTACCACAAATGAGTGGCAGGGAGGATTTACAGAGCATCTTTGCTAGCTAAAGTAATACTTCACATAACAGTGCAGCTGGGATGGGAGTATATTTGATCCCAGGATTTCCAGTGAAATCAGAGGGGAAACAGCGGCTGCTGTGAATGGCTGAAGGCTCTGACAGCAAATTTGTGTATGTTATTCTCTGGCAAACAAGCTAGGCAGGAGTTCTGCATTAAACCTTCTCTTAATAAGAGCAGGGAGTAGGTTTGTTGGCACACAGTAGCTCCGCTGGTTTTGAGCATGCTGTGAAAATGCAGGCAGCCAGATGCTTCACCAGATCTGCATGAGGCCCACATCTGCAGCAGGCTGCTTTGCTTTATCTTGCTTTGGAATGCCCCTGGTCGCTTTTCCTGTTTCAGGACTGGCTCATAACTTTTTTTTTTGTAGCAATCCAGAAATCACAGGTTTCAGTCCAGTGTGCAGAAACTGCTTTGGAGCATGGAAGCAAACCTTGAAGGAATCTGAAAGGGAGCAGAAGAATGTGCGCTCCTGTGTAAGAGCACACATGAAAGACTGTGTGGTGTAGGCGGGATCACTGCAGTGCTTTTCAAGTTACATAGCAACTTTTAATTCACCTGAGGTGGGCTGTCAGACCCAAAACATATTTCTCTGCTCTCTGGTTGATTCCTATGTGAGCTGGAGTTGCTTGTAGGACAGATTGATGGGGTGCAGCTCTCCTGCTAAGAGTTGTGCTGTTTAGCCTCGGGGTGGAGAATAAGACATCTCCCTAAGGTGCTGGAATAAGAAATCTCCCTAAGGTGCTGGAAGCAGTCTCAAGCGGGGCTTCTGCTGCTTCACTTTGTGAGAGGTTGCTCAGTCTAGGGGCTGTGGCTACTAATAGTGCTGCACATTACTTCCTTTTTGATGCTACTGATTTGTTTCTAGTGAAATTTAAGTTAGTGCAAAATGCACCTCTAGAAGAATGAAAAATCCAGGGATTTTAGACCATGACTATCTGAAATACTGGAGAAGATGTGATTTATGGATTTGAAGGAGAGACTGTTAAATTTCAGCTGACTTGGCACGTGCATGCCAAGCTCAGAGCTGTTTTTTCCCTCTAACTCACGTTTGGTGCTTGCTGTAGTGGCACTTGGCTAAGGGTAGAAGGGATGGACTTCAGAACTAGTGGATTCAGGGCTGCCTAGGGCCTAACCTTCCATTAATTTAGACTTAGAGCAAATCTATGGGTTGTGCTAACTTAATGTGAGTTGTATTGGTTGTAAGTGGCCAGGAACAATGCAAATAACTATGTACATGCTGTAACATAACCCACATCTGTGAACTCTCTACAGGGGTCTGTGCTTCCACTGGGAAATCTTTAGTGAAGGTTGCTTCCTCTTATGTGGGTAGAGGAATATCTCTGTTCCAAGAGACCTGTCTGAGGGCTCTGTCCATCTGTTTGCATACCTTCTTTCAGTTTTCCACAGCATGTGATGTGCACTCCAGGGATGTCTCTTTTCAGTCCATGCAGCCGCTTAACAGGAAGAGGAGCCTCAGCCCCCTCTGTGGAAAGGTAGGTGCCAAGTGCCTGATGCTTGGCCTGATGCTGAGGTTTGTTTAGCTGTGCCAAATGATTTTTCTGTGACTAGCCCCAATGTTTACCTTTTGAATCCATTCAGTCAGGACTTTTCCCAGAGCAGACAGCCATGAAATGAATTTCCTACAGTTCTGTAGTTTGCTAAGGCAAGGCAGGAGCTCCCCTTTGGAAGAACTGGGTAAGTCCTCTATGGCTGAGGATGCTCTTATTCACACTGTTTTTCTGAGTTATCCCCTTTCCCAGTTCCACATTTCTGTGCAGTAAGACGGTGATCCTCTCTTTGCAGAAAAGCAAATACTGTGTTTTTTCCATTCTAGCCTAGTCTTGCAACCCTATTGCAACCTTCTCAGACCTGCCTTTCTCCAGCATAAAGATAATTGTCTACAAAGCCCATGACCCTTGACTATTGCTGATCAATCTTCTAATTCCCATTGCGAGCAAATGCTAATCTTTAGGGTTGATATTTTCTTTTTTTATTCCCGAGTGCCAATTTGAAGTCCATTTTGGAAAATGTTGAGATGGATTTTTCTCTCTTATTGCTGACTTTAGCAATGCCATTTTACTAGTTACAGGAACAGAATCTGCCAGTCTGGTGCCTGACAGTAGGAGAGGAGAGAAGGTGATCAAGTAAATGTGCCAAAGCATGGGATGTCTATATGTGCAAAGAGGACAGATCTCCCTTGCGGTGTTCAAGAAGTGGTCCTGCGTCAGGACAGCATGGCTGTCAGGAGCGGGGAAGTTGATTTGTTAGGCACGTCTGCTTGTTCTAAGCTTGCTACTGGATTGATCTGTCAGTGGACAGTGCCTGTGGGGCGATTGCAAGGCACATATGCTGGTCCATCCACTGAGCTGCAGCTCAGTTCACAGGCACAGACTCTGCTCTCGAGGGCTTTGCATCTCACACTTCCAAAAGCACAGCACAGGCCAGCTTTGTGTTTTTGGCGGGGCTCTTTTGCCCTTTCCACATTGCTTGCTTCCAATAAGGAAGAATTCCACCAGCTGTTCAGTGTGGGGGCACAAGAGAAATGCAGAGCAGCAGCTTATTTCTTTGCTCCTGCCCTTGTATGTGCAAGGGATTCATCCAATTTCCTCTGTGTTGCATGTTCAGCTCTTCTACTTTAGAGATTCCTGCTCATCCTTGGGTTGTCCAAGAGCCCCTTCCCCCTTGTCCAGAGGGTTGCATTCTCCTCCATCAGGAGGCATTTTCACTTTGCCCACTGCCCAGAGAGGGTTTGGTGTGTTAGGTAAATTTTGCCTTCCTGTGTTCACCAAAGGGAGTTTCTTCTTTTCCTTACATGCCCCCTCAGACTTCTCCCTTAGGAAATACTCATGGAGAGGTGTGTCATGTGCTGACAAGTGCTGTCTTACTGTTACATCTGCTTCCCAGTGTTGTTTTTGTTCCTACTTTCGCTGAGTTTTGTACAGTCCCTATCTGACCTTGAAGTATGATGCAGGAGAGGGTGGTCCTTGAGTGCTAGATAATGTTGAGTTAACATCAGATGTTAATGGAGGGCTGTCCACTGCCTCCGTAGGCAGTAAGGTACTGCTTGTGATATGCCTGAGTAGCAACAAGAGGTTCTACGGATTTTGCTCCACCTGTTCCACCAAGAGGTATGCAGCCTCCCATTTTCTTTGGATGGGGGTCCTTCCAGTACAATATATTGCTTAAAAACCATTTGAGACCAGTGGGGCTTACAGTGTTCCTTCACATACTGGGCTGCGGTGTTCCAAACTTGGCTTGTGACAAGCAGAAAAATGCTTCACTCATCACAAGTAAATTCTATCTCTTTTTTCACCTTTGCTTGTCATAAATGTTGTGCAGGGCAGGGTGAAGAGAGTCCCAACCAATAGGTGAAGATACCACCTGGCCCTTGTCAGAGCACAGCCTGGATGACACAGCCCTGCATTCCCTGTGGAGTAGGATGTACTTTTTCCTCTTGTCCAGGTTCCCGGTGGCAGCTGGTCACATGCACCACGAAGCGTGTTTTGTAAATGCACTGTTCCCTGAAATCAAGTTTTCTGGATGGTGGCTTCCCACCTGTCAAAATAAGTGGTTTTATTTCTGCTGTGCAGAAACGTTGTGCAGTCCACATTCAGCCTTACATAGCTTTTCTTTTAGTGATTTTATGAGCTCTGCAATATTGCTCAAATTAATCCACACAAGCAGTAAAGCTTTCTCCATTGTAAGGAAAATCCCCAGCTATTTCAAACTCTGCCACTTTTTCATTCTGAGTGGAAACTTTGGTTGTGTTTATCCTGTGAGTCCAATTCATATGCTTCCTTCAGAAATCAGCCAGGAAGGCAGAAACACTGTATCACTCTTGTCAAATGCTGCACATCAGAAATTAATCTGCTTGGATTTTGTTAATGAGCAATTAACTTTCTTTAAGTACCCAAAGAGACATCTGCAGAAATTATGTATGAGGCCATGTTTGAAGCTGCTTCGAAACAGTCTGTTTCTATAGCTCCTTCCTATTCAACATGATGCCATCAGCTTTGGGCATAGCTGCGGCTTTGGGCACAGTGTTGCTGCATGGACAATGCTGAATCTCTGCTGCTCCTTGCTTGACTTTGCCTGACTGGCTGCCAATGTACCTTCCCTATCCCCTAAGTTCTTTTTAGGACACATCTCAAGCACATGGAAGTTGGAGGTAGATGGCAATATTAACCCTTTAAGGAGCTGCGATAGTCACCATATAGAGCATTTGTAACGCCTGATTTGTGTTCATGACTGTCTTGCTCTTGATCACTCTTAACTAAATTTTCTTTAGCTCTTGTCTACAGCTGGTGTAACACACTGGGAGGCTGTTCCTTTTACTGATGCCAGAAGAGTCTGAATAGTCTTTTGTGTTTAAGTGGAGGTTATTAAATAGCTTTATATTAATTAGCTGTGATGCAGGGAACACATGGGCAAATGTACTCAACAAGATCAGTTTATCCATATGGAAATTACATTGGATGTTAAATCCATTACCCTAATGGTAAACTTTGACAGTGCTTAGCCAATAACTGCAGAATTGCCTAAATCATGCATTTGTTTCAGAGCTGGGAAAAAACCTGATTTATTGGAATACTTGCTCAAATGAAGAACTGAATTTGCCTGAAATGTGTAGCCTGCCTTGTGTTTTAGCAAATGAATTTGAAGGCAGAAATGGTAGGGTCTAACAAGCTCTGACAGAAGTCATGGCAGGATGGTCACTCTGCAGGGATGGCTTGGATGCCTTGACCCTCTGGCTCTCTCCTTTCAAGCAGGGATGTTGCTATGCCCACAAAATAGAAGTTGCTTACCCTGTTCAGTGAAATAGCTGGCAGGTCCAAGAAACAATCCGTAGACAAAATGGCTTGATGGATAATAGCAAACAACAAATAAATTAGAAGTTGTAAACTGCTCGTGTTTGATTGTGAACAGAAAGGGGTTACATTTGTGGAATAAATGTGTTCACTTTGAGCTACTTGTTTAGGCCTAATTTGGAAAGAAGGCTGGTGCTTGTAGCTGCAGTGGACAAAAACCCCTTCGCTGCGGCTCCCCTTTTCAAATGGCAAGGACAAAGTATTTATTCAGCTGTCAAGTGGGGAAAGAAAGCAAATTAGTTTTAGGCTGAATTGCTGGACTGTGTTTACCGCTGTAGTTTTGAGGCCAGATGGTGACTTGGACAGCCCTGGGGAATGGGTAACAAGTTTCTGTGGGGCAAAGATCAGAAGCAGAAGGAAATATTCAGATTATCTTGCTGTTCCACTTCCTAGAGAGGAGAAGATAGTGTGCAATGTGTGCAAAAATAGGCTGTGCTGGGGAGAGGATTAGCCACTCTTTTTTTACAGTTGATGGTGTTGCTGAATGCTGGCATTAGTGGCAGAGAGTGGGTTGGGTTTGAGACCTGACTCCCCCACCAAACTGCAGCTGTCCCTGGGATGGATGGGGCAGCTTCTCTGCCAGCAGCTCTCAGTGGGCAGCTCGCTGCAGCAAGGAAAGCTCCTCTGCCACTATTCCCCACCGCTCCCCCATGGCTTCTTTAATGACTGCATATGATTTGAGCATCTGTTTCAACAAAGAGCCGGGACCTTAGTGCTGGATGTGGCCTAAGACCTCCCAGCAGTGGCCATGTTTGGCTTGTGCTCCCAAAGCTTTCCAAGCCCCACTTGTCCTTCTGCCTCAGTGCTGGCTCATGCCTCAGTTTCTCTGCTGTTGGCAGTCCATTTGGAGTGTCCTTTAAGTGAGCTGTGGTGGAGCTGGTAGGTAACCAAGCAGATGGGGTGTCTCGGCTATATCTTCTTAGGTTGCTCAACTGTCTGTTAAAGGTGGTACAGGCTCCTGGGGGCTAAGGCAGCACCAGAAACTCTCCAAGAAGCTCCAGGATTGTAAGGGTCTGAATATCCAGGCAGAAAGCAAGCTGGAAGAAAGGTCTCTGTGCTGCACCACATACTCTCTATGGAAGGAGTTTTAATTGCATTCAAGCATAATTTAGCTTCCAGTGTAGTGTGTTTCATTTTGAGTTAATTTTTATCCAGTATAAACAAGGTAGGGGAAGACAAAAGGATTAGGAAGGCTGAGTGGGAAGAGTGGTCTGGCCAAGCTGTGGAGAGCCCTGGGATCTGACTGGGAGCCCACAGCTGGAATGGGGCATGGGGATGCTGCAAGGCAATGCAGGGAGCCTGGCATGGCTGTGCCCAAAGGGGCCCAGAGTAGGCTGAAGCTGAAGCAATTAGACTGTGTAGGTCAGAGGGAAAGGGGTGTTAGCAGAGGGGGACCAGGAGGGTTTATACTGCCTGTTAGAAGAGTAATTGGTGAACCCAAGCCAACTCTTACAGATTCCTTCTCACCTGCAACTTCATTTGTTTGCCTTCCCTTTGAAAGGAGAGACAGGGAAGGAGGTGGATTATTGTGAATCGAGAGGAGTATGGTGGAGAGGCAGACACCTGTTAGAAATAGATTTTGATCTCAGGTTGACAAGAAATCAAGTGCAATAGGCTGTGTGGGGGTACTTGTTATCACGACAACATTACTGCTTTTATGTGCTGCTGCACACTGTGTGTGGGGACCTGGCCATACAGCAGAGACAAAGTACCTGTGTACTCACTTCAGCTTTTCATTTTCACTTGCCACAGTAAAAGCACTGTAAGACAGGGCCTTGCAGGACTCCTTCTTACTGGAAGAAATCAGTGACATGACACAGGTTGTAGGTAACCTTTTTTACTTGCTTTTCTCTCTCATCTGTCTTTCCACCCCAGTGGACAGAGGTGGTTGTTACAGCCTGTGGGAAAAGGCCTCTTCCAGTGTTCTCAGTCCTCCCTTGTCTTCAGATAGCATTGCTACCTTAAACATTGACTCTCAGTTGAAAGGTTGGTGGAGAGCTTGGGTCAGGTTGTCTCATTTCTTGCAATGCCTTCTTTCAAAAGGATGCATAGCAGAATAAAAGTGATGCTGCCACTTACAGAACGGCAGGGACTGCCCTGGGAAAACACAGGGTGTTGAGGTATGCCTACACTATGCTTCTGCTCTGCCTGCTGTGCCATGCCAAACATGGCTGGCCAGCAAAAGGGCTTGGTGCATTAAATGCTTTGCAGCTGATGTTTGTGGCAGCCTTGTGTTTGTTTAGCTGTGTTCGCCTTCCTCCTCTCATGAACTTCCCTGGGAGGCCAGTGTCCTCGCTGTGCACAAGCATTTGCAGAGCTGATGTGGAGATGACACATCTGCTTGTCAAGCCTTTGGACCCTGGGACTCTCCTGAGTTATTGCAGCTAGTCAGCTTACTCTGAATATGAAAAACAGATTCCTGCAGGGAATTTGGGGTTCAGAATTCTTCTCCTCTTTAATTTATTTTTCTTTAAGTAAATTGAGGGAACTTCAGCTATTCCACTGACAGGAAATGCTGAAGGATCTATCTCAAATCATTTGCTCAGATCTCCAGGGCCCAGGGCTTTATGAAAGGTTCTCGCTATAGACTCTCCACCAGCTCTGGGAAACATCTGTTCCATATTCTGAATGCGTTTTCCCAGCAGAGCTTGCTTTTAATAAAATCATCGCTTTCTCTGTGGTTAGAAAATCCAGTGCAATAGTTTTTTCTATGCTAAAAACTTCTTGACCACTGGTTAATGAGGAAGTTAAAAAGCAGTATGTAACATCACGTTTGACTTACCCTGTTCTTCCAGAAGCTTATCTGCTGGTCAAGATATGACAGAGTTCAGCAGAACTGAAGCTCTGAACAGTGACAGTTCAGTTGTCAGACAGTGGACAGTTAAATGTGACCTTCGTTTCTTGGTTTTGTTGATGCTTCATTGTAGCCTCTGTTTGAAATCCAGTGTTTAAGCTGTAGCATGTGACTAGCTTATATATTGAATGAGACTATGAAAGTGAGGTGTTTTGAGGCATAGGCAGGGGAGACGAAATTGTTAATTTTTAAAATGTATTTTTTGATGCTTTTTTCCCTGGGTTGTGTCACAGCTCTGAAATGGCCTTTCCTCCACCATAAAATGCACTAGAAAAAGTCTTGCAGTTATTTGATCCACCTGAGACCAGATAATGTGTACAGTCACAGTAGCTCTGCTAAATACAAAAATAAGAGACCCCAGCAAAGTCCTTAGTGCTCCTTTGTCCTCAATAGAGGTGATGAACTTAGTGGTGATAGCTACCTTCTGTGTCCAGCTATGGAGCTCTTTCCCTGTGTGGACAACCAGGGAAGGAAGAGGAGATCCAGTGAACATGGAGAGAGCCTTCATTCGTATGGAGAGGAAAAATTATCCTGGCTTGGAACTGCTCTGAAAGTGGGATGTTTTGATTTTAATGGGACTCTATGATTTTGGAAAAAAAGGAAGAATATAGCACAGAAATAAATGCCTTCAACCCTAAGCTGCATCTTGCAGAAGACGAATTTTCAGGTCTAATATATTACTACTTCTTCTAGTCCCACTCTGTCTTGTGGGAAGTATTGGTACTGAATGGAGTCTGCTCCCTGCTCTTTCACTAGGTTATGCAGCTTTTGTTCTGTGCTAGTGGTACAAGGGAGCTGCAAACAGTACAGTTTTGATGGCATGCTTTGTGTGCACTCTCTCTTCATAAATTGTCTTTTGGTTTGGTTCCAGCTGAACAACTTTGACTTCTTTTGACAAAATTAGATTTTTGTTTTCCTCTTCTGGAAGAGCAGGAGAAACTGCTTTCTTCCCAACAATGCTGCAGCCTGCTGCTTTCTGCTTCACTGGACTCTTACTTACCACCTCAGGCTGCCCCTCTAGTTCCTGCAAACAATTTAGGCACCTGTTCTTCAGCCAGGGTTACAAGTGTGGTGGATTTATATCAGATTTATGGTGCATTTAAGCTACTGGACATTTATTTCAGTGAGCCAAGCTCCCTTGGCAGTGCTAGTCTGTGGGAAACAGAAAAATAAGTTGCTGTACAAGTGTGCTGTAGGTAGAAGATGAAATATTCCCAGCCTGGGCAGAGAACCTCTTGTGTATTCCCTGCCAGGTCATGCACAGAAACTAAGTTATCTAGTTAGGGAGTCCAGAAGTGTCCTGCTGGGGTTGTAGCTGTAAAGCAGGAAAAATCGTTAGGGAGGACTGAATCACAAAAATGTGGGAGTTAAAAGAGCTTAAGATTTCTAGTGCAGCTCTCTGCATGGAGGCATGATCTAACAAAGTCTGTATCATGCCTGGTTGTGGGAGAAGCAGACAAAGCTTGAACAGCCAGGCTGGAGAAAGATGATGGCTGGTCTGGCACACCAGCAGGTGGGAAGTACTGAGGATGAAAGTGATCTTGGAGGTCTTATTAAGTGCTGGATATATATTAAAACCCAGAAAAGTCAACTCTGTTTTGCTTATCTCATTAGGGGTTACTGTAAGCAGTAGACCAAGCCTGACTTTTTATTATCCTGTTGGTTTTCCGTGGAGCATTGTGTCAAACTGAAAATCTCCATTCTCTTCAGTGTTTCTAATGATAATAGCCTGAAACACATATACGAGCATCTCATGCTCTGAAGCAGTAATGCTGCTCTTGGATGTGGCAGAATAGTCCAACAGAGAGGTACAACTTCAGGAACATGTTAAGAGGGCAACAGGAGCCACACATTGCCTGAAACCTTTGTGTAACTGCTTCCAGATGCAAAGTGTATTTCCTGGATTCCTTATTTATTGGTTATGGCACATCAGTTACTTATCTTTGTTTTGCTAGGATCCTGCATTAGCTTTCTCTTGGGAAGAATCAGAGAAGAGGACTAAATATTTGTCAAGTCACTGTAATCTTTGTGCTTTACCTAGTTGTCATAAGGATAGGAAATGTCTAAACGATCAAGTGAATCAGAACAGGATCTTCCAAAATTCTCATGTATGATTCAAAAACACGTCTGTGGGAGAGAAGGGTATGAGTGCTCCTTGTCTGTGCTAGTGAGATTAGTGATGTTTGAAAATATGTGATATATCTGCACACCCATATCTGGCCTTTGTGTAGTGCTCTCCCTTTTCATCAGCTTCAATGAGACAAAATATGCAAAGATGTTGTAGATTTCATTAGTCACACTAGTTTATTCAAACATCTCCTTTGCATAAGAAACCAAGGCTTGCACTGATCTCTGGGAAAGAATGTGCTCACAGCTCGGAAAAGCAGTCTGTGCAAATGACACTGCAGCACGGCAGAGGTCAGCAGCTTGGGTGCAGGAGAGGGGCCTGGCTGTAGGGTTTGGTGCCATCATTTGCAATTCAATCCCATACAGCTCCCTCTTAGGGGAACAATTCACTAAATACAGAGTTGTTCTTTTTTCCTAATTCACCATATAATTCACCTCCCAAGTTCAATTAAGAAGCAATCTGTTTGTGGCTGGAAGCAAGCTACATTTATTTAGAAATACAAAATTATTCTTTGCTTCAGCAAAGACCACATGCCTTAATAATTCTGGTGGTGAATGGCTGGTTAAGGTTGCCTTTAAATGGAAAGGGATATTGTGTGAAGAATAGCATACTTTGGGGGGGAAGGGGGGAGGAAGGGTGTGAGAAGTCCTGGGGATGTAATATTCAACTGAGAAGAGGAACTTTTGTTGAGCTTGGGCTTAAGGAAGTGACGAGGACTGGGCATGAAAGAAAACAAAGGGTAATCTTAGGATGGGACATTGAGGCTGGAAAAGAGTGATAGAGTTCAGAGCAATCCATCTTGTTGAATCAGGCTTGTTCTTGTTCACACATCTAGTGGCTTTTGTCCAGCCAAGCTCTGTTAAACTATGGCACTTCCTCTGGGAGACAATCCCCTGATTTAGTGTGTCTCTTGGACTAGGAAACTTTAATCTATAGTCAGCTGAGGGTCTGGGTATTTTATTTTCCTCTGGTTCACTTTGTTGCTGTCTTTCATCATCCCCGATATTCTAAGTAGTATAATGCTGGAGATGCAGAATTTGATACCATCCTCTAAAGTGTCAGAGATGGATTTTTTCCCCTGTTCTTGCCCCTTTGGAGGGGCTGGAGAAGGATTTGCAAGAAGCCAGCTCCAGAGCACAGGGATAGTTTTACAGCTAGCAGAACAAGACTGGTTTAGGGGTTGGAAAATGTCCAGTTGTCTTGAAAGTGGGACATCCCTCTTGGAAGTGTCCACACTACATCCAGCAATGTTGCTTGATACAGTATCTCCCCTTCTACATATGGTGGTTGACCATGCTTTTTGTGCTTTACCTTGCCACCGAGACTGTAGAAACTTGCTCTTGCTAATACCTCTGCAGAGATCAACTCATTCAGCCTTCCTTCTGCTCACAGGAGATCCACAATTCCAAGATGGGGAAGGAGGGAGGGGGACAGCAGTGGTCAGCACCACCTTTTTAAGGCTGCAGATGTAGTCTGGGCCAGTTTTATTTATCTGTTATACATTTTGCTGTCTCATGTGTTGTGCTTTCTCACTATGTAGGCATCATTTACAGGTTCAAACTTAAACAGGGGAAGTTTAGATTAGATATAAGAAGTTCTTCACTGTGAGGGTGGTGAGGCACTGGAATGGGTTGCCCAAGGAAGCAGTGAATGCTCCATCCCTGGTGGTGTTCAAGGCCAGGTTGGACAGAGCCTTGGGTGGCATGGTTTAGTGTGGGGTGTCCCTGCCCATGGTAGGGAGATTGGAACTAGATGATCTTAAGGTCCTTTCCAACCCTAACTATTCTGTGATTCTATGACATGGTTTAGCGTGAGGTGTCCCTGCCCATGGCAGGGGGGTTGGAACTTGATGATCTTAAGGTCCTTTCCAAACCTAACTATTCTGTGATTCTATGATTCTATGATTTTTGAGCTTTCCCTTCTACTGTAGTCACCATGGAGAGCTTTCCTGCCAAAGAGATGCCAGTTGATTTTCCATACTGGGTTTGTGACTGTACAGTGGCTTATTGCCCAGGTTCTCTCTATAGTTACTTTCTGGCTTCTCTGGTGTTCCGAAGTTGGACCTTGCAAAACGGAATGCCCAAGAAACCTAGAAGACAAACAGCTATAGAAAGAAGAGCCTTGTTCTTATCTCTTCCCCTTTCCACATTTTCCAACCATCTTTCTATCCCTTTCACTGCGTTTTCTTCTACTGTCCCTGTCCTGAAGGTTCTCTTGCTGCTGGATGATCTTTCATTGCTCCTACCCTCCCTACACTCAGCAGCTGCTGGTACTACATAGAATTCAAATCTCAAGGCTGCATGACTGTTGTTTCCTCCCTTGGTGGGACAATCAGAAGATCCCTGGGCAGATTTTATGATAGGGTACAAAAGCATTAAGCATTCATGTAGACATTTTTAAGAAACTGAAGAATACCACAGGAAACCAATATTGTGATAATGCCTCTGCTTTTTCACCCTTTTGAAATATTTAGCCTCTCTGAGTTTGGGTTTGTTTTTTTTTTTTTTTACTTTGGTTTTGGGTTATTTTTAGTTTTCCTTTTGCTTTACTGGCTGCTACTGGGGGAGTTTGTTTTTGAAACAGGCATTTTAGAGGAAGCTGACGGGAAGAAATAAAAAATATTTTGTGAACAGAAAAATACAGTTACAAAATCAAGGCAGAAGATGCGTAATTCAGGGGCTTTTCAGTGCTCTGAAAACTGCTTTGATTAACAGTACTTACAGAAATCAGACTGTAGTGGTAACAAGCAATTTGAGTGGAGGCAGATTTCAGTTCGCTTCCTGCAGCACAGGTCAGTTTGCACAGTTGGTATTTTTCATTGCAGTGGGCAGAACTATTCTAAAGTCCTTTGAAACAGAAGTGTGAACAAGTTATTGTTTTAAATCAGTTTCTGGCACTGGGTGACATTTTAAATCTTTTTCTGTGGCCGAATGGATCTGGTATTGAGGGAAGATCCAATACATCAGAAAAACTAAAATGAAGTACTTGGGCTACTGCCAAGTATTATGGTACCTTAACGGTCAAAAGACTAGTATGGCCTAGAGACAGGAGTCTCCATCTCCATTCCCTAGCAATGTGATTTTCATTAGGAGCTAGGATCTCTCGCTGGCTTCGTCTTATGGTGGAGGATTCTGGATGCACTGAGCCTACTCTGCCCTATCTCTGAGTGTGCTGGACAGCTGAACGTGGTGGAGACACCTCTGCAGCCCCTGCACCCTGCTGTGGGCAGTGCTCTGATGTAGCACACTGGTGGGGAGAAGATGCAGCAGTTCTGTCTGGATGAAAGGAGAGGGTTAGGCACAGTGCTGGTACAAAGTTGCCATAGAACTGTTGTGGTTTCTGTACCAAATAGCTGTGACATTAAGCAGTCAAATCCCTCCTCCAGCACTTTGGTGTCTTGTGCATCACAGGAACCTCGTAAGTTGATTTTCTGTGTGGAAATAGGAAAGGCACGCAGTGAGGCACTCAGAGTGGACCTACCAGTTTTGTTTTGGTGACTGAGCTGGAGGGGCCACCTCCATGGACAAGCTGGGGACCTCCCTGTGCCTAGCAGTTCCCATGCTTTTCCAAAAGGGAGCAGCAGCTGGTCCTGGATGAAACACAATAAATACTTGGGAGCTAACATTGCAATTCTTCCTGCTTTGGTAGCCAGTGCGAATTAGCATCACAGAGAAGGACTTTTATTTTCAGATTAAGCTGAGTTCAGGCCAGAGGTATGAAAGTTGATAATAGTCTATTTGTCTGAATATATATTAATCTTTTTCCTGACAGTGTACCTGTTTTCATTTGGTACTTATTATTGCTAGCACCTGTCTTGTATAGCTCCTTTTCTCAGTAAAGCTCTGTGGAATTAGCCTTTCCTAGAAGAGACTTTCTGCCTATTCAGTGTATGGCCAAACTAAGGTACAGGGTGGTAACGAGTTGGAAAGTGTCACTGTAGGCTGGGAACAAATCGAGGAAAAGAGCCTAGCTTTATTGTGCTCTTAGTCCCTGCACCTTGTGTAGGAAAAGCAGCCAGTTTCTGAGGCCAGCCGGCCCCAAGAAGGCATCACTGATAGCTGCTGTCCTTCCGATGTCAGAGCTCTGCCAGCCAACTCACCAGATGTCTCTGCTCTTCTTTCCTTTGCAGGAGGCCTGGGAGAACAGTCTCTTATGTCAAGTGAGAATGCCACTGCAACCGATCGTAGTAACAAAGCAGTTAAAAAGGGTAATGTGGTACCCCACCCAGACTTTTGGGTATTTTTTTATTTACTTTTTTATCCCCTGTAAAACCATGTTTGTCCTGTGTACATCTGTGTGCCTCTGTGCCTGGGAGACCAGCCCTGCCCAGGCATCTGCATTTGTTGCTGTTGATGGACTCTGCAAGGCTGGGTTTGCCTTGTACAGTGTGGTGTGTTGACCCAAGCCAAGCACCCACACAGCTGCTTGGTCACTACCCCCCTCCTCTGGGAGGATAGGTGAGAGAGCAGGAAAAGCAAAAGTGAGAAAACTCTTTGGTTGAGATACAGTTTAATAAGTGAAGGAAAAAGGGGACCCCCCCCCAATCCAAGTGATATAAAGGCAACTGCTCACCCCTACCCACAAGCAGACTGATGCCCAGGCAGTTTCTGAGCAATAGGTATCTTGGGAGCCAAAACCCAGCAGATCTTATTGCTAATCATGATGACACACAGTATGGGATACCCATTTAGCCAATTTCGGTCAGTTTATCCCAGCTGCATTCTCTCCCAGCTTCTTGCCAATCCCATGTCTACTTGCCTGGGGAGTGGACAGGGCTCAGCAGAATAAGGATAAAAAAGTCTTGATGCTTTGCAAGCAGTTTTCAGCAATAGCTTGAACACTGGTGTGTTACCAACACTTTTTTACCACAAGTCCAAAACACAGTGTTTTATGGGCTGCTATGAGGAAAGTTAACTCAATTCCTGCCAGACCCAACACATACAGGTAGCTACAACTGTCACCAGGACAGCAAAAACATTTTACTCCAAGGCAGAGAGCATAATGCTAGCCGGCTGCTCCCTGCTGTAGGGATGTTTCAGCTGAATCAGTTTAAGCTCCTCTTCCGCTGGGGAAGCAGGGCTATCAGCCAGGCCGAGTTTTTCTTATTTGTGTAGGTAAGGTGTTGCTTACAGGATCAGTCCAGACCTGAACATTCCCTCAGGGTTGCCCAGTTCTATGCAAGATGTTTGCAACCCACTGTGTGCAGGAGGGACTGTTGTTTTCCATGTATAGACAAAGGCATTGAGGCAGAGAACCCTATAGTGGGTTAGTGCAGGAGAGAGACATTTGTACTTGTGGCTCCTGTGTTCATAGCCCAGTGCTGTATTTCCTCATCAGAGCTGCTTATGTCTCCTGAGCTGGTGGCAGGCGTGAGGCAGTGAAGCAGTGGGCAAGAGTACTTGAGGAAGGTGCTTCTGCTTGCAAAGCTGTGTTGGTGCTTCTGGTGGCCTGTTTCCACTTAGAGATGGGCTAGTGCTGCTGCTGGCATAAAGCTGGGCTGTCTCTGCTGTTCAGATGAGTCCAAGAGACTCTTGAGTGAGTTTCAGAGAGCAGCAAGGACTGGTTTATGGCATGTTGCAGGTGCAGAGAACTGCCTGGGCTCTGGGCAGTGCAAAGAGTCTCCCACCCACAGCGGGTGTGCAGAAACCTCCGAGTGCTGTTCATCATGCAGAGAGGGGGGATTTTATGAAAGGATCTCAGTTGTCCCAGGCTTAGCGATAGTACAAGTCAGTAAGAGAGTTATGTCCAGGTAGACTAAGCATTAGAAAGGCTGCATGGCTTTATTTTTCACTGAAGAAACCCTCTTCATGCATGCCACTTGGTAGTGACTGTAAGCAGTGCTTCCTCAAGCATGCTGTCCAGATTTCTTCTGTCCCATGGTGGTATGGCATCTGCTGCCTGCGTTCCCCAGGTCCCTGCTAGGAGGGTGTGTCAGGCCTCTTCAAGGACCCACTGCAAATCTAAGTTGTTAAAGGCAGAAAATTTCAGCAGGAATCAGGAGCAGTCAAGAGCTGCTGCAGGACTGGTGCAGAGAATTCACACAAGAAAATGTGTGGCTACGAAGGAACAGAAGCGTTGGTGGGGCAGAAGCGTGGACCCAGGGTCCTCTGTGCAGAACTCCAGGTGAAGGAGAATGTGGGGCTAATGACTTCTCACTTGGCTTTGCTGGCAAGAGCTGTCTATGCGCAAAACCATGCAGATTCTGAGCAGCCCAAGGAGCAGTTTGTGACTGAGAGACAGGTTTCCATGAGACTACTGTCTCGAGACCTCTCCCCTACTCCAGCTGCAGCCCTTGTAATGCAGCTGCAGTACATCTGTGGGATATGTGTATGAAAAGAAGGGGAGGGTGGTTCTTATTTCATCGAGGGAGCCACCAGTCCCAGAGCACCTGCCTTCCAGGTCCAGCAGCTGGTTTGGGGAAAGGGCAGCTTCTGAAATGCTAGGTGTATCCGGTATGCCAGGGATGTGCTCAGGAGGAAAAGGAACAAAAGGCAAATTCCCAGGTTTGTCCTACAGCTCAGGGCAAGGCCTTCAGCATGAAGGGCTGGACCTGGTGAAGCAGGAAAGGAGGGTTTGAAGTTCATTCCTTCCGTCACCCTGCACTGCCTTAATTTCCTTCCCATTGTTTTGATTCCCTCAGCCTTGACAGTAGTGGTTTGCTTACCAGTGCTTCCGCTGCAGGGATGAATGGGAGCTATCTAGTCACTGGAGGAAGGTCTCTGCAGGGCTTGTGCTTTTTCATCACCTGGCAGCCCATGTCCCTGACTTGGGATGCAAAGCTGTAGCCCATCTTGCTGATTTCCATATAAATCACAAGACCACAAATCGAGCTTAGATCTCTCCTCTTGGAGCTTCAGAGAGATCACCAGCACCGAGGAGCTGCCACCACCACCAGTGCTGCCTCTGGAGATGACCAGAGTTCCCCGTGGTGTGACCCTTTAGGTGAGCACTCTCTGCAGGTGTAGCAACCCTTGTACTCTATTATTCCTCTGCCCAAGTCCAGCTGAGGAGTTGGCTGTGCAATACAGGCAGCTTATTTAAGATGTGGTGTCTACACAGTCGTTACACATGCTAGTAAAGCCCAGCCGGTCTACAGTTGCTTGGAGATTTTGGGTCACCCATGGCACAGCAAATGGGGGCAAGCAGCCAGAAAGCTCTGAATGGAGCGTATTTTCTGCTGGGTCAGACCCACACCACGTTCAAGTGTAATGTGTGAGCATAACCAGTATCTGAGCAGAGCTGCAGCAGCACGGGAGCAGGCTAAAATACAGGGTCTGCCTAGAAGCCTGTGTGAATCCTCAGGCAGGTTTTACGACCAGCACGGAGCACCACACAAGCAGGGCTCTTCTGCCTTTTTAGCAAGAAATGAGACATGTTCTACTTTCCCTTTTGTATTTTCGCCCCTTCCATTAAAATGAAGAGATTCAGCATGGATGGAGATTTGTGCTAAGTATAGAATGTCTCAGGTTTTTCACCCTGAGTATCCCTCCTCCAGCAGAGACTGATCAGTATGTTTCTAAACCACCCAAGGTCTAGCATGTGAAAACAAGTGCTTTAATGTAGTACATTTCGGCCTTGAGTATAGGTTTCAGTCTAAGGGCCTTATTTTCTTCCTCCGAGACCAACTCGAATGAGTAGCTGTTGCTGCTGTGAAGCTAGCCCTCATAGAAGAAACCTTTTCCTGCAGATCTGGATGAATAGGGTGGGTTGAGAATATACAGTGGCTTCTGGGCTTGTTTAACCCTCCTTCCTCTTGTTCCCCTTGTTTAAGTGCTGTGTTGCCATGTATGAAGTAGCTGTTGGAGAGGGAAGGGTGTCCCTTTGTGTTTCTCTGGGAGAGTAGGTTTGTTATAGTGTGTATGAATGCTCCACACAAGAAGGGCCAGGTTACTGCAGATTAACTGTCTCTAAGTCCCATACAAAGCACTGGCAAATATGACTATGGTTTCTGATTTGGATTAACATCTTACTTTTTCTGTTTTTCTTTTTCTGAAGCTCCAGGGTATTACCTGAGGGCTGCACATGGAACTAAAGACGATTTAAACAGTGTTGCCACTGTGTCTTGCAGACGGCAGGCAGAACACAACGCTTGCAAGGAGGCCGAAGAGGAAGGAATATAAAGATGAGTTTGGGATGGATGCACGCTCCTCTCCCAGAGTGCGCAGGGCAACCACATCCAGGGCTGAGAGGATCTGGCCAGGGGGAGTCATTCCCTATGTGATCGGAGGAAATTTCACTGGTCAGTAGTGAAAACCTTGTTCCCTGTTTGGTCAGTGGTGAGTGTCTCAAAATGTGAGGGAGATCTCAGGAGCAGGGTTTTCCCACAAATAACTCTCCTGGGGCACATTGGGCATGTGGTTGCACAAGGAATCGTGCACTGTGGAGGCTTGAGACTGAAGTGTGCAGTGAGATGTTTCTTCTCTTGGAGTCCAAGAAACAATTGGGTGACTTGGTCACTTTTCTTGATTGCTTCAGGCACCATCATCTGTGAGTTGTGCTCACGCGCTGTGTTCCCAGAAAGGGGTCCTCCCTGCTGTTGGAAGAGCAGGAGCAGAAGTACCCTGGGTTGCTTTCTGAATCCTCACTTGGAGAACTTTCCCTGAGCACTCTGCTTCCTGACCTGCTGTTTTTTGGGTACCAACTGCAGGGTCTCCTGTAGGTGTGTGAAGGGGAGGAGTAGTCAGCTGTGTCCCATGGTGGATGAGGAGCTCTCCAAAGTATCCTTTCCAGGATCTTTGTAGCATCTCCTGGGCACTGTCCAGACTAAGGTGTCTTTTGGGGTGCAGCATATCACTTGTCTGTGCCTCATGCGAAGCAGACCACCTCTCCATAGCTCAGTGGTTCCCCACAGGATTTATTTTCTTGACTCATGGATGACAAAGTGCCTCAGTGAAGCCAGCTCCTTCCTGTCTCCCCCAGGCTGCCTCCACCATCTCCCACTAGGATCCAGTAGGCCTTATTGCCTTGGGCTCCCATGATGTACTTTGTCCCAGCTCCCACACTGCTGCCAGAAGTCTGCAAAGCCCCAGTGGAACGGTTTGTTCCCCTCCTACAAAGGGAGGGGCTTATGCAACCTGGCAGGATATGGAGTAGCCTGTCCCCCCACGCTTGTCAGAGAACAGCCATCCCGTCTCTCAGGGTCTGATGAGAGAGTGGTCTCTGTCTTACATGTGCCCCACTGCCCTAACCAGTCCAGAGCAGGTAATGCCATCCTTCCATTTGGGAGACTCTGTAAGAAGCAGCTCTTGCTGTAGGACAGTTCTCTTGCGTCCAATTTGGTGTTTTGCCTCAGCTTAATCCCACGCTGGAGTGCATCTCTCTATTCCTTGTGGCTTCCTGATGTACTTCTGGGCCTTTCTCCACTCTCTAGTCCCTCTTAAGAGTGGCAGCCTGCTCTGCAGCCCTGCGTGTACCAGAGGCTCTGCTGGAAAGACAATACCGTAGGAAAGCCGCCTTAGGCTGTGTACCACTGGGGCATCGCTGCCCAGCTCTCTGAATGGCTGTTCTGGGTGCTACTGAGTGACTGCTGGAGGTAGCCCATTCCCTGGGGAGGGGATGTTCTGTTTCCTGTCTTCTTGCAAGTGTAAAACAGGCATAATACCCTGCTTCACAGATGAGCTTTCCCTCAGTTCAAGCATAGGGCAGTGTATCTCTACACCTTCTTATACTGCCCTGAGACTGCCTCTAGCTTCTATATAATTCTTGCTTCTAATTTCGAAGATCAACTGCCTGACGACAGCTTTGTGTTAGTTTTGAGGAACATCTGTAGCACTCATGAGGTTTCTGGGTCTTGAAAGATGTGTGTGGTCATGGTACATTGCGCCATGAGAGTAAATTCGGCACACCACTAAGCAGCTGGTGCACAGATCAGATCAACAAGCAGCTTTGTCAGAATGACTTCTACATAGTGAGGTGACATTTCTCAATGCAGAAATATCAATGTGCTTAACCAAGTTTGCTACCTTTTTAATTAGAGCAATTAATTCATCAAGCACAAGGAGAGGAAAGGATGATACAGTAAATAGGAAGTAGGTCCCAGATACCTAGAGGTGTTTGCAGGTGTAAGATTGACTGTTGGAAAGATTGACTGTTCCTCTATCCTGATGAAGTCCACTAGAGATTTTCCAGAAAGCCAGGCCTTCACTGTTTGCTTTTCTTGGTTTTCCTTTTCAGGAACCCAAAGAGCTATCTTTAAGCAAGCAATGAGACACTGGGAGAAGCACACTTGTGTGACATTTGTGGAGAGAACCAATGAAGAGAGTTTCATTGTGTTCACATACAGAACATGTGGGTAAGTGACACACATATTACCTGCAGTTACGTGTGTTGCAAACATCCCTTTCTTTGACAAATGGCTTTGTAAGTCCAGATCTGGTCAAAATAGACCAATGGCTACCTGGGGGAATCTGTCACAGAGATGCACCTGTCACAGCATGGATTGCCAGGATAATTTAGTATTTGCTCAGAAGAAGGTGCTAAGCCTTGCTGAATTCTTTTCCCTGGGTTAACACTTAGTGGTATATATGCATTTTTACTGGTATACACTTAAATATTTTCTTTATACATACACACACATGTAGGTACATATAGTATATGCAACTGGCCTGTCCTGGACCCTGCCAGATGCCATCCTCTGTTTTTACAGCTCAGACTTCCTCAGTTTACTGATTTGCTCATGAATTTGTGGGTTTTCTTTTCCAGATGTTGCTCATATGTGGGTCGCCGAGGAGGGGGCCCTCAGGCTATATCCATTGGAAAGAACTGTGACAAGTTTGGTATTGTGGCTCATGAGCTGGGTCATGTGGTGGGTTTCTGGCATGAGCACACACGGCCTGACAGGGACCAGCATGTCACGATTATCAGAGAGAACATACAGCAAGGTAAAATAGCACTTTAGGTTATTCCACCTGGCTTTTGGGTGAGTGGAAACATTTCTTGCTGGACTTCTAGAAAACCCTAGTAGTCTATGAGCTGGGATGGAGAAGAAAAAATATAGCTAGTCCTTGCCTAGAGTAAGGTCAAAATGGTTGGGTGACTAGAGATTTTGGATGTCCATCTGGAATTGTTGGAACGTAGGAGTATATCCCTTTCATTCTAGGCTACCAGAGGTGGAAGAGGGTTTTTTGCTTGTTTGTTTTTAAGTGATTTGTTTTTTGCCCTTTGTGTTTGGCACCATAGGACAGGAGTACAACTTTTTAAAGATGGAAGCTGGGGAAGTGAACTCGCTGGGAGAGACCTACGACTTCGACAGCATCATGCATTATGCTAGGAACACATTCTCCAGGTGATGATCCAAGGTTACATGTCATTGGGAGTATTTTCATTAGTTGTAATTCACTCTGTGGGATACATAGAGTGCAGAAGGAGGCCTATGATCTATTGCAGAGATATGTGGAAGATGCAGTGAGCTCTGCTGCATTGCAAAGCTTGAAAAATACGTGAAAAAGCAAGATGGGTGAAGAGAGGTATGGTGTATTCCTGTTTTCTCCTTCCCACTATATCCACCCAGTGTTGTTAATCTCAGAGACCTTCCAAAGCCATGTTAACATGTTTTGCAACCTTTCCAGGCAGAAAGGTTGCAAAGCATGTATGTATGCCTGTGTGTATCTGCCCACATGCAAGGAGGGCAATGCTAAAACCAGCTTTGAATCTCTTGGTTGTCCAGCTCATGCTTTAGAATCACAATATTGCCTTCAGAGTCTATAGCAGCTTTGCGAAGGGAGAATTTAAACTCTAGATCATGATCTTTAATTACTTTGGTATTTTTTTTAGCCATTTACGTGCGTGCTTTAAATCATGGCCTCTGTACCTCTATAGTTCTGGGTGACTGGATTCTTCATGGAGGAGTTTTCAGTCCTGGCTTAACTAACTAACCAATTTCTGTGCACACTGTTTGCCCTTGACTCCTATCTCGCCCCTCCAGACGGAGGGATTTTCTGATCAAGCAGCCTTACTGGATAGAGACGTGAAATGAACGTAATTAGTTATGTTCTGGATTTGGAATGAGAGTTACTGTGTGACCAGCTTCATTTGGCTGCATTATTTTTCATAAATCCCACTACTGCTCCTTCTAAAGAGCTTTCCACCACTACATGTCAGGAGTAGGGGGGATGGGAGGCAGAGCACAAATATTCACACTCCTGAGAACTTTTTGTTGCAAAAATTAAAGGTGTCTTTGCACTTTTTAAATTTTCTCATTCCCCAGTCATATGGAAGTGCCAAACCTATTGTTTTGTGCTTTTGTTTCTGAAGCTTCATGTCAACTAAGGGAAAATGATCAAACTTGCTGAAATGCTGCTTGCTCTGGCAGGAAGAAATGGTGGCTGGGCAAGAATGCTTTGCAGCCTTCAGAGATTTCTTTGGATCAGATACCTAAAGCAAACAGTTTTTCTTCCCTTGAGGCATCTGCTGGATCCTTCCAGCATTTGCTAGACTCTAAATGGTTAGAACTGTCTTGCACAAAAGCGGGATTAAGTTATTACTGCCATTTATATTGTAGATGCCTTTGAGTTTGTGTCTCTTGAAAACCAGGGTCCTTCAGAACACTGCTGGGCCAAAAAGGGATAAAAATGGCAAGAATCTTTCTAAATTTAAATTGGTGCTTAATAGGATTTTTAAATCTGTTTTCTTTAAGTCCTTTGTCTCTGTAACCCACCCTCACCCCAGTCACAGTCTTTGTGCAGTAATTGAACTGAGCACTAAGTGCCTCTGTGGGCTGATTGTGTTCTCACCATAAATAGGCAGTTCTGGGAACAGGCTTTTACTTTACCAAGACCTTTCTTGACATCTGCTCACCTAAGGAGAGTGATGCTTACTTTGACTGATCAGTAGAAATCTGTGAGTGCATGTGTATCTCCTTCCCACCTTACTGAGTTTTGCAAGTGCTGGCCAATTGCAACCCAAGCTGACAAAAGCATACACCCCATGAAGACAACAAGTTCGTGAAAATTTCATTAAGATCGGTGGCTAGGTATGGGAGGTAGCCACTGCATGACCCAAGGGAAGGGCTGTAGTGAGTGTTAATACATTAGCAGACACTAGAAAGTCCATGTAGGAAAAAGATGGTACCCCAGCACCGCACCAGTGGAGGTGGGGTGTGAGTGGAAGAGGAAGTGAAGGACACAGAGTAGTATCTGTGACTTGTCTTGAAGCAACTCTTACATAGCACTTAGCACAACCTTGATGTTTTTAACTCTTGTGAATGTTGACAGCAAGTCATGTGGTGTTTGCCACGGTCAAACGCTGCTGCAAATCCTGGGTCACTCCTCATTTTCAGTTCACAGCAAAACAAATCTCTCATTAGTGTCTGTAGCTAATAGGAATAGGAGTGTGGCACAAGAGACTGTAATGGCAACAGTAACAATTTTTTATAATGGGAATTTCTGTTCTGTGTCAGAAAATAAGTTGTCTGCTTTGCAGAATGTGGTTGCAGGCTTTTATTTCCTGGTGCATTCCTTACAGACATGGCAGCAAATTAAATTGAATGTTGCTGTCTCATTAAACAATTTCTTTTACAGCTGTTAAGACCCATAAGTGGCAGCTTAACAATAAGAAAATTTAAACCTCTGCAGAGCCCTAAGCAAATCGTGGGTCACCTTAATTCACTAAGTCTCTTGCTAGTAGACATGGCAGCATAGCCTGGAGTTACAAAACATGACCTCTGCAAAGCTCGTGTTCAAATCAGGACACAGGTAGCACTGCCTGTGTGTCAAGGGACATCTCCTTGATGTATTTGCAACACACCGTACTAATCCTGTACAAGATGTATGCACATCCTTCACAGGTTTTAGTGTCTGGAGTTACTGCCTCTCTTGTGCACAAGGGAATGTAAAGACAGAATTGGGACAAATTGCCTGCAGCTGAGTGCGTAATCTGCCTTGGGTATCTGCTTCCTTGAGTGGTGTTTAAGCACCTGTATCTAGTGCCCTCAGACGGAACAGTGAATGTTCAGCATTTATTGAGATCAGTTGATAACTTCATAGCGTTTGCATGATGCTTTACACATTCAGGCAGATTAGCAGATGCTAATGATTCTTGAGAGTATCTCTTCTCAAACTCTGTTGTTCTTAGCTGGTAGCATTGATCAGTTGTTGTGCTTGACTTACCCCTGCATTGGGCAGGTAATGCATGTTCTGCCCATGCCTGAACAGCAGAACAATGGAGCATCCAAGATTCCTGGGTTATTTTCCTACCTCTGGAAGGATAGGTTAGGTATCTTATTCAATGGTTAGGGTGTTAGTCGTTAGCTACTCTGTTTAATGATGTCTGCGTGGTGTTTATTGATTTGTGAGTCAAAGTATTGGTGCTCTTAGAGACACTCACCAAATGTGCAGCTTAACATCGTAAGTGTTGTTAAGCAGACGCTGTTTGGACAGCATGGGACTGCTGGAACCTGTGTGGTTTAGGCCAGAAAGACTCTTCCCTATTCTCAGTTCCTTTGAATGTAAAATGAGAGGAACTATACTTACTGCTTCCTAATTTGGAGTCATGTTCAGCAATGCATGTGAAGGGAGTACAAAATTCAGTTGGTGGAAGAAGGAAAAACAGAAATCTGACAGCCCCAGCCTAGGGTACAGCCCTCTGGAAGAAAATGTGTTTGGCAAGTTGTAAGCATAATTTGAAGTATTGTGTGAGCAATACCCTAGCTCTATGCTATGTGCAGAAGGCTGGGGTCTGTGAGTATGCGGTTGTGAGGGATGGAATGGGAAAAAGAATCAAAAATTTGCTTGTGCAAGTGGTGGTTTCTCTATTAAACTTTGTCATTCTTCTCTGGTTGAGCCTGGAGATATACAGAAAGCATTTCACTGGCCACAGAAGTATGTCCCTGCCAAACGCTAGTTCTTATGTGAACTCCTGAGGAGGCTTGAAAACTTACCAACCTGTTTCTCTGTAAGTGGTGTTTCTGGAATCGGAGGATTTATTTTCAGTGCATGAACTTAAATAAATTCAGCCTGAGGCACGCAGCTGGCATGTAGAATGGCAGCCTGAATTTGTCAATCAAAATTTGATGGGCTCACCTCAGAGCTTGTAAGCACTGATTTTGGTGCTGAATCAGAAATTTTCCTACCACTGAAGAAAAACAGCATTTCCCATGCAAAAGCTGATTCTGGTTTCTAAACCAGATTCAGTTAATTTCCCTCTATCTTCAGTTTGAATATTTACAAAATAAGTTTACCTCACAAAAAATGTTTAATAGAATGACACTTTATTTTCAAGCATACTGACTGCAGCTCTGGACAGCTGTGATCCAAATTGTCTACTTACAGTATTTATTTAAAATTAAACCAATGCAAAAAAGCCCTCTCAAACTCCTTCCAAAGGCTCTTACACAGCTGAGCATCCCAGTGAACAGAATTACTTCATCTTAACCCATACCTGAAGACTCTTTCATCAGGACTACGCAGTACTGAAATTATTGCTTCTGCCCCTCAGAGAAGTCTACCCCACTGAGCTGATGCTGAACTGTCAAGCTCACTGTTAGCCTTGGCACCTCCAAGCCTGTTAGGCATTCAGGGGTGCAGTGAAATGGTTCCTGTGGACTGGACAGCCTGGCTGCAAGAGCTTGGAATTTACCAACCTGAAATTCTGGTTTCTTCTTCCTCCCACTTCAGCCAAGGCTGCCCTGGGGTCTCTCTTGCATGCAAGATTTTGCTTGGATGCACTGACTTTTCTTTTTGATGGAAGTGAGGCCCCAGCTTAAGTCCTTTACTGGACTAAGATCAGAGGTGCAGTAAAGAGCTCCTGAGTATGAAGTACCACATGGAAGAAATAGTAGTGAGGAAAAATAAGCAGAGACAAGTTGAGTTATTAGCTTGGAAACTTGTGTAGAACAAAGGTAGAACTCTTGATATTTTTCTCTTGTCTGTGGCAACCAGTCACTGCTGGCCCAACCTCATCTGCTCCTGGACAAGCTCCTTTTCCCTCTGCTCCTTTGGCTTAAGTGTCCAGTCTGTGCTTCTGCTGAGCCAGATGTGCCATGAACCTTCTGCAAGAATATTTCATTGCCTTTTCTGATTTATGGCAAAGAATGTGTCTATACTCAAACAGAGGCAGGAGCAATTTTGATATATCAAAAGAGGAATTTACTGGCTTGGCAGACTTGTCTGTACATTTGGAAGCTGTCTGCTCTAGTGAGAAGGCCACCTCAAGACATGCAGTTATCACAATCTGCATTTATCTTGCTTGTTAGCATGGGATATGGTCAAGAGGATGATGTGGGAGGCCTGCCAGAATAACTTCCTGTGCATTGTGTCACTTTCACTACTTCACTGCTCTGTGTCTCTGTTCTTCCTTTAGAGGGGTTTTTCTCGACACCATCCTTCCCCGTCGTGATGATAACGGGGTCCGGCCAACTATTGGTCAGCGTATTCGCCTGAGTCAGGGAGACATCGCTCAGGCGAGGAAGTTGTACAAATGCCCAGGTAAATATGGCCTATGGAGATGGCTCCAACTTTATTATAGCTATATGGTTTATCTGTAAGGCACTGGAATTCAAGAGCACCTTAACGATTCCTTTGATGAAAGAGACTCAGGATATACAGACCATCAAATGCTTCAGGCTGGAGCTGTGGGAGAATTGAAGTTGCCTAACGTGTCTCCTATTAGTACTTTGCCAGTATTCCTGTTTGGTTTAGGGCTTCAGGTTGGTCCAATGTAGACTCTGCTCATAGAAAATTAAATCGGTGTACAAGACCATGGAAAGAGTGGGGTCTAGGAGGTAGCAAAGTGGCTATATTATATTTCTCTATACCAGAGAGATATCTGGTATACTGGTTCTCTGCACACCAACCATCACACTTCTGTTGAGTTATTTATATAATTGTTGTCCCAGAGATGAGCCATAAGGAAATGGCAAATTTATCCTGTGATTATGGCGTGTTGCACTGAGGCTTGGGAGATAACATGGAAGAAAGCTCAAAAATGCTGATTTGTGAAACAACCAGGTGGTGGCAGCTGGTGCCCTGATCTGTTCGAGAGAGGGTTGTATCACTCTGTCTGCTGTCAAAGAGTTGATCGACTGGGAACAACTTTGATAGAGAAGCCATCTACATATGTGTGACATACCAGACCAAGAGTCTGGGTCCTACTTTTTGTGGGGTCTGAAAAGATTGTCAGTGTTCTGGGTTCAGCAGTAGCCGTCATTTTTCTCCTTCTTAGTAGCTGGTGCAGTGCTGTGTTTTTGACTCTCAGCCGGAGAACAATGCTGATATCACCGATGTTTTCAGTTGTTGCTAAGTAATGTTTACTCTGACCAAGGACTTTGTGAGTCTCATGCTCTGCCAGGGAGGAGGGGAAGCTGGGAGGAAGCAGAGACAGGACGCCTGACCCAAACTAGCCAAAGAGGTATTCCATACCACAGCACGTCATGCCCAGTATATAAACTGGGGGCAGTTACCTGAAAGGGCTAGGTCACTCCTTGGGTTGGGCTGGGTATCAGTCGGTGGGTGGTGAGCAGTTATATTCTCTTCCCCTGTTATTTCCCTTATCATTATTATTATTGGTGATAGCAGTAGTGGTTTTGTGTTATACCTTAGTTATTGAACTGTTCTTATCTCAACCCATTGGAGTTACATTCTTTCCATTCTCCACCCCATCCCTCCGGGAGCGGGGGGAGGAAGGGGAGGGAGTGAGCGAGTGGCTGCATGGTTCTGGGTTGCTGGCTGGGCTTAAACCACAACAGTCAGAAGGAGACTTGGGATCACAGATATGATTGGGAGACTAAATTTAGCCATCAGAACAGAAGGATCATTTAAAGTGGAGATGTTAGACAGTGAAAGTTTATGCAACAGTTTTAGCTGAATAGGTTAATAGAGAAAACTAAATTTCAGAGAAGTAATCTGCTGGTCTTAGGACAGGTTGAATATGAGGATTCATAAAGAAAGGCTCTTTGCTTGAAAGAAGCTTCAAGCAAAGATGGCACCCAGTCTGGTGCCTGTGGCATGAACTTCAGCAGCTGAGAAGGGAGAGAGCATGGGAAGTGTGAAGCTCAGAAGCAGAAAATTTAACAAGTTCTGCTGAATTTCTGCAGGTAATGAAACATCCATGAAAACATGTCAGAGAATGAGAAAGTTGCCCTAATTTTGCAGATTACCATGAACGTTCATAATAATGCAGAGAGGAAAAAAAGGCCTTTTGCAAGCATGGCCCAGGAGTTTATCTATATGGGTTGGTCTGGCCAGCATATTGGTCCAGTCGAGAGTGGCTTTGACTGGTTATAAACCTAATATAAATATGTGATTAATCCTCTTGGAATAAGCGTATCGAAGAGAGAGGAAGAATATGGGAAGGGAGGGATGAGTTTACCAGTATACAGAGTCATATCTTAAGTGAGTAGCTGGCTAGCACTGCTCTGTGAACCACTCATGAGGCAATAGGAACTTGCTGTGCAAATCTGCTGCTTCTCTGTACTAGCTACAGGTCAGAGAGCATGGGTTCATAAGGGTCTAGAATAAATTCTGATGACTTCAGGATCTGTGATTTTTAAGGATCTCTGCTTAGCTTATAGTGAATGGTATAACTTTCTTAGGTGTGCTAGTTCTAATTGCCTTTTTTGGTTTTCTCTTTACCATTTAGAATTTTCTATCATTTGCTTTGGTTGAACAAGATGTAGTTCTTGGAAAATCGTCTCATGGATTAGTTTAGGAATTTGTTTGTTTGAATATTCAAGAGAAAAAAAAAAAAAGAATGTTTTGTACCATGTTTTTTTGATTGAGTCAGACTTAATGCAAGCAGGCTTTTCATTCTCATAGCTGGAAGCATCAACTACAGACTCAGATTTCTTGAAGCAAGCTGAAAAGCCACTTTGGCCTGAGGTTAAAGTCAAACTAAAAGCACAAAGCAACTTTCTTTAAAATGAGGACTCTTCTGAGTCTCAAGTTTTGCACTTGCAAAATAGAACTTTTCTACTTTTTAGGTTGTTTTTTTTTTTTTCCCATAAAGCTTTAGCACACATTATTGCAGTTCAGAACATACTTGGCAGCAGAATGATCGAAGCTTGAAGCCTACAAAACAAATTTGCTTCACATACCTATTGGTTTGGTTTGGTTTTCTTTTTTGCTTTGCATCAAAATTTATACACATGTTGCGTTTGAAGAGAAGGGGTGCAGTGTATTTTATAACATTAATATCTTCAGCTGCCATTTGAATCTGTAGCTTGAAAAGTTCTATTCCTCTGCAAAATGCAAAGCACAGGAGTTCACAAACAAAGGACTGCAGTTGTGTGTTCCAGCAAGGATTGAATGAGACTTTAGGTTGAGGACAATTTTGTTCAGTAGCCAAGCTGAGGAATTTTAGGTAAAATGCAACAACATAATACAGAAATTGAATGGCAGATGGTTTCCCTTTTAGAAGGAGAGTCTCCATCTGAGAATGACTGAGAAAATCCCCCCGAAAAAGAGCTAACGTAGTGGAGGATGAGTTACAAGCATGCACTGGCATGAACCAGGACGACTGCTGTGTCTGTTGTAAGAAACAGGGCTTTCCAACTCATTAGACTGGAGCTCTTGTGGCTGCTACAGTTAGGGCTGGCTTAGCTTTTCCATTCTAAAACCCTGCTGGTTTAAATTGCTCTTAACTCCCCAAAGCTTATACCTGCTGGGTTAAAGTTAGTGTCAAGCCAGGTGAAACCAAATGAAATTTGTCGAAAGAATTTCTGGAAGGCAAGATGCATTCTGCTACATAGTAGTAAATGCTAGATTTGGTATGGTTAAATGGTTAAGGATTTGATGAGTATAGTCACTACAAAAGATTTGAAAACAGCATGTCCTGCTTTTTGTGCTGAGCTAAAGGAAACAAGCCTAACTCTGCAGGAATGGTTAAACTATAAATTGAGAATGGTCCTGCATTATACCATTTTTTCCAATTCTTTGTACATTTTCAAAAGATTTAGTGTACCATTAAACAGCTGATAAGCAGTAAGTGCCGCATCCTAAGGTGGTGGTCACTCCAGACCATGCATTGACCAGTGGTGATGCCAGAGGATTAGCTGAAGAATGGCTTGCTGTCCTCAGCATAAGTATGACTGGGACTCAGCTTCTCTGAGATGTCTAACTGTTAAATGGGTAACATGCATTTCCTAGTTGAGAATCCTAGGAGCATCCTGGGAGCTGAAATTATCCTAACAGATTTTGATGAAAATAATAAGGCAAGACATCATTGCAAGAGGTAGAAAGGAAGAAAGTATACTTATTTTGCAAATGGCAGCCTTATTTCTTCTCTGATTCATGCATGTTATCACTTTTTATAAGCATATTTCTGCCCACCTGATGAGTACAGACAGCATCACCTGCCAAATATTTTGGGAGAGATGGGAGGATATTAGCTATTTCTGCAGAACTGAAACTCAAACTTGCTGTGCAATGCTCCTTTGTAGTTGCATAATGTAGGGGGAGTTCTCAGGCCTCAAAACTGCTTGAGAAGGAAGGAGCAATGTGAAGGTTTTGACCTTTCATTTATTTTCTTCATTCCTCTAGGGCAGGTGTGTGCATTTACCTGCTGATTTTGCTAAGTCGTGCTTTTTTTCAGGTAGTTTAAAATACCTTTGGCTTTCCTGACAGGAATCACTTTTCCAGATCCCATGCTGACCTGTGCCTTGAAATATGTGCAACTTGTGCAACTTGTTCCTTGGAGTGACTCCACCTTTCAGAGCACCCCTATGAGCTGTTTGATTGGGCAAAACCCTTTTTTATGTCCCCACCTATTGTTCATCTGGTCTGCTCTGTCAAGCTGGGGATCAAACTGCTTCAGGGAAATTAAGAAATTCTGGCCTAGGTGACTCCCTCTTTCCTTTTTTGAAGATATTAAACTTTTTGAATGGGGCCAGTCTCTTTTCACCTCCAAATTCCAACTCACCCATCTAAATGTAATTATGGCTGAAAAATTAGCAAGGGTGTGATAACATGAGGCAGAGGAATATCCTGTGGCATTTCCGTGGGAAGGGGAGGACCTTGTCGGATCTTTCAAAGCACTGCTGCTTAACAAGATTTTTGGGAGATGCCTTACCATCACTGTGGAAACCAAGTTGCAGGTCAAGGACAGCTTTGTAAGATCAGCTCATTATGAAATTGGAAAAACAACTGGAAAGCAGGTAAGCCAAAGTCCCTGCTCCTTGCAGTAGGCGTTTGCATGTGTCTAGTGAGCACTCTGACGGAAATGGGAGCTCAGATATTTATGAGCCTCCCACCTAACCCATCAGCTGCTCTGCAGATGTAGATGGTCACTCACTGTTCCAGCTCAATCCTTCTGGATCAGAGAGCAGGAACTACAGTAGTCACAGCTTTCCCAGATGTTGGAAGCTGTGGTTCCCGAAAGGAGCATATGTGTGTGCATATTACTTGCTTTCTAAAAGTCACTTTGGGATCTACATTTCATCAACTGCAGCAGGCCATAAAAACAGGAAGCTGGAGAGCAGAGTGAGCTGCAGTGCTTACATTTTATCCTGCACAGTATGACAGAAGGGTAGGTGCTGAACAGATGAAGCATGAGGGCAGTGGGCTTGCCCTGCTTTTGTTAGGATATTTTAGCCCTCCAGAAAGACACTTAACAATGGTAACTAAGGAGAACTTCATTGTGCAGCTTGTAATGAAGGGAAAACAAATTTGCTGGCAGCAGTCTTGGGATTGCAAGATGGAGTGGGATTGATATTTTGCATTTGATTGATGGATAAGATATTCCTCAGTAGGGTTGAAACCTGAAAGTGCTGGCATGTGGAAGGAAGATGAAGGAGGAAGGGTGCCTCTTTAAAAGCTGTTTCACCTGTGTCCTTGCACTGATCATCATCTATCCAGAGGATTCTGCCAAATTTCACATCACCCCTTTGGCAAGGTCTCATTTGGTCAGTGACCTTTGTCCAGTACCATGAATGAGCATCGTTGAAGCACCAGCCACCAACCCGCACACAACTGTGTGCAAGCATTTTGGTAGCCCCTGATGTCTTTCAGAAAGTCACTCCTCATTGCTGGTTTCTTTTTCCTCCTCCTGCAGCTTGTGGAGAGACTTTGCAGGACTCAACAGGGAATTTTTCAGCCCCTGGCTTTCCAAATGGCTACCCATCCTATTCCCACTGTGTCTGGAGGATCTCAGTGACCCCAGGGGAGAAGGTAGGTGCAAGCCAGCACAAGGTGTACTCTGTGCTTCCCTTGCATGTGGTTTTGCCTGTGATGATGGCTTTAGCAACTGCCAATGATCTCCAACATGCCCAGAGTGCAGGGTTGGAGCCTGGAAATGCTCCTGAGCACCACTGCTGTCCTCCAGAGAATACGGGAATACATGGTCCTGAGGAGAGAAGAGGTACTGCTGGAGCAGAGCCCCCCCACAGGTCTGGGTTGCATGTTGATCTCTGATCCTTCCTCTCTATTCGAGGCTGAACCCTGCGTGGACATTGTGTGTCACCCACAGGTGGCAGTCAGATGAGTTGGATAAAATGTGCCAGCAAGCTGGGGGCCCAAAGACAGTCTGAGGAGCTGTGACTGACATTAGTAGCCTGCTCCTGTCACACAGCATAATGTTCCTGTCAGGGGGACTCCTGCTCCCTGTCTTGAAACACTGAGCCCTGCTGTGCATCAATTACCCACCCCGTCCACTTTCTTCCCAGCTCCTTTTGTTTTATTGATCTTCCTGTGGAAATGAAATCTTTCCTTAATCCACTAACACCAACCCTTCAGGCCTTTCATGCCATACCAGCCTGCAAGAATGCACAGTCTGGCCTGGGAGCTGTTCAGCAGAGTCGCTTTGCTGAGGACCACCCTCGAGACACACTTAAGACTCAGACTTGAACAAAGAAGAGCAGAGCTCATTCATTTTGCAGCAGATGTCTTGCTCTGGGACACAGTTCTGTCTTCTGCAGGCCTGGTCCAATGCAGTGATGAGCTCCCACCATTCACTGCAGAGAGAGCTTCGCCAGGGACAGAAGTGCCAAGAACTGTCCAGGTTTTGAGACTATGGCACTGGGAGTTTTGCAGTGTAAATGTTTCTGTAAATTCTCCCTTTGTCTCAGCTTCTTCAGAAGAGTTGTACTGGGTAGGACCCAGCATCTAAATACTGAACCGCTGATGTAAAAAAAACCCAACAAAAAACAACAAACAAAAAAACCAAGTTCAGATTAAAAGATTAATGCTTCAATTTATCTGTTTAATCAAATGCAGCACTTGATACAAAGTAGCAGGATAGCACTGAGGCATTAGCTTAGAACAGATACTGGGCTTGTAGTATTCATTTGCATAGAGCGGATGAATCTCTTTTTGCTGTTGTAAGTCAAAAAACTGCTAAAGTGTGAACAAAATAAGCGACACAGTTCCAGACTGCACTCTCCACATCCAGCTAGGCCTTTGGGGGAAAATACATATTTTAATCTAATGAAGCAGACTGTTGATGTAAGTTAATAAATTCATCAAATCTTGCAAGGAAAAATGCCAGAAGTACACCCCGTCAATTACTTCCATGAGCCCATAGAGAGGCCTATATTCCATGTTACAGAGGAAGGAGATCAAAGGGATAAAATTTTAATGCTAAGCTCTGCTCAGTAAAGCCACTGAACACAATTGCATCATAATGATGGTGTGGGTATAATTGTCAGGATGTGGAAACTTGTCAGCAAAATTAGCTATTTCTTACAAGTGTCATTTATATAAGGGTAGAGACCCCAAACATCTGTGTTTTGGGTCTATGTGTTTCTCCATGATGTTCACATTAATCAAAACCAGTGATTCAAATTTTTATGAAAAAAAAAAAACAAACAACAAACTAAACCCAACTAAACTGCAACAAATAGGGCTTTTTTAGTAATTTTAGAAACTGAGGAGCAGTGACTGTGAATTACAGGATGGATAGTTAAGTGCTGTCCGCTGTCATGTACTTTCATGGTTTCATTAAATTACTTTGAGAAGCATTTCTTTTTTCAGGAAAGCTGATTAAAAAATCAGCAAACTATCCAACTGTCTTTTCCTGTAAACTCACTTAGGCAGCACTGTAGCAGAGGTAAAGCACATCATCTGTAGGGTCTTCCCTTTAAAGTAGCTCCCTTCCCACAGAAGTGTGTGCTCTTTCCTTTCAGATTATGTTAAACTTCACATCAATGGACCTATTTAAAAGTCGCCTTTGCTGGTATGATTATGTGGAGGTGCGTGATGGCTACTGGAGGAAGGCTCCACTGCTGGGTGAGTGGTTGCTTCATTTTAATTGCATTTTGTGTGTTCCTCTTGATGCTTAGGGAGGTAGGTGGGGAAAACAAACAGAAACAAACTTTTCTTTACCTGGGAAGAGCTTCCGTTGAGCCAGTGTACTGGCCATCCATTAATGTCTCCATCCAGGATGTCAGTGTGCTGTATTCACATCAAATGATCCCTGCTCCAATCCCTTTGGTAGCAGAGTCTTTATTCCTTCCTTTTGTGGCTTGAGAAGAGATGCAGAGAGGGCATGGCTGGGACTGAAAATGTGGTCTCTGGAGTTTTATCATTGGGTTTTCCTAAGAGCAGGGTAGAACTGCCAGGCAACGAGAATGAAGCAGCCATAGAGCTCCTGGCCCAAGCTCCTGCATAAAGTATTGTGTTCACAAATACACAAGTAGTCTGTGTGTTGAGCGTCTGTACTTCTAGCAGGGAACTTACTAGACCATGCCTAGGATGTCAAAGTGTGCAAGGGCCCTACTCTACTCCTTCTCTCAAATGTAAAATGGTGCATTGCAAACAGCTCTTCCTGTCTGAAAGGAAATAAGTGATCAGGTTGTGTAGCATCACCAGCTGTGTTAGAGGTGTTACGCCCCATGCTGCAGCACAGGAGTGGGCTAGTCAGCATGGGGTCAGTAGGCTTAGGGAGGTCTGGGTGCTCTTCTTGGCCCCACTCAACATCCCAGCCCTGGTACCAGGTGAGGTGCTAAGGCTGAAGCCATGCTGCTTTCCAGAAGTTTCCATGGGCTTGACTTTCAGTGCAGAGTTGGAAGCTGGTTTTACCACTTGCTGCCTGTTTCAGGGTTGGCAGCATGTATTGCTGTTTTCTGCTGTACATGCATCAGGTAACATTGCTCCAACAGCTGCAACCTAGCTCCTCATTTTTTTTTTTTTTCTGCTGAGTAAAAGGTATTTCAGAAGCCAAGCACCTCCCTGTCCCCCAGTGCAGGTGGACCTGTGAGTGTTTCCGTCTGGAAGGAGACACTGCATGAGTGGCCACGGCTCCCGCAAGGAGCTGAGGCCATGAAATTAGCTCAGAAGAGGCAAACAGACGGCAATTCAGCAGGGGGTGGGGATTAGTGTGAATTGTGAAAGCACGGGCTTCTTGCAGGGAGAAAAAAATACATGTGCACTGCATATTTTCCCAGGGAAGTGTGTGAAAACCCAGCCTTTAAATGGTGTATAACTTTTTATGAATGGGCCTTTTATCACACTCTGAGGAGTTTGCTCATTCTTGTTCCTCATCTGCGTTTCCTCTCTTTGACACCCTTGTTAAACTCCAAGTCTAAATCCAGGAGGCAGTTGCTCAGTGACCCTAGAGGAAGGTGCTTTGCAGTGCTGATGTTTTTTGTTAGTATGCTCTTTGGGAGTGGAGATGGGAGATGCTATTGGTACACTGCAGGGCTGTCACACTGCCCCAGCAGTGCTGGGCAGCTTGGGGATATAGGGGCTTAGAACTGAGTAGCGAAGTAAAGCTAGGATCCAAGATAATATTTGGATGGGTGACTTCATAAGAGAAAAAAGTTGGTGGTGAAACTGCTGAAGAGAAACAAAGTTTGCAACTCACTTGTGGCCTGCCACAAAGGGATAGCTCATGCATCCTTGAAGGTCATAGCCTTTGTGACCTGCCAGCCAACAAGCTTTGAACTATCTGACACCTTATTCAGTGTGGGGAACCACCAGTGTAGCCTGCTAATGGGAATTAAGGTGGTGTCTTGCAGGTAAGGCATTAACCAGGTTTTTTGCCCAGTGGAGGTAAGCCTTTGCCTGGTGATGCAATGCCAGGATCCCTATCACTGCTGTCCTGACTGAATTCAACCTCGCAAGCTGCTCTCTGCCCCTATCAAGTTCTCATTGGGGATTCAGTGGGACAGGATGCCAAGGCCACGTTGAATTTCGTATATAGCCCTGCTAGTGTCAGCTGAAGTGAAGAACCACATTTGCACTGAGTCTTCTCATTGCATACTTGGTTCTTGCTCTGTTTCTGTGAGGAGCTTCTGGCTGGAACTGTTACAGTTGAACCACAGTATCACAGTATCACAGTATGTTAGAGATTGGAAGGGACCTCAAAAGATCATCTAGTCCAATCCCCCTGCCAGAGCAGGAACACCTAGATAAGGTTACACAGGAATGTGTCCAGGCGGGTTTTGAATGTCTCCAGAGAAGGAGACTCCACAACCTCCCTGGGCAGCCTGTTCCAGTGTTCCGTCACCCTCACTGAGAAGAAGTTTCTTCTCAAGTTTAAGTGGAACCTCTTGTGTTCCAGTTTGTACCCATTACCCCTTGTCCTATCATTGTTTGCCACTGAGAAGAGCCAGAACAAACAGGTAGAGGAGCACCAAATCAGGGTTGTTAAGGTTGTCTGGGACATCTGCAGCTGTCGTTTTTCAGGGCTCATTCTTGTTGGCAGGATTTGGGTATTTACCAGTGCTGGTGCCTGCCAGAGAGCTCAAATATGGGTGAATCATGGAGCAAAAGGGCTCTTGGTCTCTCTTGAAAGAGATTGAATGACTGCAAAGGCTTAACTGGGAAGAGGTGAGAGCAGAGGACAAGATAGACAGTGTTTTCTCATCAGCATGGCCACATCTTGCCTTTGGTTTTAGTTGGACAATTTTCTCTTAAGTGCAAAATGCTGAAGGAGTTTCCAAGGTCTATCAGGTGGAAAGGATGTTTCCTCATGTCACATCTCTAGAAGGACAAGGGATGGTTTCCCACTTTTATTGAATTAATAATTGAAGAGGATATGAATTAATGGGGAGGGCGGGGAATGGGAACAGAAAGTCATTTAAAAGCACAGCTCCTTTAACCACAGCCTCTTTGCTTCGTGGAGCCACAGGTGCCTGCTATGCTGTGCTGCCCATCAGCCAGGAGATCTTGATCATCTCTTTCCTGCCTTCTAGGTAGATTTTGTGGTGACAAGATCCCTGAACCAGTAATTTCCACGGACAGCAGGCTGTGGATCGAGTTCCGGAGCAGCAGTAACATCATGGGCAAAGGCTTCTTTGTGGTCTATGAAGGTACAGCCACTAGCTAAAAGTCTGTTGCATTGCACAGAGCAGACAGAACAGGATGCAGGGGATTATGGGATCAGCAGGAGTTCTGTGTCACCACATGGTTAGATGCAGCCCTCACTCTTGTCTTTATGGGAATTGGCAGATTTTGCAGGCTGCTTCAGCAGACAAGGCATGGATCTTCCAATGAGATCATCACGTTTTTGGGAGGACAACAGGATGGCAGCATGGAGCTATAGATTCTGTTCATACACCACATTCTGTTTCCCGTAACCAGCCCCTGCAAGCAGCAGTGCTGGGTATAGCAGGATTTCTTTCAGTAACTTACTGGGCAAAATTCTGTTTTGGATCATGCATTTTACATCACTTAATGCAGCTTATTTTGTTGTGGGTTTTGAGGGTATTATTTTTTTATTATTATTTATTTTTTTAGTCTTTTTGGTTTTGCCTTGTTTTTTCTCAAATGCAAAGATTGTTCTTTGGCTTCTCCCTTGTATATTTTACTTACAGAAGATTAGAAATTAGCATATCAGATCTTCTGCAGGTCAGGTACTTTGGAAACTTGCATGGCATGGAATGCTGAAACCACTTCAGCAGAGCAATACTACCAAAGTCAGTAACAAATGAGTAACATCCCTTTTCCATATATGCTAATTTTTTTACGGTATTGACTCTAAAATGTATTACAAGCCTTTCTGGTTCTTCAGGAAACAGGCATTTTCTTAGAAGTACCAGTGTTTTCCACAGTATTGACTTTCACTGTATTGGTATCAACATTGCTTTATCTTCTTTCTGCAGCGACAGAAGCAAGCATGACACTGGAAGCCCAGTGTTCAAATGTCCAATATACTCATGAGTAATGATGCTAACAGAGGGAAGTGAAGAAAACATGGGACTGTTGGAGAAGTGCAAATAAAGCATATGAGGATTTCACAACACTGTGGGGCTAACAAATCTGTTTCACAGGAGAAATATCTGATTTCTACAGGAATTGTTGCCCCAGAGACAGAAGTAGCTTCCTTTATTATGGGGTTTTTTACATATCTCCTGAGAAACAGCTGTTGCCTGAACCATGTGGTTTGTAACACCCCTTTTATGGTAGTTTGTTGGAATTAGAAGTGATCAAGCTAGCGTGTCTCTAATAGACTGATTTATTTTGGGTTTTTGTGTTGATGGGCTTGTCAGATTAATTCTTACAGTTGGTTATTCCCCAGTGATACCTGCTCCAACTTTAGAAGAAAAAGAAAAAAAAAATGGCAAAGTGAGGAATGCTTTGGAGAAGCAACTTCTCTGTTCAAAACCATGGATGTTAATATGGCATCATGCTTCATATTGTTAAATAGTATTGGAAGAAAATAAATATTACCTTGCTTACATGCCAAAGTCACTATGCAAGCTTTCTTTTCTCTTGATAATTTTCTGTATTTCCTGTTGATTAGTAAATGACCCCTAGAGGCTTAGTAAATATGAGCTATACTTGCTTCACTTAACTTTTGAGGAGAGCAAATGAAAGCAGAATGTGCATCTTGTGGTCAAACTTCCCTTCAACTCTTCACATTCTTCTAGGTCTTCAAGACTCTGGCTTTTTATTGTAACCCTTTCCTGCAATAAACTTCCAATTGGAAAGGTATGAAATCTATGGCTAAGCCTCAGAGCAAGCAGAGGGTATGACTGGTGGAAGCCAACTTGCACCACAGAACCAGTGACAGTCCATTGTATAATTCTTAACTCAGCCTCCTCATGACAGAGCAGCAGGTAGTGAGATTATCAGCACCTCTCTCCATAATTTATTTGCTGAAATTGGAGAGTTTCCAAAAGTCCTTAGTCCCTATTGACCTTCAGTGCAAACCCTGGCAATGGCTTGTTTCTTTCCTTTGTTGTGACTTCTGTGTCTTGGCAACAAGGGTAACTTTTGTTTTCAGGAGGGATTGTGCTTAGATGTTTAATTTTTAACAATTTTTGTCCAAAACCTCGCTGCATTACTGTTAGTTCCTCTTTTTCTTTTGAACTTTTCTTCCTCACATACTAAAAAGCAAAAGTATGGTTTAGCACTTGATTTCTCTGTGCTCTGCTTTACTTAGAGTGCATGTAAATGCTTGTACATCTGAACACTGCTAGGAGCTCTGTGGCTGAGGACTGATTTTTGGATTTGGATTCCTCCAGGTCTTGGCCCTAAAGTTTCCAATAAATGGGAGGAAAGAGACAGAAGGATGTAGCCGCATGATGGGAAAATAACTTGATACTAAATGACAGTTAATGTAGTGAAAGTGTTCTCATAGTTGTTTTCCTTTTCTTTCATGAGATTCAAGATGGGAAGATGCTGGTGGTTTTGCCCTACAGCAATGCTGGCAGCCCTGAATTTGTCATCATTATTGTCTTCTGAGGCTTTACCAGCAGATGTTCTTTCCATTTTACAGTAATGCTCTTCCAGTATACTTTGAAGCTCAGCTGAATTTCAGTGTGAACTATGGCAGTGGTAGAGATACTGTTTGCTGGCTGACAGTTTTACGGGGAGACAGTTCTCTAAAGGTTTACTCAGAGGTTCTGTCTAGCACCACTTGTAGATCTGAATATATGAATTTCAACTTCAAACTATGTTATGCTCTGCAGCTGTATTTTGGGTGCAACTATTTGGTGGTGCCTTAGTACTGATTCTCTAGGAAAGAAGTTATCGCTGCATTAGTGAGTCAGTGCTCTTAACTAGGTCACAGTTAAGCATTAGCAGCTTACAAGGCAAAATCAAGGCAATATTACCCAATGCAAGCAATTTCCAGGACAGTATAGTGAGACCCACGTCTGAATACAGTGTCTTGTGGGAAGACACCTAGAGTGAAGATGGTTGATGTCTGGCAGGTGTCATTGCAGTTCCATCTGTCTTGTACTTACTGTCAGTACGTTTTGTTTGCTTGACTTTAAGGACAGCCAAAACATACATATGCCTTCTGTAGACATACATTTTGTACATCATGGGCTAGCACAAGTTTTAGCCTGTGGTCTTACTTTCATTTGTTACAGTCTTGCAGACAATTATGCTGAACTGCTATTGTCCTTGAGGTCTCTGCTAGTTTTGTATTAAGCTAGATTATCATTAAACTTTCTGTTCTTGTCTTTAAATTTACTCATCCTTATATTTAGCAGCAGCCTTAATTTTTCATACACTGCAGTCAGCCTGGTGGTCTCCTAGTGAACAGCTGAACTCATGCTTGCTAATGGTGCCATCTTGTGGCTGGATTAGATTTGCAACTGTTTCTTGTTTGGTTTCTTTGCCAATTTCCCGCAGTCCTTATTGCTCGAAGCAGGTTTTAAGCAGTTATTAAGGTGACCAGGAGTGTGAAACGTGAAAATTCGTAAAAATTCTTTGTCCCAGTGAGTTCACCTTCTATGGCGGTTGGCACAGAAGGACAGGAGACACTGTCACTAAGACAAAATGCTAGATTTGTAAAAGCTTCCATGACTTGTATGCTGCCTTTGTGTAACAAGCAGTATTGATACAGATTTGAACAAGGGAAAAGACTATTTATGGAGCAAGCTTTACCTAATGAAAAACCTGCAATCTTGTGGTTTTGCTACTTTTTTTTACGAAGCTATTTGTGGTGGAGAAATTCGCAAAGATGCTGGCCAGATCCAATCACCCAATTACCCAGATGACTACAGACCTTCCAAAGAGTGCATCTGGAAGATCATGGTTTCTGAGGGTTTTCACGTAGGAATCACATTCCAAGCCTTTGAGGTGAGAAATGTAATTTTATATTATATTATGAATATTATTTTGCCTCTGTAGATACTTTAAAATGAAGAAGAAAGCAGTGTAAATAATACTAAAAAAAAAAACCCACTTGTTTTGAGTCCTTCATAACATAATCTGTTCTCACCAGAAGTTTGCTCATTTTGAAGCCAAGTTTTAAATACATGTTTTCAAAAACTGCTGCTCTAGACAGAAAGAATTAGAAGGGGCACAAAATTGTAGATAATGCTAAGTAAGGACTCATGAGTCCTTAAATTTTCAGCCTGGTCAAATGAAATTGAATGGTCACGATCCAGGTGTCGCTAGGGCTTGGCAGATTGCAGGATGTTTGTGACTCTCTGTCCTGGGTTCAGCAGTAGCAGTCACTTTTTCTCCTTCTTAGTAGCTGGTGCAGTGCTGTGGTTTTGACTTTTGGCCTGGGGACAGTACTGATAAAACCTATGTTTTCAGTTGCTGGTCAGAACGTTTAGTCTGACCAAGGACTTTGTGAGTCTCATGCTCTGCCAGGGAGGAGGGGAAGCCGGGGGAAAGCAGGGACAGGATGCCTGACCCAAACTATCCAAAGAGGTATTCCATACCACAGCACGTCATGCCCGAGATGTAACTGGGAGTTACCCGGAAGGGCACTCTCTGCTCGGTCAGGCTTGTCTCCAGTGGATGGTATTGTATTCTCTTCCCTTGTTATTTCTCTTATTATTGGTGGCAGCAGTAATGGTTTGTGTTATACCTTAGTTACTGGAATGTTCGTATCTCAACCCTTGGGAGTTACATTCTTTCGATTCTCCTCCCCATCCCTCTGGGGGGGGGGGAAGCGGGGGGGGGGGGGAAGCGGGGGGGAGGGAGTAGAAACTGCATGGCTGACTTGCCGACCGGCTTATACCATGACACTCTCCAAGGTAACATCATGTTCCCAGATGGCAGACAGGCTTTGAACAGCTCAAAAAAGCTTTTCTCCTACTGGTTATAGAATGTCTTACACTTTTAGCTAGGTGTCCAGTGATCTGTTTCTGACTACTGATGTATATATAAGTCACAGATAGGAATGGCCAGGACCTGGATAAATCTCATCAACCCCATAGACTCTTGTGGCTTGTGTACTTGTACTGTGCTTGTCCTGGAAAGGGCTGACACCGCCACCTCCTCCCTGTGACTCCACAGCTATTTCTTTAACCTTTTTGTTTATAGCTGTTCTGCTCTGTTCCTTCCAACTTCCCATGGAAAAGCAGCTTGTAGATAGTCATGGACTGGGCTTCACCAAAAGGAAGCCATGAAAATAGCAGTAGAACCAAGATGTGCCCAGGCTTGAATGCAGTTTTCACTCCAGGAGAGCTCAATGGCAGCAATGAGGCAAGTATGTCGTTGTGACCAGTTGTTTAGGATGCTTGTTTGGAGCTGATCTCTGGCCAAAGTCAAACTGGGTAGCTAGCCTAACTCAGAGCACTCATACTAGTGAACTACAGTCATACCCTTTTCCTATTGCAGATTGAATGGCATGATGCATGTTCTTATGACTACCTGGAGATCCGAGATGGCCTAACTGAATACAGCCCACTGCTTGGTCACTTCTGTGGATATGAGAAGCCAGAAGATATCAAATCCAGTTCAAATAAAGTATGGATGAAGTTTGCATCTGATGCAACCATCAATAAAGCAGGCTTTGCAGCAAATTTCTTTAAAGGTACATGATCTGTTACCTCACAAGGTCAAAGTTTGGGACCATTCATCCCTTAATCTACTGTCATCTCAAAGTGATCAGTTACCATTGTATCTACTTGTAGTTAAAAGCTGTTAGACTTTCCTGTACAATTGCCAATACTAAGTTTATATACAAATGGTTTTGGGAGTATAGAGAGGTTTGATGCTGAGGCACGAATACCACCTCCTTGATTAAAGCAGAATGAATGAGTGCTGGGTCAGTACCAGCACAGGCACTAATGCCTTGTGTTGCACTGCTGGACAGAAGGCAACCTCCACTTATCAATGCCAGTGCACATTTTCAAAGAAGGTACTAGTACTGGATACAGAGTGTTCAAACAACTCTCTGCTAAGTTCTATTCCAAAGGAAACCTCTGGAGAGAAGGTGAATTTGAATGCAAGTAGAATCCCAGAGAAAATTTCTGAGTGCTTTAGGACACAAATGTGTTCCTGACCTGAGATCCTCTTCAGAAAGATGTAAATACGACTAAGATTTTTCTTAAGAGCTAGACCCAAGACATGGTCCTTTACCAGCATTCTGCTGAGTTGAATAGAGGCAAGAACCAAATATCTAACCACTTGGGAAAATGCCTGCTAAGCTGCTGCAAGGTAGAGATACTCATGTTTCTCTTGGGTTCAGTGACAGTTTTACAGAAATAATAGCTGCAATGCTAATATTTGGATTGCATAAGTCCCTTATTTATTCCTACTTTAACTTCTGTCTCATGTTAAGGGTGTCATGGTCCATTTGGATCTCTCAAATTTACAGGACAATGTACTCTGTGAAATAAACATTATTTCATGAGCCTGTTAAGAAATACAACAAACACAGCAGGGCTCAACCCCCTTTGCTTGGACTAGTCTGTCATGTGAATTCACTTATTCACTTACTCCAGTTATAAGGTTTCATAATTTATGGCCTGTAATTCCTAATCCATGCACTTATGCACAAAAGAAAAGAATTAGTTAAATAAAGTTTGAGAGATCCAAATGGACCATGACAAAGGGCAATTGCAAGATCACTGGCAAATACTGTGGTATTTAATTTCAGACCCTGAACAATGTTCACAGTGCCTAGACGTCCTTGTTTGAATTTCTCATGTTCCATAAAGGCACAGAATACTTCTTCCTAAAGACATTTTGGCTTCTTTCAGGAGCTGAAAGAAGTGCAGGCTGACTGGCAGAGATGTTTTCCAGGGATTAGTGCTAAATGGAGACTTTCTGGCCTGCAGCAAGTCATTCTCTAGAATCTGAGCTCCTCCTGCAAGTTTGTAGGGGAACAAAGTTACATACCTGAATCTGGGGTGCTTTCCTTGTGAAACAGATAGTCAGAAATAAATGTATTTATATTTTTTATGTAAAAAAATGCATAAACATGCACTACTACTGCAGCTGCAGACACAAGTGATTTACAGCCATGTTAGAAGCTATTGAACCTGTCATGGAGCAGCAAAGGAATACTCTGCTTTCTTCATAGTTAATCCACAGACCAGAAAATAAAATCTGCTTGGTCTAGAACTGTTGCAGTATGGGGCTCCTGACTGTGGCAAGGCTTTGCAGGAAGGCAGTGTTATGAATAGAATAGAATATTTCAGTTGGAAGGGACCTACAATGATTAGTCAAGACTGTTCCTATTTGATGAATGTAGCAGTAGCTGTAACTGTAACATTATATTGGGTGTAGGTGGCAAGGTGTTGGCAGTGGGAGGCTGCAGGGGCTGCCTTGTGCCAAACAGGTGGTTCAAGCTGACTCCATAGTGAACCCACCACAGGACACAGATGAACCTGTCAGCTATGTTGGTGGCACCTCTGTGAAAACATAAAACAGGAAGGAACAAAAAGTGCCAAACAGCAGAGGTAACACCAAAGTGAGAGTTGTTACTCTTAGTAGGAAATGTTGCACTTGGTATGAGGTGTTACCTCCTGCTTAGTGAGCAGAAGGTGGAGGTGCTTCATGGCAGAGCAGATACTCCCTGCAGCCTACAGAGGACCCAGGACTCGGGTGGGGGGAAAGTATGAGAAGGAAGGAGTGGCTCATGTACTCATGTACTGGCTGTAGCTCCCTATCCCCTCCTGCCTTTGCATGCTCATGGCCTTGCTGAATGGACTGAGTTGAAGCTGTGGTGATACAAGGTGGGGAGAGGAGTTTGGAGTGTAGTTGAGCCTGGGAAAGGGGAACAGAAAGGTATTTTCCCTAAATGTTTTGACATTTGTTTCTTCTTTCTTTTTTAATTTTTTCTTCCCCCCCCCCCCCCCCCCCCCCCCCGTGTTTGTTTCCCAATACCCAAATCGTAGAATCATAGAATAGTTAGGGTTGGAAAGGACCTTAAGATCATCTAGTTCCAACTCCCCTGCCATGGGCAGGGACACCTCACACTAAACCATTCCACCCAAGGCCTCATCCAACCTGGCCTTGAACACTGCCAAGGATGGAGCATTCACAACCTCCCTGGGCAACCCACTCCAGTGCCTCACCACCCTCTCAGTAAAGAATTTCTTCCTTATATCCGATCTAAACTTCCCCTGTTTAAGTTTGAACCCGTTACCCCTTGTCCTGTCACTACAGTCCCTGATGAATAGTCCCTCCCCAGCATCCTTGTAGGCCCCCTTCAGATACTGGAAGGCTGCTATGAGGTCTCCATGCAGCCTTCTCTTCTCCAGGCTGAACAGCCCCAACTTTCTCAGCCTGTCTTCATATGGGAGGTGCTCCAGTCCCAAATCAATACTCAAATATTTAAATTGGCAATAAATTAAGTTAAATTCCCTAAAGTTGAGTCTCTTTTACCTACAACAGTAGTTGGTGGATAATTTTGCTGTCTCAACCCAAGAACTTTCTTGCTCATTTTCTTCCTATATTCTCCCCCATTCCACTGGAGTCTGGGGATAGAGAGTGAACAAGCAACTGGGGGGGAGCCTGGCTGCTAGCTGAGGCCAGTCCACCACAACCATGTTAATAAACCCATCCATTTGCACAGGGTCAGGGTGAGAAGCCAGTACATCTGGCTATCTGTATATTAAAATGTCAGTTCAGGCTGTTGAGATGTAATTGGAAGAGCCTGGATTCAGAGTCTAGGGGAGTAAGTCTTCATGCATCTGTGAAAAAGAAGGATTACTTGTGTATTCTCACAGCTCCTTCACTGCACCCCACTCAATGAGGTATGGCCTTCTACAGCTCCATTACTGTGGGCACCATGATGGGCTGGTTCATGGTAGCTGAAGTTACTCAAGAGAGTGAGAAATTTAAAAAACAAAACAGGGGCAAATGAGAACAAAAAGCAGTGAAGTCATTACTGGAGATCATGTTTTCCTGCTCCTGTTCAGAAAAAGCACTCCTGAATTGTAACAGTACTCTTAGACCTTTATGGTTTTGGTGGTAGGAGTGCTTTAGCTCTTGTAAGGTTTGCAGCAGCTCCATGGACTTGGCTCATCACCTAGTGCTCTGGTCTTTCTGTCCAGAAGTGCTGCATGAGGAATATGAGGGGGTTTGAGTGGTCAGGAAACTGACTTGTTCTGGTTTTCTCCTGACAGAGATGGATGAATGTTCTCTGCCAGACAATGGTGGGTGTGAGCAGCACTGTGAGAACACACTGGGCAGTTACAAATGCACCTGTGAGCCTGGCTATGAGTTGACAGGTGATAAAAAGAGCTGTGAAGGTGAGTAACCTACAGATTGTCTGTATAGTATGGGTACTACAATCTTGGAGATGATTTTCCTTGCCCTTGGATCCTCTTTGCTTCTGTTTATCTTTCCCCACCTGAAAAAATCCTTCTTTAGCCAACATCTTTGGTTAAAAAACTGAGAATACTGATTCTGTACTGGTAAACATCTGTAAAACCATTTGCTCTTCATAACCAGAGATTCCTGTTCAGACCAGATCTCCCACAGTGCAACATAAGGGAGGATGGGCATTATAACCTAAATGTTAAGTGGCACAAAAGTATTTCAATCTAAGGTTGAATTTCTTATTTTTTAAAATTAATTTATTTTGCAGAATAAAGTATCTATGTTTCGCCTGCATGCAAACCAGACATTCTGCATACTGAGGAGTAAATTTCCTTCTTCTGTTATGGGAAGGGAAAAAACAACTCTACAACACATCTTCAGTAGAAACTGTTTCTATTTATACAGTTGATCTCCTGAAACTAGCGCTTGCTCCTACCAGCAATAATACAGCTGTTGGTGTGTGAGAATCCACCCATTGTTCTTGTCTGTCGTGGTTTAAGCCCCGGCTGTAAATTAGAACCACGCAGTCTACTTCCCCCCCCCCAAAAAAAGCCAACCCCAAAAAAAACCCCCCAAAAAGCGCCCAACGTGGGGCACGAAGGGTTGAGATAACGACAGATCTGACCGGAGTGTGTCTAATCGTATTTGTGATATGCATTCAGTGTTTTGGATTAATAGTCACTCGTCACAATGCTGATTTATTGGCTCTCAAAGTTGTTGTTTTTGATCTCACAGTCTCAATATGCCGTAGGTTACTTAGAGCCGGTATTTGCTGTGTTAGTGTTTTTCAAGTGTGGGGCTTGGGCTAAGGTTATTGTCTCATTGTATTTTATGGCAAGGACTTGTAATACAATAGAAAAATTGATCATGAAACTGATCTGGCTTATGTTCCCAGTGTGGTCACCACCTTTATACTTTGGGAGGTATATAATACAAATTCTTAGCAACTATACATCTTTTTTCTCCTTCCTGGGTGGTCAACCTATAAAGGAGACATTCTTTTACCCTCCCAGTGCCCCTCCCAGACCGTTTACAGCATCGTTTGAGAGTTTTGAAATTTTCGAGTGGCCTTTTAATATTGTTGAGACCTGTTTGCTGATTGTGATGGGGGTCACCATGTTGGCACGCGTACAAAGTGTGTTTTGTCCACAATCATTACGTCTGATCTCAAGAGTTAAGCAGAGTCGGGTTTGGGTCTTGTCTGGGGTTAGATGACAAAATAGGGGGACCGAGAGATTTTCCCCGAGGTTGGACAGCCATGAGTGGCAGGGTGTGTGGGATAGTATGGGCAAGTATCTAGGTCAGTGGGCCCCTCCAGTGTTTTGGAATTTCACCACTGAACAACTGCAAAATCCAGAAGAATTAGTAAAACACTTAAATGAGGTGTGCTGTCATCCTGGTCATACCAGAGAGGGACAAATCATGTCAACGTGCTGGGGCTTGGCCTATGCTTACCGGGCCTTGTTCAACACTATCCAGCACCTTCAAAAGGGAAAAAATGTCCCTGGATCTGAGGGCGAAGCAACAGACAGCACAGCTACTCCAGCTCCGAGCACAGCAGCTACACCACCCCCAGCGACAAGTACAGCCACTACTCAAACTTCGACTGCAACAGACAGCGAAGCTACCCCAGCTCCAAGCACAGCAGCTACACCACCCCCAGCGACAAGTACTGTTGCTACTCAAACCACAGTGATAATGACTGCAGCTAAACCAGAGGACCAATTCGTACCAATATCGATTGCCCCTGTACGCAAGAGAAAAAGCAAAAAAAGAGGCAAGAAGGGTGAAGCAAGATGAAGAAACAATGTATTCACCACCCGGGCCACCATCTGATCAGGAGTCATCATCACATGACGAAGAAGAAGAGGTGACTTCTCGACCTCGGACCTCAACCGAGCTACGGAATATGCGAAAAGATTTTACCCGTCAACCAGGGGAGCACATCATCACCTGGTTGCTCCGATGCTGGGACAATGGGGCCGATGGTCACGAACTAGGAGGTACGGAAGCCAAGCAGCTGGGATCACTTGCTAGAGAAGGGGGAATTGACAAAGCAATTGCAAGAGAGAAAAAGTCCCTCAGTCTTTGGAGGCGGCTCTTGGCAGCTGTGAAAGAAAGGTTTCCATACAAGGACGATGTTACGAGTCGTTCGGCCAAGTGGACTACTTTAGACAAAGGCATCCAGTCTCTGAGGGAATCACCCATCGTAGAGATGATCTATCACATCAAACCGAATAACTGAGATATACCCATAAACCCAGATGAAGTCGAATGTACACGACCCATGTGGCGAAAACTTACACGGAATGCACCGTCATCATATGCCCATTCATTGGCAACAGTAACCTGTGGTGCACATGAAGAATTTGTTGGGGAAGACAGTCTGGGTTATTCCTGCTTCAGGTAAAGGCAAACCCACTCGTGGGATTGCTTTTGCTCAGGGACCTGGATATACTTGGTGGGTAATGCGGGAAGATGGGGAAGTCCGATGCGTACCTCAAGGGGATTTGATTTTAGGGGAAAACAGACAATGAACTCAATTGTACGCTGTTGCCTGCTATAGCCATCAACTAGAAGTCTGCAGGGCACCAGCGACTGGCCCTGACTTCCCTCCAACCATCATCCCAACAGAGAATGAACTTTGATAGAACCGGATGAGTTCTACAGTAAAGGAATGATCAGCATCAGCAGACAACGATCCAACACTGCACACAGCTTCTCCTGCCCTGAAAGACTGTTACAAGAGATGGAGCCCAACATCATGAATCGAATGGACTCAGTAGCTTTATAGGAATTGGTCCATGCACTAAGATAACAGTGCACTGAAATGAGAGTGAGGGTATATGGAAAATGTGGGATCTGAGCATGACGTGAATGGTATGGAATAAGGGGTGGATACTGTCCTGGGTTCAGCAGCAGCAGTCAGTTTTTCTCCTTCTTAGTAGCTGTTGCAGCACTGTGTTTTTGACTTTCAGCCTGGGAACAGAGCTGATAACACTGATGTTTAGACTGACCAAGGACTTTGTGAGTCTCATGCTCTGCCAGGGAGGAGGAGGGGCCGGGAGGAAGCAGGGACAGGACACCTGACCCAAACTAGCCAAAGAGGTATTCCATACCACAGCACGTCATACCCGGGGAGGTAACTGGGAGCTACCCGGAAGGGCACATCCTCTTTTCGGTCGGGCTCTCTTTTCCGGCGAGCGGTATTGTGTTCTCTTCCCTTGTTATTTCTCTTATCATTGTTGTTGTTGGTGGCAGCAATAGTGATTTGTGTTATACCTTAGTTACTGGACTGTTTTTATCTCAACCCGTGGGAGTTACATTCTTTCGATTCTCCTCCCCATCCCTCTGGGGAGTGGGGGGGGAAGTAGACTGCGTGGTTCTAATTTACAGCCGGGGCTTAAAACACGACATTGTCTCTTAGCTCTGCCTTTCGGCTGAGGTATGTAAGGAGCTCCACACCGAGTGGTGCTCTCAAAATCACACGGTTTGCCCTGACTTCTAATTTTTTCATTGTCTGGGAAAGGCTGCTATTGACTTGGTAAGGCCAGAGTTAGGTGCAATTTCTTTTAATAATTTCTTGCAATTTTGAGCAAACAAGTTGCTGTAACTTGGCAAGCATTTTCTGAACTTCACTCTTAGTCTCCTATTTTAAACTCCATTTGTCTTCATACAGGAAGGATAATCTTTGAAATTGTAGCAAGGCACATCAGAGTAAATTGCTTTTGTTTCTTCTGACATGCTTGCCACTCTTTTTGTATCGAAGCTGCTCCCTTGGGTTTGCTTTATTGCAAATGGAATTTTGCAACAAAAGAGCAAACTGAGGTGGATTCCTTTGATGTAAAAGCCATGTCCTCCTACAAGAGGATGAAGCTGAGATGTCCCAAGTTTTCAAAAGAAATTGGATAATAAAGTCAAGTCTTTGGCTTTGTCTTCAGTTTTCCCTAGAGAAGATGCAGTCCACATATAATAAGCCACTGAAGAGTTGATAGAGGTGTCTTCCTAGGATTCCATTATCTTCCAGTTATTCCATCACTAATAAACTTGAAATAGTATGGTTTGTATGACTGAATGTGGGTAAATTTGCCAAGCTGGCGTTTACAAATATGTTGTGCATGTCAAGTCAGCTGATCCACAGTTGAAGCTACTACCACTGTCTAAGCCCAAGGATAGAGAGTAAAAAGGAGATCAATCTTACATGATTTAAGTGGCTCTCAAGGTCATAGCCTGGCTATGTGTGTTTCACTGGTGAGTGAAGCTGAGGTTTCTGTCTTCTTCACAGCTGTCAGCATTTTTACCTGTTCTGGAGGCCAGGATTTGAAATGTGCTACCAACCAGGATCTGATTAATTTTATAGCTAACAGTGTGGCTCAATCTGTGTGTCTGAACAGAACCAAGTAAAACTTGTGTTCATTTATTGCCTTTCCAGCTGCGTGTGGGGGCTTCATCACCAAGCTCAATGGGACCATTACTAGCCCTGGATGGCCCAAGGAATATCCTACTAATAAAAACTGCGTTTGGCAGGTGGTAGCTCCAACCCAGTACCGGATCTCTCTGCAGTTCGAAGTGTTTGAGCTGGAAGGCAATGATGTACGTAACCAGTCCCTGCATCTCAGAGGTGTGACTACTGGCTAACTCAGAACTAGATAAATCCTTGGGGTACAAGGAAAAGGAGACTCTGTCTTGCTAGTGGAGCTTCTGGTTGTTCCCCAGCCTTTACAATAATAAGTCAGTAACAGTGATTGTTCTCCCTGAAGTCTGGATCTACTTTCTCTTTGGAGTGGAAAAGCGTTCTGTTATAAATGGGCTTCTTTTCTCTACCAGTTTTGCGTAACTGTAGGTGTTTTCCTCCCTAATAGGTATCTCGTCCCCCCCTTACCCAGGGCTGTCTTTGCAGGAAAATAATTGAAAATGAACAATGAAGTAAAGTTCTTCAAGGATAAACAGAACAGTCAGTAAAAAAGTCTGTTCTCTGCCCTGCCAAAGGCAGGGTGGAATTTGAGCAAAACATTCAGGTTCTAGCTTCTCACTGTAAATGGGGGCAGTGATTCTTCCTTAATTCAGCAGGCTGCAGAAGTTTATTCAACACTATCAGGTTCTTGGATAAAGTCAGAGTAATTATTTTAGCTAAATTACATGGAACCTTTGCTAATCTGGAAACACACCCATGCTTTAAGGTGAGGGAAGTAATAGAAGGGGATGAGAACACTAACAGAGGAGAACCTGGGGAAGATAGGAGTGTGTTTGAGTAGAAGGCTGTTTCTGTTCCCTCAGTCAAGCCTCTGTCCCCTTCCTCTGAAATGTTCTGTTCAATGTTGATGGAGCTGAGAAATCTCCTCCTCTCTTGACAGGTCTGTAAATATGACTATGTTGAGGTTCGTAGTGGGTTGGCTTCTGACTCCAAGCTGCATGGCAAATTCTGTGGCTCAGAGAAGCCCGAAGTAATCACATCATATGGCAACAATATGAGACTGGAGTTCAAATCAGACAATACAGTCTCCAAGAAAGGCTTTAAAGTTCACTACTTCTCTGGTACGTGGCTCTATTCTTTCACTTGGTTACCTGTCTCCTCTGACTGAACCTCTTGTTTTGGGGGAATTTTCTTCAACCTGCTGTCAAATCAGGCAGAGCCTGACATGGTTATTTTCATCTGAAAAACATGGTTGCCCTCTGCTGTGTCACTTTTCATCTCGGTTTCTCAGTGCAGTGTTTGGTCCAGTTTCATAGTGTAGTGTCAACAAGATACATTGATGAAATCCATACCTCCAGTCCTTTCACAGCAAGAAGCAATGGGGAACCTGACCTGAAACTAAAAGAATTAGAAAATTTCCAGAAGTCTTCTGTATAGCAATCCTTCCCATCAAAGCAGTGCATGCCGATCCTCTGTTCTGAATTCATAGTACCTTTTGGTGTCAGCATTGTACCTTCTTGGCAGGCAGTTCTGGAGGTTAATAGTACGTTGTATGGAAGTGGAAATTAAATTTCATGCTGTGTCTTCCCTGAGAAGTATTAATGTTTTTGAGAAGGATGATGAGGCCAAATGGCCTTGAATTAAACAGTTGTGGAGTAGAATCAGGCCTAAGGGCTTGGCTAATTAAATCTTAGGAAGGATGAGGTGGGGTATGTTTCATCTAGAAATACATTTGAGGGTGAGGAGACAGATGAGGTTAATGAGGTCAACGGAGGATATTGGTCCAAGAAAAATTGGAGATAAACTGCTCATAAATTCAGTTGGACTGGAAACCATAAGCAGATTCTATGCTCAGAGCACTGAGATTCAAGAATGTGTAGTCCTGAACACAAAGGAGTAAACATCCACTGGAGCATATTTCAGCTTCAGGGAGCAGCTCATACCTTAGATCCCCTTTTCCATCTGGCTGCTTGTGCTCTTGGACAGAGCTATATAAAGATGGAGGCTCATCAGAGCATGTAGAAACTTGAAAATATAAAGACTGTCCAGTGGATATTTGCCAAGGCTAGTGAATTAGTGAATGGACTCTGTTCTAAAAGAATGACACATTGCTATATATTTCTTTTAACCTATGGCACTGCTATAGATTAAAAGAGGTATTTAACTACTCAAAACCTGCATTATATAATAAAACCCATTTGCAATGCATTTTATGGAATAAAGAACAGTTGAAGAGAGTTGTATCTGGGCTGAAAAGCTGACTGGACTAATCCAGCAGCAGAGGTTGGATGTTTGCACTGGTATCTGCCAGTCTGGGTATGGCACTCCCTGCTGGCAACTGTGATTGTGTGTTTCTCATTGTCAACTCAGTGCTTGTTGGTTTGATCCTGCCCAGACAAGGACGAATGCTCCAAAGACAATGGTGGTTGCCAGCATGAATGTGTCAACACCTTTGGTAGCTACACATGCCAGTGCAGAAATGGGTTCATGCTGCATGAAAATGGCCATGACTGTAAAGAAGGTAAGTTCCTCACTCCCTGCCCTCAGGAAACACTTTGAACATAGTTTGCTCCAGGATGCTTCCATGCCAGGTGTACCGTGTTTGTACCACATGCCAGACTCAGGCACTGAAAAAGTCCCAGTTAGCTGAAAAACTATCAAATAAAATGAAGAAGGAGACCTATTTTTGCTGCATCCATTCCGCAGTCTGGCCCTCTGTATGGCCATGGGGGATGGACAGGGTGAGGGCAAGAAGTTGGCTTAGCGAAAGGACCGGTCATGAGACATCATGATTTGACTAGTCACTGCTGCTTCAATTTAATTATCAGGTTTGAGTCAGAAGATGAAGGATGAGCTGATCTAACTGCTTGCTGCTGCCAAAACTACCCTTCTTCCTGCACCCTACCCCTACTATGTGCAGCAAAGGCCTTCTTGTGTATGGCCTCTGGTCCTTTTCTGATCTTTCGGTGAGATGATTAAGCTTTCCAAGTTGGCAAAACAACTCAAGGCTGAGACAGCGTCAGAGTCAACACGGTTGGAGGGGTTGGATACTATGTCACTGGAAACAGGGCAGATGAGATGGAGGAGCAGGAGAATACACCTGAAAGTGAGGAGGTGGATGAGGTTAATGAGGCCCAGGGGAATGAGATGGTCCATTTCACCAGCTGCCAAGTTAGCTCAAAGGAGTGTAGGACAAACCCACCAGAACTATGCAATAATACTAAAAGGTCTTGTTCAATGACTGAAGCCTTCCCTGTTTCTGCCCTGCTGAGGGTGGGCAGAGAGGAACATGTAGGATGTTATATGGTTCCCATGTGAGATCTGTCTCGATGACTTCATCTTGTGACCTCTCTCTCAAGCTGGTTGTGAGCACAAGCTGAGTGGTGCAGAGGGAGTGATGAGCAGTCCAAACTGGCCTGACAAGTATCCCAGCCGGAAAGAGTGCACCTGGGACATCTCTGCAATGCCTGGCCACCGAGTGAAAGTAGTGAGTAACCAGTGAGTGGGAGGGGAGGAGTAGGCTGGACTGTGAGAAGCTGAAGTATTTCTCCCATACTGTGCGAGTGGGACACTGATCCCCATAGGTCCTGTTTGGGGTGCTCAGAGGAAGGCATCCCAGGAGGCTGCCTCTGGCCTGCAAAAGAGCAGTCTCAGAGAAACATGAAGGCAGAGGTGAGTCTCTTGAGGAGATTGCTCTCTCTGTTAACAGAAGGTGTAACATGTCCTCCCGCCTCTGCCCCTCCCTCTGAGCCACTCTGTGGGACTGTATCTACATAAGGTGGTGGCAGAGCCAGTGCCCAGCCCCTCTGAGGGAAGTGTGAGGCCCACTTTACAGCATGGCCTGATGCATATGGCAGGGCATGCCCAAAGCTGTGCAATGGGGAAGATAGTGCCTTGATCACTGTGCTCAGTGGAAGTAATACTGAAGAACTGCCCATTCAGTAGCTAGGCAGGATTTCCAGCAGGAAAAATAAGAGTATATAAGGCTTGCAGTTTAAAACTGTTGTCGTGCACCCATGTGAGGCAGCAAAGCTGCACATTCATATGAAATTCTGAGCTTTGTCACCCTGAGATCACTCTTGTCTGAAAGCACACTGTTCTAGTTTAGTCTGTGGGAGGAGTGGGACAGACATACTCTTTGACCTGTTTTTCATTTGGTTTCATACTCTATTAAACTGCATACTCAGATTTACAAATGTCTGTTTTAATTCTCCATATTCTTGTTGTAGACCTTCAATGAGTTTGAGATTGAACAGCACCAAGAATGTGCCTATGATCACTTAGAAATGTATGATGGGCCCAACAGCAAATCACCCGTCCTTGGCCGTTTCTGTGGCAGCAAGAAGCCAGACCCTGTAGTGGCTTCTACCAACAAGATGTTCCTCAGGTTTTACTCTGATGCTTCTGTGCAAAGAAAAGGTTTCCAGGCAAAGCACAGCACAGGTAACCTGGTTGCCTGCCAGTACCCCAGTGAGATAAGATGTCATCAGTTCTCACTGCATTTTCTTACCAGGCAAAACTAGACACACTTTTCACCCAAATAATCTTAGCCTAATTTTTAAGTGATTGTGTATTGTGCTGACCATTTCCCAGACCATTGTTGGCACCATACCATAAATGCCAGCTTTCTTGTCAGTTTAGAGGTCTCTTGCTATCAAACATTTCTGCTTATGTTCTTTTGTTTAAACTGGAAGTGTTTGGTTGAGCAGCAACCCCTTCTGTTCCATATCAACCGTCAGAAAAGGAGATGATGCAACTTAGTCCATATGCTGGCCCAGATCAGAATTTCAGCTACAGGACAAGCACAAAGAACATGTGAAGTCTTCCTTTAAGCAATTGCTTTCTAAAATAATGCTGTTCTCTAGATTACAATGTAGCAGGAATCCCATCCTGCTAGTTTTAGCTGGTCACTTCTTTCTGTGCATGTTCAGTACCTAAAGAACCAAGCTCCTCTACTCCATGTGGGTCATCAGATTCATGAGTGACTGGAGAATTCGCTGGTTTATGGTAGTTTGGTGCAGTGGTTAGTTACCTTCCCTGTTGTATGTGCGCTTCAGGCTGGAGGTCTTCTCTCCTCATGGCTGGCCCAAAAGTGATATGATGAGTCTTTGTTGTAAGGTAAGGCCTTTGAGAGACTGGTTTGTGCCCTTTTCTCCTTCCAGAGTGTGGTGGGCTTTTAAGGGCTGAAGTACGAACTAAGGAGCTATATTCCCATGCTCAGTTTGGGGACAACAACTATCCAGGTCAAACCAACTGTGACTGGGTGATTGTAGCTGAAGATGGCTATGGGGTGGAGCTGATATTCCAGATATTTGACATCGAGGAGGAGGCTGACTGTGGGTACGACTACATGGAAATTTATGATGGTTACGACAGCACTGCACCCCGCCTGGGACGCTTCTGTGGCTCAGGGGTAAGCTGTAGTGGTGGTGATTTCATAGGGATAACGGGTTGGCAATGAAGAATACCCTTGTACCTCTTTTGGGGAGGGGCAGGTGTCACAAACTGATGATGAGAATGCCTTGTGTGTCTGGGTTTTGCCTTTCCCCCTATTGCCACAGATAACAGCCATTATATCTGATGCACAGAGTTGATCTGAAAACCTTGCTGAGTGCTTTGCCCTTTCTAGCCCAGGTCCATGTGCAGCAGCATGGGACTGCCACAAAAGTGTTGTGTAAATGTGGGAAACTTCTTCCAAAGGCCAGTTTCATCCTCAGTCACTTCCGGCCTGAAGCCACATCACTTTACGGCTGTGCTGTGGCAAAGGGTGGAGGGACTTGCAGAGTTGCGTGTTGACTCCAGGATGATGTGCTGTCTCCTGAACTGTTATCTGTGTCCCTGTTAATGACTCTGTTAGCATAAGTAATGGTGTGTGGTTTTTAAAACCACCGAGTATGACTTCTCTAGGTCTTCAGCAATGAAATGGAGTGGGTTCTGAATGAATTTAAAGAGAGACAATCAGGGAGCAGGTGTGTGGAAGCATTCCTTGCAAACTGGGGAGATGAACTGGAATGTAAAAGATAGCTTGGTGTGAAGAAGTTCAGGGCAGCAGGGTAGCAATCTACCTACCTGCACACTGACAAATGGAGAATGGCTGAGAAAGTGTAGGTCCCACAGATAAGCACGGAGAGGGTGGAGCAGGTCACAGTAGTGGGGAAGATAACCAGTGTTATCATGTAAGATAAGTAACTAAGTTATTTTGGTGCTAATGAACTCTGGGAGAGTCTCAGTTGTTGAACAGGGTCCAGTTGAATTGTGCAATTTCCTGAAAAGATAAGGACAAATTAAAGCAAATTCAGAAGACTGGAATAAGAATATCCTGTGGGAAAAATAATAATAATAAAAAAAAAAACCAGCAAAAAAAAAACCCCAAACCCCAAAACAAACCAACCAACCAACCAGAAAAAAAAACCAAAACCAAACAGGTGGAAGAACTGGGACTGTAGAGTGGACTGACATCAGTCTTCAAACATAAAAGGCAAGCATATAAAGAGCAAGGGAATATGCTCAGGAAGTCAGAGCAGGGCAGGAGGTACTGAGCACTCAGTCTTCATACTTAATGGCCAGTCTATCTCCACTGTGAGCTTAAACTCTAGCATCATAGTGCAGATAGTTACACAGCCTGCAGATTTGACCACTGCGTCATCTTTCCTTTCCTGCAGCCTCTGGAAGAAATCTACTCTGCAGGGGATTCCATCATGATTCGATTCCACACAGATGACACCATCAACAAGAAAGGCTTTCATGCCCAATACATAAGTACCAAATTTCAGGATGCATTGCACATGAGAAAGTAGTTTAACTGCTCCTCACAGACGTTCCCATCTGAAGACTGAGGCATTTAACTGTGATCTTTGTGTTGTTTTTTTTAATTTGAAGCTTCTGTGCACCTGGCCAAAAGCAGTGTACAGTATTTTCTGTAACTAAAACTAAATCCAGTCTCAAAGGTTTGCCTCTGCAATTATTAGTATGATCCTTTCTTGTTAACATACCCAGGACCAAAAATTGTCTTTTAATCATACCTGTCAGGGCATAAACATTGTATTTTGCACAGCTTGCCATGGGGCTGAGTGAAGACTGAGCTTGAATTGAGAAAACCCTTCATCTGTTGCGTATTCTGTTTCTAGGTGACATTTCCTAAGCATCCTGTATACATGAGCTGTGTCAACATATTTTCTGGAGCAGGTGATGTGGACAGCCACCCAGTAGGAATTTCTCAAAGGAGTATGTAAGCTGCCTACTCTCTCCTACCAGCCCCAAATACTCTGTGCAATAAGTGAACAACAAGATGGCTGGAACTCCATCACTGCTTCTGTCCTGTCTATTTATTGTCTTGATTATTGTGGGCTGAGAGCTAGGCAGGGGCACAGGGACAGTCTCCTTAGGGCTGCTAACTACTTGGATCACAGTGAATGAGATGGGCCCAATGCCTGAATTGCAGTAATTGTCATGGTATATGTTAAATGGAAGTACTTCAATGCAGTGTCCAAGGGAAAGGGGGTAGCTGACAGAAAAGTGCTGTGGTGGGATGCAAGGCATGACTGTGTGACGGTGGCAAAGATTAGTAATTGGAGTGCTGACAGCATGCTTCAGTTACACCACCAAGCAATGCAGCTCAGAGAGCTGTAGCAGCAGTTCAGGCCTTATCTGAAATAAGGAATCTCTCCTGCTTACTCCACCCACATTAGCTTTCTTAGCCTTGTTTATGCTGCTTCCTTTCCTCAGTACCACTTCCCTGGGAGCCCTTCTTTTCTGCAGCTAAGCTGCAATCTCCAGGGCTCCCCACTACAACCTAGGAGTGGTATTCAACATCAGCTAGCCAGAGCATCTCACCAGAGGAAATATTGGGCCAGAGGTAGTCATGGTGTCCATGAGGCAGAGGGACAGAGGCCATGCTGCAGGTCAGCTCTGGTGAGCTGGTGGAACCTGTCAAACGTGTAAGCTCCAGGCATGGGACTAGGAATGGGAGAGCTGTGCTGGTCTCTGCTTCCTCCGAGTTCCTTGCTGGCTCATGGCCCAGTCTCTTAACTTCATGGCAGGGGTGCAAGCAGGATGGTGACTAAAGCACTTTGAGCTATAAGGCTCAGACATTCTCTGTGTTGCAGTTATTTATGTACATGGAAGCTACCAAGCCATGGGCTTGCAGAATTAACAGGTAGCTTGGCACTTCTTTGGGAAAAAAGTAGAGAAAGGTCTGCTTTTGAGGAAACCACTATAAATTGAACTGTTGCTATGGGGGGGTGGGGGTGGGGAAGAGAAGAAAAAGACTTTATTCTGAATGATATTTCATTAAGGCACTCATGGGCAATTCTGAGCTAAAAGCTGAGGTATGTTAGCTTTAATAAAGTATTTATAATCCATGGATTACTATGTTTACATAACCAATGTACTGTCAGGCTCCGGGGTGAAACCTCCTCTCTGGTGTATGACTGTGGAGAAATGTAGTGCCAGCACTAGTCAGGCACAAATGGCATTCCTGGAGATGAAGGCATTTCCAGATAGATAATAAAAGAGACCCAGCCCTCTCCAGAAGTCCTTGAACAGAACATGGTCAAAGTATCGTGAATACTAGGAGAAGCAAATGCATGAAAATATTTTCTTGCTTAGAACAAGAAAAATAAAGTAATTTATACACACACACACAAGAATATATGTATATAAAATGTGCATGTAGAAGACCAGTAGTCAAAGCCTTAATAAGTGTCATGTGAACAATACTGTATCATTGACTATAGCTTTATTGCAGGCTGTATAAAGCCATGTTTTGTTTTTTAGCTCTGTTTTGTTCCTCTTTTCAAATGTTATGGCCTTTTTACAGGCAAACCCTCTGATCTCAAGTTGTTTGACCATGCAGATCTGGGGAAGCGAGCTCTGCTAGATGGGGTCTGCAATAGTCCTTCTCTTCCTTGCCCCTGTTCAAGCAAAACCACAGTGACTTGTTTCTGGAAATAAAAGCATGACACTGATCCCTGTGAATGAGAAAGTTGTTTCAGGTGGTAAGCAGTGATTCAAGTTTCCTGGCTCTCTAATGGGAGCAATGACTCTGGAGAGAAGTGACTGTAGCAGCTTCCCATGTACTTTAACATCTTTGTTCCATGTTCTGGTAATTTCCCATCTTTCCCAGACTGGTTCATTGCAGATGCTTGCAATGTTGTTTGACAGATCTACTACGCTTGACATTCATGCAGGTGTCTATTGTGACAGTGTGCTTGCAACTGTTGTACTGTGCATTTCAATCAATGATCTGCTGTACTGACTGGGCTTAACAGTCAATAATTCTAAATGTCTGAAGGTTTCTTAAGAAAAAAAAGAAAAAAAAATGTCGGTCCCTCTAATGTGTGTAAATGTACCCTGGTCTTTGTGTGATTTTACATTTCACTAACTAAAATAATTTCTTAAGAGGGGGAGAAGAGGAGGGTATGGTGGCAATCACAAATGTACCTGTGCCCAGAATGAGTCTCTGCATTCATTAAAGACTGTGGATTTCGTTGCATCTTCTGTTGTATGCATGCATTTAGTACTTCCTCAAGGGGAGGGAATTTTTTAATACATTCCTTGTTCTGCCAACTGTCATTTGTGTCTACTGCTAATACCAGGTGGGATTTACCTTCTGCAGGAAACAGCTTTCCCTTGAGCCTTTAATTTTGTCTTGGCTTTTGCAATCAAGACAGCATTTGGGAAGTCGGGCAAAGGAGCAGGTTGATCAGCCAAAGGGCTACATTGTTGTTGCAAGTTCTGCACTCATGCTTTCTTAGGCTGAGATACAGGTCTGCAGCAATAAGCATCAGGAATCTGGGAATAAGTCCTCAAGTAAACCTTAAAAGAGTAGGTCCATTTACCACACTACAGGGGATGGCCTTCAGCAGAAGGATCCAAAGACTCCGGGCCATGAAACTCCTGTGCAAAGGACAGCAGGATGAGTATGAGGCAGATGTTCCTTACTGCAAAGCTGTGGTCTGTACTCTCACTGTAGTAGCTGTATGTTTAGTAGCTGGGCAGCGCTTAGCATGCTTTTCTTCCTCTTTCTGTCCTCTGCTTGATGTCTGTCCTGCTTGCTAAGGATGTCTGTGTTCCTTCCCCAGTACATGCATTTCCCACCACCAGAACAGTTCCTGTGGTGTCATGAAGTAAGGAATGAGCATCCCCATGTAGCCTCCTGCACCTATCATGGCACAGTATGACCTTGGAATGAGGCTGCAGTCAAGTCAGCAGGTGGACATAATTTCCAAAGTGGGGACCTGCAGCCTTCAGTTGCACAGGGAGTTACATTCCAAAGCAATGCTGTAACATTAGAAATTACGCAGCTCAAGTGAAAAAGAACGATGCCTCAGATGCGGCAGGCTCTTTGTTTCAGCATCAAGCCAGCAGAAATATTCCACTTTGTTTTGGCATTTTGAGCAAATGTGCTCTGGCAGATGAGGTGCTAACCTTAGAAAGCAAAAGCAGAATTCCCGTGCAACTCATCTGTGGCACATACTAAACATGCTCCGGGAGCCAGGAGCAGTTTTATTTGCTGTGGGGCTGGCAGAGAAGAGGCGGAGTCCTCAGCACCCTGAAGCCCAGCTTTCCAGGCACATGCCAGACACTGCCCTGGCAGGGACCTGGCTCTGTCAGGTGTGCTGGGACCCAGCCAGGTTGTCTGAGTCAGCCCAAGAGAAGTGCCATTACCTCTTCCTCTTTGCAGGTCTGCTGTTGAGTTTTTAGCAGGAAGAGAAAGTCATCCTAAAAGGAACACTAACCCTGGTGTTGGGCAGTCTGCTGTTGACACGTGCAGGGATTTCTCAAGGAGAAGAGTGAAATGGTGAGTGGGAGTTGTCCTGTCAAGTTGGGTCTTGTTTGAATGGAATTAGCAGTAGGGAGGTCAGAGTGCAGGAGAGGTAAGGCCACCAAACAGCTAATCTAATCTGTTGGATCAATAGCTCCCTGTGAGTGTTTAACCCTCCCTGTTCTCTGCCCTCACCAGATCAATGAAGATGGCCCCTTCGTTAGCTCTGCACTTTCTTATGATGCAACTAATGGTTTCAGACAGCTGCTTGGGTTTTAGCATCTGCCCCAGTTTTTCTGTCCTGGAATTATTGCCTGGTCTTTGGGCAGTTGGAGAAAAGAGGAGGCTTGTGTTCTGGATCATGCAATGGGCCCTTCTTAAGGAGATTTCCTGTCCTGGGAGATGGGACCTGCTGAAACACGCAAGCTCTTTGTTTAGAAATTGCCAGGAAAGAGTGGCTGGGAATGAAATCTCCTTCCTCCCAGCAGTTAGCTGGCTCTAAGGCTAAAGCAGCATTCTCCTCTGAAATGTAATAATTAATTAATTCCATGAGTATTCATTGAAAACATGCTCTCAATAGATCTTAGATCAATAGCAGAGCTAGGAGAGCACAGCAAAAAGTTACTTGCTTATGGCATACAAACAGAAATGGTAGATTAGTGGCTTTGGTCTCTCTAACCTCTGTTGATCTTCTTTCACTTCCCCATATTGGTCCCCTTGGGAAGTCCCTTTGTCTCTCTCCCACAGCCTTACCCAGTAAAATGCATGTAGCCTCTGTTGCCTCAATCCAAGGGCTGGTCAGGTGTTATCTTTAGAGCTGTATAGGCACAGAAGAGGAGATAGTCACTGCCCATGAGCAATCGACATTTGAGCAAGTGTGAGAACAGCTACAGGAAAGGGAATACTATCTATATGTTGGAGAATTGATGCCTAGAGATGGAAGCATCTGTGGTGAATCTGAGGAGTAAATCAGGAGTATGTGATCACTGGATACGTGTCTTAACTGCATTTGTCCATCTCCCCTCTACTCCCTTCAGTGAGAAGCTCTCTTGACTGAGCTGCAGGGTCCCAGTGATGCTGATTTTGGCTGGGGAAGAGGCTTGTCTTCTTGTGGTCTCTCCTGCATATAGGTCTGCAAGATGCTACAAGTTACTGAGTGTCAAAAATGGAGAGGGAAAGGTTGCAATATTCGGCATTTTTTTACCTCAGCTGCAGTATAAGGCTTTCTCTCACCCAAGATATGCTCTTGACAGACAGATGCTGTAGGTAGTCCTGCCAGGAAGCCTACCTGACTCACATCAGGGTCACTGATACTCAGAGCCCTTTAAACATTACTCTGGAGTAGTCAGGGCAATGTATGAGCAAAAGCGGTGGCCCTGCAGGCGTAGAGGGATATCACAATATTGAATTACTTTCACTTTACATTTAGAAATTTCAGAACAATGATCGGGAGTTTTAATCAGGAGTATTACAATTGCCCTTTCTTTTTGAAGTAAATAAATTAGAAATCAATAGTAATTTTCATGTAAAGGACATACTTGATTCTCCTGACATGGCTAGCATACAAACTTGCATACTGATCCATTTTTGCAAGTGATTTGAGACAATGTGTACAATGTGCACAATTGAGAGAAACAGCCTGTTTCTCAGTGTCTTGCTGTGGCTTTCTGTATTTGCTTGCTAGCAGGTGGGACACTCTAGCTTCCAAATATGATGGTCTTACGATACCCCAAATCCTGCATTTTGTAATTAAAGGCCATTAGAGCAAAGCAGAAATGCCCAGTACCCTAAGTCACCTGTTAAAGAACCAGGCTTTTGCTTTAAATAAGGTCTTACTTATGTGGTCTGTCTGTTAGTGTCCCACCTTAAAAAGCTAAATATTTAACCCTGGTCTGGAAGTGTGATTGAATAAGCAAGGAAAATAAATAACATTTCTACTCAAAGCAAGGTCTACTAATCAGGTTATTGTAACAGACCTGTTTCTAGATGTCAGCTTAAATTTGTAAATAGTCAGTTGCACACACAAATATAGCTTCACAAATAACATGAGCAAAGTGACCTTATGTAAATGTTATTTATGTGGCTCCTTCTATTCAAACTTCCATTTTACTTGCATGTACAGTCATAAAAATAATAAAGTCCATTAAATGCACTATCTTTAACCAAAAAGAATGAAAAAACCCCATATTTACGGCTTCAGAGAAGAGGCAGATAAGAAAATCTAAGCTCAAAAGTTAACAGGTCAGCTATTCAAGAAGGTTTGTTTCAGTGATGAAGTTCAATGAAGTCAGAGTATAAAATTTGGGTGAGAAATGCCTGCTATATTTCATTGCCAGCCTGCAGCCTGGGTGCAGCAATGCCTGCACCTCTAAGGAGTTTGAAAGAAATCCGTTTCACTCAGTAACCAGCTGCTAGCTGTGGCTGCATTCTCAGTAGCATTCTCCAACATCTGTGGCTCCTTAAGCCAAGATGTTCAGAGGTTACACTTCCAGTACAATGTCCACAGCTTGCGTATAAAGGCCACACTTATAAACAGTGCTCCAGTTGGCATCTATAAGACAGGATGAATTCCAGTTCTTTCAATAATCTCATCCCCTCTTTGATTTTGCTGCGACTGTGGTCCTCAGCTTGCAGCGATGTGTTCCTCTCCTAGACTGGAGGAATTGGACTGTGCCAAATCTCCCATAGCTTTCTTGCATTTTGAGCCTTCCTTCTTCATATCCTGTAATATCCAGACTGCTATTGGCAAGCTTTCATGGCATTATTCTTGTTCTAAAGTAGCCAGGCCCTCATCAGTACATGGCAGCAGAACTTCCTGCAGTCAGAAAAGGGCAACTTTCTGCCAGCTCCCTTTCTACTGCTGTTTTGGGTTGGGTTTTTTTGTGGATGCAAAGTGAAGCTCTTTCAGCCTTTTCCTGTCACCTTCCAGAGCACCACAGTTTCAGTTCCAAGAAAGACCTCATCGACTTTTCTGTTTCATTCCAGTTTATTTTATTCTTGCATGTTTCTGGGACTGACTGGGTTTCAAGAATAACATTGAGCCTAACTGTCTTAAAAGAGCTGTTTCATACAGAAGTGCATGATACTTAGCCCTGGATTATAGGAGAAAAGTGGCTCCTGCACTGCTTGTCCTGATAATCAACCTCTGAAGCTCAGCTTTTCTGCAGTACCACTCCCAACACTGTCACTAGCACCGATCCCTGCTGCTAATAGAACTCACCATGTAATGGACCCAGCATTGCTACCAGCAGTAAGAGCTGCATCAACAAGAGGTTAAGAGCAGCTTTCAGCTGCCTCCAAGCCTCTTTCTGCATTCTTCCCAGTTAGCAGTGTTTCTGACAGATAAACAGTCCATCTAGCAGAAACTCTTCTAAATACCCTCCTGTCTAAGTGTGTAGACAATTTGGTCAGGGAGGAGTTAATGTGTTTCCATTATTTTCAGCTGTCCTTGAATCAACAGGCACAGGCACAGGCACATGTGATTAGTTTGGGGTTCAGAGGTTTGAGGTGCAAGTTCTTGCTGTTTTAGAAGCTATCACTGAACTTCAGCTCCCAAGCCATAGTGGGGTTAAACATCCTTACCCTTTCCAACTTAGGAGCTGTCAGGGTAAGTGCATTAAATGACAGGCTCTGATTACTCATAGGTATTGTATGGTATAAACAATTTGGGCAAAACAGTTCATGTTTCCTCATATCACTTTCTTCAATAGCATAGCATGGCTTCTGATTTCTCTGGAATGTGCCTTCCCTGTTCAGCTCAAATGAGTATATTCTCATGCTATCATTTCCAGTCACTTCAGAAACACCACTGCCCACTCCCACACCTAGCCAGGGTCATCTTCCAATAACTAGTACTCTGTTCTGGTTTTTTTGTTCATCATCATCATTATTATTTATTTATTATTATTATTATTGTATTTTCTTTTACTTTGTTTCTCTACAGGATACAATATCCTTCTCACCGTTTTACAACACAACTGTAAAGTCAGTAAGTATATGGCATAGGATGAAGACCAACTAATGACTCACTGTCATGTTACCTGTAGGAGCTGTGGGATGGGATTCTGGAAGAGAAATTATTGCTTTTATGGATAAAGTTTTGTTTGGGGTACACCAGGTTTGCCAGTGCCCTGCACTACATGCCTTGCATCTGCGAGGCGCTGATTGATCCTCCAGGTAAGGCTGTGCAAGCCACTGCCTCCAGCATCATGGCAAGGACACAGAGAAGACTGTGGTAAAAGCGCATCTTTTCTTGGGGTTTCCCATTCCCCTTCATGCTGTTTTTCCTTCTCAATCCAGCTTTCTCTGGCATATATACATGCTTGTCTCTTGTATATGCTTTGCATATGCTTTCTTTCAGCCTCAAGACTCCTTTTGAGGAAAACCATATATTTCTCCCATTCAGTTAGAACCATTGTTGGTAGGACCAGAGTTTGGGTTTTTGCTTATGACTGGCAAGTGCAGGCCATGACTTCAGGGGACAGCTGAGTGCTCCATGTGTTACTGACCACATACTGGTTTTAGAGTCTTAAAACTGCTCACTTAGCCTTTCTCCTTGCTTGCTTTCTATGAAACACTTCTTTGTAAATGTTCTATAACCATCTTATTTCTAGACTTCTGCACACACATCTGGAAGCATAACTGCCCAGGCAGATTGTTCTTCTGGGGTAAGAGCTTGTTTCATTGTTTAATGCAATTGATTACATGGAATGTTTTCCTTCTGAAATTAAATCTCTTCTTCTTCTGTCAGTCTCAGTGTGCAGAACAGCTGTGTTGGGCGACACTTTTGATCCGGGCCTGTGGTTTTGTTCCTTGCATTGGCTTTTCTTGATGTTGTATGGTAGCCACTCACCTAGCTACTAAGCACAGAGTTAAAGGATCACATTGCATGCATTTAACCTGTCTTTCTTTGTAAGTTAGTATGAGCCCTGGGTGGTTGGATTAGCCACAGGGATACCCAACATTCTGACCTTGGTCCTTGCAGTCATCTTGGTGGTGCTCTGTGTTACCCAGTGGAAGAACTACAGCTTGAATCAGGTGACTACCTTTCACTCCTGGGTGCCTTGCTATGTCCAGGCCTAGACCTCCATATCAGGAACCTTATTCAACATCCTCTGCAGCTCTCTGCAAGTTCAGCACCATATCCCTTGGCACTCAAACTGTCTCTGCTCTATCTGTCAAAGGCTGGACCTCAGCCTAGGAGTTAAAGTTTCATAAAGATAAAAGAGAAACTCATGTGAAAATACTGTGATTGTACCTAATTAAAGAGTGTTTTATCATCCAGCTTGGACTATGTTGGATATTATCCCAAATATTATTCCCTGTGTGGGTATTTATCCCCTGAGTATGTCCTGAGTTCTGTAGCTGTTTAGTAACTGACCATTTTCTCACTTCCTTGTGCTTCTTATGCAGTTGTTTGTGAATTGTAGATAGATGTTGTTTGCCACTGTTTTGTTCATTGCTTCAGATGAATCAACATCCCGATGGGCAGGAAGAACATGAATATGAATCATCCCCTCCCAGACCTCCAAATGTAAGTCATTTCTTAACGGATTCGCAACATAACACACATACTACTGAGCGAGTTACTAAATGCAGGACTGGCTTTAAGGGAGCCCTAAACTAATACAGAGCTCATGGTGACCTCTTTCCCCATGCTTGACTGGGGCTCCTACATGACTGCTGTTTCTGGTTGCATGTCTGTCCATTTGATGCAATCCCAAATAAGAGGCTAGCAATGGTTTGCCATTGGTTGAGAACACCCAGGCATTATAGCTGTGTCCTGCATGAGCAAAAATGGAGGGCGAAGGAGGGAAGAACCCAAGATGTGAGCAAATGTGATATTTCTTCAAAATACTGCTAAATGTTTCCAAAGGCAGGTGGAAATTCTTGCATATTGTATTCTCTGCAGCACTCACAAAGTCTCTGACTACCTTTTGACAATCATCATAGAAATTCTATTTTCCCTTTAGGACTTTTATATGACCATGGTGCAGGGAACAACAAATATATATGTAAATGAAGATCAAGACAGACACTGCAAACCAGAGATCCAAACACAACCAAAGCCCATGAGGATGCAGAAACACGGAAGAGAGACACCTGTGGTGGAATCCATTTGTGAAAACCACCCATCCTGTCACGGAAAAAAACCCACCAAATAGTGGCTGGGGCCAGAAATGACAGGCACAATCCTTTTCCTGGACACCAAGGATCACACGGTGGCAGTGAGAGTTTTCTCTTTGCACGTCCAGGAAATTCTGTGGAAAATGGGACAGAGACTTTGGATGGGGGAAGGACTGTTTGAAATGATGTCTCTAAGATGTGGAAACAAAATCAGATTCCCCTGAAGCACCCAACCTCTCTGGGAAAGATGTTTTGCTGTCCCCCTAAATTAATTCATTTTAATAAAGAACATGTAAATCCTTGCAGTGATACTGATGGTAGAAAAGAGCAGCCAGAGAGTTTGTTGGAGTCCTTACCACTCAGGTGCCTGAGCTCCTTGCAGCAGCCTGCAAAGACAGACTCTTCATTTGACAGAAGGAGTCCAGACCATAACTGAGATGAAATGATATGCCCAGGAAAACTGGAATAAAAATGCAACTCCAGCTGCAGAACTTCACCCCCATGATGGCAACTTCCTGTATTTCTCAGCTGTTCCTTACCTGCAATGGTCTCTCACTACTCTGTTTTCTCCCTTAGACCTTGGCTTTTCAGCTGGGAGGTGGAGTGAAAGTGTGATTCAGGCAAGAGACACCATCCAGAGAAATTACCTCCTCAGTAGCCCCATCTTGATTCATGGGAGAATGCTGAGTGGCCACAGTGACAGGTGAGGCTGTACTGGCAAATGCCTGGGAGAGAGCAGAAGGGGGTGATGGTGGGAGGAGGACAGGGCCGAGCCGTAAAGAAGGCTTCCCACTCCTAGCTTGTGGGAAGGCTGGGCCGCAGAGTGCCTGAGACACCTGAAAGGAGCCTCCAGGAGCAGCTATGGGTCCCATTAAGAGAGTGAATGCAGACAGAACTTTAGCCTCTGAATGCACTGCTTCAGGAGGGATGCTGCAGTTATACTTTGTCCAGCTGTGGGTAGCAGGGTTGGCAGCCCCAAGAACAGCAGATAGAGCTACAGATAGCTCCCAGGCTGCAGGACCCTCTTCCTATCCTGCACTGCGAGTCTTCCTGCCTGGTCTTGTGCTGTGACTGGCAAGGTGTCCTTGCAGGCAGCAGCAATGGGTCCAGCAGATGAAACAGACAGGAACCTTGCCCCTGTAGGCACAGCCCTTCCCACAGGGCACTGGCCACAGGCACTGCAGACCTACTTTGCAGTGGAACAGCAAATGCAGGTGCCAGCCTAACCCAAAGAAAATAATGGCTCAAATCTTTTTAAACAGATTTTTCTTTATTGGGTCATTAACAAAGATACATACAGTGGTATCCACCTGCAAAGCACGCTGCTTTCTGGGGGGACCCATGCTGAAGGAGAAACATCCCATGGGCAGTCAAAAGAGCTGTTTGTGAGAAAACCAGCTGTTTGATGCAGCCACTGTGCTCAATGAGCCCATGGACAGAGTATAAGTGCTACAGGCTACAATGACACCCAAGGCCTCCATGGGATGTGGTGGAGCAATTCTGGGAGGCTTTGAAGGTGTCTACTCTGTGTATGTCCTGTGTTTGGGCTGCCTTCTTGGAGGCCTTAGAAAGGTGGGCCAATGCTCCTGCAATTGTTTTTATTCAGGGACATGTGTCCTGTTTTCAGCTGGGATAGAGTTAATTTTCTGCCCAGGAGAAGGAGTGGTCAGGTTCAGAACACTGCAGAGAATGGTTTTGTGCTTTTCAACGGGGGATAGCACAGAGCTGGTAGGCGGGAGGTATGTTGCTTGTCCCACTCATCACTGGGATTATGTTGATTTCCTGGGGGTTGACAGTAGGCTTCAAGGTAAAGTTCTGCAAAATGGTGGTCATAAATAAGAATATCTCCATGCGTGCCAGGCCCTCTCCAGGGCATATTCGCTTCCCTGGAAGTGAAAACAGCAGATAGCACTTTGCTGACTAGACCAGAGTTTGTACTAAGCAGATGTGTTGCACAGCTTTATTTACCAGATACAGCCGCAGAAGTGAGATGACCGTTAGGATTACCAAGGACATTTGCAAGAGAAGAGTTTGTTGAAGAAAGACCCTTGGCAGTTTGATTGGGTATGTGAAGGAAGAACAGTAGTAGGAAAAGTCTTAAATGTGGAAGGGGCATCACAGGAAGCAAGATGAGAGAGAGAAAGGTGGCTTAAAACATGGGTGAGAAAGCAGAGGGTAGGGGCTGTGGGTAGGAGAGTACTTAAGAGGAGCTGAGGAAAAGTGGAGCTACCACAGAAAGACAGGTTGGTTAGGGATGACTGGTGATTGTGTAGGAAGGTGACGGGTATTTTAGAAAGTGTCAGTGGGTCCCACTCATATCATTATATTGGCAACTCCTAGTAGGAGGTTTGAGAAGCCCCAAACAAGATGGGAAATGCAGCTGAGGAGGATAGCAATAGGGAGGAGCTATCCAAAGAGCAGTGAGCCCCAAGGAAGCACCAATGAGACCATGCTAGGGAGAGGGAGTGTGTGTTATAGGGAAAGACAGGATGATTGCCAGAGCAGGAAGTCAACAGAGAGAGGAAGAGAGAGAAAGCCTGTGCTTTACCTGCTGAGAAGGGCATGAAGAACTCACTCTTCCTAAAGGTGCCATTCGCATTCAGGAAATGTCCAGGGTTGAACTCATCTGGGTTTGGAAACTCTTTACTGTCATGGAGGACAGAACTGAGGATGGGAAAAATCGTAGTGCCCTGAGGTAACACAAGAAGAGCAGAACATGAAGGGGAGTCTAGTTGGATCACTTAATCTGACTGCCTGCCAAGTGAAGACTAAGCTTCCCACCACAGCCCTACCCATGTTTCACTTCCCTTTGGGAACCCTTCCTTTGAAGAGGCAGCTTTAGGGAGACCCTGATAGATGTCACAACAGGGACAGTTGGTTTCTCTTCCCGAGCACTTCCTCTCACTTTCAAATCATTTATCCTCACTCTGCTTTGGTCATCTGGGGACGCCTTATGTAATTCTTCTTCGTAGTGTTTCACAATAATGAACTTGTAGATGCATCCTGTTCCTTCTTTTCTTCAAGATCCCAAAAGCAAAAGCACACAAGGTTGTGGAAATAAAGCACTGTTGCACTCTCCTGACAAATTTCTCCTGAGAGGATCCTCTTCTTTCTCTCTTCCAGACCATTTGTGGGGTTTTCGTGTGGATCACAAGCAGGGAGAGATAAATAATCCAGCAGTGATGACACAAGAGGCGGAAGCTAAGCAGATCCCTGGGTCCTGCCTTTTGATTTTACAAGATAGCTGAAAATCAAGATGTCAACAGCCACGTGCTACGGTTTCCCACGGCCAACCAGAAGAGCAATGAGCATTGCTGTAGCCGCCCAGCCCAGGTCATGGGTTGCTCGAGCCCTGCCTCTGGCAGTGGCCAGCAGTGACTGCCTCAAGAAGTGTGTAAGAGCGAGGCAAACAGGTTTTTCTTCTTTGCTTGAATACCAAGATAGCCTCCAGCACTTTGTGGCTGAGGGGCTTTCTGTGCTCAGTAACTGCCAACCGGCTTTGCAGTCTCTCTGAGAGGGTGGTGAGCAGCTCCACAGCTTTGCTGCCTTTTGTGTGAGGAGTCACTGCTCTGTGTTTTTTGTGAGCCCACTGTATTTCTACAGGGAGGTAAAGCTGCAGAGCAAGTGAGCAAAGGTGGTGGGCAGAGCTGCTTTTCCACTCTTTGCCTACTAACCTTTGGAATGATGTACTCTCTGAAGCGTGTGTCTTTAGCCACAGTGTGAGGGAGACCTATGGGGAGGAGGGAGATGAAGCGCTGGATTTCATGGACCACTGCATCTGTGTAGGGCATCTGGGTCCTGTCAGCCACACAAGGTCTTCGTGATCGTCCTACTACCTGGTCAATCTCTTCTTGAACTTTCTCTGTCATGAGAGGCACAAACCATAAAATGGGTAAAGAAAATCAAACCTACCTAAACAGGTTGCCCTAAGCTGTCCAAAGATCACAGGTGACAGGAGCAGTGACGCTGGTTTTGGTGTCAACTAGAACACAGCTCCACTACAGCCCATGCAAAGAATGTCTTCCTAGTGACTTGGTTAAATAGGAGTACTGGGAGATAAAGATGTGGACACCGTCGAGTCCCTGGCTGTGAGGAGAGTGTAGTTGATGATGACGCCAGTGAAGCTGAGGAATCTCTAATGACCACCCCAGGGAAAGATGGTGCAGGGACTTTGCCCATTTGGATAAAATATGAGAAAAGGAGGAGAAAAGTTTTGGTGTTAGACACGTGCCCAGCCCATGTAAACAGCTAAAGAGGAGGAGGTCACAGACTGGTACCTTGTATCTTTGGGTGTTTAAGCAGAAGCAGAAGCCCATATCTTATGGTGGTGCTAGCTGTCTCAGTTCCAGCAATAAACAAGTCGAAGGTGGTGGTTATCAGGTTCTTCATGTGGAAAGTGGAATTGGGACAGTCTTTCTCCTAGAGAAAAAGCTGGTATGTTTCCCCAGCTGAGATAAGTGTCCCTCTCTTGTCATCCCAGGCCTGCCTTTTCACCTAGAGGCATTATAATGCTATCTTTATGCAGTAAGCTCAACCCCACAGCAATCTTCTTTCAAGCTGTTGACCAAATGCTACGTAGCTGCCTGTTTGCCCTTGCTATGCCAACTGCTAGGTGGCTAGTTTCTAGTGAAAGAACTGCAAGACCAGACTGCAAATGTCCCTATGTTTCGGTGAGAGCAGATGAAGGTCTTGCTGTCCAAGCAGCTACAGGTAGTGGCTGGTGAGTGTGTAAACTCAGAGCTATAAGCTCTAGTGGAGGTAGTATCTGAGGCTTGGTGTCTTCCCACAGCACAGCACAGCTGCCTGGGAAGGGGTCATCCTAATGCCTGTGTTAAGAGAGGGAAGGGGTTCAGTGTAGGCGTGCTTGGGGCTGAGCTGGGGCTCTATGCTAGAGATTGGAAGGGACCTCAAGGTCCTCAAGGTCTCCTTACCTCCTGCATTTTGTTGAGGAAGAGGTCGATGAAATCCTGAGGGGAAGTGGGATCTAGGGAGGCTTGGTGTATTTTCACTTCCTCTGACACAAAGGCTTTTAGAGAATCAAATTCTTTGAATATGTTGTTGTGTGGGCCAGGCAAGTAATCCAAAATGTTTGAGAACATCTGGTAGAGCTGGAAAGAAAGAAACGAGAAGGTCCATAGCATGATCATTGCCCTTTTCTTTGATATTAGCAAAAAGCCTAGGAAGACCACAACCCTCTCAACTGTGCCAAGCAGAAGGCGTGGCACAAGTATGAGGTTGGGCACAAGTATGAGGCACAAGTATGGGGCTGAGCAGTCTGACAGCATGGTAGGGTCTTGCTTAGTAGTAGTAGAAATCTCAAAGGTGGAAAAGAAGGATGTTCAGGACTAGGGGGAAGCTGCACTTAGCTGGCAAAGCCAACTCCATTGGTGAGGGTGCTTCTTGCTCTTGAATGAATTCCCTCTTGTGCAGCAGAGCATTGATGGAGTCCTAGTTAGAAGACTGAAATGCAACTTCACTGGGAGGGAGGCCTCCCGCTCCCCTGGGAGAATACTGACACGGTGAAATGGCTACTGAATGTACCTGTCCCAAGCGAGAACTCGTCATCTTAAAGATGTTGTTCATGTTGTTCATCAGGGCCAGGAACTTCTTGTCTTTATAGTCATATCGTTTGCCAAAGACAATGGAGCATATGACATTGGAGATAGCACAGCTCAGGATAAAGGTTGGGTCAAAAGGTGTTCCTGTGATTTCAGATAAGTTACAAACAATAAAAAAAAAACAACCAAAACTATGGCTGCTTATGGCTACTGTGGATAACCTGAGCTCTGGTTGTTAGAGGAAATATCAGATCACAGTCTCTCAATAACACAGAAGGGTCTTCCAGAAAGAACAGTACATGATTATGGAATTATTTACTGCTTTGTAATGGGGCATAGTTGGTGCACAGACCAGACACATGGGAACTTCAACTCTATGCTAAAAAGGTGGGTCCTTTAATACAGTTTTGTGGGGGTTTTTTGCAAACATAAGCTATATTAAAATGGACCATACCCTTTGTTTTGTCAATCTCTTCCAGAAAGTACTGAATTTCCTCCTGGATTCTCTCTTCAATGCTCCTCTTCCCCATTCCAAAGTTGCGCAGAGCGCTGAGAGCAAACCGCCGGGCTTGCAACCACTCCTCATTGTTGCTAAAAACAATCCCTGCAGAGGAAGAAGGAAGAGGAAAGACCTGGCTTTGACATGCTATGTGTGAGATGGAGAGGTTCATGGTGACAGTGAATCCTGTCCTCGTGACAGCATTGACATGGTGGTGTCAGTACTGTGGTTTGGAGAAAATCTCTGGAGGTCCTGTAGCCCAACTGCCTGCTTTTGGCTTTTTCCACCACATACCCAACCTCCCTGTGAACAATTCATCACTCGTATCCACACGTAATTTCCCTTGCTGCAACTGGTGGCTGCTGCTGCTTGCCCTTTCGCTGGCCATCACTGGTATCAATACAGCTTCATTTCCCTGCTATCCTCATTAGGTCATGTAAGCCAACAATCACAGCCCACTCTGCCTTCCCTTCTCCAGGTGGGATCCACCCACTCCCCACAGTCTTCCCTTGTGTATAATATACTCCAGCTCTGCCGAACGCATACTCAACCCTTCTCAGAAGGAGCTTGATCAGCAAACATACCTAATCCGTTGTTAGCCCTGTCTCCTATTGGCATGTGTCCTCTGCCAGCAAACTCATCCGCACGATCAACCAAGGCTTCTTTCACCACATCATGTCCATGCAGGACCACCACTGGGTCAGAGCCCAGGTGCACTGTGAACACTGGTCCATACTCTTCACTGAGCTGTCAAAATGCAAGAGAAAACAAGCAGATAGGGAGGAGGAGTTGAAAAGTGGCCTTGCTGCTGCATCCCACTGCAGGTAGTGCAGCCTCACAGACTAGCAGTGTCCAGATTGGTCCTGTCATGACAAATCTGGGTGTGGAGAGGGTTTCCAGCTATCAGGCCCTGAACAACAATGGCAACAGCAGTGAGGGGAGAAGCTGAGATCCCTATCACTTTTCTGCTCCTCTAGGCTTGCCACTCATCAAGCTAGAGCCACATGTTGTCCCCATGCACAGGTCATACATGTTTCTCAACCACAGAATAAAGTAAGAGAGAATAATGTAAGAGAGAAGAAAGTAGCCTTACCTTCTGGAGGGTTTTAGCCATGTTCTTTGGTTTCACCTGCAGCACGTTACCTAGGATGGGAAGGGGAATTGGTCCTGGGGGCATCTTCCCCTTTCCAGACTTCCCTCTCCATGCTGCAACAGAAAGCAGGCAAGCAATGCAAACTAAAAGGACAACAGTGGCTGCTCCCAGGAGCTCCATTTGCTTCTGCAGCTCAGGAGGGAGTGACTCTGGCTGCTGGAGCCCAAATTTATATACAGAAGGGCTGTGTTAGTTCAATAGCAGGTTTTTGATTACATAGCTTAGTCAACACTACTAGTCAATAATTTGTTAGACCGCCCTGTGTTATGAAACTAGGATTTCTTTTGGTGTTAGTTGGTCATTGAAAACATACCTTATCTCAAATAACTGCAGCAGCCAAGAGTAGTTAAGAAACTTGTAATGCGCTGATAAAACTTACTTTGTCTCATCTAAAGTTTATCATTCAAGAAGTCACGCTAGGGGTGCACTTTTCTACTGAGGTGCTCCCAGAAATTCACTGTTGCGAGAACATCTTCCAAGTTCTTCAATGCCATTTGGATTTTCTGTTCTTTGATATTGACTGTACAAGCTCTCAGTGGGGTCAGCCATCCTTGCTTGTTCCTGAAGTCTTCCTGACATTATCAGTGGAGTTTGTGCTTCATGCAATAAGACGAAGAACATATTGACATGTTCTCAGTGCACAGCAATCGTTTCGGTCTCTCTCCCTAGGGCTGTCTGGCCTCACAAGAGATGCAAGTAAAAAAGTATTCATTTAGCAAGGTCAGAAAGGCCTCCAGACATCACAACAGACAAGAAAGGATTTGCTGAGAGAGATAACATAAGCACATAAGAAAAGGGGACTAGACCTCTTCAAGGTCTCCTAGAGGAGAGAAAGACTGAGACAAGCAGGTAGAGAAAAGAGAAATCAACAACTTGAGAGCATCTCTAGCGAATGATTTCCCAAGCTGAGACAAAGGTGCACATGTGAGAGGCTGGATATAGGTTGGTGCAACCTGTCAACTAGTCCTTGTACTTGCAATGGCCAAAGAAGCTCACCCAGCCTACTGCTGGAAGCTGGCCCGCACAAGTTCCTGTTTTGTTGATGTCTTGACTCTGGTATGAAGAGCTGCTTCCCTGGAAGGGCCAGAGGTGCTCTGGGAGGCTAAACAGCATGTCTGGTATGTTGCAAGGACTTCAAAAAGAGCTGGGGGCTTCCTGACAAAGATTACTCCCGGGGCAGTGTACTTGCAAGGTCCCAACAGCAGTGGCAATGGCAGGTAGAAAGGACCCTTAGGGCTGTGGCACTGACTGGGCTCAGCTTGCTCAGTCTGGCTGTATCCCTCTGTGTCTCCTGAGCTGTGGCACTTTTGCAGGCAGATAGATCTCATCTAACTGAGCTGGTGTCGCAAGTACCTAGGATGAGGGACTTGGTGGGAATTAGTGAGGTGTCGCGGAATGGACTCAGTCGGAGATCAATGTGATCAGACAAAGCCATTTATTCTAGAAAACTAACTCTTTATATACTATTTCTTAAAGTTGTTTTCACTAACTTGGGACATTGTGATTGGATACATATCTGTGAGGCCCTTAACAACTAACGTATAATTGGTTAAGCACAGGTGTGAGAACCTGACCTTCAAAGTTTTCCAACAGTCCTCAATTTAGCAACTCAGTAAATTCCAGCTCCTTCTTATCTTGCTGGGATTCTCACTCCCAGTGCCTCGCTCCCATCCTCCTTCACCTTTTGTTGTTCCTTGGTTCATGTCGAACTCCATGTAGGCACTTGCTGATCTGGGTATGTGGCTGTTCTTTGCCAGAAAATCATCCACAGTGAGGGGCCTAGTGTGCTGGGTTTGCTGTGCAGCAGTGCGTTAACATGAGTTTCCCTTTCACTCAGAGATCCTAGTGAAGGTCTCCATCCAAGGCCAGGTTGAATGGCTCTTTGAGCAACCTGGTCTAATGGAAGGTGTCCCTGCCCGTGGCAGAGGGTTGGAACTAGATTAGCTGTAGGGTCCCTTCCAAACCAAACCATGCTATGATTCTATGATCCCTTGCAAAAGCTTCTGTGGCTTCTATACGTCATCCTTGTTCATCTTTATGTCTTCCTTAAGTCATCCTTTTTCTCTCTCACAGGCACAATAATTTGCTAGTTGGTATTTTAAAATCTCATTTTACTTCTTAAAGATCCATATTTGATACTTCAGTGGAAAATCTGAGTTGCCAACAAGTTTGGGCTGGTTGCTGGGCTGGCCTAAACTCCTGCATCAGCTCAGATGTTGCCAGAGAAGTTTATGGAAGTTCATGTAGTTCTGCAGCCTTTGATCTGATGACAGTGGAGTTCATGGGAGTTTGCACTGCTACGTGAGGTACCTCTGCTGCTAGAGTTCATGAGCTTACCGTGTTCTCTGTAAAGTTCCCTCTTTCCTGGGAAGTGACAAGGGGTCACTTCTCAGCTCTGTCTCACAGTTTGCAACATACTTTGGGCAAAAGCCCTGGAACAAGGAATACTTTCAAAATTTCTCATTTTTATCAGGATAAAATAATTATATTCCAAACATTCCCACCACCCTGCAGACACTCTGGGGAATTTACAAGGGGGGAACCCATAAAACTAGTCACTCAAATCCTTCACTGTGGGAAAGCATGGATCTTTTTATGTCACGGTAGTATCCATGGGTTTTCTGAGTACTCACTTCTGTTTGCAGACACTAAGAGTAGGAAGGGCTGGTCTGTCCTCTCCATCCATGTAAAAGTCCAGGAAGGTAAGGTTGAAATCTCCTCTTCTCCATCTTCCCCAGGAACTTTTGTTTTAAGTTCATTGGAAGCACGTATTAAGGATCTTCAAAGAAAAGGCTACCAGTGTTGTAGCTTCACCTCTTTCTTCACAAAATAAAGCACAAGCTTGAAAAAAACCTGCCATCACTGTGTAGAATCTCCTGCAGGCTTGCTGCCTGTGCCTTCTCATTTTGGACTTCGGTTCGGAAGGTGGCACTGCGAGATGCCATGTCTGCCAGAACCCTTGTACCTGGAATGGTTGGTGCAGATATCCATGTTGTCTGCAAATGCTGTTCAGCTTCTGTGGAGGATAATTTTAGCTGAATCGCTCCTTCATGCACTTCCATTTTGTACCATGTGTGGGTACTGCCCATACGATGCACAGGCCAGACACACAGTGATGTTGTCGGAGGCTGTCCTTCAACACACAGGGCATTTTTAATTCCTTTTCCCAACACTTCTTGGCAGTGGTGTTCAATACCAAGTTTCCTTCCAATAGGTCTCTAGAGTCAGGGCAACCCCTACATTGCCACTATGTGTGCCCAGTCTCCCAGGCTCAAAATCATGAGGAGGAGATGATTTTCCTGATGGACATCCCAGGACAATTTAAGCTTGCTGGAGTCACAATCAGCTTAAGACTAGTGGCTACAGAGATTCTTGCCTCACCTACCTTCATCCTCTGTATGTCCTGTTTGTGGTGGTCTTGGGAGCTAGCTAAATTGGTGCTTACAGCTGGGCCATTATATCATGTGGGAACTGTCAAATAGATGAGGAAGAGATTGGAGAGACCTGCCTGTTTCCTGTCAGCCAGGTTGCTTTCCACTTCCCATAACAACTTCCAAACAAAGCATTTCATTTCCATGAATTTCAGGTTTATTTCACTTGCTTCCCATCTCTACATCATCCAACATGGCTTTCAAATGTGTGTGTAGAAACTAGGAAAGGGTGCTTCCTTGAAACTGTTTTTAGCACAGATATTGCTTGGTGGATCTACAGCACTCCCAGTGTTGATTCACATAAGAGTTGTTCTTTTAGTATGTGTAGACATTTTTTTCCTGTCAGCATAAGCAAAGTATTGGTGGGTTAAAGTGTAATGAAAATTATCTATAGCTCCGAAGTACTTTGTTTATTTGTTATAGTTAACCCAATTACCAGCAGCTATTGCAGTCGAAGCATTCAGCAGTCATACAGTAGCTCTGAGATGAGGCAGGATGACTTGGAACAATGCTCAGCTTGTACAGAGGTGAAGTCTCCCTCCCTGACAAAGTCCAGACGTTTTTCCTAGGTGCCTCTCCACCGTCCTGGTCAGTGCCCTGGCAGGGCACAGGCAGGAGCACATCTGGTTCATGAGCATTGCTTAAACAGCAGCCCTACAGGCAGCCTTTTGAGATCCATGTGTACCAGTCTCTGTGGTGCAGAGCAGCTGAAAAGGTCTTGTTCTTTGTGGAACAACTTTTCTGGTTGGTGCATGAAGTAAGCAGTGTTCAGGGTAGGCACAGTGATGTTCTTCACCTAGATGGGATCATGGCTTCCTGTACAGCTGTAGAGGAAAGATGGGCTGTGGGCTAAGGTGGAAGAGCAGAGGAAGCACTTCCCTTAGGCTCAGTTACTACCCATGCCTGCTGATGAGGGCTGGCTGGAGAGGCAAACATGCTGCCTGCTGCGTGGTGCTGTGCAAACATCAAGGAGCAGGAGAGTCTGCTGAGAGCAGAAGTGTGGTTGGATAGCAATGGAAGTACATTATTAAGGGCCAAGATTAGACTCATCTAACCCACACACTGTTCTGGGACATGTGTGATGATCTAGCCCCAAAGGAATAAGCAGATTACAAAAGAACATGATGGCACAGGCTAGGCCAGTGCTCCTACTGCAAAAAGTAGGGCACAAAGTATGTGTGCATCACCCCTACAACAATGTAAAGACATGCACACCTCCATTGCATGAATGCGGAAACATCTGTATGGAAGATGGACAACAAGGCTTTTACTCTGTGTGGTTGCTGTAGCCTGATGTGTGGCGTGGGAGAAGGCTCTACATGAGACACATTGCAGTTGCAGCAGGCAGTGGCTGTTGGCAGGAAGGGCTTTCTCTGGAGTCATGAAGGCCCCCATTGTCTGTGCTTCAGGCCCACCAGGGCTCCTCTTGTCAGCTTGTGAGGATCCCACACAGTGGATGGTCCTGCCACCTTGCAGCCAGGCCTGGAAGAGTCTTGCTGCTATCCCACACAACCACACTACAAATGCGGGCGTAGTCCACAGGCAGGAGTGCTTAAGGGGAATCACCTCCTTTTAGGTGTGCAAAGTCTCCTGAGCATCATAGTTTTCCATAGATTTCACATGGAGGGCTGTTTCTGTGTTTATATGTCAGCACCCTGTGTCTGGCATTTGAAGCAGTGGCACCTTCAAAAGAGCAAAAGAGCATTGTCATTCAGCTTCTTGCACTCACGCGATGTAATGAGCGCTTAAGAGCAGCAGGAGGCTACACAGGGGCAAGCAGGCAGAAATCGTGGATGAACCAGTGGTAGGAAGAACTCAGGGTCAGGAAAAAGGGGTTGAAGACCTTCCTGGAGCTCTGCAGCAAATTGCACGGATGAGCTCCTCTTAGCTTAGTGAGATGAATACAGACACATCTCCTGACATAAGCTCAGTTCCTGCCCTGTGGTTTTCTTCAAAGGGTGCAAACAGACTGTGGTGGGTTCAGAGCCAGGTGAGGGCAATGGAATGTGTTAAATTGTTGGTCTGGATCCACCTGGACACTGAATGAATTTCTGATCCCAGCTGGCTCCAATATATAAAAGGGCTAGGCTAAGAGCAGCTGCTTTGTGGTTCTTAGCAACAGGGCAGGATGGGTGTTGTAGGGCAATGTAGGACTGCTTTTGGAGCTATGTTCTTCTTGGGGTTTCTTGGTCTCCTGGCTTTGGTTATGGGAGCTCAGGGTAGTGCTTTTTCTGATCCCAGCCTGCTGGCTTGTGGTCTAGAAGGCATGCAACTCACCTTATCTCCAGGCTGGGAAGGGAATGCTACCTTTGTGTTGACTGCTTGGGGTAAGTAAGGGTTCTGTCAAGAGGCTTTCTTGCTGCTGTGTCTTTGTACAGTGCACAGGTATGCCTGGAATGAGGAGAAAGAGGAAGGTTTTAATGTGAAGTGTTGCCTAGCAGCTTCAATGCATCTTGTGTAGCCAGGCAGCTGTTAGATGACCCACCAGTCAAGGGTTGTGGTGGAGTGCTGTGCTTGGCTCTAGACAGTCTTGGCTGCTGGGCTTTCCCAAACACCTCTGCTGGTTCAGACCCTAATACTGGCTAGGGTTTTATTTCCTATGGAAAAATAGGATTGTAGTGGATGCTATATTCAATGCAGGATGCTGAAGCTCCTGCTGCTGTCTTCTCTCTCCGTAGATATTGAGGGGAAGGCACATGCTTTGCAGAATGACTCAGAGTGTGGGCTCTTGGTATTTGGGACTTCAGATGGCTCCCGGACAGTAATGATCTCCTATACTGGCTGTTATGTCTTTGAATGGGTAAGTGACCTCAGGAGTTCTGCTGGCACTGTGACTACCGCTGTTCTGGCTGCTCTGACTGGTGTGGCTCTCCTGCAGGATGGCAATTACCTCATGCTGGTTGGGCTTGAAGAAACTGATGCTGCTGGACAAAAAGTTCTTCTTGAAGAGAAGCTGCTCAGGTGCCCTGTGGACCTTCCTGGTAAGATTCTGACAGCCCCTTGGGAGACTCTGCTTGTATCTGTGTCAGTGGGTACCCTTCCTTTCAGATGGACATTCCTAGTCAGTGGGTTGGGAAAGGGGACTTACTGTTGGGCAGAAGATTCTCTGGAGAATGATTTGGACACAGGAGCCACTAGCTTGCTGGGGACTTGTGCCACCTTTGCCGGGCTAGCAGGTGAACGCTCCTTGTGTTTCCTAGCCCTAGTTTGAGCGTAAGTCCCTGCTAACTCAGGGACTGAGCCAGAGACTAGATACAATGATTTTCCTATCTACCAGAGCTGATCCAGAACACTTTATCTTGACAGATGCCATGCAGTTCAGTCTCCTTTACAGGCTCCTAGGGAAATACAGGTCTTTCCTGAGCGGGCTTCCATGCCAGCTCCAGGCATGTATTTGACCCTCATCAGAGTCCGGCTTCCTTTGACTTGTATGCTGCGTTAGCATGACACCTTCCACCAGTATCCTCTGTGTCTTTGTCCCTCACTCCTGAGCTTTAGCTACAAACTCCTGCTGTTTCTTCCAGCCCTGGATGCTCCAAGCAGCAGTGTCTGCTCTGCTGTTCTCAGCCAAGACCGACTGCTGTGTGCCTCCTTGCCTATCAGCCAAGGAGACTGTGAAGTGAGAGGCTGTTGCTATGACCCTAGGGATAGGGTGATGCCTTGTTACTTTGGTAACACAGGTAAGCGTGAACAACTGCTCTCCCCTCCTCCTGGAGGAGCTGCAGACTGGGATTCCTTACTTCCCTGGCAGAGCAGGATTAGCGTGTACCAGTTCTGCAGGTGGCTTAGGGCTGTTGAGAGTACTCATTCCTATTGAGGCATCCAGCTCTTTCATGTGTATTGCGACATACCCTGGCTTATGGCCAGGATTGGTGTTAGTCTTGGAGCTGGTTACACTTGTCTTGCTGTACTTTGCACTTGCTTTGGGGGTGACAGGCAGGAGAACCTGCAGGACTTAGCTGGTCTTGTCCTTGCTGTGACGTTTGAGTCTCCTTTCCATCCCTCTTCTCCCTGAGCTCAAGACTGGTTTTATCTTTTCCTCCAGTGACAGCTCATTGCACACCAGATGGCCATTTTTCCATTGCTGTCTCTCGGGATGTGACCCTGCCACCTGTTATCCTGGACTCTGTGCAACTGGCCAGTGGACATAGCACTGGCTGTGTCCCTGTTGTGAAAAACAATGCATTTGTTGTGTACCACTTCCCGCTCCCTGCCTGTGGCACCACTTTTCAGGTAAGAGCTACAGCTATCACCAGGCTGGAATAGCGGGAACTTGCAGACCTGGAACAGCCTGATGTGGCTTTAGCTACATCTTGCAGACTTCCAGAGGCCAAATGCTGTTCTTCAGCCCAGCGTTAATCCAGCTTGACTTTACTGCAGTGACAGTGCCGGGTCTGTCCTTCCAGGTGACTGAAGACCAAGTCATATATGAGAATGAGTTGGTGGCATCCAGGGATGTGAAGACTGGGAGGCTTGGCTCTGTCACTAGGGATAGCACTTTCAGGTAATACTCTGGGACTCGTATTGCTGGATGCTGTTGTGTTCAGTGTTACTAGAGAAACTTCTGCTTGTCTTTAGCTCTGAATTCACAACAGGGCAATGGAGTAGGCTAAGGTCTGGTATGTCTCTAGTTGGTAAGAATAAAGCTGGTGCTGATCAGTGAAGCTCCACAGGCTTAAATCTGAACTCTGGAAAGAATTTCAAGTATGTGTTAGAAGGAAATGTGGGATGAAAGATTGGGGATATGACTAATTAAAGCAGCTATTTCTTTGCCATCTTGGAGAAAGGAGATATCAGAGTGACCTTTATCCAATTCATTTGGGGCTTTCCTGTTGTACCAGGTTACGTGTCCGCTGTAGTTACTCCACCACTGGGAGCTTTATTCCCTTGAGTGTTCAGGTCTTCACATTGCCACCACTTCCTGCTGTGTCCCAGCCAGGTCCTTTGTCCTTGGAGCTGCGTATTGCCTCAGGTAGGATAGATTTGCAGGACTTGCTCAAGCCTCCTGGTGCAGAGCTCTGATCTCTGCTGAGAAATAAAGGAGCATTTGATGGGTGAGTCCGGCACTGCTTCTTCCCTGCCTTGGCGGGAACTTATTGCCATGCCTAGAAAGGATGCTCTCAGGCTCTCTTTTTCTGTTTTTTCCTTCTCTAAAATGGCTGTCAGTTTTCTTCTGTTCCAGATGGAAGTTATACTTCCTACTACACTGACAGTGACTATCCTGTTGTGAAGACTCTGAGAGACCCTGTTTATGCAGAAGTCAAGATCCTTCAGAGAATAGACCCAGACCTGATTTTGGTCCTGCACCACTGCTGGGCCACACCAAGTGTCAATCCCCAGCAACAGCTGCAGTGGCCTGTTTTGGTGGATGGGTAAGTGACTTGTAAATAGCTTTACAAGTAAATAGAGTCAGGTGAATGACTTCCACTTTTTTTTTTTTTTTTTTTTTTACTGCTGGCTTCTTCTCAGGTGCCCTTATGCAGGGGACAACTATCAGACACAGCTGGTGCCTCTGAGTGTTACCTCAGGACTGCTGTTCCCTTCTCATTACCAGCGTTTCACCCTCTACACATTCACCTTTGTGGACTCCACTTCTCAAGAGATGCTCTCTGGGCTGGTAAGATCCTGCCCTGGCTGCCTCGCTTCCTATTGAGTACAAGTAACATGTGAGCAATAAGTACTGATTTATAACTATGAGACTTTTGGCCTTCTTGGAGGAGGAGGCCAAAAGACTAAGAAAATCCCCTCCTGAAACAGGAGGAGAGAGGTTGATGCAAGATACTTAATTTCCTGAGATTAACATGGTAGAGGTAAGGTGCATTACTAGAGGGATGTGTCAGGAATGGGCTGAAAAGGTACATCTACTTAAGCAAGGGCTAGCTTGCTGCCTAAGCTGTTTTGTTGAACTAGCTTAGAGTGTGTGCTTTGACCACGCTAAACTTTCTGTAAACTAAAGTGTAGTGGTGCTTGGACAGCTGTGTCTCAAGTGTCAGAAGTGCTATATAGCCAGATGTGAGTTTGAAGGTGGTAAAGGCACTGAGGTTGCCCTCAGCAGGCAGCAGAGGGCTCCAAGGCTACATTGGGCCTACATGAGAAGCAAGTGGAAGCGATCTTTCTGCTTTCTCTTCTGTAGTCAGATGCGCTGGGTCTGGCTGGAAAGGTGTTAACTTTCTTCATAGCAACGCATAGTGGGCTCTTGCCCTCAGAATCAATAAGTTTTGGGGTTGGTTTTTTTTTTTGTTTGTTTGTTTCTTTGGTTGGGTTTTTTTACTTGTGGCTAAAATCGTGTTAATAGCTAGAACATTGTGTTAATTGCTGAATAGTCCTTGCACAGCATCAAAGCTTGTTCTCCTAGCTCTGCTGTCCAAGCAACACGTCTTAACCCCAAGTGAGTAGGCATAGCGTAGGCTGGAAGCTGGAAGGAGTGCAGCTGGGACAGCTGACCCAATTGGTCAAATGGATATTCCATCCTTTATCATATCATTCTCTACAATAAACACTTGAGGGTCATCTTCCAATATAGCTGCTACTCAGACTGGCTGGGCATCAGTCTGCTTATGAGAGTGGGGTAGGTGATTTGTCTTTGCATCACTGTGCTTTTGTTACTTCCTCTTCTGTTCTCCTTGTCTTATAAAACTATCTCTTGAGCCATGTTTTTGCTTGCTTTTGCTTTAATAGTCTTTTCCCACCCAGCAGAGACAGGGTAGGGGGGAGCGAGGCTGTGTAGGTACTTAACTGCTGACTAGGCTCAATGCATCACACCAGGGTATGAAATGTCCTCAGATATTGGCTGAGTGGTTTCAGGCTGTGTCCATTCTTTCTAGGTTTACCTGCACTGCAGTGCTTCAGTGTGCCACAGATCTGTACAGGAGTCCTGCACTACCGGTTGTCCTGCTACAGCCAGTAAGAGTCCTAGCCCTCCTGCTTCCCATCCAAAGGTGCAACAAGGGTCTAACCTCTAAGCTGGGGTGTAGGACACATAGCGTATGAATTAATTTTCTTGAGCCATGGACAGCTTGAAAGGCATTTCCTACTGCTTTCTACTGAGGAAGTCTTCAGAGGCTCTTAATTCTGTATTGATTTGCATGAAAGCTTGGCTTCCAGAGCTTCTCATATGTTGAGAAGCTGATCTAGACAAATTTTGCTGACCTTCAAGGCTATGTGTCTTCTCACGTAAAATCTTCATATTGCTCTGTAGGGGATAAAAGGAATGCTGAGTATCCTCTTGAGCATGATGCCTCCCATGTCTGCAGCAAAGGCCCTGTGATTTTCCTCCACGATGAGCGAAGATGGGACACAGCCAAGAATGGCCTTGGTAAGTGTGCCAGCCAAACATGACCATCTGGTGAAGGTCCTGCTCTAAGTCTTTACCACAAAGTCTGAGCCCCTGAGGCATCCCTTTGCCTCTCCAGGAGAGTGTTAACTGAAGCCTCTCTCCTCACAGGAGCAGATGTGAATGCTGCAGCCCCCTGGGCTTTGGGATTTGCTGCTGGGGCAACTTTGTGCATGGTGTTTGTGGGTGCTGTGCTGTGGTGCAGGAAGAAGTCTGTAATGCATGAAATCAGTGTATTGCAATAAAGCATTTGTAAAATCTACTTGCTCTGTGGGGCTCTTTCTCCCTGACCCAGGGCCACATACAGGAGTGTGTCCTGGGGAACATGGCTGAAAGCCTCTGCTTGCAAGACAAAAACTCTCCTGACGGCTGAGAACTTTTCTAATGCTGTTTCTCTGAATCAGTCTCACTTCCTGGCTATTTATTGTGCTCTGGGGCTAGCGTTGACTGACTGCTGCTGTTAAGAGGGAGCCTTTTTAATGACCAGGGCAGCTAGGAAGCTGCTGACTGAGACAGAGGAGTGATGCTGGGCGGTGTTTGCATTTGTGTCAGTGGCTAAGGTGTCCTCCTAATGTCCTTGCCTTGACTCCTCTCAAACACTGTGTAGAAGGGCAGCAAAACTAACCCAAAGCAAAATTTGCAGCTGCTTCTCCTTTGGGGATGCAGAGTTGGTATTTGACTGTGCAGAGGAGCTGGGAATTGCCTGCTTGTCCTTGAGCTCACTAGGTAAGTCAGGGTTGTGCTCATATGGTGTGAGACTTGGAGGCAGGAATGGCAAAGCACTACAGAAGTGAACCTTCCTAATGATCCTATATGGGAACCTACCTCTCTCTGGAAACAAAAAAGGGCAGGTGGGACTTTTTGGAGGATGAGAGCAGGGAAACTTCATTCCAACTGGAAAAAATATCAAAGGGTCTAGGTCGTTTGAACTTCGGGAAAAAATTCAGACTTGATTTGAAGTTTAATTTTACACTTTAATGTGAAAGCAGACAGTGAAGTCTTCAAAGCTTTTGGTTTAAAGCTAATTTGACACCACTGTTTGCATAGCAGTGCCACAGATGTGCTGTTTTGAGAAGAGAAAACTTCATGTTCTGAGCATCAGGAGCAGTTCAGTGTGGTGATGTCAGTCACAACAGCTGAGCAGGGTCATTCTTGGCTTCCTGAGGTCATGGACAGAGACAGTCCAGCAAATATCTCCAGATGGTGGAGCAGGAAAGGGGGTCCACCACCCTATTTCCTGCCCAAGCTGGGGGAGTTCTGGTGCTTGCACCCACACTGAGGTCCCCTTAGAGCTGATGGAATAGTTCTTGAGCAAGTACTTTAGAGGGGAAGGAAAAAATATTTTTCTCTTCCCTCCTCTGCTCCCTTTATTAGAAATGATTAGTGTGTCATCCCCCCTTTCCCCACCCCTGGGCTGTATAAGAAATTCCCCCTGTTAAAAGATGGGAGCAGTCTTATTCATACCTTTCTGGGGCTTTTAAAGTAGAAGAGCAGCTCTTGTATACATGAAAGCAAAGGACTGAACAGTGTTTTGCTTGAGATATTTTTCTATGTAATTGGCCACTGCCAATGCTGCCGTTGGAAAGCGTTAACAGGTGGTGGGAGCTACTTCTAATTCTTTTCCTACTCCAGCAAGAATTTTTTGGAATCATCTTACAATGTTTTTGTTTTTCTAGCAGAACTGTTCTTCCCTGCTACTTCCAGGATAACCAGTGCTCTTAAGTCCTGCCTGCTTTGAAAATGTAATCAGAAGATAAGACTGTTCCAAGTTGTATGGTGGGAGGGTGAATGAGATCACAGGCTGGACAAATCCTCATCTAAGTCAAACAGCCTCCTCCTTCAGGGAGTGTCTCTGGCAACTAAATGGCCTTGGTACAGGTGGTGATCTGTTTGGGAAAGCGGAGTGTAAACTCCTAATGATAGATCTTTAGCTGCTGTCTGTAATGTTAATTAACTGGGCAATTAGAGTAATATAGACCACACCTTTACAGTACATCAGGCAGGGTGCTCTGGCACTGCTTTTAGCAGTGTGTGTTAGCCAAGATCTACACATCTTCCTGGCTGCTGCTGGAGTCTTCACATGCCCTGTAACGTAGACAAAAATACTTGCTTAGAGAGTTTAGGTGTCTGTGTGGAGACTGAAGGGGAGCAAAGACCCTGCCCAGCTGCTCCCTGCTGCCCTCCGTGGGGCTGCTGAACCACCCCAAAGAGGTAGAGAGCTCTGGGCACATAGTCTCTGTGGATCAGGTAGGTTCTGCTGCAGAGCTGGATCTTGCCGTGATGGCCCTGCTTCTGAGTGCGGGGTGCATGCGCAGGTAAGTGGAGGTGAGTGAACAGAGGAGTGAATTTAATTCCCTCAAGCCACTCTAGGAAGTCTTCTGTGCTTAAGGCTTGGTATTTGGTCCCTAGCAGGAGGGGAAGGATGTAAGCAGCAGTGGGATGAGGTGTGTGTGTGTGAACCACCAATAGAGGATGAAAACTAGGCAACACAGACATTTCACCCTCTGGTGCATTGTCCCCATCTTCCTAGCCTGTTCTTCTCTCCTAGGATGTTGGGGCTTTCATAGCTCAATTCTGCAGGAGATAAAATTGCAAAAGTGTGATTTGGGTTTTTTTATTTGTTTGGTTTTTTTTTTCCTACCTCCACAGGTGCATTTCTGTCTCCTCCTCACCCCCTAGCCTCTACTTTCTTTAGTTAGGTCTCATTGATTTCCAGGGGTTCATTAATAAAATATGTGAAAACAATTACTGTGGTGATGCTTTTATTAAATTTCTTATGCTTGTATTACAATGCATTCTGTAATGGAGAACTATACAGTATGTTACATTTTATAAATATATTTCTGAAAATACATGAATATAGTTCATATAATACTATAGTAAAAAAGAGTGCTAGCTCATTTTAGTAAAAAAACCCCACAATAAACTTATAATGTGAATGGTGGTGGTTGGAAATAGTTCACAATGCTACATCTTAAAACACTTCAAATTCAGTTTGCACTGATTCACATTCCTTACAGACTCTGTAAAGCTGGAGGGATAATGGAGGGTGTAAGTTAATGCAGGATTTTAGGCCCCTGTATTTATGGAGATAGACAGACTATTCACAGAATAATCAAGTTATAAATCTTTCTAGCTTTGGATGAAGCTAGCAAGATATACAGTGAATAACCGAGTTCTGCAGCAGCTACAACTGAAATATTAAACATAGCACCTACTTTAGGGTGCTAACTTTGAGTCAGCACAGACCTTTTGGGGTTTTTATTGGGTGGGTGGTTTTGGGTTTGGTGGTTCAGTTGTTTTTTGGGGTTTTTTTTGTTTTGGTTTTTTTCGGGGGGGGGGGGGGGGGGGTGTTGGTTGATAGGTTTTTTGTTTGTTTTGATGTTGGTGGTTTTGGTGGTTTTTGACATGCTAAGTAACAACTCTTCTGATATTTGAAGAACCAGGACTGGGCTGCTGCCTTTACTCCTGCAAACCACAGTTGCCTGGAAGAGTATGGCTGGGAAGCTTTGAATCTCAGAAGAGATCCTGCTTTGGTTTAGCAGACTCCTAGGGCTCCACCTGATCCTAGTGGGCAACGGGGAAGCATCTGTTACCAAAAGGCCAAGCCTGCTAAAGTTGATCCATTCCTGACAGCTTCTCAAATCGTGGTTCCCAGGCAAGTTTGGGTTATGGAAGGATTTTCAAAGAGCAATCACTTGACTTCTACTTGCATTGTAATTTAGGGGGTACAATTATCTACTAACAAGAGGCAAAGTTTATTTATTTAAATCTGTCCTCTGTGTACATTAATTGTTGTGCTAATACCAGCAAGAGCTGGTCTGCAGAGACCACTGCAACCATGGGACCTTCAGAAGCATGCACTGCCTGTCTTGAGGCTGGAATCAATGGGCATGGGGCAGTAAGGCAGCCACCAAACATGGCCACTGTTACAACTGTTACATGATTGTTAACAGTGCCCTAAAGACCAGTAGCTTGTAAAGGATGTATGTGTTTTAATAACTCTTCCTTGCAGCTCTGTGCTCCCTCTTGCCTTTTCCCAGCAGTGAGAGCATAGGCTGAGCCATTTGACAAAATGACTATCCTACCTGCACAGCCACAGGACTTAACTTGTAATTTAGAAGTAGGAATTCAAGCCTGGTTCCCTCTCAAAAAAAAACCTGATAGCGTAAGAGCTGGGCGGCCTGGTGAAACTGAGGTGTTGCCTCAGATGAACCCTCTGGTCTCTTTAAAGGCTAATTCCCACAGTGCTCCTCACTCTGATGTCTGCAATGAACACTCTGATGTCTGCAATGAACACGCGTGATGTCTGTAGGGCAGCACTAGATTTGAGGGGCCTTTGCAGAAGGAGCAAGCTTGCAAGATTAGAAGCTAGTGGTGGATTCAGGAATGGCCTTGTAGGAAGTCTTGGCTTTCCAGACTTGGTTTTCCTGTTAGATTCCAGTAAAATTGCACAGCTGGTCAGATGCTGCTCTGAATGAAGGAGCTGTGTTGGGGACACACAGAGACTGCCACTCAGGCCATCCCGAGAGGAGGTTGTCCTTCCAACAGCCACTTCTGCACTGGGCAATGAGTCCCTGGCACCCTTCTAGATGCTGCTGTGTCCCATAAAGCTTAAATGTATTTCAGCCGGAGAAGGTCCCCAGAAAGCAATGATAATTTAAAAGCTTCAATGTTTCAGTAATAGTGTTCCTAACCCAGAGAGGAGGAGGAAGGATTTCCGTATCTCTATTGTTTACGTTACCAAGACACTAACAGCAATTTACATCTGTGGCTTGACTTTTGTGAGTGTATTTCAGATTCAGGAGTAAAGCCGTACACAGCTGAGCATAGAAAGGTCCACGCACCCTTCTCTACCTCCCCCTTCTCTCTTTCCCTTCCAGTACTCAAAGTGGAGTTGTTCTGTTGACAACTGCAGGATGCAGGTTGTGCAAAGTAACCTTGGGTTTGCATCCACTGGTGTTCCCATTTTGCCTTTCTGAAACAGAAACATGTAGTGAATATGAGAGACCAGCAAAAGTTTCTCTGTATTTAACCCGTGGGCTGAGTTGGGAAGATGGAAGATGAGGCTGAGCCTGGTTCTCTTTTAGTCTTGATTATGGGCAAATTATTTCTTTCCCAAGACACCTGGTTGGCTTATTATTTGGGAGTCTTTTAACTGACTACACTTCTTACAAGAAGGCTGCATGATGTAGCCTGTATGACTACAAATACCTTTAGATTTTTTGTGTGTTTGGTTTGCTTTTTTTTGAAGTGAGGACTATTAAAATGAAGGTATATGGGCCAGTCCTCAGCTGGCATGAAGCCATATAATTTGAACTTCAAAAATCTGACCTGTTTTTGTCCTTTCATGTTGGAGCATGTCTGGATGAAGGAACAGGACTGTCTCATTTCTGTGCTGAGACAAAAAACCCCCTCAAACCCACAAAGAAACACATGATGCTTTACTTATTTTACCTTGTTCCATTTGACTCAGGTTATCAGAAAGGCCATATGTTTTCATTCTTCGTATTTTGTCCCAGAACGATCATGGAGTTCCTCTCAGTTTTTCTCAGCTCTGAAGACATAATATCTGGCCTTAGAAAGGGAAAAATACAATTAAAATTGATATCCAGCAGTCAGAAGGCATGGCTGTGTTTTTAGCATTAATATGCTGTGCATATGTATTTAACATCCAAGCTGCACCCAGAGCAGCTTCCCCCTCTCCAGTTTGAAATTCCGAAACAGACACTGTCCAAATATTTGTGGCAACATACAAAAGGAAAAAAAAAGAGCTACAAAATGCAGCACTTGGCACAGAGTCACAATGTAATGGATGAACACAAACATCAGTTTGTTGACAGCAACCACTATTTTCTGCGTAGCTGGAAGTGAAGGGGAGAGACTGGTGGATGAATGTCACAGGGAAGTTAAAAACTCCGGCCTGAAGTAGTAAGTAGGAAATGAGACATTTTGAAGAACAACAGTAAGCTAGCTGCAGACTGTCTCCAACTTATTTTTTTGCTCATTATTTATTATATACGATTGAAATAAGTGTAATGCATCCTATATGGTTGTAATGGCTTAGGTCAGCCCTCTGGGAGCTATGGAAGACAAACCTTCTGGAACACTTCATAAAAATAGCTGCTGTTTAAGAAAGAAAAGCTGTAGTTTTGTGGGGTTTTTTAATACAATATTTCAAAGCTATTTACAGAAAATAAATAGCTCATAGCTATTTAGTTAAAATAACAGTAAAATCTATTTGCTTCAAATCCTTAATTTTACAAATTTTCAACTCAAAATCCTGACTGATGTGGTGCAGACTTTTTATTTTGCCAGCTACAAATTTGTTTTCTTTTTGACCTAAATGTTGTACGATTTTTGTCTTGTTCAGCTTTTAATTCTTTTTCAATGGAATTGTCAAACATCTACCTTGATGTTATTCTTTAATTCCTTGGCTGCTTCGCAACCCTGAGCACAGAGATCTGTCGGTAGTAATTTCCCACATGAAGGGCAGTGTTTGGACCCAAATATGAGGCTCTAGGGTACTTTTCAGCCTTTGCTATACAATAATGAAGATGGGAATTGCCATGTTAGAACTGCACTGTCCTTCCTAACTTACTTTACCCTAACCATGAAGTAGTCATCATACAGCAGCAAGCTTTTGGGGGCTGTCAAACTGAAACTAGCATCCTTACCATGAAAGATATCATAATTTGAGGTTAGCTCATTCCCACGCAGCTTGCATTAAAACTGCAACTCCCACAGATACACAGGTAGGTGTGTCTGCACTGGAATGCCAGAATGGGATTGCCCAAAGCTTCCCAAATCAGATCCTGCCCTGGAAAGGGGTTGGGGATAGCATCAGAAAAGCTCCTGAGCACAATTACTTTCATTGAGATAGCTGCCTCTGTATCTCTGCCAAGGCTGGAACAACTGCTGGGCCAGACTGCTTCTCAGCAGCAGTAATGGCAAGCAGTGGAAGACTGTATGTCTCTATCTGTCCTCAAAGGGAGCTAGGGAAAGTAAGGAAAAATTATATAAAAGTGTTAATTCACTCCTCCTTGACCCTGGGTTTTTGGGGTTATAATGCAATTCTAGCCAGAGCCAGCTTCACGCATTTTATAATGTCAGATGGAGTGGCAACATACAGGCAATAACTTGATCAAGGTTGGCTCCTGCAGAATTTGCAGCCCAGCTTTCACATGTCAGGCTAGATTCTCTGCTTACTGTTCAAAGCAGCATCAGGTTGTAATTGTTTAACAAGGGCAAGTATTTGACCATATCATCTGTTATCATTATCAAACTAGTCACAGTGGAAGGGCAACAAGTTTTTGTCTTGAGGGTCATTTGAGCTGGAAGTAATTCCTTGCTCTTTGTGGAGGGATCATTCTGCAATGATTTGGGGAAGAAATCTACTTTTCCTGCCATAGGTCAGATCCAGGCCCATGTGCTGCTTAAGTTCGTGACGCTATAATCAAGTCACTCATCAGCCAGTTCTGGCCCTTTGAACAAAATTTTGCTTTGCAGGAGTAAACGTACTAACAGGAAAAGAAAAATGAAATGAAAACCGGAGCCTGTTCAGAACAATGCATGACAAAGCACCAAGTCTTGTGCCAGTATGTTTACCTTGGCAGGCCCCCCTCTCTTCTGCCAGAAGAACCAAGTTCTCTCTACCCTGAGCATTCTTTTGTGGATGTTTGAAGAAAAAAAAAAGAAAAGAAAAGAAAACCAAAACAACTGTCCTGAGCAGGTCATTCATCATAGCAGAGTGGGAGCATGAAAGGGGATTTGCTTTGACCTAGTTATAAAAACAAAACCAAAGAGACTTTCCCTAATTGCCCAAATGACTGGGTGTTAAAAGTAACAAAGAGAATCATAGAATAGTTTGGGTTGGAAGACACCTCTCTGCTTCCTTCAGAGCTGTATGTTAATACAGGGCACTAGGCTCCAATCTGTTTCCAGTGCAACACCTTGGGAGATGTCTCTGTGACCAAGGAAGCCTGGGTAAGCAAAAGCCACCCAATTCCATGTGCCTGCATAAAACAGAACTGGAGCCAGGACAAACGTGTTTCATTAATTAAAACAAAGACAGTGGCTTTAAATGCTGAGAGCATCAGGGCTTCAATATTTGCTTTGTCAAGAGCTGTAGACAAGCAAGACTTTCTTGCTTTGCCATTCCGCTGCAGGAAGGGCTTCGCTTCTTCTCCAGCAGCATTCGAAGCCCTGTCACTAACCTTAAACCTAACTTTTTATTTCAAAGGAGCTGAGGGCCACTACGTATCCAAAATGCCATAGGAGCAAGGTGCCCAGCTTTTTCAGGCACTGGTGAAAAGCCCAGTGTGCACTGCTGTTGCAGGGTGTGGGGTAAAAAGGGCAAGATCAAATGAAGATACGGCTGGAGAATAAAAGGTAGGAAGCAGGAGAAGAGGCAGTGAAGGGAGATAAAGGGCATGAGTAGAGGCAAGGGTTTTATGTAGACATATGGGAGAAGAAAGTTAGTGAAAGAAAAGAGAAGGCCATTCATCAGCTATGGAAAGCAGCCTGGAAAAATCAGTGTATAAGATATCTGGGGCTGTCCAGTTACAGCCAGGTGAAAAAAATCATCAACTTGGCATCTTGTTATACAGCATTTCCATGGCAGTAGTAGTCATCCAATACCTATGTGGAAGCAGCAAAAGCTGTTTCTGTTAGGTACTATTGGGCTGACCCTATTGGAGTCAGCCCAATGAACCCAAGGACCTAGCCTGCAATTCTCACAGTGTCCTCAGTGCTGCAGAGAAAGGGACAAATGGGAGTACATGACTTTTCTGAAACCCAAATAAAATCCTGGTTCTATTCAGATTTGGAGGGAAGGTTCCCAAGAGCTGGTTCACCATCTATTTTAGATGGAACTGTTTGATCTCTTTCTGCTTTGTGTTTCTTTCAGTTTCCCAAACAATAGGAGGAAGCTTGCCTGTTACGTGTGCTTGTGCTCCAACCAAGCTTTTCCCAGCTGGAAAAATCACTCTGTGAACTACAGCGGACTTTTTTCCAGATGTAATTATGAGATTCTCAGTTCCCTTATGAATTTTTTAAGGTAGGTAGAGGCTAAGGGGAACAATGGGACATTCCTGAGTGCTTAAACAACTGCTGTTCCCCCATCACCACCCCCTCTAGAATCTGAGGAGGGCTTAAGCACATTTCAGCTGTTTCGCGTAAAGTTACTGAGACCTCAGCTGAAAAAACACACGGAGGTACGCAGCTCCACGTAATGCTCCTGCTTTGGTGAGTAAGATACCCAGTCTCTTCCTGTTACCTGATTATGTACACAAACAACCCAAATTCACCAGACCAGCTGGGAGATCTTGGCAAACCCACAGGGAATATCTGTGCAAGGGGTAGCTGGCAGCACTGTCATCACCTCAGAGAGACATGCACTGCACAGCATAGCTCAGAGGCCAGGCTGTAACTAGCCTGGTAGACAAACTTGCCCAAGGGACCAGCACAGATCTCTTTATAGAAATTAAACCTTGCTTGACCCAAACTTTCATCTCCAGCAACAAGCACATCCCGCCCATAAGCACACGCTCAGCAAACTTCATGTCATCTTCTTCTGACAGGAAACCTTCCAGCTGATCCTGACTGTCCCATCCCATCACACATCGATGGAAGATGGGTTACAGTTTCACTAGATGGAAAGTGTGAAGGTGGATAGAGGACAGCATTAACCTTGACTGTAATGCTTAGGAGCGAGCAGAAAGACAAATCATTAGCCTATAGAATGGCTCTGATTAGTTGTCAACATGCCCTTGCCCTGTTGGGGATAAGTATCTTCTTTTAGGGCCTCTAACATTTCCATTATTTTCACACAGGTGACATTATCCAGTTGGGCTCTTAGAGCACCTGAGGCACTAAGGAGGCAAATGGCTTTGCTGGCCAGGATCACTACATGCAATGGAGCGAAGGTAAGGAGAGGTCTTCTCCAACCAACAGCAAACAGAGGTAAATCTCCCATCACCTCCTCCCAAAGACTAACTGAAAATCTCCCACAGCTCTGCCTTACCTGTACAACTGTGGACAGGACCTCTTCAGAGCAGCAGAGGACAGACCCAGCTTGTTCTGGTTTCTCAGACGTGTCTTCCTCATAAGATCTTTCATTCTCCCCCAAGCATGGCTCTCACCCTAGGGAGCAAAAAGAAGCCACAACTTGAAGGACCAAAGGCTAGCTGCTGGCAGACCTCATCTGGCCAACATATGATACTTCAGTGTACTCCAGGGTGGTAGGAAGAGGGGAGATTCCTTATTTCAGATAAGAGTCAGGTACCAGTACCCCCTCCACCCCACCCTGCAATGATGCCCAGTGGCCAGCCTGTACTTGTATGGGACACAATGAGACAGGATGGATCAACTGTCACCAATACCATCGTTTTTCTATTTTGCTACTAAACTCTTACTAGGACACTCCTGTTCTTTCTGACCGAAGGTTTCAGAGAGTGAAGGCACTTCACTGGCGAGTGAGTAGGTGCCGAATGGCACGTTTTACCTTATTGTTATACTGTGCTAAAGGTTTGGTTTCCTACCTACTCATATGCACCCAGGGGGCCTTTACAACAAAAACAACACAAAAAAGCAGCTTGACTCCATTGTCCTTTCTATTAGGCCAGGTGCATTGGTATCAGCCCTTTTCAAGGTGATGACTTCTGTGGACCATGAATTAGAAGAGATCAAGCCTTTGTTTTCCTGTCAGGTCTGCAAGCTGCAGCTCTTGGGCACTTACATTTGAAATGCTAATAGAGATTATCAGGAGGTCAAGGAGTCTCATGAGGCCCTCCCTAATGTTTATTCTCTTCGGGCTGTGAGCTCATCTGGACTCCTGAACTGTAAAAGAGCCACGCACCAAAAAAATTAATGTGTTGTGATTTTTTTTGTTTTGTTTTGTTTTTTGCTACATTGTTTTAAATTTCCTAAAGTAATGGCTGGAAAACCTTGGGAACAGAACAAAAAGGATCATACCCCAGGACAAGTGTAGTGGGAAGAAATGGTTCCTGTTTAATGAAGTTCTGAAACCATTGTCACATTTGGGGCTTTGTTCTGCCAGGTCCCGAGGTGCCTTCCCACTGTGCCACCAGCAGAGCCATTACTCCATGGCTAGTGGCCACCTTGGGAGCACAAGCTGAAAACTGCAGCACTGGTTTCTGTGCTATTGAGTTAATTGCCTGTAAGTGAGACTGTTTACTCATGGAAATATCAAACCTTTGTGTTTACTACTAGGATTAATGTGTGCCGTGGAAGGGTTCTGGAGGTCTCAGCAGTTAGTCCCTTATTGTGCTGGTGGTATCCTAGAAAAGCAAGCACTGCTCATGTCACAGAATGCCTGAGCAGTTGCCTGTTCCTGAAGGCTAGCTAGCTGTTGTCTGCAGTGGGGGTGAGAGAACAGCAGACCACATGCAAGTAAGTCATCATATATGTCTGTCTCTTACTTTGATAGTAAACATTGGGAGTGAGTGAACCTTTTTTTATTAATGTATAATACCATGCACTATACAGGGGTTTAGTCCATGCTAATGCAGGTACTAGTTAAATATATTCTGGAAAGGCAGTACATACCGAGATGTTTTTGCTGACGTCCAGACCCTAAAAACAAAAGGCAAATACACTGATAAATAAGACAGAGAAACCATCTCAACAGTGCTGGGAACGGACTATCTCTATTCTCAGCTCTGTCCTGGAGTCCACCCATAGCCTCTGTCAAGTCCTTTATCTTTTTATGGTTCAGTCCCTCACATGTGTGATAATCCCTTCTTTCCTCCTCCACCTCTTGCCTCTCTTTTGTATTTAGACTGCCAGTTCATGTATACAGCACCCAGTAGTGCCAGACTTGTGTAGCAGGATTCCCACACAGTACCTGCACTTTATAAGTAAAGGGAGCATTTAATGCTCAGGGTACAAAATGCAATACTAAGTAAAAATACTAAGGTGTGTTGTAACAAAAAGAGCATGAAGATTTAGTTTAAAGAGTGGATCTTGATTCTGCAGTTCTGTGAAATCATCAGGGCTTCCTATTTGCTTAATATAATGCTTGCACTCCAGAAGTTGACTGGACACAAGGCAGAACACAGCACTCTCTAGGATTCGTCTTGATTTGGTTGTGAAGTGTTTAATCAAAGTTTTTGCAACTTATTTGCAACTTTGGAGTGGAAATTTCATGAGAAGGTCTTTCCCGTGACAGACCTCCTCCTTCCTCTTTCCTGTCGGGCTGGGAATACTGTGATTAGAGCCTCTGCTCTGGCATTTCAGCAGTTCTGATCCCCAAAGGAACCTGAAAATGCTGAGGCAGCCACAAACAACGGGAAAGAAAGGGAGAGGAAAAGCATTCACCCTGGCTCCCTGAAACATGCTTTGGGGACTGGAGCTAATTATACTAATATGCTGCCAGTCTGGTACTAAGTGTTGCCAGTGAAGATTTGACGTACTAGATTTTTTTTATGTGTGCTAACGAATGCATAGTTGATTTAATCTGGGTAGCGGCAGTAATGAAGATACTTATGGCAGAGTTCATGCATTATCTGTAGTGAGGGCTAAAGCCCATGCTGATGTCTGCAGTGCTCCACTCCCCTGCACCAGTGCTCTGCTTGTGTCTTTCTTAGCATAAAGACATAGCCATTGCCTTCTTTTAAGGCTGGAAGCAGAGAGGCATAGAGCAGCCTGGCCCTCACTGCCCCAGCACCATTCACTATCAGACAGGGTTGGCTTGTTCTCATGGCACCCCATTCTGGTCTGCCTGAGCAGAACTTCTCCCCGCTTCTCCCACAGATCCCACTTGGAGTCTGACTCCAAGCTTATCACTCACCTTTCTTACTGCAGGGTCCTTTGACGGAAAAGCCTGTACCTCAGTCATACTACCAGCTTCTCTGTACTCATTCTCCTTGTTGTTCCTATTGTTTGACAACTTCCTGAGTCCCACCATCAGTTGGCTGTTTCCTGATTCTGAGTATTTCTCATCTCCTGCAATGAAATGCAAGGATTTGCTCATGTTTCTCATCAATGTCCTGTTAGGACAGCCTCTGGGCAATGCTGCCAGCAAGCTGCAACTCCAGATGGGATGAGAACCCTAGGGTCTTAATAATGGGGTGAGACCTCATTTGCTTTCATGCAAAGCTGCAGTAGAAAGAAGATAAATGCTCCAAAAAAGCATCTGACCACAACAGGACTTTCTAATTGCTTCCTCATGGTCTTATTTTCCTTCCAGGCCTGCTGTGAAACTGCCAGGAAAGAGCTCTGAAACTGCTCAGCACTAGAGATCCCAAAGGCCATTTACACTCTGACTCAACCCTGCTAGGAGGTGTGTTGACGTTCTGCATTTCACCAGGTATTAGAGGCAGGCTTAAGTCCAACGTTTGAAATAAACTAATCAGCCTTGCTCAGTGGGCTGGCTCACATCTAACATTGGATCCAGACTTTTCAGCTGGCTTTACCATCAGTAGGCTGAGCCCAGTCTTTCTCAGCCTTCAGGAAAAGTTGGTCTCTGAATTCAAGCTTTGCAGCTGGGGCTTATTTCCACTTGGTCTATATAGAATAAGTCATCCTCCAGGAAAGTGTTCTGTGCCTCCTTGAGAGGGTATGAGGCTAACCACAGGCATAAGGCTTTCCATCTTGGATTAAATTCTACCTTGGCTAGTGGTGTTTTAAAGCCAAACGAAGGGACGTCACTAACAAACCCATTCAAGCATGTTAGGTTTCCAAAAGAGAGACCTATTTTATAACACATTTGTCCTAATCTTTGTAGCCACAGCTGCAGAGCAAAGAGCCTTGCTTCACACATTCGAAGCTGCAAGTGTTAAAATCCTAGGAGTAGATTTTAAAGCGCGTTTCTTAGATTTCCAGCTAAAGTTTAGCTCCATTAACAACTCGCTCTGTTCTCATCTGTCTTTCCTAGGGAAAAGGAAGTTGCTTGTCAGCTTATTTCACCAACTGGTGGCAAGCAGAAGGACAGGTTTGAGGCATTTGAACTCACCATTGTAGCTGCTCAGCTTTTCAGTGTTTGCTCCTATTTCTGGGATGATGGAAAGATCAGATGGGTTTCCAGTCTGAACTAAAAGGCTGTGAGGTCTGCTTCTCCCAGCAAAAGGTGTCTTCACGTCTTGGTGTGAGTTGAGGACACTGGCAGCTCCACAGGAGCAATGCTGAAGAATGTACTCCTACACCAGACAAAAAGAAAGCATGTAGACTCTCAGGTTGCAATGGCCCAAGGTAACCGATTGGTGTGATGGTACAGAGAAATTGCAGTCATCACAGTGATGGGATGCCCAGTGTTTTCCTGAGAACCATCAGAACCCAGACAAAAAAATTTAATTCTATAAAAGACTAAGCAGCCTGGAGTAGGCAACATAGAATTTTTCATGGGCTCATTGGTGTTTAACTTCTATTAACTCAGCATCTTTTGTGCTTGTTTCCCAGAAGGAATTGAATATATATTTCTAAACACAGGGCTGCTCAGCTAAGGCATTTGTGTAAATAAACAGATCTGTTACAATAATGACTCTCATTTTAAGACAGCACTATTTGTTTTGGAATGTCCACAGACAATATCTTGTATTTTTATTGATGGGATGCCATAGTTTGCTTGCATATTACCAGTCAGATTCACTGTATGTGGTACTTCAGCTGCTGTACTTCTGCTGTAGTTGTGGTGGGTAGGGAAGATTTTCTACCTTGCGCAACCATGTCACACAAGAGTTTAGTATGGCAGGAAGCAGGTAGAGCTTTATCCAGCTGAAGTGGAAAGGGAACCAAACTATTGGTGTTGGAACCAGGACAGGCCAACACCAACTTAGCACCTCTGGAGATCCCCAAGCCATTGACAGTTTTAACGTAACGTCTCTTCTGGATACACGCCACAGCAGCATGGCATTTTGCATTACCTTTGGGAAGTGCTTTGAAAGTCTGGTGAAAGATGCGTTAATGCCCACAGCATTAAAGATTTCCTGGTAAACCAAAGAATGTGGAGTAACTATGTTCCCTTTGCATCCCATGATCGAAATGTCATCAGTTTCTGCGGTGATGTCTGTACAGCTCTCAAGAACACCACTGGGAGCACTGGCTACCTACAGTCCTCATGACCAGCTCTTAATACTACATCAACCCATCTCTGCTCTTGGGGTTGTGTCTTCCGCAGATGCGTCTGAGGCATGGAAACCTTTCTATGCTTATAGTCTGCATGGAGACGGAACATGGTTTGGAAAGCAGCCTTAGGATTCCTTCCAAAATGTGATGTGTACAGCAACCTTCACATCTCATGGCAAATGGGTGTAGTATAGTGTTCCTCTTCTACACAGAGGGGCTGTGACTCTGAAGAGGAAAATGATGGATAGCTGCTCCATCATTTATAGGAGCTCCATCATGATATAGGAGATGCAGGCATCACAGAGATACCCGAGAGAGAATACCGATGCAGAGCATGGTGCAAGTGCAGTTGGACATCTAGGTGTCCAATTCCCCACTGAACAGTAGGGGACAAATATGGCTGAGAAGGCATAGCTAAGACATCTTGGAAAATACCAAAAAGACCCAAGTTTCAAAATATTTAAATGAAAGCATGATGCCTTTCATTTCAGTAGGAACTGGGAAGGAGGGGGCGTATATGCCAGATGAGGATTTGACCCTGAATTTGCAGCTTGAAAGAGTTACTTTGAGCAATGACTCACAGTTGTAAAGCTTCAAGGAAATGTGTTAACAATTCCCAGGCTCTATGTAGGAGGCTGCATTCCTCTGAGCATAAGAGATGGGTACATGGAAATGACGGGCTATTCTGCAACCTGACTCAACTTTTCTTTGGCTCTGAAGAGGAGTCAGTCACCTACTGCAGATCCAGTCCCAGCAGGTGGCACTAGGGGAGGAATGACACTGTCGGGAGAATAAAAGATTCGCCACAGCATGGCTAGGAAGAAATAGCTGAGTGTGACAAACCCCTTCTGTTCTTTCGGGAGTGATAAAATAAATAGAAAGGGAGGGGAGGAAAAAAGCTGAAAACCTGGTGTGATGGCCAAAATAAAGAACTAAGAAGCAGAGCTGGGACACTGCTGAACGAAATATGCAGGGGCTAAAAAATGCTGTTTAGGAGGACGCTGAAATAATCTGCAAATTTCAGTCAAATTCCCTAGCTAGCTCTGGATGATAAAAAAGACAAATGGGCACACTGAGATGTTTCATGTCAGAGATTCTTCATTTGGCAGCTCAGAAGTGCAGGAAGGGAAAGAGAGTATGGAGTTGGGTAGTAGTACCACTGCTTCTCTTTCCCACTGTATCTGTTTTGTGGGAAATTCTGTGATTTTGACAGTTTGAAACCAGAAGGAAAAGAAAGAGCTTTTAATTCAAAACACAATTTCTAAGGAGGATCATGGATTTTGTTTTGATAGCATTGACATGGGGAGATATGTTATTGGGAGGTTTACAACTGTAGAGAAGTAAAAGCTACTGACTCTGAGCTGGCCATCACATGAAGTTAGGACACTTTTTAACTCAACAGAAGCAAGCACATCTGGGAAACAAAATTGAACAAGAACAGAAACCCAAGCCCACCCTAAGGGAAGGTGAGCCCACTATGGTGGGTGAAGGCTTCCTGAAGACCAGATCACTCAGTCCAGGTGAGTATGTGGTCAAGTAGATTAGCATCTTTTCTTACACAGACCTGGAATTTTAAATCTGGGCCTGGGCCTTGAGTATATAATTTAATTGAAGATACTATGGTGTCTGCTTACCTCTTTTATCTGGCTGATCTTCTGCTCTTTCTGCAAGCTGCACACTTGCTTCTGGAGATGCATGTTGTGCTCCTGCAGCTGCCCAATCTTCTCAATCAGTTGGCAAATGTGTTCCAGGTATCCCAGACCAGATCCTAGGGCTTTGCTGTTACCTTGGTTCACCTGCAATAATAATGCATCTTGGATCATGGAGTAACAGCAGAGCAATTCTTGCTAGCAGCTGGGAGCCCAGAACAGTTCTTACAGTCGTGTGGGCTATGGTAAATACACTCATGCTTCCTCTTGCAAGGGGTTTTGGTTATGGGCAGGTCTGAACTACAGCATTGCTTGCTCACAGCTCTTTTATGGATTACTTAGCAAGATGTGCCATCAGAGGAGCTCATCTGACTGATCAGACGCTGACACAGAGAACCACCTCATGTCAACCAGTTTCTATTTCACCTCCCAGGCTAATTTTTGTCCTTTACTTGCCACAGGACCCTTACAAACAAATATAGTTCTACTGTATGGTATGGCTGGGGTTAGTTTGGCTTACTTAGCCATAGCCCCCAGTGCAAGTCACGCTTACGTGTAGTGAAGCTGAGCTTGGCCCCTACCCAAAGGCACGTATCTGCAGGTTGCAATGATTTGATTCTTTGTGACCAACTCGGGTTGGTCTACCTTTGGCAATCTGCAATCTTTACAGCACAGCTGAACTCAGACCCTCATCACTAGTGGGTCAGTGAGACAGAAATGTGCCTGAACCATGTTGCCAAGGTGAAAGAACATCTTTCCACTGGTCTTTAGCATGATCCCAGATTACGTTCCTGCTGCTACTTTCTCAGTCATTAAGAGATGCCTGAAAAAAATCTTCAGGATCAAGCTTGCTGTCTGGGTATGGTGGTATCTCCTGTACCACTGACCTCTCCACACCAAGGGCCTGCAGAGTCTCACTGCTGCTCAGCCAAGGGTGCTGCTGGAGACAGACAGTAATCCTGTGGCAGAAGAAAAGCAGTAGTGCTTTCCAGCACCCTGCTCTGCACCTCACCATTTCTGGCCCCAGGACTTCCCCATGCACAGCAAGTATCCTCTCCTGTGCTGCAAGTGGACTCCGCTGAACGTGCTGCTAGCAAATCTGTACAGAGGCTCACTTCCACCTTGGCCCTGCCTGCTGATGTGCATGTGATATAAGTAAGTAAAATAAGCCTCGATCTTTACAAAAGCAGTGCTCTAAGTTTATCTTACTTAAAAAAAAAATAGGTTCCCTCCACAAAAGCAGGAAGCTTACTATGTCTCCTTTCCCACAACAATCTACATTTTTGGGGAAATGCCAGCCTTGGGACTCTTCCTGTCTTTTCATTATGTCAGAAAGCTCATGGTGTGTTCAAAAATAATCAACATTAGGATTTACTTCTTTTTAAACAAATGATGATACAATGTTATTTATAAACAGGTATTATTATGTGCAGATGCTTTTGTGTCTGAGGTTGGGACAGAGGTCACATGAAATCATATGAAAAACTGTGATGAATACAAGCCAACCAGTCATTCACAGTCATGATTTTTATTTTCCTCTCAGGCAGAGCCTGCAGAAGTGGTGGCAAGACAAAGGTTTCTCAGCCATAAAACTGAGTCCTTAGTGTGTCTGTGTGGCAGGAAGGGGCACAGCCTCAGGACCCTCAGGGAGAACAAAGCCTCCATGGCATCTGCTGGGAAATGCTTGAATCAAAGCACTTATAACCAACATATCTGAAAGCAGATAGGGATTTGGGGGTGCCCAGCTTCAGAAGCATGATTTGCAGGAAGTATATGATATAAGCTTCTGAAAATCTGGCAGTATTGAGCTGTCCCAAAATCCATAGTCAATTTTTGTACACTGTCCAATTCATTATCCTTGAAAATGTAGGTAGCCACTCAGTACTGCTTTTTTGCACATTTAACTCCCCTTTCTGCCAGTTTGCTGTTGCAGTGGCTGATGGCATACCTGTACTGCCCTAAGGAGACAGTGAGCCAAATCCAACCTGTTATAGCTGTAGAAACACAACAGAAGACTACAAGAGACAGAGGCGTTCTTGGAAAAGAGGATGAAGTAAGATATTTGGCTGTAACTTCAGGATTTGAGAGAAAGCATAAAGCATTTGACTGTGACCTCTTTCACTTAGACACCTTCTTTTTGTTCCGAATTTGTCCTGTGCTTAGCATTGTAAGGTCCTTCTTCATGTTCATGAGTGCTAGGTTTATAGGCAAAACGGGCAGGGAAGAAGGTGGTCTTGATTTTCAGTGCTCTGTCTCTTGGGCTGAGGGCACATGAAAGCAAAGGTGTGTTTGGATCAGGCATGGAAAAAATCTGGCTTTTAGCAAAAGTTAGAACTTCCAACTCCTGAGCATAAATACAGGAGCCCAGAAAATGAGACGGAAAAAGTGTAGAGCAGTTGCTCCAGGTTTTGGGGCAAGGTAGATTTACACCTGTAGAGGATGTAAACAAGACTAAAGGTTGTACTCAATATGCTGGAGAACCCTGTTTCACAGCCAGCCTTCAGAGACTACTCAGGGCAGACAGTTTGGACTAGTTAATAGGAAATTAACTTGCATTTTATTGAAGTGATCCCAGCAAGTGCAAATGAGCAAAAGGCAAATCAGGCAGAGCCTCCGATGCCTGCCCATTCCTGCAGGGCCAGCCTCTGTGGTCAGCGTGCAAGGGCAAAAAGCTTTTAAGGGGAATGCTTCACCTTGCTTGCCCTGCCCCAAGGCCCGTTAGCATGAGGATTGCTCAGACATGGCAGGTGCTCAATACAGAAAATTTGTGTAATTTAGCTGGTTGCCCCCCAAACAACTGCTCAGAGAGGGCCTCTCTGGGGACCTTTCCAGGACTTTCTTTTCTATAGACTGGAAACACCTCAGCAGCCCTCACTATCTTCTGGTCATGCCAAGTACAGCATAGAACCTGTGCTGTCACATTTTGGTCTAAATATTTTCCTCCCAGCACCTGTGAGACAGTTTTATTCTAGCAGTGGAGGGTGAGCAACCATAGAAAAACTGCAAACATCCTCCAGGATGAGTCTCTTCCAATCTCTGTACTCCCAGTTGAAGCTTCCCAAAACATTCACCTAACTGGACTGAAATTTTTCCAATCCCCCACATGGGGATTGTCAAATGGTATTGGAACAAAAGCCATGTGTCCATTTTTGACCTGATGAAACCTAAGAGGAGGGAAAAAATCTCACCTGCTTTTTTGAAGCTGAAGATGCAGAGATCAGACAGACACAATTTATGAATCAGATGGTTAAAGTTGCACTAGAAAAGTAATGTATAAATAGGTGACAGATTTTGCTTTCAGGTACATCAGACTGAACCAGACTCTAAGCTGGAAGAAAAGGAATCGAAGGCTCTCAGCTATACTACGCTGAGTTAATTCCATTACAGTTTTGACCCTGTGGAGTTAGGTGCACTACCCTGACTTTACGCACATGTAACTAAAGAGAGATTTCTGCCCTTGTTATTGCTCCCCTGGCAAAGTTTTGGGGTCAGGTTTTCAGTACATGTGTCCCTGCTCAGCTGGCAATAAACCATCACAGTTCTGCTGGCTCACAAGACTGGCATCTGCACAGGGAACTTTGGCTTATCTAGAGCCTTTCAGTCAATAATTTCACTAGTGTAAAATCACAGTTTTCCTCTGAAGCTACCAGAATCACAGAGGTGGGAGCCTGTCTCTCTATGTATGTGTAACATCATGTTCACTGCAGCATCCGAGCACTACAAAGGTTTGAAGTTCAGTGGGAGCTGCAAGAAAAACTTGTTTTCAAGCCTCTTGTCCAATTGAGTTATAATCAAAATATGCTTTTTAGATCATCTAACCAGCATTTTGTCCTGTCTCTAAAATGTTAATGTTATCTGTTACTTTGATGCATGTGATAGGCCTTTTTTTCCACTGGGCTCAGTGGAAAACTGTCCTGGGCTGGACATGGCAGCAGGAGCTGAAGCTGACAGGCAGGACTGGCTTGCAGGTGAAACTCTTCTTCATTCAGCCAACATGCTGAATGTTCTTGCAGTGACTGAGGTTTCTGTGCATCACGCAATGCTCTTCACTTTCTTTTGTGGATAGTTTTGAGTTATACCTCACTCCATCCTCCCATAAATCCCTCACTGCCCATTCCCACCACATTTGCAGGGCCAAATATGGAGGCAGTGTGGTCACTGCACTGACAGCTAAGGAACATAATTACAGATTTCCCATCGTGGGCTTAGGGCAACTGATTAGTGACGCCACAGGCTGAGCATTTGTCACTGGAAGCTGACAACATCAAAAGGCTTGTGAATAACAGGAAAGAGAGGGATCGTGCTGTATACTTCTGGCGGCTCCACCCTGCTGTCCGGGAGGGGCTGTGCTTGCTGATAGCTTCTGGTTTCCTCTAAGCAGCACGCACATGCTATGGGGCTGACCATCACAGGTTGCCCCTATGCTCCCTTTGAACTGTACCACTCTCTGCAGAAAAGTATTTTGACTGCTTTGGCCCATGATAATAATTCATACTATGTGAATAATGTGGGGTTTTTTTATTTAATGATGTCAATGCTCCCACCCTCTCTCTTTTAGGGGTATGGGCTGACTTTAAATGTAAACTTAATGGAGTGTGAGGAAGTGTTTGCAAAGCAAAAGCATCAAAAGCTATGTCTCTTCAAACTGACCCCAAACATTTCATTTGGCTTAAAAGGAAATGCTTTTATTTAGGCTTCAAAGTTCTTTCACTTGTTGTTTGACAGCTTCCACTTCCTTTCATCTTTCTAAATGTAGGCAAATGTCAAAATAATGACAGCTCAAAACAAAAGATCAGAAAGCTTTGTTTAAGAATGCCAGACTGAAATGATTTGATGTATATTTTCAGCCACAGCCATTCACCAAATGAATACAAATGGTAGAAACATTTGGTCATTTCTAGTCTCTCCAACATTTTCCTTCCTTCCAGCAGCCAGGGAGGACATCAAGGGGCATCCTCATCCAGAGACTGAATCCTTGCTCAGCTGTGGTATGCCATTAAGCATGGTGCTGTTGGCACTGCCCCACCCAGCTGGGTGGGGGGAAAGTAACTGCTCTCCTGATCCTCAGTTGTATTCCGAAAACTAGCAACAGAACTGAGAAAGCTGCTGTCACCTAAAATCAATGTTCTCAGCTGGCATAAAATATAAGCCAATGTAAACACTCTTGCATCTCTATCAACATGAATCTAATGCAGCAGTAATAGATTTGATAGAACAATTTGGTTTGCCATGTTCTTTGTGGCAGAGCAGGAATACCCTGTACTGGCCTGCTGTCTTTCAGACAACATTGATGGCATTTCCAGGGGTATCTAAGTCCCAGAGATGACATCAAGCCAGACAACATGTCCCAGGTACCATCTTGGACATGTTCCAGGCAAATGTGAAAACCACAGAGTAAGCTTGGAGCAGGGTCTCAGCTGGGGTGAACGATAATGCACCCATCAGCTGTACGGGCAGATGATCATCCAGGCATCATTTCTTAGCAGGTCTCACTCTGTCCTGTCTGTGTTGTATGGCAGTGAGGACAGGTCAATCCTGTGCAGGCCTGGCGAGGACAGAAGGCTCTGCAGCTACAGGAGGCTGGCCCTGTGCTTGGAGGCACAGAGCACAGCTGCAGCCACAGGTCAGCGCAGCACCCTTAGCCATTTCTTGCCCCAGTCAGCTTGGATGCTACTTGGCATCCCAGCAGTTTGAAGAGCACTGCTCTTGAGATACAGAAGCCCGGAGGTGCTCTGCGAAGAGGGGCAACCCTCCCCAGGATCTAGGTCACAGCTGTATTTATACGGCTCAAAAAACAAAGAAAGAAAAGCGCTCTGGGGCACAGAGCTTTAGCACTCAGCCAGTGAGGATATTAAAAAGGAGGGAAGATAAGCTACCAAGAGCTTAATTTCCTCTTCAGCTCCTTTCTAATTTATTCTCTTGTTTATTTAAATGCTCTCCTTTGGGAAACTGAGTCTCTATTTCACAAAAGATTTAAAGGAATTTGACAGGCAGCCAGAGCTGTCAGACAAGACCAAGCTGGCTGCACACTCTCTGGAGTGCGACAGAGAATTTAGGTAACTTTATAAAAAGTCTTCTTTGTGGCCAAACTCTCCTGCTCTGGTCCTTTTTAACTCTCTGTCAAAAGGCCAAGCTGCTGACTGCTTAGGAACTATGCAAAATAGACATTTGTCTTTGCTGTGTGTGAGACAGCTCTGGAGAGGAAGAGGCTACTCAAGTGGATCCTGTGTTGCTTTTTACTGTCTCAATATGCAATGTTAACAGAGATGAGCCATCTCTGACCTTCCTCGCTGCTCAGGAGGGTATGGCATGCTGGACAGGAAGGCCATTGCCTGATGATTTAGGGCCCAGGCAGAGAGGTCATGGTAAAATTATATGCAGAGCACATAGCACTTGTCACTTGGCTTCCTTCCACCCATCTCCCATTTCAATTCAGCACTATTACTGCAATGAACACCCTAAAAAGAAATCCCCGTTATGCACTGTTTGTTGTTTTTGGTGAGTCTGTGTGACTCTCTTCACCTTTCCCTTTGCCCATGGGGCTCTTTGGTATATCTCCTTGTCAGGAATCGGCTACCCACTTATACCTTGCCTTTGCTGGTTCATGGAAGCCACTACAGTGAGCAGACAAAGCGGTTGTCTGCAGCATGGGGTGAGTGCTTGCAGCGTCCACTATGGGAGAAGGTGCAGCAGGACTTTTTATTCTCCTGTTTGTGGCACAGTGTACATGGCAAGGGGGAAAAGGAGTCTGGTGTGGAACAAGCTGCTGAAATTATGTCTTTAGGTTTGGCCCACCACACCTCTGCTGGGGAGTTAAAATGCAGTCTCCATTTCTAGCCCAGCAAAGATTTCAATTTGTGCATGTGCTCACTCAATAAGAGCTGGCTCAAGAGGACAGGACAGACCTGAACAGAAATTAGCTACCCCTTAGACAAGTTCCCTCCAAATTCTGGTGCCCCAACAGCAGCCCCACTGGTCCCAGCAACAGGAACAACCTGACCTTGAAAAAGAAACTATGTTCTGATCCATGTCACATGTATCAGAGGACAATGACTAACTTCACAGTCTGCATTTTAAGACCAAAATCAAGTCCATTCTCTAATCTAAGACTTTTTGAAAGATCAGATCTCCATGAGCCATTAGTCATCCTTACCCAGACCTGATATATGTGAATAACTAAAGAATTTCACTACTGGGAAAAAAAGCTCTTAAAAATCAGTTACCATGATTTGCTGCTTACAACAGTTTCATGGGAGATTTTCTAACTCACGTATGTCCTAGTTTGTGACGAACAAAAGGACTTGAACCTTGGCTGAGATATTTGGACAGGCCTAGCTCTAAGATTCAGTTTAGGTGTTTCTTACCTCACTCAGCCTACAGCATTTATCCATGTATTCATCTAGACTGTCGCTTGTGGGGTACTTCTTCAGCTGATGGCCATGGATCTGGAGGTCTTGCATGCTGCCAAAGTTCTCTAGGAAATTGTCAGCAATTGTCTTTGCCTCTTCTATGGGATCTGGAGTGTGAAGAGTGCTTTCCCTGGGAGGGTCCGTCTCTGGGGTGGGTTCCTTTTCCAGAGATTGACTTTCGCTCTGGTCAAAATGTTCATCTGGATTTTCTTCCTGAGGGACACTTAAATCTTCAAGGGAAGCTGTAGGACCCTGCACAGCATCTGCCTTCTGGCTGTAGTACTCAGCTTGCTTTTCGCTCTCTGGATCTTGGTGGCTGACTTTTCTGGCATCCTCTTTACATGTTCTCATTACCAAATGGTCAATTTCTGGAGAAGAAGAGGTGCTAAGCACACCTGAGTCACAAAATGAGTCTCTGCTGTGAAGCACAAAGCTCTTCTCTGAACCGGTTGGTGTTGATGGAGAATTAGCCCCACTTGGCAATTCAACCCCTGAGTCCTCAGATTCGAATTTGGAGAATCTGTGAAGTCGGCACTTGGACTGGAAGGCACTGAGGTCAGGCAGCGTGGCTACATAGTCTGTGCTTGCTGGGGCATCTGCATAGTCTGGATCTGCTGGTTCGGCTGCTGCATTCAGATTTCCCTGGCAGTCCGGTGGGAGGCTGGCACCAGGGAGATGGGACTCTTCTGTGCAGGCTGTGTCAGCTGGAGCCTCTGTGATTAACCCTGGGTTTTGAATTCCTTCATTGCTCAATATCTTCATATGTGTTAACACAACTTTGTCCTCAGCAGGTGGGCTCTTCTTACCTGCTTAAATGAAAATAAGTAGAAGGTCACAAAAGGCTACTAAACTCAGGGTCTAGTGCATCCCCTGAGGGATGCGAAATGCAGAACTTCTACATTAATGTGGTAGGAAGGGGCAGCCCTTTTTTGTTTTTCTAGAGCTATGTGAAGATTTCTTGTAGGCTTTGCTACAATAGAAGTGTTTTGTTTCATAGCCCCAGAGCCCTTCAAGGCGAGTCATAAATGCACATTGAGTTCTGATTTAGTAGATAGGTAGAAAACAACACATGTAGCCAGATAACTTTTTAGTGATTACCTGTGTACAAACATAAAGAAGTACATGCCCTTTCAGCATGACAGATGTGAATTTAAGGCTAAAACATTTCCTCTGATTAAACATATCCTGAACCAGCAGACAAAAAGGATAAAATGAAATCTGTCTTTCCAACAGGCTTAAGTGAATTTTACAAGCAGTTTGCAAACTGATATTCTCTGCAGTATTCTCTGCACACATACACGTGACAGAAAGCAAGAACTGATAGGAAAAGAAAATGAGGCACTGTAGATCTTTTTCACTCCCTGTATGGTTTTAGCTATGAAATAATTTCTTTAAATGAAATCTTACCTTCTCCGAAAAGGAAAGAAAATAGGAGCTTTGTTCATGAGCTTTTTGCACACAGACAAAGAAGACTTTTTTTCATATTACAATTATTTCACACGGTAATGTGGTAGAACAGTCTCTGGATGAAAGGCTGGTCTACAGGAGTTGAAGATCTGCCCCCAGGTTTTCTTGCTGTTTTCGTGACTCTAGTATTTCACCATGCAGTCTTCTGGTATGAGAGCCAGTGTGAAAGCCCTGCATCCACCCTTTAACAAACTGCAACCTCAGCTTCAAATCCATCTGTACATGGATTTGGAACCAAGAATTCCTGCAGTACAAAACTTCAGTTTCTCTGGTACCTTTTCGCTTATTAGTGCCTGACCCACAGCGCCTCAGAGGGCTACAATGCATACTCTTTTCAGGATATCTTACTTCCCACTTCATTTCCTTTCATTCCCCTCTCCTACTCGCTTCCTTCTGCCTGACATCAAACTAGGCAAACTCACTCATGGTAATGTAAATATCCCTAAGCAGGCAGAGAAGCTGGGGACCCTCCACTGCTGGCAAAGCTGGACGACATCTGCTTACAGCCCTCCTTCAGAGTAACCCAGAAAACTCTCCATTTCAGAAATAACCCATTTTTCAGCCTTCCGTCCTCCAGCTTGCTTTCTGCAATGTCCACAGACAATGGAAATTTTTACTCATTAAGTCCATTTTCTACTTTATTTAAATTCCTTCTATTTGATCATGAGAATTTCTTGGGATGCCACTGAAACATGCCCTTTACTGTTCATAGGCAGCCATAAATTTAGTATTTTACACTGGATTTTCATAAGGTGCTGTCAGTGATAAATCACGCCATCTGATGGGGTTTTTGTGGCATTTGGGCATAGTGCTTATAGCACCTTACAGAAGATCTTGTTTACCATATACAGAATTTACACCTGCCTCCCTTGTCAGGATCCACAGGCATCTCTCCACTGTAAAGAGCCACATCTGGGACAGTCAATGCCAGGCCATCAGCAGTGCAATACCAGTACACTGCTGGGAGGGGGTAGCCTGATTTGCAGCCTTATACACAGCAAAATGCCACCTATGAGAGGGAGGTTGGTGCCAGGTCTTGGAATGAGGTGAAGCTGCGTCGTTACTGATTTGGAATAAAGAGGATCTACCTGCTCAGTTGCAAACACCTTTGGCAGAGTGAGGCAAAGCGTTGTATCTGCATGAAAAATAAAAGGCTCTTCTGATGGCATCACCACCCCAGATGGCACAACAAACCCACTGAGACTCAAGAGAACAGTTGCAATGCCGCACTTTCTTTTTAAGAACAAATAGTACAGCTATTGCTCTTGCCAGGAATTACTAGATGCAATGGTAGTTCCTTCCACAGACTCAAATTGCCTTCAGTTATTAAGCATGCCATGCTTTCCTATGACTGGAGATTCTCTTACTGTCTTTCAATCTGCCCCCTTTTTTCTTGCTTAACTGGTTCCACCCTGGCCTACACAAATATTTCTTTGTCTGAAATCAGGAAGCAGCATATTAAAATGAGGTCTTGCTACTTACAGAAGGAGATGTCAGATGCTTTAATTCATATATTTTCTGACTACAAAAGCTACAATGTGTACCAGAAAGCTTGGCTGGGGTAAAAAAACTGAAAAATTAGATGAAATCTCTGACCCTCTACATGAGGGTTCCCTCAGTGTCAGAAACTCCAAGCTGAGAAAGGTCTGCACTCTGGACAAGACAGTCCCTTGCTCTCCTCATCCTGTGGTCGCTAGTGACATTGCATGGTTTCACAACAGTTTCTTATTTATCTGTTCTAGGCTGTAAACCACTGATCTCAGCATTGGCAGATCCTGGTAATCACAGTCTGAGCATTTCTGATTTAACCTCCCAACCCTTTGCAATGATGCAAAATGTTATCATCCCCCTACCACAAGTTTAGAATAGATGCAGAGGACAGCAATATTTTGCAAAACACTTAGGCACCTCATCCTCATTCATTCAGTGATGCTTTCTCGTGATCAGTAAGGTCACCTGTGCTACAGGAGAGAGATCTCCCATGATTAAGGCAGCGACCTGAAACTCAAGTTTTTCTTGCAGCACCTCACTGACAGAACAGTCTCTTCTTCTCTGTTAACCAGGTTATGGGATCTAAACAATGGGGCTTCCAACAAGCAGGTTTTTTCTGCTATAAATGTTGAAAGAAACATGCAAAAAACCTCAGGTCTTTCAAGCCTATTTCAACAAACACCAGAATGGTGCAAATAAAGCTCATCTGTGCAATTACAGAAAAAAAAGTGAGTCGGCCTCTCAGCAGCTGTAAATTAGCTCATTACCAAGGCCCCTATCAGAATTGTGTTAGCTAATTCTGGTTGAGGACTTGGCCTCTAAGTGTCTTTGGACAATAATACCAAGGCCTCAAAGCAAAACAGGGAAGATGGTCTTCTGTCTGTGCTGGAGGGAGTGTGCTGCACGGGTTCAGTTACAGTGCTGTGCGGAGGCTTCTGAAAGGAGGTGTGAAGCACTTCAGAGAGCTGAACGCCTGGCATTAAGGTTGGTAAGATGCATTTCCTTGTGCTGGAGGCCAGCCAGGTTAGACACTGCTGCTCCTGGGAACTTGTCCAAGAGTTTTGCTGTTGTTTTTTGTTTCCTTTCCCCTGGACTGGTTTTCCACACCCCTTCTAGGTGGGGGTAAGGTACTGAAAGACAGCTGGCTGGGACACTGGTATGGTAGCAGGGGAGAGAATGGAGTTGTGTGTATATGCTTAGGAATCAGTATAGCTTCCTGCAGCATCTTTGGCAACATGTGTCTAGGCCAAATATGGTCTCAGGTTAACCTGTGTCACTTGCCTAATAGCCCTCTCAGAGGGTTATATGGCTCTGTAATCACACTAGAGACAAAAAGGGTTCCCTGTGTTGTAATATGAGCCTGTAACTGATTGTAATTGATTACATGTAGCCATAGGCAAGTTGCTGGATTTCCTGTACAACTGGAAAGTAAGACTGCTTCCCTTCTAACGAGGAGGAGGTAACAGTGAACTAGCTAATATCTGAAGGTAATTAGTAGGGAGGAAAAGGAATTGATGTGTCCCAGCTAGGTCTCTAGAACTTTGCTTTGCTTTGTTTCCAAATTGCTTTCTAGGATACTTCTCTGTTGGCAGTTAGCAAAGCCTAGCAGAGAAATTTAAATCCTTCAAAGGTGAATAACATTCCATCAGCTCCTGTCCCTTCCTTTCCTTGCAGTTTTAAGTCCACATGTATTTTTCCTATTGCACAATAACTAGTAGCTGCCAGGGCACAACCTAGTGCATTAATACAGAGATTTCTGGCCTGAGGAAGGAGGGCAGGTATCTAACATGAAATTACTTTCAAGCACTTTCTTTATCTCAAGTAAGTTGTGTGCAAGAGATGCACTCAAACAGCTGCCCAGGCAAAACTCCTAGGCATTCCCAGTCCTGGCCAGACCCAACTTTTGCAGAAGCTCCCACCTTTCTAGTAAATGAAGCCGAAGTCTGTATTCAAATTCTCATGTTCCAAAGCATTGAAATCCAGCTCCAGCTTTTTTTATTTTTTTTCCATCTACACCTGTGGCTCAAAGGCATGTTTCACTGGCAGTTCCTTCAGTGTGAGCCCTGTTAAGCTCTGCTAAATCATTGAGAGGGGTCCTTGGCCTCAAACCCATTGGCTCAAGTATTATAGCACGTAGTCTTCTGATGCATCTAGCTAACAGGAAGAAGCCAGATTGGCAGTAGGATGGGTGCTGCTAGTGGCAGTAGAGAGCTATACCATACAGTGCTGCTCTGTGCTTCTCTCCTCTGTTCTGGTCTGTGCCCACCTATCTTCTCAAAATGTTAATGCTTTGTAGGCTGCTTGCATGGGGAGAATCTCTCTTACACATGTGCACAATGACTGACGCAACTGGAGCCAAAGCTTTGCTTGTCTCAATCTGCCATTGTGTTACAAAGGATAGCAGCACTGGAGCCATAGCAGCCCTCTGCTTGTCTCCAGAGGTGCTGCAAGGTTCATGTGCACAGAGTACCCATCCATGGTGGGTGGTGCTGACAGGGTTTTGCAGGGTGGCAGTCCCAGGGAGAGGCACAAGGTGAACAATCCAGACATGCTCAGAGTACCTTTTCCTCCCCCCACTCCCATCCACCACAAGACATGCAACACCCTTTAGATTTCAGTTTGTAAGGCCAGTACTTTCCAACTGTAGTGTGCCACGGGAAAAGAGCACCAAAAACAAAGGGCAGCACCAATGACTTGGGTTGCTGGAGTAGCAGGGATTTTGCACAGCTGCCCTGCAAAGGAAGACCAAAGTCAACCACCTTCATTCCTACCAGTCTGCTTAGCCTTGATCACAGCAGCAGGATGCACATGCATCCCAAAAAAGATTTTTCAGCATCCCACAGAGGACCCACACAGCCTGCCAAGTAACTCCTTTCTAGCTGTGCCAAGGATTAAATCCTGTGCCATGCAGGACAGGTTCCATGATGGGGCTGTGGCCTCCAAGTAACAGACTAAGAGATGATCATCAGCTTTTGAAGAATCATTAGGCAGAAGTGACTAGTGAGCTGGAGTCGAACTCATGACCTAGAAATGAAAGGCTGCCTCTCTCATTCAGTCCTTGCATTCCCTCATTTTCCTTCCTTCCTTTACAAAAAAGTCTCCCTTTAGTCCTGTTACTGAGGCACTTTCTCTAATGATGCTGGCAGTACAGCTCAGGTGGTATTTCCCTTTTGAAGAGGGGATTGGGTTTTTTTTTCCTCAGCAGTGATGAGGTCTCAGTTTCCCAGCATTTAAGGGGAAAAGGCTCACTTCCTTTCTGAAACAATAGGCATTTTTTGCTGTTGACTCTTCCCCCATATGTGCTATGGGGTAGTGCTGGGGCTGTGCTGGCACCTCCTCCTCAGCACTAGCCCACCAGTGAGCCACATGCAGAGCATCCAGGAGCTGTGTTAACTTTGCTAGCTGGGCAATGGCTGTCCCTTGCACAGCCCTGTGGGCACACGGAATTGTTGCACGTGCAGGATCCCATTACTTGGAAGAATCGGATTACTCCTATACTGCAAAAAAACCCAAACCCACACATCAAACAACCTCCACCCAAAAAAAACCCTGCTACCACTACCAACTGATGGTCTGGGAGGAAAATCTATTTCCACAGAGCTTTGCCATGGACTTCCATGTGGTGAGGATCTCCCTTGCTCCCTGATGCTTTACAGGCCTGTTCAAGACCAGATCCCAGGCCTGGCGATGGCAGGGCTGCTGGCAGGCCCCAAGTACCTGCAGTTCATCTGCCTTCCCAATGCCTTTCAAGCAAAGCTGGTATGTGAGCATGCTGCTATAATTTGGGCTGCCCGATATGAACAATGGCTTCTCATAAACAATTAGAACAATCGTGAGCCAAAGAATTTCTAAGGGGAGCTTATGGAAATGTGTTTGGGGCACCACTTACAACCTCTATCTACAATGGTAGAAACTTATGAAGGCATGAAAATCACTGTCTTAGAAATATTTGGATTTACTAGAATTGTGACTGAAAAAATCCATATTTGCAGAGGAACAAACTCCCATGTGGTAACTATATTTGTATGAAAGATCAAATTCTTGAAATCTCAATTTATCCAGCTGGGGAACTGAAATGCATGTGGATTTCATGAGAATATGTGTACAATTCGATTTGCTTGAAATGCTGAATGCAAAAGAATAACCACAATAAAACTGAGATCTCAGACAGTCCTTAAACAAAAAAGCACAAAGTTCTTAAGACTGTTTGGCTCCAAGGTGCTCTCTAGTCACACTGTTAGTTAAGGGTGTGAAGTTCCTCCGGATGATAGTTTAGTGATATAAGGTGACCAGAAATGTTATAAATCCCCCATAGCTGCAGCTGATAATGGTAAATCCATAAAATAGGTCCATAAAATAGATGCTGAAAGATAACAGGGTTCAAGGACTCTGACTGGAGAGGTATTCATTGCTTTAATACATATGTTTTAGAAGAGGAGGAGATAATTATAGCTCTTTCCAGGTATTTGAGGAGGAATGAGAGGGAGATTGATTGTTTACTCATGGATATAGTTGGGTGGACAAAAGAGGAAATGGATTTCCAAGTAGAGAGGCCACTTGACATTTTTACAGCTTGCTCCTATTCATTTCAAGTGACCTGTGAAGTTTCTGAAGCAGAGTGACAGGTCTGATAGACTAGTGACCTCTGGCAGAAAGTGGCACAGCAAGTCCCCACAGATCACCTGCTTTATCAGAGATAATTTGGGTAGCTGCCAGTCACCAGTTTTCAGATCAATGCCTGACCTTGCTCATCGCTAAAGAGCCTTTGCCACCTGCTACTGCCTTTATCCTGTAACTTATTTCACAGAATCACAGAATGGTTTGGGTTCGAAGGGACCTTGAACACCGTCTGGTTTCTTTGGTTGTATATCCCAGTGGGAAAACGAGGCCAAGGATGATTTTGGTGCATGAGGATCTGTGCCCAAGTCCTTCCTACTCTACAGCATAACCATTCCTGGGGTAAGGAGGAAGCTCACTTCTCACCATCACCTGTGGTGACCTCTCTGTCAGGGAGATGACAGCTTTCACTGAAGATCTGCAAATTCTTCTCTGTGTAAATTCCCATGTGCTTCTTCAGCAGAAAGGTTCAAAACCTCAAATAGAGGAAATGGTGCTTTCATAGGCAGCCCTGTATAATACCAAAAGATTATTTGGCTCACAACTCATTAGTGGGTCTGAGCAGAAAATTAAAACCATAGAAACAAATACACCACACCTTGGCAAAACTGTCTAATTTAGGAGCTGTTTCCTTGCACATCTGATTTGCAGGCTGCCTCATATTCCAGAGCAGTATTCAGCCAGTAACGAGCTAGGAGACTGGAAGCCCTTTGCAAGGATGGAACTTGCCCCCCAGTGATGACAGGTATGTAGTAATTCAGGTTTTATTGCCTATAATAAGCTTGGATAAACAACTGTTCAATAGCCCCACAGACTAAAGCCATTAAGACCCCAGTGCTTCCATTGAAGCTAAAGGAACTCATGAATCATATCAGAAAGGTCACTGTTAACCCATTCTTCACATGCAGTCATTGCTGTCCCTAGGCAAAAATCTGGAGTGCTACTTCTGCTAAATGAGGCAGCAGTGGGCAGGAGTAAGCATACTCTTTGGTATGTCTGAAATCTTTTATGGTTGAAATGAAAGTGGTGACAATGTGGGGGTTTGTTGCTCTTGCTGGGGCCACACAAGGACCTTGCTGAGATAACAAGGAGGAGGTGGTGATCCAGGGCTCTGTAGCTCCAGTAAACTGAACTTCTCATTAGAAGAGGTCCTGCTACCCTGATACTTCTGCTCTAAAAGCCCCCAAGGGAGTGGGGGGGGGGGGGAGGGTGAAGATCGGCTTATACCTCTGTTATTGAGATGCCATTCTAAAAAAGTTTTGTTTGGTTTATATTTTCTATCTTGAGATGCAACTGTAAAGTCCCTGCCACAAAACTTGCACGAAACAGCGTATTCTTGGCTCTTTCTGAATACAGACAAGATCCAAACTAGGACACAATATTTGGTACCTCTTTCCAGCCAAGGTGATTAAGGATTACTGTCCCTGTTTCTTACCTGGAGAAATTTTAGCTGTATCTCTTTTCGATTCCTCAATGCTCTGAGTGATATGTCTCTTCCCCCACCAAAAGCTTCCACCTACCCCTATGACAATACTTCTGTGCCTGTGTAATGAGGGACACCGCCATGTAGAAGAGCAGGCTTCCTTTCCTCTCTTAACCCTGCCATCAGACTAGCAGTATATAGCTTGAGGGAAACAAAGTTCATGGTCAGATTATATCCGGGGGGGGAAATAACAAGCAATTTCGATCATTCTGTAAAATGGCATCTCTTCCAACACTCCCAATGTCTTGTGGTGATGGTGGAGTGCTCTCACAGCAGCACTGCTCCAGAGTCTTTTGTGTTGTTGGGTAAAAATGCAGTCTCCAGACCAGACCCAGGCAGAGAAATGTGCTTCAGCAGCCTTGCTACAACAGTGCCCAGCAGTTACCTGCTACTACACCTGAGAGAGGCTCAAGCTCACACTGAGTTCTGAGTAGCTGCCCTAGAGCAGGAGAGCTGGGAAGCATAGTAACAGCAGCAAGCGCCTGAGCACATGGGCACACACATGCCCAGGAACATGGCAACTCTGTTGAGTCCTGTTGCCTTGAACTAGGGCAGTACAAGCAGTTCCTGCAGAGTTCAGCAGGCTGATGGGAAGTCAGGACCCCAGGAGGCATAACCGCACCACCACAGTGTTTTGCAACATCTCTACCATTCTGCTGTTGTACAGCAGGCCACACTTAGACTCTGGCAAACCCTGAGTGGACACCTCTGTGCCAAGTAAACCAACCACCCAGTGCAGTGATGGTAATGGAGACGAGAGACTGCAGATCTCATTTACAGCTGGCACAAGCTAAACTGAAGGGTAAATAGGAAGGCTAAAGGGTTTCTGCTACCTGGGACTTGCAATCTCAGCCTCCAGCCCTGGCTAAGGAATAAAATATATCAGACCTATTGTGCCTGAGAAAGGCCGACTGAGATCACATCGTTTCTTTCAACAGACTTGGAAAGTTACGAGTGATCTGTTGCCTTCTCTACTTGGGTCACCTCATGTGCACAGAAAAGGAGGATGCAAATAATACATCTCAAACTGGGGATAATCCCTGTCGGACGCGGATATATGCGCCCAGAACGCGATTCGATGTGCGTTACTAGTGCAGTGTCAGACTGAGGACAGATCCGACCCGCTTCACATTAGCGCAGAGCCCGAGCGATGCGTGCGGGCCAGCGTGCGCGCAGCTGCTTGGATGCCTAGCCCCGTTTTTACTCTTCCTGCTCCCATCCTGGGCAGTTCGCCCTCCTTCACGCACAGCCCACTCGGGATCGCAGCGCTCCCGCCTCTCCTGCTGTCCTCTCCCAAATCTTATAAATGCAAAAAAACCCACCCCATTTTAAGAGGAAAACAATTCGGCTTAAAGCGAGGGGACCGGGGACGAACTTGTTGCAGCCTTACCTGCGTGTGGGCAGAGGCAGCCGGAGAGCAGCGAGCGCAGCATGGGGCCAGGAGCGGGCGGCAGCGGGATGGCGGGGCACGGGCAGCCCGTCCGGCGGGGCCCGGGAGCGGGGCGGGCCGGGCTGGATTTGTGTTAAGTACCGTCTGCGCGGCCGCCGAGGGGAAGGAAGGGGGTGGCGGAGGAGCGGGTTTGGGGAGGTGTGCCGGCAGCGCCGGCTGGCCCCGGGGTGGCCGGGGCAGCCCCTGAGGGCGCGGACTCACCTCTCCTCCACGGCGCTCCCAGGGTGAAGCTCCGGTGCCAGCTGAACATCACGGCAGCAGCCGCCCTCAGAGGCGGGCGGGGAACGGGGGTGCCATCTCCGCCGGCCCTCCCCCGGGCTGCTGCGCGTCCCCCCGGTGGGCGAAAGGGGCCGGGGGCCCGGGCTAGGGCATGGCGGGGCAGCGGGCAGCAGGCAGCGCTGCCGGCGCGGAGGCTGCAGAGAGGCGAGCGGGCGCGCCGCCAGCAGTGACTTATAAAGGGAGCAGCCCAGAGGAATGCATCTCCTTTGGCTGATAAGCCGAGATGACTGGAGGGGTTTGAACTACCTTTGCAACCCCCAGAGGACAGAGGGGGAGAAAGGAAAAAAGGGACGGGAGAGAAGAAAAAGAAAAATATTTCAGCACTTGCATAATGTCAATAAACAAACCCCCTCTCAAGTGGCAAGAAAGGAAAGGCTGGAATGTTTAGGGTGGAGAGGAGAGGGAGTAGAGTGGGTTTGGTGGTTGGTTTTTCTATTTTTACTTTTGATTTTTTCTTTTTTCTGTTTAAATAACATCTTCATAATGCAAAACTCTATCGTGGTTGTAGCTGAGGCTGCAGACTAGGGGTAAGAGAGGTGAGGGGAAAGTGGCAGGACTGTCCTGAATGCAAGCTTCCATGGGCAGGTTTGTGGTGTTACCCCACTGGAGTGAACTCCAAATATGCAGGCCAGGCATGAAGAGTCTGGCATGCCCTGAGCATGGCTGTGCTCACCAGAGTGCTGCCCTGGGAAAATCGTGGGAAATTACTCCTAGGCTAGGTTTAAGCAACACAAGCTCCCTACAGCCAGCAGCCCCACAACACATATGGGGTCTCTGCTTGCTAAGAGAGCACCAGTCCCTGCGTCACCCTCCCACCTGACTCAAGCACTGGCAGGTGCTACTCCACCGGTTAAACCAGCCTAATTCTGTGGACTTCAGCTGTCCATAGGATCAGTGGCCCTGAAGAGACCACAGAGTGGGTGCTACAGCCTTGTTAGAAATATCACAAGAAAGCCAGGCAGGAAGGGAGCTGGCAGGGAAGATCCGGTGCAGCTGCCTTATCAGCTCTCGAAGGTGCTGGAAACAACCACCTTGAGCCAGATACCAACAAGTGAATTGACTTTTTGCTGTAGCAGTCACTGGAGTTTGCTGATTGACACCAGTCACAATTCAAAGACAGGCAGTTTAATTGTCCCCTTTTCCCCACCACATTGCTCTTGTATTTAGTTATTATTTTATTGCTCCAGAGCTCATATCATCCAACAGAAGTTATCCTTCATCCCCTGGCTGGGAGATTCATCATATTGTTTCCCATCTTGCCTCCCACATAGTGGGATAGAGTGTTTGAGGGTTGCACCCAGTTTTCGTGTAGCATTCCAAGCACTCATCATGTACCCAGCGCAGAGGGTTGAGAGCAAGGCTGGTGAGAAGGAAAGCCATAAATTCCCTCAGGGAAGGAGGACCACATTTCTTGCACTGAGACAGTGCCAGGACAGGGAGGTATGCACTGCTGTGGTTATTGCTGTGTGCTTGGTGCACAACGTGCTGCCATGCTCTACCCATGGTACCAGCCTGAGCTCACCAGCTCAGCTCCCAGCTGCAGTGGGCAGACTTAAATTATGTGAGCAAAAGCATAATTTTAAGGTGTCTTAGCATGAATTCAGTAGCACTTTTAGCTAGAGGCATTCTGGGGACAAAGTTATTACTCTCTCACCTCCAGCTCTGCTGCCTATATACCATCGCACCCTCCTTTTTTTTCTGCCATTAAGCTGCATTGCTTTGTACACAGCTGAACGCTCTCTTACTACCCAGAGGCTTGTTTTAAAAAAATAACTAGTTTGGGAAAGGAAAAAAGCTGCCATACTGATGTCTATATATAGCTGCAACTCCAAGTGCTTTGAGATATATTAGATTTGTAGTAAGAAAAATATTCAATGTCAGAAAACAAGGTTCCTAAACGCGACTCTGAAGCTATTTCTATGCTTAGTTTACCCCCTTGTGTTCAACAAATGCTTGAGGCCAATAGAAATGACTCTGTTACTAAAATATAATAAATAAAAGAACCCAGTGACAGTAAGCTTTTTGAACAAGAATAAAACATCCCCTGAAATGCACACAAGCCAAGTGCTCCAGCTCAAAATGTTTTACACCTGAATAGCTTAGCACTGGATCAGGAAAAAGCTATAGCATGCTTAGCACTTTTATCCAAGTGAAAATGCATCTACCTGGAGGGAAATTTTACCATTTTGTGGTTGTAATATTAATAGCAAGGGAAACTTTCCACAGGGTGTACACCACCAATTCCAATCCTTATCAAAACCAGCCTACAAGCAAGAAAACTAAGTGATACTTGGTTTTGGTGTCCAAACTTGAAGGAAGTGCAGAAAAGGGAACCTGATTATTAATGTGCTTTTGTCTAAACCTTGTGAACACTCTTGACATAGGAAAGGTCATATCCCCTCTGCACAGAAGTACTTGAGGCCCAGTTGTGGCTGTAGTCCAGCAAGAAAGGAAGGATGCTTCCAGCCTGTAGCTTTTGTCTCTTGTCTGGCAGCAAGAGTATTGCCAGGTCTCACTATTTAATTGGGAGTTTTGAGACTGGTTGGCTCCTTTTCCTTAAAGCCCAGCCTGTTAGGGGATCATGGGGCATCAGGGCTGAGCTGAAGACTGCTGTGATGGATGCAAAGCACAAGGATGGGGAGGAACCAGCTGGGCAGGGAAATGGACCTGCTTCAGACACAGGGACAGCCTGGTCTGAGAACTGGGGCCATGCTACCATGCGCCCTGTGATGATGCTGTCATTTTTGGCACATGTTACATCTGCCCTTTCCCAGCAGCTGCCAGTTCTCATGCTGGTGCTTCTTCCCATTCACTCGTGCTGAGAGTGTGAGATGGGTTCTCAGAATTGCAACTGGGCAGGAAATTCCCTCTTGAGCTGCAGAGGTTGCAACGGGAAGAGGAAAAACCTCTTAGTCAGCATCTGCTTCATTTCTGATAGATGCATCAATTTCCTCAGCTATAAGAAAACTCTCCACCCAAAGAAGTCTCTGAGTGTGGAAAGCTGTTGTGTCTCTGGATTCCCCAGCTGCATCCTATCTTTCTTGTTGGCTTTGTCAGACTTGGGGCTGGTGGGAAGCAACTTCAGAGCAGAAGGCACTTCCCTACCACAGAGAAACCAGGCACGAGCTTACAAGGTGCTGCTCAGCCTTTGCACCAAGGTGGGTGGGTGAGGGTGTGTGGCAAGGTCTGTTTATAGTGCAATTCCCAAGTTAGGGACCTGGAAAGCCAGACAGATACATTTAATGGTGACTCCTGAAAATATACTGGCCATTGTGCTGTTCGTCCATGCCCCAATTAGTACTGTGCACTACAGGGGTTGAAATCTTCCTTAAAAGTGATTCCTGGTGTCCATTGAGATACCCTGCAGTGCAAAGGAAGTTGCATGTTGAATGTGTGCCCTACTTCAAAACACTCCCCAGGAGCCAAATTACACAGTATGAGGACAGAGCCCTGAGCGTGTGCATGGGTGAGCTCTCCTGGCTGGGACAGGTGCTCCTCTGCTGTTTGGCTTGAGGCAAGTTCCCTGTGCAAATAACTTCATCTCCTTCTGCTGCAGCTTGTCTGGCAGAACAGGATTTTTCTCAGTACTTTCAGGACCTGTCTTCTGTAAATTGTGCAGCCCCCAAATCACAGGATTTCTCATGCATGTAAAAGGCCCCTCCAACTGTCGTGAAGTATTTATGCTGACAAAAAACACATTCCAGTATCATTGTCACTGTGGTTTTCACACTGAAGCACACAATGAAATAACTGTCAACCTTTCATCATATGTATATATTAGACCTCATTTTTCACCCTGTTCCCTGACCCTTTAGTTAACTGCTAGATCTGGACAGGTTGCTCCACTACCTCCTGGTTTGGCTTGTACACCTGCAGTGCTGTATTGATGTAATTTAAGCAAGGACTGGCAGCACCTCCTGCATGAGGGTGTACAGTGCCACCCTGGGGGTACCCTGTGCTGGCCAGTGTGGCTTGGCTTGGGGAACACACACTGCCTCGGCCAGCAGCCTCTTGCACAAGAGATGGGTCAAGGGCAAAAAAAAGAAAGAGGGGTGGTGGTGTTCAAACAGAAGTTTCCAGAAGACTCCAGTTTCCTGTGAAATGGTTCTCCTGTAACTTGGCAGTGGCCTGCACATGTCCTGCTTGTGCAGGTGGAGGTTTGGGGTCACAAAAGAGGAAGTTGTTTTACTGCAGTGTCCTTACAAGTGTAAAAATAGCTTGTTGGGCTAGCAAGCAGCTCTTGAGTCTGCTAGCAGTAATGTGTTAACTCCTGTGAATCTCATGCCTTGCTCCAGGCTCTTGCCTTAGTCTAGATATGTTGTAGTTTTTGCTTTTTCCTCAGGGAATCTGATAAATGCACGAAATACTCAAAATGAGCAAAGCCTGTCTGTACAAGCAAAGCCCCTCTGCATCTTCTTAGCCTTTTGCATGGAAGCCTCTTCCCCAAGCTATTCACAGAGTAGGGGAGAAAGCTGCCACCCAGCTCAATACTTACTGCCCCCAATTCTGCTTGCTGGTGTGTCCACTAGCCTTTCCAGAGCAGAGAAGGTTCAAATGCCAGGTTTGTTCTGGATCCTGGAGCACGAACATGGTCCTCGCTCCTCCCTGCTGTGAAAGGAGCCCTGGTGAGCCAGGTGGGAAGCAGCTGCCCAGCACAGTGCCTCAGGGAGCTGGGGCCAGTAGCTTGCCAGTGGCCTTGCCACCTTTGTGCTCACTGTGTGGGGCTGAAGGGACCTTTGATTTCAAAAGCTCTTGGGGTTAACCATGCTTAAACTCAGGTTGCTGCTCTCTAACTCTCCAGAGCCAGTACAGTCCCCTTGCTTTCCTGTGGATTACCTGCCCTGAGAGTCCACGCCTTTTCCAGCCAAGCGACAAGCTGACATACCTTGTCAACGCCTTCCAAAGGCAGGTTGAGCTGTGCTATGCTGCACTGGCTGCTTTCTGGGTTATGGCACAACCCAAACCCTCTGTGATGCTGCAGGCTGGCTGGTGCCATGCAGGCACTCAGGGATCCCCATCAGGCCCTCCTCCTCCCCAGCACACCTCCACCCCTCTTCACCAGTGTTTTTGGATGAGGTGTCTGAGTCGGTGAGTGCTAGAGCTCAGGCAGGAGAGAAGGGTGTCTGGCTCTAGGGATAGGATGGGCAGCAGACCAGTGGCGGGCACCTTGGGCAGCCAGGCACAAGTGGAGGAGGAGTAGGGTGATGCCAGGCAGCTGGTAAGGGGCAGGAAATGCAACAGAGGTGCTTGGGGAGCAGTGGCAACCATTCGTGAAGGAAGAAAGGAAGGAATGAAGCAAGCAAGTTGACTGGGTCTGAGATAGAGGTGTCTTGGTTTTCTACTGGGACCTTGGTGTCCTGAGGATACCAGGGTGCTGCTTTAGTAGTCCCAAGAAAGGGCAAATCTCAGCCAGGGGTACTCTGCTCCTGGGCTTTGCCAGGGGCCATTGCCCTCCTCCAGGGGTGAGAAGCAGAGCCCACTTTTGCTGCACTGCCTTTATTTCCATGATTCTTTATCTTTGTGATGGAGGGCAGCTTGTCCTCCAGTTCAGCAACCCTTGGCTCAGTTTCTGTGGGACAGCCCTGATAGATGCTGTGGAGTTACTGTGAGGAGCACAGGTGCTCTCCGATCCCAGTTCACCTACCAGCATCCCTCTGCTTTCTGCCAAGCACTGGGCAGCACCCTTCACCAGAGCCCTGCTCTCACGGGAGCCACCTTGATGCCAGCCTTGTCATCTCCTCACCACCTCACAGGTAGCACCAGAACATATGGGTGGGGCGTTTTAGGGTGTTGCAGCTGCAAGAGTAGAAGACGTGACTGCCTTGAGGAGCTGTGCCTGCTGCCTGGCTCCTGGCCTCCCTGGCGTCAGTAAGCCTGTGCCAGACAGTGAGCCTGTGCTCTGCCGTCTGTCCAGCTCACAGCATACTGCAGGCTGGGCCAAGCTTTGTCCCTGCTCCTGCACATCCTTTCACAAGGTCCTTCCAGCAGGAGTGAGTGGCACTGTGTCTAACCTCACATCTGTGTGTGCACGTGCTGGCCTGAAAATACAGCAATGGGGCAGGGTGAGGCGAGGGTCATAGCACAGCAGCATAGCGTAGCGGGGCTGGGTGCATGGCAGAAGGGGCATTTCCCCTCTGCAAAGCCCTAGCTGAGCATACTGGAAGTGCTGCATAGTTTAATGCTCTGCTTTGTCAAGAAGAGACTGGTAAAACTAGACAGGAATCCAGGGGACCGTGACAGAAAATATAAAGGGCGTGAGGGAAGTGTTGGGGAGTTTCCCACCCTGAAATCAGGTGAAAAGGTGATGAGAAGGAACTCAGAAGAGCTGTGTTGTTGACTTGAGCCTCCCTTTCCACCCTCTGAGGTGTCTGCAGTGCTGTGAAGCTCCAACAAGGTCTGTGTTTGGCCTGTTTCTCTGTCCCCATCATGACTCTGCCCAGTGCAGAACAACCAGTACCCTCTGCCCTTAACTCAGTCTGCTGCCAGGAGGCAGCCAGCCTGGGCAAGATCTGCCAGGCACACATCAACACCATATCCTGGGCCAGAGCTGGAGAGCGAGAGTTTCCCAGTTAGAATTGAACTTTGCTAGGGATGTTAAGGATAGCAGGAAGGGATTCTGTAGGTACGTAGCGAATAAAAGACAGACTAGGGATGACGTAGGCCCCCTCCGGAAGCTATCGGGGGAACTGGCTACCCTGGATTTGGAGAAGGCTGAGGTTCTTAATGACTTCTTTGCCTCGGTCTTCACTGGCAAAGGCTCTGACCACACCACCCAAGTCTTGGAAGGCAGATGCAGGGACTGTGAGAATGAAGACCCTAGGCCCACTGTAGGAGAGGATCTGGTTCGAGACCATCTTAAAAACCTAAACGTGCACAAGTCCATGGGACCTGATGAAATCCATCCACGGGTCATCAAGGAGCTGGCAAATGAAGTTGCTAAGCCACTGTCCGTCATATTTGAAAAATCATGGCAGTCAGGTGAAGTTCCCAATGACTGAAAAAAGGGAAATATAACCCCCATTTTTAAGAAGGGGAAAATGGATGACCTGGGGAATTACAGACCAGTCAGTCTCACTTCTGTGCCTGGCAAAATCTTGGAGCAGATTCTCCTGGAAGCCATGCTAAGGCACATGAAAAACAAGGAGGTGGTTGGTGACAGCCAGCATGGCTTCACTAAGGGGAAATCCTGCCTGACCAATTTGGTGGCCTCCTATGATGGGGCTACGGAATTGATGGACAGGGTCAGAGCAGCTGACATCATCTACCTGGACTTGTGCAAAGCATTCAACACTGTCCCACACGACATCCTTGTCTCTAAATTGGAGAGACATCAATTTGATGGGTGGACCACTTGGTGGATAAAAAACTGGCTGAATGGCCACATGCAAACAGTTGTGGTCAATGGCTCGATGTGCGGCTGGAGACCGGTAACGAGTGGTGTCCCTCAAGGATCGGTGTCGGGACCGGTCTTGTTCAACATCTTTGTCGGTGACATGGACAGTGGGATTGAGTGCGCCCTCAGCAAGTTTGCCGATGACACCAAGCTGTGTGGTTCGGTTGATACGCCGGAGGGAAGGGATGCCATCCAGAGGGACCTGAACATGCTTGTGAGGTGGGCTGATGCCAACCTTATGAAGTTTAACCATGCCAAGTGCAAGGTCCTACACCTGGGTAGGAGTGATCCCAGGCACAGCTACAGGTTGGGCAGAGAAGAGATTCAGAGCAGCCCTGCAGAGAAGGACTTTGGGGTGTTGGTTGATGAGAAAATGAACATGAGCCGGCTTCAGTGTGCGCTTGCAGCCCAGAAAGCCAACTGTATCCTGGGCTGCATCAAGAGGAGCGTGACCAGGTCGAAGGAGGTGATCCTGCTCCTCTACTCTGCTCTCGTGAGACCTCACTTGCAGTATTGTGTGCAGTTCTGGTGTCCTCAACATAAAAAGGACATGGAACTGTTGGAACAAGTGCAGAGGAGGGCCACGAGGATGATCAGGGAAGTGGAGCACCGCCTGTATGAAGATAGGCTGAGAAAGTTGGGGTTGTTCAGCCTGGAGAAGAGAAGGCTGCGTGGAGACCTCATAGCTGCCTTCCAGTATCTGAAGGGGGCCTACAAGGATGCTGGGGAGTGACTATTCATCAGGGACTGTAGTGACAGGACAAGGGGTAATGGGTTCAAACTTAAACAGGAGAAGTTTAGATTGGATATATGGAAGAAATTCTTTACTGTGAGGGTGGTGAGGCACTGGAATGGGTTGCCCAGGGAGGTTGTGAATGCTCCATCCTTGGCAGTGTTCAAGGCCAGGCTGGATGAGGCCTTGGGTGGCATGGTTTAGTGTGGGGTGTCCCTGCCCATGGCAGGGGGGTTGGAACTAGATGATCTTAATTAAGGTCCTTTCCAACCCTAACTATTCTATGATTCTATGATCTCTTAGCCTGTTTGGCTTTTTATCCCTCGAGAATCCTGGTGGTTGTGAAAGTGCTGCTTAATCCTTGAAATTAACAGGGCTGAGGCAATCTGTGGCTCATTTACCTTGTTGTAAATGCTTTTTTTGTATCATTTTGCAGCTTTTGGTTTAGAAATGCTCGCTCTCAGTTTAGAGCAATCTGTTTCAGTTGAGTGCAAGAAAAGAGTTACATGTGACTTGCTAAATACATCACCAGAGCTTAAAGCAGTACAAATAGCAATTAATGAGATCCTGGGCAATTTGCATTGCTTTCCCCTGAATATATGTGTACACATCAGTGGAAGTAAATATTTTTCTTGTGTAGCAATTTAATTAAAACTGATTAAAGTAAACATGTCCTGAAGGTTTGAATATGATAGTGGCATTACATTATAAATGTAATTTTGATTAAATAATTGCTTCTTTGCTTGAACAGGGTAACTATCCACCCGAAACAGAGGTAAAACTTTAGTTAATAATAAAACTCCCACCAACTTCAATAGGGCTATATTTCACCTTAATTGTATTTGTAATTACGCTTTCATGGTTTGATTACAGAATTGACTGTTTCCTGCTTGGAGGGGGTATACATTGTTGTACACCTACAAAAAAAACAGAACTGAGAACTGTTGACATGAGCCTGGGCTCAGGAATGAGGTGATTTGTCCCATCCAGTGAAATGATAGAGCTCCCTCATCCCTGAAAATCACAGGAGCACTGAGAGTTGCCACATGGACTCTCATTAAAGAAGATATCACATTAGCCTGGAGCAGCGGTTGCCAGTTCCTGTGGATCTGGCTGCTCTGGTATTCAGGAGAAGTAACTGAGGAAAGGAGGATGACTGTGAGAAGGTTTAAATATGCTGCACAAGACCTAACCTCCACTGGAAATGTATACAGGGGCCTTCTGGGCTGAAAAGTGTTGAAAACAACTGTTCTTGATGAGCAGATAGTGTTCAGTAGCCAAGGACCTGGTAGATAACCCCAGGATATACTTTACAAATAGCATCTGTTTCTGCAAACCTGCTATTTAAAAAATCTCTTCCTGAAGCCAAGTCAATGCTCTTTAGTTTGTGTACAACTCTGATATCCAGTTCTTGGGTGTGTATTTCCTCTGGACATCCCAGAGGATATTGCTGGCTCCACTGTTTGTGAACTGAAGTTGGTAACGTGACTGTGGACCTTACACAACCATGAGCAGAAGCAGGTGTGTGCTGTTGGTTGGCCCCACAACTGGTACCTTCCACATGCAGTGGAAAGGGCACAAGAGCTCAGATTTGACACCAGCATTGAGATGCTCTGCCTCTTCAGCATGTCACTTCACTGCTCTGTGCTTTTCATCTCCCTACTTGAAAAAAGAGGTAAAACCATTCTCCTTTGTAAAGCTGCCTGGGCATTAAAACTGTGAGTCTATATTAAGCCTTGTGTTTCTATGAGCAGTAAGTGACCATTGCCATCCAGAGTAACAAAAGCAAATTCACCAAAAATAGTTATTTTTTCCCCTCCAAAACTAAGCCCAAAGCAGATTATCTCCTAGGTCCAGATGGGAAATGCCAGTGGAAATATCTCCCTTCATAGCCCCTCTGTTCAGGTCTGATTGAAGCTCACTGAAGAAAATTAAATTCTACCACATATTTTTCTGTGACCAGGACCTTTGTGACTTTCATCTTAGCAGTGCTACTTGTGCTTTTATCTTTAAAACTCTGCTTCTTTTTGTATGCTTGTTTAGTGTGGGATGAATGGAGACAGTCTACTGTTTTACTGCAGACTTCCCTGCGCTTACTAATTTAAGACTGCCATTCAGACTGAAATTTCCACATTGGCTCACGATGAATCCATAGTCTATATGCAGTGCTCAAGAGATATTTCCGTATCCTGAAATAACAGGAGGGATGTGATACATGGCTTCATGATTCTGTGCTGCTCCGCAACCCCCAGGATGGAGGACAGATGTCACCAAACTGTTGTACACCAAAACAGTCACTGTGCAACAGTCCTTCATTGAAAGCCAATACGGTTGAACTGATACACAGGTTTCCATGCCAGGTGATGTATGGGTGTATGTATTTTTAGTGGATTTATGTAAGGAGATCACAATTTTTTGGTGCCTTCCACAGAGTTCCTGGCAGTGGTCTTAAAAAAAAAAAAAAAGAGTAGTGTGAATACTGACCTCCAGATGACCCAGCTTTGAATCTCAGTGATTTGCAGTCTGACAGCACAATTTGCTTGTCCCTAAGTTAGTTTTCATGTGAAGAACAGGCAAAGACACAATAAAATATTGTCCCAAGTTTGCAAACTGAATCAGCCAAGTTCTAGTCTGTCAAAAACAGCAGTAGGTGGGGGGCAGACTTACCCTTGTCCCGATAACCCATGTTCGTGCAGGCTGAGAAGGCCGTAGGGAACAAGGGAAGGGCTGCAAAGGCCTGCAAAGCAGATTTCAGGTAAGCTTGGCTGCCAGGGAGGCATTGAGCTAGTCCAATTTTTCTGCAAAGGCTCCACATCTAACTGTTTCAGGGATATTTAAGTCATGTTTTCAAAGCACACCATTACAGAGAGCCCTCTGGGAAGAGCTGGCTGCTCATTTTAGTGCCCAAAAATGCAGGGTAAGCTGTTATGAAGATCTGGCTCTGTTTGTGGCTGCTGAACTGTTTCAAAAGCCAAACCCTTTTTTCATATAAACACCAAACTGCTTGATGTCAAGTCAGGTTTGCAAGATAAGATAAGAGCACTTCAGTGAGGAATAAATGGAGGAGAGTTTATGGAAACTGAGTTATGGTAAATAGATAGCATCAAGAAGAAGAGGGTTTTATGTGGTGCTGTGCATAGCTGGGGTGGATAGGGAGTGTATATATATTTTTCCGAGCTGTGGGAGAAGATGAGTGGAAAGCGAGGGGTTCCCCACCCTTGTCTTTCTAGTGGCCAGGAACCCCATGACACAAGTCTGAGCAAGGGGATCTGGAAGCAGTGGGGTGCAGCAGTGTGGGCTCAGTGTTTCGGAGGCAAGCTCAGAGGGTGATGAGAGGAATGGAGGGAATGTGATAAGGCCACGGGAGGATTTTGCAAGGGAAGGGGAAGGAATGAGCACGAGAAAGGAGGGGGTATGGGGAGCCCAGTAGTGCCCCTTTCCACTGTCTCTCAGTTTCCCCTTACTGGAGGCAAGTTTGACTCCCTCAGCTGAAACATCAGAGAACTGAGAGGTATGCCTGTTGCTTTTATGGATGAAGCAGATACCCTGATTAGTGTCCCCTCAGCCATCCCCAACAGCAAGAACAGGGGACAGCATGCTGCCAGCAGCCATTCATCCTGGCCACCAGCAACCTTAGAAATAGCAAGCCTTTGTTGTCACTGTCCTTGTGTTTGTAGGTGATTTGGCCCAACCAATGATGAAAGCCAGTGGAAATCTGTAACTTACTGCAGATATTCCTGTGAAGACAGTACAGGTCCACAGGATCATACAGTTGCACTGTGTGGCTGTGGTGCTGCTGGATTCTGAAGGAGCAGCAGCAGTGCACCGCCACTCCTCGTTAGATCTGGTGTAATGTTTCTGGCTCCAGCACTAACCCAAGTGTCTGCACATTCTTATCAGCAAGCCTTGCAGGTAGCATTACATGTTTGTCCACTTGAAATAGAAATATTCCTTAACTCTGAACCTCCCTGGCCTCTCTCTTCATATGCTAGTCTCTGTTGGTGGCAAATAGCTTTGATAAATTTATATTTAACCTTCCTGGCTATGAGCTGGCTGCAATGGCTCACAACTGTTAGAATTCAGGAAAAAAAGGCAATCTGAGAAAATCCACCACGATGCAAATGTACAAGTGAGTCTTTTAACACATTTGCTATCCCCACATGCAAGCTCATGATCTGGGAGCTTTGAGGTATTAACATAACCCAAGCTCTATATCTGAACACCTGGACCTTTACAGACATTTAACACAACTTGCATTGGGTAGCTCACAAACACTTTGAGAAAGCTCCAGGGGAAAGAGAGGTGATCTTTAAGGCCATGGATGAAGGAAGATGGTGGGATATGAGACAGACTAAACTAGACAGACTAGACAGCTCTAGTTAGCACCTGACTGGTATTTTTTCAGAGGATTCTTTGGCATAGTTCCTAAACTTTTTGGATCATTGGTCAGTTTTAACTTTTAGTTTCTTGCAAGCCATCATTTAACTTAAAGCACTAGAATGATGGTATTCTACAGATTTCCTGGCCTCCCAGAGCAGACCAGACTTCACTGCTGGCACAGAAAATACTATGTGGAAAGATTGTGGTGAGGAAAAGATTTCACAACATCAGCAGTACCCAAAGGGAGGATAAGGTGAAGCTCTCGATGAGTAATGTGAGGTTTGGTACCAGCAGGTCTAAATATCTGTGATAAAAGTTGTGATATCATCCTGCTGTTCTGGGGAAGATCTGGCCTACCAAGTGTGCTGTGTTCACCCTGCCTTGCCCTCACAGAAGAAAATTAGTTTTCCCACCCTTGATAATGGGGTGCTGGCCTCGGGCAAGGGAGAGTGTTACATCCGTGTTTGCACTCCATCCCACCAGCCAGCTGGCAGGCAGGCCTCCAGATCCGGAAAGGCCTCCAGATCTTTCCAGTGTTGTTTCCCAGGTGTCTCTCCTCATATTGAGTGGGCATATCCTGGGCAACCTCTACCTCTTCAAAACTGTCCTCCTTTTCCCCAAACCAGATGCTGCTTTCCTACTATCACACACACTAGCCATGCTTTCTACTGCAAAATGCATTAATAAGGGTTTAAGTCAAAGTCAGGTGGGTCCCCAAGTGTTACATCTGTCTGAGAGGCAGCTGAATTCTGTTTGTGCTGCAATATAGGGCCATGCCTATAGGCATATATATATATATGGGCCATAGGATCTCACTGGGATATTATGACAATGTGCCAGTGAAAAGGATGTGTGATGTCATTTTAAGCTGGAGGAGAAAATGGTGAGGAGCCTGCATTAATTAGTATTAAATCACACTTGGCAGACGCTGACTTCTCTGCAAAGTATCTATTGCTAGAGGGCACGAAAACATACCTGTTGAGTTGGATGGGTGAGGTGCAGATATAGTAATACCAGAAAACAGGATTTACACCAAAATGAAGCAGAAAGCAGCATGATGTTCTTGGGTGAAAAATCACTTTTCACTTGGGCACTGAAGTCAGCTGGTATTGAAAAGAAAATGGTTAAAGAGAAAATGGTGTGTTCTAGACAGGAAAATGCAGCTGTGATTGCTGATTACCTCATATGTGTGTTTCCCAGCATATGGAAGTGGCAATGTGTTTCTACTGTTGTTTCACCAGTAGATCTAAATGTATTTTGCAGCAGAAGTCTCTCTACAGTTAATTCCACTCTCCTGTGGGGAATACAAAGTTCAGGTACCTAAGGCACAGGGAAGGGAAGAGAGTCAGGCATTGTAGGAAATCTGCATATACTGTTACCATCTTTAGGAACACATGATAATTAAAGCAGACATACAGAGAGCCTTTGGCTGGATCAGGGTCTCAGTAAAGCAAACCCAAGCTACCAGCAATTCATTGTCTCAATTTTGTGACAGTCATTTGGGTGTAAGAGTAAAGTGCTGTACAGGAATGGGAATTTTTTTCTTGTTTACCTTTTTCTACCAGGTGAAAACTAGAATTTCCAACTAAAAGATGCAAGGTACCAGCATAGCTGGAAGTGGCTCCCTGGGCTCTCAGGCTGGTCTTCATCTGCTGGGAGCCTTTGTCTCAGTCTTGTGGGCATGTTCAGTGTTCATATTCATGTCCTCATGGGTTTCAGGGGAAATAAAGTGTCACTTCAACTTCTTTCCCCACAAATCTTTGGTTTTACCACCACCACCCTAACAAAACCCTCCAGCACTGAAAACAATAGAACATTAAACCTAAATTGATGCTTTCAGTATTACTGGAATACAAGAAAATTTCAACACAGCATTAAAAATATGTCACCTTCGCTGTGGCATTGTACGGGAACTGACATGACTTCTTATTTTGTTTGCCCATGGAAGGGAACTGTCATTTTCATTGCTAAAATATTTGTCCATTGGATGGAAATAATTACAAATGGAACAAAATAAAATGTTTTGATTAAATACAGGGCTGGTCTTGTTTTTTCCAGTAAATCTTTGATGTTTTCAGTTCTCTTCCCCCTCTCCTGGGGATAATAATATAATGGACAGTTATAGATCACCTTGCATCTCAGAAGATCCCAGATTGCATGAGGATCACTACCTTTGCCACTGAAATGTTGGTGCCTATGCAGCAAACAACAGTGAACAATTTATCCCCATGGGGTACTGTAGTGAAAGTGAGTCACCTTCCACAGAGCAGGGGAGTTTTCAGAAGACAGACTCCTGTTCATAATTTGTGCCAAACCCAGGGGTTAGCACTGAAGTTCAGATCTGGCTACCCTATGGCTGAGGAATGAAAACCAGCAGCTGTCTGAATTCCAAGGATGATGCTGGGAATAGCTGCAATGAAACAAAGTCCCACCAACTTTGATCTTGAATCTCATGCACGGGATTAAAAGGGTAACTGAGTTTGGGCCTCAGGCACAGGCAGTTGGGGAAGCAGCAGGGGGAATTTGCTATGTTTTCATGGGAATTTTCTGAGCCTATGACGGTAAAGTGAAGATAACTCTCTTTTATCATTGCAATCCGTTTATTTTAAATGTGAGCACTTCAAGGCCCCTGCAGGATCACAGCGAGGCCATCAGCAGACTTGCCATGCTCCCTGCATGTTGCTGCTTTGGGTTGAAGAGGTGACGCTTTGGCCTCAATCAACCTCGTAAATAAGAATGGATCAAGAAAAGATTTGTTTGTGCATATCCAAACACTTTCCTCATTCATTCTGCTTTCTCCCAAGTTTGGTGTGATCAGTTCATATACCTGCCACTTCCCTGGGATATGAGCAGCTGCCAGAACCGCCTCTGGCTGTTGTCAGTCTGGCTCATGACACTTTTGCAGGAGTGGCTCCAATAGAAGAGAGTGCTGTCCATACAGATACAGCATTCAATCTCCACCATTGTCAGAGCAAAGAATCATATTTCCCCCACCCCTGCCCTCTGGGTAAGAAAAGGCAAACATGTCATAAAGGTACCATAATAAGTCTGCTGGAGATGTCTTTGCAGCCTCTTTCTCCACCCCAAATTGGAATGTGCCTAAGCTCCTTCTGGTCTGCTTATTTCTTTTTTTCTGGCAGCCCTTGAGGAAGGCAGCTAATACCTTTTTGCAAAGATTATTTATGGACTCAGAATGCCAGGAACGTGTCTTTGACAATTAGTCTGTGCAATATGTCCTGAGCCCTCCTGTCTGGCATGTAATGATGTCAATCCACAATGCTCAGATTTCTTTGGCTTTTTGCTATAAGCCAGATGTACATGATCCTGGGTTGCTTCCATGTGGTCAGAGTACTGTAATGACCAATGAGATGCACTAGTATGACTTACATGGTAGCATCCCAGTAGTGCACAGTTCCTGGTGATTCCTGCTTAGGTTCTAGGAAAAATGTCTAGTGAAAAGATAAAGATCATGGCTAGCCCTGGAGTAATACCTGCACAGCACCTTATGATGCTACAGGCTTGTCCCACAGAAGGTGAACTTGCTTGATCTATAGTGTACCATCTCCTACCTAGGACCACTCCCTTCTGTGAGGTCTGTATTAATTAGATGCACCTATGGGTCAAAGTGGGAGCTCTGCCTGTGTACCCAGCAGTAAAGTTAAAGAGCATGTTTGTATCAGAGAGACAGCTGTAGACACACTTTTTATCAAAAAAACCTAAACCCTTTCTTTTGGATAAAAACCACTGGATTAATTAGTATTTCTGCCTTTTCAGGATCAATATCACAGCAAAAAATCTGAGAGAAGCTTGGTGGGTTTGCCTCTTACCTAAAAGAAAGAGGGAAAGGTTTCATTTTCACACCTTTATAGTTTTTCCCATCCCCTGCGAATCTGGAATACTTTATAAATGAGGTAGATCTTGGTCTCAATGTAACAGCATGAAATGAAATTCCTTACTCTCAGTCAAGACTTTGAGACAAAATGGAAAACAGTGTATCCAGCTAAAACCATAGGGCAGGAACGGATCTGAGGCAGAATTTGGTCTGGCTGCAAATATTAACATCTATTATTCAGTCGATACTAGATGATCCTTAATGACTGTAGTTGCATAAACCCTCAAGTTTTACATTTAAATCCAAGCACAGTATCTCCAGCATAGATCCTGAAGCCTATCTTCTGTCACTTCCATGTGTAGGCTGTACCATAAAGCCTTCTGTGACTTGGGGGTTAATCATGAACAGCAAACTCTAGAGGTGCAGAGAATCCTGGTGAAATATTGGGAATTTTGACAGAAATTTGGTGTGGAGAGGATATGCAATGACATGGCAAAATATTCAGTGAGTTCATTGAGTCTGGGATTCCCTCCAGTTACCCCTGGAGGTTTTGCTGGCCATCTCAGCCCCTCTTCAAAGCCTCACCTACAGCTACTCCTGAACTTTTGCACCCATTGGTTTGTCTTCACGGAAGATTCTGAAGCATCATGGAAGACCAGCATTTTCTGAATGCTGGCAGAAAAGATGGGACTTGCTGATGCAAGACAAGATGCTCGAGCATGCAAAAGGACTTTACTGTAAACAGTCTCTTAAAATTCATTTTAAAAGGAGAAAGGGATGAAGGGAGGAAAACCAAAATACTCAGAGATGCTGACTTGCCATCTATAGTCATCCTCCCTCTCTGGTAATTAATCTTTTCCCCCTCTGAGCCCAACAGACCAGCTACACACATTCCTCATTCTCTTAATTGCTGGAAAGAAATTTGATTTTTGGCATGCCTTTTGTAGGATTCAAAATACCTTTGTGCTGTGGTGAGTGTGAAGGAAGGGAGTTTCACTCCTCAGCAGATATGCTAAAAGCATGTCTTATGGGCTGGGCTCTCCACCCCACCCAGGTTGCAGGGAAACTTTTGTGGCTGCCTGATCCCACAGCTCTGGCATAGGCTGGACTTCCAGGCTGGAGACACTGGGTCTATGTATATCACTGCCTGTTGCTGGAGATCAATATGTTCTTTCAGGGTGGAAGTCTCTTCTGAGTCATCAAAAAACTCTGCATGTAGGAATCAGGAGGAATGGGATTTCAGATGAAATAGTAACTTCCCATTACTGTCTGCATGCAGCCAACTGAGTAAATTTTGGGTCTTGTATTACAAAACATAAATAAATCACATTAGTAAGTACAATTGCAGGCAAACCATGTACAATGTAGAATTCCCTGAAGGCGATCTAAGCCTAGTAAAGAAGGTGTTGACTAAACCCTGTGAAAAGGTTCTTAATGGTACTGACAAGTCCTTTTCCACCATAGCTGTGGTTCAAGAGGCCTTCAAGAAGGCAATGTGAATGGGAATATGGCCCTCCTTACTGCTGGGGTTAAACCATGGTCTTGCTAATGATGCAGTATTTCCTTATATTTGTAATGACAATTACACGGATACAGAACATCTACCTGGTGATGAAGCTTGTATCTAGCCCAGTTCTGAAGGAGTTAACAATAAAAGACTGATCATTTCACACAAACCAGCTGTCATGCAATGTGGCTGAATCACAGTGATGAAAAGCTATGAAAGAAGGAGCCAATTTACTACCTATAAACAGAGTTTTGCGAACATCACAGTGCTTGAACCACTCTCACATGTTGTCAGTGCTGGGTTTTGCCTGTACATAGATGTCTCCCCGCTCTGTGCTCTCAACCTGTAGTAAGATCTCAACATGTATGTTTAATACATTGAGCTCACGGATGTTTGTGTTCCCCCTTTGCCTGCCAGCAAAAATTTCACAAGAATTTTCCTTTAGCATGACTTAGAGGTCATTATCTCATGTGACACTCAAAAATGTAATCATTCCTGGTTAGAGTTAACTCTGACTATGAGGTGAGGACTCTGAGCTTGCACCTCTGTGGGTTGCTGTGCAGCACACACAAAGCTGCACCTTGTGATTAGCCTTTCCAGATCCCTTAAACACAGTGTGTGACCTCTCAGCATCCAGTGGGTCACAGGCTGCAGTCAGTCATGCTGTGGCCCCCAGACTTCCCTGGCAGATTGGCAAGAGTGCTGGGCAGGTAGCAAGCTGCAGCACACCAGGATTTCTGTGCTTGCCCTCTCTGCCTCACCTGTAACATTTTAATTTCTTGTAGCCACAAGCAAAGAGGTGGTTTAGGGACCAGGAGCTTTGTCCAATGGGGTTGGATGCCATCCAGTGTTTGGAGCCATCTTGCCCATGTGGGGTACCTTGATATGAAGCCATAAGCTCTGATCCAAGAACGTATTCACATCAAGAGAGGGCAGCCTGTATTTCTGAAGCAGAAAGTTATCAGGATGAGTGCCATTCCCCATTGTGCATGAAGCTGGTGCCTGTGTGAATACATAACCACAAATCACTACAAAGAGCCAAACAGTTATGGGCAGAGAAACTAGGAGAGGATTTTGTTACAGTTACCCAAATGTAAGCCAGAAAACACACTGCTGACAGAACTTTGCTTGAAAGATTTGGACCAAGGGATCAGCTGGATAAAAATGTCATTTCTTACCAGATGTTGTATTCTCAGTTACAAGCAGAAGTGCTGTAACATCCAGACCTTATCATAATGAAAAAACACAAGCAATCTTTTAAGAAATGGATGAATAAAACCTGTGTATTTAAGCACCAGGCTAAAGGGCTCACTGTAACTGTCAGATTAATGTGATTTTTTTGTCACTTTTGCAGCAGCTTTTTAGGGAAGGATCCTGACCCCCAACAGAAGTGCTTAACTGTTGAAGTGTGACATCATGCTATCAATTGTTTTCCCTGACAACCCTGATCCTGCTGGTCTTGTCTGGGCTGCATGCTGCAACAGGAGCTAGAAAAGAGGAAACTGTGTGCCCAAAAAAAACCTTGGGATGTTGATGTACAGAATGGTGGGTGGTGTTATTTAGATGTCTTTGTAAACAAACAAATATAGCTGATTAAAGCTGGATGGCCACAGAGGTTTCTGCCTCCCTCTGCATACCCCACCCTTTTCTTTGCAGTTATGGGGATTTCAGGTTACTCGAAAGGCCAGGTTGGAAATGGGTGTCTCAGGAGCTGCTCCATATGTGTTTCAGCTCCTGCTGGTGGAGACATAGCAAATCTGGAGGAAGACTGCATCGCTGTAGCATATTTTCATTATTTGGTGGGATGTTTCAGCCCAGCCATCAGCAAATGCCACTCCTAGTACCCTGCAGCTCTGACTTGATAGTTTAGAGAACTTGATTGCTTGTTTAACACAGAGGGAGTGGCACATAAACGTGCTCCTACTTCACTGATTGATACATCTTACCTTACATATTTCAGGCCCACAAGCCACACAACTAAACTTGAAGACAACAGCAGTTTCTTGGAGACTGTGCAGCCATCTAGCGTTACTGTGTATACAGCATGCTGGTTACCTGCTGAGACCTCAGATAGTTTCAGTGCTTTTTTCCTACATGTCTCCCAGCTGGATGTTTAAGTTACAGGAGATTTTGTTAAATGTGCCAATCCACTGATCTCGATGGTCTCTGAAATTTCTGACTACCTAAGGATTGTGGTTGTGGATGGCAAAAAGGATGCTGCTATGGTATTTCTTTCAGCCATAGCAAGTACAGGATGTTACTATCAGGAAGAGCAACCAGGGTGTCTGTGGCTGCTACTGCTGCATTTTAGCAATCATTGAGTCTTAAGTGGGGAAAAAAAAAAAAAAAAATAAAAAAAAAAAAAGTAAAAAGGGAAAAACTAAATTTAAATTCGAAGAGCAGTGAGCAAATTCAGGGACGCCACTGCTATCTGCCACGGTTTTGGAGACTTTCTCATTTGCTCAGAAATAGGAAAGCCTTCTACCCACATTGTGAAGGAGTAAAACAAGGGCACAATAGGTTGAATCTGAATGCCTCACTTTTCACATCTGGAGAAAACCATCTTATTTCAAAGTCCCAGCTTCCTCTTCGGTCGTTCAGCAGACAGGGCAATTAGTATAAGGAACTACTTTTACAGTTTGTAGTAAATTAGTTAGACAATCTGTGCAGGCAAGGAGCATGCTGAAACAACATGCATTCTTGTAGTGCATACCAGAGTGACAAGTAAATCTCAAAGGTGACAACCCAGGGTTACTGCGACTTAGCAGCAGCCTCTTGGCCAACCTGAGAACAGAACCATCTTTGTTTACAATCTGCATTTTTCTAACTCTTATCTGCTCTCTTGCACTGTAATTTCCCCCAGCCCCCTCTGTGCACTAGGCTCATCTTTCTCTGCTCCTTGCATTACACTGTGTAAGTGTCCAGGTGTGTTATGAGGAACTTCAAGCTTCTGAAAGAAAAGGTGATGAACTGGTGACTTTCTGCACTGCAGCAACAAGTCACTGACTACTGAGGTAAAAGAAATTGCTTCTAGATAGAAGTTATATATTACAACCTCTTTGCGTGAGCTAAGCAGCAAGTGGAGATTTATACCATGGAGACACATCATTTTCTGGATCCTGCTGCACTTATGGATGGTGCTACCAGCTCTGGCTTTTTAACATCCTTTGCTGATGGAAATAGCGTTATTCCAAGCCCCTAAGAATCTACCCCATGAACAATTTACATAAACATTCCTCCTGTTACCTCAGACCATTAATATCAAATATAGAAGCCTCAGTCTCTAGAGCAGCTGGAGAGGAGCAGTGACAAGCAGCAATTACTCATTCCACAGTAATCGCTGGATCTGGATGAGGATGTTTGTCAGCATCACCTTAGTCACGTGTGCTAAGCCAGGATAAGAGCAAGACTGGACATGAATCTTTTGCACACTCCCCTTCTAAGTTTCTGTCTGTCTGTGGGGCATTAAAACCAGACCATGGTATGTGTCCAATAGGCTCTAGCCATAGTTGACTGATCTGGTAGCATTTGCCTGGAATACTTTTTTTTAAAAAAGTCACGTTTTACAAAATCTTTCACTTCATCAGTTTTTGTGGATATTGGATATTTCAGTGTCACCAAAGATGTAGCTTTGATTACTATTCTATCATTTATTTCTGATGACTTTTACCAATAAACAGGGAAAATAATATTCCAGCCCTAAATTATGACTAGTTGAACACAGAAACACTCTGCACACAAAGGCAAATACTCCCCGAGAGGCTAACAGAACCACTCTCCTGTTGTGGTGTTTAGTAGGATCTTGGGACTAGTGGCTGGGGTGGCGGGAATGAGAGTGAGGGCTGTTACACAATGGCAGAGTCTCTCCCTGCAAAACTAAATGGCATTCATGATGCTGAGCAGCACACAGGGAGTCACAACTGCACTACCCACCAGCAAATCCCTTCCTGACCCAAAACAGCTTTCAGACAAGGTGTTGGGCAGAGCAGGAAATGGCTGAAACACAATTGACTGATTTAAGTGATAATCTGGGGTAAGGTGGTGTATGTCTCACAATTCTAAAAATGGCTTTAAGTATATTACAAAGTAATGTGTATGGATATCGAAATGAAATGGAACATTTATATTCTATTATGTATTTTATATAGAGGCTTATTTTCTTTGGATAGGAGATATAAATTGTGCTGCTTAGAATTTCTGGGCAGAACAGGTTTTATGGTGGTTTGTGAAAGAAGTAGAGGTGTTAACATTTATATCCCAGCCAAAATCTTTGCAGTTTCATTTTCCTGAGTGCTCCTGAAGTTCTAGCTACATCTTCATCCCTGCTTCCTGCTTGCAACTGCTGTTAGGAGCCACTTAAGCCACCATCATATTCCAGTTTGGACACATTCCAGTTGTCATCTAGGTGATTATTCAGCTTTAGTTTGGAAAGCACTTTAAGTCTCACGGAATGAAAGGTGCCTTAGAAAATAAAGGTTTTGTTTATTTACTGTGATGTCTTGAGAATAGTTGCAAGTGAGATAGAAGGTTGCAAAAGCCCGCATTCAATTGCACAATGCCAGTAAAATAACCCTATTAGGGGTTTAAGAACATTCCCTTACATCCATGCAAAACTATCCCAAGTTAGCTTCCAAACTGTGCCTTGCAAAGCAGAAGCATTTTTCCACAAAACACATTATAACATCCAGAATCAGCCTTCAAGGCTTTGGGAATGAGAAGAATGCCATCCACCTCAGTTATTACTAGACTTGTTTGCTCTTCTTCTTTCCTCCCTCTCTCTCTCTTTCCAGGTTTCTATTTAGAACCAGGAGGAGCTCTAGTCCCCTTGTTCGCAGAGTAAGTTTCAAATAGTGACCCATTTTGACACGTGCCAAGAAATCAGTAGCACAGCATTTATTTTTATTTTTTATGGATGAGGTGATAAGCCCAAAGATATTTTGACAGCTTGTGTTATTTACGTGACGCTGAAGTGTTTGTGTTATGAACAACTAGAAATATTTACTTTGATACAGACTGTGTTTTGGGAACGAGGGTTTTTCCACTGGTGAAAGAAGCACAGCTTGGGTTTTAAGCGTTCCTCTGCCCTCTCGTGGCACAAAGCAAATGTTCAAAGTATTTCGGTCCTTGCACTGGCGGACATAATCAGCCCTTAGAACGTTCACGCTCTCCAGGTGGAGATCCAGTGACGGGTACCGGTGCCTCTCCTGTTTGCAGAGGAAAGCAGGAAGATGGAGCCGAGAGTACCGGCCTGGGGCGGCCCTCTGAGGGCGCGCCGTATACCACAGGACCCCAAATACGGCTGAACTGAAAAAACGACCATCACCCACGGCAGAGGCTCCCCAAGCTCGCTGCAGAGCGTGGAGCTCCCACGCTGGGAGGGAGGACAAGCAAGCCCAAGAGCGCTTCAACACTGCAGCTACAGTCAGGCTCGACGCGGGACACCGGCCGGGAAACTCCCCGGGGTAACCGCAGCGCGGCACGGTGCAGAACGACACCCAAGTGTGCCCGTCATCCTCCAGGATTCAAGATGGCTTCCGGGCGGGCTACAGTGGGGGCGGAGCGGGTTGTCTCGCGAGAACACTGCCACCTCTCGCGTGGCTTGGTCTAGCGCGCGGTTTTTTGGTCTCGCGAGGTGGGTGTGCGGTGCGCGCGGGAGTTTGGGTTGTGCGTGTGGGGTTGTTTTACCGCTTTGAGCTCTAACGGCCCCGGCGCTCGGCCATGCCGGCCCAGAACACGGCGAACAGCGGCGGTGAGGGCGGGCTTCGGGGGACGGGAAGGATTGCGGTGCGTGAGGGCGGGCACGCCAAGTAACCGTGCGCTCGTTGTAGAACCGCTGGGAGTGGAGATGGGGGAGCAGGCGGAGGCGGCGGTGATCACGCCGGCCATGCTGAAGGAGGAGGAACAGCTGGAGGCGGCGGGGCTGGAGAAAGAGCGGCAGATGCTGGAGAAGGTGAGGGGCGGCCTGAGGGCACGGCAGATGCGGCTGTCCGTGGGTCCGAGCGCCGTCCCCGGGCTCGGCGGAGGCTGCGGGCCGGGGCCGGGTGTCTGCAGCCTCATTGATTTCAAAACAAACAAACGTGGGAGGCTGGTGAAGTTCCGGGTGGCGGCTGTGATTTACAAGCGCCTTTGATCGTCCACTGGAGTGTTTGGATATTTTTCCTTCTAAAGGCTAACGGTGGCCTCTCGCAGCCAGTCAGAAGTCTACTGCATTTTTTACGCGTTTAAGTTTGCAATGAGAAAGTGATTATCTGTTCGTTTTTGTTGTTCTGAGGTTAAGAAAGTTATAATGTTGTGCCATCAGAAAGGGTAGTAAGATAAATACGAATTTCTACAGGAAATATTAAAGGAAAGTTTTTTGCTTTGCGTTTTCTGTGTGTATACATCACGCTTCTTTCCTAGTTATGCTCCTTATTGTACAAAACAAACAAACGAAAACCAGCCCCTCCCCTTACCCCCCACCACAAACCCAAACCAATCAAACTAACTGATGACCTGATTCAAGCCTGCAGGACGCTGACACTGTTAGCTTCAAACTGACTGGAGTTAGATTTAGAGTTGTCATTAGGAAAAATTCTTCACTACGAGGGTGGTGAGGTGCTGGCACAGGTTGCCCAGAGAAGCTGTGGTTGCCCCATCGATGGCAGTGTTCAAGGCCAGGCTGGATGGAGCTTTGAGCAGCCTGGTCTAGTGGAAGGTGTCCCTGCCCGTGGCAGAGGGGTTGGAACTAGATGAGCTTTAAAGGCCTTTCCAACCCAAACCATTCTATGGCACCTCTATAGATACCTTTCATCCTTTCCAGAAATAAGCGTTATTTTTGGTAGCAGGTATAGTTTAGGCAGCAACTGTATCAAGGAAGTAGCCTAGCCAAAACAGATCAATTTAGTGCCAGTCGCTCTCCTTGTCTGCTTTTCGCTGCACGCAGTTGTGCAGGCACCCCTGAGTTGAGGAGAGCGGGAGCTGCTTGAGCTGGCGTTGCTGAAGAAATGGACATTTGATCTTCTGGACAGTCAATGTTTCAGTCCTGTTATGTTGCAGGAAATACAGACTGCATCAAGGAAATGATACATAGCTAATTCAAGTGACCTGATCATCACTACGTTTCATTTCTCTCTCACTGTGAACGTTTTCTTATGTTGAAAATAAGCATTGGTTGATACGAACCAATTTTGGAGAGAGAAGATGAAAACATGATGCTTCTCAGCCTCTGCTGATACAAATTATCAAGCTATTGGCATACTGCATAAGATACTGTATTTCAGGTGTAAGGAAATACAGGCTTAAAAAAACTCTTAAATGCTTTTGGGAATTGTATTCTGAAGAACTACTTGAGATACTCGAGAAATAAGGTTGGTTTTTTTCCCATCTTAAAAATTGAAGGGGATAGTCTAAGGGGATGAAAAATACAATTTCTAAAACCTGGAACTAATTTTAATTTGGCTTTCTTTTCACTAGGAAAAATTGATTTATAAAGGTGGTTTTAGGCCGCAGCATTTTGTGATGTTGTAGTTGGAAAATAATACTTTATTTTCGCAAAAATCTTATAATCTTATTTCTTGCAAACAATAGGTCATGATGGAGCTTGTCTGACTGGTACTTGATCGGACTTGAAACTAAAAATTTGGAGGCAATGCTTTTAGAGGCTAAGAAGGGAAGGAACTCTTGTAGAGCAAGTTATCTCATTGCACAGGAAGTGTTGACAAAAGGACTTAGAATTTCATTTCTTTAACAATCAACCACTTCTGCAACAATGCTATAATGTGATAGTGCTGGGGTTTCTGTATTCTCTCAATTTCTTCAGAATCCATGGAGCTTACCTGTAGCAAGGGTGTTGCTATGTTTTCCTGTGTGGTTCTGTTATGCTTTCTCTGTGCAATCGGGCCAGTGAGACCAAAGGAAATTACTCTTGTAGTTAAACCCAGGCATACTGGCACCTCATGGACAGCTGATGTTTTGAAGCATCTGGGTTTCTTATGCTTGTCACTTAAGCAATCTCCCTGCCAGGTGACTGAACAGGAGTTCAACGAAGCAGTCACTTGTTCTTTCTGTGGGCTGATGGCAATATTCCACTACACAAATATGTAAGAATGTAGAGTGATGAAAGAGACTGGCAATTTTTTGACCTTTTCAGTCAAAAAAGAGGGAGGGGGGAACCCATTTTCTTGACACTTTAAGGTTTGAGTCAAAGAACAAGATGGAAATAATAAGAATTCCATGCTGTTTGTCATCTTTGAGGTTTCTGTTTTCCCCTTGATATTTTTGCAGTTGGTCAAGGTAACAGTCCTTCAGATTGGTCGAATAATGGAAGAATGCTGTGTTCAGTAAAAACTGAGCAATAGTAATTTGCTGAACGAAGTAGTTTAATTATATTCACTCTTTGCATTGCCACCAAAGGTTGATCTTTCTGAGCTCGGGTTCTTTTCATCTGAAGGAAAAAACCTGTATTGGGGAGAGCAGAAGTGAGTAAAAACTATGGAAAATCGCAGGCAGGCAATCTCTTCCTCCAGAAAACTTGTGGAGATGGATTCTTCCTCTCATAAAAGGATCCAGTGGTAGCTACTTGATAAGAATGACATGGAGTATTACTTGTGGAAAATAAAGGTGTGATTTCTCTGGGAGATAAGCATCCTCCCGCATTCCTGTGTCACACACCACCTAATTCGGCTAATATCCTTTTTCCCTGTCTTTTAACTCTTTAGTTTCAGAAGGTTCCCTTGCCTTTCTGTTTTAGTGTGCCCTTCCCCCAGAGTTTCTTCTGAGGGCAGTGGCATAGATAAGCATCTTGTAAAGCTCTGCATCTTGCCTTCCTGTGGATTCTCTTGGAGATGCTAATTTTACCTTTTCAGTTGTTTGATACCTCAATCTAATGGGCAATGTTAGATGAATGCAGAAGGGTGAACACTTTTTTACTTTTGGGTGGGAGTTTTGATCTGAGTTTTAAAGAACAATTGGAAATCTGCTAAATGCACATCCTTGACTAGTTCAACAGAAGTTACTTTTAAAAGCATGTGTGGATTTACTAAGCAAAGCAAGCAGAAGTGCTGTTTTCACATTGGGAATTGACCTGTGTAAATTAGGCATAATGGGTTTTGTAGTCATCTGAATATCTGTTCATAATGGAAAACTGTACCGTTGTGCAAATAGTTGGCACGTGGAGGAGTCCCGGCTAGTATTGGTGAAACTGTTGCCAGGTGGGTTCTTTCTCCCCCCTTCTCAAATTTTGCAGGATACAAATGAACTTCAATTTCAGTTTGCTCTAAATCTATTATATTTGAGTTGAGACAGCTTTGAGCCCTTGAATGCCTTGTGCTACTGCATTGGAGGCATATGTGTGTGTTACAGAGCTCTGTTTATGTATGCAACTGAACGCAACCCTCAGTTACTTTGATTTTACAGCACTTCATAGGTACATGTGAGTCCATACACTCAGGACTTGTACACCTGTAATTGCGGGAAGGGAAAGGGTGTGCGTGTTTGAAACAATTGTAGTTATCCTATAGAAGAACCCTTCGATGTATTAAAAGCCTTCACTCTGAAACATCTAGAAGTACTTGACATCTCTTTGTGTTGGCTAGGCTCGCACTTCTTGGGACAGGGAGTCAAGTGAAATGCGCTATAAGAGGCTTCAACATTTGCTGGAAAAGAGCAACATCTATTCCAAATTCTTGCTAACGAAAATGGAACAGCAGCAACTGGAGGTAAGTGTATTCTTGTCTGCAGTGGAGATACTTAAGATGTGCTGCCATCTGGTTGTGTTTTGGTGGTTTGTTGTTTTGGTTTTGGAGTTTTTTTTGTCATCCAACTGTTTAAAATGAAGTAAAAATGCTGTTAACAATAACAACATGAAAATCCACTGCCAGGCATGAAGTGGTGCTTTATATAATATTCAGAATTTGTTCTATAGATTAATAGCTAAATCAGACTGGGAAGAGCATGAATTATAATTTAAAATCACAGTGTAAAGATGGCACTAATCTTTACAATTACTCTGTTGGTCTGAATGCTAGGAGTTAAAAATAAGCTTCAAATAAGAAACAAAATTTAAGGGAGTTAGAGGATAGAAGACGCAAAGAATTGACAAGTAAGAAGTTGTGCAGCCTATTTGTGTTAATTACTGAAGGCTGAGGATGACTTGTCTCTTCAGGACGCTAATGTAGGCCTCCCTCAAACAAATTTATGAATTAGAGTGATCTGAGGCCATGATGTTACTAAACAAGAGCTTCCATAAAATGATGTGGAGTTTTGTTGTTTGTAGGTTTTGTTTGCTTGGTTGTTTAATCCATGGGCTGCTGAGTTCATCTTTATCTTGACTTTCTTAACTGTACTTTTGTGGACAAGCTTATAAGAGTTTATGCTTGAGAGAGGGGGCAGTGACTTAGGAAAAAATGAGACTGGCAGACTGCAGGAATCTCCTTTTTTCTGTTCTTCAATGAACAGAGGTGGTAGTATGTTAAGTTTAAGGAGAGCTGAGTACATGGAAAGCTTACTGCAGTAGATGTGATCTTGAAGAGTTTGCAGTTAGGAATATTTTTGTTGTAGTCTTTCTAAAATATTGTATTTAAGTGTTTAAAGTATTCACTGACAGATAATTCTAGGCAGGTGCCCTTTCTTGTCTAAGTTTTGCTTTACCATTTTAAACTATGTCAGAATAGAAGCTTTTAGTGAGAGTATAAAAGTCTGTAGAGTACACAGAACCCTGCATTACCAATGTGATCTCTGCCTGTTACCATTTCTATAATGGATAGTGTTATTGAAGGATAAAAAAATGTGTGGGTGTTTGGTTTTTGGTTTTGGGTCTTTTTTTTAGGAACAGCGGAGGAAAGAGAAGTTAGAAAGAAAGAGGGAGATGATGTTAAAATCTGCCAAGGTAAGATTAACCAGCTATTTTATGCAACTTCCTGAATAAAAGTAACAAATTATTATGACAATTTTGATCAAGGTAGGTAAACTAAGTAAGTTAGATTGACCAGTATTTGACATGCAGGATCTATCTAGTATGCCATATTTATTTTAACCATAATCAAATTGTTTATAAGTGCTTAAAAATTGCATAACATGACAGTCATCTTAAGGAGATGCTTCTAACTAATTTATACTAAAGAAAATGGTTTCAATTTGTCTTGAGACTTTTATTTATTTTTTTTATTTAGGAATGATTAATTAACCAAGGTGCTGCATAAGTAGTAAAAAAGCAGGAACAACTGCTTAATAGTAAAAGTGCTTCAAGAATCTTTCAAAGGCAGTGATTTGAGGCTGATAGTATCTTTTATTTGTGTCATGATAGAGATGGAAAAGAAGATGAACCTCTTCTGGTTTTATTTTCTAGGGTCAAAGTGCAGTTGATGGCAAAGAGGAGAAACCAGGTACTGTATTAGATATTGCGTCTTGTCAGTTACAGGTGTTTTTAGTTTCCTTAATGTTTGATGTGTTGTATAAACTCAAATGTTATATTTTAGGTACAAAGAAGAAGAGAGGAAGAGAAGAAGGGACATACAACATCTCAGAAATTATGTCCAAAGAGGTAGGCCATAACTCTAAATAGGCTTGTCTGGACTTTTGTAGCACAAATTTTAACCAATGAGGCAAATTTTTTGAAGACTCTGGGGAGACAACCTGTGAAGAGATATCACCATTTGAAGTTTCAGTTACCCTTTGTAATTGCAGTGCATTCTCTGGTGTGTGTGGCCTTGTTTATAATCACGTGTATGATTAATGATGTATAGAAAGCTTTCTAAAGTATGTCCAGATTCTTCAATTAAAAGATCTCATGAAATACAAACTGTAGTAGCCTTTAAGGTTGAAAAGCACGTAAGATTTTAATTTTTTTTTCTTTGCTTCCAGGAAATACTATCTGTGGCAAAAAAAAGTAAAGTGGAAAATCAGGTATGTTGGCACATGTTATTGCAGTTTAACTGTCTTAAGCCCAAAGGGAGGGAGGGCTTTTTGTACTTCATAGCATATCTTTAAACTTTTCCTGTAAATAAACATCTCTCTGCTAGATATTGAAGTCCTAAATTAGAAGTTTAACAAAGTGATATAAGTGAATGCTCTTAAATACTTACAGAAATCTAAACTTCAGATTTATTTTTTTAACACTGAATTTTAATGTATTGTACTTTATACAGCACCTGTATTTTAAAAAATGAAGGACATAGAATTTTACTAAGAAATATTTGTGCTGGTGTATAAGACCTTAAGACATCATTCTTAAGCAGTCAAACATGGTGATAACAGGTGTGGTCTCTTTTGCTTCTGCTATAGTTTAAAAGCTACATGGACAGTGTGAATTTCTTTCCAACATTTTCTAGAATCAGCTTACAGAAGGGAAATGGCTTCATTAAATGCCAATGGCTGTGAGGAAGGTTTTAAGTCTGCTCGCTTTTATGAGTAGAAAATGATAAGCCAAATATCTTTAGTAGCTATCCCTGCTCTTCAGTTCTTAAGGAGTAAAGTATGCATTGAAATTTTGCATCTCCCTAGGTAGTAATGTTAATCCTAAAAATAATTTCCACTCAAGATGACAGTTACACAGAATTAGTCTTTGTGTCAGGGGCTGGCTTGCATCATTGCATATCAAGACTGGTGTAAATTTGGCAGAAGTATGTTTTAGTTGGGATTTGTTGTGCATTAGACTTGCCATGTGTTTCTTGAACTTCCTTCTATAGGACGGGAGTTCTTCTGATAACCTGCGTCCAGAAGACCTGCAGAAAAATGAAGACTCAAACAGCGTCATTAAGGACAGATTGTGTCAAGCTGTACGAAATAGTGCCAAGCAATTCCTTGATCCAGTACGGAAATTTAATGGACAACCAGTGCCTTTTCAGCAGCCAAAGATTTTTACTGGCGGTGTAATGAGGTGGTACCAAGTGGAAGGCATGGAGTGGCTACGGGTATGGAGTGATTGTTATTGATATTGAGATCTGTTGCTGATTGGAAACAGAGAAATGGAGGGGAAGATACACTAGAAGTCTGTGGTAATAGTTGATACAGGGAGGATGTAGAAGACACAGTTCTTCATGATTTCTTATGACAGAAGAACCTGGTGTTATAAAAATTGTCAAGCAGCAGATACGTTTCAGAATGGGGAGGATATTTGTAAACATTTCTTTAGACTTTCTAGTTGGTGTTCTCCATCTTCCCTTCTATTGCCCATCTATTTTCTTGTTCAACTCTACTGTCTTTGCAGCATCTTTTTACAAAATACTTGGTGAAAGCAGGACTATGCATACTATTAAGGGACAGTTACTATTTTTCTCTCTTAAAAGCTTGAATACCTAGCCCATAGGTGTTTAAAGACCCACTGCCTTGTAGAGTTGGCGTGGATGAGTTTTTCATTCTCTGCATCTAGAAATCTAACTAGTAATACCAACACAGTATTTTGAGAATGTTTTGTCTTTGGTTTTTGAAATAAACCTACAAAAACTTGCCATAAAAAATGCCCAGATACATATTTAACTTGTGCCTGGTTTTGCTTGCAAGACAGATTAGAACAACTTTGATTTTTTTATTATTGGAACCAGACAGAATTGATATTCATTCTGCTACTGATCTCATATTTTCCTTATGTTTTTTTATTTTTCTTTCCCACAAGCGTATTTATCCTGTTCTAACAGGCTTAGGCTGAAGTGAGTGCCACTAAACTTGCTCACTGACTTCTGCCACTGGGAAGTGCCTAGGGAGGACAGGCTGCTTCTGAGGGGAAAATCAGCTTCCTTAATGGGGCCCTCAGTTCTAGTAATCTTTTTCATGAATCTTTATGATTACTAGTTAGAGTAGCCAAAGAGCACTTCTATGTCTTCCTTTCTCTTTTATGAGAGTTTGCTCTGTCACTTGTTAGAATAGGCAGAATCTGCACAAAGAACTTTGGCTGGAGCAGGCAGCTATATTGGTCAGGAGTTACATTTTCTTCCTATGATGAAGTAGCTGTGCCTACAGAAGCTACTTGACTAGATAAAACTGAAGCATCAGCATAACTTGCTTTTTTAGAGTTAGAGTGGGGAGGTAAGGGAATTCTTTGGAGCTGTGATGAATAAAAAATACAGTTAGTATGAGCTGTACTTGCAGTTGAAGTGCCTTTTGATATAATGCAAATTTATATTCTTTGATACTGTTCTGGGCTTTTTTTGTGCCGTAGTCAGGCACTTAATTGGCTATAGACATACACCTACGTATGAATGCCCGACGTTAACAAGATGCTTGTATTTATTTTCACCACAGAGAAAATTATCCTCCTCTGTAATATAAAATGTGCTTAATAGAGAGTTTCCACAGGTTCTACATTCCTAAAAATGTCTGTTGTTCCTAAGGTGTGTTGGTTATTTTGTATTTACATTTCTTTTTCTATATATGCAGATGCTTTGGGAAAATGGTATCAATGGCATTTTAGCCGATGAAATGGGGCTGGGGAAGACGATCCAGTGTATTGCGACAATAGCACTGATGGTGGAGCGAGGAGTCCCTGGTCCATTCTTAGTATGTGGTCCTTTGTCTACTCTTCCAAATTGGATGTCTGAATTCAAGAGATTTACTCCAGAGGTAAAAGATTTTTCTTTTTCTTAGGTTTTAAAAGAACAAATTATTCTTTACCTTGAAGCTTTCTCTGTATAGAACATAAGTTTAATTGCAGTTGTTGGTTGCTACGCACTGTGCCATGATGTGCTATGTATATACAGCCTTCTTGTAACAGATAATTATCACTACTATCTTCTCTTTAGGTTTAAATGAGCTTAGTTCACCTGACTTCTCAACCTTTTTTTCAGATTCCCCTAATGCTCTATCATGGAGCTCAGCAGGAACGTCGTAAACTGGTTCGCAAAATTCATGGGCGACAAGGATCACTGCAAATCCATCCTGTGGTCATTACTTCATTTGAAATAGCCATGCGAGATAGAAATGCCCTGCAGGTACCTAAGCTCTCCTGAAATCTCTCAGGAGGGTGGGATGCCTCATCACTAATAGCAATGCTTTTGAATACAGTAAAAGACCCCTATATGCTGCCCATACAATGAGTGCCATACTGTTGCATTTGTATTATCATTCTTTTCTGTTTCATTGGTAGTAGTGGCTCTGGAATTTCATGTTTAAGAAGTTCATAAAATCATAGAATGGTTAGGGTTGGAAAGGGCCTTAAGATCATCTAGTTCCAAACCCCCTGCCATGGGCAAGAGCAACTTGCACTAAACCATGTTACCCAAGGCTCTGTCCAACTCGGCCTCGAACACCGCCAGGATGGAGCATTCACAACTTCCTTAGGCAACCCATTCCAGTGCCTCACCAACCTCACAGTAAAGAACTTCTTCCTTATATCTGACCTAAACTTCCCCTGTTTAAGTTTGAACCCGTTAGCCCTTGTCGTACCACTGCAGTCCCTAATGGAAAGAGTCCCTCCCCAGCATCCCTATAGGCCCCCTTCAGATACTGGAAGGCTGCTACGAGGTCTCAACGCAACCTTCTCTTCTCCAGGCTGAATAGCCCCAACTTTCTCAGTCTGTCTTCATACGGGAGGTGCTCCAGTCCCCTGATCATCCTAAGCAGATAGTTACAGCATACCTGCTTTTCTTGCTGCCTCTCTGTAGGTGATGGTGAGTGAGGCTTAGAGTAAAAGCTATGCTTAGTGTATGAGTATCATGGTTAACATCAGAATGGCTGTTTCAGCAAGATGAGTTTCTTACAGAAGTTTTATTGTAATCACCTAAGCTTTCTAAATGTAACCGCCATGAAGCAGGTTTATGGCATTAACTATTTTGACTCAGCTCTTCCAGTCTGGCCAAGTGAGAATCAAAAGTAAATAGAATCTTTAACAGGCAGTATCAATCTTATTAGTCCTGCTTTATCTCACCTGGAATGTGTTTTGATGGAGTAAAGCTAAGGTTTATTGAAATATCCTTTCTTTTTGTAGCACTGCTTCTGGAAATACCTTATAGTAGATGAAGGTCACAGGATTAAAAATATGAACTGCCGCCTTATTAGAGAATTGAAACAATTCAATGCAGACAATAAACTCTTGTTGACTGGTACTCCCCTACAAAACAACTTGGCAGAGCTTTGGTCATTGCTTAACTTCCTGTTGCCGGATGTGTTTGATGATTTGAAAAGGTAGGTTGCAATCTGATGGTGGAAACTATTCCTGTTTGTTCTCTTTGGGCATTACTGTGAATCTTAATTATTAAACTTATATCAACATATAAAGAGCTATTTTATGGTATGGTTGTAATTTGGTATGATTATTTGGTGGCAAAGGCTTTGAAATGTCTTGCCGTCACACTTTGCTGTTTCAGAAAGGAAGGAAGTGATTGTCAGCTCTTATCATTAGTGGAAGCTCAACTCTGAGCTAAGACTTGAGCATTTGATGGGGAGATGTTTGCCTAATCAAAGGGCCTTGTGCTGCTTGAGGATTCTCTCAAGGTGCTGGAGGAAACTGTGTGAGTCTGGCAGATGTGGGACCCATGAGAGATTGATCCTTTTCTGAAGCAATATGGGGTCTAGTGGAAGACTGTTGCCAAAACAGTCTTTAGACTAATTTTGGAAAAAGATATAGACTAGATTGAATAAATTGTAGTGAATATTCCAAGCAATAAAAGTATTTTTACCAGTCATTTAAAACGTCAAGCATCTGAATTGGCAGGTGTATTTCAGAAATGCTTCCTGTTCACTCTTTATTCATGGTGGATGTTAGTGCTTTCTTTTTCTTACATCACAGGGTAAGACAAGAATAGATTACTTAAATAATGAAGAATAATAGATGAGAAGTAAGCTATTTTTTTTTCTTTGTTTTTATAGCTTTGAATCCTGGTTTGATATTACCAGCATTACAGAAACTGCTGAAGATATTATTGCTAAAGAAAGGGAGCAAAACATCTTGCATATGCTGCATCAGGTTTTCTCTTATTCTTTGTGTTGGTTTTTTATGGTTTATTTCTGACATTGACCATTATTGTGAAGTGTGTCAAAATCTTGTTTGTGGAGCTGAATTATGGGCCTGAGGCTTTTATTGTGACACTTCTGGACGACTTGTGGGGTTTCCTTTCAGTCATTACAACACATAAATGCTGAAAGCAACAATATACCTTTTTGACAATGACTCATTTTTATTCTTGCAACTGAAGTGAGTTTAGTCAAACTTAATCATGGTTGCTTGCTTCTGTTTGCCAGAAGATGTAATTGGTGTATGGTTTTTTTTGAAAGGTAACTTTGAAGGAATTAAGTAACTTTTAGGTGTTGAACAGAATACCTTTTGACAAACTAGTTGTTTAATGTGCCTGTCTTCAAAACCTTAAGGTCAAAACTTAAATGCTTATAGAACTGTAATTTTTCCATCACAAGCTGATGGCAAGTTATAAATTGTATCTTCCAGATACAATTGTCATTTACAATGAATTACTTAGTTAAAGGTTTGGGACTTACCTGGAGTAACTTGATCTAAGAAATATAACAAGTGAAATAAGCTGTTCATAATAATAAAATTACTTCAGTTAATGAAAATTATTGAAAGGTCTGTAATATAGTTACTACTGCACCCCTATGAAACCCCTCAGAATTTTAAAAATGTCAATGGATGTGGTGTTTGAATGCATATATTACTGACATGCACATAAAAGTTTTGGAGAAGGTATCCATATTAAGAAATGAAATACAAACTCTGCAAATTAAGTCCCTTGCTTTAAATTGTCAAAACAGCATTATATCAGTAGGCCTGTTTGTGTATCGTTTTGTTTTAAACTAACAATGTTGAGAGCATTGAATAATAGTAAGTCATCTGCTCAATGTTTCAGATTTTGACACCTTTCTTGCTGAGAAGACTGAAAACTGATGTTGCTCTTGAGGTTCCTCCTAAACGAGAAGTTGTGGTATATGCACCACTGTCAAAGAAGCAAGAAACTTTCTATACTGCCATTGTAAATCGCACCATTAGGAAGCTATTTGGAAATAATGAGGTATCTACTAATGTGGATATTAGAAATGTGTTTGCTATTAATGGTTTGTAGGCAAAACCACATTAGTGTTGCTTTGTCACCATTGTAATCAATCTGACTTTCTGCTTAACAAATGGATCAGACTACATATTTATCTATTTCAGTGGTATTTACTGTGACTGACTTCAGTGTGCACAGAACTAACACAATATAAGTGTAAATGTGTTCTTGATTACTTGTAGCCTGGGGGTAAAGAAAGCAGGTTTAATAGAGCTGACAATTTCTGCTGTAAAATCAGTAAGCTGCTATTGCAGCTTTTAAAAATCAAGCAAAAGCTTTCAAAATCTATGATTATAGACCTTTAAAATTTGGATTGCATTTTCTCTGTAGCGAAGCTTACAGCTGCTGAGTCTAAGTAGGTATTGCATGATGCATACCAGTGAGACCTTTTTTCGGTATTGAGAATTACTGGGTCAACATAGGCCTTTGAATCTGAAGCTGTCTGTTGTTGATGGCAATGTTATAATTTCCTACAGGAAGAAGTAATTGAATTGAGTCCTACAGGCCGACCAAAACGCCGTAGTCGAAAAGTGGTTGATTACTGTGAAGAGCATAATGGTTCATCTGATGACTTGGAAAAATGGATCAGCAAAATGCAAGAGGAAGTAGAAAAAGAGAGGTACCTACTCTAAAAGATTTTTTTTTTTTATCATTATACTGCATATCTCACTCTTAGTTTGTTTTCTGAGCTTTGCTTATTCAAATTGATCAAGAAGAATAGAATTTTGTCAGTCACTGTCTTTGTAGTTTTATTTCTTTGCTTTTAGCTAATATTTGCTGGGTCATGATAGCAATGATTAAGTTGTAACATCACTCATTAGAGTTACAGTTGAATAAGACATTTACTGCTAGACCTGTGGCCTTTGCAGAGTCTAGCAATAAATTTGCTTCTTGAGTCCTTGTTTTCATTAGTCAGTCTTTTGTAGGCCCTGTGACAATAGTGCTGTTGATAGCCATAAAGAGCTAAAATGTGCTAGTGTGAAGTGTAATTTTTTGGGGCTGTTAAAACATTTTAATAGTGAAGAACTGTGTTTTCACCAAAGCCTCAAGGTCTAAGATAGTGTTGGGTGCCAGCCAGGAAAGAACTGTTTCATCTTAGTTATTTGGTAGTTGAAATTTCATTGTAATAGCTTAGGTCTTGGCTATGGCTGGCAATGAGGGCAAAGAGCTGAAGAGCTTGGTTTGTTGCTAGGTTTTGCAGAGTTTCTGATAAGCCTTTTGTCTCTGATGTCCAAATACATTCACAGGTGTATCTTTCACTGGCTCCAAGACAGGACAAGGGATAATGCTTGTGTGCTAACTACAGTTAACTCCTAGTTTTTTGCAGAATTATTCAGGAATACTTGAAGCAAAGTTTGGGCTCAAGATTGGAGAAGAGGAAGGAGTCTTATTTCCTTGTTTCCTAAAATATGTAGGCTTAAACTGAGGCCTAGAACCCAGATGGTCAGCACAGTTATTGCTGTTTTCATGACAAGCATTGGTCACTTTCTGGTGCTTAAGATCAGAGTTGAGGTTCAGGACTCAACTGAGGAATCATGTTCATTCCTGAGTTTGGTAAGATCTGTTGGTGGCTCTGGATTGGCTGGAAGTCCCTTGGATGTGAGGAAAACCAGGTTAATCTTCAGGGTTGAAATATATTTATTTTGCTAGAGTTTTATTGTAATCCTGTTCTTTACAAGAACAGGCACTTAAATACATGTTTACATTAGTTTTATGGTACACATGGATCCCTTACGTTGGAAACAGAACTTAGACGTGGAAGAGCTAAATAGCTGTATTTGTTGCGAATCCTGCGCTTTATACGTGTTGCCAAAACAGGATAGGCAGAGAGCTTGGAATAGCTTATGTATTGTTCCGCAGGAGATGTCACCGTTTGTTTTACAGAGGGCTTGCTTCTGTTCCCTTTTCTGCTGGGTGACTTGCACAAGTTGGGTTTTTTTTTGCTTCTGATTATTACTGATTGCCCTTTTGTATTTTAAACCAATAATGGCAAACCCATCCCAAGTGTGACACTAGAAGAAGTTTTATCTGATAATAGCTATACTAAATATGAGGAATTTTGAGGACATTTGACCAGCATGTAAATCCATTATTTGCTTTTGGTTTTATTGTTTTCTGCTGTTCAGTATCTGTAGCATAATAAAGTGAGAGTTTCCATACTAATAAGGTGATGTATCTTTTCAAGGCCAGTGGTAGCAGTGAGCGTTCCCATGGATTCTGAGGTGAACTTGAAATTGCAGAATATTATGATGCTACTGAGGAAATGTTGTAATCACCCCTACCTTATTGAATATCCTTTGGACCCTGCTACACAACAATTCAAGGTACATATTTTAAAAGGATTACAAGAAAAATTATTCCAGGCATTAGAAAGCAATAGACTGTGAGGTGACAGCAGTAAAGAATGACCTTTTCAGTGTATTTGGCAAATGCCTTCCCATTGAATTCCAGCAGTGTCCTGAATCCATTATTTGAAATTTCCTGCAGTAGCAGTTGCAGAGACCAGTTCAGTCTCTGTGCATGTTCAGCCTTCGCATAGTGATGCTTAATGTTCTGCATTATGGCAGCACTTACCTGCTGGGAGGAGAGTTGCTGAATTCAGACAGTAGCTGAGTTTCCATTGACCCAAGGTGTTTTAAGATCTGCCTCAAGCTCTCCTCACAAAGGTTTCTTTTGAAAACAAAAATGCTAACCTTGGTGGACTGTTCATAATGTACACACTGCAGGAGGTGCAGTGGTAACTTTAAAGTGTGAGGTGTTGAAGGGCTGAACCAAGTACAACAGAGTTGTCTGCTCAGAGAGTACAGCATTCCTTCCCCTCAAAAGGGGAAAAAAAAAATCCGAATTATATCATGAGGGCCAGCTGGTAGCTTAATCTACACAAAGCAGTTGGTAATATAGGAAACTATGAAGTAATTTGAATTGAAAGAAGCTTGAGCAACTAAGTTGCTTGCACATTCTAACTGTAGGTTTGTGGGCATGTATAATGGTGTTTCCTGTTCAGTGAGGGATAATAGATTCAGCTGTGCCCAGGAGCAACTTGTTGAAGCTTATCAGTGTAGAGTCAGTGCGTAAAAAGGAGACTGCTCAGTCTGGGTGATGAGAGAAAATTATTGTAGAAAATACAGGCTGACAGTTGACACCACTTGCAGGAGCTAGTACCTGCTCAGGGAAATGGACTGGGAATTATTGAGGTGATTGTTATATGGCTCCGGCCTGAGAAGTTTTCTACATCCCTGCTCTTAGACCATACCAAGAATTAGAAAAATGAGTCTAAGGTAGCAGTGTAGAAGCTTGTTCTGTGGACTTCGTCACTTGGGATGTGTGCAGTAACTTCTTCAGCAGTGCTTCCTTACAGCCAGTAGGTGGAAGTCTTGTGCCTTAATTACAAGCTGTGAAACAGCAGCACTTTTCCTGTGGAAAAAATTAGTGTCATCAGGGTTTCGCCTTCCAGAATTGGGCTAAAAACTAATTTATTTTTTTTTTAATAATTATTTGGGCTTATGAAATGATGGGGTTGGTTTCAGTTTAGGCATGATTTAATTGATTCAGTGTAGTTTGCTAAAGTTAGTGTTGCTTTTAGTTAAAAAAATGATACAAGCTTGTTTCTGTGAGAAGCTTTCAGACAGCTTTTGTTAGTGCTGAGTTGGTGAAACCTGTGATATCATTCCCTCCTAATACATGATCCTCTCTTCCGTTTTCCAAGATTGATGAAGATCTAGTAAAGAATTCAGGCAAATTTCTGCTCTTGGACCGAATGCTTCCAGAACTGAAAAAAAGAGGACATAAGGTAAAGCTTATGATTTAACAGGGGAGCATAGCTGTCCTCTTGTGACCAAAAAAAATGGTATTAAGGAATCTTCTTGCTTTTGTAGGTCTTAATGTTCTCACAAATGACTCAGATGCTTGACATTTTGATGGATTATTGCTATTTAAGAGACTTCAAGTTTAGTCGATTGGATGGCTCTATGTCCTACTCAGAGAGAGAAGAAAATGTAAGTAGATGTATATACCCTTTGAGCCTGTTAGTAAATTGCAAATAGCTTGATCCTGTGACACTGGAATATTGTTTCACGCAGCATTTAACCTTAAATAGGCAAAAGATCTGTGTTGAAAACTGACATCCTTGCTGCTGCTTTAATATCTGTAGCTCCTAAATACTGAAGCAATGAAATGTGTTACTACAAATATCTTGGGGTATGCTTAGAATGAGGAGTGCTCACTTACTCTGTTGTACAAATATGATACGTATTGTGTGTATGAGGTGTGTATGTAATATATCTAGATTGTGGAAGATGCTAATTCTAATTTTACCCCTTCACGTATCATTTCCTAGCATCCAGGGTATGATGCCAACATCTATGGGGGAGCATACTGCAAGTCTAGTGCCAAATAGATTTTCAGAAAATCAACTTTTTTGCATGTAGTAGGAGACCAGTAACTTCAGCCTGAAATTGCACATGTATTAGTTCCAGGACAATCCTTTGTACTAATTGCTTGTAATGTTTTCAAATAACTACAGAATGCCTTACTACTCATGCATATATTTATCATGAAGAGCAGCCATGCAGGGTTGTTTTGGAAAACCACCTCTCTGAGGGTTTGCAGGGATGTAAAAGAGGAATATGGTTAAAGTATGCAGGATATATCGTGGGGGTGTGCTACAATTGCCATCTGGTCTACAAAGTATGCACTAGTGTTTTTGAAGATACAGAAGAACAGTGACAGATGACAAATATTCTAGCTCAAACTGTGCTTCCTTTTGTGCAATTTTTTTTTCTGTGCTGAGGAAAACCAAACCCTGCAACACTTAAGTTACTACTGTTAGAGCTGATTCTTAATGAGAAAAGGCTAATTAGCAATATATCAGTGAGCTATAGTGACTTTTATTGAGCTGGTAAAATTCTGAACTGACTTATGGCTACGGGAGGGATTAGTCAGTTGTGTGCAAACCACAGTGTGGTGTGAGTGCAGGATGAGAGAAATCTTCGGGTCACCAGTCTGAAGTTCAGCAAGGCTCTGTGATTTGCTGCTGGTGCTACAGATGCTGATGTCTAGGAGAGTCCAGAGAATATGGACTCTCCTGGACACCCTTTCTTTTAGAGAGCTTGGGTAGCTGCTTCCACCTGGCAGTGGGGTGATAGTTTGTTTTTTTTTCTGCTGTGCTGTGATCAAGGTCCTGAGAATTACTGTACACTTGCAGTTTTCTACCAGTACGTGACTGGTCAGAGTTAAGTAGACTGGTATTGCAAACCTGGCAGGAGCTGTGCTGACACTTGGAAACATCTTGCAGTGAAAGTAGGCTTAATGTTGAGTAGGAGGCCAGAAAGTTACTCTTAGCTTTGAAGTAAGAGGAGGGGGGGGTATAGAGGGTGGCTGAAAGTTACAGTCAAGTTGGCATCAGTATTTTAGATTGTTGCTTGTGTCAATAAGTGGGTATGTCTTCAGGCTCTGGCAACTTGGACTGTGCTCATCAGACGAGAAAATATACAGTTGCTTCACTTCTTGCTGTTGTCCTATCCCAAATGCATGCAATGTTTCTTAAAGTCTTCCTTTGGCCTCTTGACAGTGTATGCTGTATTTTATGTGTGTTAATATTTTTAAACACAGATGTCTCAAAATAGAGCATGACCTATGTTATGTTTGATTTATCTGCTGGTTTTTTAATGAATTCTCTTCCAGATGCATCAATTTAATACTGATCCTGAAGTCTTCCTGTTCTTAGTGAGTACAAGAGCTGGAGGCTTGGGCATTAATTTAACTGCGGCAGACACTGTGATCATATATGATAGTGACTGGGTATGTTGACAGACTGTTAACTTAGTGAGAAGTGTCATAAAATGCTTTCTGTTGCTGCTTTTGATAATTATTTACTAACCCATTCTGCTCTAGACCATTTCTATAACTTTAATGAGGTGTTACAAAGTAGTGTATGCAGACATGTTATGTATGTAATATGCAGCCTTGTTTGAAAAGTTCTAGTTTATGAAATAAAATGTTAGAGCTGGTTTCCACAACTAACCTGTTTGCACCTGAGTTATACAAAAAGCAGGAAGGGTTTTCTTACTACTGTTGAAGATGTTTGTTTCTTTAGATTTACTATCGTGTGAATGTAGTTGGACCTTCTGCAGGTTCCCTGTTTCTAACAGCTGCCACGTTAGTATCATCGCTTTGAATTTCCTCCTGTGACTTGACACATGCGTTTTATCTAGCTAGGATTATACTGCTCCTGTGAGTCTGGAGGCAGGGTAGAAGAGAGGTATGGAAGCATATCACTGAGGACCTCCATCTTCACTTACTTTAATAGGAATCTCTGCTGTTTGCATGACTATTCAGCTTCAGGAGGGTTAAAGCAGCTTCACAAATGGCTGAAATTTTTTTTTTTTTTTTTCAATCCTACAAAACAACTCACAAACCTAAAACTGTGACACCCTCAGCTAAATCTGTGATACAAAACATGCCCATTTGCTGAAAACTGCAGCATATAATGCAGAAGCTGCCCGACCTGGTTGGGTTACTCTGGCTGTGTAGCTACAGCAGCAGAGCTTGTGAAGGACAAGTGTAAGAGTAGGACAAGTGTGAGATACAAGATTCTATTATGTCATGGATGCCCTGCTTACTGCTTCTGCTCTGACCCTTAGAGCTCACTACTGAAAGTGCTGCCTGTGGTATGTCTCTTAAGAAAAGGTTGAGGATATAACTAGCTTGTTTCTTCATCTGCTCAGAACCCCCAGTCGGACCTGCAGGCCCAAGACAGGTGTCACAGAATTGGCCAGACAAAGCCGGTGGTTGTTTATCGTCTTGTGACAGCAAATACTATTGACCAGAAGATTGTGGAGAGAGCTGCTGCCAAAAGGAAGCTAGAAAAGCTGATTATCCACAAAAGTTAGTATCTTTCTCTTACGACTTCCAGTAAGCATGTGTTGCTTCTTTGAATCTTGAGAGAACTCTTGCTGCTCTGTTTTGTGACTGCTTAGTATTTTTAATTAAATGCAAAAAGCTTAATTCTCCCAGCAAATGGCTAGATAGTATTACTTTTCAAAATGCAGTCTGAAGACACATTGTAAATAACTTCTGCAGCAAATTAAAGGAAAGCACTTCTGTTATCTCTGTAATACCATGTCATGACTACTCCTTTACTAGTACATACAGAACTGAGGGGTGATGGGACACTGAGCCTACCTGGAAGAAATATAGGTAAAACCAGGCAATAAATGAGTAGAGGTCTGGGCTTTTCTGGCAGCTTGTCAGGTAGTTTGACTGAAATGCTTTTGGACTTTTAGCATGGAAAATGCTGGTGGTAGATGATAAGTCTTGAGTTGATAATATTTAAAAAATTCAAACTTAAATGAACCAGAATATAAATCGAAAAGCAAATTAAAAATTCTTCATGCTTGCAGCTTAATTTGTAACAGTTCTCCATCAGGAGGAGCACTATGCCCTCCTAATGACATCTAGAGCAGCGTTTCATGATGTGAAGTTTAGCAATAGACTTTTCCAGTTGCACTGGCAAACTTGCTTGAGTAGGGAATGTTTGTATTAAAATTGTAAAATTAATAAAGAATATAGAATAGAAAGTTGGTTACCGGGGAGTACCTGCTAAACTTGGTTGAAACTGCAAATCCTCAAGCTGTAGAAAAGAAAATTCAACATCCTGTTTGCATCTGTTCTTCTGAATTTTAAGAACAGTATGTTATAACCCCTGTAGAACAGTCCTGTTTGAACAATTAACAGTGCTGAATAGAACAATAGTCCTTGATTTTAGGTGTAGAACAATGGTGCTTCTTGTTGTAGTTCTTGATTACATAGCTGGTTGTACTCAGAAGTCTTCAGAAGCAATTGAGTTGAAGTGGCTCTTTTGAGGGTAAATTTTTCTTGTTTGGATCCCATAGGAATGCCGCTTTGATTCCATAGCTTACTCTCTTTGTGATATTTGGACACTAGCTCCATATAGCATTTTTTCAAACACTAAGCTTACTTGAAAAACACAGCTCTTGTAACTTGGTATGGACAATAATTAGCCTTATATTAAACTTGAAAAGTAGGTAAAGAACTTCTGGTAGTATACTGGGGGAGGCAGGAAGCAAATTTTCGTGTGGGTATAAAGGGGCAGAAGGCCACACCTGTAACTGTCTGCTGCACAGTGCACTGCATGTCAAGCTGAAGCTGTGGTTTGCCTCTGGTTTTGGATGATGTTAGCCAGTCTTTGTTAGATGCTTCCTTTATCCTAACCTTTTTCTTTGTATTATGTTTGCCACTGGTCCGTTCGTGGGACAGCTAGGACTGCCATCTGACTCATCTGTAGGCATGTTAATGACCATTTTAAGTAAGAAAAAATTGGCTTTTTAATGATACGATTATGGTCCAATCTGAAGTTAAAATCAAAGTGGCAAGATGAACACACAAAACAGAATGGGCTCTAATAGTAGGTAACTGACATATTCTAAAGAAGCAATGGGAACTGGGTGTAAGCTAAGCATCAAGTTGGGTCATGCCTTCAGTTTTGCAGTAAGTTAAATATTAATGTTGGTAACTGTTGGTGGATCTTGCAACTTAGTTAGGGGTGTCTCCCTCCAGGAACCTTTGGATCCACTGTGTAAATATAAAGGTGATGTAATGGATCCTGTTATTTTGAATATCTAGAAAGTGTTGGAATTTTGGAGGAATTAATGAGGAAGGAATATCACAAAGCTTGCTTAACTCAGGCCTTTTCATGGTGTCTAACCAAGTAGAGTGTGTACAGTACTAGTACTAGAGTTTAAGAACTTAAACAGAAATGCTTGCAAAACAGAATGTTTTTTTTGTCCTTGGTACCAGGTTACTCTTTCTGTCTTGTGCTTCTGTTTTATTGACGAAAGTTGCCTAGCAAACTGTATGAGAACCAGCATGCTTTTAGTTAAATTAGTAAAATTCAGAGTAAGAGGAAGTAATGATAAACTTCTGTTTAAAAGTGTCAAGCACTTGATAGGGTTCTCTATATTTTTCTGTATGTTGCTATTATGTCAACCCAAAATCTGTACAGCACTAATTCAATGCCGTGTAGTTTGTGAAACTCTGAAAACTGAAAGAGAGAGACTACATCACTAACAATGCATGATAGGGCTGATCCTGTATCTCAGCAGGAGACATTAAGGGGTTATAGGGAGAACCCCATAGCTCAAAGTCCTCTAGAACTTACATCTGATTTGCACTTCACAGAGAAACAGCCAGTCCTTGGAGGGAGATGGGAAACAGTGTGAGAAAGACTTCTGACACCAACGTATAGTAAAGATCAACAGGGAGTATAGTGAAAGGGGTCAATAAAGCCTCAGTAATAAAATGGGTAAATATGTTGGTAAAAACTGAGGAAACTTGGCACAGAACAGTAAGCCTTGCCTATCTCCTTAAAATGTGCAAGACTGAGCTTGATTTCATCCATGCTCATCTTTGCTTAAGTAATAATTGTGTATAATTTTTTAATATATTTGGGCAGACATCCAGATTTGTGTGTAGACAGGAGTTAGCATAGTCTCTTCAAGAAATCAACCTGTCAGGTGTATTACTTTGTCATGTCTATCTAGTCCATCAAACTGAGGGATGTTCTGTCTGCAAACCATGTATCCTTCACGTGTTTCCTATCTTGTGGTTAATACCGCTTACTTTGTTTCAACCAGCTTACAATACAAAGGGAACAAACTTCAGTATCCACCATCTAACTTTATTTACAATATTTTTACTGTAAGTAGAACTAATGGCTCTTCTGCTCTGTGAGTGCCTGTGTGCATGTCGAATTGGTGTTTCAGTCAGTTTTTCTGCAGCTAGAAGGTGAAAGGCCTGCATGTAAACTCTTCACATACCTCTGACTTTTTCTCACCAGTTAGGTTATTAGCATATGGTGTGTTTACCTGAGGGCTAAAACAATGAAACTTAGCATTAGTTTTTATGTGCAAGAGTAATTTGTTCAATACATGTATCCAGCATTGATGTAACATTTTACAGAATTTGTTCCTGTCTCTGTGTACTTACCTTAAAATTTCTTCTTTCTACAGATCAGTTTAAAGGTGGCAAATCTGGTTTAGCACAGTCAAAGAGCTGCTTGGACCCTCAGGAATTGTTAGAATTACTGAAATCCAGAGACTATGAGAGGTATGCAGATTTCATATTTTTATTGGATCACGAGTTAGTAACTTGCAGCTTGCCAGCAGCTGTCAGAAGTTCTCTTCTGAAGTGGTATGTGGATCTTCATAGTGGAAAGAATGTCCTAGGGATTCTGCTGGGTGGGAAAACTGACTTCTATGCAATACTAACTGTAAAATGCTTTTATCTTACTAAGAGAGATTATTTCTTCCTCTACAGGGAGGTTAAAGGATCTAAGGAAAAAGTAATCAGTGATAAAGATCTGGAGTTACTCTTGGATAGAAGTGATCTTATTGGTAAGTCAGTTTTCATCTGGTGGTGTGAAGTTTTTTTATTTCCCTCTGTTCAACAGTAGATTTGTATTTTATAAAAGTCCTTATATATAGAAACCTGCCATAGCTTCACTTCCCTACAGCTGTTGTACATCTTAAGAAGGACCCTTTGGCCCCTTTGCTGACATTTCCAACAGGATCTGCTGAAAAAGAAGTGACTGACTTAGACAAAAGTATTCCAGACTATATTCCAGATTATATTCTGCCTTGAGCATACTGTGAATAAAGAGTACAGATTGGGAAGTGTTCTGCAAAGCAACTTTCACTATAAGTTGCTGTAATTGGATCAAAATAGAAATTACTCTCAGAAAAGATTTATTTCAACAAACTTGCATAAAACCCTACGTTGATACTTTCATAATTCAAAATATAACATTGGGGGAAGTTGGACTTTTCAGAGTTACTGTGGCTTGTCAGTGGATCAAATATATAAACAAAAAAAGGTTGCCTGCACATTCTAGTGCTTGATTAGGCCAAGCTGCTATAAAAAAACCAAAACAATCCTTAGCTGTTTTGATAAAGGAAAAAAATCTTGTCCAGTTCATCTAAAGTAGTTTTAGAATGAATGCTTTGCTTCCTTCAGCATCTTCAGCAGAGGTAAGCCTCAAAGCATATGTACATGAAAAAAATCAGTAATTACTGGATTTAGAAGTAAAAAATGGTAGCTAGCCTTACATAAGTGTGATACATATATTTTGAGTAAAATAACTTTGCCTTCGGAGAAGTATTTCTATAGTTTGTTCTTCATACATTACATAAAGAAGTTGTTCTATAAAATTGCTTATTTCAGTTAACTGACTGCTAATACAGAAGATTATTCCATGGTGGTGCTAAGCAAATTTAGTATATTAATTTTCAAAAAAACCAAAAAAAGTTTATACAAAGACACTGATCTATCATTATGTACTGAATATTTACTACAGCTAACTATAGTTAATGCTTTAGGAACTGAAATGCCACCCCATATGCCATAATTATTAAATTTGATATAAAGAGAGTACTTCATTAGCTTTATATTTGCAGCGATTATATGCTATATATTTATAGTGCTATATATTGCTATATATTTATAGTGATTGCAAGTGCTAGGAAAACAAGATGTAGGTCTTTGAACTTTGAAAAATAATATTGCTTAGCAGGGCCATGATTTTGTCTTCCTGGTAACTTCACTAAATAGGTTTACTGCGTTCTGGTTTATTCTCAGGAAAATGAGACTAGTTCTTGTAAACTTCTAGTGGCAAACTGTTGATGAAGGAGAAAAACGATTTTATCAGCTTGCTTTCCAGATCCAAACAAAAATACATGCAACTCTTATGTTGCAGTAGTTAAGTTGCATACACTCCATCTGTCATTGGTGATCTTTGTTTTGTTTTAATCCTAGATCAAATGAAGACTTCTGAAAAAATGAAAAAGGAAAAAATGGGTGTCTTCAAGGTCCTAGAAGAATCATCAGATTCCAGTGCAGAGTGTGTGTTTTAATGTGCAAATGTGGCTGGTAGTCTTACAGCACAAACGTATGACTGACATCAGATCTTCCAGAGATGTTACTTACGCATACTGTTCCTTTATGCTGACTTTCTTTAAGGCATTTTTCAAATCCCTTGTGTTCTTTCAGTGGAATATAACATGTTCTACATTATAATGCAGGTGATAGTTTCATGTTATAGCTTTGGTAGGCTCTCAAAGGATTAAGAAAATGAACATGTTTTACCTTTACAGCTAGCTCCTGTGATCAGTGGTAAATACTGGCAAATTTGTGTACAAAAAAATCTTCCTGTGGAAGTCCTAAAACACTTTTTTTTTTTTTTTTTTTCCCCCCACCCCTCCTTATATGGTATGAATTAAGGTTTTATTTGGAAGGGAGAGAATGTGTCCCATTGTTACAGCCATTTGTGTAGCTTCTGTGTTTTAACTTCTCCAAATTATTTTGATTAAATAAATGTCTGGTTTGTCTTAAAGGTGTAGGGGTTTTAACATAGCTTTTTAAATAAGTGAAACTTATGTTGTGTCCATTAATTCATTCTCTACCTGCTCTGGCTAAGGTCTAAATACAGCATGCATTAAAAGAGGGAGGAGAAAAAAAAAGCAAAAAACCCCCCAAACAAAGAACAAAACAAACCACAACCCCCAAACAACAACAACAAAAAAAAGGCAGCTTGAATTTTGCTGGTGCAGGCGTTACTTCAGTATTGACTTGCTTGTCAGCTTGCACAGCTAAGGTTCCTGTTTGAAGCATGTGGAGGGGAAAGTGCAGAGTATCTCTGGAGCTGTGTGGATGACCAGGGTGTACTTTCTGGAAAGGAAGGCTTTGAGACTACAGTGGAGCAGAAAGGACAGGTGAAGGATGCTACTTGTTTATGTTGCCCCAAGCAATAAGGCTTTTAGTGAAGATGTTTTTCCTAGTATCCAACCTCAACCTCTTGTGTAACTTAAGGCCATTTTCTCGTCCTATTGCATATTACTTGGGACGTGAGACTGACACCCACCTCCCTCCATCCTCCTTTCATGTAGTTGGGAGCAATAAGGTCTCCTCTGAACCTCCTTTTTTTCTCCAGGCTAAACAACCCCAATTCCCTCAGTTGCTCTGTGTAAGACTTGGGTTCTACACCTTTCACCAGCTTTGTTGCTCTTTGAATGTGCACCGACACCTCAGTGTCTTTCACATGGTGAGGGGCCCAAAACTGAACACAGTATTCAAGGCATCAAGTAGCCTTTAATCTTTGAGTTCTGATTTGTGAAAATGTCATCTAGGTATAATTAGAAGCTCCAGTCATGGAATTGCAGCTGGAGCTGTCACAGTTGTACTAGTGATGCCAAGGCACAGGTAAAATGCAATAAAATCCTACCTAATCCCATCAGACTTTGGAAACTAGCTTCCAGTCACTTTATGATCGTAATTACTCTCCATAGAGAGTAATCTGATTGCATGATAGAGCAGCAGTTATTTTCTGTTAGTGAGAGATGTTTATCCTTGCCTCTATAAGGTAACAAATCTTTTCAATTAATGAGTAGGCTAGCTTTGACCTTTGCCTGTTGAAAGCCCGGTCGTTGTTTCTAATATCTGAAGACAAGTTTCCAGGTTTTATGCTCAGTTACTTATTAGCCCAAATAATGCGAAGTCCAACATGTGCTGTCTCCATGTGTTACTTGTATTTGCTGAGTTACTTTGCTGGTCTCCTTTATGCCTCATTCTATGCTGGCAGAGACCTGCAAGATTTAAGAGTAGATAGAGCTACAATAGTATCTAAAAGGAATAATTGTAAAAGTTTTAATAGCAACTAACGTAACTGCTTCCACATAGACATACTTAGCTTTTGAAGACTGATTTACCCTGTTTAGCCTGCACAGCTACCTGATTGTCATCACAGGGCAATATGGTGGAAAATAAAAATGAAAAAAAGTTTCTATCCCATAGCCAGCATAGCTAGGATTTAATACTTGCAGCCTTCCTGAATCTGCATAAAGTGGCATTAATGCGAATGGTAGCATGAGTGAAATGTAGTAATTCAGTAATGTGTGGAGCTTGATGTTCTGTAGAGACTTTGCAGAGCTGTGACTGCTTTTGTAGCCCACCTTCAAAAAGCAAAAGCAATGCATATTTTTTCATGTTTTTGCTTACTGCCATAGAGGAGCCTATCTCTCTATCCCCTGTTGTTTTTAGCTCCTGAAGCAAGCTCAGTGCCTTCTTTGCATGACCTTATATTTCTTATGCCTATTGTCAAGAGTAATGTTCACACTTGCTATTCAACTAAGCTTTGAAGGGGCAGTCCAGCACTTGTGTGCTTACTGCTGACAGGCAAACCTTGTGGCATGCTGTGAGGGCATTTTGGAAAGCAGCCTTCCTTTCTGTAGCAGGGGAGATACACAAGTAAATGCAGTAATGATAATGTGAGGATGCTGGGGCTGTGTAAGGATGTGACTGGTGCTAACAGTTTTTAATTGTTCTGGGTAAAATAGTGTCCTCTTGATTGTCTGTTAGAGGGAAGAAATATTTCCATAGCCGCAAGGAAGCAGTGCTCCTGTCCCATGCTGTATCCAGATACACTCACTCAGCTGTTGTTCCTCTTGTTGGGGATGTTTGCAGATGTGTGAGTTGAGACCAAATTCACGGACAAAAAGATGGGTCTCATCTCGCTTGTGTGTTAAATGTTGTGTGTCTGTTTGCAAGTTGTTTTTCTCCTCTTTGGGGTTTTGTTTTTGTGGGGTTTTGGTGGGTTTGTTTGTTTTTTGTTTGTTATAACTGGTGAGCAGCTCATATTCTGGCCAGGGAGGGTCAGGGAGAGGCTGCTAGTCCTTTTTCCAAGTGGTGACAAGAAAATGTGTGGTAAACTCATCTCACATGTTAGAATCTATTTAGTGGCATTTCACCATTGCTCAAGTGCTCTTTGCGCTTACCATCATTTGAGTATTTTTACTTTCTGCCTAGCAAAAGATGATGACTTTTGAGCTGCCAAGACCCACACGTTGCCATTAGCAAATGAAACTTCAATGTCTAAGCTGGAGCAACTTTCCTTGCTGCTCTGGGTTGTTTTGCTGGGGGCAGTGTGGTGGTCGTGGTGTAGGGTGTGAGGAGACTCATGAGACCTCTGTCTTGGTGCTGTTAGTTCAGTGGCTTTTAACCCTTTCCTGTCTTATTTCCTTGGGGCTAGCTCTGTCAAGTCATTGCCAGCAGCGGGGTCTTTTTGACTATGTAAATACTTGAAAAATAGTGATCCATGTTCTTGGCTCAGGGAGGAGATGTGCTACTCTGGCCCATGTGAGCCCTCTTCTCCAGCCTGCCATGGCCCACAGCTCCTGCTGTGCTCGCAGCTTTCCACGCTGCAGCTGAGCTTGGCACCCTGTGCTGTGTGGAGGGGGCTTCTGCCAGCCAACAGGGAGGAGCAGCACAGGACCCTGCCTGCTGCAGAATAACGGGAGATGTGGCACGGAGAGTCCACAACTGGAAACAAGTAGTCTGGTCCATGGTAAAAGTTACAGATTGTGCTTTCTGCTGTGCACGCCTATGTGAAACAACCTCCTTGGCAGGCTGCTAGCTCACTTACAGACTGCCTGATACACTTCAGGTAGGAACCTTTTATGCATTTCTTACATTATTGTTAAATTCTGGAGCAGGCACCTCAGTGTGGCTGCAGATGTGACTCCATTTAACCTGTTATTGTTGACAAACAACAATTCCTCTGTTAAACTCCAGAGGAATTTGGAAAGTGAGACTACAGTGAACACTGCAGTTGCCAAGTATTTTGTCCTGCATCATGAAAAATTAATACATTCCTTTTCTCAGCAAGCTACAGCAGAAAGCTATCAAAGTCCTCCCTAAGTAATGAATATGGATTGCCCTGGCTAGCCTGTTCCCATAGCAATGAATTGGATCAGCTCTGGTATCTGCAGAGAAACTTCCACCTCCAGAGCTATCTCACAGACCTTTTGTAGTTCCTGGTTCCTGCATCATGCCCCGCACAACCAGTGTTTTCCCAGCAGTGCTGCCAGCCTTCGCCACAGGAGCTCAGCCGGGCAATAAATGCACATGGCACTGGACAAAGCCAGGCTTCTTGTCTGTTTGCTGGGGAAATGCCAGGCACGGTTCAGGCTCTGCAGCCCTGACCCCCTGATGCAAGACCAAGCTCGTGAGGTTATCTGGAACAAGCCCTGTTTTGTTGACAGACGTTTGTACAGTAGGAAAATAGTCAGTGACTGCAAGTGCTGGCGGGCTCAGCCCACCCGCTGACATTGGGATGCAGCAGTCCAGATGGCCCCAGCAGCCAGCATTTTGCTCCTGCCGTGTGTGGTGGGCAGCCAGGCGCCTCCAGCCTGCTTAGAAAGTGGGCAGCAAGGAGCATGCAGTGCTGAGAGCAGCCACGCTCCCACGCCATGGCAGGGCAGGAGCACCCATCTGAGATGCAGCCAGAGCAATTTGTTCCTACAGGTTTACTCACGCCTTCAGCCCTGCGGGTCTGTGCTCTCCATTGCTGCACTGGCTTTTTGTCTAGGCCAGCCTGCCTGCACCTGCCAGCACTGCAGCATGGAGTGCCTTTCCCTGGGGAAATGTGCTGCAAATGGGAGAGAATTAGCCCCCATTGGCAGCAGTGAGGGGAGATGTCACCCCAGCAGGCCAAAAAAAACCCACTCACCTTGAAAATTAAAGCTGATTGTTAGTGTCTGGAGTTTGTGCAGGTGTGTGTGCAGGCATGGGCTGGTGGCATGGAGAAGCCAGGCTTTTCCCAGGGATGAGCAGGACAAGGAGTTTGCTGTTTGAGCTATGCCATCCTTGCTTGCTTGCTGCTGCTTATAGAAGGACCCTGGGGGGATGAGCTAAACTGAGCTGGATTGGTGAAACCTGCCAAACCTCCCAACCTGCCAAAAAGCTGTAGAGTTGAGCTGGACCAATGGAGGCTTATAATCTTGGTAATGGGTCAGCTTTACCTCAGAAGATGATTGTTTTGGGGTTTGTGGTTTGGGTTTGGTGGTTTTGATTGGGTTTTGGGTGAGATTTCTTGCAAGCAGCTGTGCTGTGGTGTGATTCATTGTGAAGGAGAGGAAACACAGAGTGCAGCAATAACAGGTTGCTGAAGACACCTAGAACTGTCCAAGCTTCTAGCAGCTGCATGTCTGGCAGCACAGCGATGCCTCTGGCAGCCACATGGACCCTTGCACAGGGGACTGTCCCAAATGTCTGCAGACAGAAACAACCCTGGCCACAGGTCTGCCCTGGTTTGGACAAGAGATGTGGGTCTCCAGCCTGCACACAGCCCTGAGCCTGTGGTGTGGGGCTGGGGAGCCAGCATGGGATGGTCAGGGACAGCTGGAACAGGTGACAGAGACCATGGCCACTCAAACCTTCCCCTCTTTGCGGCAGGACTGTCTGGCTTCCAGCAAGCATCAAGTAGACGTTTTTTTCACAGAGCTCAGTTTGTGACCACAGGGAATGGACGGACAGATGAGTGATGCCGTACAGGAATCACAGGACCCATCATCATGAAGCAGTGCTGGATGTTGAAGGAGGCAGATTTCAGTTGCCTTGCACCAGGGACAGGCCACCAGTGCCAGCTATGGTCTGTGGCTTGGCTGTGCCCACTGGGCCTTTGCTGGGTGCCAGCAGGCAGCTGCTAACAGCAGCTGGGCAGCATGCGAGAGCAGTCTGACTCAACCTTGTAATTCTCCCCTGCTATTCTCTATAAACGCAGCCATGCACTGAGTACCTCTTCTGCTGCCCACAGTACCCCAGTCCAGTGCACAGGAATACCAGGAGAAAGCAGAGCCATCTGCCTTGTAGATTCACCCCGTTTATTGAATGCAAACAGAAGGCAAATAAGTGGGACACACAAGAGTGGTAATGTGACTTTGGCCTCTGATTTTCCTGTGTGATTGACAGTGCAAAGGAGGGAAAAAAATATAATTCTGTGTATTAGGAAAAAGCCAAGAGGAAACAAAAAGAATGTTGAACAATTAGTGACATCTCATGTGAACAAATGGAGGATTAATAATGGCAAGGAAATTTAAAGCCATGCCTAGCATTCCTTATTGCAAACAAGATTCGGCAGGGGGGCAGGGATGATGCTTTTCCAGGAAAAGCAGCAGGGGATAAACCATCCACACTGGCTTTGTGAGCAGCGCAGTTTACTTTGGGAAGACGGTGACCACCTCGTAGCCCTCTGGGGGAATCACCCGCTCCCGTGCATGCTTCTCGCAATAGATCTGGTCTTCCACGAAGAAGTGTCCTTTCTGCTTGAGGTTGGTGCCGCAGTCACTGCACACATAGCACTCAGGGTGTCGCTGCTTGTCCCGGATCTTCACAAACACCCCTCTGGGGAAGGAACCAGCATACTTCAGCACCAGGTACCCCCCACTGCTTCCTTCTTCCCCAGCTACTTCCCATCCAGCCCAGACCCACACCCAGTGCTCAGGGCAGACAATTTTCTCCTGCTCCTGAGAAGTCGTAGAACAGGCCTTCCTCCTGCCAGGTAGATGTTAACAGCACTTGTAGAGCCCAACACATGCTGGCATGGGACTCCTCCTCTGGAAAGTGTTTCCTATCACCTGCCTGCCTAAGTTTCACAGGGACCCTATCGTGTAGTGGCAAGAATCACTGTGATGGCATCTTTTAGCTGATGGCTGGAGACAGCACAACAGCATTCAAATGCCCAGAATCAGATGGCAGGCATCAAGTTGACCATCTGGGGGAGCAAAATCCAGGTCCAAACCAAGTGGATTGTAGAAGAAATTCAGAAATGACTGCCTGCCACCAACCTAGGGGGATGAAGGCTGTCGCTGCCCTTTTGCTAGTGACCGATGTGCCAGGTTCCAAGCACAGACCAGATCCTTGTTCTGATCTTAGACACTGCTGCTCAGGTGCCACAGTGAATGGATCCAGCCAAATGTGGGCCAGCTCTGGAAAGTTTCACAGCTTAACCCAGCAGATGATGAGGAAAACAATTTGCCAGGAGTATAATTTTGTTCCAGCAGCCACCTATATTTTCCGTAATTCATTAAGTTTTTATTGCTATTTATAGCTTTGTGCTTTCTCTCCTGATCTACCCAGCTGTTAGAATAATTGTAGGGTTTGTCTCTGATTCATATTTTACAGGGTATGGATTGCCTCTAATGACTCTGCCAGTCCCTGGTGCTCCAGGCAATCACAGTGTAGAGAGTCTCAGCAACTATCTGATAGCTTGTGGTGGGCAGCATGGGAGAAAGCTGAATTCTTCCATGACAATGCAGGTGGACTACCAATACTTGACTGCTGGAGTCAGCTGTTAAGCTAAGGGGGTTGGAGGAAAGAATCTGTGGTTGAGAAACTGAACAGCAAACTGAATGCATGGGTTGGGTCCCTCCTATTGTCACATGGTACAGCAGCTCTGTACTGCTGTGCTGGCAGTCAGACATACCCACATAGAGACAACTAAAATTGTGTCTGTGTAAATACAGTAGAGGTGTGCTACAGCTAACCAGGGAGAACACAGCTCTCTTGGTCCACACTGCCTCTGACCACCAATGCACCTCTGACCACTCCCTGGCAGGGGGTGCCAAGACATTAAAAGCATTGAATACACAGGCCCTCAATGAATAGCACATTTTGTTTCTGGGTGCTTCCTACTTGAAAGGTAGGAAGCAAAATACTGCAGCAACAACTGTATCAAAGTTTTTCTCATAGGGACTGTTTTGGTTTCCATCAATATTAATCTGTAGAGGGAAACCCAACTCCTGTCTCACTACAGCGAACTGCAAAGTTGGTGCTATCAAAGCTGGTGAGAATAATTGTGCCTTGAGCCAGCTCCTGGATGCTCTGGATGTGAGCAGGTGAAGTGTTTTGGGTGCAGCACCTCAGCCTCTTGCACAGGCATGGTATGCTTGGCCTGCAACCCCAGGGACAGGCTTACTTACACAATGCCAGATCCACACTTCTCACACATGGGCAGCTTCTGGGCATTCCCAATCGATGAGACCACCTTTGTGGTGGGGGCTTTGACGCTCCTAAATCCAGATGGTTTGGTGGGGTCTCCTGGGGAGTGGAAGGAGAGTGCTTCAGAGCATGTGAGATGCGTGGCTCTAGGCTATCCCTCCCAAGCAGATGTTTTCCTAGGGAAGTGTGGCGTTCTTTAACCCCAGCTCTGAGGCTGGGATTCATGCATGGAAAGCAGGCAGGGATTTAGGGGTGTGTGGGGAGGAGGGAGAGAAAGGGCACAGCTGAATCTGGCCCTGGAAAATTGAGGGCCTGAGATTGTGGGCAATCAGATGAGCGTTTCTTCTCCTCTTAACAGCCCATCAGACCTCAGCCGATGTGTCTCACATGCACAGATGCACAAAGCAAAGCGAAGCCTCTACTCCTGCCCCAGCCTTGGCAGCACCAGAGACTGCCTGCCATGTTCCAGTCACACACACAGGGTCAAGCTAATTGCTAGATTTGGGCTCAGCAAAAGGAGGTGAGCGTCCTGGCAGACTGGGGAGGACTGTCAGAAGTCCTTTTCCAGTCTGCTGTCTGGCATACGGTAGGGCTGACTCTCCCAAGACTTCTGGAAGATTTGGTTAACAAACTCCGTGTTCTTGCAGGGCCCTGGGACACTGGGGATAACCGCGTGCCCTCCTGCTGCTGCATAGCATGCTCTAGGTGTCTCCCTAGTGCAGCTTCTCTGGAGCAGGGATGTCCTGCATGTCCTTTGCAGGATACATCTGCTGACCTGTATTCCTACAACGGCAGTGGATCCTAGATGCAGGATACGAAGCAAGCCTTTAAATATCTGCAGTGAAAAAGGAGCCTCTTACAAAATGACACCATTGATGTGACTAGTCTTATCTATATGACTTTTGCAAGCGGTTCAACATGGTGTTTCACCCAAAACAGAGGGGATCAACAGGTACCTCAGGCTAGGAACGACACTGATAAAACCCTTCTGACTAGCATCAAACCAAAAGCATACTGCAGTGGATCTTCCTGGTGTCAGGGAAGGAAATATCCTCCACAGGCATATGCTGTTGACCAGCAAGGTTAAGGACATGTCACAGCTCAGGGCAGCATCACTGACAGGGGAGCTGAAGGAAAAAGGAAGGAACTGCCCACTGCATCTCCCTGTCACCACTGCTCACCCATGGGGCAGGTGCATGAGGCAAAGCATCTGTGGCAGCCTTCAGCTCAGAGGTTTGCACTCAGTTCAATGAAGAAATGCTGGTCCAGAAGTGCAAGTTCCCTACAGCTTATGTACCCTCCGAACACAGAACGAAGCACCTGGTCTCCAACAGTTACTGCAAGTGACCCTTGCTGGGAAGGAAACAGCAGCAACCACATTTGCAGGCTCTTCCCTATCACCTCTGCTCACTCCCTGTGCCTCAAACTTTGCTCATATCAGCACTGACAGCATGTTTTTAAATCTTTCTAAAGGGATCAGCTTAATCAAATGCTCACAGGAAACATAACAGGTTCTACCCTGTGAAACACCCTCCCCCTACTATTGCAGGGTCAGGTCTAAACATGGAAACACAGACCAGTCATGCTACTTCCACACACCAGTGCCCACACATATCCCCAGTGCATTGAGAGCTAGGTTCTTAGCTGGTATAAGTCAGCACAGCTGATAGAGCAATGCCCCGAGGAACTTGTTCCAGCTGGGGAGACAGCTCCCTGCTGCTACTCACAAGCCATCACCTGACGACAGGCTGGGAGAAGCAGCCAACCAATGTGCCACTTATCACCTATGTGCTATTTATCGTAGCAGACATGATCTGACTCAGCAGCAGGGGTGTTTGAGCCTGGTAGGCAGGGGCACCATCTCCTCAGGGACTGACATTCCTTTGGGGTTGTGTAACCTCCCGGCCCTCCTCTGCATGGGTGATTATCAGCTCACAGTGGAGTGATGCCAAAGCCCATCCTGGCCTGTGGTCTGGCAGGCAAACCTTGTGCCAGAGAATCCCAGTAATTCTGCAAATCTTCGAAGAAAGATAAAGCAGAGAGGCCTTTGCTTCATATCTTCTTCAGCACTACTAAGCATGGGGGAGAACCTTGGCAGCTACTCAAGTCCTTTCCACACAGGAGCTGAACCCTGAGGGCAAGTTGCAAACTCAGTATTTAAAAGATGCTTTCAGGTATGTATTTTAACAGCATATTAAAGACTCCAAGATCCTGGTTTATTTCTTCCTATTGTTCCCTTTTTTCCTTCATTTTTCTGTTTCCATACAGATCCCTCAGATCTACCAGGTCTGAGGCTGACCTATTTCCCTTTGTGGTGAGTATCTCAGCACCAGGCTTTTGTTGGATGAAATTGAACATACCACTGCCAAGCTAGTAACAAAAGACAAAGTCTCAACTGGTCTAAGGAAAAAAAAAAGTCATTCTTGGAATTCTTTTCCTATTTACTTGTTTATTTTAGTTTATTTAAGGGGCAAAGTGAGTACAATTTGGCCCCCATCTAAGTTAACTGGCTTTTTTTATCTTAAGATCTATAGCCCTGAACTGCAGAAGTCCAGATGTCAGATCAAGAATGCCAAGCAGACTGAAATTTCAGAGTTTAAAAGCTACGAACTGCTTACTGTAACTCAACTTCCATATTTTTACATTTAACTGTAGAAGCAGATCATTTTTCTTATATAAAAGGATGGCTATCAGAAGCATTAAGATTCACTAAAGATCACTATCTTGAGGTACCTTTCAAAGTCTTGAATCCAAGATGGCCTTTAATCAGTGAATATTATCTTAAAGGGGCAAAACTTTACAAAACATGGGACAAATTTTTGCAACTTTGTAAATTCCTTCTTGATAACTGAATGTTGTAGGGGGTTATTTCTCAAGCACTCACACTGAAAGAGTGAGCAATGATATGGGCCTGTAGACACTGACACTAATCGACAAGAGAATATTAGGAGTTAAGTTTATGAGAGGGTCTGTAGGTTTCTGTAGAAACAGTTGACGTGTGCTACCTTTAACAATCAACAGCTAAGAAAGGAAAACAAAGTTTTAGATGTTACTCTTAAACATCATATGCAGCCCAAGGAATGACAAAGAAAAAAGCACACTCAGATTAGGTGTGCAGTAAGTGCTCACCTTTTTCTTCTGACTCCAAGATTTCTTGCAGCACAAGGAACGAAGCAGACTGTCTGGGTGGCTCATTTGACTCTTGATTCTCCTGGAGCATCTTGTAAACCTCAGATTCTCTGTCTATGACCATACTGCCTGGGGGCTGGTTATGCTGATCTAAACTGAGAAAGGAACAGGGAATAAGGTTGTTAAAAAGCTTAAAACTAAAGCCAGTGCCTCTAGCAAAATTTTCACAATGCATCATATGACTGAAGAACAAACGTGCAAAACAAGTGTGTAACAGGATGCTATAAAATACAGAGGTGCTGGATGTGCTGGCACAAGACCAGCAGCCCAGGTGGGATTGGCAACCTGGGCTATCCACATACACCACTGTGAAAAGGCTCACACTGACTGCCCCAGCCAGTCCCCAGGTGTTCTCTGTGCTTCACAATTAACTATTTACTCCAGAAACTAAGACTTTCTCAGGAAATCACCACTCTGTTAACAGGAAAATAAAGAATTTGTGCTGTGATAGGATCCTGCATGGTAGCTGTGCCATCTATGCATGTTCCTTGCATGCATAAACTAGTACCTTAGACTAATACCTTGCACCTCTGTGAATCTCAAATTAAGTAAAGTTTATTCCATTAGAAAGAAATCTTTGCAAGTACACTATGAATGGGTCCTAAAGGCTATCTTCACAAAGTAACAGCTGTACAATCTAACGATAAGAACCCCTAATTGGCAACAATTTAATTTGGTTTTCAAGTGAGTGTTGCTATTTCCATTTTATAGGAGAACACTCTGAGCCACAGCCCATTTACAGCATTTAATCAAGGTTAACAAGCAAGTGAAGGGCAGAGGTGATTTCTGTGTGCTAACACTAAGCCCTCCTTTCAGCTGCCACTCATTTCATGAGGGACCTGCATCCTCAGCCTAGAGCCTGAAGTGCTTCAGTGTCAGCTTTTCACAATGCAGGGTGGTTGAAAGGGTGGTCATTATGCCAGTGGAAGTGTCATTGGGGGAAAAAAAAGAGGCTTGGGGGCAGTACCTAGGATGTTCTCCACATCCAGTGGGTGCAGGATAAACTACAGGCTTAAAACTGCAGGAGGATGTTCAATATATTCCTTGGGAAAAGCCTTCCAATGGACAGACTCTGAAATGCTGGAGGAGATTGCTACAGAGAAGTGAGCAACCTCCATACTAAAGGATTTAAAAAGAGTCTGGACAAATATCCCATGGGAATTATTTAAATTCATGGTTTAAATCAAATAACTGCTGGGCTAGGGGATGGACATGGGAGGTTCCTGCCTATGACTGGAGTAAAAATGTCTCTAGAAAAATGAGACAACTGACAAGTCTCCTCTGAGAGCTCAATTACATAATGCAGCCTTATAAATGTAAACGTCTATTAGGTTTCACTGTTCCTGCACCCTGTGAGTGCCTGAAAAGTACATAAACATTCTGAAGTTTAGATTAAATTGCAGAGGGAAATCTTTTTTTGAGGAGGCAACTGCATACTTCCCATGCCAATGTGCAATAGAGTCATCTGAGAGTTACTCTACATAATAAATTCTTCAAGCATCAGAGGTAAAATCATTGCACGTGTTATAAAACACTATTTCCATAAAAAGAATTTCATAAAATGTTTCCATCTTTAGTAATATTTGGTGGCGCAGGAAGCACATTAGGCTTGCAAGCAGTTGAACCCTTGATGCCTGAATGTCATTTTACTGAAGCCTCTCACCCAAAATAAAATAATGATGTGCTTTCTTTTACACAGAAAATGTCCTAGGTCCTTCATCCAAAATGAATCCATGCTCCACATTACATTCATCTTATGTAAACCCATATACTCCCACCACTCTATAGACCCATGAAAACATTAGGCAAGAAACCTTTCACTGCAGTTTGCATACTAAGAATGTTTCATTAACATGCATTCAAAAAGCAAAGGCTACATCACCTTCAAGAGCACTAAAGGCAAACAAAGCCATCACATTTCAGGTATGTGTTGTGTCTGTGTGCAAAAGATACAGATCACCTCTCCCTAGTACACACCCTATAGGTACATTTGCCTCTACAAGACTTCCAAAAGACTATAAAACCCCCCAAATCCTAGAATTTGTATGAGCAGAGTGAAATAGCTCAATTTGTCAGGGCAGAAAGCTATGCTGCTTAAAGAAAATAAAATAAAATAAAAAAAAACCAACAAAACAACAAAAGCACATGCATCTTTTGAATGGGCAAGGCCACAGGCACACGAGTTGTGCTTGCAGGATAGTAAGTCTCTGTATGTTTGCTGATTTATGGCACCTCCTGTTACACAGGTACTTTATCTGCAGCAGTCACCAGCAAATGGTCTCCTTTACCACGCACCAAAGTTCCCCAACTCCAAAACTTTGTAGGGGACAACTCCAACACGCTTTACTGGATTTCAGACTCACAAAACCATTACTGGATCTTACTGCTTCTGCCATGGGCAACTTGCAACACTGATTGAGTAACAATGCATTGCTGAGCTTTTAAAATTGGCAATGAAACACACAAAGACACAGTCTAGCACAGCGTCTTCAGAAAAGCACAGCTTACTTTTATTAATGGCATTGTACGATTTTCTGTTAGCACATTTTGTGAAGTTTACAAGGATCTCAGAGCTGGGCTTCAAAGTACTTGGAGCAGTCACTTTTGCAATGAAACAACTGCTGATGCCTGGTGCTCCTTTTGTGAGTGTTATCAGCTGTCTGGACCGGCACAGCCAGCCAGCAGACTGTTACTGGAATGTAACATGTTAACTTCTAGTTGGTAAACTAGAAGCCAGAGCAAGTAACTGGCCTGAGTAACGAGGCAGGAGTAAATCCACAGCCTCCCATTATCTCTTGGCTGCTGGCACATGGCAAAAACTTGGCTGTGTGGGTCCATGGGTGAGGACACCAACTTTTCTTCTTCAAAGCATGTGGTGCTTAGCCTAGGAGGGCACTGTGAGCAGCCAAAGAGCTATGAGATCTGTCTGTGCCCTTTCACTCTGTCCCTTGGAAGTCATGGGACTGACCACCTCCCTGAACCACATGTTACACAGCTGCAAGCTGCTTGGTCACAGAGTGGGATAACTCTGCTGATGGTTCACATCTGAAACAATTCAGCCTTGTTTGGAGCCCTCCTGTGAGATGCCTTAATGAACTTTCTGCTTCACCCTTCTCAGTACTGAAGTCCTCCCTGTAAAACCCTGTGGGCTGTCATTTGGAGGGATATGCCAGCTGGATCCCAACTGCCACAAAGCAAAACACCTAAAAGCACCCTGGCCTTGTGATGCTGAGGCTCTTGCACATCCTGCCTGTTGAGCATCCTCCACTCCTATGGGCAAAGAGGCAGCTGCAAGAGCAGCAACCTGTGCAGACAAGTGGGCAGGGGTGGGAACACAGACTGGGTCCTCCGTGTGTCCACTGCCTGCCCAGGCTGCTCCAAACTCATAAGTGTTACCAACATAAGATGGAGCCTATGGGGACCTGCTTCAGCCTGAAATGAAACGCCCAGCGCACGCACATGGCCTTGCCCATAGCCCGTGGAACAAAAGCACAAGGACACATGTGGCAACACCTTCCAGTCACAAACAACAATCATTTCAGTGCAGGAGAAACACCAGCTTTCAGGATAAAGCACTCTCCTGCCTCCAACAAAGCCATCTGCTACAGGTGGCTCCTCCAGGAAAGCTAGCAGCTGCTGTCAAGGGCCTGCCGCACGGGTGCACAGGGGGCAATGGACACAGTGACAGGCTGAAATCATGTTTGGTGCTTCCCGCAATGTTGGACACAGACACAACGCAGAGGAAGCCCCTGTGAAGACTCATGCACTAGTGTCAGAAAGGTGACATGTAGACGCTGTTTCCTTGTGACCAGCAACACCGTGAGCCACAGACAGGGATGAGGTACTCGTGGACACCAAGATGCAGATGAATGGATGCACTGAATCCCACTGCAGAGGCAATGGGCAGGTTACCTGGGGAAATCAGGGCTAACAGAAGAGATCTGCCCCTTCAGGGAATCCATGATGTTGCTCTGCGAATAGAGCTGCAGGGGAGAATTGAACTGCACGTGTAGCACTTTGAGTCCCGGCACCTCCACTTCCACAGGGCTCTTGGGGCAGATCTGAGCCGTGCGCTTCAGCTGCTCAGGCCCCACTCGGACTTGGCTGGGGATGGAGGAGGTGCTGTGCCTCCGCTCGGAGGTCTGCACCTGCAGAGGGTTATAGATGGAGGCGACAGGAGCCTGCATCGGGCTCATTGGCAAAGGGCAGCTAAAGGCCCACACGTTCATGTGGGCAAATTGAGTTGTGTTTGTTTGGGGGTTCATTTGGGTTTTACGTTGTGGAATTGAGGGAAAAGTGCAATGGAGGAAGAAAGGAAAGAAGGAAGATATTAATAGACTAAACCTAATGTTCTAAGCAGTACAAGCAGTTGCAGAATACTGTCTGAGGGGCACACCACTGAATACATGACTTTACATTAAAGGCTTCTGGCTAACGCTGTGGCTCTGGTCTCACCCTCCAGGTGTGCCCACACAAAAACTTAAAATGTAGTCACTCTACTGATGAGCAAAGGGGTTGTAAAGGTAATGAAGACATGGCAGCAGGGATTTTAATATGAACTAGCACTCATGGTCCCACTGTCCAGCCAAGGAGTGCTACCTTCACTGCTACCCTTTCCAAAGCTAGCCTGGGCATCCTACTGAGGGCCCATCTCACCTCTAACCCCAAAACAGGTGTGCTCAGCAGTGAGGCTTCCCCCTCCCCTCCCCACCTGCTTTGCAGCACCACTTGCAAATCCAGTGGATTTGCTGGTATTTCTGTCTGTACCAGCCTTGCATTTACATCATACAGGATGGAACATGAACCAGGTCCCCATGTCACATCACCATGTGCAGTGGCAGGATCAGGCTGTTGGGTTCAGACAGGCTGTGTGTCTACTGGGTGCAGCATGAGGATGCAGATAAAATGCCAGGTAAACCCAGAGCAAGGGCCATGTACGAATAACTCAGAAAACAGAAGGGCAGGGATTTAAAGACAGCTGCAAGGCTGTGTGAAGGGAGAACCTACACGTCCTTTGCTTGTGCTAAATGGTCCCATCAGGTTAATGCAAAGTCAGATTTCTCTTGTTCTTGCCCTGCCTTTGCTCAGCCCCTGAATGAGGCTGCTGAGCTCTTCCAGAAGCAAATGAGGAACAAACATCTGGCACCTTGTCTGCCAGCTGCAGCACTGTAACTGCCTAGAAGGGACCCTGCTGCAGATGGGGCTGCCAGTGTGAGAAGCCGGCTTCAGTCAGGGACAAGTTTTTAGGCTTGTGTTAAAACACAATCTCAGGTCTTTGTGTCCTACAAAAGCAGAGTCTGAAGTTACTTTTGGCTCCCCATTCACAAGTCAGAAATTTAACTGAGTATCACGTAAAGCATTGGTCTTGAAGCTTTTGTTGTAAAAGTGGCCAAAGTTTTCCTGGCAGTTGGTACTGCTATAGACTTAGGGCAGTTAAGCAACTTGACCAACACAGCCAGAGAGATTTCAGACAGCTCCTGCTTTATTGCTTCCAATGAAAAAAGAGGAATGTTGGACTTTTGGAATAATGTCTCTGGCGAACTCAGATACAACCACAAAAATCAGCACGCCCTTTTAAGGTTGGGAACCTTTCCAATCCCGTATATGAAATTGCTCACACAGGTATCAATGTTTCAGCTATCAATGTTTCAACTACTTTTTAAAACTCCTGAGAAAAACAAGGTTCAGTAATAAGAAACAGAAAGATCCAAACTTAGGTAAAGTCTGACTACGAATCCCAGGCCAGCCAAGAAGGGGGACATGTGTGGTTCCTGCACTAGCTAGTACCCCTCCTGCCCAGCATTACCCGCAAAGCCAGCACAAAACTCTAACTAAGTGCTCGTAACAAGCTATCAGGCACCTGGTCAGACCAGCAGGCTGGCATGTCATGCTGAACACACGTGGAAACCGCGTCGGTCTCTGCTAAACAAAGAAACATAACAGCATTAATTTCATTTCTGGATCTCTTGAAACGTTCCCCTCTCCTCCAAGCCCTGCCCTGGGAACCACATTCATGCTCATGTGTCTGCTCCTTCCCTTGACCTGAAAAAAAGCTTTTCTTGGTTAACAAACTGGTGTCCTCACAGTGAACTCACATCTCCTGGAGCCTTGGGGGGGGAGAACCTCCTGGGGGCCTGGGCAGGGATGGGAGGCAAGGAAGATACTTACGGCTTGGTAGATTCTAGGGCCCCTGGTGATGTCTTTGACTCCACAGCAGTGTTGAAGGTCTGGATGTTCTCTGAGGAGTAGAGCCCTGCTGGGCTGTTGTACTGAGCAGTGATCACCCTGGGGGCAGAAGCTGTGGCAGCAGTGAAGGGCACTGCACTCCGGTTGTGTGCACTTCCTATGTGTCTTACTTCCTGCATGCAAAGGAGCAGAGGCAAAAATCAGAGGTGCTCAAGCATGCAGGTGGGATGTGACAGGGCAGCCTGGAGCAAGCAGCCACTGCAGTGGTGGCCTTTATGTGTGGTGTCAGCTGAGGAGTACGCAACCATAACCATCAAAGCAGGCAAGTATCCTCCAAAAGTCACAAGAGCCTCAGCCCCATCCTGGATGGCTTCAGGCTGACTTTCAGGACGTTTCATAGTTGACATGCTGGCAACATAAGAGCCCAGAAACATCACCAGATCTATTAGTTGAAGGTGCCACATACCTGGGACCTCCTGCAAGCCTATGGTAAACCACAGGACCTACCTTCTCATGCAAGACTTAAGCATTCCTTGCAATTCCTGAAAGCAAGGCTTTCTATGGAAAAAAGATGAGCAGCAGAAAGAGGCAGACTCTTCAATGACATCTGAAAGCTTGGCTTTACTTACACAAGGGCAACCCAGAAAGAAGGGATTTGTTATTACTGTAAGTAGTCTGGAGCATGTCTGCTCCTTCAGCTAAGACTGGGGTTCACAGCTGTCTCTGATGAACAACTTTGGACTTTCTGGACAAGAAATTCCCACAAGAAGGGTGGGAAGATGGCTGTTGTTAATACAAAAGATTGTCCACAGGCAGTGACAGCTAACTGCCAGAGACTTCTACAGTGTCGGAAGTATGAGATAACCACCCAGACATCCTGGGTTTGCTGCAAACTGGAGGCTTTGAGCAGTATTAGTGGATACTAAGAAACACTAATTACAATTTAATAAGAAAGGAGGAAAATCCAAATCTTAAATAAGACATGAGATGATGTAAGACTCTTCTGAATCACAAGCAGTGCTAACAAAAATAGGAAAATTTCTAAGCCCCAGCACCAGTTCAGGAGGCTGGGAATTAGCAGCCTGAGCAGAGATAACAACATTTCTCTCCAGAGAAGACACTTGACCAAAGCAAGAAGAAAGCATGATGAGGCCTCACTAGAGCAGGCATAAGAAAGGACTAACATTCACAAAGGCAGCTGAAATATCCAGGGCTAAAAGATGGCACCCAAATGTGCATTTTGAAATGTTTTAGCCATCTGTAAAGTTTGGGCAGGGCTTCAATACAGGGCTAAGGTCCAATGGCACAAGATGAAACAGGGCCCTTCTTAACATGCTGGGCCCATGGTTTCCAGCACTAATTAACACAACCAGTTCCCCCTCCCACTCAATATAGGTGCTGACTTCTACAGCAATGAAGTGAGCCTTCACCACCCTTTGAACATCTCATGACATTTGTTTGATAGAGCTATAGTTACAGGATAAACACTCAATAAAAACAGGTATGACTAAATTCCTCTACAGATTTTTCTTTAAATCACTTTTATGTCCCCTGATTTCCTTAGGCAGCTGGCTAACATTCCCAGACTGACAGATGGGAGTCATCTCACGTCATGGCACTCAAATGCTATTTACGGCACCAAGCACAGCACATAGGAGCCCTTAAAGAAGAGCGGTGTGGATGCAAATGCACTCATGAGTTACAAGTAATCTGAAATCAGTGGGCTAACTCAAGATGTGGGGTGGCGGAACTGCTCTCCCATGGCTTTCTGGCTGATGCTTATGGATGTCAGCCATGCAGCTTTCCCACAGACCAAAGGAAGAAAGACCCTGGAGTAATTAGCTAATCTCCCTTTGTTGCAATCTCACTCAAAGCACATAATAGTGAGCATAAAAATAGTCTTTCCCATGGCAGAAACTGTGGATTTTAGCAAAAAAGTTACTTCAGCCTGTATATCACAACATGGGGAAAAGTATCAGTGATCTTTTATCAGCATTAAATGCACATGCTAGCCTATCATTTGGAGGCCATAAGTAGGAAATGGGTTCAGAAGTGCACATAAATAGCCGGTTTAATGAAAGACAGAGGAAGACAAAGTTTTAGGCTAAGAGTTATACTCTTAGGTCAAATAGGCTCAAAGTTGAAATCATGTCACAACCTGTATTGCAGAAACATTTAAGTATTAATCAAGAATTAGAAAAAGGGAAGTAATTTAGAGTTGCTTTTATTTTTTAATTCTGGTTTCCTAAAGAAGCAAGGCATCTCAATTACATACTCCACATGCACATGGGCATGTTCCCACACCCACGAAGGACCTTTGGATCTGTCAGCCAAGCCCAAATCAGTTTGACAGTGATAGAGGCCTCAAGGATGTTTAGGTTCCTACAAGTGCTAAGAAAATAGACAGCCAGATGGATGAGTGAGGCTGAAACTACATTAGTGCTTTGACTTCAAGAGCTCCAACACATGCTCAGACACAAAACCCACATACGAGATTTTGGCTTACTTTTGGCCACCAGCTAGGTTTTCTGCTGTGTAATAATATCCAAGACCATAAATGAAGCTTTCAAAAGCAGCAGGACATCTGTAGTAGCTCTCATGTGGATCAAGTCCACTGATTAGAAGGGAGTTTATAACAGGTTAAATAGAGATACCGGTGCTTAAGGTGTTATCTGAAGATTATATTAGATGACTAGAAAACTCCCATCTAGAGAACAGTGTAGAAGGCATATAACCCAAGAATCTATGGACAAGTATTACAAGAACAGTAACATTATAAAGAGCATTTGGATAATCCGAAGTCTCCAGCACTTCCTGTCATGCTGTTCTGCTCTTTCTGCTCGAGCTGTGAAAGGAATTTGCAAAGAACAAGTGCTTTCATGATCCCAAGATCAAAAGATAGTGTGTTCTCACTGTCAAATGTATTTACCTAAGGATTTGCCAGAACAACCAATACAGGCTCTGCGGTGTTGCAGCAGTTTTGTTAAAGCCCCAGATCCTGGAATCATATGTTTGTGTGAGAGTCTCTGACTTTGTATTCAAAAAAAATACCAGAAATGTGACATTCCCAAAAACCTGACCACCAGAAAGCAAGTGAAAAATGTTAGTACAAAACCAGTGCATACTGCATTTGTATGCAGTTGAGATGCCTGGGGTTTGCAGCATCTCTAAGACCGTGATGTTCCCAGGACCAACACAAAGAAAAGGGGGCAAGCAGCATTAAACAGCATCTCTGGCTGGACATGCACTGCAAGATCAGTAAGCAATGATCTGTTTGCAAAGAAAGAACTGGCAGTCAGACACAAAGACATGATCTTATCCAGTCATAGCATGACCTACTCTTCCTTTGTCAGTAGTGGAGAGGAGTGTGACTAATTAATATTAGATCTTTTTGGAGACATCTTCAGTTGGAATCTGCAGGCAGATCTGGAATCACTTGCCTCTCCCTTCCTGCAAGCCATGGTGCTGCCTTCCATGAGGCACAGAATGCACTGTAGAGGTGCGGCTCAGTAAGTCATTGCTATTGTTGCTAAGCCTGGTGACAAGCAGCCCCAGTCCCCAGACGCCAGTCCTGTCTGCAGCGGGTTGCAGTCAGCAACGAACAGGGGTAATGGCAGCAGTTGTTTTCGTCTCAATGCAGGGTATGGAAGCTCCCAGCCTCCAGGCAGCATACTCAAGAACAGTATTTTACCACTATAAACTGACACCACGATAAAGCACTTTATCTGCACAGATACCAGCCACGCTCCCCTCCTTCCTTTGCAGAGGTATGTCTCTAGGGGGCCTGGCAGAGTGGTTAGCCCAAGCTAAAATGGATTAGCAACTGCACAAGCTTCTCTGCCAGGGTGCTGCTTCTGAACTTAGATAGGTCTCATCTTGCTTCACTTCAAAATGAAGCCATTCCTCCAACAGCCCCCTCCCTATCTGAAACTACCTCCTCCTCCTATGAACAAGCTCCAAGTGGCTTTGGAGCACAACCCTGTGTGCTCTCAAGTCCTTCAGGCACTAGTGCAAACCCCTCCCCCTGCATCCCAGAGAAAAAGCTACTCCCCAATCCCAAGGTCAAACAAGGTTTGTAGGACCCCAGCTTCAGGTCAAATATGCAGGTGTCCTGCCAGATGCGTTGTCTGGATGCCAGCTGTTAGTGGTAGGAGCCCTCTCTGAGAGCACAGGAGGATGCTGCTGTGTGCTGCAGACACTGCACCATGGCTCTTCCAGCTGGGTACCAAGTGGCTCCCCTGCTATCATAGCCCTCATGGCAGGGAGCTGCTAGCCACAGTACCAGGCTGCGGGGATGGGGAAATCATCCCTGCGCCAGAGCAGGAAGCGTATCAGCATTTCCTACTGCACCGGCTGCAGGCTGCGTCATGGGGAATTATCTGGGAAAACAATAGCCCCTTCCTCCCACCCATGCCAGGCCATGCTCAGTGACGCTGAAGCCCAGTCTGTGAAATCCCCAAGCTACGTCAGCCATCACCTCCATGCCTGGAGCTGGGGTCAGGCAGCAGCTTGCAGTGGCTGGCTGCTTCCTCCTCACCACACATGGACACCACCATGGGGCCTGCTTATTCTGGGAATCTGATAATGGGACTCCAGGGAAATTCCAGCTGTCAGCAAGGCAGATGGATAGGCAGATCACGATGAGCCACCTCCATCAGCTGAGCTGCAGCACATCCCATACATCAAGGGCATAAAGCAACCTGGATGCCTCCATGGCCCCAAGTGCCCTCAGGCAGGTAGGTTAGAGGCAGTCTGGGATGAGGGTGGGCTCTTGTGACCCATCTGCTGCTCGGTGAAGTGGCCAAGACCATCCCAGCTGCACTGACCTCACCACCACCAGAAACAGGGAAAAGCTGGAAGTTCTTCGTACTTGCTAAATAAACTAAACCAAGACTTGAGGTTTGGGCAGCCTTTCCCCTAAGCAGGGTTTTCCTCTCCCCACAGCACAGCCTGAACGCAGCCAGCAGTGCTGGGGGCTCAGAGGTGCTGACTACTGCCCTGCTGCCACTGCACCTACAGTACCCCCACTCCCCTGCCTCCTCCTGCCCCCTCCCAGGTCCCTAGTCAGAGCCTGGAGGCTCGAGGCAGGCGATCCTGGATTGCACACCTCGAGAGCCACGCCAAGCGGAAACACGATTAAACATTTCTCAGCATAAATGTTTATTCAGCTCTAAGAAAACAGGCCCCTGACCAAACCTCAGCAAACAAGAGCTCTCTGGTCCCACAAGGAGGGACGAGTGGAGCCTGGCAGCCAAACACCCTGATCCCATCCTCACCCTTGTGAAGCTGCCTGGGGAGCGAAGGCCATGCTTGTGCCCAGCTGAGGGGTAGGCTGCTCTCACCAAACATGCAGCAACAGCTCAGAAGGGGAAATCTGCATGGCAAACTCTACCCCATGCTATGTTTCAACAGCTGCGATCACAAGTATTCAGAAGTGCCTTTACTTTCACCTCTCCCACTGTTATGGTTTGGGGTTTTCAGCTATGGAAAGATCTTTTGCAATGCTTTGAAATATGATTGGAAATTAGGAAGGGTTTGGGGTCTTGTTATTGCAGGGGGGTAAAACAACAAGCTGGCTTCCCACATCCTCTCCCTCCACATCCCTGACACATTCCACATCCATGTGGTAATGCCTTTTAACCAAAAACAGGTCACGATATGCCAGCACAATTCCCTTGTCTGAAATGTGATGTTGTTACTTTATATACCTATTGTTTCATGCTTTGCCCATACATGCATGGCCTTATCAAAAGACAAGCCAGCCACACACCCAGTTTCTATAGCCCCTGTCTTCTCCGTATCCAAGGAGATAAAATACACAAGATGGAAACAATGACATCACTCTGCAAGGACAAGGATGACAAGGATAAGGACAGGACAGGCACTCAAGAAGCCTTGGGAAGACAGAAGTGGCTGTCTGTCTCTCTCATCCCACAAATACCCTGATTCACTCCCGGAGCTCCTCTAGCTGCGTGTCTGTAGATTATTTTTCATTTAAAACAAAACAAAACATCCTCATGTTTGAATGACTGTATCTTCTGTGGTTAGGAAGAACTGATCTATCCATTGCAAACCAAAAGTTTTCACTAACATTCTTGAGGGGTGACGTTAATATGTGCCTCACTGCAAACAGGGTATGTGGCCTTCAGGGAGCTGGACAAGCTTTTTTGGAGACAGTGCTGGTGTTGACCTCCCTCAAAGCTGGCCTCTGTCAGCTCATTCCCTGCATGAGCTCACTCAGCTCAGAGACTTAGACCCCATTGATCTCACTGTCCTACAAATACAGGGAGGGGAATAAAAAGACAACAAACCTTTTCCCACAGAGCCTAGGTCTGACAAGACATGGCACAGTCTGGGTGATAGAGTTTTATTGTTTAACTGACCAAGCGGCAATACAGACACACACACCAGCGCATGGGTCCTAAGCTTAATTCCTGGCCCAGGGTCATCACAGGGCATGGCTGAGTCTGAAAGTTATGCTGGTCCTCTGATCACTGTCATAAGCATTAAAATTACCTTAGTCACCACATAACTTGTTCTCTTCTGCTGTGATCACTTTTCTCAAGAAACATTAAACAGAACAGAGAGGCAGACATGCTATTTTAATCTTTCCCACTGCGGTGAGGAAAACATCACTGAGTGATCACCCTTAGGATCTGGGTGAGAAATACAAGTGAAATAATTGAGTAAATATACTAAGACGGCTCTGTCATTTCCTTCCCCTAATGTTGCCATGGTCACTCCTAAAACAAAGCTGCCTCAGTCACTGAGCCATCATCACCGACAGGCTGCTGCACCTTTCAATGAAATGTGATTTTGTCATCGCTTTTGCCTCAGTTTAAAGTGATTTCAGAAGATAAAGATAATAATAATGAAATAATAATAAGGCTGTAACTCTTTCATGGGCAAAGGTCAGCTTACACAATGAAGTCAGTCTTAGGATTCAGGACTTCGGAGAATGCACAAGAGGTTATAGAATGTCTTTTTATTTTCCAAAGGTGCCTAAAAGTATCTTGAACTTGCATTCCAAGTAAGGGAAAGTACTTACAGAGAATGACACAGCACTTCACCAAGTATCAGCCTGCAAAAGAATTACATCAATAAACAAGTAGTCTATATGAAATGGGGTAAAAAGAATGTGTAAGCAGTGATCTTAAAATATGTGGCTAGTCATCTAGTTCTTGAGACAAACGGGAAAATAACTTCTTTTGCAAGACCCTTTGCAAAGACCTAGTTATTTAACTGCACCAACAAAATGTGAAGAGGAAAGGCAGACAAGTGTGAGAAATTTCAGTTAAGATATTGAAGGTAGGAAAGGCAACATCAAACTGTCTAAGAAAGGTGGAAAATTATTTGAATAACTGCAGTCCCGTGTCTTCAAAGAGTTTAAAGCTTTGTTTTGTTGGGTTTTTTTCTATTCACATGTATTTCTGCATTCAAAGGGCTGTGTGAAAAAAGTGAGATGTCAGAAGACCTTGGATCAGGACTTAAATGAACCATTTGGACTCCTTATGTCCTGTTTTCTTTGGTGAGTGAATTAATAAGTGTTCTGTACAAGACTGTTGCCAAGGAAAGCAAATACACTGTTTTCACTGGTGAGCAAGTTAAAAAAACCTGAACAGCTCAGCACTACCTTCGAAGATTCAGCTCTACTCATAACTTCAACCAATCCTGTTGGAAAAGTTAGATCAGTATCTTTCTGCTAAAATTCATAGCAGTTTGCCATTTGGTATGTATATGCACAGCATCTACTCCACTCTGCTGCTGCTGATTTGAAGCAAGCCTGGCTGAAATCCCTGGTGATGCTGCAAAGACACAGACCCAGAGTGACTCAGCCAATGCTTGCCACAGCTCTGGCAGCAGTTGGTGTGCTCTACTGACTTCACGCTCCAAGCAGACAGATCTCACCACAAACTTTACTTGCTGCAGTCAGCTACTGAAAAAGTAAGCAGTTCTGTATTAAATAAAATAAACCAAACAAAAACCACCAACACAACCTTAAAACTTCATGGTGTTCATGGTACCTTTCTTTGACACAGTGGACTAGAATCATCAGGCCCTGTGAAGCAGCAAGAGTAAATGGGAGCTTGTGGTTTGGTGACATCATATGTCTTCCCTCTCACCGTTGAATTCCTCGGAGAATGCAGCAGGCAACACCTTTTAAAGGAAAGCTCCATGCTCTGAACAACAGCAAGCCCCACTCACTTAGGCAACTGCAAGTGACTTCCTTGGCTTCATTTTAGGGAGGGGAATAAGAAAGGAAAGATTTCTGTGAGAGCTTGAATGTTCCTTTTACAGCAGGAAATAACTCTTCTGTTAGCCATCAGAAGGGTCAAAGCTTAATTTTTCAGGCAACAGTTTAATCCTAGTATTAGATTAAGACAATGGTGACTGCTCAGAGATAACGTTTGTAACAGGAATCTCTCCACAGTCAGTTTCTCACCAAATTCTCTTGCTGAAGTCAGTTACAGGTTAGTATCAACAAATTCAGTTGTGCCACACTTACAAATTGGCAGCATAGGGTTATCTGTATACCTAACTCCATCTGTGGCCAGACCTACAACCAGCATTAGGACTAAGGTTAGGATTTAGGAGGGAATGTGCTCCACCAGCAGGATTATTTCTGAATCCTGCATAGCCTGACCTTCATAATGCCCTTTACTTGGATCTTAGAAAGCAGGGCATGACTTGGAAGACGAAGACTAGAGTTAAGGTTAGTCTCTCTCAACTGTGTTTGTTATTGATTGCAGCAGGCTCCCTGCAACACCCCAGGGCTTGGAGGGCAGCTGACTAGAAGAAAGCTATTGATTAGGGTTAAAACTGCCATAGGAAATGAGTTTAAGAGGTGGCATTAGTTAATTAAAATAGCCTATGTTTAGTACTTGACCAGCAGTTAATATCTATCCAGTTACCCAGGTTGGACTCGGGGAAAAAGAGGGGGGAGGGGGGCAGCTAGGGACAGAGATGTTGCAGCAGTAGGTTTCTTGCTGCAGTAGACTAAGTTTAGTGAGCTGCATTAAACTCCTGTTTGGCATGCATAGTGCCCTGGTGTCTGATTGGGGGGTATTTAGCTAAATTCTGTTTAATGGCTGGGTTAAGAACTTGGTTTCTAGGATCAGGTCTCCTGCTGAATTAAACAACAGCCCTCTGCATCCTTGCAGCAAAGCCTCAGTGCAGACTCTGCCCCATTCCTTTAGCAAGACATGGCTTCCAAGTCTTGAGGTTTGCAGCAGAACATCTCCAGAGCTAGGGTAGCACAAGACACAGGCTAGATCTCAGCTTGACAGTGTCAAAGACAGGTGTCATTGCATGGCCCCAAGCCAAACTAAATCCAAATGGCTCAATCTCACACTGTGCCTTGGCTGAGTTATGAAATACCTGAAGAACACCAACACTGCATTCTTAAGCCCAGCAACACGCAGCCCAACATGAAACGAACAGATCCTAGGCCAAGGTCTGGACAGGGTATTGCTGCAAATGTGCTACTTTTGGTTCAGGTCTTTTCCAACCCAAATAAACTTATTAGTGTTTATTTAATTGTCACAGAATTATAGAATAGTTAGGGTTGGAAAGGACCTTAAGATCGTCCAGTTCCAAACCCCCTGCCATGGGCAGGGACACCTCACACTAAACCATGTCACCCAAGGCTCTGTCCAACCTGGCCTTGAACACCACCAGGGCTGAAGCATTCACAAATTCCTTGGGCAACCCATTCCAGTGCCTCACCACCCTCACTGTAAGGAACTTCTTCCTTATATCCAATCTAAACTTCCCTTGTTTAAGTTTTAACCCGTGACCCCTTGTCCTATCACTACAGTTCCTAATGAAGAGTTTTATCTCTACTGATTTTGCTAGAAAGACTCACATGGGATGTGTGCTAGGACCAAAATCCATGCCACTGCTCAAGTAAAAACCCACAGAAATGCCACTGATTTTAGCATAGTATTGTAGCATATTATATTATATACGTGTAATATGTATTATTATATTTAGTGAAGTATTGTAGATTTTTGCAGTGTAATCCTCTAAATCTAGCCCAGGCTAGATTTAGCCCTTGCACAGGTCGCTGCTACTATAATATTTACTTGACAGAGGCAGCAGACCAGTGAGACAAAGTTGTCAACAGGTTACAAAACCAACCTTCTAGACAGAGGCTGAAAGATCTGCCACACAGGTGAAACTGTAAAAGGCTGATGTACTTCTCTTCCACTTTCTCCACAGCTAGACTGCTAATAAGAACCTACTAAGTAAGAGGAAAAAACCCCAACAAACCAACAAAAAAAACCCCATCAAAAGAAAAAACTGTAAGAGTGAATCATTTTCCTCTCCTCTCAAGACCTTTCTTATCTATGAAAATCTTCAGGCTTAGCAGCAATAGCAATGACTTATTGAGCCAGACCTCTACAGTGTGTTCTGTGCCTCACTGTAGGTGTGATCATGCAGACAGCAGGAGACAGCACCTCTGATCCAAGCAGACAGCACCTTTCCACAGCAGCAGACTTCTCACCATGAGGGAGGGAGTCTGTCTCCCAAGGTTTCTGAGGGACATGTGACTTCCAGGAGGTATGCGGCATGGTGCTATCCCCAAGGCTACCAATGGAGCGATACATGCTAAGCTCCTTGGAGTATCAGGTCAGAAACCACGCTGAAGTTGGACAGGAGTATGCAGGAACAGCAGTCAGTTATTCCATTACTTACCTGTGGCTGAGAGGCCAGATTCATCTTATAAGGATGTGTCTTTCCCTCCTCATTTACAAGTGGTGACCAGACTTTTGACTCTGTTCTGCAACACACAAATTTTGAATAATCCGTTTTCATCAGGAAACATCATTGTTGTTACTAAAATACCTAAGGTTCATCAATTTCCCAAACATTTCCCCAGTCTTTTATATAACACTATCCACATCAGAAGGAATCTAGACAGCCTCATTTTAGGCATGTAACTTGAATGACTTAGTTATGTTGTACAAGGTCCTTGGAGAAAGACAGGATCTCAGCAGTGACTGTCCTGGCTTATCCTTTGGGACTTCACTGGCAATACATCAAGCATGGGCACCAAATCAGACAGTAAAGTTGGGGGTCACTCAACAGCAGAAGCTGGAAATATCCCTTAGATGCAGATCCTTTAATTAAATGGGACAATTCAGATTACTGTGTGCTTCAGCTTTTATGGATAGCTGGGAAGAGAAACTGACTATACAGATAGCATTTTGCTCTTGAAGCATTTTGCTGCCTTGGATAACCTAGAAATATTTTTTTGTTTAGGTCTCTGAAATTTTCTTCTTATTTATACAGCAGTATCCATGCTAAACAAAGAGGCTTTTGGGAATTGTGGGGAGGAAAAAACCAAACCAAACCCCTAAGAACTGAGATGACATCATGTGTCAGAGAAAGTCTACATAACCTTTACTGGTCTGTGGTCTGACCCAGCTACTCACAGCAGCCTGAAACACAAATTAAGATCTATGACCAAAACCAACCGCTCTTACCATCATCATTTTGGAGTTTTGCTATGTCCCAGAGAACAACAAACAAGTGGTGAGGAAGAAGAAGAGTGCTTCGATCTGCTTGAGATACTTTGTGGGAAACATATATTATCAACATTTGTCAGAAGTACAACAGTAGTTGATATCTCAGATGGACTAAACAGTGCCACTTTTCCCAAGGTTTTTAATGGTAGGAAACAAGTGGCTGCAGTATTGCTGAGCGAAAACTGTAGTTCAGTGCTAAACATTGCATAATGCAACAACCAGATGGCTGATAAACTTTTAGGATGAGTTTTGAAAACCACGTCCTGTTTTGACAAGAGCCCTTTTTGGAATCTGCAACTGCAGATAGATGTACTTCCCAGGTATTTGTGGGTGCAGGGCCAGCTCCAATTTAAGTATTTTCCAAAACACGAATACTTTCATTGAGTATTAGATTGATAACTGGAAAAAAACCCTCCAACCTTTAAACAGAAAAGGCTTATAAAACTGATAAGGATGGAGAAATGGAGAAATAGTCGATAGAGCTACCAATGATAAATTCAGTCTGATCTATACCATTCTTCTAGAAGCCCTCCAATATCAGGACATCTTTTAAACAGCCCAAACTTAACTGTGATGCACATGCACATCCCAGACATTTGCTGCATAAATAGTATTTTAACACTTACATCCAGAGAGCAGCTCAGTGGGAGGCAACGGCAGGCAGCATTCTCACTCTGGGAAGAGGAGAAATTTTATTGACCTGCTATTGCCTCTGTTGCACTCTGGACTTTACACAGAAGAAACCTGAATTAAGTCTGCTGTGCTGCACCCCCTTCCACAGGAAAGTACAAAGACACAGGTCACACCAGATATCCTTTACAAGCATTCAGGTACAGCAAACCTTTGATTCCAGGCTACTGCATCTTGCAGGACCAGCCGCAGTGCTAATACCCAAGAACCTGTCACCCAAATCCTGACATCTGGCAAGTTATGGCACACACAGACTAACAAATATGAATGTAACAGCTGCATGGGATCAGATCTACGCCAATCTAATCATTATCTTGTCTCAACAGCTGCTGTTACTGAATGCACAACATATCCCGAGTATAAAACAACCAATCCCTCCTTGCTTCTGGCAACCCACGCTTTAAGCAGTTTTACCCAGATTATGGCTATCAACTGACAGTCACAGCCTAAGATAGAGGTTTTTGCACTTGAAAATTGTATTTGCGGAGCAGAGTAGCCTGTTGACCAATGCAAAGCCTTATACTTTGAAAGTGTTTTGAACTGATGTGTGACCAAGTTTCATCTCCTCTAGAAAAACAAGGAACACATCAAAGTATAGGGAAATCAAATACCCTGCCAGCCAGGCTGCGAGCAAGTGGACACTGGCTGCTGCATCAAGAGATGAAAGAGCGGGTCAGAGAGCATTAAACACTTCAGCTGATTTCTGGCATGAGGCATCCATGTGCCGGTTCCCACTGGCAGTGATCTAAGTAATTTTGAGGTAGCATTATCTTTTTTACAGCAGCTTAATATTATCAGATGTCAGAAGCCCCAAAAGGCCTTAATGAGACAGGAAATTTAAGCTCAGAGCAGGCCAATGTATGAATATGGAGTGGAGACTTCTCAGGCACTTGCTTTCATCCCACTGCCCCCCACTCAGTGCATTTGAGGTGGCACAGCACACTGGTCTCCAGCATAGCAGAGGCAGCTATGGCCAACTACTGCAGCCAGTGGGTTTTGGTTGTTTTGGGGCTTTTTTTACCAGATTTTTCTCCCTTATTTATTAGCAAAGCAAAAGCTCAAGTTCGTTTCCCAGCTTGCTGCCATTCTGATTTGTCACTGGATATAAATGGAAGCAGCAAGGTCACTCCAGGCTTTACTTTCAATCCAGTTTAAAAGTTATCCAAACAGAAAGGTTATATAGCCCGCATGGTTGTCCCTCTAAGGCTGGAAGGATAAAGCTTCCCTTTGTCTTCACAACAGCTGCAGCAAAGCCCTTCAGCCACTCTCAGCAGCCCATTTATAGCCCCAGTGAAGCCACCAAGAAAAGACAGCTTTGCTTCCCTGTCTTTATCTAGCTCTGAAAAGGTGCATGCCCCATTCCACCACACTGCCAGTGAAGCCCATGGTCTGCAGGCCATCAGTAGAACCACTACGGTTCCAGCTCTCAGCAAGGGTTTTCTGCACCTGTTCCTGGTGTCAGTGCTTGCACTTTTACTGAAGCATGAAGGAGAAAGAAAAACAGCACCTAAAACTTCACCTCCTGTCCCACTGCTAGCCAGGGACTTTCTGAAAGGCTGAGATGTGTGGGCATAAGACACAGACAGTAGGGCAGATTCATTAGACTCATCATGTTTGTATCTTATCTACATTTTTTCATATCTTATTTATATGAAGCCGGGAACAGGCATCAGAGTACATAGCTCAAACCCAGGCTTCACAATGGTGCCTTAGTTCACAGCAGGCTTCTACAGGTAGGACTGTAGTAGCTTTCTGGAGGATTTTTTCCCTGATTTGGGAGAGAAGATCCCCAGCCACAAAACTACCTCCATGCTCACTGTACCTCTGCCACAGAGTGTGGCCATGCTAGCAGGGCTACCAGACCTGCCTCTCCACCAGTGGTGGGGCTGGATGTCCAACAACATACTGTGGAAACCCACCCCATCTTTGGTGAAAGCCCCATAGGATCTCACAGACTCCTGCTTAAATTGATGAATATTTATAATATGGTTTCTAATGCATATTTTTTCAATGAGACTCCAGCAGAGAGCACCACTTAAACAGTGCAGAAAGAAAATACAACAACATGAAACAAACAAGCCTGGAAACAAGTGCCAAGCAAATTAATTGCAGGCACGTGGATATACAAACTTCGTCATGTTTGCAGTTTACATTTCCATGCTGTTTTCCTTACTACAGGAGAGAAAGCTACCAAGACAGGGCCAGGGAATGAGCTATTTCATCCAGGCAGAAACCAAGACCAATGATTAGAAGGGAATTTCTCTGATTCTAGTTTGGAAGGGGAGGTACTGGTAGGAAGGGAAGGAAAGAAACTACATGCAAGTCAAGGCAGGAATCTGGAGAGGTATTTACAAAATACAACATTTTTCAAGAAGCTTGGCTTGAACATGGTATAATATAAACATCACAAGAACAGATTTTGCTATCAATGCTTTGCGTGCAGAGCTGTGCCATAGCTTCAAGGGAGAATTGAGAGCTGGAAAATGAGGGTCTCTTTCTGTACACCAAGAACTGTGTAAGTTCCATGAAGAAAAAAACGTCACATTTACATTCTCATTTCAAACACTGGGATGGACACAACTAAGATAGCAAAGTATAAACACGTACAGATTGAAAACTTCTCTGTACAACACAAAGTTTGCTAGCAGAAAAAATGAGGAAAGACCTAAAGAATTACTCTTTGAAAACTCCCCAGAGTTTTTAGACAGGCATTTTAATAACGTTTAGAAACTAGCTACAAGAGCTGTCAGGCTACCAGGAAGGTACTTTTTAATTAGCCTTTTAGCTGCAACAACTGCAAAGTACATGCCCTTGGATTTAAATACGAGCAGTCACTTTTAGCAACCATCCGTTAATGGAATTACTCTCTTTGGCAAACAAAACTGTACTGCAGTGGCATGCAGCCTATTGCCAATTCAAACAGCAATGCTAGTCACAACTTCCTAGAGACAAGAGGCCCCATATTCACTCCTTCACACATGGCCCTCTGCTCCTTGCACTTCAGGTGCCTCTTCACACAGCTACTAAAACCAAAAGGGCAACTCCAGCTACAAGAAGCAGCAACAAAAGTTTATCATAAGCAGTTTCGTTGCAGAGCTATGACTGATAAAACACACCCGAGTGCTCAAACTCACACTGTTCCTCCACTAGCCAGCTACAGAGTTAACTAACTACTTTTGCCTCACCTAAGAGGCTGTAAACCACAATCAGTGGCAAGCTTCACTTCCCAAAATGACTTTGAACTTTCCAATCCTTAGTAAAAGCTGCCAGTATGCACCCAGGAGGGCCGGAAGCACCACACCAGCCATGGAGAGGTTGTGAGCTGCCACAGAGTGTCAGGCCATCTGCATGCCCTAATATAGCTGCAAGCAGAGCATCGGCTTTTCCCAAGGCCAGAGGAATTATTAGTAAGATGACAGAGCTGGAAAACTTTTCTTGGCAGGGAAGCAAAAAGCAAACCTAAATGAGTCAATGGATTCCACCAACTTCCTAGAACACAAATTCAAGTCTATTGCGGCTTTGTGCAACTAGTACCCAAAGCCAAAACCTGCAAACATGCGGAGCAAGCAAGAGGCAACTGAACCTCCCAAATAAAATGCAGATGACATTGCACAGATGCTCTCTTCTTCTTCATAAGCATCTACACTTGATCCTTTCTGACAATGCATTTAACATGTACTGGTAGCAGATCTGACTTCCCCAATTCCAGCACTTTTCAAAAAACAAATACATAACTTCATTCCTTGGCATCACTTTCAGCAAAGTAACAGACTGTTTTGCAAACAAAAACGGTGCATCAATATATTATATGCTGGCAGCAGAGCTGCAGAAAAGCAGCTTGAAAATTGAAGAAAAGGACATTAGGAGCAGAACAAAAGATTACATGTTTGCAGTCCCTTTTCACAAATATTCTTCTCTTATTACCACCCCCAACCTGCCTCCAAACATAGAGGTAAGGCCAGACTCGCTGTAGGAACACTTTTTCTTAGTTGGGGAAGAAAACAAACAAAAAACCACAAAAAACAACCCCACCAACAAAAAACTCCAAACCAACCACTGTACCTCCAAATTGCTCACGGCTGCACAGTTCTACCACCCATTTGGTGACTAAAGCCACAGGCAAAAAGCCATTTGTTTTAGAAACAATTTTCACCTGTGCTTCAATGAATATCTGCCTACTTTTAATCATAGAATAGTTAGGGTTGGAAAGGACCTGAAGATCATCTACTTTCAACCCCCCTGCCATGGGCAGGGACACCCCACACTAAACCATGCCACCCAAGGCCTCATCCAACCTGGCCTTGAACACTGCCAGGGATGGAGCATTCACAACCTCCCTGGGCAACCCATTCCAGTGCCTCACCACCCTTACAGTAAAGAATTTCTTCCTTAGATCCAATCTAAACTTCCCCTGTTTAAGTTTGAACCCGTTACCCCTTGTCCTGTCACTACAGTCCCTGATGAAGAGTCCCTCCCCAGCATCCTTGTAGGCCCCCTTCAGATACTGGAAGGCTGCTATGAGGTCTCCATGCAGCCTTCTCTTCTCCAGGCTGAACAGCCCCAACTTTCTCAGCCTGTCTCCATACGGGAGGTGCTCCAGTCCCCTGATCATCCTCGTGGCTCTCCTCTGGACTTGTTCCAACAGTTCCATGTCCTTTTTATGTTGAGGACACCAGAACTGCACACAATACTCCAAGTGAGGTCTCACGAGAGCAGAGTAGAGGGGCAGGATCACCTCCTTCGTCCTGCTGGTCACGCTCCTTTTGATGCAGCCTAGGATACGGTTGGCTTTCTGGGCTGCGAGCGCACACTGAAGCCAGCTCATGTTCATTTTCTCATCAATCAACACCCCCATGTGCAGCTACAGGTACACAGATGTGTATGTCGAATTCATCATGAACATTATCACTGACATTGGTAATGCCTGGATCTTTTGGTTACCAGGAGGATTTTGTTCTAGAATTGTTCCTCCTGAGCCTTCCCTTCTCTGAGTGCTCTTCGTCAGAGCAAGTGTCCTTCCCAAAATACACCAAGTTTCCATAGGAAGTTGATAGCTTCTCCAGTCTGTTGGACAGGTCTTGCTGCTTACCCCCATTAAAGGAAAATCAGAGGTAAGCTTGGAAGGGGTGCAGACTATGGGGAGGCTTTGCTTGACTTAGCATGTTACACTGACATTTACACTCCCTAATTGGGAAAAGAGCGGGGAGGGGAAAAGGGGAGAAGGGCAGCTCTTCTCAAAGACACAAGATCCAAACTTTTGTTTTTCCTATGAATGGGAGAAGCTCAAAAATTTGCCTGTGAAATTTCTCAGTTTATCAACCAAGTGGTTTTGAGTTGACTGAAGCACACTGTCTGCTGTAGGTCAGTCTTTCTCCAGGTACCATACAAAACCATGGTGCTGAGCTTGAATTTACGTGGCTGAAGTCAATAATGGAACCTTTATTTTGATTTCCTGGAGAACTACATTTCTAAAAGCACTCCCTAGCCTTAAACAAAAAGCAAAATGAATGAACAAATACAGGCTCAGAAAAGAACAGGGAGCTGCCAGACATGTTAAGTTCAGCAGGAATTTGGTGTATACATACGCGCCAACATTGTTGAATACCCACTTTTGAGGCTGAAAACAGACCCTTCCAAATCTTCACACATCAAACAGTAAAGCACCTGGCAGTCCTGCTTAAAAAAGCATATTCAGGGAAAGCAATTTGTGGCTGGGTTTTAAATCCTAGGCAATTAACAGATTTGCACCTTTGGGTGAAAAAGCAGACCAGGCATGTTTTCTTCAGCTAGTAATTTGATACATTTTTAATGGTGACATGTGTTAAGACTAGATTTCCTGCCTACAATCTGATCTGAAATATTTTTGGACTGTTATCATTGTTAAGGAAAATACTGAAACAGGAAACATTGGAATGCTGTTGATATTCACAATCAAGTACACACTGCAAACAGCATTTCCTCTACCAGAAGTGTTTCAGTCCTTTCAATTTTCTGCATTTACACTTCTCTTAAATAATCATCAGTACAGCTAAACATGAAGACATCTTAACCACTTGACTTCCATTAAAAGAGAAAAGAGGGTTGCATATTTGCAGAACACATATAAACTTTGCTTTGGTCCACAGAAGGAGCACAAGAGACAAGCACAGTGCAATACTTCCCTAAAACTTTTCCAGCCTCCAGCCACTTGTAAAGGCTTTCTACAGCAGAGATACTGCAGACCTGTGGTCTTTACCAGTACAGCTATTTGGTACAACTGATTCAACAACAAGCTACAACTGCAGAGCCTGGAGACCAGACCCGAGAGATGGTGATGTTGAAGTATTACGCTTTCATTTTCATACTCAGCCAAATACTCACAGAGCTACTTTGACCGAGAAAAAACTTCCAGCTCTGACCTGACTGTGTTGTCAGCCTTCCTCACTAACTGTACAGTCAAGCCTTACTAACAGAGTTTGCCCACCAAGGTTCAGGAAGCCCAAGCCACACCACTTTTTCAGGTGGCACTTCTTTTCCAAAGTGTCTTCCACCCTTTCCACCTCTGTAGCTTCCCTTCTTCACAGAGGGGGGCTGACCACTGACCCAGTCAGCTTTCCTCACCCATTTCCTCTACCCTAAGCTGAACAAGAAGATGAAGCGTGGGTTCCAACTGTTTTAAAACGCCTAATCTATCACCCCTCTAGGCCTCTTCTCAAGATCTTCCATTTTAAGGTCTTGGTCCTAGACTGCAAAGTAAAGGTCTCCAGCCTCAGCAGCAAGGATAGAGACATAACAATTCTGACAATTGTGTCCAGCTGCATTTGGGACAACACAGTTACAGGGGGCCAGAAGGAGACAGCTGGATGCTAGGGATAAATTATTCTCAACAGAGCACAACCAGGAAAGATCACGTGATACATGCTGTTGTCTTTTGGCATTAAAGAAGAGTTTCTCCTCCAAGAAAGCCTCCTGCAGTATCATATTCCCCAATACAAACACATCTCTAGCAGCTATCAGGCTATCAAGTACCCAAATAGTAAGAAATTCTTCCCTAAGCAGAACATTACTCCCAAGAGCGAGGATGACCAAAGACTTAAAGTCCCTCAGAATTATATAAAATGGAGTTGATACCGAGCAATGAGTAGCAATATCAAATCCTGATAAGAAGTCAGATAAGTAGTCAGATCAATGCTTTCACATCCTTGTGGTCTTGACACTCCTCGTCCCTTTTGTCAGCAGTGCTCATCAATCAGTACAGCAGCAGAAGCGTCCAACACACACTCATGCTACCTCATTGAAAGGGGGTCTTGAAAAAGAGTTGAGCTCTGCTAAATCAAGGTCCCCTGCATCATTTTACACAGCTGCATATGCAGCTAGAAATCTCTACATGGGCAGCTTCCATACCCAAGGCCCATGAAACATGCATAGGGTAGCTATAAAGTTAACGACTTTTTAATTAACATAAGCAAACAGATTTTACAGACTCAATGATCTGTAAGAGTGAGCTTGCCCGCAGGCTGAAAGAGCCCTAGCCTCCCCTCCTCTCTCCCAGCCAGAGCCACACGGCACTGGTTTGCTAAGTCAAGCAGCCAGATATTAGAGAGGAAAAGGAGCACTCTTTTGCAGGAAGATTACAGGCTGCCAGGTCAGAGGCCATTATGAGAAACTGTGGGGCTAACAGGCTGTTGCAATGCTTGCCACCCATTCACACTGCCAGCACTGTGCTCTCTTCTTTCCTCTGTGAATTCCCTCAATGAATTACCAGGCTTTTTTTGGCCAAGACCCATCTCTTCTTCCTGAACTGGGAAATGCCTGCTGAACTCCTGGCATTGTAATTGCTATGGTAAAAGTCTTCTGTTAATCACGGAAAAGCCCTGAACAACTAAACTACTGTCATGCTTTTGCACTCCTTCTGAAAGCACTTCCCTTGCATCTGCCATGATGCTCATGGACAATTGCTCTGGGAGGAGGCAGCCACAGGAAAAACTCACTCCAGAGCAACTAGAAATGCCATGCTGCATATACCATGTGACTTTGCCAAGTGCTGAGACCCAAGGCTACAATTCAAACCAAGAGGAAGGATAAATCCCCAGCACCCTCAAAAACCCCCAGGTTCCAGTTGTTTATGAGTGAAGTTTTCACAAGACCAATCTTTGCTGTCAGGAGCAACAGAACAGGCTGCCAGACCTTGCCACAAATTATCAGCCAATTTCTCAGTGGGAAAATTGTTTTCATAAGGTCAAACGCAGCAAACGCAAGCTGCATTAGGATTAAAGGCTGAAATGGAGTTGCTATACAGTGCCTGACCAGAGAAAGCACTAAGAGGTCAAATTAAACAAACCAGCCAGAAGTCTTTTGTCAACCCAAAACATAGCTACTGCCCACCCCAAATCCCTCCCTCTCTCCCCACCCCACCTTGCTCAGTGATGTACCTGCTGACCGTCAGAGTTAGTTCATCTGTGCAACCCTTGATTTTGTTCTGTGCCTCAAGGTGCGTCATGTTATCTGTGTTAACTCCATCAATAGCTATGATCTGGTCTCCTATACACAAGTTGGCTACTGCAGCTTTGCTACCTGGAGTCACCTAAGAGAAAACAAAAAGAATGATTGGACTTTCAATGGAGAGCTTTCCATAGAAACATTGAAAAAAGCCCCAGACAGGTAAAGCACTCAGGGTTTCTCTCACTGGTACCTGGAAGCAAAGAGGTGAAAATTCATGGAAGTAAATTCTCAGCAGAAACCTATCTGGGTCCCTCAGATATTCCTCAGTATTAGGGGCAGGATTCTGTTTCGGCACCCACAGTCTGGGGAGGGGACAGCAAGTAAATAACAAAAATTATATTTTCACTTAAGGCAATTTTCTTTGTGCTAGAGAGTGAGATTGTACAGAAAGCAACTGTTCTTTGCTGGACAGAGAAGTGCTCTCCTAAACAGAAGGTGCTGAGGACAGCCAGGAAGTTGGAGTTTCTAAGAATGGAAGTGACAAAAAAGAGGATCAGAGTCATTGCAATATAATCACTGCCAATCACAAACACCTCCATCTGCATCATGATCTCATTTGTTTCTGTCCTTGGGAGAAACAGCTGGGGTCAAGATTTTGGATTGCTTCTTTAGTTGTAATGAACTGGTTTTGCCAGGAACAGCTGCAACAAACACACTTTAGTGAGATCAATCCCAAAGCAGTGCTTTATCTAATAAGTAGACCGGAAAGGAAAAAGGCATCAGTAACTTCATCTTTAAACCACAACCTGAAGATACTTTCTGAAAAAGAAGCATCATCCGCAGCCTGCCAGGTTGACCACAACTTAGCTTGACACATTCTGTCATACTACATCTCCCTTTCCTTTGCATGTGTGGTGCTTGGCTTCCCAGTTACACCACTGCACTGCTAAAGAGCTGCTGTGCTCTACCTGAGAAATCACTGATGGGAAGGAGCTCAACATAACCTCAGAGATCCCAAGCAGAAGACACTAAGCAGGAATGCCATCATTATGATACTCCTCATGAAAAAGAAGGTCCCAGCTGAAACTTGGCATTTTCAAGCAAATCAACTAAATGGCTCATTCATTCTTTTCCTACTTCTTTTAAAGGGGCATCCTCTTAACAAGCAAGACCTCTTTGGGACTAAATTATTGCCTGGGCAGAGGGTGAAGAATGTCACATTTGTTTGTGGCTTTGCAAACACTACATAAGATTTTGTGCAGTTTAAATGATTTTGTGGAAGAAGCATAATGATTACTGTGGGCTCTCATCAATTATTGAATAGGCAGAGGAAATTAGAAGGGTGGGCTAATCTCAGACACAAATACAGATTAAAACATGCCTCACAGCTGAGACATACCTCGTTTATGAGTCTGTTGTAACTGGCATTCATTCTACACATTCATGCTAGGTTTCAGCATGCTGGAAAGCAGCTGAGCAAACCAGCAGAGCTATCATACATAAATAAACATTGTTCACAAGATTTAGAGATTCCTAATGTGGGATTGGATGGCAAATCATTGCCCCTAGGGAAACCTTCATGTCCTGGAGGTGACACACATTAGCTGCAATCACTGCTTTCCCTGGGCCAAAACTGAGGCTGTTCAGCACATCGCCTCACAGCTGTAGAGGGAAATTTCCCCTAACCAGTGGGAAGATCATAAACTGCTTTTCTTTATTTCACCTCTCCACTAAGACAGTATTCCATGGAAACGGGAAGGACATAGATGTGTATCACAGATGTCCAAGGTTAGCCAAGGTGCTCAATATTTACCCAAAGATCATCAGATAGGTCAAACAAAAACCTCACCACTTTTAATGTTTCAAAGCAGAATACAAAGTGACAGAGGAAGTGCTAATGAAGTGACCAGATGAGCCACCAGACGGATACAGAAAATCTGCTTTAAATGTGAAGATCATCATCTCCCAAGCTGCAGCCTGCAGCTGGCTGGTGACCTACTAAGACCACTGAGTGTAGCTTGCTGCTGCTCCACTGGATGCATTGCTTTGAGAACCCCTTCATGCAAACCTTGTGGCAGGGACAGCTAGAAGCCATGAAGAAATCTTGGGCACTGGAAGTCACCCATATTCACATCAGATTTGGAAGCTGTCATTTTAGAAACCATGAGACAGATCCCTAAAGACATCTCTACACCAGAGGGAGACTGCAGGAGACACACTGTGGGTCACTTGGCCTTAACCAAGTCAATTGGTTTCTTGGTGCCTTTACTTCCTCTAATACCAAAGGAGGGAGAGCAGCACATTACTCACCCCTGTGAGTTGCACTGAGCTCAGCACCTTATTACTGTGATTCATTTTTGATCAAACAAGACTGCCAAAGGGTCAAGAGTAAGTGAAACACTGCCGGAGGCTCGGCCATATAGCTTGCATTTAAAGACCAACAATCTATACAATGTGGCAGGCTGCTAGAAATGATCCTGTACCACAAGGAGCAGCTGAGCCAGATCAGTCAGGGACACTAAATACTGAAGCCTCCTGAAGAAATTCCCAAGAGCAATGGGGATGAGCAAGTGGCATTCACAGTAATATCTCAAGCCAGTGCTTGTGGTGTCACATTCCCCTTCTGTGTCCACTTCACAGGAATTTGAAATGTGAGTGCTCTTCTCCATCAGATAAAAGCCACTGGTAGCACAAGGGCAATTACATCCACTCAGGTACCACACAAACCTCTCCCCTGAGGGGAAGCTACAATGATGCACAGTAACAAAAAAGATAAGTGAATTTGCCAAAAGGAAACGTGCTTTAAAATCCAGTTTCTTCAGTTCTGGAAATAACTTGCCCTAAAATGCAACCATCCACAAACTGCTCCCCTACAATATCCAGCTTGTACTCCCTGCCAGGATTACTCTGAGCAAACATGTCTGCACAAGGGCACGGTACTGCAGGGAACCCATCCCCCATCCTTTTAGGATGATTTATAGCTAGTAATAACATTCCCTTCCCCCCTCACCCCGCAGTAAGGTCTGGGCTTATCTCAGTGTTGTCAACACTCTTTTGAGATCTGCTCACCTACCAGTTAGGCCAGGAAAGAAAAAACATTTCTGTTACTAAGTGAAGAGCAGAGAGCTGCCACTGGGAAGACCTTCTCCTGCTTTTATTTTTGTCCCATCTCTGCACAGCCACGGTGAGCAGCAAGGGCAGGCATATGGCCAGGAAGGGAAGGCAGAGGCGCTCAGAATACTGACAGCTACCAGGCAGCTTACACAACCCAACCAAAAGGACTCCAAAAATGAGCAAAAGCTTTCAGGCTCACAGGCACTCAGTGAATGTTGCACTGCCTGAAACAGCTTTGGTCCTGCTCCACTCTCGGATGACTTAAAGCTTTGCACCAGCCTCTCTCCTTTGAGCAGACAGAGCTGCACTGCTGCATGGGAAGGCGAGGAGGGCTGAAAGACACCGCAAGGAACAAAACCTGCAAACGCAACTTTGTACAAGTTAAGTCTCACGCAAAGGCATAGTCTCTGGTCTCCTTCAAAAGAGCTCCCTGACTGGCTTTCCCCACTGGTCAAGCAGCATCTGGCAGACGGGGTATGGACAGCACCACAAGGCCCCAGCAGCCCCCAGCTCCAGGGACACTATCTGTGAATAAAGCTCTGCACACCCTGTAACATCATGCCCAAGGACTTCCTTTGGAAAGGAGCCCTGTTCCACCTTGGGGTGCCTGCTGCCAGGCAATTGTGTAACACTTCGCCATTAGGTCATTTCACTGTTAAACACACAATGCTGAGACAGGCTGAACAACACTGCTTCATACTGTATCCAAAACAGGTCCTAGAGGTCACCAGAGTCTGCCTGTGGTGATGCTGTTTGGCTGGTGTCTCTGTGTAAGAAATCTGGGCTACCACAAATCTAGATACTTATAACCAGACATATCAAACTAGGTCCCTGATACCAGCTCAGACACATTTGCCAGCATGTGGGAGAAACAAATAATCTCTATAATCTGTAGGCTTGATTGTGCACTCCATACTCACGCAGAGCTCAGTGTGCTAGATTACAGTCTAAACCAGGCTTGAACGTTGTTTTTTTTTTTTCAAGAGGACCCACAGATTCAGGGTTGGTATGGATAGAAGAAAAACAGACATTATTTTCTTATACTACAAAGTGAAGCTTTGTGTACATGTGCACACACAGAGATTGATATAGATATATAAAGCTCTGTAATTATGGAGCGAATAGAAAATTATTAGTTCCCCCGACTTTCCCTGCACACACACTTTGGGCTCCACCTTGCCAACACCACTGGAACTTTTGTGAAATGCACATTTCTGTCTACTAGGTGTCTTGTCAGCTATCGTCCCCTTGCACTGGCAGCCAAGCAGCAAATGAAAGACTCTGCTATGACATATCAAGTCTTCAGCTAGTCTTTGGGCAAGTGCGTTTACAATAGAAAAGGAAATACTTTGATTTAGTGGAGGGATATATTTGGAGGAGTGGAGATATATTTGGCTGCTTACCCAGCTCCCAGGCCCTCTTTATAAAACTTCTATCTGTCCCAGAGCTAGCTGAACACAAATATGTTTTACATTAAATGCAATTACCTCCATACGTGCTACCTAACAAGATTTGCAGTCCCTGGACAGAGATATACGATGCCTTTTTTCTTACTGCAGGCGAGGATCTGAGTGGATATATTAAGGGAAGCTGCTGCCCACAGCAAATGAGAGGGAGAAAGGGTGGGAAGCATTTCTATGAAAAGCAGCATAACACAGCTCCATGTGAGTCAACAGAGATGGGTGGGTCTAAAATTCATTCAATTCTTTCTGGCATTCTCCCCCCATGGATTCAGGCACACTACTTCCTCACTTCATCAGCCCTTTAGTTTCTCACAGATCCTACAGCCTCCGGCATCACCCATCACTCCACACCTAGACACACATAGCAAGAAGTGGTGAAGAGATAAGAATGAGAAAATTAACATCAGCCAAGACAAAGATCCTGGTAAACAGCACCTCTCTGAGCTTGCGAGGAAAACCCAGCTGCATCTTCACAGGACAGAACAGACATGCAGCAACATACTTCTGAGGCCACCAGTGACAACTAGACAGCTCTGATATGCAGCTTAATCCTCCCAACCCACACACACTGCTCTTTTACCATGAGTAATGTCCTCAGCACTGGAGTATCATGCTAAGCAGCCACAATTTCTCCCAGCAAAAGCATGCAGCTGGGTCAGCAGAGATCAGAGGCTATGAGAAAATTCAGGCAAGCATGTTCTCCACCCCTTCTCTTTAGAGGAGGGGGAATGACAAGCTGGTTCCTTACAACCGGCTCTGGGAGACTTTCCTCCCAAGATGCTCCCATTCTCTGCACCATTACAGTCTGACACTGCTGTAGCCCACAGCTCAGTAGCTGCTCTGTAATGGCCCACACCACACCATCACAAGGAAAGAAGGGGGAAGTGGATAAGCCACTAGCTGGTGAAACCCCTGAGCATCAGACCACACCAGCAGGGTCTAGGATTCCACTACAACAAGCCCCTCTGTGATAGCCCAGCTTGCCCTCATCCTCCTGCCTGCCTTCATGTCCTGCCTATTTCTGACAGCCAGATGGGCATTATTAACTCAGAAAGTGGAAGGCTTTAGGCACAGCAGAGAGAGGGCTGACCTCAGGAAGGTGGTGTAAAAGGACATATGTGAGATTATTTGCTCAGACAGAGGCTCAAGTGGTGGTCAAGGAGTTACAGAGCAGCCTCACAGCTTGTTCTGCAACATGCCCTACATTTAAAAAAATTATTAAATATAAGGATTTCTTACAGACCTCACAAACATTACACAGAGCTGCCCATCAGCTGAACCTTCCTGATGGTTTATTCCATCCTCTAAACAAACAACATGTCCAGTAATCAGCAACTAAGATACTGTGTCACTGTCCAGAACAACATCAATTGTTTATGTAGTTAAGGCCTCCTTTAATTTCCCTGTTTATACTACTGAGGGGAAAAAAAAAAACATTAAAAAATCCATTTGCTGCTGCTATTTTGATGTTTCACCCTTCAAATACGAAGCATTTTACAAGCCAAATACATCTCTTGATGGACAAAGTGAGTTTTGAGGGTGAAAGGCACCAAGAAGCTTGCAACCATCTGTAACTTGACAAGTAGGAATGAGCAGATAACAGAACAAAAAGGAATCTCTTTCTCTCAGTAAGTCCAACGTTTACCTTTATCAACTTATCTGAGACTTAAAGCTCTGTCTGTCTGCCTGTCTGTCCCAGAGCTAGCCAAAGTGGAGCTCTCGAAGTGGAGTTCTTCATGTTCTTTGGCAAACTCATCAATATCAAGGTGGGTTGCCATTCCCAAAAGAACTTTGGTTGGACTCAAAGAAGAGGTACAGAGAAATGAGTACTCCAGAGTTTCATAATATCAAGTTGCTGCATAATCGTGGCAAATTGGTCTGAAAAGGTGAACTGCAGAAAGTCCAACTATGGCTCCTATCGAGGCAAGGGTACTGATGCTGCATGTAACTCTGGTAGAAGGTGTTTTACTAATATCCTAATTCTTTTAAATGTTTTTCTAAAGATAAAACTGTCCCCAGACTCATGAAACAGGGCTGGGAAAGGTCACGCCTGTCCTGTGTCCCAAAGTGCTCCATCTTTACTGACAGAAAATTCTGCTACTTTCCCCTTGCTACAATTCTGGATGATTCCATCTCAGCCAAACCCCAGCAGCCAGGGAGATAAGCAAAGTCCTTTCCTCTCCTCAGCAGCCATTTATATCTTTGAAGCACAAGCTTGTCCAGCCTCAGCAACTGCCCGGGAAGGTGCCAGGGTTCATGCTGGCTTTGAAGTCTGTAGGGGCATTACTGTGATGTGAACCTCTGCTCTCCATACCCCACACACTCAGACCAGGCAGGACTCTCCAGCATCAAAGGCACAAGACATCATGCTGGGCTCTAAACATCAACCCAGATTCTTCTGGGGGGCCAGAAGCTCTTGGTCGATGACCTTAATGACCAATGATCGACAGGACGTGATCAGCTCTGTAGTTATGGAGCAGCTGTGCCAGACACCCTGGGCAATGGGGCACAGCATGGACCAGCAGGACTGGTGCTGCCACAGCCCCTGTCCAGCCTGGCAGCTGGGAGCAGCAGTGCAAGAGCAAACATCACTGCAGGAAACATAAAGCCACTTTCACCTTCCCATAAATGCTAGCAGCTTTCCCCAGCTGGCTCCCTCTGCCTAGCCAGCCTCAGAACAAGAGCCAAGCACAATGCCAATATCTGATGTTATGGGCAAGAAAGCTGGGCTGGGCAGCAGCCATAGGTGTGCACAGTGGGGACCAGCCAATGCGCCCCATGCCGAGGAGGAAAGCCACCCCAACCCTATCACGTCCACCACGCCCCACGTTCCTTTTGCAGAGGGGGAGGCGTCCCAGCTCCCCTCTGGACGCAGAGGCCTCCCTGACCAGTCCTGTCACTCCCCATGTATCAAACCATGGCTGCAGGTTATTTTGCTTTCTTTCTGTGTGAGGAAGAGGCTGCAGCCCAGCTCCCAGAGCAGACACTTGTGCCATAGAGCTGAGCCCTGGCAGGGTCCAGATGAAGCTCAGTCTCCACCCATCCGCTGCCATGGTCACCCCACTAAGCCCCTGCAAGAGATGCCATTAGCAGGGTGTCCCATACCACTGGGGCTTCCTTTCACTGGTAGCTCTAGGATGCCTTTGCTCAGCTGAGAGAGGAGTAAAGATGTCAGCTGGTACCAAAGTAAAACCTAATGTCCTTTCATACCATGGGATTCAGTCCTGTGCTTGATTTCAGACCATCGCATCCAGTGTTTTCACTAGATCAGATTTTAAGTTTACAAAGCTGGTTCGGAGGACCATGCCTAAAAATAACAAACACCAAAAAAAATGCCCAATTATCTTCCAGTTCTGTAATTGCTAGAAATCCTGAAATTTCAAAATACCATGAATAGATAAAGTATCAGACTAAGCAGGGATGAATTCATGTTGCTGTGGTTGAACTCAGCAACAAGCATAATATTGAGATTTCATCTTTTGCCATTTGCAAAACTGGGCTGTCCTGAAACCACTTTTTCATTGGCAAAATGTTCAGTTCCACAGACTCTGACAGTCACTCCTTCTTAATGAAGCTGAGAGGTTTTTAAATGACAAAACATAGAGCAAAATTCCCCTCTGTCTTTATTTTGGGTCAGAAGCTCAAGATCAACACGTCACTAACAAACCACAGAAATCATCTCAAGAGCAAGGTTTATTAGACAGTTCCATGTATATATGCAACTGGAAAGAGAAATCTCCAATGTTTATCAAAATTAAAGGCAACCAAACAGGAAAGCGCTCATGTTACCTGAGGGATGGAGGGGGATGGGAGTCTATCAGCTGTGCTGCTTTTTAGCCAGCTTCACTTCATCAGCATCTCATCTCATGAAACACGTCATCTGAGAGGGGAGCTTGAGAAGCCAAAAGCCATTATTAAGGAGCTGAGGTACAATGGTGGTGAGTGCCATAAATACCAAGACAAGCTCACCACAAGGACAACACTGCCAGAAGCCAAATCTGAGCTCCTGGCAGGCAACACAGGCTGAATTCTGGCATCTTCATTCAAAGAGAGCTGCAAAACACCCAGTTCAGGCCCATGACTGGATGGGTGTCTCTCTCCTGGCATGCTACCATGCGAGCACACACCTGGAGCAGCAGTGTGATCCCAACAGTGCATCACTGGGATGGGCAGCCCTGAATGAGGCACAGCCAGGCTCCACTGGCCACGTGGGAGGAGTCTTGTCCCCCACGTAGCACACCTGAATTGCTGTGCTCCCAGCTGGCAGCAGCAGGATGATGCTGCTGCACAGTGCAATCAAGGATACATGCCTGGCGCAGCGCAGGCAGCCCAGCCCAGCGCAGGCAGCCCAGCCCTGTGTACTGCTCCTAACAGCACTCCCCGTGAGCGCATCTGTGCCATGGGCATACAACCTACACATGCTGCAGCAAACATGTAACAGTGCTGGGAGGGACAGCCACATCCTCCCTGCTGTGTGGGCAATGCACTCATCATAAACTACAGCTTCCCCGCCCTCTCATTCCCCTCAGGTAGCCCCCCCATCTCACACCTTAGTGGGATCAAAGCCCTTATAACCCTTGGCAGATGCCAATCCTACAGCCAGAGCTTGCTGACAAAGCTTATCCATCATAGAATCACAGAATGCTTAGGGCTGAAAGATCACCTTAAGATCATCTAGTTCCAACCTCCATGGGCAGGGATGCCCTACACTAGACCACGTTTCCCAAGGCTCTGTCAAACCTGGCCTTTAATACTTCCTTGGGCAACCCATTCCAGTGCCTCACCACCCTTACAGTAAAGAATTTCTTCCATATATCCAATATAAACTTCCCCTGTTTAAGTTTAAACCCATTACCCCTTGTCCTGTCACTACAGTCCCTGATGAATAGTCCCTCCCCAGCATTCTTGTAGGCCCCCTTCAGATACTGGAAGGCTGCTCTGAGGTCTCCACGCAGCCTTCTCTTCTCCAGGCTGAACAGCCCCAACTTTCTCAGCCTGTCTCCATATGGGAGGTGCTCCAGTCCCCTGATCATCCTCGTGGCCCTCCTCTGGACTTGTTCCAACAGTTCCATGTCCTTTTTATGTTGAGGACACCAGAACTGCACACAATACTCCAAGTGAGGTCTCACGAGAGCAGAGTAGAGGGGCAGGATCACCTCCTTCAACCTGCTGGTCACGCTTCTTTTGATGCAGCCCAGGGTACGGTTGGCTTTCTGGGCTGCGAGCACACAGCTGTGAGGAGAGGAGGGCTCCATGCCCAAAAAGCTCTGTGGTCAGAGCACAGGTATAAAATGCAATAAGGAAGAAGAAAAATTAAGTTATAGCCCCATAAAATCATCACACAAGGAGGATCAGACTCTAAAACAGACCAAAACTGGACCAGATCTTGGTCCAGTTTTGGGGTTTTTTACATGGTGAAGGGGGACTCTCTGAGACCTTTGTTTCTGAGCCAAGGGCACAAACCCAGGAACCTTAGGAGCAAGGCACAGGAAGGATTAATGGCTTGAAGTCTTGGAGAGGAAATTAAACATGTCAGAGGGGCCACCAGAGAAAGCCATGATAAGAGCTGCCAATTGTCAGCATTTACGTCATCACCACCAGAGAAGATATTTTATTACATTTTAGTCCCCAGGGTCACAATTTCTCATGAGGTGGTTATTTTTGCTGCTTTGCTGATCTGTGTCTCTTGGTATGCGCCCATAAGTGCTGACAAAGGTGACTGAGGAGAAGAGGTAAGAGCAATGAGGTAGGGCTTCAGACATATTTCTGCCTCAGAGCGTTTTGCTGGAGGGAAATGGCAACAATTACCATAACAATGAAGTAAATATCACTTCCCCTACACTAAAGCTGCTTTCATGTAAAAAAAAATGCTTTAGAAGAATGAGGCATTATAACTGTGATTGAAAGAGGTTACACAGAAAATTAATAATTTCCCCCCTCTGTGAGTCTGACAGCACTTCCAGCTCTGCCCTTTCTGAAGCCAGCAGCCTTCCCTGTGGCACCTGGGGTCGTTCAGGCAGCAGCACCCCACTGCATGAGACCAAGGGGCAGGAGATATTTAGAACAATTCACATGTTTCACCATCCTGGGCTTCTTGAAGTGCAGTTCACAGAGGTTCAAGCTCTTGTACATCCCACTTCCCGTGGCCCTTCCTCACCTGAAGACCCCAAAGGCACGTAAAGATGGTGGCAGAGCCAGAGCCCACGGCTGCCAGCAGCTCATTGGATGCCTGTGGTTTGCAAAGGAATTGCTGGAAATCATGAAATCAGAGCATGTCCTTCCCCTGGGGGGAGCCAGGCCTGCAGTCAGCCCCAACAAGACACTGAGCAGCCCACCCCATAGAAAGCCACAGAGGGACAGGGAGTTTGGGGTTCATTGCCGGCACGCAGGAAGAGATGGGCATATGTGCCTTCGGTTGTTGCAGGTGTGCAGTGAGCAGCTTAGGGCAGGGCTCAGCTCCCAGCCAGCAGCAGCCACGCAGGTGGCAACACCTGCTCGGGGATGTCTGGGTGCAGGGGGTATGTGGACAGCAAAGCCAAGCGCTCTGAACCAATCCCTGAAGTTACACGGGCAAACACTGGAGCCCAGGACGGCACATTAAGTTACACCACTAAAACTGTTTGCATGTGGAACTTTACTGTCATTTCATAACTAATTTTTCTTTAAGTGGGTAAGAAGTACTTAGAACAGAAACAGGCTGTAGCACTTAAGGTAGGTTAATATGGCTTCTGTAAACAAAGGCTTTTCTTTTACCTATACATGGCAAGCCAAAGCAGGCGAGCACTAACACCACCTCAGTGTGACTGCTTCCCATAGGACGGCCTGCAAAACCAAATTACAGGCTGGCGGGAGCAGAGGGCATCCTCTCTACCTGTGGAAAGGGGTTTGCTATGGACGAACGATAAGAAGCAAAGGCTCTGGTCAAAGCCAAGTCAAGGGGCTGCATAGGACACCATGGATTTCTCCATAAACATCAGACAAATAAACAGGGGGAAGTAAAAGAGAAGACGCCCCCTGCCCCTGTGCCACCAGCCAGCCCCAGCCTTCCCCGGAGCCGCCGTCGAGCCGACGCGGTCCCAGCGACTTCCCCAGCCCCCAGCGCCGCCCGCCCCCCCGGGCCGCCGCCGCGCCCTACCCGGGAGATGGCGAGGGGCTGCTCGAAGTCCCGGCCGCCCACCAGGCGGAAGCCCCAGGGCCCGGGGCCCGACAGCACGATGCGGTGTGTCTCCATGTGCGCGATTGCACCTCGCAGGACGCCCAGCAGCCCCGCCGCCTGCACCGGCACAGCCCGCCCCTGGCCCGCCCCAGCCCCTCCCCGGGACTCTCGGGCTCCGCCGCCGCCAGGCTGGCTGTCCCCGCCCCGGAGCAGCGCTCCCCGGATACCGCTGGCTCGCCGCGGTTCAAGGCGAAGCCCTCTCGAGGGAGGTTTGCGGAGCCGAACCGCGGTGGGAGGGCGAGAATTTCGGTTGTCGGGAGCTCGGAGCGTCCCACGCCCCGTCTCACCCCATTCCAGTCCATCCCCTCCCAGCTGAGAGCCGAGCAGGCCGCCGGTGAGCAACCGCATGTAAGACTGCCCCGGTGCGGCGCTTCCCATGCAAACACGGACCGGCCGCTGCTAGCTTGGCGCGGTGTTAACTCTGAACCTAATGGGGGCGATGGAAATAAGCAGCATTGTGTGCAGTTTCCCAGCCGGGAGCTGATGGGTAGGGGCGGAGCCTGGGAAGGGCTCAAGTCCATCAGTGCTTATCTCTAGCCCCTTAGGGTGGTACCACTGTAATAAATTTAAATGTTTAATTTGCTGATCAAGTAAAGTTTGTGTATTATATGGCTATAGGTTTTGTAATGTTGATATTGAATGAATGAATTTAAGTTTTGTGTAAGGGTCAAACTGATACGGGGGCTTGATATAAGAAATGCTAGTGCCTGGGAAATATAAAGTACTTTTTGCTTAACTTAAGTTGTAGAAAGAAAACTATGGTATAAATCTGTGGAATTTAGGGGCCCCACTAAACATGAGTTAATTGTTTCACACTAGCCTTCTAAAGTATAACATTTCACACCATCCTTCTACTTATCAGACAGAGCCTTCCAAACATCTGCTAGCTTGAAATACTCCTTGCCTGCCCTTTCCTGCAATAAATTTTGCAGGAAGGTCACCGTGTTCTAAATCTTTGCTAGTTAACAGAAGAATTACACTTATGGCTGGTTTCAGCTAATTGTGTAACCACTGGGGCGTCCAACTGTGCCAAAGGTGAAAAGTTTAAGAAGAGGAAGACTCATTTACTTCATCCTGAGACCCCCGCCCATGACCACGGGGAGGTACTGCGCATGTGCAAAGGACCTTTTAGCTCAATAGGATGCGGGGATAGGTCATGAATACGTATAGGCATGTAACTTTAAAGGATAAATGTAGAGGGAAACGACACTGAGGTGTGCGTCTTTGGTGGAGCGGAGACTCCCCTGTGCACCCAGTGCTGCTTGCTTATTGCCTCTTACCCTTAAACAATCTAAATAAAATATTTGGAATCAGTCGTGGCCAAGACTGAATTTTTATAACACCACTAACAAAGGAATTCCCTTATACGAGTTTTCCAGCCAATCTCCTTAGCTGTGATTCAGGAAAAATAGTTGTTCCAGTTGCATGTTAAGCCCCTCCAATCTGAGAGGTTGTGTACAGCAATGGTGCTGGCATTTACAACTTGAGTGTAAGCACTGCTGCATATTTGGTAAATGAACACAGCTCATCAGTGAGCAGAACAGCAGCAAGCCACAGCACAAAGCGGCTGCTGAAGCTGGGACTCAGGCACAGCAGGGGAGCGTGGAGCAGTCAGCAAATGTGGCTGAGGTGGGTCACTAAGTGCTGGCCTTATGAGACATGGCCATGAATGACCCAATCACAAGGCATACCCTTGCCTCTGCAATCCCCTTTCTTGGCTTCCTCCTTTTTCCTGCATTCACTTGTCGTTTCATGGGTTATTTCCTTCCAGGGTACCTGCATCTGGACTGTTAGTCTCATTTCTATCAGAGAGCAGCAGTTCTTCTACCACATCATTACACATCTCCTGGCAGTGAAGAAAGTGACACCAAGAGCTCCTTCTCCCCCAGGTGTGAGGGATTTCCGGAGGGCTGTGACACACCACTGGGTCCTCTTCTTCCCTGTGACCAAGTATATTAGGATAGACAGTGCAGCAAAGCAGTGATCAGGCTGCCCCTTTTGCAGCATATAAGGTAACCTGTGAAACAGAAAAATAGGCTCATGTCTGTGTGCTTTCTGGGGAAGTGGAAAATAGCTTCAGGCTTTTGCTGCTCTGTTAGTTCAGGTTTAGGGTTGGCTTGCCTACAGTTTCCCAAAATCACTGTGACTGCAGCCATGACGTGTTGTATGTGTCTGCCTGGTCATCCCATCACCCATCACAGAGTTTGTTGCCCAATTTTGACTCAGGCTGAGGTGGATGCCTCAAGAAGTGAAAGACCAGCCTTTGGGGTCGGCAGAGCCCCACATAGGCAGATTGCATTAGGCAGATTTGTGGAGGTGCAAGGTGCAATTTGGTGATACCTGTGAGTTACTGAGCCCCAGGGGGCTCCCCCAAGGCAGCTCAGCTCCAGCCTTCCCTTGCTCTGCACCTTCAGGGCACACAAAAAGCCCCAGCTAGCTCTCCTGCTGCACAGCTAGAAGACATGATGTGTTCACCACAAACCCCTTGAATTAGTGCTGCAGCCCTACCTTCCTGATCAGAACGCAGCTACTGCAGAGGTCAGCATCTTAAGGCCTTCGACCCAGGTTAGGGTTAAAAATGCCTATGTAAACCCAATGTCAACAAACACCCCTTCCCACAGAGGCTAGCATTTGGGGTTTCTTGTCCTACTTAACCTGTGTGGTCTTCTCATCTTAAAAGAGAGTCACAAAGAGCCTCTGTAAACCGGTGGACTTGGGTATGCTCCTGAGCTCCCAGGTCTGAATGCATACCACAGCAGCTGCACCCTGACCCCCTGTTACAGTGACATCTGGGTGCAAACCAGCTTTTTCTCTGCTTTTACACCTTGGTTTCTTTGAGTAAAAAGTTATGGCCTGCCTACAGCTCAGGAGGGAGAACTGGTCAACAAGTCACAAGCAGGATCCTCAGGTGCAGGACACTCAGAAAGCCCATGGCAGACAGCTGCTGCTTATATGGACACAGCCAAGAAGGGGCACTCATATAGAAGCGCACTGCTACAGGAACAGTGGGAATAGACTTTATTTAATAATTTGTACAAGGAACACAATAGTAATTCAATAATTCCATTTATTAATTGACAAATAGTAATCCACTGCAATAAGAAACAAAAAAATCAACACAAAAATAAGTTGCAGTTTGTACGTGCGTGTGTGTATGTGTGTGTGTGTGTGTAACTTAAAATGGCAAGAGCAAGAACAAAAAATAAACCTTTAAATGAGTATGTTATATACAGTCAGTATCATCGTGTTACTTTGCTGGAGAGATTAATTTGGTGTTATCCAATCTTAGCAACAGACCTAAATATTGCTGCAATATTTATTTGAGAGCAAACCCAAAGCAGAAAAACAAACCCATAAATAAGATGCAGGATTAAAGATATCTCCTGCTGAAAAGAAACAGTGGTGCTTTGTGTCATATCTGAAAACCTTTCATAATGGATATTTTGTGCTAAAACTCTTTATGTGAACATACACGGAATTCCATCATTTAAATAAAAGTGGAAAAAAAATCCCAACCTTTCACAACTGCCTATTTTCCCCCTCCCTTCTCTCAATGTGTTTAAATTATTTTTTCTATACAAGGTAAGTAAATTGTCTGTACAAAGTTAAATATACATATTTACAGTCAAATTTCTGAGACAACGAGTCTTCTCTTCCGCTGAGCTAGGCGGAAGACAAGCCTACTTGATTTCAAACCCAGGAGCATGGCTAATTTATCAAAACATTGCAAGTCGTGCTAACAGTTAGTTGTAGTTACTCTTAATAAATCTGTATAAAAGCATCAGCATAAAAATAGGCATTTTATATTATTAAATACGGCTTATGACAAAATAGCAATTTAACCCTTTGCTATTTGTATGGTAACTGTAGGAAGCAGAGTCTGATAGAACCGGTTTTGTTTATGCTTCTTCTTAATAACAAATTGTCTATCAAAAGAGTGGATTTACAGGCAAGCATACAGCCACGCCATTTCCCCCCCCCTCCCCTCAAGGAAACATGCATCTATGTGACTGGTAATAACTGCTGGAAACAGCTTTCCAAGTTGATTAGAATTCTGTATGACAAAATGCAGCCAAAATGCATGTATTTGTTTGAGACCTACCATTGACACTCTAACCAAAAAGGAAAACAAAAAGGCACCCTCAGTGACATGTTGCTCAGATATATCAGAGCCTCTATTCAATGCTGGGAAAGAAGCAGTCTTCATCCCCAAGAGTATGCTTCAAAAAGAGTGTGATCCTTTAGGAACAACAACAGGGCAAGGAGGAAAAAGGAAGTGAATGGCCATAGCACTCAAACAGGATTTGCTCTCATGGGTGCTCTGTTCATTGGTTCTATTCTTTGTGCAGATAAATGTCAAAGCCGGGCTGATTTCTCTTTAAAAAACAGGACTCAGTCCATTTTGATGTACACAATACACTCACACACACACCACCTGCACAAAAGAAAAAATCCCTGCAGAGATAAGGTCATATGTTATTAAAGAGTTTGGGATTTTCATGTTTGCATCATGGTTTGGCTGCACAGGTTAAACAGATTAAACCACGAGTCCCAAACTCCTTTTCCACATAGAGCTCTGCAGTTTAACCACATCAGTTGTCCTCTGCCTCTGCTGGTTCTTAAGATGCATGTCATGAAGGAAGGGTTTTCTATGGAAGTGGAAGGCAGTGCAAAGTGAGTCTTCAGGGAGGCAGAAACTGGGCAGAAAGCCTGGCCTCCCTGAACCTTGCCAGTGAAAGGGAGCAGCTGCAAGGGTGCGTACTGCCCCAAAGCATTATCCTATCTCAACACACAAACAAAACCTATACCATGTGCTTCCCTGAAGCCTTCTCAGAGGTAAGTACTCCATACAAATTAAGATTATCATCAAAACTCTTGCTGGGAGGGAAGAGGAATACACAAAGGCAGCACTGTAAACTAGCAACTGTCTCTTTTTCAGCAAACAAATCACACCCTGAATCCATTGAAGCAGGGTTACACATTCAACTCAATACTGTACCACATAACCACATCCTCCTAACACGTCTTGTCTCTCCTCTACTACATTCATAAATTGTCTGTTTCTTCACTGTTTAAAAATGCCATCTGGAAAACAACCCCATCATTGTCACGGTGGGATTACTGTTATTTTACAGGTACAGAAGCTTCACATAGTTGCCTGGGAAGGTGCCAAATTGCCTTGTTCTCCTGGATGTACCTGTCACAAAATAAAACACAAGGAAGCCAGAGTAAGATGGAGCTATGCAGGGGAGGCTTAGAGGTAAGGCAGAGGTGGCAGCCTCTCCTGCCTTGCAGGCATTTCTTTCTAAAGTTAAACAAGAATCCTGGTCAAAGAGCCTTTCAGTAAAGACAAGCTCACAACTAGTTCTACTACTAAGCATCTTTGTCTTCCCTTGTAACACTTAGTAAGGTGCTGGTGAAAGCTCCTGGGCCCATAGGACAGCAGCCAAACTCCTATCAGTGTAAATGAGCTAATCTCCCTTAAGAAGAGAGAACAAGCCTTTGCAGTGTTGAGATGAAGAACATTGTCCAGACTTGCATTCTTCGCAGATAAAGGGCTAGATTTTGCTAAATGTACAGCTACAGCTGAGGCTGGATTTTCAGGGACTACAACTCCCATCCATATGTTTCCTTTGTCCCCTACTTGCCACTTGTGGTAACTTGCCACAGCTACCTCAGCTTTGGAAAAGCTACAGAAATCCATTTTTCCTTGGTTCCCTCTGTTGCTCTGCTATCTGGGTGAGCAAAAAGGATCAGGAGGAAGAGGGGAATAGGGAAATTAACAAAAGGTAAAAGGAAAAACTAGAGACATAGCAAAGAAAACAAAGCTCCACCTTCCTGCACCCCAATTTTAATGTTTTTGGTGGGAAAAGATGAGAAATCGTGAAAAAAGTCAAGTTGAATTTTTTCACTGTTTTGACCCCACAAATGAAAGTAACTTCCAGATGCTCTGCAAAACTGCTCATCTGCATCTCAAAAAGCTCTGCTGACAGCAAGTGGCACACTCACCCACAAACCAGCCGTCGTCACATTTCTCCATGACATCAACGATGTCACCATCCCTCAGTTCCAGCTCATCATCATTCTGAGGAGTGTAGCTGTAGAGGGCTTGGTAGCTAACTCTAAATCCAGAAAGACACTGCACATTAGCCATTGGATTTCCCTCACATCCCTTCAGAAGGAGACATCTCCCTTCTCCTTTCTAATTCCTACTATACTTTGTTCAATGCAGTCTAGACCTGTGTTTTCCATTTGAGAAGTGGAAGCCAAGCACATTAAATTGGTTGTTGTCACAAGGCCATGGCAGTAAAAAGCATCATGCCTCCATTGTGTGGGATATGCAGAGCGCTTCTGTTTCCTTTTAAGGTCCTTTCCAACCCTAACTATTCTATGATTCTATGTAGTGGTCTCCACAGACTGTAATAATCAGAGTCTTCCTAGCATGTAGCACCTACAGAGTGTATGAGTGCAGACACCCTACTGAATACAAGCCAAAACCTGGATACACTCATTCCTGGGCTAAATGAGACATCTCTTCCCTTGCCCAGGCACATAAGCAGGGCCATGAATGACCAAATAGCAGAGTGAATGACTTTAGAAAACGATACTGCTTACTCTACTGCACTGAGGTTGCTGGATAAATCATGGCAGAGGAGATACAGTACATACAAAATCCAAGGTTGAATCCTGCCCTGGGATAACCACTTGCACAAGAGGCACGCTGTATTTATTAGAAAGAAACTTTATGGAGTGGCAACAATCTTTGGGCAAATCTGGGGAGGCTTGGATCCTCTGTCTGTGGTGAGTGAAAATAGCTGATGTGAGACTTTCCATTCTGCATAAAGGAGCAGGGGAAAGCAAAGTAAAGTGCCCAGGAACTTCAGTCCCCAGCATGCAGTGCAGGCTACTATTCTAAAAATCACCATTGAAAACCTGCACCTAGCTTAATGGCTGCTCCAGATTTAAATCCACCAGACAGCTTTGAAAATCTCAAGCTTGGTCTCTCAAATCACCTAGCACCAATTTATCTGTAGAACTGGCCAACAAAGCACCAAGTGGCATCAGTGTGGGACTGCTCACTGTACTGGGAGAAGCTAAGAACAGGGGTGAACACATTGACCCATGCTATACGAGCATGATGTAGCCAGGGGATATTAATTTGACTCCAGGTTCAAAATACAAAGACATTGAGATAGTCTCCATGACCAGCATGAGTCAAGTGCTCAAAAGGAGACCCAGTCCTGGATCATGAGGTCACTGTTTCAGGTGCTATACAGACACAAGGTTCCAGATTCAAGCTACTCATTATGATGATACATGGCTATTTTTGTTCTATAAAGAAAAGCTGACACTTTCCCATCATTCTAATGTAACTCCGGAAATACTGAAGCTTTCACAGCTCCCCATTTCCACCACCAATCAGAGATAAGGCCCTTGGAAGAGACGGGAGCCAAAAGGACTTACATGTCTCGTGGTGTCTGACTTCTGTCAGGGCTGGTTCCTTGCTGCTGTGCTTGAGGTTGCTGAGAAATGATGAGAGATGGTTTATGATCATTAGAGGTCACCTTGTGGCGAGAGTCAAGAGGCTGAGCAATAGTACTGCAGTAATGAACAGACTTTTCTGCAATGTTTATGATCTCATTGCAAACAGCTTCCTGTGTGGTGGGCAGCATTGACATCCAAGAACACCCAAAGGACAGTCAACAGGGGAGAGGGAGGGGAAAATATAGACAAGAAGAGATGGGACATTCCAGATGCAGCACATAAGTCCAGTAAAAGGAAAAAAAAAAAAAAAAAAAAAAAAGAAGAGTTGTAGATCCAGGTAATTATCCAGGTATTGGAGTGCAGAAGGGATCCAGGTGTAAGCATGGAAAAACAGGCAAGATACAGAAGAATTTGACATTTAGTTTGAAGATTTGTAACAAATACATATACATACACTTTTAAAAGCAGCAGCATATGAGGTTGCAATAAGTTATGCAGTGGCACCAATACAAATGCTATGAAGTCAGTTCAAGAATGCAGGGCAGGCCGCTCCATTCATGCATTTTGCTTCATTTAACTTATACCCAGGGACTAGCAGCACAATCAGCCCAACTTCGCATTGACAGGTTTTCTAATTGATAAGCTCCCTTTTACTGTTGCAAAGAAAACAATATATGCAAATAGATAAATATGTACCTACTTTGCAGCTAAAAACAGTGCTGGCATTTTATCTCTACTGAGTTGTTACTGTCTGGGTGAGGAGAGTCTAGGACTACACATCTGATTTAAACAGTGCCCTTACCACATAGCTCTTTTCAGACTCTGTGAGATCTGGTCCAGCTCTCAATGAATGGTGGGAAGGCTGTGTGATCACCAAGCAAATGATAAGGAAGACATTTTAGCAGGTGTTATATTGGTCAGAATTAAAAAAATGTAAATGGAGAGCAGACAAAAGAAAACAAACAACTCTTCCCCCCCCACCCCAACACCACAGTTCTTGGACAACAATGTCTTTCTTTTCCACAAGAGACATTGAGGCTACAGTAATGCAACTGCATTGCACACACAATGCTACAAAGAGAAAGGTGACAGCAAAAGAGAAGTTCAGAGCAGGGAACTGGAGTAGAAGGTTATGGACACTGCTACAACCAAAAATGGTACATAGTGTCATACTGCGTTCCTATGAACGGGAAAAACCCACAAGGACAGAAGCACATACTTGAAAGCATCAAACTTGAAAAGCCAAAAGCATGCCAGAAGGAATCTGCTGCTGTTTTTAGAAAAGTCCTCAATGACTTTGACACATGAGAGAAGAGTAACTCTTTTGCTTCTTAAAAAAAGATCAGCTCAGATCCTCAGAAGGCACAGTGCCATGCAGCCCCATCAAAAATCACTCTAGCTTGTACCAAGAGAGGATCTGAGCTGCTCTGTTAATTCACACAGAGGCAGAGCTTTAGGTCAGAGGAGGCCCTGAGTGGAAACCCCAGCTCCAAACACCACCATCTGTGAAGCTTCTGGCCTCTGCCCAGCCTCTCTCCCCAGTCACAACTTTTCACAAGGATTCATATATCCAAGGGCACAGAAAGGAAAATCAAGGTGTTTGAGGCTGGAGGTTTTATGGGGAAGGGAAAGATCACTGAGAAAGTTGCACAGGTACCCAGACCCTGGTTTTGCATGCTTTTTGCATATTCAAACACCTACTGAAAGCAAGGAGTATGCTGTGAGTAAACAGAATGTCTGAACTAGTGTATGGTTACTTGTACTACCTGCAGGACTGATTGGCAAAGTGGATGGGATAAGATATAGAGCACTGCCAACCTCTGATCATTCAACACAATTTTCAACCCAAATTCTAACAGTCTCAAATTTTACACTTTCCCTCCTTTTTCACTTCAACAGTGTCCTTCAGTAAAAGGTTTGCTTTCTCACAGCATCCCGAGACAGAGCAGAAGCAGAAGATCAAGAGGTTTGTGAAACCTTCAGTCTAAGCATGGTCAAAGAGTTTGGAGAAGTGCAGGGTGATGAGCTCATCCCTATCCAATTCCCATTCTCAAAGCTCCTCTGAACCACATCTTACACCTCTGGAGCTGTGCCCATCACTGCATTAAAACAAACTCTCTTTTCTTGAGGACTGTGACCCACTCTAGGCCAACTCAACCCAATAGTAACTCCTTCATAACCAGCACTGCCTGGTGCAGGAATCTAGGATCACTGCCCTACGAAACTATGCTCTGTTGCCATACATATTCCTATAGAGAGAACATTAAATGTCAGTTGGATGAGCTAATTGCAGTGGAATCTGCATTCAAAGGATTTTTTGTGGAGCCTGAAATCGTCACAGGATTTCTGGAAGTCATTCCTGCCTATCTATCATCAGTCCTGAAAGGGAAATCAAATAATTAGAAATTTAAAATTAATACTGTGGAAACTAACTGGATACAGTGGATCAAATCAAACGAGATCAGAGCTAATGCAGGTGGTCAAGTAGCTGGGAAAGCGAATTTCCAGGCTGAGGTGAGAGGCAGTTGTGATATTTTTTTTAATTCAAGAAAGTGCTTCTCTGCTACATACTAATAAATTGACTGCTCAAATTGCTCCATGAGCTCTGAAGATTGTATGGTCCCTTTCCCATTGATCACTTGTGACCCCCCTGACAAGCTTTTCCTCCAAAAAGCATTAATAACTATGAAGTAAGTTTGTTATCTGAAACCTGAAAAAATCTGATACTACCTCTGAGTGCTCCGCAAACATGGGTTCAGAATGCCCATGTACTACCTACAGTGATGGCTCTATGTGCCAGAAGTGTCCAAGGAATCAGCAAGTGTGGGGCACAGCTCCAAAGTAAAAAACACAAGAGGTTTCCCCAAAACAATAAGCCAGCCCTGCTGCTGCTGCTGGAGGTAAATTGAGGGCGCTAAAATTGATCAAGTATTCACAGTCCCCGAGGACAACTCAATTCCTACCCGTCAGTCACACTATGTGTTTTGTAAAACTAAATGAATAAACTTAAGCAGGTGCTGAAGTGTCTATGTCTCCTTTAGTGTGCGGACTATACAAATATGTGGTATAATCAGTCCTGAAGCACAGCTGGCCACTACTTCCATCTTATATGGAGTTTGAGGATGGATCTAAAGAGTACCACAAATATGTAAGAATACCAGGAAAACATTCTAAAATAATGAAGAGCCTAGCAAAGCCCTGAGACAGGTTTTAACCATTAGGAAGAAAGATGCTGGTGCTAACTCAGTAGTATTCTCCCTGCTCCTAGTGAAGTCAAGTGTCGTCACTGTGTTTATCCATTGCAGCTCTTGTTTACCTGTATGCTTCTATCCCTTTCTGGTGGGAATTAGAGTACTACATAAGCAAAAAGAAACCTAAGCAGAACAGACTAACAGAGAGACAAGACAGACATACAGACAAATTGGTAGCCCCTCCACGAAGGGCACACACCAGCAGTGATGCTCCCACGGGTGAATGGAGAACCATGAGCAGGGAGGAGTCCCCAGCCCAGCTGAAAGGAAAAAAGAAAAGCCTCTGGATACACCAAAGCCCCAGCTCTGGTGAACATGAGGGAAAAGCTGGACAAAGAGCTCTCACAAAAGACACTGAAAAGGCTGAAGTGCAGAGCAGCCTAAAGGCTGTCAGAAGGTAGACTCCCCCTCGGCGTCTGGATCAGAAGCTGAACCAGTAAGATGCATCTCCCATGAGGAGCAGGTGCCAATGCCCGCTGCAGGTTGTGCAGTGCTGGCTTGGACAGTAAACATGCTGGGTAGAAATGCCACCATGCTGAACCTCTGCAGCAGCAGCAAACCACTGGGGGATATAAAAGCTTATCTGGAGATGGTGTTAACTATTTAATAGAAAGGCTAAGAAAGCATAGCTAGTCTGTGCTGAGGAAGATGGGGTCTGAGCATCCTCCTCGTATGCTCTCCCTCTCTACCACAGGCAGATGAAATAACTCACCACTCTGCCGCAGTGGTTTTGTACAAGTGCAAAAGAGCAGGCAGCCCCCCTGACACTCCTCACACTGTCAGGTGATACAGGGACTCTCATCCAGCCACTCCTGCTGCTTACACACTTGATAGCACCACTGCTTACCACTGCTGACTGTCACACTGTGCTAACAGGACCTCAGAGTAAAACAGGGGTTAAACTAGAAATTCCATGATAGATTGCATTACTGCTTAATATTTATGTTATAAAAATATGTTTTACTGGAATATTCAAACACATTATCTGTAAGTTATACTTGACGTATCTTTCACATGCTGTGGGGTAGTTCTTTTTTCTTTTTAGTATGGACAGTAAAAATAAAATGCAACAACTTCAGAATAGGTAAAAGCCATTGTAATTTATACTATTAATAAATGGAACAGGCAAGAACACACTCCTTCCACCAGCCCTGTACCAAAGAAGTCTTAAACCTGCAAAAAAACCCCTGGGTCAGGCTTTCATAACTGGGAAGGTTCTCTATAATGAGAAATAAAATTAGAAAACTAAACTTCAAAATGGTAAAATATCTCAGACACCAAGGATGGACAGCACTGGAAACAAAACCCAAATGTAATATCTCATTTTCATGTCTACCAAGCAATTTTCTCATTTAATTAAAACCAATGAAAAGATATAGATTTTTGTAAAGGCCTCCAACATATTACCCACAGTTTTGCTGAAGCCATCAACCTCTGTATGGGTCACACAGGTAATTAGAGGTCATTTGTACACATAAATACTGCTCCTGCTCCCTAAACAACTGTAGGCCAAGAGAAGGAAAGGAGGTCAAGACTACTGGTAATGTCAGACACAGTTTGAATTCGACACTGACAATGCTCTGATTGTCAAGGCATATATAATATAAATTTTGTATTGACTTTGACTCCAAAGAAAGGCCACAGGATCCTATTACAACCAGGTGCAACACCCAAAATAGAACTGTATGCTAGTCAGCACTCAGGAGAAATGTCTTTCCCCAAAAGTGGCTTTTTGCTCCTGCTCCTTTAAATCACATACATCCAGCACAAGCACCAGCAGGACCAGGCACATCAGAAGTCGGGAGAAAGGCCAACAGAGAAAACTTCTACGTATTTTTAACATGAAGCAGAATATGTATCCTGTTGGACTCAGATATTGAAACTAAAATGGAAGCAGGAGGTGGCTGTTCAGTAAAAAGTTGTGCAAGCTCACAATCAGAGGGAAATGAGCAAATAACAGGGAAAATTCAGGGTTCAAGCTGTATCTCGGTCTCATAAACTGGTAAAGAAAATAAGTAACAATGGCACTACTTCTGACACTCTTCCTGCGTGAGCAGCCTGCCTGGTTCACTGATCAAACCAGATTGCTTCCCCAATACCCACCACTACAAACTCAGTCCAATTTCTGCTGAGCTTTCCGTTTCAAATATTGCCATCTTGTGGAAGCTGCCTGGAAGGACTAATGAGCCACCAGCAGCTGTGAGCACTGCTCATGCCCAGATCTTGGACACCCCAGCCACACAGTGCTGATGCTGAGTTGGTTATGCTGTACAGACCCAACTGCGCCCCTCCTTAAAGGCGTTTGTACCTGTCAGCAAGAGAGCTGAGAACCTCTGTATCCTACTTGAGAAAGCTGGCACAGGTCCCTGACACTATGGATACCAAGTTGTGTATGCCTTACCCCTAGGTCCGAGATGCTCAAACCTTGAATTTTGATCTGATGTGGTTAAACAAAACCTGAACCAAAGTATCTCACACTACATCATTCCTGCTAACAAGGCCACCAATACTGCCTTATAAAGCAATCAAGCTGTAGGAACTCAAAGTCAGAACTAGGTGAGCCCTGGGTTAATCCTTTGGAGGAACAGAAAATCAGATACTCAGCTGGTACAAACTGGCAGAAACCCACACTTTGAGCTATGTGGATCTGCACCAGCTGAAGAGTTTGGCCATACCTGCCCTTCTGCACAGCCTAGAAGTCATTTAAAATTATTAAAAAAAAAAATAATTCTGAATTAAATGATACGATAAATATCTCACCTGTGAATGAACGGCTAAACAAGCATGTAACAAAACAATGGCATGGACACATCTCTAAGTAATGGAAGAGTAATCAGCAAAGATGATTACCTGTGGCTTATTGACTCTGCATGTAAGTCTGGGAGGTGGCTGTGTTGTGACAGTAGAGGAAGAGAGGGCAGAGGAAGGGAGAGGAGCAGATGAAGAGAATGCTTTTGAGTCTGCAGTCTTTTGAAGAAAAGAAAAGTTGGTCAGCTTGGCATATAGTCTCTTATCACTATCACTGCTAGTGATAAGAGCATCTACTATGCAGTAAATCTGATGCACACAAAGCAAACGTAACTTCATGCAAAGGCAAGTGCAGTTTTCAGTTAGTTCATCTGAGCTGACAGCCTCATTGTTTTAAACATGCCGCTTATGTCTGTAAAAAATAGTACTAAAAGTATGTCCAGATGGTAAACAGCACAGTCGTTATACAGCTTTTGATGCACTTCTGGTTATGACTCAAGCAGAAATCAAGCAATTCTTGATATGATTTCCCAGTGTGAAATGTGTCATCTTAGAAATCTTAGTTCTTCATTATTTAATGTTTGCTAGATGGCGTATGTCATAGTGGCTTATCGCAGTGCATTCAAGATAGTATTTATACTGCTATGATTTTGAGCTCTCCAAACTTCCACTCTTACGTAACGTAGCATGGGTGATGCTGTCATGTATTTGGGCTGTCTGTTGCCCACAGTGGACCCCAAGTCAACCGAGAACTGCAAACAAGGGCAGATCTACACCAAGACCGAGGTTTGGAGATTTATTGTAGAAGCTACTGCAGGGTTCCCCTATCTTCCCTCTCACTGTAACATACAGCTTTATGTAACTAAGAACTCTTAGGGAAAAGTATCACTAGTTCTAATTCGTATTTATGGCTAGATCCTTTCACATCATTTTGGAGACACAAAAGCAATAAATTCCACTCAATGCATAAGACAACAATCAAGCCTCCCTGACAGAGCCACGTACATCTCAGAGTGAGGTTCACTAAACCACAGGCTCCGTGATCATCGAGGGACAGCTTTTGTGATGCTAGGAGCCGGATTGACATTTACAAAGGTTTTTAGTTCTTGGCTTTAGGAGGAACAAATAAATCCTATAACCAAAGGTGATCCATTACACACTGGAGAAATCTCTGAATAGCAAGGAATTGCTTGTATTCCACACAGTGAGGTGTATGTGCATAAGGCCTGTGTGATACTTTCCTCTGACACATCTGGTAATAGCCATTATCTGGGACAATCACCTCATTAGGGGTGACCAGTTGAGTCAGTCCTTTGTTATTACCTATTTTAAAATAATTTTCACTACACTGCTCCTGAGCCCTCTTCTAAAACTTTTTGATCTACTATCCAGGGAACACCACTGGTAAACCCTGGAAGAAGTTCTTAGGATCATCAAAATTATGTGTGGCAACCACTGGCTCTGCCTGGCCAGCAGAGCAGCACAAACCTTAACACACCAGTTAAAATCAGCAATTCAGAGCAGCACACACACATGCAGGAGAAGTACCTTATTTTCCCCGCTTTGAAACTTTCCCAGATCACCTTTCCTCATGCCTCTTTTCTCTTTTTTACCTCCCTGTACAATAGCCATTAGTTCCTGACACAACTGGTTGTCCTCAGACGAACCCACAGGTCTCTTTTCTGAGCTCACACGCATGTCTACTTGGGATGGTTTCAGGCAGCGCTCAACAGAGATCTTGGGAACAGTGTGAGCACCCTGCTCAGGGTTGCTGCTGCCCTCTCCAGTCTTTTGGAGCCAGGTTTGGCTGCCAGTGATGTCACGGTGCTCTGTGAAGATGCCTTCGGGGCTCTCAGCTGCCCAGCGAGGGGAGTTAGAGTAGCTCACGCTGGGAGAAGGGGAACCAACAAACTTTTCTTCACTTTGTGGAGTGGCCTCATAGAAACTGTGGGTGGAGGACTGAGGTCTGGATGAGTAAGAGGGCAATGGGGATTTAATGGACCTGGGAGTTGAGGAGCCAGAGAGGTGAGAATGGTGGAGGCTGACCGTGGGGGAAGGGCTGGCTGCAGCACAAGGTGAGAGATAGCCAGTGTGAGAGAGAGAGGCTTCAGGCGGAGGAGGCAATGGAGGAGTTATGGCAGGAGTGGGGCTAGGAGATACTCCCACGGTCAGAGCAATCCACTCAGATGTGACCGCCTGCACCTCTGGAGATAAGGCACGGCGTGCGAAAGGCAAAGGTGGAGGAGTTGGTGTATGGAGCTGCTCAGAGCTGGGAGACTTGAAGGAGACAAAAGTAGGAGAGAAAAAGAAAGAAATGAACAAAAAAAAAAAAAAACCAAAACCCACAAAACAAAGAATATATAGAGCAACTGAGCAAAAGTAAAAGGATAGCAAACGAGTATGGAGAAGAGCAGATCTGTGACCAAGCATGGTGCTTAGGTTTTCCACAGACAGTGCACTGTGTTGGAGAACATGATGTTCACAGCTACTCCAACCACAGAGTCCAGTGTCTGTCTGTGCTGCCAATAGCCTTCTCCAGCCTTTGTCAGGGTCCCAGACACAAAACATCTCGCGGAAGACCTTAAGATTTCATACCATATGCCCTAAGTCCCTCAGGGAGCAGTTGAAGCCACCATTCATGATGGCAGCATGTAGCATTTGACTGTCTGGCAGTAACAGCTGGGGCCCCAGGAACTCACACTGTGGAGCCAAGTCAGAATTCACTGGTGCAACGAATTTTGACTTTATCCATCCTAGCATGAGCAATGCCTGCTCCTCAAGAGACTTGCATTGCTGAAGCTGTGGAGGAGAAAGGGATAAAAAAGCCAGCTGTGGCTATTTGGCCTTTAAGTGATTAAAGTAGGTCCTATGTTTATAAAGGCAGAACACACAACTGACTTCTGCCCTTAGCTATTACAATCAGTAATGTCAGTGAGATCAGCTACATCAGCACTGATCAGAGTGTTTTCTCAGTTCTCTGCCAAGTTAGAAAAAAAAAATAAGGGAGAGAATTGATTTACCAGGGGAAGAATCAAAAGAATAGTAAAGGAAATGAAAAAAGGGTGAACACAATCCCTTCCATTAAGGGGAGAAGCTCGCAGAGAGCTGATGGCAGACAGGTCACAGCCATGGAGAGAGGCTGCCAAGCTCAAACAGAAAAGCTCAACTGAGGTCCACTTCAACAGGGAACCCCAAAAAAACAACAAGTCTTTCCTCTTTACACAGTGGCTAAGAATAAAAACACTCCTTTTAGGGAAGATCCAGACAGACACCGGGCATGAGCCATGGCAGCCTTCCCGTTCCCTCCTGATCCCAGTTCTCCACTTCTGTTCCTTGGAGGCTTGACCTCAGAATGACCTTGCTTCTGTCCCATGGGTGAGAGAGGGATGTACCAGAACCTCATGGCTGCAAACCAGACACATATGCTGACCTTCAAGCATGAGTATTTTCAGGATGAGAGCAAAAGAAAGGGATTTAGAGACTCACTGCTGCCCTGATACATTTTCTACAGCAAACATTCTGGGATCCCCATATAATTACCTGCTGCCATTTTGATTTCTGCTTTGAACTGCAGCATGGTTTATAGTGACTGTAATATTCATCTAAGATCCCAGACTGGCCTGCTTTCAAACCCTGAGTTTGTTTAGCACCAATTTCAAATAATACAGGCTGCTCTCCTGACCCTGTCTCCCAAAACCTTGGTTGTGAGCTGGAACATTTAAGGGTAAATATACAGCTTGATTCAAGCTGACTGGAATCAACATAATGACTGCTACAGACTATAACAGTCTGTGACACCCTTTTGATAGTCATAATAAGAAATTCACTCTTCATAGTGGAGGTCTATATAGTGTAAACAAGCACTCAAGAGGAGCTGTACCACCAATTCACTCTATCTCTGGCAGTGAAATTTATTCAGATGGCTGTGAACTGTAGCCCTTTCAACCTGGCCTGAATTCAAGCTACAGATCAGAGATGAAAAGCTGAGTCTCCAAATCCCCACGTGACCCATTCATTAACCCTTCTGGTAAATGAAATATCGCATTTTCCTGCAGTTGCAGTATACTGCAGGGAGCACATGGCTTTTACTGTGCAAAACACTAGTCTTAGCTACAGCAATGGCAACATCCCTCTGTTCTGCAAAGTGTTGTAACTGGCTGCATCTAGTTCAAATACCTGTGGTGAGGCTGTCATGCTGCGGTTAGGGGAGAGGGACATTGGTGGGTCAGGATAGTCAATGGCATTCTTGACCACTGGCCGCTTCAGCACTTCCACATAAGTGACAGGGAAAATGCCTTGACGATTGGTGCCAGAGATTCTGCCTTCGTACCAATTCTCATCCACTCGTCGAATCAATGTGATCCTTTCACCCTATGGGAAGGAACAGTAATGTAGCCCTGATCTTAACATATTTCATCAATCCAAAGAAGATTACATTTTTAATCTTGCCGCATCTGATTTAAAACAACTGGTGGCTCTCAGCCTCCTCTATTTCCCAGTTATGGAGGAACCCTAGGGTCTGGGTGGGAATGATATTTTTCACTTCAGAGAAGAGGGAAATGTAGATATTCTGGAGCTGACTTGGGCTGTCTGCAGACTCAGTTATGTTCACATTTTCAGGACTCTACTTGCTATAGCCAATTAAAAAAATGGAAACCAGCAGTTTCAGGCTGACCACAAGACTCTTAGGTATGAGATACACAGGGCATATGCATAGGTCTGCAGTTTAAACTAGGTCTCTGTGCTCTCTCCTCTTCTGCTGACAAATGAACTGACTTCCAGACCATTAATATAAAGTGCAAGCCCTACCTTCATGTACAATTAAAAGAGAATTAGACAAAATCTAATCTGAGCTGTAAAATAGAAAGCTGGTTGAGATAGAGAAATGATGCTACTTAATCTAAATATGTTTGACTGCTCTGAACAGCCATTACACAACCCATTCCTAGTCCTTTACTCTGCAGAACTTGCCTGTCTCAATGATCTGGCTTGTGGTATGAAGGAAGGTGAATCCAGTTTCCTTCTTTTTTATATTGCTATTCTCATGTGACTGTGTACATCTCCATTGGAGAGGATCGGACTGGAGACATGTCACCAAATATCTAATGTGTCGTGCAGAGCCAGGCTTCCAGCACTTGTGCTCAAAGTATCTTCTTAGCTAGCCCTAAGGAAGCAACTGACACTTCTTGAGTCAGCCTTCCTGACTGTCCCTGCAATACACTACATAATGAGTATGGAGTAAAAACATGGATGGTAAGAAGGAATCCTTCCTGAATATGGAGTTCATCTTATTTGAGCTTTCATTTGGAAACTGCAAGTTACTAGTGTTAAAAAGCATATGTCTGGATTCAGTTCATCAGCACAATGAAAGTCCTACCTTTCTGAAGGACATTTCCACTTGGGTATCTCCATTGAAGTTGAACTTGGCAATAGCATCTCCATATTCCAATACTTGCAATGGTGATGGCTTTTTGGGCTGAGCTTTCTCAGCTGGTGGGAGGAGCTGGAATGAGCAGAATCATATGAGTCACATATAAAAAGCCCATAAACTGGTCACTGGCAGAAAGGGAGTGGGCAAAGAGAACACCTGCAAGGAAAGAAGCTACCTCTATGTACGATCGTGGGAAGATGCCAACTCTGCCATGGTGTTCGCCTTCATACCAGTTCTGGTCAATCTGCTTGTAAATGTAAACAATATCTCCTTTTTGCAGAGGAAGCTCCCTGTTAACAACACAAGTGCTCCATAAGAACATCACTGGAGAACAGATGTGTTCCTTTTCTGTTCAGCAATCCTGAAGTACCAAGGTTTGCATCAGCCCTATTGATACAAATCATGTACCATGCGAAGTGAAAGCTACATGTTGAGAATTACATCTGCCTCTCTCTTATTACAGGTGCTGGGGAGATGCTGTGTAAATCATCACATATAGAACATATACAGAATATTCCCAGGACATTAGCCGCTGAGAAGAAAAACAGCAGATCCTTCGCTGAATTCTGTGCTTTCTTTCTTCTCTAGCAACGTTAAAATAAGAGTTTCTCCAAGGTCATGCAGAGGGCCTTCTAGGCCTTCTCTTCACAACAGTGTCTCCCAAAAAGAACGAGTATTGTTGTGAGATTCATGCAAGGCACTGCAACAGGGCATGTGGTACACCAGAAGCATCCACTGGTGTATCCACAGATGCACAGATCCACAGAGGAGTGACCACTTTGTAACCTTACAGGTCCTGAATCAGGAAAATGCTGAGTTAAGGGCACACCTTGACATGCTTAAAATTAGACAACTGTTTAAGTCTGAGTGCCCAGCACAGTGAAAAGGATGCTGCTGTTCTGCATATATATGTTGTTTTGACCACCTGTATGATAGATTTACTACCTGTATGGTAGTAAGCTACTGACTAATACAGTTCTTTCAGCTCCTAGATCAGAGCACAGCTAGGGATGTTGTGGAGAGGAATCCCTTCTATCTCCAGCACAAGGGCAGTAACAGAGCTGCTGCCCAAAGGTCTCATCCAGCTGTTGTTCTTACAAGGCGTGTGGAAGAACATCAACCAGAGCACTCTCCCATGGCTCAGCTCACCCGCAGAGCAGAACACTAATTTGTTCCTGGGTTACAGATGCACTGAGGAAGAAGACATGTTTGTAAAAGTCCTTTAGAGACTATGACCTGTAAAATTCGTATTACTTTTCCTTGTCTTACTATGGACAGCTTCAGTTTGAGCTGCTGCAAAGATACTCGCAAAACATGAATCCAGTTCCATGACACTTCAAAAATGCTGCATCCTAGGGAAAAAAGCAGACAAAGAACACTCAAGGCAGTAGTAATGAGCTGTACTCACTTTAGCGTCTGTGCTTTAAAGTCAAACTTGGCTCTAGCAGGTCTCATCTAAAGATCCAAAAAAAAAAAAAAAAAAAAAAAAAATCAACACATTAAAATTAATAATTATGTTTTTAACCCTCTTCTGAGGAAAAAACACCCAAACTCTTCTATAGCTAACATTAGTCTGGGGAAGAAATTGAACGCAGGTATTATTCTGCATTGTGTGCAACTGGTACTACAATGCAAATATGCTGGATGGGTCTCTCCCACCAGGGCAAAAAGTGCCAGCTTCTGTTATAACAGTAATTAAGAGCTCTACAGGACATGGATTTAACACCAGTAAACTTTTAAATGTGGCAAACCCTGCTGAATGAAAGCTGCTCCAGTAACTACAGTTACTGGTGGCTCCAGGACCAAATTTCCCTTGATACGTGAATGGAAAAGCAAAATTTACTAACTGGGGAAAAGAACAGCAGGATTTTATTTGATATGGTTCTTACAGATTATTACCTGGCCCTGCTGATTCCTGCAATGTGACCCATTTACTCTGTATAAATTGGTAGGAAAGAGACAAAGGTGAGGAGGAAATATGAATAAATTAAGTATGTGGCTAAAAAAATGTCTCCAGTGGCTACAACGCTGAAGGTGACATTGACAACAGGCCTCTGCTTTAAAGCTTGATTTACTTGGCTGATTTTCTAATGGCCACAAAATATTCAGACAATTTTAAAGTAATTTTGGTAGCAGAGCACAAAATAAGAAGCAGTCACATTCATGTGGCACCAGAGCATCTGAAAGTTCATACAGGGCAGACAAGTGTACTCCATCCATGCGGTGACCACCTCAAGCATCGCTGCAATGCAGCACCCCTGGGAAAATAGAACCACTGTCAAAAGCCCCAGCAAAAATCCTTAAGGCAGAAAAAGGCATTTAGCCAGGACACCTGAACTAGCATTCAGCCCTTAGGAAAAGTGCCTTGGACTCATGGGAAATGCATCTACTTCCTCCTTTGTCTCTTTCAGAAAGACTGACTGGGTCGTATGCAGTGAAACATGCCAAGACTTTTTCCAGTTGTTTCTAAAGGACATTAAGCACCTTTCAAGAGGAAAAGAAACAATCTATTTCTAAATAAAACTACAAGACAGTGACATGGCCAGGATCAACAAGACATGAAGTTTCTAAGCATAAGGCACAGACAAGACAACAATATAGCAACATGATGCAAAAGATGTAAAATGCCTTTGATTCACTAAAAGTAGCTGATTTTTAAAGGCATGCATCACAGGTGTGCACCAGCAATTCTCAGCAGCCATGCTTTAACATATGCAGCTTGGTAAAGAGATATCAATTAATTTACCAGGCATAAGAGTCAAAGCAGATCTAAATGAAGCCAGAATGGGAAAGGGGAAGGTGGAAAAAACCCAAACATTCTCTGAAGAGCTAATGTTGGCCTAAAGCACAACTTTGTGAGAGGCAAATATTGCTTTGGGTCAAGCAGCAGACTGAGGTAACTAAAACAGACCTCTGACCCAGATTTCCTCTTTGCTGTATCGTCTACATTTAGGAGGTCCCCAAATCGCTCATTAGTGATAAACTGATGGTGCGTTGGAATAACCCCTGTGTGCCTTCTAGCTGCAATATCTGCTTCTTCTTGCTCACGTTTAAGCCGTCTCTGGTCCTCTAACAGTTTCTGCCATAAAATTGCATAAAATGGGCAGTAAATAATCTAGTTAAATGTATTCAAAAGCTGCCACAAATGCGACTTAAATAAAACTTCGGAGGTCCCAGCAAATAGCTAGACTTTTACAGTTCAACATAGAATACTGATTCTGCTAATTACACAATACCCTTTCATTTTGCAACCACAGAAAATAAAAACACCATTATTGCATAACTGAAATCCAGCTCAGACAGAGGATCTGATCCAAAGCTAATGGAAGCCAACAAGGAGTTTTTCTAAGTTCTGGAGGGGTCCTGAGATTTTCTAAGAAGATTGCTGATAGTGCAGATGGCTGATCCAAACATCCTTCAACCAACAAAGTTTCTCTCATTGACTTCCAAGAGACCTGAATCAGGTCCACAAAGTAAGTTCCAAGGCATCAAACTCCCCTGGGCTTTACAAAGAGCTTGGGAGAGATCCCAACCACTTTCAGGTTTCACGTCCTCCATACTTCCTTTGGTTTCCTGTAATATACTTTGTAAAATAAATAAACCCCAAATAATTATTTTGGACTTCTGAAGTCTCTGGAACACTAAGCGAAATGTGCATTCTTGAGCATCTGGGTAGAAGGATTCTTCCACCTTTTAGGGCTGACTGCAGGCTGAAGAGTTCAGCTCTGAGCCAATTTATTTGAAGCCAGTAGGTCTTAGTGAATTCAGAGTTTTGCTCTTACATGACTTCTTGTGCTGAATTTCAGAAATGGGGGGATTACCAACTGTTTCACAGGAGAAGACAGCAAAAACAATTTTCACATAGGAATTAAGAGCAGGTTTTACCATCTCTCAAAGCACACATACACATTATTTGAACTCGGAAGGTCAACACCAAAAAGGTAACTTCCCCTCCCCACTCCCACAGTGAAAATCAATTCCAGCTTCCTGGAAAGCAATCACTTTATAACTTTTTTAGCCAGTGTGAATACAGTCAGTGCTGAAAAGTCTGTGTGGTTTTCCTATTATTTTGGCTTTTCCCAGTGTTGCCCAGCCATTTTGAAAAGGACTGCTACATTCTGTCATCAACAACTTGAGACACCATAAAGAATTCTAGTTTGCACTGGCGGAAAACTTCACACTTTCTGATAGCTTAAAATATCTTACATTTGCTGTCCAAAACATAAGGACCCCCCAACAAGAAAACACTGTTCTCACCAGTTTGATTAATATTGACTCAAGAGGCTTGCTTGGAGAACAATAAAACCTTAATTCACAGAATAACCAATTCATCTTTATCTGTCAGTACTAGGGTGTTGTACCACATCTCATACACATCTCCAATCTTTTTACAGTCTTTAAAGGCCCCATATATAATTTTATGCAATTGATAAGAACTATCAGGTTAATGTTAAGCAAAAAACTGATCTGGACTACACATTATACATTAAATCAGTGTCAGAAATATTATTAAAATTAAAACATACTAGTTCCAGCTAGATTGCTCTGACTTCCAATATACTTAGCCATGGACATACAGGCTGTCCTCAGATAAGGCTGAATGCTATATTTCTTATCTATGCAGCTGCTACAACTGTTATTAGGTCGTAAAGGAGGGCATTACCTCTTTATCGTCATGCCGTCTGCGGATAATTTCTTCTGGAGTTTCCATATAATCAACTGGTGCAAAATGCCTTGGTGATTCTGAATCTACTTCAAAACAACATAAGGAAGTTAAAATACAGATGGATTTATCTAGCATAACCAGAAAGGAAAAAAGTAGATATTTTTAAACGATTTGTTTCCATTCTGACAATAAGGATTCTCAATTGCTGTTGACCGAATTGCCAATCAGATGCCCAATAATTTATCCATTTTCATTTTTTTCCCTTTTGGGCTGTACTTGTGAACAAAGATCAAAAAAAAAAAAAAAAAGGGAGAAAATAACAGTATGGGAAAGTGTAAAGACATAGAAGGACTTTGTGAAGAAAAGATTCGCTGCCATCAAAAGTATGATTTGGCATTTTACTGTTGAGAAAAGTTTAATACACACACGCGCACACACACACAACTAGACCTTGAGAAACTACTCCTTAAAGGAAATCATCTGGGTTTGTTTTGTATTCCCATGTGTGCAAATGATATAGGGCTAGAAACATCTCATGTTGAGATTCTTGCATCCCCAGAGTTGCTTGAGAGACAAACTGAAACTGATGTGATTAGAAAGGCAGTGGAAATTGTTTCTCAGAAGGGCAGCTGTAAACAAGTCCTGAACAAAAATGTCCAGCAAAACACGCAAAGGACATTAGACACACGAGGGGAAAAAACAGAGAGTCATGGGAGGCAAAGGTGGGGAGTAAAAATGCAAGGGTTGTGGAAGAAAAGGGGAGGGAAAAGGAAGCAAGAAGACAGATGAAGGGACACTGGTAAAGAATACAAAAAGCCACCTCCTAGGTACGTCCCAAGTTCACTTTGCGGGTTGTTGTTTGTGTCCAGGCTGTGACAGAGGGCATATGGAACAGGGTTCATATTGTTTAAGGAGTCAGGAGTGTCAGCCCGGCCCATGAAGCTATCTTGGCTAGATCCATTGGTGGGGAAGTAGCTAAGCCTCTCCACAATGTCATAGGAAGACAGGCGCATGGGGGCTAGAGGCCTGCTTCTGGTGGAGCACAGTTGGTGCTGGAAATGGTGACTCTTCTCTCCTATGCCTCCCTGCAGCTGTATAGGGTCACCTGGGCTCTCAGGGCTGGGTACTGCCAGGCTTCCCGGGCAGTCTAGGGGTGGAGTCCTGCGGGATTTGTGTTGGAAGGGCTTTTTCAATCGGAAGGGCAGCGGGCTCATTAGGTAGACATTTCTGGGAAGCATGTGTTTGTCTCCATAGACATCCCCTTTGGAATCAGGGCTCCTGGAGGCCTGCTGCTGCTCATGCCTTCGGATGGTAGTGAACCTGGTGTAGGAAGCTGGGCATGTGCCTTTGCATCTGTTGATTTTACGCTTCTGAGGCCCACTGAGGTTGCTGCTGTCACCGCTGTCGTTGGATGCATTTGAGAGGAGATCTATCTCATCCGTGCAAGCTGAAAGCGTGTCCATAGGGATGGCATCACTGGCATCTGAAGCAGTGTCCTCCACGTTGCTGCAGGAGCGAGAGGATTTATCTGCCAAACTGGTAGCATCCTTCTCTTCTTGGTGTGCTTTTGGCAAATCCAGAAGAAACTCTGCAGAGTAGGCTGAACTGAGGCAAGTTTTAGACTGGAGAGAAGTGGTGAGTTTGTTTTGTCCAGTGGAAAAGTCAAGTGAGGGCATTGATCGGGATCTCTGGATCAGCTGCTCAAAGGCACTGATACGGGAGGAAACGGTGTGTTTGGGGATCTGCTCTGAATCCTCTCGACTAAGGCTGTGCTCCATCCTGTCCTTTGCTTCGTTCTCAAACTGAGATGCAATATCCCTCACACTGCAGGAGGAGACTGTGCTCAAATGGATCCTGGACCGGTTGATCTGGTGCATGTCTTTATACAGCATTGTAAACTCCATCCCACTCTTCTTGGAGGCAGGGAACAGGTAGCCTTTCCTAGAATTGGTTCCATACTCCTGCAGGCTCATGGTACTGCCAGATTTGATAGCATACTCCTCCTTCGACTTCATCAACATGTTTTCTATGCTTTCCCCTATGTCTACCATGAAAGCTTTTTTATTATCAAACAAGGTAATGGAGCTACGAAGGTTTTCGCAGCTTTGAGCTTTCTCATGAGGCAGCAAGATACCGTTCTTGTTCTGCACAAGAACATCTGGAGCTGCTAGTCTAGGTTTGAATTTAGAAGGGAGGATTTCAGTAATGCAGACTTTTGCAGCTGATAAGGGCTTCTTATGTTTACATGCGTGACCTAACATACCAGTATGACTAGCGTTAAAGGTTCGGCTATTAACTGAAGAGGGTGCAGTCATATGAGCATTCCCACCTTTACGATCCACTGGTAAGCATGCAGAACAAAATAAATACAACCTGTTAGCTTAAGTGCTAGAAAGCTGTTGAGAAAGGAGAAAGAACATGCTTGGATTTCATAAAATGCACTGTAAAGAAACAAAGTTTCAAACCAAAGAAAAGCAGGCAGAAACTGCACAACAAGCCACGCTTATGGGAGTAGGCGAAGTGCTGCTAACATCTCTAAAATGAGAGGCTTGGCCAGAAGCAGACCTGGAGCATTGTGAAGGTACCCTCCTAAAAAAGTGCTAGCACATCAGCTTTTAGGAAAGCTGCAGCACCATGGAAAAGGGCAGCTGAATTCTGGGCAGGATCAGGGTGTCAGCAAGAATGCAGGGGCACTAACATTGCAAAAATGGCTCAATACTAAGCTTGTAATCACACCTACTATGGTCTCATCACAGTGCTTGCCAAACAGTTTATTTCTGGGAGGAAGATGACAATTTGTGGCTGACTGCTAGCACATCCAGGCCACAGCAGCTCGTGTTGCTCAAGAACAGCCTTCTTCGAGAGTCCCCATACTAGGAATAAGCCAAGTGTCCTTCAGACACTGTGGTTGGCCATATTTGCTTTAAAAATCAAGGAGTCAGATCAGGACACTACTTTTTTTTAAAATTCAGATCCAGTCTGGTTTCAGCTTAGACTGCAGTTTTTAGGTCAGTTTCCAATTTGAATTTAAACTTGGATGTCAAAATCACCATTCAGGTTCAATTGCCTTTTGGGAAATAATAACTGTTTGAACAGATTTTTTTTGTTCAGACCCAGTTTGACTCCCAGCCCTACAGGCCTGACATAATGCTGAAAACAGCTGAAAGATGGAGACAGAGAGAGACCTTTTTGGTATGATGTACTATTTTTAGGGAGAGCAGTTCAGAAAGCCAATGCATTCTTTCCTCAGTCCTCTCCCCATCTGAAGCCATTTTTAGGTTGAAGTTGGCTCACGATATATTCGCCCATACAGCTCCCTGACAGGAATCAGGCTCTTCCTTGTCCCAATCTAGAGAGTCCATGATGGGGGAAGGAAAGAGGAAGAGATGCAGCGGTCCCTGCTGCCTCCCTGTTTCAGAACCTGCAGGGCATTGCTGGTTCACAGTGTCCCATGCATTCTCCACACACCCCTGGCAGGCAGGAGGCTGTGGAGCACACAGTTCCAGCTACATCAAGGTAGCCAGGCCAGCAGAAATGGTGTGGCCCACTGAGATACCACAGCAGGAAGAGCTCTAGCATGGCAAGGTAGTGGGAGCAGATGGATAACAAGGCCAGCCTAAGCAGCCTTGAGGAAGAACATGAGGGTACGGGGTGTGGTTGATGTGCTGGATGGAGCAAGCTGGTCTCTCTTGGAAAGAGGAACCTGGATCAGATAAAGGGGTCACGAAATTTTTGGCCAGTTTGGTCTAAGACAAAAATGGAGGGAAAACTGGGGATGGCAAAGAGCGAGGACAAGGAAACCTCAACTTGCTTGAGGACTATCAACCTTGCAGCAGTTCGCACCGTTATCACCTGTCTTTTGACACTGTGCAGAATGAAGAGGTTAGTGCCCTGATCACCTACCTTTTGTGGAAGCAGAGCTAGAAGGTCGCTTGAGGCCACTCAGCCCCTGGAATGGGATATCTCCACCTTCCAGCACACTCTTGTAAATCTGCCTTTCATTCTCCAGGCCAGCAGGGTCTGGTTCTGATTCCCTCTTCACTGGTTGGTAGTTGGGTGAATACGCAGAGCTGGAAAACACGAAAGAGGAGGGACACCAGTGAGTCATTTCTGTTTGCTGAGGGCTTCCTGCAGAGTAAGATAAAACCACACTTGTGAACACAGAATAAACTGAGTATGAAGAATTGGTTCTGAATGAAGAACACGACATTTCCATAATGTTCTAGATTTGGCACTACCATAGCATTCTCCACCTGCGGAAACTCTCCCAGCTCAGTCCCACAGAAAACAGGTGGCAGAAAACCACACCTTCTTTATTTCACAGATGAGACAAGAGAGTCACAGAGCAGATGCACCATTTCTTTACAGACACAAATTCACTTGCTAGCTGGAAGTAGCACAAATAACTTTCGGCTCCCAGCCCTCTCTCCTTAAACACTAGCCATGCCTTGTACCCTGCTTACAAAGCACAGCTGCTCAGGTGTTCATCCTAACCAATTCAGCTTCCCAGTTAACACTATAGTTCACGACTCCCAGAGCAATTTCTGAATCCCACTGGTGGGGGACCATGCAGAGAAGAAACAGTATGGGGCTACTGACACTACTGGTTTAAATACCAAAGAAATTCCCAGATGTACAGAATTCTGCTCAGCTTTTCCTCAGGCTTCCACTACAGGGAATGAAAAACCCTGGACTCTGGGTCTACCATGCAGCTATATAAATAAAATGCTGTTAAAATGAGTACAATTTTAATTTCTTTGGCTTTTAAAGACTGAACATTCATCACAAATCCCTTTCCTCAGACAGGAATCTGAGTACAAATATGCCCCTACATCTGATTTCTAGATCTCTCTCTAAAAAAAATAATTGACAATGCCATGGTATAAATGGCCTTGCCAGGTACAAAAGACTTACTGAGCAATCAGGCAGACAGTGTTTTTCTAAAAGCTAAATTCATCTGATACCAGTTTTTACGCTGAACTGGGCCTTCAGAATAAGATGCAGTTTCACACAAAGCTATTTTGGGGCCAAAGCATGACTGCTGGAAAGCTTGAAAAATAAAAAAGCATGGCATTTGCCAATTCATGGAAACATTTTGAAAGCCAGTGAACATTGTCATGGCCAGGAGTGATTCAAACTTCTGTAAGTGTGGAAATGCTTGTGGTTATGCGTGCTTGTTGTGGGTAGATTTGTACATGCATCTGTTTATTTTGGATACATGCTGTGTTTATGGGGAAAGAGAAAGATTTCAAATACATAGGGGACTGGCTACAGAGGTGGAATTACACAACGTCTGGATCACAGAGAAGATTTTACTTTCTGGACAAGGAAAACCAGGTCATATGCAGTCTCATAAATTACTTTCTGGAGTAAAAGTTCATGAAAAGCACCACAAAAGAGAAAGGGAATACTGTCACCTTTTCAACCTAGGCAATGCTCAAACAGACCAACAGCTGCAGAGGATTTGTGTCTTATGGGGGTTATCCCAGTGCTTCTCTTTGTCAGGTTCACTGACAAGGAGCCCTGCCTCCTGAAGCTGCAGGGAATAATGACTGCCCTGAAGTTCCTCACCTGGGAAGTAAAAGCATTTTAGCCTAATTGTTAAAAACCAAAGAGTTAAAACTATCCACCTTTCAGAACACAGTTGGGGAGACAGGAGGCCTTTGGCAGAGCTCTTTTACCAATTGCTCCCTTATTAGGGCTAAAGCAGGCTGCAACATCAGAATCAGGTAAACAGACAGAAGAGCAACATTGCAAAAAAGCCAATAAACTCCAGGTATCTTTTCTCCCTGCTCTCTAAAGATGGGGCAGTGAAGAATGTGCAACTCTCACACCAGGCCTCACTGTTTTGTCCCATTCCCAGACCATTCCTTCACTGGCTCAGGCACTAGCATGCCTGTGTGCTTTTGGTGGTGTCAGAAAGGCCACAGACAGTGCTGCTGTGGGCGGAAACCTTAGCAGTTTGGCAAATATAAGCTTTTTACGCTAATGCCTGAGATTTTAATTTATCTTATTGCTCTCTCCCTACCAAAGCAAAACAGTCATAGGAGCAAACAACAAAATACAGCAGTGTGCAAGTTTCTCAGCACAATGAGCACAAACAGAAGGCAACAGAGTTGAAAGAAGTACAAGAGACCTCTAAGGCAGCCCCAGAGGGGTGGTGAACACGTGATATTAATGGGTGTCTGGAAAAGAACATGCCTTTCCTAACAACCATCCATGCAGAGAGGATAGCTGCGCCTACAGACAACGTTAAGCACTCAGTCCAATTACAAGGAGCAGCAGCTTCCCAGTAGGAGCTGGCTCCACAGCTCAAGTACCTTAGTACAGCTTAAGTAACTCAGTACAACTCAGCATCTTGATCTGGATTTGTTTTGTGTGTGTGTGCGTTCCTCTTTTAAAACAAATCAGCTCCATGTGCAACTAATTTAGACAGAGTTTACTGTTTATTATGTATTCCTTCAGAAAAGCAAAGCCACATAGAACTTTAGAAATCTAATTTAGATCTTTTTTTCTATAGAGAATTATCATTACTACTATCACTGTTCCCCTCCTGGAAGCTGGAAAACTACTTCCTTCCATCAACAGCATCCTTTTGATCTGGTGCATGTAACTGGGAATATCTAACAGGAGCTAATCTATCATACATGTGTATCAGAAACAAACTTTGTTTATTCCACACAATGAAGTTACTTGCATGAAGTTACAATCAATTCGCAAACTACATCATGATGGAGATTAAAAAACCAACCAACCAAACAACAACAAAACCAGACCTTAAAGTCATTGCCTAGCATAAACAGCAGTTCTTATCTAGACAGTAAAATTACTTATGTAATTACTTCAAAATTCATTCAAGATCAAAGAGCAGATATTGTACCTGGACTCATCTAAAGCACCTGTATATTTCTCATGGTACACACATTTGTCTATATCCATCACCAAAAAATAAAGCCAACCCATTTCCAACACCCAAAACCCAGTCCTACATGCCCTCAGATGGTAAAAGAGATATCAAAAAGCAATTGGAAAACTTACTATGAAGAATGGTCTGTGGAAGTCTCCAGAGGAGTGACACCTGCTGTATTCTGCAAAAATCCAAACAAAAGTCACTGGCACACACTCACGCATGGCGAGAAAGACAAAGGCTTGCCTAAGTAATTTTCCATCTACTGCTTGAATATTAGCCTTTAGAAGACATTGAGGTTTAAGTCTAAATGAAATTTAAGCTGTCAATGTCTTTGCAGAAAAGTGACAATTTTCCCAAGTTCCTTCAGGGCAGTGACAGATTTTTAGCACAGAAGATGCCTTTTCGCAGAGCCTATTATTTGTCTGCAAATGAGTCATTGTGAATAAAGCCAAAAGCAAGAAGAGACAACCAGCTGGGCCATGACCAGGAGACACATGCTCATAATTATTTCCCCAAGCTTTTTCCCCAACCCGTCACTGCCTACCTTTGCCTTAAAGGTATATTACATTTCTGCAGCAAAACACTCCCCAGCATTCAAAAAATAATACCAAAGCACTAACAAGTAAAGCAATGTTTCAGTACAGTTTCCTTACTTAAGAGAAGCAATGCCAGCTGCACAGGTTCAATTGCAAAAGCCAGTTCTTATCCGCTTGCTTTAAATCCATCTAACACTTCCTAGGCACATTATTTAAAAAATTAAAGGCAATTTTAGAAGAAATGCTCTATCTTGGTAACTATCTGAGAATTCCTATGCAGAAAGAAAGAGCAGCTTTGTTCAGGTGCTGGTGAAATGGCGCAGCTTCAAACAAATAAACAAACAAACAAAAAAAGAAAATCAATCACAACAGAATAAAATAGAAAAAATGGCGTGTGACCAAATTAATCTATTGCATCATGGTTCGGGTCCTGCAGACCTCAAAACCGCAGCAGCAGCTGACCTGCCCTAGAAGGCCCTGGCAAGGTGCAGCATAAGAAAAATTGTGTAAAATCTCTTGGGAATATCCAAATCGTGGACAGGCATGAGCTTCTAGGAGACAGCAGGGCTTGTATGAAGGGAGGGTAGATGGCAACACGCTTGAAAGGCACGAGATGATGACGTGACGCCAACCAAGAATTTTAAGCTGATTGCTGCTGCCTATTCATGTGAAAAATAGGGGCTTTTTTGCAGACACTGAACTCCAAATCCTAAAGGGAGATCTGAGGGGGAGGGAGGGGTTGGGCAGCTGAAAGGGAATGGGGGATAGAGGAAATCACTGCAGATATATCTGTATCTGAAATGCATTTCAAGCTGGATTCTCAGCATCATGTTCTATTATTTCTGACAGCAACACAGCAAGCCATGCAGTCAGAACGGTCAGAACCATTATTTATCCCAACCTCATTTAATAATCATCCAGCAGTGAATAGATTAGAGCAGAGAGTTTGGAAACAGGGATTGGCAGCATGAAAAGAATAGGAAATACCTTCTGTGGCTTTTTATGTGGTGCTTTATAAAGCTTCTCCATTTTTTCTAAATCTGCCTCTAACTCAGTCTGGTAGAGGTAGAGGTCTTTTTCTAGATCAGTCTGGTTAAAGAAGGAGAAGAAGAATGGGAAAATAATGCTTAGGGTTAGGGGAAACCAAAGGAATGTTAATTATTAAAAAAAAAAAAAAAAAAAAAAAAAGGCGAGCCTTTTAATCAAAAAAAGACAAAGATGGTTTGGACAATACAAAGAAATTCACCAGTAATTAATCATGATTCAATCATTACAGAAGAAATAGCTTTAAGCATTTAACACTGAAAATTAAGAGATGCACAGGCCTGCTAGAATCTAATTCTACAAACCATAAAGTTATAAAACCCACCTGTAAAAAAAAAAAAAAGACACTGTAACAATATGCAATATGCTGTTAGTATCATTATCATTGCAAGATAGCAAAACCACCACTCTAAATTATGGCTGATTATGCTTTAAGAATTGTTTATTAAATCAATTTACTAGCTACTTAATTGTTAGGCTAATGAGCTCAAGCCCAATTAAAACAAATCACTCACAAGCACACAAAACCCAAGCAATGCTACAAAAAAAATAAAAAGGAAAACCACATACACACATACATACGCACTAGATGCTGTAGTACAACGTACGTGAGACACAATTACCTTTCTATCCTCTCTAGTAAGGATAGAGCAATCTCCAGGAGTATAATCCCAAATCTTTTTTGGAGGCTGATGGAAAGCAGAGGAAGGAAATGAGGAAATGAAGATAAGGAAAGACATCACAGAGAATATGGAAACTGGATTAGAACAGAGAGGGAATACAACAGGGGATTTGCATCAACATGGAAAAGAAGTTAAAAAAACCCCAAACACAACAGGGAAAGAGAGATAGAAAGAGGGATAAATCTGCTATAGCACAAATATTAAGAGATCATGGGCGGTAAAAGGGAGCACACATGCAGTCTGGGAGGGGCTGTTTACAGTAGTGTTTGAGGAAATTTTTATTTTTGCAAGGTAATCTAAGGGATTTTGGACTCTCTAGAGGGAGCCCACAGCTGGTGGTTAAAGCATTCTTAGCACAAAAACCAAACAAAGTAGGGGGGGGAAAGGGGGGAAACACACAGTCATAAAAAGCATTTGTTTTGCTCATTCTTCTTTTCAAAAGGAAAGGGTAAAAAAAGGGCCTCTGATAAAAAAACAAAACAAAACAAAACAAAACAGAGGATCTTTCCCCCCCTCACACCAGACTATGAATACATACCAGGTGAACAAATGGCTGAATTTCCAGAGGTGGCATTGTGGGGTAATGAGAATGCAGAGTTGTTATTCTTTATTTCATTCATTTGAGGTTTTGCTTGTGGGGGATTTTGGTGGAAAGAGTGGGACATGTTGAAGTTTGGGGACTAGTTATTTAAAATTAATCCTATAGGTGAAGGCGTCAATTTCCAAATAGGATTTTCCTGTTTGGATGCACATGTGCACATATTCAAAGTAAAAGACCTTTGTCCTGACACTCCTATCCAAATGTCATGCTAATACCTTTGTTTCACCAGATATGCACCTCTCACTAATATGCTCAAAAAGACTTTATTCTTACTTCATGAAATCAGAATACATCTGCTGTTTCAAAACAAAAATAACCTGTTGTCTGGCATTTGGACAGCCACTCTGTGGATGCAAATACTAAATACCTATTTCTTATCCATCAAATCAGCAACTGCAGGAGCGTAAATGGTGTTGTAAAGATTTAGGTCTAAGTTTGGGAGCAAGGAACTGAAGGTAAGGAGGTAAGAAGACAGGATACACACCCTTTTTTCCAGCCCCCTGCTTCTCCATTTATAGCAAAGAGTTTACTCAGTGCTATCTCAGGAAGGGCTGGGAGAAAGTCCCTGTGTGTGTGATCCCACAATCACAGCAGATGACAACAGAGCTCCAGACTGACCGAACGTCAAGTTTCACAGATGGGCTCCATGGAGCTGCATAGCCATGGGTCAGGAGGAAGGAGTGCATGGGGATTTGGTCCCAGCAGCACAATGAAAAAGCATCCATACTGCAGAGACTGATCTACCTGTCTGCAGGGCACATGCATGTCCATGGAGTTGCCCAGAAATGCATCTGGGATGTTGGTCCAGGAAAGTGTTATTCAGCTGCCCTAAGAAGCACATATGTCTTCTACAATGGGGAGAGCCCCATCCCGGCTATTCAGTGTCTTTGGAGAACTACACCCACAGACTTAGGAGAATCCTTAGGAGAATCCTTTTACTACAGGTGTTTCCCATCCATGTCACATAGCTGCAAATAAAGTCAGAAAGCCAGGGGAAAACACACCTGTAGAAGCATGCCTGTAGAAGTACATCTTATCTTCAGCAGTGGGAAAAAAAGCTGGAACAAATAGAATCTTTGAAAATCCCAGGCACTAGCAAACATCAGTTTAAACTCTCTGGTTAGTCATGAGACTTAGCCACCACCTGGTCACAAAAATCTTGTCCTCTCCTGATCAGAGTGAGCAAAACTACAAAAAGAATGCTCCTTTGGCTGTGGTAAAGAAGCTCAGAGGGAGCTTTGCTAGCTATAGAAGTCTGAGATGGCATCCTCAATTTAAGTGCTTGATACCAAAGTACAGAATACTACATTCATAGTGATCAGGGCACATGGTTGTACGGCTCTGGAACTAGGGCAAGTGGACATGATGGATTGTTGATGTAGCCTGAGATGTTCTCTTAAGAAGCAAGGCCAAGTCTGCATGACTAAAAGCATAAATGCATGCTTCTAGAGGAATAGATATACCCTCACTCCTAGAAAGGCCCAAGAGCATAAATATTCACCTTTCTCTGACACGTTTTCCATTAACTTACACTAACTCCAAGGATCATGGAGATACAAACATTCATTAATTTCAAGAGCATAGGGTGATTAATTATGCAGCAGCAAAGAGAGCCAGGTTTCTTCTCGCTTCATGGAAATCTTACACTGTGACAGCTTGTGAAGAGTTAAATACTTACACTGATATCACTAAAAAGCCCCAGTGAGGTCGGTTTTACCTGACTTCTACTGCCTAAAAGTTAGGGGGTTTCATTTCAAACACTATTGAAGCTCTTTCTTTGACTTAGGATGGAAGATTCATAGCTATAATACATAGCTATGACAAAATGGACTACCATACAGCCCATATGCATGTTTGATTTTCAGCAAAAATTCCACTATTTCTATGATGTGATCAGACTGGGCACTCAACCTCAGGCAGCTACATTCTGTGCAGAGAAATTTTGTTACTTGCATGACAACAAAGGCTAGATTTAAAGAAAACCTGTTCTCTGGTGTCCATGTGCAGTTGCAGTTGCTAGCACTGAATTTTAAAATGTAATTCTGTTTTGCTGTACATGCAGGGAAATCTCAGTAGCACTCAAAAAATGGTGTGCATGGGAAATTGGTGACTGGCCTCCAGGAGAAGGGAGAAACAACCACTACACTTGAGTAGATGTAAGAGGCTGATACTGATCCTCTGGTGCAGTAAGAGTAGCTTATTAAATAGTATTTAATAATGAAGTTAACAGTGTTTAACCAGTAAGAACCAGGCCATAAAATGCTTTAAAGTCACATTTTTTCCAGTCGCCATGACCACTGTTGTGTTCTCTCCATCAAAATGTCCTTTGTTATATTGAATAATTAAGCTTTACTTCATCTTTTCCAGAGTGGGAAATCAAGGCTTTTTTTTCTTTTTTTCTTTTTTTTTCCCTTTCCGCACACATAGCAACACATTTGTAAAGAAAGCACACTGTTCTCAGACTCTTTTGCTTTCAGGGAATAGCAAGGGCTATTCAATACAGACTGATGCACCCCATTTAGGCAATCGCAGCTACATGTATAAGGAAATGAGCAGGAAACAGAGTCATGATCTGTTTATGGATAGCTGGAAATTACTGACCTACAGTTTACAAGCCAAGGCCAGGAATAAATGAGTGATTCACCTTGACTTAAAGCCACCTATCAGCCATCCAAGATCTTGTTAGGCAGAGGGAGAATAAGGGCTTTGAATTAGGCCTTTCAGTTATGAGAACAAAGCATTACTTCTACACATTAACAACAAAAATGCAGCTTGAACTATGGTGTGTGAAAAAATATTGCCTTATTGATACATATGGCTGGAAGGTGGGGAATGTCTGTAAAGACAAAAACACTTAAAGTGGTCACAGAACAGCTGCTTTGCATCAGTACCAGAGTGATGTTATGAAAAATCACATTTCTAAATAAGTGAGGCAACTGTTCCAGATTTAAGGCCTATCAAAAGAATGTGACAATCATTAAAATAAGGAGGGAAGGGGAGGGGTCAAAAAGAAAAAAAAAGCAGGTTGACTTCATTGGTCATCGCAACTATCAAACTTACCGGTTTCCCAAACTCCAATTCCGAAAAGAATTTATACCAAGGTTCATTCTTTAAATCTATCTCTTCTGGGCTTATATCCCGAGTCTAAAGGAGTTGGTGACAGGGGAATGGAAGAAAGAGAAGGATAACATTATGCAAAGAATACACGGAAAGGGACTGTTAAAGATGCAGATTCCATGGTTCCCATTCTAAAATGTAGATATTTCACCTTATAATTTGGAAGTTCTGTAGCACTTCTCTCACAATGGCCATGAACTGCTTTGCAAACATCAGTTAAGCCTAATGGCATCATTTTTTTGTGAGCGACATGAATATGAATGAATTGCATTTTACAGATCAGGAGACCCACACAGAGAGAGATAACGCTGCTTGCCCAGAGTCACAGGGAGACTCAGTGGAAGAGCTGGGAGTCAACCAGTCCCTCAGTCCTACTGTCAGACACTCCATTGAGTCCAAAGCTGCATGTACTTAGAAATTTTTTTTTGATCTTCATTTGGTTAAAAATAGAGATTCAGTGAGACCTGAATCAAATACTGCATCTTTAACAGCACATGAGTATGTGAGAAACCCTGTTCTATACACTGCAAACAGAGTGAATGGTGGTTTTCTGAATCAAAGGAGACAAGTCAGAGAGAGCGCATCCTTGAAAGATCTCTGAAGGGATGGATAGAGAGACAATATTACTTGTTTCTTCACAAATAAATGTTAGAGAATCAGAGACAAAACTACAAAGAAGGAAAAATCAGACAGGACAGAAAATAGTACAGTTGAAAAGTAAGTTCCCTTTTGTTCATACAATCTGTTTTAATGAAACAAAAAAAGTTGAACTAGTTGTAGCTGTTTAAAAACATTACTGGTGAGATAAGAGAATAAAGTCCATTGCTGAGGGTTATGAGGTGCCACCCTCATAAAGACATCTAGTGAACTCTTGTATTTCAGTGTACCTAGTCTTAGACATAATGGATCTCCATGCATTAAAAATATAACACATTATGTCTGATATGCCAGTGTGATTCCAAGTGCTCTATCACAACAAGCGATGAGCCACACACATGCACAGAGAGCCAGCACGAAGTGTCTTGATGCAAGTCATCCTGTGATGAGGTTACTGAGACAGCAGGGAGTTCCCAACAGTGCTGGGCTTTGCAAGGTGTCCCAAACTCTGACACAGCCATTAGACATCACAACAAATGCCCTAGGACAAGAGCTCATGAGTGATCTGAAGGCGAAGCAATGCTTCAATATGAAAGGATAAATCATTACATCTTGTTTGATCTCCAGTGGTCTCAGGAATATTTGACTATTTCTTAAAGGCACAACAGAAGCAATGCCTCCATTTTCTTCTTTACTGCACTCCAACCAGAAGTACTCATCTTGTTATATATCTGCCTTTACATGGAAAGAAAGCCCACTGACATTAACGAGAGGCTCTTCATTGCTCTGAAGAGGTTTTGGATTGAAATTCTGATAGTCATAGGTGTGACTGCACATGGGTGTGATTTGTGATATCACAAATCTCCTGCAACCTCCTTGAAAGATCTAGTTGCTAATCACTATATTAGTGTTGTATTTAATGAAACTGATAGAGACCATGAAGCCACTTCTTCAGGACCTCCTTTCTTCTATGATCAATGGCTTGAAATTAAAGCTGAAAAAGTAACATTGTAACATTCTTCTTGTCTTTGATAAGCTTTGTACGATTTTTCTCAATTATGCTGATGATGGCCCTTCAAATTAACACCTATATAGAACAATTACATCTTCCTGTACCATTTCTAGCACTTACACACTTACATCATTGAATGACACCTTGAGTGAGCTCTGGTGATTTATGCAGGACTGGCTTAGGAGGTTAGCATCACCTTTCTGCTCTCTGCCCTGCTCCTTGCCAAGCATTCTCAGCCAAGCCTGCAGAATGAGACTTTTGTATGTCCTCTAGCTGTCACAATTCACAGTAGTTCTCACTGATTCAAACTGGAATTGGTAAAACCTCACTTGGTACTTCAGGTTACACACTGGCATAGCTGGAGAGCCAGCTCACATTAAGTTTTGCCACCTCTGTCACAGAAGTAGTGAAATCCAGCTGAGGAAAAAAGCAGCCCTAGGGAGATGGCCAAGCCCTAATGCACCTCAGAGGCATCCCCTGAGGTACACTGCAGGCACTCTAAACATTAGGCGTTCAGTGTTTAAAGCATCAGAGGAACACAGAAACTGAACCAGCCTGCTTTGTTGCATAATGCATTCAACCCTCCTGCACCAACTAACACTGTGCAATAGAAAAAACACAGCTGGCAAAACAGCTGCTGAACAGGTCATAATGTCAAACATGGATTAAAAACTACGGTTAGTGATCCATACTTAACACAGAAAACAACACGTCGAAAAGCAAAGAATTCTCAATCCCCCTGGATCTTGCTTTAAAGAGAACAAAAATGTTAGGAAGTTATTAAAAACAAAAATCAGTTATTAAAACAAAATATACAGGAAATATATAATGAGCATTGCAATGTAAGCATAAGGAATCCTACCTAAATGGAACTGGACAAGCACTTGAGGAGTATTTTACAATCACAGGATAAAGGCACAACATAGTATAAAAGAAATATTACCATCTTTTCATTGTTCAGAACTGAAGACTTTCCTGGCTGATAGTCATAAATGCTCCTAGGCTCTGCACGGTATTTTCTGGTGTCCACCTTCTTGTCTGGAGGCTCCCAGTCAGTCCTGAGGAAAGAAAGATCAGCTAATCCAAAACACTGTGGCTTCCGTGAGATAAGCACTTCTTTTTGACAGGCCTTTCCCTGTTAAACAGAATACTTTACTGTTACTCTGTTACTATGTTAAAAAAAAGTACTTGTTTTCATCTGGGAAAGAAGCCTGCTGCAGAAGGAATAGTTCAGATAGGGCTCCAGGTGTATATTTGTTTACCTATAGCAGTTTTGTACAGCTCAACTGCTGAAACCACTGGAGCAGAGGGGTTTTTTTTTGCAATTACTTTCAATAAACTTCCAGGTTTCCATATCTTTTCTCATTAGAATCAGCTTAGTGATGGGCTTCAACTAAGCTCACAAATATGAACATGCCCAAACTGAGCAGAACTCAGATTAAATCTCTTTTGCTAAACTTCTTCATTTTAGCCACATCACTGATTACCTGAGTACTACTATTAGGGGCCACACTGGGGTCCAAGAAGGAGTCTTTTCTAGAGATATGAACAAATCATCTCAGACTAGTAAATCTAAAGATGGCTCAGAACAGTCTATTGACTATCCAAACCACTATAATTCTGTGCAGTGTCCACACTAGCACAGTTCAGACAGCAGTAGTCACAAGGAATTCAAGGTCCATATCCTACAATGTTCAGCTCCTCTGAAAAAGAATATAGAAAGGAATAATAGGAATAGGGAATATAAGGAAGGATAAGGAAGGAATAAAGGAATATAGGATAATAGGAAGCACTAATTATTGCAATCTTTTCACTTGAAAGAGTTTTCTCAGAGGGCCAAAGCAGTATGCCTTCAATTTCTGTATAAGTAAGGCATGTTTTATCAACAGATGCTGGTTTCTGATCCAGTGGCCTGAGATGTTCTCTGAATTAGCAATCTCAAATTACAGCATTGCTCATTTTAGGCAGCAATTTTCTTAAAGTGAAAAACATTAAGAACATGTGGAATTTGGTGAGGGGAAAAAAGATCAGAAGACAGAAAAGAAACATCAGAAATGACACCACTACCAAGAACATACTTCTAATAAAGTTCATATGAGTGGGACTCCTCAGAAATTGAAAATGTAATAAAACTTTTACCGAGGCTCAACATAAATCCAAGTTTTACTTCTCTGCAATTACTGCTACTCGCTTGTATTCTGAGTTGCCTTTACAGTGTCACACTGAGGTTCCACTGTGCCTCTGTGGAAGGCACTGTATTGCCATAACACCCAGGGAAGCACTCCTCACCCAGGCAGGAAACTATGCAACGGACTGTGGGATGCCTGGTAAAAAAACAGGACATACAAAATGGAGGATTGGGATGTGACAATGAAGGAGTTCACTGCTAGCTAGTAGAAGAATCTAGGACAAAACTACATCTCCACTTCCTCAAAAAAAGTTTAAATGGAGTTGTGGACCTAAAACTTCCACCTTTGTTCCCTTCCATTCACAGCTCTCAGAGATTCTTCCACTACTGAAGTTCAGGTCACCTTTCTGGGCTTGATTTCAATGATGAAGTACGGTTTGGCAGTGGCAAAGTGGCAGACCTCTTAACAACCTTCTCTGAATCAATATTGTCCATTTCACTCTTGGAGCGGGGAACTGAAAGCTGGGTTCTGCCTGTAGGATGATAAATATATAAGCATTGGGGAACTGGATAAGAGTCAAATAAATACATGGTTTACACGCACTTTCTATGTGACAGATTACACAAGAAATGAGAAGTACTTACTGTCCTCAGAATAGGAATAACGAGGAGAGTATGAATCAGAATCTTCATCTGAAAGACACAAGCATTTTGCAAGTGAGCTGAAAAAGCCCCAAAGAAGCAACAAAGACCCTTCTCATTTCTTCTAGTAAAACAAAGGTCATAACTTGTGTGATAAGCCCAATACTTACCACAGGTAGAGGATCCTAAAAAAGAAAATCCCAATGAGGTTTAATTTGCATTTAAATGTAATTCCTAGGTTATTCATAAATACGAATTATTACTTACATTAATACCTTTCCAGGCTCTCAAAGCACTTCAGAAAACAATCACTTTTTATCATAAAACCCTACAGCAAGGGTTATTAGATCCATTTTATCAAAAGCTGAAAGGTAAATATCTAAAAGCCATAGTATATGCCAAAAATAATTCATTATGTGCTGGACATAGTAAAGAACTGAGAAGTCCTGCTCCCAGTCACATATGATAATCACTGGGACATTTTCATTGCATTAACTTATACACCAAGTTGAAGTCTGTTCTCTGACTCAGATTATTTTTTAAGCACAGATAATATTCCTGGCACGAGACACACGTGTATACTTGCACCAACAGACTATCCTTGTTCTGAAGAACTTACTTTTTAAATAGGAAAGACATGTCTATAGTATGCAATAGAGATATTCAAGCAGCTCTAAAAGAGCTAGCAATGACATCAATGTAACAGTGATGCAGTCTGGCCCCCAAGCTGAACAACCTTCTCTCTTGGACAGTGAAAGTATTACACTGCATCAACACAGCAATGTCAATCCCAAGACACAGTGTCACCTTGGGCCATGGAACCACAAACTGCCTTATTCAAAGGTAACATGGTACTGTAGTGCACAAGGTAGGCGTGCCCAAAAAGAAGGCGGATGCCAGCATTACCACCCCTCACTCTATAGGTGATGGACAGAGAGACTTTGACTCGATTAAAAACCTAGCAGTATCTTTCCACCATCTTCAACAGGCTTTAGAATGAATCCTCAATCAATTGGAGGTAGTATCAGGGGAAGTTGGGATCAGACCTGGAAACTGGAGCCACAGGCCGACCACCTTTCCATGCTGAGGAGGGTTCAAGGAGGGTTCAAACTTGCAGGGATGTGTACATGAGACATCTACAGGACTGCCAAGGCAAATGCAGGAAACTACAATGCAAAGACTGCAAGAACTGTGAACAAAAGTATTACCAATGCTTTTGTGAAGAAACCACCAAAAGTGAGAGAGAGGGAGAGAGAAAGAGAGAAACAAAATAGATGAAGCCAGAATAAGCTAAATAAGAAAAGAACATACTAAAAAACTTTTGTGAATTTAGTGATGCTGATCAACAGACTGAAACAATTTCTAGATATTCTCTCAAGGAGGACATCAATCAGCTCCTACAGCCACTCTTATCTGCTGGAAAAAACAATCTAGCTAACACAGCTGACTTGAAATTGCACTCCAGCCTGAATCAAGCCTTTCAGGAAGGCTCAAATAAGTCTTAACTTTTAGTTCCTCTTTTGGTGAATGAATTACAACGTTTAAGTTCCAAACAGATGGTTATTGACTCTAGTGTGCTTATCATAACCTTCAGGTTAAAAAAGAGTGAAGGTCAATTTTCAGGCCAATTACAACATTTTAAGCCTAAGAAAGGAAACAAATATTTATTTGATGTTGTTACACGGAATTGTTCACAAAACTTACTGGTATTCCTTTATAAAAGTTGTGTTTATTCAGACAGCAAACTACTTGGTAAATCACAAAACTCTTGTACCTGCAAATAGAGATGAACCAATGTCTAAAACTATCGTCACAGCCATTCACCTATCTTAGCCCTTTTAGTGCTGGTGATCAATGAAAATACTGATTTACTTGAAGAGAAATATCAACATTCATTACAGGTCATAATTCAGACAGAAAAATCACACAATGAAAAATTCACTTCAGATAAGTGCTATTTTCCAGTTGCTAGTATTCAAATATCTACAATAATATGGAAAACAGGTATGTTTTGTCTTCAAGTATTTTATAAAGAGCGTCTACATTTCTTCTCTTTTCATAGCAAGGAATACTGACACAGAAATCTCGAATTATTCAATAAAGATTAAAGAATGAATCAGAAATAAGCATTATTTCTCAGAGCTGCATTCTATCTATGGGACCCTCCCTAATGGAGCAGGGTATCACCAGTTTGTAATTTCAAAATCTGATCGCTATCACAAGAAGAGACTGTTCACCTGTAGTTCATTCAGAATCTGCAGGTGGTTGCCTTTGTTTTTTTCATGGGTTGGCCGTATTTTCTATGCTTCTAGAGAGACTGTAGTTTTTTTAGAGGAGAGTCTAAATCTTGATGTTTCTAGGAGATCCTATGCATCAATGCTCTGACCACACCACCCAAGTTTTGGAAGGCAGACGCAGGGACTGTGAGAATGAAGACCTTGGTCCCACTGTAGGAGAGGATCTGGGTCAAGACCATCTTAAGAACCGGAACGTGCACATGTCTATGGGACCTGATGAAATCTATCCACGGGTCCTGAAGGAGAAGTTGCTAAGCCACTGTTCATCATATTTGAAAAATCATGGCAGTCAGGTGAAGTTCCCGACAACTGGAAAAAGGGATATACAACCCCCATTTTTAAGAACGGGAAAATGGATGACCCGGGGAATCACAGACCAGTCAGTCTCACCTCTGTGCCTGGCAAAATCTTGGAGCAGATTCTCCTGGAAGGCATGCTAAGGCACATGAAAAACAAGGAGGTGGTTGGTGACAGCCAGCATGGCTTCACTAAGGGGAAATCCTGCCTGACCAATTTGGTGGCCTTCTATGATGGGGCTACAGAACTGCTGATGGACAGGGGTAGAGCAGTTGATGTCATTTACCTGGACTTGTGCAAAGCGTCTGACACTGTCCCACACAACACCCATGTGTCTAAATTGGAGAGACATCAATTTGATAGGTGGACCATTCGGTGGATAAAGAACTGGCTGGATGGACGCACGCAAAGAGTTGCGGTCAATGGCTCAACGTCCGGCTGGAGACCAGTAACGAGTGGTGTCCCTCAGGGATTGATGTTGGGACCGGTCTTGTTCAACATCTTTGTCGGTGACATGGACAGTGGGATTGAGTGCGCCCTCCACAAGTTTGCCGATGACACCAAGCTGTGTGGTTCGGTTGATATGCTGGAGGGAAGGAATGCGATCCAGAGGGACCCTGACACGCTTGTAAGGTGGGCTGATGCCAACCTTATGAAGTTTAACCATGCCAAGTGCAAGGTCCTACACCTGGGTCAGAGCAATCCCAGGCACAGCTACAGGTTGGGCAGAGAAGAGATTCAGAGCAGCCCTGCAGAGAAGGACTTGGGGGTGTTGGTCAATGAAAAAATGAACATGAGCCGGCTTCAGTGTGCCCTCGCAGCCCAGAAAGCCAACCGTATCCTGGGATGCATCAAAAGTAGCGCCACCAGCAGGTCAAAGGAGGTGATCCTGCCCCTCTACTCTGCTCTCGTGAGACCTCACTTGGAGTATTGTGTGCAGTTCTGGTGTCCTCAACATAAAAAGGACATGGAACTGTTGGAACAAGTGCAGAGGAGGGCCACGAGGATGATCAGGGGAGTGGAGCACCTCCCATATGAAGACAGGCTGAGAAAGTTGGGGCTGTTCAGCCTGGAGAAGAGAAGGCTGCATGGAGACCTCCTAGCAGCCTTCCAGTATCTGAAGGGGGCCTACAAGAATGGTGGGGATGGACTATTCATTAGGGACTGTAGTGATAGGACGAGGGGTAACGGGTTCAAACTTAAACAGGGGAAGTTTAGATTGGATGTAAGGAAGAAATTCTTTACTGAGAGGGTGGTGAGGCACTGGAATGGGTTGCCCAGGGAGGTTGTGAATGCTCCATCCCTGGCAGTGTTCAAGGCCAGGTTGGATGAGGCCTTGGGTGACATGGTTTAGTGTGGGGTGTCCCTGCCCATGGCAGGGGGGTTGGAAGTAGATGATCTTAAGGTCCTTTCCAACCCTAACTATTGTATGATCCTATGATTCTAATCCAAAGCAAAAAAAAAAACACTGATTACATGGAACTGAGGCTTCAGCCCATCTCTGTATAAACACTTTACCATTGAGTATATAATGTTCTGAAATGTTTTCTAAGCATGAAACATGCACTCCAACCCATCAGATATTCTGGATTCCTTATGTAGGAAAGAATCCAAGCAAATATTAGAGACACATTTCCTAACATATTGAGAATAAAAACCGAATGTTTGGTCCGAGAAAATTCCAACTACCTAAGGCAGCATATTACTTTCATATGCACATTTGTAAGTGTATAGGGGACAGTAAACCAGACTCAGTATGTTATCATCATTGGTTTCGTAAACTATGTTATTTCAAAAAAGAGCAAAATGAATCTCTGTAGAACTCCATTATCAATTAGTTACTGAGACTCTGTTTCTCTCTCAACCATATGCACATACCATTCTACCAATAGAAAATAATTTACACTGTATTATGATTTGCAAGACAGGACTCTTCACCTACACATTACACCAAGAAATGAGCAATTACCTTAGATACCTCAGTGACACTCATCCACACCTATTTTAACAGTGACATACATGTTACATCTCCAGGCTTTCTTAGAGCATCTCAGCTAGAATCCGTATTGTATGCATATGTATTTTTATTCAGTACCCATCAGATGTTTAATATAAACATTGAATGAAATGGTTAATAGTCTCACCAGGGTTGGCTTGAGGCACAGGCTGAGTAGGCAAGTTCCTAAATTGCAGGATCTAAAGTGACACCAAAGCACCACCAAGTCAGCAAGGCTGTCACCAATAAGAAATTCCCAATCAGTAAATTTCCATATCCAATGTGTGCAGCGGATTCCAGTGTTTCTCATATATATGTTTTCATGCATATGCACACAGTTACACGATTATCACTGCAAAAATGCTATTTCACCACCCCTGAAACACGACTGCAAAGAATTCTGGTTTGTACGTGAAGTTTAAAGGAATCTGCTGAGCACATAAAGAGGATCAGGTAAACACAATGTATATTTGCAAGATGCACTGATGAGACTATTAAACTCTGTCCTTGCCTAGATATGCCAAGTGCACCTAAGGCCAGTCCTGAACCTATGTCACCAAGTTATATTTATTTTAAAAGACTACATTGAGGGACTGACCCAAAACCCACTGAAGCAAGCAGCCTTTTTACCAATAGACTTCAGTGGCATTTTGGGTCTGGCCCTAATACTGTGTTAATATTCAAAACCAGAAGCCAATAATTAAAGAAATGTATTGATCTCAAAGGGGGGTGGGAGAAATCTCAGTTAAACCACATCTTTATGTGTAAGTCAACATTCTAAGCATGTTAAATAATCACTGCACGCACATGGCTAAATACAACTGATAAGCGCATAAAACCAAGCAAACTCCAAGTAGCATTAGTCAAATACTAGTTACAAAGCCAGAGGAGCACTGCAAAGCCAAAAAGGCATCATACAGTCAAGGCAATGCTTAGAGTGCAGCAAATCATTATGAGGCAGCATAATGCTCAGCAACTAGAAAAAAACTCCAGGAAGAAAATAAATGGGTAAGGCAGCATTTGTGCAGAAAAATATATATGGTCCTTTATTATTACCTTCAGAGATAGGACTAGGAGTAGACGCAGGAAACTGGTATGTAGGAGAATAAGGATTGTCTTCTGCAGCAGAGAAAAGCAGTGGATTTTGAAACTATCCACAGTAAAAGTGGAGGTTCTGCTTCATCCCCCAATTTCCTATCATCATATGATTTTATTGCCTACTTTAACAATACTAAATGGCATCATACTTTTAAAAAAGATTAATGGATTAGCAAAGATTTTGTTATTTTATGCATCACAGAAGAAGATATAGTGGGCATAACTGAATTTCCAACCAGTGTAACACATGGTTTAACAGAAATCTAGAACCTGAATCTAGTTACTATTAGGGTGCTATAGTACAGTTAACTCAAAGCACAAGACAACAGATACTCTGACTAAACTTCTGGTACCTTCAGTTTTTTGCTGGATTTCAGGAGTTTCAGGAAATATGTAGGTAGGGCAATAAGGGTTTTCTTCAGGAGTGTCTAAGAGAGGAATGTGATTTGCAAAAAAGAACAGAGAGGACAGATTTAAAGGGGAAGAAGGGCGAGACAAGAATCCATACAAGCTGGCTGCAGAACAGTCTCTCTCATGCTGGTGTTCTAGCATGACACAACCTAGATGCCTCTTTGCTTACTGCTGCCATGCATGTCTGGGCCCTACGAGAGATTCTGGAAGCGAAGGGGGCTGAAATAATTCTTCTCCTTCTGAAGCTGAGCTTCTAAAGCTGAGCTGAAGGATCTCTGTTAGGACCACGAGGATTAGGATCACATTCCAATCAGTATAACACAGCACCTACCTATGCATAAAGCTCATCATGACAGCATCTGCAGCGGCAAATACAGCTCCAGTTTTGCATGCTCTGTGTTTTATTATGTAAGCATGGTTCTGAACTGCATTTTACTGCATGTCAGGCTGTTCAGAGAGTAGTTTTCAATTGCTACTGCAGCCATTTTTCACACAGAAGAAAACATGATTGTATCAGCAGTCAGGCACAGAAGTGCCCCGAAGTAGGGGATCCCCTGGGAGTACACCATTACAAGGTTTGCAAGTGCTCACCACAATCTGAGGTTTTGAAAAGAGAAAAATTGAGGTTTTGAAAAAAGCAGAGTTCAGATTCTGAACTCACTGAAAAATCAATGGAAATCTTTCAACTAGTTTCAGCGAGCTTCAAATCAAGCTTTACAGTGTAAAAATCTCTCTTTTGCTCAGAGCAGTTTTAGTGATAACCTACTTGTCCTTTAAAAGTGTGCGTGTGTATGAGGTTTAGCTGCTAAAACTGGAGTTCAGGGATCTATTTTCTTTATATATGGAATTATCAGCAACTTTCTGATCTCAAATAGTTCTCCTGATTTCATGAGGACACTGCAGTTCACCTTTCAGAACAACTCAGACCTTCCTCTGGACTTCACTGTTCTCTCACCTTTGCCTTCAGAGATTTCAAACACATTGTTTGAGTTCTGTGGTGCAGAGCAAACACTAGTTAACATAAAATGTTTTCATTTGATTATCCAGTACAATTCTTCCCATGAATGAAACAAAATGTTATCAAGGCGGTCTTTTAAAGTAAATAAAAAAAAAAAAATAATCTGTGTTACAGTACCTCTATTTAGCTTGTGGATCTGTTTGAACATTGTCTTGTACCAGTCCTTCGATCTGTCTGTATTCTATTGGAAAAATAAATATGCACATAAATAATCACAACCATGAATTCTACCAGTCTTTCAAAGTTCTTACTAATCTTACAGCAATGAAAAAGGTTTACACTCTGGTATATGAAATTAAGACTTTGAAATACAAGTGATTTCACTCAGATAATATCATACATAATGAAACTACAGGCTTCACTAAAGATACTAATTAACATACAAGCTTTGCAGGGGTTGGTTATAACCCATGTAGAATTGTAGATTGTGCAGAAGGTTCTGCATATTAATCGGATTTGACATCTAAAAGTAGACACCTTGTCCATTTTAGTCATACATATCAATTTCTTAAGTATTCAATGGAAAGTTAGAAACATTTAGTGCTCAGGTCACTCCAGACACTAGTTGTAAAAACAGGTTAATAATTCTCTTCACGATAATTCCCCTGAACACTGAATTAACTTAAATATGTCATATAAAAGAGGTATCTGCCTTTAAGACAGCTAAAATAGGACAAAATTCTCCCTTAGCTGCTAGCTGCAAAAGAAAAGAGCAGAAACCAGTATTTTCAAATATGATGAGAAGAGTGAGTTAAGGTTTTTATCCACATCCCTCCCCCACTCCCCAAGGTGACTGAAATAGGTCACTAATAGGAAATAAATAATAAATATAAGAAATAATATCATAAAATACATTGGAACTACAATTATGTCCTCTCTTAAATCTCTACAACATTTGGAGGTTTAGTGAATTCCTCAACCCCTAAGGCAGGCAGAATCTGGCCCAGGTTTTTTACATTTGTGCTCAGTGTTGTCTTACCCTCAGTGGAATGCCAATATCATCAACAGAGGTATCAGCCATGTGCTGAGGACTCTTGACAGTGCTTCTCTTTTCCTCCATTGCTCTCTTCTCACTTGGCACTGTCTCCTGAAGTGGCTTGTCCCGTGTGAGTGCTGAATCAACTTTATCAGAAACAAGTCTGTCTGACACTGAATCTGGAAAAGACAATGAGCAATTCTTATCCCAGTATTTCACCATATCACCACATTCCACACTCTTAAGACAAAAATCCTAGCAAGTAGTTGATGAGACAGACTGTGCCACTGCTAGTTGTGGTTAACATCTGGACTGAAGGAAACCTAGCATGAAAACATTTTACGCCAGCAAAAGGAAGCTAGCACCTCTCAGCTGTCATGTAAGACAACAGAAAATTCTGGTTTCAAGGACTGTTGTGGGTTGGTGTTTTGTGTCTTTCTGACTACGTAGTGACTCTGCAGTCTCATTCTTCATCTAAAAACATCAGTGATACAGTCTCCTAGACATCTTTTTCTGCTGGTGATTTCAATTTAATGGAGCATCCTACCAGGTAGTGGAGCGGTAGTTTTTTAACAGCTTGCACTCACCTGCCTGGCAATCCCATTCATTACAGCCCCATTCATTACATATGATGCTTCTAATTCACCTCTGTGCCCTAACCAGTTTTTAAACAGTAAATTCCAGTGCTGTTTAAGCATACATATGATTCCTCTTGAACATGAGTCTACATAAAGGTTGGAGGAAACAACTAATTGTTCCAGACTGTCTTGCTCCACCCAGAATTCCTTGACGCAGCACAACTGACACCCACACATAGCAGCAGGCACCACCACTACTGGCCAAAGAACCAAGGGAGCCCAAGTTGCTCTGAAGCTCTACAATGTTTTGGAGAGCTGCAGCACAGTAACCCTTAGGCTCTGCCAATGACTTTTTCTATGTGGATTTTCTGGAGAGGAAACAAGTATGATTTTACAGTCTGCCTCATCAACACTTTGCCAAGTTCTATCCTTTTTACGTCACTGCATGCATTGAAGAGAGAAAGATACTTTTATTCACATGCACATCACCATGCTGCCCAAAGCCATTAAATGTGCAGAAATCTGAAAGGGGCAGTTAGCAGAGGAAAGGCTCATGCATAACAAAGCATTGGTCTGTTGGTACCTTGAGCAAACACAATTCTGCCCTGCAAAACTCAGCGCATGAAGGATTTGTGTTTGAGTGGTCAGTATGAAATTACCATCAAACTTTAAGTCTTCATCTTCTTTAAGAGAAAATTAAATAATGTTTATACATGTTCAAAATCAGGCAAAGCATCTACTAAATCCTTGTTTAGAGTTTTCATACAGTCATAGAATGGTTTGGGTTGGAGGGTTGAAGGGACCTTAAAGATCATCCAGTTCCAACCCCCCTGCCACAGGCAAAGCCACCTTCCACTAGACTAGGTAGACTATTTCCCCTCCCTGTGAAGGTGTGTGCACTGTCTTTTGGTCCCTTCATGTTGCTGCTGTACAGGGCTCTCTATTTTGTAGGACATATTTAGTCCATTTACATTACTAAACTCCTTACTAAGCCTCTAGGAACAGGGTAGGTAAAGAGCAACTGAAACTAGACCATTCTTCAATAACCTTGAAGACCAAAAGGAAGTGGGTTTTTGGATGTGGATGAGGATGTAGAGGGGATGCAAACTTCAGGAAAGGTCACAGCTTTCTTCCATTACTTATCATTGTCACTGCTGGTTACAAGTCCTGAGCTTCTGTCTGGAAAAGTCATTATTTTCTGAAGGACAAAGAATTTGACACCAGAGAAGGTCACAAAGTCCTTCTCTAACAGGACTGGTAAATATATATTATTTCTTTTTGATTCCCTAGCTTCCTGCACTGGAAAAGTGGTTGGCTGTTTGCCAGGCAGACCCCAGTGCCCCAGCCGTGTTCTAAGCAAAATCTTTAATTTGATGACTTAGCAAAAATTGACCCTTGGCCTGTGCCAGTCATCTCCCAACCACGGATTCACATCTTTAATGTTATAACATGAAATTTTAGGAGTAATTGAGCATGGTATAGCCAGGCAGGAAATCTACCAGCCAGTTAAATGTATTCAAAAAGTATTTTTTTTGAGTGCACTTAGAACTTGCTGAAGGTGCTGGCTGACAACCCTGGAGACAGGTCAGGCCTGTCTGACAGGCCAGTTGTATTAGGGCAAGCCCTTCCTGCGTACTCTGCCAGGAAAGCTCTTCCAAGGTCCACAGGACTTAACCAAGAGAATCAGCTCAGCTGCTGGTCCAGTTTGGCTGCTCAGCTGATGCTGCAAACAAAGACACCTGCTGCACAGCTTTCTTTGCAGAGGGAGGAACTAAAGCAGACATCTTTCACCACGTATTTCCTATAATACCCTACAACATGGAAAATAAAGGCTAAACTTCACACTTATTTTTTGCAGTGGGGTTTCAATGATTTCAAAAGAACTTATGGAACTGTATACCAGGCTTTGAGGTTATTTAAAAATTAGAGCACCAAATCTGATGCCTTATCACCCAAATAAACAGATCGCACCAGCAAGCACACTCCATGGTAACTGAGCTATCCTTTTGCAAGAGCAGCAACAATATATGGGGTTCTACAGCAAAAGAGTTTTACTGCTGTGACAAATAGGACATAAAAAGTAGGGGGAGAGGTGGCAACAAGCAGCTTTGTGTTGTTGTTTTGATATACTAAGAACAGATGCAGACCCAGCTGTGCCACAATATGCTTCACTCTTCCAGACCAAGGATCATTCAGCCTCTAATAAACCACTCTGTGGTTATCTCTAGTTCAGAAAACAAAGGAGTTCCTGATAATTAAGGGAAACACCTTGCGAAATCGAAAACCAACAGGAAACCTCTATCTGGACTTGCAGGCAAGTAACAAACTCACAGCTGAGTGGCGTCAGATGACATACTACCTAACTAAGGGAAGGAGCTGAGAGAAACCAGTGTAAGCTGTATGCCGCTTGTCACCTCAGCAGGATGGCAGCCGGGAGGATGGACAGGATGGTGCAGCAGCTGAAGGAGCCTGACGAATGAAGTTGGGCCAAGTCAGCAGCTGCCTCATGGGACAGGCTCTGTTAGTCCAGAGCCCACACAGATTTGACTGTAAGAGCACACAGTATTGGCTTCCTTGTGTTTCTATTTGTGACATTTAAAGTGCTTAGGCACTCTCTGTGACTCTTCTTTCTCACCTCTCCATTTACCCCACCATGGCCATAACCCAACAATAACAATATGGGTAAGTGGTGCATAATGTGCTGGTCCTATAATGCCCATTGCAGACTGACCTTCTTCTCCTGGGGGCACGGGGAGGGAAAGATGGCCAGGAAAACAACTTGCTCTTCTTTCAGGGACAGACTCTCACACCAATTACAAGAGCAGAGAACTGCCCAGATAAAGAAGGATGGCAGCACACGTGCATACTTGCACATTACAATTTTATCGTCTATTTTGTGACATCTGGCACAAATATTTATGCTCTTAGAGTCATGTAAATATTGTTTTATATTCCCTTTCCTTTCCCCTCCCCACAAGCAAGACTAACTCTACTGGCTAGGTAGAGAAACTTGATAATATGCTCCATGAGAACAAACCTAAAGGCTCAAAAGTCAGTCCCCAAAGTCAACTAGAACAATCAAACTTTATGTAAATCTTATGACTTACGAGGAATAGATGAGTAATTTAGGTTTTTAGTATACTAACATGCAGCAACACAGGTAGCATTTGTATAACAGACTGAAATCAAACGTTAAGTGACCCAGACTAAGCCAGGACAAATATTTATACTAATTTCTTTGCAGTTCCTGGGAAGTGTGTTTGCTAAAGGTACTCCACAAGCTAACAAAGCAGCAGCTTTGCTCCACCAGAGGCAGCAGTTGGGGGTTGCAGACCTTTCATATCATACCTGCCAGGCTACTAAGCCTTTTTTGCTGTTCTGTGGTAAAGGAAGAAACAAAATAAGAAGAAATACAGAACAAATGGGTGAGACATAAACAGCAAGTGCTCTGGTGCTGCATTTCTGACAGGCAAGAAATACACTGTAGATAGAATGGCAGCAGCTGCTGAAGAGAATCTGTTTTCAAATACCCTGCCAAAGTGACAGCCCACAGTCTCTTCTCCACACAGCAGCCTTGTGGAATAATATAAATCTCATGATGCAGTGACCAATATTATTTACAAATGACTTTTTTTTAACATCAGAGAATGAAAGAAGTTGGACAGGAGACAGTTTGAAAAACAGTAAAGACTCACAGGGTCAAACAACTTGTCAGCTAACTCTGTTATCCGTTAGCATGAAGTACATTTTGAAGCAATAATGCTGTAGCACTTTGAAAGGATACAGGAAAGGATCAATCATTGCTGGTGCTTGCTGAGTCTCACCACAATCTACTGAGCCACAGATCTGGTGATTTGCACACAGACACAGCTTGATTAAGGCTTTGATTCTCAGAATGCTCCCCTTGGTTTAGGGTTTTTCATTACTGAGTTTCCAGACTGGGACATTTGTGGTATCTTCCAGCATGTTTGACCACCCTAAAGCTGATGCTCACAGCTGCTTTCTAAAGGGATGCCCAGAGGACTTGCCCAAGTCACAGCTGGGAATAAACCAAGAATCCTTAGCTCTCCGTTCTCTGCTTTTTCTATTCCCTAGCAATTAATCCTTTCATTTAAAGCATCAAAACCATTTGAAAAGAATAAAGGATTTTATTTACATACAAAAATACAAACACTCTTGAAAGCCCATATTGTTAATGCAAAGATTCAAAAACTTTAATATATTAATCACACCTGTTATATAAACATAATAAACCATGCCATGCAATGCCTGCCCAGGAAACAAGTGTGCTGTGGGGTGGCATGGGACACTTGCCAAGCAAGTCTGCAGTAGGTAACAATCCTCCAGGATTATGCTGTTTGCTAGCAGAACCCACCTTTACTAGACACTTGAACTAAGTGGATCATCTCAGCAAGGGAGACCAATATTTCTCCTCACTAAGTGCAGCGCCCTCACCAATACCTATTAGCTTTCTTCTTTAACCCTACCACTTCTACTCTGCTAATTACCAATGGCAAGCTGCTAGTGCACATTATGCTCACATAGTAGCTACTATCATGTGAAACAAACCCCTATATGCAATAGGTAAAAGGGTTAGCAATCTGAACCTGAAAAGCCGATGGGAACCACCTCTTTCAGGGTTCACTCTTTTAAGCAGGCCATCAGGATAGGCTGCTGTATTATGACAAAGGAGGAAAAGATGCAAGTAAAGGATGGTCTCAGCTTCTGCCATCACATTCATTGAGGAGAACTACATTCAATCACTAAGGTCTCCTGACAAGAACATGTGGTTTAAAGAGTAGATGCTTGAGAGCTCTTTCCCATCTTTTCCTCCACAGGGGAGAGAATATAATGGATTAATAAGATTTTTAATTAAAAAAAAAAAAAAGTACTTTTTACATGAAGAGGAGGAAAAGGAGGTTTCATTTTCACTTATGTTTCTGAGTAGGAAAGAGAGCTGCCGATGGTTAGAAGTGGAAAGAGTAGGAGGTATCTATTTCATTCTCCTGCATGACCAGAACCAGCTTGCAAGTCCCAGGCACACATCAGCTAAATGAGTTTTTAACTCCTGATCTTGTGTTTTGGAACTGTAAGCAAAGGCAAAAAACTTGTAGGCTTCTCAGAGAAAGGGTTGAGCAGAGGAACAGAACTGCTGGCACCAAGGAAGGAATGAATACAGATGCCTTCAAAGTTCTCAGAGGAGGGAGCACTGGAGAAAACTAAGACTTGAAACTAGCAACAAAAAGGGAAGAGGAGACAAGTACTTAGTGCAAAATAAAAACAAATATTAACCAAGACACCAACAGATTGTAAAGGGAAGATATCCTTACCTTGCTGCTAGGAATGAGAAAGAGGATCTGAAATGAACTGTTTATAAGCGTCAATCTGATTCAGTTGGCATTACTGAAATCCAGTATAAAAAATTCTGAGCTTTCTCATCACAACCGACTAAGTAAGATGAAGCAGACAAAAAAAAAGATATAGTGTAGTTTCTGTGCTTCAAATGCCATTACCTGTTTCTAAGTCTTTGACAGCTCCACATCAAAGGGTCTTACATGCTTACAAATTAATGAACTAGCAGATAAAGCATAAAATGGGACAGTAGGTGATGTCTGATACAACAGTCACTCCAAAGAGAAAGATAACCAGCTCCTTAAAAAGCAATCAATAATCTGCTGAGGAGAAAGAAAGTCACATTATCCATCTGGAAAACTAACTAAACTACTGCAGATCTCAGATGCCAACATTAAAATGACCTTAAAATTCTAATTCAGAGGGTATTTCATAGCAGATAAGATGAATTTATTTTAAACCTCATCTTGACATGAACGAATTGATTTCAGCACAAAACATTATTAACCACTCAGGTGAAGGTGGATCATAAACTAGTAAAAATTCTTTACATGCTACAAGACCAAATAAGTTTTGAATAGATAAGGTCCATAAAGTTAAAACCAAATATGAATCATGTCAGCCAGGACAGAAATGTAATAAATAACGAAGATCTGAGAACCATTTTAAAACACTAAGCAAAAAGAAATTTGAATGCTATGCTTGGATACAGCCTAGATAGGAATGGAAGCATAATGAACTGTAAGAAACCTTCAACACATGAAAAGATGGAAAACTAAGAAAATGTATACCTATGAGTAGATACCATATGCTCAGAAATGGAAGAAAGTGACAATGGAAGAAAAAGAATTAACAGAATGTCTCAGACTCAAAAATAGGTTTTGAGATACATGAAGAATAAACAGAAACTTAGCAATGATCTTGTTCTACCAAATAGACACAGTAGAGCTGTTAATAAGAGGACAGAAAAGATGACACATCTGATTATTCTTTCCATTCTGCATTTGGAGGGAAAAAAAAAAAAAAAATAGAAAAAAATCTGACATTCTGCTGCCTGATGAAGAAATACTTTCCACTTCAACAGCAACTAAGGACTATGATGAATGACAACTGAGGTCAGATGCTCAAAAAGTATTACCTTCATATAAATTGTACTGCAGAGTTTTAGAGTAGTTTTCTTCTCTAAAGAGAGCAGCTCACTGGACCATTAACATTCATCCTCTGTATGTCTTGGAATACAAAGGAACCTTCCTTTTGCATGACAAGGAAGAAAGCAAATGTTGTGACAACCTTTGAAAAGCATTAGTGTGATGGCTGTGACTTCTATCTGTCAAGTTGACAATAATGCCAGAAAAAAAACCAGTAATGACTTATATGTGATTTTACTAATAAATACATGGCATGACACACGACAATCAATGCAGATTTATGACTAAGATGCCTTGTCAAACCAGTTCAATATGATTACAAGTTTGACTGAAAAAGACTGAAAACCACACATCAGAACAAGATACAGGCACAATCAAGTTGCTCATCAGGTGATTATCTATATTGCAGTCAACAAAAATGTGTTGAGAGAAGGCTCTTCAAACTATCAGGATACAATACTGTGAGTGCTAGTGGTCAGAGTAAAGACATTCAGACAGGACAAATCAGTAACTGTGAAGGTGATTAGTTAACAGAAAAACTTGGTATCAGTTGTCTCAGAGCCATTGTGTGTGGATCATCATATTTTACAGATTTGTCTCTCCTGCTATTAAAACCTACAAAGAGAAAATATCCTTGCGTGGTACACACTGAAATGCTCCAGATTTAATGCAAAAAAACAACCAAAAGAGTATCCCACCTCAAAATAGTGAACAAAAAGCTTTGAGATAAAAAAGGATGCCTCAAATATTTTTTTCCTCTTGAAGCGGCTGAGGAATCCAGACACCCTCATTCAGAAGCACATAACTAAAGCTGCTTCAGATGCTGGCAAAAAGGAAGAGATAACCCACTCATTACCCCTATAATCAGCTGGGCTACAGTGAAGATCCTATCTTCAAGATCAACAACTGATATCTGCTTTAAAAATACACTAAAAAACAACACATGAGAGGCTGCAAAGCAGCACATAAATGTATGCCTGCAATTATAGAATGACTACAATATGAGGAGTGCAGGCCTTGACCCTATTTCCTTATTTTCTTGTTTTAATTTGCAAAAGATAAGTTACAGCATTGTAGACTGGAATATGTCTGTCCTGGAGTTTCCTAAGTGCGCTGGAAATCAAGGCAAATTGGACCGCATCGTTGTGGCCCTTTATAAGCTACTCTCCTCAGTGATCCACTGCGAGCTAGGAAGCTGGAGAACGCCAGCCGTCAGGGGCACTAAAAAGGAGAAACAAAGTTTCCCTCTAAGGCCCAGGCAAAAAGATGCAATTATCCATTCAAAAAGAGCTGCTGTGAGTCAGAGAAAGGTTTAGATGAGTAAACATGAGTAAGCAATGCTCAAACAACATTGTTTTGTTCATACGTAAACCCAGAGCTTTAGGCCTACTAAAGTAGAGTTTTAGTTGATGCAGTTATATAGAAGAAATCGCCAAGTTCAAACTTCTGGGCAAATGGATTATTTACTATTGGGTAAATTCTGCTGAGAATCAAAAGTCAAATCTCTCCCACAGTAACTGAAAATATGGCTGCTTTCACACTGAGAAGTAACATAGCCCCTTTTCCAGTGAGGGTGAACCTACCTCAAGCTACCTTGCTCCTACTGATGCATGTGAGCATACACTCTTTCCACTATGACAGGACACCTGATGGGGGATAAGCTGTTACACTGCAATAACTTACTCATATGTCCACAGCCTGCTGTAAGCCTCTCCCCCAGCCTCAGAGTGGCTCTGATCCACAGGTTTTAATTAGGAAGAAATAGGCATTGTCCCATAGCTCTAACCTCTTACTTGCACCTGTTGTATGCTCCAGTAACTACAACTTTAAGTTTCGCTAGCTTTTAGTAGTCTGGACTTAATTGCCCGTGGCACACACATACCCCAGTTCCTTGTAGCACAACAGGTTGCTCAATTTGAGTCACAAGTATCTAATTGGATGTCTCCTTACCTCGATTGTGCTGCAAGAGTACAATAGTAGGATTGACGATTGTGGTTGAGGGATAGGCGGAGGAAGATTTGTTGATTGAAGTGAAGGAGGCTGGATAGTCAGTGTCAGTGCCAGGCTGGGGCACTTCATTTAGCACAATACTTGGGTCCTGAAAAGAAGAGCAACGTATCATTAGCAGCATGCAGAAGGCTGCTACACTGGGAAAATCTGGAAAATACCCCCACATTTTAAGCTGAATGAGAAGCACAATCACAGCAAATTTTAGTAAAACAGGCATAAGCATGAGTGTTACCCTGCCCCCTGTACGTACCCTCCTCGCTGTTAATGCAATTAGTTTGCTAAGGCAGTACTATAATTATTTGGTGTTGAGTTTCACAACTCCAACCCCAAAAGGAGGTACTAAATTAATACAGCAAACTCTCTGGAGGAAACGCAGGGTGCCAGAAATGAGTGTATCTCATTTCTGAGGCAGGGGAAAACACAGACATCTTTCCCCTGATATATACACACACAAATCTTTGTTTTGAAAATATTCCTTTCAGAGCAAGAAATCAGGCATGCAAAACTCATGCAGTTCTGTAGTGAAACAGTATTATTGCAGCTGGTTTGGTAAGTAAGGTCTGAGGAATAAGGTTAACACCGTCACTCAGGAGACAGTATAACACCTACCTGGTTCAAATAATAAAACTAAACCCCAAAACTGATGAGAACAAAGAGCAGGACTGTAGCAAGGAAGATACTCAACATGGCTTTGCAGCTGTAGCACAGATAGTATGGAACAACATAGCATATTTCTGCACTCCTACTACTCTGCTGCCAGTCTGAAATGATGCAGGCTGCTGATCTGCAAAACGGAGCTGAGCATTCAGGGGGATTTTCATTGATAATACTACTAATACTACTAATAAAAAGAATATGTGCAGAATAATGCTCCAGAAGAATTCCTACTCCTGGCTTTTCTGGCCAAACACAACCTAGTGCCCTTCATACCCACCAGCATCAGGGGAAAGGACTTACAAGATCAGGCAGGGGGATGAACAGAGGCCAGAGTGAGGCCTGGCACCAGTGCTCAGAGATAAATCGTTAAGAATTTGCCAGAATCAGAACAAGCATCTACAGTCTCTCCAACCAAGAGGGGAAATAGGAAAGCACAATCCTATTCTGATGGCTGGAGGTGATCTTGCTCCAAGCAGCATCTCATCTTCATGTGGACAGAAGAGAATTAACTGTCTTCAGAAATAGATGTCCCTAAGAGAGATCCCCAACCCCATTTAGCTGGGTGTGAGAATATTCCAAACAATGCAATTTGGGAAAAGGAGTGGGAGTCAAAGAGGAGAGATTAGATCTTCACTTTGATAACTAAAATATAAAGAATCCCTGGAAGAGGGATGTCAGATAAGGACAGGCTCAGCAGCCCCAGCTGTCACAAAAGTTGGTGAAAAAAGACCATTGGAATCATTGTGGAAAACAGCTCTGTGACTACATGCCTGAAATGAGCATACCCAAAAATGTTTCAAAGCTCTCAACTCATGAAAATCAGGTGCAACAAAATTTCCACTCCTCCTCTGCCTGCTGAATTCTTCTGGAGCCTGCAGATAGGCTCCACTAAACAAAACAAAACAAACAAAACCACCCAAACCAAACAAAACCCCAGCCAACCCCCCCCCCCCAAAAAAAAAAACAAACCAAAAAACCAGAAAAAACCCCAAACCGAGCAAAACCAAGTCTGACCCCCACCCAAAAAAAAAAAAAAAACCACAGACAAAACCCTCAAAATCCCATTGCTTTTTGCAGTAAAACCCCCACTGATTCCAACAGGAGCAGAAAGGCCAACACTGAGAACTTTTGAAAGTATCATCCTGGTTGATCTTTTTCTTCTTTTCCTCCCACCTGCCTGTTTGCTAGATGCCTGTAGAGTCAGAGGGCAGAAAAGGCATCATGATGAGAGGAGGGGATTTCTGCTGAACTTCTTACTTGTCCAAAAAAAACCCCCAGTAGTTGTAAGGCTTCCAGTACAAGGAGGGTCAGGTACTTTTTGCCTCCTCTGCAACTTTGACTTAGAGCTACTTTTAGTCCTTGTCCCTAAGGAGTTTTTAAAACAGGTGATGAGCTTAAAGATGAACAAACACCTAATCCAAGAAGAACACAGTAAATTCCAAGTTAAAACTGATGTGGATTGAATTCTTCAAAATTTTAAAAGACCAGCAATTCCAAACTGAAGAGACACTCTCTTGCTTATCTATCCTGTAACACCTACACACTTGGAAGATTCTTAGCTCAGTAACTGATACTATTGCTTGTAGGTCATTGGATACCGGCATTAGTCTTACACTGATTTCGACAGGGATTTGTGTGGGGAGCGTACAGTGGCTCCAAGTGCAACAGAAAGCCAGCCCTAACCTTTAACTGCTCTGCTGTTGCTGCTTTAAAAGTTATTCAGACACAATTAAGGATGCTATTAAAAGAGCCTGAAGAGATCAGTTAGTTGAAACTATTGTGTTTACACAGAATTAATTATTCTGAGCAAGTCCTGTGAATACTATTAAGGTGTGCATCACCTGCAGAATGAGCTCAACAGGAGTCAGTCAAATATTGTTGCAAGAAGTCAATAGAAGGTTCAAAGCTGCACAAGGCAGGCAACATGCATGCACTAGCACAGGATGTAAACAGGGTTTCAGTTGTCATGCTGTTGGCAGGGAGTGACTCATCACTCCTTTTTCAAATTTAGTATTGCAAGGAGATAGTAATTTTTATCTGGGAATACAAATTTAGGAAAAGGGCAAGGAGTGTACTTGGCAAGCTTACTGTATGTGAGATGACTCCAGTGATTTCAGGCTTCAAGCCCCTGTGCAAAGTCCCTGTGACTGGAGGGACAAGTGAAGGTGGTGATGAGAAGAATGCCAGTTTCGGGTAAACAGAGGGTAATGTGCCAGATGAGGAGGGTGCTTGGTTATGGTGGGAACCCCTCTGGAGATGTGGGGGAATGAAATCATCTAGAGTCGGAAAAGTCAAGGGTGAGCCAGAAGGAACAATCTCAGGGAATGTGGAGCCTTGCCCAAAAGGAACCAGAGGCGGTGGTGGAGTGCTGGAGCTGCCTTCTTGCTGTCTTTCTGGATTAACCTGGAGGAGGGGGACTACTATAACCCCAGGCTGAGTTGTGGTGGTGGCAGTGGCATCCTGTAGGAAACAAGGTGTTGTTATGCAACAGGGGAGACTGATACTTTAGTCTAATGCAGCCATATAGTGCCATGCAAGGATGCACCCAAAATGATACAAAGCCCCAACAGATTTTCTTTCCTTCAGAAGACATACTTAAGTCTTGCAGCCCTGGCCTCTATGAACACACAGTTTTTCACAAAGATCTTCCTTCCCTTCACCACCCCTCTTTTCCAATTCTGTGCTGTGAGGCATAAATGCATCCACCATCATTTGAGAAGCACTAACAATCACGTAATGAAGTTTGCTTCTTGTACACCTCCCTAAAATAGAAAGATCCTTGCCAGCCCAATCCAACCCCTTACAAACACCACACACACACAAACACACAGATGAATGTTGAGGGGGCACACATGGATTGTTAATTATTATCAAGTAGAAGACCACAAGACTCAAGTGGCACAAGTGCTCAGAAATTAGGTAGGGAATAAAGCATCAAGGGAACATCGTAATGAATTAAAGAACTGTTCACACGGCTGAAAGAAAACAAGATTATGGAGAAAACATGTACCATGCTGCGTCCCATTGCCTTGTGTGGTGCCTGTCGCTGCTGGGTAAGATAAGGCTCTTTTCTCATCCTGTCCTCTGTGGCAGCTGTGCTCTGGGGCTCTAGCACTCTGTCCCTCACAGCTTGCGGAGGTGATGACTGAGTCCAGGAAGGTTGGCCCGCACCATAACTAACTGCGTCTTTACTGAGGACAATGTAAAAGTACGGCCTGGGAGGAATAGGAGGAGGAGGAACAGCAGGAAGAGACTTTCCAGTGTCTGTTACAGAGGAAACAATGTTGGTGGCTGGTGCCGGAGTGAGCTCAGCACCCAAACTGGTGCTGGCTGCTGGGTCATGTGTGGTGCCAGTGGAATTCTCAGATGTGGCTGAGCAAGTGCTGTTAGATAAACAAGCTACATATAGTTTGCTGACCTTTTTATCCGCCTTCGTCTCATGACTGGAATTCATTCCAGCCTTACTACTGGGATCTGCCCTGTTGGGGTTGTGTTGTACAGATGATGCATCTGAAGAGGAGCAACTTTCCAAGAGTGGCTGGCCAGCATGCACCTCAGCTTTGGGGCCTGGAGAGGGAGAACACCCTGCTGGCAAGCCTTGCTTCCCACTGGGGACAGTCCCATAGGGAGTAGGTGATGAGAAATAACACCGTGCACTGGCATTTGGTGATGCACACTGCTGCATATAAGGCTTGGGTGCATTCAGGTACACACAGTCCATGATGGGCACTGGCAACAGGTTGGTCACTTTAGTGTCAGTGTGAGGACGCCATGCAAAGCTTTCCTCTTTGGGAAGAGGAGGACGAGGAGGAGCAAGGGCCTGCTCAGGCAGTCAAGAAGGAGAAGAGGGAGAGAGAAAGCAGCACCAAACAGAAGGAATAAGGAAGGAAAAAAATAAATAAATTCAAAGAATTAATTTGATTATTAGACTCGGGTTAAGCAGGTTTTAACACAGCAAGAACAAAAAGCAAATACAGTATCTGGAAGGCCAGTGCAGAACTCGCATACATCACCTTGCACACTGTTTTTCCTAGCACTGCTTACTGCAGCACACAAACTTTACCCAGCTCTCAAATTCCTGCCTACACATTCCTCTCTCTTGGCTAAATAAGTCTCAGTGCTGTATTGTTTCAAGATGCCTGCAGAGCAACACCCACCATGCCCCTTGGGAAGCTAAAGTCAAGATTTAACATCCTGCCTAACAAAACCCAGGCTCATGTCTGTATAACTAAATACTTCCCACTGGAGACATCTGAATCACAATGCTAAATTCAGAGCTCTAAGCCATCTCTGCATGTTAAGTGCACTGCCAAAAAATGAACATTGCAAAGTTTCACGAGTGCTAATGAAAGCAGACATCATGTGAATATTGAAGACTGCCACAGCTGGCTAAGTAAAAAGTCAGCATTTCTTCCTTCTAAAAGCTAGCTGTTGAATTCTCTTCAGGATTTTTCCATCCTGAAAATGCTTTCAGGAAGACAAGAACAATTAAAGTTTCGTGATGAACTGAATTCATAAGAATTTGCCTTCAGAATCAAGATCACCAACAGAGAAATCCTACTTCTAGTAAATAATAAACAACTTAACTGGTTTTGGTACTTTGCAACATATAGGTTGCTAACTGCAGAAGTGCTTGTCAACTTCAACTCCAACAATTTTTTTTTTTGAAAGCCAAACCGTTTTGAAGTAAAATAGTTCAGAAATAGAGAAGTTTCATTTTATTTACTGCTTTGTTGCCAGTGGCTGAAAACTATAAACTACTGAAAGGAAGAGAATTAAAACACCCACCTAGTGAACAGTAGCTCCCTGAATTCTTGAAATTTAACACTCTGGAGACCACGAAAGTAGGTTTTACCCTGTTGTCATATCTTTATAGGCAAAGGCTGGCTAAACCACTGCTAAAATGGTCAAAATCAGAAAATGAAGATGCCTTAACAGCTTGCAATATTCAAATCTGACAAATACACCTCCTTTATAATTCATCCACATATGACAACTTACAGCCAGCATGTATTCTTCTTACATGGATATAGACCTAGAACAGCTTCATAAAATTACAGCTGCTGTCCCAAAAGCTACTGTCATCATGCTGCAACTCTTCCCTCCACTTTCCTGATGTGTAAGGGAGAGGAGAATTGGGTTCGTAAGTGCTTCTTCTGAAGGGCTTCTGCTTCTGGAACAGGCTCATTCCTTTTGATTCCTTAAGGACAGTAGTTTCAGTCTGGAAACTTCAGAATGCCACTGTATTTCCCTAGGTTAGGGGAAGCCTCACTTTCCTGCTACATAGTATTACCAGGAAATAACAGTTCTCCACCTAAAACTGCTGTTTTCCGTTTTCTTCCACTTCAGCTTAGTTTGGACAGCAGTCCTTGAAACTTCTATGGAAATCACTATGTGCATCAGTGCTCTCTGTGTTCATCCACAAGAACGATAACGGACTACAGGACAGCTGTAAGTATCAGGCAGTAAATGGATTTCTCCTCTAGGGTGCTGCTCCTTCTCATGCCTTCCTACAAGTTGTGTCTCCTTCCACTTTCACTTACCATTTCAGGAACACTGTCCTGCGGCATTGCTATAGGTCCCTGATAGAGGACAAGGCTTTAAAGAGACTCTTGTTTCACATGGGAAAGTGATTTCTAATGAAGGGTTTCCTTACCAGTTTTGAGACTGTGCAGACCAACTGCCCAAAAGAAAAAGGATGAAGTTACTCTTCTCTTAATAGACTGACTTCAACCATTCACCTTCAGGTACAAATAACCTTTCCCTTGTTGGCTTCTATCAGTTACAGTATTAAGAATGAAAGGCATTTCCCCAGTATCTTGTTTTTAATTTAACAATGCTTTCAACCTGCAGCAACCTCTAGGAAATGTACCAACACAAAATTCAAAACGGTACTTCACCATTTTTCTTCGAATCAGATAGTGTCGTCCTCCTCCTTCATCCATCAAGGAAATACTGTGGCATGCCTGAACACACAAGCTCCACAGCACTCTGGTCATATCAGTGTTGCCCCATTTTAAAGGCAGGAAAAGTGGAGGCAAGTTGAAACTTACCGAAGTCTGCAGCAAACTCTGGAGTTTGACCCAGGGATCCTGACCACGAATCCAGTGCTTGAACTCAGAAGATCACCCTCAGAGTCTCAGAAGAAAGGCTTACCTGTGGCTTGCTGTCTGAGGAAAGGTTCGGACGCACACTCCTATAACCCTTGGCAGCCAGAGAAGATGGTTGGGCATCCCCATTGGCATCAGTGTTAGATGATGATCTCCAATCATCTGAGGGGAAGGAAAACAAATCACAGAGAATTCTCTCCAGCTACAGTACAGACGAAAGGAGAGGACTCTTTTCTTCCTCCTTTTTCCCCCCTCCCTTTTTTTTTTTTCCAGGCAACAAGAAATACTTTCAAGAAAGCAACAGAAACAACAACATAAGCAGCCAATGCTTGTACCTGTTTCTGGGTTTTCTGGCTCCAGACCTAAGCATTTCACAGAAAGGAGGGAGGGAAGAGGTGGGGGTGGAGAATAGGCATAGAGGAAAAGAAAGGTGGGGGTGGAGAATAGGCATAGAGGAAAAGAAAGGGGGGGGGGAGAATAAACCATTACATTTACAGAAAATGTACCAATTGAAGTTAAGAGTTGAGCTACTTCATTTCACACATAGAATGCTTTCTGACAGGGCTGCCTAATTACCATAGAGACCAGCCCTAAACATGATGCACTCCTTGTTTCTGACCTTTGTAAACACAAGGCAATTCATGCAGAGCAATGAAGAAACAATTGTTCATTGACATTCTTATTTCAGAGGCAAAAAGGCAGCCCAGCTAGCTACTTTCTTACGCTGCAGCTTGACAGCCAGACACCACAAATTACTGGAAATGTAGGGATCAGCCATAATACAGGCTACAAAGACATAACTAGCCTTACCAAATTCACTATGTGTGATTAACTGAGACAAAGGACTGCTAACAACTAGATCAGGTTTTGCAGCCTAAATATGTGTGCATGAACGGAGTTACAAAATACAATGTCACTTTTTAGCCCAGTTCCTGCAGCTACCTGCATTCGTCTCATCACCTATTTACCCATCCTCTCACTGGGCTCCTCCCTACCACTCTACCCATTTTGCTGCTTAAGTTATACACAAAAAGCTCTTCCAGCTCCAAAGTACATTTCATAAAGCGATTGAGAGACTAAGCAAAGTAAGTATTAATGAGCTGATTTCCATAGTAATGGGCTCATTGCCATTCAAGCTGCTGGAAATTTATGAAGCCATCAACAGAAAGGAAAGAGGCAATTGTGGAGGGTAGGAGTGAAGAAACAGAATGGCAAGCATGAAAAAAGAGTAGGTCATAGGTGGAGCAGAATAGGAAGAGAAGACAGAGCAGAAAGCAGCACATTGGAGCTGGAATTAATGGAACTGCCTTTCCTCCAACAATACATTCATAAATGACGTATGCTTTGCTTTCAAGAGTAAATTTGACACCCCTCCTCTTAACTGCATCGTGCCCTTAGGACTTTATTCTCTCTGCTAGACCCAAAAGACTGGCCAGATTTGTTATGCTTTGCCTGTCTCCTACAATTAAGTAATTACACATCTGCTATTGAAAGATGGCACAGCTCTGTGGCGACACTGTCTGTCTGGGACCCTATCCCCATCCCTTGACAACCCAAGTGAATGCTTCAGTGGCAGGAGCACCACCCGCCCTCTTTCTGTTAACCTTGTGTCTGGGATAAAAGGAGGTGACATAGGCCTGCCAGGAGGAAAAAAAACCCAACAAAATAACATCTGAGAGTTTTATCTGAAAGAGGTTTTTGTGCTCCTGACAGCAAAAGGGAGCTGTAAACAAACTTAAGCCAGAGTCAGCAGTCATCAGACTTGCACTAAGAGACCAGGGTTCAGTCTCCCTCCACTGGCCTGGTTCTTGAATGAGGTTTCTGACCATGCTACTGGAATTTGGGGCTTTAAACCGTAGCTAAAAAAGAGTCACCCCAAGACCCTGGACTGACCTCTCTTGAGATTAATATATTCCAGTTAACATTCCATTCACTTACTTTCAGGTTGCTCAACATTCCGAGGACATGGCAAGGTGATATTCCGATTCTCCTGATAGGCTGGAGATGCCCGGAGGGTCACAGCTCCTTTTCCACTGCAGACTCTAGTGGGATCTGTTTCTATAGGAAATGCACAAACACAGAGAAGACATATTGAAACAGATGGTACAAAGCTATTAGGATCCATCAGAGCTCTATGGAATAATTTTAGCATGGCTGCCTCTGGGTGAACCGATCTAGTAATGTATGCAGATGAAGTTTAGCTGTGGATTAAAAGCACTGAGAAATCAAAGCAGTTTCATAGTCATGTAACTAATGAATATAGAAGTAAGTTCAGAGTCAGTGTAACAGAGCTAAGAAAGGAAGAAAATTGGATGAGTGCTTGAACCAAATTTCACAGGCCCATTTGCTTTGTTTGGTCAGCTTTGTATGGAGATATTGTACCAAGAACGACATTCTACCATTACACCTCTAGTTCTTCTGTTGGGATGTCCCAGTGGTATAAAGCAATATGATTTGTGTGCTGAAGCCTTAAATATGTCTTTTGTGCAGGACGGAAAGAGAAAAAAAAATGTCTTATGACCACTGGTGGATAAAATCTTGTAACTATGCTGAGTATGATCTAAAGGCAGGGTGCTGCAAGCCATCTATTGCCATCTCCCCCCATTTCATGGCAGTGTTTCATTTTCTGACATAGGAACCAAAATCCCCAAAAAATAGAAGGAGACTCAGCATATATGCGCTCAAATCACCCTGTGAGCCAAACACTAGATCATGCTAGCACCTTTGCTGAGGCCCAATTCAGCGCAGCTTCTGTGCAGGTTTACCTTTGTGCATTTCAGGCCATGGATTTGTTTGGGGTTTGTTTGGAGGTTTGGGGTTTTTTGGGGGGTTTTTTTGTTTGTTTGTTGTTTTGGTTTGGTTTGGTTTTTTTTAATCTGCTATCATCCTTTTAAGTCATAACAAATCAGTACTTCAATGCTATCTTCCTCCCCTTACTTAAAATCCTTCCGGAGAGTTGTTTCTGCTAAGGTACCTATAGAAAAAATAAGCCTAAAGAGTCTCTCACTTATTTAAGCTACTTCCACAGGAAAACATATCACCTGCCTTTCTCATGCACTATTACTGACCCTGCAGCTGCCATCAGACTTCACTTTGACCTATCTAAACAGAGGTGCTAGTCCTACCATGCAACCACACAGGGAGCCTGAAGAGGTACTGAGCATATACACTGTGTTACACAACATGATGATTTTTACTTTTATGGGGTGAGGATCATGCTATCTCTGCACAGGGATGGCATTGGATGGTTATGCCTTCGGACTGAACAGGGCGGGCAAAGGCTGCCACTCATTGCCTAGACAACAACTGATGTCTGTGCAGATCAATATTCTCTGGCTGACTCCAGGAAGATAATGCCCCATTAAAATCACACCAGTACAGTGCCTATAGGCCATGATAATGCCTCAACTAAGGTTAAAAAACAGATCACAGCCAAGCTGGCCATAATATAAGGAAACATCAATAGTGCCAGATGAACAACAGCAGTAGGGTGAAAGACTCAACCAATGCCGAACACTTGGCTCACATGGAAAGTCCTATGCTTTAGGGATTTCACAAAAAGCATAGTTTCAGATCCACACTTACGACTTGAGAAAGGATGGAATAAGTACAGAATCAGAGGATACTTTCCTATAGTTCAGCCTTTAGTTAATTTAGGCAGCACAGAGGCAGCCTGGGCGAGGGGAAGGACTATCCACAGAGACATATCAAATGCTCTTTGTCCTTAAATACACCACATTTGCCCTGACACCACACAACTGATCGTGCCTTAAGGTTACCCACATGCCTGGTAAAATAGAAGTTGACTTCTCTGACTGATTTTTGCATGATCCAGATAGGGTCAGGATTCCTTTTGCCCAAGAATCCAGTTCTGTCTATCATTCCCATACACACAGCACAACACATCCAAGGACTCTAATGGATACAATCACACCAGAGGACAAAAGTTTAAGCTCTGGCAATCCAGTCTTGAGAGTGCTGTAATTCTGATGCATGGACACACTGTTAGGGGTCACCAGGCCCGATTTAGACAATCACGAAGAGTACAGGGTCCTCTCATGCTCCTACACCTAGATTCCCTTCACAGGCACTGGAGAAATGGAAACACATAAAGAGTTCAACATGCCATAAATGTCTACATCATATTGGAGGAGGATCAAATTTGGGAATCAAAGTACTTTATTTTCATAAAACATACTAAAGCTGTATACCAAATCAAAAGAATAAGAATAAGAAAAAACTGTTCTGGACTCAGAAAAATGAAAATGCTCTAAAAAGCTTTGAAAATAAAATATTGTCAGACTATTTCAACTTAGGAGAGGAAGACAAATACTTAAGATGCTGAATTCCTTCACAATTTAGGCGAGATGATGGAAAACAAAAATCTGAATCTCTCAGTATAGAAATCCAGCAGATGGTAATAAACATGACATTGGCACTATACTAGTCCAACAGAGCACATGCGTGACAGATTAGGAGAGACAAGCAGTATCAGCTATACTACTCTGACTGTGCAAATCCAGCAAAGTACAAAAATATTCTTCTACTTTTAGTGGGAAAATGTGCTTGAGGAGGGGGTGACATACAGCTTAACATCCTTATTCACCCGTATAAAGATTCTGTAAAGTCAGCGTATGTACAGAAAAACAAAACCATCCGATCAATGTTGAACTATGCTTGAACCTGTAAAATACCATCTCTGACATCTATTCACTTTCATAAAGACTAAAGATATGCAGGAAACATTCTCTGGTTCATCAGGAGTTCGGTTCAAAATGAGGCTGTAATAACAATGTTATTCATAATCAAGCATTAGTTGAAGAGCTTACAATGATCCCAGATTCAAGCAGACACAATTATGTCTGCAGAAGAGCAGCATAATTGAGAACAATGTACTGTGCCATTAAGAGCTAACTTTATTACCTACTGATGAAATCTACAGCTCTGGAAACAGTGAGAAGAGCATGAAGCTGAAAACTAGCCAAAGCACATGAGTGAAGCAGAAAGATGTACGGAGGAGGAGGAGAGAGAAAAAGAGGAGGGAATGATGGCAAACTAATGCATGGCAGGGGGAGGAAGGAAGAAGATACCTGTAGGCAGCACTAGGTGAGGAGAACTTTTCACTTTCTTCACAGGGATTATTTTAACGGCAGAAATAGAGCGTGTACATAAAGGGACATCAACAGCTGCAAACACAAAAGTGTAAATGGCACATCCAAAAAGGGAAGAGCAGAGTTTGGGAAGCATGCCACAAAATTTTCTAATGTACTTGGAGACACAATAGCAGGAAATTTCAAATACAAAAGCAGTCCAGAGAGCAGTGATGCAACCGTTAAAAATATCCCTTCGTTCGCCCTAATTCAGGACATGTCTGTTTTATGCTGCATACAGAACTGCTTACTGAATTGACTAACTGCTGACTGCCACTATGCTGCAGGCAAAAAGAATCTGGAAGCATTAGTTCTTTAGAATCCATCAAAAAATATTAGTGTAATTATTTAGCTGAGATACACTACATGCAAAAATAAAACTGTTAACATTAATATGACTCAGTTAAAACAAAAGTGAAAAAACAAGGATTGAAAGGTTGAGAGAGGAACATTAGACACATTACATGAATTCTGTATTTTATGGCACATATTTTATAAGTTCAGGGACAGAAGGAAGTGAAACATGAAATAATCTTAAAAATTGTTCAATGCCAGAGGGCAGCATCGAAATACTCATTTCAGAAAAAAGTCCATCCCTTTAAACACTAAGTTGAAGAAATTTCTACTGGAATCCATCAGCTAGCACATTAATTGTACTAGATGTAGTAACATAGGGGAAAACCGTACATAGCACTGTGCAAAATTCTAGCAATTGTTACAAAACTGCCCAAACCAGGCAGTGATTTCTCTCTCTGACTCTGTCTTGCAGCTAGTGGGCAGGGGTATTTTTAAAAAAAAGTGAGACAAAACTACTCAGAGGTGAAGCTCAACAGGACCTGCCAAGATAAACATCTTGTAAATCATGGCTCCCCCGGAATAACTTGAGTTTTGTTCTTGATTTCTGCAGAGCCAGGATTTTCTCCTTTAAAACCTATTAGCTTTCTGCATGTATTAAATGGAAAATGCTAGGTGCTTCCTCACATTCCATGCCATCCCTCACAGGCCTGCAAAATCAGGAGTAAGAGGAACCACATTTCTAATTCTTTACACACTGATTCTGAGCACTGGGCCAGCCCCAGAGGCATCGACATCAGGGTGGTGTGGACACCCCCTCTTGCGGCAGATCTTTCTAGTTCCTAGCAAAACTGAAAAGCACAGACCACCAACCTAGAAGAGGGCTCTCAAGGCTTTCACAGATGTTGGAAGAGCTTGGTAGAATGTTTTCAAACCTCAAAATCGTAAGTTTTTAAATTGATGGGATTGTTTTAAATTATTTTTTTACAGATGAGCAAAACAGATCAAACTCTGTTTTCCATGCTTCTTCCTGAGTACCGAAGGCCTTGCAAATACAATAGATCCTAAATCCAAACAGCCTGTGGTTTAGGAAACAATCCTAATTGTGTTTTACTCTGTAAGTGACTGAATTCATCCATCTACAATGCAGTTAAAATACTAACCACTATAAAAAGGCATCAAAAGAGAAGGAAATTAAACCAGCAGAGAACCAACCTATACAACCATATACTCTCAGGCTGCCAAAACACACAACATCACTATACAAAATTGAATGCTATAAAGCACACTGCAAACCTGCTTAAGTTAATGTGAAGTCTGGTTTGTTTAGATTTTGTTCATTTTATTACTTGAATGATTAGTTCCTGCCCTTTAATCCTGGGCTCAAAATTTCATCTCCTACTTAACAGGATTCACACATAGGCATTCACAAGCCCATGCTGTCTAAACACACTAAGATATTGATTCACAGGTGCTCACAAGTAACACAAGTAGTGCACAAAATATATGAAGAGGCAAAGCCATCCTTACACCTTCAGGAGACAAAGAACAGTTGTTCAGCTAAGAAATGCTGCTGCTACTGGCACAGTGCAGCACAAGGCTTTTCTTACATCAGTCGCCAAGCAAACTAAGTTTGGAAACCACTGCTGCAGTGAATGTCTAGGGAAATTAACCACATCACGAAGCTGACATGCAGGGGGAGCTGCAGAGATGTCTCTGAAACTCTTAACCCACCTTTTTCTCGTCCATTGCTGCTCAGCCCATTAACAACAGTTTTTGCAACATCAATTTCTTCGTGTTCTGCAAGACAAATGAAGAAGCAGATTACTTCTGGGTTAAAACCTCTGCAACTGAATTTAACCTCTGACTATGAGGGGATGCCATGCTTCCTACTATCTCAGGAGATGCTGCTAAAATCAGGTAGGAATATTATTCCACAGGTCCTACATATCTCACTTCATTATCGTGTCTGTTTTTCACTCTAATTTAGCCTGTTACCAAGACAAGCCCAGAAGTTTTCTTCTTCCCAACCAGCCTCTTTTTTTTTTTTTTTTTCTTGAACAGCTGATTTTTCCTATCCAGGTGTCAAACTTTGCATTCACCCCTACTAAAACATACCAAATTCAGGGGCTTTTTTTTCAGGTAATTTTGAATTCTTGTATTATGAAGTTAAAAAAGCTGATGACCTCAAGATGTTTCTAATCATTTTTTGAGTACTATGGGCCAAATTGAAACAACAAACACGAAGCCAAGACATTTTTTAGTACAAAGCCATTCCACTGTTGCCATTATAAGTCAGATTCCCTGAGCTTTCTTGACAGGCTTTGACACTTTTCTGGGAGGCAGAAGAGGAGGTAAAAAAACCCAAAACCAACCAAATCAACACAACAACAGAAAAAACCCCAAACCAACAACAACAACCAAAAAAAACCCCACAAAAAAACACAATCAAACAAACAAAAAACAACAGAACAAACAAAAAAGCCCCCTCTAAGCCCTCCCCCCAAAAAAACAAACAAAGAGCAATTGCACAACAGCATGAGAAAGACAGGAATATTTCTAGTAATAAAAAGGAATGCCAAGGAGGGCAACTGAAAAACAATAGAGACTCACCAGAGCTCATTGTGGTAGAGGGACTTGCCTTTTTCACTTCTGGATTTTGTTTATGTCTGTTTAAAGTGAAAGGCAGAATGGTTATGTTATGTTTCATGTCCACCCAGACAGTGCTGAACATGATGCTGAACATTCATCATGAAAGTCCAGGCAACAGACACAGTTTTTTTAAAAAAACTTAGTTTCAAAACCAAACTGGATTTACGTCAACCACCAGTTACATTTTTTTCCTGAAAATTATCAGAAACTAAAGATTATTTCCACCCAATATAGGTACTACTTTCAGACTTTAAGACTAATCCTCAACTTTAAATCATAAAGTACTGATTAAAGTCCAAGAGTCTATATATGGCAAAGTGCAAATCCAGCAAGTTTCTAATATATAAAATATGAATCACCTTGAAGAAAAAAAAAAATCTCAGTGAAACTAAAAGCTTTAAGTTAAACCCCTCGACTTAGACTATTGCCAGATTTCAAGGCAATCTGTTGCTCAAAGTCAGTCTCTCCTTTGAAAGATGTTACAATACAGAAGAGATGTACTTGTCAAAATGCTCAACTTCTGCATCAACCACTTCCAGTCCCGCAGCACCGCTTATATTTTCAAGAGTGAAACTTCAAAATTCGAAGCTTTAATCCTCCTGGGACCAAAGGTAGTGAAACTACTAATTCAAGAGAAAAACTTCCAGATGAGGTCAGAGAAAAAAAAAGTCAATTATCATGGTCCTGACAGTCTACACAGGGCACCAATGGGTCCTAATCATACCCAGTACCCACTCCTGTGAGGACTTGATATCTGCAGCGAAAGAACATGTTTAAATGTCACATCAGAGATGTTGGTTTGAACATTCAAAAAGCAGCATTTCTAGAAAACAAGGCATATTTGCCAGGATCTCTCAACTCTCTAAAGGACCTAGGCTGAATTCAATGCCTTTAAATTTCATGTTTCAGTCTCACTCCCCTCAAAAGTTGGTGCTAAAGATAATGAGATCAAGTGCCACTACAGCCAGTTAATGGCTTCCATGACATGAATAGAAATAGGTATCTGAAGCTGCAAAATCACGCATAAACAAAGACCCTAACCTGTGAATTATAGGGAAAAATTGCTTATGTTAACACGAAACTAAACAAGAGAGTTTGAGATACTTGTTTTCATGTTACATGAACTGAAGCCAGCAGTGGGGCATTGTAGGAGGTGGAAATTGCCCTCAGGGAACTGAATTTGCTCTCTTGCTTCAAAAGTATCCCCATTCTTAACTAGCATTTGTTTCATACCAGCCAGAACATACTGAGTATATTCAACAGATACCCAAAAGGAAAGAAAAGAAAATTCAACAAGCAAATATAGTAACAGATCAGTCTGTAAAACCAGCATGGAACCAAGCAACAGCTGCCAACACTTAATTATTTAAATATTTTCTTCGTTAAAATAACCACATGAGATATACATTATGGGCTGGTGAACATTCAGCAGCATGCAGCATAACTCCAAGCTGATCCCAGCAAAATACAGTGTGAAGCGGAGGGCACAGTCTAAAACTAGTCAACAACAAAAGCTGAGCCCAGCTTAAAGATCTAGGGGGGATGGTGGGATGGTGAAATATAGTCTAATACCTTTTCAGAAGAGGAAAGAAGAAATACTAGTTCACATGCTCGGGCAAAGGCAGGGTCCACTGCTGCTGCAATCCCAGAGCAACATTGGTCCCTTTCCACAATGGCAGTATCCAAGCAATTAAACCTGTGAGCCCAAACCTTAGAAACCCTGTGTTTCTAAACAGGCTGTTTAAAAACCTCTATTTAGAAACAGTGACATCACAACTGCCATCAACCTGATTTTCAGAGATGTCTTTTTGATTGAAGAGTCTTGACACTGCTTACAGTGCTGGCCTTCATTGCATTAAGGAAAGCATTAAGGAAAGAATTCACACCAAAAAAAGCACAATTATTTGGCCTTAAAAGAACAAATTACTTTCCAGAAGAAGTGATTCAAGGTTAAAAATAAAGTGATAATTAAAGAAGTTTGCTAAAATTAAATGTAGAAGGTGTACAAACTCATTAGAACTAGATCTAGAAAAACACTTTTCCACATATCGCCACACTTAGCAACTATGGAATTCAATTTAAAATAGCAAGCTTTCAGTGTTCACTTACTGTGAAACTAATCAACATTATTCAAGCACTCAAACACATACTTACTGTAGGTTCCCATACACAGAATGGATTCAGCATGCTCAGGGTAAGTATAATCAATCCTGAGCACCTATAGCTCCAGAAACTCCATTTAAAAGTTGATTTTGATCAGTTGAAGATCTGCATACAGATCTGCTGCATGCAGGTACAAATAACTGCTGTTTAGGTTGAGGAAATCATGGTGCATAAGAAAAAACATGCTTCAGTGCCTTTTTTTGCATCAGGGCTACAGAGTTATTCTACCTGTCTCCTATATGCTTCACCCAAAACACATCCTGAAGTCCTATTAGGCCTATCTTAGCCAAAAAGCTGCTGTTGGGACTAGATACGTGGTCCAGCCAGACAGCATATCTGGCTCCATGGCCCCAGTATAGCAAAGTGTTGCCTTCTAACACCTGAGAAGTTACATGCTGTAAATCAGTGCGCCGTGAGTCTTTGGATGGTACATCCTTAGACAACAGCAGTTCCTGTCAGGTTGATCAGAAAAGCTGTCTGTGGGCTGCGGAAGCAAGTGGATCTGGATCCCAGTTCCCAAGAACTTCCTGCAGACGTGGCCAAGCCATTCCTGTAGATACACATGAAATACGCACAGCAGTGCTTCAGAAGGGAGCCTTTCCAAGGAAACAAAAAATGAGATCTGTCAGTATTAAAAACAGAGAAATCAATACTGCCAGATCAGGCAAAACAAAACAAACAAACAAACAAAACAAAACAAAACAAAACAACAAACAAACAAACAAAAAAAAAAAAAAAAAAAAAAAGAAAAATAACAACAACGAAAAAAACCCCAACAAACCTCCAGAACCCGCAAGTGTCTTCCCTTCCAGCTCCCTGCTGTAACCTGTGTCACAGTATCACAGTATGCTAGAGATTGGAAGGGACCTCAAAAGATCATCTAGTCCAATCCCCCTGCCAGAGCAGGAACACCTAGATGAGGTTACACAGGAATGTGTCCAGGCGGGTTTTGAATGTCTCCAGAGAAGGAGACTCCAAAACCCCCCTGGGCAGCCTGTTCCAGTGTTCCGTCACCCTCACTGAGAAGAAGTTTCTTCTCAAGTTTAAGTGGAACCTCTTGTGTTCCAGTTTGTACCCATTACCCCTTGTCTTATCATTGTTTGCCACTGAGAAGAGCCTGGCTCCATCCTCGTGACACTCCCCCTTTATATATTTATATACACTAACAAGGTCACCCCTCAGTTTCCTCTTCTCCAAACTATAGAGACCCAGCTCCCTCAGCCTCTCCTCATACGGGAGATGTTCCACCCCCCTAATCATCTTTGTGGCTCTGCGCTGGACTCTTTCAAGCAATTCCCTGTCCTTCTTGAACTGAGGGGCCCAGAACTGGACACAATATTCCAGATGCGGTCTCACCAGGGCAGAGTAGAGGGGAAGGAGGACCTCTCTCGACCTACTGACCACCCCCCTTCTAATACACCCTAGGATGCCATTGGCCTTCTTGGCCACAAGGGCACAGTGTTGGCTCATGGTCATCCTGCCATCCGCTAAGACCCCCAGGTCCCTCTCCCCTACACTGCTCTCTAACAGGTCGTTCCCCAACCTATACTGGAACCTGGGGTTGTTCCTGCCCAGATGCAGGACTCTACACTTTCCCTTGTCATATTTCACCAAGTTATTCCCTGCCCAACTCTCCAGCCTGTCCAGGTCTCACTGGATGGCAGCACAGCCTTCTGGCGTGTCAGCCACTCCTCCCAGCTTAGTGTCATCAGCAAACTTGCTGATAGTACACTCAATTCCTCATCTAAATCACTGATGAATACATTAAATAATACTGGTCCCAGTACTGACCCTTGAGGCACTCCACTAGATACTTGCCAGACTGGAATTAGTGCCTTTCCTGAAATGTAACAGACATAGCAACAAAGGTTTCAAAGCTGCAGACATTCAAAACACAATGAAAGGTAATTAATTCCTCAGGGCATAAGCCAGCAGCTGTAACCCTGAACATGCCAATGTCCATATGTAACATCCACCAACTACTTGCTAGCTCAGTCACACCTCTAGACGGATGCTTATGGCTTCCTTTCTCCCTTCCACCCCCCCCACATTTCTTCCAAGGCTGTAGCTCCTTCCCTACTTGGTGTGGAAAAGAGAACGGGGCATTCAGAAGCCGATTTAGGAGGAACGCAGATAAGTGGCAACTACTTCTGCACAGCATGTCTCTGGATTATCTCACATGTGCTAAACATTTGAGTACTCCCCCTACAATGGCAGGGGGTAACAAACAGCTCATTAATAGTTCCAAGCAAGGACACATGCTCTTAAGTCACTGGTATCTCAACTAAGAGTTGCAAGTGGTGGTTATTTTTGGTGATCTAATGTGTGGGGGGGAAAAAGTAATTTCCTTTTGTTTCTTCTTTTGTTATTATTGACAGCTCTGATGACTCACATCGGATTTTAAAACAACTGCTAAGCATGAGACAAGCATTCAAAACTTATTGGGCAGTTCCTCTATACTCCTGACACCTCGACTCCTGCTTTATTTTCTCAGTTCCAAGTTTTTAACATTTTCAAAGTTTTCTCTCTATATTCAAGAGCTTTAAGTGCTTTGTGGCTGCACTTAAATGAAAAATCGAATTCTTATTTATATTAGTATAACCTTGGAGTTGAAGCTTTTAGAAAAATGGTAATCTTTTAGATTTAAGGTATGATCTGCAATCACAAAACTTGCTTTTCACCTGGTCAGGTCTCATACATCACTGACAGCACTCATTCATTTAGCCCACGACTCAGACTCCTTCCCACATTGCCACCAGTGTCCCTGACCAAGATGCTCTGCTCAATCAGCCATGCCAGCAATGTGGAGTCACAAATCTGGAAAGTGGGCAAAGGGCTGCACTGCAGCTAGTGCCTCTTACCAGGAGGTTCCTCCACTTAAAAGAACTTGCTGGAAAGCACATCTCCTCTATACTTCTCACTTTGTATCACATAAAATGTGACAAATAAAAAAAAAAGCTAGCATACAGGAGGCAGCTTCAGGTTAACCCAGGCAATCAGCTCTCTCTCCAAGAATCATTATTCTCTTATCCTAAAATACTGAGAGAAATATGTTGCCTGTCATTTTTATTTTAAGGGTTAAAGAACATTCTGTTATTCCTTCAGAAGACATTATGCTTCTAAGAATAAATGTCATGAAAAGACTATGAATAAGCAAGCAGTGCACACAGAAGAATCACAGCAATTCTGTACAAGACCACAGCCTCCTCATGCTCTTCAGCGAGTGGGAGCAGTGAAAGCTCACTAAATGAAATAAATGGCAGCATAGAACAGAAGCATGCATAAGGTATACTTACAAATAATTGAACTTACAGCTGTTAGAATAAACAACAGCACATTTCATATGCAGTATCACTGTACTTTTTTTTTTTTTTAATATGGTACGTGTTTGTTTCCTTCCTAATGGACGAAATTATCTGGGTCACATGCAGCAGTTCCGCAATTTAAGAGGAATATGCCACTCTTAAAAATCAAACAAGAAATGTAAGCCAGGAGAGGTGGCTTTAAGAACTCAGAAATGCTTTTGAACTAAGTCATCTTAGAGTCATCAGTTTCAAAGTAAACAAAGTTTACCTGCAACCTGAGTTAACTCAGTTCAAGGTCACCACTTTTGGAGTAGGGGACAGAAAAGGATCTCCTAGGTCATCAGGCCTACTCCCAAGCTATTGCAGGCAACTGTGTCATACAATCCTATGCAAGAACATTTCACATTCCAGCTTAAAACTGGTAAGGCTTCCTGCCTCCAGTGCTCTTCCTGGAAGCCTGCTCCAGAATTTATTCCTCTTATGGTTTGAATGCTGTTCTGATTTGCAACCTAATGCATGAACAGCTACAGTTAAATTGTTCTGTACCAATACAATTTTTCTCTTTAAGCAGTTCTTCCTCCTTGCACTCATCCCATACACTCATTTTTAGAAGGTGATTGCAATGGGTCTTCATTTTGCAACCCTGTGAACGAGCATTTCCAAAGCAACTGGTCTGCACATTGCCACCCATCTCATTAAAATTTGGCAAATAGCAGAAGACTACAAAAGCTTGGCAGTCCAAAGTCTAAACTCTGCTTAATGCCACAAAACCAGAGAGCAAAGCCTATAGCTGATTTGCCCAACAGCTGAAAAGCAAAGTTTAAAAGATAAATTGGCTTTTTTGGTCCATTCTAATTCTGGCCTCTATATTACAACCAATTATTTGGTCAGTGTTAGTTCAGATAGCGATTTGATGTCTACAGGGACCTCCCTGCAAAGAAATAGGCTGGAATACTTCATATCAGCCACTGGTTATAACTTATACGTGCAGGGCTGGGGGGGGGAAGGGTGTGAAAGGTGGCTCCTTCTCAAGCCATCAACCTTCTGCTCTACTACAGACACAGGGTTTGGAAAACAGCTGTCCAGAGGGTTGTTTGGCACAGAACAGACAGAAGAGTAACCTTGACATGCAATGCATCACAAGTTCCGTCCGGATAACTGCTATCAGTAGCCTTACAGTCAAAAACCTTTCTTCTCATGAAACTAGATTTTTTTAAATACACTCTAACTGAGCTTTGACTTCCTCCGGAGTCTGCCATGATTACTCTCTCTTTTTTGTATTTGATGGCTAAGATCATGGTAAAAGTAGCTGTGGCCCACCTAGCATTCATGTCTGCTAAAGAAACACATGCCTTTGTGCCACACCCAAACGCTCAAGTAGCTCACATGAACGCTTTAAAACTTCAGACACGAAAATAAAGATTTCTATGGTATTTTAAATAAAATCCCATATTCATCTGTGCAGAAGACATAAGGCACAGCATCTGAGAGCAGCAGAAGCTGAGATTATAAACAGCCTGATGTACATCCTGTATAAGGGAGCACACTGGGCACAGCTCTCAGGCCACCAATTCAAGGGAAAGCAGTAAAGGAATTAACAGCATAATGCAGCCTGGACCATCCAGGACACTTAACTGGGACTCAAACAGGAATTTGGGCAGGGAGCATATAACTACTGAAATAGGGATTTATTTACACTTAAGGGGTAAATAATTCTATGACATCAGATTTATCTTTTTACCTTTATACAATCTGCAATGACCACACCTAGCCAAGAGAAAGCTGGTTTTATACATCAGCTGGATGAAACAAAAGATTCATAGGGTTCCAGCTGTTGTGAGACTACTTGTAAGAGATATGCAGCTGGGGTGCTGCTATTTGTGCCACACTTGGCTCTCTGTACACCTCTGATATGGGGCCATTTGCGCCTCTGCAGAACAATTGCTGTAAATAAAGAGACCCAAATTCCAGAAGCCCTAATTATGTATAACAATGAATCCATTCAGCTGACTGCAAGATTGCGGGACACAAACACTACATTGCATTTACTACAGTGAATGGCATTCTATAAATACAATCAATTAGATCATCTGAACAACATCCAGAAGCTTCTCTTGCATGATTTTGTGTAACAAAGACTACAAAGACTGTCTTCACCTCTGTCCCACACTCTCAAATGGTGAAGCAGTAAATAGGAGGAAGCTGCATTCAGTAGAAATACTAACTAGAGATTCAATACCGTCACAAAGTTCAAATCCAGGTTACAAACGTATCACAAAAATGAGGGTAGAGAGAAGATTCTGATACACCCCTGACACATAAACCAGAAACTTTAATGCTATAGGCCACCTTATGCCATCCCAGACACATCCTGAGATTCCTAGTAGTGTAAGGCAAAGGAATTGCACAGGCATTAATGAGTGCTCATTGTGACAACAAACATTAATATTTTATTATTAACCTCTGCTAGCACTAGCAGTTCTGAAGCCCTGCACAAGCACTCAGTAAGCAACAGCTAACACTTTTCAACGTATATAAACAATATCCCTATTTCATACAGTGGTGGTAAATTCAGGTCGCTATTCTACACAACATCTGAAATCAGCTAAGCTAGCATATCATAACAAGGTGCATGTATCAGTCTTACAGATTGCTTTTTATAGTTTCAGAATAAGCGAAACCAGTTTCAGAGTTGGTCTCATTAACACACAACTGCAGTGACCTTCAGGGAGCCACATAAAGCTAAGTCTAGCCAATGCTTATGGGGATCGAGGCATACAGTACTTCCAGCACACTTTTGACAAGCCTAAGGATGCAAGTTGAAATTAGACAGGGTCATTTTCCTTAGCCTTTGCTGACCTGGAAGCGCTGCTACACTACAAAAATTGCCAGAAAACTGATTAATCTAGCTGAAATCAGGCACAAAAAGGTCCCAGCAAAACTCAGAAAGCTGGTTACTGTTACACATCCAAGGCCAGACAGCAAACCCATGACTGCTAGAGAGTTCAGGCTGGAGTGCTGGCTTGATAGCCTTGTTGGACTGTGCTGCCTCTAAAGTCACCCACACACTGTAACAAGAACACAGTGACTGCTCCTCAGTACTGAAAATGCTGTGAGAAAACCAAACTGCTGGAATAGCCAACAGTCTGACATTCAAAGCACCTCTATAAATAGCAGAAAATTACATTCTCATCTTCACTTCCCTCTGACTCCTCCAGCCTCAGATGACCAAACTTGAATATCGCTGAGAACTCCACATCCATTCTCATCACTTTCAGTTTAGCAACTTCCTCAGAATCAGCATTCAGGAATTGCTTTCAATTCCTCCTTCCCATAAAAATAGTCAGGAGAAAGATCCAGTCACTAGGGAAAGGAGTGCCTGCCCATTTCCCTTAATGGGAACACAAACCCACGTAATGACTACCTTGGTATCTCCTATATTTTCAAGCAGCATATCCAAATGAAAGAAGCAACCTGAACATCAGTGTACTCAATTATCAGTGTCATAGCATACACCAGTGCCATGTAAAGCCCTTGAAGTTCAGCTCACAGCAGCTCTAGGAGGACTACCTATGACTAACCTTGACTAAAAAACCATACTGATGTCCTTACCTTGATTCAGGCTTTTCAGCTAATGGTGCCATTTTCTTGGACCCTTGATTTCACTTTGTAAGAGGCATGAAAGAGTTAAAGAACCAGTTACTTGGCTGCTGAGGTGTAACAAGAAATTTGTGGAGGCATCTCTCTGGCACCCTTAAATACTTTGCTCCTCCCACTGCTGTGCTTTAATTAGCCAGCTGGTTCTTAGTCACCCCATCCTGTCACCAGGCTTGCTCACCGTCAGCCACCCCCACCCAGCCTGCCTGTCACTACCCTACCACTGTCATAATGAAAGACACTGACTCTTCTTGTAGCTCTGGAGCTAGGGAATGAGAAGAGAATAAATTTGAAGTTGGCACTCTATGGTAGCACAGGCATGGGATGCCCTTCAAAAGGGAAAGGACAGGCAGACCTTGAAGATATAATAAAATACAGGGAAAATACTTGAAAAAGCACTTTGTTTTTGTTTTTAAACCAGGCGGCATCTGCTCATCAAAGGAGTATTTTCATTAGCAGTAGACATGGCAGATCCTATTTCAATGGGTAGGAGCTGAAGGGGCAGCTAAAGTTTCTGCACTTGGCAGCTGAGATTTGTAGCAGAAATATTTGACATGACACAAAGAGAAACTAACTGCTTGAATTGCTATCACATATTATATGCCTGCTCCATGGGCATTATAACAGGCATCAAAGGAGCTTTTAAGCCACAAGCTCTACTAGGGTATCCCTAGAGTGAAATGTCCCTACCACAGTGCAGCCTGGTTTCCCTTTAGATAGCCTAAGGCTTGCACTGCTGTGAAGATGGTGCCAGCTTTTAAGAGAGTGAGGGTATATTCACATATCCCTGGGCCCAGGCAGCTTCTTGGTAAGTAAGGTGAGTAGCAGCATAGGATCATGCTTCCTTTCACAGTGAATGTCTACGAAACAAACCACTGGGACCAAGACTTCTTGAAATCAGACCTTGGTGGTTGGTTCATGCAAGACCAAGTGATAGTTTAATGATGGAAATAATTCAAAGTAGACCCTCAAGCGTCTTGGTACTGTCCTTTGTCACCAGACCACAGCAACCAGTGCACCAAACATTGCTGGCTTTCATGAATAACACTCCAGAGTGTCTCTGTCTGGAGCCTGTCTCTGAATTTTTATTTCTCAAATATGCATGTATAGGCATTGATAAGCTGCCAAACTCACAGACTGGGAAAATGTGCTGAAAATTATTCGAAGGCAAGCATGTTGCCTTCAGCAAGCCAATTGCTGAGGTGAGTACGCCTTCAACACCGGAGCAGGGAGGAGATCAACGTCCAGGAGCCACTACTCAGAGCGGCCAGAGCCACCGAGGGAGCCTCAGGTCCTAGACAGGACTTGCCCAGGAGCCGGCAGCTCAGCTGACGCAAGCAGCTGATTCACAGGGGGCGGAGCCACAAGGAGCGGCACCAGCTCTGACTGGTTAAAAACCTGCCCCTGGGAGCGCGAGCGAGCAGGAGCGTGGCGAACAGGGCAGGCAAACATGACGGGTCGTGGCAGTTTGCGCGGGCAGGCGAGCGGGATGGTGAGTACTCGCCGTATGACCAGGGCTCGGTCTGGGAGCTCTGCTCTGGCTGCCCCAGCAGTAGCCAGCGTAGGCACCCAGACAGAGCCGATGAGAGGGGAGGCTGCAGTGCAATGCTCAGAGTGTAGAGAGTGTCTGCACTGGTCTCCTGAGGGAACGGTGCACAATGGGCAGGGCTGCACTCAGTGCTCCCTGGTGGAAGTCCTCCTGCAGCAGGTGGCTGAGCTGCGGGATTCTGTTAATAGGCTGCAAGATATCAGGGAAGCTGAGAAGAAGCAGGACTGCCTCATCCAGGCCCAAACTGTGCAGGGGCCTCAGGCGTCCCCTGAAACTCATGGAGAAGTGGAGGAGGCTGTCAACCCAGGAAGCTGGGAAACAGTAACAACAAAAAAAAGAGGAAGAGGACAATTAAAAACAAGGGGCTTCCTCCTAAAGCTGTTGTCCCCACTCAGAACCATTTTGCTGTCCTGCAGGGGCTAAGAAGGAAGGGCACTTGCACCAGAAACAACTGGCTGGTGCGCCGGTAAAGAAGATCACTACTGGTGCTGCCAGGAAAAAGAGACAGGTCATAGTGGTAGGGGACTCTACCTTGAAAGGGACAGAGGCACTCATCTGTCGGCCTGACCCAGTCTCGAGGGAGGTGTATTGCCTACCTGGGGCACGGATCAGGGATGTTGCAGAGAGGCTGCCTGCTCTAGTGAGTCCCACGGACTATTACCCAATTCTGGTGATCCATGTGGGTGCTAGTGATGTTGATAGCAGTAGGCTGGAGAACATAAAGAAAGACTACAGAGCCCTGGGAGAGGTGGCTAAGGGCTCTGGAGCTCAGACTGTCTTTTCATCAATTCTCCAGGATACAGGAGGAGACCTCAATAAAGCTAGGAGGATTGGCCAAGTTAATAAATGGTTAAAAGGATGGTGCCATAGTCAGGGGTTTGGGTGTTTCGAATACGGAACCCAAGTTAGTAGGCCAGGTCTACTGGGGGCTGGTAGAGCTGATCTGACAAAGAAGAGGAAGAGTGGTTTTGGTAGGAGGCTTGCCAGGCTGGTCAAGGTTTCTTTAAACTAGATGCGTTGGGGCAGGGGGGCATCGTTCCATCCCAACACTCCCAGTCAGTTGCCAACACCTACAATAAATGCTCGGAGCAATGCAGAGATATTCCAGCCGCTCCAGCCAATGAGCCGGCTTCATTTGGAGCTCGGCTCAGATGCTTCTGTACAAACGCCCGTAGCATGGGAAACAAACAAGAGGAATTAGAGATGTGTGCACGACTATGGGAGTATGATGTAGTAGGCATCACAGAAACATGGTGGGAAGGCTCCTACGACTGGAGTGTTGGAATGGAAGGTTACAGGCTCTTTAGAAAAGACAGGCCTGGCAGGTGGGGAGGGGGAGTTGCTATTTATGTTAGGGATAGGCTGGAGAGTATGGAACTCTGTCTGGGGACGGGTGAGCAGTCGACAGGGAGTTTGTGGGTCAAGGTTAAAGGGAGAGCAGCGATGGGGGACATTACTGTGGGGGTCTGTTACAGACCACCTGATCAAGAGGAATCTGTGGATGAAGTGCTCTATAGGCAGATAGGAACAGCCTCATGCTCACAGGCCCTTGTTCTCATGGGAGACTTCAACCACCCTGACATCTGCTGGAGTGAAGGTACGGCCCGGCACAAGGAATCCAGGAGGTTCCTCGATTGTGTGGAAGATAACTTTCTTCTGCAAGTAATAGAGGAGCCGACAAGGAGAGGTGCCATGCTTGACCTCGTGCTCACCAACAGGGAAGGGATGGTTGGAAATGTGACACTCCAGGGCAGCCTTGGTTGTAGTGACCACGAGATGGTCGAATTCGAGATCCTTGGGACAGTGAGAAGAGCGTGCAGCAAGCTCACTGCCCTGCACTTCAAGAGAGCAGACTTTGGCCTCTTCAGGAGCCTGCTTAGTAAGGTTCCATGGGATACAGCCCTAGAGGGCAGGGGTGCCCAAGACTCTTGGCTGTTATTCAAGGATCATCTGCTCCAAGCTCAGGAATGTTGCATCCCAACTAGAAAGAAGTGCAGCAGGAGGGCCAGGAGACCTCCTTGGATGGATAAGGAGCTGCTCAGGAAAATTCAAAGAAAAAAAGAGGCTTATAGAAGGTGGAAGCAGGGACAGGCGACCTGGGAAGAATACAGGGATGTTGTCTGGGAAGCTAGGGACCAGGTGAGGAAAGCTAAGGCCCAGTTAGAATTGAACTTGGCTAGGGATGTTAAGGATAATAGGAAGGGATTCTATAGGTACGTAGCGAATAAAAGACAGACTAGGGACAACGTAGGCCCCCTTCGGAAGATATCGGGAGAACTGGCTACCCAGGATTTGGAGAAGGCTGAGGTTCTTAATGACTTCTTTGCCTCTGTCTTCACTGGCAAAGTTTCTGACCACACCACCCAAGTCTTGGAAGGCAGACAGAGGGACTGTAAGAATGAAGACCCTAGGCCCACTGTAGGAGAGGATCTGGTTAGAGACCATCTTAAAAACCTAAACGTGCACAAGTCCATGGGACCTGATGAAATCCATCCACGGGTCCTGAAGGAGCTGGCAAATGAAGTTGCTAAGCCACTGTCCATCATATTTGAAAAGTCACGGCAGTCAGGTGAAGTTCCCGACGACTGGAAAAAGGGAAATATAACCCCCATTTTTAAGAAGGGGAAAATGGATGACCTGGGGAATTACAGACCAGTCAGTCTCACCTCTGTGCCTGGCAAAATCTTGGAGCAGATTCTCCTGGAAGGCATGCTAAGGCACATGAAAAACAAGGAGGTGGTTGGTGACAGCCAGCATGGCTTCACTAAGGGGAAATCCTGCCTGACCAATTTGGTGGCCTCCTATGATGGGGCTACAAAACTGATGGACAGGGGCAGAGCAGTTGATGTCATCTACCCGGACTTGTGCAAAGCCTTTGACACTGTCCCACATGACATCCTTGTCTCTAAATTGGAGAGACATCAATTTGATAAGTGGACCACTCGGTGGATAAAGAACTGGCTGGATGGCCGCACGCAAAGAGTTGTGGTCAATGGCTCGATGTGCGGCTGGAGACCGGTAACGAGTGGTGTCCCTCAGGGATCGGTGTTGGGACCGGTCTTGTTCAACATCTTTGTCGGTGACATGGACAGTGGGATTGAGTGTGCCCTCAGCAAGTTTGCCGATGACACCAAGCTGTGTGCTTCGGTTGATACGCCGGAGGGAAGGAATGCCATCCAGAGGGACCTCGACACGCTTGTGAGGTGGGCTGATGCCAACTTTATGAAGTTTAACCATGCCAAGTGCAAGGTCCTACACCTGGGTCGGAGCAATCCAAGGCACGGCTACAGGTTGGGCAGAGAAGAGATTCAGAGCAGCCCTGCAGAGAAGGACTTGGGGGTGTTGGTCGATGAAAAAATGAACATGAGCCGGCTTCAGTGTGCGCTCGCAGCCCAGAAAGCCAACCGTGTCCTGGGATGCATCAAAAGTAGCGCCACCAAAGTAGCAGGTCAAAGGAGGTGATCCTGCCCCTCTACTCTGCTCTCATGAGACCTCACTTGGAGTACTGTGTGCAGTTCTGGTGTCCTCAACATAAAAAGGACATGGAACTGTTGGAACAAGTCCAGAGGAGGGCCACGAGGATGATCAGGGGAATGGAGCACCTCCCGTATGGAGACAGGCTGAGAAAGTTGGGGCTGTTCAGCCTGGAGAAGAGAAGGCTGCATGGAGACCTCATAGCAGCCTTCCAGTATCTGAAGGGGGCCTACAAGGATGCTGGGGAGGGACTCTTCATCAGGGACTGTAGTGATAGGACAAGGGGTAACGGGTTCAAACTTAAACAGGGGAAGTTTAGATTGGATGTAAGGAAGAAATTCTTTACTGAGAGGGTGGTGAGGCACTGGAATGGGTTGCCCAGGGAGGTTGTGAATGCTCCATCCTTGGTGGTGTCCAAGGCCAGGTTGGATGAGGCCTTGGGTGACATGGTTTAGTGTGGGGTGTCCCTGCCCATGGCAGGGGGGTTGGAAGTAGATGATCTTAAGGTCCTTTCCAACCCTAACTATTCTATTGATTCTATGAAATTCTACGTTAGCACTGAAACAAGACTTAGAATGCAACACAGATTGCAAGAGCTGCTGATTGCAGAAGGGCATAGAGCAAAGGCTACTTGTGGGTCAACATTTACTTTAGCTTCAGATTCTTTCAATAAAGTGTTGGCAAAGGACACAGAACAAAGGTCTCCAAATACCTGCACACATAAGCCCATACTGATGCAATGTGAAATGCTGACTGAGGTTCTGTCAGCAACATAAGCTCTCCTTTTTCCTCCCCAATACACATTTTTAGCATCCCAGTACCTGCTTCCCATCAAATGAGGCATTTAATTGTTAGCCAACATGGGCACAATTCTGACTTGGCTTATTGGCTAAGGGGCCAGAAGAGGTTGGAAAACACTGCTCTAGCTCACTTTATTTATGACCAATCCCATACCTCAGTGTGAACATGCCACTGGTAGCTCTAATCAGAGGAAACAAAGGGCTCCTGAGCCCATATTTACTACTACATCACAAAAAACTAACACTGGGGAGCTTGTACCTGGAGTTTTGTTTTTATTCACTGCAGCAGATATCAGAGGCTATTTGCAAAATTCAGTTCTGGATCTAGGTTAAGACTCCAGCCCCTTTGAAAGTTAGGTGTGTTTGGGTGGAGGAGGAAGAGGATTATTTCAGACATACCAACAGTCAGAATAAAGGATGGGGAAACAGTATGTTCTGAACAGGCAGATCCTACTGTCCCTTCTGCAACCCCCCTTCCACTCCACACCCCCCCCAAAAAAAAAAACCAAACAAGCCAACACACGTTGCTTCCAACAACAAAGCAGGAAAGCCAATAAAAAAGCCTACAACATTGTCCAGAGTAAAATGTGCAGTCATCACCAGTGCCAATTACTTGAAACGTACCTGTTTATACAACAGTACACAACAGGAGACCTCACTCACCACCTGAAAATAACCTCCTTGATCTCCTCAAGTCTCTTATGGAGCCTGGGACAGACAAGAGTGTGTCAGTTGTAAGCCCTGCTTGCTGTGTAGCAGGGGTTTATAAACAAGCCTCTGATAGTTTGCCTTCAGGTAATAAAAATGACTGTGATTAAAATGTTGAGAGAGCAGAAACTATACTGTAAAAATAACATCTAGTGATCAAAAGAATGGCACCAGAGGAGAGGCAAAGTAGGGAACAATCCAGGGGCTGGCTCAAGACCAAATTTAGACAGGAAAGTTCAAGTCAAGGTCGGGGGTTTGAAACATTCTAGTCTTTGCAGGAACCAGCTTAGAGAACCTTCAATGCAAGTGGCATAATGGGAGGAATTTCTGCTACAGACAACTACTAGACTAGAAAACTGAATTTTCACAGAATTTGCTATTTCACTTGGGTGAAGGTAGAACCTGGCTGCAAGTTTTGCATGGCTGCATGGCCACATAGCTTGATTGTTTCCAAAGTCAACCTTGAGTGCAGGATAAAAAGCTTTATGCAGTGTTGCTCTTTTACCATCAACCTGCTGTAATAGTGTACTACACATTGCAATTTTCCCGGCATCTACTGCTGCACATCCACTGCTGTGGTTTTCCCCCCATAATACCCATGTCTTTGCAAAAGACATCACACCTAGCAAAAGGGACAAAATAAACTGCGCAACAAAAGAAGTCTTTGGTATTAACAGGGGCAGATGCCAGCTCTAGGAGGTTCTGGATCACTGCTGTAGCAGCCCTTGGACAAGGCTACTCTCATCAAGTCTGTTTTGCTACTAAAGTCATAAGCAAATCCTTTCACTAGAGGGAGTGGGTTGTTCCAGTTATAAGCTACCCTGAAAAGTCTGCTGTACAATCCACACAGTTTCTGTGTTTCGATAAATGTCACAAAGCCATTCAAGTTCTTTTACGTCACCCAATATGCCATGGGGCTAGGCCTCCCAGCCACCAGAAGAGGTCAAAGAGGTGCTGTGACATGCAATTTAAAAAAACGAGGTACTTTTGATAGATCTGGAAGATGGTAAGCAAAAGTGATTGAGCTTACTTGGTTTTGCCAATGGAGGACGAAGGCAAGCAAACTTACATCATGGTCATTCAGTTTCCTCCAAGTTCTAGGGTTTGAATTGCAAAACATAACTCAGCCAAAGTAACACACTGCTGCTAGGGTTCCACCCAGTACCATGAATGAGCACAAACTCATTCACCTGCACCCTCACCCTGCTGGGCTGAAGCTTCTGCTTTGTTACAGAACAGCCACCCAGATTCTGGTTAGTACAGTTTTACAGCACCCTCCTTGTTATCAGAGATGAGCCCTAGCTTGTCTCAGAGCTCCCAACACCCAGATCCCCTTGGATGCCTCAGACCTGAGCCTGAACTCCGCAGCTCAGTCCTCCCAGCTGAAAACTACAGGAATCAGCGTCACCCCAGAAAGACATACTGCTGCCAGCAGCCCCTACAACTGTCAGGCACCTTAGTGCAACTGCATAAGGACTCAGGGAGCACTTATAGCTGAATCTGCATGGCATAAAGGCGTTCAGGATGTCAACAGAGACCGAGAAAAATGCCTTGTAAAGATGTATACAGCCTTTTAAGAGCTCTAGATAGGAACTTGATCTGCCAGTATTAATAAGTCTTTAGGGCAGAAGTAGTTAAGGGCTACCAAGAGGCCGTTGCAGTAATAATATATGTATTAATCCAATGAAAGCACATTACCTGTTAAGTGTACAGAGAACACAGCATGGACTACAAGACAAACTGCTAGAAAATTTTCTCAAATGGCTGAGGAAAGCAAATATGTAATTTGGCTTCCTGGCTGAAGACCGAAGAACTGTCTTAGTGTCCCTTCTGTCTGTTGGAGACAAGAGATGCTGTTGCCTAGTGATCTCTCATTTAAAACAGAAAAAAATACTACCTGGTAGGATTACAGTTAACCAGGATTTAGGATCTACAGCATCTTAAGGGAGACTTCTGTGAGAGGCATAGCTCCTGCTGCTGTCTTCTACTGAACAGAGAATTTGGCAGGGGCTGGAAAGCACTGCCCCACACCAACACAGACTGGGAGTGATCTTCTGTTTAACAGTCACCTGAGTAGCAGTTTCTCCCAGTTGCTGACCTATTTAAACTCCCATGCATAAAAGAAAGTATAACCTTGCTTATCTATCTTGAACAGTTGCTGAACCTAGACCAAGTAATGTAGTAGAATTCAGGATGTGCTAAATAGAACACTACAGTGGAAAAACTCAGGGCCCAGCTATGCTTATCCAAGTCCTAACGAAATTGCCACTACAGCATGCAATCAAGAAAACATGCATCCTCACCTGCATGCAAGTATCTCCAGCACTTTGTACCCTGTACTACCATCTACACTCAGGCAAAATGGAAGCAAAAACTTACATGCATGATTTGTGGCATATGTGCCAAACTGGGGTGTGAGACACAAGGATTATTCTCAGTGATACTGGATCATGTGAGGTAGGTGAACCCAGGCTCTTCTGCTCCTCCGCTACAGAAGACCATCAACAACAGTTAAGTGCATAACAAGTGTAGTTTAGGCCAGAGCCATCATAACTGATCGAACCAGCAGTACCTTATTCAATGAAAGGCACCACTGACTCGGAAGGTAACAGAATGCAGCCTAACCAATATTATAAACTTTTGTAATGGCACGAGCTGTTTACCAGTGCTCTTAAACCTTTGTGCTGTAGAGCTTAAATTAACCTTAAGGTACAGCCAGGACAAAATCATCTCCTGTATGATGCACAAGGAAGCTGATTTTTGCAGAATTCTCTCTTTTTTCTTCTTATTCAAAATACTCAGATATTTAGCATAATCTCTGGGCCAGTACTCAAGCTTACTACCTCTTCTAATTACAATGATTTGGTAGACTGTCAAGGGTAAAAATGAGAGGTAGGAGTGCAGTGAAGAAGGGAACTAGCAGAAACAGCAAAGAAAATTCAGGCTGTGCACTCTCTTCATCTCAGTATTTTTCTGCAATGTTTTTTCCTAATTGCTAAAGACAAGTGAATATCAAATGAGGCTACCCACAGTTCATCCTGTGTTCTCCAGGAACAGAACTACAGAGCTAAAAGAAGCAACATGCCTTCCAGTAGACAAGCCCAGGCTATCATGGAAATTAAGTCCCAGCAGTTCTGCCCAATGTACATGCTGTGTGTGTCATTAATAACTAGAGATCCAGCCTGAAAAAAACAGGCTGAGCATAAATGTGGATTTGCTTCTAACTTGGCCAGCTGGCTGGAATTATTTAGCCAGTTACATTTGTAACTATGAAAGCTAATGAGAGAGTAATCATATCTCACAGTTCACAGCTGAAAGTCATTGCCTTTGGGAGTTAATGAGGGTTTAAGTTCCCTCTTCTCATTGATTACTCTCCCTCACACTGTGGCTGCCACTGAGTTTCCTCACCGACTAAGTCTGTCCTCTAATGGCAACACTTTGGTATAGGTGTATTGAGAGGAAATGTGCTTGAACCTCTTAAAGGATATGAAGACAAAAGCTGATCTTCTGTCCCCTTTCACCACATCAACATTTCTTGTCAGAGCAAAGAAACAGCAAGTGGGTGACCAAGTAATGATAATGACTGCTGGTCAGTGCACTGCTGGGCTCTGATTAGCTTCTTCTTGGCTTCTAACCAGATTAAAAAAAAAAAAAAAAACACAGAAAGAAAAACAAACACAAAAAATACCCCCAACATAGGCCGGCTAGAGATACTGGCATCGGTACCAGGCTCAGTCAAGATGTTCCTGGGTCATTGTCTCTATCCAGAAAGTCTGCCACCACAGTGACTTGGAATGAAGTAAAAAAAGACATTGCCCATCAGGCCATGAGCTGTTCCCATGACCCTTTATGTCAGAAGTTCCTTAGCCAAAAAAACCACACTCAACAAGCCTTGGGGAATATCCACCTCTGGAGGCCTGGAGGCGCTGAAGTGCTCACATCACACACTAACTGCCCCATACTGAACAGGCAGGAGCTATGAATCTATGAGCAGATTGGGAAGACATTAAGGAAAACATTTGAAACACACTGTCCCTTCCAGCATTTCTGCCTCATCAACTCTCCATCTGTTCCCAAAAGTTCAATGGAAAAAATGAAAACTCCCTCTCACTGTTACTGCTCTAGTTCCTGGCACTGTGCTGCACCATTTAAACTTCTTATAGTCTAAGATGGGCAGAGCTGGTGTGGAGCTAATGTGATGAGCTGACTGGAGACAAAATGACACTCTGGGCAATGCCTTCCTCTAGAAGACATCCTGCTCTGTCTCCAGGGAATTAGAGAATGGAGGACTCACTATATCTTACAGCAAGCCTGAGTGATCTTCAGAATTCACTTGAAGCAGTGAATTCAGGAACTGAATAAGGCAACAGCTATTGATCAGAAGGCTCTGGGAAATGTGGCCATCAGTCAGAAGAGCAGCTCCTTAGCAGCTTCCACAACAGCTCTCCACATGCACTAAGAGCAGATACCTCCTTTGCAGGAAAAACAATTAGAGAGGCCTTGGACCTACTTGGCAGTGTTCTCCCACACTTTCCCTCCCTCACCTATGACAGCAAAAGATATAGTCAAGATTTCCGCCGTGTTTTCATAGACTTACTTTGTTTCCTGGTACATGGGCTAGATATCCCCCTGCAAACCCATACCTTTGGTCCAGCTTGTCAAGCCCAGAACTCTTTTGTCACCACTAAGTGCCAGATGCCCGGACTAAAGATCTGAAGTGAACAGCTGATCTGCAGCATGAATTGCAGGTCATATTAAAAACCAACACAATGCCTTAATTATATCTTTAAAACAACAAATGCAAAAATTACATGGTATACAAATACTTCCATGCATTCCCATGAACCTTCAAATACTGGAAAAGAGTCATCAGACTACAGAAAGGCATATATTTTCTCTCATATAAAAAGGTAATGGAAGAAGAGCCATTTAAAGCTCCACCTAACCTGGAATGCGGACTAGTACCATACTCCCATCTAAAGCAGGCAAACGGAGGAGAAGAAGTTTTCCTTCCTTTTGCAGGCAAAGCACAGGATCATAAAATGGTATGAAATTGCCCAAGTAATTGTGCCAGTTCAACAGCAGGATTAATGTGATTTTGCTTATAAGGCAGCAGGACAACAACATAAAATGTGGCTTGATACATTTCAAAAGCTTCTTCAGCTTTCTCTCTAACAACCTGGACTTTCATTCCTCAGAGAGCACTAATTCACAAAAAATATAGCACAGTCATGCTAACAACAGCCTCTGCATGTTTAGCGTGCAAGAGACTGATGCAGCTTTACTGAAAAGAAGAGAGATATAAGCAAACCCTGAGAATCACAATGTCAGCATGGATGCAACAGTGGCTTGGAGACAAAGATCAGGTACAGTGTTATATGGAAAAGGCATTGAGATGATCATACAGAGCTGAAATTTGAGACCACTAGAGCATCCAGGCAGAGAAAAGGGAAGGGGAAAGATAGGAGAGACTGCTCCCCTAATGCTTTCAGCCTTTTTAGAAACAAAGAGAGAAGTAGTCCAAAAGAGTTGTATTTGCTATTTCTGGGATGGCAGTGATTCAGTCTTCTGTAACTGCTGCTTTGACCTTTGCTGTCCTGATCACAAACAGGCTCCATTTCACAGTCATCCTAATGGGGAAAAAATGGTCTCAAGAGCTTGACATGTGAGCCTCAGACTTGATTGTCTCTAAGACTTCTGCTTCAATGCAGAGTTCTCAAAGGCTGAAGCACTTCTGCCTTAGGCAACTAAGAATATCAAACCTTATCTAAGAACTGTCAAGCTTCTTTCCACCAGGACTTAATCTTAGACCATATGGTACCAAAATCCCCACACCATCTTTAAAGAAAGCAAATCAGCTTCACCAGTATTTGTAGCTGTCGTGTCTGCAGCTATCCTAAATCTAGTCCAGTAACCCCTTGAGGATCTGATCTTATGTCATCAACTCCATATTTCCCCTCCAAACCCCAATCCCAGTCCAACAGTTGCAGTCTGCTCTAAACCTACACCAAGTTACACACCCTGACATCCACTCAAACCTAACCCAATGACCTCTTACAGAGGAGGCAATGAATCCAGCTCACTATTGCCATACATACAAGCACCAGTGCTAAACCTGTATTTATAGCCTATTCAAGACCAACTGCTAAACTTTGGTCCTTATCCTAAAGCATAACTGGTTCCAAAATCCCACTACCTCCATATGCTTCCGACCTAGACTAAGGCACAAAATATTTTTCTGACAGCAGCACCAAAATAAACAGAAAAGGATGTCATAAATGCAAATAATAAACAAGGAACACATCTGATGGTTACAAAGGTAAATTTAAATCTTGTTGGAACTACTATGTTTCATCTAATGAGCTCATTGCCAGAAAAATAGCACTTGGAGCTTAATCTTCTCTCATGAACTGGAGCTTTCGACTGGCTCATCTACCAAAAAAGCCCCTATATTACACTGGTGCTCTTCCCACAAATAGCTTTTGCTGCACCACCCAGGTAGGCTGCTACTAGGAAGACAAACTCCCTCACTGCAAGTGATAGAGATAGATGGGATTTTAGTGCCCCAACTCAGGATGAGGTCTCACAGTGACATGCTCTTTCCCCACTCCTTCAGAGTACTCACACCAGTCAGCTGGCTGTACTCTTTAGGCCTGGCTTAGGAGGACAGGATCTTCTGACGGCAACTTCCACTCTGTTGTCTCTTCACATGCAACTGCTATGTAACAGCACATACCTACAAAAGTCAAAGAGGAAGAAAACGCTATTAGTGCCACTAGTCCTGCTGTCCAACACAACTAACAAGAGGACTGTGCCAAAGCAATCAGCCATTGACAGAAGACTTTTAGATAAAGCAATTCCCTCTCCTTACCATGCAGGAAGTTAGGATAAACAGCAGCCTGACCAGATCTGTATCCTAGCATCCCCTATGTGAGAACTGGTATTTACGGTTGTCTCCTGGGAAAGCTGAAACCACATCCGTTTTCCTGCCTTTATGCTAGAGATTCCCCCCCAAGCAGCAAGGACAGCTAAATAGCAAAAATACTCACACCTCCCTACAACCTACAGTCTGTTTACTAATGTAAATCACTGCTGATTTCAGCTTAATTTAGTATACTGGTTTGCAAGATGCAGAGAGAGAGAGATGTGAATATACATCTTATGCAGATATCCCTGATGCATGAATAGGCTTGTCCCAGACCCTGGGCTGGGAGCTAGGGGTAAGGACAGCCACAAAACGTAACTTCCCACTGCCAGGAATAAAAACCCTCAGAAAGAAGGACAGATAGTAGACACATACTGAGAAACATACATCAGGTTGTCTTCAGACAAATTCTTTGGTACACAGCTAGACTGATAGCTACAGAGGCAGAATCACAGAGGACAATTTATTTTTTTGCATGTATTGATGGTTACTAAATATGACTATTCAAGTCCAGATCAATATCAAATCTAAATGGTTAAATTTGACATTGATTTGATAGATGGCTGTGCAGCTTTATTCGTTCACTCAAAAACATTAACAGCAGCCTGGCTTTAGTGAGATGTCTTTGAAGGTTGATTTATAAGGCAAGTATTGTCACCCCTCAACTTTAATCATGTCATTCGTCAGGCTGAACTAGTCAGCCACTCACCCTAAGCTTCTTCCACACTGAGTGAAGGGAGAGTTTCCTTCAAGGGGCAACCCAGCCTCTATCTACACTGCCTTCTTCATACTTCTTTGTGCTTCAACAACTTCAAAAAGAACTTGAAAAGATCAACTAGAAAAGTTTCATGCCTATGCTGGATGACTGAACAAATCCTTATGTGTGTTTTATTCAAGCTCTGAGAGGAGTGGATCAACATTTCTTTTTACAAGCAACGCAAGATCAGAACCTCCAAAGGCCTGGTACTACCAGCTTGCCAGTCAATAAGCCTTACTAGTTAGATGTCCTCATGACAGTGCAGGGAGGGCATAAACAGAAGTTGATGCTCAGAGGTAAAAACTCTCGGAATGTCAGAGACCTTGCCTAGGAGTAGGAACCATGTCAGAATATGCTCACAAACTTCCAATAGTGTGATATTTTTACAAGCTTCAAGACTTCTTTCAAGACCCATTAATATCTCAAACAATGAGCCTAGAAGAACCAGGCGAGTTTTCAATAACCTAGAATAGTCTTAGGAAAACACAAGTTGAAACAAATTTTTCTGTCCAGGACAGTATAGTAGTAGAAATCTGCAACAAGTAGAAAGGGATCAGTGAAATGACTCACTTTTGAAAGGCTTATTTGGTACTTTGAAGAAAATTTCCTATAAAGTTGACCAAAGTACGCACCAAGACAGAGTTAATACTCCAGTGGCAAGGTCAAGCCTCAGTTTTGCTGTGATACAAGAAGCTGCCATGCTGGCATTAACTACAGCTTGTTTGCTTTCCCAATCTGCCCTGTCCTTGTGAGTTGGCAAAAGGCTGAAGCTGGCCAGAGTCCCAGCTACCAAAAGCTGCCCAAAGCAGAGAACTCCTTACTCATCACAAGGGCTAAGAGTTAGGTTGAGAGGGGGAGGAGAGAGTAAATGACACAAAAACTAACTGATAAAAACTCCTCTGGTGCCTAGAGTTGTTACAACTAAGACTCTAACCTGGCATATAGCCATGGAGTGCAGGAAGACACAGGAATATAGATGCAGGTTATAGCTGGTCTGTGCCCCAGACTAGAAGACAGCACTCGACATTTGAACTTTCCCCTTGGAAATATGCCCCACACTAACTCCTGAAGGACCATAAGAAGCTATTTTTTTGGTGAAAAATCAATGCAGGATTTACACTAGGATTCAGTTCGGACAAACTTTATACCCATTGCTGTTAGTGACAAAACTTTCCTTACTGTCAGTGGCAACAAAAGTAGGGCAGCTTACAGTGTCAGAGATGAAGGACACTGCCAAAAAGTTTTCAACATTTTTTAATTGTAACGTTGTTAGTGTTCAGCTGTGTTCTGGCTTTATCCGCTGTAACAGAAAATTCTGCTGAACGAGTTTCCACTGAATAATGCAAGAGGTAGTTGGACTCTTCCAGCACAAGCAGGCAGCACACCGGGCCCCCAAGAGTAACTTAACTGCTTGGTGAGCTATAAAACTGAATAACTGAGCATAAAACTGGACCAGCACTCCCACCTGGTAACTTTTGAGTGAATGCACCAGTGTAACAGGTGAGTATTGAAATCAAGCAAAGTGAGCAGAAAACAAAAACCCATCACAAAATCAAACCTCCCACCACAGTGCTGATAAAGGGGTTTCCTGTGGGGTTGTTTGTCTCCCACTCCCACTCTCTTAAAGGTAGGGGTTTCCCTAACTCTAAGCACTCCTTGAGTTTAGGGTGTTCAGATCTTCAGTCAAATAAATCACTCTGGCTTAGGGAAACTGCAGTCTGTAATTCTGATGAACCAAACTACAGCCTCAGTCTGTCCTGATACCTAAACCTGCCATAAGGGGCTTTCCAGAGTGACATGGGAAGGGAATAGCAGGGACAAGAAGGGAATGAGCCTAAAGTACAAAAGTACCAAGGTCCACATTTTTACGGATGTTTCTGGAGGCTGCTCTATTCAGGCTGATACAGTGGCTGACAACACCACAGTAGTGCAGAATCAAGCTATCCAGCTCTTTCTTCCTTTCTCAGATCAACAGCCAGTAACCTGGCACTTCTTAAAAGGGTTGGACATAGGCCACACTCAAGCCGCATCCCCATGGAGAAAGCAATGCTGCCAAAAATCAAAAAGAAGAGGTGAGAAATAAGAGAAAATTCCTTGCCACGGACAGTGGTCAGACATGATCATCAAGACAAGCATTTACTTGTGAGGCCTAGTAATGGCACCTAGTCACAACCAACACGCTGTAGACATGGACATCAGCTCAGCATGCTGCTATACCTGCATTAATTTTCTATACTTCACAGCTTGCTCTCACACACAATGAGGCAGACAGCACAGCATCTAGGACCCTCATAGAAAGCAATGGAAAATACTGCCCAAGTGATCTCACACCTGAACATGGCAGGAGGGCAGCACACACAGATGCACACACAGCCTTGAGCTCAGGAACTGGAGGTGCCAAGCAAAAGAAACTCAGGAGTTTCACATTGTTTCCAAGGTAAAAAGAGAAAGCGGCTAACCCTGCTTGACTTCATCATGTTTGTACAGCACCCTGTGATTTGGGCACTGAGCTGCAAAATCAAAGCAAGTACAATGGTAATGAAAAAATAATCAAACACATCAGCATGGGGCCAGACTTGCAATGGAAACGTAAAGGGTTGGAAAAAAATGAAAAACCCAACAATACTCAGATCTAAAGGCCATTTAGTAAACAACAACTTTAAGCAGCTCTGTAAGACTAGCAGGATAAAAATATTATTTCACCATTGTCCGCATAAGGCAGACCCTTTTCCAAGGAGTTTAAATGGACAAGGCAGATGAAGGGAAAACAGATGCACAGATGAGAAGTGATTTGATCTGATCACATAACACCAGGATCAATGCCAGGAAAAAACTGTGGCTCCTGCTTTCCCAGCACAATGGTCTTTTCATTGGTCTAATACCACCTCTAAGGGTGGAAATCAACACCCATCTTTTGATGGTGTTTCCATTTAAATCTGCTAGTCATCATCCCACCTGCTGGAGGTTACCACTTCTCACAATGCTAGTAGCAGAAGTGTCAGTGTGAGCACTCCACAGTCTGCAGAAAGCAGAATCCACCAAGTTAAACCACAAAATCAGTGAATAAATTAAGCTCATCTATTTTCTTGATGCTGATCAGACAGTGCTCACATGCATTCTTCAGCTGGCACAACTGTAAGTGAAGTCAACCATCAGCATCTGTACAGCATCAAGCAGCAGTGTCGAAGAGAGGACAAGGGTCCCCGTCTTCAACCTGAGCAACTGTTTGTTTGCTCAGTTAATGCTTGTCCTTGGCCTTCCACTCTGGAAGTCGTAAGATTTGTGGTTCAGGTAAGAGGAGCTACCAACAGATCTTTTAAAATTCCTTATCTCAGCCACTCCATCTTGAAAGTTCTAACTCAGTAAGTATCAAACACAACAAAACTTCCACCCTCGGCTATTGCAGCAAAGATCATATCCTGGTAGCATTTTGCCACTTATAATTAATAATAATACTGAGAATCAGCCTGATATTGATAAGACATCTCTGATGTTATTGACTTGTGAAGAGTTTATTAGACTTTACCAAACAAACTGTATGCAACCTATATGGACTGCTTAGGGACAGACGGCCAGAGTTCAGCCTGTGTCTATAGACTGGATTATCAGACATTATACCACTTTGGGCCAACAGGAACAGTGAAGACAACAGCGATGCTGTTACTAATTCACATGCAAGGCCAAATCCTGCAAAAGCATGTGATTCCCAGTGAAGTTAGCAAAAAAGGCCCAAGTACATTCCAGGTCAGATCTCAATCTCTATAAACAGGTGTAGGTTGTCTCCAGTATAAAAATGAACTCTTTTAACCAACAGGCCTTTCATCTTTGCAAGCTTATGTAAACCAGTGGCTTTCCTCACCCACTGCTCAACAAACATGACCCACATAGTATGTGATCTCCGAATGTAAATTCCTTACATGGACTACTTGCGCTCAACTCTGTTGAGAAAACACTGCCAGCACATAACAGATTAGCTCAAGCTGCCTTCTCAGAAGAAGCAACTCCTGGCTGCTGTTGAAATTCTTCTTTCAGGTTTGTTCAGCCCATATTCAAAAGTCTCATTTTACCTCCCAAATGAGTTGGCAAAATCCATTTCACCTCTTCTTCAGTGCACTGCAAGCAATGTGCCCTGTCTGGCAGCAGTGCCAGCCTGCTACAAAGCACCTGTCTTTGATTGTAGCTGTCTTTCTGGTTGGGCACAACAGCAGGCAACATACCAGCAGCACTTCACAGAGAAAATTGCTCAGAAGCAGCCAATATATACCAGTAAGGCAATACAATAATGGAGCCTTTCCCCTAAAAAAAGCCTAGGCATGCAGGAAGCTGGAGAGAATGGTCATCGGTAGCTCTACGTCTATCACAGAGTTCAAGAACACACCTGCACAAAAAAGAAGAGAATGGGATAGCTACAGAGGAGGTATCCTGGTTTCTCAATTCTTCTGCATCCCCAGCTCAAAGCTGAGACGGGAATAAACAAAAAACAAACAAACTGCAAAATAAAGAAACAAAGTCATGGTACATTTTCATGACAATCACAGAGAACCAAGCTTGTAGATCAAGACTAATCCACTCTCATATTTGGTCCTTAAAATGTAACTCCAGCGATGTGTAGTTGCTCACACCTACAATCCTTTGGTTACCTCTTGAAAGAAAAGAAGTGTCACCAACATGTAGAGATTGAACAGAAAGAACAACACTGCAGTGATGCCAGAGCTTACAGCACATTCTCACTTTGTTGCCATTTTCCATTAGCTAATATTGTCAGCTCTGCAGAGGCGAGATATGACTTACCCCAGAGTAATACCATTCAGACACAGAAGTTACTCTCAACTGACCCCAGCCTAAGTGAGATTAGAGTCAACCCTCCCCTTCCCACCTCTTTCATCAACTCTATATTTAACTGCAGATTAACTCATTTCCTCTTTCCACATGTGAGATTATAGTGCATCAAGTGCTGTCAGCTCAAGCACAGCCTCAATGCATCCTCGTGTACATCACCACTCAGTACATGTATTAGAGCATGTCAAGGAGAAGGAGTCACACACTTCATACTCACAAAACCAAACGCTTCTTCTCGACAAGTAAAACTGGCAGGCTGCCCACGCCCCAAAATAGTAAAAGATAGCTTCAATTCTAATCTTCCCCCATCTGTTACATAAATCTTAAAGACATAAGAAGTGCCACTATTTACCAATGTGTTTGAATGAAATGTGGGTCAGTGACCAAGGCAAAGGGTCAGACAGTGACTTGGCCTCCGGGCACTGTGTCGATTACACTTTTCTAGGAGGAAACAGTAGCCCCTCATTCCAGGGAGAGGGGAAACAATGCAACAAAATCTCACTGAGGTCATGCTCACCACATTTGGTTCAAGAAGGCCAAGAACTATAAAACTGCCCAGGAAACAGAAACCACAGCAGGGAAGGGGCAGAGAATGAGAAGGCAGTGAATGATTTCTGCACCTTGTGCAGTATCACTCACAAAGGGCTTTGTACAAGTGTGAATATGCTGCAGTCAAATCACGGTTCTGTACTCACTGCGAGGCAGACTCAAGGTAAGGAAAGAGCTACTCTGCACTGCGAGGGGGGCAGTAGCCACAGCTCCAGGGGCTGCAAACATCCCACCCTCGCTGGGTCGCAGCACAGCTGTGCTTTGACCCCACTAATAGCCAGCTCTTGGTACTCCCATGGAAGGCAGGTGCCTTTTGCACTCGCATCCTCCCTTTGCATCTCAAGAATGCAAGGAAGACAGTATGTTATTTCTACTTGGCCTCTCTGCAAATCACTTGGAGCCCTAAGGTATAAGATCTTTATCACAGCTTGAGGTAAACATTAAATGGCTGTAAATAAAGCTGTGACTTTAAATCCAGCCACATGAGTTAACTCCACAGTGAATATAATTTTTCACAGCCAACAACTATGGTAATGAATTTTACCTCAATGAACATGGAAAGGGTGAAGCATGCAAAATTCAGAACAAGAGTAAGTTTCTTGCCTTAGATTTTATATCAGTAATTGTTTAAAGTACAAGCACTTATTTTCCACATCTCCCCAGTGCTAAAATCTCTCTTGTTCTAACACTTCAAGAGACAAGGCCCCCTTAATTTTCAGTGGCTGCAATAACAGGCATCGGTATTTCTGCCAAGAGTAATAGAAAAATCAATGTGGACAGTGAGCGGGGAAACACGCAGAAGAGCCACTGGCATTTGCTTCAGCAGAACAGCTGGGGTAAGTTGTCAATTCCCCTTACTGTTTCCTCCAACTGCACTGCCTGGCAAAGGGGGCTATTAAAGGAAAGAAAATGCTTACGACAAGCTTATGACGCATCCCAAAAGCAATCACTGTGTCTCCACTATTCAAGAAACTCCAGGATGACAAACAGATGGGAATGAGAAAAGGAACAGTGGAATAACATAAAGAGGGGTTTGGCTAGACTGCAGGAGCAATGGAGCATGTCAGGCAGACATATCATTGCCAGAGCAGAATCTGTTTGATCTAACACGGAGTCTGCATTGCCTTCGAATGAAATCACACAATGCTGGACAAAGACAGACACAACTAGAGATTTGGCTCTGCCATGCATCTACCAAATGAAAGATGATTATACACCAAAATACAGAGAACAAAGAGTAAAGTGGCTGAATTCTGAATTTACTCATGAAAACAAATTGATCTCTGCAGCGATCAATAACCACCAAGGTGGTGGTGATTCTCTTTCAACTCAGGCATATCCCAGAGGGTTGTAATGATTTGTAAGCATCATCCATTTATTTAAGGGTAGATATTGGGCTGAAGGTGTCTCAAAATCTTTTTTTCCTGGCAGTATAAGGTCACTTTACAGCAAACTTAGGATACATTTTAAAAACAGCAGCAAACTTCCAGTGATTTGAGAAACTGGAAGTCTGAGCAGATGGAAATGAGAAAAGGAACAACACACTGCATGGGGTCACTGTCAGCTCACAGGAAAGCTAACACAGGCATACCTTCCACGAGCTGTGTTACTGATGTGAAATGCTCCTCCACTTTCTCTGTGTATTAGCTCCATGTTGCAATGAAACAGCAAGCATGTCCCATGTAAGCAAGTCACATTGCTTGCTTCTATTCCCATCTGTGCATGACTGCAACTTGCTATTTTCCCCACTGAGACTTTAAAAGATGAGTTCTTTTTGTTGCTCTTCTAATTCAGAAATAGCACTCAGACTGTGAAAACATGATCTGTTCTTGCCAAATAAAGAGCAAATGCTAAGGTTCTCAATCAGGACAACAGGAAAAAGAAAAAAGCTTCCTGTTCTAAAGAACAAATTCATGGTTTGTATTTCTTTAAACCTCATGTTGCTTTGATGTCTCTATACATAACAGAAGAAAATTGGTTGTAATCACTAAGAGAAAAATTGTCATGAGATTCTTCTAACTCTGTATCTTGGGCTTGAACACTGCAAGTGACAAAGTAGCTGGCAAAGTTACACCAGGTATGATTGTAGTTACACTAATAGTAAGGTCTCCTTAAAATGGGTGAAAACAACTAAGAAACATCTGCTCAGATGGCCTTTCTAGGGTTCTAAAATGGATTAAACAGAGATTTAAGATCTCAGAGAACAGTGTTTGGGCCAGAGCATGCCAAGTTACAGCTATAATGTACTGCAGAGTACTGCTACAGGATGCTGAAGTGAGGAACACAGGAGGCAGTTTCAAAGTTGCTATGGGTGTTGCTGGACTACGCAGCACCCTGCCTACAGCTGTAGGTCCCAACAAACATGATTTAAGATAATTCCTGCTTGTCTTAAGCACAAGAAAGTTCTAATGGGAGGAACAGCTCTGGACAGGCATACGGATGCTGTCAAAATCCTGAAGACCCCATCATTACCTGGCCTTGGATTCGTAACATTCCAGGCAAGAGTTACAGAAGAATCAGGCAGACTCTTGGAGCAGCCAGCCAGCAGATCCGACTCGCTAACCAATGTATAATTAAACAATAACAAGGAACCCTGTAAGATTAGACAACTGAATCAAATCAATGCTTAAGAGACTAAAAATGACAAACATATATTAAGGTTACAAGGGAAGATTAGAGGAATATTTAGCTTGAAAAGATGGAAGCAAAGAAGAATAGCTGATTGATTTCAGGCTGCAAGTGAAGTAATGAATAAATAATTGTGAAGCAGGATTGGGATGTGCTGCTTTTTTATAGCTGCTCCACACTATAAAAAGGCAGTAAATGTAATAGATATTCTTTCATGAAAATAATTTATAAAATGTGGCATAAAAACAGCCTGAGGAATTTATTACCAGAGGGCAAGGAGGGAATAGCATAGAGAAATAGCTTTACTGGCTTTCAAAAAGGATTAGACAATTACATTAACATAAATAATACCTACAGTTGGGAAAGCTACATGCAGAGTTACAAGAATAAGCAGCCCAAAGGCACTTCTCAACCATTTGCAGCCCTGTACTTGTGCCTTCAGGCAGGGTCTGCCCTTTCTGAGTCACTGCTGGAATTAAAAAGGCTGTAAAATTCCTGTTTGGCCCTTACATGGTCTTGTGTGTGACGGGTGCACAAACCATGAGGAGCACTGGTTCAACTTCTCAAAAGTTTTGGATTGCATTAATGCCACTGAGCAAGCCTACAGATTTTTCTGGTATAACAATTGGTATTTCTATTCCTCCAGTGAGCTGGAAAGCTAACGAGCAAATCACTTACTTCAGCTCAAGAGTCCTTCTCCCCTAAAGTCTGCCCCAGCTGTGACTCAGTCTGTTCCTATGAATGAAGAGGAGCATGAAAAAACTCCATCTCTGGTCTCCATACTTGGACCACCACAAAGTGCACAAAATTTAACAGAGATTGATTTCTTATAAAGTGGCTTTAAAAGCCACCATGTCTTCAGCAAAGCCCTGGTGCCAAAATACAGCCCAGATTTTTAACATCTACTGTTTCAGTAACTGAAATAGTTCCAAAACGTCACTACAAAAATACTGAAGTCTTCTCACATAGCTCTAGTCAAGTAATAACATTCAAGATTTTATCCCCCAAGAATCTCCTGGGGGATTTTCAAAGCTTGAACCCATCCAGAATTGCCAACAATCACTTATGCAGCTGCTCTAAACCATAAAAAAATCTCCTAGTCAGTTAAGAATGGGCACAGTCCAAAGTGCCACCTCCCAGTCTGATGTACCATTGGGCACTGCACATCTAGTAGGGCCTTGTCAGTTCTTACAATAAATGATGTTTTCATAAAGCCAAACCTGATGGAAATAAAAGATAGTGTGAGAATCTCAGCTTTCATTTGAAGTAAATAAAAAAGCCAACCCCCAAAATAAAAATAGGGAGCTACTAACAGAGATGGTGAAGAGACAAACTTGAAGAACCAGAAGGCAAATAAAAGTCATTCTAATGTATATTCTTACACGACAAACAAAACCCCCTCATGGTCCCTTAAGTGAAATTGCTTAATTTGGGATGGGGGAACCCACATGCTGATGCAAGAACATCTGAAGTGGCAATACCATGAACATACAACATGACTTCACACCATGCTCCAGGCATTCTCTCTCAGGAGGCACAGATCCTATTTTAAGGGGAAGACCTTAAACCAAAGGACAGAGGAGGGAAGAGTCATAAATAAGAAGCTGAAATGCTGTCAAACAGAATGATTTTCTAAATGCTTGGTGACAGTTTCCAGAAGCCACTGCCTCCCTTTAATCATTGCACAAGTGCTCTGGGTGCAGGGGGCAAGAAGGTGCTGTGCTCAGTTGAGGATCCCCTAACAGAGCTCAGTTATTTCCACCTGTGCATACTGAGACCCAGAACAGCAAACACCTTGGACTGCTATTACATCCTGCTGGGTGTCTGAGCTAAACCTGAATAAAATCAGAGGAATGGCACTCGTCACTGTCTCCACTTGGACATCAAGACATTGACTGTAACTCTTGGAGTGTAGCCATCCAGCCAATTCCTTAATCCACCAAGTAGTTCATCCATCAAATCCATGCCTCTCCAGTTGATAGACAAGAATATCAAGGGACACTTGGACAATTGTGCAGAAGGCACAGCCATGCCAGTCTTGTGCTCTGACTGTGATTCCCATGATAGCTGGGGTTTTCTGCAAAGTCTGTGGTGTTATAGCTCACACAGTAACCAGGAATCTTAGGTTTCAACTAAAATAGAAAATATTAATGTTCTGGGAATGCCTACTCTGCACAACACAGGGACATATGGAGATATGTGAGCAAGCTGCCACATACCTATGTCAGCACTGTGCTCTCAGGCATAAGGCAGGCTGCTCCAGATTCTCAGGTGAGATCAATCAAGCATTTATGAGTATTACTACTATAAATATACACAAGGCCTAGACAGCATTTACTTCTCACATTCCTAAAGACTGAATTCCCCTTAGAGACTCTATTTGTCACCTCTGAAGGACCAAGCTGTCAGCATCATTCTCCAGAGAAAATAACTACCTGCACCTTTTGCAAAAGTGAGCACTGTACTTTCACTGCAGAAGAGTGATAATGACTCCATCACCTTGCAGAGCAGATATAGCAATTCTTAAAGGGCTATTTCTTTTTTATTTTTGTTGGCTTCTTTACATTTTTTTAATTAAAGAACCATATGAATATTGAAGAACCTCAGCCTTCTTTGAGGCTATAGAAAATAAGTTTAAAAAACATCATCAAAAGCTCAGAACAAAAATCAACATGACGCAGAAAGATCCTTGTACTATTTCAAAATCCACGTACCTCGTAACAAATTAACTACAACCACCTTGTTATTGCATTGAAATTCCTTCTGTTCACTGGGATTCTATAAAAATGAAGAGGCAGATACACTTCATAGCTAAATATCTCATGGGATGTGAGTTATAATGGTAATCCAATTAATAATTGAGCACACTTGCTCAGGTTGTGCAGAACATCTCAGAATTTCTCTGTTTACAGAGAAATAGCACTAACATAATCAGTTCCTCACCCTGAACTGGGATGTGTTGGCCCCTTACATTTTCAGTCACAATGGTGAAAGGGTAATACGAAAGTGTGACCTAAGTATCTTTGTACATACCCCATCATTCACCAGAATAGATGCTGCCCATGAACCTGAATAACTGGCCTTTTCTCGTATTTCCCATGAGATATTATTAAAGTAATCATATCTGTGAACCACTGATTACTCTCCTCTTGTTTACAGCTTTGCATAAAACACAAGCCAGCAAGTCAAGTTGTTTTTCAAATTCTGTAAGCATATTAAGCTTTCAGAACTGGTCCTATAAACTAGATTCTCTAGGCTTTCAGAGCTTCCCTAATATGGTCATTAAATATCTGAGAGATGAGAACACCTCACAAATACTCAGATGAACTGTAAACTTTTCAGACTTATCATTAAAAAAAAAAAAAAATCAGACACAAAAGATAGGGCAGATCACAAATTTGTGCCAAAGGGCAACTAAGCCATGTGCTTGACAAGAGCAACAAAGATGTCTAGGATAGCACAGACAGAACAGTCAAATATGGTTGCAGAACTTCAAAAAGGAGGAAGGATACTGTTTGTAAGGCTAAGGAAAAATGATCCAGTACTCTTGTGATTTGTAAAATGATTCTGAGGTGACATATTTCCATTTTTAAAAAAAGGAAAAAGTATTAAAATCTGAGAGAAGCACATGAGTAACTTATCTGGCATTAGATATTCAAATGAAACTCAGCTTCTTTCTTATTCATTGATGCATAAAATTCTAGATACTCTTACTGTCTTCAGAAATGTTTATACACTTAATCCAAGTCAAAACTGTCAACCTGAGACAGTGCTCCAATTTATGAGACCACATATTGGTTAGATAATTCTCTGTTAACCCTACACCTGGTCTTGTGCAGATCCTCATCCCCTTTAGACTTAAGGTCTGAAATTTTTACCTAAAGACTCCTTTAATTTCATGGAACTTTACATGCTAGACCAAATCAATGCTGTGTAGAAAAAAAGCATACTGATAGAAAGAGGATAAATTCTCTTCTCATTCCTTTCGCCTATCACTCATCATCTACCATACCTGCACCTTTTTAACAAAGGCAGGGAATTTTGCAGCCACTCCCAAGTAAGCAACTTGCTTGTCCCGGCCAAGGGGCTCCTGAACAGAGCCTGGCCATGCATTCGGAAGTGGAGTATGCTTTGGCTCAATCAGGCAATTTCCTCTAGATGGTAAGGGCTGGAAAGACCTTTTGAACATGACTACATAGTAAAAGTGACACACATTTCAGAAGATCAGTAACTCAGCTGCTTTGTATTTGGTTATAATATGATAAATATTTCTTTCCATCCATCCATCCAGATAATAAAGGGCTTGGTTTTATTATAACACAGCTGGGCTAGCCCAAATGATGCTGGGCCAAAACATTTTCAACACGTTGTTCAAACATTATTAGTTTTATCCTAGAAAGAGCAAGGTACTCACTTATCTTGGGATTTACTAACTAAACAGATGTTCAAACACTAACAAAGACATGCAACATCCATTAGCTAAGCTGCCAGGATCTTAACAACTTCCATTACATTGTACTCCTGTTCTCAGCAATTGCAAGCCAGCTTTGTTCTGCCACACTTCCTTGTAATCAGAGCAAACAGAACTGCTCCCAGCATGACAGGACTGGAAAGAGTTAGGAACATATCCCCATTCCAAAGATCAATATCAAGAGGCACACAGCATTAGACTCAGTTCTTTGTTTCTCGACTGCTAAAATCTGCAAAGTCTGAACATAATGAAGGTGACTGTGCTTAACTGTTATACCATCATTAGTAACGTGTGCTCATGGCCAACATATTTTACTCTTGAAACATGTTCAAACCTTAGAAGGAGAACTATTTCATTCTCAACTCTCCATAACTTACATATGGTATAGAGGCTCCCAGCCGTGTTATATGCCAAGAGAAGCTAAATAAATTTTCACAATAATTATTAAAATTATTCATTTTAGAAAATGAGGGAGGTGAAGTGATCTCTGTCCAGAAGGTGCAGTTTTTCCGTAAGTTACATTCACAGTATGTACACATTTCTGTCACAGTGTACCAGTGATATGCTTTTCACGTGGACCTGACCTGACTTCTTGTACAAATCAATCCTCTCTCACTTTGCTGTCAGAAAATTGTCATGTAGTAATAAGGAAAGAGGAATGCCGCATGTAATCTGTGAAGAGGTGGGTAACTAAACATATCTTAATGCAGTTTAGATTATGTATCTGAGAGTTCGTTATCTCAGTTGTACAGAATGAGATCTTCCATAGAAGACCAACTGATTCGCTGAGATCACTGGTACATGTGTTTTCTGGAGGGGGACAGAATTCTGCAATGCAAAGAAATTCTACTTTGGTAACTTCTGCAAACCAAATTTGATGTACATTGGACATTTTTATTCTCCTCACCATTTGAATAATTCATCAAAAAGTATTCAGGAAGCCTAACCTCAGATAGGTAAAAGGACAAGTTCTAGCCTACAGCTTTCAGAAGTCAAAAGTCCATATATACAGAAGATGATACAACAGATTCAATACTGGTAACTAAATAGTAACTGCAATTAATTAGCTTGAAGCATTTGAGATATTTCATACTACAGCTTTAAGGAAACAAACAAGACCGGAACAGCTGACATTTTATCTTCATGCATAACTAAATTTTATCACAAATCAAAGACCTCCCTATCAGCAGAAAAGCAGCACTGGCCTTAACTACATCAGGAAGTTCCAGCAGCACTCTGCCTTCAACAAAATATTGCAGGAGTTCTTCTGAAACAGGAGCCTAAACTTGCTTTCATCTTCTGTCAAATCTCATTGTTCCACTGTGATACATAGAGAACAGTCCTAGGGGTTCAATCCAGAGGTAGGTCTATCACCACCACAGGCTGCTGAAGCAGGTAGGAGACCAGGCATCTCCTTGGTGGTTCACAGCTTCTCTACTCTCCATTTGCCATTCAAAGCTCTGCACTTTCCTAGCCCCAGGGTTCCTCCTCAGCCCAGACTGAGTAGGATGTACTTCACATCTCTCCTGCAGTAAATCACATAAAGGCTTCACATATTTGGCAAGCAATATCCTTCCCCAACTTCTATAAGCAGATGCCAAGTCATGCTGTTTTACTGACTCAACTGCTAAAAATCAGAATAGCACCTTCCATAAAGCCCACACTGCTCTAAGACCTAGGTTTGAGTGGTTAGAGTTTGTCTTTTATTCTGAGACAATGACTGAAAGCCAAACTGCCTCACCATGAGGCCATTTTGAGGACATCAGCGCCTTTAAAGCAGTATTTTGTCTAACCCCCCACTCCAAGTGCAAGCCATCCCTCATCCTTGGCTCCTGCACACAGAAAATGAAAGGATGTTTTCTAAGGGCCAGAGGTAGTCATGTTTTGCAGCAAGTTGGCTTCCGCCAGCACTCTTCAGAAAGCAAGTCAGTACAACGCTGTTGTTTACTGATCATGCTATATTATAACACATCTTATAAGATACATAGTAATTGCCCAGAGTTGCAGAGAGGAAGTATTTGATTGTGAATTGTTTGTGACAGGTGACAAAGCTGTTGGCAATTAGTCCAAAGTGCCATGCAAATTGCTAGTGACAGTCTATTACCAGATATAGACCTGCAAAGAGAATCACTGTGAAAACAGACTGAGTGCACTGTTACCTCCAGGACTGGCTGCCAGTTCCAAATGTCAGGGCTGTGCTACTGCAGGTTTCAGAGTCCTGTGCACCGCATGAGCCACTTGACATCTTAATAGGCTTGCCAAAACAAGGAGGGCTAGCTATTCAAACCCCTGTCTCTCTCTTGCATCAACAAGTCACTTATATTTTAAACACTGCTAACAGCACTTACTGACTATGCAGAAGGGTGATTAACACTCAGGAAAGCAGCCTTGCTTCTGTCAATGCCAGTACGATAAGTCAGGTGAAGAGGAAACATAATGAAAATATTTAAGCCTTATTTAGTCTCAGCAAAACCTTGTGTAGTTCAACCTGATCTACTGCCAACCTGCTACATCTGGACTTGGTTTCTGGTGAAAGGATCTACAGAAACAAATAAAGTGATATAATCCAGTCCTAAATAATGAGCAGAGTTTAGAAATAGTCTGTCATCACAAATGGAAACTATGCTGGTACAAATAGCAAAAACTTGCCCAGAAATGCAGTAAGAGAACTGCCATTAGTGCTGAAGTCCTGGCACTCTCTTCTTAAAGAGACTTATGAGGGGAATTTTAATGCTGCATTTCAGTCAGAACAAAATAATATATTTCTATAACATGTCATCTCAAGAACTTCATTGCAAGTCTAAGTTGAGAACTGCCTCTTTCTGTGACTATGTAAGGGTTGTCCCTGCTCTATCAATGGAGAAATTAAAGCACAGGCAGGATGTTCTGTCTCAAGTCTCAAGGGAAGCCAGAAATGGTGGCCAGATGAACTGAGTTCAGAGTGCAATTAATTGCCAGTAGACTCCTGAAGCGATAAAAAGCATCTTTAGTAATGCAGCAAGCCTTCTTCAGGCTCTGCTTCTCCAAAGAACTGAAGTGATTTGGGGCTTCATGTCTACAATCAAAGTATTAACAGTTAATTAATACACTTATACAGTGAAGTGCTGACACTCTACAACAGACACTCTCCACGAGCGTGCCTAGAGAAGCACATAAACAGCATAATGAAGAAATTGATAATGAAGATGATTCTGACGAGAACCTCTTTCTACGTAATAACCGCTCCATGTCAACAAGATCTTGAAACCAGGAGTGAACAGAAGTCACCTCCATAGCATAACTTTGTTTGACTGTGTGAAACAAGTTAGCCGCCCAGGGTCTTGTGAAGAACTCATCACAGAAACATCCATCCAAACTGGCCCTATCAGGAAACAGCTCAGGTTGTATCAACGAAGCAGCTCAGCAGACAGCAGACTAGAATCTGACATCGCTACTACACATGGAACAGGCTCATGACTAAAGGAATTTAATATGCTTAGCAATTAAACCAGGTTTTCTTTCCTCAGTAATGCAAATACTGAAGACAAGGACACAGTATCTTACCATAACTCCTTCCTCCCACCCCTGACAAAATGAATACAAACAGAACACCATTCTTCCTGCAGGAATGATATACTGGGTACCCCCACATACCATAAGTTAAGGAACCCCAGTATGGCTTTGGATATCAGCAGGTCTAAGCTTCAAGGAAACTACAAAATTAGGATTTATCCCTTCAACTACTTAAGTCTATGCACATGACTACTTTCACTATACATAATTAGGTATTACCATAACTTTAAGGATGTAAAGAGCTGCAGTTGCAGAAGGCTTCTGAGGCAGCACACCACTTACGCAAGTGCCATTGGGCTTTACTGAACAGATTTAATTTTGTCCCCACCTTGCTCTGGATACTTACATTCTTTGCAAATTCATAACAACTAGTTTTCACAATTAGGTGATGTGTTCAGAAGAAAACTGTCCATTCCTAACAACTTCACATACGCAAAAAGGTGAAATCCCATTCAGCTCCAAGTAACCACCAAAGATACCATGCACGTTAACCACTTGTTTAAAATCAACCACATTTGGTGCAAATATCACAGCTGAGGGTATCAATTCCAGGCTGGAAATGTGGTTGTACTTAAATTAAAGATCAGGCTATATTGGAATATTTAGGATTCTGTGGCATTAAGATAACTAATCCAATGCCAGATGGCACAGTTCTTTGGTGAAAGTGGTAGGTCTGGAACACTAAAACAGCAATTTCATAACATGGTCACCTTTTCACCTTCCCAAAAGTCCCATGGAGGCTGTGTGGCTCAGCATCCAAATGCGATTAAATCCTGGCACACCCCTGCTCTGACACGGATGAGACTAGGGCTCTTTTCTTTAAAGATGGATTTGGGTCTAGATTCCTCAGAGGAAATATGCACCCTCACTACAGCCACAGATCTAAGGATGGTTATTCATCACTGGGGGTCTCTGGATGCAACCACTTTGGAGTACTAGAGTATCTGGACAACTCTATCAATGATAAAATAATGGAGTTGATAAAGCATAATGCATTTAAACATCAGCTGCTTAACATATGCTGCACTGGACATCACAGAAGGTAAGGAGTCCTCCTAGCTAGCTACACAGTTATCAGAAAAGTGCTGATTTACTCATCTTCAACCTGCTTTACTGCTACTCTGTTAACAAACCCCAGTTAGTTTTTCTAATTGTAAACCATGCTTCACTCCAGACACAGTCAACATTATTAGCTGTATTTAGCAATCTGTTCAGGCAGATCCTCTTTATTCCAATGTTGACAGAGACAAAAAAAACACCACCAAGAGAAGGAAATATAGATTAAGTTCATGACAGATTTATGTACGTTATGGATCATGTGAATCCAGAGACAGCACTAATGAATGGAAATGGAGTGAGATGTTTCCTGAAGCAATGTTTTAGATCATCATCGTTTTTGCACCATAGACATCTCTTTAAAGAGATGACAAAAGCTCTGTGCCTATAACCTTCCCCTGTCACAGACTAGCCATGCTGAATTCTTTATTTAGGATCTGATTTTGCAATTTCATACACAATCAGCCTTTTCATAAGCAAGTCCACTGACAGCAAGGCAGTCACTCACGTAGGCAGGGATTTCTCTTGCAAGCAAGGGTTCACAGGCATATGTCAGTATGTGTTTGTATGTTCCTATTAAATTCACACTATTGTGGTCTCTTAATTTATCTAACAACCATTTCAGATCATATAAGAAGAACGCCCTTAAAATAAATTTTATATTTTTACTTTTGTTATCACTTCAATACAAATCAAGTGATGTTATCCTGAGCTGCAGAGTGTGTTATTAATTTGAGACCTAGAATGTCATCAGGAAAAGAAAAAGCAGTTCATCATGATTAAAAAAATGCTCCATTTTCAGCCTGCAAAATACACGTGGCATTTGGAAGACAGCAATCCCCATATCCTTATGAACTTACAGAAAGATCTGTTACACAATGCCATGAGCAACTGAGAGGCTGTTGTAGTGTTGGGGTGGAAAGGAATTGGCCCTCACCAACAGTCTTGTGACATACAGCATAGCTAACATGGGACTGAACATCCTCCTACAATCATAGAATCATAGAATAGTTAGGGTTGGAAAGGACCTTAAGATCACCTAGCTCCAAACCCCTGCCATGGGCAGGGACATCTCACACTAAACCATGCCACTCAAGGCTTTGTCCAACCTAGCCTTGAACACAGCCAGGGATGGAGCATTCACAACTTCCCTGGGCAACCCATTCCAGTGCCTCACCACCCTCACAGTAAAGAATTTCTTCTTTAGATCCAATCTAAACTTCCCCTGTTTAAGTTTGAACACAATGATGCAGTCCTGCCTATCAGAAGTCCATACCATGCTTGAGGCTCTTAAATTCACAATCAGTACACTGTTTGTCTTGATAGAACTAAGTTACTTGGATGTGGGGATGTTTCTCAGAGAGATATAAAATGCCATAAAACATTTTCACTGATCAGCACACAAATTAGTTCAAGTTAATGATGAGACATTTGCGTAGCACTGTACATCTTCAAATGGCTGTGCAAACATTAAATTAGCTTTGCTGCATTTGTATGAAGTAGGGACATATTATTAGGCTTATTTTTACACTGGGGAAACAAAGAAGCACAAATTGATTTTTATTTTTTTTTAAGCTGCTGTGTGTGTTTAATTCTGCTTCCACTGAAATAAATGGAAAAATTGTCAGTGCCAGATATGGTCCCTTTATACCACTCTGGCAGGGCAGAAAGTGTAGTTTTAAGTATCTTGACCTTGCAGTGTAATGAAGCCTTAGTGGAAGTAAGAATCAGGCCTCCATCAGCTTGAATGGGAATGGATTCACATAAGCACTCTGTGCTTTTGAAAATCTGCAGTGGGTGTCCACTGTTAAAAGAAGGTGATATTAACAAAGCTATTTCATTAACCTGTGCATAAAAAATGGCAAAGGCAGAAAGGCTGAAGGGATCTGGTAGTAATAAGAGCCAAGGAAAGGATGCTGACTAAGGTGGACCCCAATGGAGGATTGAAGTTAGCTGTCCTTGCTGGATGCAAACATACTGCATTCACTGTACATGGATAATTATTTCCATTAGCTTCTAACATGATTAAAACCTGAGAGATACTCTGTGTGTGAATATATATCTAGGACTTTGGCCTGAAATGCTGTTTCAAGAAAACCACCCAAGTTTGTTTAAAACTCTATCAATTCCGTAAGTTGTTGCCTCCATCCTTCCTCTCCACCCCCAGTGGTTACACTTTAACCATGTATGGAAGAGATTTCAGAGGTTTGAGTCATTAAAACCTACAGAGAATAAAAAAGCTTGGCAAATATGAAAGAAAAGCATTCCAAATGGCTCTGAGATAGCCTGCTCTCCCTTGCTACTGAAGTTGCGATAGATGAGTTTCCATGTGTAGGAGTTGTCTATATGAGATTTTGGACAAGTCTATAAACTTAATTACGAACAATGTGCCCCCCAAATGGTTCAAATACAAATTATCATGTCAAGAACTGTGGAAAACCTTTTGATCTTATTCAAAAAAACCAAATCGTAACCAACATTTATAGTAGTATTGTGTTATCTGCAGACAAACTTCCTGCTAAATATTCTTATCCCTGCCAAAAAATATGGTATTTTGGGGTAATTTCTTATTTACAACCCTTCAGTGTGCATGAAATAGCAATGTTTTGCCATTTTTAGAGTAGCTGGTCACATTAAAAGCTCTAATACAATTTAAAAATCACCATCTCCTCTTGCGGCATATGACGAACTGGGGAGAACATTGCAGCAGTCTTCCTCTTCCCTATAAGAAACAGACATTCAGGAAGGAAAAAAAAACAAACCAGCAACACTTTGAAGAAAGATCCAGGATACAGGAAATGTGTGGAAGCTTACACAATGATAAGACATTCCCTGTAAGCATGTGGAATTTACCATGTACAACATCCTGCTGCTGGTAATAGTGTAAGATGCAAGTAGAATTAATGGATATGTTCCACTCCCCCCTTCCGTATTTTTAGAAGACATTTATCCACACATCCACCACATTTGCCTTTATGAAAAACAGATTTCTGATTATACTCAACTTTCAAACCTTTCAGAATGTTCCCATTCAGAGCGTTGCAAAGTAATCACAATTCAGTGTGATGTTTTCTCCCTAAAGATAATGCAGCAGGACTCAGTCTCAAAGAGCTCATTGAGGAACTGGGATTCAGGAAATCTGAGCATTATTCCCAGCCCTCTGTAATTACTGCACTACAGAAAAGTGTCTCATTTTCTCCATTAGAAAACAGAGCTAAAAGTACCAGTCTTCTTTTCAAGCACTTAAAAAATTGATCAATACTCTACAAAAGCTTTGCACTTTTATCACCACGTTACATACTCCGTCCTTCCACTCCAAACCAACCAGATTTTGACAGTTATTTACTGCATTCTTCCAAAATATTCCAAACAACATTTACACCAATTCATCCACAGCAGCATTTCTCCAGAGCAGAGACTTCACTTACTCATGTGTCAATCAAGAATAATGGATTTCAAACACAGTTACAGCCAGCTCTATTGCAGTAAATCCAAGATCTGGCTCTCATCATGGAATCTGATTCATGCCAGTACTTACAGCCATACAGATCCCAACCAGAGAGAACGCATTCATCTGTCAATCACAGAAAACATCCCAAAAACAGGTAACGCAGAGAAAGACAAAATTACTCCTAGTGCCATTTGATTTCTGATGGCACCATTAACAATTCCCTTACTTCTACAAATCCCACCTTCCTTCCTACCCAGCTACTCACAACATGAATATATTGGGAAGAACAAGAATACCAAGTGCACTGAAAGAAAAATCCACCTATACCTTTTAACTACTTCATAGATGACTACTTCATAGTCTTACTATGTATACTATCCACAAGAAGGTATATAATTACAGATAATGAGTACTTTATTCTTTGTAAAATACATAAAGTTCAAATAATCTTTAAAGAATCACTTATACATCAGGCCGAAAAATCATATATTTAAACAATACTCGCTATAAACCTCTTCACATTTTACCTACTCTCCCTAACTTATTAATGAGAACCCAAATTTGCCATTTACTCATTTTTCTTAAACTTTTTTTTTACTCCAACATCAGAAACAGCAGAGTTCAGAATTATTTTGTCATACAGAAGATATCAGGACACAAAGTGAGGATGAAGACTCCGAAGAGGTATTAGAGTGAGCTGCAAAACAGGTTAGCAAAGATTTGAGTGCGAAAAGCTTCACATAACCTGGCAAAATTATGAGACATAGGCAAAAAAGAAATAGACTTCAGAGTTTATTCTCTGTGAAAATTAAGTGGGTCTTAAGAGTCTTGGGAGATCTGAACATAACACTGTGGGAATTCAGAAACTAATCAAGTCAGGGGCTGAATGGGGTTTCTTGTATGACAGGACAACCCCTGAGTTATGTGTTCTTGGCCCTGGAGAATCTACCACATACAGAACCAGCAGATTTCAATGGCATCTAAATTTAGAAGTTACATTAAAACATGTTCATGTGCAAAACATTACTGCAGCTTGCCTAGTAGGGGACATGAACACATAAATCTCTGCTTCCCTCCATTCAGATATTACCAAAACCACAATCAAAAATTAGAGACAAATATTTCAGTTCTGTGAGATAACTGAAGTGAAATAAAGGAGACATGTTCTATGTGACAGATACGACCCTTCCCCAGTAAAGCTTTCAGCAAATCTTTAATTCAGCATATGCCTTCTGTATAAATACAAATGATGCAGTTACCTGAAACAGTCTGTTTCCATACTTCAGTATTTTTATTACAGTGTTATCTAAAGGTCTAGTCAAATCCTACCCCTAATGTGCTAGGTGTGAATAACACTACAGTCCTATCAGACTAGTTCACAGCCAATACAGACAAATGAAGCATTATTGCATTCACAGGTGGGGAAACTTAATGCAGACAGATCAAATCACATGCTAGAGATCACACACAGCACATACCACGCAAATAGGTATTAAACTTATTCCTCCTAGTGAGCCTCACTTCATTGCCAAAGCTTCTTTTTATCTGCCACAGGGCAGGCTGGAAAGGCTGCTATGCCCACTTATGCTTCCATCTAGTTATTTCTTTCTCTCTTGTTGTCCATGGACTGTAGGTGTGCAAGACAGTAAATTATCACATGTTGGTCATACAGAGAGGATATTTTGCTTCAGGCAAGAGCATTCAGTCACCTCAGAAGAGTCTTATAAGAGAAATCTCACTTATAGAACAGTCAGGAAGCCCTCTACAAGGTGCTAACCACACTCTGGGTTCTGGCTCTCCCTCTAAATGACTGCCTGTACTGAATTGTTTGCCTCAGGAAGTTGTGGAATAACAAAATTTGCCATTTAAATTTCAAGGAAATCATCTGGAAAAGCATGACAGGAAACTGAGACAGGGCACTCAGTACTGTTCAGCCCCCTGAGATCAAGTCATTAACAGCCATCTCCAGTCACTGATAGGAGAACTGGGAAGGCATTGGTGGGTGCTTGAGAAAGCTGTGCTGCTGCTCCCTTCTTCACTTGGAAGCAGCAGCAGGCAGCCCTTTATTTACAACAATATAAAATACAGCTCCAGCCTATCAGAATGACCATAAGTTACTCAGCAAGATGATGAATACCTAAAGGCATTGGAGAGAGATCAATTTGATGGGTGGACCACTCGGTGGATAAAGAACTGGCTGGATGGCCGCACGCAAAGAGTTGTGGTCAATGGCTCGATGTGTGGCTGGAGACCGGTAACGAGTGGTGTCCCTCAGGGATCGGTGTTGGGACCGGTCTTGTTCAACATCTTTGTCGGTGACATGGACAGTGGGATTGAGTGCGCCCTCAGCAAGTTTGCCAATGACACCAAGCTGTGTGCTTCGGTTAATACGCCGGAGGGAAGGGATGCCATCCAGAGGGACCTCGACACGCTTGTGAGGTGGGCTGATGCCAACTTTATGAAGTTTAACCATGCCAAGTGCAAGGTCCTACACCTGGGTCGGAGCAATCCAAGGCACGGCTACAGGTTGGGCAGAGAAGAGATTCAGAGCAGCCCTGCAGAGAAGGACTTGGGGGTGTTGGTCGATGAAAAAATGAACATGAGCTGGCTTCAGTGTGCGCTCGCAGCCCAGAAAGCCAACCGTATCCTGGGATGCATCAAAAGTAGCGCCACCAGCAGGTCAAAGGAGGTGATCCTGCCCCTCTACTCTGCTCTCGTGAGACCTCACGTGGAGTATTGTGTGAAGTTCTGGTGTCCTCAACATAAAAAGGACATGGAACTGTTGGAGCAAGTCCAGAGGAGGGCCACGAGGATGATCAGGGGAATGGGGCACCTCCCATATGAAGACAGGCTGAGAAAGTTGGGGCTGTTCAGCCTGGAGAAGAGAAGGCTGCATGGAGACCTCATAGCAGCCTTCCAATATCTGAAGGGGGCCTACAAGGATGCTGGGGAGGGACTATTCATCAGGGACTGTAGTGATAGGACGAGGGGTAACAGGTTCAAACTTAAACAGGAGAAGTTTAGATTGAATCTAAGGAAGAAATTCTTTACTGAGAGGGTGGTGAGGCACTGGAATGGGTTGCCCAGGGAGGTTGTGAATGCTCCATCCTTGGTGGTGTTCAAGGCCAGGTTGGATGAGGCCTTGGGTGACATGGTTTAGTGTGGAGTGTCCCCTGCCCTGTCAGGGGGGTTGAAACTAGATGATCTTCAGGTCCTTTCCAACCCTAACTATTCTATGATTCTATGAAAGTTGAAGTCCATCATGAGACAGAGAGAGGGTTACTATCATCGGGTATTGCTCAAATCTACCTAAGCCAAAAAGTGTTTTTTAAATGATCCTAGAATTACTGCTTAATTTAAGCCCAGTTTTCCTAACCAAGAAAAGCTCATAGCCTGGAGGCTATGTCAGAATGAAACCCAGATCAGCTGCAGTTTTAATTTCTCAGACCAAAGTCTATAGAAGAGCTCTGGTACCAAACAGCAGTAGCTGAACTGCTCCACACAACACAGCATACCTGTGGCCATAGGAATGCCCAGAGTAGCCATATGCCATTATGGGGAAGCACAGGCTATTTGCTGCCATGTAAATCTCAGGTGAAATGAACATTGCAAGGACAGATGCTTGTCTTAAAGTCCAAGCGTCTGCACACTCACAGAGACTGGAACTTTCAAAATGAAAGGAATTCTTACTGTGAGGGTGGTGAGGCACTGGAACGGGTTGCCCAAAGAAGTGGTAAATGCTCCACCCCTGGCAGTGCTCAAGGCCAGGTTGTACAGAGCCTTGGGCAACATGGTCTAGGGTGAGGCCTAGATCTTCAGGTCCTCTCCAACCCTAACTATTCAATGATTTATGCCAACATAACCAAGAAAGATCTAACCCTAGGTCTCATTTAAACTGTTTTACCTGTGTTACTAATTATTGTGTCAAATTATCAAGTTTGAGTCTGGCCCTAAACAGTTCCAGCTGCAGCAGGGAAATCTAGAACCAAACCCAAAAGTTCCCAAGGCTTAATGTTAGCCTCAATTCTCTCTTAAATTAAGACAATAATTTCAGTTCCAAATTCATTAAGGCGTCTTGAAGTTCAGCCCATTTTAGTAGCAGTTTTAGTAAAAACCCTCTCGAATTTGCAATTAGATGCATGGCATCTCTTTTACTTTTGTTTCAGGATGTTCATTTGGGGAAATTTAACAGGCAAGAGATGCCTATCTAAGAGTGGAATCAATCAGGAATGCAGTTACAACAGAAAGAATTTCAGCAGACTATAAAAGAGAGAGGGGAAAAAAAGAAAACCCTGCTACAAGAATAGTCCAGCAAAATGCAACTGTAGTGTGTTTGTGCTGCTTCCCAGTACTCCAGAGGGAATTCTGCTATTTGCTGAGTTTAGTGAATGTAACCCAGTGCCGACGGAAAACCAGAAAAAAACTCATGCTGCTGCTTTCACCATTTTCTAAGTTCTGCTTCATATGAGAAAGCATACAAAAGACAGAGAAATTATTGTACTACTGTGAAAGAGGATAGAAACTTGCAAAGCAGATGTTCTCAGCATACATAAGAGGGACTGATTAGACGTTCAATAAAACTGTACAATCAAGATTAAAAAAATCACTCAGCAGGCAGAGATAAATTAAGAAATAGGAGACTGACATGGTATTTTGGAAACATCTGTAGCAGTAAGTAAGTCTCATTTTGTTATACAGCAAAAGGGAATCAACACTTTCCACTAAACATCATACACAACACCATTTGAATTACTTTCCTCCAAGAATCTCAGTATGCAACTTCAGGGAATTTATAAGTAATTCGGAACAGTTAACAGGAAACGTAAATTGAAGTACTTCAAACAGAATCTACCTACAAATCCAACAGATTGGAAAGGTCTTAAATCTGCCCAGGTTTAAAATACTTACTTCTTGCAGCCAAAATCAAATCGGTTGAATATCCAGGAAAATTTTCAAAAGCTTGCATTAAGGAGCTTAACTAGCTGAGAACTTGATGTAGCTTTTCCTTCGGACTGTCCAGCCACAGGCATTTACTCACTCAACATAAGCACAGAGCATGATACTGTAGTACAGCCTTTTACATTGTGATGCCAAGGAGGGGGGAGGGAGGGGAAAGCCCTTCCCCAAAGGTTTTCGTTCAGCCCTCTCATTAAAATTCAGAGTGGAAACAGCTGCCATAGAAAGGAAAAGGATGTCCATGCAGTTTTTGATTAAGTTGCTTAGGTGTAATATGGTTTCATTCTGCAGTCTCTGAAAGAAAAATATTTTTTCTTCTGAATTTAATTTTTCCTCTGCCTTGCTTTTAGAGAAACTGGCTCTAACTCGGCTCAGAAATAGGTACAACACAGTGGATAGCTCTCCACTTTCAAAATCATTACATCTCACTAGAGGAAAACAGATCCCTAAAATATCCTCCCTCTCCTCTCTGCAAGGACTAGTATAAGTACATGCGTGCTTTATAACGTTTAAATCTTCACTTAATGTAATCCTCAATTCATCTCAAATGACTCCTCACCAAGAAGTCTCAAGGAAACAACAAATACTAGCTCACGAATAGTAACATTTACAATTGATAGCATGCCTCTTACAGATTATCACCTCAAAGTTAAAACTAGATAAGGAACAGAGGAGGGTGGTAAGAACAATGAAACCTCCTCAACTGTTTGACATGGGGACACTGAATCAATGAGGATTCTTCAGGCTGAGAAAGTGTTGGCAGAGAGGAGATGAGAGCGCTCTATTACATTGTAAAAGGCACCAAAAATGCCAGTCTGGGAACAATGGCTCATTCCTTCTGGTAACACAAGAACTAATGGACCAAGAACAGAATTGTTTAGGCAGAAGTTTTAAACCACAGAAGGAAGTACCTTTTCACATTATACTTAATTGGATTGCAGAGCTCATTGACCCAGGATCTTGTGGAGGTTCACTGTGTGAGCAAGCTCAAAAAATTAAATTCAAAAACATGAAAGAATAATCCTAAATTAAAACTTCTAGCTTGGGAAGGTATTAACCACAAGTAACTAGAAGGTGTGGATATCTCAGGTGAAGTAGCAATTTGGATTTGCCCTCTACATTAACCTTTCTACTAAATCTGTGACACTGACCACTGCCAGAGCAGCAGATATCATTAGAAGGATCTTTGAGCCACAACTGTGCCCATCCTTATAGCCTCATTTAGCTAACTTTCACAACAGTCCTTAATGAGAAGTTGTCTGTATTATTAGGTCCATTTCAGAGATGGGGAATTAACTATGTACATTAAGGCTCAAAGCAGCACAGCTCTTTGGAAACTTTGACTAGTAGCCACAATTTGACAGCTTGGTACTACCCTTAAAAGTCATCCTGAAGTGACTTTGTACATCTCAAGGGCAGCAGCTGACATGGCTTGCCCTTCAAAACCCTGCACTTGTGACTCTTTTCTGTTCACTCCAGTATAACTACCTCAGTATAACTACTTGCATGAGCAAAGTTATTCACCAGAACTTTTTCCACAATGATTTCAGTAGGTATTACTCTTATTTTCTGCTTTCTCTCCCTCTGCCTATAGTTACAAAACCTAATGTATTCTGGTCGTGAAATCCTACTGTAGCAAAGCTATTTTAAATACATGTGTGCTTTTTATATATTGTCAAATAGCATTTTTCAATGTAAGGCAAGCAGGCAGCCACTGAGTAATGGCTGTTCTTAAAGCAGCAACTTGCAAATAGTTTGTACAATCAAGGTTGTGTTTGCCTGTTGTCACTGTTTTGTTGTTTTTTTTTTTTTTTCCTGTTTTTAAAAATACCCTTGTAGTGGCCAAGCATTCACTGTGTGGCAAAAGGCGTAACCACTCCCCTGAATCTTGCTGGTTCAACAGCTAGTTTTAATTAATAGTGAAAACCAAGATACTTTCATGTAAAATAAGCGAACTGACTTTAGATCCTCTTCAGATCAGGTCTGAGAAAAGCAGCCACAAACTCCGTTTCCCTTTTCTGCTCCTAATTTTAAACAGGGTCTTCATAGCTGTTTGTCTTTCTTTGTGTGTTTAATGTTTCCTGGAGGCCTGCAAAGGCATGCAAAATATTTTAGTTCAGGGCCTCTATATGGTTGTAATAGGAAATAGATGTCTCCCTTTAAGACATGGGTTAGTACAGAAACAGAGATTATCTGAATGACTGCAGAGTGCTTATTTCAAAGGGAAGGAAAGGACAGACAAATATTTACTACTTTACATTCACATTGTAGAATACAGAATCTGCTTATTTTTGGTTACTTCTTGTTAATTAATCCTGGTAGTGTTCTCTTTGTCATAATTTTTTTTCATATTAAAAAGAAAGTTCTGATGCTATCTTTGCCAGCTAGTTCCTTTAAGCTGCAGAAGGGCCTCACAAAGAGAAAGCTTTCTTCTAAATCCTGGGCTGGTCAAGACTTTAAGCTTGTACAAGATGTGTGGTCACCAGGACCTAGCAAACCACAGACTTTGGTCTACCTAAGAAAACATGTTTCCTTTGCAATTCTTCACACCTACATCGAAACAACCTTTTGGAAAAATTCTGAGTGTTTTGGTGCGAGCAAGTTAGAAAATTGTGAAGACACAAATGTAAACAAGGCTTTCCTTCTTACCTCACTTAATCCAATGTGAAGAGTATGTTCCATCTCCTTCCCATCAGGGCAGGGGATGATAGAACAAGAACTCCTCCTGCACAGACCTTAATCAATAATCTTCAGGTCCTGATCTTTGATCCATTCATGGCAGCAAACTCTTATCCTTAGTCTCCTTCACCACTGTTTCCTGACAGGTCTATCCTTCCTCTCCTTCACTTTACTACTGCTAAAGAATTAGCAAAATTAAAAATAATTTTGGGACCATTTGCCTTTCTTAGACGCAATCTTCACTTCTTCAAGGCTTGACCCAAAGCCGATGAAATCTCTCTTCCCCACTCCTTCTTTCCCTCTCTTAATTAAAAGTTGCATGGTAAATCAAGAGGACTCAAAAGGAGCATTCATTTACTTGCAACTACACCTTTTATGTCAGAAGACATTAAGGAAATCACTGATGGAGTAATTCATGTAGGTGCAATGTGGTGGAATGATGTTTATCAAAACAACAACCAAAGTGCAACCAGATATGAGTTCAGTAGATGAACAAGATCAATACAGTGCTGAGACATGTTCTGGGATGCTCCTGTGTGCATTCCTCTTTGTACAGCAACTCCATCAAAATCTCCTAAAATAAGCAGACTTGTGACTATTCAATAGCTAGATAAGAAGTCTCTTAGGTATTACAGAGGGATATGATGGTTTAATAAATGATGTTTTCCTCTGAACAAGTGCCTTTGCACACAAGTGTTTTCACAGATCGGAAAAGTCATTAGTGTTTGGAGGTGCAGCTGAATAGCCTTCAGCATGCTCAGTTGATGAGAGTTACACCTGTACTACGAGCTGAAACAGTATAACAATTTATTGCAGCAACTGCAATCCAACAGGATTTTCTGAGCTGTTCCTCAGAGTTTTCATCCTGACCCATTTAAAAAAAAAAAAAAAAAAAAAATCTTTTAAAGTATTAAATCAGGTTTGAGATACCAGTGAGCTTCTCCCAATTGTTTCTTCCTTACCTTCTTTTCCACTGGATGGGGTAAACAAATGAAAAGGAAAGGAGAGCACAGGTATTTAGGTTAGGGAAGGAGAAGCAGAAAGGATGGAAGAACAATTTTTCAAGGAAACAAGGGATTTCAAAGCTGAAAAGTGAAAAATTTTGTGTCCCATTCTGAAAACATAATGCTGTTAATCCTGCCATTAAAACTTAAGATCTTATTTTGCTACATTTTGTATTACAGTTTTCATCAGCAATTGTTTCTTTCTGGAAACATTCATAATTATTTCAAATTCAACACTGAGAGGGAGATGGGAGTTGCAATATAAATGGGCTGGATGGCTAAAATGTATCAAAACAACCACCTTTTGGCTATTGGTTCTGGAATGGCAGGCACTGTATTACTAGTGATGGTATCTTTGGAAAATCTGCAGTGATTTTATTAGTACACAGATCACTAACTTTGGCTTTAGACATTGTTTCTATGATGTAATCAAAGGGTTCATGGGATCCTTTCCAAATTCTGCCACATTTGACTTTTTCAGGCCATTTCTACGGTGTACCCTGAAAACCAGCTTTGTGTTTTCACAAAGATCACTGAAACAATTCCGGTGGACAACATCTATTGGTTTCTCATCACAAAATCCTTAAAGATAAAGAATGGCTACCGCTCGTTAACCAGCATCTGCAGACACACCAGTGGGCCTCACAAATCTGACACAATTCTAATGGCAGTACTTCAGGATAAGCTCTCAATTCCCACTTTCAGCCTAACATATACTAATAAACTCCTCAGCAGTGCTATCTTTTTTTAAAAAATAAGCACTTTCTCAACCAAGATCAGCAAGTTGCCCATGCCCAGCATTTTTCACAACGATGGAAGACAAGATTCATTTTGACTGAGGTTGCCACAAACTACCATGCTGACACTGAAGTCCCATGGGATATTTTAATACCTATCCTAAGCACAGAAGGCTCAGTTTTCTCAGGATCCATTAAACAATGCACGTATTTTATGGAACCAAACTGATATTGACCTAACTCAGAAATCTAGCAGGATGAAGCAACATGATTAAGCATCAGAGATGCTGAGCAGAACCTCAACAGCCTCAATCTGTTCTTTGGATCATGAAGCCTCTCCCTTCCAGCTAACTTCCCCACCCACCCTGAAAGCACGCTGCCTTGGGAGTGGCTTTTCACACCAGGGACGCAAAACTTTCTTTTAATGTGGTTCACAGAAAGTTCTGTTGTTTTTGCTTGGTTTTTTTTTTCTCCAGCCCACCTAGGCTGGAGAAAAATACTAGTCCCAGCCAAAACCTGGTATAACTTTGCCCATCTGCAGACAATTCTTTTCAATTTGCAAGGAAGCAATCCCACAATTGCAGTTTCTTGTGGCTCATTATGGGAATGGTGGTGTGGCACAACCACAGAAAGAGCTGTACTGGAATGGTTTGAGCACAGTTATGGTAGAGCACTTTGAGATGCTTTCATCCAAAAAAAAAGGTTTTATAAAAACAAGGATTAGACCAGTTCTAGGCCAATTGTGGTACCTAAGAATAGGAAAGACTTCCTATGAATTCAAAGAGTAATAGAGACAACTGGATATATAGGATAAATTTTATTCCAACTTGTCTTTAATGGTAACTGTGGGATAACAAAACTGAGCTGTGGAGTATAAACAGTACAACCACCAGGCATAATAAATGAATTTACTTCTGATCTGAAGTCTATCAGTAATATGAATCCTGTTATTACCTTCAATACCTGAACCTTAAGATCGGTCTCTCATGGGCAACATGAAAAGAATATGAAGTCTGACAACCAGAGAAACAAGGCCAGTGTAATTTCACCAATGTAGAAGAAATAAAAATACTTTCCAGAAAAAAGGACCTGGGAGATGCCACAGTTGATCATATAATTAATTTATATAACTCAAAAGCCTTTATCAGTACCAGAAGCCTCAGGGTCACATACAAGAAACCAATCAGCAATTCTGGGAAAGACGCAGCTGGGCATCCGTCCAGGTTGAGAAGACATAAAGCAGCTTCCCCACTCCAGTGAGGCACCATTTTGTCTTTGCTGGATAAGATTGTAGCTGGGTTCATTCTCAGTTTACCTGACCATATCCCATCAACACTAGAGCTAACACAAGGGTGAAATAGGGGTAGGGGCAAAGTGGAACATATTTCAGTGGCAGCCAGGACTTGGATCAGTTTACACCAGTCACAAAACCACAGCTCCACAGAAGAATTTAAAAGTTATTCTACAGTTTAGTGCAACAAAGTAAAAGCCAAGAGAACCGACTGAGTAAGCCAAGTATTTGAAAACAAGTATGATTGTCTGTACTTCCAGAACAATGCACCTGGCACTTCTGAAGACTTAGAACCAAACACCTGAATTTGCTCTTAAGTGCTCTGCTCAAGGTCATCTAAAGAACTCATGACACAACAAGAAGCAGAGCCTGGAAGCCTTAACCTACCCTCTTCGGCTGGCTTAATCTTCTTTAGGCACCTCATTTCCCTCCCTTCATGAGGAGCACACCATTTCTGATAAATCATTCTGTGTGTTTACCACGTACTCTGCTTTCAGCACACGTTCAGAGCACCCTGTTCCTTTCCCTGAGATAGGTCTAGGTTAAAGGCAGTTGTAAGATCCATAGACACTCCAAATCTTCACTTTCAGTCTAGACTAGAGAGGCATCTCGGTCACAAAGTTCCAGTCTGGGTCTTCTCTCTGTCCCTTTCTTTAATTTGGCGGAAGCTTTATCACTAGCTCTGCCTCCTCTCTGGATTTGTCTGAAGCCTTATCCTAGCTCTGCCTCCTCTTCTCTCCTGTTTCTCACTGCAGCCCTGGTGGTCCCTTGCACGCAGCACAGCTGCTTCCCCTTCCCTTTTGCTGAAGCTTATTTCTAAAATTCTCCTTAGAGCAGATGTTTCGCACGTGTTTCACCCTTTATTTTCTTCCCCACCCCCACATGTTCCAATGCAAGGAATAATTTATCTCCTTGATCTTTCAGATCCAATCCCAAAATAGTGCAAGCATCCCTTAAACAACCTGGCCAGCTTGGTTGGGGCAGGCAAAAAATAGCAGTCTCTACCTTTTCCCCTACAATAATACACTGAGAGGAGATAAAAAGAAAGCTTAACCTTGGCACAGCCTTTGGTTCCTATTTCACCTTCAGATTATCAGCTTTGGCTTTGGTATTTTCTGGTTTTCTTCAGGGATGAAATTTTATTTCTTGGAAATACTTTGCTAAGCAGGATTAATATCTGCATCATTTGCTACTTTCCCTTCTACCTCATCCTTGTGGTTTTTTAGCTGCCATTTAAATCTTCTTTACAGATACAAATCTGAAGTTTATAGACACTTTACAGGTCCCAGCCCCCTTCTCTGTGACATTTCCTTCTCTCCAGCTGTCTTTCCTTGGCACCAGTGCCTGTAGCAGCAGTAGACTTTTATACAAATTACCTTTGCTCTGCTTCATGTTTCTAAACTTGGTTTTAATATCAGTCCAATTCAAGCCTGTTTCACAAGCTTATGTTAACTGCAGATCAAACCTAAAAACAACACAGCTGGATAGGTCCTGTAACCCCAATGCTAGGGTAATACAACTTCCTTTTTGGGGGGAGAGGGATGGGTACAGCCCTGCTTTGCAGTATTATGTTTCTCTGAGCAGGCCTACTCATTTCAGGCCAAGTCCTGAACACTGTCACTGGTCTACAAAAGAAGCACATAGCCACACTCTGTAGGCTGGTCAGCCAGCCCTGCCCCAAGGAGTGGGTAAGCATCAGACTATGAAGTACTAGCAGCTGCCAAGAGATCAGATCAGCAGAAAAACCCAAGCACCCAAAAACCTGAAACTAGAAACTAAAGTCTAGACTTTATCCAAACCAGAGTCAAAGCCTTCTGGATGGAGGCTTATACAAACACAGTCCATGAAACACTTCTCAGGAGGGGTTTCATTCTTTAACGTCCTGACTCTGGTCTCAGTTCCAAGCAGGGCGTACCCAGTAGCTATGCTGTTTCTCTGCATTCCACAGCCATGGCACTAGCCACACTGCAGAAACACAAATAGACTTGAGCTGGCAGAGTCAGCAAGCAGGAGGGACAGCATGTCCAGCCTTCTTGCTTCGGTGGCAACTGTGTCAGACAACAAAAAATAGTGACAGGACGTCCCTTTTCTGACAGCAATACTTCTGGATTTGCTGTGTCTGTGCAAGTAGCCCTCCAGTGTGTGATTTCCCATATTCCGTGAGTGCTCTGATCAAAATTGCTGCATTCAGCCAAATGTTTAGTTACTCCTATGATATCTGCATACTAAAAATGACTGTGCTGGTGAGGGAAAGCAAAGAGAAGTGTAATGGTCTGAGAACATTAAGTGCAGTGCCGGGCAAAGAAAAAATTTGCTTTCCAAATGCCACACGCAGATTTTTTGCAGGTACAAAATGGGCACGTAGGCACTGAAAAGCCCTAGGCAAAGACCTTCATTTCATTTCCAGCCTTACCCAGAGTTTTTCCCTCCAGGACTTGAGCTGAGTCATTTTATCTGCCTGTGTTTCATAAACAAAGTTTACATTAACACTACATATATCAAGATTGTATACCCAAAGTCTTTCACTATGCTTGCACTATGCACAGATCTCAGATGAAACCTCAAGGCACCACAAAACAAAATTGGCAGAAACCTGCATGCTTTTGTAGCACTGCCATGTAATTATTCTTTCGAATAATCTACTAAGAGCTTACACTCGTTAGTTGTAATAGGCAAAAAGCTTCCCAGCAGTATGGGCAAGAGTGAATGCATCTGAATGATGCATTTGGCTGTGTCAAGATTGCTGTGAAGCCCTGCTGCTCCCAATACTGCCAACACAGAGCAAGGAGAAAAAGTAGCAACTGATGCCACTTCTTTCTCAACACCAAGTATGTCACTGTTTCATGCACTCTTTCTTTTTGACAGTTTTGGTTTCTCAGACCAGAGAGAACCCTGACTTTTTTTTTTTTGGGGGGGGGTATTTTAGGGCTATCTAGCTGCCTAGACAGCTTTGCTCAGAGTCAGCCTCAGCATCACTATCTTTTCCTATACAGTCCGCTACACTTACAGATTTACTGAGACCCCATTTGGTTGGAAGCTCATCATGCACAGTTGTATTCCACAGACTTATACCATAGTTTTCTTTCTACAACTTAAGTTAAGCAAAAAGTACTTCAACTCTATATTTTCCAGGCACTGGCGTTTCTTATATCAAGCCCCCTGTATCACTCCCATATAGGCCACATTCCAGGCAACAGGTAAAAACATCTGCAACACCCTTTGTTTTTCAAGTCCTTGATATTACTGTAAAAAAAAAAAAAAAGGAAAAACTGCAAGAAGCCATTAGAATTCATTATTAACTGAAATAAAAGAAATTAATTTCTGGAAGCACCAAATCAATAAAAGAAGCTTCCTTAGGTGGAAAACAGAGAAGAACAAAAAAAAAAAAAAAAAAGTGCAGAGCTCCAAAGACCAAGGTAACTAAGGAACACTTGCATTTTGATCAGAGTAGACCAAAGAAACTATACTTACTGCTTTTCAAGGCAGACACTTTGAAAGACTTTATTCTACCCAGCTAGTATGCAGAGAATATTGATAGAAAACCACCCAAAGTGTCCCATCCTCAGTATCTGCAAGATGCTTTCAATCAGATCTGGATATGAAGCCATCTCTGCTTGAATGTTAAAAAGTGGCAAGATGGCCATTTAATAATCAAGCTTCTCTCACAGCTAACAACTGCTTTTCTATTCTTTACTACCTCCTAAATTTGTTGTATCACTTCAATTCCTATTTTCGTTCTTGTTACGCCTTCCAATTTGCTAGTTTCTAGACCTGCAAATCCCCTTCTCTAACCACTGCCTTCTCAGAAATCACTTTCTTTCAGGTATTTCTCACCCTTCTTCCGATAAGCAGATGTGCTGTATGTCATCATCTGGACATGATTTAAACTAAAGGCTCTATAGTGAAAAGAACAGGTCTTGTTTATGCTTGTGAATCCTTGTCTAACTTTATGTTTCTGTATAAATGTTTAATAGGTACTAATGCATTAGCTGGAACAAGCTGTGTGCGCCTAGTACGCAGTGTTTGGATATAATCCTTGCTGACTATCAGAAGCTTCTGGAATTAAAAAAAACCCCATGCAGTTGTTTGGTGACACTGCAGTTTCAAAGCTAAAGGCTGCAACAGTTCAAGTAGTCTAACAAAACATCATAGCACTGGAAATGGCCCTATCTAGTCTTTCCATGCTTGAATTAGGATAGAGTTTGGGAGCTCAGCACTATGGATGCGGGGCTGCGCTGAGATGCAACCATTGCGCCTCATCTCCCTCATGTTATTTACCTCTAGACCTCAATGTTAACAAAATTTTAAACAAATATTTCAAATATCAGCTTTCTCTTTAATGTTAGCTGAAGAGTCTAGAATGGTCCTGTCCATTTTCACACCGCTCTTGGCCTGATTTTTCTCTGGGTTTCAGCGTATTATGTATCATGTAGAATTAATTGTGAAATAGAAACCCCAGTGGCAGATGAAATGCATAGTTTTGGTTTCAGGGACCAAATAGGGGCCAAGTGATTCATCACTAACACTGCACAGGCAGAGAATGCTCAAGCAAACAGGGAATATATGATGTCTTGGCCTCAGGGCCAATGAATAAAATCTGGTGATGCTAATGGAGAAAATCTAACAGGGCAGCAGGAGTGTCAGGCTTTCATGTCATCCAGCCTCAGGTTAACGCTCACAAAGACAAACCACATCACAAATTCCCATAACCTGTACAAACAGAAATCATTGAGGTTTGTTCTCTCTATATTACGTTGCTCCTAATGGTGAAGTTGGTGATGACATATCTTATCCCATAATCTCAACGATTTGTGCACTGTTGACATGAAATCCAGAGATATAAAGAATCACTGTTGTGGCATGTTCACGAAAAAAGGAGTGTGGGATGGTGCCCATCCAGCCAGCACTGCAGCCTATGGTCAGCATCTCTTTCCTATTAATTTTAATACAGTTTCACTAACAGCACTCTTAATATTTTATCCTTGAAAGAGATTTGACTAAGTGATGAATTGAGAAGGTTTTCCGAATTGCCACTGTGCATTAGGAATCTAATGGAAGCAAGTCTAAAACTAAGCGAAAGACTAAGCAAAAGACAACTCTATTCAGAAAATTCCTGTAACAGTGAAATCTATTGGACTTTATACAGTTTCTTCAGTGGCATAAAAAATACTCCACCACTTCAGTCATTTAAAAGTAGATTGGACCAAGCAGCAAAAAAATATATTGCAAGGAACACAGCTATATTAGCACGGAAGTAAAACAGATGAACTAATCTTTTCTCTTGACTTCAGGATCATGCATGACAAGATTTCAGTACTAGTCAAAATTTATTTACTTGCAACCGACACAATTTTTTGAGTTCAGATTTGGTGTAAATTATATCTCTCTGGAAGGAAAGGTGTGAGAAGTATTAAAAACAACAAACCACAAAAGCACCAAATCCTGGCCTTGGCTCTTCTACCTACTGTAATTAGTGTCAGGAACACTTCCTCTGAAGATATAACCATTTTCATGAACTTTTCAGCTCATAAAATATCAGAGCTCACATGTAAGAGGATTTCCCCATGAAAGCTGTATTCTACAAGGCCAAACGATTTAGCAGAATCAAACTAAAATGGAGAGGGGACCCTTAAACAGGCTAAGTTAAAAGCACACTCTTTTTCACAGACCAGAAAAAAAAACCCTAAAACAGAACCCCGCAAAAAACAAAAACCCCTCAGCCAAACTTTTAAGCAGAAGAATGTAAACCTCTTTGTGAAGTCCTCATTGCTTTAGCAACATTATTTTCAAATTAAAATCACTGTTGTATCACCAAGTGGACAAATGGTACAATGCCTTTGTGCTTAATGAAGCTAATGTGAAACAAAGAGGAGAAGATGGAGATCCATTTGTTGTTTTGTCTCTTCAGAATACAGTTTCAAGTACCCAAACAGATAATCAAAAGAATATTTAACTGAGCAACTAATCTCATTTAATTAATTAATTAATCTCAACTAATTTAGAGCTCATCGCTTGTGGGAACTCTTGAAACTATTGCTGAGAGTATGCCTCTCCCTCCTCCACCCCCACACCCCCCCCATATGTATTGGTTTTGTCAAGGAATCCAGACCTAATCCACAAAGTATATTTCTGTAGAAACCATAAAACTTCTTTCATTGCCATTTTGCTTCGTTTCTACTTCACTTAAAATGTAACAAGTCTGCCTTCGATATAATTAGAGTAATTTGCATGCATTCTAGTACTGAACAGATTTATGACTTTTTATTTTATTTGTTGCATTTTCACAGAACAGTCACATTGTCAAAAGGTTTCAAGAATGAACTGCTAAGCCTTGGGGACTAAAAAGCCCTTAAAGATTAGGGTCAAATTAGGCATTTAGATTCAAAAAACAATAAATAAATCCATTTGGAGACAAAGGCCTATTGTATACCACTCTTCCTGGAAAACCCATGGGTGGCTGAGAATTACTTGGGAAAACTTTGTGTGAATTAGTCATTCTCAGTTCTTTCTTCCACACTGAAAAGAGGGGTCTATGGAGGAAGAAATGCATTGGTGAGTTCACACAGGGTCAGGGAATATCTGTTTTTCAAAATGCAGAACTAGAAAATGTTCATGGTTCTTGGGACACTGAAAGCAAAAAACCAGCACCTTCCCTGCCCATGGCTCATTAAGAACCTGGGGCACCATCAGCCACAGCTACAAGGAAGGGGTAGTATGTTTAGAAGGTACAGTGGGAAGTACAAATTGCAGTAGTCAAAGCTCATGTGATAGTTCAAAGGACCACTTCCATCCTCTGCTCAAAAGGAAGAAAAAAACAAAAAAAAACCACCACCAAACCAAAACAAAAGAGTCCCACTGTCCCTCATCACACATTGCTTTCTCTGCTACCAGGCAGACGCCATCAAACTGATACGCAGAGTTCATTAGAAATTAGAATTCTACTCAGGAATTTTTCATTATTTTATATATATAGAAATTAATCACTAGGTTATGTATTTTTTTGCATTAGTTCAGAAAAAAAACACAGAAATATAATGAATTATGGGCTTTTACAGTAACATTTATAGAAAAACACTATTCTTTATACTTAACTATACAACCATATGCTAATAATTATTGTCACAAAAGCTATTTCAGTTCTTCCAGTTATACAACAAAACTAAACAGCAAGGACAGCTTTGAATGTTTGAACATCAGGCTCTTTACTATGTTATCCTATTTTTAGGTCAAAATTTTACATATCTGCTGAAAGCACTTTCTCTACATCAGGCAATTCGCCTGCTAAAACTGCTTCAGATACCAAGCTGCTGAGGAGAATCGATTCAACCTCGACCCAGTGCTTAATTAGAAAACAAAACCTTCTTATAGAGGGCTACGAAGACTCCCAGAGTCAGCAAGGGAAGGACACCACACTTCCATTATGTCACATTCTTTTCCCAGGAGTGGTAACTGACTTAGGGTATAAACTTGGGGAATCATATTAATTAACAGACACTGACCATGATTTTGAAGTCAGTGTAGACCTGCTATTAAATAGCTCTGCTCCTGTTCTGAAGCCTCTGAAACCAAGTGTTTATCCATTACCAGGCGGACCAATTTTGAACATCACTTAGTACAAGCAGGAAGGCACTGTTGTACAATTAACAAACTTAGTTCTGATTCAATGCAACTTTCTGGGGAAGACCTTTTTTTAACATACTGCATTCACAAGTCAAGGAAGTAGTCTTCTGCCAACAACTTTGAAACTTATTTTTCTGAAAGTTTCCACACAGCATTTGAGATGTATACTGGGGAGAGTAACAGTGCATAAAGTACATACCTTTGGCAGAGCTTGGAGAAAGAGAAGACACAGCTCTACAGGTATGTTCTGGACTCCTCCTGGGAAAGAAAAAAGCTGTAAGTGTTATAGAACACAATAATCTAATGCAGCTGTTAGAAGAGTTATAAAATGTTCTTCAGACTAAAAGAAACCACCATCCTGGTGTCTGCTAGGAAATTTGACAAATATTTCTAGCCCATCTACTTGAACTAGCATTGCTGGTTTTTAAAGCTAAGAGTCACCATTTGTCTATGAATCAGCTTTTATGAGGCAAGAGCCTCCATGTCTGTATGAAACCCAAAGCAACATCATCTGTATTTATTATGCTGTAAAGAGAAACAGTGCCAAACTTCCAGCAACACCCACTTTAGCTCCTGAAATCCAGAGAACTGAATGTGCTGCTGTTAGCATTTGGAGACAGGAATATGTTTTGATCTAATACATCAGACACAGGCTTACTTGGAGACAAAAAAGCACTAGATTCCATAACAGCTTAAAATAGAGCCAAATATGAAAACACTGTATACAACTCATACAGAGTAACTTCAACTAAGCATCTTTGCATTTTTTCAAGAGTGTTCTAAACATTCTAAAAATACCATGGAAGTTGGTAAATAGTTAAATTCTCCTAGTTTGTCACATAAATAACAGCTTGATTGATGTATACAAATATTTAACACTACTCTTACTATGCTGTGTTTAATACAAAGTTACATGTGAATCAGGACTGGGACAAGAGTTCTTATGTACAGAGAAATCTGCTGTACAGCTTTGGCCATCACTATCTAGTCAGCTGCCTTCTTCCTTGCCAAGGACAGAGCCTGTGGATACTGAAATGTAGAAATATATTTGGTGTGAAGCAGAGCTAGTTCCCTCCTGTGGAAATTATGCTGCTGCTGTTTCTCCATCTTACAGGCTTTCAGGGAAGTGCCTCCTCCTGGCTGAAGATGGCCTTTGCGTGTCTCTTCTTCCAGGTTTCCCTAAGAAGACCTGGGAGCAGAGCTGCCCAGACAGACAGATCTGCAAATGCTATTTAGAGTATTTCAATGAGATCTAAGCCCTGTAGAAGATTTGTTTTCAGAATCTCTGCTCAAGGCTAAATCTAGGTTTTTCTCACCTCTGTAAGGCCATATAGTGGAACTCATCTGCCAATCTGCACACCTGCAACAGATGCTATGTGTTTTCAATAGCAGGTGATAGCAGCTGGGAAATTCATTCTCTGCTGCTTCCACCAAGGACAAGTGTTTTGAAATACCAGCAAGCAGCAGAATTCAACTCTTACTCTCCAGGTTCAGTGTGCATGATACAAGCAGGGCCCGTGCTCCAAGCTTTCTTTCAGCCCATGCTACAGAGCCTCGGCACAGATAGAGCTCACAGTTTTGAATGTTCATTAGACTTGGGTTCTGATAAGGGAATTTTTATGCCCTTTGTATACTCCCAGTGAAAAGCTGTCCTCAATACCAATGAATTTGTTTGCTTCTCAGATGGTAGAAATGTAGGTACCTCTGGATGGGGGAAAGACACTGCTTCTCTCCAGTGGGGAAAGGTACTACAGGATGAAAAGTATTCATTTGGCTGTATATATCATGTCTACATTTCCCTTCTCATCCTTGAAGTTTGGACAACTGGAGTCCTGAAGCAGGAAGATCTCTCAAACACACCTTCTGCCCCTGCATTTTTCCAACAAAATCACATCTCTCTAACACACCTTCTGCCACCAGGAAGGGCTCCTGCCTACAGGACATCAAATACTAATCCATTGTCCTGTGCAGCAGAAGCTAGTCTGGGGAACTGCTTACACCAGATGCACAGCACATCACTACTTTGTATCCTACTGTTGCTTTTCCAGTCACAAGATTTATGCATGTGTTGATATGTTCTTGTGGGTACTCCAGTCAGTGAGGAGTTTTTCCAGTCCCACAAGGTAAGTAAAATTCCCATCAACTTTGCTACCTCTTTCTCCCTCTCAGAAAGCAACCTGACTCACCAGCTACTTGAACCCAGAAGTAAGACCACGGGCTCTAGGAACACCTCATCCCTCTTCGCCCCATCTCCTCAGGTTCTGAGCCTCATTTCCTCAAGAGTCAATAGATCAAGCTCACCACACTGTATAGTACAACCCACAACCATGCCATAGCACTGTTGGGTATACCAGTCAGATACCATGTGGTACCATTGGTACCCTAGTGCTCCTTTCACCAGCAGAGACATTTGCCTGCATGCCTAGCCCAGCTGTCTGTCTTTCTGTGACACTCAGGTCTTGATTTCTCAATTACTGTCTGCAAGGCAGGAAGAGTAACACCCAATTTGAGTGCTATGATGTGGTGACATCCCTGTAGAGAAACTCTAATAAAGAAAAAAAAGAGGCACACTAACAATGTCACAGCTGTATCTTCCCATTCTATCCTATGCTTACTCTGGATCAAATCCCCTAGCTACTCCTATCTCATGCTCTAATGCTGGTGCTTATATGGAAACACAGAGGTTATTTTTATTTCCCCTGTATTAATCTATGAGGGTCAGATGTTGACTACAGGTTGCCTGTAATGTATCAAACTTGGATTGTTTACCTGCACAAAAAGCTTTTTGACTCAAATCATGCTGTAGACATTGCACAAATGCCTCTGAAAACAGAAGCAAAACAAAAAAAGGTTTCTTTAAAAACAAAACAAAAAACAAAACCACTCTGTTTTTTGGCTAGAATGTAGAGTCAAAGGCTGAGAATTGGAAGTGAGATACATACACCCTAATTCCAGCAAGATTGCTCAAGGAAAATCATGGAATTTCCATACACTACAGGACAGCAAAATGCCCAAATATACTGGAACAAGCATTATTATGAATAGCAGTAATAGTACATGTTCCCATTAGATAAGTAACTCTGACATGAACCACTCTTATCTAATGTTAATTCAGAGCTCCAAAGGATTGTTGTTTCCATGGTTTGCAATGAAGGAGAACTTCTTTTAGAGTCCAATTAAGTTCAATCACTAACACATGCTTCCTACAGATATCCCTGAGGATCAGACACACATTGCAACTACATTCGTAACAGCTAGAAAGGCAGTAACAGCAAAATGAAATTCTGCTTTTAAACTGTTGATTTACATCTTGAAGACACAGTATCCAGCATGTCACCTGCTCACTGCAAAATGGTTTGGTCAGGGCAAAATATGCAGAGATTTCCTCTCTGGCAAGTGCAATGGTCTAACTTTTGCTTAGATGGCAGCCAAGCAGCTTCCAAATAGCTTGAGCAAGATGAAAGTACAGTATCTGAATTATTAACTTTTAAATTAAGTAGTATGCAAAACGTACAGAACATATGTTCTGACTGAGGCACTCTTTTAGGGCTCAAGTGAATTTTCTAAATTACTTTAAAGTGTGAAATGTTTGGATATCCAATTAGGAGCAGCAAAAGTACATATCCAAAATACCATCCATAAAGATGCTGCAATATTGAAAGTTGTTGGAGGCAGAAGCAGATATTCTGGGCAACCTTCCTGGCATCTCATGCCGAAACCTCATTCATACTCTCCACTGCCTCCTCCCAAACCACCCTTTGCAGTACTTCCTAATTACCCTTCACCATAAGCTTTTAGCTTTTCACTTGTGCTCTGTTCAACCTCCAAGCCAACTTCTGCCACAGCTGTTAAGCATTTAAGCTGAAACAAGTTGAAGAGCAGGCAAAGAGAACTTATCCAACAAATCTGGTCAGCCTCCTGTATGTAAAACCCAGGAAGAAGCCTACACAGAGATGTTCTGTGCCCTAATATGAACTGTTCTGTGACAGAAAGGGTAAGAACATTTCACTGTTCTTTGATGGAGTAAATACTGTCCTGAGTTTACTGCATAGAGGGGCAACTGCTGAATGTCAGTCCCTCTCTAACCACATTGTATCTTCAGGTGAATGACACATCTTCCTGCCATTCGTCCTCTCCCTTCCCAAAGCACATGGCTCAGCAATGCAGAGGCAGGACTTCAGCAGTGTTCACTCCCACAGGGTGCCCAGGGCAATGTGGGTATCAGCCAGGCTGCTGGGAAGCAGAGATCAGTGCAGGCTGTTCAAAACTTCACTCTTTACCATGGCTGCATGTTGGGCCTCTTGACCAAGAGGAATCATTCAGCTGCAGCATTATTATTAAACAACTCAGTCCTGAGTATCTCAGGCAAAGTGTTAAGATGCATCGAAACTTCCTTCCAAAATGAGTTCCTGCCTTTTGAAACAGGTCTAGTGGGCTCAGAGAACTTGGTACTATCCTGTATTACTTTCAGCACTGTGAAGGCATTTCAAACTTAAGGTTTTACGTAGATTATGGAATGACTACACTTTTTAACCTTTCCAGGGAAAATCTATGGTAAGATTCCCAGAAAAAGCACTAAAACTTTCTGTAGCTGAACACTGTAGCTCAAGCAGGCTGACGAACAGCATCCATGCTTAAAAAAATCAGTGCTCACACTATACAGAAGCACATGTTCATTAGAAAACAAATAGCACATATATCCATCCTTCTACCCATAAGTAGTACCCACAGTACTAATACAGTGTCAATTCTTGCCTGCAAAAAAGTCTGGCACATCAAAGGATGGCTGCTGTGCCACTTGAAATAATGTGAAGGCTGACATTTTCCACACACCTCCTGCGAAGGAGAAACATGCCCAGTTCTGCAGCGTACATGATGCATCACAGAGTCAGCATCCACCTGAATACAAATCAGAAGGGAGGAAGGAGAGGGAACAGAACAGCGTCACTGCCTCTGCCATTTTAGTGTACCTGTCCCTTTTCGTCACAAATTATAGCAGTCCCTGTGCAAGGTACCGAAGGTTTAGCTCACAGCATGCAATGAAATTAAATCATTTTCTCCAACTTAGTCACTGACTTTCCATGCCTTTTTAAACAAAAAGCCAGGAAGAGCATCAAGGACAGCAAGAACAAAAACATCAAACACAGCAGCAGTAGTGTTGCTGTCAAAGGTCTTAAACCAAACATGCCTTTGGAAAAAATGACTTAAGTAATGCAAATCACAAAAGGAAGCTGACGATTAAAGGACATTTTTTTCTCCACCTCTAGCCTTATAAGAACTGTAATCTAGCAAAGGGAGTTGTTCAAAAGCATGTGTAGGAGGATGGGGGAAAGACAGGGTAGCATTGTTTACAGTACATATACAAAGGGACTGCAGCAGAAGCCAAATGAGGAGAATAACTTCCATGAAAGAATGGAAGGAAATGGGTAGGTAAGGACAATTGTAGAATTTGTACAGTACAGAACAGAATCCTTTCCATATAGGATGCAATTTCTTCTATGGACAAGATGTTTCATTCATGGAGCTGGCTGACATAACTCCAGTGGAATATTAATCTTTCAATGTTTGTTATCTGTGGTTTTGTTACTACATGGGTTATGATTCTTATAATTAGCACTTTATCAGCTAAAAAGTCAAAACATTCCTTGCATCAACCTATTTAGTCTTGCATCAGCTTTATGAGGTGGGTATCAATGAAAACTGAAAGAAGCGTCTGGTGGTTTGTCAAAGTATAAATACTCAACACTTTCTGAAAATAAATCTGGAATAAGCTTCTGGGTCACTTCACATCAGTAAGTCTTTCTGATATCTTGATCATTTCCCCTCTTTCATAGCTAACAAAATGGAGGTGGCACAGAGGCACCAGACAGCTTCTTTAAAGAAATCTTATTTTACGAACCTAAAAGAAGGCAGTTGTTTTTTCACCAGTTGTCAGGCACTTCAGATCTCACTAAGAAAATTACATCCCACCTGCAGAACTCTAGAGAACGTTTTGGGAACTTACTAAAAGGCATCTACTAAATCCTACAGGATTTATAACAAATGCCTACAAAACCCCCATTGCATTCATCTAGAGCTCACACAAGCTTCTCTATGGACAGATTAAGTAATGTTGTGTGCTTGCTGACCTGCTTGAGTATGACATTAATTACTCAATCCGCAGACGTGAAAATACTTTCCTAACTGAATTGCATCAGGACCAGAAATACATGCAGAGCATGTATTCTTTTGACTAATGGCATTCTTTTGCCAGAATTACTTCTATGTGGACTCCTCCTCTACAGCACCAGGTGAGTTCAGCCAGGCTGCCACTTAAGCATAGTTTTCTGTGGACTGCTTGAAGGATGCCCATGAAGAAAAGCAAGTCTGCTTTCAATAGGCTGAAGTAAGGTAGGCAGGGATCTGCAGCTAACAAATAGTCCTAAAGGGTCCACACAGAGAAAAGTGTTGAAAAACAATTACTTACATCAACAGTATTATTCACACTATTATTTGGTGCTATCAGAAAAACACCTAAGTCATCTGGAAATGCAAGTTGCAGCAAGGCAAAAATACACCAAAATAAAGTGAAAATGGATCCCCAGGATTTGGTGGAGCTGTGACAAGCATCCAAAAGAAACACATTTCTTTTTTAGACTTCTTCATGTTATTACCAAATGATTTTTGACACTGGAACTGGCTTTAAATAGATGCAAAGGAGATAAATGTCTCATTACCAAAAATAAATCCGTCTGTTAAGGATGACAGAGAGAGGCAGAAGCACTGCACTGCCTATTATGGTATTGAGCAACAGATTTCACTCCCTCTGCTATATGCCCATTAATTAGAAATCTGACAAGCTTTACCAAAGAATTTCTGAGCTTCTTTGGTCCTCTTTTTAATTCCTCCATAATTCTTTGTATATATAAACATGTCAGGCCTGGAAAGAAGTGGGGCCTGCACATAATTTACCACAGTGTTCTTTTTCTATTCAAACACAAATGCTGGTAAGGAAACAATAACAGATAAAAGGGAATAATGCAAGAAATTGATGCAATGAGACAAACGTGCCTGCAATTCCCTGTCCAGTCACCAGATGAAGCTGCTTAAAAGACCAGCACCAATAAGTTTTTCTGTCTTTTCAACCACAGAGACCTCTTATTTCCATGCCAGAACTAGATGCATCAGCTCCCAGTGAGCTAAATCACTTTGCATAACAACCTCTGTTTCATGAACATGTAAGACACTAATAGGACATGGTAGCTTGCTTTAGCATTAAGAGTGTGTCATACACAGCTGTAATGCAGCACGGCCTTTGTTCTCTTTGCAATGTGTTGCCTTTATAAGATTCCCTCCCTACAGTCAAGCAGAGTAGCCATTTTATTCTCACAATTGATAGAACATGGACACACCTCTAGCTTTGTCAAACACACACAGCCACACACAGTCTCACACACAGCCATACTCACAGATTTTTGCCTTCTTGTTTTCCTTTGATGAGATAAAAATTACCCCACAAAGAAAAACTGCACATCTGCGCAATCAGAACAGTTTCTGTTTAAACCATTGTTACACTTTAAAAAAAAAAAAACCAGCCTGGAAAAAATTTCTCTGGGATATTGCTGATTATGAGGTTCAAAGCTAGATGTGCAGGTGAAAAATGAAATACAGATAGCCTTCCACCATATCATACAGAAAATGTGATCCTGTGTTTTACTCAGCTATTCATGTGTCCTCTAAAGCAAATCCAGTCAAAGCAATTCTTCACTGGCATGCAGGAGGGCTAGATAGCCTAATAGGTCTCTTCCACCTCTAAGCAATTCCTGCCTTGCATGGCTTGTTTTTATTGACTTATTTTACTGTCTGCTTGTGGGCAGAAGCACATGCCTCATGCAAATGCCAGGATCTCTCTTGCTTTGGGATGCTACTGCACAAATGCAAGTAAATGGGAATTAAAATAAACCCCATCATTTTATTTCTGACAGATTAAGTCCATATTCTTATGCATGGTTTTTACATACATAGAGAAGCATCAGCAGTACCACCCCACAAACATTACACTAACTGATCTAGCCCTTCCAGTTCAGGAGCTTTACTGCTCCTGCTTCACTATACCTGATACCTGAGCTGCTCCACAAAGATTAGAGCTTTAACACCTTGAGCAGGGATTCCCAGTGCACTGAGGCAGAAGTTTCAACACCTGACACAACCAGCAAGACAGAGTAAATGTCTTCAGAATACATCAAACTGTTAAGTGTGAAAGACTCCTCTTCATCAAAATCATTTCCTTTGTGCCCCTTTTATCTCAGCAGAGACTAGTGGTGGCATTACAAGTCAGCAGAAGAAAATGCCACATTTGAGGCCTCAGCTGACTAGGTCCTCAGCTAATACACAGCTGGACAGCTACATAGGGACAACTGTGTGTCTTCATAACTCAAGAGGAACCCCAATTCTGATTAAGCATCAACATCAAATCACAACATTTATTAACATCGCTTTTCTGACCATAAAAGCAAGCAATGAAATTTCCATTTCCAAGCCAAAGTACAGAGGGAAGAAAATAAAAAAAAACCTAAAAATCAACCTCTTACCTTGAAAAATCTTATTATATGTTTCAGCACTAATTCACCACATGAGATTTTTCCCCTAAGTCTATAATCTGGAAAGAGAAGCAGTCTGGACACAAGAAAGGGCTCCCAATTTCTAACTTCTAACCTCGTTAAAATGACCAAGGAAGCTATAGTTTTAAAAGTTAAGAAGCAAAACTTAACTACAGGAAAGGAAAGTCTGCTTTCACTGCTTGGAAGTGTTCCTGATTTTTTCAGTGGGAAAATTCAGTAGCACATGTTAATATTTAACTCTGTGTTTTTCCAGTATTATACCAGTAATGCAGCGGCATAGCTGAACCGTTACTGTCCTTTAAAAGTCAGAGAAGTGACCACCACAGAAAAGAGAAAACAGCAACAGAAAATACCAGAAAAAGGATAAAAGTTTATGGAAAGAAACTTTCTGTATCACACATCACAAAAGTATCTTAATGAATCAGCAATACACATAGACAGTAAGTGATGAAAGAGACATTAATAAAAATCAACTGTACCCCTTCACAGCTGTTTAGAGAGCAATAGTACTGCTTTATTTGGTCACTTACTCTTTCTCAAAGTGCAACAGATGAATCTCAAGAAAACTTTCAAACAATGGCAGTGAATACCTGCTCTTACCTATGGCATTGCTGCTCCAGCTGCCAGGATAAATGCAACAAGCTCAGCTGGTTATGCCCTGGCCACCCTACTGCAAGGCATTCCTACTGTCTAGTCTTCTCTAATCTTGCTATGAGACATTCCTTCCTTCTGCCTGCCCATTTTTCCACAAAAGTTTTCCAAGTCCATTTCCTTGTTTTCTGAGTGAGCTAGAAATGAGACTTTCAAATTAAATGATGAAAGGAATCTGCCCACATTCACAGTGAGACATGAGGAAACAACTGAGTGTTCAGAGATGGTAGCACCTGTTGCCCTCTGGTGAGCACATGCCCCACATCCTCCTTTGTGCCAGAGCACAAAGGTAGTCGCAGCCCCATTCTTCAAACACATTGGGTAAGAGGATGCGGTCCTGACATTTTTAATGGAAATCAGTGGTACCTAGGAGTGACCACCACCTTTGAAAACAGAGACATGCTGGTTTTGTGCTTCAAAGACTCTGGATGGAAAAAGCCTTTATTGTTAAAAAACACAATCAGAGAATAAAAGTTGGCATGTTCTTCTAGAAGCCAACCTCATTGTAATGAGATACAGAAGGAAAGTCGATACTCCTACAGATAGTAAAAAACTCATCGTATCAGTGCCTTCTATCCCCCACCATTCTATTCAGCATCTTTAGGTGGGAGGTATTCTGTCGCCTTTCACACTTGACCTCTTAATTAAAGCATGGTAAAATTAACATCTCAGACACGATAGATCCTTTACCCACCTACATCAGTAATTAAACTAATACTCAAGGGAGCAAGAGCATTTTTTATGTGTGATGTAACTTTAGCTGGGGTATTCCAAAGAAGGAAAAAGAGCTGATGTAATAAATGCAGTCATTTATATTTTAAGGGAGCTATTGTTAATGAAAGAATACCTGTGACAGCTTGCAGCAGCCCCAGCCAAATGAAACCTTTTGTGTCACCCTGGGACAGTACATTGCATATGGCCTCCCCATCTCCAGCTGCAATACAGCTTCTGTGCAGTTCAGTCCAGAGCAATACAGTCTTTTTGGTTTGCATTTCTGAAAACCCTAGGAGACCCTGATTCATGACTGAGGCAAGTTTAGACTATCACAATACAAACAACTGAATAACCGTGTACAGAGAGTTTATATAATCAAAGATGAAAATGACACCATGTCAGAATGGCAGAATTTAATTTTCTTTTCATGCTGATGTATAAAAGACTAAGCAATAAGAAGGTCCAAGAAAGTAACTACAAACGTATATGAAACAAAGAAGGTATAGAAGACACTTGAAAAGGTACAACAGCACAGAACACAAACTTCATTCATTTAGGAAACAAGACTGATTGCTGACATATTCTCAGATACAAGTTTGAGGGCTTCAGTTTGTCCTTAAGCCTGAAAGCATGAAAAACACTATTTCAGTTGTCAAATCTGCCGCTTGCTCAAAGAGCCTATTTACTGAGACGTAGCATAACTGTTGAGAAACATAGCCTGGCAAAGGCCTGTTCCCCTAGGAACTAGGTAAGGATCTTTTGGTAAGGATTTGTCTAAAGCAAAAAATGAGCAATCCAGGCCTCACTGAGCTTCAAAGTCCTTCCAGACATCTCTTCCACTCAGGGTTTAAACACATTATAAGCATTTAAGGACTATAAGCAGCCAGCATGCATGAGAAATGCTGTCTCTCCTGAAAATAGAGTCAAATCCACACCAGGTAAGGTCAAAATTTCCCCAGTCTGTCCTTGCTGTATTACTAAGTAATTAAACAAACTTTATAAATAAAGTCTAAACCATCGTCCTCAAGTTTAGCTGATGCCATGATTCATCCACTTGGAGCTACTCACATAAGACCGATTGATTGCCTGTCAGAAAAACAACACAAAACAAAAACTACCCCAATATATTATTTCAGTGAAAAAGAGAGCACAAACCATTCCTTACTCTCATGCCTATGGTGGAATTAGTCAATCACCTGCAAAAATGAATCATGACTCATTAAGAGGAAGCCCGCAACAGTGTCTATGCCTCTGAAGAAGAGAAATCATACAATTTCCTTTTGATATAAGCAATCAGGTTGGTGGGGCAGATTGCTTTGGGTAGAGGTGTTTGGTTTTCAGTGAGATTTTTTGTTTTGTTTGTTGTTCTTTGGGTGTGGGGTTTGTTTTGTTCACTCGTTTTTTTTACATGGGCAATATTGTGTTGGCATTAAGGCCGCTCCTTGATTTTTAATATAAAAATCAGGCTTCAAAATTATTCTCATAAAATTGGTAATATGACTTTCAAAACAGTTAAAAAACCAAACTCCAATAGGAAAGATTTTTAAGAATACATTTGTACTTGAGAGTACTTGAAAACAAAACACATCCCCTAGATGTTTTAAAGCCTTTCCTCTCTCCCCCATGCTGCTAAACTGAAAAAAACAGGAGCTCCTTCTCACATGCAGACCCACACAGCAATCTCCTCGACATGAAGGAAGCCATTGCTTTAAGTGCTTGGAAGCCTATACTACAGTGATTCATGTGCCTCTGCCTGGGGTTTATCTAATGAGTGGACACCCCTCCAGCCCCCAAGGGAAACATATCCACTTCTGCCACCGGTATTAAGTATTTGACTGCTTACTGCAGTCTCATCAAAGAGCGAGAAACGGGCTCAGCAACTTTAGCCTTGCATATTTAAGAATTGTTTTACCACTGCTCATCCAAATTTTAGGCACACAAACAAGTCATTGTGGTGGTTGTAAATTCTGCACCAAGTTATCAGAATATTGAATCCAAGCAAAACAACATGAAGAAAAATACTTTATTTCTGATCTATTTCAACTGTCTTTTTCTTGGCTAACACCACTCTCTATGATTAATCTTTAAAGTATTGCTAAGGAAATGAGACAGCTAAATGGTCATTGTCTTAGGTATACACTGAACATCTTATAGCACAGACAGTTTATTCCAGTTCTACTATGCAAAGCATCAAATACTGAGCACATGACAGCTGAAATAATCAAAGGCATTCAGTTATGAATAAACAAGACCAAAGAATACAGGAAGAGAGGATTTTAAACCTTTTATAAGCAGACTGTTATCAGCCCATGGAAGGCAAAATTGACTGGGCAAGTTCCCATCATATCCAAGGTACCATCTGGAAAACGAAGAGAACATTTTTAGAAGCAATTAAGATAACGTATTATTATATTAACAGCATTAACTGGAGTGTATATATAGGCTCAAAAGACCAGCAAGTGCAGTAAGAGTAGCTTTTGAAGCAAGTGACATTGCCATGAACAGACACCTTTCTTTGTCCACCTCAGTGCAGAGTCAATTATTTGTCACTTCAACAAATCTTATGAATTATATGCCAGGATAGCCAGGGTCCTTATATTCACAACATGGGGATATTCAGCTTGAAAGCTTATAATTGTATGAGCAAGAGATTTGGGAAGTAAAGACTACAAAAACACAAAGAAACAAGCCAAATATTTTTTCTCTATAGACGAATATTTGAAAGTTTCAGATGTAAAATGCCATAGTGAAACTTGTTCCTAAACCTTCTGACATATGGCAGTAGCCACAGACTATGAAACAGTTTAATAAATAAAAGTACTTCAGTGGTCTGATTAAGATAACACAGATAATAACCAGAAGATGACATGCTTTCCATTTACGTACACACAGGAAGCTGCTTCACCTTCACAGGGGATAGCATGGCATGGCATGAAGAGCAATATTAATTTGTCCAGTGTGTCTGGATGGACTAATTTCCAGAAGAGGCTTCTGAAGTCATGATTTCTGCTAGAAGCATATCCCAAAATGCTGGAAATGAAAGGGACAATAATGCTTCAAAACTACATTGCCAAAAATGTCACTGTCTCCATCCAGAGACACAGGATTGCATTAGGTTTGCAGTCACTAGAATATTTCAGCTGTGTTGGAGAATGAACAGGGCAAGAGACAGTAAATCATTTACTTGAGAAACTCTCTCATAAATCCTCTTGGGACCAAAAGAATGTAGGCTGTCCATTGTCACCATATGGTGCATCATCCCCCTGAAAATTTGGTCTCAAGGAAAAACCATCCTGGACTGAATTGCACAGAACATTTGAAAAATGTATGAGATAAACACTGCACACAAGGCATAACGTAAGACCTGTTAAGATTCCCTGGACAAGTCTGCTTAGGACTTTATATACCATCCTCCACTGAAACAAACCTCCACAATTTACATTCTACCTGACAGCAATTTAGCATCAGATTTCCAGAGAGCCCTTACTTATTCTCCTGCTCCACCAACAACTAGCTCTTCCCCTCCACTTCACTTACTCTCTTCCGTAATGAAGCCAAATGCCAGGACTTTCCTAAGAAACAACTCCAAACAGTCTCTTATCTATCAAGCAGACCGTTGCAGCTTGCGTTAGTTTGCCTACACATAAACCCTGCCGTCATGAAAACAGCACAGCAGGCAGACACACTGTGTTCAGGTCCCTGGAGAGGGCTGGGGACCCTCACCAGAAACAAGCTACAGAATGAAGATAATTTTGCTAGTCTTTGGGCTTCACAGAAACTTACACTTTTAGAGGGATTGAGTTTGGATGACAGATGGAGCTATATTCAGTTGTTTTACAATAGTGCTAAACTAAGTCAGATCAAGGGCACTACATTCAGCTCAACCCTATTATGGAAAAGACAAATGATGTCCCACACAAAGGGATGGGGCATTCAGAAGTGGCTACAACTCCATCAGCATGTACAACATTCCTTCAGGTTACATTTCTAATGATCAAAGAAGGAGGAGTTGTAAGTACATACACCCTTCAGTCATTACTGTAACCATCAAGAATGGGACACCATTTGCTTTCCTAGCTCAGGTATGGTTGGAGAGCAGCGTAGCCACAACCACAGACAGCTTAGGGACAGCCAGCAGACCAGGCTGAAAAGCAGAGTGACAGCTCAAGAAGTTAGTCCATTCAGAGTGCCTAGCACCTGATCTGGTATCTGAGCTAACTCCACATGGGAGGAATGTAGTGGGAACTCAGAGGCAACACATGCTTTGTTTCACCTCTTGCTGCATGTTTTCTGAATCTCCTTCATCTCTTCTCAAATAAAAACTTCGAGGCAGGGTGGGGGACAAAGGGGGAGTTAAGTTTCTTTCTACACCTCATCCTTGGAATGACATTTTGATCACATTACACCAAATGATTGTGGTTATATTCTAATATCACAATTAGATCCCAGCTAATCATCACTTCAAGACAGCAAAATTGTCCACCTTTCCCATCAGAGACAACAGCTTAGGGACTCTGCAATTTACAGTTTCCTTGTTACTCTGAGGCTGCCAGAAAATGAAAATTATGGTTGCAAAATAGCAGTACTTTCCATTAAAATCCCAAGGAGTTAATTACATAAATACTGTTATACACTGCACTTCACAGTCTCTCCCCAGGAAGCTTCTTAGTCCCTTTTAATAATGCACAAGCATCATCTTATTCCCATGAAATGGAGGAAATCATGTTCAGCACAGCCACAGATGTCACTGTGAGGCGTTCCCGCACAAAGATAACAGGGATCAACTTCTACACATATCCAGTGGCAAGAAATTGCCCTTTGTAACAGTTACATGTCCAACAGTATCAGAAAGGATAAAATATTTCATGAGGACAAGGGCAACAGTGCTCTGTTCAAGGGCTTGTCATCACTTCGATTAGAAGTTCATGAATGCAAAGCCTGTTTTCACTCTAGCAATGCAGGCAAAATAGCATCAGCCTCAGCAGTGCAAATGAGAAGTAAAACAAAAACGAAGGAGAAGAGGAGGAAAAAAACCAAACCCCTAAATTTTCAAAAGCAAGGCTAACATGCAATCACACTTCCACAGTGAGAAAGAAAACACTTCTAGCCTCCTTTAGAGCCTAAGCACACAGGCTCCAAGGAACAGAGAATGTTTGTTCATCTTTTTCCCAGCTTTTTTATCCAGGTTACATTTCATTAAGATATAAGAAGGAGCTAAAGGACAGAGAAGCAGAAACAAGTACATTTTCTCCTCCACAGCCTAATAACTCCTGCCTGGTTTCAATCTTCTGTAACTACTGAGTATTACTACATACTCCCGCAGGAAGTTTGGAGAACTCTAATTAGTCTATGAGAATGAAAGATAACTATCTTCTATATAACTATTTGCTATATCCTTTCTACCACATACTGGAGGCCATCAGAATTTTTCACAAACTAAAGCATGCTGGGATCTGACCCAGACCAGCTGTGTCTGAATTCATATTAACCCTAGTGGCCCATGGCCACCAAGGGGGACTACCAAACAATCCAGGCATGCTCACAGTGAGAGGACACTAGGCACCAATTAAAATACCAGTAGCTATCATCGCTGTGAGCACTAGTGCAGCTTAGGGAAGGGAAACGCTACTGTAGCTAAGGCTGGCAACTTCTGTGAATGCTTCCTGGTTTTGCCATGCTATGTTAAAGCTAAATAAGAAACACAACAATAGAGGAAGAGGTGACTTAAACTTACCACTTTTTAGTTTAAAAGCTAAGAAAATAAAAGTCCTTCCCAACTACATTAACATGCACTGCTTGAGCATTCTGCGCCTGAACCAAGGCATATAACAAGATTCCTATTTTTATAGCTGAAGAACACAGGAACAGAGCTTCTAATTTAGTTATAGTTCATACCATCAGCCAAAACCATATCATCACACCCACATGGGTACCTGAAGCCAGCCTTCAAGTGCAAAGAAGGTGGTTCCACTTGAAGAGCAACATGAAGAGACCACCAAATACAGAGACTACTGGCAGCAAGACCGTGAAAGGTTTGAAAGGTTTCACAAAGGAAAGCTGGGTGACCCTGTGGTGGAGGCTGAAGACGTAAGTGCAGCTTCTTTGGAAGAAAGCTTTCTGAATAACTTAGACAAGTCATTTAACCCCCTAGCACCACCCCCATCTAAAATGGAAGGCTAGCATTCATCTTCTACCCTGCAGCAATACAAAACATGATTCTGCAAAGTGACAGCAATTTAAATGTACATCAGCAGAACAACTTAAGTTGTCCATTCTACTTGCCAACATGATGCATGCTCTAGAACAGTGCACAAGAAGATAATTCTTAACTGTGGGGAATTTTCCATTCTGAATTATGTTTTCCTCTTTCCTCTTTGCCTCAGTCTTCACTGGCAAAGTCTCTGACCACACCACCCAAGTCTTGGAAGGCGAACGCAGGGACTGTGAGAATGAAGACCCTAGGCCCACTGTAGGAGAGGATCTGGTTAGAGACCATCTTAAAAACCTAAACGTACACAAGCCCATGCGACCTGACGAAATCCATCCACGGGTCCTGAAGGAGCTGGCAAATGAAGTTGCTAAGCCACTGTCCATCATATTTGAAAAGTCACGGCAGTCAGGTGAAGTTCCCGACGACTGGAAAAAGGGAAATATAACCCCCATTTTCAAGAAGGGGAAAATGGATGACCCAGGGAATCACAGACCAGTCAGTCTCACCTCTGTGCCTGGCAAACTCTTGGAGCAGATTCTCCTGAAAGACATGCTAAGGCACATGAAAAACAAGGAGGTGGTTGGTGACATCCAGCATGGCTTCACTAAGGGGAAATCCTGCCTGACCAATTTGGTGGCCTTCTGTGATGGGGCTATGGAACTGATGAACAGGGGCAGAGCACTTGACGTCATCTATCTGGACTTGTGCAAAGCGTTTGACACTGTCCCACACGATATCCTTGTCTCTAAATTGGAGAGACATCAATTTGATAAGTGGACCACTCGGTGGATAAAGAACTGGCTGGATGGCCGCACGCAAAGAGTTGTGGTCAATGGCTCGATGTGCGGCTGGAGACCGGTAACGAGTGGTGTCCCTCAGGGATCGGTGTTGGGACCGGTCTTGTTCAACATCTCTGTCGGTGACATGGACAGTGGGATTGAGTGCACCCTCAGCAAGTTTGCCGATGACACCAAGCTGTGTGGTTCGGTTGATACGCCGGAGGGAAGGGATGCCATCCAGAGGGACCTGGACACACTTGTGAGGTGGGCTGATGCCAACCTTATGAAGTTTAACCATGCCAAGTGCAAGGTCCTACACCTGGGTCGGAGCAATCCAAGGCACGGCTACAGATTGGGCAGAGAAGAGATTCAGAGCAGCCCTGCAGAGAAGGACTTGGGGGTGTTAGTCGATAAAAAAATGAACATGAGCCGGCAGTGTGCGCTCGCAGCCCAGAAAGCCAACCGTGTCCTGGGATGCATCAAAAGTAGCGCCACCAAAGTAGCAGGTCAAAGGAGGTGATCCTGCCCCTCTACTCTGCTCTCGTGAGACCTCACTTGGAGTATTGTGTGCAGTTCTGGTGTCCTCAGCATAAAAAGGACATGGAACTGTTGGAACAAGTCCAGAGGAGGGCCACGAGGATGATCAGGGGACTGGATCACCTCCCATATGGAGACAGGCTGAGAAAGCTGGGGCTGTTCAGCCTGGAGAAGAGAAGGCTGCGTGGAGACCTCATAGCAGCCTTCCAGTATCTGAAGGGGGCCTACAAGGATGCTGGGGAGGGACTATTCATCAGGGACTGTAGTGACAGGACAAGGGGTAACAGGTTCAAACTTAAACAGGAGAAGTTTAGATTGGATCTAAGGAAGAAATTCTTTACTGAGAGGGTGGTGAGGCACTGGAATGGGTTGCCCAGGAAAGTTGTGAATGCTCCATCCTTGGCGGTGTTCAAGGCCAGGTTGGATGAGGCCTTGGGTGATATGGTTTAGAGTGGGGTGTCCCTGCCCATGGCAGGGGGGTTGGAACTAGATGATCTTAAGGTCCTTTCCAACACTAACTATTCTATGATTCTATGATTCTATGATATCTGAAGGGGGCCTTCAAGGATGCTGGAGAGGGACACTTCATCAGGGACTGTAGCAATATGACAAGGGATAATGGGTTTAAACTAAAACAGGGGATGTTCAGGTTAGATATAAGGAAAAAGGTTCTTTACTGTGGGGGTGGTGAGGCACTGGCACAAGTTGCCCAAAGAAGTGGTAAATGCTCCATCGCTTGGCAGTGTTCAAGGCCACGCTGGACAGAGCCTTGAATGACATGGTCTTGGGTGAGAAGTCCCTGCCCATGGCAGAGGGGCTGGAACTACATGATATTAAGGTCCTTTCCAACCTCAAGTATTCTATGATAATGAAGGAGCATCAAATCCTTGTCCATTCTTTGCAAAAGGGTGCAGAGCACTTGTCCAGGGCAAGATGTGGATCCTGGCAGCCTGGAACTTGCAGCTCAGCGGCAGTTCAGTCAGTATGTCCCCAGGCTACTGACTCCGGGACAAGGTATCCCAGCAAATGGACAACCAATGAACCAGACGTGCACCCAGACAGGAAATGTGTTTGGCAGTTAGGATCCTGTCAGCATCACTTTGTCAAAATTGAGCTATCTTTGAAGCATATTTCAATTTCAGAGAATTTGTGACTTGCTAAAAATACTGCACTGGAATGCTTCCAACACCTTGTAGTCACTGGAACCAAACTGTAATGTGCTTGAATGTGCATCAACCTTATCTAAGTTTCAGACAGTATTTATAGGTTTAACACCAAAAGCTCTGATGATCAGAATATTTCTTGGTTTCATGCACTAGTTGAGAATGTTCACTCTAATGAGTGATACTTGGTGTTTACCCAAACTGGGGTAAAATCAGGGGGAAGGGATGTTGGGGTTTTAATCTGCTAGTTTTTGTCTTGCTTGGCAGGGGCCCATCAGAGTTAGAATCTTCCTGTGTTTTGCCTTAGAATGATGTAAGTGAAAGAGATATTTACTGCCCAATATTTCAAATAAAAGGGCTTCAGCTCTTTCACAGGATGTAAACCACAACAGACTCAGCAATGCCAGTTAATAAAAAAAAAAAGAAGAAAACATGCAAAACCCTCCAAACAAGCTTCCTCGATGTCAGGACAACATATTCCCTATGGAAACATGTTTGGTATTTTTCTAGATAGATATAACCAAATTTTAACAACAATGAAAAAGTTACTGCACTGTACAACAAAACACATTAAACAAGCATTTATATGCTTTTCCTGATCTCTTAGGACCTTACAATTATGCCGTTCTGACAAAAGATTTCGTCTCTTTATTTAAATCATCACAGAGGTTTGGTGATTTGCCAGAAAACCAACTGAAGTCAATGCGGTTTGCTGTGTGAATGTATTGTATAAAAAATTCCTCCCCTGTGTATCTCCTGACAATATTTATTTCAGTGTATACTGTTGCACCAAGTACCTGGAATGTTACGCTTGCTCAGAAAGTTCTCAGAGCCGTGATGCATGAAATCATTTTCTTTTACTTACATATATCTTGTGGTATGTGTAAGTCAAACAGATCTGATGCATGACTGGAATTAAATGTTCTTCCCATAATGAGACACTGGAAAATGCCATGCAAAACTGATTCTAACAGCACAACCATATTTCAACCCATAATTTTATCTGTCCTGTGGCTCTGCACACTTCGTAACGTGTTCTCAAAATATACTGCAAATTGAACCAAGATAACAAGAGGAGGAAAGACTTCCAAATTAAGTTGTTTGAGGCTTTTGGGGCAGTTAGTCTTTTTTCCTTTTTTCCTTTCAAACCCACAATACATCCAGTCTCTATTGCTGAGTTAGTACTGCTGAACTGATAAAACATTTTACTTTAAGAACAATTTTGCTGCTGATGGCCGACAGGTAGATAGGCTTGGATTTGGGATGCAAATAAAGTGAGAATAAATGACTTGGAAGAACAGTCTGAGCCAAAACCAGATAAACCAAGGTTCAGCAGCAGCCACTACTACAGTTTAAGAGTGTGAGAAGCTGCTGAACAATGTCATAAGAAAGAGTTACACAGTATTGTTTTAGGCTAAGTGAAAATTGCTTTCTGCTTTTTCCTAAACTTATGCTTCATTATATGATCTTTCAGTTAGGCAGGTAAACAAAGATACTTTCATTTGGCCACAGACAAAATCTGTTCACAGCACAATGTCTGGTTGACTGTAAGCTTTCTGGGGCAAGAGCTAAACTTTTGTTCACATCCTGAGAAATGGAGGCTGTGGTCCTAACTGTGTCTTGATAGCACTACTACATATACTTAAATACTGTCTCCTGTTCAATTTCAGTTGTGTCACAGCTGCCTATATACTAAAACCTCTTAGGCTACAAATTAAAAGTTATTTACTGCCTGGAAGTCATAACAACACACTACCCATTGACAGTTACTAATCAAAACTTAATGAGCGGTTCCAGAGAAACTGGAATAATGATACATAAAAGATAACCGACAAAAGTACAAACTAGCTTAATTAATCTATATAGACATTGAAAGAGAAACCTATATTTTCACAGAAACTTTTTCAAACACAGCACTAGGTAGGTTTACTCTAGTCAAGATGCCAGCCTTCCTTAGTGCTCATTTAGCTTATCTGCACTTAATTTGTGTATTAAGAATTCCTAACAGACATTCAGCGCAGAGCAGAATGGAAGCAACCAAATATTGCTAGACTGCTGAGATGCAATATGACGGAGTGCTGAGGGCAGAAAGGCACCAGTATACTGACTAGTTCATTAGACACAGTTCCTGACATCCCACAGAGAAGAAATTCTGGCAATGTTAACTTTGGTTGAGACTCAAATTAATGGTGGAAACATGAAATGCATCTAGGTAGTGCTCTTTACAATAAAACAGGATGACATAACACTTTGCCTAATTAAACTTTCCTGCCTCTTCAGATTCATGGAATCAGATACCAGAAGGAGGCGGTTACTTGCAAGAACAGCTCTACCAGCGGTCTGAATTTGACCTTATAATCTTTCAAAATGCCATGTAAAATGCATATAAATTAGGCTGACCTAGCAAAAAGGCCGACAGACTGACCACTGATGCTAATGGGTCTTCATCTTTGTTTGGTACAGTAGTTAAAACATAGCTTCAGTTTTTCTTCCTAACTATAAGGTGCTACATCCATCAAATGTAGGTATATGGAAATAGGAGATAGAACATGTTTTCATCCTTACTATCATTTGTAGACATCCAGGCTGCAGTAAAAGACAGTTTATAATTTTGCTTTTAGTAGTCAAAGAGCAGTTAAATTAAATGACCTGGAGAAAACAGGTCTTGCAGAAGTCTGTAAGCTACTGAGAAAATCAGCCTCTTCTCTCGACTCCCTCTCCAGAGATCATGGACTGTAAGATAACAAAGTTAAATACCACTTCCCGAGTCTGGATCTTGTTCTTGGCACTACACAAAGAATAATATCCACAGATCTTCACAACAATAGGGCTTTTTTTTCGTTCTGGTGTTCTTTTTTTAAAAGCTGTTTTTTCCATGATACCCACATTTCCCACAGCTCATACTGAGGTATCTGATCAGGTTTTAGAATCTTATCTCACAGTCCCTGTCTCCTGTCAGTGAGTTCATATCTGTTGGAATAGTGCTACAAAAAACACTGAAAAGAGAAAGACATTGCAAAGAAATTTGTGTAAAAAGCAATTTTGCTTTAAGTGTTTTAAATCTAAATGGCTTTTCATTCTGATTCCCCTACAAATCATTCTAGTTCATGTTTAATGAAAACAAACAACAAAACACTTCAAGGTAGATTATTACAGATGAATGGCTACTGTCAGTGAACCATTTGAGCTCTCAATAGGAAAGCATAATGCCTGCGAAACAAATACACATAATATTTAGGACACTTGAAGCATGCTATCAAATGGACAGATTGTTACACTGTACAGACCACCTCACTCAGCAGAAACACACAGGACTTACCCTGTTCTCAAGCTGCAATGTCATTTACCAAAACACTTTGTCTGAGCACTGAATATCCTATCTTTGAGGACTATGAATTGTGAGGACGTTCAAGATCCCTACTCACAGGCAACCTGATGCTTGTTAAGCAGTGAACCAGACTAGTTAGAGCACAACACAACCTTACATTGCATACAGAAGAGAAAGGCCATCTTGAAGGACACATTCATTTAAGGATATAGGCAGTAAAGATGCACACCATATTTCTAATTATTTGAGATTGTTTACCCTTCATCTACCTGCACTTGCTTCAGATACTCACAATCTTAATTTCTGTTCATGTTAATTTCTAGCCTTTAACACTTGATTCTGCTTCCCCATGTCTAGACAGCAATGAAAGCTGGATTGAGTTATGCATTGACTGTATTATGAGAACCGTGCAAATACATAACATGACTGTCTCAGAGACTTATAGCCTAGGAATCAGACAACACAACCCTTTCTATTATATTTGATCCTTCCCCATTTAACAAGCTCAGTAATCTAGCACCACTTTGCCACATAAGTCACAATAAAAATCCAGTAAATGTGGAGCTTCCACACCAAGCCTTTTAAAAAAATCAATTAAACTAAACTAGCAAACTTTCCAAAAGCAGACTTATAATAAATATTCAGACTTCCATTTCCAGTGAGGATGAGTCTGAGGCTTTTCTTGTACAACATATTTTTCTATGTAACAAGTCTCTGCATTAATGGTAATTAAATATTCATTAGCCAACTACTTGGTATGCAAGCCAGCGCAAACCAAAACTGCCTATTGTAGCAAAAAAAGGAGGCAAATACATTCAAGAACCTGCAGTGGAAAACTTTAAAAGGTGTATTAATGGCTATCCATTGAACAGCTTACTACAGAGTTTTAGCATTTTCAGATGACAGCAATCTGCCATTATAACTATGAATACAGTAATATTTTCCCAGCTGTATTTACAGCCTTTTGCAAAGCACTGCTCAAAAACGTGTGTTTTGTCCTTTCCATGTGGTACATCCTCAGAAGAGTGTTACTGACTTTTTCTACTCAGGATATTCAGAGAAGCCCAAGATATTTGGGAACCCAACTGGTATTAAGAATCTTATGCCTTTCAGCACCTGTGAAATTCCCAGTAAAAGAAACAAGCTAATTTGTCTAGACTTTTCAAAGTTACTTTCTGAGACAAAATAGTTCTTTGGAATGTGGGGCTTAAACTCTATGACATGGTGTGCTTCTTGCAACATCACTGTGCCTAACCAACAACTTCTTGTTGGTATTTTTCTACCAATTATATGCCTTTGTCCCAATGCAAGAATGTATTAGGAACATCATTCACACAGAAAGCAAAACAGGAACACTAATTTAGAAGTACAAACCTCTGCTGTTTCAGATTAAAAGACTATCCATCAGCTCAGAGGAACCAGAAAATACACAAAGCTTTACAATATGGTCCAGCTCTGGAGTATATAGACCCACCCTTTATTACCGAGAGTTACTCTAGCATGATATTAATGTATGTTAGTAAAGGTTTCACTGACTTCTCTACCTTTGCCTCTTTTAATGATAGCAGTGCTCTTCAGTATCCAGTAAATTCCAGGCATATTTGGCAATGAAATAATTTCCAAGGGTAACAGAGGAAACCCAAATATTTGACACATAAAAGTAAATAAAGATACTTCTCAAAAGTGCTTCTGAGGAATAGTTTTGCATTCACTTTTGAATGAATTAACAGAGAATTCATTCGAAGAAGCCTTAACAGAGAATGAAAAACCATGGCCACAGTGTGATGTTAAAAGATCTAAGACCTAGATAGAATACTCAAAATTTTTCCCCTGGAATTCACTGCTCACCTTCAACAACCTTGTTGAATAGTCATACACAAATCTGAGATAGATCAGTTTCAAACTTGTTCAGCAGCCTTGAGACAAATGGCATTATTCAGACTACACGTTACCCATGCCAAACTTTGGTGTTGTGACTACTATGCCATCTTAGTCAAGACCACAATACTCACTTTATACCACTTAAAATTTGGGAAAAGCCTGACTCTTTGCACCATCAATGGATCACAGTAGACATGTCTACATTGCATACCTAACAGTGGCATTTGAATATAGCCCATAGCCCAAAGCGATATCCCAGGTAGGTCATAAGATTCTCAACTCACATAATCTACGAGTTCTAACTCTGATATAAGTGAGTATAATGCAAAAGTCAAGGACAGATGAGCTGGATCAGCTTACAATTTAGCTGAATTTAGCCACATGCTTGAAAAGATACTTCTCTTGTGTAAGAACCTTCTCAATTGACTGTTAAGAACTTAATAACAATTCTCTGAGACATACAAAATTGATAGTGATCATATTAACTCCAAGTATGTAAAAATCAGACTGCTGCAAAACCAAATTTTTGAAGACCTATTCAGGATTTACAGGGCCCAGTCCTACAATTTCTGAAGTTTCTGAATGTTTTCCCATTTCTCTGCTAAGAGAAAGATCAAGGTAAGCACTAAGTTTAAAGGATAAGTTTAAAACATTTTCAAGACATTTCTTTGGAAACAAATTACTAAAGGACTGCCTACTGAACATATGTGTGAAAGACAAACCTACTTTTGCAAGAACCCAAAGCTGAATTAAATCAGCCTAGAGAATGGCAGTATTCTGAGGAAACACTGAGTTTCAAGCTGATGAGGTACCTACCATGGATTTCTCAGTTGTCAACATCTTTTGTAAGTTTTTATTCATCTCAATAGAAGAAGCATGAAACAGCTCCAGACTGTAGCCCAGCTGGTGCTGGAAGTGGCACAGGCTATACATTCATTCTATCAGCCCCACATCCTCTTCAGTCCTGCCCTATAGCAAGGGCTCGCTCAAGCTGGTGACTCAAAGCACTTTGAAAGACAAAGATCAATAAGAAATTCAGAGCCCTTTACCTCTTCTTCAGTAATCTGAATACCACCAATTCAAAAATCTATCAAAAACTATTGTGTTCTGACTATTGTTTTGTGACTTTCACGGATGCTTTCAGGCTAGTTCCTAGTATCCAGCAGACAGCTATACAAACAAAGGCGTTTAGGCACCCAGAGATACATGAAGCCTCCTAATCAGATCTACAGTGTGAATTAGGAATCTAATTTACTTAGGCAATTTTGAAATCCCTTTTAGAGTCTAATGGCTCTTAAGCAAATAAATACCTTTGAAAACCTGGCTCCAGGTCACTTAAAGTATAAAGATTATAACAATGAATGACAGCAATTGGTAGTGTCAACGCAAAGGCTGCATGCCTAGTCAGAGGTGCAACTTGCCCTTTAATTTCAGAAAAACATCCCCTGGAAGTGGAATAAAGGACTTTCTAGACTATACATGGAGGAAACTGGGCAGCCATATTAGAACTACTTTTTGCTAGTTACATCAGAAGATAAAAGTTTACCACTTTCAAAGGAATATTCAGTGGCATAAAAGACTACTGTTTCTAATTATTCCTAGTATTATATACAAATACACCACTTTTATAACATTTCCTCTATGTTAAAAGATCATATCATATTAATTAATTACAATGGAGTATTCTGAAAAAGCACCAAATGGTGTCTCAAACATAAAAAGACTCAAAATTATTTCTTTAGCATGGAATAATGCCAAATTGAAAACATGGTCAAATTATACACTTTCCTTACCACTCTCTGGGGATCCACACTAAGGGAAGCTACCCTGAGAGCAATCTCACAGATACCATTCCCAGAGCAGCATGGTTCTATAACTATATCCTTACAATGGGCTTCTGCAGAACTGCCACAATATAGTCCTGAGGATAAAAGCTTCAAGATTTTTGATTCCGCTGTTGAACCAGTGGATCTTCTTTACCCACCTATCACTGTGTTCTAACAAGAGAAATGAATGAGTTTATGAAGGCTGAGATGTGAAAGTTGGTACCAGTGCCTGCAACGGTTTAAAAATGGCTTGGTTCTGTTAAAGGCAATGTTGATTAACACCAACCACAGATGTAATTTTTTTAACAGAGCCTCTTCTAGGCACAGAAGGGTTTAATTCCTTTGGTAGCTATACTGAGAACACAGCGATTTCAAGATGTGGTTTTAAATAAAGCATTTAAAAAAACACAACCCAGCCTGCATCTGAAAATTCCTCTCTTTTTCCTGAAACAATGGAGAGAAGAATTGTAGAACAGCATAGCTCCCTCATTAAACTGGCCTAGGCACATAAACACAAATGAAACTATGGCTCACTAAAAAATATTTTCTAGCTCCTCACTAAAATAGCTTTGGGAGACTAGGTCCATACATGGAATAAAATGGCTTTCAGTGCAGCCGTAAGCCAAACTCTCCTCTGGAATGACATTTTAGGTAATATAAACAGTTTAAAGGCAAATGTAGAGCAGAGCAGACTAGTTTTACACAACTGGTGCAACAAAATTGAGATTTATTCTGTGCTGACTTAAGTTCTTCATATTATTTCTACTTAAAAAGGAAAAGTATCAAATGCAACAAATCCTACAAATTTAACCTTTACTACAAAGTCTTTCATAACCTATTTTTTATTTTACCAAACAGTAGCAGGCCCAAGCAAAATGGGCAGAATTTTGGCCCCACTCATTTGAAACCAGTGCAAACTTTATTCTTTCTACTGTTCAAGCAACTTAACTGGTGGCAGAAGTCCTCCCACTGCTTTTCCAATAAACTGTAACAATAGTCACATAAAACTCTTGGAGGGCATGACTTAGGATGCTATTCAAAACACCTGCCTGCATCCTTCAGCTTGGATCAAAAATTCAAGATCTGTATTTAGAGATAAAACCCCTTTCAAGAACTGTAATGTTTAGAGCACTATTGGATGAGTCATTAACCCTCACAAACTTGCTGGTGCACTGTGTACATTAATTCTCATCTTATCTGGGAGCAGAGGAGAGAAATGAGAGAAAAAGCATGACAGACTGTAAATTATGCTTTCATCTTTCAGCTTTACTTCTCAAGTTTTTCTGCATGCCTGAAAATAAAGTCTAATGAAACTGCTAGAAGAACTAGATTGTGGATTGTCCTGGTTTAGCAGTAGCAGTCATTTTTTCTACTGGTGCAGTGCTGTGTTTTGACTTTTGGCCTGGGAATAATACTGATAAAGCTGATGTTTTCAGTTGCTGGTCAGAATGTTTACCCTGAGCAAGGACTTTGTGAGTCTCATGCTCTGCCAGGGAGGAGGAGAAGCCGGGAGGAAGCAGGGACAGGACACCTGACCCAAACTAACCAAAGAGGTGTTCCATACCACAGCACGTCATGCCCAGGATGTAGAACTGAGAGTTCCCGGAAGGGCTGGAGCACTGCAGGGTGGGGGTGAGGTACCGGTTGGTGAGCGGTTGTATTCTCTTCCTTGTTATTTCCTTTATCATTATTATTATGGTGGTAGCAGTAGTGGTTTGTGTTATACCTTAGTTATTAAACTGTTCTTATCTCAACCCGTGGGAGTTGCATTCTTTTGATTCTCCTCCCCGTCCCTCCAGAAGCGGAGGGAAGAAAGGTGGGGGGGGAAGTGGACTGCGTGATTCTGATTTACGGCCTGGGCTTAAACCACGACATGGATTTATGTAGAAACTGAAAGACCAAAGTTAACAAATGGAAGATGTTATATAGCCACCAGAGCCCTCAGTAGTGCCTGTTCCCCTCACCTGACTCCCTTCTTCAGGGCCCAGACATATCTCTCCTCATGGTGCCCTCTTCCAACATCTTGTAGATGAAGACTCCACAGCACACCCAAAACATTTATCACAGCATGTTTCAACCCATGTTACACATGCAATGGTGGATTTGGTGGGATAACTAGCATTTCTCCCCATTACACACATGGAATAATGAAGGTGTAAAGCAGTGGGCAGACATCAATAGGAGCATGGGTTAGCAAGGGGTGCCAGGCAGCCCAGGCAACGTGGGGAGATGCTATTCAGGCAGAACAAAGGCGTGCAACTGCAGTCCTTCACTGTGACTGTTACTGCCTGCATCACTTGAGTGTCACAGCAGTTTCTGTTCATGAACCATGATGTAGAGGAATGAAGGAATTTGCCCAACGTGGCAGTTAGACTCTGACAGAGCTGGTATCAGAACCAGATGCTGATTCAGAGCTGCTTTCCCTAAAACATTAGCCCACATACTTTCTCGATTACTATGTAAAACACATGACAGTATATCCTACAACACATATCACAGTGCACCAGAACATCTGATAGGAAGCATAAGGACATTTTATGCCAAAGCCCAGTACCTGCATGCATATAAATAGTTAACAGGATCTGTTTATCAGCAAACAGCATCACACATGCACCAGAGTAATGGCTAAGAGACTGAAAAGCCTGTCTGAAAAAGAAATCAGAATGAAAGTGACAAAAGAGAAAAAACAGGATAGAAGAGTGTTTAGGACTAACTCCACTCCTAGAAGTTTAGCAAAGACAAGAGCAAAAAAATAGCAAGAAATCACTGCTAAATATTACTTCAGACAAAAATTCAAAATAGCAGAAAATACACATGAGAACATTCCCATGAGAAAACACAACTGTAATACTTTAAAGGGCAAATTTAAAAGGATGGTGCCATAGTCAGGGGTTTGGGTGTTTTGAATACGGAACCCAAGTTAGTAGGCCAGGTCTACTGGGGGCTGGTAGAGCTGATCTGACAAAGAAGAGGAAGAGTGGTTTTGGTAGGAGGCTTGCCAGGCTGGTCAAGGTTTCTTTAAACTAGATGCGTTGGGGCAGGGGGGCATCGTTCCATCCCAACACACCCAGTCAGTTGCCAGCACCTACAATAAATGCTCGGAGCAATGCAGAGATATTCCAGCCGCTCCAGCCAATGAGCCGGCTTCATTTGGAGCTCAGCTCAGATGCCTCTATACAAACGCCCGTAGCATGGGAAACAAACAAGAGGAATTAGAGATGTGTGCACGACTATGGGAGTATGATGTAGTAGGCATCACAGAAACATGGTGGGAAGGCTCCTACGACTGGAGTGTTGGAATGGAAGGTTACAGGCTCTTTAGAAAAGACAGGCCTGGCAGGCGGGGAGGGGGAGTTGCTATTTATGTTAGGGATAGGCTGGAGAGTATGGAACTCTGTCTGGGGACGGGTGAGCAGTCAACAGGGAGTTTGTGGGTCAGGGTTAAAGGGAGAACAGCGATGGGGGACATTACTGTGGGGGTCTGTTACAGACCACCTGATCAAGAGGAATCTGTGGATGAAGTGCTCTATAGGCAGATAGGAACAGCCTCATGCTCACAGGCCCTTGTTCTCGTGGGAGACTTCAACCACCCTGACATCTGTTGGAGTGAAGGTACGGCCTGACACAAGGAATCCAGGAGGTTCCTCGATTGTGTGGAAGACAACTTCCTTCTACAAGTAATATAGGAGCCGACAAGGAGAGGTGCCATGCTTGACCTCATGCTCACCAACAGGGAAGGGCTGGTTGGAAATGTGACGCTCCAGGGCAGCCTTGGTTGCAGTGACCACGAGATGGTCGAATTCGAGATCCTTGGGACAGTGAGAAGAGCGTGCAGCAAGCTCACTGCCCTGGACTTCAAGAGGCCTCTTCAGGAGCCTGCTTAGTAAGGTTCCATGGGATACAGCCCTAGAGGGCAGGGGCGCCAAAGACTCTTGGTTGTTATTCAAGGATCATCTGTTCCAAGCTCAGGAATGTTGCATCCCAACTAGAAAGAAGTGCAGCAGGAGGGCCAGGAGACCTCCTTGGATGGATAAGGAGCTGCTCAGGAAAATTCAAAATAAAAAAGAGGCTTATAGAAGGTGGAAGCAGGGATAGGCAACCTGGGAAGAATACAGGGATGTTGTCTGGGAAGCTAGGGACCAGGTGAGGAAAGCTAAGGCCCAGTTAGAATTGAACTTGGCTAGGGATGTTAAGGATAATAGGAAGGGATTCTATAGGTACGTAGCGAGTAAAAGACAGACTAGGGACAACGTAGGCCCCCTTCGGAAGATATCGGGAGAACTGGCTACCCAGGATTTGGAGAAGGCTGAGGTTCTTAATGACTTCTTTGCCTCTGTCTTCACTGGCAAAGTCTCTGACCACACCACCCAAGTCTTGGAAGGCGAACGCAGGGACTGTGAGAATGAAGACCCTAGGCCCACTGTAGGAGAGGATCTGGTTAGAGACCATCTTAAAAACCTAAACGTACACAAGCCCATGCGACCTGACGAAATCCATCCACGGGTCCTGAAGAAGCTGGCGAATGAAGTTGCTAAGCCACTGTCCATCATATTTGAAAAGTCACGGCAGTCAGGTGAAGTTCCCGACGACTGGAAAAAGGGAAATATAACCCCCATTTTCAAGAAGGGGAAAATGGATGACCCAGGGAATCACAGACCAGTCAGTCTCACCTCTGTGCCTGGCAAACTCTTGGAGCAGATTCTCCTGGAAGGCATGCTAAGGCACATGAAAAACAAGGAGGTGGTTGGTGACATCCAGCATGGCTTCACTAAGGGGAAATCCTGCCTGATCAATTTGGTGGCCTTCTATGATGGGGCTACAAAACTGATGGACAGGGGCAGAGCACTTGACGTCATCTACCTGGATTTGTGCAAAGCGTTTGACACTGTCCCACACAACATCCTTGTCTCTAAATTGGAGAGACATCAATTTGATACGTGGACCACTCGGTGGATAAAGAACTGGCTGGATGGCCGCACGCAAAGAGTTGTGGTCAATGGCTCGATGTGCGGCTGGAGACCGGTAACGAGTGGTGTCCCTCAGGGATCGGTGTTGGGACCGGTCTTGTTCAACATCTCTGTCGGTGACATGGACAGTGGGATTGAGTGCACCCTCAGCAAGTTTGCCGATGACACCAAGCTGTGTGGTTCGGTTGATACGCCGGAGGGAAGGGATGCCATCCAGAGGGACCTTGACACGCTTGTGAGGTGGGCTGATGCCAACTTTATGAAGTTTAACCATGCCAAGTGCAAGGTTCTTCACCTGGGTCGGAGCAATCCCAGGCACGGCTACAGGTTGGGCAGAGAAGAGATTCAGAGCAGCCCTGCAGAGAAGGACTTGGGGGTGTTGGTCGATGAAAAAATGAACATGAGCCGGCTTCAGTGTGTGCTCGCAGCCCAGAAAGCCAACCATATCCTGGGCTGCATCAAGAGGAGCACCACCAGCAGGTCAAAGGAGGTGATCCTGCCCCTCTACTCTGCTCTCGTGAGACCTCACGTGGAGTATTGTGTGCAGTTCTGGTGTCCTCAACATAAAAAGGACATGGAACTGTTGGAACAAGTCCAGAGGAGGGCCACGAGGATGATCAGGGGACTGGATCACCTCCCATATGGAGACAGGCTGAGAAAGTTGGGGCTGTTCAGCCTGGAGAAGAGAAGGCTGCGTGGAGACCTCATAGCAGCCTTCCAGTATCTGAAGGGGGCCTACAAGGATGCTGGGGAGGGACTATTCATCAGGGACTGTAGTGACAGGACAAGAGGTAACGGGTTCAAACTTAAACAGGGGAAGTTTAGATTGGATCTAAGGAAGAAATTCTTTACTGAGAGGGTGGTGAGGCACTGGAATGGGTTGCCCAGGGAGGTTGTGAATGCTCCATCCTTGGTGGTGTCCAAGGCCAGGTTGGATGAGGCTTTGGGTGATATGGTTTAGAGTGGGGTGTCCCTGCCCATGGCAGGGGGGTTGGAACTAGATGATCTCAAGGTCCTTTCCAACCCTAACTATTCTATGATTCTATGAAATTTCATGCAGAACATTTGGAGACAGAAATTGCAGTCATTGGTCCAGACCAGCCTGGGATTGACATACATTTTATCATTACTGCAGAACTTTAGTGAATTACTTTTGCACCTTGTAACAGCCATTCAGAGCACTATCTGCTGTTAGAACTTGCACTACAGCTCATTAGACTTAAAAGAGTTACTACAATGAGCTCTGAATTAAGATTTCTGTAGCTTGAGCAGTTCTGGGTTTCAAATTGCAGAATTTACAAGATGACCACCTTGAAACCAGGGCCACAGCTAAACATCAGAAATCAGGAGAGCTGGCTATCTTGACTCAAGAATTTTGTTTTAATCATAATGGTTTTGCTTTGTCTTTTAGATAACCTCATAAAAAATACATTTTGAATCTTTATTATATTTCACGTTTTCATTTCATAGCTTTTAGAAAGCACATTTTGATGCTTTGCTCTAAAAATTTCTTCTGTTGCTTTCCAGAGAAAGAATAATCCTGCACTAGGACACCTCAGTACTCTCACAAAAATAATTCCTATTTCCTTTCTGTCCTGGGTTCAGCAGTAGCAGTCAGTTTTTCTCCTTCTTAGTAGCTGTTGCAGCACTGTGTTTTTGACTTTTGGCCTGGGAAGAGCTGATAACAACTGATGTTTAGACTGACCAAGGACTTTGTGAGTCTCATGCTCTGCCAGGGAGGAGGAGGGGCCGGGAGGAAGCAGGGACAGGACACCTGATCCAAACTAGCCAAAGAGGTATTCCATACCACAGCACGTCATGCCCAGGGATATAACTGGGAGCTACCCGGAAGGGCACGTCCTCTTTTCGGTCGGGCTCTTTTCCGGCGAGCGGTATCATATTTTCTTCCCTTGTTATTTCCCTTATCATTATTATTATTGGTGGCAGCAGTAGTGATTTGTGTTATACCTGAGTTACTGGACTGTTCTTATCTCAACCCGTGGGAGTTACATTCTTTCGATTCTCCTCCCCATCCCTCTGGGGAGTGTGGGGGGGGGAGGTAGACTGCGTGGTTCTAATTTACAGCTGGGGCTTAAACCACGACAGTTCTTTTTGGCGCCCAACGTGGGGCACGAAGCGTTGAGATAATGACAGATCTGACCGGAGTGTGTCTAATCATACTTGTGATAAGCATTCAGTGTTTTGGATTAATAGTCACTCGTCACAATGCTGATTTATTGGCTCTCAAAGTTGTTGGTTTTGATCTCACAGTCTCAATATGCCGTAGGTTACTTAGAGCCGGTATTTGCTGTGTTGGTGTTTTTCAAGTGTGGGGCTTGGGCTAAGGTTGTTGTCTCGTTGTATTTTGTGGCAAGGACTTGTAATACAATAGAAGGATTGATCATGAAACTGATCTGGCTTGTGTTCCCAGTGTGGTCACCACCTTTATACTTTGGGAGGTATATAATACAAATGCTTAGCAACTATACATCTTTTTTCTCCTTCCTGGGTGGTCAACCTATGAAGGAGACATTCTTTTACCCTCCCAGTGCCCCTCCCAGACTGTTTACAGCATCGTTTGAGAGTTTTGAAATTTTTGAGTGGCCTTTTAATATTGTTGAGACCTGTTTGCTGATTGTGATGGGGGTCACCATGTTGGCACGCATACAGAGTGTGTTTTGTTCACAACCATTACGTCTGATCTCAAGAGTTAAGCAGAGTCGGGTTTGGGTCTTGTCTGGGGTTAGACGACAAAATAGGGGGACCGAGAGATTTTCCCCGAGGTTGGACAGCCATGAGTGGCAGGGTGTGTGGGATAGTATGGGCAAGTATCTAGGTCAGTGGGCCCCTCCAGTGTTTTGGAATTTCACCACCGAACAACTGCAAAATCCAGAAGAATTAGTAAAACACTTAAATGAGGTGTGCTGTCATCCTGGTCATACCAGAGAGGGACAAATCATGTCAACGTGCTGGGGCTTGGCCTATGCTTACCGGGCCTTGTTCAACGCTATCCAGCACCTTCAAAAGGGAAAAAATGTCCCTGGATCTGAGGGCGAAGCAACAGACAGCGCAGCTACTCCAGCTCCGAGCACAGCAGCTACACCACCCCCAGCGACAAGTACAGCCACTACTCAAACTTTGACTGCAACAGACAGTGCAGCTACCCCAGCGACAAGTACAGCCACTACTCAAACTTCAACTGCAACAGACAGTGCAGCTACCCCAGCGACAAGTACAGCCGCTACTCAAACTTCAACTGCAACAGACAGTGAAGCTACCCCAGCTCCAACCACAGCAGCTACACCACCCCCAGTGACAAGTACTGTTGCTACTCAAACCACAGTGATGACTGCAGCTAAACCAGAGGACCAATTCGTACCAATATCGATTGCCCCTCTACGCAAGAGAAAAAGCAAAAAAGAGGCAAGAAGGGTGAAGCAAGATGAAGAAACAATGTATTCACCACCCAGGACAGCATCTGGTCAGGAGTCATCATCACATGACGAAGAAGAAGAAGAGGTGACTTCTCGACCTCGGACCTCAACCGAGCTACGGAATATGCGAAAAGATTTTACCCGTCAACCAGGGGAGCACATCATCACCTGGTTGCTCCGATGCTGGGACAATGGGGCCGATGGTCACGAACTAGGAGGTACGGAAGCCAAGCAGCTGGGATCACTTGCTAGGGAAGGGGGAATTGACAAAGCAATTGCAAGAGAGAAAAAGTCCCTCAGTCTTTGGAGGCGGCTCTTGGCAGCTGTGAAAGAAAGATTTCCATACAAGGACGATGTTACGAGTCGTTCGGCCAAGTGGACTACTTTAGACAAAGGCATCCAGTCTCTGAGGGAATCAGCCATCATAGAGATGATCTATCACATCAAACCGAATAACGGAGATATACCCATAGACCCAGATGAAGTCGAATGTACACGACCCATGTGGCGAAAACTTACACGGAATGCACCGTCATCATATGCCCATTCATTGGCAACAGTAACCTGGGGTGACATAGTAACACCAACAGTGGATGAAATGATTCATAAACTCCGAGAGTTCGAAGACAATCTCACCCCTTCCATCATCTCAGCTGTGGAAAAACTGTCCCAGGATGTCAAACAATTGAGGGACGATCTATCTGATTTATCCAGCTCCTCACGTGTACCAACACACGTCTCAGCTGTTAACAAAAGACGTCCTATTTTTCGAGACAGAAGATATAGAAGGCAAACACCACGGGCCACCCTATGGTTTTACCTGCGGGATCATGGAGAAGACATGACGAAGTGGGATGGAAAACCTACTTCAGCTTTGGAGGAACGGGTGCATGAATTGAAAATAGGAACAAGGGTCAAGACTAATCATCCCATGAGAGCTGCGGCTTCAGTCTCTGGTGAGCAGGTTCCCAGATGGAGTGGAAGAGCTGATTTTACTCCAGCTCCTATGATAACGAAGAATAATCCCTTTCAATACGACTTAGGTGTCCAACGTTGTGATGACTGTTAGAGGGACCCTGCCTCCAGCCAGGTGGAGGTAGGGGATAATCGGATTTACTGGACTGTGTGGGTCAGATGGCCTGGCACATCAGTCCCACAGAAGTATAAAGCTCTCGTAGATACCGGTGCACAGTGTACCCTGATGCCGTCAAGCTGTCAAGGGGTGGAACCCATCTATATCTCTGGAGTGACAGGAGGATCCCAAGAGTTAACTGTACTGGAGGCTGAGATCAGCCTGACTGGAAGGAAATGGCAAAAGCACCCCATTGTGACTGGTCCAGAGGCTCCATGCATCCTCGGCATAGATTACCTCAGGAGAGGGTACTTCAAAGACCCAAAAGGGTACCGATGGGCTTTTGGTATTGCTGCTTTGGAGACTGAGGAAAATGAGCAGCTGTCCACCTTGCCTGGTCTCTCAGAGGATCCTTCTGTTGTGGGGTTGCTGAAGGTCGAAGAACAACAAGTGCCAATCGCGACCGCAACAGTGCACCGGCGGCAATATCGCACCAACCGAGACTCCCTGATTCCCATCCATAAACTGATCCGTAGTCTGGAGAGTCAGGGAGTGATCAGCAGGACCCGCTCACCCTTTAATAGCCCCATATGGCCAGTGCAGAAGTCTAATGGAGAGTGGAGACTAACAGTAGACTATCGTGGCCTGAATGAAGTCACACCACCATTGAGTGCTGCTGTACCGGACATGCTAGACCTTCAGTATGAACTGGAGTCAAAGGCAGCCAAGTGGTATGCCACGATTGATACTGCCAATGCATTCTTCTCAATTCCTTTGGCAGCAGAGTGCAGGCCACAGTTTGCTTTTACTTGGAGGGGCGTCCAGTACCCTTGGAACCGACTGCCCCAGGGGTGGAAACACAGCCCTACCATTTGCCATGGTCTGATCCAGAATGCACTGGAACAGGGGCAAGCTCCAGAACACCTGCAGTACATTGATGACATTATTGTGTGGGGTGATACAGCGGAAGAAATCTTTGAGAAAGGGAGGGAAATAATCCAAATCCTGCTGAAAGCTGGTTTTGCCATAAAACGGAGTAAGGTCAAGGGACCTGCACAGGAGATTCAGTTTTTGGGAATAAAATGGCAAGATGGACGTCGCCAGATCCCTACAGATGTGATCAACAAAATAACAGCAATGTCTCCACCAACTAATAAGAAAGAAACACAAGCTTTCTTGGGTGCTGTGGGGTTCTGGAGAATGCACATCCCAAATTACAGTTCGATTGTAAGCCCTCTCTATCATGTGACCCGGAAGAAGAACGATTTTAAATGGGGCCCTGAGCAACAACAAGCCTTTGAGCAAATTAAACGTGAGATAGTTCATGCAGTGGCCCTTGGACCAGTCCGAACTGGGCCAGATGTAAAAAATGTACTGTACACCGCAGCTGGGGAGAATGGTCCTACCTGGAGCCTCTGGCAGAAAGCTCCAGGGGAGACTCGAGGTCGACCCCTCGGCTTTTGGAGTCGGGGATACAAAGGATCTGAGGCCAGCTATACCCCAACTGAGAAAGAGATACTGGCAGCCTATGAAGGGGTTCGAGCTGCTTCGGAGGTGACTGGCACTGAAGCACAGCTCCTCCTGGCACCCCGGTTGCCTGTTCTGGGCTGGATGTTCAAAGGCAGGGTCTCCTCTACACATCATGCAACCGATGCGACATGGAGTAAATGGGCTGCACTAATTACACAACGAGCTCGAATAGGAAATCCCAGTCGTCCAGGCATTCTAGAAGTCATCATGGACTGGCCAGAGGGCAAAGATTTTGGAATGTCACCAGAGGAGGAGGTGATGCGTGCTGAAGAGGCCCCACCATATAATAAACTATCAGAAAGTGAAAAGCAGTATGCCTTGTTTACTGATGGATCCTGCCGTATTGTGGGAAAGCATCGGAGATGGAAGGCAGCTGTATGGAATCCTCAACGACAAGTTGCAGAAACTGCTGAAGGGGAGGGTGAATCGAGTCAGTTTGCCGAGGTGAAAGCCATCCAGCTGGCCCTGGACATTGCTGAACGAGAAAAGTGGCCAGTACTTTATCTCTATACTGACTCATGGATGGTGGCAAATGCCCTGTGGGGGTGGTTGCAGCAATGGAAGCAGAGCAACTGGCAACGCAGAGGTAAACCCATCTGGGCTGCTGCACTGTGGCAAGATATCGCTGCCCGGGTGCAGAACCTGGTGGTGAAGGTACGCCATGTAGACGCCCATGTACCCAAGAGTCGGGCCACCGAGGAACACCAGAACAACCAACAAGTGGACAAAGCTGCTAAGATTGAAGTGGCTCAGATGGACTTAGATTGGCAACATAAAGGTGAATTATTTTTGGCTCGGTGGGCCCATGACACTTCAGGCCATCAGGGCAGAGATGCAACATACAGATGGGCCCGTGATCGAGGGGTGGACTTAACAATGGACACTATTGCCCAGGTTATTCATGAGTGTGAAACATGTGCTGCCATTAAACAAGCCAAACGGTTAAAGCCTCTTTGGTATGGAGGACGATGGCTGAAGTACAAATATGGGGAGGCCTGGCAGATTGATTATATCACACTCCCACCAACCCGCCAAGGCAAGCGCCATGTGCTTACCATGGTGGAAGCAACCACCGGATGGCTGGAAACATACGCTGTGCCCCATGCCACTGCCAGGAACACTATCCTGGGCCTTGAGAACCAGATTTTGTGGCGACATGGCACCCCAGAAAGAATTGAATCAGACAATGGGACTCATTTCCGGAATAACCTTATAGACACTTGGGCCAAAGAGCATGGCATTGAGTGGGTATATCACATCCCCTACCATGCACCAGCCTCTGGGAAAATCGAACGGTATAATGGGCTGTTAAAAACTACACTGAGAGCAATGGGTGGGGGAACTTTCAAGCATTGGGATACACACTTACCAAAGGCCACCTGGTTGGTCAACACCAGAGGATCTGCCAACAGGGCTGGCCCAGCCCAGTCAGAACTTTTACATATTGTAGAGGGGGACAAAGTTCCTGTGGTGCACATGAAGAATTTGCTGGGGAAGACAGTCTGGGTTATTCCTGCTTCAGGTAAAGGCAAACCCACTCGTGGGATTGCTTTTGCTCAGGGACCTGGATATACTTGGTGGGTAATGCAGGAAGATAGGGAAGTCCGATGCGTACCTCAAGGGGATTTGATTTTAGGGGAAAACAGACAATGAACTCAATTGTACGCTGTTGCCTGCTATAGTCCATCAACTAGAAGTCTGCAGGGCACCAGCGACTGGCCCTGACTTCCCTCCGACCATCATCCCAACAGAGAATGAACTTTGATAGAACCGGATGAGTTCTACAGTAAAGGAATGATCAGCATCAGCAGACAACGATCCAACACTGCACACAGCTTCTCCTGCTCTGAAAGACTGTTACAAGAGATGGAGCCCAACATCATGAACCGAACGGACTCAGTAGCTTTATAGGAATTGGTCCGTGCACTAAGATAACAGTGCACTGAAATGAGAGTGAGGGTATATGGAAAATGTGGGATCTGAGCATGACGAGAATGGTATGGAATAAGGGGTGGATACTGTCCTGGGTTCAGCAGTAGCAGTCAGTTTTTCTCCTTCTTAGTAGCTGTTGCAGCACTGTGTTTTTGACTTTTGGCCTGGGAAGAGCTGATAACAACTGATGTTTAGACTGACCAAGGACTTTGTGAGTCTCATGCTCTGCCAGGGAGGAGGAGGGGCCGGGAGGAAGCAGGGACAGGACACCTGACCCAAACTAGCCAAAGAGGTATTCCATACCACAGCAGGTCATGCCCGAGGATATAACTGGGAGCTACCCGGAAGGGCACGTCCTCTTTTCTGTCGGGCTCTTTTCCGGCGGGCGGTATCATATTTTCTTCCCTTGTTATTTCCCTTATCATTATTATTATTGGTGGCAGCAGTAGTGATTTGTGTTATACCTGAGTTACTGGACTGTTCTTATCTCAGCCCGTGGGAGTTACATTCTTTCGATTCTCCTCCCCATCCCTCTGGGGAGTGGGGGGGGGGGAGGTAGACTGCGTGGTTCTAATTTACAGCTGGGGCTTAAACCACGACACTTTCCCAAGCAGGTTAAGAAGGAGGTTGGAAAGAAGAAATATACCATATTTAATCAGCTGAAGTACTTAATAAATCATTTTAAATGCCTGAAAAAATCAATAACTAATAAAGCAATTTAAATCTGACTATCTGAGCCTGAGACATCCTATTCTTATTTCAATTTTAAAACACCACATAAATACAACCTTAAAGGATGCTCAGATGAGGGATTCTGGTTCAGACCTTACTACTAAAAGATGAGGAAGACAAAAAGGAATTCTGAAGGCACCCACATTGCTGAGATACTGAGGTGAAGAGGAAGGGAGATCAGCTGCAGAGGTATCTACATAGGAAAGTCACAGATTTTTTGTAGATGCTTTCCTCAATCATTCAACAATCTCTTTCTGCCACTGAGCTCTTTACTGCTTACCATGGGGCTGCTCAGGAGAGGAAATAAAAAGATCAGCATCCAATGTTCCAGATAGAAACCATGACAATTAATAAATAAACTGCTGAATTTAAATTCTAGTATAGACTGATTAGATTGAAAAACAAGTTAGAGTGAAATATGTAAGGTTTAGTGAACCAAGTGTAAAGGTTGTTATGATTACATTGGCATTTCTGCCACAGTTGCAGGTGTCAGTGACTATATTGGATTATGTCACTTGAGAATCTAAATACTATCATATATTTCTAATGAAAAAAATGGCACATGTGAGTAATAGAGCTCCATACTACCTTAATTACATATTGCAATTACAATTACAGCAGCACTGCTTCTGGGGTGAAATTATTACGAATGAGCCTCCCCATACTCCACTGAGGCCTCTTCACAGGAGCCTCATGCAGCCTCACCTGAACTTGCACTAGAAAATCAGCGACAAAGACCAGAACGTGAACTCCGTCCAGGTATAAGGACAGGACTTTCATGGCCCTGAGTTGGCTCAGAAAAAAAAAACCAAAATTTAATTTCTATGTAGAATACTGAGGTTCCTTGAAGGAGGAGCTAAAAACAAGTGAAGACATTTTCCCTTGGAAAAAATGGACAGCCACAGCACTTTATGGAAAATACACATTCATGATTATTCCAGACTTACAATGATGATGTCCCTTAAGGCCAAGAAGGACCAACTGAACTAAACCCGCAGTACTCTTCTGCTATTCCTACACTTCTTGACAAGAGAGAGCTGGAATTCCTGCTTATCTTGGAGCACCTAGAAAGACAGTGTGGCATAAGCAAGGGCAGACTTTCTAGTTACCAGCCCTGACATCATCCCAGCAACATGGTACACACCGTAGGGCTTGCTTCAGAACACTGCTTTCCTTTTCAAATATTTTCCTTTCGTCTTAACAACAGAGATTTTACTGAGGGGCATGCTGGAACAATGAATTTCACACAGAGAAGGCATTGCTGTCCTTTTGCATTACCTTTGCGAGGCTGTCTTATGCAATTTAGTGTCAGTGCCCATCAGAACCACAGACCTGAAAGGTTGCACTGGAGTAATCAAATGCAGCTCTAGTGACAGCAGTTTGCTGAAATCCATATCAAAGCTCTATTTCTAACCTTGCCTGGAACTTAAACCTGAATTTAAAGTAAACCAGGGCAGAAAAAAATATCACTGTCTCATCCATTTCCTAAAAGAAAGCAGCAACAATATGGGGAGGAGCTGAGACTGTAAAGACTGAGGATTCTCCTCTTATATTTTGCATTCTCCTTAATGTCATCTTGTAGCTGTTCCGTCTCCCACAGACCAGCACTGAGAGGCACATTCCCTTTTGTATTTACAAATCAATAGCTTGTGGAAAGTAGGAGCACGTTAATGCACTAAGCCCATGCAATCTTCTCAGCTATGGAAACAAACATGTGAGTTACCTGTGGCTTCACTGATGATTTGCAATTCCACAGCAAGGACAGCAAGTACACGTTCTTGCTCCAGAAGCATATATCCCTAAGCAGGGAGACACTTTCCCAAACTCACCAATAGCTACTCCAGTGGCAGCACAGGACTTATAATACACAGTTAAAACAGTTAACATTTATCCTGCAGAGCACTGAGTACAGAGACATACAAATCAAGCACAAAACCAGCCCAACACAAAGCATTAGTATAATACTTCGTAACAAGAAACATTTAATGGGAAATGCTTTCAGATATATGAATTAGCTTCAGAAACAAAGATGTATTTTTTTATACCTCTCTTAAGCTTCTTGGGGAATCAAATCAATTAAATTGGCTAGCTACATTCAGGCAACTGAAAAAGATTTCCCAGAAGACATACATACATAATATTAACAAGATACATAGAGTTAAGAGAGAAGGACTCTTAGTTTGTTTTCTGTCTGGAACTGAAGGACAGGGTGTGACTTTGTGACCTACCTTGGTACAGAGGAACAGAGAACAACCCTGGTCTGTATTGTCTGACAGATTCTCCTACCAGCCTTCCCAGCCCTTCCTTGCACCTCAGCCCTGTGCATCTCCCTCATTCTAAGTCACATACTGATATAAATGCTGAACCTTTATCAAAGTCAGCTTTTATAAAGCAAGACACAGTGGCATGATTAGGAGCTGATAAAATTAAAACCAAAACCCTCCTGCACAAAGAAATGGAATGATTCCCTGAAGCCAGAGTAATTACTAATCACCAACAGCAGCAAAAAAAAGGTGTTTTTGAAACTCCTCCATGTTCAGTGACACAGAAATTGCAAAGCTATCTGTACAACCAGTGAGGGAAAAACTGTTGCAACTCAGATCTTTCACTTACACCAAACAGTGGCAACCTGGGTACTTTCATATGAAAAGACTTGTTCAACATAGTTAATATTTACTACCTTAATTAATATCTTGCTTATCAATTTCTATAACAATGACTTCTATGGTAAAACATACAAAAGATGACCTTTCCAGTTCTGTGCCCTCTTTTTTTTTAATTCCCAGAAGCCTGAAAACTGTTTAGAATGAGAGAGAGGGGTGTTTGGGAGTTTTATTTACCACTTGGTCTTTCATTTAAAACATCACTTGTCTTACTCTGCGGTTTCCTTAGATGTCTTGTAGACTTGAAGCTCCTGCAGCCATCTATCTGAGCAAGCTGTTACATTCTGGCAAACAACAACTTTACTCCCAAATATTCAGGTGTTCAAAACCTTGGAGGCTTTGTTAGCTTGTTTTAAACTTTTACGCCATCAAAATAAAAGTAGCTCTTCCCTGGACCATTGGTCATCTTTCATTCTCACAATATCCATGAGATAATTCTACCAGATCATCAATTATGCATAAAATCTGGAAGAAATTATAAAAAAAAAAAAAAAAAAAAAAGGGGGGTGGGGAAGGGGAAGGAAACAAGACATGCTATTCTCATACAGAAGAAAATCAGAGGCAGAAAACAGAGGAACCCTTTGGGCCCATTTTATATGGAACAGGAAGAAGAAATCCACCACAGCAGGTGTGTGTACACAAGTGTACTTTTTATCTTTATTTATAGATTTTAATAATAGCTTGCAAAAATCCCCAGAAGAACATTAAATATGTAATTGATTAGTTCATCTGCTAAGTATGGGGGGGTTCACAGAAATTAACAACTCTGTGCTTAAGGACAACTATTAAGCAGGCAGTTAGCTGCTATGCAATCATCAAAAACATATTTTTTAGATTCAAAATAACATTTTCTTATGAAATATTAAAGTGGCAGGAAGTGATGTTATCATAAGATTTGCAAAACTAAATTTCTTTGTATTAATAATATTAAAATCTAGAAAGGTGTTTTTAGATTAAAGAAGGAAAACAGGTGCTGCCTAAGAGTCCAGCTGACAGGAGTACATGGGCTGAATCTCTTGTTCCTTCAGCTAACTGTATTTGTTTTCTGCTTCCTTGTGCTCCTTTGCTTTTGTGGTTCCAGCTTTCCTAATTTGGACATCCAAAAGTTAACCAAGGACTTGTCAAGAAAGTGCCTTCTATAGTAAATGGAGTTGGGATAACCCATTGATCAGAGTAACCAGAGAAGGTTACAGCAAAATAAGAAGAAACCCACATATTTTTTCATTCTGCTGTTCATTGTCCATGGCTGGTTCTTAAGATTGTCCTCTTACTCTGGTTGGGATAACACAGAGCACAAGAGTCTCCTGGTCCATACCTGGGACTCTCAGGCATAAGAGCCCAAGTCCCAGCAGGGAGACAGCCCACCTTATTTTAATAGTCACAGTGAACTTTGTGTATAGCCCTTCTCTCAATGCATCTGTGATACATGCTATGCCAGCAGCTGCCATAACAACAACAAAGTTAATTCTGCCTCATCCATATCCCTGCTTAATTCTGATACGGCCCTTAAAAAAAAAATAAAAATCCAGATGCAAAATGATAGACTCAAATACTCTAACTCATAGGCTGGTCATCCTTAACAATGCTGATAAAAATGGAGTAAATTTACATGGGCACTTTAGAAGGGCTCACACACATAATTCACACTCAAGGATGCGTATGCTGAGTGAACTTGGCATCATCCAGTCTGAAACTGAGGAAGCTGTGGCTCTTATACAGGAACCATTAGAGACCTTGAGATCTATGGCACTTGTTAACTTTGTGTGACATGTGTCTTGGGTATAAAATGGCTTGGGGAATGTGACAGTCTTATTTTAGTTCTTTTCATGTCCAGCGTATCTACTGAATTGAATTATACGTGATTACTAAATTACTAGTGATTGGATGGCTGCATCTCTATTACACTGTGTGTCTGCCTCAGACGCCCCCTGTGCTATCATTGTTCTGGGAGCAAAAAACAGTGTTCTATCCTTGACCATGCCAGGACACTTTATGCATGTGTTCTCTGTCTCATACAACTAAATAAGGATTTTTTCTCACTCAGATTCAGATCTGGCCTGAGGTTAGGCTCCAAATACTTCATCTATGCTTTTGGTTCGGGTCTCAGCATCACACATCAGTATTGTACCTAAACGGAGTTACAATGAAGCTTCTCAAGTCAGTGGGTATTCCAGCATGTAGCACACATTCAGAATGGCTTAATGGAAACAGAATCCCTTCGTGGGAAATTATAGCTTTTACAGGAACATATGGCCCACAAACAATGTGTGATAAAAGTGTTTATCTCAACATTTCAGAGAGGAAAAAGCAGAACAGAATTGAAAGATAAGATATACAGCTTCTGAGAATGTTGTGAGTAGCAGACTTGCACAAAATACTGACCAAACAAAAAAGAATATAGAAAACTTCAGTATTTGGAGTGGAAACTTACAGTAGTGAAGATGATTAAGTCAGCTCCAGCAATGTGTTTTTTTTTTTTCCCCACAAAGATAGTGTCTTGCACATCTATTGTGCTTTCCAGTCACAATTGCCCAAAGTCACTCCCATAAACAACATGTGGCAAATGTTCCTGTACTCACTACAGGGAGCACAGACAATTCTGGGGTAGGTTACAACAGATGCTTGGAACTGTGGCATTTAAAAAATTAGGGGATATCACCAGAGTTCATGTCTCTGTACACTTGCAAAGTGGCAGGCAGATAATCAGACCTCTTGCTCGCATTTTTGCTTATGAGTCCACCAACTACTTGCTCTGGGTGGTATGATCAGCATGCAACCAGCAGACTGCCTTGCACTGAGCCATCAACACTGCTTCCTGCATCATTTATCTTTTCATGTAAATTCAAATATTAGATGTGGACAGGATATCCCTCTTCTGTCCAAAACTCACCTTGAGCCCTAGCACAAATAAACCAAGGTTCTTACTGTACAGCAGAAGGAAACTGATTGGCCGGTAAAAATCCTCCAGCCAAATCACAGATGGGAGAGTGGAAGCATAAAAGAATGTTGTGTAATTTACCCGCTGCCCTGCTCTATAGCAGCTACAGTGCTGGAAATAGAAACCTCCCCTATTAGACACATCAAGAGGCATGACAGGTGCTTCACAGAGTCCTGTTCCAAAGCATGTGTAAGCTAGAATGTAGGCATAACGTCACGGGGAGGCAAGGATGGGTGCTAAGACAGGCTCAGCTAAGCTTGCTGGTGAATTCTTTCCCCTGCATCTACCCTGTGTGCAGTCACCAGCTTGCAGGAGATGAATTTTTATCATTCTGTCTGCACCTACGTGATGACAAGAGGAGGTAACATAATAGCGACTCGCTTTTAGTAGAGTCTTAATAACGAAAGGCACTGATACCAAGGCTCCTTATTCAAGCAAAATGGTCTTCATTTTCAATGGAAGCCTTCCTAAATACAAAACTAATTGTATTCTCAGATTTGGCCTTAATTTACTAAGCCATTACAAACAGGATTAATTAATTAATTCTGAAGTAATACGAGGACAGACCATGGTTTGGCAAGATGCCGAGCAAAGCAGACTTTTCACAGGATTAAGCTTTGTCTGAGAAGCTAACTGTCAACCACAGGGTAGTTTGGCATCAAGGAGTCACTTAAGATAAGGAGGTCTGTGACATCCAGCAGCTCAAGCAGCAAGGATTTCTTGTTTCTCACTGCTATGAGGCAAACAGAGGCTGTGGGTTGTTCTTGTACCCGGGACTCACAAAGGACTTTGGTTGCCAGGTGACTGAATTCCTGTCTCAGCTGATGTGCCAGAGAAGCAGCATGATATTTTTGAAGGTCATGAGTCTATATAAAATTATGATGGTGTATTTTTTTTTTTTTAATTCAACAGCTAGATTTCACTTGAAAAACTTCACTGAACTGACTCATAGGAGTATATAACCGGGATGGGATTCAATTGCTGAGCAGTGAGCGCTATTAACTAACAGTGATTTTGCTCTAGCTCATGTAGCAGGGAATGTACTAGAGCACAGGGGTCTTAATTCAAGCCTGCAATCAGCCTGAAATTCCTAGACTTCTCTCATATTCATCACAAATGTGGAAGACCTAGTGGCCTAGTAGTGCAAAATACTAGTAGAGGGATAAAACCTATGACAGGCATGAAATCATTTATCATAAAATTTTAGTCTTCCTGTAAAAGAAAAGAAACTATGTAGAAACATCCATCATCTCTTGGCCAAGGGCTTATAAGGTTTTATAATAGAACAAGCGCATATCATGAATTAGTCACAGGATTTCTCAGGGCTGAACTACAAGCCTTTATGAATACCAGGCTCTGTAAATTATGTTATATTATATTGTTTTTTTAAAAATCAGAGCACAGTACTTCACCTAAGAAGGCAGCAGGAAAACATTTGACAAAAAAAAGAGAAATGTCACACTTAATTAACAAAAAAAAAAGAAAAAGAAAACCCACCCAGTTCCAGTGACAACCGAAATCCAAACTAAAATGTTCATGTAAACATGTTAAGATCAGGGAAATTTTCAACAGCTCTGCTTTGGGAGGGAGAGATGGACATGACCTCATTGTCTTCTCTTAATGGACTGTAGGCTAGTAATACCTTTGTCTAGAGCTCCTCTATCAACTCTCTTCAAGGAATACGTACAAGTTTTAGATTATCAGGAAACACTGAACCGCTTGTGACCGGACCTTTCCTGTGGGCTGGACGCTGGAATTTGTCATCTCTTCACAGCAGGGAACCTCTGTAGCAGTGTGGAGAATCACAGGGCAAACAGCATGGTGTTCAACAGGAGATTCTGGCATCTGTTGTGATTCATGCCAACTGCAGTACAGCAGTAAGGGCTATTCCATCCACTGAGCCTAACATGTTGCTCAAAAGTAACAATGAACTACAATGCCACTGTAGTATTTCCAGGCTCTTTCTCACTCTCTCTTAATTCCAGGGTAAACTATTTACATTTAAAAAACAAAAGGAAGAAATTATTTCACATCCTGTCCTGACAACACAGCCCAAAACCTTTCTGGATTAATCTAGTTCACTGAAGCCAATAAGACTGTTTCTATTAACTCCAGTAAGTTTGGATCTGATCTTGGGTTCCTTACGCTGGTGAGCGCTAAACACAGCTAACAGCTATAGTCTTATGAAGCCTGAGTCACAAAATACCACAGCTCACACTGTGTCTGAGCTCAAGTGAGTACAGTATCAGCTGCAGAACATTTGTTTGGGTCAACACAATGGGCATATGCCTGGCACTGTGTTTTTCAGGGAACATGAAAATGCACATCTGAGTGTGCTCATAGCTTATTTGTTCTAGTACAAAACAAAGCAGAAAGCAAGAAAGAACAAAAGTGAAGGCTGTGAGGCAGCAAAAGGTTGTTGTCCTCTCTTTAATAAAGTCTCACAACATAACAGATGACTTTCCATAGGCCATCTACTAACATTATGATTGCACACATTAGGGTATTAATATTATAATCCCCCCTCCAAGGGGATGGAGGAGATCAGGTGAGATGTTTCTATTCCTGCCAGCAGTTTGATTGCAAAACAAGAGACTAGGGTACTTTTTAACCAAAATTCCACCCAAATAAAGCCAGCCATATGAAACATGTAGATTGAGGAAAAAAACTTACAGCAGGAGTGCCATGAGTTAGAGCCAGCTGCAGGGAGAAGGAACACCTCTGCCTTGTTCATTTCTTGCACTGAACATAACACTTTCATGTGGAACATCTGACTGTGAAGTCTATCCTACTTTCCACCCTTCAGAGTTAAAATAACAGGATTCCCTTCTATCCTTCATGGCTTCTAACCCAAGAATCACCAACTGACTTGCTTGATAAACCCTTTTTGTTAAGAGTTCTTACTGTTTGGTTTTAGCATCAAGATACAAACTAGCATTTTTACAGAAGTTCACAAACCTCATGTAAAGATGCATGTGTCACATTTCTCAGCTAATTAAACAACATGATTTAAGTCTAATCATCACTCGTTCAGTATCATAAGCATAAAGACTGTTGGCCAGTCATTTGCTCCATTCACATTCATTTGTTCTACAATGAGCACAGTGACCCAGGAAACAAAATAAGAAACAGTCCCTGGGGGCTTTGTTTCATTTTTCTAGGTATAAATAATTTTTAAGGAAACAAGCACAGGTTTATCATTAAAATATTGATACCGCTTTTATAAGAGTGTTCCAAAGACCACCTCACAAACTGAAGGAACAAATTACATATACTTTAAGAACACTTTTATTAAAAACTTACTGTTCATAAGTATACCCAAGCCTGAAAATCTGTTCTATCATGAGTATCAATCAGTCTTCCAAGTCCATAAGACAGCCATCTCTCTGTGAAGATGTTAAGTTTCTTTTTCTTTCAAGTACTTTCAGGCTTTTTTTTTCTTTTCCTATGGATAATGTATCTCATGATTGAATGAGCAGTGTATTATTCATTAGAGGTTAGAAAGTTTCTGGGTTTTCTACCACTAGCTTTGTCTCATACCTATCTGAGGCAGGAGAGGACTCATTACCAAATACGCAAACTGTCCAATGATGCCAGATCAAAGACCAAAGCCAAGCTACAAAGACAAGGAAAGGAAAAGGTGGCAGCCCACCACACTGTTTGTATTACAGCACTGCCAGATATGTAACTAAGCACCATTTGTAGGAGAACCATAACACAATTTGTACACATTTTGAAACATTTAGATGTTAGAAGAGCAAGCAAATACTGCACAAGTATTTTGTTGATCTGTTCAAGATGTTAAATTCATATCCAAATGTCTTCAGTGTCTGAAGAAATCTGATTTCCAGTGGTCTCTGATTCTATAATTTTTTGTACACTTGTACAGCTGGCTGTAAAGACTCCTAACTCACAGCTACGCTAAGAAATGATACCTAATGATACAGTGAGGTAGGACACAACCATGTATTCTTCATGGATGTCTGTCTACCCTAGTCACAACATGCAACCTTTGTTTGGCACATCTCACCTAGAAAGCACACTTTTTGCCACATACATTTACGTAACACCTTGCATAAGGGGAGTGCAAATTTGCTGGACATGTAAATAAATCTGATTACTTGCCCAACAAAACAGATTCAGAGGGGCATTGTAGAGAAAGTGAGAATAAACTGAAGCAAAGGTGGAGTGAGGAAACAAATATTTACAGAGTCTTTGGGGTTTCTTAATCTTTTCTTAGAAGCTATATAAGTTCTTAACATATATTGTGATTAGTTTTTCCTGCTGCGGTAAAGTGTTAGAAGAATAAAATAATCAACAGATAAAAAGATAAAAAATAAAAAGGTGTAAAATATTTAGTGGGTTCTTTTAATAATTAATCAGCCTAAGAGCTTTCAGTCTAGCTGCACTGACAGCACAGCCAGACTTTTCAAGAGAAGAACCAAAACTAAGTATCTAGTCACCTATTAAAATGTGTTATCAGAGTGCTATTTCTAGCCCTTCAAATGTCACACTGCATCAGGAGAAGCTGTGATACCTAACCGTCTTCTCCTGAAGCTCTAACTCTGGGCCACATGCAGCTTTTAACTGTCATCTAGAATGTTTGTATACACGATATATTCTTCCCCAATTTTGCAGACTCGTGCCCAACAGATTTCTTCTCAAGACTCGTTATAACAGTACAGGGTGCTAAGCAGTAATTAATCACAAATTTTCTTTGCAACACAAGATTTGACTGGTGACTCTGACATGATATACAGAATACTACATGCAGTATCTCACACGCTACATCATGGAGAAATTCCATTGTAATTAACACAAAGGTCTTCTCTAAGGATTCTGGAGACAGATGTTGTACCCTCATTGTTGTCTAGAGCAGTGAATTCATTTACTTCCTGGAAGGAACCTCTGGACAGGTGTTCAGAGACCCTGCTAGTATTCCCAGAGAAAACCTTAGACACAGCCAGCTGCATGAGGAGAACCCTACATAGTACAGCCTCTAGTCATGTCATCTGCCCTTGCAGTGGTGATTTCAGGAGGGCAAGATGAGGTGGGAATCATTTGAAATCATCCCACAGTATCAACATTACCCAATGCAAGGACTTGTAGCATTTTTAGGCAGCCTGAACTCACACTTGATTCAGACTCTGCTAGGGACGGTATGATGTCAGACCACAGGTGCAGTGTGTTACTCAGCATCTAGGACCTGGGTCATCCTCCAAGACACAATGTAGGCACCAACAGATCACAATATTCTTCCTGGTTTTTTACCCCACTACTAAGCACTGGCTCAGCTGCCTCCTACCATGACCATACACATCTCAACTCAGAGTTAATCAAAAGACTGTCAACCACACTTTAATATCCACCAAGTGTTTGTGGAGCTCAATGCTGCATGACTGACTTGTCAGTGCAGCTTACGTTTTGTGACTGGCTTATCTCCAAAAGACAAAAATGGTTTTCCATGAGGATTAGGGGTACTTCATGTGCAAATAGATTTCACTCAAGTTTTCAGAAAAATAACTATTTGTATAGTTATACACTACATTTATATATATATAACTACTTTATTCCATAAAGTTCTACAAAATTAGCCAATAAAAGGGAGTTGTAAGTACCACCATTGCAAAGACGTGTTACTTAAGCAACCACTTGCAAACAGTTTTCCACAATATTCAGAGAGCTCGAACAAAGCACACCACAACAAAGAACAGAGAGTAGGAGTCAGACCCAGTACAATCTAGTACTATCCCTTGCTTAAATAACACCAATGATAAATGGATAAGTAATTACACCACCTAGACTGGGACAGTTTTGTAAATATATCATTATCTACCATAAATGCTGTATAAACTCTCAGATGAATTGATCTGAATATTTTTGAGATGACATCTATAATTCCACTTTATCAAATCAGATTTAGTTCCAATGTAGGGATGATGGCTTTTTCTTAGCTCTTCCAAACTGTGGGCTTGAGATAAACGAGGGCTTACACTACCTTACATGTCATTACTGCAAATGACGTAGCTCAGCAAAATTCCAAGTCCCTAAATCTGGCCTTTCTCTCTTAGTGCCTCACATGACTAACTGGCCCTGCTTGACAGAGAAGAACCATTCCTATGATTATAAAAGGCATTTGACTGTGAGGACCATTAGGCTGGGCCTTCCTGCAAGAGACTGATGTCTCTTGTAACAGCAACGCTGCAGGCACTGGAAAGTGGGCTGAAACTCACAGAACTCGTAATTATAACTGAACAACCACTACTTTTGACCTTTAAATGCTAGGATCAATACAGATATAGAAGTAAAGAAAAATGGGCTTACATACTGTTATCAGCCCCTCTTTCCACAGAGTCATCCTAATTATGTTTGTTATGCTCTATGAAAAATATAACTCCTGCTCCTTACATGAATGAGTGTTGCAGTGTTTATTCAAAACCAGAATAGCCTTCAGGTCTCCGGGCATATTTCATTCATATTAAGTAAATAATTGATTCTTTGAAAGACCAGAATAGCTATAAATCAAACCTGAAGGCAAACTGTGTTTTCATGCATGCTGCTGTTTCCTGTTTTCCCATTTTGATGGAAGCATTGAAAACCCCCAGCCATTACAGTACTGAATAATCTTCTCTCTGTTCTCAGGATAAGAGGAAGTGGAATTATTTCAGAAGTCTTCCTAACAAAGAATAATTTTAGCAACAGTTTGCTTTCTAAGATAAGGCCACTCACTTCAAAGTTTTTATTGTTTAACAAGAGGGCAAACATCAATAAACTGTTACAAGATTGGCTATGGATATAAAAGATAATTTCTTGTAGAAATTGCTTTACCTCTCCACATCTCATTTCCTTCAGCTGTAAAGTGATGGCAGAGCTGCCTGCCTATGCTGGCACCTGTAGATAAAGAACAGATTTAGTGCTACACTGTAGTTCTACTGCTAGGGAGACTTCACACAGTATATGGAACAAACTTGCCTAAAAATCAATTCAGATCATTTCCTCTTACTGTGAATGCATAGGAAACCCAAATACCCAGGTTTACATTGTACACTTTAGACAGGTGTAAAAGCAAGGGAAGAGAGAGAGAGAGAGAGTAAAATGCTGACTGACATACAAGCATTAACACACCCAAATTCAGATATGAAGTGTCTGATCTGAGAAGCACATCACAAACCAGTTTTTCCACCTAATTATTCTCATCTAATACTATTTGTTTTTCTAAACACATTCCAATGAACAGCATCTATGATGCAGGAATCCAAAATTACTTAATCATGCTTCATGATATCTTAGCGAGACCATGAGAAGGCATATATAAAGGTATCATTCCTTATAGTATTTAAATAGTCTTTCTCTCTGGGATAGCATGTAGTGTCTGTTTTAGCAACACTCAGCAGCCACACACAACAAGGAGAACAAGGCATAACTGTACCTAGTTAGCAGAGTTATTACAGAGCAGCCGACCATCACTATCCAAGCTGCGGTTTGGCATGGATTAACTTTCATGCAAAAAGAACCGCAGAGTACTGAAGAACTCAAGCATGCACGGCATCAGTATGACACCTTCTTTGAAAGACACCTCCAGTAGCATATTTGCGTTTATTGCCATGCTTGGGTAAGTACCATCTTAGCTATATGTGAAGACAACACCATCACTTCCCAAACCCTTCCTAAACCTGCTTATGTTGTGGCATGTAGAAAGGTCACAGTGTAGTATGCACAGGAACAGAGGCTGAAATCATACTGAATTCAAAGACCAGGTTCATAAATCCCTATTTAAATACACAGACTAAGTGCCAATCACCCAAGGAAAAAAAAAAAAAAAGTGAAGGGAAACGTGGGTACCAAGCACTGTTGAAAAACCAGGCTTTTGTTAGGCTCCTACTTCAGAAATCTTGAGCAGCAAGTAAAAGCCCTAGCATATTTTTTACACAATAAGAACAAAGAATAAAACAACCTACCCATGACCGAGAACTTCAAAGGCCTGAATTAAAAACAATTTTCAAAGAACACTGAACATTATCCGTGCTGCCAGTGCATTTCCCAATGCTGAATAAATCCAAAAGAAAAATCTCACACATACACAAAAAAACAAACAAACCCTGCTCTGCTGAAAACTTACTGTCCGCTTTTAAAGGTGCAAGCAGTTTCCATAATCCCATAGGTAGCATCTGCTCTGATATAAATTACGCTAAGCAATGAAAGTGCTGACCCTGTCTTAAGACTTGCACCACAAACAGGACACATCATACAATCTAGTTCTGTAATGCTCATTCACATATATAGCTACACAGAAGTTAATGGGATTATGGAAGGGACTGAAGACTTCACAATCAGACCAACAGAACCTCTCTGGCTCACTGCAAAGGACTCAGCAAAGAGAAGAAACATGATGATTGTTCATCTGTCCTGGGAGATCCATAAACTATAGTCTTTGCTCAAAACAAAACAGTGCTGCTTTAGTATCCCCATCTGCTCTGTTCTATAACAAACCAAAGAGGCATTTAGAGAAGGATGAGAAAACTGAAGAAAACACACCAAAGAAACATAAAGGAACAACTAATTAACCCATGTAGTTTTCTGCTGCAGGATACCATTGAGACAAAGCATTCTTAGTAGTTTCATCAATTATTTAGCACATTGTATACAGTAACACATTACAATAAATAAATTTTGCGACCAACATCTGCTGCCATCTCTTAATAGTGATGCGAGTGTCTGTGCACACATGCGTGCACTAAAGTACACATACACAGAGCATATTCCTAAAAATAGGATGTGCAATTTGCAGGAAGGTTTAACATTCCTGTTTCAACCTTTGCAAAAACAGTAAATTTGTAATTCAACATAAGTTTCTCTGAGCTCTCCTTTTCCCCCCACTCCAAATATTTTTCCTCCCCTACAAACAGAAAACACAAGAAGAAACCTGTTTATCACATGGCCTCCTTCCTTTGGAAGAATCCTTACATTTGTACTCTCTGAACTGCTTATGTATTGAAGAAAAAGGAAGCTGCAAACAATATTCATATGGAGCACACAATCTTACCTTCCTGGCTTTCAGGTTAGCTTTCTGGACATGTGAAATTTATTAGGCACAGTTTCTTTCTTCTTGTGGACAGCTTAGGCATGACCTTGCATGTATGTGTGTGATCTGTTTATGTTTACAAAAAATCTGATGTATTCCAAAGACCACAGTTGCTGTGTTTTGACTGCCTAAATATCACTACTTGTATCTCTTTATGGTATTTTAAATCAATATTGGGTTTATAGAACAGAATTATTTTTACAAATAACTACTCCTATTTAAAGATACTAAGTTTACTTACTGAACAATAAAAGGGGTGTATAAAAGAAATAGGAGTCATTTGGGGCACTAATGTGACACACATTTTCTGTACGTGTATACGTGCAGCAGAACCAACATGGTCCAGCCTTAAGAAGTTAAGAGATACTAACTCTGCTAATAATCCTGAGCAAGCTAAACCTCCCCTTGCCTTTCTGTACCTTCTAGGTAGAAAAAACACCTTCTAGGTGTTTGGGGCAGATACTGTTTCCTTTTATGACATGGTAGCAACACATACAAGATGCTACTTTCAGCAGCATAAACCATAAAAAATGTATACTACTGTATAGTAATACAAATATTGCCTCAGAACAGCAGCAGTAATAGCAGTACAAAGTAGGATAAATAAGCAGCAACTACAAGTAAGCAAACACTGATCTTTGGGTAGAAGAGTGAAGAGTACATTCTGTTTAGAAAAAATTACACTAACAATCTGGGCTCCACTCTTTTGAGTCTGTTGATTTGGAGGCTACAATGAGTACCCATAGGTGAAGGTGTAGCAATCATGGCACTGACACAAGAACAGGGCACTCACTGGTTAAAAATCAAACATGGGTAACAGCAGGAGCACGGGCAGTTTTGCTGAAATGATATCTGCACAGCAGGGCAGGCATGGCTTTTCTTCATTATCCTAATAGCCTAATAAATAAATAAGGGAGGGTTGTGTCCATGGTAATCACGCTGGTGATTTTTAATATCCTTTTCTTTCCGAGACACCTTAACAGAGGGGTAGCCATACCAGGGCTGCAGAATCTTGTCTGTAAATAAAAAACTGAGATCTAAATGAAGCCCTTTCCATGATAAAATTTAATTAAAACTACTGTGAATTCTCAGGCATTTGAACCATGTACTGGTGATACTTGAAACTGGGGCCAATTATTTTTCACTCCTGAATTTCTTATGGACAGATTGCAAAGGGTATTTACACCACTGCATAGAAGCACACAAAATACAAATCCTCAGAAACGCGAGTGAGACTGACCAGTAGCATCTTCTCTACTTAAAGACACAACGGTTTCATAACTTGCCATTCACAGCTTGTTTTATCCAAACTGCAGCAAGTGTTGGCTTCCTAAAGTACAGTATTCTCAGCCTGTCATACGCAGGGCAGCATCCATGTGCCGCTGACTTGGTAATTGCATTATCCGCAGCCGCTGATGAATGAACAGTCATAATGCATACATCCTGGGTTTAGCTGTCTCGGGACAAGTAGATACAGACTCCCCATACCAAATTCACACAGTTTGCTGAGTCCGAAGGCTCACAGAAAATGCCCGTGTGTGTTCCATCTCATTTTAAAAGCAATGTTGTATTCTGCTCCCCCTTCCCACTAACAGAAAAATAACATTTCTATTTACAAGCACAAGAAACTCATTCCCAAATTTAGTTCTCTGCATCTGCAATCAATTTTACCCGCAAATAACAAGGTTCGCATAAAGGCTTACAAAAATTGTGGCGTACCACCGACCACATCCCCAGATATTAGGAGAAAAGAGGCGCTAATATCCCACAGCATGATGGCCCTTTAAAGGACACATAGTCTTTATGGGTATAAATAATCTCAGGGATAAAATGGAGCCAAAGCGATTTTCACTGCAGACGGGGTGGAGGAAACGGCCGGCTGCGATAGCCCCGGCTGCTTCGAAAAGTTGACCTCGCAGAGAAGCTTACCTTGGAGAGGCAGCGTCAGCCTCCACGCCCGCCGAGCCGGGCCGCCACAGCTACGCCACCCGCTCGCCCGCGCCGAGCCTCATCCGCGGCTCCCCGGCAGGCGGCGACCGCCGCTGGCACCGCCCCCCGGCCGCGACGCGGGAGCCGCCCGCACCGGCACCGAGAGAGCCCTCCGCGGGAGAAAGGGGAAAAAGGCCTGCGCTCCGCGGACAGGGAAAAGAAAACGAACCCGGCTGCGGCAAGGGAGCACCCTCCCCAGTAGCAACCCGGGAGCGGGGGTGCAGCAGCCCCTCGCCCGACCTGTTGCGTGTGGCAGTCACTGGTGGCTGCCGGGGTGGTGACATTTGCCGGGGACGGAGGGCTGGGGGAGCCGTTCATGCATGCAAATAGGTACGTGGTGTAGCAAGCTATAAATTAAGGGATTTTCAATGCAGGTGTCTGATTGTATGTAATACGAATCAGCGAAAAATAAGGGGAAGATACGAAGAAGGGGAAAGAGATGACTCTGGTAAATCCCTGAACGATTTATATGGGAAACAAGATCAAATAGAGGAGTGGGAAAATCCCTAACAAACCCATCTCATTCACCCTGCATTGCATGGGAGTAATATTCCTATTTTGGTTTCGTTAATGCTCAGGGCACTGCTCTTGCATCAGCTTAGGTGCTCCACAGAAGTGAGGGAAAGCTAGTCCATGCTCAAGAGTATATGCACAAAACACATAAAAGTACCAACCCACACAAGGCCTGACTGTGCCACCTTTGTGTAAAGAGGAAACGCAGTGGACACTGAGGGAATTTCATCCTTCTCAGGCTGTCATGACATCTCATGTTCTTTTTTTCATCTTCAGCAGTTACAGTTCTATTTTCTTCCTTTTCACCTTCAAAGTTATTTTTTGTTTTTAATATTCTGACAGCCACAGGAATCTAGTTTATTTGTCTTTACTTAACTACTACTATGAATTAAAAATATCACCAAATAATTCAAAGCAATTGCCAAAATAAGTTAATTAGATCTCAATCTGTAAATTAGTTTGAGAAAAGATCAAACATACTTTGGCTTCAATTGCTAGAAGACAGAAAGGAAGTTTAGCACCAAACTTTGCTCCCTCTGAAAGCTCACTAACCTCTCAAGGGCAGCTGGAAAAGCCACCTTCATTTCAGAGAGATGAATACATACAAAAGGCAGGCTAGCTGCCTTCCAGATGGGGACCGGAAGTTTGCTTAGATGATCCTGAGCAGCTCTCCACTTCTTGCAATCCCAGGAGAGAGGAACGTGACCATCGTCTTGGAGCAGAATGGACAGATGGGAAATCTCAAAACTCCAGCTCAAAATATCAAATCTCAAAATCTCCAGCTTGGGCAGAAAATAAGTTTCCATTTCTCTCTCATCTTCTCTCATCTGACAGAACGGTGATAAAATTTATGGCATCCTGCCAAGACCACTGAAGCCACTTAGGCACAAAACCTCATATTACCCAGGCTGAATAGCAATAAAGAAGAAAAAAAAAAAAAAAAAAGTTGAGATATTACTCACTAATACTCCCACCCCTCAAAAAAACAAACAAAAGAAAGGCTCCCTGCATCATAAGACTAGCAGTCTATGAAAATAACTGAGAGCAAGGCCTTGGGTTCACCTAATAGCTGAAATGCTCACTTTCAATTTAGAGACTTCCTTAAGTGCAAAATGTGTGCAAGTGTGTATATACATCTCCATGCAAAAGAGGCAGAAGACAGGATCAATGCAAGAAGAAAGCCAATTAATCATTGCAGCTTTGATCTCTCCTGAATTTTTCAGGGTCTGTAAGGGTTGTCTGGCTGTCTCTACTCTTGAAACAGTGCTCTAAGGACCAGCTCAAGTACTGTTAATTTAAGTAGGTTGGGGACTTGCTAGTTCATCCCTGGACCCAGGAATGTCAATCCACCAATCTAAAATAGACAGATCCACTATCACCAAAAAGCAAAGCTAGCTCTGCCTTCTCCTGTGTTTAGCACTCCTTAGTGCAAGAAGTCTTGGGCCATATTTTTAACTGCAGTGTTAAAGTACCACTCCTGCTATCCTTAGAAAGATGATACATTGCTTATAGACCCTGTACAGCACTACACATGAGTTGGTGGAATCAGGGGAATGCACAAATGAAAGTCTATTCTGCTTTGAACAGAGTCCCACCCACAGCATCAGAAACTACAAGTCAAACCATGGAGAAACTGCAAAAGCATACCTACATACATGACCCAATTTTCAAAAGCTGTTGAGCTTTTCTGAACATCCATCTAAATAAGAGAAGATATCTTTCAATACATGCTTGAAAAACAAGCCTGAACCATTTTACAGCTAAAAACGCCATCAAACTATACTCGGTACATCTGCAAGAAGCCAGCAGTTCCTCTGTAAAAGGAGAGGGCTTTGTACCTTACTGCTGTCAGCAGGTGACTTTACAGATGCCCATCTGCTAAGCAGTCTTGTAAATAGCAAACATTTTTCTCCTGAAATGCCCCATTTTCTCCTGAAATGCTCCACTCAAAAGCAGGAAGCCTGCCTTCCTGCTTGTGCCCCTGCTGTATTAAAAAGGCATGCAATTGACTGTTACGTTACTAGCAACCAAGCTAGTAACATAACAGTCTAAGATGACACACGAACATGAGAATGAAGTATGCAGCAGAGCCAATCGTTTCATTAGGAAGTGAACTCAGCCCTTCCTGCGAGGAGTTATGTTACCAGAGGGAGCAAATCTTTCATCACAAAGTTACTTGTTTGAATCCAATGCAGAGGAAGCCCAGGCTAAATAAGTGAATGCTCCCCACTGTGATTGCATCCTCAGCAAGCAGCCACGGAGAGCAAGGACTGAACTCTATTTTTCTCTTTAATGGTGTCTCTCAAGGACAAGTATGAGGAGGAAACTAACACTGCCGATATTTCAGGTAGAGGCCTGTAAGAAAAACTGTCTAATAGCCTTCACAGTAATATCCATTTTTGGGCATCCTTCTCTTTAAAGGGTTTGTCCTTTGTGCAAATACAAAGGCTGTACCACACTTACAACCCTGAGACATTACCCAGGTGCTTTGGAATTTTAATGCTAATCTAAATACCCTCACTGAAACAAGATAAATGTGATGGCTAAATACTGGCATGAGAAAACAGATAAATGGATTATGAGGCAACACAGACAAAAAGCACTCAAAAGTACATCAGAATCCTTCTTTCTAGGAAGACTTTGGCTATACCACATATTTGCTCTTCCATCCCCCCACCCCACCACCACCTTTCCACTGAAAATTTTTAACTGTGAGTTTGACAAAAAAAACTGTGACCCTTCACTAGACAGCTCACATTTGAGTACACATGATGGTCCCAAGAGCTGTGATACCTTCCTTGAAATTTTTTCATGCTCCCATAAACCATGTAACTTGGTAGATTCTTAATGACAGATGTTTATATGTAATACAGACATAGGTACAGATACTCCTAACTTACTGAAGTTTGTGAGACTTCTGTGATCATGTTTCATGGTGATGAGAGTTCATCACATTGATCATGAAATTCCCAAACTGTGGCTCTAGATTAGGTCAGAGGAGGCATACATTAAGTCTTTGCATGAACAGGCTGCCATTTAGTGCTGGAATGGGGATCCCCTGAGTGAGGTGGCAAAGAATTGAATGGGACAGAGCTTGCTAGCAGCATGCTGGCAGTGATGTGAGAGGAAGAAAAATCCCTGCTTGACTCAAACACAGATAAACTTTCTTCAGCACTAAAGCAATACCACCTTTTCAGGTGTAAATAAAGACATCATTAAAATAAAATCTGTGACACCACCGATCTCAAACCCTGGCATTTCCATACCCACAGCTTGAGTAAAAGTGCACTTCAAGGGTAAACGACTCCACTTTATAGGACAGCAGCTTAGACAAGTAAATCAAGTGTTGTCAGTCTCTTAGATCAGTCTGTTAGTATCACAGTCTCAATGCAGGTATGCTGACTCCAGGCCCCTCTTTTGGGCTCCAGCCATCCACCATCACACTATTTAAACCAGACACAAAGTCATCTGATTATGTGAAGGCATCCAGACAGAGCAACTGCAACATTTTCCAAAGGCAAAATCATAGAGTGTAGTGAAAGGGAAATCGTATTGACTTTTTGCATTGCTAACAAGGGATTTGCAGGCACACAGACTATATTTGTTCAACCAGAGTTGAAAAGAAAACCAGAATCATATGAAACATCCCTCTAATCCATGGACCCAGTGAACAGGATGGCCCTGGCTATTGTGTCAGTACATACGGCTCGGGGTCCTTAATCCTTCAAATTATTGGCATGGTGCACTCGTTCTGTGACAGCTCTTTCAGGTCTTCTCCCACGTCTATTGTTTTGATTTCTGCTTGAGTAAATAATAGTGCAAAAGTGAGACACATTTGTTTCTGCTGTCAGGATGAAAGGCCTGGATCTTCACTGCTGTGCTTTTTCTGTTGAAATTGTATCTTGGCTAACGCACATGTCCTACCATCAAGAAGGAATCCTCTCCCACTTAGTCTTGTATAAAAAATGCAGAGTGGAAATAATCGCAAGAAGTACAAAGCTATTGAGGATGAGGCCCAAAAATACAGATTAAAAAAAAAAAAAAAATCCAGAATCTACCTTATTTGTGTAACAGACTACCATTCATATGCATTGTTAGAAAATGCAACATGAACAAATTGCTTCAATTTTACAAATGGAGAAACTGTGGCAGACAATGGCAATAAGACTGTGGTCACCCCACAAAGCAGTGGCAGAGCAGAGATCTCAGACTTTTTTAGTCTTAATTTGCTCATGCATCCATTAGGCAGCACTGCCTTGGTTTTGTATCAGAACCATTACAAATTATTAAATCAGGATTACGGCAATTTATACCACCTTTGCACTGACTAACAAGGGAAACAGAAACTACAATATGGAAAGGTTTAGCTATGAGGTGATCCTGAACAGTTCAGGGATTTTGTGTCATGGTTTTTAACCTTGGCTGTGGCAAATGCTGCAGGCTCCCATCTGATATAGGAGGGGTCAAGACAGCATTGCCTTCTGGAAATCCATTGGCCAAAAAGATTTGCACTCATTCAATGGGCAGCCTTTATTTGTCCTCAAAAGATTCTGAGTTACTTTTAAACTATTTTTGAGTCTCTAGAGAGTCCCACTACCTTTATTCTTTATAATATAAATGGAATCACTGTGAAGAACTATGATCCTTGTTGGTATTGACAGTAAAAAGGGAAGAAAGCAGCATTCTGTTTGTGCTTGCTCTAGAGCCTCACTGGAGAGATAGAACAAAGATAACCTTGGCATCTGTTGTTATATTCCAAATCCCAGGAGGAATGAGGGCTCTGAATGCTGGTTTAACACTTCTCTTGCTGGGAACTGTATAAAGGGAAGAAGCAGGCTCTGCAAACCAAGACAGTTTTCTTGTGGGCAGAGATAAAGTTTGTCTTTTCCCTCTCTGACTTCCACCATCACAGCCTATTCCTTCTCTCTGTCTGGTACACAGGGTGAGGATGGAGGAGGATATACAGGCGTAATCATTCAGAGATCTGACTGTTTCCAGCTTTGTCACTACTGCATGCAGCCATGTACAAAACACTTGTCCATTCTCATCTCACTGCCAATATTTCCAGCCCCTTCAATTTAAGTAGGGGCTGCCACACATGCCCAGTGTCCACAGACATGCTCCCTGTGCCTTATGCAGAAAGTCAAGAAAGCTTTTGTTAGTCTGACTCTATTGCAGATCATACGTGCAAGAAATCCATGCTTCCTCAAAGGGAGTGTCTCGACCTGCGGTTGTGACAGGTTGTGTGGGCCTATGTTTCTGTCTGGCCTAATTAATCATTAAACCATTTCAACAACCAATTCTTCTTTGGCAGGCTAGGCAGGGTCATTCATATCTATTAATATATACACACATATACACATGTACACACAGAGAACATAAAGCCATCTTTGTTAGTTAAACACAACTCATCATTTTAACAGTTAATGTTGTATTCCCTGATAAGATAGAGATAATGCTTAGAATAAGGTTTTCCATACAAACAGTAATAATTTATGAACCTGAAATGCTTTCCATAAATGCATTATAATGGCTACTTCAACTTTTTGTTGTGAAGAATAATTCTGACAACAGACTAAAATATTTATGAAGAAATAATAATAAAAACAACATTAAAAGGGTAGAAACAGAGTCCAAGTGCCTTTCAGGTTTTGGTTTAAGAATTCTGCATGTAGGTTTTCTTTCACTGATATGTTCATCTTTAATCAGAATTCATAGGGGCTTATCACCCTAAAGAGGGATCAGATGTGATCTAGATGTTTCATCACTACAGAGACTTTTCCCATCTATCTCTACAAATACCTTTATCTAGCTGGAAACTTCAGCCAGCACAATGCAGTCTCAAAAGTGTGTGCTAGATCTCAAAAGTAAATAGTGAAGAAAATGCTAAGCAGTCAATAATACTATGCAATGTTCACGACTAGCTGTAAAAATAACTTCATCAGATTGGCTGCCTTTCACGTGATCCCCCTTTCCAAGATCTGATACTATACCTACCTTAAAGGAGCAGAAATAGTCTGTGGCTCAGGACAATTTCTTCCCTTCCATTCACAGAAGAATTGAGAGGGCTCTTCTGCCCATTCTTGCCCCATCCATCCTGGGAAAGGAGAGTGAAGAAATGAAACAATTTTTAAAACCTGCAGAAGGTGAGCTGTGCTGTTCGGGGCAGATTTTAAAAAGTGAAACTGCTAAAAGAATGTAGGTTTAGAGGCAGATTTAATTGTTTACATGGACAAATAGATGAGCAAAAGTACACATGATGATTATTTTTTTCCCTCATTCAGAACTACTTAAGGCTGATTGCTTTAGATGAAATACCAATACAGCTCCAGTAACCTAATTTTTAATTTTAATTTTAAATGCAAATTGAACCAAACAGATCTGGAAAAGCTTTTCTTTTAGGTATTTCTGCCTTCTTTGCATTTCTTTATACCTATTTTTAACTGAAAGATAGGTAAAGCAACAATCCAAGAGATGTAGTGCATCTAAACATCTTTGGAAATTAATAAAGCTAGAGAACCTAAGCTTGTAATACGTTAGACCAAGGCCCATCACCAAATCTCTGATCTGTGGATACTTACTCAGCACTACTGGCAGCCAGGTTTATTTCTCAGTATTTTCACTAGTAAATCTGAAGTCTTGAAAGCAATTTGGGAGAGGAGCAAAGCACTTATTCTCTGCTTGTACTTAATTTGCTGTCTGTCTCTATTTTTGTCAAGCACAAAGGAATCTTCACCTATCCACAGCAAGCCTAAAACTATTTGTAGTGTGAAGGAACTGAGCACAGCAACATTAAAAAGAAACAAAGAAACAGAAACAAAGCCAAAAACAAAGCTAAGATTGACAAAAAAATAGTATTAGAAAAATCAGATTCCTTCATGTCTCCTTTATAATGGAGATTTAAGCTTGCACAGAGCATTAGATCTGAGTTCAGACCTATCTTGCATATAGAAACATAATAAATAGTGGTAAACTTAACACTCAGATTTTGAAATAATAATACTTGTCATCATCATCATAGTCTTGCTTTCCATTAAAGACTCTAAAAGCATTTTGGGAGCATCACTGAGTATTCCCAGTCCAGCTACTGCACAGACAGGGTTTTTTCAAATTTCTTTTTCGTCAAAGAATAAAGTAATATGGTGTGAGTGCTCCTCTTCTCTACCTTAAAATTTAATAACCTGGAAATACTCACAAGCCCAACTCAAAACATCCTCTAGGGGACTTGTTTAGAGCTGCGCAGTCCTCCTCCATTCCCTAAACTCCCAAAATACTCCATGTCCCACCAGAGCAGCCTGTTATCCCAGTGGTTGGTCATTTACCATGAAACCTGTATAATGCAAGGGATGCAGTAAATAGTAACTCCATGTATTTGTCCTGTGATCAACCTACGTGAAGCAGGGCATGTTAACTCCTGCTGAGTGCCAGCCTGTCATGGGTAGCCAGCTTTCACTACCCAGTTTAGTTATAGAACTTCCTATTTTTCATGGCTCCATCCCTGGCAGTGTTCAAGGCCAGGTTGGACAGAGCCTTGGGTGGCATAGTTTAGTGTGAGGTGTCCCTGCCCATGGCAGGGGGGTTGGAACTAGATGATCTTAAGGTCCTTTCCAACCCTAACTATTCTATGATTCTATGGCAGATTTAAGTGTAATGCCTTATTGATTCGTCCTCTTTCTCTTCACTTCCCAAAATCATCAATGTAACCTGTACTCTGAAAACCAGGATTTTCTAGTCTTCTAAGCAGCCACCATCCCACTGAGGTAAATTACTGCTGTCCACAAACCTTGGACATGGACTTGCTTCCTAACAGCTGATCTACAAAGTGGATTAAGCAAAAATACCAGTATTATAGTCCTAGGACAGAGCACAAATCTTTCTCTGCTACCCTCTTGACAGGATGTTTAATTCCAATTAACAGGCGAAAAGGGAAACTGGGGACAGTTCTGTTTTAAAAGTTATCACAGCTAGTCAACCAAAATTTGTAAGTCCTCACATCTGTGTTCTGCTGCATAGTCTATGTCTGAGTCAGTCTGAAGATTAAAACTGATGAGTGAGAAGTAAGTTGTGTATATGGAATCCCTAATGTTCTGAAATGCTTAGATAATATCAAGCCATTGTACTAGCATTTGTTTGAAATAAACACACAAATTACAGAGAATTACTGAAAGACATCCCCTAGAGTCACTGGACTTTCACTGTGGTTTGTTTACTGAATAAACCCTTCACTCTGGGAGTGTCAGTGCTTTATATCAATAAACACAAAGGATCAAAGAGCCACAGCTTTGTGACATATACCTTACAAGCATATAGAAATTCTTCTGCTATTTAATTTGGGATATCCTTAATGACCAAGCTGAGAGTCAACTTTCCTCTGTAGCTTTCAAAGCAGTTTCAGATGGAAAGCAAAGCTAATTATTTCTGAGACTGAGAAAATTAAATGACTGGTACACAGTACTTGGATCTGGGACAGAAATCCCGCTCTTCTGACTCCCAGTCTGAGGTCCTGTGCACTAAATGTTCCATCACAGGACTGCAAGGCTGTCCTGGGTTCAGCAATAGCAGTCACTTTTTCTCCTTCTTAGTAGCTGGTGCAGCGCTGTGTTTTTGACTTTCGGCCTGGGGATAGTACTGATAAAACCGATGTTTTCGGTTGCTGGTCAGAATGTTTAGTCTGACCAAGGACTTTGTGAGCTCTGCCAGGGAGGAGGGGAAGCCTGGAGGAAGCAGGGACAGGATGCCTGACCCAAACTAGCCAAAGAGGTATTCCATACCACAGCACGTCATGCCCGGGGATATAACTGGGAGCTACCCGGAAGGGCACCCTCTGCTCAGTCGGGCTTGTCTCCAGCGGGTGGTATCGTATTCTCTTCCCTTGTTATTTCTCTTATCATTATTATTATTATTGGTGGTAGCAGTAGTGATTTGTGTTATACCTTAGTTACTGGACTGTTCTTATCTCAGCCCGTGGGAGTTACATTCTTTCGATTCTCCTTCCCATCCCTCCGGGAGGTGGGGAGGGAGAGTAGAAACTGCGTGGCTGACTTGCTGACCGGCTTAAACCACGACAAAGGCATAATAATTTCTTTTAACACAAATTAAGACATTTTTGTATTCCAGGATAGAAAACTGCCATTTTATACCTATGAATCACCTTGAAAACTCCCTTCATTGTCTCCAAGCCAATAAAATAATCAGTTTTATTTTGCAGTCCTAGCACTTCCATTAGTTGCTAGTGTTTTCCTTTGGAAATGAACAGTATCCCAGGAAACCTATCTGTACAAAAGCCTTTTTCTAAGAACTTTTATCAATAGAAACCATATCTATGATAAATAAATCAATAAATGTTTAAAACAGTTAATATGGTATAGCTGAAGGAGGGAGATACAGAGCTCCCACGTACAGATTATGAATATGAAGCCCCATTAAGTGAAACAGTGACATAGATTGCTACTGCTGAGGTATTTCTGTGGTGTGCTTGGAACACTCTGTGCTTAGACTGCTTCAAGACCATTCATAACAGATAAACATCTTCCACCTTGCTTGACCTACCCTAATGGGATGGACAAAGGAAAAGAGACAAAGTATCATTTAGCACACACACTCCAGAAATGGCATGAGTCCCCTGCACTGGGATTACTGGGGAAAGCCTAGGGGTACTGACTTAGATGCTGTACTACAGTGAGGAATCTCCTGTGCCAAGTCAGTCTGATTACCATTATTACCCACAAGCTTGGGGACAGATTTTTGTCCTCTGCATATTAACTAAGGGAATATATGCAAATGTAACAAGAATTAAGACCATCAGTCATACAGCTTGACTTAATAAATATGTTTGGATATGGCATGAGGACCACTCTTGCTTTACTGGCTGTAGCAACCCTTTTAAGAACTTTGCCACGTGCCATTTTATCACACTCATACAAGGAGTGTAACCTGTTGGGGTTTTTTAATTCAGTAAGACCTTTTCTGTAATTGATATAAGGATACATTCACTAGCAATTTTGGTAGTCAGACATGGTCACAGTCCGAGATATGGGCAAATATAAGCCTGCCAGGTACATTCTTGTTTGAAAACCTATGTATGTAGGTATGTACTTACATATGTATATTCTAGTTCCCATGACACATAATGCATTATGTGAAAATTGTTATACTTTGTGAACATCATCTTCTGGTGATCCTTGAAGCTACACAGACTGAAGAAATTGCTCTGCCTTCCACTAAGCATTTAATTTGCCTGAATGTGAACTATTATGATAAAAAGATTGTAATGAGTGTGGTCTTGGAAAACCTAATCCATTTCTCTGTTATTTCATTGCAGCTTGAGTCTGTAAAAGGGCTATGGAAAATTAGTTGCATATAGTAGAGAAAGACTATTGCTAGCCTACTGGGGCTTTAAAATAATAGACGCACACTATCCCTTCATGAGCTGGATACATCAACAGTAATATTGTGCCTTCACTGACTAGGAAAATATAGTCTGTCCGGAGAACAACTCTGCAACAGAGACTACTGCAGCAGAACCAGAAAGAGGTCATATTGTATATGATTTGCAGAAAATCATAGAATCATAGACTAATCTGGCTTGGAAGAGACCTTCAAGGGTCATTTCCAACCCCCACACAATGAGCATGTCAGATGTTAACTTAATTTGAATTCACTTATCATGTAAATAGAAAGTACTAGAGTAGATTGTAATAGCCTAGAGAAAGACATTTTAAAAGGATTATTGTCAATGACAAAAACCCTGCTACACTGGGTTTTATGAGATTAATCTTCAAAGATCCATAAAAGAAAACGCAATGCAAAAAGGCATTTTGGCATAAGGAATGTTGATTTGATGGCTGCTCTGGAGAGCAACCTCAAGGTACAACTCCTGACACTGATGCCAACATTTTTGATGAAGCAATATTTATGAACATGTTGAAACCTGATGCTAGCAACACAATTAATAATTATGCTTTGAAATGTTTTGTCATACTTTTGAGTAAGAGCAACAGGATTGTAGGCAGAGTTGTTTGTGCTGCCAAAAGTCTCAAGGCTCAGTCTAGAAGCAGGAAAGGAGAAGGAGACAAAATGTTCTTCAAACCTTTAGCACTAAGCTAGGAACAGCTCTGGCCCATCACATTAAACTAGCTATTTGCAGAACAGGGCCTTTATGGGTTTACACACGATACTAGCACTTGAGTTTCCTTTACTCTCAGAACACAGATGGATTGAGAGTACACTGAGAAAGGCCCCTCCAAAAGTAAGTATTTGGCAACACTGAATTGCACTTCCCTGGGGGCCCCAATGGTGTATGCAAAGCATGCACTGTAGATTGGGAAAGACTTTATTGTTTCCCTAGTCATTTGCGCTGCACACTTCTGTAAATTTCTTTTTCTATCATTTCTAAATGCTTATAAAGCTCTGTATATTCCTGAAACACAACAATGTCTTATTACACATAAGCAAGTCTGGGTTACTACTATTAGAAAAGAAAAATGTCAACTTACTATTATATAGCAAAATTGCATTGGTAACATGCAACACAATACATTAATTCTACTATTTTTACACAAACTTCATTCACTACAATTAATTGTTTTAGCCTTTAGGAGCCCTTAGGAATATAAGCATACAAAAATAAAAATTAATTGGAATGTGTTAACAGGATAGTCAGTACTGGGACAGTATCAGGACTCAGATTTTAGGCAAGCCATCACTCACACCATGGAGAAGTCCAGCAGAAACTTCAGATTTTGGTGGTTTTAGTAGCTGACATCCTAAAACTGTCACAAACTTCTGGCTTCATTATGATCCCCAAAACTTTTCGTAAGTTCTGGGTTTTTTCTTTATTGTGCTTAGGCAGAGTAATTATGGGAGGGGCCATTAAAAATCCAATGTCACTTTGAATCTTGCTAGCCCCTTGTCCTAAATGACATTCATCAACAGTAAGTTCTACTTCTTAATTATGTGCTGTGTAAAAAAATATTTCCTTTATTGCTACATCAGCACATTTCTTCGTGTTTTCTTGTTGTTCCATCTTTACTACAGCAGCCAGACAAACCTAGAAGAACCATACATTTAAGCAACTTGGATATTGGAACCAACTGAACAGCTCGAAGTAACTACACGTTATTTATATACATCCTGGAACATGCAAATAAATTCATGCCACCTATGATTATTTTATTTAAAGAACAACAGAACAAATCCCTGTCTTGTGAAACTCCAATTAAACTGATGAGATTAACTGCAAGCTGGATACATATTAAAATAGATTCCTAGAGATATATTATCAACAGAGATCTGATCCTTTAAACCACTATGTAATCAGTTTCTGTGCAAAACCAGAAGTCAGTGTTCCTTCTCTCTCTGACTATAAAAAGCTGCTCCATATGAAATTAGCAGGTGTCTTTGACTCCTCAGCTTTTGGAGGCTGTGTTTGTGTGTGGTCTGTTTACTCTGTGAAGTATGACCAGAAGCTCATATGTGTTAGCCACTCTTGCTCAACAGCAACGAGTGGCCCAGAGTATCGGCTGCAAGATGAGGCACACATGACAATGATTAATGGGGCCAAGAGATAAATGAACTGCCCAAGTCATGGGGGGAGCTTTGAAAGTGGCACAGAATGAAGGAAGACAAGGCATCCCTCAAGTTTGATAATGCATGCACAACTAACTGCAAGAGTAAATGAAGAGATAGTGCCAACTCCTGGAAGCAAGAAAAACAAATTAGAGAAAAGCATTATGACTGGGATTTATAACACAATAAAAATTAAGAATATCATATCTAGAAAATCATAATAAAAGCATCAGCTTCCTGCCAGTTCTCAAACTGGCAGCAGGGCTATTACACTCTTAGAGAGAACTTCAAACAGCAGCTGATAAAGAAACAAGAGAAGAGTAAGAAAAATAATATCCCTTATGTTAACCTTTAGAGTTCTGTGATATTATTTTACCAATTGCATCTTTCACCTACAAATACCTACAAATTTTATGTGAGATACATGTACAGGAACAGAGCTGTGCACAGAAATATGTGCTGTGATATGAATGCCATAGCTGACAAGTAAGATTCAGATTTACTTTTGTGTTAATACTTGAGAATTGTCCCTTTCTCTCCAGGATTAAACTAGAGGGCTCTGAAATTGCTCAAGATCCCAGCAGCCTTATGAGGAAAATATCAGACAAAAGAACCTACTATCCCACGCCAAAAGGGTGGGCATCAACAGTCTTCAAGTTGTCTTGTCCATGGTCTTTTTCCTCTATGTCCATGCCCTTTTTCCATTTATTGGCAAACATTATGTTTATCTGCATGTATGAATGGGGGGAAATATGAGCTTTCACATTCGCTGAATTTACTTGCAGTGCAGCCCAGCCCTCCAGCACTGTCATCCCACCCAGCAGCCTCAGTCTGCAGAAAAAAACATGGGAACTGGAAAGCAGCAATTAGTCCTATGGCCTTTACTCCTTGGACCATTAATTGCTGCTAACCAGTCTCTGGGCTCTCTCAAAACAGAAGAAAATGTCCTTGAAATAGCTCTCGTTTCTTATGTCTGATTGGACCAAGTACAAAACCCTAAGTAATTTCCTGTTGATTTCACATTTTTCTCTGGGATGGGGCACAAGGTACCATTTGGTTACTCATCCAGTGCACAGATGGGTCTCAGGAGGAATGGAATCATAAACCTTTCTGAAGCAGGCTGCCTTCTTAAGGACCAAAACTACAACTAACTTGAAACAAGAAAACTTTCACTTAATTTGTGTTTTCACTTTTTTCTACCTGAAAATCTCAATACAGCAACATGTATGAGTAATACATATTACAGGTAAGCTTCCCAGTACATCAGAGCCTACACCACTTCACTGTCTCTGGTGGTGGCTCTGATAAGAAGGATGGGGCTATCCAGTCCCAGAGTTTCAGGCATTCAGTTCCAGAGTTTAAGTGTACTTCGTCCACCTTGTACAGCTTTCCTAACGCTTGGCCAAGAAAGGCTTTGATTCATCTGGCCAACTGCATCAGTCAATTCAGACAGGGAAGATGATATTATAAAAAAAAAAGTTAAAGGAGATTAGCTGTATGTTTTTAGCTCTTTGGTTCCTTCAACATATTCAAACAGTTGTGGCATTCAATGGTATTTCATTTAATAGTTTTTGAGTTAAGAGGCGAAAGCTGTTCTTTTTCCAACTACACATTATTTATTGCCTCTCAGCGAGGATAGACTGCAATGACTCGAGTGAAATACACTCTAGTGAAAGACCACTCTGAAACTGCAACTAGTGGAAAAACAGTGCTGCATGGGGGTCATATTTTCATTAGTTTGAGTGCTACCTCCTTCTTTGTGTGATAACACTGATTTCACACTGAGTGCAATGGCTGAGGAGGGCAGTGTCCATATATAAATGAAAGGACAGAGTATCCCTAGAAAAGAGACTCCCCAGCTGAGAGCTGTCAGTCTCCCTAAGTTACTGGGAGAACAGGCACACACTGGCTTCTGGGCCACAGTGCAGGTTTGGTCTAATTTGACAAGGAAGCTGTCTAACTGACAAAAAATCAAGTGGGAACCTCTGGGTGACAGGACAGAAAGCACTGCCAGAAGCTGAAGCCCAGCAGAAATAGTTGTATTTATTTATCGTCTGGTTGTCCATTGTGCAGAGCTCTGGAGGGGTAATTTTAAAAACTCATATACATTATTTTTTAAGTAATTACCCTGTTAAGGCATTAATTAGTACTACCATATATCTCTCATCAAATTACCACCTGGATTGCATTTATTAGTAAAATCTGAGTATGAGGCCACAGGAATAATATCTTAATGCATAGGACAATGGGTAGAACAGCAGTATGTACTAGATACTTGTTTATATACTCTCAGGTTACTGCTAGGATGATAAAACACTCACATACGGCTCTCTGGTTCTGTGACATGTGCAGAGCTCCTTTAGTGAGTTATGATATTGTATTAATTCATTCCAGGTACAGCTGTTAGCCAGCACAGCTACAGTTCCATTTTGATGTTCTGAGGTTTGCACATGTAATAAATCACAGTGGCAGCACCAGGATTTATGTGAGCAATTCTTCATATGCTTATACAAATTCATACACCTATCAAAGGCTGTCTTGTTTTGCAGTTTGCTTTAGACACCACCTGCAAAAGCTTACTAAGTTTCAGGATCTGACATGTTCATTGGGTCAATTTATGCAACAAGAGATTCAGCAAGACCAAAGATTCACAGGACCTTTTGGAGAAATGCTTAACATGGAGACTCCTTGTTCACCCTTTACAGCCCCAAATGCATTCAGTACACTCATGTACTAAAATCAGAGTTAGAGTAATCTATGCATCTTGACTGCCCCTGCATTTTCAGGCATTCAGCATATCCCAATTACATTGGCATGGCATTTTCAAGCAAGCAGAATAACTAAACATATATTCAGCAAAGCTGGTACATAGAAGAAATAAGTTCCTCCTGGCCCAGAGTTATGCTGAACAAAAGGGACAAGATTTTCAGAGAAGCTCTGGGCATTGGACACCTTAATCCCATAAAAAATTGGCTAAGTGACTTCATCTTCTTTAAAATTTACTAGCTGTAATTATGCAAAGAACACATCAGTTAATACATTTGGATGCCATGGCATGTTTATAAATCAGGCTTCTGAGCCCATACTGAGGCATTGAAGTAAGCATCCTGGTTTGCAAAAGTGCTGAACACCAGCCACTCCCACTGACTCACCGAATGTGCTCAGCACCTTGCTAGCAAATCAGGCTCAAATTAGAGCACTGACACAAAGCTTATTAATCAGCCAAGTCTCAAACCAAAACCATTTCATCAGAGGAAGCAAGAAATGGATTAAATTTAAGACTACAGACAATAATGGAGAGATTACTCTGCAAAGGCAGCTTTAGGTTGTTCCAAGATCTTTTCCTTCAGAAGTTTGACATTATTAATGCATGCAACATAAAACAGTTCCACAAACAGAAGCTCTTTGCTTGAGTCTGCTCCGACAACAATAACACCAGTCTCATAATGCACAAGGCATCCCCAGAGATTTGCACTAAATCATGTTGACAAGAAAATCAAGACAGAAACCATGCAGAAGCACTTTGAAAAATAAATCGAAAGAGGCTAGGCTGATTCTGCAGCACCACTCTGTGCATGGATAAGAGAGCTTTCTCCAAAGTCATCTTGGATTGCTGCTATGACATGTGAAAATGTAGAAAGGCATGACAGGGGCAATGTATCTATGCCTGTGAAAAAGAATCTTCACTTAACACCCTGAGAATTCTGTCCTAGCTATGTCAGCACTACTACTGCTTCAGTGATCTCAGGTTTGGGCCCCTGTTGTTGAATATAACATATTCTTCTAAAAACTTTGAACTACCACTAAATTAATTTATTATATTTATTCTAGACATAGGCTTTTCCAAACAATGTATTTTCTGATTCATATACAAAGTTTTCTTTACACAGATTTATGTGCTTCCCACTTACTTATTTTCCTATCTTGCCCTAATATACTTTTATAAAAAGGTAAATGTTTGGCACCTTTCCAGAGACACTAGGAAAGCTTTATGGCTGTCATATGTGTCCCCTGAGAAGTCTCTGAGACAGAGGAGTCCTACCAGAAAGATCTCTGTCACACCGTGCCTTATTCTCAGCCACTAGTGCTGGGGCATTTAGCCATGTGAAAGAGAATATCAAAGAATATGAAAGCTCTGGTGCACCTTGAGAGCCGTGAAAGACAAGAAAATTCAGAAAAGCTTCAAGGTTACCCTGAGTTAGATGGAGGCTTGTCTAGCTTTGAAGTTTGTGAGTGATTTAAGTCATCCAAGTCCTTCCAGGTTTTGGCTGGATCAGTGATTCTGGCCTACATATTTTGGTAGGTATGTCCTCTTCCTATGTAATTATATTTGATATAATCTTGTTTTGACAAAAATGCACTCCAAACATATTATTGTTTCTCAACATATTCTTCACAAATCTCTACATCTATTTTGCACCTTATAGTCATTATCTTAGGCAGCTCCCCCCTCTCTCCTCAGACTCTTTGTAGTCCATGTTCGAACAGAAATGGAGTGACTAAGGGAAAAAATGTGTAAAGGAAAGTGGCATGAATAACAATGAAGATGGGTGTGCTAACGTAAATCAACAGTCACCATGGTTACAGATGGCCTCTAGCTTCAAGACTGCCAGGTGACAGTGATTTGTAGGCAGTGCAGCAAAGACAAGTCTTTTGGAGGACAAGCTGAAGTTTGGCAGAGGAGTTCCTCCCATTTACAAGAGAAGGTGCCTGAGTGGAAAAATGCAGACAAATATCCATTACAAAAATGCAGATAAATATTGGTGGAATAAAGTGGAGACATGGTGAATGAAGTTAAATGCATTAAATAGTGGATGAAGTCTTAGCAATGAACAAGAAACTGCTCCTTTAGCTTTATTATAAGTACCAAAGCTGATTTTTTTTTTTTTTTCCCTAATGAAACATGATTTCTGGTTTGGTTTTAAGTGTCCAGCTTATACTACCTTAACAAGCTTGGGTTTTGGGGGGTTTTGGGTTCTTTTGGGTTTTTGTTTTGTTTTGTTGGTAGTGGTGGTTTGGTTTTGTGGGTTTTTTTTCCACTTGGAAAAATAATGAACATCCACATTGTGAAAATACTAAGAACTTTCACTAGAAGAGTGGTGAAAGGTCAACTATATTAATATATTGTTAAGAAACAAAGTGCATATGAAATCGATCTGATACAGAATTCAATACTTCGTATCCCTGCTTGAACTCATAGTATCTTTCATTAATACTATGTTTAGTAGTTCTTGCTGAATCCTAGCTAGCAGTTCTGTTACTAGTAAAATCCTTTGGGGCAAGATTTGTAGGCAATGGTAATATCTCTTCCTAAATTAACTGATAACAGTTGAGAAAAAACAGACAAGCTTCTAGTGATGTCTGCTTCCTAAGTCTTTGACAGAAACACTCCATCATTCCCAGTAGATTTACCTTCTCTGGACCTCTGACACGAACCTTTAAATATGCTGTTTAAATTGCTAGAGAATAACAGTCTTGGGGAAGACATGGACATGTTCAGACTACTTACCTTAACTTCTGTATCAAATTTGTTCATGCAGGAGCTGCCCACTGAAAAAATTTGTTCTCAAGGATTTACTAAGAAGCCAAAATCCAATGTTCAGAATAAGCACCATTCTAGGACAGACTTTCAAGCCTGCGTCCCAGTCTCTTTAGGTCCTGACAGAGACCATGCATTTCATTTGCATCTGGGAGTGATCAACAGGAGGGAGCACTTGCAAAGACCATTTGATTATTATCAAAGATCTAGCAAACCACTACTTAAGTTCTCTATATATCAGTGGAGGAAGGGGGGAACACATGATCAAACAAAGCAAACTAACAAGCAAACAAAAAAACCTACAGCAAAAAACCAAAACCTATTCATTAATCTCCTTAGATTTCTAGGAAAGCAAAGAGAAATTTCACACCTTCTTTAGTGCTATGTATTGAGAGCAAGTATATAAGCATACAAGATTAGAGTTGCAGGAGCCACTCATTGGCTCCTTGACTTGTCTCAGTATTATGTTAATCTACAGAACCAGCTGCTTCTTTGCAAGACACAGATTCTGATCCTGGTCATGTATCACATATTAAAAAAGTGAAAGTTTGAGACAGAGTGGAGTATTGCTATTGAAAAAGAAACTTCAAACAGGCTCACTGTGCTTGAAATATATATACTGTATACCCTTACCTAGAAAAACCTCCAACACAGAGAGCAAAATCAAAGAAGACAAAGAGTGCCTAGCCATTACCAATTTGGTGAGAAAGTCTCTTCCACTAGCAGGTATCTGACGTTGTTACTCAATGACCAACCCTAACTTGAGGACTTCTACTGTGGGAGATGAGTTACAGATCATTTGTACTGGTCTGTTGCAAATGGGAGGAAGCAGGATCTTCCTCGAGGGTGCCAAACTTCAGGATGCTCTCACATATTCAGGGGACAGAGCAGGAAGGCAGGGGAATGCAGGAGGTCCCTGTTGCACTTGTTGTGTTCAAGCTGATGCTGAGCACTTCACAAATGCTGTGCAAGGTTCATACACAAGCTCAAACAAGCCAAAAACTTCTAATGTAATCCATGTATTCATGGAGTAAATCTAAACATTAGCAACTATTTCCCTTCCTCTGAGCTATTTTGAGTTTGTATCAGACAGGAGTCTGGCCATAGCTAATACTTCTTCCAGTTGTAGACTATGATATCCAGGAATCATTTGAGAGTAAGTTTCTCTTACTGGGACCAAAAAGCAGCTGAAGTCACAGTTAAGGTCTACAAAGTCCTGATACAAATCTTATGCTAGATCACAGAATCACAGAATCATAGAATGGTTAGGGCTGGAAAGGACTTTAAGATCATCTAGTTCCAACCCCCTTGCCATAGGCAGGGACACCTCACACTAGACCATGCCACCCAAGGCTCTGTCCAACCCAGCCTTGAATACTGCCAGGGATGGAGCATTTACCACTTCTTTGGGCAACTTATTCCAGTGCCTCACCACCCTCTCAGTAAAGAACTCCTTCCTTATATCTAGCCTGAACTTCCACTGTTTAAGTTTAAACAAGTGCCCCTTGTCCTATTGCTATAGTCCCTAATGAAGGGTCCCTCCCCAGCATCCTTGTGGGCCCCCTTCAGATACTGGAAGGCTGCTAGGAGGTCTCCACGCAGCCTTCTCTTCTCCAGGCTGAACAGCCTCAACTTTCTCAGCCTATCTTCATACAGGAGGTGCTCCAGTCCTCTGATCATCCTTGTGGCCCTCCTCTGGACTTGTTCCAACAGTTCCATGTCCTTTTTATGTTGAGGACACCAGAACTGCACACAATACTCCAAGTGAGGTCTCACAAGAGCAGAGTAGAGAGGCAGGATCACCTCCTTCGACCTGCTGGTCACACTCCTTTTGATGCATCCCAGGATACGGTTGACTTTCTGGGCTAAAAGCACACACTGGAGCCAGCTCATGTTCAGTTTCTCATTGACCAACACCCCCAAGTCCTTCTCTGCAGGGCTGCTCTGAATCTCTTCTCCTCCCAACCTGTAGCTGTGCTTGGGGTTGCCCCGACCCAGGTGCAGAACCTTGCACTTTGCTTTGTTGAACTTCATGGGGTTGGCATATACCAACCTGAAAACTTAAAAAATTCAAATACCACTTTCTTGGTCTATTCCTGACAGAGGAGAGGAAACTAAAGCCATCTAAACCAACATGAAGAGTCTTGGCAAACCAGTTCTGTTACTTCATTAAAAGGTCAGGACATAACTGCAGAGCATGTGTTTATCCAGAGCTGCTGGGTCATGGAAAGGTGAGGCTGTCACTAATAGCAGAACTACATTTAGTGGGTGGTGTTACTCAGTATGATGACAGTATCTTTTGTCTTATTTAATGTTTCTAACAACATATAAGACTACACTAATAATTCATATTGCTGATCTCTCCTATTCTGTTAATGCTCCTCAGCAAATCAGGAGCTTGTGATTAATTTATTTCCTAAAATGCATATTTTTAAAACAAATTCTCTGTACATCACTATATTTATACACTACACTTATTATCCAATGCAAATTTAAATAAAATGGAATTGTCCACTAACAAAATAACAGTGTACAAAGATAATTTGAGACACTGAATGTGAATTTTGAATGCGAATTTTGAATGCTAAATGTATTCTGCCTTCTGAATTAGTAAGTTTGTCTTTCTCTGATTAGTATCCCAAATGATATACCAGTGGCCTGAGAGCAAATAAAAAATTTTCAATCTCCTCTTTTCCATGAATTATGCTATTTCTGTAAAGACATGCAAATTATCTTGCTGGAGCGTGCAAAGATGATGGACAGTTAATGTGGTTTTGGTCAACTTTGACAACACTAGCTAAAGTTCTAGTGCATAGTCTCTTTTTTGTCAAGTTGTTAAATTTAACATACCAAAAAGTGCTGCCAATTGGATTGTCCTGGTTTAGCAGTAGCAGTCATTTTTTCTTCTTCTTAGTAGCTGGTGCAGCGCTGTGGTTTTGACTTTCGGCCTGGGAATAATACTGATAAAGCTGATGTTTTCAGTTGCTGGTCAGAATGTTTACTCTGACCAAGGACTTTGTGAGTCTCATGCTCTGCCAGGGAGGAGGGAAAGCCGGGAGGAAGCAGAGACAGGGCACCTGACCCCAACTAGGCAAAGAGGTGTTCCATACCACAGCACGTCATGCCCAGGATGTAGAACTGAAAGTACCCAGAAGGGCACGTCCTCTTTTCTGTCGGGCTCATTTCCGGCAGGCAGTATCGTATACTCTTCCCTTGTTATTTCTCTTATCATTATTATTATTGGTGGCAGCAGTAGTGATTTGTGTTATACCTTAGTTACTGGGCTGTTTTTATCTCAACCCGTGGGAGTTACATTCTTTCGATTCTCCTCCCCATCCCTCGGGAGGGGGTGGGGGGGGAAGTAGACTGCGTGGTTCTAATTAACGGCCTGGGCTTAAACCACGACATGGATGCTATGCTATCTAACAGTGTTTGTGAAAATGCCATGGTATAATCAAAATCTCTCAGTATCCACATTTTCTTATCAAACTTCACAGTGTGAACTAATGGCCCAGCACAGAAATAACAATGTCTAGTGTAACACTGGAGCACTGTTAAGGAAAATCTTTAAGAGACTAGAAGACAGTGGAGGAAAGCAAACATGCCTTTTGGTATAGAAGGAAATAGGAAAAAAGATGAAAGAGTCAGAATATGCCACTATATGAAACACTATCCATTATTTGGCAATTATATGGCTGTTTCTACTATAGGGAGTTAAAAGCAAGCAATGACTGTTTGAACTTTTCTCTTGGGATTCTTGAGATCATTATTACCCAGGTTGATGAAAACTATGAGTACTGAGAAATAGGAGCAGGGAAGACAGAGGGACTTATACTTTCAGGTCCCAAGAACCTGCAGGATATTCCCTTATTGGAGCAGGAGGGAGCGAATAATGTATGTGCCCCAGGCACCAAAAATCATCTTGCTATTCTGGTTACTACACAACTGCTGACTACACAGGGTCCAAACAGAACCTCAGCATTCCCTTATTTCCATCCCAATAAAGTCCTTTAATGTTTCTCTTGTAGCAGCAGATCAAACAGTAAGGTAGTAAGGCATTTTCATGATGCTTCTCTACATAACAGCACTTTATTCTGACAGAAAAAACTTTGTATGTGTAGCCATGAACTCTCCTAAATAGAAGAGTCTTACTCTCTGCTCCACTGTAAAATTTCTGTAAAAATGAGATCTATGCAATATAGTTGCATTCACATTTCTACATACTCTTGCAGTTGCATCAAGGCATCTGTGAAGCATTCAGCAGAGAGGGATGGCTTTGTTGCTTGGAAAGAGGTTTTTGTTGTTTAGATCTATAAAGGGTTCTTTTTGCTTTAGAGGGAGAGGGTAATAAGTTTCACACAGTGAAGGGTCAAGTACACAAGAAGCAAGTGATCTATCACATGTAGGCTGCTTCTTACATTCTGTTATCAAATCTGTCTTTCAGAAGTTGCCAATGCTGTAGATCCCTGTTCTAACATATAAAGGCAGGGCTTCTTAGTTCTTTAAACTCAGAGACTCTACAGCATTTCAACTTTCAAATGTTTTCTTGTAATCATAAATAAGGTACAATTCTGCTAATTATTCTTGTTGACAAACAAAGAAGCCCTCAAAGAGACAGGTGAAACTTGTTCTAAGCCAGCCAGTAGGTAGTAAAGTTGCAACAAGTAGCTCCTGACCTCTGATCATGAACCTCAAAACATGCAGGCTCTGGCTAGTCTGAGCTGCAGATTAGCATACACAGGCAGAGCGTAAACTGTAACCAAATCTGATTAGTTATATTTTGCAAAAAGTATAGTGCATAGTAGCTCTTTTTCAACAACTGTTTATCAGGATAATTCAGTGACTGTATCTTCCAAAAACCAGTGTTGGTGAGTGTGGTCTTTTATAACACTCACAGCTTTTCACAAAGTATCAAAATGAGTGATGTTTATTTAAAGCTGACAGTCTGAATGCACAAATCAAGTATCTCAGTGACATAAATGTCAAATAAATTAAATGTGAAAAGTAGAAACATGTCCTGTAGCATTTTTACATGATATTAGGAATGCAGTAGCATAGAAGTTAAGAACAAGGCTGTATTATGTAAGGGAAAGCAGTAAGAGTAGAGAAGATAGCAGCAAATAAAGTGAGAACAGTTACAAGTGATTGCTGATTGCAGGTGCCCAATTTGAATTTTCTTGGGCCTGTAATTTTTTTTCACAAGTGATGAGTGTCTGCAGTATGCAGCATTTTTGAATACAGCTTTTAAGTTATATGGATTTCAATTTAAATACACCAAGAGTGAGGAGTCATTCAAACATTTGCTTTCTTTTTTCAAATTCTAGTATCAGTGGAGCCATCTTCAGAAATTTCTTTCATTTATTTATTTAATTTCTCAGGCAAAGAGGAATTTCTTTGCTAGAGCTCAACAATATTTTGATCTCCCTTATTATGTAATTAAATAGCTATAAAACAAACCAAGGATGGGTTTATCACAGCTAACATGGAATGAGAAAATGAAGCCTATCTGCCACTGCCTTCTGGGTGACAATAGAAAAGGCCCTTCCCTGACACAACTTCTGCCTCTGCATAGCAGTGGTTGAGATTTATTCCTCCTCTGTAAAACTTGAAAGCTTGAGCAGACACATTTTTTCCCCCCCCCTCACCCTTCTATGGATAGAGCTCAATCTCACACCATATTCTGTTCACAGATTTTTCTGTTTCAAGGCAGCTGCTAAAGCGTACTTCAGGAAAAAAATTCTGTTAGCATTTTTGTTGAAGGCAGAATCAAGAGCCCTGTCTGGTAGTGTTAGAGTGCAGGGTCTCCTTGCCGCAGCCTTCAGGTCACATCACACAAAGCTATACTATAAGGAGAATATTGAAGTTTCCCCAGAAATGCCATTTGATCACAAACCAAAGCATATGTCTTCACAGAACCATGCCTTGATTTATGGCAAGTGCTGAGAAAAAGCTAGGAAACTCCAATGCTAACCTATTTTCATCTATTAAAGTTTAAAATTAATGTTAAAGTAATATATCAAAGGCAAAGTCATCCAGTAACCTGTTACCACACACTCTATCTCCCAGATGCAAACCTTGTTTTCACTGAGATAATTGCTACATAAAGACTGTATGTATCTCAAATACAATAGGAGTGGGAAAGGTAAATATCTAAAATGAAGTCTTGTTCTTTATGCACCTGCTTTTATATTCCAAACACCACCTGAACACTGGACCAGACAGATGAAAGAGTAATTGAGTTTGGCTGTCATATCTGACACACAGCTTCTCGTACTAAGCACAGACTTCCTTTATAAGTAATTGCAGTCAAAAGCAGATAAAGCACCAATCTGTTTCCTTAACGCTGATCCACATTTAATACAGCACCTAATAAGAAAACTTGTTCTTCAACTGCTGGTTATGGAGGGAAAAAAAAAAAAAAAAAGCATTTTGCAAAGTTGTATTCATTACAAGTTTCTGTGAATTTCACAACCTGAATGAGAGCAGTAGTAATTGAATGGACTCCAGCAACCTGTTTCAGAACCAAAACAGGAAAGAAACTTGTCTCCCAAGTCAGTACATTACTGGTATGGTGCTGATGCTGCAGCATCAGTTCTGGAGAGGAGCCTGCACAGGAAACATCAGAGGGCATTTAAGTGGATGGTACTGGCATGGCAAGTTCAGGGTTTTCCTCTTAATGAATGCTTCTTGCAGATACTCAAGGGCGTATTAGTTGACTACTTAGCTTCTAGTGCTCCAGCCAACAGAGCTGCCACAGAGACCTCCTCTCTGACAGAAACTTCATAGTCCAGTGTCTTCCAGACAAAAAGAACCACATCCTCAGGGAGTATAAATCATCTCTATCCCACTGAAATCTCTGCTTTTTATAGATAATCTAGAAATCTGTTCACACATAAGCAACTTCAGCAGTAATGAAAGTCATAGTACAGATAGCATGAACTTCACTACTATAGTTCATATAATTTTGCCAATAAGCATATCCAATCTCAGCTTAATATCAAGACTTTCAAAGCAGTAAGTCACTGCAGCATGAGACTGCTGGCACTGATGAAGAGGTGTCAGCTAAGACCCTCTTATGGGAATTCCAGAGACAAAATTTCTTCCTATTGCAGCGTGTCCCAGGAGACTGTGAAGAACGGCTTTCCCCTGCAAAGATGACCCTGGGTCTGCTCAACAATGATAGAAGAGTTGAAAGCAACAGGGATTTCAAGCCACAGGCAATTTTTCCTGTGTTGCCTTTAACAACACTGATATGCTTCTATGATGATTATTTTGATATGTTATCATAATATATATATAAACATAATGTTAAGATATCATGGTGATCAGAATATCTGGAGCACTGGCTGGGCTACTTTAAAAGACAAATATGACTTTCTATTTTGATAACACATATACAGTCCAAAAGGAAGCCTCCAGCAACAATACCTGCCTTTCTTTCAAATGGGTATGCTGAGAGCTTGCTTATTCTGTTCCTATGTTCTGCAGCAGTGCTAGCCAAACGTTGCCTCATTCTGTTTCGGTTGCCTGACATGGATAATGTGGCAGTCAGTGTTTTTGTAGCAAACGCATCTACTCCCTCCCAGTCATGAAGGATCTTGCAGATAAGACAGGAGACATGATTCACTGCAGTCATCCCACCATCATGTATTGCATTTACCCGTAATCACTGGCTTGCAGTCTGGTTTTATGCAAATCCCTTTGCCCCATGCTCAATTCTCTTCCGCATTTCACAGGACAAAAGATGGGATCAAAATTACCATCCTAAAGACCTTCAAGTTGGATCAGGCCTGGCGCAGCGTCTCTCAAACGCAGCCACCAGAAACATTGTGCAAGGCCAGCACAGTTTCAAGTAACTATTAGTGCTATCATCAGGACTCCATCCACTGTGCACTTCCTGTAGCCACATGTGCTGTCACAGCAAAAGCCTGTTTGGAAACCCCTGATCTAGTATGTGTTGATCTGCATTACAAGGCGTTTCATAACAAAAGCTTACAGGAATTAAACACCAGAAAATGTGTGGGCATCATATTGCAATTTACTACCACAATAATTATGTGGCTTGCACTGAGGTTTTACTACTGTTTTCCAAGCAAACTATCAGAAAACAGGAAGGAATTTTCTATGCTTAGGTAACAACTGTTCAAGGAACAAGACAACCTCCAGCAGGAAAAGGAGCTATCACAGTATTGGCTGAGACGTATGCCACAGTATTTTATTTTATTGGAATGGAAATTTAGTTATAATTTTTATGCACATGATGTGTATTCAAACACTCATTTAAATGTTAGTTGCACAAAACACACAATAAAATTGCAATACTTGGCACAACCTATTTCAGTTGTTCTGACCAGTCTTCTAGAATCTGTGGACTTGTTAAGATGTTTTCTATACATACAAATATTCTGTTTCCATTACAGCTGGTGTTAACCTAATATCAAGCCTCTGCTAGGCCTGAAGATCTGTACCCAAACAGCAAGGATGTAGGTGTACTGCTAAAGGCTTCTCTCTTCTAAAAAAGACAAATTGACCTCTTGAAGAAACAGCAACTGCTTCTGCATTTAGTTTTTGCCACTACTCTCTGTAATTCTTTGTGAAACAGACCCATTCAATATTATTTATTTTTAATCAAGAAGAGATCACTGGGAGTGATGGAAGGAGTGACTAAGGTGAAATACCTGTGCACCAGGTGGATAGCTACTTATATCACTATTAGGAATAAGATGGTCACGTAGAACCTAGAGAAGGCAAAAGCAATACATAAAGTTATTTAAAGAGACTGTTTTCAGTTAGATGAACAGTTTCAAGGGAGAGGTTATAGTTTCATATGGTACTTAGGAGGTTAGATCCTTTCTGGTGGACAGTAGAGCATTACTGTCAGAGATAGTACTACTGACAAGGCACAGAAAGCTCATGGTTATGGATTAACTGTACTAACTAGAGAGACTTGCAAGTCACATACATAGTGCTTAACAGGATGTGCAAGAACTATGCACTGAAAAAACGTGAGAGGGAAACACCAGAAAAGTTATTCTAACACCGGTTCTCAGAAATCAGCTGTTCTATATCTAGTATTATTTTTGAAAGAACTAATTCTGTAGCTGTTACAGCTGCCCTATGTCTAACACTCTGCGCTAATCCGGCTTAAAACCTAGTGAATCCACTCAGCATGGGACTTCTCCTGTGAGAGGGAATCCCTTTGTATTATAAGCCAATTGCAGCTGTTCCTTCCTTGGCTCCTAAAGGAAATGCAGCTGGGAAAATTAGCAAGGCCTGGGCAGCAACAATTCCTCCGTTCCCAGCTCCTGGAATAACAGGTCAGCAACCATTTGTATAACTTTGAAAGCAAGATACAAACAGAAAAGTTTTGCTAGGACAAGTTTAACACAGTTTGCCCCAAAAATGGAAAACTATCATGTTCTCTGCACCCCTAACCTTGTCCCCAACCCTAATTTCCATCTGCATTCAGCACTGAATTACATTTGAGAAAACAGTCTTTCAGGATGCAAGTCTTTCAGGGAGCTGGTGTTTCCAATTAATTCAGAATCTCGCTAGATAACATCTGTTCACTGTTACAGTGGCTCGCACAGAGCTCTGTGCTCAGCTACCATTTCTAATGCATATGGCAAGATCTTCTCCAGAAGGGAAGCAGAAAATTATTAAAACTCTCATGAATTATTTTCTAAAATTAGAAGACCCACTTCAAACCCTGTAGATAAGCATTTGTAGGTATGCCTGTACAAAGACAAGCCCTGTTACCTGGATGACACTCAGAACAAAAAGGCTTGCCATATTTCTATAAATTAATCAAAGTGATAGGCATGGGATTTTGATAATGCTTTTAAAGATGCATTTACAGCATTAGGGAACACACTGCAGTCTTCTGTATCTCCTGCCCATCACTCCAATACGAATATTCAACACCTCCTCTTAAGGTAGGCTGTGGGGCTTTGCTTTGAGTTTTCTTAGTTCTCTTGACTTGAATCCAACTGCTTAGGAAATATTGGAGTAGCCAGACACCAACTCAAGAAGGGCACCTAATAAGTGGCTTACGGTCTCATTAAAGTCAACAGATCTAAGCACCTGGGCTGTGGCAGCTTTGCTTATCAGCATTCATTCAAGAAACTATACTAAAGATGTATATAGGCAGCCCAGAGCTCCTGGTACACAGCATTCGAGTCATGCTTCTAGAGCACACAACTGGAAGTCTAACAAAAATATACTCCTCAGACAGCTAAATTAGATTACTTGGAGCTCAAATACTCTGCAATGTTAGGGTTGCTGGTATCCATCCATCTAGCTTAGACGGATCTCAAGTAGTAATTTTCCCTGTACTTTCTTCTCTTACATTGCCTGCAATGCATAAAAAGCCCTGTACAGGAGTCTGCCAAGAGCAGAAGCAAAACATTAAGCAGGACAAGCTACATAAGACAAGAAAATCCAAGAATTTGACTTTTTAAGAAGTGTTTTCAGCTAAGGCGTGGATTAGCCCTTCTTGGACTTAATCAGCCTTTCCAGCGGTGGGTATGGCAGCCACACTGCAGCAGATTTAAAAGAACATATGGGGAGAAGAGAACAAATTCACTTGTAAATGAATTCCGCTAGCGTCTGATATTATTCTAGGTGTGAATTAGCCTAAGCAGTTTATCCCCAAGCAATGTGCATTTTTGAACTCCTGTGCCAACTAATACTTTGCCAAAACCAGAAAACTGACTGCCAAATCTTATCTTGTAGTTCAGCACAGTGCTGCATCTTGAAAACCCATTTTGGGAGAAGGGTTGGGCTCGGAGGTGATAAACAGGATAGGAGAGTTCGATGTTACGTGGCTGCTCCTCAGTTCCTTCTAAAAATAAGCTACTACACCCTTTAAAACAAAACCTTGCCCATACAAGATATTAAAGCCCTTAGCTCAAGCACTCTTTGTACACAGCAGGAGGAGATGTTATCAGAAGCAGGCCAGCCAACAGAAACAACTGCTAAAGCAAAATCCTTTTGTGACTGATCCATTGTTTCGGAACACTCAACAAGAAGCAAAGGGTCTTCCCTCACTGGAATAGAACAACCCTGTGTGATAGCAAGAAGCTTTGCACATATCATTAGCTTCTATTAAAAACAGCAAGACAGTGAAAAAGCACTTACATATGCTTATCATTTCTCTACCATTCCCTCTCCCTACACACAACAACCATCCCAAATTGTAAAAGGGCAGGAAGTTGCTGTCTAGTGAACAGAACAGGATGTTGTAAGGCCGGACTTCCCATTGCCAGGCTCAGAGTTAAGTGTGAGCTGTTATAAGATGTGCAGCAGAAAGCTTCAGACTGAAGTTGTGGCTACGCTTCTTTACCAGGGAGCAAGAGAACACAATGTTCGTCGTTCCTTGCACAGATAATCTGCATTTGGAATAACACTGTCTATGCATCTGGCCACAGACAGAGTTTGGCCCATGCAAGTGCACAAATACTGTCTCAAAAGCCACCCATGCCATTTAGAGATGTTTCCTCACCGAGGTTACAGAGACTCTCAAGTGTCATATTTGGTGACTGGTCTTTGGCACACCCTCCATGGAACAACTGGCATTTAAAGCATATGAAAAGAATCACACAGAGGACAAACAAGTATTATGTTATAGCTGATACAGCCAGAGCAAGCTGATGTATAAAACGGGAAATGCAGCTAGTAAGAGACTGTAAGAAGATATGAGATAGAGCAGTCCCACCCAATGATGTGCTGCCAGTATTTTAAAATAACAGCTCCCAGAAGCATCTCCCTGTCATGTGGTGTATTCCACACAGCAGGAGTGGCTGTGCTGCAGAAAGAAGTGATGGGCGGGTCAAGGAATCTGTTTGTTCTTCTCGTTTTCCCCATTTAAACAATGTTTTCATAAACAACCAAGGGCGGAAGTGGCTCCACTTGGCAGAGAGACTCCTGAGTAAATTTGCTAGAAGTGTTTATTCTCTGCGCCTGAAAGCTTGTACTGAGCAAACTCAATAGCTGTGCACAGAGCTCAGCAGGTACAACCCAAAGTAATGCTGAGCTCTGTGCAGGTAACAAGATTGAACCATCCCTCAATAATCCTCCTTCCCCTTTCCAAAATACCTGGTCTTCCAGTATAAGATGATGCATTTTAAAAGTAATGTGGGTTTATTCCACAGAATTGTTTGCATGAACCTCAAAAAAGAATGAAAGAATAATTTTAAAATGCAATTTGGCATAAGAAATCACTTTCTTCTTCAACAAAGAGCTTATTCCTGAAATTCCACTGACCATCCTCCTAACTCACAGTTGTCCCAAACCTGACAGACACAAGTTTACCAGGTGGGATAAATAAGTCTTAGATTCTTTCCCTACAATTCTCCTTTTTTTAGGTGCCCATTTGTTTCCTGACCACCTTTTTTGCTTCTCGGAAACTGAAGAGATGTAAAACCACCGCAGTGCAGCAAAGCTCATCCCCATTTTCAATACGTGATGCAGTGTAGGAAGAACTCAGTCCTCTTCCCCCTAATCCCACATATAGATGACGCTTAGTTATAACAGCTACAGGGATTGCTTTATGTATTTCAGTCACCTAATGCTAAAAAAATCCTAATCTTATTTTAGTCTAGACCAGGTTCTCAAAAATCGGAGCTAGCCAGCTCAACTTATGCTCAGTGAGGAGACAAATGTACCTACCTTACACACCTCTGTCTTTTCATACTTGATAACCAGGTGTTGTATTGTCCTCTAGGGAGGAGCCCTATCAGGGCTGGGAGGCTCAGGCATTACAAATCTGCTTACACTTGAGGCCACTTATGATTTGTATACTGTATGACCTGCCAGAATCAGCCTCTAGGGTTAAGCTTGCAGATAGTAGCTGCCATAGACAGAAATAGTAAGTGATCTAATCAAGTATTTTGCTATTTAATATGTAGCTAATTAAGATATTATAATATATTCAGGAAGTAACATAGGTCTATGCCCTGTAAGAGATTTCTTGTAATATGAGAAAATCACTTTTGTATATGTTTAGAGTGATTAATGAGAGGAAACTAGAGTTAGAAAAATAAGAACCAGAAACATACAGGAATGTTGGCAAAGAAATAGGGAGGCCCATCAGTAAATAAAAGCAGCACTTTCAACTGGGCTGAAAATAGTTCCCCAAGTAAATTTATCATCTTTGGTACATTAATAAATCCAAGTACATGGCATTTAGAAAATGGGACACAGTGCTAAAGATGCTGAAAATGCTGGTAAGGGAAATAGTCTGTGTTACCATCAAGTATTTAAAGGCAACAACCCTTCACTAGGGTGAAACAAAGGTAACCTTGTTTCAGAGAAAGCAAGACAAAAATGGATTTGCGCTCTGTGCAAGACTGCTATTCATTGCAGACAAAACATAGTGATGGCAGGCAAAGTCTTTATTTACTGTAGTTTAAATGTAATCTATTCTAACAGGTTAAACTTGTCAACATGGTTTGGGTGAGGGAGAGAGTCAGAATCCATTGCCTGAGAGGGCTAAAAGTCAGCTCAGCATCCTTATCAGGCAGTTCAGCCTGCACCCACTACAGCCAGAAAAAGAAAACCTATCACTACAACATACCACATCCCCTCCATAGTGTGTGTCAAAACCCAACAACAGCACATCCTGAGACAGGCACAGAGTTTGCCTTGCCTGGTCAGCTTCCCACACCCCGAGCTAAGGAGTCACATCAGGACATGACATTTTTCATTTTAGGACTGACCCCTCTGGTCTGTGTTCTGGTTACAAACCACTGTTGATAGCTGGCAGCCAAGACTCCCAGTGCATGCACGTAAGTCACACAGAAACACTAAGCAGTCTCAGAAATATGTGCAAAGTTCCTATACTTCAAACTGCAGAATATCTATATATGCAGGAGGCCATAGCCTAGGTAGGTAGGGACAAACCACAAAACTGAAAGAGAAGGCTAGAACACAGTTTCCCACAGCTAGCATCAACTTAGTCAAACAAAAATTACCAGAGCCAAGCCACAACACTGCTTTGTTATACCATGATCCAATATATAATCTTTCAGCAATTCACCTTTCCCCATTCCCTTAATCCCGATAGCAACACTGTTTTCCAGCGTTCAATGTTTCATGACTGCAACAATACCACCACACGCTCCATGTTAAGGAGGAGGAAGAGTCACCTATTCAAAAACTTCAGAGTAGATGCCAGTCTTGGAATAAAGATGGCAAACTACATAAAGTCCACTGAGGACTTCTAGGCACATTTTGCAACTGTTCATTTATCCACCCTATTAACAGTTTACCTATCATTTCTAGCTTAAATTTGCTGACTTCCACTTACCACAACTATCTGTGCTTTAGTCTGAGCTGCCTTAGTTTGCTTGTCATTTGTGAGATATTTCACCCTGCCAACTTCAGCTAAAATCATAAACCCCAAACATATTTCATTATTCAAATTGCATCAGATTTTTACCTACTGTAGAAAATTTCAGAGCCTTACTGAGAAAGCCATATTCAGTTCATTATATTTTTTAACAGCAGTTACTAGGAACCTTGATAGATAGCTGAAGAGCAGACAGGTTTGTTTTTTTTTTTATCAAGGGGTGAATTCAGCTGCATAAGCAAGCCTGAAATAAGCCAGAACTTAGTTTCTGAGACTCCACTGACATAATTCTCCCTGCAGGATATGGAATGGCTACAAACAGGACAAATTCAGTACTTGATAGCAATGTTAGATTAAAAAACATTACTGACTCCATATCCCCATGAATAGTGTTAGAGTTGTGCTATTTCTCCCTCCCCTTTTTTTTTAATACAATGACCTTTCCTAGTCACCATTTGCCTTTCAAACTTTCTCCTTAAGCTTTTGAATCCTCAGTTGTGTTTTCATCAGACCAGTAAGAGGCTTTCAGGTGGTTTGCACTTTGGGTTTTTTGTTTGTTTATTTTTTTACTTAAACTACTCACCATGTTCAGCTTGGAAACTTTACCCAAAGTTAGTTTAACACAATGGTCTTAATAATTCAGTGAAGGCAAAATGTTTAAGTCTGTTTTCTTCTTGTAAGAGAATCCTGGGGTACATGGTGACTACTATGGCTTACTAGAAAATGAACTTTATGATCTAAAATATTTTATAATTAGGATTTTACTCTCAAATATTTTTCATGTTTCAAATGCTCAGAAACACATTTAACAGACAAAGGAATTGCCAACTGAAACATTACAAAAGAAAAAAGTTTTCATCTCTTGCATTATATGAATTCTACGAGACAGCAGTGGGACATTCACGTCCTAACTGAACATCTTTTGCAAATAAAAGATAAAATTAAAAATGGCCATCATTTTACCCTTATCACAGATACAGTGACTGTTAGTGCTGAGCCAGTCTGAGTGGCATATTGTAGATAACGAGGCCAATCCCAACATTATCAGCATCTGTTACCTCACATTAGAAGTTAAGAAATGAGTAAGCATATTAATGTAGTCATGTATTTTTAAAATATGCATTTTAAGTGTTCCCTGAGTCTAGTAAGCTTTAAGCAAGTAATCCCTGTAGAGAATATTCTGATAGTTATTTTGTGCATCAATGTTACCAGGCAACATTCAAATCATCTTACGCAGTTGGCCATACTTGTGCAAGATCACACAAAAAAAGGACAACATTGCAAAACCATAGGCAGAGGTGGATTGAGACACTTGAAAGACACTGGAGCAATGCAGCAACATGACTGTAGAAGTGTTATGCGACTGCCAGTTTGTGTGCACTGGGTAGTACTACAGGAAGCCTATGGACTTTTTAGTCTCCCACATCCTTTCTTCAGGCAAACTTACACCTACCTGTACCAAAAGACTAATTTTTCACAGGCTGTCTATTGTGAAACCATTTTTGTCTCTGCAGTTGAGTACAATATGACCCTCTTTTTAGGGTAGCAAATGAAATTCAAGGAATCTCAACAATGCAGGTGAGAAAGATTTTTCACAGAACTTTTGCATCACTCTTGGGTACACATATATTATGGCAGACATCTGTGCTCCTTAGGATTCAGCTTTAGAGGAAATAAGGTCAGTTATTAAAGTCAGAAAGCAACATCCTATGACAAAGTAGCAGCAAGTCTGTAATGTTACTGTCACAATGTGCTTTATGTGAAAAGCATGGACAAGCCCGAGAGAGTTGTACTAAGTATAGAGGATACAATGACCACCAGCGGATCCACGCCCCCTTATGCCTGCAACGCTTGTCTCAACCTGATGTTGCACACCTGTGTTTAGCTATAGCATTTGAAACATTTTCTTACTGAAGTCTCAGTGTTAAACTATATTTTCATTGTTCTATAAGTGACCCTGTTGCATTCAATGGAACCATTCCTGAAAAGTCATCAATTGCATTGGGAATGATAATAACCAAGTATAAATCTCTCTGCACTCTCCTGACTCCACTATTTCTAAAGATTCAAGTATAAATACTTTAAACTCTAGAAATAATTCTCCAGCTTTTGGACACTAAGCGTTCTCTTCTATTGAATGGTAACTGGCTGGGCTGTCAGTTGAACAGTTTAAAAAAAGAAAACCCAACTACAGACAAATAAATGTCCTTGAATCTTCTCCTGTTGATACAGCAGAACTATGTCACAACAACAGAAACTAGTCCAGACTTTCTAACTCCAGTAGCATAAATACTCACTGCTACTGCTATGGAAGATTATCAGATCCATGAGAATAGTAAGATGAGATATGCTAAAAGGAGATTTATCTCCACAGTTTCATACAGTACGCCATTAATGTCCTACTCCTGCAAACTGCATGTCTTCTACAAGGCTCCAGAAGGAATCAAAGACTCAATTGTATCAGTTGAGTTACATATGTATATACATACAGCAGAGTCAATTTTTTTTTTCTGGATTTGTGTCCTAGGTGGAATTATGACCTCAAAAGGGACTGATATCTCTAGTCACTATATCCATTAACTATAGCTTTAACGATATATTTTATTATTATTATTATTATTATTCTACAAGGTCTTTATTAAAGGCTCTTGCTTTAACAACATTCACTCTAGGAGTCCTTAGGACTTCAGTCCCTTTTAATGCACAAATAATTTTTCCAAATATTCTGACCTAGCCAGCCAACCACATCAATTCATCAATTTCAAGAAATAAAGGAAACAAGACTCTTGGGTTCAAGATTAGAATTCCAGATATTCCATGATATTCAGAAGGGTTACAGAACTAAATTCTAGATTGAAGAGAACCAGCAACTATTTTATGCCAAATTCAGCAATAGCGTTAACAGATGCAATTTCCAAATTTATGCCAAGCTGCAGCCACTTATTCTCAGAACATGACCTTTTTCATTTCAGTTATTCCTACCTCTCGTCACCCCCAGTCCCTTCTTTATTTTGGCACACAGCCCAAGACTTCATGCACCGGTTAGGTTTTGATAATACTCCAGTGGCAGTTTCCAGAAAGAGGTAGGAAGAGCCAAAATGCACGTTACAGGGCCTTTATAAATAGTTAAAACCTAAACAACACTCCTTAAACAACAGACGGAAAATAGCAGCAAGAGGCTAGATCTGAGAACTTCTAAAAATAATGAAAATTGAGGAATCAAACTTAGTTGATTGAGGAATCAGGGTGCACAAGAGTACTGTTTCAAATATGATTCTGCATTCATTAATAGCAATGAGTATATTTATTACGATTTGGTCAACCACAAAGCACTTAACACTTGTAAATTCATGTTAAACAGCAGGCTAAAGGTTTAAAAATGATTCAGTTAACTATTATTACACAGAGAACTCATTAATCCATGGATGCTTCATCCAGATGTCTAGGTATCCAAAGGCTTAAAGTGTAAGCAAACCAATAGCTCAACAATGTAGGTTTTTCTGTTAATCTAACATTGGCTTTAAAAGCAACCTGGATTAGCCAGGCCTGGCTGTCTAATCATCATTGAAAGATTTCGCTCTTTTTATGCCAAGTCTCAGATTTATTCAGGACAAAACTGCTGAAAATAACTTTGTTCAAAGTTACGCCTAAGGACATTTGTTGCTTAATTTCAAGCCCACTTAAATGCTGGATCAAAACTCTCATCTTACATCTCTCCATTTACAGATGAACAGGAACTTGACATTCTCTCTTGCAGTAAGTCACTTCAAAGTTATTTCAGTTTTATATCCTAGCCACTCAATAAGACCTCTATTTCAAGTGACTCTAGCACAAGAAGTATTGAACTAACAGCTCTGAAGATGAAAGATCTGGCCACAGAGAGCAAACAACACAGGAAAGTAGCAGAGCAGTCTTTCATTCCCCTAGCCATAATCCAGCTGGTGAATATAAATATGGACTTGACATAAATGCAGACTTCAGCAGCATGTCTATCTGCATACTATAATGGTAGTCTCTCTCAAAAGCTATAGAAGTCTAATTTGCAGATGCTCTGAGCTGAACAAACCTAGCGGTGAAAGCAGTGAGAATTTACCAAGATTTAAAAAAATGTCCTAGAAATGAAAGATCCACATGCTGCCATCCACCATTTGAAATAGCTAATTGACTAGCAACCTGGTCTAGTGGAAGGTGTTTCTGCCCATGGCAGGGGGCTTGGAACTAGATGACCTTTAAGGTCCTTTCCAACCCAAACCATTCTATGGTTCTATGAATTTGTTATTGAATAGAGAGTCAATCAAGATCCAGGTTAGGGGCAGAGTTGTAGAAGATGGTGAATTCAGCTACATATAGTTTTTAAAGAGTGAAAAGTATGTTTAGGAGTATGATTGCTAGGTACACGCACATTCTTGAAGTTGGCCTGTGCCATCTGGATGCAAATACTAAATATGCAATTGCAGAAAATTATTCCCTAAATAATACTTGCAACATCAGGATTTGGAGTGATCACTTATACTGAGTGATCCCTAGCAGCTAGAAAACCAGAGCAACTGCAGGATTAACCATAAACAACTGATTTCCAGTGTTAATGGAAGTTAGTAGAACAAAAAAACCAACCAAACAAACAAAAAACCACCAACCCCAAACCCAGAAATCACATCACATAGCTATTGTTACAGCTAATATTACATATAAAGGCTTAGAGCAAACAAAATGTCATGGGCTGCGTTCTTCAGCAAGTTTCAGTTCCAATTTCAGAATAAGTTTCTATGGCAACTGAATTGTTAATCCACATGGTTTGTATTCCAATTCATGCTTCAGATCATGTTTGACATACCTCATAAGCTATCAATTTATATTTAAGTGATTCTTTATTTGGGGATATAAAATGCCATATGCTGGGTTGCAGGGATTACCATGGCTTTTGTATTTTCCACACCGCTTCCTTTAATTGCAAAGATAAAACCCTAAATATTTTAATCAGAACTTTAGTAATGCATTAAAGTACAATTTAAAAGAAACAAACATGTTCAGTATTTGTGGTACTGAATGCCTAAAGTGTCCCTGTTATTTTCCCTACTCCTTTCCTCTTGCAAAGGCATCAGTGGCAGGACATATCTGCACCTCACAATTACCCTACCTAACTGCTAGCAATGCCATGGGTAGTAGCATGGAACCAACAAAGGATGCACAGAGCTCACCAAAGCCTGGCTCTGTGTCAAGGTCAGTCATTAGAAGATATTCTAGTACAAGCATATTTCTTCAAAAAAATAAGAGGTACTACATCTCTTTTAAGGGATATTTTATAGCAAGTGTACTGCTTTTAAGGAATTAGGGTTCTTTCTCCCCATTCAAATGTCATTATCTACTTCCAACTATAAATTATTTTAAACTATTAAAGCTCAACAGTTAGAACATTCAAAAATATTGTAATTTATTTCATATGACTGCTTAAATTAAAAGTGAAGTTAATTTGAAGCTGTCTTAAAAAAGCAATATTTAGCAGTTCTGAATGTTTAGCAGTCTTAAAATTAGAACTTGTCCTATTTTTACAATACTTAGTGTTTGTATCATAATTATAGTTTGCCTATCATTTTAGTAATCCTTGAAGAGCTTAGCTGCAAATAGAGAGTGCTTATCAAATGTACAAGAATGCGTCTAACCAATAGAACACACTCAAATTCTTTCAGCTACAGAGTTTAAGAGATGCCCTTGGGTGTGGGAGAAAAGAGGGGATGAAGACAACACACACGCATTTCCAGATATTCAAAGCCTGCAAAATGAAGGTTAATTTGACATCACAGTCAACTGCCTTCAGAGAAGCTCCATCATTCAGAACTTATTTGAGACATTAAGCATTCGGTACTTCCTTTGTTCCAAAACTTCTACAATGCCTGCTTCTCCGGATGTCCTCCAAGTCTGACCGTCAGGTCACAGTTTTGGAGGAAGCAATTGCATTTTCCAGTTCTTTCACTTAATCCTGAACCTTTTCCTCAGGCCACTTATTATTAGCTTTCTACCAACAAATCTCCCAGAGATAAAGTTTCCCTCTGTGATAGCCTCTGGACCCAGACAAAGATTTTTCAGAAGGCCTCTACCTAGAAATTCTGTCCCAGTCAGATGAGTTATTGCAAACCCTATCCTGGACATACTATCAGCTGAAAGATTTAAGACATATCAGTGTCTACCTGTTGTTTACATATTCATTAAAGAGCCTTTTCAAGTTTGTACGCTGTATGCCATTTCTTTGTCTGGGTCACAAGTACAAAACATGGTATTACTCTGACCTGTAATTTCAATGGCAATGTCTGAAATACATCTGTGATTTATTACCCTTACACAATTTCTACTATTTTAAGTGTAGGCTTCTAACAACATAAGATGAATACTTAAACAGTATAGTCAGGTTGGTTAAGATCAAAGCTTTTTCAGGTGGAAATCCATGCTAAGAAGAGGATGCACTCAGTAACTATATTTCTTAAGTGTTTTTCTGCTGACTTCAAGCTACTGAACAGCAAAGTCATTTATTTAGCATATGAATAAGAGATATCCCTTAAAATACAGGGCTTTCCATGCAGGCCAGCTTAAAGCTGTGGGGATTCATTGGGAAGTCTGTTCAGAACAGTAGTTAAGTTTCTGGGACAGCATTATTTTCATGAAGTGGAAACTACATTAACAAATCCAAGGTTCAGTACTTTTGTTCCTTCCTAGTCTGCCATAGCTCTTTTAGTTCAGTGCCTCTCCAATTTCAACTATGATATCCTTCCAAAAGCAACATTTATGTGCTCGGATTTTCGCATGCAGCATCAGTCCTTTAAATATCAAAACTTACTAACTTTAGTCACACTGCTGAAATGGAAAAAAGTTCTGGAGAACGAGGGGGAGGATTCCTCAAATAGCTTTTCAACAGAACTATGCAATTTGCAAATCAATTTTGTTGTGCCAATGACTAATTTGTGCTTTTATACAGTGATATTCTGCAGTTTCCAGTAATCTTAATAAGACAATGCTTCACCACTTTATCAACTGCATTAGAAGAATAATGTAATTTATTATTTAAAATAGACAGTAGATTACTTTTCATATAATTTTGCACATTTAATTCACAGCAAATATTTTCAACTGATATTTTCTCTCCTCCCCCTCTCAGTTTCCTTCTCCACATTCAACTACCCATTGAGAACAAGAATTTGATCCTTGAATGAAAAAGAAAACTGGCAGTTTAGGGCTCTCTAGAGTCTCTCTTTAATCCGTGAAAAATACTTCAAAGCCTAAAGACTAAACAGAATGTCTTCTTTGTTATAGGAGAACCCCGCAATTTTATGCTTACCAGCAAGTTGGAATGCATGATGCATGATGAGTTTGGAAGCATCATTTCTGAGAATGGAAGAAGATTTTGAATATCAGTAACTAGCTATACCAAATATTCTTGGTAGTCCCAGTATTTTTTTCCTTCTGTAAAGGGAAAGGAGAGGGAGCAGAAACTAAAAAAAATGCACAAGTGGTTAAAAAAAAAAAAAAATTAAAAAAAAAATCAAACTTATAGGATCTCTTGTAGCTCATAAGTAGAGTCATCACCCTACCAGTTTCCTTAAACTGCAGTACATTATTGATGTTCTCTATTATGTACAATTTTATGTGAGGTGTGTTATTAAAAACAAGCAAACAAAACAAACCCCACAAACCTACAAAGAACACAGCATCCTCCCAGAGTTCAGACTATCCTAAGCAAGCACAGATATCAGTAAGGTAATGATATTCAGCATCCAATGCTTAGCCTTATATCTACGTTTCCTTCTCATTCTTTTCCAGCTGTCCTCTTGGGATAAGGTTAATGAAGGAAAGCTTAAAGGTAAAAGAAATCAAAAGGAAAACCAAGAACAAATTACCACTTAAGCTACTTCTGTAGCATGTCTTCCACACTGTGAATTTAGGCAACTCAAGATCTTTCTCAACTCATGCCACTACCAATTACCCTAGATAACCTTCTTCATATTGAGCCTGTAGAAGGGCAGTGCAGGTATATACAGCTGCCAGACTGCTCCTTTGGGGCAGTACAGGTAGATCACTGAAACAGTCTTCCAAGATGACCTAAAAAAAAAAAAAAAAAATCTCATGTACTGCATGTGCTACTCTGGGTTCACTGTAATGCATCCTGAAACTTCAGGCTCATTCTTCTCATTGACACTATGTTAAAAATCCAGGAACAGGAGACATTTCTAGATGTCTAGCTACTGTTCTTTGCCTTTTGTTATAACAACTGTTCTTAATATGCCCTTGAGACTACTCTACAGTCCTAGGAATGCCCATCTGAGCAGCCTGGTCTGAGCTAGCATTCTTGGCACACTAGCCAAACCCACAATATTTACAGATTATGCTCTCAACTGCCTGGAGGAACATATCTTCTTCTGGCAGAATGGAAATGAACTCCTGGTTTAGAAAATTCTGTGTAGAAAAGAAGGAAGACAATAGCAAGTTAATAGCATAAGCTATCAGGTTTCCAGGAAAAAGTTTCTTGTTTTGCGCCCTGCAACACACTGTGCTACCAGAACAAATCAGTTAGTGACAAAAAGAAGCAAATAGCAGAAATGGGGCCACATGAGGAAACCAAGTCTTCAGGTTCTGCTGACCCAAGGCAGTTTTCTACACTGTCCATTGCATCATGTGAATGACAGTGAAACTGACACAAACACAAGCTCACAGAGCATGTTGTTTACTGAGGTTTTCCTTGTTGTGACCAGTTTACTCATGTCATTCATGACACTGGCAAAAAATTTGATACCACTGTAGAAACCACTTTCTGCTACTACAAAATATTTGCTGTAAATTGCAAAGTGGTCCTGTAACTTTGAAATTGCTACTTTTTATTTGCTTGGGCGAAAATTGTTTAAAGTAACAGGGCCTGTTTGAGGGCAATTGCTACACTCATGCTTCTCTAACAACAAGCAGTCTTCTGAGTTTATACAGCAAAAATGGATCATGTGAACCAAGCTGGATACCCCCCATTTACATTACACAGGACAGATTAACTTTTTTGACAAGCAGGTGAGTACCCTTGCCATCATTTAGCACTAGCTACCAGCCATCAACAGAAACAATTGCGTTTTTTTTTAAATCAACCATAGTCTGGATCAAAACTCCCATTGCGCAGTGGTTACTGGACATCAGATTTACAAGAACATAGGCTATGAACTATGTATTCAGACCGGCATTTATGTCATGCTGTCCACTGCTACTGTGAGGCAAAAAAGACAGGGACAGGGACTAAATACATGCAGGGAATAGTCAGAAATAGACTGAACTTGGCTAACGGGAGACTTATCTGCTGTCCTCCAGTTTCTTCTACTCACAACAAAGCTTTCCCTGTGTTCTGAAAGTTGAAACTTACAACGCCCTTGAACTAAAAGGAAGTGGATGCTTTTAAAGTATGAATAAAAAATGAAAACCATTATCTTTCTGCTTGTATGTTATCTCATGTAAGTAGTCTGTGCACAGGTCTTCCATGTGATAGGAAGTATCAAACTACAGCCTGTCTGGGCACACCGTTACCTTTTCTTCAAATGCAGCATACAAAACTTTAAAACCTTCATCTGAAAGAAAGAGACACAACCAAGTGATCTCTGGCTTCACTGGCTGTCAGTTACTCCAAAGTTAACTCCTTGTCCTACTGTAAGCCAGTGTGCCAAAACACCATTCTGTAATTTTCAAATATGCAAGATGTTCCCCATTGTCACTGCACTGCATGTTTCAATCTTAAACAGTACAGGAGAAAGAATTACTAAAGATTTTGGCAATATATTGTAATAGTTTATATTTAGCATTTCCAGGGTCATAGGTTTTAGGCAATTAATGATTAAATAAAACCTGGATATCTGTGGGGGGGAAAAAATGAGATGGTGACTGGGGAGGAATTAAAAAGACAACTTATCAGCTTAGCAATAAACTTCAGAACTATAAAAATTTATTTTAAAAAAGCATTCCTTCCATGTCATTTTAATTTACTACAAGAAAATAACACCACTCCTTATGTGGAAAGGATAAGCGGCTGTGTCTCAAGACAACAAAGCTGAGTACTTTAAATCTGACCTCTTGCTAGGGATGGATTCATAACCCAGAGAGCTCTCGAATTGGAACTTACTGGCTTATACCTATCTTGGAAAATATTTTGCCCTACCAAAAAAGAAAGGTCAACCTCAAGTACCACAAATTGCATTACAGTACTACATATATATGACGTTGTCTCACTTGCCCTGTCATAAACCATCTTCCCTATCTTCCAGGTGACCTATATTTACTGATCAATATTCAACTACTTATTCAAGTAGTTTTGACAAATTTAGGACTTATGACTTAAGCTGAACTTTACTGGTACTCACCTTAAGGGAAGATTAAATGAGGACTGAAGAGAAGGGCTAGATACTAAGTTTATACTGTTGTGTCGTCTCCACTCCACTTACTTAGTAATTTTCCATTCTATGGCTGTTGCTTTGATATTCTGAAGAATTTTGTGCTCAGCAGTACACATCTAACTGTGCAGCTCCTGTCAGAATGCCCAACCACTTTTGCAGTTACTACTGGTATTTATACAGAAGATATTACACATCCCACCAAAACTGACTCAGACCTCCTTCAGACAGGTATCATGACAGAAAACACTTACTCAATCTCCTTTCCAAGCAGTTGCTTTAAATGCACATGCAAGTGCCTAGAAGCTCATCTCTGGGGACACAGAGGGGTCTAGTATAGAATCACCAATGTATATTTTCATTGTATAGTATTCTATTAACACCATATTATTTCCAACAAATTATACTGAACTGATTCTTAGAAGAACTCCTTCCAATAAATTCTGAACCAGCAGACACAGGGAACCTACATTTCAAATTTGCCCTTTTGATCACATATTAAACTCAACAAAGGGAATCCAAAATTCCAAAGTGGTCTCCAACTTTGGAAAGTAATTTGATACAAAAAACACAAATCTAAGCTTCCCAAGGGCTATGCAGTATAAAAGCTGTGTTTTTTCAGCTGGAAATGGTATTGAGCTACTTTAATTTCATCAGTTATCTTTTAGATAAATATATAATGCTAGATATATGCAATGTCAAAATAGAACTGTATATTCCCTGTAATACTGTTATTTTTCGGAAGCCTGTTAATACATGCCAGTAGAAATTGCATTTCCAGAACAGCACACTTGAGATGTACTCCAGACAAACTTGAGCTAGACCAGACAAGCTCTTTATTTTCATTTTATTTTTACTTGCTAAAGCAAGAGCGTACTCAATAAAGAAGCACACAATAAAGAAAACATCCTTCTTTCCACCCTTGAAAAAAAGATTAGATGAAACGATGACAACAACAAACCAAAACCAAACAGAAACGTCTTAATAGTATTTAGAGGATATCAAGAACAGCATGAAATAGCACTTTGCTTTACACCAAGAGCTCATTCTGGATATGGTCTCTGCAAGTGTCAACTCTGATCATGCTGCTTGGCTTGGATAACAAGCCAGTGGCCAAAGATTTAAGATCATTTTATTGATGGCAGCACTTAGAGTCAAAAAGGGTCCTCTGAGCTGAACTGAAAAGTCACTATCCTAAAAAGCATATAATTTTATATATGATGGGAAGAAGAAAGTATTTGCCACATTGTATAGACAGGAAATAAAGATACATGGTTATAACACAATCACAAGAAGTTGGTGGTCAGATCTAAATATTTAAATCAAAACAATTTTCAAATTATTTTGCCAGACCCTTCCCTTCTCCAGTCTAACATCACCTGGTAACAGAGCAGTTTGTCTATAGAGGTAACAAGAAAAACTAAGTAGCCTGGATACCACAGTTATCTAGTAACAAGCAACAGAACCAGCTTCTGCAGCCATAATTTGAAGGAATGGGAAGCCTAACTTCAAGCTTCCAAACACTTTTTCTTACAAGCATAAGATTTAGCTTGTACTTGGTTTACAAGTCTGTAGGGAACCCAAGATAATTTTTCACAGAGCTGTAAACACAATGCTTTCCTGCATACAGAAATTGTTTGACAGAGGCAGAATTTTTTGAGGAGCAGCAAGAATTCCAATAGAGGATTTAGCAAATAGATACACTAAGACCAACTTCACATTTTTAGCTATGTCACATATTCTCTCATACCTCCATGCTGTAGCTTTGATTGTTTCCTTTTTCACAGATTTACTTTCTTGCTGTGAAGATTCCCAATAGAGACTGAATCCTGCTATTAATACAGAATCCAGCACAAGCAATCTTGGTTACAAGTACTTTCATTTCTTTTCTTTTGCTTTTTCCTCAGCACCTGGGCCTCCTGAAACCAAGCAGAAAGCTTTCTCACTAGATATATTCAAATATTTCACAGACAAATCCCCAGAATGCTTCATTTTGATGTCTTGACACTAGCACCACCATTGCTATCTCAGCTATCCATTAGAGTAGACACACTTCCTCCAATTCCCAGCTTGCTTCTAGCTCCCCAGATCTCCAGGAAACTCTTTAGGCCCTTCTCCATCCTAAGAAGAGAAATGGCCCACTAGGAAGCAAAATTGCATTAAACATCTTCAAATCAATTACATTCAAATCAATTGTTGACAGACAGCAACATCCTTCCTTTCTACTGTCATAGCTGTGTTCTTAGCTTAAACGCCCTCAGGTATTGATTTTTATTAGTATCAAATATTGTTTCAGTAAGAATGAGGCTCACTGAGCTGACTATTGGTCTCAAACACCTGGTGAGGCTTTGAAGATCTCCCTAAATACTTTTAAGCGCCTGCAATAGCTGAAAACAAGCCCCACAAAATATGGATAAACAGCTTAGCTTTACACACACAAAGTACAACTTATAAGGTTGTCCATATGCTGCAGATCATAGAATCATAGACTAGTTCGGGTTGGCAAGGACTTTAAGATCATCTAGTTCCACCCTCCTGCCATGCGCAGAGACACCTCACACTAAACCATGTCACCCAAGGCTCTGTCCAACCTGGCCTTGAACACTGCCAGGGATGGAGCATTCACAACTTTCCTGGGCAACCCATTCCAGTGCCTCACCACCCTCACAGTAAAGGACTTCCTCCTCATATCCAATCTAACTTCCCCTGTTTAAATTTTAACTCGTTCCTCCCTTGTCCTGTCACTATAGTCCCTAATGAAGAGTCCCTCTCCAGCATCCTTATAGGCCCCCTTCAGATACTGGAAGGCTGCTAGGAGGTCTCCACGCAGCCTTCTCTTCTCCAGGCTGAACAGCCTCAACTTTCTCAGCCTGTCTTCATACAGGAGGTGCTCCAGTTCCCTGATCATCCTCGTGGCCCTCCTCTGGACTTGTTTCAACAGTTCCATGTCCTTTTTATGTTGAGGACACCAGAACTGCACACAATACTCCAAGTGAGGTCTCACAAGAGCAGAGTAGAGAGGCAGGATCACCTCCTTCAACCTGCTGGTCACACTGCTTTTGATGCATCCCAGGATACAGTTGGCCTTCTGGGCTGCGAGCACACACTGAAGCCGGCTCATGTTAAGTTTCTCATCAATCAACACCCCCAAGTCTTTCTCCTTGGGCTGCTCTGAATCTCTTCTCCTCCCAACCTGTAGCTGTGCCTGGGATTGCTCCGACCCAGGTGAAGAACCTTGCACTTTGCTTTGTTGAACTTCATGAGGTTGGCATCAGCACAGCTTACAAGTGCATCAAGGTCCCTCTGGATGGCATTCCTTTCTTCCAGCGTATCAACTGAACCACACAGCTTGGTGTCATCGGCAAACTTGCTGAGGGCTCACTCAATCCCACTGTCCATGTCACCAACAAAGATGTTGAACAACACCGGTCCCAACACCGATCCCTGAGGGACACCACTCGTTACCGGTCTTCAGCTGGACATTGAGCCATTGATCACAACTCTTTGCATGTGGTCATCCAGCCAGTTCTTTATCCACCGAGTAGTCCATCTACCAAATTAATGTCTCTCCAATTTAGAGACAAGGATGTCGTGTGGGACAGTGTCGAATGCTTTGCACAAGTCCAGGTAGATGACGTCAAGTGCTCTACCCCTGTCCATCAGCAGTTCTGTAGCCCCAAATTGGTCAAGCAAGATTTCCCCTTAGTGAAGCCATGCTGGCTGCCACCAAGCACCTTGTTGGTTTTCATGTGCCTTTGCATGCCTTCCAGGAGAACCTGCTCCAAGATTTTGCCAGGCACAGAGGTGAGACTGACTGGTCTGTAGTTCCCTGGATCATCCATATTCCCCTTCTTGAAAATGGGGGTTATATTTGTCTTTTTCCAGTTGTCGGGAACTTCACCTGACTGCCATGATTTTTCAAATATGATGGACAGTGGCTTAGCAACTTCATTCGCCAGCTCCTTCAGGACTCGCAGATGGATTTCATCAGGTCCCATGGACTTGTGTATGTTCAGGTTCTTAAGATGGTCTGGAACCAGATCCTCTCCTACAGTGGGCCTAGGGTCTTCATTCTCACAGTCCCTGCATCTGCCTTCCAAGACTTGGGTGGTGCAGTCAGAGACTTTCCCAGTGAAGACAGAGGCAAAGAAGTCACCTCAGCCTTCTCCAAATCCAGGGTAGCCAGTTCTGATAGCTTCTGGAGGGGGCCCACATTGTTCCTAGTCTGTCTTTTATTTGCAATGTACCTATAGAATCCCTTCCTGTTATCTTCCACATCCCTAGCCAAGTTTAATTCTAACTGGGCCTTAGCTTTCCTAACCTGGTCCCCAGCTTCCCAGACAACATCCCTGTATTCTTCCCAGGCTGCCTGTCCTTTCTTCCACCTTTTATAAGCCTCTTTTTTCCCCTCTAAGTTTCCTGAGCAGCTCCTTATCCATCCAAGGAGGTCTCCTGGCCCTCCTGCTGCACTTCCTTGTAGTAGGGAGACAACACTCCTGAGCTTGTAGGAGGTGATCCTTGAATATCAACCAACAGTCTTGGGCCTCCCTGCCCTCTAGGGCTGTATCCCATGGAACCTTACTAAGAGGGTTCCTGAAGAGGCCAAAGTCTGCTCTCTTGAAGTCCAGGGCAGTGAGCTTGCTGCACGCTCTTCTCACTGTCCTGAGGACCTCAAACTTGACCATCTCATGACTGTTGCAACCAAGGCTGCCCTGGAGTGTCACATTTCCAACCAGCCCTTCCCTGTTGGTGAGCACGAGGTCAAGCATGGCACCTCTCTTTGTCGGCTCCTCTATTACTTGCAGAAGGAAGCTGTCTTCCACACTATCGAGGAACCTCCTGGATTGCTTTGTGTCAGGCCGTACCGTCGCTCCAACAGATATCAGGGTGGCTGAAGTCCCCTATAAGAACAAGGGCCTGTGGGCATGAGTCTGTTCCTATCTGTCTATATAGAGCGCTTCATCCACAGATTCCTCTTGATCAGGCGGTCTGTAACAGATCCCCACAGTAATGTCCCCCATCGCTGCTCTCCCTTTAACCCTGACCCACAAACTCCCTGTTGACTGCTCACCCGTCCCCAGGCAGAGGTCCATAATCTCCAGCCTATCCCTAACATAAATAGCAACTCCCCCTCCAAGCCTGCTGGACCTGTCTTTTCTAAAGAGCCTGTAACCTTCCATTCCAACACTCCAGTCATAGGAGCCATCCCACCATGTTTCTGTGATGCCTACTACATCATACTCCCATAGTCGTGCACACATCTCTAATTCCTCTTGTTTGCTCCCCATGCTACGGGCGTTTGTATAGAGGCATCTGAGCTGAGCTCCAAATGAAGCCAGCTCATTGGCAGGAGTGGCTGGAATATCTGTACATCGCTCTGAGCATTTATTATAGGTGCTGGCAACTGACTGGGAGTGTTGGGATGGAATGATGCCCTCCTCCCCCAAAGACAGCTAAGTTTAAAGCTTTCTTGACCAGCCTGGCAAGCCTCCTACCAAAACGGCTCTTCCTTTTTGTTGTCAGACCAGCTCCACCAGCCCCCAGTAGACCTGACCTCCCAAATTGAGTCCCATGTTCTAAATACCCCAACCCCTGAGTATGGCACCACTGTTCTAACCATTTATTAACCTGGCAAATCTGACTAGCCTTTTTAAGGTACTCCCCTTTATCCTGGAGAATTGATGAAAAGACTATCTGAACTTCAGAGCCCCTAACCACCTCTCCCAGGGCTCTGTAGTCCTTCTTAATGTTCTCCAGGCTACTGCTATCTATATCACTAGCACGATCAGACTTCTTGGTGCCTCTGGCTTATTACTACATCTGCCAGCATTGTGTGCCACTGTCTACTACAAGGTCCCACAAGAAGGGATACTTAACAGTGCCACACACTATGGTGTTCCATGGTGCTTTACAGAAGACATTAGATGCCACTCCTATTGCCCTTCCTGACATGTAGAGAAGGCAGCCAGAGTTCAAAGTGGAGGCAAAGAGTTTGGTCTCTTTAGAAAGGTGAAAACATCAAGATTACCTATGGGAAATGCTTTGAATGCCTGCATGCTCAAGTTGCATAACAGATTGGGGAGTGTGCTCCTGGAATTGGTTCCCTTCCTCTGAGCACAGGAGAACCACCCAGAGATGTTTGGATTGAGGGTGGATCTATTAATTCTTCAGATGTTCCTGGAGCCAGTCCTCAAGCTGGCATCCCTGTTTAAAAAGGCCACAGATGACATACAGAGGAACTTGTTATTTCCTATTAGTTTTGGTGCTTCAGACAGCTTTTTTTATTCCTTTGGGGAGACACCTTCATGGTGCACAGTATCTTCCCAGCCTTTGCAATGGTCAAGAAGGAACTGCAAGTACGCATTACTGGAAACAAGAGTGCTGGCCTGTAAACTCCAACCAACCAAACATAGTAGTTCTTATTCACTTGCTTTGCTCTGTTGTATTCACACAGCCAGCTTTTCATGAAAACACACATGCAATTTTACATAGATAACACTTGTACACTTTTGACTGAATTAGTGCTCAAGAAACATGTTGAAGAACCTGACCAATGTTTTAGAAGATTCAAATGAGGATGAGTAAGCCTAGGGCTCAAAAATCCTTATATTGAGACAGGAAACTTCAGAAGTAAGAGTTTGGAGACTTCCAAGCACAACCAGGTTTCATAAAAGGCGCAAGTCTTAGATCAACCAAAAGCAGTTGAAACTCTGTTGTTGGTTGGACCAAGATCAGCTGGTATTGCACTAAGGACTTCACTACCTTAAAACACATTGTCCTATTCACAACACAACAGCTAACCTTATGTAGGTAACTCCCGCTTACAGACATAAATTGCATGAAGATAATCAGAAAAAATGCTTATAGGCACATTAATTACTAGCTTCTGTTTAACTGAGAAACAAGTGGGTTGCATTTGTGTCACACTAGACTTTGTAAGCACACCCTGCCTTGCTATGAGCTGCAATAGCAAAACAACCCTTATATTTGTTTATGCATCAGTGTCCTCACCCTTCTCACTCCCGACCACACACCAAATCAGAGAGTAGAACTGGATCACAGATTGCCAATACAAGCATGCATCCCAAGTTAGGGGCACTACTGTATTTAATTCTCCTGCAATTTCTAGTGTGCTTTTCTGTGCTAAATTTCAATCCAGTCTTGGGACTGAGAAACCCAGGTACCTCTTCAAGTAAAAACACACACAGGACATACACCATTGGAGCTGGAATACAGATCTGATTCAAAAAAAAGAGCCTCAAATCACCAAAATCTATGAATTTGGCAGTGAAAACCAAACAAAAAACCCCAACAAAACAAACAAAACCAACAGATTCTTGTTACCTTTTTGGACAGAGCAACACTGTTATAGTTCTATGTTCTATGCACAAACAATATTTCTGTTTCACCAGTTGCTAGAGAGCCACACAGCAGGTAGGACCTCACTGGTAGACCTGGTCAAAAATTAAAAAGAAAACAAACTCATTCAAGCCCTATCTCCTTTGATTTCTAGTCTAGTCTGATTAGTCTAGTAATCTAGTGCACTAACCAGAACTACAGACAGTATGGGCTTTAAGACTTCTTTTCCAAGGTAATCTGAAGTCTAAAGAACTCAAGGCAAAACACAGACTTCCTGGGCTTCCAATAGTCCTTCTCCCAAAGCAGAAGCTCTGGGCTGGAACCCTCAAAGCTTCCAGATTCTAATCAGCTGTTCTGCCTTGCTCAACACTTCATTGTGTACTAACCAAGCAGATGACTTGAATCAGCAACTGCCATTTCCAAGGGAACATGTAAAAATTTCTGATTTGAAGATTACTGCAAGCAGTGGCTTTATTTTGAGTTGGGATAAACTTGAACTAAGATTTCTGATTAGCTGGAAATACTGCAAGTTCATAATGCTCAGGAATAAACACTGCTTGCAATTTGGTTTTGTAGAGGATCAGTAAGTGTTTGGAGCATTGCAAATGATTTCTTAAGGGTAGCACTTGAAATCCCCACAAACACTCCAGAGAAGTTAACCTCAATAGTTTAGGTTTTGTTGAAGTGTTTCACAATGTCAGAGATGAACTGGACAGGAAAAGTCCATCATTTAAAAGATGGTATCTTGGGCTTACAACTCACTGATTCTTGTAACAGAATGAAAATACAACCTGAGGTCAAACCAGACAAAACCAAACCAAACCAAACAACAACAACAACAAAAACAACAACCAGAAAAAAAAACCAAAAACAAACAAACAAAAAAACCCAACAAAAACCAAACCACAAACCATCCTAAATGACAATTCATTCCCACTACAGAGAATAACATGCCCACTCATTGAGCCATGAGTTTTTTTCATGGCACTTTCTAGCCATGATCATAGAATCATAGAATCATAGAATAGTTAGGGTTGGAAAGGACCTTAAGATCATCCAGTTCCAAACCCCCTGCTATGGGCAGGGACACCCCACACTAAACCATGTCACCCAAGGCCTCATCCAACCCAGCCTTGAACACCGCCAAGGATGGAGCATTCACAACCTCCCTGGGCAACCCATTCCAGTGCCTCACCACCCTCTCAGTAAAGAATTTCTTCCTTAGATCCAATCTAAACTTCCCCTGTTTAAGTTTGAACCTGTTACCCCTTGTCCTGTCACTACAGTCCCTAATGAAGAGTCCCTCCCCAGCATCCTTGTAGGCCCCCTTCAGATACTGGAAGGCTGCTATGAGGTCTCCACGCAGCCTTCTCTTCTCCAGGCTGAACAGCCCCAACTTTCTCAGCCTATTTTCATACGGGAGGCGCTCCAGTCCCCTGATCATCCTCGTGGCCCTCCTCTGGACTTGTTCCAACAGTTCCATGTCCTTTTTATGATGAGGACACCACAACTGCACACAATACTCCAAGTGAGGTCTCACAAGAGCAGAGTAGAGAGGCAGGATCACCTCCTTCGACCTGCTGGTCACACTCCTTTTGATGCATCCCAGGATACAGTTGGCTTTCTGGGCTGTGAGTGCACACATGATCAGCATGTCTTTCTTTTTGTCACTCTGTCCATGCTTATAGAGAGACAACTAGTTTCAGACTATGCTTAGTCCATCTGTAAAGATGCAATTCCTTATATTGCATTAAAACAAGCACAACTGAGCTTTTGCTAGATGGCATGTGCATAGCTTATATACGTCCTAGACCCCTCACTACTAAATGCAGGGTCCTAGCCAAATTTGCAGGAGTTCTTTAGAGTCAGGTATTGCAGGTTTATTCCCAGTTTCACAGAGACTGAACAATTCTTGATACAGTCTGTCAGCTGCTACATCCCACGGCATGTTTCTATGGTTTCATTAACTTGAAGCTGAAGCCAACACCCCAGTTCTTTAGAGCAACACACTAAGGTTTCTTTAAATATAGGATAGAGAAAGCCGCCTCTTCTACCAGACCTCACAAGGTCTGGACCAGTGAGCAAATCAAAGCTCAACTGTCCCCCAAAGGCAGCTCTAGCCAAGCCATACAAACCAACCAGTCTGCAGCACAGAACCTTGTTCACGACACAGACGAAGTGACCCCTAGGAAATACTGGAAAATAGACTTTTCTGGTATTGCACTCTTGGTAACACATTGCTGGCACATATTTAGTGTGAAATCAGACTTCTAGAGAGAGTCAAATGTTCTTAGTCAAGTTTAGATTTTCAGTGGCTTCTCCTGGGTCCTAACTTCCCAAGAGCTTTGCCTGCTATGACCATGCTCATAGCACTTCTTTGGGCAATATCAGGGTAGTAATTTACCAGGATTGTGACAAGCTCTTGTCACTGCTTTTGGAATCCCTTTTGTCCAATAAAAGATATTGACATCAATATGAACCAACACTTTCCAAAGGATATCTCCTGTTCATTATGAGTACTTTTTTGCCACTAATGTTATCTTTGTTATATATCACAGCACAGCTCGCTTCTGAGAAAGCATATGCTGGCTATTTTTAAGTGTGTGTGTTTGTGACACCCACATTTTTATTTTTGCCTTTTTTTTAGGCAATCTTTCTCCCACCACTATTCTCTACTGGGATCCTGAATTTCAGATGTTAGGAGTTACAGTTATGGAATGAGATTACCTGCTCCTTGGATTCAGCAATACTGGAGTTTATGCAAAGGAGCATAAGTCATCAGTCATACTGTGTAATTACCATGGGAACAGGCATCACAGGAGCAGCTAAGGTGAAGCTCCTTTTGAATTTTTCCTAGGGAAGAAACCCAGTGTCAAAGACAGTCTAAATAAATAAAGCCACATACACAAACAAACACCTATTTCTTTGAATTTAGAGATTTATGAACAGGTTCGGTATCCTTGCTACTTGCTCTCCTCTCTGCCTCAAGCTCTAGAAATTTTAATTTCACAAGACACCCTGCTATCAGTTACACCAGACAAAATGCCTACTCCAGGCATGCAAAGTCAATAAGATAAGAATATATCCCAACCTCTGCTGAAGCACAACCAGTATTTAGTTTTTCCCTTAAGCACTGACGCTTGCTATTTCTTAACTTGAACAAAGCCATCTAGACTGTCTGACCATTTCCAGAAGAGCAGCAATTAGCTGCTTATAACCTTGTGATATCTGTGATTACAGACTTAAGAACCCAGGACTTTAGTTCTGGTTATGGATCAGGCATTTCTGTACCCCAGGAAAGCTGTTTAGCTTGTTTGCCCTCACCTTCCCTCACTGTCAAGACCTGGAGAATGACCAAGTATTTAAGCTGCAGTTTCACAGAAACTATCATAGAACAGCATCATCAGGCTGTATTTTCACAACAACCTGATCCAATCCAACCGCTAACCACCACAATCCTGCTTTGTCCTTGTCTCAGAGTCCCACACGCCTTCTTCACATTAACCGAAAAGACGCCACAAAAGTTGTTCACTTTCTTGACAGATCTGAGAGCAAAGACAGCATTATATGGGGACAGATAAAGGCCAGAACCAGCAAATGTGAAGGAAAGGAGGACTGTGTGGCCAATTAGATCAACCTCAGTCATCCTAGGAGCACAGCTTTTGCAATTTTCAAATCACACTGGCATCTGAAAGTTGTGGGCTCGGGTTTTGTTTTGTCGTCTTTTTTTTTTTTTTTTTTTTTTTTTTTTCAAGTTCAAGTATTAGAAGTGGAAGGAAAAATGTGAAGGGAAGGCCACAGTGGAGGCTCTTGGTCCAAAGAGTTTTCACTATTTGAACTAAACAGAGTGTATTAGAAAAGGACAAGATTAGACTCCTCAACTATCATGAACAAAGAAGGTCTATTGTTGACTACAGCAGTACTCACAGCAAGAAACAGTTTAAGGCCCAGAGGCTGAAGTGAGGTGGCAGCCAAATGAGATAGGTCCTCTAGCTGGCAGACCACTAGGACAGAAGGGATGTAGTTTGACTACACACCAACTCAGAAGCAGAACTAGTTAGCTGCACTTCCCTTTCCCTGTATACCCTTTCAACAATTTCAACCAGTCAGTCTAGTGCTTTCTAGTCTAAGCATCTGTTAGAGCTTATTTTGGCTCAGCTTCAGGTCTCAGTTCTGTTCTTGGGAAGGTATTTTGCCAAATGAAATAGCAACCTTTTGGCTCCAGTGCTTGTGAGCAGATATTTAAAATATTGTTTTTGTCAAGGACAACTTCTTTTGATGGGCTGCAAAAGAGCCAACTTGAACTTGAAACATTATTACAATTCCTTACAATCCCTGGAAGCTCTGGTTTGCATTTGATTAAAGGAAAATGTAAACCAAAGATTTCATTTTAACTGAGCAGTTTTGAGCCTTTGCAAAAGTTCTACCCAGAAACCAGAAGAACTTCTGCGGTGACGCAAACTGGATGTACCACTTAAAGCGATTAAGTACCATGTTCTATTTGCATAGAATGTGTCCTGTAATTTGCCTTCAGCTGACAAAACAAATGTGTTTAGCCACAATCAAGATACACTGAAATCAGTACTGTTATGAACCCATGATGAGAGCTATGTCTTAGGAAAGGCTTGCTATTACACAGGAAATACAATTCTAGTTCCAATGCTGAACAAAGATGATAAAGACTGAACAGTTCCTTACACAAGCCCTGTTAAATACTAGACTATGCTACAAGTCACTACACAGGCAGTGTTGTTTGTTTTGAGTATCTCAGTACCAACAGAATAGCAAACTAGTTTTTAGTTGAATAATACTGAAATACTCTGTTCAATGCTATTGACTTGCAACACAATAGCATAGAGAGTTTCTATGACAAAGCAGACTGAAAAAAGGCATACAAAAGTTTTCAAACACAAGGAATAAAAATAGAAGCAAAGAAGCCTAAAAAAAGGCTTCTGCAAAGCTCTGCTAGCATGCAGTCTCATCACCTTTGGAGAGTTCTGTTACAGGATTCAAAGTGACCCAAAGGTAACAAGCACATATGCTAATTTACAGGTAACAAACAACTTTATTTTATTACCAAAAGGTAACAAGCAAATTTGCTAATTTGCTGTAGCCAACCATCAGCAGCTCTACAATTCTTAACCAACAACTTATATATTTCTATGAGCCTTTGTATACTTGTAAAAAAGTACAAGTCTCTCCAGGAAATGAGAAGTATGTTTCTCACACTACCTTTTTCCCCACAGTGCTCAAACTTGCTGTAGATGGTGGAAAGACTGATCATTTTTTACCATGTCCAACATCTGCTTTTTAGGGAAACCACCCTGCAAATATGATTACCTGGCTCTAGGATACCACTATTTACAATGAATACCCTGCTGTATATTGAAAGTATCACTAATGCTATTCCCTTAAAAAGATGTAGTATACCTACTCAGAGCCTTGAATCTCTGCTGGGGATGTTGTTTGTTTGTCCCCATGTGCTTGTCCCTCTGTGAAGTTATATGCCTGCATGACAAACATCACCATACAGTGACAGCTGTGGTACCTGAGTAAGTTAGCTCGGGTGTGCGAAATAATATAGCACAGAAATTGAGTGAAGGGTGTATTAGTTTTTGTGTTTTAATGCATTCAATGCAAACATATGTATTTTTGTGTTTTAATTATTATTTTCATCTTGACAGTGATGCTATATTGCCATCAGCTTTCAACATTCATACTATTTAACAATCCCCAAGTCTGTGAAAGTTTTTGCATATTGGCAAAACATTATTTGCTTTATACAGCATTCCTATGATCATAATTTTCTTTTGTAACATTGAGAATTAAAACCATAAAAAGAAAAGCAAGACCCAAACCCAAATCCAGCAATTATTGCAAGACTTGCAACAAAACAATATGTTTGGCATCACACTTTTGGTGGCAATACACTAGCATGGCACCTTACACAGAGAAAGGGTTCCAGACTCAGAACAACCATGGGCAGAACTTCAGGTGCTTCAGTCATTTTAATGCCCTAAGGTTGCTACAAACTACATTTAGGATTCCTCTCCGGTTCCAAGGCATAAGTAAGCTCAGCCCAACCACTGACTATTCCTGATTTCCATCTCAACTGCAAACTCTTTGGAGCTGTACATCCTTTTATCACAGTATCACAGTATGTTAAGAGATTGGAAGGGACCTCAAAAGATCATCTAGTCCAATCCCCCTGCCAGAGCAGGAACACCTAAATAAGGTTACATAGGAATGTGTCCAGGCAGGTTTTGAATGTCTCCAGAGAAGGAGACTCCACAACCCCCCTGGGCAGCCTGTTCCAGTGTTCTGTCACCCTCACTGAGAAGAAGTTTCTTCTCAAGTTTAAGTGGAACCTCTTGTGTTCCAGTTTATACCCATTACCCCTTGTCTTATCATTGTTTGCCACTGAGAAGAGCCTGGCTCCATCCTCGTGACACTCCCCCTTTATATATTTATATACACTAATAAGGTCCCCCCGCAGTCTCCTCTTCTCCAAACTATAGAGACCCAGCTCCCTCAGCCTTTCCTCATAAGGGAGATGCTCCACTCCCTTAATCATCTTAGTTGCCCTGCGCTGGACTCTCTCCAGCAGGTCCCTGTCCTTCTTGAACTGAGGGGCCCAGAACTGGACACAATATTCCAGATGCGGTCTCACCAGGGCAGAGTAGAGGGGAAGGAGGACCTCTCTCGACCTACTGACCACCCCCCTTCTAATACACCCTAGGATGCCATTGGCCTTCTTGGCCACAAGGGCACAGTGTTGGCTCATGGTCATCCTGCCATCCACTAGGACCCCCAGGTCCCTCTCCCCTACACTACTCTCTAACAGGTCGTTCCCCAACCTATATTGGAACCTGGGGTTGTTCCTGCCCAGATGCAGGACTCTACACTTTCCCTTGTTATATTTCATCAAGTTTCTCCCTGCCCAACTCTCCAGCCTATCCAGGTCCTGCTGGATGGCAGCACAGCCTTCTGGCGTGTCAGCCACTCCTCCCAGCTTAGTGTCATCAGCAAACTTGCTGACAGTAAACTTTTCTGCCTGTATAGCTCCATCTGAACAGAAAAAATAATCAAGACTGCCACAAATCCAGATCCCAGACTCAAGAAAACTACCAAAGCTTTAAGGTATCATGACCCGTATTCTTTCTCTCAAGCTTCCTCTAGACTCATAAATAAAGTTCTGTTTCCGATAATGTGTTTCTATTTAATGTTTTCTGCATTTTAAACCCTAATTCTTTAATAACTTTGGGAATATTTGGAAGATGTATATAAAAATAAATTAAAACAAACAAACAAACAAAGGCAGTTAGGCATCCCTAAAGTTGATTGTTTATATGAATAAGCCATTGAACAAATAGAAGTTGGGATTGACCACAGCAATAACTCCCAATGCTGATTTGAAGAAATTAAAAGCAGGCCAGGAAGCTTAAATCTAAATGTGCTTTCAATTGATCTTTGTTCCTGACTGTGTTTAATGGTCAGCTGTTTGTGAAACCCTCTGGGGTTCTACTAGTTGATTTCAAACAGGGAAACAGCAAACCACCACAGAGAGCAAAATGCTTTTCTTTTCAAGAGAGTGAATTTAAACACTGCTGAAAGGTTGCAGACTGCCTGTCTCAGAAGTGTTTTACAGAAGAAATATAGAGAAGCTTTTTTACACTCCCTCTATTTTTCTACGTTACTCATATATCTCCCAAGACAGAATACCCAAGCTTCTAATAGACTAAAATAGCTGTTTCCATAATCCTCCTGTAAAGCAAGGGGGTGTTATTATCCATATCTTACTCTGATGCAGAAAGACTCTAAGCTACATACTGATGACCAATATTTTATCTATGGCCCCAAGTTTAGTGTTTCTTACAGATTAGATATATCTGAACACCACATCAGCCAATACAGACACCGCATGGACTGAGGTAAAATTTGACTCAGTTCCAGGAGGCAAAATGTACACCTAAGCTCTTAACCTCTATGACTCTGAAAGCATAAGTTTCCAAAGGGCAATGATCTAGACTTTGATTTTGCTGGAGAGATGCTGTGCTACCCCTAAAACAAGTCTTTAATTTCTGTTCTTCTGTTTCTAATAAATTTTAGAGATATTTGAAGCCACAGGGGCTGGCACGCTCAGAATGAGCTAAAATTCATTAATGAACTAGTTATTAGAGTGCAGAAGCAAGAACAGAAAAGCAAGTTGTTAGTTCAGCCTTCCTTTTATTCGCAAACACTCAGATTTCAACTACTCCACAGGAGATGGAATCCAGTGTAGACTTCGAAGGGCAGCGAATGTAAAAGAAAGCTTTCTAGACAGAGCTAGCTAAGAGAAGATGAGTGGGCATGGTGAGGGATCTCTCACATAAGTTTTGCCATTAGCAGATAGCTGCCTTGCTGGCAGCTATGGAAACAAATGACTGGGATGATATTTCACTGCTGGACCAGCTCTTTTTATTCCAAAGAAAAAAACAAAACAAAACCAAAACAAAAAACCCCAAAAAACCCACAAACCCACAAAATAAAACACCGAATCACTAAACGAGATGGAAAAGGGTGTAATTCAGAATAATTCAGATTAGTAAATGGCAAATCCCAAATGTTTGAGAGAATTAAAGCAGAAAATCCCCAGAACATCTAAAAACAGCTCTGGAAATTCCGAACCTTTCAGGTCAAATTACACTAGATGAAACAAATTAGCTGTGAAGTTGTAACTACAAACAAAAAGTTTACTTTCCAGAAGGAACTGAAAATCTCACCTGAGCAGCCTAATTACTTGTGTTGTGTACTCCCCTATCTGCCACAGTAACTCAAGTTGAGTATGGCTGTAAAGGCTTGTGATCCAGCTGGAGTACTGGGCATTTTGGAATCAGTTCTTTATTTGTTCAGACCCATCCAACCAGCCCTATGCAGATCACTCAGCCAATGCTGTATTATGCTTTCTGATGCAGAAAGACCAATTGGCAAACAGAATATAGAAGGTGAATTTATATGTCACCGCTCAGAGTATTAGAAATCTACAGACAGATTGGTTAGGACAGCATCTAGCAAAAGCAGTCCTCGCAAATACTATAGTATAGTCCAAGTTTGATGATAAGCAGGTTTGATATAAAATGCAATCAAATTTTGCTGCTACACCTGAGGTCTTAACAGCCTGAACTCACCTCAGCTAAAGAATTATTTCCCTTTATTATTGGAAAACAGTGCAAAGACAGTTACTGTTCTCCTTCTTAGGCTCCCACTTAGGCACTTCCTCCCTCTCCAAATGGCAGAGTCTCTGGGTCAGAAATGTACTCTTCAGCTTCCTCTCAAAACTGTTTCCTTAAAGGGTAAGGTCTTTCCTGCCTTTCTTCAGTAGATCATCTGTGCACATCCTGTATACAAACCTAGCCACTACAGTATCATTAGTCATACTTTGCAGAAGCAAATAACTGAGATCTTCATGTTAAATTACTTCCCCAAAGTAAACGGCCAGATAGGAGAGGAATACTATCTAGTTATCAAAAACTTCACATTGAAAGAGCTAAAACACTACCCAAAGCATGTTTCTATCATTACTTCAGTTGTATGGATGACTTAACATTGCCCAAGATGCCATTAACAGAAATGTGATAGGCCCTCAGGTCTCCCATGCTACTACACAGAAACTGTCACCTAGATTTTATTACTACAGTTCCTTTCAGCTCCCATTTCTGTATGTAAATTATTATCTTCATACCTTCTCCATCATTGCCCACTTATTCATCCAACACATCATGATGCAGCTGCCTCATACTGGACAAAGCACACAGCTGTGAAGAGACAGACAGCACTGAGAAACATAGAACCCTTGGAGTTCACAAAACAACATTTTTGCCATTCTATTTCTCGACAGGCTCCCTACACCATCAAATTAAATATGTATTTTCCAGTCTAGCTGCTTCACTTCTGCATGCAGACTCCATCTCAAGGCACTGAAGCAAATTGTTGTCCTGAGTGACATAGCTAATAGTGTCAGTCCCAAAGGTCTAGGTCAATGCTTTTGGGCACATAAGCAATTTTGGTCTGGGCTGAAATGTATGGAAAGTGGTGACTTTAACCCATGCTGTAAAGGACACCAAGGAAAGGACATGCTTTGTGACAAGAGAAATAAAGCTGTAAAGTGATTTTACAGAACAAGGGACTGGGAGAAGAGATTATTTTCCAAACAAACAGCACACAAATATATTAGCTGTTACAAGTGTTAAAAATTTTTAATATTTGAAATCTACTTGCACAAGATTTTTCATACTTATCTGCTCAGTGACATTACACCTAATTTTATTTGGATGTCAGTAGGTATTCAAGGACACAGCACTGCTCTGTGACAAATGCTTTTAAGTCAAGCACAGTAGCAGCAAGTCACCAGACAAAGGGACACTGTGTAAAGGCTGTAAAGGCTGCCTGCCAGAATTTACTTATTCCAGCTGATTAGACAGAAAGGACGGCAGCGCTGCCACATTTCTGCCTCATACTCCCTGGGAAAATAAAAAAACCCAACAGCCAGGAGTCACAGGCAGGTTTTCTTCATTTCTCACTGCATGGGGTAGGCAGGAAGAATGTAGTATAATATAATGACACAATGTTTGATCTTGCAAGGTATTGCACCTAACTGCTTTGCTAGGTCAGTGCAAGCACATACCATCTTAATTTTAAGCACAAGTAGTATATAAAATGCCTCTCACTTGAAAGCTGACTCTGAACATGATTTGAGTCAAAAGCAGAAAATCACAATCATAGATCATCAAGCAACAAGAACATCCTGAGCGCTTGGAGAATTTGTGCTTTCATCAGACACAAAACGCCTTTCAATACCATATATTTCAGTAAAATGTGGGTTTGTACAACACATTTTAGGACTGGATATCCGTAATTCAATCTCTCTTAATATTCTTATGTGAAATAGCACAGAAGAATTAAGGTAAAATCAATGAATTCCACCTCATTGATTCTACCTTAATTTTATTAACTGAAGAAACTGGCAAGTCAAATACACATAATAAATACAGGTGAGAAAAGCACTGTGCACAAATTCCCACTTATGCTGCTTCAATCCAAGCAGAGATAAGTCACTAATTAATTGGCATTAAGTGATTATAAGGGATGCGGTTTGCATTCACGGCCATCTAATTGCCTTAATATCGGAGGAAAATATAATCGCATCTCTGAGCAACAGTCAGCAAACCCAGTTAAGCACGACGCCGGTGTGAAGGTAATGATTTCAGGAGGGATTGCGCGCGTTTCCTGGTGCGAACCGCGCGCGCCTGCCGCCTCCTCGCGGGGAGGCGCCGCCGCAGCACGCCCAGAGCCGGGCCTTTCCGGCCCTAGACATTAATACACTGCATGTAAGACTCTCCCTCTCATGTCTTTCTATCTGTGTACCTGAAACGTTCACGATGATCTGCACAGCATAAGTGATTACTCTTCAAATACATAAAATGACGAAACTACCTCATACACAATTAGTCCAAAAAGCAGGGGGTCTTCTCTACTGATGTATGGCAACAACTCTCTTCATGCAGATGTTCGCAGTGTGCGCATGTAAGCTGGGGCATAGCTGTTAAATATTTCTGGTTTTTCCCAACAAGCTGTGTTACGACAGTTGTATTATCACAGACTGGTTTGGGTTGGATGGGACCTTCAAAGGTCATTCTAGTTCAACATCCCTACAACGAGCAGGGATATCTTCAACTAGATCTGGTTGTTCAGAGCTCCATTCAGCCTGGTCCTGAATGTCTGCAGGGGATAGCACATCTACCACTTCTCTGAGCAACCTGTTCCAGTGGTTTACCACCCTCATTATAAAAAATTTCTTCCTCACGTCCAGCCTGAATTTCAGGGATTACGCCTTGCTAAGCTTTTCCATTGTTACTTGAGCAGCCTTAGTCCCTGCCATGGGTATCTGAATATCCTGCAGCCAGTACTAAAAACCAGGCAAGCATGTATGGGGGAATTACCTTTTTACCCATTTTGACTTAATAATCAAAGAATTAAATTATCTTGACCTGGCCCTGAAAACAGCTGAAACAAACTTCCAAACATCATCTAGCAAAGTGTGTATCCTCATAGTATAAGTTCCATAAGGGCTTTTAGGAGTTCAGTCACCATTTTTTACATATAAATGTGATGCAGATCTTTATAATAAAATGCACTATTGCTTTTATATAGAATATTAGGGCTAGTATTTTCAAACTCATCTGGGGAAAAAAGGATGAACATCTAACTGTACATACTGGGGAAGAGGCATGGTATGAGACAACAGAAGACTGTTTCAGGATATCCTATCAGCATTTGGAATAAAAGCAGTTAGCCATTGATCCCAACAGTATGCACTGAATTGCAAAAAGGAAGAAAAGCACAAAGCCTACCCTCTCTTCAGGAAAAGCCTGTTCGAAGTTGTTACTGATACGCTTCCACTGAAACTGGAGAAGGTACAGTATTGCAACAACAGAAATCTGCCTTTTAGATCAAAATGCCTTTACCACAGCTTTTAAACGCAGGTCACCTTCTCTCTTTTTAGACAGATCTGTCACTGGTAATCAGAAGCAATGGAACTGGTATATTGAGATTCATGAACAGCCAAGTAAGTAGTTTTGGGACATTTCGACAATTTAAAATTTTCAACACTTGTCTGAGGCAATTAGTTTGGATCTCTATATTTCCACATATTGACTAAAAAGTACACAGCAGTCCTTAATGTCCTATTTTTTAACATCTAATGATGACTTCCATTGCCACTCTAACTTTAGAGAAGGTATATTCTTTTATCAGTGTGGCATGCAGTTAACACTATGCCTCATTATTTTTAGGTAGTATTTGGATTTACACCCTAAGCATTACCTCAGCGGTCCCATGTGTCAGTGTTATTTCTCTGATAATTAAGGTAGTCTACAAAATACCACACAAAGTCAGGGAAGGGCTTGGATGCCTCTTGCTAAAGGGATGAAGCTGAATCAGCTGACTCATTACACTCAGAACTGGCTGCTGCCACCAAGTGCCTTTCATCTACTGGCAATCCCAAATGCATGAGAAGCAGATGACTATCTAAGACATTCCATTAAGACCAAATAAGTGAACTAATACTAGAGGGGGGCAGACACAAACCCCAAACAAACCAAGAAACCAAAACCCGAAATTATTGCCCAAGTCTACATCATATAAAAACCCTGGATAAAAGACAGAACATATGGATTCTGAAAAACCCAGTAGGCAACACAAGTTCTGGTAACTGGACTGAGAGAAAGTAAAGAGACAGCTCTGTGAGCACAATGAAGGCTGGAGACCCAGTCTCGAAATTCCAGGCATGGACATGGACTTACAATAATGGAATAAAAAGTCAGATTCAATCCCATGAAACTAAGCAGATAAAATCACGCCCTGAAATGATGAATCAAATAAATTCACCACCAAAAGCAGACACAGGGAAACCAAGCAATTAAGATCAGAAAGCCCAAGGTACAACACTGATCCATGTTCATGTGTAAATGTGTCTTCTGATTCTCCTCTAGGCAGATTTTACTGTAATGAGGTAGTATCTGAACATCTTAATCATCTTGCTAGACAGACACTAAGTTTCCAACAACAGGCGCCATTAATGGGTCACTGGTAACTACCCTACTCTAACCATAAACTGATATTTTGTGAGGAGGGCCACGAGGATGATCAGGGGACTGGAGCACCTCCTATATGAAGACAGGCTGAGAAAGTTGAGGCTGTTCAGCCTGGAGAAGAGAAGGCTGCGTGGAGACCTCATAGCAGCCTTCCAGTATCTGGAAGGGGCCTATTAAGGATGCTGGGGAAGGACTCTTCATCAGGGACTGTAGTGACCAGACAGGGGGTAATGGGTTAAAACTTAAACAGGGAAAGTTTAGATTGGATATAAGGAGGAAGTTCTTTACTGTGAGGGTGGTAAGACACTGGAATGGATTGGCCAAAGAAGCTGTGAATGCTCCATCCCTGGCAATGTTCAAGGCTGGGTTGGACAGAGCCTCAGGTGACATGGTTTAGTGTGAGGTGTCCCTACTCATGGCAGAGGGGTTGAAACTAGATGATCTTAAGGTCCTTTCCAACCCTAACTATTCCATGATTCTACAAAACCATATCAATTATGAAAGTCTCTTTTTTTTTTTTTTTTTCCTGTAGTCTTTTAGCAAGGAAGAACAGTTTTGTGGCTTGGACACATCTGCTCCAAGTACTATCACACGATTGATTTTATTGTTGTTAGATTTATACAATCTTTGTATGAAGTGGGTTTTGTGCGAGACAACCACTGACCTTTGACTCTTGAGATATAAGCTATCAACTTTTACTCACTACATAGCTCCCCTGGCATTCTCTCCAGCAGTTTTATATCAACATATGAGAAGGTTTTCACAGTTGCCAGTTTTGAAGTACAACTGCAGCTTTAAGTTCGCCAATTTTTAAAGTGGCAACATAAAAGTATAATGGGCAGGTCTTAAAGAGCCTTGCTTGCTTCACCTGAACCTACAGCTGACTATGTCAAATTAAGTACCAAGGAAAGTTTGATGCAAACAAGAATGAGATCAAACAACCGCTCTCTAATGAGAACACCTCACACATTAGACTTCTCAATGACACATCAAAGCTCCAGGAACAGAAACATTTTAAAGCTTTATGCGATTTGACCTAAGCACAGTTACAAGAAATGAAGGCTGCACAGTGAAAGCCTAAGAATAGGAGAACCATTTTTTACTGGTACACAGACTAGGAAGTGCTTTTATGAAGAGATAAAATCTGTTCTTGTTCATAATCACTAGCTCTCCTTTGTAGCTTTGACAAGTGTTCCCCATTTATATAAAAGCAGCAAACTGGTAGCACATGGGCAGAATGTATTATCTTTAGTGAGCTGCTCCTTTTATACTCAGGAACTTGTCTTTACTGACTGAGTTAAAACTGCTCATCAACTGATGATATTCAGTCCTCAGCTGAAAAGCAGAAAAAACTCCAAAAGCTACCAAGCAATAAAATCAGGTTTTGTATATTAAAATTACTTTAAACTGGTAATCCAAATATGGGAAAGTGTGCCAGGAGCTCAAAGTGGATCTGTAAGAGAGTAAAGATGATTACACCTGAGGCAGTAACCACCACTGTACTTTGCTACTCCTGGAAATGTTCTCAATTATTCAAACAGCCACCTCACAGAGAAAGTGGTGCCAGAGAATTGATGTGGTTTCTAGCTGGCATAGTTTCATGAAACTAAGCATTTTATCATGTGGTGAGACTTCTACATTTTTCAGTGTTTATATATTTGTAATCACACACACACAAACAGTTTACTTGTGGCAAAAGAACAGCTTGAGATGCAAAATTCCTAAACATAGAATCACAGAATGGTTAGGGTTGGAAAGGAGCTTAAGACCATCTAGTTCCAACCCCAATGGGCAGGGACTCCTCACACTAGACGGTGTTGCTCAAGGGTCTCTTCAACCTGACCTCGAACACTGCCAGGGATGGAGCACTCACAGCTTCTTTGGGCAGCCTGTTCCAGTGCCTCACCACCCTCACAATAAAGAGCTTCTTCCTTACATCTAACCTGAACCACCCATTTAAGTTCTATCCCATTACTCCTTGTCCTATGATTTCAATGACACCTGAAATTCTCCCTTAAAAGTTTGTCAAACCAACATTAAAAACTATGATAATCAGTTTTTTAACTAAGAGAATTAGAGGTAAATCTGTTACCATGTTGCTACTCCTGTTAGTATATAGCCACACTTGCAAGTATACAGCCACACCTGCAAGTACACAGCCAAGAAAGCGACAAGGAAGATTCAAAAGAATGGAATCTCCTTAGCAGTTATCAAAAGCATACAGGCTTCATTCTGCAGCCATACATGTCCCCACCTACACAGGTTTGTTGCTTGAGCACAAAAACATGGGGAACCATTAGTAACAGGCAAATTATGTCCAAGAAGTCCATTTGTTGGGTAACCCTTAAACCTTGGATAGAGGTAGCCAGCATTTGCTCTCTACATGTTACTTGGCAATCACTCTTCCGCACTACAAAGACCTGGAAAGCACGGCTAACAGCACTTCGCTGCCTCACAGGCCCAATGCCGGAAAGGTTGCGAATCCCTCACACACAGCATTACTGGCTAATCTTCTTCCCTATGGTGGCCACTTGGTGGCGTGTCTGAAGGCTGTTATGTTCATCACACGCTATATAGCTGCAAGCAGTAAAAGAGCTACGGTCTCTACCCTCACCACAAGCAGACCAAGGGGGCTGCAACAGCCCCACCACTGTGACCAGAACCATACTATCATCACCCAAACACCTCAGCATTCAACCACAGCTGGCGGCAACACGGATCTGAAGCATAACCAGGAACGTGCCATAAACACACAACCAGCTAAGGCAGGCCCTTGGATGCACAGACACCCCTAAGGCCACCGAGATGGTACGGCCTGGAAGGGCACAGGGAGCTCTGAAACACCCAGGCCGGCTCAGCCTACCTCCAGCAGGTCTCCCTGCTGCTCGACAGAGCGAGCAAGCGGACGGGCTAATGGTCGGCACTACAGACGTACACAAACCTTTTCTCGTAGCCACCACCAGGGTGAACAGCAGCGCCACGGCCAACATATACCCTCCCGCCCTGCTAGTGGGCAGGGGCGATGCTAGCCAATAGGCAGCGAGAGCAGACACGCAGGGAGGTGGGGAACGTGAAAGCCCAATTGAGAAACGTTCCGGCTCCTAGAGGATGTGAATAAGACTAAACTTCAGTCACCAGCAGTGTACTCTTGCTCCAACCAGAGCGTCTTCCCTCATCGCTCTCCCCAGATTGGTTAACAGATGGCAGGAGGGCCTTAGCACAACCCTTTCCCCAATAGAAAGGTAACGCTGCGTGACAGGCGTTCAGATCAGCCAATTACTGCCGGCGTGAACCCCCCCCCCACCCCTTTCTTTGTTGCAAAATGGCGGCGACAGCGCCCGTTCCAGCTTCTCCCGCGGCGGCTCCGGCGCAGAGTCCAACGACAGCGCCCACCACACCGGCGGGGAACGCTCCCCCCACTGCCGCGCCGCTCCCGCCTGCCACTCCAGCACCGCCGCCACCGACAGCGCCGCTGTCGGCCGCGCTCTCGGGTCCGTTCCCTGGCGGCCGCGTGGTGCGGCTGCACCCGGTCGTGCTCGCCTCCATCGTGGACAGCTTCGAGCGCCGCAACGAGGGCGCGGCGAGGGTCATTGGGACACTGCTGGGTAAGAGCTGCCGACCGCGGGGAGAGCAGCCCACCTCCTCCACGGTGCCCCTCTAACTGTGCTGCCCTCCCGCAGGGACTGTGGACAAGCACTCGGTGGAGGTCACTAACTGCTTTTCCGTCCCTCACAACGAGTCCGAAGATGAGGTACGGAGTGCGGGACAGCCCGGGCGGGTGTGGCAGGCCGTACAACCCACCGGAGCTGCGCTGTAGAGCGGGCAGTAGGTCTCTCGGCGATTGCTGGGGAGCGGGGGTGTGTGCTGCCCATGTGCCGCCCCTGATGGCTGCGTGAGGGCTTATAGCCGTGTTGTCCGCCGTTAAGGGTTCAGCATCCCTGTAAACAGCTGACTTGGGCCTGTCCCATTTCTTAGGTGGCAGTCGATATGGAATTTGCCAAAAACATGTATGAGTTGCACAAGAAGGTGTCTCCTAACGAGATCATCTTGGGCTGGTAAGTTCTCCTGCAAGAACATGCAAGCACTTCTGTTGGTCCCTTAACTAATTGAAATACATCATTCTACTTGTCACAGGTTGAGAAGCAGAAGCACTAATGCTTGTGTCAGTAAGATCTTGCAACTCTTGTTATAGAATCAGTTGTAAAGCTTTTGCAGTTCACAAGAGGAAGAGATGGTATTGAAGATGTGCAGGATTTTTTTATCTATCTAGCAAAGATATCACAGAAGCGTGGTGAGTTAGAGAATGCCTGCATGGCTTTACTAGAAGGACATAGCCACCTGTAATACAGCCTGCACCATAGAAGATAACTGGTTAGAAAGAAAGGAGAACACAGAAGAGTAGTTTAGAGTACCAAAGGCCTCAGGAGGAATCAGTGATAACAGCTGGAGCATGCAGAGAAGTTCTCTGCTGAGAAAAGGTGGGAGTATGTGTGTGTGGGATGCGAAGCAAGATCAGTATGATGTCAGTGCCTGAGTGTGTGGGTGGCTCTATTAGTCTTTTAATGCTCCTCTGTTCCTACAGAATAGCTCAGTTCTGTTCCTGTGCAGCAGACCTTAACCACCTTCTAATGGCACAGCAAAGTGCAGTCTTGGTGACAGAAATTTTCCTGTGAAGCTAATTGCAGAGCAGTTAAAGGACCTAGATTAATGAGTTGTTCCTCCTGCAGAGAGATGCTTTGTGGAAGATCTACTTGGTTGGTCCAGATTTGTTTGGCATGCTTTGACTTACACAGAATTAAAGAGTTGCTCCACAACATAACATCAGATAACTGAATCTTGGGTGTCTGATGTCAACTGTACCAACTCTTTACGGCTGGTACTACAACACTGGTCTTGTGCATGTTTTTAGAGTGGGTATGCTCATTCTGTAATTCCTACAAACTGCAAACTCCTTAGTTAAAACACTTGTATTTAATATGCTTCTGCAGCTCAGTGCTTGGAAATGAGTGGCTTAGGATAAAAACCTGTTGAATATCAATGGTACCAAACACTGGGCGCTAGAATGTTGGAAGAATGGCTCTTCAACCTGTGATTTGTTTTGAAGGTATGCAACAGGCCATGACATCACAGAACATTCTGTCCTGATCCATGAATATTACAGCCGGGAAGCGCACAATCCAATCCATCTCACTGTGGACACGAGTCTCCAGAATTCACGCATGAGCATTAAAGCCTATGTCAGGTACTCCGTGAGGCTGCATTTCTGGGATGGGAGTTATCTGAGTTATTAAGAGACCACATCAGGGCAACCAGAAACATAGTGGGCTGCAGTGTCCCATTTTGAACAATGCTGTGCAGTAGCTAAAACACAGTAGAGAGCCAGGGATCATGGCTTACTTCTCATTGGAATGTCCTGATCACTGTATATAAGCTGAAAGACCTAACCTTCATTGGGGTGAGGAATTGTGACTTCATTAGTAGTGTTCTGAACATCTTTGTGACATTTCACAGGATTCACATAGCTAGTGTTAATTTCACTAACTTCCATCACACTGTCAGAATGCTAGCCTGTAGTTACTGGCTTTATGGCTTGGCAGTTTATTTATGCAGCTTGGAGGATTACTGCAGTTAAGACAACTGAAACTGCATCTTTTTGATCAGTCTTTATTCCCCCCAATCCCTTCCATTTTTATCAATTAATAATGGAGATTGAATATTGAGAAATGAACCTCTTCCACCTCACTGTTCTTCCTAGCACTGACTGTAGAGCTTTCCTTTTTAAGGAACAGAACCCCAGCCTTTCTTTATAGTGGAAGTCTACTGCACATCTTCAAAAAGGAAGCTATTCCCTGACATCTTAAAGCATAAATGCACTTCAAATACTTCGAATAATAGGAGTGATAAAAGTGTTGAGAGTGCTTTGTAATTGAATCTGTCATATTTTTGTTCCTTAAGCAATTTCTCAAAGTGTGGGCTATTTCAGGATAGAAGAATACCTGCGCTATAAGCAAGAAGGAATTGTAGCTAAGAAGATAATACTTAGCTCTTCATGCATTCGTGCTGATGACATCAGACCAGCTAGGAATATTCTTGGTTGAAAATGAGCAATTAATAGTATGGCAGACTGATTTTCTGTCCTCAGTTATTCATGGTCTTAATATTGCTGATTTTGGTGAGAATGAGTATACTCATGTTTACACTTCAGTGCTAACGGATTATTGAGATGGAAATTATTACATCCTCCCTTAAATATATCCATGCTGAAAACTTTTTGTTGTTCTTTTTTCCCTAGTGCTCCAATGGGAGTCCCTGGTAAAACTATGGGCGTGATGTTCACACCTCTGACAGTGAAGTATGTTTATTATGATACAGAGCGGATAGGAGGTGAATCTTTTCTTCCTATTTTGGCTATAGGCATTGTTGTGACACTGTTTAAATGTTGGGGGTTTTTTACCCTGGTAAAATTGCCATTCTGGGAATTCTACTGGAAATAAGACTGTTGCTGAAGTCCTCAACAAGTTGGTTTCTGTGACAGTTTTTTTTACTTATCCCCCTTGTGCTTTCAGTGGATCTTATCATGAAGACTTGTTTTAGCCCTAACCGAGTGATTGGCTTGTCCAGTGACTTACAGCAGGTGGGGTCAGCATCAGCCAGGATTCAGGACACCCTCACCATGGTGCTGCAGTATGCAGAGGATGTGTTGGTAAGGCAAACTTTTTATGAGCCAGCAAATAAGTTTCATGTAAGCTTGTGCATCTTGGTTTTCTTTTTCTGTATTTTCTCACTGGGCCATAAACTTGCCGAGTTTTACTCATGTTGATGTGTATGTTTCTTATACTTAGTCCGGCAAAGTGGCTGCTGACAACACTGTTGGTCGTTTCCTGATGGATCTCATTAACCAGGTGCCAAAGATTTCACCAGAGGACTTTGAGACAATGTTGAACAGCAATATCAATGTAAGTTCATCATCCATTTTTTTCAGTTGACAGCAATTCTGAAAATTTGTGATACAGACACAAATTTGTCTGAGATCAAAACAATCTTTGATTTTATACAAACATGTTAAGAAGAAGATACAGCTCTTTTGTGTAGGTAATTTGATGTTTTAAGAGCTGAAGGTGGATAAATCAGTTCACCATAATAATCTTGAAAGCAACTGTGAATGAGAAAGTTCTAAAGTACTTAGGAATTATGCAAGTAATCTGAAAGTCAGCATCAACTCTTTTTAGAGTGACTGTACAATACAAATTACCAGGCTTAAAGTAGTATTACAGGATGGACTACAACTGGTGACTTGCCAGCTTCCTTTGCCTGAGCTGAAGTTCTGTCTCCTTGCATAACACTTAGGACATGAGCAGGGTTTTAGTGTGCTACCTTACTTTTGTAACAAAATTGTAGAAAGCAAAAGCTAAATTTCTGAATGTGTTGTTCAGCCACAGTCTGCAAGACCAGATCTAATTTTTAATTTTGCTTATACCCTTTGACTTGCCTGGTTAACATGGGTGAACTCGGAGTTAAAATTTCACAGGCAGAGTTTCATATTCTGGGAATACCAAACCCTTCTTCCTGTGAGGGAAGCATTCCTAATAGCTGATTGTAAACTGCTTTACAGATGTTAAAAATTCAACTCCCTAATAGGCTATCATCTTTGTTAGTATTTCTCATCACTGTGGGTTGTTTTTTTTTTTCCTCCTCTCAGGACTTGCTGATGGTAACCTACTTGGCAAACCTCACACAGTCACAGATTGCTCTCAATGAAAAACTTCTGAGTTTATAAAGAAAATTGTGCCACCCTACACATCAAAGAGCCTGAAGAATGGGCAGAAACACTTTTCTATGTTGTTACAAAATTTCCCCAGATATTAATTTAATTACCTGGATGACTTGATTTACATCTTTATTTCCATTGCCTTGAAAAATCCTTACCATGGTTTAGGAAATTCATGGGAACGGCTGCAATTTAGATGAGCCCAATATTTTTAAATTGATTACATAAGTCTTTTGTCTCCTGGGTTTATGTACTTGTATAACAAAATACAGCTTTATTGTAAGAACGTATTTGAAATAAAAGTTCCATTGCAATGGCAAGATTGGCTTCTGTCCAGAAAAAAAACTTGTTTCATTCATTATTGTATAATGAATCCACTTTTGAAAGAAAAGGGGGGATAACGTGGCATGAGGAAAGAAAACCAGAGTGGATGCAAGTCAACTTCAGTTCTGCAGGCTTCTTTGCAGGGTTTTTTTTCAGCTGTTAAAGCACACTGAAAGTGTGACTTCTTGTGTTGCTTGTGATACGGAGGACTACAGAATATTATGGCCACTGATTTATTATAGTGGTGCTGTGCATGTGCCCTTCTTCAGCAGGGAACTGACAGAGTATGAGACAGTGAATTCAGACCTTTAGAAGTCTGTTTACCTGTACTGAGGGGAAGGTTGTGTGATGGATTGTAAGTGTCCCTCTTCTACAACATAATTGTTCCCCCTAATTACTAATGATGATTTCTGATGCCTTGCATCTGTTTTGGTAAATGAATTTGAAATTTACCAAGAATGGGACTCATGTTACAGATCTGTAGATCCTGTACTGGTTCCAATGTGGAGAATTCCCCCAGTGATTAAATGCTAAGCTCTAATTGCAAGGACAAGGTACATGAAAACTGAAGGTATAGCAAGGATTCTCACCCCTTTGATAATGTTATTTGTGAGCATTAAGTAAGTTCAAACTCAGCTCTCATTTTTTATAAGTCTGAATAAAAATCTTCGGTTTCCCTTCTTGTCTTTAGACTTAATATTCATAACTTTGGCCATTTAAATATTTTGCAGATTTTCAGGTCAAGGTGTTCTTTAAAGTAAGCCTTGAGATAGGTGGAGGGAAAGAGCAAGCAGCAAAGCTGGATAAGTCTCTCAATTACTACAAAAAAATTTGGGAAGAAAGGATAACATTTTAAATATTTTGCAGATTTTCAGGTCAAGGTGTTCTTTAAAGTAAGCCTTGAAATAGGTGGAGGGAAAGAGCAAGCAGCAAAGGTGGATAAGTCTCTCAATTACTACAAAAAAATTTGGGAAGAAAGGATAACATCCTTTCCCTGATCTCTCCTCTGCAGTAAACTCTTGCCATTCCCTGTTAGGAAAACTAAATGTAAGAAGATAATATGTAAGAAGAAAAATTTTAAATGCTGTACAAGTTGATTAGCTATGCTATCTAATAAGCACAAAATGCAAAGCCCTGAAAAGAAAGATTAATTTGTGATCATTGTTACAGAAAATGTATCATAGAATTTGCCAGTCCTTGCAAGTCCCTGAAGACTGATGATGATGATACATCAGAAGGGACTGAAGCTATGTCTTCCTAGGTAGATTCACTGCAAAGCAGAGGTGTCAGGAGACAATCCATAGATTTGGTTGTATGTCAGACACTACAGTGACAAATGCTTGGAATTGAAATAGGGAAAAAGTAATTGCCTGTTTAGAAAGCCCATATCTGATTCCATCCATTCTGTCTGTCCCTTTTTACTGGGTGAACAGCACATTGTGAACCTTACTTTACTGCTGGAACTTTGAATGCCTAATTTCAAATTTCAGTGGCCATTCTTGTGAAAGACAATATTTCAAACATAAATGTAATGCATCATTTTGCTTAATTGTAAAGCCTGGCTGTATGTAAGAGGCATTCCTGCCCCGGAGTGTGAAAGTCTAGACAGGAATTCCTAAAAGTATTTTATGTATGTGAATTGCTCCACTTTATGAAAATCTATCAAAAAACTTGGAAGTTCAATAGAAAATCTGGTGGGGAAAGCTTGGGAGTCAACAAACATCACCAAGGATTTCAAGTTTTAACTTCCTATTGATTTGTAAATCACAGATTTCTTGGATTTATTAGGGGAGTTTTTCCTTGGGTTTTGTGTGTTTGTTTAGGATGCATTGCTTCAAGTAACTTTGATAATAGTCAGGATAGATAGGTCTCTGTGTATGCTTCTATATGCAATGTTTATTATATTTAGTCATATTAGTGCCCTTACTAGTACAACTTTTTGTATACTCTGTGGTATGTTCAGCCTTTTGTTTTCTTAGATGTCTTTTCTGAATGAGTACAACTATACTGGACATTACTCTATTACATGTTTATTTCCGGCAATGTGCATGTTTTCCTGGAAAGTATTAAGCTTTAAAATACCTTGCTTAAATGGCTCTGTTACCACCTCCTAGCACTCAAATATTTAATTGCTCAAACGACGGTAAGATCTTTCCTTGTATCTTAGTTTAGTTGAGCTGATCTTGGGTTTTTACCTCAGCGTGTTCTTGAAAACTTCTTTTCCTCAATATACACAATATTCATCAAAGAGTTTACTGTGACAATTGAGTCTCTTGTTTTCTTTTGATATACTATGTACTTAGGAAAGCTAGAGGGGTGTATAAAGTCAGTCCACCTTGCTGCCTTGGACCCTTCTCAGACATGTAATCTCAGTCAGCCTCAACAAAGGAATAGAGTTTCAGCAAAGCATCTCTTGGCAGTACAAAGTGGCAATGAAACCTTGTGTTTTTCCAGTGAGCGTGATGACTTCTGACAACCCGCAGTTTAATTAGCATGCAGATGCTACACTTTGTTCTGACATCTTCCTGCTGTAGTAAGACAGTGGTTGCTCACATCTTTGAGCAAGTGCATGTAAAATCCACAAGCACATGAAGGTACTTAGTGTTATACTATCTTTAATAGAAATGCCACGTTAAAAATGCAGGGAGGAGCTGGTAATGCTCGAGTATTTCCTAACTGATGAGTCTCAACAGTAGAAAGAAGGTGGTGTACCACGATGGAAATTGCAGGTACCTGATGGTAATTAGTTTCCCTGTGCTCTGTTGTGTTGCAAGACTTGCAGATGACATTTAGATGACTCTTCAAGAGATGTTAGTGGATAGGCAGTATGCAACAGTCAGGTTTCAGGCTTCCTATGAGTGCTATCAGGTATTTAGGATCAATAATGCACAGAACACTCCTGGTGGTGGTTGTGACCAGGATTAGAATGCGATCTAAAGGGAGTCCTTCCAGACTGCATTGTGTTACTGTTAGTTTGCCAGTTAAGTTAAAAAGCAATTGGAATTTGACATTCTAAGTAAGTGTGTGCGACTAAAGTGTTTATACTATGTGTTTCTCTGGGTAGGGAAAGAAGTTTGTGCTAATTTGGTGTGTTTAACAGATACTTCATTGTTGTCATCTTCTCTGGTTCACTAACTACCTTAGAAGGAGTTTCCTGAATCATAAATTCATCTCTTTCCTGTCTCAACCAACTATATCTTAAATTCTACTTTAAATATACCTAAATATAACTCCTTTGTACTTACTAAAGTTCTTATGTTATGCGCTTTCTGGTATTTATATATAATCTATATATTTATACATAATAGGTATTTATATATAATAGGTAGCCATCGTACTGTAGCTTTCATTTTACTAAGCATGGTAAGCTTTATCTCCTTTCCACTGATGCACTGTCTATGCTTTGATCACTTAGCAGCCCACTTAAAGCTTAATTCCAGTCTTTCATGAACATGAGTTGGTAAAGACCATACCCACATCAATTATATTACAATTAATATAAGAATATATTAATACTTTCCTGTTATAAAGCCCTTGTTTGCCTCTTGGTGTCTGTCATGTAGTGTGATTGAGCATCCCAGTCTCATGCCCCTGTTCTCATTTGCAGCTGAGCTCCAATTTGCCAAGAAAGTTATTAATTTGAGCACATGACCTGACATTATGAAACTTTTTCATTAAAAAAAGTCTAAATCCATGTATTTCTCCTGGTTTGGATTATTCTCAGTATTGTTGAACACCTCACAGTTTTGTCAGCAAGTATCAGCAGTTAGCTTATTCCTAACTTTTGTGCCCTACTCAGTTAAGACTTGGAATTGATCCCAGACCAGCTTAACAGAATTCTACAAGTTCCCTTTTCAACACAGCTTTTGTTCTTTCTTACAAGTTTTTTATCTTTGCTTATGCTAATTCCTCTTTTTGTACTTTAACTAATTCTGGGTTCTTGTCAACCCTTCTGTGGATGTCCAAGTGGTTTATACTGCATTCCTCATTTAGAATGTGCATTGTGTCAGACTGACCCCATATGGCCCATGATTGATAAACCATGTGTTCAGTTGGGAGCCTTGGAAAGTGGAGATAAGACTAATTGTTCTATATGGTGAGAATAACAAACTTTTTATTTTGCTATCTGCAAATTGATACTTAAAAAAAAATCCTGACTGCCAGAATTACAATTTGCATTGTAGCTATTGCATTACAATTTTGGTGACTATTTCCATATACTGGGATGAAGGTCACTAAGTTTGCTTTGTTAGCTGAGTCATTTAAGTTTCTTGGCAGAATGCCTAAGTCTGCTGCGAAGAGGAAGTAGTGTTCTGGTGTGTGATTTTGTGAATTTGTGGACATGCTATCTATATCTGAAATGCATGGGTTTAATTGTAAGGATTAAAAAGCTGATTGTGAAAAATATTGGATACGCTGCTCTTTTAAGCAGTCTAACTGAAAATCCTGCTGTTCTCCTTCTCTACTTTGAGAAAGGGTAAAGCTTCTAATTTTAGTGTGCTTCCACACAACAGAACTAGAGACCCTGGCAGCAGCTGACTTGTAAGGTTTCTGTGAAATCTTAATGTTTGGACTACAGTGGGTGGGACCCTAACATGACTCATGGGGTAGTGACTCTCACTTGAGCAGCTAACCAAACACGTGGCTCTTCCTGAAGTAAACTGAACTTGCTCTGCTCCCTGTGCACATAGAAAGCTAACTTAACAGTTAACTTTCAGTATCTGCATTTTAATTACTGCAGTCACATGATAGTGTAACAGGAAAAGTAAGTTTTAGTGCAAATCTTAGACTTGGGTCACTGCAGTGTCCTGTTGGATTATTATACTTTGACCTATGGTTCAGAGCTGACCAGATCTTCTTGCTTACCACAAACTATGGGAGGGGGGGGAGAGGGAGCGTGGGTTGTGTGTGTGCTTGGTTGGCTTTGATTTTTAATTTTTATTTTTTTTTTTGGTGTTTGGTGGGGTTTCTTTTGTTTGTTTTGGTTTTGTTTTTTTTTTTTAATTTAACTGTATTGACTAAAATAGAACATTAAACGTAATGCTTCATATTATTTAAGTGGGAAACAATATTCCAGCCATGATACATAGCACAAAGAAGCAGCAATGCTTTAGTGATCTATCTCACCAACAATAAATTACTCTGGAAAATAAAAAAAAGATTTTTCAGCTCTATTCATAGTACTCAGTTAGCACAACTATGTAGTTGAAAGCAAAGACCCTCCAGACCAGAATTCTGTCATCTTGGCTTGTAACAGAAGATAAAAGGATATTACAAAAGTGCAAGAGTTTGTCTCTCAACTTCACTGAAGTTGAATTTTCTAATAGTGAAAAGCTGCCTTGACTCTCCATGAGGTTTTAGAAGCTTTCCTTAATGTATTGACTGTAGCTACAGTAACAAGCCAAAGGATTTCCTTAAATATAGGGAGTGAAATTAGATGACCACAATGGTTTCATTCCATGCTTTAAAAAAGTAATTTGAGATATTAACATAAAACATGGAACATATAATAGGCTCTTCAGACTTACGCCGTTTTGCTCAAATGTTTTCTCTTGCTCTTTTTCCGCTTGTCAGTGGGGAAAAAAAAAAACCAAAAAACCAACACAAAACCACAACTGTTTCTTTCCCAAATAGCTCAAATCCAAACAGTCCACTAAATGGAAGAGATAAAGAATTGTATATTTTATGAAGGTACTTGGTTCCCATGGAAACAGGATTTAAATCTGAACCCCACTGGAAAGAAACGTGTATAACAGATGTGAAATAAAGTAGACATACACTCGAAGCGTCAGCTGGAGAATAATGTGAAGATTACACTCTTAAAGCTGTTCCTGATGCATTCTGGGCAAACAAGGGAGAACAAGCCAAGTCTTGTTGAAGATAGGTAATTTATTAGGTTCTTTATGTGGCTTTAGGTGTTTTTCATTTGAAGCAGGCAAGCATAGTAAATTATTACCCACCTATTTTCTGCTGCCTGCACTTAATGCTGGTTTACAGACAGAACAGTGGCTGTTGTTTCATCTGGAGTTCAAGTGTGGCACCAGGTTACAGGAAAAAAAAGAAAAGTAGTTTGCATTTTAATGGTCTCTGAACTGCTAAGATGTTTATCATAAAAATAAAAAACCCTAAGAAGTTATTTTGAATAATCCCAAGTAACTGGTGCATAATATCATAGGTGGATCCTTCATAAATTCTATCTTGCTGGTCAGAATCTCTTACGGATAAGTAATCACCAGGTAAAGAAAGGACTATTCGTATCTAGTTTCTGTTCTATGTATAGCATGAATAAATGTTATAATAGGCAGAAACAAAACATGAAATTCACTTCCCACAACTGCATACATATAACTGTAATTAAGATTTCTTTCTAGAGAAAGGTATGTAGTAGTCAGGACAATCTTACTTTTATGCCCTCTTGGGACCTAGATCCTGATTTGAGGAACAACTGCTCCAGCTCCACTAAAATCTTTTACATGCTTCACATGTTACATGCTGTTCTGGTGGCTTAGATGACTCGGCTGACTACCTGCCAGCTACTGAATGAAGATGTTGTGCTAAAAACTCATGTGTAACTGGAGAACAGACTCGATTTAGAGCTACGTGCATGAACTCCACTGCAGTGGTGTTGCAGGGAAACTGCAGTGTGGACTTCTCCCTTCCTTTCCTAGGCAGGCGGCTAAGGAATGCCATGGGGCGGCAGCTAAGGACTCCTGAGGGGTGGCATCGCCTGGCGCTTCCCTGACAGCTCCACTGGGAAGTCACTCTACGTTTCTGTAGCACTTGTATTTTTGAACTTACCTTTCAGACGTTTAGAAGGAGATTTGGGCATACTGCAGCTTTCCTTCAGCAAGATGGGGCAAACCTGCACGGACAGGAAAGGGGTCCTGGGTTAGTAGCGTGATCACCACCTGGAGCCGCTGCTGGCCCGCCTTCGCCACGCCGGCACCCGGAAACGGAGGGGAGCGCGGTCCGTGGGCCGGGCCGGGGCGGTCTCGGTAACGGGGGCGGGGCGGCTGCCGCCTGGCGTCACAGCCTCCAGTTGGCGGTGTTGCTGCGGGAGAGAGGCCGGAGGCTGCAGGTATCTCCTAAGGTGAGGCAGCTGGCGGGTGAGGGGAAGAGCCTGCCCGCCGTGACTCGCGCCCCCCACAGCGGGCCGGGCGCCTCTTGTCACACACCGCCTCCGGGGGGGGGGGGGGGGGGGGGGGGGGGGAGGGCAGGTGGGAAGGATGGGGAGGGGCTCGGCCCCGACCCCGGTGCGCCCTGCAGCACGGGCGTGCTAGGGTCCGGGGCGGCACGAGTGTCAGCCTGGGGCAGGGCTCCAGGAGCCGCAGCTGCCCGCCAGCTGAGGACTCGGCAAGAGTCAGCCAGACGGCCCCCCCCGAGAGCCGCAAGCCCCGGCCGGAGGTCTGCCATCCCGGGACGGAGCGGAAACGAGGTCCCGGTCGCCTCAGGAGAAGCAAGCACAGTGCTGCCTGCCTTCGCCTGCAGCTGTGCCTCCCCGGAGGGCTCGCCGCGCCCGGTCTAGTGGCTGAGGGAGCGGGAAGAGAGACATGGCAATGCATGGCCGCCCTAAAACAGAGCAGGGCGGTGGCTCGCCCGGCAGGCGGGGCTGGGCCGGCTCAGAACGGAAGGCGGCGGTGGCCCCACCGGCGTCTTTCAAGCGTTCTGGGGGCGGGTGTGGTGCTGGCGGGGGCGTCCTCGGAGAGGGGAGCAGGTGTGGGCGGGGCCAGGCCGGGTGGGGCTTCCTCCGCCCGCTGAGTGCCTGGAGGTCCCGCGGGGCCGGGCTGAGGCAGCGGCCGTAGGAGACTTCCTTGTTTTTACCTGCTGGGCTCCCGTCCAGCACTCCCAAGTTCAGCGAGGCCCCTAATGTTACACCGCCAGAGCTACATATACGCCTCCCGCATTCGCCAAAAAAGAGACACCTCCCCAAGATGTGGGTTCCAGCCCGGAGAGGAGAACCGACGGATGCCGCCCTTGGGCGGCCCCGCGGCTGACCCACCCCCGGGCGGGCTATGACAGCGCCCGGCCCGCGGCTTCCCCCTCCACCGCCCAGAGAGAACGGGGCGGGAGTTAAAATCTGACAGGAAAATCTGTTGTTTTGTTATAAAACTAGTATTATCAGAGCCTATGTTCTGCCTGAAGATGCTTGCGCTGCGGATATGAGGCCATGCCCTACGGCAGCGGCAGTGCAATGTTTTATCAAGTATTTAACATTGTGTAAGCGACTTAATTAATCTCCTGGGAAATGTATCTACATATGGAGAGGTTTCAGTCAATACTGTTGTCTGGTCATAGTAAGTTTTGAGAGACTCTTGTAACTGGTGTCAGAGGCAAGTCTGAAATGCCAGTTTAGCATCATGTCCATCTAGTTATAAAAGGCTTGAAGTAATTGAAGCAGCAGTCCTTACTTGACCCTTTTATTACTGTCCTCGGTTCAGCAGTAGCAGTCTTTTTTTTTTTTTTTTTAAAGTCCTTTTTTTTTTTTTTTAATAGAAAAAGAAGTAAGCTAAATCAATCAAATGCGAAGAAAACATTTTCATTTTTGCAATCCCAAAGAATGACAAATAGGAATCGAGGTCTTGTTAAAGGGGGAATGATTAAATGAAATACCACAATTCCCCATACCTGGCCCAAAGGAACTCGCAGTACAAACTGAGTCCTAGAAAAGGAACCAACACAGCAAAAGTAAGGGAAGTGTTAAACAACAGTGCACCGTAAGTCACAGGTTGACATGGCTGGTTAATCTGCTAATCAAAAATACAACATAGTTGTCATAGCTTGTTTGCTTGAAAGTGAGATGTTGGAAACTCATCCCTTAAAAAGCTTTTTGCCAGAATGTGTTTGCTAGTAAATCAGATTCTAAATGAAGTATCTTACCAATAAGTGTAAAATTTGGTGTATTGTAATATGGTTAAAGATTGCTGGGTTCCATTTATTTTACAACTTAAACTTTTTACAGCTGTTCAAACAGCTGAGTGGGCATCACTGCATCATGAAAAACATAGTAAGTTGTACAGTGGAAATGATACAGTGCACCTCAACAAATTTCACAGTCTTTATAATCCTGTCTGGTTAATGGTGTAGCTTTAGTTGAATTACATGAAGCTGAAAAGCTGAAAAAGTTTGTGTTTGTTTACAAAACACAGTTTGTTTTGCTGGCACAATGTTTTCCTGTAAGCAGAAAGTGTGACATTGAAATCAGAAGGAAGTGTTGCTAGTCATCCTGTTCCTGAAAGGAGTTACAATTAGTGTTAAAGTCAGAAATAACAAAGGAAGTGTGCTGTTGAAAGCCAAATTTAAAGTCCCTTCAAGCAGCTGTCAGTAATAAATACTGTACAGGTACTGTTTGAAGATATTAGTTCTTAGGGAAGTAAAAGCCATTAGCCAGAGAGGGACTATTCATCAGGGACTGTAGCAATAGGACAAGGGGTAATGGTTTTAAACTTACACAGAAGTTCAGATTAGATATAAGGAAGAAGCTCTTTATTGTGAGTGTGGTGAGGCACTGGAACAGGTCGCTCAAGGAAGTAGTAAATGCTCCATCCCTGGCAGTGGCCAGGTTGGAGAGAGCCCTAGGTGACGTGGTCTAGAGTGAGGTGTCCCTGCCTATGGCAGGGGGGCTGGAACTAGATGATCTTAAGGTCCTTTCCAACACTAACTATTCTATAATGCAAGCATAGTTCTACAAACACTCATGTTGCTCTTCCCCCTTTATTTATTTGAAAGTAATGACCCAAGTTTATCATAGAATCATAGAACTTTTTATTTACATCTAATCTAAACTTCTCCTGTTTAAGTTTAAACCCATGACCCCTTGTCCTATTGGTATAGTCCCTGACGAAGAGTCCCTTTCCAGCATCCTTGTGGGCCCCCTTCAGATACTGGGGATACTTCTCTTCTCCAGGCTGAATAGCCCCAACTTTCTTATAAGGGAGGTGCTCCAGTCTCCTGATCATCCTCGTGGCCCCCCTCTGCACTTGTCCAACAGTTCCATGTCCTTTTTATGTTGAGGACTGTACACAATACTCCAGGTGAGATCTCACAAGAACATAGTAGAGGGGAAGAATCACCTCTGTGCTTCTCTGCAAGCTGGTTTTGGCTTTTATTTGAACAGACCTACACAGAGTTTAAATGTTTTCCACATTAAGTCTCAGGTGTTTAATTCTACTACCACCTATTGCCTTAATGGTCCAACACAGAAATAATTCTGCTTTAAAATCCATTTGGTTTGGCTACTGAATACCTAGAAATATGAATAATCATTCACTGTATTGCATTCATTTTGTATTTCCCATGTCCTCTGATATGCAGCTACAGTGCATACTGTCTTAGAAACATGCCATGAGTAACTCCCAGACCCTGATCAGCGAATATGGCTGGTTAACATTAACAGGATTTTTTTTTCATACCATTATGTGTTTCGTAACCTGGCTAATGGCCTCAAAAAATCCCTGACAACTGGTAGGCAATATAGGGAATGATTTCTGTCTTCTTGTGTTCCTACTCCCCAGGTTGCTCTATTAAAAACTGGGCTAAAATAACAGTTACTGGCAGAAAACAGACATTTTATACCCAAATGAAGCTGTGAGATTACACATATTTCTATCAAATTATCATTCTACATGGGATAGATAGGGTATTGCTTTTCTTATAGGAACTACCCCTGTGAGCAGAGGAGTGCAGGGTGGTGGGAGACAGGTGCTTGGTGCAGTTCAGGACTGGGACCCTGCTCTAGCCTCACCCTTCTGTTTCTGTTCTGGTGAAGGGCTCAGCCCTTCCTGCTGGCACCTTGAAGGGTATCCTGTATTTCAGAGTTCTTTTTGGAGGTCTAAGCCTCTTACCATGCTTCAGTGTCTACCTGACCAAAGTAAGAGTGGTAGGTAATTATGAAGTTGAAGATGCTTCCTTTCTGAATCCTGCTTGCTATGGTCATGTTTATGGAAAAAAGAAAAGGTTTTGTGGGCTTAATAGCTGACAGTACTTCTGAGCAATTCTAAACCTACTAAACATATTGCTCAAGTGATTTAACAGATAATTAGCAAGCAAATAACTACTACAAACTCGTATGTAGTGCCTTGACAGTGAAAATATCTTTTGTTCTTCCCAGAATGTCATACCCAGGTTATCCTCCGTCTGGTGGCTATCCTGCTTTCCCTGGTTATCCTGTAAGTAAGGCTCTTAAATGTGTTGCATTCCTAAGGTTTTTATATTCTGTGAAAACCCCTTCTTACTGTGCTCTCTGCGTGTGAATAGTAGCTGTCAGTTCATATACAATATTCTCTAGAGATTAGGGGCTTTGTTTCTGTCTTTTCTAATGTTGCCTGTTGTTCCAGAAAGTTTTTGATTATTTGGTCTTGTTTTAGCTCATCCTTTTCTTGCTAGTTTGTTTTTTAATAAATATAGCTAACTATCTCAGCAAATAGTTTTTTTTTTAATGTATTGGCAGTTCTTGCAGGTCTTTATGTACAGGGTCAGAGGTAATCTCTGAACCAGTCTGTACCACAGTCTGTACAAATACCCTGTGTACCTGTATCCCAGGATTTACAGAGATGCTGAAAAATCTTCAGTGGCCACTACCCTCAGGAAGAGCTTGGAATGCTTTACTCAAGTAGCCCAGCTTTCATACAACACCAAGTAAATATTTTTCTGAGGATAAAGAACACTGTATCTTGACTTCGACCCCCTCTCCTTCAGCCATAGGACTTTGTTCCACCTTCAGTTCATGACTGAATGGGCTGAAAACTCCAATGAAACTTAACAGAAGTCTGGAATGTATCAGGTGTGACTGATACTGCAGTCTTTTTGATATGCCTGCATCGTTTTTCAAAGCTAGATGCAACTGTGTGCTTCTATTAGTATGGCACTGATCACACTATAATTGTGGAAATTTTATATGGTCTGTGTTTCATGTAGTACAGAACTAGACTTCAGCATGGAGCTCAGCCTCGATCCCATTAAGATACTGAAAAACTATAAATAAATATGTATAAATACATGCAATAAATTCTTCAATTATTTTGCTTTACAGTTTACCCTTACTCCTTCTGAAACACTGAAGTCAGTCAAACTGAAGACAAACATGCAGGAAACCAGACTTTGCTAACTCCAGGATTTCTTTCCCCTCCTCCCAGTTCTGCTAACCCTCCTGTTTGTAGCTGTTGTATTTTGCTTACATCTGAAAATACCTTTTTTTCTTAGCTAGCATTTAAAATATAGCAAATTTTAATGGATTAATTTAAAAGACCTTTTAGATTTGATACCAACAATTCTAGGTTTCCTAATCTAACTGATGATGCCCAAAGCGATAACTAGTGCAAAAAAAAAATGCAAGACTTTTTTCTTCTGCAGTAGTGATAGTTATCTGAGCAGGGCTTTTGAGGATCCTAATTTTGGATTTGTAAATCTAAATGCTATTAAAATCTTCTAGTTCAGTCTGGCAGGTTAGACTGTACTGCTGCGGGAGAGAGTATTATATAGCCTGGGCACCATAATCTGGGGGTAGAAATCTTGGGGCAACCAAATCTGACGAGAATATTTGAGCTAGACTTTACTGCTTTGAAGTTTATTTCTGTTTTCTGGGATCGAGAATGAATGTGTACTGTATCTAATGTGTGACCCATATTTCTAAAGCTAGTTAGTAAGATGATTCCCACTGAGTAATGAGTCCATACATTATACTTCATTATGAAGCTGATTTTAAATACCTGATTGTTAAGATCAAGTGTATGACTTTTAACATACAGGGTTTTTCCCTTAGAGATCCTGGTCATTCAAGTAAATATTTCTAACGTATGTTAATGCTAATAGCAAACATTTGTGGTATGACTGATAAGTCATACACGTAGCGAAACAAAGGCATATAGATGTTTGACTTTTCTTTTTATTTAAAGCCTGTAATAGGTATTCAATCTGACTCAGTGGTCCAGATTTAGTCATTGAATGTCCATGCTTTATAACCCGGATTCCAAAGGAAATGGAAAAAAACCCCAACACCTCTTGTAAGTTGTCACCATCATTTGAAAATACTGTGCAAGAGAGGCAGAAAGTTCAAAGATACTAAGCTCTTAAAAGTCCTGTAAAAACAGGAGTTGAGCTTCTAATGATTCACAGAGAGCAAGCCTGGCTGAGCTCACCTTTTACTTATGCAGGATAGAAATAGCAGCTTTCCAGTAAAGGACATGGGGTCCTGGTGGTTGACAAGTTAGCAGGTGCATGTTCCCAGGGAGGAAGGCTAATAACATACCAGGCTTTAGCAAAGAGTGAAGCCAGCAGGTCAAGGGCAATGATTATTCCTCAGTGCTCACAAGGCCACATCTGGAATACCATGTCTAGTTGTGGCCTCCCAGTACAACAGACATGGACAAAGAGGAAGACAGCCCAGGGAGGGCGCTCACCTGGAGGAAGGCTAAGCGGAAATATATTCAGTCTTCTGCTAAGCAAACATTGGAAGAGGGGCCCAGAGTGTCTGAGGGTTCACTATTCCCTGGGGATACTGAAAACTTGACAAGGCCTTGCGTGACCTCACCTAACTCCAAAGCTGACCCTGCTTTAAAGGTGGAAGGGATCAGAGACTGCTCAGAGGTGCCTTCCACCGTGCAGCATTCTGATTCTGTGTCACCATAGAAGATGCATCAGAAAACCCAACCAGAAGGCCCCTATCCAGGCTTCAGGAATTCTACTGCTGCTGTTTCAACTGCTGAATTTAATTATATAATTCACATTATTACACACCTGGACATTTTTGTAGCTTGAGAGTTTTTACTTTAGTGTCCTGTTAGCATGCGTACAGACATCCCAGTTTTGTGTTTCAGCCCACAGGACAAGAGTTTGTCTACCCACCAGCTGGTCAGTACTCTTATCCCCCAGTCCCTGGAGGCTACCCTCCGGCAGGAGGAGGCAGCACCTATCCTGCAGCACCACCAAGTGCTGGGTATGCAGGGACAGCAGGATATCCTGCCCCCGGGGGCTACCCTGGGGCTCCCCAGGCTGGAGGAATGCCATCTTATGCTGGAGGTAAGATTCCTTGTTAGAGTACCCCTTCTGGTCTAACCATTCCCTGTGCTTGGTAGAAGTAGTAAAGAAAAAACAACTTTCTTCAGTGATCAATTTAGGCAGCAGAATGCAGGCAGCCAGCCAGATTGCTGTCTTGCAGTAAATACCTGTGTAGTGATGGCAGGGCCTTGATGGTTTTGGGCCACTGCACAGACAGAGAGGATTTAGTCACTTATACAGCTCTGCTCAATAACCTGGTTCACATGTCAGACAGAAGTCAAGTACAGAACATGAAGCGTGCTAAAGTCGCCATTTTCCCCCTAGCTCCTTCAGGCCCTGGGTTTGGTGTGCCTCCTGCTGGCCCTAGCTTTGGTGGCTACCCGCAACCTCCTGCCCAAAGCTATGCTGGAAGTGGACCAGCACAAATGCCAGGTAAGTTATATATGAGACTTTAAGCATTCAAGCTTAAACAAAGAGATTCCAGGACAGGTAGTAAAAAATTAGGCCCTTACCTTTATTACTTCTAGCTTTTGAGGTTTGTACACTTTCTCCTACCTTTCTCGATGAGACCACTGAAGGGCTAATGAGAACCATCTCTGTAAGTGCTACATCCAAAAGGGATGGCTGTTACTGATTAATGGTCATGCTATAGTGGTTTAGGTGCTTATCCTTCCTCAAACTGCAAGTATCTGATGACAGTCCAGAGTCCGCATTCAGTGAGTATCTGGATGAGTATATAGCTGTTCTGTTAATACCAAATAAATTAATGCATTTTTTAGATCTGTGTGTTCATGGTGATTGCTGGCCTTATGGGGAAGTGGAAAGGAGAATGCACACAATTCCTTAAAAACAGTGCAGTGTTTTTAATGCTTTGAGTGGTCAGTTACCATCAAGACAATTTTTGTCCTGGAATGTGTCAGTTGTGTTTGCAAGAAATTCAGAGCAGCAAAAACTGTTTTTATGGTTGATTTGTTAACTCTACTAACAGCTAAGCTGCTGTTAAAAATACAACAATTGTACATACGTATTATGGATGAAAATACAATTCCAGTATGAAAAATGTAGTTGTAGCTTTTGTATTCGAAGTGCTTTTGACCACAAAATGAGATTCCTTCAATTCTTTTTGCACCAATGAATTCTTAATATTTATCATTTAGATGCTAGACATTTTAAAGCGCATAATATGACTTTAAAAGAGATCATGGGACACACATTCTTCATTTGCATGGGCTATCTTGGCTTTTGTCAAAGACAGCAATATTCAATAATATTAATAATTATTCTTATTAATTTAATAATATTTAATAAGGAGAAAGCCTTCCAGTTCCCACACCACCAATAAATTTAGTATTTTTAGAATAGTTTTGCTAATATACATACCTGAATATGCCTATGATGGCTTCTTCCCATCATTCCCAAGGGCAAGAAGTTCAGTTATTGATCATGATAGGTATCATTACTTAGGAAACAGGTTTTGTGCAGAGGTAAATATAGGTCTTTAAATGGCTTTATTTTCAGATAAGATAGCATTTACATAATCAGAGGAGAACTAATTCATTAATTTTATCTTTTGAATTTCAGTAGGATATCCCAGTGGACAAGCACCATCACCAATGCCTGGCCTGGTACGTCTGTACCCTCTTCTATAATCAATCTTATGTAGCTTCTGTAGTTTTAGTATTTTTTACAACTAATTTCCAACAATTTGCAGTGTGTTCTGCATCAACAATTCCCACCTACACTCAGTACAACCTGAACAAAATCATAACCCTTTATCTGTGTATACTCAGTCATCAGGTAGATCTTCATCCATCCAATTGGCTAAAAGCATCTCTTTGGCATTAGGGGGCCAAAGCTGTTGAACGAAACAGAATGTCACTCTGGTTCTGTGCTAGGAAAAAAAAAGAGAGTTACTCATGGACAACTCCTTCTTAAGTACTGATTCCAGTGCTGTGATTTTAATGTGAATTTCCGTTGTGCAGCACATCTAATTAACCCAACTTATACTTTCAGCCTGCAGCAATGGTTCAGTGTACCCAGGGCACAATTCAAGCTGCTCCCAACTTTGATGCTGGAAGGGACGCAGAAATTCTACGCAAAGCTATGAAGGGGTTTGGTAAGTAAGCAGTAGAAACTTAAATTTCTATTGAACTAGCCTTGAGATGCCATTTTGTCCTTTTCTTCAATTTTTATATAACCATACATTTCCCCTCCCCAAGCTTTTCAAAAGTCACACTTTCTAAATTACTCACACTATTTAGTGGGCAAAGCTATAGAGAAAATTTGGTAGACTTAAATGGTAGTAATTTATTATGTAAAATGCATTCTCAGAGGGATTATTATGAGTTCTTACATGAAATTGCCCTTGTATTTCCAAGGAACTGATGAGCAGGCTATCATAAATGTTGTTGCTAACCGTTCCAATGATCAAAGGCAAAAAATCAAGGCAGCTTTCAAGACTATGTATGGCAAGGTATGTTCATTAGTTCTTTGAATCAGTAAGCAAACCCAAATCAGCTGCTGCTTCACGTGCCTGATTGCATTTTAGTCCTGGGGAGTGGTTTGGTCATTTTTGAAATGCATTCTTTTGGTTATATTCTTTTGATATATTCCCCTGGAAGAAGCAGGGGTGGGGGAAGGTTGGGTGGCTGGCTGTCCCTGACCAAAGAAGCTTCTTCTTTGCATTTGTAATGCTTGATAGATGGAAAATAATCAATTAATCTGTCCTTGTATTAGTGTTTAAAACTGAGATTCTTATGCGTACAAAGCAGCCCTGAATCTGGGGGTTTTTTTGTAAGAAACAAACTGAGAAACTGGTTGAGGATTGGTTAGTCAATAAAAAGCTGAAATAAATTAATTTCTTCCCTCTGTCATTTTTGCAACTTAGAGTGAAATGTTATAGTTTGTGGCATTTTTCAGGACCTAACTAGGTCCTAATCAGTGAGGAGATAACAGAGAAGAGCTGAACTGTCAAAGGTTTGGATAGAGGGAAGTTCTTTATAAGAAATTAAACTAAGCTTTACAGAAAAACCAGCACAAAGCTGGAAATCAGTCACAAAAGTAAGTTTGATCTTTTTTGCAATACATAATCTACACAGCTAACACTCTGCAAAGCCCTTTTTGTATTTATAATTGAACAGGATTTAATTAAAGACCTGAAGTCTGAATTAAGTGGAAATGTGGAAGAACTGATTTTAGCACTCTTCATGCCCAGCACCTACTACGATGCCTGGAGTTTACGTCATGCAATGAAGGTATGGTTTTTATGTAAATGGAATAGCTTAAAAACATCTTAAAATGCTTATCCAAGAAAAAAACATGCCTGACTGCTGCATTGTTAAAAAATCCTGTAGTGGCAAACAAATTTGGGGACTGTGGGGCTTAAAATTTTTTTCTGTTGTGCCCCCCACTTCCAGCCAATTTCTTCAGGATTAGCCAATTCAGAGCAGCTGTCCATTCATCCTCTGCTCTCCGCCACTTAGTCAGAACTAAGTTACTCTGCCACTTGGTCACAACTAAGTTGCTAGAACCTAGAAAGGGCCTGGCTGCTGTTAAAACTGTAACCACTGTTTAAATTGAAGGTATGTACCTCTCCTTATTAGGAACAAACAATTGATACTGAAATTTATTTTTGGATTATCCCAGTTTTTTTCCAAAAGAACAGTAGTGAAAAATTAAGGTCAGATCATGAAGGTACCTGTTCAAGTGTTAAGACTGCATTAAAGATTAGGTGAGCTAGTTCATTTAAAATTTTAATTCAGGTAGACTGGTACATACAGTTTACCAGAATATCCTTCTTGTTTGAGCTGCATCAGTTAGCAGGTGGGCGATACTGGAATCAACTAGCTTAGCCCATGTATGAATGCTGACCTTCCAAGGAATCTGGAGCTTAAATGAAAATCTGGCTTTACTGGAGCCAACAGTCACTCTTTAACCATTTTTAAAAAGTCGTAACATTACCTAGAAGCCTCGCACAGATCCACTTCTATCTAATCCTTGCCTGAATAGAGATGACCAGGCCAATAAGATATTTATTCTTGGGAGAGGGAAGAGCAGAATCATAGAATGGTTTGGGTTGGAAAGTACCTTAAAGATCATCTGGTTCCAACCCCCCTGCCATGGGCAGAGAGTCCTTCCACTAGACCAGGTTGCTCCAAGCCCCATCCAACCTGGCCTTGAACACTTCCATGGATGGGGAAGACACAACTTCTCTGGGCAACATGTTTCAGTGTCTCACCACCTTCATAATGAAGATTTTTTTCCTAATATCTAATGTAAATCTCCCCTCTGTCATTCTAAAGCCATTCCCCCTTGTCCTGTCACTACATGCTCTTGTGTGAAAGTCCCTATATCTATGAAAAGTTCCTGCCGGTGCTCCATATTAATGAAGCAGCAACATTTGGAATAGGGAGCACACTTGTACGTTGACCAAAACAGAATTTGTGTGTGTATCTTTGGCTTTAATGATTAGCATAAGTCTGTACTTCCTCCAGTATGTTTCCAGGTTAAGGTTGTCAAAGAACTTCCTTTCTACACCATTTTCTAGTTAACTTTGGCTGATGTTACTGCTATGGATATATAGCTTTGGGGTATTTTTTTGAACTGGTGCAGAACTGAATGTTTGAGGAATCTTCATTCCATTTTAAGTACACCGAAGACTTTCACATTGAAGGGATATTATTCTTGCAATGTAGATTGTATTAAGTTTTGAAATAACATGCTTAATTTCACAGTTGAAGAAAACTGAATAAATAGTGCTTTTTATTAGTTATGCCCTCTTTTTCTCTGCCTACAGGGAGTAGGCACTCAGGAGAGAGTGCTGATTGAGATCCTTTGCACAAGGACAAACCAGGAAATACGAGAAATAGTGAACTGCTATAAATCAGAATTTGGACGGGACATTGAACAAGACATCAGAGCAGACACTTCAGGACACTTTGAACGATTACTTATATCTATGTGCCAGGTAAGCTTTAATTTTTTTTGTTGTTTGGGTAAGGTAACTGTGTACAGTCCACCTTTGATGCATGTAGTCATAATGGCTTCAGAAATAGCCTCTGTCTGCTTAGCAAGAGCCAGGTTTTTAAGAAATTACCTCTGGGCCATTTATTCCCTAATGACAATATATGACACATCAGTCCCTCCTCAAGGAAGAGATACTATCTACAAATCTGATGAATTGTGTGACCTAATTTAGCACCCTGTATTCATCTTGGAGAATTTATGTGTAAATACTTTATTGTGCAGAAGCAATCAAGTGGTACTATAAAGCGGAGCTCCACACTGCTGTTAAAGCAAAATGCTTCTGGGTTTCTTTTGCCTATGTTAACAAAATAATTTGGGTGGATGTGATTATACAGGTATGGCTGCGTGGAAACCTCATAGCAGCCTTCCAGTATCTGAAGGGGGCCTATAAGGATGCTGGAGAGGGACTCTTCATTAGGGACTGTAGTGATAGGACAAGGGGTAACAGGTTAAAACTTAAACAGGGGAAGTTTAGATTGGATATAAGGAGGAAGTTCTTTACTGTGAGGGTGGTGAAGCACTGGAATGAGTTGCCCAGGGAAGTTGTGAATGCTTCATCCCTGGCAATGTTCAAGGCCAGGTTGGACAGAGCCTTGGGTAGTGTGAGGTGTCCCTGCCCATGGCAGAGGGGTTGGAACTTGATCTTAAGGTCCTTTCCAACCCTAACTATTCTATGATTCTATGTATAACACCTGTAAGAAGCCCTGTGAACAAGTCAAGAGGTACCACAGCTTCCAAGTTACACCATAGCCTTCCTTCCCTTCACATCATCAGAATTTGGGAGCTTGCTTATCCCATATCATATACTAGGGCTCTTTTTGTGTTGCAGTTATCCATGTCAAGGAAGAAATACGTACTAATGCAACTTCCACATTTCTCTGATCCATCTGCCTATTTGCTGTTAGAATTTCTATGATGCTTCTGTATGTCATTTGCCTCTACCTTTGTGAGAGTTCAGCTGCACACTAGGTGTTTGGATTAAAAAGTCAAAATTCACAAGAAAGCAAACCTTGAGAAGCTCATGCTGCTAATTTTTATTTTGGTAAATCCAGTAGTTTACAATAACTGACAACCACATAATTTAAATATTGTAATAACCACTATAGATACAACAGTATTAGAGAGCTTGTGTTCAGCCTGCTCAGCCAGTACATTTAGCAACATCCATCCATGCTCTGGGCAGCAAAAAACCCCCACAAACCCAAGGCACGTAAAATGTCATATAAGCTCTATGGACATATTACAACTACAGTAAGTGCTTTCTGGAGGCATTCTATGATTCTTACTCAAAATTAGCAAATTCTAAATAAAACAGAAGACCTGAGATATTTCAGGTGTGCATATTCAGTAAGATAATTCGTTAGTTCGTTTGGGAAGACTCTTTGCAACTTCAAGCCTAGAAATAAACAAATCAAGAGAAAGCTTACATTATTAAGGAAAATAGAGACTTAAGTTCCATATGTAATTAGAACTATGAGATGGTATGTAGGGGTGAAATTATGTGAGTCAGTGTATCTACAGTTTAAAGCATGCCCTACAGGTAGGGTTCTGGGTCACTTCTGAATTTGTTGCCTATAAGAAATATTAAACTAAAGGGTAGCTTTAAACCAATGTGAAGTATTTCAAACTGGTATTACTCTTTCTGCTTCAGGCTTTGAAGATATGCTGCAAGCACAGACCCCAAGCCTTTTTTCATTTGTCATCTGTTATCTTTGCTTTTAGGGTAATCGGGATGAGAACCAAACTGTGGATTACCGAAAAGCTCAAGAAGATGCTCAGCGTCTGTACCAAGCAGGTGAAGGAAAACTTGGGACTGATGAATCTTGCTTTAATATGGTTCTGGCAAGCAGAAGTTTTCCCCAACTGAAAGCAACAGTTGAGGCATACTCCAGGGTAGGAGTTCTTTCTTCATTTCAAATGGGCTTGGTCAGTGTATTTTAAATTAAGCTTCCAGTTGTTACCACATTTCATTATCCTCATATTAATCTCATTTATTTGTAGATTGCTAATCGTGATTTATTAAGCAGCATTGACCGAGAATTTTCTGGAAACGTGGAACATGGTTTGAAGGCTATTTGTAAGTGATATGTTCTTCCCTCTCTTTATTGCTTAGGAATTAAACCTTATACATGTAACAAAAGAGTAATCCAATTCAATAGTGGCTGTATGGCAAATGAACACACAACCTGAAACTTTGCTAACACAAAACTTCCATTATTCAAATTATTCACTTTACCCTTAATTGGAGAAAATAAGCATCCACCAGGGAGAAGTGATTTCGAAACTAGAAAAGGCTACACAGAAACTACTTGACGCTTTTCTGGGAAGGCAGGCAAGGACACAGAAGCAAGGGTCACTGGTTACCACTTGTAACTGTATTTTTCAGAGCCCTGCAAAATGATGTGAGTACTGGCAGAACCCAGACCTGACTCTGGTTGTGACACACCTCAGCAGAGACAGCTGAGCCACCCCATACATCATCTCAGAGCCAACATGAACATACTTCAGGCGCAGTTTCCTTTCCACCTCCCTTCCCCACCACCACCTATCCCTAAAAACCTCAGCATTTGCTAAGGAAAATGTCAGCAAATAGAAGACCTGTTTTGAATTCACTTTTTCCTACTGACTTGTATAGTAAAGCAGTTAACATTTAATACAATTTGCCAATAGTGAGCATCAGTATGACTTAGCAGTAAATCTCCAGACACCAATGTTTACCAGAATGACAGCATTTCTGTAGCCATAACAGATAAGCAAAAGCTTCCCAGATTATATTCTACTTGAGAGTTTTATGGGGAAAATGATGTAAAAGAATAAAGGCTTGTCTCTGAGAGTGAACAATCTAACTGAAACAAGATCCACTCTGAAACTACCGGAGTGACAACTTTTTACAGTTGTACTTTTCTTAGTGAGATTGAAGCAGTGGAGTACGAGTAAAATACCTTGTGTTCCAGTACCAGCTACCCCAGGAGAACAACTGCTTCTGAATTGCCTATTTGAGAATTAAGGTTTCAGGCAGCTTTGAAAAGCACTTCCAGAGAAGTTAACTGCTAATAACTGTAACTTAGTGTGTGACAGAGTAACTCACTTGGTCAACTTCCAAATAACTCAGCTCTGTAAAACAGTTCCTGTAGTCCACACAAACTGCATCTTCACCAACACCTATCTCTACAGCAAAAATTATGAACTGATCCTGCCAGGTATCACTGTACAGTGTACAATGCTGGAACTAATCCTAAAAATATACTTTATTGCAGTGCAATGTGCTTTAAATTGCCCAGCCTTTTTTGCAGAAAGACTTTATTATTCTATGAAAGGAGCTGGCACAGACGATTCTACCCTCATCAGAATTATAGTCACTCGCAGTGAGGTAAGAAACTTTCTCTGAAAGTGTTGCACATAGCAGAAAGCTTTCTGCCCTAACCAGCTTTTCACTTAGTCCTCCTTCACAGCTGCAGAAATACTGTTTTGCCATGAAGCTTTTACAGGGTTCAGATTTAGATGAACATGTTAATTAGCTTTAAAGCCAGCTTTTATGTAGTAATTGAATTATCTCTGGCTAGATAGCAGTGCTGCTTGTATTCCTTCTTAACTGTGGTTGCCAGCCCATGTAGCAGATAGGCACCTCAAGTTCAACGGTTCAGCTGTTAGGCATTAGGATAGTATAGTCCTAACAAAGTAAGAACAGCTGCTACACTCTGTTTTGGGAGCTGCTCCTCTGGCCTTGGAGGGACCAGCTGGCTTTGATAACATGCAGTTATCAGTTGCACGTTTCACCCATGGTGTATGTTTTCTAGTTAGTGAGAGAGATGTGGGGTGACTGTCAAGGCGTTAAAATCATACCCTGTGTTTATGTTCTGTGCTTTTGTCTTCCTTTGCCTAGATTGACCTTGTGCAAATTAAACAGATGTTCTCACAAATGTATCAGAAGACTTTGGCTACAATGATAGCAAGTGATACAAGCGGTGATTACCGGCGTTTGCTCTTGGCGATTGTTGGTCAATAAAAGAGTATCTGTTTTTTTGTTTTCTTTTATAAAACAAGCCAAAGGACATGTAACATGCTTTATGCAGACACTCACTATCCTTGTGTGTAAAAGAATAATTTTAAGCTTTGTATAATCAAATATGCCTGCTGGGTGATTCAATAAGCTTGTTGCACTTAAAATTGCCTTAATTTACAGCACATAATATTCCTTATTGTATAATAAAAAATATATCTTGTCTACTACCCCAAGCTTTAGTCCTTTTGACCCAGACAAAAATGCCTTCCCTCTGCCAGACTCCCACATGATTAAACTCAAGACACATCTCCAGCACTCAAGTTCCTTGAGATACCTGAACTGCTGAGCTACCTGTGGATGACAAAAAAAAGCCTGAGGCTGTGCTGTAAAGCATTTTACACCCCCTCCTCCCCCAACGTTTGCATTGTAATGTTGAAAAACATGCAAGTGCTCAGTTTATGTCACATTACAGTGACAGTTTAGGGACCTTGGCAGAATCTGACTGTACAGTCCCCCCGTCCCCCATTTAATTTCTTATATTACCATTAGTGGTTAGTTATAATTATGCTTAAGGGAGCAATAGACAGGAAAAACAATTTTGTATCTAATTTTTAGGCATCTGCTTTTAAGGGAGTAGGTTACACAGCAAACGACTGAGCAATGAGAAAAGCTAGTATGTAAATGATAACACTACGGATCATGTGTCAAGCCCAACTGAAAGTGATTGTGACCTACACAATATAAATGACTGTGGATGTTTTCAAAGAGCTTAAAAAGAACAGTGCTGAATAGCACATTTGGTTTTTCAGAAAGCCATAGTGAATCTGTCCCCAGCCATGAATTTAACAGAAGCTTCAAGTCTAGCAGCTGGCAGTGTGTCTCCTAACATTTCTAAGCAAAGCTTTAACAGTGATTGTGTTCTAGGACACCCTCACACAAACAGCGAACCCCCATTTCTGTTATCCCTCAAAAAACCAGTTCAGGCTGGCAGAGTTGACTCTAATCTGGCAAACCTTTCACTCCTACACAGCATGCACATGAAGGTTTTTGCAAAACAGTAACAGGCATAGAGTTTACCACACCAAAATTATATTGATGTTCTGCTACCTAAAATCTGACTTCAGACTATATGTATATAGCTGTCAATAGCTTTACAAGTGTCACAGAGGTTCTTGTAAGATTTGCTTCTTGTTTCTTTGCTCCTGAGCAAGCTTCCTTACAAGTGAAGAAGCTTGGCATTTAATAATTAAAGCATATTAGTGCCTCTGTATCTTTTTAAGTAACTAAAAGAATCCCCACCACTTGTCATTCAAAGTGGAGTATTGATTAAGTCTGGCTCATGCATACTACTACTCCAAGAAAATGCACAGATGAATAGGGTTTTATTTTCTAATGACATTCACCTGGTTTATGGCAAAAAGTTCTTTTCATTACATGCTAGTAAGGAAGAATTGTTAGATGGGTAACAAGAGCTAAATGATAATGAAATTGTAGTAGAAAACAGGCAAGGGAACAGATACTGTCTATTCTGCATCTGAAAAAGCCTTACTTTTCTATGTTGCTAACACAGCGGTGTTTCAACATGAAACATTAGAAAAGAGAAAGCCATTTATGAGACTGTTCCACTTACAAGTGTTCAGACTCAAACCAGAAGAGACCTACCAATTCCTAAGAGAAAACCAGCCCCAATCCCGACCATTTGTCTTTTTGCTAGAGACCAACTGTCACAATTCAATCAATAGGACTATAGCAACTTTTCCACTTCACAACTGGAATTTAAAAAGCTTTTGAAAGGAAAGCTGCTATTTAACACTGTAAGTAATTCTGGGTTCTGAAGCTGTGTGTGCCCTTATACTAAGACACTGAGCTACACGGGTCTTCCCTGGCCAGCTCACCAGGTAGCAGCAAGTTTCTCGACAGCTCAAGTACCTGCTTTGAAATAGGCCCAAAACCTTCATCAAGTTTCAGTACAACGCATTTACCTTCCTTGGCAGAGTCAGAATCCCCACCCTGCTTCTGAATACTCCTCCTCGCTGCTGGTGCCCTACAGATAAGGGAACCACAGATGGTGGTTTAATCCATCAGTTCAGGGATGAAATGGCCTCTTCTCTGAGAGCCACACAACATCCACAGAACCCAGGGCAGGGCAGCACTGCCTGCTCCAGCTCAAACCAGAACCCAGTCATGCCTCTCACAGCTTTTGCTACCCATGTTCTCCAACAGAGGTACTCCCAAGCCTTCTGCCCTCACTACCCAAGAACAGACTAAAGTTACACACTTTTTCCCTCCTTAGAATGCTGAAAGCATAAAACGAACAAAGCAAACTACTTACAGTTTTCTGGGAGGAAGGATATAATTTCTTCTCCCCAACAATACAAGAATTAGAGACAGCTCCAAACACCACCTTTCAGAAACACAGTAGCAGAAAATTAGTACCTTTCCAAACAAAGAAAACCCACCAACATCATCCTGTTACGTGACTTAAAGGGTGGCAGGAAACCCACAGGTTTCCTGTTTGACCCATCAGGTCAACAACTGCCCAAGAAATTTTCCCTTCTTGCAGATCTGCCTTCGTATCTGGCAAAATCTACTACAGACAAAAGATGCTGCCAGGGAATGCTCAAGGAAGCAAATCAGGTGCTGCAAGGGAATCCTCATGAGAGCCAGCTTCACTGCAGCTGGGAACTTACTGCCATGCAAGAATCATAACCAGTTCTATCCAGTTATACCAAGGACTTTCCAGACAAGGACTGAATCTGTATTTTCTTCACACAGACAACTCCAGCTAGTCAGAATACTGATCACAACTAAAATCTGATATCACATCATGAAAGATACTGTTTTGTGAGGCTGAGAAATTTTCCACTAGTGCTCACAAGGAGGAAGGTACCATCATAATGTTCATCATGTAAAATTTCAGTTGTACTTAGTAATACATGCTTGTCCTGCTCTAATATGACATCATATGCAGACACGAGCCAGCTCATGAGTATGGGAGTGCTTCATACAAAACACCAAACACTTACCATTTTCAAATTTGTTCTTCTGCACTCAACCTTTGAGGAGAGTTTCCAACTAGAATGCATCTGCAATAAAGTAAAATCAAATATTAAAATCCATTAGCATAATATAAATTGTGACTTAATATTTTTTATCTTTTAATTCTCACCCTGTTCAGCAGCTTATCCTTATTTTAAAAAGAATATACCAAAAAGACTGAATGACTTATCTGTACTGACTATCAACACAAGCAATCCTCCCTTTCTATCCCAAAAAGCAGGACCAACACACTTCACTGGTTTTGAACATTTAGCTCAAACCAACACTCAAAATGTAGCTACATTGAACAGCCTTTCTAGAATCAACTAACACTGTTCTGTGGAAACCAGCAATGGATGCCCAGTTTAGCAGACAGGAAATATCTGGGTATTTTATTTGTGAGAGAGAACTCAAAAAAAAAAAAAAAAAAAAAAGAAGCAGGAGTAAAATTTAAATTAAATAGCATTGACATTCAAGCAGTTCTCTGCAAGCCACATCTGAGCCTTCAGGCTCTTTTTGCTACCTTAAATCTTGAAGACTATTTCCAAACAATTTTCAAGGCCAGATGAGACCTGCGTATGCCAAATAACACCCATACACAGTGATAGGAGCCGCAGCACATGCACAAAATTTATTGTGTGCTACCGTTTATAAAATACTTGAATAGCTCAGAACATGCATAAAATTTCCAACTCAGGGGTATGTACAGATTGTACTTCATGGCAAACAAACCAAAAAAAAGGGGGGAGATGAACTCCAGTGACCTAAGTTTCAAGTTGTGTTCCAGGGGACGAGAGGGACACATAGCAAATGTCAAAATAGATAACAAAGTACAGTGGCAATCAGTACAGTCCATTAGTTGTGAACAAATCAGCACAGGGCTTCAACTTTTATTTTAACCAAGCAGTCCTGTAGATACCAAAATACATGCAGTCTCAAGTTTACACTTTCACTAATGCCTTAGCAGTTGAACAGAGCAATTGCTTACGTGCTGCTTTGCCTAAACAAAAAGTATGTCCCATACAGGTTCAGTTTCCTTTACAGATCGAAAAATAATGACAAGCTTGCAGCTATTCAGCCCAGTGATTATCAGCTATTTATGCAACCGCAATACTCACAATAAACTAAAAGTACCCATCACATCTAGGTAACCTATAGATGTACATCATAGGTCTATATATTAAATATTTGCAAAATGAAAACATGCATACACAAAATACAATGCCAAGCTTTACAGACTTGATATGAATCAAAATTTACTTAAACAATGTACAAAGTTCAATTAAAAGTACCTTAAAATTAACACTTCCATATTTTTCTTACTTTTAAAATCAGTATATATAATATTTTAATTTTTTTTTAAAATTTAAGGTGGGGAAGAGTCTTGAAAAAGCTGGGCAAAAAAGTTTCTGAATTAAATATTTGTTTTTTAAATCTGTGTTCAAGTAATAAACATTCCTACATAGAAATCTTCTGATAAGCTGTAACTAAAAAATACAGTGAATACAATATAGAATTAGCAACATCTAAGGAGTAAACCTGAGGTCAGCATTTTACAGAATGACAAGAGATTTTTTTTTTTTTGGCATTTTTTCTGTCTACTTAAAACACAGTTTTTGCAGCCTCAGATATTTGAAGACCATTCTAATCTATCATTTTAAAGACATTTCATGAAACCGATGTCCATTAATAAATAGTTAGCTCTTAGGGTTGTATTTGAAAGTCTGATTTAAAAAAACAAACAACCTATACCGACAGAAAAATCCCATTTGTAAACTTAAGTGTTGACAACAATAAGCGTAAGATGCTAGTCTAGATGTGCTTTAGCGATAACAGCCTCATCCTTTCCCCAGACTTCTTCTGAACTTCAGCAGCCAGTGGTGGAGTTTGTGTGAACAGGAGAGGCAGGCTCCCAGGAGGTCGGGTCACCATGTAAAGAGAGGGGCTGTTGTCTCAAAAGCACGACGGTCGTTCTTCAGCGGGATCAAGTCAGACGGTTTTCCACCTCATGTGAAGTAGTTGCTTCGAGTGATCCCCCTGGCTATTTCATCTGTTGCCACATCAAAAAGCAGTAATCTAGGAATTCTCAGGCAAGACATGAGTGAGTAAACCAGAAGCTGACATGGTCACTGTGCATTGTTGTTGCCAGTTCCATTGTTTCCATTGGCATTTGTTGTGTTTATAGTATTAATACCGTCTTGCTGAAGAGCATCTTTTCTTGGTGGCATTCTCTCATTGATCCTATCCAAACCTTTTGCTTCTTCAAAACTGCAGATTCTATGTTGCGGAGAGAATCCTCGTATTGCTTAACAAAATGCAAATTTGATATGTCAGTAATGGAAAAATAAGTAGAAAGCATATACTTTTTCTAACAAATGATGTTTTAAAAACAGGTAAGAAATCAGCCAAAGACTTATGGCTCTGCGTTTGTATTAGTAAAAGCTTCTCTAACCTGCTTTCCTGAAACTGCAATCATGAGTTCAGTTTGTAACAAAAGAACAAGGTATGGCAAAATACTCTGCAAGTAGGAATCAAGGGGTTTAGACCCACTTGATTGCTTCTGCGCATCCCTGGTTTGGCCAGCTATCAACACCAACTGCTTTTGCTGCCTGGTGTGTCAGGCTTATCTTGACATCCCCCTTTTCTCCAGCAGAATGTCAGTAAGATCTAAGCAGCACAGCAAGTGCAGTGGAGGCAAAGCAGCAAAGGGTTCTAAAAGTAATAGTAGATTTACATCCTGCATACGCATCGATGGCCTGATCCTGCAGTTTTCATGCAGGCAAAACTGCAGGATGTGGTTTGCATTTGGTGCTAATTGTGGATGATGGAAATGGACACAACCACAAGCACTGAATTAGCACCTTGGTTAAACAATGGTACCATTTAAATACAAATGTATTTAAAATAAGTGTAGAAAATAGGTATTATTTTGCTACTGATTATTTTAATAAATGAGGTCTGTTGTTGAATTGACACCTGAAAATGGTGGATCACATAGTAAGACTGAAGTCTTTGGGATGAAATAATTCTTTGGAGAGTAACTACAGCTTTCCACCCACAACAACGGGACCTCCTGCATGTGTGTGTGAGAACGGAATATGGTACTTGCTTATATTTTTGGAGCTCTGACTTCCTTAATTAAAAAACAAAGAATACGGTCATTAAATGGTGCTTTGCGACCAAATCTGAAAACCCCCAAGGGCAGCTCCCTTAACTGCTATGCTGTTTGCCATTCACTACACTGAATATTGAGCAAGAAGAAATCAAAGTCTCACCAAAAAGACAATAATCTGAAGTTGGATGCTCTGAATACCAAATAATTTGATGGCATTTTGCTCAATACCACTAAAAAAGGAGAAATATACTATTTATATAGCACAGAAGCACTGATAATCCATGGAAATTAATAAGCCTCATACTGGCAGGCTGGCATATGTACTGGAAATAAATTTGGTCAACAAATTATGTTCAAAATCTGTAGAAAAATCCCATTACATTTATAAATCTTGCACTATCAGAAATGTTATGGAAAGTTTTAAAAACATTTGTTCAAAGCCATTAAAATAGATTTTATGAGAAAAGGCATGCATAGACAACCCTCCTTCCACATGTAACCCCCCATCAAACACAACCTTGCAGTTGGAATGAAGGAAAAAAACCCAACACTAAACACTACCATTTTTAAGGACTTCAAGACAACACCACGTATCACAACATGCTATTATACAAAAAAAACCTACTGCATAATTCATAAAAACAAACAAAAAAAGACCAAAAAACCCCCAAGAATTTCCCTAAAATATTAAAGATTATCATCATCCTAAAGCCAGAAATGAATGTTACATGTAAAAGGGATGAATCAATGCAGTTGATTCATCTCTGCTTGTGCAAGTTGAAAGTAAAACACACCCACACAGAGTACTTTTGAATTCCCTCCCAGACACCACAGATCTCTGCCAATGGCAAAGACTCTGATCATACCTTTTTCAGCCTCAATTGCCTCTACAGTGGCTGTACAGAAGTGAGCAGATGCATGCAAAATGAATGAGAAAGATGAAGAGTGTAATATCGCATAGCAGAAAAGGCAATGATCAATTTAATATAGTATGTTACGCCAGATTAGATTACAGTTAGTTAAAATGATAATTAAGGTTTTGGGGAGTTGTTTTTAAGTTTAAGTCAATCTTCTAAATTTTAACTAATACAGTTTATCAACTAAAAGTAACTAAGAGCAACACTAATTAACTGATGTTATTAACTACACATTTCTCTAAGTTTTGTGGGTTCGTTTGGGTTTCTCTGAGGCAGCAACAAAAACCTTACACTGAGGTTAAAGCTGTGGTATGGATTTAAAAAAGTACTAAAAATCTATTTGAGACTACTGATTCTAAAGATTAAAACGCATTAGTGAACTTCATTAAATTATCAGGAAGGATACTATGAAAATATTGTAATAAGAAAAAATTATTTTTCGCTTTATGTTTAGCTGCCTGAAGTTAAACAAGTACGTCAAATTCTCACTGTATTTTAAGTAAAAACATCTATGAGAACTGAACAATGAAATTTAAGCCAGGAAAGACAAATCTAGCAAATCATCTTTACAAAGTCTCATCAACTGTTCAGTTGGATGAAAGACAAATCCTATAGCAGGAAGAGGTTTGGATTTAACATAGTCTTGGTGGGTGAATCAATGTGAATATGAAAAGTTTAGCTTACTCGTTTTTTTTAACTAAATAACCATGACATCTACAGCAATTTCTTAGGTGTAAGACCCTTCCCAACTGTTTTAGCTTTAGAAGTCAAAGCTTTAATATAAGGTTATTAGGATATAAAAAAACCTTTCTATTAGGGCAGCCTTGCTAAAGAAACCAATTTGTAACTACAACCTAAAATATTGCTAAGTTTCAATAAAGATAATAACTTTTTACCTCCCCTGCTATGTGCCATGCCTCTAATACCATATTTTCATAAATATTAACAAAAAACAGCACATATAACGGTAAACCTACTTGTGTAGTGCTTGATATATATTGTTAACAACAAAAATCATAGCACAGTATTCAAGTAAATGCTGGGGAAACTAGCCATATTAAAAAATACAGCATTAGATCGGAATGCTTTAAACTTAATTGTTTATTATTTCTCATTTCCTATCCACCAAAACCCAGACACAAAATTTCAGCTGCCTACACTATGCCTCAACCTCACTGATGCATAAAATTATAATTTCCACTGAGAATCTCTAAAAAAAATAAATAAATTCGGATACTTGCATTAAGTGCTACTGAAATAACGTGGAATGCTTAAGGGTAACGCAGCATTTTAACTCTTACATACTGCACATTCCATGGTAGGGAAAAAAAATAGATTTCCTGTATGCCGATCTACAGAGACAATCCCAGAATTAAAAAAAAAAGTATCTTCTATGGATGGTTATTTATTTACATTAAGGGAAAGAATTCTTCTCAAGTTGTAAAAATAAATTAGTTAAGAATTATTTTAGAAAGTCACCAAATACATACTTTCATACTATAATCTATTTGCCGTACAAAACTATGTAGAAAAACCACCTCTTTCCACCATTTCCTGTTACCTGTGAAGTCTTTCTTTTCAATCTTTTCCTGAAAAGATCACGAATACTGATTTATCTCTGTAAATTATGTAGCTTGTCATAAATACAAATTTTTACTCCTAGTTGGTTCTATGTGTAGTACTATTATTCCAAAAAGATCTTGGAATATACATCACAATTAAGAAAAAGGTAATTTTCAACTTGACATAAAAGAACAAACTGACTGGAAAATACAAGCACTTAAGAAAATCCCATACTGTAAAGACTCAATTTGGAATTTTGTTGGATTCTCTTTTGCAGGTACACCTGAATTAAAACTGTATTTGTTGTAAACCCTGATAAACCTCAAGTAAATACTGTATCATATTAATGTAACAGGTAATCCTGATGTCTTGGCTCAGAAAATTCTCAACTGAGAGCAAAATCTAAGCAACAGGGTTCAATGGCATTTCCATCCTCACTTGCAGCTCTCCCCCTGCTTTATACAAGGGACAAATCTGATACAAAATCCTTGCCAACTTTCAACATAAACCTCAAGAAACCTATCTTACTGCCGCTTTGATTAATAGCAAGGGCAGCAGTGAAAGATAAGATGTATTTGGCTAGTTCAACTGACTTCTACGTAAGTATTACAACTTTTCCTTTAGGCATGTGTCTAGTAGGTTGCTGAATAAAGTTTTAGGTGTTTGGGGTTTTTTTTAACAGACCTTAACTCAATTTGGAAAAGTTTTGTTGGATTCAGCTCACAGAATAAATCACTAGGAAATACTAAAATGTTAAAGAACAGTACTTGGTTTTTAATATTTCAGCTACTATTATGCAAGCAACATAATTAATAAAAACCATAAATCTATATTTAAAAAAAAAGACTCAGAAACATACAAAGAGCACAATTTCCCAAAGGCTATTTTTATTCTAGCACATCAAAGCTACCAAAAAATAACCTATGATTTGGTTTTCAAAAATATATCCACATATTTCTGAAATTTAAAAAAAATCGTATATTGACTTCTTCCACAGGATGGAGTTCTGCCCTTTTTTCCAAAACTATCTTTTTTAAACTGACCGGTCTTTAACCCTTTCACTAGAGTTCGAATTTGTATTTCACCCTCAGACTGTTCTGCTTTGCAGCAAAAATCTGTTCAAGCATTGCCAATAAAGGCATTGCATCAGACTGACCCATGCGTTTGGTGCCCTACTCTGCATTATGTGAATGCCAAAAAGTTTCTCTCCTTTGAGAATGGCCACTGAGTATCTCAGAAAACATCGCAAGTGCGGCTGAACAAATTCCTGAAACAGACGTGGCTATTTGCTAAGATCTAGTACATATTGTTACTGACATGACGAATTCTAACAGGCATATATGCAAAAATCACATATGCATTGTCTCAGTGGTGACTTACATATATATGTGTATGTGTGCATATATATATATATTTACCCTGATAAAAAAAATTTAGCCCAGCTCTTTAGAAAATCCTAAATGTACACTCCAATTTATTACAGCTTTCGAAGCTTCTCAGATTTAACAGCAACCAGCACAACTAGACCTTTTCTCAATGTGCCCTTGAAAAACAAGCACTTCTAAGATTGAAACCTGGAACCCCATGACAATTTTGTGAATTTTCAAACAAACAAAAGAATAGAATAAAAAAAATGCTATGTTCTTTTTTCTCAAATCTATACTAGTTTAAATTATTGATAGTGTACTAATCAACATAGTACAACATACTTCAAATAGTAATTAAATATCTTTAATAATAAATCCTGCCCTACTATCAGAGACCATATTTTTGCCAAGAATAGGACTTCACTGATATTATGATGGCTTAGAAAAGTGTTAATTATTGAATTATTCCATTTTTTGTTTACCTCTAGCTTTGAAATTGAGCATAATAATTTGAAAACTACTTTATGACTGAAACAATAAAATTCTCATCAGTAAGTAGAAGTTACTGCAGTTTAGGGAGAACTAACAGTTGGCACGAGTTATTTTGAACAATCAACATGACTAAAACAAATGAGGTATATTAATGAAGTGCATTAAGGAGTACTGCCATCAAAAGTTCTAGTCAAGACAAAAACACCCACAAAAATCCAAAGCGCATTTTGCATACTTTCCAAATGTCCCACATTTTCAGCAATAACAGAAAGTCGTATGTTTCATGTTAAAAAAATTTTCTAGTCAGTTTGATCCTCTCTGATTTTTATAACGCAACACGGATAAAAATCTGTTAAATAAGTGAGAGGAATGCAGACTCATTTTTTTAAGCATAATAAAGTATCTTATTAAACAATGAAATTTAAACTAGAACATATGTTTTTGGAATAGTTGGATGGATTAGGAAACATACACCATTTCTTATTATAGACACTCACAAAACAATCACATACATACACTGGACATATAAACTTAATTGTAGACATTATATGTCCACTGAAAAAAATGACTTTCAATGTGACATTCATGTTTCAAAGCCATTAAAATAACAGCTTTGGTAGTTTAATAGAAAATGCAGTGAAAGACTTTATAAAAACTACACAGAAAATTTAAAAAAATTCAAACAGCCCAAGTCACAAAATGAGAAAAGCAGCTGCTCTTGCAAAATAGATTGTGTAAAAAGTGGTATTCATATATCACAATCTTTCAATAGTTATATAATTCAGTGGTCCCATGCAACAGTCTAGTACTTTCTAGTAAAGTCAGAACATGGCCAATAAAGAGCCTTTGAACAATCTATGTTGAGTGCTGCAGATATGAAGTCCAGTTTCAGACTGGTATATTTTAGTTATTCACCATTGTGAGCAGAAAGATGGACTTCATTCTTTTAATACATTTGGTACAATCTCACAGCATTTTCCCTAGTCAATCATTTATGGGCCCTGTGAAAAATGTGATCCAATAATTCAACAAACTAAAAAAAAAGGAAGAAAAACCTTTTACAAAATATTCAATGAGCCAGATTACAGGTATATTTTGTATAGAGTTCTTTTTATTTTCATGCAAAAAAAATATATGCACACTTAATAACACCCTTTTATTTTGATTTATTTACAAGTTTTAAATTCAATCCCTTTATTCTCAACTGATTTTATAACAATTACTGAATATTTTTCAAGTACATTATTGTTCAGAATGCACAGACAATGTGCAGCAGCAAATGCAGCAAACCTCAAAAACAAGGTGCTACAACATTGCTTCTACATCAAGAGACAGACAAGTGTCTGGGATAGTGGTTTAATTATAACACTTATACAGACATACATCTATACCTAGAGAGAGACAGACAGATCTAAGAAAGCAGCTACATCTGCAGAGGAAGGAAACAGCATGTTACAAGGACAATTCAGGGAGGTCAATTATACATAGAACATTTGACAAACAACATAGAGAACAAACTTTGGCATTAATTACCAGGGTACAAAACGTAGCACATTTCAAATCTATCAATGGAGTATAATATGGAACTCTGCAGCCTGTAGCTGTTTGTTTATATTAATATCAACAAGCATTTGACATTGTCAATGAAAATACTAACACATCTATAATAAAACCATTTTAATGGAAAGCAGACATGTAATGATGCAAAATTACATTTTTGTATCTGTAATGATCAAATGCCTCAATACCAGATATATAATAAAGTTACCTCACTTCAGGCATCTGCGCCGCCTGAAAAACTGCAAACTAGGGAAACTGAAAGTCTGAAAAATGTAGCCTGACACTGCTGAATTAATTTGCTTTTAGTTTTATACCCTGGTTAAGTATCCATTTCACATTGCCTGATTAACACGTAACACTATGCTTGTTATCAGCCGCTAAGACAAGAACTGAAAAGCATAAGAAATTCCCTGCATGCATTATGTGTAGTGTTAGCAAAAGAGTGAGATGTGCCCCAGTCCATCTGAGGCACAGCAAGTTGCATAACATCATTACCACTTTGCAGGGTCTGTCGTCCTCCAGCCAACACTCCACTAGGTAACATTCCAGTGGGAGTCAAACCCTTGAGTGTCAGCACACTTTCACTCTCCTCTCTGGTGTGAGAAAAAACATAACAGAACCTTAAATATCCACTCATGAAAACTTGTATTGAAGTAAAATAAGGGATAGGGAGAGCCTATTTTTGCTGTGCTTTATGCATGTCAAGACTGAATGTAAACTCAAACAACTAGAAAGAGGAAAATATTCCATACCAGTCTTTCCTCTGCATATGAGTTATAAATGTTGATTAGTTCTGAACCACATTCTGAGCAATTATTCACATGCAAGCTCATTAGCTTTGAAATTAGCACTGAATGCCTCAGGAGGTACTGAACACATCTCAGTGGCACAAAACAACCCACAATATTGTTCAAACCCTCTGTGCTTCAGGAAATGCTAACTTTACAAAATTATCCCTATTTGGACAACTATGTTCTGTGGAAAACTATCTGGGTAAATGCGATCATGAAATTTCTGCATCTAGACAGGTATAAGAAGACAAGTTTTTTAAAAACCTGAAAACAACAAACAAAAACCTGAAACAAAAAGCCCTTAATCCTCAACTTTCTGGTATGCCAGAAATTTTCAAGGCAGTCCTGACCACCTCCATTACACCCTTGATTTCAATCTCTTTTTTTTTGTATTTTCTTTCCAACACCCATAGCCAATGGCTGGACAAATAACTTGTAAACTAAAGATCATGTTCTCCAATTTCCTGAAACACATTTCAAAAATTACATACAAATATTCTATAACCAAAAATACCAACATCAATGCGGTGCATCAATAAGCCAAACAAGATTCTGACACACAGCTGATTTCCTTGAAAAAAACATTTGGCACCTATTATCCTGGAGCAGAGGTGTTTTCCTAATACATGTAAGAGAGGAATTTGGAATGCAGAAGTCACGCAAGTACCTGAGAACAGAGAAGACTCTTGCCATCTTGCCAATTGCACGAATTTTGTTTCTGATTATTTCTTTCCGTGCGGCAGCTGTACCTACTTTCAATGGAATAAGAGAGAGTCTCAAGCTCATGAGTATTTACAGGGTCACCACTTTAAAACGCATAGATTTCAATATAACTGTTTAAGTTCAGTGCTCTTCACAGGAGGCCAGTACGCAATCACTTAAAGGCACAGTTACAAAATTATGGACTCAGAATGCCACCAAACCCACTATCACTTCTGTGTCCACAAAACACACACACAAATTTAGAATGTTTACAGTGATTTCGTAAAGCTAGCAGGCAGCTATATTACCGCCACTACAGTGTAATAACTATAATTAACTCATTTGCCTAAATTTTACACTTGTAACTCTTCACTGACATCTGTATATATCAAGATTTAGGCATGCAGCTTAATACAGAAGCCAAAGAGATACTAAAGCCACAAAAAATAAAGATTTGTTGCTAACTCTTACACAACTGTCCAAGAGAAAACACTAGTTCATTTTGCTTGGTTTTGTGTCATCCCCACAAAAAGACACCACAAAACAAAATGACAAAGAATTGCAGCGTTACATCCCTTAACACCTAAGCCTATGTCCTCATCATCTTAGGTTTGCATCATTTCCAGAAATTACAAATATCAAAGACTTGGAGTAAATTCTGTATATTCCACAGAGCAGAGAGATACCAATTGTGAAAGATAAAAGTGAAGACAACACTCTGAACAGCAGCTTGCGATTGGGAAGGTGAGCCACCTTTACTTGCCTGAAAAAATTGTATAAATATTATAAAACAGGAGCTCCTTTCTCCAACACTAAGTGCTGCAGGTTTGTTTCAATGCATAAAAGTCATCCTTCCCCTCATCCTCCACTCCTTCTCCTGACTCCTTAATTCCACTAAAACAGGAAAGGCAGATGAGGAGATATCACAACTAAACTCCTTACTTCTCAGACACTGGGGAAGGAGAGTACTAATGACACCAAGACTAACTCAAGCCATACTTTGAATTCAACCACAGGGGACCATAAGTGAGCAAACTCAGACAGCTGTTAAACATTCCAGATCTTCCATGTAACATTGATCTTCAATCCCCCTCATTAAAAAGTCGCAAAACTAATTTGCAAGAATGTAAGAATGTAGAAGAGAGGATCTCAGAATCGGGCAAAGGAAAGCTGCATGTCCACAGATTTTTTTACTTGCATTCAGAAAAGACAGCTATGAAAGGAGCCTTTTTATATCCCTGCTCACTAGTATTTAGCTTCCATGTGAGAGTACATACACTCCAGCACCAACAGTCACCCTTCTTAAACCACAGCTGCAAGAACGCAAGGCCTTCTGCTGCACAAGAGTGGGCAGATTTCCCGCCCTGAACACAAAACCAAGTAAAATACAAAAGAGAAGGCCTGCAAGGGCAAATGACAACAACAAAATCACATAAGAAGGAAAACGCACAGTACCGATAAAGAAAAAAGGGAGCAAGAGACAACCTTCAAATGAACACAATGAAAGAATTGTGGGGTAAGCCAAGTATTTGCCAATCCATTTGAACCAAATGAAAAAGCCAGGAACTACTGAGTAAAGTTTTTTTAGACAACTGAACAACTATAACAAATTGCAGACACCAAATTAAAACCAAACACACAAGAAAAAACCAAACCAAAAAACCCAACAAAACCCCCCAAAAACCACAGAAGGCTCAGGAAAATCTTTGACCAGGTTAAGGTGAAAAATTCAAGTTTTACTAAAAATATTTAACTTTTAATTTTTAAAGTCTAAAAGTTTTTACTTTCTCTCTTTGAACACGATGAAACAAAAGCTTGAGGATCTGGAATGAGGACTCCCTCAGAGTTTTGAAAAAGCTAGGGCTAAATAAGGGACCATCAATCTTTCCCTAAAAGTCTCTTGGTTTTCCTCTTACTTACACCTATTTGAGGGCTAGAATGATGCAGAGCTGTAACACCTAGGCTGAAAAGATTTCAGGCAGTGCTAATGCCTGTATCTAACTCTGGAATGTCCCCTTGCCTTAAGAGAAGAAAGGCTGGCTTTGTGTGGTTTTGGTGTTTGCTTGGTTTGGGGTGGGGTTTTTTGTTTGTTTTGTTTTAACATGATCTTTCATTGTCCCAGCCCTCCAGAAGTACCACATCGAAGCCAAAAGACCAAAGGTATTACTTCAGGCTGCTGCACTGCGCTAATGTAGCCACTGAATCCTGTTTAGTTCAGAGAGACTGTAAAGTGGCATCTGCTTGCTGAAGAATGTCTTGATTATACCCTGTATTAGAGGAGATATGACACAGAACTCTCCCATCCCCCATTCCCAATGCCTGCACAAGAGAAAAATTTGAAATGCTTATACTATTATGCTCTAAAGAACTCATAACTTTTGGAAACATCTCCATAATCTAATGCATTCCCAAATACTAGAAATATTATCTGGAAGTGACAAATTTAAACAGAGAGCAAATTTATTTTATTAGGTAAGTAACAGAAAAATTTTTCTGCACAGAATTATCTACCCTGAGGTTTCTGAAAACCAGGTGACAGACCATCACTTTAAGATGGTAGGTTTCTTTTTACCTGTCTGTTTCCAGCCATTTTCAAAATTGTACATACAATCAAAAAGTACCTTTTTGACATACCAGTTGAAGGAAACCAAAAATACTACACAAACCAGGTTTTGGAACATTCTATAAACACATTCCATGCACAACCTCAAAAAAATCCTCATGATAAAAGTATTAAAGAGCAAGACAGACAACTGAATGCTCCCTACACATGCAGGATCAAAGATGAAATTTTAGAAACAGGTAAAAGAATAAAATTCTACAAAAAAAAAAAAAAAAAGGAATGGAAGGAAGAAGGAGAAAAATTCATGCACAGAAAGACAGATGTCTTGGAATATGACTTCTGATAGCAAAATACAGAAGCTTTTATAAACATCCCATTAAAACGGGTAGTAATAATAAAGGCTACATATGTCTTTCGACAGAAAGGTATTTTCTGCATTAATACTTATGCTGCCAGGTTCTATGAAGTCATATTTCAAAACATTCCTACTCTGTCTGGTCTGTACCTTTTTTATTGCCATATATGAGTCGCTCTTCAGATGGAGAGTCCAGAAAAAAAGGAAGTGAACGATGGAGAAAAAGGTGAGTGAGACAAATAAAAGATATTTAACTTGGCAGTGGTAATAAAGAAGGAATGGAGAAGAAATGTGAAAAAATAAAGTGGAAAATCGCAACACTTAAAAATACATTCATCAAACAAGAAGTGGAATTGTTGAGTGTGTTTTAAAATTTGACAATAAACAAGTGAAAGCTTGAAAGTCAACAGTTAAAAAAAAAAAAATCCATTCACATAGAAAGATAAAGCGTAGACAGTACCTAGGTGGCATTAAGAGATGCATCAAGCAAAGAAAGTGTTAAAAGAGACAGATGAATAAAGTAATTCAAATTAGGAAACTGCAACTATCATACTGAAGACAGGGCGTGTGCAATCAATTGATGACTGCAATTATGCTGGACAACATGGAATACCACCTAACCCTACCCAGCAAGTGCTTGGTATACTTGATTTACACTCAGTTTAGCAGGATTACTTGAATGAAAAACGTAAATTAATTGTTTTCAGGATCGCATTTGAGACTATTTCTAAGTTTTCACATTTCTGTCAACAATCTGAATGGCAGCAAAATTCCAGTGGCTCATAACCAATGCACCTCAATCTAAACCACACAGCTGCTTAGCACAACACTATTCTGCTACTGAATTTAAACACAGTAGTTATCAAACATTAAGAATGGCTTCATGTCTCTAGTATCTTTATAAATGATCCTTTAGTGTTCCTCAACGGCTGCTAAAACTTTTCTTCCTCCTCCCCCATCATCAAATAATCCACCAAATCAATTGTTATTGGATAAAAGGAAGCACGTCTGAAAAACTTTTAGGCGTGACATTAAGCACTACTGTAAAAACTCAATAAAAAGAAGTGTGATATTTTAGGTCTTCATGTTAATGTTGCTTCTCAATCATCACATTGCAAACATCTCCTTAACAATCTACTGTATCATAGTTTAAAAAGTAATGTTATAATTCAAAAAATAAACACATATTATACAATGTACACATACAAGTTATCCTTTAACTTTTATGCTTTAAACTCAAACACTAAGACTCAAATCTGTATTTCACACTCATTGTGTACCACTTTGCCATAAGAAATATTATATATGGCTTTCACCTACATCAACTCTCTCCTGAAGAGCAAGCAGTAAGAAATTTAACATCTCATAATAAATTCATTCTAATGACTTTACAGAGTTTAGTATTTTTTTAATTTAAAATGATAAGAAATTATGAAAATTTTCCACAAAAAGTTTCAGTTTTAAACAGAAATCAGATATGAATATTTGTAAAGAATACCATCAGTGTTTCTTGAACACAAGCACAAAAACCACAACTCCCTCCCCTTATAATAATTCCCCAATTTTTGTCCCCCAAATTATTCCTGTTGCACAAGAGCAGGCAGATTTCCTGCCCTGAACACAAAACCAAGTTAAATACAAAAGAAATCTAAAGGAAAATTTGAAGCCGATTTTCTTCAAGTTCCAGGTAGTTTACACCAGCCTAAGCCAATTACTCATTCAAAAGTTATTACCATTAAAGATATATACGTCTTAAAGTAACCCCTACCGTCAAATTGATCTTCCCCCTCTGTCATCAGTTCATCATCAGAGCAAATGCTCAAAACATTCACCAACATTTCTGTTACTGTATAAGAAAAAAAAGTCTTAATTCAATCCCTGTAGAATTGTACATATTTTCATGCACACAAGATATAACCAGTTACCAGCAACGACAGCGAATGAACTTCTTACATCACAGCTATTGCTCAATAACCTGGTTTCAAAAAAGTTTTTCTTGCTGTGTGTTGTCACTGAATTTAAAAAGCTCAGAAAAATAAGCTAAAAATTGTACCACCTACCAATCTAAGACCACAGCAGAGCTTTCTCTCCTATCATACAAGGAGTTCTTTTAGATAAGGATTGTCTTCTTGTATATTAGTATTTTTACATTAGGATATGTATTTGAACTAGATTTTATACAAAATTTACTTAAATAAGAAAATATTTTGACTGCTCAAATTTAGGTTTAAAACAAAAAAGCTGTTCCATTCCTGGCACCTGCAGGCCTGTAGCAGAAGCACCAAAGCAGAAAAATATTATGACATAAATATGATGCAAATTACATGTCTTTTTCAACTCTCCTTAAAAATATCGATAGAGTGGATACACAAGCTTGCCTCAGAAAGCTTAATTTTCTTTCTTCAGGAATCTCCCTGTTCTGCCAATCAAACTTGCTCACTTATATCAGGCTTTCTTAAAACAGCCAAACTTCTCCTCCCCCTAGAGTATTCAGAAACCTATTCCAGAAGTTCAGTCAGATGGTTAAAAAGCCTGTGAATTGCTATCTACATTTATTCATGACTAATTCATACACTTCCTGTGTTACCTGCTAGGGTATTCTTCTCCATTCTTGGAAGTTACTCCCCACTTTATTGAAAAAAACCTAAAACAAATCCCAAAACCCCAAATTATTTGATTTTGATCTGTTCAATGAGATCAGACAATATTGGCACTGTATCCCTCATCAAAAGCGGAAGTATGAACTTGTCCAAAGGCAAACTACAAGGCCATGATTCCAGCAAACTTAAGCATACAGTGAGTCAATGTCAAACTTAACAGTACTTGGGTGTTTCATTACCAGCAGCATAAAAAAAGGCAAAATAAAAAGTACCAACTCTTTGTTCTTGAAAATGTTATCTATTACATCATCAGGTAAATAAGACATATACAAAAATCTCCCTTCAAATGTGAGGTCCCTCTGTTTAAAAATGAAATAACCTGTTGAGTGGGTTAACTGTACCAAGAAGTATCCAAATTATTTGTGTTAAACTGCTCATTAAAGACAATATAAACAAATCCAGAATCCTAGGCTTATATGACTGTAAATATATCATCTCAAGAATACTTTTCAAAGAAATTTAAAGAGCTTTCTAGACCTCTTTTATAAAAAGACCAGTTTCTGTCATGGAGGATTTTAAACAGATCCAATAGCCTCCAACCTCATTGCTTTTTCCCTGAAAACTACTTGGAGCCCCAGTGTCCCAGATTCAGAGTTAGCAACTCTAGGGAGGGAGAGAGACGGGGGAAACAAGGAGAAAAAAAAAAAATAAAAAAAATCCATGCTAAATTATCTTTTGTACAAGTAAAATAATAACTGAAAAAGTTATCTTTAATGAAGGTCAATCTGTTATAACTATATAGGAAAGTTATAATTTTACATGAACATCTCAACATAGTTTATACCTATAACTGTACAAGATTAATAACACATTAATTCAAAAGTTCAAAGGTACTACTTAATAATGCATGTATACACCCTCAATGGAACTGATAATTTCTGTTAACACTTCTGCTTTATTAGATGCAGCTTAAACTATCTTGACCGAAACAGGTGAAGTAAACAACCAAAACCTGTAGAACAAGTTGTATTCTCAGAAATAGCATTTTCACATACCAAACCCCCCTCCAAATCCGTTTGACAACTTTACCAAATCTTCTACCTGATAAAGACAAACACAGATACTCTTTTTCATAAAACCCATGCAATTAATCTCTCATTGGTAAATATATCTAAAAAAAATACAAAAATCTTCCCAACATCAATCTGGGAGAAACAGAAAAGATACCCACTGATGTGTAGCTTTTGCTTACCTTTTTCTCCAACAAATGGCAAAGACCATGTAAAAACATCCATAAAATTTGGTAGCCAGTAAGGATGAGGAGAACAATTGAACTGACGAATATTCATCACATTGTTTTCATATTTTAACACAGCAGCTAAAAGAAAATTCAGACATTTTGAAAAGAATGTTTAAAACTTGCAAGTACCACAAAGTAAAGGCACAAGTTTGTTTTAGCTCTATTTTCCACTACAGACAAAACAATCCCAGAGATACTCCACTCTCTTTCACAGATTTCTAGTGGAGAACTTCTAATTTTTATTGCACATGTTGCAGTTTAAGGCACTGTTACATGTCAATAGAGTTCTGTACTATCCTATTATAGGTCTATAATGAATAAAGACTTTAAAAGATCCTGAAATGGTACAATTTCAGCACCAAAATCCTAACTCAGACAGTAGTATATCCAGTATACCTAGACTCAGGTTTTTTTCTTCATATAGAATCATAGAATCACAGGATCAAATAGGTGGGAAAAGACCTTTAAGATCGTCGAGTCAAACCATTACTCCAGGCCTGCCAAGTCCACCACTAAACCATGTCACTAAGGGCCTCATCTATAGGTTTTTTGAATACTTCCAGAGATGGTGATTCTACCACCTCCATGGGCAGCCTGTTCCAGTATCTGATCACCCTCTCAGCGAAGATATTTTTCCAAATATCCAATCTAAACCTCCCATGGCACAGCTTTAGTCCGTAACCTCTTGCCTCAAGTAAAACCATAGAAATCTAGAAGATCAGGAAGAAGGGGAAGCAGAGAGAAACAAAACAGCAAACCAGAAGCATTCTAAAGCATTGACTGCATTTTTCCACACTTACACTTACATTACACTGGAAACAGCTGATGTGAAAAAAGATTCTCAAAATGCAATATCCACAGAGATGGTGAAAAGATGTAAAAAGCCAGCTGCAGCTAGTTTTATGTCTCCTTTACTCCTTCAGTGCAAGTAACAACAGCTTATCTTTTCCTCTATACAGCTAATCACCCTACATAAGTGGTATGGGTTGGTAGTTGGTTCTTCGGATGTTGGACAGAGAAAATGCAACGTATTTCATAGAAAAAAGGTTTTGGTTTCAAAGGAACACTGTTTTAACATTTGGAGATCATTCACTTCTCACATACTTTAAAAGCCAGACTTTAATGTCAAAATTGAATTTCAGCAGACTTTATTTTTAATTATTTCTGTTGTTGAACTTTGCTTTCATCTATGAATAATATTAATTCACAGCTAAGCTCTTCTCTGTAATTCTGACTTGTAAATCTCCACACTATTAAGCATGCTTCTCCAGTGCAACTTTGTCATAAGCAGAGGATGGACAAAAATTAATTCCTTCTATAGTCTACACCTCCCTAATAACATTTCCAGTGGTGATCAGTATTTAGATCACTATTTGCTCTTTCTCAATTTCCCATTATGACCCTGTACCATCACAATCAGATTCTCAGAAGCTGCGTTACACAACACAAACTACCTTATCCATAGACTCCTGATCAATATTTCCTTCCTTTTTGCCCTCCTGGCAAAAAATTGTTAATATCAGATGATTTAATCTAGCAAAACATTTTTATTTTATTATTACGTACAGTTACTAATAACAAGATCTTACCTTTATTATTGTAGACATCCAGGTAATTAGGTGCTGAAAAAATTGTTATTAATGATGGGAACCCTGTTGTTTGACTTTTCCTGTACATTCTATAACTGCAAAACCAGACAGATTATTTCACATCTTACAGCAATAAGCAGTTACATGTTTTTATTTTACACTGTGAATAATTTCTTGCAAGACGCAAAATACTTACCCTGCATCTTGTGCTTCATGTGCTCTAATGATTGACAACAAATTATTATTTTGCAAAAATTCACAAACTGCTGGATAGCTGCGAAATGAAAACAGCTATGAGTAACCAAAATTATCTAAAATACACAGCAAGAGTCAGCATCAAGACATCAAATAGGTCCCAGCATACTCTCACCTATAAAAGTATGAGCATCCTCTGACTGTATTGTGACTGAAATGCTCTTGTGAATTTTCGTTTCCAAAATCTTCTGAAGGATCTGACCACAATAAGTCACACATTGGTCCAAATGCTGGAGGCTCTTTGAATCTATCTAACTGTTAAAGAAAAGGTAACAGCACAAAGATTCTTTGAATATTAATCAGTAAGTTTTACACATTTGTTAAACTACATATCCATCAATACTAAGCATTTTTACAATAAATCACAGCATAAAAGTGGTTTCTGTATATTTTTTCCTCTCCTCCTCATGAAATAAGGCACAGACACGCCCAAAGAACCAAACCTGTTAAGAGCAATAAGATTTATTAGTTGTAAAAAGAAGGGAGATAAATTACAGACTGATGGGTATGTGTAATACAAGGTCAAGTTACAGACAAGCAACAAAATGGTTCTTTTTCATGCACATGCCACACCTACCAATCTGGAGACACTGCCAGGAATTAGCAAAGAGTACAGGAAACAGGAATTATAAAAGAAAAGCATAAATAATTAGCACTGACTAGAAGAGACTAAATAAATTTTAAAAATTATCATAATAATACTGATAATTGAAACAAAACCTAAAACACCAAAATGGATCATTTAACAACGTAATGAAGAGTCGACTAGCTTAGCCATCTTAGACTTCTTTCATTCAGGCTTTATTTCTCAGCTATGGGCCATTATACATCCTGGGAGATGTCTTTGTTTTCTTTCTCTAGCTGCTGCTTTACAGATTTCTACTTGGAAACACCTGTTTTAGCAGCCTGCAACTTTCCTAGTAATCACAGTGAAAACAGGCAGAGGTAAGGAGGACAGTGCATTTCTTAACTTAAAAGGAAAATACTCTGCTTAATAAGTAACGGTCAATCAATCTCTGATGTCCCAGAAATAAAATTAGACATCCCAGATTCAATATAAGTTTATTTGATCTTTATGTAGCTGGAGTTTGTTCACAAGATGATTTTATCCAAGAAATGTAGGAACGGTTCTTTGATGGACAGTGCATTTATCTCACTTTACCTCCCACACCAAAGAAGATGACTTTGATGGTACTAGAGAACACTTAACTCTTCATGACAGGTTCGAAGGGAGGTTTGGTGGGCACCTGGTGAATTTGAGTCTAACAGTCCATAGGAATCCATTCAAATATGAAACCAGCAGTAGTGCCAAGCTCTCTCGTGCCCTGGAAAATCAGAGCTCCTGAGGTTGCCACCTGTAACATAAGTGGAGAGGTCCAGATCTTTACAAATTCCTGCCAGATAAGGCAAGGGAGGTATTAACTGAACTTGTTGTTGGAATTCATTCATTATTAAAAATCCAGTGGTTTAACGTTTCCCACACTGGATGATAAACCCTGCATGGAATATTTCTTCCAGAAACTGAAGAAGTCAGTCCATCAACTTCTGCAAGTACCTGAATTTCTGTAGATTAAACCATCAAGTTTCTAAACCTCCAGCAATAAATTTGGGTCCAGAAGCTAACAGAAGCATTCACACAAAGAAGATTCAACTGTTTCCCAATTGATGTTTCCTGCAATACAGAAGGCTGAAAGTCTAGAAAGCACTTCTAAGATTTTCTTTGGGTTTTTTTCAAGGATTTTCCTTATGACTTGGGCTAAATAGATAGAGATGTTATAAAGTTTTGGTTGCTATAAGCAACCCTCTCTCCCAAACCACTTTCTCATAGCATTAGAACAATGACGTTGACATCTTGAAGTACGGAGGTCAGTTTGTAAAAAACAAACATACATACGCACCAAATCAGTGTCTCCTTCACTAGACAGTTTACCAACTGGCATGGTTCTCAAGACATTTCAAAATTTTAAGGAAATACCACTGTAAGCTACCCAACCCTGACTGTACATATCAAATCAGAATAATCAACTTAAGGGTTTCTCTACATCAGGACAGCAAGAAAGTTAACGAAGGACATGAGTCAATTCAAAACACTTGTTACTGATCAGCTATTTCTGAATATGCTGTGACTATGGCAAAACAGAATCTCAATGCAAATTAGCTTAACATATTTCTAAATATGATTAAGGTAACTGAGAAAGACAATTTTATTCAAGAATAAGAATCACTATACCTGGTGCTGACCCAGAAATAGGTAGTATAATTTTTAATATGTACCATAAGATCATAGAATCCAAATTAATTCCTAGGCATTAAGCAGTCAGGGCTACTAAACTAAAGTGCATCATACCTCCACATGGATGTTCAAATTCAGGTGTAGCAAAACCTTGGAGGTAGATTAAGGTACAGCAAATTAAAACTATTTTACTTTTGAGGCAAAAGACCTTCACAGAAGTTTCACATTCTTGAAGATACAGACAGCAGTTTTAATTAATCTGTAGTAATTTTCCTGGGAATCACGACATAGTAAAGCTTAAAAACAACGTGAAGGCCAGTGAAGAGTGGCAGTCGTCTTACATATTACTGAAGAAAAGGAAATTTAAGCAGACCACAGAAAGAAAGGAAGGTATTACAAAGACAGATTCACAGCAGCACCCTGATTTATTTCAAGGCACTTTGATGATCAAGCCTTAGTATCACCAAGAAAAGAACTAAAGAAAAGAACAACCATCTGTTGTAAAATGAGGAAGTAAATTCTCTGTCTCTCTTCTTTAAATTAAGAATCCTCGTAAACTTATCTGGACATTTCCCTCCTTATAAATCACAAGATTTAAAATCATAATTCCTGGAATTTTGTTTCAGCTGAAATCTTGGCAGTGCACAGCGTCTCTAAGTTGTTGGACATGTGTCTGAAAGAGACACTCTTTACCAACACAATCAGAACACCTGTGTAAATGAAGTTCAGAGAATAAAAATCAGATTAATCCAAGTTTCACAAACATTCATCTTCCCAGAAATAAGAAGCACTTGCAGCAATCTTTCTAGCTAGGTCTTACTGTCATAGCTACTATGATAGCTGTCCTCCACTGGAAGTAAGTTTATGCCAGCAAAAATGATCATTTGTGTAGTTTAATCATCTTCGTGGATGTCAGTAATACTGACACTAAGACTTCACCCACAAGAAGCTTCATCTGCACAGACTTATTTTTTTTTCTGAGGTGATTCCTATACTATTCATAGAGCTGTGAATTCCCTTCTTAGGCCAGATGATTATGCCTACACATGTCTGCAGAGAAGACCTCTCCTTAATAAGAACTTCTGCTAATAAACCAGAAGGCTTGTAAAATTATACAATTCTCTCGACTGTTTACAAAAGTCATTTCACACAACACACTTGTACCACAAGTATGCAATTTTTTCCTAGATACAAAAAGAGCATTTTACATCACCCATTTAAATACATCTACAATATCAATGCATGCTAAGCTCTAATGCAGCTATTGAAGCTGCTGCCAACTCTTGAACAGTTCCTTTTCCAAGTCACCAGATGATTATTTAGAAAACAAGAAAATGCAACGTGCCTCAGTACACTTTCCTTCTTACACGACTAAGCTTGTAAATCTACTTCTTCTCTGTTCCTACCATCTTCTCCTGTCACATCATTCTGCTTGGCAGTGTAGTATGTGTAAGTGAAATAAGCTGACATTCCAGCCTCTGAAACGGGCCAGTCCGTAAAATAAAAAATAAAATAAAATTAAACAAAAAAAAAAAAAAGATCAGAACTGAGATTCGACTGCACAGCAGCACAGTAATCTGAGGAGAGATAGAGGGAAAAAACTAAAATGGAGCACAAGCAAAGGAGAAAATGACAAGAGAATGAGAAATACCATAAATGAAGATAAAAGACAAAATGGGCATCAACAGCTATATAGTATAAAATGAAATTAGGAACATACTTTTTCCTTCTGAAATTTGGATCTTTTTTTTTAAAATAGGTCCCCATGTAACTCCTTCCGTATGTGGATAAACAACTTTTTTCTTGCATCTTTACCAATAATTCCAAAGTTCCTTAGAACCACATATTTATATTTTAAGCTGATATCAGTTACTCTTTAGCTGTTACTAATCATAACAGGAATGGGTTTGAATCCTAAACACAGCAGTTAAGATGTCAGTTAAGTGAACTAAAATAAGTCAAAATGAGTACACAAAAAAGAAAGCAATTTGAAAATTCCCATCTGATAAACCTTTACCTGACATCAGCAGTCCACGCAAATTACAACCAAGTTGCTAGAAACAGACACTTCGTGTCATCACAATCTTCTTCCCTTTAAATTGGACATGACTATTTTATCTCTCTATTGTGTAATTTTTAAAACTTGTTTTCATTCTTACCAATGTACTCTGCACATTTACCACAGTGAGAAGCACTCTACAGCTGCTACTCAAATGCCTACCAAATTTGCCATTTTAAACAGCAATCTGAATTTCTATTAAACACTGCAAAAGAAATATAAGAAATATTCAAAAATTTCGAAGAAATATAAGAATAACTGAAATATGTTTGATATGACAAACCATTTTAAGACTACAATTAACTTCAGTGAGTTTTGTTGTGAAAGCCACGAGAACACTACCTTTACCTAGAAAGAAATACAAAGCATTATTTCAACTGGATATGAAGCTCTGTACATGTACTACCTGCCTCAGGAAACTATGTGGAGATCTTGAGGGGTTTTTTTTAATGTAATAGTCCCAGCTGTCCCAAGGAGATGTACTAATGGAAAATACACTAAATAATCCAAGAGTTTTTAAATGTGATACTGCATAGACTACATTTCAGTTCCTGATTTACACTTCCAAAAGAGACAAGAACAGAAAACAATACGCTGACACTTTCACAAAGATGACTTTGTGTAGCACCATATAAATATCTGTATTTCCACTTATTTTCATATACACAGAATACTCACTCTCCTAATGTCATCTAGTGTATTAATTTCTGGTGAGAGTCCACCATGAACACAAAGAAACTGTTGATTTAAGAGAGCAGCAAGAGGGAGACAATCGAAAGCTTCCATACAGGCATCGTAGACTCTTTCCGAGTACTTTATTTTACCTACAGGAAAGAAAATATAAAACATTAAGAAATCCATATTAGATGGAAGAAGTAATCTAGTAGATCATACTTATACGAACAAATCTCAAAGTGAATGCTTAAAAAACCCCAAAAACCAATCCAAAGCAATAAATATTTGGGGTTTAAATGAGCATTTCCAAACACCGCAACAGCAAGCACATTTCTTAGATATACTATTCCAGAACTATAAACTTTTTTCATTTCTTCTTCAATTTCAAGTGTGGAAAACCAGTTTCTGGTTTTTTTTTTTTTAAATAACAGAATTATTTTGTATTATACAATTATACAGCACACTTCATGTAAAATACTACTGAGAAGGGTATGATTTCTCATTTACAGTGAAAGCTAGGAACTGCTTATAGATTACACCATGTTTTCCTCCATCAAAAACAGTTTTACAAGGACAAATGATCCATTTATCACTGGATCAATACTTACACAAGCCTCCAAGTGGAGGAGCACCGAAGAGTTATCTTACTAGTATGGTTCAAATCAGCTCCCCAAATGCAAAAATTACTCAGCAGTAGGGTTTTTTTGCTAGCTTCACAGTGCTGCTCAGCATGTTACTTTGCACTCCCAGTTATAGCCAAGACAGCAAAATAACCTTCCTCTCTCCAGGATTTTAAAATTGGGATTGATAGATCAAAATTGAGTCTACAATGTATCTGTATGGACAGCACAGTTCTACATAACTTGCACTCCCAACACCATGCTTAACTGCAAGCAATTCTACCAAAGTCAACAGGTCCTCCAAATGTTTGCAAGACCTTAACTAAACTAGAAGACAAACATCTCTCAAGCAAAATTAGACTGCAGATCATCAGGTTGGAAGCTAATTTTACATTCTTAGTACTTACATTCTTGCTTAAAGGTAAAATACTCTGTTAGGTGTCTGCATTCATGGTTGCCTCTCAAAAGAAATAATGTGCTTGGGTAGAGAATTTTCAGGACCCATAAGTACAGCACACACTGTTGAAAAACAAAGATATCCAGTAAAATACACCGGTTTATAAAAACTTAAAAAATTATTACTGAGAAACACTGAACAAGAATGTTAACAGCTTCAAAAGCAAGTACAGCTTAATGCACCATTTTAAAATACAGCCCTGCTTCCCCGAGTCCAGTTCTAGACATGTGTTAGCAAATTACTTATTTTCTCAAGAAGAGACACAAAGAATGCTGTAAAAACATTCATATTTACCAGACAATAGTTAAAATAAACTCAGCAGAATTATACTACGGAACACTTTCATCTAGACAAATAATGTATATGTTTGCACCTAAAACCTGATTTTATATGATTCAAAACACTAGCGTAAGAAGAAAAGCTGAGATTGAACAAGGGAGAAGAAAAAAAAGCAACCACAAATCTATTTACATTTAAGTCATTTGTATAATTTGAAGACTGTTTTTAAACTAAGAATGGACAGAGTAAACCCTTTTTTTCCTCAAAAAACTGGGAAAGCCAGGTATTTATTCAGTGTTGAACACTCAAATTGCATTTCTTAAATTTCATATCTGATTCTTGTATTTTTAACTGAGCACAAAGATCTCAAAATCCCAGAAGTTTTGGACTACACTGAAGTCACCTGCAAGTTGCTATTATTGTTGTTCTTAAATCAAAATGAGTACCCTGAAGCTATCATTCTTCACAGCTATTTTGCATAGAATAGCAAGTACATGAAGGAAGACAGAAAACACAGGAAAACTTAAAAAAACCAGCAAACATGGAGAAACATATCAAAGACTTCTACTGTGAAGTTTAGCTAAACTAATAACTGAATTTTTCTTATCTTCTTAGTAAAAATATGCAAAATAGTAATTTTTCTAATGATACCATTTGCCTTCCAACACTTCCGTAACTCTAAAATATCCTGATATATTGTAAAGTCCCCAGACTCTTTAAAACTCTTTCCCAGCAGAAAGCATAATCAGTTTCTTATAAAACAAGTGCTTATCGTCAAATGAATACATGAATTAATTTAGCAGATTCTACAACTGTGAACTGTTTTAGTTAAGTCAGTTGGGATGAAAAATTTATAAGAGTTGTCAACCTTGAAAACATGTAACAGAAAAATAGCAAAATAGTCCCTTCCTTTCAGTGAATGGGTACTACATGTGATTAAACTGTAGATTTACACACTCTCAAGCATGTTACCTATTAAGCATTAAAATAATTACTTTTTATTTTTTTACCTTTTGCTGTATTGGCATATTTCTTTTTTTATTATAAAATGAAAGCAAACTAATGTCAGAGTTTTCTATGTCCTGATACTTCCAGCACAGAAAAGAACTTGCACACTTATGTAAAGGACTTCATCTTGACCCCAGCAGTTTGTTATACACAATTACAGTAGCATGTAATTATCTTTCCTATTAGGAGCAACAACAGTTTTTAATTGGACATGGGTTATTACTAAAATATCAGTGCAATTACAGATTTTTCAGGACAGACTGATTCAGAATTTAATGGTGAAAGATCACATTTCACTGTTCGAACATTTTTAGAAAGTTTCACCTTTACTATGCTGTGAAACATCAAATATTTTACCAAAAGTATATTATGCTTCCAATCTCTAAGAAAGATTTTAAAGTAACCACATATAAAAACTCCTGGAGGTCAACTTAAACTTCCTAACTGCTAATTAAGGCAAAAACATAAGCAGGATTTTTTTTTTAAAAGGTTAAAACAGAGAACAAATGGCTGATTTTCATATACTATTTTTTGCTTTCTCAACAGGACCACAAAGCACAGCCCTGCCTTCATGCACTTGCAGCAATTCAACTTTATTCAGATAATCTGCCATGTACTTTGCTGATGTTCCAAGAACCACTCACAGCAGAAGAGAGCAGATTATCTCAATGAAGAAAGACAAGCCTTTTAAGAACCCTGGAGTGGTTTCAAGAGTATATTTAACATATCTTTACACGTTCCACAAGTATATCTAGCATGTCAAATATTATATTAAAAATTGAATTAAAATTATATGACAAAGAAACCCTGAGCCTCTTCTTATTAAGAAATTCAAGAACATTCATTGTACAGAAGTTTTTTTGTAAGCGTAATGGTTGAAAAGCTTTCATACCATGTTTTGATATAGCAGCGTACAGTGTTGCTATGTAAATGTCCTTTTCAAGGACAATTACATTATTTGTAATAATCAGCAACAGGACAAGAAGATCAAATTGATAAATAGGGAAAGTCTGTTGAAATTTGAGGTAATCATTCCTGCTGAATCTCCTTTTGTCTACCATCCCTACCAACCACAAAAGGCACTGTGCGTGCCCTTCACGGTATATACCCACACATGCTATTAGAACAGCATAATTTTAATACAAAAATGAAGTATCATACACCATGACTTGCCAAGTACTACCTCAAATAGTATGCCACTTTATTAGATTTGGTATCTATTAAGAGATCCCAAGCTGAGGCACTTCCCAAGCTGGCTCCAGAAGAATAGTTAACTTCAAATTCATAACTCTGAAACTAACTGATATGAATACGTGAATATCTCTGGAATTTAGCATACTTAACAAACATGCTGAAAAATAAAGCAAACATTTTTATTCAAAATACCTGAAAAATTAATGGCAGAAACACAGGTCATCCTTAGGGAATATCTGTAATCGCCCTCAGAATTTTAGTAAAGAAAAATATTAATGATTATTAAAAAACCATTTGATTACATAGGGAAAATTAATCTACTTTATACAAACAAACAGCCATAATATATTAAAACACTTTGCAGTCATTACTCACCTGTTTACCAAAAACCTACAAAACCAACTTCCTGGATATTTCCAGAGAAGCAGGATTATGTATAATAAAGCTATAGAATTCAAATTTTCAAAAACTGACTAAAGAAAGAGGAGGAAAAATGATTAAGTCCATCTATTTCAACAGGACAGTCCAAATGGCTGGTCAATATCCTCCTGTGAGCAGGCCTCTCTCATAGAAGAAAGCACAGCAACGAAGAACATATGCACATCTTAAAGCAGACCTAAAATTTCATTTGAAAACCTCCATAAAAGTGTGCTTATAGAAAAATTTAGGACAAAACAGATTAATATATTCAGTTACCTCTATACTAAAATAACCTCTGTCTACATAGTCACCGAGGAAGAGGTATCTTGTGTTAGCAGGTGATCCTCCCACTTCAAACAGCTTCATTAGATCAAAGAACTGGCCATGAATATCACCACACACTGCAAGCAAAAATTTTGTTCAAATTAATTAAAAAAAAAAAAAATCTAATGGAAAATTTACTAAGTTATAGTTAAGAGCCACAAAGTACTTCTAATTAGGAGGAAAGGCAGGTATAAAGCACGAATAACAGAAATTTTTGAAGCTTCCCCCTTCGCTTTTCATTAAGATGCTGTCCTCACCTGCAACAATGCTGATGACAGCCCCATCTCAGTCTAGCAAACTGTGGAATACTTTTCAAAGACATTTAACGCACTGAGCATTGAGGTCTTGAAAGTTGTCAGCAGCTCTTTACTGTCCTCCCCAGCCCCTTAGGTATCTTCATAAATTCTCCTTGGTATGCATATTTGAAAATGCCTGTTGCTTTGCAACGATTTGCTGTGTCCATGTGGGATTGAATAAAGCAGGGAGTATGCTTTTGTTTCTATGTCAGACTAACATACCTTTTAATATCATCATATCTTCTCTTTGCTCAGTTACTTTTCTCCTTCAAATAACCATGTTCACTATTTCAACAGTGGATTTTTCTTGTGTTTTTAGAATATGAGACAGGACAAGACCAGTGGTCAGCAACCTAAGGCAGAAGTGCCAAAGATAGCAGATGGGAAGACTTTGAAGAGCATACAACAAAGCCAGGTCATCTCACAGTTCAAAAAATAAAGAAATAGAAATTTAAAAAATATATGGAAGAGAACTGCTCCTAACACTCCTCATTCCCACAGGAATTCCCAGCTCAATGAAAGTCAGGAGCTGCCTTTTGGCTTCTGCATAAGGGATTGCTGATAACAATTAACAGGAATTAGAGAGATTGTGCCTTCCACCGAAGCAAAATGTCGCTGGACAACTGATGAATAGCATCTTCTGACTTCTCAGGGTTTATCAGTAAATTTTTTTGTGGAAAAAAATGTTGTTCTGATTTTGGAGAGAAGTATTGGATATGGCACACCACAGACAGGACTGTTATTCCCTCGGAGCAGACCATTTGTCATCATGACCTACAAAGTATTAGACTAAATAGACTGCGTCCTCTTTTATGTCACTGTTGTTAAGATTTCTACTGAAATACTGCAAGAGCTTCCCTTCTTTTTCAGCTGCTAATTTACCACTAGCTCTGGGTAACTACCTGAATAAATGGAAATATACAAATTCTAAACATATGGAAAACCGTGTAGTTTTATCTGGAGCTTCAAAAGACTCTGAGTTCAGACAGCCACTGGTTTCCACCATTTCAATCACTTATTTAAAAAAAAATAAATTGCAGTAATAATGATGTACTGTTTAAGTGTTTTCATTTACCTGACATTAACAAGTTAAAGCAAAGTGATGCCTTAAAAGAAGCTTTTCAGACATAAATTTTAGAGAGGTCCATTTAGAAGAAAACGTACTCACATCAAAGAAAATCTGATTTGAACGCATAAATCAAATCTACTTTCATTACCATAAATAATAGATAAGCAACGTCAGTGATCTTCTACCAGTTTGGATTGTTTATAAATGAAATCACTAAAAGACACCTGTTCCACCTTTCACCAGGTCAAGCAGAAATTCAATTAGTCAAACCATGAAAATACTCACCCCCACCCCCCCGACTAGTCAGTCTTGTACCACAGTGGATCTGGTCCTAGCACATTAAAAATGCTAGAACAATCTTTCAACACTTTCCAGTACTACTACCCTCACAAGCACATGGTTTCACATGCAATCATGAGTCTCATCTACATAGGAACTACAAAGGTGTATTTTCACTCAGAATTCCAGTTCACAGTATTTGCTTCAAACTACAGCAAAAAATAGGATAATTTCGAGTTCATTTTTCTATAGCAGGTAGATATCTTTATTCCCACTTACAATACTGCAGGAATTAGCAATCCATAATTCATCAACATTTAAGTATTTTCTGTTTCGTCATGTTAATAGCAATCATACTATCTTTTTCCAATAGGTTTAATGACTTCATTGTGAAAATTAATGTGCAGCCTATTTTTTCAGACCATTTGAGTATTGTTAAGCAAATGCAGTTGGGAGGGATAATTCAATGACTATACATAAATTTTATTTTAGCAATTTTTAAGATGAACTCAACTACTGAAAATATCTGGCTTTTTTCAAATTTATTTATGAACGAAAATATTAGAAATACTACCTGTAATTGGCGCTTCAACTTCTATCATAGTTTTTTCCCTCCGTAATATTGCAGCACCCTCATTGATGATTCTAAGTGCAATTTCTTCATCTACTCGACCCTCTTTTACCAAGTGGTTCTTCAAAATGTCAACCCTTGGCCTTCCATCTGTGTCAAACACTTCTTCAGATGTCAAGCGATGCGTTGGTGGAAAAGGGACAGCTAAAATTTAAAAAGAAGAAACACTAGTCGCAACGATGCCATTTTAAAAATATACTCCATCTAGGCTTGGATCTGTCATGGAATAGCTGCTATCCAAAGTAGCAGATTTGTCTTTCAATGAACCAACTTGACGACATCATTAAAAGCCAGATGGAACAGTGCCATCTGTGTATGTATATTTTAAAAATTGGCATCTAGAATGTGTGAATTTGTAAACTATGAGACAAGAGTTAGAAGACATATTAATATATGTAAAACATCTGGAAGAGTCAAAACTGCTTTTGCAAAGGGACACATCTCTCTCTCCAATATACTGCCATTCTCTGAAGGACTCAACAATTATCGAGGATGCAGGAGATCCATTTCATATCCATTCAGACTTGTAAAAGGCATTTTGAAATTATTTATTTCCATCATCAAAGTGTCACACACCCCACCCCACCCCAAACACCAAAAAACCCCATCAAACCAACCAAAAAAACCCACCTAAACAAATCCAAAGCTAGCAAGTAAAGGATACAATAATGTTTAAAGGACTAGATACAAAAGCAGGTAATAGCCAGCACTTGGAAAGGAAGAAGATTACTAGAGGACTCTCACTAGAATCTGTGCTATTTAATAAATTCATAAATTACACTGAAAAGAAGGTAACTAATGGGAGTGATGTAGTATTTAGGTGACAGTAAATATTCCAGATAATGAAGAATATGGTAGGCTATGAAGAGCTATTGTCCATGCTACTGAGTGGCTTAGCAAAATATGACATATTAAATAAAAATACATGCAAATTAATGAATGAAATCAATCCTAATTTTACATATAAAAATCACAGGTCATAAAATTACTACTCAGAAGCAAGGTCTTTTCTATAGTTCTAGGAAAATACTTGATGCTGACTAGTCAACGAAATCCAGAAAACCGAGTATTAAGAATTATTAGTAAATGAAAAACAAAAGAAGTAGTAATTGAGCCACAGATAAATCTAGTATGCAACTCTGGTTTGTCTAACTTATATAAAAAAAAAAAAAAAATAATCAGGAAGGATTCAAGAGACAATAAGGGAAATCAAAAAGTTAGATTTTATTTCTTCAGGAATAACTACACTAACTTAGAATCATAGAATAGTTAGAGTTGGAAAGGACCTGAAGATCATCTAGTTCCAACCCCCCTGCCATGAGCAGGGACACCTCACAATAAACCATGTCACCCAAGGCCTCATCCAACCTGGCCTTGAACACCGCCAAGGATGAAGCATTCACAACCTCCCTGGGCAACCCATTCCAGTGCCTCACCACCCTCTCAGTAAAGAATTTCTTCCTTAGATCCAATCTAAACTTCCCCTGTTTAAGTTTGAACCTGTTACCCCTTGTCCTGTCACTACAGTCCCTGATGAAGAGTCCCTCCCCAGCATCCCTATAGGCCCCCTTCAGATACTGGAAGGCTGCTATGAGGTCTCCATGCAGCCTTCTCTTCTCCAGGCTGAACAGCCCCAACTTTCTCAGCCTGTCTCCATACGGGAGGTGCTCCAGTCCCCTGATCATCCTCGTGGCCCTCCTCTGGACTTGTTCCAACAGTTCCATGTCCTTTTTATGTTGAGGACACCACAACTGCACACAATACTCCAAGTGAGGTCTCACGAGAAACTTCAGCCTAAACCCACGAAAACTAAGGGAGACTCTAACAGAGGTCTATGACAGCATTAATGGGGAAGATGAAGGGAGAACAGTACTAGTGCTGATGGCCCCTGAATGGCAGAAAGGGCCAGGGTGCACTCTGCCAGTTTGAAGTTTTGTCAAACCACTGACTAAGCAGCCTAACAAGTTCATGCTGCCAGAAAAAAAGATATAATTTTGGGAGCCTACAACATTGCCACTTTAGGTTGAAATTCCTTTTTTGACCTTATTTTCCTTATTCTCCTGTTGCACTGTCTCTAAAAAGATTAAATTTTAGTAGAGGCTGTTCATTGGATATAAGGAAGAAATTCTTTACTGTTAGGGTGGTGAGGCACTGGAATGGGGAGGTTGTGAATGCTCCATCCTTGGTGGTGTTCAAGGCCAGGTTGGATGAGGCCTTGGGTGGCATGGTTTATTGTGAGGTGTCCCTGCCCATGGCAGGGGGGTTGGAACTAGATGATCTTAAGGTCCTTTCCAACCCTAACTATTCTATGATTCTATATCGTACACACAACTTTAGAAATTAATGGAAGTACAGGAACTACTTGGATCCCGGCTTGCAGGTCAAAAGCAGCCAGGTGTGACCCATATCTCAAAGAAGTAGAGCAGGTCTGATGCAGGGGACAAAACCAGGCTCAGCAACTGCCCAGACAGTACATTTGATGGCCAGCAGCTTATATGAATTCAAACAGTGTTAATTCAGTTACACGTGAAATATGAACGTGGGATGTGGGAGAAGAGGATGCATCAAAATTGCCACTAAGCAGTGCAGAGTATCATTGCATTCCTGCTACATTCCAGGAAATGAAACTCATCTGACACCTCCCTACCAAAGCATACTGCTATTGAAAGAATTAAATAAAAAAAGAGCAGAATCATCCAGTTACACTCCATCTAAATATTATTTCAAATACATTCAAAAACAAAAATTAGACAAACATCTATTCAAAGATAAGAACTAGCAGTATGAATGCACTTGTAAACAGCTTATTCATACTTCACTTTTTTAAGCTTTATATTCAAAAAAATCAATGCTTAAATACTAAACCAATCATTGACTTCCTTTAAATTGACTTCTAGATTACTAGCAACAAATTGCTACCCTTCTGTTTTATGCAATAAGAAAAACCTATGAATAAAATATCTGATGCCTAGATCACACCCATATATTCACTGAAATTAAATTATACTAGAACATAAACTGGAGAATTGTATGTTCTTCCTCTTATAAAAGATTCTAAGAAGGAAAAAACTGAAAAATGTGTCTTTGCAGTTTAGAACAAATTTGGCACTTTATTTTTGGACATAAAGTATTTTATTAACAGGAAAGAAATGGCATGCCTGTTCTTCCAGACTCTTCTAGCAATGATTCAAGTTCCATTTGGAAGTGTTAAAATTCCATGTAGTCCAAATGTTAATAAACTTAATATACTTAAGAAATCAAAGGACAACCATGTCTGTTCCATGCACAACAATTGTTTAAAAACATAAATCTGTCTCTGAAAAGAGAAATCCATTGTTCCAACATGATAAATTTAACTGATTTTTAGAAGCACTTAATTATGACCATGCAAATACCAATTCCAGCATTCACCAGTTTTTTGAACTTGATTTTCCAATCTTCATATTCTCTTCATGTTATTTTTGCATTACTTGGAAGTTTATATTAATCAGTGCCTAAATTTGTTTTAGGCCATTTCTTCTCCCACTTTTTTTAACATATTATTTGTGTGCCCAAACCTGCTTTCAGCAGCAGAGTTGATCTCATTCTTCTATAAGAGACCAGACAACTCAGGAAGTAGATTTCTCCTGCTTTAATTTTTGTAAAAGCATTAGAAATCATACTTTCCCAGAACTAAAGTCAATCACCTCCAAGACACAGTTTCGTAGGAACTGCACTTCATTAGTTCTAGTATTATTCCTAGATAATGATGTACTTAAGTGAAAGTTGACCCTTTTTTTTCTTTCTGGAGTTTTTTTGGTAGATGAAGGCTGTGGTAGAGAATGGTCTGTTGAGGTGAAATGAACACCTGTTCTTCAGTCTGTAATTTGCAAATCATTCCTGACTTCTTACGACTACCAATGGCTGCAGAACTCAGAAATATGGTTTTGACCTCTTCCTTATGACAGTTCAGAAATATTTCAGGGGTTCTAAGCACATGGCAGATGTAATTTTCTTCTCTTAATAAAATTCTAATGTCCATGTATTGTATCTCAGATCAGATTTGCACTCAATTCTGCCCATTTTAAGAAACTACAGCTTTGAGTTTGTCTAGCAAGCTACATTTTCTTGGTGGCTATAAAAAACAATGTTTCTGTTCAGTGCCTGAAAAGAGCTGACTCAGATTATTTTAATTACTATTCTTATAAAGATTCAAATTAAAACCTCTGTATACCTAGGGGTTATCCATAATGTCCAAAACCAATGAACGTAGTATCAGAAGTAGTTAAGCATCCATCAAGTTACATTTGCCTCATGAAAAAAGTCTTACAACTAGTTCCTCAGAGTTTAACAAAATCCTTTTCACAAAATTCATGTATTTTCCTATTGCTTAAGAAGGATTTTTTTCTTAAAATAATCTTCACAGACAGACTAAAACGTGGCAAAGATTTTATCTGCATCACCCAGCTGAATAAAACAGTAACACCTACTATAAAAACTGTTTCTTTCCATTTTATACTTTAATTTTTGTCTTAACAATAGTTAACACTATATTAGAGCTCATACCTTTGAAAAATATTACAAATAACATTTTTTAATAGGTTAAGAATGATCATTTCTGAAGCATATACACAATTTCTGCAAACTAAAGGGTTTAATTAAACCTTTGATGAAGCAGTAACAGAATGTTATAGCCTAAGGAAAAAGAATTGCAGCATGATGTGTTCCAAGACAGAAATATAATCTATGTTTCAAAGTCTTTGTGCATGACCTGAGCTCTTGGGACTGTAACGGAATGGTAATTAAGACGAACTGCCCTAAGGAAATAACATGGTGTTGGTCATTAAAGGATTCCCTTCTTCCATTCCCAGCAAAGATAAGCAATAGGAAAATATTTAGAGATGAATCTCTAAAAAATTACTGCTGCAGAAAATAACATACTATATCCTATTAGTAAAAGTATAGTAGTAACAAAGATAGCACATCATGATTGCACATTCAAAATTTTTAACAGTAATGCTGGGAAAAAACCAAGCAAACAAACAAACCAAACAGAACAGTGAGCAGCTTTTGGGATTGTTTTTTATTACTATTTGTATACCCATTTACAAAGAGGAAAACAAATCACCTTACCTGCCCTAGTACTTAAAACAGAGATATCAACCACAAAACCTCTAAACGTAGTTCTATACTGACTTTCTAGAAATCTCTGGGTATATTTATACCTTAGAATAAAGCATGCTACAGAGAACCAAAAGTTAGCATCAATCTGAATAAATTCACAACACACTGTAAAAAGGTTCAAAATCAGAAAACTACATTAGCATGGCACTTTTACCCAGTACAATAATCCCTGCTGAGAGGTGCAGTATGGCAACTAACACAAACACACTACTTTCAGACCCAAAGCAGATCTCACATTGCCTAGTAACCAAGTACAACAGTAGCTGCTAATGAAATCTTACATGTAGATACCGTAAATTTAAACCACACTGATATATATGCCTATTTTAATAATCTTGGTTAAATATGGCTTATATCAGAGACAATCTGCTGGAATAGGCTGATGAAAAAAGATGAGATCAAAGCCTCTAGACGAATGGTAAGTATCAGGGATCAACTGTACAAGGTACTGTACTTCCACAAGCAAAGTATTTTCTGCTCTTAAGACCTTAAAACTTATATAATTTTTCTTCTCTGACAGTGAAAGAAAATAAGCCAATTTTTCCTCTATAATCAGAGGTCCATGATATGTTTAATGAACTCAGTTTGGCTGTAAAATCATGTTCAATGTCCCAGATTTCATTTTCTGTTTCAGGAGTAGTTTTGATTTCACAGATAGTCTCAGCTCACATTATCAAGGTTACTAAACACAGACATTGTAATGAATTTGTAGCTTTGGCAGTATTTATATGTGAAACAGTATATAATGTTTGTCTACACTAAGTGATATCATGTATCAATACAACCATGTTGTTCTGTGAAAAGATAGGCCAGTCTCCTTCCTTTTGTCAGCAGGTTTATTACCACGACAGCACAGTTGTCTGTGTGTTTTCTGTCATTTGATCAAGTTTTGTGGGCTTTGGTTTTATAAATGCATTGCTGTCTATGTATTGTCATTTCAGTCTGTCCCTGGAGTTTCCATGCTTCTGCCAACATCTCTACAGAAGAAAGAGATGTAGCACCCATGACTGCTATGAAGACAGAATAAGTTCAATTATTCTCCTGCATTTGGAAGAACAGATTTGAAAAGAAAAAGCATAAAGACATCCCAGATGGTCTATGGACCAGGAACCTTGAGAATATTAGTTAAGCACAAATACACAGCAGTGTCTACTTGACTCAGAAAGCTACAATCAGTTGTCAAAAGATGAAAGTCACCCTATTCATCCCAAGCAAGAAAGAATAAATTCAGCAAAGTCAGTTTCTTGCGAATTATGGTATTTTTCATAAATGCCACAAATCTATCCCTTTACTCAAGTTTACTTAAATGGATGCTGCAAGCTATATTAACAAGCATTCTATAAGCAAGGAAAAATGACTCTGTAAACCTTGAAACCCCATAAAGGCACTGCAGGCACTGTTTAGTTTATCCTTACCACGTATCATAGAAACATAGAATGGTTAGGCTTGGAAGGGACCTTAAAGATCATCTAGTTCCAACCCCCTGCCATGGGCAGGCGCACCTTCACTAAACCAGGTTGCTCAAAGACCCATTCAACCTGGCCTTGAACATTTCCACGAATGGGGCAGCCACAACTTCTCTGGGAAACCTGTTCCTGTGCCTCACCACACTCTCAGTGAAGAACTTCTCCCTAATTTTGTCCAGATCCTGAACAGACACTTTCATCATTTTTGCTTCCACTGCATCTTACCACTAGGAATTCCACAAATTTAATTACATATTAAATGAAAAATTATTTTACCTTTCCTTTATATTCATTTCTGGAAAATTTTGTTCAGTACTGCATTTCTCGTTTTCACAGACAGACAAGAACTGTAGCTGTTTCCTATTCAACTTTTCCATTAAACACCATTCATGGTGTAAGCAGCATCTAACTCTACCCCCTACTTAGCTATCCCCTTTCCAAGTCACAGATTTCTCATCTTTGCTGATCCACCTTCCATGATAGGCAGTCAGTGCCTCTGAACATATCTTTAGATAAAGAAGAAAATCAGGAAAAGGTACCAAAATTACATACTGCTGTTCAAGATGCACACATAACACATGAGGCATATAACGGCATGATGGTGTATATTCCCTGTTTTCTAAACTGATCTTCTAATATTCCCTAAATTCCTCTCAGCCTGTTTGACTGCCACTGTACAAATATTTTCATAATATTATCCATACAGACCCTAATGTTTCTTTCCCGAGTTCCCTACCCTCTACATTTAAGCGAAAATTGATCTTTCCCTCCTTGTGGAGTCTACTCTGACTTTACTAGAACAGCATCTCCTGAAATTTCTTTGCGCAGACACTCAGTCTAACAAGAGCTATCTGAAACATCTCTGGAAGTTTACCATCCTGAATAAGTGTTACTATTTGGCATTCACTTTGTTTTCTAATTAACTTATCAATACATTTAAAGAGCCCAGATGACAGATGTTAACCACACTCAACTATGGAATTTGATAACCTCATAACATCTTTTCTTTACCAATTTTGATCCAAAAGAGGATATTTTCTCTTTTGCTTACATTAAAGACTCTGATGGAGGAACCCAATGAACAGTTTTGCCTGGATCAATCAGCTAACTGCCTCCTCCAAAATATTCTAACAATTTCTCTTGCTTTCCATCTATAAAAACTGTACCAACTCCTCTTTAATACCATATTTCCCCAAGGGCATAGTTAGTCCACTCTTTCTTACAAGTGCTATGAGTCTGCTTAAATTAAGCTTACTGATCTACAGTTCCCATTTCAATCTAGAGTTTATAAAAAAATGCTGCTGTGCTCCATCTCTCAGGTTCAGAAGATGAGTTATGCCACAGGCGATGGAAAATAAATCCGCAATTTTGCACCCAAAAACCCCAAAAGAATTCCTTTAGAGCCACTGGACAAATATCTTCCGGTCCTGGGATATTTTTTGTTGATAGGTTCTGAAACCACTTACATTTCAATGAGATAATTCTTTGGTCCCATTCAACAATAAGAACTGACTCATGTATGGAAGAGTCCTTAATTCCTTACACAATAAATACACATGAAAGTAGTCACCAGATTTTTCTGCTCTGGCCTTACCTTCCCAAGCCTCAACTGCCAATTTGCCCTACTGAAGTTAAGGCAGGCTTCCATTTTTGGGTGGGTTTTGGGGGGTCTTCTTGTTGTTATTTTAAAATTTATTCATTCTAACCATCCTCTCAAAACAAAGTATAAGGCCAAGTCAGTCAAGCATTCACTTGTCAGAAATCAGCTCCATTCCATTGTCTCTCCCAAAACAAAATTTTGATTTTTTTTTTTTTTAAGTATGACTTTTAAATACTGTCTTTACTCTGCTGCTCTTCTGAATCATTTCAGAATCATTTCTGACCAGCAGCATAAAGGCATTCTAAGTGCCTTATAATATTTTTAAAACAGCCTTCATGCTGCCTGTAAACATTTATCCATTTACCTGTTGGGTTTTGTTTTGGTTTGTTGGTTTTCTTACCAGTCTGAATGCTGAAGTTGTGATGATTCCTGTGATGATTTCTTTATTTCCTACATGGAAATCATTGTTAAAAAGTAGTTATTAGTGTCTTAATTTAGGACCTTGCTGAAGGATATGAGTTACTTTTCTTTGCAATTCTCTGAAGAGTTGTTTCAACAAACTACCATTTAATATCTATGATGACTGTCAGTCGAAGGAGGTGATCCTGCCCCTCTACTCTGCTCTCGTGAGACCTCACTTGGAGTATTGTGTGCAGTTGTGGTGTCCTCAACATAAAAAGGACATGGAACTGTTGGAACAAGTCCAAAGGAGGGCCACGAGGATGATCAGGGGACTGGAGCACCTCCCGTATGGAGACAGGCTGAGAAAGTTGGGGCTGTTCAGCCTGGAGAAGAGAAGGCTGCGTGGAGACCTCATAGCAGCCTTCCAGTATCTGAAGGGGGCCTACAGGGATGCTGGGGAGGGACTCTTCATCAGGGACTGTAGTGACAGGACAAGGGGTAACAGGTTCAAACTTAAACAGGGGAAGTTTAGATTGGATCTAAGGAAGAAATTCTTTACTGAGAGGGTGGTGAGGCACTCAAATGGGTTGCCCAGGGAGGTTGTGAATGCTCCATCCTTGGTGGTGTTCAAGGCCAGGTTGGATGAGGCTCTCATCTGCCCATGGTGGTGTCCCTGCCCATGTCAGGGGGGTTGGAAGTAGATGATCTCAAGGTCCTTTCCAACCCTAACTATTTTATGATTCTATGATTCTATGACTTTCACCCAAAACAAAGGAATACCGAAGCCTCTCATTTCCAGAAGACCAGACATGATCTCCAAATTTAGCACAAAGTATCCATTAGTTCAGCACAACAAGGTTCTAAGGATTGCTTCTGAAAACCTGTAGTGGGCAAAGCACAATGCCATGAAGACAGAGTACTTCCAAGCACAACTTCATGAGGTAGCTACCCACCGGGGGTCAGAGAAGTCCTGATGCTCTGCCCTTCAAGGAAAGCCAATGAAGGCTCATCCCTACCATGCCCAGGACCACTCTATCAAACTGAGCTTACAAGCACTTCTTTTTCCTTTACTACAAGATAGCAAAACAGTTGTTTTGGTAGAAAAGATGCATTACATTGACAAATTTAAAGTATAAAAGTCATATGCACTGAAAGCTCAGGTGCACTGAATGAAGTTAGTCAATTATCATTCAAAAAGAAAGGCAAACCCAACCCCAAGAGCACCAGACACAGCAGGTAAGTATCAACAGCAGTTTAAAGAAAAAAGATAACTATTTCCTTCCCCTGTGATTTTTACAGAACATAACAGAGGAAACTGCTACCTTCCATGAGACACTATCATCCCTTAAAGCTGAAGAGTGTCTTACAAAGCAGTGAATCAACATGACAGGTTCATTTTCTCATCTCTATTTAAAAAAAACAGTAACAAAAACCTCACCATAAGACACCTTTTGGAACCAAGTGCCAACAACTGACTTCAGACATTTCAATTTCACAGCTAACCATTAATTAATAGGAAACTCTGCAAGTACAAATTGCTTAGACAAATTGCTTACACCATGAAAAGAGAAAATTTGAGCTTTCTATACACTTTAAAAGCAACCAATCTGCTGATACAATTCATACTTGGGAAGGTATGCCAGACCAACATAGCTTTCAGACTGCATATTTAAAGCCATTATCATGTGTATTATATATATGCCTCATATGAACATTACACCTGATAATATTTCAGATTTTTTTCTAGATATATGCACTTCCCACTAATTGCTAAATATACAGGTCAAAATACAAAGAGGGACACATCCTACTTATTATCCTACCTTATTAGAAAAGTTACTGATTATAAAATAATGTAACCATTTTTTCTTGAATACCTCTCACACACTTCTGCCAACATATATTATTAGTGATAACAGATTTAATTTCTCATGGCCTCTGAAATGTAATAGCTAATTTTTCCTCTCTTCCAGTAAGAAGGAAGGAGGCAAAGCTGAAATAAAAGCAAGAGATGAAACAATGCAAATACCAGGAGGCAATAAGTCCTGAATTCACATTTCCTCCTAAAAAGACCTAGTATATGGAGAGCATAAAAGCTGAAATATGGACCAATAGACACACACCAGACAACATTACTACATTTTTCTCTGTAGCTTTTCTCAAGGACTTAAGACATTATAAGTGAAATGTCTCAGAAAAGAGAGGCAGAAAGCCTGGGTGCCCCAAGGATGTTTTTTTTTCTTGCGAACAGAGCTCACACACACACACACGCACAAATAACATTTGCAGAACACTTTCATGCTTTTTGGTTTTTTTTCCCTATAATGGATCACATTAAACAAAATAAATGTTAAAAAAATTACCTTAAAAAGATTCCCCAAACCTTATTACAGTAAATAAATACTAATAATTATCAATAAGTGGACACTTAGGAAAAAAAGAGGCAATTTCTGCAATGAGCATCAGAGAAGTTAAAAGTATAAGACATTATGCAACCATTTGAACTGTTGTCTTAACAGTTCCACCAGCATGCCTGGTCCACACATTTCCAGCATAAAAAGTTAACACTTTGGGGTCCTTTAGAATGCAATGTTGCCTTGACAAAAGCTGAGGGCCCACGTTAAGAAAGTATCGCTTATCTGTAATCTATTCATTGTAAAACAGGCAAGAGTACAGTGATCACTTCTTGGTATGCAAGAGGCAACACATCTATTGGCAAACAGGGATGTGACAGTTGTCACATTTTAACATGGTTTTAACATATTTATGTTGCACAGATATCCCCAATCAGCACTGACATAACCTGCAATTTTGCATCTCTGGAGTCACTGCACAAAAAACGTATTTCCAACTGCACTGCACCTAATGGGGAGTGGTGGAACCAAACCACCCTGTTCTTCATTTCAGGAACACAGACAGCTTGGCACAGCTGTCCAGGCTTTCTTCAGAAGCCAGTGATTCAGCACAAGAGGCATGGAGAGGTCAGGTCAACAGAAGGAATAGAGAAATGCTGCTACACTAACATTTAACTGGTTGTAACTACGTCAGATAAAGCTGTCAAAGCCTGATTACCTTTACACTAGCTCTGCATCCTACACACCCAGGCTCAAAGAAATACTGTAACCCCAGGCTGTAATCCTGTTAGAATGAAGCAAGCCTTACCTACGATTTTCAACAACCGGATGCAGGTTTTCCAGCACACTCTAAGGTGTCTAATTACCATTAGCTCTCTTAAGACTGTTTGAAGAACTTAATTTGTTACAAGACATTGCAATAAAGGTACAAAAATCCAGCTACACTTTATACTAGCACTAATGAGCACAAGTTTCTAATAGACTAGTTTTAACATTTTCTACTTTTGCTCTTGCAATTTGTTCAAACAAATCAACAGGTTAAGCAATCCAAAATGAATAACAGCTTATTGTGAGCAAAGCTTTCCAGCTTACTGGAAAACATTCTGATTTCCAAAACATACTATGGGATTCTAAGGCTTTAATTAAGACCTGATGAAGACAAAGATATCCTTTTAATTTCTCAAGACACTCCCCCCGCCCCCGTCACATAAAAAGTTAAACAGGCAGATCTCCTACACTCTGAACTCCATCAGACCCTGTGCTCCCTAGGAATGTCAATCTTAAAAGCAGGCTGCTTTGTGTACAACCAGAACTTCTCATAGTCTAGGTCCACTATCACAAATGTCATCACTGCCATCACCAAATACAGCTCAATATCAAAACCTTCGAGATCAAAATAAAATGATCTGTCCCTTGAGTCAGTAAAACCTAGAAATTCTTTGAGGCGTTACCTATGCTATCCTATAAATGACAATTTAGATCTAATGGATGTATTAAGGAGACTTTAATGTTGAAGAATTATTCTCGCCACAAATACTAAAATGACACATTTGATGTGCTCCAGAGCAAGACTATTAATGTTTTACAGCATTCTGGTTGCTAAACCATCTTAGTTTTACACAGATGCATCTACTTTGAAAGGCTTTACTTTTTTTTTCTTTTCCCTGAGAAGTATAACACGTTCGACTTTTAAAGGCTTCCCATGAGATTGTGCTACCTAGGAAGGCCACGAAGAAATAGATCAAGGTGATTTTTTTTCCATCAGACCAGGGAACCTGAGATCAGCAGCCAATAGAAAGGGCGGCAGCACCTTTCCGCTCCCTCTTCTTCGGTGCTGTCAGCTTCTGCAATTACAAGGATCGCCTTTGCGCAGACAGAGGAAAAACCCCGCAGAGAACGAGGCGTGAGGGGCCAGACCCCAGGCGGGGAAGCCGGTGGCCCCCGGCCTGCAGAGCACACAAACACTCGTGACAACAACGCCCGAGTAGCGCATCGGAGCGGGAGGCGCCAGGGCCGCAGGCCGTGGTCACTGCTTCCACCCGCGGCACCGGACCCTCAGCCCCATGGGCAGCTCCTGGAGGCGGGCGGGAGCCCCGGGGGTCCTAGCAGGCAGGGTCAGCCCCGTCGCCCTCCCGGGCAGCCTCCACGCCCGGCTCGGCCTCCCCACCCACAAGCCAAGCCGGCAGGGTGTCTCTCCACCAGTGCCGGGACCAGGCAGCCGTCTCGCGGTCACACCGCCCCCAGCCCCACCTGCGGGCAGCCCGGCGACCATCAGCCGCCCCTCCCAGACCGGGCGCCTCCGGACCCGGGGGGCCACCGCCCTCCGCCGCGCCGGGCAGCCATGTTAATCGCACTCCCGCCAGATCCGGGCCTGGTCAGCGCCAGGCCGCGATAAGAGGGACGCTCACCCTTGACGGCGCGCTCACTGGTGGCGTGGGGCGTCAGCAGCAGCACCTTGCTCCCTTCCTTGGCGGACATCGCTGTGCGCTGCCGGGCTCCGGCGGCTGCTGCTGGGCGCGACGGCGCCTGGGTCCGCCTCCTCCGCCGGCGGGCTGGCGGGGAGAGGGGCGTGCGGCGGCCGGCGGCGGGACGGGGCGTGGGCAGCTAGAGGCCCCGGGCGGCGGCGGCCCAGCGGAACATGGCGGCAGTAGCAGCTCCCAGCTCCTCGCGCAGCGAAGGGACAGTCCGCGTCGGGCCCGGCATGCACCGCGCCACCACCCCACGAGGGGACTACGGGAGTGTGGCGAAACTCCTGGCTCCGCCGCGCGGGCAGCACGCCCGTTAGGGAGCGTGGCGAAACTCCGCTCTCCCCGGGGCGGTGCCTCCCCCGCGGGGCGCGAGGAGGGGCGGTGGCTGCGGCCCTGCACCTCCGGGCTCTGCCCAGCGGCCGGGGGAGGCGGGCGAGGAGCAGGGCGCGCCCCCGCCCCCGGGACAGGCGGGTGGAGGGCCGAGGCTGGGGGGAGCAGCACCGCGGGCGGCCCGGTGGCCACCATGGAGAGCTCCGGGGGGCCGTCCCGGCCGCTCCTCCAGCCGGGGCAAGGCACTGCCCCGCCGGCCGCACGGCTAGGGGAACCATTTTGTCAAGCGGCGAAACAGCCACCTTCCCGGCTGGGCTGACTGGGATTCGCAGTGTCCCCGGATAGCACCTCGGAGCAAGTGACTGCATCCATTCCCCACCGGGGTGCCGCTCACCTACAACAGACGGTTGGAAGGGGCTTTACAGCCTGGCCTCTCAGTTGAGGCCTGAGGTGCAGAGGAGGAGGAAAAAAGAGTCTACAGGAAATCTATGGAGGGACTTTTTACAAGGTCATGTGGGGATAGGACAAGGGGGAATGGCTTTAGACTGAAAGAGGGCAAATTAGGAAGGAATTCTTTACTGTGAGGGTGTGAGGGTGGGGAAACACTGGAACAGGTTGCCCAAAGAAGTTCCATCCCTGGCTGTGTTTAAGGCCAGGTTGGATGGGGCTTTGAGCAATCTGGTCTAGTGGAAGATGTCCCTGCCTGTAGCAGGGGGCCTGGAACTAGATGATCATTAAAGTCCCTTCCAACCTAAACCATCCTATTACTCTATGAAAAACCCAGCACCACCAGACAAGTAAGCCAAATGTTTCTGCTCCACCCAGGGAGCTGAACAACAGTGGACAATACAGGCAGTCAGAGCACCAGCTGCCCCCCTCCCAGTCTCTGACACCCTCCAAAGCTGCATGAGAAGAAAACAGGGTAGAGGCTGTGCACCACTGGCCTGATCTTTGCAAATGCAGCAAGCTACAGGCCTTCTATTATATACAGACCATGCAAATTATATGTAGAGCAACTGGCCCAATGATATGGAGGGCATAAGACAGGCAAAAAGGCTGGCATAAATGTATTAAATCTAAGCTAATATGATAATTATTTATGACTACTCTGTATTAGATTAACTTTGCTAATGAAAAAGCCAAGTAGTTCTTGCTCTCCCCTTTGTACCAATTAATTTCATTCTCTCTTCTCCCATTTAGTATATTCTCAGTAGTATCAGTGTAGGTTAGCTGCAGGACTGCACTGTAGTTGGGATCACAGAAAATTGCTGCATTTAAAAATAAAAAAAACCCAACCTCAAACCAGACAAAAAACACCCCAAAAAAACCCAAACCAAAAATTTCCAAATTTGGTATTGAAATATCTGCCAACAAACACAGTCAGATCTAGCAAGCATCTAACATATATCTATATTTAATCAAATGCAGTATATCTAAAGAGTTGCTGCTTTGCATCTCAACTAATACAGCTCTTAGGCATTATTTGTACTGAGTTGTGCAAACTATTTCATGCAGTAAATCAGAAATTTAAGAAAGAAAAACCATTTGGGGGTAATAGTTTCAGCAATGTCTTAGTTCTTGCCCCATTCAGGCCTAAGGGAATAGGATGACACCTGAGGTGAGTACCTGCCATCTTGATCATGAAAAGCTGTTTGGCTTAAGCAAAAATACGTTGAAACTGATGGGTTACATGAGCACTTGGGTTAACCTTGCTTTTCAACTACATAGCCAAGACAGTCCAAGCAAGAAACTTTGAATGAAACACTTCCAGGAAGACATTAAAAGGAAGCAACCGAAAATTTTAAAGGAATCAGAATTATAAACCCTTGAATTATTTATTAATGACACTTGTAAGACTCCAAAATCCTGGAAAAACAGAATTCTATTAATTCCAGGTCCACAAGTAAAATGTGTGCATGCACGCAAAAAGAGAGCTGGGATACATCAGAGCATCATGGAAGAAATCCTGGACAACTTTTGGATTTAATTGCTAAGATTTCCAGTAGTGGGAAGTATTTTACACTACGTTCTGCAAATGTCTGTCATTGTACAACCAACTTAAAGGGCTGTTTCTTAAATGGAACAAAAGCTCATTTGCTTGGATAGCATGCACGTGTTTCCTTTCAAAATATGCAGTGAGAGCATGGGCTAGGAAGAGCAGAAAGTAAATGCTGCTCCTGTAGACTTAGCATTAGCTTAGAGTAGACCTGCCAGAACAAAGAACAGGGAGAATGAATTCAGTCTCTTGTTTAGGATCAGGAGAAGCTTGGTAATAAATACAGTTTGAATGTTTGACAGCATGAAACAGCAGAGAGATTCTCCTACTATAAAGAAATTCATTTGTTCATACATTTCCAAACACAGAGGGAGCCTGAGATCTTGCAGAGTGTTGTCAGGAACCACCTCTTCACCTCACCTGAGTGCAGTCACCAAGAGAGATGCCTCTCACTTCTTTCACTTGCTCGCTTCTCTCATGAGCCCTCAGCCAACATCCATCTCACCTCCTAGGGTATGAATTCAAAGGGACTGACACAGTCAGAACTCTGGCTGAGGAAGAAGCATAGCATAATTTAATTTTGCTATCATGCTGTGCAACAAGGAGACATTCTCAGCTTCTAGGGATATTATCTAGTATACCTAGTGCACTGTGTGCTGAAACACTTCCAGTTCTATATAGGCATGACATGAAGAAAAAGCTCGCACAGATAAATCTTGCTGGGTTTCATCCCCCACAATATATTAGGTTGATGTGATAAATGGTCTTACGCCTCCCAACAAACCACACCTCCTTAAAACATTAAAAGAAATAATTTGAGTATTTCTTTTGGATAAGAACAGCTAGAAAGAGAAATTAGCTAGCACAGTTGCCTTGGGGTTTTATTGTTCTAATTTTTCTAATATATTCCATCTTGCCTCATTAAATTACAGAGCATATGCCTTTGTCATTAAGAAAATACAAAAACCTACATTAGGGAGAAAGAACTACAGAACTCTACCTAAGCCCTTTAGCTTGTCATGTAGCATTGTCTCTAAATCTGCTAGGGACTCTGGAAGGGGCAGTCATATTGCCCCAACTTACCTCACAGTGAAAGCCAAGCTGATTGATTTGGTACATCTGGTGTTCAAGGAACCAAACAATTTCTACTGGCACCACAAGTAGTAGTATGATTGTAGGAACTTATGAACATAATTACAAACAGAAATGTGGCCTTGCAGGCAGAAGTGTGTGCCTTTATAATACTGAGTTTCCCACAAATCTGCCACAAATGCCAGACAAAGTATTTCTGAAAAGTGGAGTCACATTTCACTTCCCATTCAGCTTTGCCACCAAGTGGCCATTCCATTCCACACATTTTAACACCCAGTTAAAAAAAAAACAAAAACAAACCAAACCAGAAAACAGCCCAATTCCTATGTATTCTGACTGGCTATTCCAAACCATTAGGTAGCAGCTATGCTAGCACTGGACTAATTTCTGAAGAACTACTTTCATAACGGAGAAATAATTCAGCAAGAGGAGCACACGGAATAACCAAGCCAATCCATCCTCTTCTGTACCATGGGGAATGCAGCCATCTGAGATGTGGATGATCTCTGACTTCCTCCTGCTTCATCTCAAAGCAGTACACAGTGAAGCTGCATGTAAAAGATGTTTAACCAAAAAGGTGTTATGTTAAAACCTAGACTTTTTGACACCTCTCCTGACTGAGTATTGCAAGGTATAGTAGCAACAGAATTTTAGTACATCATCGCCTCAGACAACAAGTGCTGTTTACTGAAGTTCAGACAGAAGTTAGACATAAAAATGACTATGTGAAATTCTGTAACCATCCCATGCAGAAGGTCAGGTGATTAGAACAGTCCCTTCTGACTAACAGCGACATATCTTTAAAACTGGCACAACACAATGTCCCAGAATCATCTAATTATCCAACAAGAACTTTTTGAAAACTCTAAGAAGGAAATTGAATCACAGGAGAGAGTGATATATTTCAGATCCCGAGAGAAAGATGCATAGAGCAAATCATGCAGAGATAAACCAGGTCTGAGAGGAGAAGTTGTGCTATAAGCAGCAGAATAAGATGAAGAAGACAAAACTTTTAACAGGTTGTTCCATTTCATTGATTCTCACTAGTGAGAAACTAGTGAAACTGTCCTTTCTGAATTGCCAGAAACAGTACTGCAGTTGGCATAAACTACAAGACTGCCTCAGAACAAGCCACATTTTACTTTAAATATGTTTTTGCTGTATTGTTTCAATATGAATACTTGAAAGCTTTCTTTTAGGACATAAGATTTCCCTGCTGTCCCAAGCCAGTTTTATGGCATACTTTATTATCTGTAACATGAGGGCGTAATTCAGAAAGGTTGAAAGCATAATCTTAAGCCATTTTCTCCAGCATTATGAAATTGTTATCACTGCAATACCCTAGCTGACAATGTCATCCAGTACTGAGAAGTTGCACTGACTTAATTCCCCAAAAACCAAAATTATCAGAAAGCTGCTGATATAAATTACACGCTACTTTACTATTACAGTCTATCCTGTTATGCTCCCTCCTGCACACATTTCCTTCATTCCCCAATAACCTCTGTGAGCAGGCTGTGCAAGTACAGACTACATTTAAAAAAAAAAAAAGTTAAGGCCAAAATCATTCCTTGCATCATATCACAACTGTAAAGTACAGGCTAAGGCATCCCAGCCTGTGCCACTTCCGACTCCATAATTTTAGGTAATTTTTTCATACCAAAAGCTACCAGCTGCATCTCTAAACCTCATGTCTCTGGAGTGATTGTACCCCAAACTCTTCCTTAGGTTCCTCAAAACACTGCTCACTTGCTCTGCTTAAAGCATTCCTGCCACCCACTTATTATCTAGTTCAAACTTTTCCTTCCTTAGCCTTAAGCGATTGCTCTTTCTCCTACCATCTGAGACCAAGCAATTCCCTCTCTTAATTTATCTTACTACCTTGATGATATTAATAGACTATAATCCAGTCACCTCTACTAATTCTAAAAATTGAGTTCACTCTGCTTTTTGCTGCCCTCCTTTGTGTTCCCTCTCATTTCCTCTGAGCCTGCACAAGCAAGAGACTTTACTGTTAAAAGTATTAAAGATAAGCAGCTTTACATGTAGGACCTTACTAAAAACCACCTATCTTGTTGCTCTATAACAAGAATTGTGATGTAAAACTATGTGATGATTCTTTTTTTTTTTTTTTTAAACGTTGATGATGCACGTTGATCCATGAACACAATGTCCTACAGATCAGAAAAATCCCATTAAGGAATTTTAAAGGAAACTGGGGGGGGGGGGGACACAACACAAACCCACAAAAGGCAGAGGCATTACAACTTGGTTACTGAAGAGTACATGCAGTCTTTTCTCACAAATACATTTGGTTGTCATTACCAGATGGCAAAAGAGCAAATACGCCTTCAGCCTACCCCTCTGCATCTTTTTCCCCAAGCTCCATTAAGTATTAATAAGAATTAACTGCTACATTGGGCCTGGATAGCTTAAGAAAGGGTTGAACAAAAAATGACCCTCATAACTGGGCAAGCCTGAGGTCATGACAAATAGTTAAATGAATGCAGAAAAGGATATCCCTAAGTAATCACACATAAGGATTTAAAAGCTTTTCTACTATGTATTCTGTCCCAGTAAAAATACAACTATATGTAACTAGAAAATTGTAAAACCACTGCAGACATGTGGGCTTTCCTCCCTCCCCATAAAGTACGAGATGATGTTACAAATTTATTTTCAGATCTGCACCACTCAGCTCTTCATATAAATTACACCCTTGTGTTCCAATCAGTAGCTTACTGCAAAAAGTCAGTTGAGACTCCCCCACACACACCTTCCTCTCCCTTTTCAGTTAAGTGTCATAAACACCTGGCATATCTTCTGTATTAAATAGCTTCTTTTAAGCCTCTAATGGCTGTAAACCAAAATCTGTCTACAGCTCTGGAATGACTCTTTAACATCAACTGAGGGGGTTTTCCGCCTATCTGGAGAAACTAACTGAACTACTAAAGAGAATGGAAAATTTATTTATGCATTATTTCATCCAATTAGGAACAATTTAAAAAGTGTCTTAAAAATAAGTTATTTTTTCTTAAATGTACTTAAAAATACATGCCTGATTGCTAAAAACTTGTAGCTGACTTAATGGTAGTAAATGTTAACTTTTATATATTTGACATATTTTAGATCTAAAAAAAAAAAAAAAAGTCAATCTGAACCTTTGTAAGAAGTTGATGTTTAGGAAGCTGCAGTGGAACTACAGGAATCTGAAAGCAAATTATTTTCAAGCAAAAAAGAAAAAACCCATCCAGCTCCATGGCAAACAAAATCCAGGTATTTTTCAAATAGTATATAGCTCATGATGGTAGGTTACACAATTATGTTTGTTCATGTATCTATCTCAGAACCAACACCTTGTCAGATAAGAGAAATAGAAATACATATTCCTTAGTTAAATTACCCTATGTGCAGCATTCCAGCCAAGTAATTCAAGGTTTGTAAACTGAAGCAAGTTACTTGTGTTCACCTACTGCTTATTCTTCACATATTGTATGTTAATATGCTTATGCATTAATGTGCTTTAACCTACTTAAGACAACCATGAATAGTTTGAGGGTTTTGTTTTTGTAATTAGCAAGATTTCTATGCTTGGAACTCCCTCAATTGATAGCCACATAACAATAAGCTGGTATAAATTTTAAGTAAAAAAAATAAAAATGGAATAATGCTAGACTGCTGTCAAAATCACCTTGTCTGAGCCGTAAAAAACTTAAGTTAAATTTAACAATATGAAATTATTAGACTTATTATTAAAGTGTAGCTTTATTGTACTCACTTTTCTCATGTATTCACATTTGAAATTATTTTAATTAGCGATATATACACACATAAAGCTTCTCATGCCTATGATTCATAGTGAATTATCTGGGACTGAGCCATCCCAAACTCAATATAATCCTCCTTCAAACACCATGTAAGTTAGTTTATAAATAGACACTTGATCTTCTTTATTCATGAGTATATTCAGTGCTTACTCAAGAATTAATACTAAAACAATTTTATTGATGCCAATAAAGTTTAGGTTTCTTCAGCTGAACTTACCTCTTTGCATCTGCTTCCCTAAATATGCTAGCAAACATATCCAGAAGAAAAAACCAAATCTAAGCACACGTATTTTCTTTCTTTGCTAACGTTTCATACTCCATATTGATCCGTGAAGAGGTGACTTTGCACTTTATTGTGGCAGATTTATTTTTTTTTTTAGATAATTGTGTTCAAGACTACTTAAGCCTCACTCTGCAACCTGAATTTTTGAGAGCTGTAGTCAAGCAAAGTGTCAAATACTTATCCATATCCTCATTTGCATTCTTGGGCTACTGTAACTTTCTCTAACTGCTGAAGGTAACAAAAAGCCGAAAACAGGGACTGCTTCTGCCCAGACTCCCTTTACTCCAATAGTATCGTTCTACCCATGGGAGAGCGGAGAGAACTGCAACAGGAATGTTTCTGTCCAAATCCACCTCTGCATTGCCGTCACTTCCTAAAATTGTATTTTCTACAGCTAGAAACTTAGCAGTTGGCTGTAGCATGTCCATGTGGAGCCAGAGGCTAATGATTCCACGCCTGTTGCAAAACTTTGATCAAATAGCTGTTTCAAGTAAAACAAAACTCTGGGTTTTTTTTTTACATTTAGAACAGCAGTAAAAAATCAGTACTGTTGAAAGTTTCATGTAACTAAGTTGGCAAAACCATCAGGTGAAAAAGTCCAAAGTCAGTAGGGCTTTTTTGGAACGGAGGGAGGAAGAAGAGACTGCTTTGTTCCCATAGCCACTGCTACTGAAATGAGTTAAGTGGGAAGAAATGTGGAACATAACCCCAAATATAAAACACATTTATCATGATGTAGTTAAAAGAAATTGTAACAATAACAGACATAACAGCAATTATTTAGAATCAGAAACTGAGAAATTACATTTATTAAAATTAATGAGATTCAATCTCAAACTAAACAGCAAAAATTGATGAAATTCCATCAAGCACTGAGGTGCAAAACACGAAACTAAAAGACCCTCAGCTAGAGCAACAGGACAGCAGCTTACCAAGGAATACCATGCACTAGAGGGCAGCCTGCACCTTCCACTGGATGGCTGGGCCACAACCACCACAGCTGCAATTCCGCTTGCAATACAAGCATGTAACAGAACCCTCCACATTTTTGAACAACCCGAACAACCACCACACCTGAAAGCTTCTGCAAGAGCTGGAGTGCAACTCTTATTAAAATGACACTTCTCTCTACATCAATAATTTCTAATGACTTTTTTTGGTGTAAGAGTCCTATCTGCATACACTACCATTTTGCACAGATTCTGTAGTTTTCCCTTCAACAAAGAAGTCTCAAAATACTTTTCTAAGGACACTGTTAATTACTGTCTATTATGAGGGGAAAGGGGGGAACTTAAGCACAGAGTAGTGATGAAACACATCAAATCCAGGGACAAAATTAGATATGTACTCCAATCTAAACGTTACTTAAACTTTGTTAATGAACTAGAATAAACAATTTACTCATTTGTTAGTGTGTAAGAAAATAAATCAGCAGTTTCAGGCCAACTGATGAGTAAAGCTAAACAGCAAGGAAATCTCATACACAGGTAAACAGAACTATTTTCATAGGTTTATTTGAAAAATACTTACAAAAGCAAGTATGTTTGACACTAAAATAGTTAAACTTATTCTGTGTTTACATCGGTGTAATTAAGCGTGCAGCATTAACAGTCTTTTCTGTTTGAAGCATTGTTAGTTTGCTTTAAAGGAAGTGGGAAAAATTCTGGTTTACAGATGAACAGAGCCTCCCTACCGCTTCCTCAGCAGCAACTACAGCTGTGGTCTCTGCCCGAGATTTCAGCACACTGAAAACTGGGTTTGCTTTACTAACTGCCAGCCTGCCAAGTGCAGATTTACTGCAACTTGGAAGGTGGGCCTGTTTTTTCCCCTAGGAAGCAACAGGAGAGAGGAATGAGAGGAAAACAAAAGGATTGGTTTGGTTTTTTTATGTGAAGAATTTACCAAAGCTACATTTCATGAAAGAGTCCTCAAAAACGTCCTTTTGTTAGGGGCCGTCCTCCTTCAAAACATGCACATACTTCTGAACTTACCCGTAAACCAGTGCCCTTTAAGCTTACCATTCCTATAGCACTTTTTTGCTAGGAGAGGCCAGGACTAGAATAGCTAAGATTTCTCATCCAGACAGCAGTTCAGTAGTGTCAGAAATGAAATACAGTGCAATTAGTTTCCACATATTGTGTAGCTACATTTTAAGACGAAACTGGCACAGATATTGATTCAAAGAGTTTGCTGTCTCCATGTAATCCATGCTCTGGCAACAGCTATAGTCTGTTCACAGAGCAGTTTATTAGGGCACATGGAGTGGATGGAATCTCACCAGCCATTATTTTGTGTGGTACCAGGAGTTGCTGCTGCTGAAGCCAGCGTATTTCTGTGTGCCTCTGAAGCAGAAGAGAAAGTCTCATCCATTGCATGCACTGGCAGCATTCGCCTTCTGCCAAGCTGAGAGGTGTAGCTGTTCTGTCGCCAGTCCTCTTCTGGGGGCATGTCAACTCTCCTTGGACCCGGGGCTTTAACGCAAGAAGGGGGCACAGGACAACCATGAGAGGTACCGGGATCCCAAGAAGGCTTATGTAGTATTCTTAAAGTGCTGTAGTCTGTGCTGGCTGGTAGCTTGCAACCAATGGCGTAAGATTCATGTGTTTGATGATGTAAACTGTTTCCTGGCTGGCCAGCATGTTTCTCCCAAAGCATCATTAGCTTATCTGGTAATATGGCTGTTTGCCTGGCAGGGTAGCTCGTGTTCAGCCAACAGCCAGAGATACTTGATGCGCCACCTCCTAAATGCGGATTAACAAGAGGCTTTTGCCCCTGAGAGAGGGTGCCTTTGGGCACACAAGGGAGACTCCCATAGCTCAGTGCCACACCTGGGTAGTCTTCACCTTGGAAAGCTTCACCCCTGTCAGGCACAACCAAAAGTTTCTGGATGATGTTCTTCTGATCTCCTGCGGAGGGAGGTGAAAAAAAAAAAAAAAAGAAAAAGTTTGCTTAGTTTAATTTTTTTTGTTTCATCCTCTCTGAACTTTCAGCTGTGGCCAGCAGGTAAGAAGAAAACCAAAATCACTAGTACATCCAGTTACTGGTTGACATGCAATTCTGAATAGAAGGTAGCTGTACCCTTTCTAGCATTCACTTTCCTCACTGCATTTGTCTTTATCCTACCACAGCCACTGTCATAGACTTCTGACTTCTTTACTAGCTCCTTGTGTCATCAAGGAGGAGCCTAAAGTATTTCAAGATAGAGCTGGTAGATCAAACTGGTTTTGATGGCTGTCTCAGAGAAAATAATCTCATGCAGGAATTAGTTATTTCTATTGTCACAGTTACATGCGTGTGAGTAGCCTGTGGAAGTACTCTCATACATGACAAAGTGGTGGGTCTTACTGCTAATTTTACACTAAAGAAAACACCTCACAAAAATGTGAACAGGATTTTACATAAAAGTCATCATAATGTTTCCATAAAGATTATTCTCTTTTTTTTTATCTCCACTTAGCACAGAATCACAGCGTAACTCAAAAGGGCAGAGAAGAAAAAGAATGTGACTTGTCCTTTCAGAGGAAGAATTCTGGCAGGAATTCTGGAGGAATTCAGGCAGGTGGTGAAACATCATCATGAAAGACAAGATCTGAAGAGTTGTATTTCAGCAATATTTCTGATCATGAAGGAGGATTAAAAGTCCTGTGATTACCTGACGGTTTACGTGCCTTGCCCACCATGCTGGGCATCAGTACATCATGGGGTAGGTGCAGCACGTGGTTTGGGTTGTGCTGGGGATCAAAGGGAAACACAGGAGGATCATGGGGGATAGGAAGGGAAGTGGAGCTGTAAGAACGGTGGCTGGTATCCACTGGCATTTTCCTTGTACTGGGTGCTTCCTTTTATAAAATGAGAAAGGAGAAAAAGAACGTAAAATGATGAGTAAACACAGAGTTGGGTTGAAACAAGCAAAGATGGTGCTGATCCAAGGAAAGGGAGGAGTCACCGGACCAGAAACATGCATCTGTATGTGAAAAAAAAATACAAATAAGAACTGCATCAATCCAGTAAGGTTCTTACTGCAGTGGTGGGCTACTTGGGAGAATCACCTGACTGGGAATATAGGAGAAAAAGCAAAACCAAATACAAACCACTCATGGAGGTTTGGTTCACAAATTGTGTGTGTGTATCTCGGACAGCTAAAGGTTCTTAATTGCTTCTGCCAGCACCCCTAGGTATGCATTCAAGCCCTCAACTAAAGCATGCTAAAGAGCAAACATGCCAAAGTTGACATATTCCTAGCTTATGGCACACAGCAGAAAGAGAATCAGACCAACCAGTCTAAATAACTGATTTTGCAACTGAGACTCCTCTATACTTACTATGCAGTTGGTTTGAAATCAAAACTTGAGCTCAGTTCACAAAAAAATTCAATCCAAGCTAAATCTTCACATTTTATCTGACTATGTTGCTAAACACCAACAATAATCTGTTACTGTTTTCCTTACTGGCAGTATTAACTTGCTACTTAACAGAGATTGATTTTTTTATCTCCCTGGTTTTAGTTAATTCCTGTAACTGGCTGCACATTACATACCAAGTCTTGAACTGTCCCCCCTTGTTTGCTTTTACTCTCTGAAAATACTGTTTGCTGAAATATAACCACGAGAGCGGAAACTTTCAAATGGCTAGTGGTGTCTTTTTAAAATCATAGGTGTATTAGAAGTTCTCTTGAAAATACAGTACTGTAACTGAAAAAAAGTTTATCCTGGATGTCTTTGCATACTGGCAAGTAATATCAGCTCACATGCTTACCAGCTGCAGCAGGTACTACTCTGCACTGACATTTGAAGTAGATGGTTCTGTTACATAAAAGCTCATTCTTCTTCCAAAAAGGGAAGAAAAATTCAAAAAGAGAAGCTTTCATTTTCTGAACAATAATGGCTTATTATTCAGTTGTATGCTGTCTTGTTTGTTACCTTCTAAATGCAGACAGAGAAAACAGCAACCCTACACACAGATGGCGGCTCTTTGGAAAGCTGAACATCATTCTACTTACAAAGCTGTGAGAAGAGACCAAGGTCTCTTCTCTGTTTGAGATGACTGTCCCACTGAGACTGCGAGCAATGCGACGGAAATTCTCTGCACTGTACATTTCCTCCTCTTCTGGTTCCCCGCTATGTTCTCGGGTATATGTGACCTGCAAACAATATCACACATTTCAGAAAAGGCTCTCCAAAATGTCAATTTTAACAGCTGAAGGCCGTTACCTCTTGTCCTATTGCTTGTTACATGGGAGAAGAGACTGACCCCCCACCTCACTTTCAGGTAGCTGCGAAAAGCGGTAAATACTACAGTATTCTCAAAAAAACAAACAAAAAAAAGAATTTTAGGATTATCTAATGAGTGCTGGAGGCTTGTTAATCTTATTAATTAAGCAAGGGAAATGTTTATTCCTTCTTTTCCTCTCTTCAATACAAGGAAGACTATTTAAGCTCCTTTAAATGACTATGCAAGTACCATAGGACATGTCATTTCCCCTTGAAAATACTTGTATGTTTTCATCCAACACTGATGTGTTAACTAGCAGTTATTTAAAGTTTCTCAAAGTTTTCAGGGATTTGCTCCTCAGAGTCAGAATGTGGGTAATTTGATTGCATGCAAGCTGCATGTAGCATGAGTCACTCATTTTTAGCTAATTAATCTTGAGCTACACTGCACTTAAAATTCTCTCTTACACTAGTATCAATGACCCCAGTACCTTTTTCATAATATATTCCAGTTTTTCCATTATAAATTTTTTCACTTGCACAGGACAAGCCCTTTCCCCTCTAGCACATTCTAAGTAATATGTCACCTTGGAGACAGAAGAGACAGCGGACCCAGAGAGACTGCGCTCGATCTCTGCTGTTGGGGTTTTCGAGAGTCCTGTGCCAGCTGTAGCATGCAGCTTCCTCACATTCAGGTTCGCAGAGACTGGAAAGGAAAATGCTATGGTTAAATTCAACACCTGATTGCACGTTACAGCCCATTTCTGACTTTCTTAGGCCTGACTCCAGCAAATACAGACTATACACAGAATGAGAAGTCAGAGATCCTTTGAACAGTAATTTGTAAGCTAGCTTCCAACATTTCCAGGGCAGACAGTCTATCAGGAAACTTACACCTGCTTTACTTGCCCTTTTACTTTTGAAGGCTTCTGGGGAACAGTTAGGTGACCTATTTAAGAGTTAAATGATTTAACTGCACACCAGCACTTTTTGGATACAGAGATGAAATAGTTTATAGATGGTCTAAAGGGACAGAAAATCAGCTACTGAGAGCAAGTTATCTAAAATTACTTGGAATGAACAAGACTCATCAGCTTTAAGTTCCCCACATATTCACCTGCTGGTTCCCACCCACTGCTACAGTTTGTCAGCCATTTGTTGTGCTGCTTAAGCAGTTAAAATTGATATTTTTAACTAGAATTGCTACAATTCCTTCACTTCAGTGCCATCCCAACATAAATCTCATAATCCTAAAATTTCTCATAGAATAGACATGCAGATTATTTGCCTAATAAAAATTCCCTTACGGGCAATCTCTCTATAAAGGAAGAAACCTGATGTGCTGGTAACAACACGTTTTCTGCATTGAGGTGGTGCATTTGGAGGATCAGGTCTTTGCTTTAATCTCTGCTGTAAAGCTCCAGTAATGAAACAGAGGCATTTTCACCATTACTCTGAATGCAAAGGTCTGACAAAACCAGTTGATATGGGGCTGAAAGCTTAAACAGCATTTGCAAATGAATAGGTAATCCAACCTGAAAGTGAGAAAGAGCTGTCCTAGACCCACTCAGGCGATTTTTATCTAGTTCATCACAGCAGATGCACTAGTTCACTTTTTGCCTTATAGAGAATTTGCAGAACTTAGAAAGAAACATCTGAAAGTGACAGCAAACCAGAAGTTCTCAGATACAAACTTCATCTTAGAAGTATTTGTATCTTGTATCCCTCATATATGTAGCGAGAAAATAGGCAAGAAAAGTGTCAGCATAAGAAACGAGACATACAAGGACAGAAGTCTGAAGCTCCAGATAACACTAAAGCAACTGGGCTTTATCCTGTTAAGATTTCCAGAAAGAGCTTCCAAAAATCAGTAAGTTAAGTAGGAATATATAAGACCTGATTCAAGCTCATGCAAGAGAGTATTTGCAAGGTTGTGAGGTCAGATCTTGCCTAACTCTGAAAGAAAACCAAAGGACAACAAATGCGAAATGGCCACCTTCAGATGTGGCAACTGGTCTGACAGTGGACTGCAAGACAAAGAGAGTTCCAAAGAAAACTCGAGCTGTTGAATAAAAACCTGTTCAAGAGTTTACTGCAGTATTTGCTCTATCAGCAAGCTAAACTTGATATTGTCAGGAATGATGGAGGCTCTACTTCCATGGGTGCAAAGCAGGGGAAAACCTGTCTTGTGTATGTATTGCAGTACAGATCACACACACATGTATATGTGTATGTATATATCTCTTTCACTTTGGTACCCATGAAGTTTCAGGCTGCTTTGTATTTAAACTGGAAGATTCGTAGCTGTAAGCTATGACATGGATTACAAAGAAATTTGGTTCACTTGTACTAAGCAGAGAATCAAGGTTGCCCTATCTCAGTCAGGAGATTAGATCAGCTTAAGTGGAACTGGACTGCTGTCATCACACTCTAACTGAACGTCTCCAGCAACAGCTGGGTGTTCTCACCAACAGCAACAGAACCTGTTCATTTTCTTTTGGCATCAACTAATCCACAAGGTCTCAAGTAACTTAGTGCAGATTGTGTACCCCCAGTGCTGCTTTCACAAGTAATTTTCCAGAATTTTAAGCAGGTAGTTCTTCGCAAAACATAAGCTCAACTCTCATAGATCTGGAAACACTTGTAAAAGTTACTCCCCTCAACCAGGTACAGATTAAGTTCTCAAATACAATACAATCAGTTCAAATTCACAAATGCGGGGAACATTAACTTCAGATATAGAAATCATTTAATGAATTCCAGAGTTGATGTGGGGCTTTAAAACAGGAAAATTCATCAGCTAGTTCCCTGCTTGAAAACAGGATCAATTATTTCTATGTCACTCTTGACAGATGTTGCTTTCCATTTGCCAAGATCAACAGCTACTCTGCAGCCTCCACAGGCACTGCTATCACACTGCTTCTCTACCTGTATCCTTAGAATGTTTTCAGAGTCCACAATCTGAATCTTTCTGCATCTGTGCACAAATTCATGCCCATTTAACTATATTGACTGGAAAACGTATCTTCACCTATATTGGGAATAGATAGGCAGATCAACCAAGAAAAACAGCTGCATCGTTCTTACCTGATTGGTCAAATGGATACCTAGCACTGTCCTGTCTTCCCAAGAAAGGCCTAGTGGCCTGAGATGCCTGCAGACTAGTATGATAGAGGGATTCCAGTTCTGAGAGTTCCTGTTCTGTGTCTTGATTCCACTGTGGATGCAGATGTACTGGGATCCTGCTCAAGTCATCTCCAACTGCTCTCTGATCAGAAAGGGGTGGACTCCTCCCAGGTACAGGAAGCCATTCAGTATTCTTATTAGCCTTCTGAGAACTGTAATACCTAGTAACATTATTCACCCAATGGTCCACAGGCATAGAGGCAACCATGCTATTAGTAGCTCCATCATCCACCTGCTTCATTCCTCCATCATGAGAGTGCCTTTCCAGGTAGTGTGCAGGGTCTGCTATATTCTGTCCACCTCTTCTACATAGCTCTTCGCTGTGAGAACAAATACTCTTAGAAGCAACATGTTGGGCACTAAAACCCTCCAAAGAAACTACCACATCCCTAATATCCACAGTTGAGTGTAATTTTTCAGAAGACTGTTTTTTGTTTTCTTGGTTTTGATGGATTAGCTGTCTGTGATCAGAGGATGAAGGGCTGATGGAAGATTTTTGTGGTAACTTTGGAGACTTCTCATCCTGACACACTGCAGCAATCCAGCCTTTTTCAAGAGTACCTTTTCTCTGGGAGACTGCATGCATTTTCTGAAACTGCTCTGCCAAGGAGCGAACATGTCCCTTTGTACTAAAAGCCTCAGATTTACAACCTTCTCCTGTGCCATATTCATCCTGTGAGGGTAGTATCTTATGGCTGTTTGCTCTGGAGCACTTATTTGCTTTCTGCAAAGGATCCAAGGAGCACTGCTGTGTAGGGGATAAAATTACAGGGGTCATTGCATGGTAGGCCCCTAAATGATCAATGCTGGGCTGCACTGGAGAGCTTGCAAGTTTCGAACAGGGACTGTGCTGACCGTCATTTTCAGGAGATGCTGGTTGTGGTGGATGTGGACAGGGAAACAGTGTAGGAAAAGACCCAGAGTTTATTGTGTTAGCCTTGGATTTGTACTGAGGTGTGAGAATAGGCATTATGTTATGAACCTCTTCTAACTTGCTGCTTCTGCAGCAATCCCTATAGTCTTTTGGCCCTGTGGCTGTGGTGTCAGCAAATTCCACACTATGGTGGGCATCATTCTCAGTTCTTGCAGACCTCTCTGCCAACCCTTGCCTATAGGAAAAAGAGGGAACTTGGTCATGAAAATCAGCAGAAGCAGACTGGAAGTTTGGAGAGATCCTGTTGGATGGATTGCTTTCACAAGGGGGCAAGGAGGAAGACTCTGGATATAATGATGAGTGCAATTCATGGCAGGAAGCAGGTGGGTGGAAGAAAGAACTGGACCCAAATTCCACTTCTTTGTTGGGTTCCAGTGGTACTTCCTGGCTCAGCAGTACTTGGAGCGGGCCAGTCTGTTCACTAAAACACACAGAAGGGTAAATGATTAGCAGTAGTCATTGCTTAAGTTTACTCCTAGGGTAAAGAATGTGTACTATGTGACATATGCCTCCACACACTTTGCTAAATGTATTCTGATGAAGACTTTGCATTAATTTAGTAGATACATACATATTAGGCCCTGGCTTCTAACCCTGATTTTCCTACTATAACTGATCTACTGAATTAATTTCATATTTTTAAGCGCATTTTGCTACATTTAGGCTCTATATATCCTTGTACAGCACCCTAGGCACTTTAACCAGCAGTGTGAGCATGTGGGTAGGTATTAACTGTAAGAACAGTAACAATAACATTTATATAAAATAAAACAACTGTTTTCAACATTCACATCTTAGATATTTTTGAAAATACATTGGACACGTTCATGATCTGAACATGAACAAGCTATTTCCATAAGGTCCTCTCTCTCTCCAGACAACTTTACGAAGAATTATATGACAAATGGAAAGCACAGGTTGAAATTTATTTCATATCATCTTTGTATTCTGATCTTTGAGATATTTATCCAAAGCATAAAACAAAGTTCAAGCTAAATATGTAACTATTATTTTGCAAGAATTTGTATTCTAATTCTAAAAATCAATTTGTATTCTTTAATGTACTAGTGCAAGACAACTATATCCTTGGGTCATACATGGCCTTGGCGTTTTTCTGCATTTAGTTAGCATTTTAATTTGCGGATAGATAAAACAGTACCAACTCCATGTGCCTGTGTGAAAATGACAGGCTACAAACATCTCCAAAAGAGAACTTAAGGAAACTGTAATATCATTGCTGTGTTTCCTCCTTAGATGCACAAAATGAAAGTTATCATATGAAGACCTGGTTGATACGTGTAGCAGAATGACCTTTCCTGTAAGCAATATTTACAATGTTATTTATACCAAAGCAAGAGTATAGAACTCTCACTATGAATAGATACTTTTTACTGGCTGCAATATTAACTTGGTTGGATAAAACTTTTTGCAACAGTAATGTTCTTTTCACAGAGCAGCAGTGAGCAAGTTCAGCATTAACAAAATCAGGAGAAAATTCCTTTCTTTCATTTTCTTAGAATCTGCCAAAATGCTCTGCATTTCTCCTGTAAAAGAGGATATAATGGGCCTCTGATTGACAAAAAGATCAGCCTTTATTACACATAATTCAGCTACTACAGAAAAAGAAAAGAACATTTTGAACTATAGCCTGGCAGGCGTGCAAATTAACTGTGTTTTACTATATAGCTGTATGTGTCATTCTAAAAAAGGGAAAAGAAAAGGGATTCTCATCTGAAATATCATCTAAGCTTCTAACAATACAACATGTTAAGAAAAGGTAGAGGGAAGAAAAGTAAAGGTTCAAGAAATTGGATAGGGATGGTCAAGTGCTAGGAGGGAATGGCATGGGAAGAAAGAAGGATTAAGCTACATGCTAAAGAGGGTAGGAAGAAACCATCAGTTATAGCAGAGAGTTAATTATGCTATAGTTAAAGTCAGTAAAGAAGAACGAATCATGAAGAGGCACTGAAGAGGCTGCTAAGTCAGGCTACAGGATGCTGGGAAGCACAGAGAGAAAATGAAGAATGGTACAGCATCAGGGAGAGTAGTCAAGGTGATGGGATCAGGATCTGGATCCAAGAGTTGTATCAGTGCACCACTAGAGAAGCAGACCAGAAAGAAAAGATCGGCATACTTGTCACTTCAAACTACGGAGCACTAAACCACACTGGCTGCAGATCCCAACATAAAAGCAATTACAGCAAGAATTTTACTGTAGCACAGTCTTTACTGAGTTCTGAAACTGCTCCTTATTATAAACAGTTGCATATTTAATCCTAATACACAACTCCCTTTTTGGCCAGGTTATTGTCTATTGTATTCTTTCCCTTGGTGCATAAAACATCAATGCTGCCAGGCACCAACTGCTGCAGTTCTCTGACACAGATCACATTTTGAACACATGCACACTGAACTACTTTATGAAGAGTTGAGATAAAAAATGAGGGGGGGAAGGGTGTTAGCTGACCATCTTATAATAGGATTTAACCTAAAGAAGAAAGGAACAGGGAGTCACACTGGAGGATTTGGACTATCCAGGGTAATATATATGTAGTTTGCTATTTCTTTCCAGGCTGCACTGCTCATAGATGCAGCTCAGATCTGGGTCTAGGTGATATACTTGGACTACCTTGTAGACTGGGCCATGGCGCCGCCCTGTGGTGGGTGGCAGGTTGGCGGCGGCAGCGGCTGCGATGGCTGTTGGTGCTGCATGCGATCCTGGAGGCTCCGGGCTTTTCGGATACTGATTTGCAGCTTCTTATCGACTAGGGCTCTGCTGTGAGTGCTAGCGCTGGCATCATGCATGGCAAGTCTTAGTTTAGCTAAAATGCAAAAGAAAACATAGCAGAAAACAAACAGAAAAAAGGAATAAAATTGAAAAAGAAAAAAGAAAAACCAAAAGAAAAAAGATGCAGCAAGAACATAAAACATGGACCATGCAAATACTGCCACAAGAGTTCACAAGGATGCTATTGTTTCCATTAATGCACATTCAGCTTAGCCAGGTGTCCAAACATGTTAATTGAAACTAAACCAAAATAAAAAAAAAAAAAATAATAATTCATGTTTCAGCCCAACTTCTCATCCCCTTCACACAGGCTCTTTCCAACCTTACCACATTGATGCTTCATTCTGTCATCTACCCTTCTGTTATATCCTCCATATGTGGGACTCCCTTTATCAGCAGGAATACCCAGCTGGGATTTGAAATTCAGCACATACCTGGCTGGAATGGAAGCTAATAGAGCTATCACAACAGCTGTATGCTGTGCCCCTTACTCTGCAGTCCATAAAAGCCAATTTCTAAATGCAGATGCACAGTAGCTACCCACTCTGTCTGCAGCCATTCTATACAGACAGAGGGGAGCATGGGGTGAGACAGCCAGCCAGTCATAATGGAAAAAGACTGAAAATAAAATGAAATCATATAGCACACATTCTCAAAGGTCACAATGCATTTAAGCACTCAATGTCCTAACGCTTTTTTCTTCATGAAAGTCAGATACTGCATGGCTCATCTCTGTTAATTCACAGAACTCATTAGTGAGCTACCATTTTTTCCTCTGCTACACCCTCCATGAGAAACAGAGAAGCTTAATGCCCTTTGTCATTTGGCCTGAGGATGGGGAAAAATTGTTAACTGAGGACCGAGTGGTAGGGGGAGTTCCCTACTAGGTGTTTGCTGAAACACACCATTTAGTACCAAAAAGGGCACATCAGCACCGAAGTGCTGCTACTGCCATAGTGCTAGAGAGAACAACAAAACCAGATGCAAACATGAGAAAAACAGAGATGAAGAGGAATAGGACTAAAACCCCAAAAGGGAACGCTTTCAAAAAGGAAAGACTGTGTCTCCCTGCATATTTCTAAAGACCACCTGGATCTCCACATTACTACCTGACCATTTAACATGATTCAAAGATTCAGACTTTTTTACATATTAGTAAACTGTCAAAAGCGCAATAGCTCAAGCAGTTAGAGTTACTTACATATAGCTTCGTTACAGAGAGCCAAAGCTGCAGCACAATCCCCCTTCCGCTCCTGATTCAGCGACTCTTCAAAGATTGAGTCTGCCTCCTGCATCAACTTCTCAAAGCCATCATTCCTCCCTGCAATGGGCAGCACCCTTCATTTTGGTTTCATTCACTGCAGACCCCTCAACTTACCTTCATCCCATTCGTGACTGCCAAATTCAGAGTGTTGCAGAGGCTGCACGTATCCCAGATCACACCACCTAACCTTTCCTAAGCAGGAAGTACAACTTGAGCACCTGACATGCTTGACATTGTTTTACTGTGTAAAACAATATTTTTCCTCCTCAAGTTTTGTTTACTTGAGATGTAACGGTTTATTATTTTCAACAGTCTAAATCAGTACAAAAGATGGTACAGACGTATCACAGAGTCAGTTCTGATGACTTCTGTCAAGGAGGAATTAATGTAAATTTAGAATTAAATCTAAACCAAAATATATCAGTGACAGAAATCTAGCAGGTCAAGGCTTTCCTTGTATGTTAAGTCCCCTGCCAAAAATCACAGGTCTCTTCTTCAGATATCAAATTACTTCCATACAAAATGGAAACAAACTGAAACGACTGAGACATCTGGGAAACAAAACTCAAGACTTCAGTGCGAGTGTAAATGCCTGCAGAAAATAATTCTGCAAACATGCACAATACACTCAACTGCTGAGACAGGCATATGGAATATCAAAACCCAATGGTCTTGCAGCTTTAGAAGAAAAAATAGGTGTGAGAAGCCGAGGAGAAAGAGACACATGTCAAGAATTCTTTATGCAACAATTTAGAAAACAGGATAAATTATCCTTAGACACAAAAGAAACACTGTGTCCTGGCATCAGAACATCCAATTCTGAGAGGAGGAAACGCCCAAACAATCTGGTGTAACCTATTAGGTATTATGCAAGTTCTGCACTAAAATGTATACATTCAAATGAGGCAGCAGAAAACAGAAAATGTTTAGTTTAAGGGTGGATGTCTTGTTGTGGGTTTTTTTTTTTTTTTGTTTTGGGTTTCTTTTTTTTGGTTCTTTTTGTGGGTTTTGTGAGGTTTTTTTGGTTTTGCTTTTTGCTTTGTTTTGGGTATTTTTAATGACATGTCTCTGTTACTGTGGTAGAGAACATAAGTATCATTACCAGCCAACAACATTGTTTTCTCAACTTGCCCAACATATGCTATGGCCTGGCCTGCTCCCCAACACCCTCATGCACAGGCACAAATGCAAACTTTCTTATACCATAAACCACAAAGAACTTGCATAAAGGGCAAATATTGCAGAGAGAGAAGTGAGAGTTGTTAGAGCAGTGAGTTAATCAAGCAGCACATTCAGTTTCAAAATCAAGGCTACTGAGGCTTGTAATCAAAACCAGTATACTAAAGTTAGCTATCTTAGTATGAATTTAGCAGTTTACTTGAGGGGAAAATGAGTCACAAGTGTTCTGGAGTAACATGCACAAGCAAGCCTTCCAGGCAGTCAAGTAGTTTGCTAATGTTAAGCTATTATTACATCTCTGACTGCGGTGGGGAAAGACTTAAAAGGAATAAACAAAAACTTTCCCAGATCTCATGTCAATGCCTGTGAACTCCTGAAACAGTCTACTGAAGTCTTTTTTGATTAGTCTAGTTTACTTTCTTTTTAACAAGGAAAAGCTAAGCAATTTTTACTTTCACCAATTAATAAAGCAAGAGATCACAAAGGGGTAGTATCTTCGAGAACATACTATTTTCTTTCAGGCAGGAGAAGCAGAGAAGACAACATCTTCCTACTCAACAATAGAGGTTAACTTTTCAATTTTTATATCATTAGCATTTATGTTACAAAAGCAGACATAAAAAAAGTTATCTGTCTTCTTTGGTATATCAGAATTTTCCAAATAGTTACTGGCAGGTCACAGCGGGACTGTACAGGATAACTAAGTGGCTCACTGATGGCCAGCAAAAATTATAAGAACATACCCACAGTCACATACTCTCACAGAGATCATATTTTTCAGCAGTCATTGGCACAGTAACACTCTGGCTGCTGAGCAGTTGGCATGGCTGTAGGTTACAGAGCACTGGCTATACTGTGCCAAGCTGGCATTGTCGTGGGGTGTCCCTCTCTTTCCTCTCTCTCCTGTAGCAGCAGACCAGCATTGCATCTCTTACCTACAACAGGTCTGAGCAAGTAGCATGGGATGTCAGGAGGCCTGGTAACACAGGAGGCCTCAGTGGGTTTGTCCCAGTCATACAAGCGTTTGTGGGAGCAGAGTCTAGGTGCTCATTCACTACACCTTGCTTGGCTCTGCTGAGGCACCAGCAACCCCCCCTCCCGAGTTAAATGCTCTACCAGGTTTCACTCTTGACTGTGTCAATGCACTTCACCTCCCTTCTGACTCCCTTGACTGACTGATAAGAGATTTAAGGCTAAAACGAAGGTACTACATACAAATCCTGTCCCCAAGTTTTCTCTGCTGCAGCTCTACCCTTCCAATTAAAACTTCTGCTGCCATCCCCTGCCAGAAACATGAGGAATCATGGAAGACAATCAAATTTAGTATTTGGCTTTTTTTTCGCCCCCCAGATTCTTTTTCCTTAGAAAACATACATAATCTAAACCCAGCTCAGATTTTCAATTAGATCCAGTTTAAGCCTGCCACAGTACTTGTTCTCACACTTGGGCTGTGGCTGCACAGCTGGTCAGGGATAAAGAGTGGGAAGTACAAGAGCAGGAACAAGCAGAATTGCTTACTGGCAGTAGTTCTACCAGAAACAAAACAATGGCCTAACTGAACAAGCTATGCTGCATGTGGATGGCTCATTTTGCATCATATTCCATCAACGGCTCATTCCAAGCCGTTGATTGAAGCCTTAGAGCTAAATCTAGATATCAATACTAGTAATGGTGCATATCACCATGACAATGGAAAGGTGCAACTCTATTAAAAACACCTCTGCATTTTTGTCTCATTTAAGAAAGTATTTGGTCAAAATATCAAACAGTTTTTTTGCATCCTACAGGTTTGAAATTGACAGTCTTTCACTAACTGAAGGTACAAAATTGTAATGGAGGGGGAGAGAAAAAGAGAAAGACTTACAATAGGAAAGTTCAAAGGTTTAAAAAATTCCAGCACTACAGTCTTGCAAAATATACTGCATTCAAAAAGTTACCCTGATTCTGCAGTTCATCTAGATCCATGAACCTGCTGGGGCGGGGATTAAAGCCCATTGCTGCCTCCATTTCCTTTTCTCTTTTTCTGCGTAGTTCTTGTTCATGTGCTCTCCTTGCCACCTCCTCTTGCAATTCATCCAGTTCACTCTTTAAAGGGCCAAACATCTCCCCACCTTCCCCCAAAAAATAAGAGAGAGAAAAAAACTTTTTTGATAGTTAAGTATCTTCAAGATACTCTTTAATACCCTTTAAAAGACAAAGAAATATTAATGAAGAATACAATTAATACTAGAAAATAACAGACTTACCAAGCAAAGACTACAGAATTTCATATCACAAATTTTACTTTGCTAAATTTTACTTTCAAAACCCTGCCTAAGCCATTTGGTTTCCAACTGCCTTCTCTGTGCCAGTGACTGGCAGAAACGTTGCAATATTGCTTCAAGCTCCCCTGCAGCACAGCACAGCCCATCCCTGGATTCACTGACCCAAGACAGAGCAAATGGAACAGAGAGAATCACCGTAAGAGGTAACTCTAAATTGATGCTGAAATCTCTAAGTTTCTTACTGTGCTTATAATTTGTAAATAATGCTATATCAAATTAGCCAGATCATTAGCTTTACTAAGTAAAATGGATTCCAACTGAAAAGCTTTTCATCTAACAGCACAAGCAGATGAAAATGGGAAGAAAATAAAGGATATCAATATCATAGTCAACAAGCAGACATCAGTCATCATTCTTGCTTCAATTATGACCTGTATTCAGAAAGTGTCTCCTCTCTACCCCCCTTTCGCTCCCCCAGACATTCTCCGGAATAAGTTATTTGGTCAGAACAATACTTAATTGGAATGCACATCTGCAAGAAAATCTCAGCCTTAGCCGGATACTGTAAATATCCATTCTCATGAGCTTTTTTTTTCAGGACTTGTCCATCCTACTAAGTTGTTATGAGTTATGCTTGGGAAGTTATCTTCCACTGATGGCAGAATACTGAGGTATGGGGGAGAATAGGAAAAATAGTTTTACTTTATCAGTTACATTAATACACAAAAAGATGCCAGAGCAACATGATCAAAGGAATATTCCAACAATGTTTTTTGCAACCCCCTTTGGTAGATCTTGTAAGTTATATCTTGTAAAATCGTGTTGTGATCCTCAGTGTTTCCTCTCCCTTCCTCATAATTTCACTGTGAAAATAAATATCCAATGCAGTTTACCTTGCAAAATCACTGCTATCAAGGAAGTGTATCTTACCATTTCCAATGGCCTGTGGGATGTTTGCCCAGCTACCAATTGATGAAGTAGACTCCACTTCCAAGATGCTACTACTATGAGACTTTGGGATGTTATGCCAGGCAGGAACCAATCCACCTGCTCGCTTCATATGAACATCCCTCCAAGAAGAGAAAAATTAATTTACCATTTTACCAATTTCTCCAGGAGAAATTATATCTATCTTTTCTTTCTTAGCATCACATAAATATTTATTTGCATTTTCATTTAAGTTTAAGAAAGCCTACCATCAGAAAATCTTCAGAGATACAGGGAAAGAGAAAGTTAACAAGGCAGAGAACAAAAATTCTGTTCTCGTCCATGACAGTATGCAATGCATATTAAAACTGTGATCTGGTAGCTGTTCTCAACAAATTTGGACAGCTGAAAATCTACTATTCTAGCCATAAACAGTCTCAGTTTGTGAATGCCTGAAGCTTCCTGAGCCAAGAAGAAAAGCACACTATGCTGCCTATTTATTTTTGCATATAAATACTGCAAGTGTCTTGGAAGACTTCACTGAACCTCTGAAACTGAAAACATCACAGATTTCTATACAAGAATATTGATTTCTCATTTTATACAAGGCTTCTCTCAAGCAATAGTTTAACTGAAACAAAAAGGTCCGTACTTGTCTTTTGAACAAAATTTCAAAGGACAAGCATGAAGTTTTATATTTTAGTTGAATTTCTGAATCACAGACTCATGGTACAACTACTTAGAAGTGCAATTTTAGTCAACATTTCTCATTTAATGAATCCCACTTCTTTCTCACTAGCAGTAAGCTATCATATACAGCTAATATACTGACAAGAAAAGGAATCAAACTCACTCAGTCCTATTTCACTTCTATATCCCCCCTGCCCCAATAAACCTGTATTACAAGCTAGGAGCGCTGTTTTGTATTTTTAAAGAAACGTTCCGTACCATTATGTAACTACAAAAACCAAATCAAGACTTCAATCACTCAAAAAATGAAGTTTCTTGAAATCTACCTGTGGGTACTTGAGCTTTCAGACAAGGGCAAGTCCAGACTAACAGGGCTGCTGCTGTTGCGCTCACTGCTTTCATAGCCAGACTCCATCCTCTGTATTAGATGAGGCTGCTGATCCACCATATGATGCTGGGTGCCCCGGCCTAGCATACCTCGCTTGTATCTGGCATTTGACTGGCTTGATCTTATTTCTTGAACAGCGTGTTCCTTCGCCTCATTCTCAATAAGCTCCTTACCTGTTAAGATGAACACAGCTTAGTAGAAGATCCGAACTTCAACATCACCAAATCATCTATATATACATGTTAGCTTCTCAACCATGCTTAAAACCAGAAGCTCTGTCTTAAGTATAAAACTAGCAGTATTAAGCAGAAAAAATCTCAATACTTTTACAGCATTCCTAGTAATACTAAGCAATAATCTATTCAACAAATTATTTTTTTTAATCTCTCCCATACTTACCATATTCCTCTCCCAGGTAACAATAAATTCTGGAAAGAAAATCTTTTCTTCCCCATAACTATTTGTATTATTGCAAGATCATTTTTACAGCTTACCTAACTGTATTTCCAGTTTATATTTGTTATCATACTCTGTCATAGCTACGTCAAATGCTGCACTTTTTACATTATTTTGCCACGGACAGAAAATTTTTTTTTAATTCTTCCTTACTGATTTCACTGTCTTCCCACTTGCCTCTTGTTTGCTTCCTTTGCTTCCTTCCCTGGAACTGTGCTCTTCTCCCTTCACCTTCCTTATACATGTTTTTTTATGCTTCCCAATTCTTTTCAACATTTAGCTCCTTCGAGTTGGTATCATCTGTCCCTCCCTCTCTCCAGGCTCACTAATATCTGCATCAGCTTCCTCACTAACTACAACTCTGCTGCCAGTCACACAAACCTCTTCTCATTCACACAGTATCCTTCAAGCAATCTGAGAGGCGAACACAGCAGCATAAAAAGCAGGAACCGGAACACATCTACTCTTCAAACCCTCTACAGTTTCAGGAGTACTCTTCAATTGATAGGGAGCAAAATAACCATTATATTCATTTGCAGACAGAAAAAAGGAAAGTAAGGGCTAGGGCAACAAAAGATACCCAAAGTTGTTTTACCACAGATTTTATTACCTTGAAAACCAGCAAAGCTGAGGACAAAGTCTCTATGTACAAGTGTAAAGTGGCCCATAAAAATCATCACTGGCTGCCAAACTCTTATCCTCACAATGAGAATTCAGAAATGACATGTGAGGTAGTCACAGCACCATAGTCTGAGTCATCATGCAAAAACACCATGATGAACTAAAGAAAACAACAGACCAATACAGAAGTCCATTACAAGGGATAAACTTCCAGATACTTAGCAGTCTAGCCTTGTGTCCTGGGTTCAGCACATCCCAAATTACAGTTGGATTGTAAGCCCTCTCTATCATGTGACCCGGAAGAAGAACGATTTTAAATGGGGCCCTGAGCAACAACAAGCCTTTGAGCAAATTAAACGTGAGATAGTTCATGCAGTGGCCCTTGGACCAGTCCGAACTGGGCCAGATGTAAAAAATGTACTGTACACCGCAGCTGGGGAGAATGGTCCTACCTGGAGCCTCTGGCAGAAAGCTCCAGGGGAGACTCGAGGTCGACCCCTCGGCTTTTGGAGTCGGGGATACAAAGGATCTGAGGCCAGCTATACCCCAACTGAGAAAGAGATACTGGCAGCCTATGAAGGGGTTCGAGCTGCTTCGGAGGTGATTGGCACTGAAGCACAGCTCCTCCTGGCACCCCGGTTGCCTGTTCTGGGCTGGATGTTCAAAGGCAGGGTCTCCTCTACACATCATGCAACCGATGCGACATGGAGTAAATGGGCTGCACTAATTACACAACGAGCTCGAATAGGAAATCCCAGTTGTCCAGGCATTCTAGAAGTCATCATGGACTGGCCAGAGGGCAAAGATTTTGGAATGTCACCAGAGGAGGAGGTGATGCGTGCTGAAGAGGCCCCACCATATAATAAACTATCAGAAAGTGAAAAGCAGTATGCCTTGTTTACTGATGGGTCCTGCCGTATTGTGGGAAAGCATCGGAGATGGAAGGCAGCTGTATGGAATCCTCAACGACAAGTTGCAGAAACTGCTGAAGGGGAGGGTGAATCGAGTCAGTTTGCCGAGGTGAAAGCCATCCAGCTGGCCCTGGACATTGCTGAACGAGAAAAGTGGCCAGTACTTTATCTCTATACTGACTCATGGATGGTGGCAAATGCCCTGTGGGGGTGGTTGCAGCAATGGAAGCAGAGCAACTGGCAACGCAGAGGTAAACCCATCTGGGCTGCTGCACTGTGGCAAGATATCGCTGCCCGGGTGCAGAACCTGGTGGTGAAGGTACGCCATGTAGACGCCCATGTACCCAAGAGTCGGGCCACTGAGGAACACCAGAACAACCAGTGGATAAAGCTGCTAAGATTGAAGTGGCTCAGATGGACTTAGATTGGCAACATAAAGGTGAATTATTTTTGGCTCGGTGGGCCCATGACACTTCAGGCCATCAGGGCAGAGATGCAACATACAGATGGGCCCGTGATCGAGGGGTGGACTTAACAATGGACATTATTGCCCAGGTTATTCATGAGTGTGAAACATGTGCTGCAATTAAACAAGCCAAACGGTTAAAGCCTCTTTGGTATGGAGGACGATGGCTGAAGTACAAATATGGGGAGGCCTGGCAGATTGATTATATCACACTCCCACCAACCCGCCAAGGCAAGCGCCATGTGCTTACCATGGTGGAAGCAACCACCGGATGGCTGGAAACATACGCTGTGCCCCATGCCACTGCCAGGAACACTATCCTGGGCCTTGAGAACCAGATTTTGTGGCGACATGGCACCCCAGAAAGAATTGAATCAGACAATGGGACTCATTTCCGGAATAACCTTATAGACACTTGGGCCAAAGAGCATGGCATTGAGTGGGTATATCACATCCCCTACCATGCACCAGCCTCTGGGAAAATCGAACGGTATAATGGGCTGTTAAAAACTACACTGAGAGCAATGGGTGGGGGAACTTTCAAGCATTGGGATATACACTTACCAAAGGCCACCTGGTTGGTCAACACCAGAGGATCTGCCAACAGGGCTGGCCCAGCCCAGTCAGAACTTTTACATACTGTAGAGGGGGACAAAGTTCCTGTGGTGCACATGAAGAATTTGCTGGGGAAGACAGTCTGGGTTATTCCTGCTTCAGGTAAAGGCAAACCCACTCGTGGGATTGCTTTTGCTCAGGGACCTGGATATACTTGGTGGGTAATGCAGGAAGATAGGGAAGTCCGATGCGTACCTCAAGGGGATTTGATTTTAGGGGAAAACAGACAATGAACTCAATTGTACGCTGTTGCCTGCTATAGCCATCAACTAGAAGTCTGCAGGGCACCAGCGACTGGCCCTGACTTCCCTCCGACCATCATCCCAACAGAGAATGAACTTTGATAGAACCGGATGAGTTCTACAGTAAAGGAATGATCAGCATCAGCAGACAACGATCCAACACTGCACACAGCTTCTCCTGCTCTGAAAGACTGTTACAAGAGATGGAGCCCAACATCATGAACCGAACGGACTCAGTAGCTTTATAGGAATTGGTCCGGGCACTAAGATAACAGTGCACTGAAATGAGAGTGAGGGTATATGGAAAATGTGGGATCTGAGCATGACGTGAATGGTATGGAATAAGGGGTGGATACTGTCCTGGGTTCAGCAGTAGCAGTCAGTTTTTCTCCTTCTTAGTAGCTGTTGCAGCACTGTGTTTTTGACTTTCAGCCTCGGAACAGAGCTGATAACACCGATGTTTAGACTGACCAAGGACTTTGTGAGTCTCATGCTCTGCCAGGGAGGAGGAGGGGCCGGGAGGAAGCAGGGACAGGACACCTGACCCAAACTAGCCAAAGAGGTATTCCATACCACAGCACGTCATGCCTGGGGATATAACTGGGAGCTACCCGGAAGGGCACGTCCTCTTTTCGGTCGGGCTCTTTTCCGGCGGGCGGTATCATATTTTCTTCCCTTGTTATTTCTCTTATCATTATTATTATTGGTGGCAGCAGTAGTGATTTGTGTTATACCTGAGTTACTGGACTGTTTTTATCTCAACCCGTGGGAGTTACATTCTTTCGATTCTCCTCCCCATCCCTCTGGGGAGTGGGGGGGGGGGAAGTAGACTGCGTGGTTCTGATTTACAGCCTGGGCTTAAGCCACGACACCTTGCATCCATTTAAGCAGCACAGGCAGTAATGTTTCTCTTATTATTTCCTTAAATGTGAAATTTAGCAAACAATTTTCATACATGCAGCACAAACACCCATACAGAAACTAGCCTTCAAGGACACAAATCACCACTGACCTATATGCCACGTTCAAAATTTCACTTTCCTACTTTACTTAAACCAAATGGCATAGTGGAGTATTACAAATTCCGCACGTTCAGAAATAAATCTTTTTTTCTCAAACTCTTACCTGCTTCTTCAGAGAAGGGGCTAAGTTGAGTGTAGCCACAATGTTTCCTCTTGTCTTTACTGAAGATGCTGTCTATATTCAGAGACTCTCTTTTGGGTCTCCAGGTTGGCCGGTACCTGCTAGATGAATTAGATTTAGACCCACTACTGGTACTCTCCACCTCCCAATCGCGAGAGTGTGCAGACAGGCTTTTTGAGGGTCGTGTTTCTGTTTGATCCACACTACTCCCTCCACGAGGAGAATTCTGGATGATTGGAGAAATCTGCTGTGGTCTGCTGTGGATCATATTGCTCACTGTCTCTTTAAATTCCCTCAGCCTGCTGGTGCTGCTGGATGGTTTGGGGGCAGTTCTGGGGGCTTGTTTCTCCTTCAAGGTTTCTCCTGCAGTTTAGAGAGACAGCAAAAGCCGCAAAAATAACTTCAGATTAAACTATCAGCATCTTTAGCAGATTTTGGAAAGTAAAAACCAAAACCCCACACCTCCAATACAATAAAAAAACCCCTCAGCCAACCAACACCCCCAAATAAACAAAAAAAGCAGAGACAGGACAAAATGCAAAGATGTAAAAAACAAGGAGGGAAATGCATTCATCTTAAAAACATGCATAAGGAGATACTGATATCTAAAAATAAAATAGCATCTCTTGCCTTCACTATGGTATCCTGATGATTGAGCCTCATCTCCTTTTCGCCGGGAACGGCTAGAACTCCTCTTGCGGTCTGCCAGTGAGCCCTTTTTGGAAACATGCCTCTGATTGCACTCACTGTCAGTCAGGTGCCCTGGAAGGACAGAAGAACAGAGTAGAGATGACAAGAGCCTTCGGACTGAGTGTTCTGTGCACTAACAGCGGCAGGGCTTTCCTGCTCCTTAGGAGCTGCAGACATTCCAATGCTAACTGGCAAGTATGGGTTAATTTCTGTATCCAAAAGTTTTTGGTTTTGTATGGGGAGTATGTTCAGTTTTTAAGGTCATAAAAGATAAATACAGCCCCTACAAGTATAATTAACCAGCTCCCATCTGGTTAATGAGAGCTCATCCACAGGGAGAGGAAAAAGCTGACTGATTTGTCTTCTAGTGTAAGGACACCACTTTCTTGCGGCCTGAATACTTTCTCAGTTTTAGCAGCCACAAACACAAAACTCCTGACAACAGCTTGCTTGACTTACTCTGTTGAATAAAGACTCAAACACATGAATGAATCACCATTTAATAATAAATTACGGCACATCATCAGCTGCTCTGCACTATTTATCTACACTCTCTTTACCTTTAGCAAATACTAGGTAATACGAGTTAGCTTACTCTACAGTGAAGAAGCTTCAGTTGGCTGTCAAGAGTAAGCCAGCTAATTTGCTTCTGTCACAAGCTAAGAGCATACACACAAACCATCAACATGGATCAGCTTGACACATGACAATATTCCCTTACTACAGATCATGTGTCTGAGTGCTAGTATTTTCTTTTACACACAATTTATTCCTCATTTCCCCACATCAAATGTAAATTAATAGTATTTGACATCATAAGTTTTCTCTATTGTTTTTTCTTAACTTTATGATTCTCACACATTCACAGACCTAAACCTGTAAGCACAAACACACGCATGGCTTTACTCACATGAGCAGTCCCAAGCAAGATGCAGGATAAGAAGGGAATTTATGAATAAGCTACAAAGACTTTTTTCTAGCCTTTACATTTCCAACTTTCACCTTGCATAGGGTGATAGGAAAGGGAAGTCCTTACTACCCAATAGTGGATTAACAGCCCTGAGACTATAGAGCTGGCTGTTCTGAGCCTTCCCCCTTCACTAAAAATTAACATAAAAAATTAACAACATTTAAAAGAGATTTTACACATTAAAATGTACTTTCAACAGCTGAAAAAAAAATAATTCACTTCAACTACAATTGCTACAGAGATACTACAATATATGAACGGGAAGGAATCCAAGCAACAAAAAGCAAGCTACCCAAGACTCGCATTTCTATTCATTTGCAAAGCAGAAAGTGATTCTGTAGCCAAATTCTTTAGAAACAAGAAAATTACATAAAAGAAAAGAAATTAAGTAGGTCAAAGAGAAATGTTGGCAGTGAAGACAGAAGATGCGCAGCATTTAGGTGAGCATAAGTCAGTGCTTTGGGAGAATTTTCTTCTTCCTTTACAGCATGGACTCACACATCTTTCAGCGACTGAAAGAACAGTAGTGTAGTGGCTTAGAATGTGTAGTGGCTCCCATCAAGACAAGAAGACGCTTATGCTTCACTTCAGAGTGCACAACTTCTCTAGTTCAACATTTTCCCCCAAACGTCCTTTCAACCTGGCAGGGAGTGCTTGGTTAGTATCCTTTCAGTACTTTAACAGAAAGTATTTAAAGGCTGCTAGCTTTGCATAAATATTTTCTTCTCCTTTCATAAACTGCAAATTTTGTTCTATTGTCACTGGACATTTAATAGCCATGGAAGAGATGCCAACAATCCAAAAGTCTGCATGACCAGGCTTTGTTTTCTGTACTTAGATCCTCTGCAACAAATGCATGGTTATAGGAATTGCAATACCAAGAATATATGTTAACATTTTTCACTAATTTTTTTAATTTACTATAATAACAAGCCAGGATTTCTGTCTGGGTACCCAACCGTATGCTTAAAAGGTGTCCCTTGCTGAATGTATCACCTAAACACCTCACCCTCCAGAGATGGGATGGCTTCATAAGCAAACAGTGATACTCAAAGGAAAAGTCTGGGGGCTTATAGGGGTTGTGTGCATGTATGTTAGAGAAGAGAATGAAATCAAACAGGTTAAGACAAAACACCCCCTACTCCCTCCCACTGTAATCTCAGTTGCATGAATAGGGCAGCCAGAATACGCACATTTTTCTCATCAGCAGCACAGGTTGGCAGGAACAAGAGAGGGCTTATGCAGCCACTCTTCATGCCCCCATTCTGAAGTAACCGGGTGCCTGAGGTCATACAACCCAATGGTGGTCCTTCCCTGGAGGACGATGTGGGATAGAGTCCATAATTTTCTGGGCTGGAGTAGTGGGTAAATGGCCATTAAATGAAGAATCCTGCTCTTGCCCAGAATGACTCAGTTGACAGGTCAATGTGGATGGCTTCTTTATAGCCCCACGGATCAGCATTTGGTGACTGAGCAGTTGTACCAGTTGGCAGACTGACTTTTTTGGAAAGGTTTTGGGTAGGTAAAAAAAGGGGAAATGCCCAGACAGGTGGCTAGCTAAGGGGGCAGACTGACTATAGCTAAAGCTGAATCAGGGAGGATGAGGACAACTGAATTAGGTAGAGAGACAGGCTAAGCTGAAGGGAATAACACAGGATAGAATCAGTAGGAGAAGGAAGAAAAAGAAAAGGAGAAAGTCACTAAAAATGACATAACAAAAGGTTACATGCTGAACTTCATGCTTAAATGTTTGCAACCATCCCCCTACCCTACTTTTCTGCTAACTTCTTCATGGCAAGTTTTGTAGGGAAAATCTAATCAAATAAACTCTGTGCCAGTTTTGCAGACTATATAAACAATATTCCACTAGCACTTTCAATTTTGTCTCCTCATCACTCAAATTCTGCTCCAACTTTTACTTCTTTCTCACACTTTACCTAGGACTGTGACTGGAACATAGTGTTAAGTATTTGTCAAAACAATGGAAGTACTGTCTGGCTATTTAAAAACACGTATTACAGTTAGTTGGACCTCTGATGAAGAATCAAAAAGTACTGAAGAAAATTAACTTGAAATATTTTTCCAGATTTTAGATGTGAAATATATTTGTATCATAGAGTCTTTCAAATGAACCAAATACGCATATATAGTCACAATGCAAAAGAGAACTATTCTGCAACTAAAAGGACGAAGTAGTATAATCTGTTGACACATCAGTGCAACAAACAGTTGATTCAACTCTAATATAGTCTTACAAAGTCTACTTAAGGCACAGTAAAGTGACTTTTCAAACAGACTTAGCAAATCATATTTCTGATGCTTAAGAAGTCTGACTTTAACTCATGCACTACTTTTTCACAAGTCATGTCAGAGTTACTGTATGCAGAAACAGGCTGGCTAGGGTCACTGGGCCTGAGAAATAGAGGAGATCTAACCCTTCAGACTTCCAGCTAACCTCTTTTCAACTAAAAAGTGGTCAGCTGCCTGAAGGAACATATATATATATATTGTCTTCTCACTGCAGATTCTCAGTTAACTTGCTTCCATAGCAGAGGCAGGAAATCATCTTATGCTCCTTCCTGGTGCTGTAAATATTACTACCAACACCCACTTACATAGAAAGTCCTTAGTCCCCAAGTATGAGATTCTGGTGATGAAAGCGCCCTTCCCAGACAGCTGCCGCTCCTGAAATGAAGTAACTGCCCGCAGATGAGCAAGTAGCACACACAGCACTTACCAAAACATATAATGGCACTGCACAAACTCCAGCTTAGAGAAGTATGTAACAAAACCAGTAGGTACAATTGTGTATAGCAGAAAATATGCCTGTAACTGTTTTTCTGGCTAGATGGAAGTCTACAAAAGCCAACAAGACATTTAAAATCATGCTTATTTTTTTGTGAATGCTCATGGTTCATTACAAACCAAAAACATTTAGGATACTAAATTTTTCACTATGCTTTTACAGGTTGTATATAGAGACATTTTCCCCTGGAATCCACTGCAATCATATTTAATGACAATCACACAGATATAAGAGTATCTGCTACCTGTGTCCCTGCTGCTTTGTGAAGCTGCATCATTCTCCACATTGTAGATTACTGTCCCCTGAGAGTCAGAGGAGAAGTGACTGACCACAGACTCATGGTGCGCCTGTTTATAAGGATAGCTGTCTGTAGAGGAATCTGTTCTGGTATCACTTGATATGGAAGGTTCTCTCCCTAGGGAACGAAGCAATGTCAAATTTCAATCTTTTTGGGCTATTATTAAAGTCAGAAAAGGCTAAAAAAAGAAAACAGAGGAAACTGCATAAAATTTAACAGAAAAACAGAGTACCAAATATAAAAACTTATATTCAAGGATGCTAAAGCTTATGGGAAAGGTCCTCTCCTTTTGAAGGGGAAAGAGATTGTCATTCCTTCTGCAAACCTTTATTTCATTCTCTCCAATAACTCCAGATTTATCAAATCCTTTTTTACACAAAATAAAACTATGTCCATTGGACTGAAAGTACACATTAGCACCACACAGATTATTCTTCATTAATTTTCAACACTGTCAAGTCAAAGTGAAAGTCAAAGTTAAAAAATTAGTCAAGTACAAAATGTTAGTACAGGTAACAAGAACATCACAAGTTATAATAATTAGCACATTTAATCTACTATGAAACGTATGCTTACCTAGCAAAATTTTATACTGAAATTGTATTATCTAAAGCAAAAGAACCTGCTCCTTCTCAAGAAGCTAGCGTTGATCCCCTGCACAAGTCGGGTACTGAAATGATTCAAATTCAGTACAGTTACTCCTAAGCTCATCCAAAGAAGAGGAAAAGACAACCTCCTCCCACCACTTTCAGTCCATAAAAGTAAAAATCTGAACACAGTTTGAAGACAGTTGGCCATTTTACATATGTGATGTATACACTCCTGAATATACAAAATATTCATTTCATATTTGTCTCTCACCGGAGAAGTTAAAGAAGAAATAAAGGAATTCAGAAAGAAAGTCATTCTTATGTTTAGTCGCAAACTCAGCCTGAGGACACTTCATGTTTTTGGTAAGAGCAAATCCTGTAGCTGATGTCCTATTTAAGGATGGACAACAAATTCTGAAGCCAGAACTTTCCCCACCTCCTTATAGATAAAACATGTCACTGTCTAAAGAAGTATAGAATACAGCTATTAATGGAAATGACAGTCACAGAAAGATGAATGCAGGCAACAGGAATCAGTGCTGTGGAACTGAGTACTATAAAACAATTTGTAAACTGAAGTCTTTATTCAACAGAAAATTAAAAACATTTAAGAGGAGCTATTTGCATTTAGCTTCACAACATTTCATAGCAGCATCTGACAATCTTTCCTCCATAATTTGTAGTATCAGATATTGATATGATGAGAGGCATTTTTCAGATTCCCTTGACAAAATTTCAGGTACAATATTGTAATTAACAGCTTAAGAATAAGCAATCTCTGCTTGTTTCTGAATTATGGCCTGTGGATATCTAATAACACTGAGTAATCCAGAAGCAGCTGCAGTTACACTTAGTGAGAGACAAGCAGGCCACCTGATAAAGGTGTATTATGATAGAAAACCCTGGATATCACCAAGGCTAGAAAATAATTCTATTTGACAGGAAAACGTATAGGGTATGTTTTTCTTCCGGCACTTCAACCTACAGTAGCTCATAAATTCTCTCAAAATCAGTGCTGAACATTGCAGACTAGAAGAATAAGCCTTGAGGACTCACCAAGTGTTTCTGAAATGCAAGAGCAGGTTACTCATTATAGCCTTATGAATTTGATCTGAAAGGAAACACCTTTAAATATATATATTTGTATTCAGCTTCCTGAAGTAGTTTTAGAATACAACAGTATTAGATACTGCACAGACAGTAAGTAGAAGGGTTATCTATGTATTTCCTGGAGATCAACCAGCAGAACTACAAGGCAAATTTACAGCATATATTGATCTGAAGCTTGTAGAAGTGCTCATAAATGACAGAGAGCACCACTCTCCCTCCTTCACACTTCCTTTTTTGTTTGTTTGTTTGTCTGGAACAAGAAGACAGATTTATAAATTGTGATGCATTTTGTCAAGTGAGAAGTGAAGGTCATCTTACCACGGGTTTTATTCGCATTTATCTTTAAGAACAGTTGGAGATTTATTTCATTACCGGTAGATTGTCAACACATAGATAAGGAGACAGCAGATATTCCCTACAGATTCACTGAAGTATAAAGTTAGCTGTTGGCCAGGAAAACTGTAAAAGATTCTTGGAATTACAGTTGTATAAATAGGCTAAAATCCTGTAAGAAAGGTTGCATTTTTGGTTTTAGTCTTGGCCTTGATGTTCTTGGCAACTGAAAAACACATCTCTAATTCAGGATATTCTCTGCAAACACCCAAAAATAGAAACTATCTTCTTTTGCAAAGCCATTAAATATAAACTGGTTGAAAATAAGAGCTGGATCTGTCTGGATTGCAATTGCATCTCTCTCTCAGAATTTATCTATTCTAAATAAGGGCTCAACCCCCACTGGTGTGACTAAATGTCTGCAATTATCCAGAACAACAGCCTGTTCAGATCACTACTGGTATCTTGAGCAGACCAAGTTCTAACCTCTGAAGCACCTTATTTGGACACACCCAATTCAACAGACTATCAGTAATACAAAGAATTCAGGAAGGAGCAATGTGTTGAAGGCCTCCGAGATGTTAAGTGCTACATATCTATAGTTGCAGATCTTTTTTAATGCAAAACAAACCATGAAAAATGAAGAAGCAAACATGACCTATGCATATAAGCCTTTGACCAATCCCTTCCCCTTCAGTCTCCACAAATCGGTTCGTATCTCTTGTGCTGCTTTATCTAAGTAAAAGACAAGCCAAACGTTGAAGGTAAGCTGCACTGATTCTGTCTCTCTTTTTAATTCAATGGTATTTCTTCCCCCCACATCCCTTCACCATCCTAGCAAAGGACTCATTTAATACATTTCCTTAATATTTCTTTTCCCTAACTTCCCTACTATGTTTAATTCTGCAGCTTCCTTTAATTTTTTTTCATGTGTTTGTGCATCTCTGGTCTTGCTCCCTTTCTGACAAGGATTTACGATGGATTTATGAACTCAGTCACTGAAGTTATCAGTTATTGTTCTCCTCTATGTCCATGCCATCAGGTCCTTAATTTTTTATTTTTTTTATTTTTTTTTTTAGCTTTTTTCTGCAAACCTTTCTGGAAAAGATTGCTACCCAAACAATAAACAAAGTCGTGGAAAGAGAGAGGTTCAGAGTTGAAACGCTAGCAGTCCTCTTCAGAATTCTAGATCAGCTTTGATAAGCAACAAGAACCCTTGCTACAAAACCACATCCAAAACTGAAGAATCCACATGCAGCATTACAGCATAAAAGTATAAGGCATATAGTCGACACTGCTTACCTGAGTCTTCACTATCGTAGCAAGTCCTGCTATATTGCTGTAAATCCACTTGAGGGGGCAAGTCTTGTGTTGACACTGGAGTTCCTCTTGGATCTGCATACAGCAGCAGCAAAGGCTGATAGTGACCTTTAATGCACTTTGTCACAACATCTTTCCATTTTGGACCAATCTGAATTAACAACAACAATAAAAGAATGCACAAAAATATAATAAGCTCTGTTCAGCCCTCGTCATACTTCTTTCACAGTTTTATCTTCCTCTGACACTTTTTAACTCTTTCTATATGCAATATTGAACTGGACTGTCCAAGAAAGTCTGGAACCAACCTAACTAAAATCAAAGTATTCACCATCTTATCGCTAAATACATTACAATTCCTAATAAAACATGACTAGAAAAATAATCCTTCCCTTTCAGATTTTCCCCCCATAAAAAGCTTTTTATCCTCAAAACTGTTTTAACTTTGTATCAGTCAAAAATATTTGTTAAAATGTCTTAATCCATAAAAACCATGAATAATAAAATACATCAACAGCATGACAGCAGACTCTAAGTCAAAACTAACCACTTTGGTGTATTTCTGTTGTTACAAAACCTCTGCAAGCATTTTGATAGGCCAGAGAATATTTCATATATTAATCTCAAAAGCATTCCAAATGCACTAATACAGGTTTCACCTAACACACTGAATACCTATTCTAACAGATTTACACCATGCATAAGTATTCTGCTAAAGCACTGTGCTACCTATCCTTGTTTTGCTGCAGAGAAATGTGACTGAACAAATGCAAGGATTAGAGCTTTTCCTTTGAGACTGAGCTTGGCATGACTATAGGACAAAATTTTCCTCTCTCTTCTTTGCGCTTCCATGACTTGAAGGAAAAAAAGGGCAGTGGTGTGAAATAATGTCAAACAAGCTAATGGGATGTAATAATGGTGTGCCAAGATTCCAGTACTGGTATCTTTAATGTCAAGGGCCTCATGCTTAGTGAAAAGGGGACAAAAAAGCACTAACAGAAGCAGAAAATTTATTGTTGACAGCAACCACTAGGGAAGACTGGCATCGAGATATTTCAACAAAGAACCCCAAAAGCAGGCACCAAATAGCTATACTGCTTGTCAGCAAGGGAGAGATGTATGTTAGCTGTGTGCACAAGCAAACTGCAGGATTTCAAAAAACAGCATAAAAGCAAGACAGGCAGTCAACACAATATAACTAAGAATAGGGCTTCTGAGACTACTGATATTCTCTTTTGGGAAGGGTTTACTTTGCTCAGAAAAAGGTGCAACAGATCTTGAGTGGAAAAACATCCAAAATTCCTTGAAATCTGTAGAAAACAGTATGGATATACACACGAGTAGCTTATTCTAAACATTAATTTCTCACCTCTTTGACATGAGCATCATCAAAGTACATCCACTTGCGGATTTTAGTTTGGAAGAAGAATGTAGAATAGTGTTTTCCATAGTAACAGATCATTCCCACCAAATACAGCTCCGAGTGTTTTGCTCTGTCATCAGTTACTCTGAAGAAGAGCTTCAAGAAGGGAGTTAATAAAAATGAAAGAAGAAATTAATAAAATGCCCAGAATTTTACATCCTGTTATGTTTGAAGACCTCCAAGTACTATAGAGAGGTGTCAGGTTTTTACTTTAATGATCAAGAAAACAAGGCAATAAATACTCAAGTAATTAACCAATGTTTAAGCAAGCCCAGTGACACAGACTAGGAACAGACACCTACCAACTGAAGAGATTCTCAAAATTCAAGTCAATCTGGGAGACTGTGGCTGCACTTTAAGGAAGACATTTACAACAATAATAGAATACCTTTTCAGTATCTGGGGTGTCATTCTATTCTGAAAATCTGTATTCTCTGTGTCATGCTGCCTGCTTATATCAAATATTGTTAAAACATTCATTCCTCTTTGTTTTGTAGAAACAAAGCATTTCTGACAGTGAACAGCTGACATTTATTCTGACTTAAGCTAAGACAAATTCATGACAACACCACATAAAAGATAAACTGAATACATTTGTAGGTCAAAAGAAGTCAGCACACAGAGAAAAACTGTTTTCTATTTAGTTGACCATGTTTTATTTAAAAATGCACAGGACTCATTTTCTAGTGCATTACTGCTTTACTGTGCAAGGACCACAATGTTTCATAACCCCATTTCCGTTAAGCTGAACTAATTTTGGTACACTGTGCACTGGCAATGCATTTTTTAAATGTATGTGTGGGCAGATATATTTAATTATCTTAATGTAATAGCTCAACACTACAGTGAGACACAGCTACAATTTGTCATACCAATAGTTCGTCTCTAAAGCATCAGCTAATGTAGAATAAGTGAATCCTTTAGAGCACAAACCTTCAGATACCAAACACTCTCATTTTAATCTATCATTCAATCACACAGTGCCAGCCACCACCTCTCAGATTGCTCATTTATAAATAGCTCTTAAGTGTTATGACCACATACTTCAATGAAAACAGGATTTAAAGGAGCACAAAAAAACTCAACCATACCAAACAACTGAAACTGCCAACAAACCCAGACAACCCCAATCTACATTTTGTCTTCAAAAGAAACAGAAACAAACTCCTGTTATTCAAATGAAAGCATACACATGTATTTTCATGAAAATAGCACAAACCCCAATGAAGTTTCCCTTCACTTGATTTTTTTTTATTTTATTTATTCAGACAAGCTTTGTTTTGTGGAGTAATTTTTAATTTTCAGCAAGTTCAGAAATTCAAGAAATATGCAATTATACGCCAGTGTTTTCAGAAGGTTGTGATGCACTGAGAAACATGTCAGATCCTTCAATCTGCTCTCTACTCCCCTATCTAGAGACAACGAGAAGGTAAAGGCGGTGACGTTTTACTTTTCTCAATCCACTACTATAGACTACTGTGAGAAAGACTCTGTCTGTAAGTACTGTCAAAATACAAAAACACTCACATCTCCCAGTTTAAGGCAAGTACCCAGACTGTGAATCACATCCTCAGCCAGGTCAGAGTGGTCAGAGTCCCAGACTAACCCAATGGTGATGATCTGTGGAGAGTTCATCAGCACACGACGAATACGGATCTTTTCCCCGCAGTTACTCTGAGGATTTAAATAAAACAAAACATTGAATATAATCCTCCTATTATAATGTTAGGGCAAGGCACTAACAAGTATAAGTTTCAAAGTACAGCTTCCAAAGAGGTGGTGGTGAAACACAGCGGATAATACACTCAGTGTCAAGATAACGAGTTTTTCATGTCACAGATAAGGAGCATTAGCAAGACTATCTTGTATTTTCAAGTTTTAAAGTAAACATTGTCAATTCTTTTCATACTGCTGATAATGATTAAAAGGCATAGTGCAAAAGTAGGCTTCTGTAAAAAGAGATAAGCCAGCATACACGAAAGAGTCCATAAACATTCTTAGCAATTGGAAGGAAAGCTCATTTTCTTTGGATCAGAATCTCAGATTAAAAACTGTATTTACAGAGACTGATGCTTTCTACGACAGTGTCAGATAAACATTCAGGTGCTGCTTCTCTGTTAAAATTGGGTGCTGTTTTACAAGGTACTCGTATTAGAATAGTTAGACTGATATTCATATAAATGTGAGAGCAGATGGAAGATCTGGCTGGCATCTTTAAAGCATCATGAAAAAAGTGTGCTATCTGAATTAATAACTATCACTTAACTTTAGTAAACAGTGCTTTATCTTGTTTTGGGGTGGCAGGGATGACAACAGGGATGGGACACGGTGGGACAAGACAACAACTGTGACAAAGTCTCTTTGCAACGCTCATTTTTGCCCTGTGGCAAGTCACAAAGGTACCTCTGCAAAATTCCAGAAAAAAAAAGAACAAAACCAGAAACAAACCAACAAACAAACCCCAAAACCCAAAGCAACCAAAACATTTTAATACTGAGAATAGTTTCTCATCTCTACAGAGAAACCAGTTTCACAACTGAATTCATTTCTGACACTACAACCAGGGAAGAGATCATAAAGCATTTCTTCCCCACAGCAGCCTAGAAAATTATCCAGAATTTCAGTCCCAATTATCAGACAGAAACAGAAAGAAACGAGTTTAACAACAAGGCACTGAAAGGCAGATATTTTTACAGGCAGAAGACAATGATGTTTTGTCCTGGGTTCAGCAGTAGCAGTCATTTTCCTCCTTCTCAGTAGCTGGTGCAGTGCTGTGTTTTTGACTTCCAGCCTGGGAACAGCACTGATAACACCAATGTTTTTAGTTGCTGCTTAATAATGTTTAGTCTGACCAAGGACTTTCTGAGTCTCATGCTCTGCCAAGGAGGAGGAGAAGCCGGGAGGAAGCAGAGACAGGACACCTGACCCAAACTAGTCACAGAGGTATTCCATACCACAGCACGTCATGCCCACTATATAAACCGGGGGCAGTTACTCAGAAGGGCTTAGATCACTGCTCGGTCGGACTGGGTACTGGTCAGTGGGTGGTGAGCGGCTGTATTCTCTTCCCTTGTTATTTCCCTTATCATTATTACTATTGGTGGTAGCAGTAGTGGTTTTGTGTTATACCTTAGTTACTGGACTGTCCTTACCTCAGCCTGTGGGAGTTACAATCTTTCGGTTCTCCTCCCCATCCCTCCAGGAGCACGGGGAGGAAGTGGGGGGGAGTGAGCGAACAGCTGCATGGTTTCTGAGTGACAGGCTGGGCTTAAACCACAACATGTTTAAATGTAGCTTATGAGGCTTTAATACTGAGGTGACTGTATTCACACATTTTTTGCAAGGGTCATTCAAAGTACAAGCATTCCTGTGGATTACCACAACAAACCTATCTCACTCTTAAATTGTCTTCTTTCCTTCAGCTAACTAAAATCATCATTTTCTGCAAGACAGGAGGAATATGGCATCCTGATAAAAGTTTCCCTTGCATGACTTTTAGGCCATCCTTAGCTAAGCCTCAGAAGAAAAAATTCCCAAATAGAAAAACAAAGGGTCAGCAATTAGTGGTAAGCAATTTTATCCCACTGATTATTTCACAGATAAATAGCAGTTCAACCTGACAAAGAATGTCTTTTTATTAAATTTGCCATGCCTTAGTTACTAAATAGCTGGACTCATATGAATCTTTTAGACAACAATACAATACCTTCATTTCTTGTACTCAGATGAGCCACTATTTGCCAATATTCCAAAAACCAAAATAATGTTTTGATGGAGACTAAGAGTGAAAGTTTCAGAGTTACGCATTACAGAACGCGGGGGGATAAAATGGAAATACACTGCCCCCAGGGAACATGTACACAAACCATTCCTGTTAGAGCCTGTATTACTTTACTGAGGACTGGTGAGGCATCTAACAGTAGCATTATATGAAGCAGCAATTATGCATCTGTTTCCTGCCCTACCTATTAATCAATATGTGAAAAAGTGTGATGATATCTCTTCTTGCATACTTATCTGCACCCCTGGATGTGGACATACTCAAATTAAAAGGTAGAACAAGATACCAAACTCCTCTTTTTGAAACTGAGCCCTTACAATTTAAAGAAAAATAAAATTATATTTACATGAAGCTTTTATAGACAAAATTCAGCTGAATTTTGTCACTTTTACTGCATAGCAGAATGGAACATTTTTAAGAAAACAGCCTGTGACTATCAACTGGACATACGCAGTAATTGTTTTTAAGTGGTTAAATGCCAGTCATCACTCACAACTTAGCCTACACTTTCTGGTCAGTTTCTCCCACACTCCTCACTGAAAAACAAGCCAATACTCCCTCAGACTTTCTGTGATAATTCCTGCCTTTGGCACAACTCTTGCAGATATACTGTGTAGTCTATAAGCTTTTCACTGTCAGAATACTCTCTGGCAGTGGGAAGCAGCAGACCCTTCCTCTTTCCTTTCACTCTGATCAACATTTTGGATGAAAGCTGTAGGTTTAGCAGTTTGGTCAACAGATCAATTTATTCCAACTAAGAGGTAGTAATGAAGTTGGATGGAAGCTTATCTAAGCAAAACTACTGATTTCGTACACGATTAGTAACTGATGCAAAAGTTCTGTATGTGCCATAGCAGGTACTACTGAAAAGATTGTACCATAATTAATCCTTTCTCATGCTATTATTATAGATGAAGCACACTAGCCTCAACAGAAACAATCACTAAAGAAACTGGGTGAACTGTGGAAACACTGTTCTAAAAAGCTTAGCTAATCAAAACCACCGTCAACTTACTGACATTTCCTGTAAAAAGATAGCCTCCAAATTCTTTGTCATTTCCATTTCTTTAGGTAAGATACCAGAACTTTCATCACAGGATGAAAGCAGCATGATTGCAGCTTCATGTAATCCTACTGCTGGAGGCCTCACCAACTCTCAGTGAAGCTGAACAGCAAACATATGATAAGTACTTCTAGCAGAAACAGACATGAACAGGAACGGATTGTGTGGCCATTCCTTGAGAGGAACGTAAGCATTCCAAATTTATTCCTCCTCACCACCTTTTTTCATGGTTTCTAACTCTCTAAAGCATTCATTTCTAGTTTCCACCCAAAACTCTCTGAAGCATTCATTTTCAGTTTCCACACTATTTCTATTCCTCTTCTCACTACTTCATCTAGTCAAAGCACTCAACATCAGTAGTTTAAGTGAGAGATACTGAATTCAAACACCAAGAAAACTCTCTTTATCATGATGAGCTGAACCTTGAAAATGCTTACATTAAAGGTACACACCAGTGTAATACACTGAACCTCTTCTGTCCTTTCTGTACCTTTCTCCCCCCAACCCCCCGCCCCATGCCATGGAAAACTAAGGATACTAACTGGACAATTTCGTAGGTCTCCCATTGTGCTGGCATTCTGTAGTAGCTCTCCAAACATATCTGGAGTGGGTTTCTCTCGTCTCTCCAGCATACAAATAGCTTGATTGCTTCAGTATAGAGAAAGCACAAGGGAAAAAAAAAAAAAAAAAAAAAGTTTAATAACAAAATAAAAGCACAAACCCACATTGTATATGTTTCACTTAAATTTTATTAAAAGAACCTTAAAAATACACAACATTTTTACACTTAATATTATAGTACAGAAAAAATCATGAAATTATTCAGTGTGAATTACTACACCTTCCATGACAATACTGCAACAGAAAACAACTATAACTTAAAATAGAAACAGTTTGTAGTTCGGCTTAAAATTTACATCTTAAAAGCCAGCCTCAGGCTTTTTTATTTATATTGATAAATACTTGGTTTCAAAATGAAGTATTTGCCTCAACAGTGCCTTCCTTCAGTAACCACAACCCTAGTAAAGTAGCACAGTAAAGCACATCCTTAATAATAAAGCTAAATACAAAAATAGCATCGTACTCAACTAATTTCAACTGTCCAAGTTGAAAGATGACAGTAAGTACGCAAGAATATTAGTGCTCAAAGTATGTTCAACCTTAAAATGCTTTAAGTAAATATATTACTGTTTATTGATGATTTTAAAATATCGTGTGACTTAAGATTTGAGATATTTAATATAAAATACTGAATACCATTTACACAACTTTTTTCCTGGCCAGAAAACATATTATTTATGTTTTTATAATAAATAATATTCTGAATACCTAATGTCTGTTGATGACCTAAAGGAAAACTACAGCTCGATGGAATGGCAGGTAGCAGCCATAAGGGGGAATGCTTTACAGTACTCCTGATACACTGGTAAAATGGTAGTTTTTAACAGATCTGCATGAGAAAAGCAGCTAGCAGTTTTCAAGACAGTATTTTGGGGCTCTGTAAGTACATATCTCACACAAGAGAAGTTTTCACCCAATCAAAATTTCAAGACAAAAGCAAATCAGACTCCTACCTCAATCAGATTTAAGCAGCTTGTAACTGAGCAGCAATCTACTGAAAGAAGACTAGAGCTAGAGCTATTGCTCTGTGCACAATAGAACAGTTAGGGTTGGAAAGGACCTTAAGTTCCAACCCCAATGCCATGGGCAGGGATGCCTCACCCTAGACCATCTCCTTTAATGAAAGGTTATGGTGACCAGGGGAGTTCCCCAATAACTAGAGAAAGCAGGAGCTACATATCCATCCAAGAAAGAGGGTTTGAGGAACTACAGGCTGGTGAGTCTTGCTCCAGTACCTGGGGTGATGACAGATCAAAATCCCCTTGGAAATCACCTCCAGGTGAATGAAGGACAAGAAAGTACATCAGAGCAGGCAGCAATGATTTATCAAGGGCAAAATACACTTGACCTACATGATTATTTCCAGTCATAAAACGATGGGTTCTGCTGAGGAAGTGAGAGCAGTTAATATCATTTGGTCTCTAGCAAGTTTTCCAATCACCTAGTGCATGCTTGTGGCCAAACTGGGAGGTGTGGACTGCCTGAGTAGAATACAGCTGGATCTTCAGGCTCAGAGGACCAAAACACAACCAGCAGTCAGCTAAGAGTTGTGGTTCCTCAAGGGTTAATACTGGGGCTGACGCTATTTAACATTTTCATTAACAACCTGGATGATGAATCAGAATACACCCACATCAGGTTTTCAGATGACATCAAACTGGATGGAGCAGTCAACATACAGAAAAGGAGTGCTGTCACCCAGAAGGTTTTTGACAGACTGGAGGAATGAGCTGATAGGAATCTCATGAAATTCATTAAACGAAAATAAAAAGTCTTGCACCTCAGATGGAGCACACCTGGTCCAGCAGTACTGGCTGAGCACTGAACAGCTGAGGAGCAACACCGCAGAAAGCTGGAGGACAAGCTGAACATAAGCCAGACTCTTTGCAGAGATGAACAGAGAAAGAAGTAAAAGACGCAGAAATGGAAATTCTTATCAGATATAAGGAAAAAAGAAATTCACGCTGTGTCGTTAAGCACTGGAAGAAGCAACTCAGAGAAGTCATGGAATTTCTATCCTTGTATGTTTTCCGAACTCAGCACAAAACCCCAATTGGCCTCATCTAGCCTTGAATTTAGCCCTGCTTTGAACAGGAGGATGGAGTAGATGTACAAAGGTCCTTTTCAGAGTAATTCTTTTTTCATCTTTCTTAGCTCACCTGCTTGCACCACAAGACCTTGCCACTACAGTTGTCAGATTCAGAATCATAAACAAGAAGACACACTGATCCATGCCTAAATTGGTATCTTCTGCTCCACTAAATCCTCATGTTCTTTATCATAGTTACCAAAGCTCCACCAACTTTTAATCAAACCATGTTCTGGACATTTAATCTTGTGAAGGAAAAGCTCAAACTGCAATACCAGTTTAAAAAATAAACAAACAAAAAGCAACACCATAAACACAAAACAAAAACAAACAAACAAAAAAAGAAAAGGTACACATGCACACATTCTCTTCCTTTTAAAAACTTCAACTCACCAGAGTGAGGTTGTGGAAATATAGTGTACCATCTGGATGAAAGGTAGTGGGTCAGATGTGGCACCACAGCTGGTACAAACACACTGAAGAGAAAGAAAATGTGATAAATTACAAAATTAAACAGGTATTTCCACAGCAGCACTTCTGGCTTGTATTTTTTTTTACCATGGCAATGCATGTCTTACAAATGAAAATTTGAAACTGGAGAACTTGTGATTGGTATAACATACGTTATCATTACCTCACCTGTTCAAACAAAGTCATTGCAAACTTCTGATGGGAAACACAATGTGACGCAGTGCAAATATCTTCCTTTGTCTCATCTGCAATGTGGAAGTGAATTCGCATTAACAGGTTTTCCTAGCCGAAGAGAGAAGCAAAACCAAATTAGATCATTTCAAATGTAAACAAAAGTTAAAATGTAAATCACAAAAGCATGTCAGATGTAATAATGTCAGCATTATTTACGGAGATAGAGGGTTCCTATAAATTTTTGAGTGTCGCTTACAAAACACAAGTTAGCATATCTTTGATATAAAAGAAAATGGCTACCACTTCTGATTTGCAATGCTGTGTCAGGTTAACCATTGATTTTATTTCCTAGCACAGCTAAAGATTTGTTACTGCTTATTCTGTCCAATTCTTAAGCATCAATGGATGTGAAAGATAACAGGAAGGGATTCTATAGGTACATTGCAAATAAAAGACAGACTAGGGACAACGCGGGCCCCCTTCGGAAGCTATCAGGAGAACTGGCTACCCTTGATTTGGAGAAGACTGAGGTTCTTAATGACCACAACACCGAAGTCTTGGAAAGCAGACGCAGGGACTGTGAGAATGAAGACCCTAGGCCCACTGTAGGAGAGAATCTGGCTTGAGACCATCTTAAGAACCTGAACATACACACGTCCATGGGACCTGATGAAATCCATCTGCGGGTCCTGAAGGAGCTGGTGAATGAAGTTGCTAAGCCACTGGCCATCATATTTGAAAAATCATGGCAGTCAGGTGAAGTTCCCGATGACTGGAAAAAGGGAAATATAACCCCCATTTTCAAGAAGGGGAAAATGGATGACCCAGGGAATCACAGACCAGTCAGTCTCACCTCTGTGCCTGGCAAAATCTTGGAGCAGGTTCTCCTGGAAGCCATGCTAAGGCACATGAAAAACAAGGAGGTGGTTGGTGACAGCCAGCATGGCTTCACTAATGGGAAATCCTGCCTGACCAATTTGGTGGCCTTCTATGATGGGGCTACGGAACTGATGGACAGGGGCAGAGCAGTTGACGTCATCTATCTGGACTTGTGCAAAGCATTCGACACTGTCCCACATGACATCCTTGTCTCTAAATTGGAGAAACATCAATTTGATGGGTGGACCACTCAGTGGATAAAGAACTGGCTGGATGGCCGCACGCAAAGAGTTGTAGTTATGGCTTGATGTCTAGCTGGAGACCGGTAACGAGTGGCGTCCCTCAGGGGTTGGGATCAGTCTTGTTCAACATCTTTGTTGGTGACATGGACAGTGGGATTGAGTGCACCCTCAGCAAGTTTGCCAATGACACCAAGCTGTGTGGTTCAGTTGATACGCTGGAGGGAAGGGATGCCATCCAGAGGGACCTTGACACGCTTGTGAGGTGGGCTGATGCCAACCTTATGAAGTTTAACCATGCCAAGTGCAAGGTCCTACACCTGGGTCGGAGCAATCCAAGGCACAGCTACAGGTTGGGCAGAGAAGAGATTCAGAGCAGCCCTGCAGAGAAGGACTTCAGGGTGTTGGTTGGTGAGAAAATGAGTATGAGCTGGCAGTGTGCGCTCGCAGCCCAGAAAGCCAACCGTATCCTGGGATGCATCAAGAGGAGCATGACAAGCAGGTCGAAGGAGGTGATCCTGCCCCTCTACTCTGCTCTCGTGAGACCTCACTTGGAGTGTATTGTCTGCAGTTCTGGTGTCCTCAACATAAAAAGGACATGGAACTGTTGGAACAAGTCCAGAGGAGGGCCACGAGGATGATCAGGAAACTGAAGCACCTCCCGTATGAAGACAGGCTGAGAAAGTTGGGGCTGTTCAGCCTGGAGAAGAGAAGGCTGTGTGGAGACCTCATAGCAGCCTTCCAGTATCTGAAAGGGGCCTACAAGGATGCTTGGGATGGACTCTTCATTAGGGACTGTAGTGACAGGACAAGGGGTAACGGGTTAAAGCTTAAACAGGGGAAGTTTAGATTGGATATAAGGAAGAAATTCTTTACTGTGAGGGTGGTGAGGCACTGGAATGGGTTGTCTAGGGAAGTTGTGAATGCTCCATCCCTGGCAGTGTTCAAGGCCAGCTTGGACAAAGCCTTGGGTGACATGGTTTAGTGTGAGGTGTCCCTGTCCATGGCAGGGGGTTTGGAACTAGATGATCTTAAGGTCCTTTCCAACCCTAACTATTCTATGATTCTACGATTCTATGAATTATCTCTGCCTTAAAGCTTAACCTCATAAAGGAACTTGTACCCATTTTAACTGTCCTTGTGTCAGTACAGTTAACCTAACAAACCTGTTTGTGGGGACTTCCACAGCAGTATGAGATAGGTTATATAGCTTTCTCAAGAAAGAAACTAAATCAGAAGTTCCCATGTTGTACAACATACAGAGCTCCATTCAAGTGCTGGACTGCAGACAATGATTTGGCATAACTGTGCTCAGGGGCTCCTGTGTAGGCTGATGCAATTTATTTGACTTTGAGGCTTTCTCGGCATGATGTACTTCCATTTTAAGCAAGCTCATTAAAGTATGATGTTTTGCTATATTAGTATTCTAGAAAGACAGGATATGTTGAGTTATCAAAGGCCACTGTCAGTCCACTTAGTTTAAGAGAAGAACTACAATAGCTATATGCATTTATCTCATTTCTGTGATCTCTTACAGTGCAAGCTTCAAATTAGCTAGGTATCAGAAATGAAAGATTTAATATACAGAAATGACTCCACTCTGATAGGTGCTTTACCTGAGAGAAGTTCTACCTTGCAGTAGTAAATTCAGTACTTTGGTTAAGAAATAACATCTTTGTTAATAAACAACTAAGATACAAATACACTTGGGCCACCCCTTCCAAAAAGGGGAGCAGCCAATAGGTAAGCAAGATAAAAATACATCCTAATTAAGTTTAATCAACTTAGGAGACTGAAGAGGGAAAAGGAGGAAATGTGGGTAAGAATAAAAGCTTAACATAATGGATGCCAGGAAAGAGTTTGAGTATAAAAAGAAAACAGGTGGGCAAATCTGGGATGGAAGACTAGTGTTAAAAGCCATCTACCAACCACACTGGTGAGACAACTAGCCTAAAACAAGTTGTCAGATGGTTTACAAATATGTCAAGAGAAATAATTGGACATGATCCATTTTACTGTTGCTTACCTCAGCTTACAAACATGAACAACTGTGTTGGGTTGTATTTGATTATTTATTTTTACTTTCCCTTAGAGTTTGTGAAAACATGGTTTCACAATAACTGGCAAAACGTCCTTTCACCCTTTTGAGGTGATCCTTAAAACCAGAATTCTGGAATATTCTTGCAGTGCAATTGCTTTTACAATTACTATCCAAGATGCACTTAAGCATGAAAGCAGTAGATATGCAAAAGTAACTGTAAAAATGGGTAACACTGATGTTTCCATTTCAAAATCATTAGTAATGACTCTCAAGCCAAATAGTGGTTCCCCACTGGACTACTTGAAGCTTCAGGATCTCACTGTGGACTTTTCCAGGCCACACATGCAAGGTCTGTTAGAATCTGGGGAGGAATGGAGGAACTAAAAAAAAAAAAAAAAATTAAAAAAAAAGATTGTGTAGTGGGGGTTCACATCTATGCCTGTCAAACCATCTTTCAGTTATACTCACAAAACATTCAGCAGCATCATCCATGATGCCCAGCTGGAAGCGTTGCTCATCCTGAAATGTCTTTGCAAGAGCAGTGCGCAGGGCATCAGAAGGCAGTACCTTCTCACTGCTACACTGGAACTGGTTGAAGATACTCTAGCGGTAAAACAAAAAGATAGGTAAGTTACTGTATTTTCAAAACATGACTCAAATTATCTGAAAAAAAAACCAGCAAACATCTAACTCACTTTGATCAAGCAGCACATAGATATTTTGTATCATACAGGGACTACCACAGAATTAGTTCTCCTTTGAAATTACATGCGCCTTTGTGTATTCCTTCCTTTCACATATCCAAGGCAGGGTGCGTAGCTTAGGGGTAAATTTCCCTCAGTGTTAATAATCCCCCTTGGATATTCCTCCAACTTTGACCCCCAAAGCAAACACAATGGACACCAACAGTTCCTCACTTTTTATTCCTAATTCTTTTCTCCAGTTCACTTTTTCATTCCCACCTCAGTAGCTTTCTTCTTACATAAGCTGCCTTCTTTCCTCTTTCAAGTAACTCTTTTCAAATGTCTTAGCCGTCAAACAGCCACAACCTGCTGCTTTAACTGTTTAAGGAATTTACCTTCCAATAAGTCCAAGTTGCTAAGAATCAGATGATTTTTGAGTCAGCATGCAGGAGGGAAAAGGCATGACACAAGTAACAGTTCCTACATATGGCCAGTTGCTCATTTGCTACCATAAGCCTGCTTTTCACAACTAACTCACAGGTCATGTGGGTAATCATTTGCAAGGATGAGTATCTCTATAAAGACACATTACATCTAAAGTGTGGATTATATGCATGAAAGTTTGGTACATATTCTCAAACTGATTAAAAACCCACTTTTATTTTGTGAGCATGTCTATGTGCATATACTTGTGCACGTGATATCCAAAAGATCTTCTGAACAGTTATTTAACTTGCACTATACTCTCCCACTAAAACAGGAACATCATTCTGTATGCAAAATCCTCAGTTTAAGTAAAAACTTCTAGCCCTTATTTTCATACAAGACCATTCTGTCTCCAACACCCCTCTGGTCTACCTCATTTCATTTGACAAGACACCATCTTCATCAGTGTCAATCTCAAAATTCTGCTTGTCCTTTTCTATCAAAGCTTTCAATTTCCCTAAAGGTTGCAGAAAAGCTCCATTCTAACTGCAAGAGAAAAAAGATCAATTGGGTATCACTTAGCTTTTCTGCCTTCTAAACTTAGTCAAACAAGCAGAAAGCCAGCCTCAAACTGTTCTGCCTGTTTGGTTTTCTTTCAACCCTATACTGAGAATCCATAGCAATGTTGATTCATGCATCACTTCCTCCCTTGACTACAGAAAGCCTCTCCCCAGCATACTTAGGATCTATATTAACTGGAAATAAATCATCTGAATCTTTCTCTCCTTTAACTATTCTTTTTTGTTTCTTATCAGGAAATGAGAAAGCAAACTGGGAGATGGTTAACCAAACTGCAACCTTCACTACTTAGAGAAAGCTGAAAGGGTGCAGAACACAGCTGTCATTGCACAGCCAGCAACCCAATCTCTGAACCCCTGACATTTCTGGCTGCAGGAATTGCACAGTTTATACTATTGACATGTTATCTAATATAGATGTAAAATGCCCATCTCTCCTTACTGCTGTTTTTATTTTGATAGCCCTTATGGTGCTCATTCATGTGTGAGGGCCCACTGTGCCGAAGCTGAGAGCTCTTCTAATATTGCCTTTATCAGAGTATCAAATAATGACAATGAAAGTGGTAATGAAGAGAAGGCTGTAAGGCAGTACATCTCACACCTCATGAACGACATTGTCTACCTCTCCTCAGTTCCTTTATATATGCATATATAAAAAATGGAAAGAATGACAATGTCTCTGTACTTAACAACCTTCATCCCCATTTCTGTCACTGTTAACTGAGCAAGTTCCATGTTTCATTACTAAATTTTCTCATTTCAGTGGACCTCAAAACCCAAACACCTCCCCCCCAAAAACCCCAAACCAAATCAAAACAAACAAAAAAACCCAAAACCAACCCCAAACCCAGCGAAACATAATTTCATCCTGCTTCAGCACTTTATATTAAGTAATTTAAAAGCACTTGAAAATATTCATGACTGTGCTTTAGAAATGTGGTTATCATCAATCTCACTTCATAGATCTGGAAAATGCTACACTCGCCTAGCAACTGGCCCACAATCTCACTGCAGGGAACTGATGGACAGGACACAGGTTGCTTCAACGAGAGCTCTGAAATGGTTCTGCACTTTTGGGGTGTGTGGGGAGAGAATCAATGCAGGCTCCAAACTAAGTAAAAGTAAAAACAAGCAAGCAAGCAAACAAGCAAACCAAAACTGTTATTTTAAATTTCCATCTTTAAAGAAATAGTATACTGGTATGCTTTAACTGTAACATACCTACTAGTTAACATAAACAGATCCATAAAAGTGATCTTGATTATTAACAGCAGCTGTTTTTTCACAAGATTCTTCTTTTGTTTTGTTGTTTGTTTTTTTTTGTCATTGCAAAATACTTACACAGCCTTCACAATTAAAACTAAAAGTCTTAAAATCAGTGAGTAATTCTGCATTTTAGTCTACTGAAGTTCAAATCTTCTCATGTCATTGCACAGTGCAATTTAGAGCATGCTTGAAGACAGTGCTTGCAGGAAATCCAAGAAGTACCTCAAATGGAGTCAGAAGTAGTTTGAATAAAAGGGCTCTGGTTTTTATTTGGTTTTGGTCAGGGTTTTGGGGGTGCAGGTTTGGGGGTTTGGGTTTGTTTATTTTGGGGGGAGGCAGGGAGACAGGGCGTTTCCCCTTTTCCTTATTTTTCAAGACAGGTTCTTTGCTCACCTTCAGAACAGGTCTTCCTTGTGTCTCAGCCTCAGATGGACAGGCGTGGCTTTTCCTGCATTTTCATTGCTAAGTTATCTAAGTCATATCTCTTTCCTTAATTTCAGGTCTTGCCCTTGAGTGATACATTTAATAACTAACATATTTGTTCCATATACAGATCTGAAAGCCAGCTGGGTGTAGACCAGGAAAGCACTGCTGATTCTGCCCCAGGAGTTTTCATGACACCCTTCCTGCAAGTGCTTGTAGAACTTCGTGAGAACTTTATATATGAAACATTCAAACTTTGTTCTCTTTCAAAACCTTCTTCTCTTGAATTTGAAGATAGTGAAAACCCCATTAGTGTATTCACCACACTAATGATCCCCCTCAATGCCTACATTCCAACACAAATGAGTGTCTCCCTAATGGCAGCAACAATATGAAAACACATTGCTAAAAGCTTCAAGAACAAGGGAAGTCTCTCATATTTTACCAGTTTTCAGTAACTAAAATCAAGGATGCTGCGGGGTGGGGAGGGAACAAAGCAAAACAAACAAAAAAAACCCACCACGAAGCCCCAAAACTTTAACAGGAATAAATTGCCAAAGTCCATCTAGTTGCATCTAGTCCTTCCCCAAGTACTAACTCAAAAATCAACTACAGTTACATAGTTAATCTTTTACCCGAGGCATCCAAATCTGGAAATTCCTTAACCATCACAGGCAATCTACTGCAGGGCCTCACTTGGCTTATTACAGTTCGGAAGGCTTTTTCCTACTTTTGTAACTGGAAGCCTCATGTCCTTTCTACTGCAGATCTGGGCTTCTGACATATATCAGTAGAACACAGGCTTGCAGAGTCAGTGGTATACCAAAAGAATCATAGAATCATAGAATGGTTAGGGCTGGAAAGGACCGCAAGATCTAGTTCCAAGCCCCCTGGCATGGGCAGGGACGCTTCACACTAGACCATGTCAGCCAGGGCTCTGTCCAACCTGGTCTTGAACACTCCCAGGGACGGAGGATTCACAACTTCTTTGGGCAACCTGATCCAGTGTCTCACCACCCTCACAGTAAGAACTTCTTCCTTACACCTAACCTGAACATTCCCCTCTTAATGTTAAAACCCATTACTCCCTGTCCTATCACTACAGTCTCCTCCAGTTTCGCAAGTGTGGGGATCAACATAAAATTCCTAAAACTTCAAAAGAAAATCACCTAAGGTTTGAGACAAGGAACCTTTACCACACAAGTTAAAACCTGGCTTTCTATTTCAGAATGCTAAAATTCACATGCATTATCATAAAACAAGTTGTTCTTCACTTGGTTAGAGAATACAGATAATTCTAGCAATTCATGAGACTGACAGTTTAGAGTTCTTTTAAATTTTAAAGATTTGGAAGCTGAGATAATTTTCTCCCTAGGAAAGAAGTATTCCATTTATTTGTGGTAAATTGACATCTGCAGTGTGTATCTAACCACATTGATGAAACAAACCCCAGACTTGATACACATGCACATATGACTTTTTAATCAAGCATGTGGAAGCAGGCTGGCATAAGAATAAGTTGATAGCTGAAGAGAACAGGCAACAGCTACTGAATCAGATCACCGTTTATGCACTGTAAATTTGAGTTGTGTCCATGGCAGCTTTCCGAGAACTAATTTTTCTCTTCCAGCTTTACGCAGAAGTTCCTTCTGGATGGGGATATTACTGCAGCAGGTGTGGTATTTGTTCCAAAGAACAAAACGTGTTCTACCCAAATCCTTTAGTATTGCCTATATCAACAGTTTTTGCCTTTTAGCAAAAGCTACAAACACTAATATGGCCAATCCTCAGCTTTCTCTCACTGCTCAACATGTCAGTATTATTCTTGTGTCACTCAACTGTTTCTGTTTTTTCCTTTGCTTATTTAAGGGTTGGGTATTTTTTTCTTTTTTGTTTGTTTGTCTGTGGTTGGGGTTTGTGTGTGTGTGGTTTTTTGGTTTAAAATTTTCTCTTGCGTGCCTTTCATACTCCATTCCATTAACTGCACTTTTTTTCTGGTCCGCAGTATCTAATCTCTCATCCAGAACATCACACTCTTCTCATGCAGCCTCTTACTCACTACAACAACCTGTTTCAATAAAAATTCTGGCTGCTAAAATCACTTTTCTCCCATCCATCACATCAGCCTACGCCCACAGTATTTTAACTGGCTCCCATTTCTTCCTCACACTATATTCTCTTACAAGGGTACAATAAAATTCTAGCTTTATTTGGTTTTGTGTTTTCGGATCTCCTTCCAAATCTCCAAGTCTGATAACAATCAACCTAGATTTCCACTTATTCCTTTCTTTTACAGACTCTCCCATTTTTACTCACATTGTGCTCTGAACACTACAGTCCATATTGGGGACATTATACATTAAAGTCAGGCTCCCTGGCTACCATTAAAATCAAATTAAAATATACTTTCCATGAGTAGGAGGGTGGCAGTAGAAGAAATCCAAATGAGAGAGTGCCCACATCAACTAGGTGACCTGAATAACTGTTTGATCAAGATCAAATAAAGCAATTATTATTTGGAAGCTTCTATTACCAGGTTATTAACTCAGGGAACTGTACTTGTACAATACAAGTAACTATTTTGCATATTTTTACTACTGCTTTACCCTGCAATGCTATCCTGATTTGGAAAAAAAGGCACAAGAGAATGAAATCTTTGCAACCAACTGAACTATTGCTGTCTCAGCCATGTAATAAACTTTTCATAAAAATCCCTCCATTTCCATCAGGTAGCCAATCAGAACCATGAACTATAGTAATTCCACTTCTTTAAAGCGCTCTATTGTTCTCAGTTTTCACCTTAGACAACATTGTTCCTATACAGAAAATTCATATTCTTCCTGCTTTTGTTGCACATTACAAGATTACAGAAAAGACTAGCCCTACTGGAATTTATCAATCAATAGAGCATTCTTCTTTGCAAACTACAAAAAGCACTCTGTCCTATATCCTGGCACTATGGAGCTCCCACTACAATCCCTGGAAGGAGAACAAACTCTCTGTGGCATGCTCAGTACAGCAGACGGATTTCCCCCTTCCTGCCCTCTTCTAGCTGTTATAAACAAACACCAAAGCAAAGTCAGGCTGTAGAAAAAGGAAAACCAAAACAGAACACAGTAGATTTAAACATTAATAATAAATCAAAAAGCTGTTCCAGTATTACGGCAGGCAAACCACATGGTGGTAAAGACAGCTTGTGCACTCAAAAAAACCCCACTTAAATAATGCCACATCTTAAGAAACAGTGTTTGGGATTCCAGCACAGAGTCTGCAGCTCTCCCTTGTCTTTTTATAGTTGTTGGTGCGAGGTTCCTTCAGAATAACTAATGAGAGTACATCTGGAATAATTTAAAGATTCATTTTGCAGCCATATAAACACAGCCAGGTAGCACAGCAAGTTTTAAAATCACTTCAAGCATTTGTGCAACGGATGTCTTCAATGTGGTACAAAAATAAAATGTGATTTGATATCAGGTATGACATCACTGTCCTGTGATCCCTCATTTTAGAAAAAGTAATTTAAAATTACAACCAGTATTTATAGAGCTAGCTAAGCACTTACAGTAAATATTCTGCATGACATCAGAATCCCTAGAAACAGTCACAGCAAGCCAAGGAAGTGTGGAAAAAATACAACTTCTTTGGTATTATTTAAAGGCTAAATTTAGCTTAGTGAAGACTATCTTCCTCTAAAGTCAACACGAAGAGAATGTCATCTTTAGAGCAACGGTTCAAAGTTATCCAAAGTCAGGAAAGAGTGTGAACCTTCTCTGCAAAACACAGCAAGTATCAGGTATCCTGTGAAGGGAATCTGGTGTGGTGAGGGGACACAAAGTAGACTCTTCCTCCCCCACGTATTGCCCCTTTCCCTAGCCAAGCTGAAATCTGAACATGCCAGCATGCTTTGGAGAAGACTAAACATGTCCTGCCTCTACCTCGCTTGGCCTGGACAGGTATTTCCGGCAGATCCACCTGACAGCATGCAAGGCTAATTACCTCTCCCCAGACCCTAATGGGAGATTTTCGCATGGTATAGAGCTCCAAATTCTTGTGTTCCCACTGGATCCAGCCATATCTTCTCCCTCATTTTAGCAAAGCCTAAGGCAAGATTCAAGAGAAAGAGGATGTCAAAGACCTGGAGGCTAAGCTGGCATTACCCTGGCAGAATAACAGTTAAAGGCTTCCAGAGCAGATAGGAGGGCTGGGGCATGGGAAGAGATGAGCAGAGAAGGGAAGAGATGATCCTGCTGCACTGGAACATGAAACATGCTCTTGGTGATGCTTGCAATATTAGATATGTGTTAAGCATATTATCCCATTTGCCTTAAAAAAGTTTACACACAGTATGTGTCAGACAGACAGCTTTTACAGGAGGAAAACAAAACAAAAAAAAAAAGAGCAGTTTGAGAACAGAGATCCAGAGGGCAGCAGAGAACAAGTAAATACCTTGAACAGCCTTTCCACCCCCATCTACTACCTGCTCAAGGAGTTGAAGATGAATCACAGAATCAATCATAGAATAGTTAGGGTTGGAAAGGACCTTAAGATCATCTAGTTCCAAACTCCCTGCCATGGGCAGGGACACCCCACACTAAACCATGCCACCCAAGGCCTCATCCAACCTGGCCTTGAACACTTCCAAGGATGGGGCATTCACAACCTCCCTGGGCAACCCATTCCAGTGCCTCACCACCCTCTCAGTAAAGAATTTCTTCCTTAGATCCAGTCTAAACTTCCCCTGTTTAAGTTTGAACCTGTTACCCCTTGTCCTGTCACTACAGTCCCTAATGAAGAGTCCATCCCAAGCATCCCTATAAGCCCCTCTTCAGATACTGGAAGGCTGCTATGAGGTCTCCACACAGCCTTCTCTTCTCCAGGCTGAACAGCCCCAACTTTCTCAGCCTGTCTTCATACGGGAGGTGCTCCAGTCCCCTGATCATCCTCGTGGCCCTCCTCTGGACTTGTTCCAACAGTTCCATGTCCTTTTTATGTTGAGGACACCAGAACTGCACACAATACTCCAAGTGAGGTCTCACAAGAGCAGAGTAGAGGGGCAGGATCACCTCCTTCAACCTGCTTGTCATGCTCCTCTTGATGCATCCCAGGATACAGTTGGCTTTCTGGGCTGCGAGCGCACACTGCCAGCTCATGCTCATTTTCTCATCGACCAACACCCCCAAGTCCTTCTCCGGAGGGCTGCTCTGAATCCCTTCTTTGCCCAATGTAGCCTTCTCCACAGTTTGGCGTTACCCCTTGTGCATACTTCTATCATTTAGTATCCTTACCTTACAGATTGTCCTGCTTGCATGCGACTGAAGTTTCTGGTTTTGGAGGTTCTGAAGGGGGGCTGAAAGGACGAGGGGAAGTTTGCATCCCCAATTTCACTTACAGTTAAGTGAAGCCCTTTATTATTCACCTTTATAATTTTATTTTACTTGTTAGCAACTTAAAAATGTCGATTTTTTTTCAAATATTTATGTATACACATCAATATTTTACACAAGTTAATAAAGGTAGAAACTTGTCATGGTTTCCCCCAGAGAAAAACATAAAATTGTGAGTTGCTTTATGAACGTAAGGGAATCAGAAGTAAAATAGTTCTGTAAGTTCTCAAACAGATTTCTATGTATTTTTTTCTCTTATACAGTTTTACAATAGATGTCTGTAAACTTTCTGAAGGTTCTGGAATAGACTTAGGTAGAACACACTGAAATTTCCCATGAAGAACAGAAGGTAGACAGACAAAAAAATAACATTTAGGTTTTGATCAAAGTCAATTGGAATTCATTTATCTACTTTGCCAAGTACTGGTAATTATCCATATTGTCCAGATAATTCCTTACTTGTTTATGTATTTCTTCAGTTTTTCATTGTATATTGAGGTTTGGGAGCTATCAGACTTCTGCACACAACCAGATGCAAGCTTTCTAAAATGTGCAAAAGCACTAGAGAATTCGGTGCAACGTTTTAACTTTGTTGGAAACTAAGGGTTGTAACACCTTCTGGCTAAGCATGGCACTGTTAAGAACTTCAGACAGGAAACAAACCAAATAAATCTTTGCAGACATCTGGGAGCAAGGAGAGAGAGCAGCAATTTTTTTGAAGGCTGCCTAATTTAAAAAATAAGCATATGGCTGCAGGCATACAATTTGTGAATTCTGCCACTCTACCTGTCACTTCCAAGTTTATAATAGCATACTGCACACTTCAGCAAGACATCAAAAGCAAGGATTTTCTCAACAAAACTAAACATTCTTTGCCCCAATGTATGCTTTTAATATATATATTCCAGAGATCCTGGCATTCCTCTCATGCTGGTACTGCTAATCCAGATGCGTGTTTGTCCAGAATTCATCTTTCAACATCTGTTCCACAAAGGTTCATCCTCTCTTTTTCCTATAACATCTCCCCCAACTCCCTTTTCCATTCTGAGAAAGACTTATAGCTATTATATTTATATTAAAAAACTTAACTCTGCTTCAAAGTCCAGTTTATTTTCATTCAAATACCTGTTTGATTTCCTGGTATTTCTTTGCTGTATCATGCTATTGGGTTAAACCCCAAAAGAGCAAAAACTTACATTAATGGTAATTTCCTAAATCCTTTCCTTACTGTCCCCATCTCAGCTACCAAAGAATGCCAACAATCACTTGGCAATACTCGAGGGAATGATCCAAGAATTAATTTCAAATTATTTATCCCACTGAACTTAATGAACTCAAACCAGATGACAACTAAGTCTTCCCACTTCCCTATATAGGAGGGGATACATTTAATACTCCATCTTTTCTTTGTCTGGATAGCTCTATTTCTCTTTTTCATGTGCTATCTTGCTCCTAACCCATTATTATATCCTCTTCTGATGATAATGCTGTAATTATCATCTTGTCTCATGATTTCGAGAGATACATCTTGAGACAAACTCCACTTCAGAAGGAAGTTACTTTTTTTTCCATGCCTTAATAGTCTCCTCTTTGCTCTTCTTTTGCAAGGGGAAACCTGTCAACAACAGTCCAAAAACTCACCAGATAACTAATTTCAAACCCATGTCTCCCAGAGCACCTGTAAAGTAATGTAACAGTAGCAATACAGCTATTATATTATAAATACTGCCCGTGAACTTCATATGATCTTAATTTAAACCATGCATTCTATATTTTGCCATATTTATAAGACATGCTGTCTGTCCTTTTCATTACTGCACATGGAACTCATGACACATTCTCCCACAGTGAATTTATATATTTAGTTGGATATTACAACCTATTTATGATCAAAGAATATGTCTTAGTACCTATTTCAGAAAGGAAGTTTATTGCTCAGAAGATTAGAACTGGTATTTTCATCACATCCTTTCTCTCTTACAGGGTTAGAGGGAGCCATGGGTTTGAATTAGCAAAACTTAGAAAGTAAAGCACAAAAAAACAGAAGTGCTAAAACTTAATGGATAGAGAGAAATGGAGATGTAGGATTGCGCAGTTTACTCAAGTATGTAACAGTAATCAGAATCAGAGGTAACATCCACATTTTACTGTCCAGGCAGCTTCTCTATTGTATCTGCATCTACAAACAGAACTGATGTTTTTTAAAACAGAGAACACAAAGAGCCCAGCAATTTAATGCAGACATCAACATTTACAGTAGAAAATACCTTTCAGTCTTACGTAATCAACAGTTTTGAACAAAAAGTCTTACAGCTAAAGCAGCTCTGAAGAAAAAGTAATTTCTGAAAAGCAAATTAACTGTATACACAGTATGATAATTATAAACAAAATGATAAATAATTAAAAACTAAGCAAACTGATGTTTTACTGGCTGAAATGATCTTCTGAACAACATGGAAGCTGACGATCTGCACTCCACTAATAAAGAGTCCTTGTACCTGAGAACTTTAGCTGGAGTATTTTCACAGTTTACGGGCTTGAACATAATATAAAGAGAGTACTGTGAGTGTCTTGGGTGAATATTGATCATATTTACCTTTGTTCTCATAAATTTCCAGATGAAAGTTTGACTAAACATATAAATCAAATATCAGAAATATTTGTTAATTTTTTTTAAACTGTTTTGAATTTATTTCCAACTTTTACCTTAAGAGCACAGAAGATGCAAGAATCTCCCATACATTTGTGCGTTGTGATTTGCCGGAAACTGCGTCGAAAAATGTCCAGGTGCCAAAGAACCTGAAATACAAAAAGGGCCACAGTCAATTTTATGAATATATAAAATAAAATACTGCACAAAGCTCCAATTAAAATTGCACATGCTAAATAATCACAGGGGTAGTCTAATTCCAGTGAAGATTACTTTTAAAATGGAATGCCTTTTATCTAACCTCAAGTTGACATTTTCATCTTTGTTCCTCAGCTGTAGCATTCACTTACATTAATGTACAGGAGGACAGCCCTCTGAATTTCTTGCCATGTGCTTTTAGATTAAAAAAAACTTACTTCTTGTCCATGTGCTAGTCCCATCTTTAGCAGCACTTGCCCTGACTGCTCCCCCTTCCTGACACCACATTGTGCCGCCACATCATGAGGCTGGGCAGAGCTGCCAAGAATACCCCACCGACTGCTGGGACCAAAACCTGTTTGTCGTTCCACCTCCTAGGCAGCCTCCTTGTTCTGAGCAGGAAGGCCAAATAATGGGAAAATGGAGCACCAGCAGCATATACATTAACAAGCTGTTATGCCCAATATTATCATTAGAAAGTATATTTACATGCCCTGATTACTGGCAGATTTTTAACCCTAACTGTGAGGGCAGTTATACTCTTCTCTCAGGACAAGCGTGGTGGTAACACCAGGTATATGGTCACAGCATATAAAAGCAAGCAGGTTTCTCTATGCTCTGCTAGCAATAGCAAGAACCAACGCTTGATGTAACAGCGCCAAATTGGTCAATTATCTAAATTCTTATCTGTAAAACAGCAACAATACTGATCTCTGAGATTTTTCACAGTCAGCTCTTTGTATACACATGTGGTTGGTGCTGGCTGTTTCAGCCTCGACTAACAATAACTGGACCTTCTTGTAAGCCTCAGAGCCACCAGCCTTTCAGGAGGCAGAAGCTTTCACTGAAAGAAGCCCTGACCTAAATCACGTCCTGCCATGTTCCGGAGTGGCAAGGTCCAGGCTGGCATCTGACTGGGCAAATGCTCTGTTGGCATAAAGAGAGGAACCAAACTTCTTATTTCTAATGAACTTGCCCAGAGCAACAAAAAATCAACTGCCCTGAAAAAAGTTGAGCTGGTTTCAAGAGGTATTTCCAGCTGGAATAATTTGTTAATTAAACTACAGCACACAAATATTATCTAAAATTATATTTAAAAACACATTTATTGAATATTTTAATCTGTAAAGTTTCCCAAAACTTCAGAGTTGTCATGGCTATGTTTATGCTCAAACTTTCCCTATGTTGCCTGGAGGCAACATAAGCCTTGGAATCATGTAATTACACACAACATTCCTGAAGAACTACTGCAGACTTCACAAAAGGACAAAAAAATAATACATTTAGGAAAAAGTCCAATTTTTTTCATGTAATTGGCTTTGGAGTTTATCCTCAATGTTTACAGAAATATCTACGAGTAAGGAGCAACAAGCATTAAAGAGCCTTTCAGGCTAATGCTGAATGCTAAAAAATTAAAATTAAAAACAACAGAAGTATATATATTTTATGAAATTATTACCATCTTGCTTTTTTTTTTTTTTAATTCAGCTTTGACAGTAAATATTTTTGGTATCCTGTCTCTCTTAAGCTTTAGAAGGAAATGGTTTATGTAGAAGACTAAAGGTCAGGTCATACACTTTCATCTTCATGTATGGCATGCAGCTGTTAGGTTCTACTCAATTCAGATCTAAGTTCAATAACTCATATTAGGAGGCAGCTAGTGATTACACCTTACAACTTAATAAAAGCAATAGAGTACATAATTGGAAACTTCACTTATCACTTCTCTTACTATAAATTCTCTTTGGACCTAGTCCTACATTTCATGGTTTATTAAGCCTTTTGAGGGTCACTGGTGTTTTACTTTGTATTATTTGCATCTGGGGGTATCTTGAAGCCTGAAACTAAAGTTAGTTGAGAACCTAATCATGCCCATGGAAGAAAAAAGGGGGAGGAAACAACAAAAACCCATAAACCAAAACACACAAAAAACCCAACCACAGAAACACAGTCTGTGCTACACAGACAAGTCATATGAAGGGATGGAAAGTGATGTGGAGAAAGGGTTTTAAACCCTGCAGACAGGATTTAATATCTCAAACATCAGACATTAAAAACCTCTAAATGGTGACAATGCCACTATAGCAGCCATACCACTCCACTGAATTTTTACACAGGAAAAGGCTTTTCTTCTAAATCGAAAGGTTAACACTCAAGTCACCTAAGCTAAGCATCTACAAGTAAGCAGTTAAAAGAAAACCACATAAAAAGAATCTTGTATAGGTATTATCCTGAACTTGACTGGTTCAATAAAAAAGTTAGATCTAAAGTTCAATAAAAAAATTAAATGTCTACTCCTTTTAAGGACATACTGCAAGCTATGCAATGTTCTATTATTTTAGAATAATTTGTCTACATATACTTTCCACTTTGGTTGACATTTTACAAGTTTACACAAACAAGAGACTGAAGTACAGTAAGTGATGACTATTCAGATGCTGTCGATTTCAGCAGGAAAACCTGAAAATTAAAAAAGGCTGCTCTATAGCTCAACTAGTCTGCACTTCCACATATAGCTTTATTCTATCTAGACCCACAAATGATTATGTCAAGCCTGGCTCTATCTGTTGAACAGTCAAGCCTAATAAAATATTACAAGAGACAGAGGATAAAGAAACAAACAATTTTTTTTATTCTGTGCTCTTACCTGTAGTGCGCTGTTCAGAAAGCAACTGTTCTGTCCTGGTTCATTGCTGAGACCTTTACTCGGTGCTATTGAGGTTGTATTTCGTGGAGTAAACATGCCCTGTACATTCCCCCGACCCACAGAAAAGTAATTTCTTTTCCAAGACATTCTTCTAGCTTCAGCTGTAGAATATGTAGGTTTAGACTGGCAGAGTATTTGACTTGGATCAGACCCTGCCTTTCTTTCACTGAAATTCAAAACTAGAACAACATCCAATCTTCTTTAAATTATAGTTTAAACAGAACTTATCCTTTATCAGGACACAAGCGGTTTGCTTCTTTCAAATCCAGCCCAGGATGCTATTCTTCATTTGATGCCTATGTATGCAAAAAACTCTTTCACAAGCAGCCACATACAAAGTTTGCAAACGGGAGGAATCCATGGTCATGCAAGTTCATCTGTTATGCTGCTTCTCCCTTTTCCAAACACACAGTGACTTCAGGGAACAAATGGCAAATCAAGTTGGTCCCAGAATCACGGAGAAAAACAGTAGCTACCTCCCACACCCCAAAACCCCCAGCTTCTCTAATCCTTTTATAATCCTCTTGCAGAAGATGAGAAAAATCCAATTAGCAAGGGAGCAGAGAAACCAAAACCAAAATAAAAGCTTGGCAGCTCCCTTTCAGTTACATCTATCTTGGGTGATGAAAGAGACATCATCCTCACAGGGGAAAAAAAAACATCTCCAGGACTTTAGAGCAAAGAACTTTTAAGCAGCAAAAAGTCTCCAATATAGTTGTTTTTATTCTGTGTGCGATCTTTGGAAGTTTCTTCTCCTGATACTCCTTTTGCAATTGGAATGCCCAGCCGTGCCAGAAAGCTTGAAAGAGAAAAATAATCAAAGGCTTACGTCATTTAATTACTCTCTTGGTTTTGTGGTGTTCTGCCAAGACCAGTGTTGCCTCACCTCCCACAATACACTGAATCTTCTGAGACAAAGCAAAAAATATAAACCTTCCTCCACCCAAAAAATAAAGTAACATGGAAAAGAACAGAGAATTGCAAGAAAAGTATGCAAAAGAAAGAGGGCTGGAGTATGCTGAAAGGGTTAAGAAGGAAGTCAGATTAATAAAAATAAACCACAGTATTCATGTGTATCTATAGCAGTTTTCATATGTATCTTTGACAGTCTAATCAGATCTTCTAGTCACTCAAACAGTAGTATGAGGATTTGTGATTCTGTGAATTAACACTAGCACATTGTCCGCCCAGGAACTGAGATTTTCCACTGAACCTGGAAGGCCAAACCGACAACAGCAAAGGCTCACCCTGAACTCTGCAGCCCACAGCTCTCTCCAGAACAACAGAGTCTCCAAATTTTCTTAATTAGATGCTATCTGTTTCTCTATAAAATGTTACTTAATCTTGGTACAACGTCTTCCAAAAGACACTGGTGCTCTGAAGAAGCCAGAACTATTCCATAGAAAGTGTTCTTCCCATGACAAGTTCACTTTTTCCCTTATCTCATAGGAAACACAGAAAAGAATTTGATCTAAGAAATTCCTAGAAACAGGAACTACAAGCTTCATGGCAAACCATTTTTCAAAGTTCTCACAGGTATAGTCTATCTGCATTTACTTTACAGACAACTGCATAATATTTTCCAGGGACATTCCCAATGACATTTAGGATTATCCCGTTTTTGATACACATAACAACTGAATGTACCTATTAAGGCTGGTAAAAGCAAGATGACTATTTCACACATACTGAAGTAGTAATTTCAGCATGAAGTCACTATAAAATAGATACACACAGAGTTTGTACAAAGATTAACTAAGATCATCATTCCTTATAAAGATATCCTAGGTGTCTGTGAAGGCATGCTTTTTTGCCTTCCACATAATTATAAATACACCTGTCAAAACTCAGAAGGAACTTCCTCAACCTCTGCAAATGTGATACAATAGCCTTACCCATTCCCTTCTAGTAATATTTTGTTTGTGTTTCTATTAAACTCACTCTACAAATATTAATGAAGCCTCAGCATTGCTTTAAGGCAGGCAAATATCTATATACAGATGAATATTCTTCTTGGTTGCCAGTGTGCCATGCAAAATTTTCAGAGGTGCTTGCAAGCTTGCAGACACAGACCATTACCATGCCTGTCGCACAACATTCCTGAGAACTGAACGTATACAGGATTAATTTCAAAGCAATTTCAGTCTCAGCCCCCTTTGCTCAATCCCTTAATGAACCATGAACCAACCATACCATGTAAGATAATTCAGTTTCAAGCAACAATTTAAGGATCTCTGTACATCAACGTCACTTGCAATAGGTACAGTGGCTAAGCCTGTGCTGCAGAGATGCAGCAGGACGCTGTTTGAATGAGCTGAGGCAAGCTGGCTCTGTGCTACCTCACAAAAAACCCTGAGCCAAGCACTCCATCATCTTTTTCAAAGCACCTATGAAAAGACAGACAATACAAACCAAAACATACCCAAAATGCACAGCTATAAGCAACACCTATTCAGTAGACTTCAAGTTCATAGCAAGATTCTGCTCTCAAATTGAGCTATAAAACTTCAAGTACTTTTTGAGCTAAGCTGTCTCAGTTATGATAAAGCAAATATATTTTTTTTTCTATTTATTTTTATTGCTGTGGAACCAAAATCAGATTAGAGGCTTTGTGGTTCAGCTGTCACTGCAGCAAGATTATTGCAAGCTGGCTAGGACTCCTGCAGTAACCATGCACCCTTGCTACCTGCACTGCATTTGCACAGGCTTAGCAAAACTGACTTCTTACTACATATTTGCTATGATCACTCATGAACTCAAGTTTAGTTCGCTCATTTGGCTATACAGCCTTTGCAGAGCTAAGAACAAGCAGAAAACACTTAAGCTGGTAACCACTCACTTATGACAAAGCCACATCTCTGGAGATCCATGGCAGCTTCACACTTTGCCAACCTCTAAAAACTTATCAATGTTATATAATAACCACAAAATAGAATACTAATTAATCTGAAATCTATGGAAGACATTATTCATATGGATTATTTATGGACTCAGCTTCTGCTCTATCATATTTTATGATATAAAATATAACAGGGTAACAAACAGCAAGCAGGAAAAAAGAATTACTGTAAAAAACAACCATCATTATTAAAACATCCTGGGTTTTATCCATCATCACTGACAAACCACCAGTAGGAAAAAAGCTAACCCTCCCATACTTTAAACACCCAATACACCATTGCCAAGAAAACAGAAGTGATCTGTAAGGGAAAGGGAAGCCTACTGCTCTACAAGCCTATCAGCAGATGTAGGTGTTCTCCAAACACAGTACTTCTCCCAGATACTGTTAGCTTGTAAGTTGTCCCAGCCACAGAACTAAAGAAAAAAACAAAATTTACTTTCTGAAATAAAATCACGGTAACACTTTGATGATATATGTCACAAGCTCCACAAAATTACAGTTAAGTGACAAAAGATTTTCATGTATTCTTTCCAATTAAAGAAGTTTTTCAGAAAGACTGCTGCCCTATTAAAAATACATACAAGTCAACAGCTTTTTAATAGTACAATGAAACCCCCTACAACTGAACTGCCAATGGCGTTTCCCAGCCTTCTGTAGCATTTTAACGTTAAGTGACAACTGCAGCTCCACAATAGTCTTGTATTAAAAAAAAAAAAAACCCACAACAAACAACAAAAAGCAACAAAACACACACACAAAAAAACCCAAACAAAAAACCCCACAAAACCAAAAACAAATGGGGAAAAAAAACCAAAACCAAACCAACAAACAAAAAACTACCTCAGATGACAAATTCAAAAGCTGTAGCTACTGTATGTCCCAGTGGCATCTTGGCATGACTCCCAAAGACTGAGTCTGAAGTAAAATAGAAAGATATTATCAGACTTGAAAAAACTTGTTATAGGAAAGAGAGAGGGTTCTTACAGCTGGAAATGTTACTAATACAGAAATATGACCAAGACAGGAGGAGTGCCAGATGCAAAAGCACAAATGATACCCTTAGTTCATTACTCAAAACATTATCTTAGAAAAACAATGAACTGAGGCAGAAAGCCTATATACTTTTAAGGTACTTGAATTCTGTTTATCATATTAAGAACACTATTCACTGGACTAAGGCACTAAATTAATCTAGTCAGCAGGATTAAAAAAGCTAACTATATCTCTGAAAAGCTGTGCAGATTTGTAATAATGTTACACAAATTTTATAATAAAGAATACTATATTTTAGAAAACCATATATAACTAAAAAAAAATATTAAATCCAGCATTCTACATCTTCCCTTGAATTCATGCTGTTTGTCAACAGCCTTTTTCAGGAAGGAGGGCTCCCAGCTGCAGAGTCAGGCTCAATAGACAAGAGAAGGGCATGGGGCACCACTGCTATCTGTCTCCAGCGATGCAACCCTAGAGCAAAGCTGACCACGGTTCAAGCACATACTTCCAGCCTGAAGAAACCCCACTCTGTCTTTGGGACAGAAGAGCACAGCATTCTACACGTACCACAGAAGAGTTCAAGTTCCTGTTCATTCTCATATTCATTTGCTAAATCAATCCAATGGAAACAAAACATCCCAAGTTGCCTCCTTTTTTTTTCTGCTGAGGTCTCACTATCACTGTTCATTTTAAGGGGAAAAAAATAAAATAATAAAAAAAAAAATCATAACATTACTCTCTTACTGCAGTCTCATGCCTCTCTGAACATTTTAGGCTACTGCTTGTTGAACCATTCCAGGCACACGGCTGAATTAAAACAACCCATCTAGCATAGGAGATGTCTCCATTTAGCACTATGACCGAAACCACCAATTAAGTATGTATCACACACCGTTAAATAAGAGCAGAGGTCCATTACTTTTTTTTTCTCCTGAAGAAACTTTCAAAACACAGAACAAAGTAAATGCTTCAATGTGTGAATGTGTGCGGGTTTATATAACAGACCCACACACACTCTCAAGATCCTACTACCTTTTCTGTCACTAGGGAGTAGATTAATGGTCTTGAGGGCTAATTGCCCTTTCATATGTCTTACCACCTCAGAAAGCCTAAACAAATGAGAAATGGATTTTAAACAAAGAAGAAAGAAAAGAATTGTCCAAGGCAATATATTCTGGTGAAAATTCTCAAACAGATGGCTCCCAGCTGAGTGGTTCTTTTGGTTAGGAAGCACAGGAATGATTCCTTCGACTGATCCCATGGCTGTTCTCAGCTAGACGGAAAAAAATTTTCACAGCTAGAGGCTTGAGAACATACTTTCTCCATGTAGCTGAAATGATGAAAGTAGTTACTAATTTCTGCATAGATTAAATTATATTTAATTGCAGAGGTATCAATATTAAGAGCCTTGTTTACAGTTTAGACAACCCAAAGGATAGCCAGCTTTGCAAGTCAGTCTAAATTCAATCTTGAAGGTGATGAAATAAAATAAAGGGACAGAAAATGTTCCCAATACCAAATAACCATGCGGCTGGATGAAGAAAAGTGTGAATGGGGCAGTGATCTTAAAGGTAAGCATACACCTGACAGAACCAAAGGAGGAATGACTTCCTCTTGAAGATCTCTCCTCTTTTTGAGATTCTTAGCTAGGCAAAAATACAAGACAGATTTCTTTGTGTACCTAGAAGATACAGTGTAACTACAAGAAAGTATAATTATTTCCATTCACCTCTATCTAAAAAAGAACTTTCTGAGAGTGCAAATGGGAACATACATTAACTTTCTGCTTTCTGCATGCATTTTCTCAGTCTTGACTGACATGCTGAGAGAAAAGGGCGAGAGGGGGAAGCCTGCTGTCAAGCTTACACCCATTCTTCAGTCTTCCTTTCGGAGGAACAGCTTAATTACCTGGCTCTGCTACTTGTACCTACTGGCTGGAACCAGGAACTCACAGCACCTGACAGTGCCACTGATGCGCACAACAGACTCCTACTTGTCTTCCTTAGTTTTCATTCTACTATTGCACAATTCCTAATCTGTGAAGTGTTGTAAGGTTACAACAAAGCTGTGAGTATCAGAGACCACGGCTGACAGATGATTCTCAGAATCATCTTAGAAAATATACTCAAGTGCTTATATAGGGCTATTCTAAGTGGTCTTTCAGACACTAGGGAAATGTTTCCATGATGCAAAAGTAATTATCCAAAAGTAAAACTTTCTAGTAAAGACCGTTAAATGATTTTGGAGTGGAGATTAAAAACAAGTGTTTCCCCAAATCCACTTAGAGAGTAAGGGTACAGCAAGTCTATGACAAACACCACAGATTTTCCAGAAGACACAATTTCAGAGAGATCACCTCAAGATAACAGAAACCAGAACCGAAGGGATTAGACAGAACAAGCAAACTGGGATAACACTCATCCTTGACTAAAACTGCTGTCATTTCAGACACTACCAGTGTATCTGTACAGCCTACCAACCACTAGAAGAAACTGTAGGTAGGATACTGATAAGCAAAACTGCCTCTTTGGAATACAACTCCCTGAAGGGGCAACAGCGGCATTCCTGAAGTAGCAGACAGCTTGCTGCTTCTACAGTGATTTGAGGGGGAAAACTGAACAAGCTCTTTATGAAGAAAGAATCTTACGCCAACTCTTCAAATCAACAAATAACGCATGAAAAACAAAAGCAACCCACTCTCTGCTCCTGCTAACTGCTCAGACCAACAAAGAGCATGGAGAGACCATGTTTTGGAGAAACACCCTGAAATGAAACTGCAGAGCTGCTGGAGTCAAGTATAGCTTTATACTGTACGAAGATATTCTTTACAGCAAACAGTACTTTACAGAAAACAGTACTCCAATTTCTTCATCCAAAACACTTGCGGGTTTTATAAAACTATAGGGGACTGTCTCTTAAAACAGTGTAATAAAATCTTACATCGAACACTTACCTAATCTGAATCACTTGATTTTAAGCCTGACAGTCAGCCAAATCTATTTAAAGAGCATCTCTCACAGTAAAGAAGCAGCCGAAACCCAATGGCTTTGAACTGCGTAAGTTTCAGTGGTGGTGAAGGACTGGAAATTTCTATTTACTTGAGCTCAAGAGGAACCTCTGTGCTTCTTCCCAACTGCCTACAGGTGCTTCTCCAGGATTACAAAGTCTTAGCACTCATTTCTGCAACCCTTCCTGAAAGGAGGACATCAGCTGACCAAAACCCATCTTCCGTGCAAAATTATGACCACAAAGACTTCTGTTCAAAATAGCACAGATCACTTATTCCATAGACTTACTGAGACAGAAGGATAGCCATGTCTAAACTTTAATAAAGCAGATAGTAGGACTCAAAGTATATACAGTTGGCTCTCAAATAACCAGAAAAGCTATTAAAACCCATTCAGTAAAGACTTCTAACATATTACAACCATTCAAAGGCAAATTACAGTAAAAATAAATTAAAAGGCGAAATACACAGCTCTAAGTACCTAAACGCAGCATTACAGTCTTTTCTGATTGAAAATATCTTATCCTGCAAGATGATCTAGAAGTTTCTGGAAGAAAGCATCCCTGCAATTTATACAAACACAATGTGGAATAATTGAGTTATAAAGGGCTTCTGATAGGACAAACAATGAGAGAGATGAGGTCAGAGCTAGAAACGCAAAGGCCACGTTATTTATTTTGGGTGAGGGTTATTGTCAAAACACATTTTATTCCCCAGATAAAACTTTTTTATCAAAACCATGGTATTAATAACCACTGATCTCATGCACCACAGTACTTTCAGCACATGCATTTGCTGTGCAGGTTACAGGGAATAGAGGCAGGCAAGCCCACAGCTTTGTGTCCTACTTCTGAAATCCTTCAGAAGCAGCTTCTCCCCTTTTCTGTTACACACCCCAAAGGATCCATTATCTCAACAACTTTTCTCTGAAAGTTGAAGAGGCATGGAACATAGATAAAATTAAGAAAGGCTGCCCAGCCTGAAGTAAATTCAAAATATTTCAAAACAATCCTCACTCTCTTCAGATCTTCCCTTCAGAGTTGTCCAGCTCTTTAAGACTGCTGGACATGATAATAAAAGCATCTTAGCACACCTGGATTTCCAAAGTGATGATCCTAAAGTTTTCCATTGTTTCCTACAGGAGAACTAAATTTATTCTCCCGTGCCTGTATTAAAAAAAAAACACCCTACCTACCCCTAGGCTTGGTGGCTGGGTATTTCACAAGGAGGAAAGGTGGGGTGAAACCAGCTCTTCAACCCACCCCATATGGAACTTGTGGAATTCAGGTAAGTAGGGGAAACACAGCAGCTTCAAGTGTTATGCAAGTGCTCAAAAGCAGTTAAACATCACCAATCCTATACAACACACAAAATCAAGACGAATAGGAACAGGACAGCTGTCAAACATATGATAAAATACAAGGTTCTGGTTTGATTCTAGCAAACACTAAGCCAGCCTCCTGCTGCCAATTATTCATTTTCCAAATCTTCCCCTTGGCTCTCCAAGGAGAACTTCAAGATTAATCTAGTATTTGATTGAATCTCCAGACATAAACATTTTCATAAAATTCTTTATCTTATAACCATCAGATACTGCAATAAGATTGCAAGCCCTTTTTTCCTGTGGCACCTTATTCACAAGAAATTAATTTCATCTCTCTTCCAATAGTACCACTGACCCAAGAAGACCAAAGTTTTTTACTTTGGCTTGTAAATTCCAGCCCAACAATGACTAAAGAGCTCCTAGAAGCTTTCAAATGTAGTCAGTAGTATCCAACATAAGGCTTAATGACTAACAAATCCTAAAAACCTGCTGCCATTCTTTTCCCGACCTTGCAGACTTTAACTGCTGAACAGAAAAATTCCTGTTCTGTAACAGCTACCTTGTTATGAATTTTCCTGTCAATCTTCATATCCTTTTCCTTCTTTAGCCAACAGCAGTCAACTCTTAACTCATATGATGTTCACATTACAACACCACATATCCCTCTGTTTCATTAAATTCCATTTAAATATACTTTGATTTCAGTAACACTTGAAGCAACCAAATGTGTTCGCACACACACGTCCACATAGAATAAAAACCACAGGTAAGCAAGAAGTGTATTTTGCAGGAAAACAAGCAAACAGAAGAACTCCAGCACCATTAGTACTTCAATTTTGAAGGAAAAACAAAACAGAGTAAGCTAATGCAGCAAAACATTGAAAGCGGCAACAGACATTGGCCAAACAGATGGGTAGCCCTTGGGTGAAGAAAATAGGTCTTTCCGGTGATGCTTCAAGAATCTCAAAGTCAAATATTGCAATGAACTGTTCTCTCCAGGTAGTGCAAAAGAGGAAAAGTCTACACCCAGAGCAGAAATCAGTTTCCTCAACACAAGCAGCACATAATAGAGTTTGTGATACCGCTGGTTGGCAAAAACCTCCACAGAGGATGGACAGACAATTCCCACCTGTGTCATGATCAACAGCTGGGGACAGACAATATAAAAGCCTTTACTCCCTCTTTTGTCTTATCTCAGAATAGTATTTAGTATTAAAATAATAGTTACAGCTTATTCTCAAACTACTAATTCACTGTATTTTGTGTTCCATTTATACCACCATTACCACATACCAAGATGGCTTATAATACTCACATTCTTGCCAGACTCGTAAAATACTGAGGTGCAAAACAAAAGCAATATAGAGGAACTCACATAAACAAATATCAGCAGAAAGAGCAAAGAAAGAGTGAGCAGCAGTTCACGGTGCCTATGCTGGGTCCTAGTATTAAATGCTTACATCATATTTTTCCTGCCTTGCCAAAACTGACAAGCAGAAGGAATGCTACTGCACCACAGAGCATTATATAGTTTAATACTTCTACACAAAAATATAAAACCATGTGCCCAGTATCCACAACATGCTGATTATTCCTCTTTTTTTAAGCAGTCATCTGTGCTGTATAGCTATAAATAACACTTCAGCAGAATCACGAGTGTGCACACACATGCATAAGCACTTAATAATCTCAGTTTGGGTTTAAGATCATTACTATTTAGTTTCAGAGGAATAAGCATAACTAACAAGAAAAGGGAAAATAATTTTTACTTCATTTATCTTTGTATACAAAAGCATTCTCCCACAAAACCCACTGAAGACTTCAGAATCTGAGTAGGAAAAACACCTCCACATACCACAAGAAAAAGCTTATGGAATCAAAATATACCATAGCCAACAGCAGTTAATAGCATATGGGAAGAGAAAAACAAACAGACTGGGGGAAAGATACCATGATATGCAACTCACCAACAACCTGGAACAGAAAGAGCATGGGGAACAGAACTCAAAGCCCAATTTCTGTTTGCTATACAACCAGGAGACCAGCAGAAGACAACATCTGATCACTGCATTTAGGGAAATTGCAGAGGAAAAGACTCTATGCAACCTGATGAGGTGGTTTTATTTTCCTTTTTTAGATAAGAAGCAAACAAACATGACCAAAACTCAAAACTTTACATCCTGAACTTGCACACGGTGCTATCTCACACAAGCAGATAAGGCTTTTGTAATATACTCCCACAGCTTCCATGGGCTCCTGCATCAAAAGACCAGACCTGCCCAACCGACCTCTTTTAAAGAGGGTAATGACAACTGAATGCACAACAGTCCTGAACTCACACCTAAACACCAAATACAGGCAAGGTCATGTAATGTTTCCTGCAAACACAGGAAAGGAGTCCTTGGATAAAAGGACGCATGCCTACCTCCGTTACCTGAAATTTTACTTTTATTGAGAAGCCCCTTACAAATAGACAATTTAGTCTGCTTAAATTCTTGTGGTATAAGTTTGTTTTGGTTTTTTTTTTTGGGGGGGAACCCAAAAAAAAACCACTCCAAAACCCACAACGCTGGTATCTGTTCATCAAGCAGTTGTAAAAAAGAGAACAAAACAACAAACACCAGAAAAAAAAAAAGTTCAAATCCAGTTCAACACATTTCACTGTGTGAAATTTAGAGTAAATGGCTACAACAGGCAAAACGTACTTTCTTGGATTTTTGTATACACTGTATTTGTCAGAAATACATTTCAGAAACTAAAACATTACAGAATATGCACAGTATACAGAGATGGAAGTTTCAAGTGCGCAAAGCAGATTGTATCCTATAAACAAATTTTCTAAAACACAGATCTTTCATTTTATGTTAGAACTAAAAGCAAGGTGAAACCATAAAATTTGCATATGAACTTACAAAAACTCTGGCCTCTTTGAATGCAAAGTCTGAATTCAAATTTCTAAGTTATGATTTGAAGAGACTGTCTATGGAAGTCTTACCAGATGCTACTATAAGGAACTAGTCCCATACTGATTTAAAAAACTTACGCAACCCTTTCCTTACAGATTTTAATAACTTAAAATCTTGGGATCTGCTGCGAAGAAAGCTGCTGTTCATTCTGTAAAACACGGAAACAATAATACAATTACCTTGTAACAAAACCAGGCTTACGGAGATGATGTTATTGTTTTCATTCAGAAAGGTTATTTCATCTTCACCAGGAAAAGTACTGTGAAACTACGAAATGCAAAAGGGATTATTTTATGTCCTGCAGTGGCCTAAAAGAGATCCACAAAGCATGAAAGAGACTCTTGTTAAGTACAAGCAGGCTCTGTCCTAATGGGTCATAGAAGGAGAAGCTGTGCAAATGCAGTATAATACAAGTTGAACAGACCAGTTGGATGTTGGGGTAAAGAAAAGAAGAATGATGTCAACAGCTTTGATTTATTTATTCTCTGCCTGGTGATGAAATGACACTACTGAGTGGCACCAGAAGCTTTCTACAAAAAAAACCCAGGAAGCGCTTGAGAGGAGGTATATACCATGAAAGGAGCCTTTCCACATTACTTGCAGGTTGCTCAATGGCAGAAAAAGAGCATTAAGAGGTAGTTCACAAGAGTTCCTCTCTTTGCAACTCAAAGAAGCCTGTTAAATTAAAACAGAATTCCCTGGGTGCCCAGTGGAGTTATAATACATCTAACCAATTGGTACCTGTGGACAGAAAAAACACCCTTAATAAAACTTGTGGTCATCATTATTTCGAAACAGAATGAAAAAAGTTTGAGGATATGTACACATGCCCCCACATACAAAACCAAGGCCTGGCCTGACAGCACCACAAAGTAGCCAGCCAACAACAAATGTTAAAGCCACTGAGTTTAACACTGAAAGGGTAGGTAGAGAAAATAGCAGCCTTGCTCAATTTTGGACAACAGGATTTCAGCCTGGACTGTAAATAAAAGGATGCTTACTTCAGAGATTTAGTTGAATTTCTTTCAGCAACAGTTCAGCTGTCCCAGTGCTGCTGTGGGTCTAAGCTCTACTGAATAGCAAGCAGCTACTTCTGTTATTCTCTCAAATCTAATCCTGAACTGATGGCTGAAATCACTTGTGAAGCTAAAGACAGCATGCATTTGGCAGAAACCACATACCATTCCAACAGTGACTCCACTCCCAGAAGCACTGCAAGGTTAAGCACAAAGGATTACGCAGCTTCTGGCCTTAGTTCAGCCCAGAATACATGAAATCTACAAAGTACAGCATCTTAAACTGGTATGTTATATTCTGTGCACTCATTTAATCTTTTTCTTCCTCCTGTAGAGAGAAGTACCCAGCCTAAACTGATGCATCTCATCCCTTCAAGCAGAGTGCCTCAGGGAACAAGACTGGGGCTGGAGCACAGAGAAGCTTTGGAAAAGGTCTCAGGCAAAAGACAACAAGGGCTCTAGGGGTTCTTCTGCTCTGTTGCACACAGCAGGGGATGAGGAAATAACTGGGTCTCAGGATGGTAACATTTATGTAAGTGTTTGGTTTCTAGCTTCTAATTATGTGTGTGATCCTTTAAGAGTGGGGCTCTGCCATGTAGCACCCTTGGAGGAAGGGGTACAGCTCCATTCTGGCCTGTCCCTCTTGGGGAGGTACCAAGAGTTTTCAATGGAGAGAGCTCCAGGGACTGCAGGGTATGGCTGGTCTTAGTTTATTTCCATTTCAGTTTACCTACTTTTTTGGAATCTTCTCTTTTTAAAAAGCAACATTTACAATACTTATTTAAAATAAAATTTGGCTTTTTCGACATTAAAGTCCCGTCAGTCTTTTGGGAGCTCACTAAAAGAGAAAGGAGCCCTCCAAACCTGTGGAGGACTCGAAATCCTGCCATGGCAACCCAAAAGAGTCTCCGGGGCTTGCATTTTACCCCAGCCTCCAGCCCATGTTACACAGCTGTCCTCATACCAGCACCACACAAAGCTGTTCACAGGACAGAGCCTTCACCTTCCAACTGCACAGCAAAATGACATGCCACACATTGCCCACATTTCCTCTTGCCCAGTCCTGTGAAGACAAGACCTGGTGATACTGCTCCAGGCTCACACCTCTGAGCATTGTTAATGATGTACAGTAAAACTTGTTTTCTCCAGAATTCCCTAGATAATATGATGGAAACACAAAAAGCTGCTGAAGGGACTAACTGTTGCATTTGACAGAAGAGGGTCTGAGGAAGATTAGCAACTTGGTACAGGAACAGATGCAGATCCAGAATACCAGCAAGGTAATAAAAGGACAAAACCTAAACATAGTTCTGTTTCAAAGTCCTCTCCCTCAGAATAATTAGCCTTCAAGGAACAATCACCTGACATCTGGGAAAGCAACGTCTGTAAAAGCTATGCTTATCAAGAAGAGTTACCACACCAGGATGGTATTTTCAGTCACCTCGTTATACCACAATAAACACTTTGTTGAGAAATCATTTACAAAATTTAGCCTCAATGCTAGAAGAAAGAATTCAGACACACTGTTGCTATTATTATTATCATTATCCATTGCTTAACCAGCATTACAACATATAACACTTCCTTAGACACACCTACAAGGGAGACAGGAAAAAATAAGAATATTCTATCCAGATTAAGAGTCTATGCATCCTTCCTCTGTGATTAAGAAAATAAATCATACACATGTGTGCATGTGCACATGTGCAACCAGATGGCTGACCTGGAAAAATCTTACATTTCTCGTCAATCGGGACTGAAGTCGCTCTATCTAAAGCTAAGCTCTCTGAGCTTGAGCCAAAATGTGTGGTGTTAGATCTATTTCCTTTGCTAGACTAGGCGGAAGTTCTGTGATTTATTTTCTGACTTTTTAACATTCTCATTTTTTCCCCAGTCCCCCCCAGCTTGTCCAATTGCAATATACTCTGGTCACCTAGGCACTCACCAATGAGGACAGCAATAGTAACACACATCCTCTTGGGGAATCCAGTACGTAAGAGACTTCGAGAAAACGTGTAAAATTTTAAACCTATTAATACATCAGTTAAAAAAACCCTACTATTATGATCCAAAAATTAGAACCTGAACAGACGCAACTGGAAAATGGATGAAGTGACATGGAATGCTGTGACACACTACTCTTTGGAAGAAGTAATCTTGTCTCGCAGCTTATATCTGTGACAACTCCCAGGAGAAACAGCAACTGATTAACATCATTTGGCTCTTAGTGGAGTCAAAAACTGTCATACTGCAAAACCTATAAATGCTACAAATGTATTTGTTCTGGCTGTCTTCATTTTGCTTTTTCATAAGTAGAAATCCTCATTTTCTTGAATAAAACTATATAGATATGATTGTATCTAATCTTGAGGATAGTATGAGCATATTTTCTAACACACCACTTTGAATATATGTCACTATTCCCCCTTCCCATGGTACACACATCTCTGCATTCACTTTCTAAGGGCCCTCAGGTTCAGCATAACATTGACTTTCCCGTTCATAAGTACACATTATTAAATCCTGCCCCAAAAGTTGATGGTGCCAGCCTTCGCCAACTATTTATTACGTTATAAAGTGCTTCTGTTTTCTCTCCCTCAGACAAGATGGAAACATACCAAACCATCTACAAAACTATCTGGTTATCCTCCAAATCACTCCTTTCCTGCCAAGCATGGAGAAGCTCAGCGGCGAGGCAGCAGGTGTGCCAAAACCATTGTTCATCGTGACAGCCACCACAGTCTGCTTCCTTCACTCCTCTGGCTGTTTATCAAGTTCCTCTGGCCTTAGACATGGAACTCTCTAATCCAGAATCAGCCTGTTTGCGTTTTTAAGACACTTAAACCTCAGATTACTGCTGTAACCCATAGCCATAAGTACTTCATAAATTAACAACTTCAGAAAACACAGAAAACCCTGTCCACAAAAAACTGTCCACTACAGTGCTGTTTGTCAAATACAAGCAAGAGGTTTTATTGCACCCCCAGGATTAACAAAAAAAAAACAAAAAAAACCAGAAAAACAAGCCTAAGGCTTCTCTAACTCCCACACACAACATACTAGAAGGACAACCTATCAGTTCAGATACAGGCAATGTCCAAGAGCAACCTTTCTATATGAACAAACGAACACCAAACTCTCATGGACAACAAAGCTTAGAAGAGGGCACTCCCCTATTTTCACCCCAGTGCTATGGGGCAGCCAGTTAACATCTCTGCCCTTTGGCTCACAGGAGCAAATTCAGCTCACAAAATTAGCATTTTGGGGCAGATGGGAAGTGGGTAACTTGCTTTATTTCCCACTGGTTTAGTGACCTGAATCAACTCATCAATAAGTTATAGCCAGAGCAAGGCAAGTGGGCCTTCCTTTTTCAGGTGTGTATCAGTTGAGCCCTGCCTCAGCAGACTATGACCAATCTCTCAGGCAGAGAATGCATTTGACCAGGCAGGCAGAATGTTTAATATACTGAATGATGAACATTAGAAATGATACATAGATTTTCTGTGCCCCCCCCCCCCTTGGTGACAAACACTAGGACTGGATTTATCATTTTGTGGAACTAAAATATTGCTTAGTATCACCAAATGTATGAAAATAGTTTGGTTTTTTGTTTGGCTTTTTTCTTTACTCAAATCTACAAATTTAAACAAAGATGCTTCATGATAAGCTGAAGTGAGATATGTGGAATAGTAGTGGTAGACTTCCAAAATTTTCAGAATAATTACTATTTATTTTGGAAACAAGACACTTCACAGAAGGCAGAGGACAGGGAAACCAGCCAAAGCAAGTTGACTTTCACGAACCAACGTATTAAAATAACAGAAAAGCGCTACATATGCTTAATACCTCATGTCATTATCAACTTTCTAACACAGAATTCAACAAGCAGAGGGAAGGAAAGCCATATCTAAATTATCAAAAAAGCAAAGCTTCTGACTAGGTAATAGTTATATTGTAAAGTAACAGGAATGGGAAATGAATTACCAACACCCCTTCCAGCTGTGACAAACATTACGGTGAGAAAAGATTCTGATTGCTTCATCTTCAAATTTATCATGGATACTATTAGTCAGAAGAAGCCATGGCATGGTGGACCAGGGGCAGCTGATAGTTTAGAAAGTGCCTTTCACACAGGTAGCAGAACATAAATAGAATGTACCATATAAAATGACCTTAGACAGCAAGACAAGAATACTGAAAAGCAAACTAACAAACTAAAGCAATACTCTTTCTTTACATCTTAGACACAAAGGCAATCCACATTTAAAAGCGGTATTTTCTACCTTTCAGTACCATACATAGGAGAGAATTCCTGTGATAACTTGGATTCAATTAAAAAAAAAAAAACAAAAAAACAAACCACAAAACCCAACACACCAGTCATGTCACAGCAGTGGTGACACTGAATTATAACAACGGATTTAAAAAATCAGAAAGACCTACCTCCAGAAGCCACTTTCTATTTATTGCATGAACGCCACACTGGTATTGCAACAAAAGCTGGAGATCACAGCGGGTTGGGAAAACTCTCAGAGGACTCACTGCTAGAGTTAACTACTCTTGAGTAATACTTGCGTGGAAAACTTATTTAAGGGAGTAAGAAAGAGCTAGAATAGTGTGGGAGGGGACAACCTGCTGTTTCAAACAATAGGAAGCTGTTACAATAAAAAAACAAGGGCCTCCCTCAGCACAGGAAAGTCTCATTTGAAAAGAGCTGTCCCGACTGCCACCTACCAGGCAGGCAGCTCTGAGAACAGAGATAAGACCACAGGCCCAGCCCCCCTTACCAACAATTCCCTTAGGAAACAGGGCAAGAGGGAGGAAGGTTTTCCAAACCCCTTTTTTATAAAAGAAAACAGACTGAGGGCAGAGGAGGAGGAGATAGGGCTATAAGGGATGACTTCATTTTACAGCAGCAGCCTGTCTTTGCAAGGCAGGGCTCCCCTTAGTGCAACAAGTGAACTGGCAAGGTTCCTGCAAACTGTTGAGTTAAACATGAAGGATGTTTTCTCACAGGAAGGGTCGATAACCATGAGTGACACGTAGCCACTTAACAGAAAATGAAAACGCAAAGGGCTCAAAAGATGGCTTCAGTTTTGATCCCTGGGTTTAGAGCCCCATGGCTGCAATGCAAATTTAAAAGTGTTTTTTCAAAAAACAACTATTGCTGGACAATTCCTGGAACCATCCCCTGTGGTTCAAAGCCAGTGATACTGATCAAGGAAAAAAGAAGTTTGTTCAGAAAAACAGCTTCCTACCCCCAAAATCTCCCATAAACTCAGTTACTTCAGCTCTGAAGCAGCATTACTATATGATTATTCCCAGACTCTCTTACAATACAGCTCCAGGACACTGGTGCCATCCGCACTCAGCATAAATTTGTTCTTCTCACATGGTCCCATTCATAGCACAGACAGGGAGAGTTACTGTATATCCAAGACAAGAATAAATTTAAAGGAAACTTTGGTTATGTTACAAAAAACAATGCATACCATTGTCTTTCTGTCCTAGCACAGAACTACAGAACCACAAACAGAACTGGACTGAAATATAACAAGGCTTTGGACCATGCAAGGTACTGAAGATACTATCCCACTGGGACCATTTACCTAACAGAAACAAACAATGCATAAAGGAAGCAGTTGGAATACAACTAAATTGGTTTGCCTTAAGAACAATCCAGTCTTGCAGGATAGAAGCGGCTGAGCCAAGTTTTAACTATGTCTTTCCGTAATGATAGAGTTTTGGTGAGACAAAAATAAGAGTTAGCACAAGAAAGGAAAAAAATACAGCAAAGGCACAATCCTCCAAGCAGTGTTTTACCCCATGATGATTCTACATACTTTTTTTTTATTCCCCCAAGATTCAGATTTATGTGTGCAAATTTCAAATAAAATAGTTTCTGAACTGTACTAGTAGTGGCCTAATTGTGAACAAAAAACAGTACAATGTTCAGTAACCATGCTGGGCTCTAAACCTGCTCCACAGCTATGTGTGGTTAAAACAGCATCTTAACTCCATAGCACTCTTGCCTCAAACAGCCTGTTTCAAGGAAGCCAAACCACTTAAAAAAAAGTTTGCAACACCAGCAAAGGCCTTTTCTAGACAAAAGCAATATGCCAGTCCTTATTTTTATCATACAGAAAGAGTGACCGAATCTTCCAGGTGTCTTACACCATTACTTGGATCTGCAGGTTTCCTTTCAAATACCTGTACACATCTTACCAAGAGTTAGCAAGTCTGTTTGTTCAAGTGGCATTATGTTTAGGGCTCAATGACCTGAGGTTGGCTAGCACCCTTGCAGAAAAAACATTAGTCTCTAAGCTCCCTTCCTCCTCGTTATTCCAAAGGACAAAGCATTCCTCTCCTCCTCAAACACAAAGACGATATAGATGCTCCCATAACTGTACCCATTTCCTCGCTGAAGTGGTGTGGGTCAATGTTTACAAGATGGCAGAACCTAAATCAGTAATACCAAGAGTGTCATAGTGAAGTTTACAAATTCCTATTTGCTTTAGCCTCAGTTTCCATGATTCCAAAACTCTATCTCAGCTTTTCGTTAAAATGCTTCAGGTGACCACAGAGACTCAAGTAACTGCTAGAAGTATGGATCAAATTACGGATATTTTCAAGTACCTGCTTTGACACCATTTTACACAGTCCCTCAGCATGTGGATACTGGAGACCAATGAGTTACCTGGCTGAATGTCCAGTTCCTGAATAGATCAGTGCATGAAGAAGGCATTAAAGTTATTTTTAGTAGCTCTCTTTAAAGCAAAATCAGCCCTGCTTCCATCACACCTAAAAATAAGACTTTTTAAACTCACATAGCAGCAAAGGACAGGTAAGTGGTTTACTACTAAAACAAATCCCTGTGGATCAGATAGAAAAGATCCAACTCCCTGCTGCTGCTGCTCAAACAATTCAGACAGCAAGTGGGGCCTCGTGCCCCTAGCAGAAACAAAGGGACACATCCCCAGCCAAAGCACAACAGCACTGCTGCGCTTACAAAAGAGAGCTTTGCCAAACACACCAGCTAAGCACCTGACTCACTGCCACCAAACTAAAAAAGAATTCAGAGCAATTACCACATTTCTGCAAAGAATAGGAAGAAAGAAGAGGGGAAAAAAGTGTTTTCACTCTTCTATCATTTCACCTAAACCAGGACAGCACAGCAACCCTCAAATAGCACTGGTCAAGTACTGCAGCCCCGAGGGCTCTTAGGGCTTGATAGCAATGCTAACAATTGCACAGCCATCCACACAGCTACTTCAATCTGAAATGAGGCAGGAAAACCAGGCAAGATAAAACAACGGAAACAAGCCCAGAATCTCTCTCCCTTCCTTGCTTTTCTGCTTTGGTTCAGAGATCAGCAATCTGAGAAGCAAACGTAGTTGCAGACAACCCTATCTACTAGAAGCATGTATGCCAACAGCATAGTTGATGGTTGGCAAGATAAAGAAAGACTGTCTAAGAAAACAACAAAAGCATAAGCTAAAAAAAAAATAAAAATAAAACTGAAGAAACAAAGCACAGATGACAGAGCTGCAATAACCATTTTTTCAGTACTGAAACATTCTTTCCCAGTGTTTGCAGAGTCACATGATTTTAGCTTCCTTCTGCTGATGATCGTGGTAGCTTCCTACCCACCAAAGGCTATGCTAGCCCTTCCCTTCACCTTCGAGTAATTTTCCACCACAGCACTCCTACTCATGAGGCTGTAAATGTCAGCACATTTAGTGTAGCTTAAATACCATAAGTTTGTCTACGTGGAGAAGTTTGTCAGGAGAAATGCTACATGGTGAAGATGTAGTTTCTTGAGTGCCTTCAACAAGGAAGCTGGCTGCAGAAGCTCCTGCCCACCTTACACAGATCACTTGCTCCTGTTCTCATTTGATGCTCTGTTCTGCAGATGGCAGTCTACACAGGACCACATTACAAACGGGATCATGAAAACCATCTGGGTTAAAATAACCATAAAACAAAAGTATGAAGAGAGCTATTTTTACAATTCCAGTTATTCAGGTTACAGCAGTCCTGCAGTAAGCAGTTATAACTGGTGGCACTACACAGACCAGCAAACTACAAGAAGTACAGAAGCAGAGAAATAGTACTTACAACAGCTTCTTTCATGAGCTTTGCCCCTAAAGCCAAGATACTGTGTAGATGCACTAATTCCCTGCATAGGTAAACTTATAGCGTGTTTTATGATACATCTATACCAACATGACAGCTGCTACCAGGGTGGATCCATTCACGTAACATGCCCCTTCTGCTTCTCTTGTGCTAACACTAGGTTGTCTGCAAGATGAGCTAGTATAAGGTGGTAGGTCAGCAATAAACAACTCTACCAATGGAAAAATGGAAATAAAAATAATAGGTTTTCTTCCATCAGGTAGCTCACTCAGGATTTGGAAAAACAGGCTGGTGAGCAATGCCTCTTGACAGCAGCCTGAAGTTAGACTCTCTTACCTAAGCAACAAAGCTGCCCCTTCATCTGCAGTCAGACGCCTGTGTGGCAATCAGTGAGGCGGACTAGAGGTGTGGTTTCATTTAACCGTGGGAAACACCAGTGTCAGTCTGTTTACTTTCCCCAGCCTCATGCTCCCACTGCTTCCGAGTATTGCACTGAGCTGCAAGCCACTTGCATGAGCCACTTAGACCAAGAGCACACATGCCACACGGGTGAGCAAGGAGAGAGCAGGAGCACCCAGTTGAGACTCAGCAACCTGCCCAACCCTTTCCTGAAGCAGCCACAGTGAAACTGCATTAGGTTAACATAACACTGCACTCCAGGAAAGATCAGTTCAAAATGACTGCTGTAAATTAAAACCCCTGGTTAGTCTTTTCTACCCTCCTTTAATGCATTCTTCTAGGACAGTAATATTTAGTTTAAACCATGCATCCCTTGGACTTTTAAAAGTCTGAAAACAGATGTTTGCCCCCTTCACTGAAAACCTTTGAGGTCAAAAAAGTTAATTCTGTGAAGTGGATACAAAGCAGTAATCACCAACAATTTCTTTTTGGGGGTGGTGAGGGCAGGTTGAGGAAGAGAAGCTCATGTTCCCACATCAGCAGTCCATTTTTCAAGAGGAGGAAAAAAGCCAACAAAAGCACACACACACAAAAATAAATAAATAAATATCTAACAGTCTAACAAACTTCAGGGCAATGTGTTCAAACATATTAGGCTGTTCAAATACATATGCTGTACTTGGCTGACCTTCTCCACATGGCAAGACAACTGTTTAAGGACTGTTTGCGGGACGAGAATACACCAAAATCTTGATTTTACTTTATTGACAGAGCTTGCTTTGGTAGTGTGGACAGAGCCTTAAAGTCAAATGGACGCAAAAAACGAGAAGTGACAAAAATCAATACTGCTTTCTTCCTTCTATTAAAATCAGGTTCCCTAGAGGTCTTCAAGTAGCTTGTATATTACAAGATGAGCAAAAAGCTTTTTTTGTCATTTCTCAGTATTTTTAAAGAATAACCAAGCATACTGTTGTTTTGGTAGTTACCAACAGAGAATCAGAAATACTTCCGAAGCCTTCAGACACCGGCTAATGTGAGGCCAGAGATTTATGCCCTCCACTTCTGGCTCCTAACTGCTCATTCTCGTCCTTGCGCAAGGCTTTCCAACATGGCAACACAAGCATTCGTATGGTCAGAGACACAACCTGGTCAGAGTAGACAGTAATCAGGTGGAAAGACAGGCCAGGGTAGTTTGAAGTCATATCTGTTCCTCAGTGTTCCCTACATAGCTCCACAAGTATTTTCTTTTTTTTTTTTTTTTTGGGGGGGGGGGGGGAGGGGTAGCTCATGGTGCTAATGCCTCTTAAATTATTCGAGACACCATGGCCTTTAGTCTAAACTAGCTTTAAAAAAAAGCTTAGGAGCAGGGAAGTGGGAAGGATTCCTTCGCATATGAAGTCTAGCTCACCACTACCAGAAGTGCTATCGTCATAATTCCATTTCCAAGCCTTATGGTTTGACAAATGAATTTGGCCTATTCACAACTTTAAGAGTAAAACCAGTTTGTATATACAGTTTGTATATACACTCTGTATTTTCCACTTAACTGAAAAAAGCTGTCTCTCTGATGTGTGCATAATACAAGACAAGAGCGCTCCTCATTGAAACCAGTCTTCCTTTTAGCAGATGACTCGAAACAAAAGAAAACACTGGGAGAAAAACAAAGCATTAGTAACCTGACCACATCATTATGAACATACCCTGCTAGCAGTTTGATTTTTTACATCTAGGAACTCTAACCCAAGTGCTTCTAACCAGTTTTACCAGTAGCACTGGGACATCTGGGAGTCTTCAGAACAGCCAGGGTTTAAAGGTTACCAAACACATGCAGGAACCAAAATATCACTCTTTACCAAACAGGTACTCCCACAAATACCACAAATAACTGCATGTCTTGTTGTTACTACACTCCCAAAAACCAAAATAAGCCATTTTATTGCATACTTATCCCCCATGACTGCAAAACACAGTGCACTGCATTTAACCCACCCCACTTTTTCCGACTTCCACCTCGGTATGTGGACCAAAGCCAAAAGAATGTTTTATAAACATCGTATCAAGAAGAGATGGTAAAAGGTCTTCTTGATTACAAGTAAGGCACCAGGTTATAGATGCCTGTTAATCAAACACAGCACTTAATTTAATTTCTTGGTCAAAACACAAGCACATTCTTTGAATGAGTGTGATGCCATGCTGTGTCCAAAGCCACAGACAAGCCTCCTGTCACCTGTGCAGGTGGGGCAGACACACACATTGGTTTATGCCCTAAAAGGCACAGCACAACATTTGTTTCCCTGCAGGAAATGAAATTTCCTGTGGTTTTAATATGACCCTGAGACATTCAGGAATTAATTTACAGTTTGACTAAACTGGGAATCAGAAAGTAACGTTCTTTATGTAAAGCACACACATGGCATTGGACCAGCATAACTTGAGTGATAAAACCATATTCACTTTTCCCAGTGTCATCAAGAATTTACATAATTTTATGACCCTAAATTATGGCACCCAAACTGTAAACTTTGATACATCAGGATCTTAGCAATGCTGTGGTATTTGCAAGAAACTCTTGAGAAAGAAGATTATGCAAAATTGCTTCAGCTGCCTGCATCAAATAAACCTGATGCTTTTCAAGAACTTATCTGACATAAAAAAAAAGGGGATGACAGGTTGGAGGTGGAAGATTCACTTTGGAAACTAACTTACATCAGTGTGAAACCAAAATTGGTTCAAGTAACTCAAAGTAAGCTCACAAGAAAGTTCTCCGTACCTATATTCACTTATCTCATTTGATATTCTAGTTTCTTGGCTTTACTAGTTTACTTTCGTATCACTTAAGAGAAAAAACAAGATCACAAAGCCAGTTATAGAGAAGGTAATGAGACTCATAAAATTTTATCTTACACCACTTTAAATTTCCTGCCCTATTTTCCGTTGTGTCTTATTTTTACTGTTTGTCCTACAACTGAACCTTGGCAGACTGACATGAAGTCAGGATGCAAAGCACAGAACTCCCAAGAGCATTTAAATCCATACTGTATGATATGGAAGAGCTGAAAACAAAAAAAAAACCAGAAGTCAATCACACAGGTGATTCCAGGAATCACACCAACCACTGGAGGGGAAATCAGTATTTTAAAACAGGTTTTAATTTGAAATTCATAAAAGTAAACTTTCTATGAAAATCTGCCATTAAAAAGTAGAGGGAAAGCAACAGCATTTCTTTCTTTCCACCTTGAAATGTTTGCTAATAATTCCATTAGAACAGCCACTATTTCTTAAAACTGGATGCACTTACAAAAGCTGTTGCAGATGCTTAAAATCAGTGAATTTTTCAACAGTATATACATTCACACATTATGAGGGTTATTGTTGTTTCCCAGCCAGTGAAAAGAAACTGGCTTAAGATGCTAAAATATCATCAAGGAGGGTAAGAAACAGCTGATGACTTCCAAAGGAAGAAGTGAGCCACTTGCCAAAAACCTATGGAAAGTCACATTCGTCAGTATGTGGACCTGTACTACATAGTAACAGGTGCTGTAATAAGAAAAAAAGTACTTAGCAGTTAAAAAGATCTTCACATTGAAATGTAATTGACCAGATTTCACGCTGTAGCCTAATCCTTCTAAGTCCTGGACTACATACTTGTTTACCTTAGTCTGGCAACCTAAAGCTTTGGACTACAGACCTGCTTCTGACAGAACACCAGTACTCTCTGCATAAGAGAGAAGATGAGTACTAACTGAACACTACAGTAACGTGACATTCACACGAACATCCCCCTCCCCCAGGTGTGAGGAACATACAAAGCGCAAGCATACATTAATATACCTAAAGACTCCACTGGTCTTGAACCATGCCAGATTAATGTACTTCAGCCTTTTAAAAAGTTAATATAAGTCAACTAGGATGATGCACATTCCAGGACAAAGGCTGTTGCAGCACATCTATCCATACAGATGCCCACTACAAAGAGCAATACAGAATACCAAGCAGGGTATGAACATCAGCAACTAAATTTAGAAAGTAAAAACATCACCCATTGCATACTGATTAGACTGAAACACTATCAAAGCAACAGAAAAAATAAACCTGCAGGAAGATGGATTCATAGGTGTGCGTTCAAAGCTAAAAATAGCACATATAACAAATACATATGGCCATACATAAAACTATTTTTCTTTATTTTAATGAGGAGTTACTCCAGAATCCAGCTCTGTAGATTTAGAGACTAAAATCTGCTTTGGAATCTAATGCTGAGATGCAGTAGAGATGGACCTTCCCAACTAAAGACTTCAAAGGGAAGTCAGCCTACATTTTTAGCATAAGAATACCAAGGAGACCTTCCTCTAGTCAAGAGTCAAGCTTGATAAAGCCTTGCTTTACTTTGTCACATCCTTCTGCTACTAGGAAAATGACAGAGGCTCTCCTGCCAACTTTATCTTCATGTGATAATTTTCTTGAGCAGAGATATATTTTTTTTCCTTTCTTTATTTCTGCCAATTTTAAGTTATCTGCTGAGAACTGAATATATTAAGCCAGAACTTAGAACTGCAAATATAAAAAGCCTGATTATCATGGAGATTAAATGAATGTTCAAAGAAAGGCTTCAGTGTCCATCTACCCTTATTAAAAAAAAAAAAAGCAAAGCCATAATCAATACTTTGTCTTTCTTCATCAGAACTAGGAAATGCAACATCTGTGCATGTGAAAATTTAAGTGGTGCAAATTCCATATGGGCTTGCACATTCCCACCTAACTGGCGAAGGGCATACAGGTGGGCTATAATCTTCTCACTGGTGAGGGAAGTCAGCTATAAGACACCTTACATCCCTCCTGTACTCCAAACATCAGTATTCCAGTTTGGAACTGCCTTGATTTAACCAAGTGTCACGAGTTAAATTTAACATAGCACCTTCTATGAAGGACAGCAGGTACACAGCACATTTCATCACCTTGTGAAATAGTAAATGAACACCAGATACTGCCTTAGTTGTTTCTATCTTAGCTACACTTTAAACAAGTAAACACATATAAATGAAGCATCTAACATTAAGCATGCCTATATATAAATAAATAAAGGCTAAAAATTATGTTTGCAAATAACTAAACACCCTGTACACAGCACATTTTTCCAGCCTCGTCTGCTGAAAGAGAAACCCTTTATTTGCTTATACAGTAGCCAGCACAATATGGAACAAGCCGACACCTGCTGCAGCGGACCCGCATTGAGAAGCCATCCTTCCCTCCCTCCCGCAGCACCAGGATCCAGCTGCATCTGACACGCCTTGTCCAACCCGCCGCAGCCCGTCCCGGCCGCTCCCGCCGCGCTTTCGGGGCCGCGCTCCTCACCGGCACCTCTCGACGCTCTCACGGGGCTCCGGCACACTCACCAGCAGACTGGACCGGACCGGACCGGACCGGACCGGACCGGACCCATCCGGAGAACAGCGCCACCACCGTCGCGCACACACGTGCAGAGCCGCCGCTGCCCTGTCCCGCGGCGCGGGTAGCGCGGGAGCTGGAGCCGGAGCCACGGCCCCGCCTCCGGCACCATGACGTCACCGCTCCGGCCGCGCACCTGATCCCCAGGCAGGTCGGGCCTTAAAGAGGCAGCGGCGAGGCCGGGGTAGAGAGGTTGTTGCTTTCACAGCCGCCATGGGAGTGTCGCAGTCGGGAGCGGGCAGCAACGAAGATGGCGGCGCTCAGGTAACACCCGGAGCCCGCCACCTTCCAGCCTCCCCCAGGGGAGGAGGTTAGGCACGCAGGGCAGTGTGTGCTGCCCAAGGCCTTCCAACAGGTATCCTCCACCTGTGAGGAGCATGAGGAGACCCTTGCTCTGCCCTCAGTGCCAGAGCCTCTCACTCCAGCACAGCCGGACAGGGCATTTACTGCCCTTCTCCCCAGAAAAAGTTACCTCGGGGTGCTGCTTCTGTAAATAATTTGGTTAAGCAAACCGTTCTCCTAGTTGAGTTTAGCAGCAAACTTCAAATCTTCTTTCCACAGCTCTTCTTAAGCAGCAACCAGAGCGGGACATACCTCTCTGACACACACACCATCTACAAATCCAAATGGCAGCATTTGGATTCGTGATGGCTACGATTTTCCTCTTTCAGCCCAAAACCACGATGCCAGTTTGCTCTTCACAAAGGGAGGCTTGCCAGTTCTGAGGAGCACGTACCAAACCAGGTACAGAACAACTAATGTTAGATACCAATCAACTTACCAGTTTTGTGCCATGTTAAATGTTTAGTTTGAACCTGGCAAATGAGACACTCAGAATGTAACTGGGACAAATCAAACCATTATCACTGTCCTCCTCCCTAATCAAAATTACTTGTCCTCTTACCCTGCTCAGTGATCATCTCTGCTAAGGAAATGTGCTGGAGGACAAGAGACCTTTAAATCAGTATCTGCATCACTTCCACTCAGCTGGGCAAATAATGCTACATGTGGAAGAGAGAAGAATTAAATGGAAGCTATGGACACTAGAATTTCCTTCCTAATCAAGAAGCAAATTTGAACAGAAAGGCCGTAGCTCTGATGCTGTGTAATCCTTCCCATATATATTTAACCCGCACAGAAAACATTGTATTGTCATACACCCAGTGATGAAAACACACCAGCATCACTTAGACCTCGAGGCGGTTGCTGAGAATTCTCAAGCTGCAGCCATGCAAGCACTTTTTTATTCCTTTCACTACTGTTAGCATAAAGCCACCAGTCTAGACCAACTACCAGGATTAATCGCCACATCCTCCAGATTTTCAGGGCAATTTCATGCAGATCAATTCATCTCTGTCTGTTCCAATTCCTCATCTCTAAAATACCGACAAATTACACTGAATTTCCCAATTCTCATCTGTATTTTCAGTAATAGTTCTTACTTTTAGATATCAAAGATAATATCTAAATCACAATCAAGTGTCACTCACAGTCCAGCTAATACCATAAAGGTTTTACAGAACCTTCTACAGATATTTTCAACCAATGATTGTATCAAAAGAAGCGTGACCAGCAGGTCGAAGGAGGTGATCCTGCCCCTCTACCCTGCTCTCGTGAGACCCCACTTGGAGCATTGTGTGCAGTTCTGGTGTCCTCAACATAAAAAGGACATGGAACTGTTGGAACAAGTCCAGAGGAGGGCCACGAGGATGATCAGGGGCTGGAGCACCTCCTGTATGAAGATAGGCTGAGAAAGTTGGGGCTGTTCAGCCTGGAGAAGAGAAGGCTGCGTGGAGACCGCATAGCAGCCTTCCAGTATCTAAAGGCGGCCTATAAGGATGCTGGGAAGGGACTCTTCATTAGGGACTGTAGTCATAGGACAAGGGATAACGGGTTAAAACTTAAACAGGGCAAGTTTAGGTTAGATATAAGGAAGAAATTCTTTACTGAGAGGGTGGTGAGGCACTGGAATGGGTGGCCCAAGGAAGTTGTGAATGCTCCATCCCTGGTGGTGTTCAAGGCCAGGCTGGATGGAGCCTTATGTGACATGGTTTAGTGTGGGGTGTCCCTGCCCATGGCAGGGGATTGGAAATAGATGATCTTAAGATCCTGTCCAACCTAAACCATTTTATGATTCTGCAGAAGGCCCCCTTCTTACGCATGGGTCCCACCATCAACTGTACCAGCACTCATCAAAACCAATATTGGCCTTTGAAAGTACAGTATTGAGAGCATGAGAGACAGAATTTGGTTTGCCTATAGGAATAGGCTGAGTTACAGTTTAACATTATTATATTAAATAGTATATTATATAGTATATTAGAGCCTCATATACAAAATCCTGCTTCTTGCTTTGATAATAAGGAAGATACTGTAAAAGATACTTTTATTAAAATACCTGAATAACATTCAGCTCAAATTTTTCCACCATAGAAATTATTCCCCCTGCCCTCTTCTTAGGCATTCTTATGTCTAAAAACATTTTCTTCATGTTTAAACTCTTCCCTTCTCCCCCTTCCCCTAATTTTCTGAGTATTTGCAAAATCTGTGTTTCTGCTTTACTGGATATTAGTTACCCAAAACTACTATACTAAATTATCACAACTATCTATCAGGAAATGGTGAATGTGATATGGCATTTTAGAAATTTTTTTTTTTTTTTTATATCTAATTATTTATATTTTTTCTAAAATAGAATTTCACATTCATACTAATGTCAGACTCACGTGGGCAGAACTTACATGGCATTATTTTATTTAACTACATAAAGGTTTTAGAGTAATCTGAATTAAATTGATATTAATGGTAAGCACTAATGCTAGGCATTTTTAAAAGTAGGGGATCTCATCCTCTCAGCCCTCTAGGCTATTACTCAAACATTAAGAGAAAGTTTCTTGGGTTTTTTTGTCTTTCATTCTAAGCTGAGAAACAGTATGGAACAATCAAACCAGTTCTGTCTACACTAGAATTAAAAAAGCCCCACCTACTGTTAAAAGCTATGTTGTGACTTCAATAGTGCTGGTTTCAATTCAGCATCCCATTTGCTAAAATTTAGTGGCAAACAAGCAGTGGGATTTCATTTTAAAGTATGTTTAGAAGAGATTATCTTAATTATTGATAGTATTAAATGTGGAATTTAAATATACAAATACACTGTTCCCTCAATAAAAATAATTTTAATCACCTAACAATATCATAAAAAAAAAATCCCTTGTTGATTGTTATCCATCCTGTTTGGTGCCCTTTTGATCACTGAGCTCCCACCCTTAGAGAGGTAGGTATGTAACTTCATCAGGAGCCTGGAAGTTGGCTCTTCACAGCTGACAGATTGACTATTGTCTGTAACATGTTTCCAGCACTATTGCTTATCCACACTATTGCGTTGCCTTCCTGTTGCCTTCCCTAGAACCAGCTATTAAATTAAACCAACATATTTACACATCTTACCATCCAACATAGCTATCCACTGACAATGCTGAATATTCAAGACCTAATAATTAAAATTACAACTCAGTTATGTTTTGCACAGTGAAAGCACAACAAAATCACTTCTAAACGGTATGTAAGGAGCACTGAATTCTCCAAGTCTCAGTAGTCTAAATAAATTCAGTGTCCTTTTAGTAGCCTAAATAAGTTTGTTGCCAATTAAGAGAACTTGGCTAATAAATACATAGAATAGTTAGGGTTGGAAAGGACCTTAAGATCATCTACTGCCAACTCCCCTGCCCTGAGCAGGGACACTGAAGTTTCTAACATAAGATAAACTTCATTTACTGCTATTGCAAGGAGACAGTTCAAACTCCACTTTACAGTGAAAATGGGTGTATCCATCTCATAGTCAATGTTTAAGTACATAAAAAACTTTGCACTGAAATACTATTGAAGAGTAATAAAGTAGTTCAGTTTAGCATGGTGGTCTGTGCTCAAGAAAGCAGAAATGACTAGAAAGAGGACTGATTTGTCAGCATTCGTTTTTCACATCAGTCACCTATGATATTTTCAGATAATAATGATCTCAGAATAAAGATGGGCCACATGCCATTTTGGAAGTGCATCAGCATCTAGTGCTAAGCACTGACCTTCCTCCACTTCTTTCAGAACTGAAACCTACTACTCAAATTTTAGACTTTGAGACATCACTAAATGGTGAGTTTGGATTGTAGCCCTGCTATCAGAGTCTTCAGAACACCACACTTTAACTTATGCTTATAAATAAAGCTTCTGTTATGTATCTTGATGTTATAATTCTACAAAGAGACAAATAATAAGTTAATACTTTAAAATCGTAATCCAGCATTCCACAGTGAGAAGCATCCTTCCTTCACTGAGCAAAGCAAGACAAAAGTAACTTTGTTAGTCAAATGGAAGTTAATTATTATTTTCATTAAGTCAAGCATAAAAAGAGCAACATGATGCACCATAAACAGTAAGACAGGTGGTCTGTGCTTTCTCAGTAGATTTTCAAGTGCAGCTAAGCAAGGCAGAAGTCAAATGCCATGAAAATCAGATTTCAGGCATCCACATTTCAGCTCTTTAAGAAAAAAAATAAAGCCATGAGTTTTCTGACCTACCTATGGCTTTCAAAAACAATAGGTAAGACTCAACATGAAATTATCCATTGACCAATAGCCCTCTTCTGCTATAGGTTTCATTGCTACCTAGCCATGCAGGGGAAAAACAGCTCTATTGCCCTAACTTGGAGGGCTGGCATGAGCTCAGCACTTTGTGGCAGCATTGCAGCACTCCCAAACCCCAGGCATTCTCAACTAAATCATTTGAATTGCACCAAATGCTGGTTTTGCCTTGTATGCCCAGAAGCATCAGTATCGCTTAGAACTGGTTGATGAGGTTGCAACATCTTGCAACTTCTATACTATGGTATGTCTTTATTATACATTCCTCCTACATAGTAGTCTCATCTTTCCAATTCCAGTGGCACATGCTATTGGCATTCTCTCAAGAGACTCAGAATTTTTGACATATTTTTCAAAGATTATTTTATCACCAAGTATTCATCAGCAATAAACTGAGTTAGTTTGCTTTCCATTAGAGTAAGGGTCCTCCTTTTTGTTTCAAATGTCTGTATCAGCTGCTAGATACACACAGCTAGCTATAAATTTTCAGTTGGCTCTGATGGTTAGAAAGAATACCATTTAAATATGACCAGAGCCTGAAGAAGCACAAACGTGTGAGTCCTCCCACATGTATTAGTCTGGAAATTTGAAAGCTAATGATCAATATTTAAGTAATCCATGTCAGCAATAACTTCCCTTGCAGATATTATGAATATGACCATTCAGCTAGGAAAGCAAGGTACGTGATGAAGGGAAAACATTAGAATTTACCACATTTAGCCCAAGTTCACCGTGGGATGGAGAAGCAAAACAGTAGGATAAAAGTAACCTGTGATCTAGCAGAAGAGGAGTTAAAATCATCCCTTCATAATAAAGGACATGGAACTGTTGGAACAAGTCCAGAAGAGGGCCACGAGGATGATCAGGGGCTGGAGCACCTCCCGTATGAGGACAGGCTGAGAAAGTTGAGGCTCTTCAGCCTGGAAAAGAAGGCTGTGTGGAGACCTCACAGCAGCCTTCCAGTATCTAAAGGCGGCCTATAAGGATGCTGGGAAGGGACTCTTCATTAGGGACTGTAGTGGTAGGACAAGGGGTAATGGGTTAAAACTTAAACAGGGCAAGTTTAGGTTAGATATAAGGAAGGCGTTCTTTACTGTGAGGGTGGTGAGGCACTGGAACGGGTTGCCCAAGGAAGTTGTGAATGCTTCATCCCTGGTGGTGTTCAAGGCCAGGTTGGATGGAACCTTATGTGACATGGTTTAGTGTGGGGTGTCCCTGCCCATGGCAGGGGGTTGGAAATAGATGATCTTAAGATCCCTTCCAACCCTACCTATTCTATGATTCTATGACAGTCCAAACCAATAACAAACACGTCTTTCAAATCACCCTTAACCTCTGTGGTATGCCTCATAAAAGTTCCAGAATGCTTTCCTGCACAATGCAGGACCCCTCAAGTTTCCACATCAGACATCTGCCCAGCATTTAAAGGCTGTTCACCAGCTCTCACCAGCTGCCAGAAATTCCAGATTCCCTCACATAAATATCTTAAAAGGGGAAAGAAGAGAGAGGGCAGAAGAGAGAGGGCAGAAGAGAGAGGGATTATGGAATTTCCTTCAAATCTAGTTAAACAAAAAGCCCCATTAAAAACTGCTTGATGCTGTGACAAATTCCACTCTCAGCCACAGAATTCAGGTTTGGCTGGCTACACTGTACACAGGCTGTTGGCTTTGGCTCATGAAATCACTTACTTCTCTTTGAGAAAATAGAAGCTAAAATTGCTAAGCAAGGTAATTTCCAACTGCAATGATTAAAGATGTGTTCTAGGATATAACAATGAAAATGGAGACTCAAAATATGCTAACAACACATGTTAAACAGCCTCAGGTAACTGAGGCTTGCACTCATTTCTCAGTGGAGAAATACACAATGGAAATTGGGAAAGATTTTATAAACAAAACAATTACCAACAGTACACTCCTTGTTTTCTTATGATAATAATATGTTGAGTCCCCAAAGTGCTGGTCTGACAACAGAAGTCATTATGAAAATGAGAAAGAAATAAAAGTTGACTACCAACAGACACATCAAGGGCCTATCAATAGGGAAAGTGAGCTGAAAATCTTGTATGGTATACCTAGTACTGAGGTACCAACAAGAATAAAATGAAGGCTACCAAGTTAGAGGACATGAGATGTGGAAGGGCTGGCAATAAAGGCTGACTCCATCATCATTTTGTCCAGTGGGTACTGTGTCAGGGTAAATTACCTCCATGTACATACTGTTCATTTTTTAAATCAGTAACATTCAAAAAAATCTATACATATTGTTTATCAGTCTTAATATTGGCATTCAAAATACAGGTAAATAAAAAAAATGCCTTATGAGAAACAAAAGTCAGTTATCTCAGGATCTGGCTCTTCATTTCTGGTCCAAAACCTACTCTGCATTTTTCACAACAATTTAAGATCACTTGTCATGCCATACCTCTCATGGATGGGCCTTACACTTGACAACTTCCAATCTTCCTGAAACAGCTGACTACATACACACACACATATACACACACACGAAAAAGGGTCCTTTCTTCCAGTTCTCTTTTTGGGCCTTACACACTTCCCCCTCTCCCTGGGTGAGTCTTATTTCAATCTTTTTTATCAGGCCCCATTTTCCAGACATCAAAGTATTTGATTACTCTTCTCCCAGCCCCTCTTCAGCTCAGCTATATTTGCTTGAGGCATTTGCCTTAACTAGATGCAACACTTCAACCAAGGACTTACCCATAGATAAAAAAATGACTGGTCTGTATGTTTTACAGCCTATACTCATATTTTTATCTCTTCTGATATAACAATGTCAGGAATTCAGAAGAATTACCACCTAATTATTGTTCCCTACCCTGTATTTGTGAATTTCATGATTTCTGCTACATGTAGTACTTCAAACTGTACCAATTCATCTCCTAAGATTTTTCTCAACTTTCTCAGTATAATTTTGTGCCTTTAAACTTGTGCCCCATTAATATACATCCCTTCCAAGTTTTGGAGGCATTTTTAGTGAATCAATTTTGTTAGCACACTATCTACTCTATCATCAAGGTCATTAATGAAAAGATTGAAGCAAAGCAGAATGAGTACAGACCCAACAGACCATGGTGGATCCACATTCAATAAAACCATTTCATTCTGACAAACAATCGTTAATAACCACTCACTGGGCACAGTCATCCAATGAGTCTTGCTCCTATTCAACAAAAGTTTCTTTCAGGCTACACTTCTTCACTTGTTCGTAAGATTACTGCATGAAATGGTGGCAAAGAACTCACCAACATCAAAATATTAACATTCACACTTTTCTTGTCAATTCACAGGCCTGTCATATTAGAGAAGAAAATTAAACTGGACTATTTACTCTCCTGAATTTGTGGTGGTCGTGACTCACATTCTTCTTGTCTCCCAAAGGCTTAGTGCAAGAGTTTATTCAAAATGTGGAAGATGAGAGGAATGGTCTTCTTTTCCCCTCATTTCATTTTCAAGTATCAAGCATCTCAAATAGCAGCTAGTGGTACTGAGATGTCTTCCATCACTTGTTTGGGGTTTTTCTTTAACATGTCAAAGGACTAATTTCATCAGGCCCAGACTAATAAATAAGCTACCCAAGTACTAAGTGTGCAAAAGTTTGCTTCAGATTTGCCATCCATCTTCTATGTCCTCTGTGCTTTTTAGTCTCCTTCCTGTGCTAAGTGCTGCTCACTTATACTCTTCTTCTGCTCATGTTTTGAGGGTACTTTCATAGTACTTACTTCAAGTGCATCCTACAAAATTGTGCTGCCCCTCAAAAACACTACGTTAGAGCACCATGGATATACTGGCAGCTAGAAAACACACTGCAGTAAGGGCAGTTCAGCAGGCAGCAGTACTCCAGTTCTGCCTGCAGTCTGTGCAGCCCTCAGAAAGGTCAAGACAAGGCCCCAGGATGAGGAAGGGGTACTTCTAAACGGGGTGGCCATCTCTAGTTCAATGGAAATATGTAGGAAAACTACAGGAAGACAGTAACACAAACAGAACCGGAGCTCTGCAATCCAGACTTGCTATCTCACCAGCAAGGGAAGACTGTTCAGCAGATCTTTTGCAGCATATTAGCATCACTTCTGTGTCAATTACGAAATCTGTTCTGTACTCCTAGCTAGGCAGATAGAGCTGCCTTGGGTGGGGAAGAGGGATGGGGGAAGGAGGGCACGTACTTTCGTCACATACTCATGCACATATACAGGACAAGGGGTTGCAGATAAACAGGATTAAGCCTGACAGAGATGATTCTGCAGATACCCTGGCTCTCACAGAGTATTTGCTCTAATAGCACAAAACCAACACCCTTCTGTACATTCCTACTCTGTTGCATCATGACATTTAGAAATGTTAGTTGCTTGCTGTCCCTGCCCAAAATTAAACTACATAAGAATAGACTCTTATTATAGTACATGCTTAGGTGGCAGTTTAAGATGTAAATGTTTGATTTTATTATGTTAAAATAGCAACAAAGAACAGGAAGAAAAAAGTTTAAAGACATCAGTAGCTGTAATGAAGCTCTGCTGATTTTTTCCCAGATAACTAATACCTAAGTTTTCATAAGTGTATTGGAGGGTATTCACTATGCACCCAAATTGTTTATTTCCTTTTCATAAGAATTATACAATGGTCACATAAAACTGAAAACCATTATCTTCTTCATACAGTAAGCATACTTAGAGCCTTCTAGCCCTTCCCTGCATTGAAAAATTTCATCTTGCCATAAATACCTGAGACCAAAAGAAGTAGGATACTGTAATACAACTGTAAATTAATAAAAGTGAATAAAGATACAAAAGTATCTTTAAAATTAGTTAATCCCCTAATACTGTCCAAAATTCATCTGACACATTATATAATTTAATGACATTAATTTATAAACAGCACAGCAAAATCTAACAGGCTTAACATTAGAAGAAAAAGAATGAAAATACTGCTTCTGTAGGTTAAGATGGTAAATTAGTACTAAGCTTTTGGGAAGTATCCAGCTTTATCTAGTTTATAGTACCACTACCCATGTTTTTGAAGGAGGGGGAAAAAAAAAAGTACCATTCCAGATATCAGCCATACCCTGCTCTGTTCACCATGGAAGGAGGAGGCTAAAACACTGATTTATCATGACTTAACAAGATACTGACTATCAGCTGAACAGCATCAACTGACTAATGCTCTTCTAGTCCAATTACCCTGAGAACCAAAACATGTTAGTATAAACCACAAGTGAATTAACTATATACACTCAAGAGAAATCTCAGACAATATATTAACAGAAGAAAATTTACATTGCAACTGCTTGGTCACTAATTTACAGCTTTCCACATTTTTCCTGATGAGGCAAAGAAATTTACAAGGACAAACACCTAGGCTTCAACTGATGGGATTTGGTAGTGGGTTTGAGGGTTTTTTGTGGGGGTTTTGTGTGTTTGGTTTTTTGTTTGTTTTGTGTGGTTTTTTGTTTGCTTGCTTTTTGCTATCACCATATTTTAAAAAAAGATTAATTTGGAAACTAGTAAGAATGTTACAAATATAACTATTAATTTTCTTGATCCTCTTAGCCATACTGAACACTAACCACTATTGGATAGCATTTTACTGGTCAATTTGAAGTATATTTTGAGAGAGACATAAATAATAACTGTGTTTAATTTTCTTTTATATGAAGTAGATTAATTACTACGGTTCCTACCACATAATCATTTAAACTTGGCACTCAAGAACTTCATGTGTTTAGGAAAACATGGTAAGATGCACGGCACCTTGCAGACAGGATTTGCACTGCTGCATCAGCTGTTTCCGTCCATACAAAAAAGTACATTGATGCAGGCTCCTACTATTACCTTTAAACTTGGAAAGAAGAGCTCTCTCATATCTAGTTTGCTATCTACTACATGATTAGCTTCTACGATGTATTCACAACCACACTGGAATTCAATCCAAACACATATTCAGTTTAAAAATTCTCTAAAAATTTGAATGGTTAGTATAGTGTGTATTCACAATGCTTGTTTATGTGTAGTTTTAGCTGCAAGCTCAGTTGCATCCTGTCTATGTGGTCAGGATCCATAAGAAGACATTATCACTGCTGATTAATCTAGGTTCAGAGAAAGACTGAATTATTGTGAGCTTCTGAATAATATGTAATTTCTGTCTTTAGTATTGATACGCCCACAAGTTACATTAGCAAAATCATTTGCTAACTCATAAGAATTTTTTGTAATGTAGTTTCATTATGTTACTTTGTATATCCTCCAAGATCTTCCTCCCCCAGTAGAAGTTAACAGATTTTAGAACTATTTCTGTACAAAGACAGCACAAGATCTGGTTCCTCTTCTCACTGAACTGGGGATGTGACAGAACTGGAACTGCCAGAACACCCAACTCTATTCCCACTTCTACACTAACATCCTCCAACAAGCCAAGCTTCTGTGCCCATCCATTCTGGCTACTGATGATACCATGTCAAAGTAAATTCATTGAAATATCTGGACTGAAAGACTCAAAACAGAATTCTGGCTTGAAAAAAAAAGCTGAAAAACATACTGAGAACTGCATTCACCTGGATTAATTTGAAATTTCAAACAGTAAAAGGAATACTTTTTGAATACTGTTTGAAAAAGGGATTGCCTGGTTATGTAGCAAAGAAAAGAAATAAATCCTCAGCCCCTTGCTTGTCAGAGGAAGCCTTGTTTCTGGACATCCATCACAACAAGCAAGGCAGTGGTGCCATATAAAGCAGCTGATCCTGATTCCAGTACATTTAAATTTAGGTAACAGCTACGTACAATTTGACAGGGAAGGCTAGAATGGAGGCTGAAGTAATAAATATCCAGTGGAAGCTAATGGTCTAGTGTCCTAGTTCTTGCTTCTCTAAAATTTTAAGTGCTGTCATCTTCTTCATAGTATCAACCCTCCAATGGTTACTATTGGAATGGCCAAGCTAAATCTAAAGACATCACTGAAGCAAAAAAGTTGTGGATATTCCTTTCTAGAGGATCTACCAATAAACTGAGCCCACCAGCCTGCTCTGCTTTATATTTACATTCTCTTTGATAGGTCAACAGCTTTGCAACTTAAACATTGGCTACTTTGAAATGTCAAAAAAATGTAATATGCAAACTCAGTATTAAGGCTCACAAATGTTTCAAATGAAAGTAGCAGACTTGAGTTCTTCTGTGTTTTCCTCTGTATTTTTCCTCTCCAAACTTCAAAGGATCTGAAAGAGCCGAGTACTGCTTTCTGAAAATGCATTTTAATACTTTGCCTAGCAATTCTACCTGATTATCTTTTCTACTAAGCAGAGTTATATTTCTGATCAAAACATAACTAAATATGCAGTCCAGTAGCATATAAAACATATTATGTCATAACACAAAGCTTCCAATACTGGCATCCTGGCTGCATCCAGAAATCTGAAGGTACTGGTAAACATATTTTCCTGTTACTTCATTCAATGGGAATAAAAGACTCATAAGATTTAAGCAGTATAAGAAAACAGGACTGATTCCAGCTGTGTCTGTACTTCCAGTCCTGGGCTGCCTTAAGCAGCAACAGCCATGGAAGACACAGAAATTCTTTCCTGGGAAAAACTTCTTTCTGCAAGAGACTTTATTCTTGTTGTGGAAGCAGGAGAACAGACATCATTAAAAAGACAAGAAATGCTGCTTTCCATTATCCTAGTCTAAATTCCACATAATTTCTGCAATACCACTACACATTGATAAAATCCTAGTGCAACAGAGGAAAAGTTTTCCTGATGACTAAAGAATCTCCAAAGCAATTTTACCTTGAAAGTACACAAAGATGCCAGTATTTCATCCAGGAAAATAGGCTTCTTTATTAAAATGTCAAATGGATTTTTGGCAATGATATAGTTTTCTAACTCCAACTTCCAATTTTCAAAACCATTATTTCAAAGATCGCAATCTGCCAACAGAGCAAGAAAATAAACAAGTTGTGACATTAAGTTCAAGTAAGCTTAGAGGAAGGCATGGGATTTGGCGTTGCATTTCCCAAGGAATATGCAGATGACAGGCAAACACATACACATGCTTCCCCCTCTGCACTCCAATTCAGAATTCAAGACTTTTAAGTGAATGCTATTGAGGCAGAAGAATCTAATTTCCCCTCTTTAAAGATATTTGGATAATTAGAGCCTGCAAGAACACTTGAAGGAACTGTTAAATAATTAGACTTTTCAGGTGTGTCATTTATTTTGTAAAGCCCAGACAGGAGGGGAAAAAAAATTAAAAAAAATACACATACACCTGTTTGACCATTGGCTTTCCCAAGAAGTTACAATTGTCCATGTTTCAAAAGCCAGAATTCAAGTGATAGCTTTGTCTAGACTGCTACATGTAGTACTCCATTAGTATTACTATGTTCTTACAAGATCAATAATAAAATCCTCCACGAAAGCTGACTGAAAAAACACAAAGGATGGTTTTCTAGAAGTGCATGGACTTAAGTAGGTAAATCCTCTGCAAAGCAATGGGAAGTCCTACATACCAGCTACTGTTGCAAACATAATTTTTGTTCAAGGAGTACATTGGGTTACTATTTCTTTTCCTTCTGGGAAGGTAAACTACTTGTGAGATGAAGCATGAAAGACAGCATTATTAAAGACAGAACTACTAACCAGGAGTCTTCACACTATCCAGAGCCAGGGCACCTGTGGATGATAATGTAATGGCTGTTATTAAAAGGGACCAACGGTTTATCACCCTCCTGAAGATTAAGGGGTTCTTTAAAACCTCTCTGCAGGAGCCCAGAGTCAGGCTTCACCAATCCTTAAAAGAGTCAAAAACATCATCACTGCTTCTCATTAATGTGATAATATTAGCAGTGAACAGATACTCCTTTGGTAAGCAGCTAAGGAAACCTCTCCACTCTGACAAACTAAAACTGAACAAATTAAAAGCCCCACACTAACCAAGCAAGTTGATACTCATAAAAAAGGGGGAAATGGAAACCCTTCATTTCCTTCGACACCACTTTCCTCCGTATTCAGTAGTTGCTGGGGCTCTTGTTTTATTAAGAACAGAGTGTTGGCAGAATTAAAGCTGCATGATTACATACCTAAATCATGAGAATGGGCAGAATAAGGAAAATTCAAGCATTAATTTATGAGCTAAAATTCTATTTACTGCCTACAGTCATTGTGGGGGAGGACAGTTATAAGATCATTGTTGGGGAAAGTGAGGGGCAAACTATTTCTTGAACTGCTTTTCAGTTGTTACCAGATGTGTGCAGTCCAAACCAAGCAGCTGGATCTTACTTCAGCATTCACACTAGAAAGCACTGCCAGCATGTACCTCGTATCAAAGTAACTTGGCAAACTGGATTGGCCATGCAGAACACCGCTGCACAGCACCTGTGGTTTTGCTGTGGCAGTCAGGCCGTGAGCCTGAAGCTCTCCTTAAATATACATAAATGAAGATCAACTATTGGAATAAAACTGAAATGTAAAATGGGTATTTAAAACAAAATACACCTCAGTTAAGTCTAGGACCAGTTTCATCAAAAAATATTACTACTAGGTAGAGAAGTAAAATTTCTTCCTCCCCAATCTAACTTTCAGAAGCTATAACCTCTTCATAAAACTATCATGATTATGCTAGAGAGGCATAAATTATGATAGTTTCTATAATTTTTCTTTTCTTATGACACAACTCTGAAGACAAAAGGATTTTTTTTAACAGTCTCAAAAAAGAATTTATCTGAAGAGGTTTTTCAAAATCTTTTTAAAAAAGTCTTTTTAAATCTAAATGCATTTTTTTCTCAAAGACTGAAAAGTAATTGACACTGCTATTCTTTTAAAAGTATTTATACAATTCGTTGTGCCTAACAGAAAGAGTGTGCTGGCTCCCTTGCTCTAATTTTTCTTGTTTACATTATGTGCAAGTTATGCTATATCCTACCAACAAACAGCTAGAATTTGTTCTGAATATGTAATATGTGTAATATGTGTCAGAACCCTCTATTTCTTGTACTAAAAACAATGTTTTAGTCAAGTTCCTCCATAATTTTTTAAAATTTAAAATGCAGAATTTAATAGTTTGATTAAGTCCTCATAGGAAAATGGCTTGATCTATACTAAATCTCCACATAAATATTCTTCAAAGCAAGAGTTAACCTGTCCACAGCCTCAGCCACTAATCAGGACAGTTGGAAAGCAATTTCTCCACACTCCTTCTCTTCCTGAGCTGGTACTTCTAATTCTTCAGTCTCATGTGATTCTTACTGAAGGAATTTCCTGAGCACTCCAAATGATCAGCTAATGCAGAACAAGGAATGCTGAAGAAGAGTGTGATCAACAAGTAAATTAGAATCACAGAATAACTGAGGTTAGAAAGCACCCCAGAGGAGGCCTCTAGCCTAACCTCATGCTCAAAGCATGACCAAGAGGTCAGATCAGGTTGCTCAGGGCTTTATCCAGCTGGGTATTAAAATCTTCTAAGGATGGAAACTGTACAGCCTCTTATTCAAATGCATGACTGTCCTAACGGGAATGGGAGGGGGAAGGGGGAGAAGGGGGGAAAGTCTTGCAACTAGTCAAAAACTTTCTTGGTTTATGTCCACAAATTCACAGCATACTTCACATGCTTTCTCATCAAAGTTCCTACCACTTATTTTTGATTGATTTTCACAATCCAAATGAGGAGATTAGTATGACTGGACAAATTAAGACATTATTACGTCCTACATAAAGCAGAGATCTGTTAGCACTCCTGTATCAGCTCAATAGGCTGGCATCACACAGAAGTAGTGAAAATTTAGTATGCAAAAAAGGAATTGCCACTGAAAATTTTCAGAGTCCACCTAAAGAACAGCATTTCCACTGTTTTATTTAAGTAATTTTGGAAATTTGAGTGCTATTAATACTGAAGGCTGCTAGCAATTACAGACCAGATGAGGATCCTAATTCATTCACGTATTTGGGTAACAATATGGCCCCAGCATTTCACATTCATGTAACTACTCAAATGAATTCCAGACAAGCTGGAATAAGAAGAGGGAGGGAAGCCTGGGAACAATCTGGAATATTGTTGCACTTTATTGATACCATCAAAATAAAATGGGAGGGTAGAGATATGAGAAAAGAAGCACTACAGCTAGCGTTACCATTTTCAGTTCTGCCAGAGACTGCTAAATTTTAAATAAAACAATAATAAAACAAGTTAGTATTTAATATTTCCAGCTGTGAAAATCTAGAGTACAATTCAAAAAATGTTTAAAAATATTAAGATTAATTAAAAATCTTGGTTTAGGCTTTAGATACTTGTTCAAACAATTTGACTTTTTTTTTTTACCATGCACACATAAGAAAATATCTCAAAGGTTAAAATTACAGATGACATATCAATCCTATCTCCTGTACAAACAGTACATACACTCCTTATCAGAAGAAAAAAGTGATATAATTTTGTAATTGATACTTGAAGTAATGTTTTTCACAGAATTAAGCAATTCAGTTAGGCATGACACTGCAACAGTCATACATTTTCCACATTTTCTCTCCCAAAACCTGACGTATTCCTTTGCAGATCTTGCTAGTACCACTGCTCCTGCCTAAAAACATTCCTGGAGCTACACAGCCAGAAAAAGCAACTGCAACTTAAAAATGTCACTCTATTTGTAAGCCCGAGAAGCCCTCTGTTCTGGTACAGATGGCAAGACTCTACCATCTTCAGTCTGTGAACACCGCCAGTTCCCTCCACAGCAAGAACTAAATACAGTGGAAATATCCAGGTACCTTTCAGGCTGCAGCTGCAATACCAGACAGGTAGAGGACAGCCCATCACAAGCAAAAAAAAAACAAAGAAAAACACAATAGAAAAGTGGTAAATAGCTTAATCTATGTGTTAGTTATACAGTTAAATATGACTGCTATAATTAACAACAGTAAATAGACTGAATGAGGAAATACATTACTATATTAATTAAACTACCTTTCTACCTTTGCTAAAAAGGAAGAGCCCTTTAAGAAACTACATTTGCACAACAGAAGGTATTCCATCTCCGAAGATGGCTATTTCCATATTGAACCTACAGTCTTAACCAGCTATCCAAAAGGAGAAGATAATGTAAATACCCTTTGCCAACAGGAAAGTTATAATCCTCTCCCAGAACAATGCATTTTAAGAGAAATGTCTAAAACAATGTTTAAAAAAGCTTCCTTGAAAATTTATGGAATTTATCTAGCTTTGAGACTTTAAACAAATTAGGAGCACCTTAAAAACAGCACTTTCAATGAAAATTCTTGTTTGTCCTGCAGCACTGCCAAGTTCACACTGCAGCATTCTCTCCTGGTTCTCTAAGAAAAAGAAATAAATCTATATTTAAGATCTATCAAGCATCCATTATCAAAGGATCCTAAAGCTTTTGCTGACAACACCTTTTTAACATACTTCTAAATGTTTACATAACTCCCCAGATATTATCCATTACAGTGTAAGTACTGCATAGATTTGTTGTGCATAACAATGTCCATAATAGATATCACAGACAATGTTGCAGTTTACTAATCACAAATTTTATGAAGCTTTGCTGTCTATTTGTGAGCATGTCTCAGGTACAGTTGTAACAGAAAAGTTTTAGGGAATAGGCAGCGCATATAAGCAACACTTTTTTTTTTTTTTCCCCCCACCCCTCCATTTCCCTTACCATGACCTATTTTTCTGAATAACATGTAGACCTAGTAAGGACATTAACCTGTTTCCATGTCACAGTACAGCTCATGTAGTGATGTGCTGAGATGCATTAGCTGTCATTTATTGATCCATTTCTAAGTTCATTCTACTGGGACTACCAGCTGGAGGATCAGAAAGTCTCTTGCTATCCTCTGCTGTGTCACACAATTTACTGATTAACTATTTCCCACGGTACATTCATTTTAACATTTTGTGGAAATAATTACAGAAGATTCCTCCTCTTCAAACAGTCTCCCACGTCTGAATCACTCTCACATATTTTTAGTCCATTCATTATTTTTAAAAGTCAAAATGTAACAAAACATGTTTTTATTTTAAAAAGGTAAGAACTAAGCGCACCAAACATTATCTACTACAAATACCTATTTACATTTTAGCAAGTATTAGAAATGAACAAGCTTTCAGGTCTAAATTCAATACTGTAAAATGCCAAAACAAGTTTCATGCATACAGGGACAAAGAAACTTAAAAAAAAAAAAAAAAAAAGCTATTTTCCCCTTGATTCCCGGCAGGCTTCTCTCATGCAACCTGTTCCCACACACACACACACAGAGTATACAGTGTATTTACACTTCTGTATCAATTCTGTTGAGCCAAACATAAAATACACTAATATGTGATCATTATTTATTACAGGTCATTCTACCTGTTTCTGCCTTTAGCATTATTAACCTCTGAACCAGCAATTACTTACTACTTATTTGCAATGTATATACTCATAAAAACCTACCTTTGTGCCAAGAAGTGTTTATACAATTTTGTAAGAATGACTAAATTTTCAAAATAAATGCCTACAATAAACCCACGTTCACTGTTCCGATTTAAACAGGATGGGGAAAACAGCTGAGCTTTAACTGTCTGAATTTTCAGAGCTGTAAAATATGACAGGGAAAAGTGATTCCAAAAGCCAGGCTTCCAGCTTTCAAATTCAAGGACTGCAAGCTTGACCAAATCCATGCATCAAATCGATTATGGCAGAATGTAACAAGCAGGGGCTACTGCAAAATAATTAAGCAAAAGATCAGCAGGGTTCATGTCCAGTCACAATTCAATGAAGTCTTATATGCAACATAAATTGGCATCTTTTCAGGCTTTGGGAGATGTTTGAAAGAAGGAAACATTCACAGTTCATATTTCTGAGTTTTAAAAATCTGTTTTCTCCAATTCTCGAAAAAAACCCAAGGATTTGGACATCTCACTTTGGATGACAGAACCCCTGGGAAATGAGTAAGGTGCAATCAAAGGAGTGGGAAAAAATATTACAAACCAGATAATTGATCACATCCTATATACCAGAAACGCTGTGCAAAAAAAGGAAGATACAGTTTTAAGTGGGATGCTCTAACTGGAAAAGGGGGAGAAAAGGAGAAAACAAATGGGACTGAGAATATATCAGACATAAATCTTACATGATCATAAGCTTCCATTCATTATTAAGCAGGCAGCAAATTATTTTTATTGCCCACAGAAGCATCTGACCAAAATTGCTTTTCTTCCAACATCTTTCAAATCAGTTGGCCGATTTCCAACATTTTGAAATAAAAACCCAGAGCTGTCAAAAATAATTATGTTCCTATAAACTACAGAAAAATCTATAGTCAGGTAGAGAAAAAAGACCAGATTTAAGTGCGGGGAAAATTCACCTCTTATGTATTCGATTTGTCAGCAGGTCAGTCAGAACAGACTGTCCATAGCACTGTGTATTGTTAAGGAGGAAAATGGGACTAAGGATTGGAGGAGAAGAGATAGGAAATAAAGAAACAATCCACATACATACAAATGTAAATTTGATTATTTCTGAAGCTCACAGAAACTATGACCTGCAGACAGTAACTTGTTTTAACAGCCTTACTAACAGAGAGTAACTTGGACAAGTATTTACATTTCTTGACCCCTTCCTTTTAAGTAGGTTGCCTAGAAACATCACACCTCAGAATGAATGGAGAAACGGATTATGTGCTCCTATCTGTGTATTTCAGATATTTTGTTGAATCTACTTTATGAAATCCTTGGGAATAATTTTCCATTATGCTTTTTACAGCATTGAGCACAATGAAGATACTCAATGAAGAACAAAGTAGACATGCAATAACAATAATATATTCTAGAAAGGCTTCCACAGATAAATACAAACCTGGATACAACCTGCAGAAGTGTTGGTGGGATGACTCAACTCCTAATGATATTTCATTTAAGTTCATTTTCTTAGCAGCAGCCTGAGGTTAGTAATAAATCCCAGCATGCTAACTTAGAGCTGTGGATTCATTTTCCTGTTAACGGTAGCAATAGGTTCTTCGTTAATGGTTTTAAGATAATGCTGGGGTTTGCCATATGGTTGGATTTGTGTGAGGGTTTCTCATGAAAAGCCAGAGTGTAAGAAATTCTTGCTATATTTAACTTCAGTGTCCTCACATGCAGGATTGTCCTCACAGCAGACAACTGGAATGGACACTGTTCTAGTATTTACAAGTTCAAATGATGCTTAATATTTACTGCATGTATTGTTTAAGATGACTACAGGGACTTTAAACAAGACAACACATGGACATAGCAGAGGATTGGTAATGCAATGCTGAGCTTTTCATCTCTAGGTCATTGGTTCAAATCTAAACTGGTCAGTAATGAAGGCAAGCTATTTGATAGCTCCGGCCTTTGCAAATTGATTTATCAGGCTCAGTCAAGTTCCCACTAAACTCAAAATTCACCATTACAACTTGCATTCCTGAAAAACAACTTCATCCCAACAAATTTACAAACAAATTCAAGAGACAGAAGTAATCTCTTCCTCCTCGGGCACCATCTCCAGACCAGGACACAGGGAGAGTGCTAGAGGAACAGTGAAAATGACACCACCAGTGGTACAGCACATCATTCTGTGGATAAAGATTACTTCTGCCTCTCAGGTACCCCGTCATAGTTACCTGTATACCAGGACAAATCTTTCAGATTTTTATTACTAAAGAAGACAAGAAAGAAGAGACACCAATACGCAGATTTTAAAACTTAAATTTCACAGTGCTGCTTAATGCATTCTTTGGATATCTTGTTCAAAGACGCATTTTATAAGGCCAAAGGTTTTGAAGAAAATGGTCACAGTGCTTTATAAGAGTAATAACAAATGTAATATCCATTTTGTTATGACGTATTTGTAGCCAAAATGTTGCTGCTACAAGTGGTGTTTAAGCAATTCCTGCAGATGAGCTGAATTCAAAAATATATTTATATATATTTGGAATATATTTGCAAGTTACTATGAATGATACTAGAGAAGTCATGTTCTTTCATATAAATATGTCTGATATACATGCAGGCATGTATGTACAGGTTAGTCGTAACAGCACATAACTTTCCACTTGCTTTCAGAATTTGAACAAAAATGGTTTTAAGCCTCAAAACCATAAGTATAGCCTCTTCCTCTGTCTCTTAATAGTTCAGCAACAATCACAGCAAACACTTTGCAGGTACCATAGTTCTCCATTTTACCAAGTGCTAACAGCTACAGAAGTGAATACAGACACCAAGTTTTAATACAGCACCTTTAAGATCACCTTTACTTCACATATTTAGGGCACTACACAATAGAATCTAATGGAAGTTTTACACTCTATGAACAGAAAACATTATTCTAACAAGACTACAACAGAATACATACAGCTCTTAGATCCTGGAAAATGTGTTCAAAATAACAAGTAAGAGCCTCCTGCCTTCCTTGCAGGTTCCTTGGGTTTTACTAAGATCTTGACAACATAGTGAAATTTTTCCTTCCTTTCCCAACAACTCAAGAAATAGAACACTTATTGCAACTTTAGGAAAGCCACAACAGGTTAGCTTCCCATGACTGCATGCAATTTCAGCAAGCTGAATGATTGAGCTGGCATGGAGTCTATTGCTATAAAATCAGAAGAGCATAGCCAAGTGATACCCTAGTTTGGCCAAACACTAGTCCTGTGTCCCATACACAATAGCTGATGAGATCCACCCAAACCTTTCAACTTTCTCAGGTCACAGAACAGAAAACTCCATGCATCAAGTAACATAACAGAGAGAAAACAAGAAATAAACTGCACACTAAATTTGAGTATCAAGAGACATGATAAAAGACCTATATATTATGTCACTTGCCTTAGAAAGTGTCCAGGCTACAGCTAGGACATGGTTCCTCCTAGCAGTCTCACACTAGGGTGCAAGCTTAAGGAAGGGTGGCTGCCTACACATTAAGTCAAAATCTTAAAGGCTAAAGACTGTCTATTACCTGACTTGCAGCGAACAAGAACAAAACAATAGAGATCCATGTAAGACAATCAGAACTCCTTGACAGTCAGTAACAAGACTTATTGCTGCTCAACACTTGATGTGCCATCAAACACTGCATACCTGCACTAGGGAATGACTTTCAGTGACAGAAATGCACAGTAACTTTGGAACAGTGACTGCAGCCATTATTGACAGAAAAGAAAGAAATGAAAAGGCAAAGTTTAGACAAAGGCAAGAAGTAGAGTACTTCAGAGAACAAATTAAAATAAAATGTTTGAATAAATGTGAGTGGACCATGTTAGGAAACTGAAGGATGTGTAGGGGATTTAAATTTCAGAAGGTTGCATGAGAAAAACAAAAAGACTAATACATTTTACAGGTGCCAGTAAGTACATTTATTATACAACTTACACTTTTATTGGCTTGAACAGTAAGATAAGCAGATTTAAAAAAAATCTGTTACTTTCTATTATTCTTTCATCTTGCTACCTCAGTTTCCTTTTAGTACTAGCTGCTTTATTTTGCCCAGTTGCACCAAAAGTTATTCAGGACAGCCACAACTGTTCTTTAAATAGATATGTTTACACAGCACTCAAACACCACTGAGGCCAAATTCTGATTAGTGTGGACAGAACCTACTGTAACTACAATAATGTGATACCTAAGAGCTCTGCCACTATTCTTTTATCTCTAGGTAACAAGGTTTTTGAAGCCTCACAAACTGAAAATAAACACACTTTCTCTTCTATGTACTCTCCATGAAAATTCGCCTAAGAAGGCTCAATACCTAATAGCATCAGCAGGACTGGATAAAGAAGGATTTAAATTCCCTTTATCCTTTTTAATGAACTCGTGACTACAGTCTCAAAACAGACTGTTAACCAGAACACATAGAAGAACTGACATAATTTTTACCTGCAGTGACTGAAGAAATGAACTGAAATACTTTTACAGCTGTCACTAGCATAAAGAAAGGAGTGTTTCTAAATTCTCTTGGATAACTCTAAGTAACTTTGCCTGTTCTGGACAAATCAAGCATACCCATACCCTTCACGTCACCCCAAGAACACTGTGGCAAAAGGCTTTGTGGCTGGCATCACACAGATGAGGGGGAAAAAAAAAGAAAAAAGGCTCCTATTTAATTCAGTCTGAATGACGTGCAGCATGCTTGATTAGGCATACTCTGATTAGGTACTGGAATAGAATTTAAAGAATATCCTGTCTAGTGAAATGATCATTATTTCTATCACTTCCTAAATGAGAACAGATTTCAACAGCCTCATTCCAATTTTATTTTTTTTTTAAGCCCATAATACATTTTTGGTAATTATTTTTAAAGCTGCCACATTCAAGTTATGTATTACCTCACCAGTTTAGTTCTCAGCACAGCAGCACTTTCTCTTCTCCTAGAAACAAACACAAGACTATCTATGTCACTATTGTCACAACTGCTAACTTTTTCCAAAAGAGCTGTTCAATATCAAGTATATTGCAGCACAAAACCTTTCAGATGTAGATTTTCAAGTCTAAAGAGTAGCACAAGCTTAGAGAGGTTTGTCTTTGGTACATACTTCTTTCTTTCAAACTGCATGAGAAATTACAAAACTATTTTTCATCCCATTTCACATGCATTTTTTTTCTATAACACTCAGAATTTGCTCTGCAATCTGAAAAGCTCTTTGAATTCTTCTCACATGCACAATCAGCCACTACAATACACACAACTTCTCCCAGCTGAAAGACCAGAAACCCATTATGTCTGCAACTTTTTGAAAGCAGGTGTATATTGTTATGGTTTCTATTTAGGGCTGTAATCCTCACAAATCCTCACTCATAATCCTCCTACTGAATAAACAGTTTTGAGCAAAATCAGATCCTGGAAAAGCAAACAGCTTCTGCACATGCTTTTGCCTACCCTGGACCAACACAGTAAATGTAATACTGCAACTGAGAAGTTTCTTCTAACCAACAGCTTTTATCTGTGCAAGTTTAACTTTTAATGAAAGTTGATCGTGTCTGAGTTATTAACGAACGTAATGCAACGTCAGTGATATTAATTTCAAAGACCCTGCTGATAGAAAACCCTTTTTGCCTCCAGCGTCCTCTTTCTCGTAGCTGCTACTGCTTTCCTCGCCTGAGGTGACCGGCTGCAGGCAGAGGGGGCCCTTCCCTCGCAGTTACCTCGGCGGTCAGGCCCTGGGCTGAGCCCCACCACAGAACCCGCTGACCGCAGCCTGCCCCGCCACCTGCAGAGACCAGGCCGTGCAGACGTACGGGGCTGCACTGCCTTACACAGGCGGGAGAGTCACTACTGAAACTCCGGGCACAAGGCACAAGCAACCAGTTAACGGCTAGGTCTGGTTTATTGTTTTTTCCCCTGAGATGTGCGGACAGGAGGAAAGAAATCCCAAGTGTTCCCGAAAGCGGTGGATCCTGGATTCCCGCCGCGCCCCCCAAGGAGTTGGCCGCTGCCGGCACGGCTGTACAAACTGCGCCTCCAACCCCTCACCCAGCCCACTGTGCCGCTGAGAGGAGCGACCCCTCCCGTCCCGCCGCCGGAGCCGCGACCCGCTGCCACCCAGCGCCGCAAAAGTCCGTACGGCGACAGTCAGTACAGCTCTGGACAGCCACAACAGGATCCAGGAGATTAGGAGAACCCCAGCTCCTCGCCGGGGCGGCACTCTCGTGAGTCCCTACCTGCCAGTGCCAGTTCATGCCGCAGCACCAAATATCCCTTCTCCTCAACCAGCCTCATCCCTCGCTGCTATAGCTACGGGGAGCCGCGGCAACAACCTCTCGCGAGAGGAGACATCTTCCCGCGAGAGCCTGCCGCTGGGGGTGCCTTCTCTCGCGAGACGGCCGAAAATGTATAGTCCGGGCTCGTGAAGGTGGGTCTGGTTTGTGTCTTTTGCCGCCGTTTCTCGTTCCTTTAGCTCAGGGCAGCCCTGCATCGAGTCGGGGCGCTTCGGAGGGCAGGTGGCCTTAACCCGATGTCCCGGGCCAGAAGGGGGGAGAGGTACCCGCTGTGGTTAACTCTCTTTGGGAAGTAGGTAGTAGAGCTGTTCCCAGACCAGGCTGGAAGCCAGGAGGTAGCTAGCGATCATTTCAGGTGTTTGTGGGGCTGACAGAGTCCCGGTGAACCACCTTCCTGTGCGGAGAGGCTGGTTTCTCCCGAAGCAACTACCCGCAGATTGAGCGCCTTAAGCTGATGCAGCAGAGCTTGTTCTGATACAGGGGGCTTGATACAAGAAACGCTAGTGCCTGGAAAATATAAAGTACTTTTTAGCTTAAGTTGTAGAAAGAAAACGATGGTATAAGTCTGTGGAATTTAGGGGCCCCACTAAACATGAGTTGTTTCACACTAGCCTTCTAAAGTATAACATTTCACACCATCCTTCTACTTATCAGTTAGTTCAAAGACACAGCCTCCCAAACATCTGCTAGCTTGGGATACTCCTTGCCTGCCCATCCTGCAATAAATTTGCAAGAAGGTCACCGTGTTCTAAATCTTTGCTAGTTAACAGAAGAATTACAGATAATGGCTGGTTTCAGCTAATTGTGTGACCACTGGGGCGTCCAACTGTGCCAAAGGTGAAAAGTTTAAGAAAAGGAAGACTCGTTTACTTCATCTTGAAGACCCCTACTCACAAGAGGAAGACTCATTTACTTCATCCTGAGACCCTCGCCCATGAGCACGGGGAGGTACTGCGCATGTGCAAAGGACCTTTTAGCTCAATAGGATGCGGGGATAGGTCATGAATATGTATAGGCATGTAACTTTAAAGGATAAATGTAGAGGGAAACGACACTGAGGTGTGCATACTTTGGAGGAGCGATCCCTATGCACCTCAGCGCTGAATAAAAGCATACCTACTTTACAACTTTAACGAGTTGTGGAGTCTCTCCGCATATCAGTTCGATGGAGCTGCCTGGATAGAAATATCTTTTTCTTGCCAGAAAAGAAATAGGTGAGCTTGCAGAGTGTGCATAATTGCACAATTGCAAAGTATGGGTTGTGATAGCTGTGGGATATGAATGGAGTCCAACATATTCATGTCCAGCAAAAGTTCACTTGTAGTTCGTGTGGGAGCTGGGTTTTCTCACAGGTTAGAGCAGTATAACATACCTTCAACATGATCTGTCCAAGTACGTAAGGTGTGAATTAGATCATCTCAGGATCTGGGAAAATTTTAATAAGATCTTTTACAAATTTGCATTTTGATTTTCAGAATCCTAGACAATATGTAAAATATTAAGCTCACATTCCCTGAACTGCACCAGCTGCACATTGTAGTGTATGATTTTCCTGTCACTAGTGCAGAGCGCTGGTAGTAACATTGTCTCTGGTGCAGTAGTATTTTTGGTGATACCCAAGAAACATTTCAAGCCTGCTGAAATAAATGAGTCCTTTCCTAAGAATTCAGGATCATGCATGTAAAGAGAGTATGACACTTTATTTTCTCCTGTTTTTATTTTCTTTTTGCTGAGCAGTTGCTCTTTTAGTAGGTTATTGCATAGTTATCTCAGGGATTGTTCCAATACCTCGCTCACAGCCAGTGGCCCGCGGACCACTTGAGCTTCTGTAGAATATCTTTGTTGGCAAGTGACTGGCTGAGGGAGATCTGTGCCTTCTTTTCACAGGGAGATTAAGAAAAGCAAGGCAAGGAGAGGTAGGGCGGGTTGGGGCAAGAGGAGGCAGGCTGCGACAAAGCAGCGCAAGGCAAAGTAAGGCGGGGAGGGGTGGGCCAGGGCGGGGCAAAGCAAAGCGGCACGGGGCTCGGCAGAGCAGGGCGGGGCAAAGAAAGGGGGGGGCGGGCCAAGGCAGGGATGGGGCAAAGCAGGGCGGGGTAAGGCTGGATGCGGCAAAGCAAGGCGGGGCAGGGCGGGGCAAAGCAGGCGGGGCGGGGTAGGGCAAGGCAGAGAGGGCAAGGCGGGGAGGGGAGAAGCAAGGCAAGGAAGAAAGCTGAAGAGCGGGGCAAGGCGGGGCGGGGCAGGCCGGGGGACGCGGGGCAAAGCAAAACGGGGCGGGAGAAGACAAGCCGGTGGGGCAATGCAAGGCAGAGTGAGGCGGTGCCAGGCAGGGCGGGGCAAGGCATAACAGGGCAGAGCAGGGCAAGGCAAGACAGGGCGGGTCAAGGGAAGACAGGGTGGGGCAAGGCAGGGCGGGGCAAGGCAGGGTGGGCGGGGCAAAGCAAGGCAGAGTGGGTCAAGGCGGGGCGGGGCAGGCCAGGCCGGGGCAAAGCAAGACGGGGGTAGGGCAGGCTGGAGCAAAGCGAGGCAGGACAAGGCAAGGCGGGGATGCAAGGCAGGGCGAGGTGTGGCAGAGTGGTGCAAGGCACAACGGGCAAGGCTGGTGGGGTAAGTCGGGGCAGGCCGGGACAAATCAAGGCAGTGCGAGGCAGGGCGGGGCAAGGCAGGGCGCCGTGGGGCGGGGCAAAGCAAGGCAGGGCGCCGTGGGGCGGGGCAAGGCAAGGCAGGGCCGGGCGGGGCAAGGCAAGGTCTGTGTTCATTTCTGGGCCCTCACTAAAAGAGAGGCATTGAGGTTCTGGAGTGCATCCAGAAAAGGGCAGCGGAGCTGGTGAAGGGCTTGGAGCACAAGTCTGATGAGAAACGGCTGAGGGTCTTGGGGAGGTTTAATCCACAGAAAAGAAGGCTTGGGGGACCTTGTTGCTCTCTACAACTGCCTGAAAGGAGGGTGGGGCCAGGAGGTGTCTGATCTCTGCTCCCAAGTAAGAACTGATAGAACAAGAAGTAATGGCCTCAAGCTGCACCTGGGTAGGTTTACACTGGAGATTAGGAGCAATTTCTTCACAGAGAGGGTGATCAGGCCTTGGAACAGGCTGCTTTGGGCAGTGGTGGAGTCATCATCCCTGAAAGTGTTCACAAACTGTGTAGCTGAGGCACTTGGTGGTTTAGTGGTGGACTTGATCTTAAGGGGCTTTTCCAACCTAGTTGATTCTGTGATTCAATGAAGATGACTGTGGGGACTGCCATTTCCATGAGCAGTTGATATCTCAGTGCTAGTACCCTGGATAAACAGTGTAATTACAATGTAAGTAATTACTCAAACCGAAACATGAAGATATGAGGGGTAAACCTTTTTGTTTTCTGCCCTTGTATTTCAGTGTTCCTGAAATCTGTGAGACATGCCCTTTGTAACAATCCTTAGAGGACTGCTGCCAGCTCTGTAAGTTGTAGAGGAAGGTTTTTTTGAGTTGGTCTGTTGTTTTTTTTTCCCCAGTAGTTGAGCCCCATTTTTACCTAGGAAAAGCATAATGTTCTATATCTAAAAGATGTGTTTCTGTATGCCAGAATTACCAGCTTCTGATAATTCAGGTATGCCATCAGTGGTACACCAGATCATTAGAGTATGCTTAGAGGACTGGGGCTCCCTTTTTTTGTGCACAAACACTCAAAGCATACTGTTTGTATATACAGGTATCTGCAGTACCATTTGTGCTTCTGCTGTTAATATGGCCTTTCTACCACCACTAAAATAATAATAATAAAAAAAAAAAGTTTGTGCATTTGGAATAATGATTGTTTACTTGTGACTTTCCATCCTATTTCAGTCTTTTGCTTTGGGAATCAAGCCAATCATACTGGGAGAGAGCAAGCAAATGAGAATGGCCTCAAGCCTTTCTTAGGGACCAAAGATAACGAAGAGAAACATTTAGAGATAGTAGATATAATGAAGCCCTGAATCCATGCTAGCTTCAGGCCCATGAAAGTATGGTGGGTTTTACAATAGAATATGGAAGTAATTACTCCTCAGAGTACTGTGGAGTTTTACTAAAGCGCCCTTCAGTGTAACTGAATTTGTGTAGCGTCTGTGAGAAGGGGAGGTCCTGTGCAATAAGACCCATAGGTTGTCCTTAGGCTGGCCAACAGAAAGTTTCTCATTTGTTTGTGCATCCTTTGGGGGCCATTTTGTTTTCCCTGCGGTGAATGATGTATAATGAGATTGTTACTTAAGGCAGGAACTTCGCCCAGTAAGAAGGGGAAATCTGTGGAGTCCTTATTTACCCTTTTGTGCACAAGGATGTTTTGGAGCACAAATAAAGCACTGCTTCATGGGCAGCCTTTTTCCATGCTGTTAGTGCCCTCCTTGTATGCGTTTTTTGTTTCTAGCTACAAATGCAGGAACCTGAAGTAAAACAGTGGTGCTGCCCTGGGAAGAGTTGAGACCTTTGTCAGACTCTCATAGTATGGTTGTACCTTCCCTGTCCAAATTTTCCCCAAATAAGTGTTCCCAGTAAGCCTTGTTAGAAAAAGAAAGAATAACTATTTTGGTTTGGTACTGAAAGAAGAACTTAGAACTATAAATTAGTCTCATCTTATATATGCATTTATCTGGTCATTGTGGATTTTTTAAATGCAAATGTTCATTACAACTCTGTCTAGAGCTATGCCTATAACTTTTTCCTGTTCTTTGAAGTGTAGTGGTTCCTATCTGCAGATTTATTTGTGTCAATTCTTTCTGAAAGTACATCAGATGGAATTTTCTTTAAATGAAAAACAGACTTCTAAAATTAAAATTCTTTATTCTTAAAATTTATTATTATAGATTTTAATTATAAAATTAATTTTCTTTAAAATTAAAAACATTTTGAGGCTTTTTATTGTTAATCAGAACTCAAAGCTAGCAAACAAAAAGAGTCTGCAGGTTTCCTTCAAGAAAGTTGGGAAATGTACATTAAAAGTTTTGATATAAATAATATTTCTAAAAAGTGTAATTGAAAATTAAATGAAGAGTTTATATTTGAGAATTTGGTTATCAAGCTGACTGGAGTTTAAGTTGCATTTAAAAGCATTGCTTCAGAGTGGTTTATGTAGTTCTCTTCTCTTTACTTCATGTGTTAACACAATATATATCTGAGCAAGTACTTGCACTCATTAAAGCATCATGTAAGCTGTAATGCAAGCAGAAGATGATCATCTGAGAGAAGATGACACTGTGTGTTAAATACACAGAGAGCAAGAGGTATAGCATAAAGGCACAGCTAATTAATTACATTAGCTGAAGAGACTTCTACTGGTAGATATATGATGCCATGAATATAATTAATAGTGTCTCAAATCCCATATACTCAGCAGTTCATGAAAGTTGTAGGGTTCCACAAAATGTGTGCAATCTTGCTTCTGTGTGTGTTTGCAAATTCTGCTTAATTATCTGTGGTCCTGGTCAGGCACATCTCCAAGACAGTGCAGGCAACTTGTCTAAACTAGTTTGTAGCCTGCAATTTGAGGCTGTGGGCATAGATGAGATTGCATATAAATGTATTAATGTGCTGTGAGCCATCAGGCTGGCTTGAAAACTTTTCTAATACTCATTTAAGAGAAATTAGCATATGTGCTGCTGATGAACAGTGGTGGACCCCATAAGTTGCCAGAGAAATGCTAACAGCAGCTTGTTATGCCAGAGGGCAGTCATTTGGAAGTGGGGTGTTTGCCAGATGATCACACCTGTGGCAGTCTTCTGTGGAAGAGAACATATATCTGCAGACAAGCTAGGCAGGAAAAAAGCTTCAGTGCAATGAATGTTCAAGCCTTGTGCAACAAGTCAGTGTTTCTCATGGAGGGACAGCCGCATGCAGACTTCTTTGCTCCGTAACAGAACAATTGTGTTCATGCTCTTGGCTGTCTGGCCCCTGCCATCTTGTGTGAGCAAAGTAAATGCATTTTATGTATTCACAGTGCGATTTTAAAAATTCAAACAAGATAAAGCCTGTATTCTCCCAACAGCCTGAAACTGTTCCACATTTTATTTCGGAGACTCACTAAGCCTAATGGCAAAGCCATCTCCTCTAAATGCTCTGTCAATAACAACATAAAATGTAATTCCCACATGTTAGTTGTATGAATTATATCCTCATCATCACTAATGGAAAGCTGTTCACATGAGAGGCAATTACAAGATGCAAACCCTTTGATGAGGGAATATATTCAAGTCAAATGGAAGATTTTCTGTGCTATACCAGGAAGCATATCAAGCATGCTACTACCTGCCAAATATTTATGCCATCAGCTGTAACTTCAGGCAAGATTTTAAAACATACAACTCCATATTTATGGATAGTATTGATGACATTTTGTTGAACAACTTTCTTTTACATTAAAACACAGGCACTATTTTTTATGCATTTTCAGTATAGCTTGTATTCTATATCATACAAGTTGCCTTACGTGAGGCAAACATTCAAAGCTGGGAAACTGTAAAATAATATTCCTAAAAGTAACATTGTTAAATATAAGAACTTTTTGTTCTGAATGAAAGATCTCAATGTCACAAAATTCTATCCAATCTGTTTTTCATGGGCATCCCATCTCTGTTAAATGGATTTTTGGCTTCTGTTCCATGGAGTGTGAGCTTCAGTAAGATCCAGTACATCCTCTATGAGGGAACTGTAGCCTGCCTTTACAAGGTGATGAGCTCAATAATTTGGTAGTTCTTTTTTATCTCCAACTATGATGATCCTGCTTAGAAGCAAATGACTGAGTTTCCATTCTGTAGCGCATAGTATGTAGGGGAAATCCACTGTAATTAAATCTTATAAAATCCTCTTACTCCCAATATAAATAATACTCTGACACAGGCAATTCCCCTGAGTCTGCATCATAGCCCTAGGAAAGCAAAGAGCAAGAGCAGTTACTTGCTTCCTTTTAAATATTTGATTATTTTGGACAAACTTCTGCTCTGATTACAGTGGCTGCAAGCCTTACTGAAATTAATTATTTTTGAGGCAGAATTCGCATTACTGATTTTTCTCGCATTTAACATTACTTTGAATGATGACTAAACTAGCATGCATCTTAAGCTATATAAACAGCAAGACAATAGTCTGAATTGTTCTACAACATAGAATCATAGAATAGTTAGGGTTGGAAAGGACCTTAAGATCATCTAGTTCCAATCCCCCCTCCACAGGCAGGGACACCCCACACTAAACACTAAACCATGCCACCCAAGGCTTCGTCCAACCTGGCCTTGAACACCACAAGGGACGGAGCATTCACAACCTCCCTGGGCAACCCATTCCAGTGCCTCACCACCCTCACAGTAAAGAATTTCTTCCTTAGATCCAATCTAAACTTCCACTGTTTAAGTTTGAACCCATTACCCCTTGTCCTGGTACTACAGTCCCTGATGAATAGTCCATCCCCAGCATCCTTGTAGGCCCCCTTCAGATATTGGAAGGCTGCTATGAGGTCTCCATGCAGCCTTCTCTTCTCCAGGCTGAACAGCCCCAACTTTCTCAGCCTATCTTCATACGGGAGGTGCTCCAGTCTTGTTTTGTACTAGAAACAAAACCACATAAATCCTGCTTGACAGGATTTGAGATTGAAAGTGTGCTGGCAAAAGATCTGTATACCTCATTAAGTAAATTTACGAAAACCAAAGGATCCTCTTAGCTTGTAAGTATGAATTATAGCAATATCATTAATAATTTGCAGAGCTACCATTCTAATTCCAAGCGCATTGCAGCTTTTTATCCCCATTTAGGGTTTATGATAATGGAGTGCACAGGTAAAAACTCTTGTCCAGTAGGACATTATGAAGCAGAGAGAGCTTTGAGTATATACCCAGTCCTTTGACCTACTTGCTAGATGATGCTGCCTTCCTTATATGCAAGAGCTTTGAAACTACACCACCACAGAGCACTGTGCTATCTTTCTACAGCATTTCTTACCTTTCCCTACATATTTAAAGACCTATTTTATTTGGTCTTTCATTTAGACTCTTGTCTTTTGGGTGGACCTGGAACCTGTGCTTGAGCTAGCCTGTCTGATAGATGGACTTTGGACCAACAGTGTAGTTTGTATCCAGCCCTATTTCCCTTAGCTCCTGACCAGATTCCCTGGGTGGTCCCTGTGCCTGATTCGTCTCCCACCATGTCTGGGATGACTGATGGACCTTGTCACAAGCACGGAGCTCTGCCTGCTATGTTCAGGTGTGGTGGGGTTGTGTGATGGTTGGTGAGGGCACTGCCTGTGTTGGGCTTGCCTGGGGCTCACCTCTCCTTGGAGCAGCTAGCTCTCTGCACTTTGACATGGCTAACTGGCCCATGATCTGGAACACCTGCTATTGAAAACAGACCATGACATCCATGTATCAAACTGTCTTGTTTCTGCTGCTCGTGATATATTTACAACAAAAACATCACATATTTCACTTCTAAAAAATCATGTAATTCTGTGTTGTTAGAGTCTAAAATCTGTGTCAGAAAAGGCAAAGCCATAAATGGCATATTTGGTGAGAAAATATTTTGCATAGTGTTGCCTAGTTTTCTCTGAGATTTCCTTTGTCTTTCTGAACTTCTGGCATTCTCTTCATAGCCCGGGTTCTTGTAATATAGTAGAATACTTTTCAAACTGGAAGAGAAATCTCCTCCACCTTAATTACACTGCAACTGAAAAAGCTAGATTGATTAAAAATGTTGAAAAACCCACAGCATCCTTATCTTCAGACAGAGCTCAAATATAGAATAAACTAATAGTTTAGTAGAATATGAGAATTTCCCATTTAGATGTCTTTCTCCAGTGAAATTTGCATGTATTTATGTAGGCATTAAAAAAGGAAATCAGTGTGGGAAATGTGTTTTCAGCTAATTCCTGGATCCATTTTATCCAAAATACAAACCAAGTTTTTCTGAGGATTTGTTTTCAAATGAAACTTCAAATACTTTGTGAGAACATGTCAAAAAAGCCAAACCTTTTTATTTGTGTCGAAATGTTTTTCAGAAGATCAAATTACCAAGTTTTAAATTTAGTTACAGAACTGAGTTATGGATACTTCTTAATCATTTAATAGGACATATAATAAATGTTCTATAGCATTTCAGCAAAAAGGTTGGGAAATTACTCATACATCACTTCTGCAGCTTATTGTTAGCACGAAGGGATCTCAGGGTAGCCCTGGCAGTAGCCTTTTAGAGGAGTGTAACAAAGCCAACCTCATAACTATTGAAACAGAATGAAAATCAAGTACATTGTTGCAGGGGTTTCTAGATAAGGAGGAAAATTTCCTAAATTAAAAGTACTCCCATGGAAGCTGTCCCTCTAAAGAAGCTGTTTATCCCTATTTATAAGAGGAATTGTTGATCTAAAGAAGGCACCAGGACAGAGAATTCCAAACCAGTCTCCATGCAGGCTGAGGCAGGGTATGGTAATGAAACAGCAGTCTTGTATGTTATGTGTCAAAGTGCAAATGTTCATGAAACAGAAGGTATTTAATGTAGGAAAATAAAGTTCTTTATTGGTTTTCCACAGTGCATGCCTTTCTTCCTATATCTGTTGCATCGATAAAGCTGTTACAAGAAGTGGAGTAGACTCTGCTGTGTACTTGGATAAGTAATGCACTGTGGCAGGTGTCAAATTATTTCTGTTATAATTAAAGCTTTTACTTTCTTGCTCTGTAACTATGGGCAAGTCATCTCACTTGGGTGTGCCTCTTTTCCTTCCCAACCTATTGCCTTCTTGGCCTCTTTGTGTAAAAAAAAAAAAAAAAAGAAAAAACCAAAAAACCCTGCTTAAGCTATCACCTGTTTTATATCTTGGAGAATTGGGAATTTTAGGTGACAGTGAAATACTTTAATCTGTCCATTACATTGACAGGGCTGACTTGCTATTTTACCTCTGATGTTGTTAATACCTCTGATGTTGTTAAGATTACCTGTATCATTTCCTCTCAAAGTCATCATTCTCCACCATCAGATTTTCAGTATTTATCCAAGCCACCTGGATGTATACCTATATTATGACCATCCCCATCAGTCCTCGCTCTTTCTTCATGTACTAACAGTCTAGTTATAAGATTGAAACTTTTATTATTGCTATTCCCCAAATTGATTCAGCAGCATTTTTTAAGGAGAAAACACAAAGGCTTTTTTTCCTCTTGGTGTTTTATTACTTGTTACTATATGACAAAACAGATTCATGATGGAGCAGACAGGCAGCATTTAGCAGAAAAACACTTCCTAGTTTTGCCTTTCTATGCCCTGGTGAATAAAAAGCTTCTTTCCCTGAAACTGTTTCTGATCGATTAACTCCACGGCGAAGATAAGTTTAGAATCTGCTAGGAACTTGTCTGGCCTAAGGGCAAATGAAAGGAAAGGCTGATGGAACTAGAGTTGCACTCTTCAGCTCCTTACTATCTACTTACAAATAGAAAGGGCTGAGGAAGGTCTTGACAGTAGGGGTTTACAGCTCTTCTGTTTCACCACTCCTTGGCACATTGATCTCAGTATGATACTCAGAGGAGTCTCCTGAAGGCATCCATGGTATAGGGGTTCTGTTGAAGGAGGGCCTGCTGCTGAAATTTTGATTATATATCATGAGAGATTCTGGAAGCAAAGGGCAAATATCAAACTGAGGTACTTTGAAGGTCATCCGTTTGGCTGCTTTCTCAAAACCCCCATAAGGCATGGCAGTCCTGGCATGGGGAATACATGGAGTTAGTGAACACAGCATAGGTAAATGACAGGATTTAGAAAATAAACAGTTGAAGTTATGCAGATTGTAAATTTTACTGCTGTTGCAGTTGACTAGCCAACAAATCCTTCCTGAAAACATATATGCATCCATTGCCTATGTACTAAAAAACCCAAACCACCGTGTCTCTGCTCCTGTGTCCTTCCTTCACTCCTGTTGCATCAATCTCTATAAAATCATAAACTTTTCAGACCTGATGGTACCCCATACATGTAGGAGGCAGAGGCTGCATTATTGCAGAAATGAGTGGGATTTGTGTTTGTCTTGGGTATTGATGTCCTGAGGCTATGGAAGTGGGTAGCAAAATTATATACAGAGGTTAACAGAAAACTGTTGCTGCCCTAGAAATATTTGTAAAACTCAGTTCTTATCAGAAACAGCAGGAAATTCTGATTCTTATCCTTATTTGGAGTGCTGTGAAATATATGTCGTCTGATCATAAGTATTTTTCTTGAACTTTAAATAGCTGCAGTAATAAACAGTGGCAAGCTAAATCGCCCTGGTCAGATGGGGTGAGAAAGGAAGGGAAATAGGATTAAAATCCTTTTATGCAGCTGCATAGGTTTTCAGTCCATAAACTTAATTAAAATCTCTAGCTTTTTATGTATCTTCTCTTTGTAGGCCTCTAGATGTTTTATCCATGGAAGATTGTGCTAAGCAAAATGGCGTGTAGCTAAACCTTATTTATGTTGCACAAGATGGGAGGGCTATGGCCAGGGTTATTGTGTTTTCTCATGCTAAATAAACCAACCTGAATAACCAAGAAGACTTACCGGTTAAAAGACTTGTAATGGGGGAAATCAGCTTTGGGACTGTATGACAGTAAGTCAATGGTGAACTGACTTTTGTCCTCGGGACTGATACCCATTGCTCGTTCCCAGGGAGAGATGTAAGTTTTAAATACAGTGATTTTTTTGCCTCCTGACTTTCCATCTGTAAACAGAGGAAGGTAATACACTCTTGTTAGATGATGCTCTAAATACCTTGCTTTTTTTGATTTCTGCTACTGAAGTTAAGACACCAGCTTTATTTCCAGATTCTGAAACTCCTAGATCAAGTCCGAGAAGTTATGGTTAGATTTCTTTTAAAAGAGACTGGCATACACCACTTCTGACCTTATCCACAAAAGCAGGTGTATCACTGTCTAAAAGCCACTCATCCAGGAATTTACATTAAAGCATATATTTGAAAGCTGATTTTTCATTCTTCTCCCTGGTCGCTCAAATAAAAACCTCTTACCCCAAGAACCAGTATCCCTACCCTATCACCTCTTTCACTACCTCAGGGGAAGCAAGGCAAAGTGCTATCTAATTTCATAATTTATTTCTTTCTTCTCTGTCTGATCATAGCAAATAAAACCCCTCCAGATCAACTTCACCATCATCATCAGATGCATCAAACAAAGCCCTGAGTGTGAACTCCAAAACTAGACTCAGACTTTTAAGTTGACTCAAACTGACCAGAACCCTTTAAGTATCATATTTCAGGCTCTGTGTTGGTTTTGGCTAGCAGCTAGTATGGGTCTATGTTTTGGATTTGTGCTGAAAACAGTGTTGATAATTCAGGGAAGTTTTAGTTGTTACTGAATGGTACTCACAGAGTCAAGGCCTTTTCTGCTTCTCATCCACCCCACCAGTGAGCAAGCTGGGAGTGCGCAAGAAGTTGTGAGGGGACACAGCCAGGACAGCTGACCCCACTGACCAAAGGGATATTCCATACCTTATGGCATCATGGTCAGCATATAAAGCTAGGGGAAGAAGAAGGAAGGGTGGGATGTTGGGAGTGATGGCATTTGTCTTCTGAAGTAACCATTATGCATGATAGAGCCCTGCTTTCCTGGGGATGGCTGAACACCTGCCTGCCAATGGGAAGTGGTGTGTGAATTTCTTGTTTTGCTTTGCTTCTGTGCGTGACTTTTGCTTTACCTATTAAACTGTCTTTATCTCAACCTATGAGTTTTCTCACTTTTAGTCTTCCAATTCTCTCTCTCATCCCACCAGGTAGGGGGGAGTCAGTGTGGTGCTTAGTTGCCAGCTGGGCTTAAGCTGTAAGAGGGTCTTGGCAACCCACAACCATCTTTACCAATGTCTTCATCATTCATTCTTGAATATTCTAAAATTATCATCTCCCTTGCCTCAGTTTTTTTATGAATTGGCATTTTCTTTGTGATTACATGAACAGACATTCATATTTTCCCCCTCCTTAACCAGAATGTTAGAGACAAATCTGGCTTAAACACCTCAGAATGGCTAAAAGCAGTTGGTAAATACGACGGGCTCTCTCTCTGGAAGTTGAAATCCTGGCATTGACAAAGCTGCACTTTGCTGTTCAGTCACATGCTTCTGGCTGCTTCACTAAGCAAATGAGTTTAGACAGAAGTTTTCATTCTGTGTGCCTCTTTTCTTTTTCCCTCCCTTCCAATTCTGTATAATACCCCCTTGCTAATAAGAGCATTGGTTGTGTATTGATATATAGCATGCTTTTAAGATAATCATCTTTCATAAACTTTAGAACTCCTGAGCAATAACTTCTGCTTAGCTTGATTAGGGCAGATACGAATAATAGGTTAATGGAGTCATACATTCTGGTGCTTTCATGGTGCTACAGTTTGTGTTGGAAACATCCTTTTGAAGTAAGTGGCGAAGAATGAGTATTACTACTCTTAAGTGAAATTTTCTTAGTTATCACAGCTTCTTTCTTTGTCTTGCTGATTTTATTCAAACCTTGCCAAATCCTGGGCTTTGGTTTCAGAGAATTGCAGACATGTACAACAATCTTATTTTCATTAAAAAATAAACCCAACCATCTGCTTCTTTCTGTGTGAAGGACTGAAACTAAGTAGTCTAAAAGTAAATTGATTGCTAGGGTTAAAAAATAAACGCAGTTGGGATCCATTTCTGCAGTGAAAACTATGGGATGATATTAATCCTTCCTCTCCCTGCACACAGAAATAGGATAACAATGGAGAAAAATCTCCTGTAACAAGGCATATACTCTACACAGTTTTCTTTTCCACAGAGATGGTCAGAAATGTAAAAGCAGATTTTGATATAAAGTGCACATGCTTCCAGAATGTAAATGAGCTACCTTGGATTTTACAAGTCACTCATTTGGTCACTTATGACAGTGATTACTGGTTCCCAAACAAATTTACTTTTTGTTGTAAAATCCCTTAGGGACTGCTAAAAAAACCGATTTCATCTGCTGATTCTCATACAAGACTAAATTCAATGAAAAATACTTTTACTAGTAAAGATACTGCTTCAGTGGACCAGTGGTGATTACCGGATAACTTTTACAAATACACGGTCCCTTTCTGAAAGTTATCCAGAAGGTGCTGTTCATTTAGATGGGAACTTTGATTTGAAATCAGGACTCATATACTCAAAACTGATGTGTTAGGTCAGACTACTGAGTAAAAGAGCTCCAGTGATGGTCAGTGTGAAACCCTTGAAAGGAAAGAGTATGAAATGCTGGCATACTGCTCCATCAACCTTAGGAGCTCATGTAGTAGTTACGCTTTCTATAATTTCTTTGGTCCAGCCAAGGAAGGTATTTCTGCTTCTTGCATATAATTAAGCAACACAGAAGCATGCAAACAAAACTGTCAAGCTGAGGGCAGTTCAACTTTTCTAGATTTTGCAATGGAACTTAGTTTGGAAGAATTCGTGCTTTAGACAAATTAATCTACTTGTCCCTAGGAATAGGGTTAGCATGAGCTCTGACAGCTTTAGCTATTTCTTATTCCTGCAGAGAAATACTTGCCTTTCTCAGTACCATCACCTCCTTCTCCACCACTTCCAGCTGATTCGCCAGCATGCTCCCCTTTGCTGTCCCTAGGGCCTCCTTTGCTTCCAGGCCTAGGAGGAGCACCAGGATACTGCTGCTTATTGGAGCCATGCTGCCCATGCTGTTCAGCTGTCACTCCTCCTACCATCCTCCCGTGGGCATGGCCTTGAGCATCTTCACCGTAATGCCCTCCTGGTGTGATGAACTTCTGAAAGTGATCCTAGGGCAATAAAAAAGAACAATAGGAATCCCTGTTGCAGGACATGGTCCATTTACATTTCAGAACATGAACTCCTGAGTCTCTGTGATCTGACCAGTTTTGTGTCTCAGTTACAAAACCCGGTGGCAGAACTTTATGTGAGTTATTCTTTATATTACGTATAGAAGCAGTTGTTGAACAGTAAGTTGTTGAACAGTAGTAAGGGCAAAGGAAACACACCTTTCAATGGATGTCTCACAATCATTTCATCAGGGTGAGAAGAGAATCTGTGTCTTGTCTCCAGCAGTGATCAGTATGAAATACAGGAGGGAAGGAATGGAAATGCAGCTTTTACCAGAGCAGGTAAAGGTCCAGAGAGATACTTCCTACATAGGAAGTGTTTTCATGTCAAGATTAAGATAGCCCAGCAAAGTCGGCTTGATTATAGCGTGGGAGCTAAGTGTTACGGGGCAGCAGAACAACAGGGTGACAAAATAAAAGCCTGAAAGATGCCTACCCACATGTCTATTTTCCATATGAAGGAAGGTCTGCATGGGGAAGGATATTTACATCTGCAAGATTGAAGAGATAGCAGCCTGGAAAAACATGAAAGATGTTCTGGACACCAGAAGAGGAAAATGGCAGGAAGAGTATTGCTTGTAGCAATACGTGCATTAATGAACCAAATCTAACCAGCAGCAGGGTAAGAAAGCAAACTGTGTCCATCAGTAAAAGCAAGTTGGTCTTATTTGCCAGGCCATCCTCTCTGCCAAGTCCAGGCTAGATTCTGCACAATCCCTGTAGTACATAGTGAAAGAGCAAACAGTCAGTGCAGGATTTATATACCCTTTGATGCCAGCACAAGGTGCTGTTTTTGCACACCAATTTTAATAAATACTTGCGGGGAACAGGAACTGATAATAATATGTTCAGAAAAATATTTTATGTATTGCTCATAAACAAGATCAAAGCTTGACTCCTATCAGATATAAAAAAGTATCTCTTATGTATTACAGCCCACATGGATGTGTAACAAAAATAACCTGGGTTATGCATCACATATGGTTTTTCTGTTGGACTAGGGGACTGGCTGTAGATGCACAAAGATGAAACAAATATACAGCTGAAGTGAATGAATCTGTGGTTCCTTGTGCTGTGTTTCTGCTTGAATAAATTCATCTCAGGCAGTTAATGGCAGACAAGAGTGCCATCCTCAGGCCTGGCTCTCAGAGGGTTAAAGCTTTCTTAGGACTTTTACACCTAGTACAGTTTAGCAAAAAAGAAGCTTTCCAGGCTGTAAACAGGGTTCCAAGGCCAGCTGTTCGGTCAGCTAAAAATAGATGAGAAGTGAAAATCCCACAAGGCTCAAGGCAGAATTATCTACCCTCAGTTCTCTGTGTCTCCAGCAGCAGTGTCCAGGGTTTCACAGCAGGTCACCGGGTTGCAACCCAGGCAGGCAGCCAGCTGCAGGCTGAAGTGGCAGAGCTGGTGCCCTCAGGGGCTTTAGGGACTGTCTGTCCTCCTAGCTGCAGGGAATTCCCTTTTTAGGAACAGAGGGATAATGTTCCCCTGAATGTCAGGAAGCACTGAGAGGGGAGAGATTGTGAGCATTAAGCTGTACACAGGAGCTAGTACGCCAATCTGTTCAGTTATGCATGAGAGATATGTGGCTGTAAAAAAGCAAACTGAAAGAAGGGTATTTTGAGGTCTAGAGGTCAAAATGAGGTTATTCTCAAAATGTTAATATGTATCCAAGGTTAATGCTACCACTCATTTGCTCAGTAATTTCAAAACAGGACTTGCATCTGTTTTTTCTTTAAGTTTCACCCATGCTGCATGACCTTCCACGTAATTAAATGCTTATTTATCTTTTCCTCTTGTTACTTATATGCACTCTCCTAGAAAAAAAAAAGGTCACAAAACATCAGCATAACATGCAATACAGTAAAAAGGGCTGGTTTGATTTTGTGCATAGCAGTATTTGATTTGACCAGGAAGGAGCATCATTGTCACCTGATGTTATTTAAAATTGCAGTATTATCACTAAGGAGGAGTGAAGTTTCTCTGAAACACAAGGTTTGCCTCAGGTAAGCCACACCTAAATCTTATTTAGCTGCAAATGAAATCAATTTGGTTGGCCTCAGGATTCTTCATGGACCTCCTGAGAAAACATCCCATGTTCAGCAGACATCTCCATTTAGATAGGAAAGACCCATTTTCTATGTAATAACCCAGTCTACCCCCTTGCTAGAATAAAAATATATTTTTCTTTAGTTTTGGCCTCCACAACAGATTGTCTTAGCTCAGATTAGCAGAGGACAAAGGCAAGTTAAACTTTTTGAAATCTTGAACTTTGGCAGATTCAAATGAGCTTATTCCAACAGAGGAGAGCTCAGGAGCAGCAGCCTCAAGCAGGAGTCTCAGTGTAAGCAAAGCTGGGTAGATGCAGCTCTGTCCTCAGTACTTACATCATGCTTCTGCTCAGGGTATTCAGAGTGAAACAGGGCTTACACTCGAGGGGAATGTGTGTCTTGAGCCATTGCTAACAGTATGTGGAGCTTTTATGTATATGCATATTTACATCACAAAACCAACCTCTCAGTTAGGGTTGATTGACCCTGTTGGTGGAAGTCCCAGGAGAGAAGCCTAGGAGTGTGTAAACCACGACAGAGTGTCTCTGGGGCAGATCACACAGTTCCTTCCTGGTATGGTCTGCCCTGTCTGCATGTTACTGGAGGCAGGGAATGTTATCAAGTCCCTGGGTGTCCCTATATCCACTTTAACAAGGGAACAAATGTAGTAAGTTCGTCTGATGTTCCCTGGGTTGGCTAAACAAATTAGGCTCATGTCTTTAAAGTCTTTAGTGACAGCAAGAGCCTGATCCTGCAGGCTGAGTGCCCAGATAGATGAATTCTGAATTCTCTGGAGCTACTGGATGTGCCTCATGAAAAATAGATAATGAAAGATGATCCAACTAATGGAGCTGAGATCTCTAAGCATCTCAAGGCCCTGATGTCACTGCAGGGCAGTCCCCAGGAGGAGACACTGTGTGCTTCCCATCAGCTCCTTGCTGTGCCCTAAAGAGAATGATTGAGGCCACCAAATGTGTTTCTATTTCCACCTCACTGATAAAGAGCTCCCCAAAGGTTTGATGCCTATGTGGTTACTAACACTTCTGAAGTTACTGTGACTGAATCTTCTCAGTGGCAGCCACTCAAATGCTCCTTAACAGTGGGATGGGAGATTTAAAATTCAGACACTTGGAGAGTCTCAGAGACTTCCTACTGTTTTTATCAAAGTCTGTGCCTTGGTCCTTATTTTGGAGTTGCATAGCCTGGAAACCTATGATTGACTTTATTAAAAAAAAAAAAAAAAAAAAAAAAAAGAAAAGAAAAGAAAAAGTAACCTCAGTGTCCCTTAAGGTTTGTTTTTTTTTTTTTTTTTAAGTATGCTGCCCCGAGAGGCACAACAGGTTGAGCTCTTGCTTTCTGTTTCCAGGTCTACTTCTCACTTACAGTTTAATCTTGGTCAAGTTATGTTTTCATCTCTATGCCTGAATTCACCCATCTAAATAATAGGAATTTTTATCTAATACTGCCCAAATCATTTATATCTTATTTGTATATTTTATGTCATCCTTGCCACATTTTCTTTGTGGATGAAAGACATTGAGTTTCAGAATTTCAGTCAGAAGTTTTCTCACAGTGCTCCAGGAAACAGCTATGGAAAATAAAGGCTCTTCCTCTCTGTCATTTTGCTGTTTCCACACCAGTCATTTCTTGAGTAAAAAGGCATCAGACTTCATGTTCACACTTACATGGCTTTGGGTGTGGTTGGGGCCTCTAGGTCTTCTGCATTAATCCATCTGCAGCACAGCAAGTCTAATTTTGTTAGAAAAGTTGCATCTCAGCTGGCTCACTCCACTTAGGTCATAACCTGAGACCCTCTCATATCTCAGCTTAGGAGTTAGGGTAATAATGAGTGGGTCTATAAAGCTGGGAAAAATAATTTCACATGATCTTGATGTGTTTGAAGCCAGATAAATTTAACATTATGAAGCGGGGAAAAGGTCTGTGCACTGCTGATCTGTTAATTGCTGAACTGTGAAGTAGAATTTAGGAGACCAGGAAATAAGACTGAGACCGTCTCTATGATTTTGGGTGATTTGATAATCTACCCCATGCTTCAGTTTCACTGTTAAAAAATTCATGTAGCAATTTCCTTCATGCCATAGTTGGTCAGATGCTACAGCAATAGAGCACATAGCAAGGTAGGATTTCATCATGGTCTTTAGCCAGTAGTAAGTTGCACCTTGCAGCTCCACAGTGAGGTTGATAGTATCCTCTGAGACATGGAGAGAACCACAGTTCCTGTGACAGGTTGGCACAGCATGGGATGAGGAGAAGAAATCCTTCTCGTGTATTAGACAGGGCTTAGCAGAGCCCAGCTTCTCCAGCCCAGCAGCAAACAATGAGGGTGTCACATGAACACCCTATTTGGCAAGGTATCAGTGTGCTAAAAGTGTCAATCTCAGTCTTCCCAAAAAACATCCCCTTGTATTGTGTATTTGCAAGAGAAGAGGGTCACAGCATTGAACACAGCTGCACAGTACATAGTACATTTCACTTTGCTCACATTGGGAATGGTCAGTCCTTTTATCTGTGGGTTTAGCTATAGTTTGCCTTTATGAATGGAGCTGCACTAATGAAAGACTGGCAGGTTTTCACTTTTGCATGGAGTTGGTCTGGCACTCATGCACACACAACGTATGTGTTTTCTCTGCTAAAAGTGAAGAGAGTCATCTGATTGTCCAGTGTAGTTTTTTGGCTGGAGAAGAAGGAGGAGGAGGGAAGCAGGAGGGTGGATCAATGACACATAACTGCTGAGATCTTCTCCCTTGTGTGGAAGGTTTATGGCTATGGCACAGGCTATTCTGGAACCCCTTATATGGTTTTGATTTATTTTTAATAACATTTCTCTCTGTGTATTTTTACATTACATTACCTTGCTGTTAAACTTTTTTTTTTTTTGAGGGAAAAACCCCACTCTGTTCTCCACCCCAGACCTTTCCTGTTCTGTTTTGCTAAGTGTGTCTGAGAATATTTTAAGACAGTTAAAAATCTGTGATATAAAAGCAGTAAACACACCACCAGCTTTAAATCCCTTCGCTGTACCACAGCTTTAAAGGCACAAGGACTTCTTTAGGAGCAAAGGATGTGAAAATTAACTGGGAGGGGAAAGTAACTGGAAGTAGCACTAGAAATTCTTTACTCTGCCATTATCTTTCCCCCACAGTTTCCTTTTGTTTAAGCTTTCTTTTCATCTGCCTTTGAGCAGAGCCAGGAGCAAGAAAGGAAGGAAACAGAAAGCTAATCAAACACTGCAATCAAAAGGGCTTTTAGATGAAAGTTATCTGGTGCTAAGGTCAGGCACTGTCCCGATGGTTTGGAAGATAACAGTGATGCTACAGATCTGTTGCCTTTACCTGCCCAAGAGTAACCAGCTCTCAGAGAGGATGGCTCAGTTGCTGCAGTCACTCAGCTTTTCTTCTCACTGCTCTGACTGCCATCAAAGATGCTAATTCATGCTGGCTGTGATGATGATGATAGTTATCCATGGCAGCAGTGGATGCAGCCTGGCAGAGTCCTTGCACAGAGCACACTGGGCAGCTAGCAAATGGTAACAATTATGTTTGTGATCCTCCTAAGCTGGTCCTGTGCACAGGCTCTAGGGCAGACCAAAGTCTTCCTGAAATGACCAATGGAGATTTGTTATCTGTACCATAAATATGGAGAAAAGGTAGCCATGAAAGTGAATCATCGAGGATTTTAAAGCAGAGTATCAGCTGCTGTTTGGAGACCATGCCTTTGTTCTCATATAGCAAAGCCATAAAGAAAATCCTAGACTTGTTAGACTTTTGTCTAACACCCAAATACATTTATCCACATCCACAGTCTTGCTCAAAGAGCTTGGGAGCAGAGGTGTTCTTACAGAACAAAGGAAGAGATTGACAACAGAAAGAGTATGGAGTGAAAGTCAGGCATGGCTGAATAAACAAAGTAGGAAAAACAGCTAACAAAAATGAAGCGTTTGTCATCAGCCTTTGCAGTGTCAGTCTTGGAAGGACCCTGTGCATGTCCAGTTTTGAGTCAGGTTGTCACAACTCATTCGCTTTGTGTTGCTCTGATTGGACACCCTTAAGTGACATCCTCAAATTTTTGAAACTTCAGACTTTTTCTTCTCTCACCTTATTATTTAGAATTATAGACTTACAGAATCAACTAGGTTGGAAAAGACCTTTGTCTCGCTCTTCCTCACTGCAGCAGATTCTAACATGAACTTGGCTGTCATATGTTTTAGGAACTCTGAGATTGCTGAGTATTTATAAAAATAGTGTATTTTTCTAGGATTTTTATCTGAAGAGTCCAAAGTTCAAAACACGATTCATTCTCGCATCCTTTCAAGGCGTTATCTCACTGAAGAGGTGAAGTACCTAAAGCACAAAGAGATGAAGAAACTGCCCGAGGTCTAACAACACCAGGTATGCTTGCTGTATCTCTGGTGTGTCATCCCTGATCTGTAAGCTGACCTACTGTTGTAATTTTAATGACATTTTGTCTTTCAGGCATCTTCCCACTTCCTCTTCCCAAATTGTCATTTTTAGAAGTGAACTACAAAGATTTACTTATTGCTGCTTTTGAAAACATAAAAAACCTTGAAAAATAGGGATAAAACATAGCGTGGTTTTGTTTGGCAGAACATTTTCTTCAGCTTGACTTTTACTATTTTCCTTGAGTTTCCTTGGACTGGAAAACAGATGCCATAAATGAGCAAAATGACACCAAATAAATTTAAAAAAAGTCACAAGACGAGATGCTACATCAAAATGCATATATAACCTGAAACATTTTCTATTTTTTTTCACTGAACTACTGCCAATCAAGTAAAAGGAGAGTTGTATTTGTAAAAGGTTAAGTATCTTCAGAGGACTTTACACCAGCAACAAGCTGTATAGAGAAGTTCAAAGCTTAAATAACAGTACTAACTCATGGGAAAGGGGGCAGGGAGGAAAGAATGTCTGAATTTATACGCCATATCTGATAGGAAAATACCTTAGAAGAAAACAAATATAGCTTCTAGCAAATAAACTGGAGATACTGCAGTGTCAGGTTAGAGGTTTCTGTCTGAATTTTCATTTATGGAACTTCCTGCAGAAATGAGCAAAGGACTCCGCCCAGCAGGAAACATAAAAGTGTATCATAGGCTAAAAATAGAACCACAACTATGGGATCTAGAGTTAGACCTGGATGGGTCATTTCCATATTGCAAAGAAGAAATGGAATAGGTACAGAAACAATTAGTCCTGCCCTGTGCAGCTCTAAACACCTGCCAAACATGCAGTCCGCCTTTGTCACTCAGTTCTGAATTTTCTTGTGCTTCTGCATGTCTGATACCAAGTATTTGCTGAAGGAAACTAATGCTGCTGCCAAAAGGAAATATAACTGTGTGTTTATATAATATTGGCTTTTTCCTGCACTAGATATCCCTTCCCCATGATCCTCCCTCCGCCCTGGCTCATGCACATTCAGACAGGTGAGCTTGGGCACACTCCATTCCTGTTTCCCCTGGGTGTATGAGGCAGCTTTTTAATTTTTATCTCCAACTTACCACAGAATTGTCAGTGAAGGCATCAGGGTTATTCTCATAAATGAACTTCTCCACCCTCAGCTGACGTAATTTGAACATCTTGGATCCTTTGTTAGTGAGGAGAGAAAGCTCTTCTAGCATCACATCTCTGGGGGTGCTGATCTTCTTCCCCAAGTTCAGCTTGGACACCTCTTGTGGCATGACTACAAAACATGGAATGGGATGCTTTAGGAAGTGCTCTGGCCCAAGTCTCTTGTGCATTGCTTCCCAGCATCAGTAGTAACTTCAAAGCAGACAAATTAGAATTCTCTTCTGAATTAAGTTTTAGGAATAACCTATGCACCAAATTTTTACTTTGATGACACATAGATGTAGCTTTTTTTTTTACTTTGTAAGCTTTTTTTTTTACTTTTTTTTACTTTGTAGCTTTTTTCTTTACTTTGATGACACATGGGTATAGATGGGTGGAATTTACTCTGGACTGCAGTCAAAGCACATCTGCACAGAGAAGAGTCCCACATCTGAAGCTTCTCAGTCAGTGCACCAGAATTCCTTAGAATTATCTCAAAATGCACCACTGCCTTGTTTGGTTGCTTCCTACATGTGTCTCCCCTCATAAAGAATTAGATGAGTGGCAGTCAGTTCCTCAGATTGGGCTGACATATAACAAATAAAGACAACTGTGGTGTGCTTTGATTTAAACATTATCCTGAAGCCATGGCAAGACTCAATGTTATTATATCTTTTTGTTTGTTTGTTTTAAGGAGAATTTTTAAAGGGAAAAGTAGTTGAAGTTCTCTTCAAGTCTTAATATGACAGTGATTCAATAAGTCCTTTCCATTTAATTTGGTACCACCAATTCTCCATCAAAACAATGGATTAAAAACTGTTTAGTGTAAAAATCTTGCAGAAATGCAGTTAAAGCTTTTCATTCAGAAACACATAACTTTTACTATGCTTTGTTTTTTCTGTATTGACCAAGGTTAAGACCACTTATGCACCCTTACATCTCATTTACAACAGAGAATGAATCTCCATCCTTAAACTAGTATAATATTGGCATAAGCCCATTCATTTCATTAAACATTCTCTGAAGAAATATTTTTTTTAGCAAGCCAATTTTATGTAGCACTATTTCATAGCACATGGGGAAATGCCCTTTAACTGAAAATTGGATTTTCACTTATTTGTTTACCTGAATAAAGGATTAGGGCCAAACAGAAAAATATATTCCTGTACCAGCCCTTTTTGAGGGCTGCTGAAAGGAGCAACATTGAAATGATGCTTTTCAAAACCCCTAAAAATCTTCTCCATGCTGTCAAAAGTAAAGAGAAGATAAGGATATCACAGTTAATTAAAAGTCACCCTACTCGATACACAGGTATTCTGTAGAAAGAAAAGTGTCCCAAGTTATATTCTTCCTACTGTATTACCCCCTCTAAGAAACAGACTTTTTCAACTAATGAGTGCTGGAAGAATTCTATCACAGAGAGGAAAAATAGAGACAAAGCTTATAAAAGAGATAATGACATAGAATATAACTAGGCTCTGCAATATTGATTCACATAAAAGATGATGTTCCCTTTCCATTTACACTGGTGTGCCTCCAAATTAATGCTGCAGGAGAATATGAGTTTACAAAGTGTGATGTAGGTCAACATTTAACCTGAGTGCGTGTACAATGCTTTTGAACAGTAAATTTTTAAAATGTAATGTGATTGCAGGCTGAACTTCAGTAATATTTGTGGCTTTGCCTCCTAATATGTTCACTGCATGTCTTGCTCTGGGAGCTCAGTCAGAAGGTGAAATTTTAAAGGCTGAAATTCAGGTTGAAAGCCAAACAATTCTCATGTGTGCAGTTTTGCATATCTTACCTTCTTGTATCAGCTTCCCAATGAGTTTAGTGGACTTTTTCCTTTTAACAGGAGCAGGAGTCCCTGCAAGGGGCATTCCCACAAAGGGTTCTCTGCTTTGCTCTAAACACACAAGGAAATGGAGAATGAAACACTGGAAACTTATTTCTTGCCTCTCTTCTAGTTGCCATCCTACAGTTACGAGATACACAGCCTTCCTTTTATACACGGGTTCTTTTCTATCCCTTCCACATGAAGGAGCTAGTGAGTGGTATCATCCTATACAGAATATTATCAGCAGCCAATTGTGATGTTCTCTGAGGGCTTAGCATTATGACACAAAATATGGCAGCAGATCATAGCACAAGCATTGCTTGTGTCATATAGCATTGTAATCCAAAGCAGGCATTTTATTTGCAACATGGCAGTCTCCCAGGCCCACATGTGCTACAGTGGTAGTCTGTTATCATCCTGTGCTGCACTAACAGAATGTCGGTTTGAAAATTTGCTTTATCATACCATATTATAATACCATGCAGTTATCATTACATGGTAATCAATATTTTAGTATAAGGATTTTGAATCTGGCCATGAGTTTGGGAGCATTTTGAATAATGTGCAAGTTTGGTTTTGATATTTAGATGGTACTATTAGAATTAGAATAGGTATTCATAAAACCTGAATAAAAGACTGAAAGTTCTGAAAACAAAACAAAACAACCAAACTGCTAAGTAATTCTGTCTGCTATGACTGCTACTGTTTTGTTATGCAAGGGCTGGAGGAAGAAGGCACAGGCAAACTTGATAAAGGAAAAGTTGTTCGCCTGATTCGTTTGAAGTCACTTGCACCTATATCTTATGTATTGATCATACACGTATCATTTGGAAGGGGGAAGGAGGGAAAAGGGATATTTCTTCTGGTGCAGTGTTCCCCATCTGTGTCCCCAGATAGAATGAGAGCCCTGTACTGCAAAGTCAGTGAAAATGAGGAGAAATCTCATCAATTCCACTTGAGGCAGCTTCTCAGAGTCCTTCCTTGGGGGGTTATCACACATAATGCAAGTAGAGCAAATGTCTTGCCTTCCCTTCAACACTGTCTATGCCCAAACAACAACATATAGGGCGACAGATCCTCATCTAGTACAATACAAATGAAAATGACCAAAACCCTTTGGCTTCAGCAATAGCACTAATTAACCATCTCTGTCCTTGTGATTCTTTGCGCTTTAGTTGCTTAAAATTTCAGAACTGAAGACACTGAACTATGAATTATATTTTAAAACTAGCAAGCAAACAGTTGGATCTATGAGTTTGTACATGGTCCTTGTTGTGATCAAGACATTTTAATCTCCTGTGTATTTTGCAGTTTCATTCCACCATTGCTCCTTTTGCAACATGATTTTCATGTGATGAGGTGATGATAACTGCTAAAAGAAGCCCAGGCACAGCAAACCAGCTCCAATCACATTAACAAATACTCTCTTGAATTAGTTTTTCTTTCAGATTTCCAAGGGGTTTTTTATTTGTTTTTTGCTTGTTTTTTTCTGTTACAACGAGATGCTGCCTATGTAGTTCACATCATAAAAGAGCCCATCCTGGTGTATTCCCAAAGCAAGCATGAGCAGGTGCAGCCATAAAGCACGTGCTGCACATTCTCCTCGAGCAGCTGGACATCTGCTTGGTTATGTAAAAGAAGCAGGCCCTGCTTGACAGGAAAGGGGCAATACTGCCAGGAGGCAGGGGGGTGGGAGGTTGTGGCCCATCTGATGGGTCATAAGACTGGCAAAACAGGGAAATAATCTGTATTCCCCAAATGTGGACTCCCTGGGGCAAGGCAGAAAATGCTGGCCCTGGTGGGGAGCTGTGCTCCTCTAGAACACTCATTCCCAAGGAGCAGCGAGAGCAAGTCCGTCCCATTTGGCTGTCCTCCTTCACTAATCCAGCAGAACTGGGGAGCGGAAAACCTGCTGCATGCAGTTAATCTAGCATAAGAAAAGGGGCAGCAGTCTTTCACTATGGACAGGTTCCAGAGCTACACGGGGACTGCTGCTCTTTCAGCCACCCCACCACAAAGAGACTGCTGGAGCCTCAGTCCCCATCCTCTCCAGTATCCCACTCATAAAGCCAGGGCCACAGTTATCTTTTTCTCCCCTGAGCTCTACCCTTGGTTCAATTCCTCTGCATCAGTCTTTGCAGCAGTGATTTGATTGGTTTTGCTGCACACCAAACCAGTCTTTACCCTCTCCAACACCTGCTCTAAACTATTTTGCTACCCGCTCAACTCACCTCAGGTTTGCAGTGCCAGGTTCAGGCCAGCTCAAGTGCCTTCCCCAGAGCTTGGCAGTGGGCTGCTTCCTCCTAGCCTGTCTCTGAGTGCTGCTGGGGAGGCTTGTACAGCAGCCCTGCTTACCCAGGGTGCCTGGGTGCAGGCAAACTCTGCCCAGCACAAAGTGTTGATGCGAAGTGCTGTGAATTTGACTCCTGAAGGCTGTTTGCACAGGCATCCTGTAGGTTATTAATAGCCAATGGCCCAGAGGGAAGAGTCTCAAATAGCACTACTGCCATCCCTGAGGAGAGGGGAAAGGAAAAGGTTGCTCCTCAGGTCTCCTGCAGTCACTGCCTCAGTTCCCAGAAAGACCAGTCACTCCATAGGTGCCTCACTTCTTCCTCCTCTTTTTTTAAATCAACATGTTGTTCCCCTTCCTCCTTCCATTGCATTTTAATGCAATTTGTAAAACCTTCTCAATATCCTGTTTGTCATTAATGCCTCAAAAGCTCTCTTGGGTCTTGCTCTGTTTTATACCCTCCTTCTGCCCCCTCCTCACTCCGTCATTCAACCCAGTGTCTTCAAGACTCTCATGCATAATTTCTAAAATGCCAGGCATTCAGATAATACATCAGAAACCACAGAAGAAAAATAATTGTATGAATGAAGAAAGAAGTAGTAGGAAAACCATGAAGTCTAGAAAGCTATTTGCAGAGTTCTAGGAAGTAGCTGTGTAATGTGTATGGGAAACCCAACAGAATCAAATAGCAAAGAAACTAATTTCCTGATTCATGACAGAAATAGAGTTGATTGCCTGCATTTGGTGTACATGCAAATGACTCCCCTTCTTTAGCTCCTGTTCATTATGAGGCAGCTCCTCCTCTTTTTATCTCTGTACCCAGCTGGGTTATGGTTCTAGGATGAAGGGAATGTATCTCATTTTACTGAATTACTGCACATACTTTTCAGCTTCTACATAAAGTGGAAATCTGACAGAAAACATTACCTTCCTATTTCACATTGGAGCAAAATCAAGCTCCCCTCTGAATAAACCTAGAGTCCAACCCAAAAATACTTTGGTGATAGCAGTGGAAATTCATTTGCCCAGAGAATTTCAAGCAAAGTTTATGTAAAGGAATACCAGGAGACAGTCACTTTCCCTTTTTCCTAGGTTTTGTAGTTGGCTTCGTCTGCACCAAATGCATATAAAAATTCCCAGTGTGATAAGCGGGTTTACAGCACAAAGCATTAGCCCCAGTAACTGTTTGGAAGATCCTTTCTAAGAGTACTGTATCATACTTATGGGCAATTATCAGCCCAGTAATACGCTGCTTGGAGTCAGGGCATGTATGGCAAATTCCTGGCCTAAAGTTTCCTGTTTTCTTTTTGCTTCCACCCATACAACCACTGTGTATACTTCATATTATGCCTGTAGCACAGCTCTTCCTCTTTCTGATCTGTGTCTACTGTAACACCATGATGTAAGATTTCCAGTATCCAAGAGTGCTGCATCCTTCACTAAGCCCAGCAGATACACCAGAATGATGTCTGGCCCAGATCCTGCCCCCACAGTCTCATTCTGGTGATCCGGGATAACTCCCTGGAGCTGTGCCAGGGTAAAACAGGTGCAGGGGACAGCACAATTGAACTGCAAACACCTGCTGCCTGCTCTGGGCACCATCACCAAGCTTCCTGCCTGTGAAGGCATTTACATCTGTACAAAGCTGGATGGTGCCAAATACTACTATCACAACTGACCATCGGTCTACACTTCACACCGGCCATAGAGGACCAGGTGTCTTGGTGTTGGCCAAGCCCTGCTCATTGCAAGTTTTACAAAGAGGAGTATTTTTTCACTGTATGTATTTCTCTTGGCTTGGCTTAGCACCATGGTGGACATTTGCCTAGAGTGCTCAGTGCCTCCTGTAATGTCCAGTTGTGCTCTTTGAGATGCTGCTCTCCTATTCAAGTTCCCTGCATTCTAAACCCTCTTTATTAAGTGTACTACTGCCTGTCTCAAGGTGATGGCATGGGTGGGACAGACCATAGTGAAAATAGGCACAGTGTGCTGCTATATTGCTTAAAATCGGCAGACCTTTGCTTCTCCTTTCCCAAAGGCATGTGCTACAGTTACCTCTTAATTGTAGGAAGTTTCTAGCTCTGTTTTGATAATATTCTAAGAAATTAATGTGATTTATATTATGGGGTAAGAAACTGAGAAATGCAGCTACCACTATATGTCACCTTCCTGCAGTCACTGGAGCGATGCTAAAATCTACCTCCTCTCTACTCGCTTCCAGCAGCCGTTTTCAGACCAATTTATAGCTGCTGTATTACTTCTGCAGTCATTTTCTGTGCCTTCCTGAGCACAAATTACACCTCAGGGGAACAGTTTGCACCAGATGGATATCATATGGAAAACTGATGGATTTTCAGGCATGGTACATCTCCAAAAGATGATTTAGCAGGGAAGAATGTGGTTGCTTTTCCATGCCATGTGCATCACCTGCTGCTCCTGTGCTTCCTCCCACCCCAGAGGTTCACAGCTTCTCCAGCAGGCAGCTGCAGGGAGAGAAGAGCAAAGCAGGCTGGAAGGGAGGAGATGCCCCATGGCTAGCTGGTAATTGGATGTGAGCAGGTAAGAGATGTGAGCCCTCTTACAACACTGAGGGGAGAACAGGGAAAAGCAATAGCAAGAAGATGAAGAGAAGGCATGTCTAGCATGATGTGTGAGGATCTCAATCAGGATATAAGCAGGCATGCCCAGCGATTAGGACCAGAATCAAAGCACTGAGAGCAATTCAAGGTGAGCTAACTCCAGGAGACAAGACTCCTCTGTGGATACCCAGCTCAAAGGGCAAGAGGCAAACAGGGTTAGGGGCAAGGCCAAGAACCTTGTATGCCATGTCAAGGTCTTGTGTGAGAAGTAGGCAGGGTAGGGAGGAACTGGAAATGAGACAGGTTGAGCAGCCATATGAAGGAAAGTAAGGTAGGAGTAGAGAGTTCAGGGCAGGATGTTTATCCAGGATTCAGAAATAGGATCTGGAAGCTGAAATGATCAAATGAGGAGATTCCTTTATTCCCTAGATGCTGGTTGGTAGTATTTAGTTTCCTAGGCCAATCATCATACTCCTCAGAAACTCCAGCAGCAAAATCCAAGGTTCAGACCAGTCTCTTATCCAGGTTTTTCAGCGCTGTTGTGGCTATGACTGTCATTAGGCTGAAATTCTGAGGAAAACTTGGCCACCTCCTCTTTGAAAGATGATCCATAGCCCTCATTCAGTGCTATGTGAAGTCCTGTTGTTGCTTTCCTGACCCTTCAGAGGTTATTTTCATCTGCTTGTGCATATATACATACACCAGATTAGACACAAGACCTAAGAGTGCAGCTGGAGGGTACTGCACAGAGTGTGAGCCTTGAACCCAGAAGAAATGTCAGAGAGGGTTTATCTTATTAGCATGGCACGAGGATTTATAGGGTGATTTGAATAAAGCCATCTTGTGTCTGACACTTATGCACCAAGGCACATCTTTAGAGTGAGATTCTTGCCTCCTACTCTACCTTCAAATAAAGTTATATGTCTCCATTTTCAGTCACCAGGCTGAGAACTAAATCCTAATTCTTTCTCCTCTTTATGAACAGTTTCCTCTGAGAAACACTTAGTTCAGTAGTCTAGAAATGGCAGTGGTGGGTTTAGCAGAGACTTCACTTTTGCCCAGCCATGGTATCAGGTTCAGGAGCTCAGTAGCTTTTTCCTCTGAGAATATTTTACCAATCTGATATCTGTGCTATAAGTAATACCATGAACTCAGCATAGATATGAAGTTATGTCGGGCTCTTAGTGTTATCTTACCCACTCATGCTACTCAGTGCTCAAGGTTTCAAATCATGACAAGCCCTGTTTGATGAGCTGGTTTAGGTTTGTTTGTGGTTTTGTTTTATTTTTTTGGGGTAAGATTGGGATTGCGGGATTTACCTGGAGCGTGGTTAGGTTTGGTGGCTAAATTCAATCTTTGCTTGAGTACGTGCAGTTTCGACTTAGGTCAAGTACACCTGCTATCTGTACAGCATTTCAGCACTGTACAACATTTCAGAGAGAAGTTTTTAATCATACAAAGAACTCTCTGTATCTCACAATGATCACCTCCCTCTTTCCAAATATATCCTTTGTTTAAGTGGCCTTAGGAACAGCCTGCATAAAGCTTGCTTTCTCTGATTTGTACCTTCAAAATTAATTTATTTTTGCACTGCATTCTTGTGCACCTAATTTCAAATGGTCTAGCTTCAAATTGTTGATGTCTGCAAAAGCATTTCAAGAGCAGCAGATGAGATTTGTCTTGTTACACAGTGCTAGACGGACACAAGCAGCAGCTAAGATAGGCATATCAGCAGGGCTGTCTCCTGAGCAGTTTTGATCATGTGGAAGTCTGGCAAACAGTGTCAGTCTGGCAAATAGCATTCACCATTTTAACTTTCCAAAGATAAAGAATTAAATCTTTGACCCTACTCCCCTTTTTCCCCGGAGCCCAGGACTGATCAGTACTGAAAGTATTCAGCATTCAGGCAGATTTCGACATGATTCAATCTGTTTCAAAAAAGAGTTGCAGAACTCTTGATTTGGCTTTTTTTTTTTTCCTCCTTTTTTATTTTAAAATATGTTATTTTGAAATATTTCATATATGCTTAATCGCTTCCATTTTCACACAAACACCAGGAAGACTAGTTAGTAGTTTGTAGAACTACAGTAGGAGAAACTGTTAATGCCAGGTTCCATCCTGCCACTAAGTGTGCTTAGTGCGTAGGGAGGTATAGGACTGGACAACTATATAGGATTTTATCACAGAGCTGGAGTGTGTGTTGAAATAGCTGACGTGCCCATGGTGTGTTACTTGCTGGGCAGCCTACTTGCCTGCGTGCCCTACATGCTACCACCCAGGAACTGCCTCCAAGCCTCTCAGTGCCAAAACTCCCTGGTATGAGGCTGGCCTTCTCCTCTTGTATGTGCGACTGAGCAACACCACATGTGAACGCTAAAAGAGGACAGATTGGGAAGAGGATTTCTAAAGATTTTAAACCCTCCTGACTTAATACCGTATCAGGCGCATGCCAAAAGCCCGGGTAACTCAGAGAAGAACAGTGGCAACATCTAGTGGCCGTAGAAGCTATAGGTCTGTACTGCCTGGGAATATCCTTGTTCCTCCTGCATGCCTAATATTTGCCCTGCTGTGCTCTTTGCTGGACACTTCTCCTTCCATCGGGTGTGACTGTTTGGGGGTAGATATCTCCACTAAGCACCTTACTATTTTCTGGTTTAAAAGTACTCTCAGAATAGCTAACTGAAGTCCAATTCATCCCTAGCCTGCTGCATAGCTCTTCAGTAATCCTTTGACTTTGCTTTGTGCCAGTAACCTCAGGGCTGGCTTCTGTTCCACCTTTGAAATTCTGTTTGTCTGGCTCCTTCTGACTTGATCTGCTGTGAGAAGAAATGACTCTCATTTGAGAAGTTTGTAGAGGTTAACAGAAAATTTAATCAGAACCCTGGACACAGCAACTGTCCTGCAATGTGTCAAACCATCTGGAGTAGCTCATAATCCTACTATGTCAGCTTTATTAGGCAAAGCAAGATGCAGCCCTAATCTGCAGCTTGTGCATCTGTAGACTTACTGGTTTGACAGAAGCTCAGGTTTCGCAACCATTGCTGCCCATTTGTGTGTTTCCTGTCTGCAAATCAATCAGAAATAGTCCCAAAACCCACCTCCAGACCACTGCATAAGGAACCCCTTCTTGTAATTAATCTGAAAAACATTCACAAAATGATACCTGGACAAGTGTCCGAAGTCTGCAGTCTAATCCTACAGCTGACCCAGCATCTCTTGCAGTGCTCAAGAATTGCTGTCTGTGGATGATACAAGTCTAGGAAAGGTGTCTTGCTAACGCTTGTCCTAAACTGAGCAAAATGAACCTCTTGAGACCCAGAAATTGAACAGACTTTAACATGAATTGGGTTAGGGCTAGGGTTGGGCTTGGAGCCTGAGGATACAGTGTGATATATTTGATTTTCTGACTGATTTGGGCTTCTGATCTCTTGGTTATTATTAAGTTGAATTGTTCAATGTGAATTTAAATTTGGGTTTACCACAACTTAAAAGCTTTTGTTGATACCAGATTTACAAGCAAAGGGTAGAGTTTGGGTTAGAGCAAGCTGAGGGGCAGGCCAGCTGGGGTGCCCCCTAAATTCTTCACCCTGTCAGTATGTGAGTGTATTATAACCTGTAGTGAGAATGTTTTGGATCTTGCTGAAGTTTTTACTTGCACGGAGCTTTTTTAATGTATAGGGTGTTAAAGTCCTTTTTTTGTCCTGAACATGTATAGCAATATTCTTTATGATTTTTATTGATTCCTTACCATGTGGAGAAGGCAGTTTCAATTAATATCTCTTTTTGTTCTTAATCAGCAATGTTTTAATTTATTTCTGTATTTTTGCAGGTGTTAAAACAAAGCATCCAGATTGGTACATAGCTGGTATGAAAACATTTTGGGTTTTCACACCTTGAAACATTATAACTTGGAACTTGGAATTATAACATTATAACTTCACCTGACTTTGCAGTCAAGTGAAGTTCCTGATGACTGGAAAAAGGGAAATATAACCCCCATTTTCAAGAAGGGGAAAATGGATGACCCAGGGAATTACAGACCAGTCAGTCTCACCTCTGTGCCTGGCAAAATCTTGGAGCAGATTCTCCTGGAAGCCATGCTAAGGCACATGAAAAACAAGGAGGTGCTTGGTGACAGCCAGCATGGCTTCACTAAGGGGAAATCCTGCCTGACCAATTTGGTGGCCTGCTATGATGGGGCTATGGAACTGATGGACAGGGGCAGAGCAGTTGACGTCATCTACCTGGACTTGTGCAAAGCATTTGACACTGTCCCACATGACATCCTTGTCTCTAAATTGGAGAGACATCAATTTGATGGGTGGACCACTCGGTGGATAAAGAACTGGTTGGATGGCCGCACGCAAAGAATTGTGGTCAATGGCTCGATGTCCAGCTGGAGACTGGTAAGGAGTGGTGTCCCTCAGGGATCGGTGTTGGGACCGGTCTTGTTCAACATCTTTGTTGGTGACATGGACAGTGGGATTGAGTGCACCCTCAGCAAGTTTGCCGATGACACCAAGCTGTGTGGTTTGGTTGATATGCTGGAGGAAAGGGATGCCATCCAGAGGAACCTTGACACGCTTATGAGGTGGGCTGATGCCAACCTTATGAAGTTTAACCATGACAAGTGCAAGGTCCTACACCTGGGTCGGAGCAATCCCAGGCTACAGGTTGGGCAGAGAAGAGATTCAGAGCAACCCTGTGGAGAAGGACTTGGGGGTGTTTATGGATGAGAAAATGAACATGAGCCAGCAGTGTGTGCTCGCAGCCCAGAAAGCCAACGGTATCCTGGGCTGCATCAAGAGGAGTGTGACCAGCAGGTCGAAGGAGGTGATCCTGCCTCTCTACTCTGCTCTTGTACTCAATACAAGACCTCACTTGGAGTATTGTGTGCAGTTCTGGTGTCCTCAACATAAAAAGGACATGGAACTGTTGGAACAAGTCCAGAGGAGGGCCACGAGGATGATCAGGGGACTGGAGCACCTCCCGTATGAAGACAGGCTGAGAAAGTTGGGGCTGTTCAGCCTGGAGAAGAGAAGGCTGCATGGAGACCTCATAGCAGCCTTCCAGTATCTGAAGGGGGCCTACAAGGATGCTGGGGAGGGACTCTTCATCAGGGACTGTAGTGACAGGACAAGGGGTAACGGGTTCAAACTTAAACAGGGGAAGTTTAGATTGGATATGAGGAAGAAATTCTTTACTGTTAGGGTGGTGAGGCACTGAAATGGGTTGCCCAGGGAGGTTGTGAATGCTCCATCCTTGGCGGTGTTCAAGGCCAGGTTGGACAGAGCCTTGGGTGGCATGGTTTACTGTGAGGTGTCCCTGCCCATGGGAGGGGGGTTGGAAGCATATGATCTTAAGGTCCTTTCCAACCCTAACTATTCTATGATTCTATGAAATACAATTTAAGCCATTGCTAAAAATAAAGTAACTAAAATTAATTCTGAGTTAAAAATTTACATTAAGGAACTCTGTAGGGGCTTGTTGCTACAGATCAAAATCTGCCACTCTTTTATTTAGGAACATTGAAACATCAGATACTACTTCGATTTGGTGAAGGAACGTTGCCAGTAAAAAGAACAGGAGTTTCATAACTTCTGCATCACATTAAAACTGCCTTTTTGCAAAGGCTGGGCAACTCTCTTAATATTACTGCACTATCACAAGATATTATTTATTTATTTATTTATTTAGTCAGAGTGCTCTTTTGGTGGTTGTTGTTGTTTTGGTGGTTTTTTGTTTTTTCCCAAAATCGATAGGTTAAATCTGGTTCTGCTGTTAGTTGTGGCATATTTGTCTTGTGACATGTGGCTGAAGCTGGCCAAGTGGGTCACAAAGAATAAGACTTTAAATGAGTTGTTGCCCCTGCACACCACTGACTCTTGCTCCTTTTCTAGAACTGTCATGGTCATATTATCAAGGAGCAGAATATCTCTTCCATGTCAGTCCAACCAAGTTTAATCCCTGGAAATGAAAAAGCCAAGTTTACTGCCTTGGCATTGAAAATCAGGTTAACTTCCATGAAGTTTTGTCTCAGACTGTAACAGATGTAGCTATTTTTAAGCCTGCTGCCTTTGGCTAAGCATTCCCAGTACAGCCAGGTGTGTCCCTAAGTTATTGTAACGGTTTCCTGTGGAAGCAAGAGTAAGGATGGCAATCAGTAAAATAACGCTCAGCAGTCTGAATAGACTTTGCAAGTGTCATTATAAAACTTGGTCAAAAAATTCTAGCATGGAATTTGAAATCACATTTTTCACTATTTCTTCTTAAACTGTTATGTGTAGGCTGAGTGCTGTGATTAGAAAATTAAATGCTGGGGCCAGGCAATACAAAATCAGACGACATTCCTTCCTTAGTTTCTTCTTTGTCAGAAATGTTTAATTTCTTCATTTGATATTGCTGTATAAGCTGTAGGCTGTTGAAATCCTAACTGTAACTCTGAGGGCAGTGTGGGTGCCACAGCAACTTCAGTTCTTTCTAGAAAAAAAAAAGAAATGCTTTTCAGGGTGGCTTTTCTGGTATCCTGCGCATTCAGAACTTTTTTGTTGTTGTTGGCTCTTTCCCAAGACCTCAAAACTGTTATTATTGTGTGGCTAGCCCTGAAAGGAAAGCCCGTTCATAGTTTAAGGCAGAATCAAGTCAGCACAGCAATAATAAGTGGGTGTTCGAATTACATTATTTCTGTGACTTTTCCATAATACTTTGCCTTTTAGGAGTGGAGGTCTAGAGATTTTCATAAGAATAACAAGCAGTTTGGAAAGGATCTCTAGCAGTCTCGTGCATGCAATATACAAAGTTAGTAAATGTTCATAGGAAGTGTTTTGGAAACATTAACAAAGTATATTAGTGCTAAAAGGAAATATTTGCTATTGTCTTTTGTTAGGAGGTGGTGAAAAACCAAATTCTGGTCTCAGACTACAGTCCTTTTCAAGCCAGATAGACTGCAAATTCCTAAAATTGTAAATTCCTAGGCTATACAAGATATGTCAGCAGTCCAGTTGAAATGGGTCTAAATCATGCTCTACTTACATGAATAACCTTACTGAAGTGACACAAATTAACACAGGCCCTGTGTACTCCCATTGGAACCTGTTCTCCCATTGAAATTGAATGGAGGTGCTATTTGTGTGAATACAGAGTCTGATTTTAGGAATTTGTTAATGCTTTGATAAGAGGGCAACAACAGCTAAACATATGGGAAATCATTTTTATTTTTTTTTAGCTATCAAATAATGGATTGGATTGCATGCTGAAAACCTCAGTAAGGTAGGTAAATATAATTCAGAATGTATTACACTTAATTTATCTCCATGTTACAGTATTTCTTCTGAAAGGGTCATAAAATAGACAAATGAAAGGCATGAGTACCAACCTTGTTGTTGGTTGTCATTTTTTAACACTTGGGTAATAAAGGGGCACTTTATCTTTTGTCTCCTTACAAATGCTTATAACAGAGGGTATATTTTTAGGTAAGGATGGGAGAAAGTGTAACTACACTCAACATTTCTTTGCAGCTGGAGAGATGAATCACCAGGAACATGCCAGAACTGGAATGAAGGGAGAGAAAGAGATCAGCAGAAACCAGGGAGAAGGTGTGGCTTCATTTCATCACAAACAGGTTTATTTTATATTTCCTTTTGCTGCCAGAGTTGAGACTTGATTCTGTTGTTGGCCAAAGAGGTTATATATTAATTGCTCTCAAGAAATGCAATCCATATTCAAGTCCTGTTACATGGTTATAATTTGCATAACTATTTTTATGATTAAGAAAAGAATAGAGAAATATCATTAATATGCTCAGAGACTAGTTTGTAGGATTTAAAAGTATATTAATAGTTCCAGTTCTCTAATGTCAAAATACAAAGATTCCAGTGACACTGATACTTTAGTTTTACTTAAGAATCTGTTATATGGCACAGCAAAAATGCTAATGCATTGCTGGTTTTCACAGTTAGTTTGCTCATAACCAAATAAGCCAGATGGACTGAGCAACAATATTTCCTACATTTATACACTGCTTTTTCTACAAGCATACAACTTCAAATACTCAGGTTTCTAGCTTATTTGTGATCCCATAGCCAATCTGCTGAGGGATTTTGGGGTACTATGGTTTTGGTGCTAGCATTTACATCATCACATAGCTCTATATTTTGCTATGGTAATAGTAATAATACCAACAACAATAATAGTAATAAATACAGTGCTGGTGGTTCCAGTGATTTCTGTCATCTCACAGTCTCTGTTTCCTGAAGATCTGCCAGTCATATGACAAAGTAAACATGTCAGGTTCCATGGAAATAAAAAATGCCCAGCTTTCTGTTTGTGAGAAGAGCTGAAAAAAACTTATCCAGCTGCACTCTTGTAATCTCAGCCTCGAAAACCAAAATGGAAAAAAAAAAAAAAGTAAAACTTTTTCTGCACATAATCTTGGGGTTTTGATTCATGACTTTCAAATTCTTGAGGTTGGTGTTACTAGAGTTAGTATTAAAGGAAGAGATGCCCACCCTCGCCCCTCAGCTGAACAGTAGATGGGAGCTGGTCAACAGCTTGTTGAGCACACTGAAAAATGTATTTTCCTCTGTAGCAGGTCAGCGTTTTATGTCAGTACCTGGGTCTTGCCAAAAATCTTCAATGTAAGGAAGTGAAACTATTTTATCTGGAGGCGTATGTTATGTGACTCAGTGTAGAAGAACTGGTTTAACATAATAAAATCAAACTGGGGATAAAAGTATGAGCCCTGTAGACCATCCAATCCACTGTAATGTGATATGTCCAAATGTATTTGATGTAGAATGTCATCTTACTCAACCACTAAAGGAAACCCTTATTAACAATGTCTAAGCTATCTAAGAAAAAAACCCTTTCCAATTCTTAAGCCAATATTGAGCTGTGATTTTTCTTTTTACAGAGGACTCTGGGGTAATGCAAACTGTACTGTCTCTCTTCCCTGTATTTGTAAAAGTAAATTTGCATGGAAAATAGAGAAAGAGATCCCAAAAGACCAGAACCATCAAGGAGTATGCTCCAAAGGCTGTCTGCGCTTTGGATTCAAAGCAAAACATTTTTTTCCACTGTTTGATTTTTCAAAGTACTTTCCATATTTATGGCAGAAATTGGACTTCTTGAGGATTATTCTATATTTGAAGATTTTCTTCCTTTTTGAAAGCAAGGACCTTAGGTTTTTAACTACTGACACAGTGATACAGAGGTTTACAGGAAAATAGAGTAGCTTTGCACACAGAATAAGGTGTCTTAATAAGGTGTCAAAAATTTTACTTTAGTTCAAGGAAATGAATACTCGATATGTGAAAGCTATGTAAGTGTATTTGTGCCTTTGGTGTAAAAAAAATGCTCCATCCTCTCTTTTCCTCTTATGACAATTCCGAGAGTCTTTTATGCTCTTGAAACAGATCTCTGACCCCCTGTTGTACTAAACGGATCCTTAACTGATGCCATCCTTGGAGAGATGTTGTTTCAAATAAGGTTTATCGAAAATAATTATAAACCAAAGTCTATTTGCAATTGAACATTAAAAGGCAATTATTTCATCAGGCTTCTTTTAAATACATGCATTCCTTAATAGCAGCATGCGTGGATGTGGCCAGATTTATCTCAGTACTGAACTGCAGTGACCAATTTAACCAAGGATAAATTTAACCAAGACTGTGTTTGCATTTAAACAGCTGATTTGAGTCCAAGCCTGGTGGCAGGTGAAAACTGATACCAAGCATGTTGGAGAGGTCCATTGCAGGACAGAAACTAATCAAATGTTTAATATTCAGTGAAATGTTTTGGTGATCACTCTTGTTGATTGATAAATAGTTTTTAAACTGGCAAAAAACCAAAACAAGCCCTTTTTTTTCCTTTTTTTTTACAGCTTTTGGATACAAATTCTGAAGGATCCAGAGCTTCTAAAAAACCAGTACATTGCACAAGAATTCTGCAGTAGCTATGATAGGTCACTTGCTTCTCTCAAAGATGAATTGCAACAAGGTAGGGTACTGAAAATATTACTAAATAAATAAAATTTTATCTTCATTAGGGTGATAAAGTTTCGTCTTGGATAGCAATGCAGGAAAAAAATATTATTCAGATCCTACTCATGGTTCCACTGCTTTAAACAAATTAGTGTTTCTCTTTCCCAGATTCCCAAGATGTAAAAGTTCAAATATTCACTGAGCTATCTGACAGGTACGTTTTGAGGAGTAATTATAATTTCTTTTGTGCTTACTATCATGCATTAGAAATACAAAAACGTAACGGAGTACCCATTTAAAAATTTGCTATGCAAAAATTCTATGTTATGAATGTACCATCACACTGTTATAAAAGCAACCTCTTTTTTTGTTTTTCTTTAATAGTGCTTAAAACCTGATCTGTAATATAGCACATAAGCATAACGCTAGGCTGGAACTGCCAGAAAGAAATGCCAGCACTTTTGGAAATATTTATAAACCGTATTTATGCAAATCTGGGGTTGAATTGCATACATTTGTAAAACCACTTATTTAGAGGTGGGAGGAATCTCACTGGCTATCTGTAATTGAAAAATCTTACTTTCAACTAAAACTGAGAAAAGTTTTAACAATGGGACTGTACCCGGAACTAATAACATAAGTTGTTCAAGCTGCTGTGAACATTTCTGGAAGACTTCTTAGGTAATTGTCATGGTTTAAGCCCAGGCCGTAAATCAGAACCACGCAGTCTACCTCCCCCCCCCCCCTTTCTTCCCTCTGCTCCTGGAGGGACGGGGATGAGAATCGAAAGAATGCAACTCCCACGGGTTGAGATAAGAACAGTTTAATAACTAAGGTATAACACAAATCACTACTGCTACCACTAATAGTAATAATGATAAAGGAAATAACAAGGAAGAGAATACAACTGCTCACCAACCGGTACCTCACCCCCACCCCGCAGTGATCCAGCCCTTCCAGGAACTCTCAGTTCTACCTCCCCGGGCATGACGTGCTGTGGTATGGAATACCTCTTTGGCTAGTTTGGGTCAGGTGTCCTGTCCCTGCTTCCTCCCGGCTTCTCCCCCTCCCTGGCAGAGCATGAGACTCACAAAGTCCTTGGTCAGTCTAAACATCGGTGTTATCAGCTCTGTTCCCAGGCTGAAAGTCAAAAACACAGTGCTGCAACAGCTACTAAGAAGGAGGAAAAATGACTGCTACTGCTGAACCCAGGACAGTAATGGACTAGATCCTAACCCAACTGAAATTAACTTCAGTTAACTGAATTTATAGTTAAATGACCCTGAAATGCTGCTCAAGTTCTTACTTTCTAGTATCTATGCAATGTCATTGATTAGTAATTAAATTTTTCAGTGCTTTAGTGTACTGGAAGAAACTTCATCCATCCATAAATGGCTACCAATTAATTCTATTTTATTCCTGTTTCATTTTCCAGCTTTCATAATAGTGAATCTATTTGGAAAGAAAATTAGTCTTTGGATGGTTTCCAGAGTGACAATTATGAAAAACAGGTGAATGAAAATCCTCCAATGTACTCCAACTGGTCTCCAGTTGAAGGACTGCATGTGAGTATTTCCAGTTGGTTTAAGGACAATGGGAAGTTCTTTTTTCCATAAGAATGATGACTGCTGCAAAGACAAGGCCTAACTTGTTACAGCAACTCAGTCTTCTCTTTATTTTTTCAATTTCAAAAAAGCTGTGGGCACAGATTTATGGACATAACTGCAGGTAGTAAAAAAGGCATGATCAAGACAGTTGTTTACATAAATTGGGGTTATAATCACATCCTCTTGCAATTGCTTGTAAGCACCGAAGTTCGAATTACATGGTTAGTATCATATGCTGGGTCTGAGCATATAATGAGGTTATGAATTCCAGTATTCATAAGGAATAAGATTATGAATTTTTCATTTTTATTTATTGTTTTACACCATGTCCATACTTGTCTTAGCATTTGAGTTTATTCAGTGAAAGCTTTTGACTTTTTTATTATAAGCTTATTGTTTCAAATCATATTTATGAGAGTGTTCATTGGTCTACCTAAATATTTGTAATAGTGACCTTCAGATATTTATTTTTTCAAATTTAGTGTAATAATTATGCATTGTTTTTACACAGTGTCTTTTTTAATATAAGGTTCTGTATTGATTGTAGAGACAGTGCTATAACAGTGCAAATGTTGAAGAACAACTTCCACTGTGTACGGTGGAATCAAATAACCTTAATTTTTATTATACAGGAAAACGGTACTTTAAAAAACTCAGAAAAATTTTGGGTTTGTCGTCCAAAAGTCTCAGGGTAAGGTTTAGTTTTGCTTTGCCTCTGTTCTCTTTTCTTACTATATTGAATTCATTGTACATTATTTTCATCTAGGATCAGCTTATTAGAGGTATCTCTAAAACCAGGAACATAAAAGACTTCTAAGATTAATATTCAGACAGACTAGATTAACACTGTTTAATAAATCGATCGCTGTGATGTAGAAGTGATTTTTAAAAAAAAGAAAGTCACTATGTTTTCTTTCTAACTTTGAGCTTTCTGTTGCATAACTTAGAATCAGGTATAGAGATGAAATGTCATGTTTTCTATCATGGCAGCAGAGTAACTGCATGAAATTTAAAAAGGCAAAACTGAGGGTAACTTTGATGAAAATATGATGAGGCGGCAGGACTTGTAAAATTAGATTAGAATAGACTCTGTAAAATGGATTTCTGTGAACAGTGCAAACTGACTGGTAGATCAAATAGAGTTTGGCTTTTCTTTTCATATTTGTCTAACTTTGTTACTGTAAGTTTCCTTGCTAGAAGCATGAAGCTTTTGTGGAGACCATGCGTTGTTTGGTTTCTTCAAGCCGCATTCCTGTGTTGCATCTGGGATGGGGAGCCGCCAGCTTTCTCAGGGTGCTGGCACAGCTTTAGAGCCCAGTGGGAAGCTGCCAGGGCATGTTACCAAAATAGACCAGTGGCAAATTATTAACCTAAAGCGGGGCAGGGAGGGGAAGGGGGGGAGCGGTAATCTAAATCTGTATGGAGTGTCCTTGGGTGCTGTACTTACTGCAGGAGTGGTTTAATAATGGCTCAACTTTATGTATCACCTCTTAGTTAAGCTCTAGGCCTAAAGAGACAATCTCTCCTGCTGGCTGCCTAGGAGGTGAGGGAGAGTGAGTCGAGAAGTAATATAAACAAATGCAAGCTTTGGGCAGCACTCACATGTGGCTCTAGCAAACCGTAACCATATTTGACATCATTTATTATGAACTGCAGTTGAGGGAGTGCTGGAGTAATCCTGCACATAGTGTAGGGAAAAAAAAAGAAACATTTTCCTGCTGGTTTGTTTTATTTACCTCCTGAATGTTTGTATTTTAACCACTTGCTGCTGCTTTGGGTAGATGGAAAAGCCATTAAAAGTCAGGAAGAATAATAGCTGCGATCGCACAGCCAGGCTGCAGGGCACTGGGGGGAATGAGACTGCAGTGGGTGTTAAGGGCCCTCCCCATGTTTTCCCAACTGGGTGAATGTGAGAGCCCCAGCCAAAGCATGATGGCGATGGGAGGACACACTGCCCCCCTGGCTCAGTGCTGCCTGCCTGGCCCAGGTGCAGCAGGATGCTCCTGGAGGTGAAGGGACCAGTCCTGCCTCCACAGTGGGACAGCCATGGCACTCTCCCAAACCATCTGCAGCTTGCTAATTTAGCATCCTGTCTGCATCCCATCTCCCCTTTTTAAAATTATTTTCTGCAGGAAACTAAAATGGAATAAACCAGTGGGAGATCTGAACTGGGCTCTGATGTATTAGTGATGCTTGAGTTTGGATTGTGTCAACGTTTTACTGCATTTCCTGCCTTTTCATTTTTTTAAGCAGTGACATGCACTGTGGAAGCTGGAACAAAATGGAATGTTTCAGTTAGCTCAAGAGCAGAACTGTCTCTTGATTAAAAATTTCTTATTTTAGACTATTTGTGAATGACAAATAATAAATTAACTATTTTAAGATACTTGTTAACACTCCTCCTCTCTTAGTCATAAGGGGAACCAAATCTAAAGCCACTCCACTTTATAGCAAAGCACTCACTTCAGTTTGTAATCACAGAGAATTTTTACACACAGAAGTCCAAACTGGCAAACGGGGTTAAAACTGAGGCATTGCTTTACTTAGACAGTCTTGCTTAAAGTATACTATGGACATTCATACACATTAGCAAAAGCATTTGCCTTCTGTAGACAAGTGCAACAGCAACAGCAATCACAGACCAGGCTGGGGTGGAGATGGTCTCTTTCTCCTGATTTTTTTCTTATGAGAGACTCTATTTCTTAAATCCAAAAATTCTACTTCTTCCTTTCATGTTTGGTGTTTTTGTTTTTTCTTTTTTTAGATATTGCTGTGTTAGTTTATCATCAAAAAGAGATTTAAGTCTTCAGGCCCAAAGGATTTCTCTTTAAGCACCCGTACTGTGATCTTCCTTACATTTGCTCCTGGACAGCAAAGTTGAGCTCTGGAAGCTCCTACATCCTTGTACTATGATTCAGTTTGTCATCTTCTTGGTTGTCCCAGAACAGTTATTTGTGAGGCCAGGCTTTGTGCTGTAAACTGATCTTTGTACTTTAAAGAGTGGATAAATACTGCTGCTCATCCTTGCACAAGTGTCAATTAATATATTTTGACAAATTTAAGGGTTTTTAGATAACTGATTAGATCATGTTGAACGTAGACATTTGGAATCCAATTGACATGACTCAAACAATCTGCTCTTGTATGGGTTTAGATAGTCTTCTCAGTATCAATTTTACAGTGAGTATGTATAGTAACTTGTGCTAGCTTTGTGGGTAATTTTATGATGGTTCTGGATTCTATTTCAGATATTGATGCAACAGACCCTCTGATAAAGGTTTTACTTCTGTACTTTCTTACTTTTTTATAAGGAGTAATTAAACATTTTGAGCTGATATTTTATGAGGTAACTTTTTCACTGTTAAACCTGTAATTTAAAATGTGTGACATATGGGGAGTAATATGTTTTCCATAAAACACCGATGTGTTTATATTTAGAATTATCTATAATTATAGCTGTATTTGCTTTATAACACTTTATGTCCTCCCTTTCAGCATCATATCATGGGCTTGTAGCTTTGGCTGTTCCCATGACATTGGTGATGCTGGCTGCCATTTCCCTTTTTCTGTGGTGCCTGTAGAAGCAGAATAACCAACTCTTCCGCAGGATACTTTGGATCAGAAACACCTATTTGCCACTGATTAATGCTGACATTCCTGCTTTGGAAGAAAGCACCCTCATTTCTGATTTTGAGAGAAGTAGCAACAAGTAATTGGTCAGAAACAGCAAGCGGTCATGTCTTCCATGTGAGTCTCCACAATCTGCAGTGGTTTTCTCCTTCTTGGGAGTTCCCCTCGAGCACCTATACCCAGAAAATCCCTCACAGCCATTGGCATGAATGCTGTAGGGGCTTCCTACTTTGCAGAGCTTTTCCTTTCTGGCAGGATGAGGTGAGGATGCAGGACAGAACCACTGTGAAATTGTCCCCTTTGGGGCAAGCTGGGAACTGAAAATACTCCCACACCATAAACCTCCAACCACTCACATGGAGCAGTGGTGTCTGAGGCCCCAGAAGAGCAGGCATTCTCGTGAAACTTTTTACTTTGGAAACATTTGGGCTTTTGTGTTTTGTTTTTATATGTTGCAGAATCTGCTCATCAGCCAGCATTAAAATTTAGCGTTGAATTTAGGAACACTGAAACATACCCCAAGAATTATATGGCTGTTTTTCAGATACTGGATTCTTGCCGGGTGGATTTCCAAGAGAGATGAATCCAGGTGGATTTGCAGAGATGAAGTCACTTCTGACTTGAGAGTGCCAGAGTTAGTTTGGCCCATGATACCTATTTCATGTTGTAAAGCAAGTTAGTCTGTAAGTATAATAGCATATAGGCTTTGTCATCCTGAAGTTAACAAATTCATTTGAGACACATCCAGTGTCCTGTTAAAGATTTAACTAGGTGATATCTCTCCTAGCTTATTTCAGATATGGAATCCCATCAACCTCTTTTAAAGACATTTTGGGGCAATATCTGCTTGAAGAAAAAGAACTGTTATAAATCTTGCTGAAGTTATGGTAATAAATTGCTTTACTGTTCACCTGCATTATTTCTGCAAGCAGTATTGATGTGTGCTTTTCTGAGACTCTGCTCTCAAAAGCTAAGGACGATACATGGGGAAGCCACACTGCTGTTCCTAAAGTGTTCTATAATCCTATAAACTGATGTAGCAGACCCTCAAAACAACACTTCTTACTTGAAGTGTTCATAGGAAGGTGCCAATGAAGCAGATGATAGATAGACAGATTTTCAAGGCCAGGCTGGACAAAGCCTTGGGTGGCATGGTTTAGTGTGAGGTGTCCCTGCCCATGGCAGGGGGATTTGAACTAGATGATCTTAAGGTCCTTTCTAACCCTAACTATTCTATGATTCTATGATTCTATAAATTTAGCTGACTAGTTGGTCTGCGGGCTGATGGTTGTGAAGGTCCCAGCTCAGGTCTTAGCACTACCTCAGTTACAGAAGCCCAGGAGAGCAGAACTTACTCTCCATGGGACTCCCACCACCCTAACAAGCCTTCCACCCACGTCTCTTAAAATTCCTGGAAGATTTTCGGGGATTCTATTTTTTATTTTTATTGCAGTGTGGAAAAACAAATGATTGGTCAGGATGAGTTACTGCAGAATGGATTAACTGTGCCTTCAGTGGCCTCTGAAAACTGCTGTGCAGGGCTGCATTTATTGTTGGGTTTGTTGGCTTGTTTGTTTTATGATAACTCAATCTAACAATTTTGCAAGAGCCTGAAAATGGAGGTATGTTCCTTGGAATTAAGCAAGCAGCTAAGGCCAACTGAAATGCTTTTACACGCTATTTGTACACAGGCACAGGAATGTATGACTGCCTTTTAGCTAGATTTCACATGGCCAATTTTAGAAACAAAAATTGCCTGTTCATGTTATGATTATGTATAGGGCTATTTTAAAAAATTACTTAGTACATAGAATATTTCTGTGCTGGTCTACAGAATCATTCAAAAATGTTGTCAAAGATGCTGCAGTAGGTTTTGATCCCAATAAAATTTTCGACCTACTGTTTACTACAACTTCTATGGGTGTAGCTATCACAAGTTCTTAATATGAGATTTTTCCATCATATAAAATATAAATTGCTTTTCTGTGTATATTTTGGCTAATGGTATAACCCCCTACATTAGTATTCAGTAATATTTTGAAAGTTTGAGTTTAGTCCCCTAGATTTATCTATGGGGCTGTTCTTATGTGAAGTCCGCTATTAGAGTTTGTGGACTGAAACATTTGCATACAACTGCCAGATCATCTGCAGTTTATATATATGAACTGTGATAGCTGCTTTACCACTAAAAGCAGAAGCTTCCCCATGAGAATTTCACCTATTTAAGCTACATTAGGAGGAGCTTAAACCAACAAATCCCCTTTATCACATAAACTGACAAGCGTGTAAATGCTGCCTTTTCAACTATAGCAAACAGAATGGCTTGAAGGATGGGTTTTGTTTGTCAGTTACCTGGCTTTGTCTCTGATGATGTGTATTTTTTAGGCTACAGTGTTGTTACTAGTTATGCAGAATCTTGTCAGATTTGATGTCCTTAATGAAGGTGTATATTTTTCTCACAAAATCATGCCAAGTGCAAGGTCCTACACCTGGGTTGGAGCAATCCCAGGCACAGCTACAGGTTGGGCAGAGAAGAGATTCAGAGCAGCCCTGCAGAGAAGGACTTGGGGGTGTTGGTTGATGAAAAAATGAACATGAGCTGGCTTCAGTGTGCGCTCGCAGCCCAGAAAGCCAACCGTGTCCTGGGCTGCATCAAAAGGAGCATGACCAGCAGGTCGAAGGAGGTGATCCTGCCCCTCTACTCTGCTCTAGTGAGACCTCACTTGGAGTATTGTGTGCAGTTCTGGTGTCCTCAACATAAAAAGGACATGGAACTGTTGGAACAAGTCCAGAGGAGGGCCACGAGGATGATCAGGGGACTGGAGCACCTCCCGTATGAAGACAGGCTGAGAAAGTTGGGGCTGTTCAGCCTGGAGAAGAGAAGGCTGTGTGAAGACCTCATAGCAGCCTTCCAGTATCTGAAGCGGGGCTACAAGGATGCTGGGGAGGGACTCTTCATCAGGGACTGTAGTGACAGGACAAGGGGTAACGGGTTCAAACTTAAACAGGGGAAGTTTAGATTGGATATAAGGAAGAAATTCTTTACTGTGGGGGTGGTGAGGCACTGGAATGGGATGCCCATGGAGGTTGTGAATGCTCCATCCTTGGAAGTGTTCAAGGCCAGGTTGGATGAGGCCTTGGGTGACATGGTTGAGTCTGAAGTGTCCCTGCCCATGGCAGGGGGGTTGGAAGTAGATGATCTTAAGGTCCTTTCCAACCCTAACTATTCTATGATTCTATGATTCTAAAACTTGACATAGTCAATTTTCCTTGAGGTATGTTGTAATATGTTTGAAGGGCAGTGGTATAATATGCAAGATGAAGATACATGGACTGCAGCACCCTAGCTTCCATTGGTTGCACTGAAGTGCTTCCCATGTCAAAGAACTGAGTTCACCAGAGCCTGAGCAGGCAAATGAATGTTGCATTTTCTTCTGCCACGCAGCTTCTTTGATGGTATTTACTGAAAGGGAAGTGTTAGATGTTTCCATACCACTCCCTTGCTTGAGGGATGGAAGGGTATCCCCACCAGGGATGGATACATTCAGGCCCATGTATGATGAACCTTTTCTACCAGATATTAGGGTTTGGAAAAAAATCCATTTGCTTATTTTTGCAGATTCCATTTCAGGAGAAAATTTGCCTCCTGGTCCCCTTAGCAGTACTTGCAGCATGTCTCTGAGGGAAAGAGATGCTTCATGCAGCTGTCACATTCCACCTGGATGGGAGTCCGCAATGGGAACATAAGTATGCCAGAGATGTCCAGCATGATTGGGCAGAGTGAAGGGCTGTGGCACAAGGCTGCAAGTGGGCAACATGACTCCTAAGCAAAGCCCTTTCCAGCTGTGCCTCTACTTGGTGCAGTGCTGCCCTTCTTTGTGCAGGGATCCTCCTCACTTCTGCTCTCCTTCTCCATTCCCCTACCTTCACACACTTTTATGGCTGGGTCACGACAAGAGAGGAGCAGCGGGGCTGCTTGAAATCTGTGCAGTGCAGTCTGGAGGGAGTGTACAGAAAAGGTAGGTTTCTGCACACTCTGTGGAACTTGGCCAGCTCTGATTCCCAGGGCACTTCCGTACAAATTCTTGTTTAATTTAGCTCCCTATCGTTTTCTTTCATCATGTTGCCCCTTCCTTAGTGCAGTAAAAGGCATCCTCAGTCTGTTGTAATAATAAACTCTTCCTCCAGGGCATTTATATATAAGCAGAATGTTTTGGATAAAAGCTTAATTGCATACATTCAGCAATAGGGCTGTAACTCCTCAGCTTAAAAAAAAAAAAAAAAAAAAAAAATGAAAAGAAAAAAAGAGGCCTTCTCTTGAGCTATAATAATTTATAATATTTCCGTTTGTAATAAATATTGGTTTTAAATCCCCTCAGACCCGCACTGATCTATTACAATCTGATGCAGCCCTCATCTTATGTAAGTAACCGTCAGAAGCAAATTCACGGCTTTACAATGTTCTGAAATGGTATGAACTAAGGTTGATTTTAGGGCTTGGAAACACAGTCTCAGTTTGGCCAGTAGATGGTAGCGGAACACACAGAGCTGATAAATGGGCTGTGCAGCAGTTAAAAATGGGGGATCTTTGGATCTTTTAGAAGTTCTAATTAAATGAGCAGCAGAACTCTCAAGTTTGCGGGACTGCAAATGTCAGTGTCAGTTCATAGCCACAGCTGCAACATTACAAAGCTGTGTTAAGCCATTTTTTCAAGTCTCAGGGTTCATTCTCAACAACTTTAATGGGATGCACTGAAATGACTGGAAGGGGATAACATTGGTCTGTGGGTTTTTCTTTTGGTTGGTGGGTGATGGAAACATCCACTTGGGTTCCTTAGTATTAAATAAGTAAGTATATCAAGCATGCCACAATTGCATTCCTGTAAATGGATTTGTTTTAACGTTTTATTTCTTGACTGTATCAATGCAGGCATTTACTTATTAATTTACATGGAAAAAGAAAATTAAGACATAGAAATGAAAGTTATTAAACATTTTAGACATCCACTGCATGAGTAATCATTCCACAGCACTGTTGAAAACGGATTTATTTTCTCCTTTTTTTGATTTATTCTGTAAACTGCTCAAATGTAAGAGTTGCTGATCCCTTTCTATATCCATTATCTTTGTGTAGGATGACTGGGATTTGGATTCTGATCTTAGAAATTTAACCATAAAAAAGGGCATTGATAATCATTTTGGAATAAAGCCTCACTTTGAAGTCTTAGTTTTTATAATCTTGTTTCCTTATACTGCAGCTCTTCTAAACTTCTCTGATTCTCCTGTGACAAAGCAACTGCAGTTGTCAAAGTTGTATTAGACCCTGTCTGCCACAGTACTTGCAAGTAGCACCATGGTAATTTATAACTACTGAAGTGATTCTCAACTGCAATCATTTCCAAAAGTGCACAGTTAGATAATAGCAAAAATACTTACTACCATTTCCTTTATTTTTGCTGCTTAGTTTTTGCTCACTGGCTTGTTGCTGTTGTAGAAAAATCCTGATCTTTTCTTAACGTCAACCTACAGAATAAATCTCTACTGCAGTTCTCAGAAATAAATGATTCAAAACATAGTTTTAGTGGCAACAGCTAAACTTGTATATACTAGATAAATCTTGAAATGCATAGTGGGCTAAAAGTTACTCTTCTCTGCATGCTAGTTGAGGCAAATAGCGAGATTCTTTCTCTGAGTCACACACATAAAGGCCTAACTAACAACCTGTGTTCCACAGTGGCCAGCCTGCACCAAATGGTGGCAGTCACCGGCTTGTAAGCCATCCACCACCACTTGGCTGACTGATAGAATACACTAGTTGGGTCAGTGTCTAAGACTGGAAAACCAAAATTATCCTGTATCTTTTCAGAGTTTTATAGATGGATGTTCATCTGAAAAAAAAAAAAAATAAATAAAAAATTAATGTTTCCATTTATGCTGTACAAAAGAAATCCTCTGTATTTTTTCTTTCACTTCTTTTAATACTGAAAATTAGCCCATCAAGTGCTTTCCTTTTGTGAAGCTCTTTATTCAGGTAATTTATACTAAGCATGTTATTAGGCCTTTGAACCCAGCCATAACCTGATTAAACCTGTTTTGCCAATTCTTCCTGCCATAAACTTTGCGTGTGTTGTAGGTAAGAAGCCCCTGGAAAGCCCTTGCTGGAAACCAAAACCAAGCTTGAATGATGCTGATAAAAGGCAGACTCATCAGCAGCTTTGGGCTGTATGGCTTCACTGGATTTGGGACTTCATCCCAGAGCTTGATGCTTCCAGGTTCATTCGGGTATGCAAGCAGAATCTCAAACATTGGACATTGCCAATAAGCTGGAGTACATAAAATTTTAATATAAAGTAAAATAATATTCTAAGTCATGTAAGGCTTCATTTGTTACAGTCCTAGCACAGGTTATGCATAATTCTGTTTTACCTATTCTAGTTTCTTTTGTGAAGTTTCTCCTGATCCCAACAGGCTTACCTATTGTCTGTCTGAATATGACACCTACCTAAATGCCTACATTACCTAGACATTATATATTTTGCTACTCAATATTCAAGAGTATCAGAAGGATTCTTTCTGAAAAGGTAAGAAAGTATTGTTTCTGCTGCCATATATTGTGTCCTGCTAGTCCTGTGGGATGAAAACTATGTTGAGAGGCAAATTGAATTGCTTTAAATATTGTTTCAAAAGCAAATGCTGAAGATGGAGTTGTATATATGGTACACATTGTAACTATAAAAATGTAAGGAACTATTCAGTTAAACGTGGAAATGCATCGGAACAGCTCCAGTAGGATTTGCATCTGGAAAGAACAGATTAATAGAATACCTACAGAAACAGCAGCTACTTTACCCTTAAAGGTAGTTGTAGTATAAATCGCAGAGTGGCTCTTCCCCACACACCATATCCAAGAATGCAGCTGACATTGATTTTACCACTGCAGCCTTCTGGAGTGCCTTGACTCACTGAACACAGCAACTGTGGTCTGTATGTACCATGTGTCTGGGCATCCCAGTACAGTTAAATTATGGAAGAGAGAAGGAAAGCCTATGTGGGCTCCTTTCTCCATCTTGCCTTTGACCATCCATCTTCCCCTGACCTTCAAGAATCTATTCTGGGTTGATGATTTGGATTTTAGCTATTGCTATTTCCCTATAAATTTGTTTAATTCCTCCCTGATTGAATGTAAAGTGAAGTTGGGTGAGTCTCAGCTGCTTGACCACTGTCAGGCCTTGACCACAGGTCATGCCTGATGACCTGTTTACTTGGGTTCTACTTTGAAGATGTGTCTGTGATGTACTTTTGAGTGGACCAGTTGCCTCAGCAGGCCTGGAGCAGGACCCCAGGTTGGCTGAGTCTCAGATTGCTTGACCACTTGCTCTGATGTAGGACAAAGAAAACCCTCATGGAAGGAAAGATGAAAGGAAAAGCTGATCAGTGGTGAAAGCAAAAGTATAGAGAGAACAGGGATCAGCCGCTGGATAATTGTGATTTAGACCACCACCAGTGCTGGTGAATAGATCTACAACACTGGATGGCCCTTTCAGCTCAGTCTGGGTAAAGAAGAGTAAGCCTGACCTGAAAATATTGGTGTGTATGTGTCTGTGTGACTGCTGATGCATTATCCTACTGCCTTCTAGCCCAAAACTAGCTTCTAGATTTCAACAGCCAGAATTTAGAATCTCTGTGGATACAAACTGCAGGCAACTGGGATATGGAAAACACCTCTGGTTAAATTTGTGGTCTTCCTCAGAAAGAGAAAGACAGTTCTGAAATAAATCATCCAATTCATCCACTACAGCAGCCAGTGGCACAGAGGTACCCAACCTGTCCTGTGTACCAGAAATCTACATCCAGGGTGAAGGAAGTGAAGGCCCAGAATCACTACAGGAAGAGCACAAAAATAAGAGGAAGAGCATAAAAATAAAAGAATGCATGCAAAGAAGAAGCTGTCTTTGGTTTTATTTTTGTTTTCCCCCAGAGACATCATAGACCCAGCTCACGGGATGCCTGATGACCTGTTTACTTAAGCTGTACTTTGAAGGTGCGTCTGTGATGTACCTTTGAGTGGTCCAGTTGCCTCAGCAGGTCTGAAGCAGGACCCCAGGGGGGGACAGACTTCTGAGATAAGCATCAGCCCTTGCTTCTGCATAGGTGGCAGCAATGTACTGAGCTTCTCTTTCTTTCTCTTTTGTAACATTTAGTGGAAATGGCAACTTCCTGTACAGCAACTGCCCAGTTCAAAGCTCTTAGATATGACTGACTTACAGGGCAGTTTTTGTCAAACTTACAAATAGCTGTTCCTAGCTCCATGTGGGTCTGCTGGAATGTATCTGTGGCCAAATCTGGTTCAAGAGCTGCTGGATAGACAGTAAGGCCCATGACATTCAAAGCAAAGCCAAAAGCTAGGAGAAAGGGCAGGAATGGTTGACCTCAGTTCTATCAGGATCATAAAATTATTAAAAATTTCCTTTTTGAAGTTGGATGCATTTAATCCATTTGGATGCAACACCAAAAAGAAGAAATTTAATTGACATGGACATTCTTCAGCATCTATGGTAATGGTATTTAAACAGAGCCCTAACACAGCTAGGAGGTTTTCTGTCTCCCTTTGGAGACAGAGGAATATTCATGGGATGCTGAAAAAAGCTGGAGCCCCGGAAAGTTCACATTGGAGTGTGTTACCAAATACAAGAACACCCAAAACAGATGCAAGGCTTAACCTAAGGTGCACAGTGCTATGTCAGTGCTAGTATTTATTATTTTGATGATTGCATTTTAAAGCAATCTTTCTTTTGATCCACACTAACTGCTGAGCAGGGAAAGAAAAATAAAGCTTGCTTAGAAAATAATAAAATTTTCTGGCTGGAGGCCAAAACTTCACAAAAGAATACTGGAGCCTAATATGTTTTGTTTGACGTCTTTGTTTCTGATAGATGTTGACTGAATTCAGGAGGATGACTGCACTTTGAACAAAACCAGCTGGGGAAGTCAGTTTGCTAATTATTAACCCTCTAGGGAAGAGACTGAATTGGAAATGTGCATATGAGACATTCTGGGAAAATATAAAACATAATGTAAATCTCTTTGGGAAAGAAATACCTATACTGCAGCTGGTATTTTTAGCAGAAAGGGAGGAGACAACTTGTGATATATAAATGAACTCAAGATGGATAACAATTCAGTCTTAGACTAATTTTGTCCCTGTAGTATGATTCAGCAGTCCTGAGGCTGAAATAAGTCAAACATTAAGGAATTATGAGAAGTTATACATTTATTGTGATAGAAGTCATAGAGAGGGAAAAAAGACTGTTATCTGCATCTTGACCACTTTGCCATGAGGGAAAAAAGACTGTTGTCTGCCTCTTGACCACTTTGCAATAAGGAAAAGGGGATTTTCAAAGCTCTAAAGAGGAGAAGTGCATCAAACTGCATACTGTGCCTTAGAAAATATTATTCAAGAGCTACTGTGATAAATATTCAGATACTTAATGTAAATATTTAAATCAGACAAAGGAAAAAAGAAAAGGCATAATGGTCTTTGGACAGTAGACACTGCTGTGACATATTTACATCTCACTCTACCTGAATGCTCTAATCCTTCCACTACAAGCTGGCCAGAGAAGTCACTGTATAGTCTATACAGTTATTTTTCTCCTATTTTAGATGGTTTAGGGATAGAAGAAAGGAAGGGTTAGATATGGGCACTACACTGAACTCTGGTGTAGTTCAGCATTTAACCTGTGGCCAGTCATAGCTATAGTTATAGCATGAAATAGAAGCAGAAAAAAAAAAAAAATAGATTAAAGGAAAAAAATACCCTGGTACAAAAACCCAACCAACCAAGCAACCAAAAAAACAAGGATGAGATAAGAAAAGAAATTTAGGAACAACTTCTACCTTTTGCTTAAAATTAGAATTCTTTTCCTGGTTGCAGCACAGAGACATCTGCCGTTAGCAAGTAAGCGCCAAAATAGATGTAGCAGAATGCTTTATTGTTTAAAAAAAACAGATCATGTGGGATGCCAAACTGATTTTTGTTTTCCCTGTAATTCAGTGTATAGTCATTTTAGGTGTCAGACTGTTAGAGAAAAATGTTATTGTTAGGCAAGCTTTTTAAAGTTGAATTGCTTGACAATTAATTTTGGTATCAGAGATGTGGCAGGGGGGTTGGAACTACATAATCTTTAAGGTCCCTTCCAAATCTAACCATTCCGTGATTCCATGTGCATATTTTTGACTTTGTAATGCTGTAGGTGGTATTATAAGCTTAGCTAACGTCCTATCCAGTAGGTTATACAGTAGCTAGCAAAGTACCTTCTGAACTTGTCCATTCCCTGATTATTTGCAGCTCTCTAAGTTGCTTTGAAATAACTCACATGTGTGTGTACTGATAGCTATTACAAATGATGAGCTAGAGTAATTGTAAAGCTTGCCAATTCCAGAATGCTGCAACAGTCTTCTGTCCCTCCCAGGACTGATTTTAATTGCCACTGGTTATGTAAAGTGAACACTTACAGTACTTTTGACCAAAACCATTAAACTCAAGCATCCTGTAGTGACCATGAATGACAGTCTTAGCATATTATCATACACTTCAAGATCAGAGGGGAAATCCACACATTTGCACAGGAATTAATGCAGAAGGGACCCAACACTTACTCTGCCGGTGAAGTGCCAGTTGTGTGAGATGCCTTCAGTTGTAGGTCCAGCTGCTTTCACCCTGACCTTTTCAGAAAAAAACAAACTTCCAACCAAGCAAACAAATCTAATGAATGGAGTATTCAAGATGTGTGGGCATGCATCGCTGTTCCTTTTCTTAGGCAGTTACAATACTAATGACAAACAAGTAGTCAAATGACATCAGAGCAATGGACGGTCACTGAGTCCATGAATCAACCAGTCTTTATTTCTCTATCTCAGAGGAAAACTGGGGAAAGGAGAAGCTGTGCATTTTACTGTCGTGCTGTTTGGTGGCGGGTACAGGCAAAAGGCTGTGTTTCCTGGGCTTACTATCACTACCATGCCAAGTGCAAGGTCCTACACCTGGTTGGAGCAATCCCAGGCACAGCTACAGATTGGGCAGAGAAGAGATTCAGAGCAGCCCTGCAGAGAAGGACTTGGGGGTGTTGGTCGATGAAAAAATGAACATGAGCTGGCTTCAGTGTGCGCTCGCAGCCCAGAAAGCCAACCGTGTCCTGGGCTGCATCAAGAGGAGCGTGACCAGCAGGTCAAAGGAGGTGATCCTGCCTCTCTACTCTGCTCTAGTGAGACCTCACTTGGAGTATTGTGTGCAGTTCTGGTGTCCTCAACATAAAAAGGACATGGAACTGTTGGAACAAGTGCAGAGGAGGGCCACGAGGATGATCAGGGGACTGGAGCACCTCCCGTATGAAGACAGGCTGAGAAAGTTGGGGCTGTTCAGCCTGGAGAAGAGAAGGCTGTGTGAAGACCTCATAGCAGCCTTCCAGTATCTGAAGCGGGGCTACAAGGATGCTGGGGAGGGACTCTTCATCAGGGACTGTAGTGACAGGACAAGGGGTAACGGGTTCAAACTTAAACAGGGGAAGTTTAGATTGGATATAAGGAAGAAATTCTTTACTGAGAGGGTGGTGAGGCACTGGAATGGGTTGCCCATGGAGGTTGTTAATGCTCCATCCTTGGCAGTGTTCAAGGCCAGGTTGGACAAAGCCTTGGGTAGCATGGTTTAGTGTGAGGTGTCCCTGCCCATGGCAGGGGGGTTGGAAGTAGATGATCTTAAGGTCCTTTCCAACCCTAACTATTCTATGATTCTATGATTCTATGTCATCTTGGCCAACTCATCTGTTTTTTGTTTTGAGTATTCCACCTATCAGATGGGAGGGAAAATACATTCTTTGGTGGTCTTCTAGAGAGAATGATTGCCAGGTACTATGCAAGTTGCAAAAACAACACCTTGTTACTAAGGGGAACTCCCCTTGCAAGAACAGTGTAAATACCTTGTTCCATCACTGTTTCCAGACTGCTTCTGAGGCCAGACAGATACATTTTATGCCAGAAAACTGTTGGTAAAATTTAATTTCCAAAGTTCTTTTTTACAACTGAACTTGAAATAACTTTTGTGTGTGGTTCAGGCTAATAGCAGTAACAGGAAGGAGCTAAAATGACAACATAATGAAATGGATAAATCAAGTCTATTTTCAGTTTTGTATTGGGTTAAAAATGTGAGATTACCATACCAAGCTTGTTTCATTAAAGCATTGTTACGGTGTTATATTACAGCATTAGCAATCTTTCAAAATCCATGGTATTGTTATAAAAATAAACTAATTGAAGCCGACTTCCGTTTAAAGTGATCTCTAGCCTTGTGTTTGTGTCTGCTCATGCTTTCTTTTTAAGTCCAATACTTGTGTTTAAACATGTTTTGTTAGATGCATAAAATATGCTCTGACCTGGAGCCTCCACTAACTTTTGCTTTTAAAGTCAAGACTCTTGGCTTCCTTTTTGCTTATTTCTACTTTGCCATGTCTGTCATGCTCTCTCTGGCAGGGCTTGTGGCTATAAAAGTGTGTGGGAGTAAAGGTTAAAGATAAATGCTAGGTTTAGCAAATATGGCTATTGTTGCCATAAGGATTCACTTCTGAAGTTAGTAATTGAATTGTTCTGTTTTTAAGGTAGGATTACAATTGTATTTCACATCTGTGCCTGAGTTAAAGTTAAAATACACTTTTAGCACTTTGTCTTTCTGAAGACTTCAAGGTGGTCAAGTCAAAGGTTAGATTCATAAGACAAATGTAGTGTAACCATCAGACTCTATACCAATAAGTAAACATTCAACAAGTAACAATGAAAATATGAGTGAGACTGTGCTTCAGTAGTAACAGTACTCATTTGTGGGGAAAAAGAAGAGAGAGACCTAAATTCCACTTTGTGCTCTAATAAATATTTGAGTGCTTTGAATAAATCAGATCATTTCCAAAAGGAGATACTGAGAACCTGCTTTAGCCTGATAGTTACTGAATTAACCTGGATCAATGTGAGTTCAGATTCCTTTTAGAAAAAGGGACTGCATTTGAATCTTTCATAGCAAAGATGCCCAAACTGTCCATGTGTTTGTTAAAATGGAGACCACAGCAGTTTTTCTTTCTCTGCCTGGGAACTTTCCTAGTGGACCAGACCATTAACAAAGTTTAGAGAAAAGTGAGGAGCTGAATAGCTCTGTGCTGTCAAGACTTCTGCAAGTGTATCAGCAGCAGAAGGAACACTAGAAAAAATGTGGGCCTGCTGCTGAGTGGGGTGGTGGTAACAAAGAAGGTGGAAAAGGCAGAGGTGCCTTCTTCACCTCTCTCTTTACAAGTAAGATTTTCTTTCAGAAATTCCAGGCCCTGAGACAAGTGGGAGCATCTGGAGTGATGGAGAATCACCCTCAGTAGAGAAGATCAAAACATTTAAATGAATCCATGGGGCCCAACGGGGTGCACCCACAAGTGCTGAGGGAGCTGGCAGATGTCATTGCAAGGCCAATCTCAAGTATCTCTGAAAGGTCACAGTGATCACAGGAGGACTGGAAATTCAACGCCAGTGTCATGCCTAGCTTCAAGAAGAAAACTGGAAGGATGTGTGGAACTACAGGCCGGTCAGCCTCACCTCAATACCCAGGAAAGTGATGGAGCATATAATTCTGGAAACCATTTTCAAATATGTTAAGCACAAGAAGATGATTGGGAGTCATCTGCATGGACTTATGAAGGGAAAATCATGCCTGACCAGCCTGATAGTCTTCTATGATGAAATTACTAGTTCGGTGGATGAGGAGAGAGCAGAGGATGCTAATCATCTTAACTTTAGCAAGGCTTTCATCACTGGCTGTCATAGTTTCCTTATTAACAAACTGCTGACTAGACAAGTGGACAGTGAGGTAGATTTAAAATTGGCTGAAATGCCAGGCTCAAAAGATTGTAATCAGTGGCACAAATTCTAGCTGTAGGCCAGTTATTAATGGTGTACTCCTAGGGTCAATACTGGGGCCACTACTGGTCAATACTGCTTATTAATATTCCTGGGTAATGGTACAGGGTGCACTCTCAGCAAGTTTGCAGAGAATTGAAGACTGGGAGGAGTGGCTGATACACCATATGGTTGTGTTGCCATTCAGAGCGATCTTGACAAGCCGGAGAGATTGGCCAAGGGGAATCTCGTGGAGTTTAACAACAGGAAATGCTGAATCCTGTACCTGTTGAGTAATGTCCCCCAGAGATTATTAGGGGCTGGGTACCAACTAGCTGGAAAGTAGCTTTACAGAGAAAGGCCTGGGAGTCCTGGTGAACATCAGCTTGAACATGAGACAGCAATGTGCACTTGCAGCAAAGGTAGCCAATAGTATCCTGGACTGCATTAGGAGAGGTTTTGCCAGCCGATCAAAGTGGGTGATCACTTTACCCTAGTCAGCACTGGTGAGACACATCTGGAGTGCTGGATTCAGTTCTCGAGTTCCTGGTGCAGGAAAGATAGGGATTTACTGAAGCAAATCCAGCAAAGAGCTGCAGAGATGATTAAGGGACTGCATATGAGATAAGAATTTGTCATATGAGGAGTGGCTGAGATTTGGAAGAGAGGAGGCTCAGGGCAATTTTATCAATGAATCTAAATACCTAGTGTTGGAGAGAGCAAATAAGAGGGAGCCGACTCAGTGGCACCCTCAGAAAGAAGGGTTCAAGTGAAGGGACAAGAGGCAATAGGCACAAAATGACACACAGGAAATTGGTTTTAAACAGAATAAAAAGTTGTGTTTTGTTTTTTTTTTTCCTGTGGTGGTGGTGAAACACTGGTGTAGATAGACCAGAGAGGCTGTAGAGTCTCCATCTGTAGAGATACTCAAAATGCAACTAGACACAGCCCTGGGCAACCTGCTCTTGCTGACACTGCTCTAAGCAAGGGGGGATGCCCTTGGTGATCTTTAGATATCCTATGATTATTTCACTTAGTTACTTGGATTAATTTCAACAGCATATGAGTATTTCTTCCGGGTTCACTGGTTGTAAAGAGATTTCTAATGTTTCCAAAGTTTATGCATGCCCATGGGACCTAAATATACTCTTTTTCTTTTCTTTTTTTTTTTTTCATTTAAAAATATAACTAGAGGTGCTCATCCAGTGCCTGCTGTAAGATACCATAAAGAGCAGGCTTACATTTTGAACAGCCTCAGAAAAGGAAAGAGAGCGGGCTCACAATCAAAGCCAGGAACAGGTTCCGCTTGGACACAACTGATGATTTCTACAATGGGAGTATGTCATTCACAGAGGCGGTCTCTGAAGTGACCAAATCCTGAAGGCTTTATAGCTTGAAATCTACTCTGAAGTTTTGTCTAGAACCTATTAATGGTTAGTGCATGTGCAGAGCACTGCAGATTTGAGTCATAAGGGATCTGTGCTGCTCTGTACTATCTTCATCTTCTACATTCTCCCTCATATATTTTGCATCAAGCCCACAAAAACAGCACACCAGCAGTACTTGTGCAGTGATGAAAAGCTGATAGCAACACTCTCATAGACTCTCCCTGTTTTACCCATGGTGTCAATCACAGATAGCAGTTTTATAAACTCATTTGTATGCACTGTCCACCCACAAACTTTATCTCAAGTTGTGTGCATGTTGAGTCACAGACAGGTAGTTCTTGTTCCAAGTCCCAACTTCATTAAGCTGTGGGTAATAACAAAAGCTATTTCAGTCTCACTCTCAGAAATAGTAAGAGAAAGGTACAAATCATTTCTTTACAACAAAGCCCCCTCACATCAGTAGAAAAACGTGAACAGCAGGTTCTAGCTAGAAGTGCTTGCTGATTTGCTCACCCAGTAGGAGCTTTCATCCAGATCAAGAAATTACTGGTGGACCATATCAGCCAGATCACTCTTGTCTGCATGCTTGCTGACCTCATCAAAAAATTGTCTAGAAGTCCAGAATGTAAATACTACATTTAGAGAAGATGTGTTGGCACTGCCCAGATGGACCATATTTATCCGGTTGCACTCAAATTCCATTCTTCGTTGCAGCTTCTACTGCTTTTAGCTTCTACTGATTTTAGGCTTGCCAGCCTTTAGTATTGTCCAGCCTGTCCCCTCATTTCCCCCTGGAGAACTTTCAGGCAGTCTCTGCTGACTCCCTCAGAAATAAGGGTTCAAGTATGGAGTTTATCTACTTATTCCAGTGACCACAAACAAATACATAATTTAGCTTCTCTGGAAATGCTTTTGCCTGTCCTCTTTTTCAGTCTTCAGTTGTCATTTGAGCCACTGGACTCCAGTGGGCTTCTTGGTCTTCATGTGTCTAAGGAAAGATTTAATATTAACTGGATTCCTTTTGCTAGCTGCTGCACACACTTTTTATTGTTCTTTCACTGTTCTTTCCTTTAACATGTCAGTTTATGATCCTTTCTGTGTTTTTCACTTGGAGATGACTCAAATGTCTTGTTTCTAATAATCTACTCATTAGATTATCTGAGATTATTGAGATCATCTGTGCTCATTTCCCTTTACCAGTTCTCAAGTCTTTAGTTGATGGCATACACTGATGCTGTGCTGTGCATCCTTCAGCAAATTCAGCTCTTCTTTGATTCCTCTTCACAAGCTTCTTCATTTCTATGTCTCTGTCCCTTTTGAAACGGGGTGCAACTGCTGTGAATGCTTGGGCTTTTTCAAGCCTGTGGGAATTTTGAATATAAACACAGGAACAGTAACTGTAAGATGAAGGTGTAGGACAAGATCCTCCACATTAATAAGGACCAAATGAAGGGCTGCCTCTTTTCAGTAGCCTCCCTGTCCCAGGGGAGTGCTCCGTGAAGCAGTACAGATGGAGTTGAATGTAGTTTGTGTGGCATTCCAATGCTGCAGTGTCCAGACAACGTGGGGGTTACCTGAAATAAAGTTTTGACTGTATTTTCCACCCTCTTTGCCCATCTCTCTCTCTCAGCATATCCTCTCTGTCCTGGTCAGGCAGGCAGTCTGCAGACTCAGTATTACAGACATTTAAAGATGGCATTTGGTCTACGCAGATTGTGTCACCTGCTGGTTCCCTGCTTTGCTAGTTTGATTCGATTGTAAGATCCCCTAATAGATTTCACTACCCCAGCACTAGCACAGGTGACTTTTATTTTTTCTGTATATTTTATATTCTGGTACAGAGATGTTCTATATGTGTCTAGCATGTCATTGTCTTTGTGTAAGACTAAGCATTTGATTTCCCTCAATTTATTCACTGGCTGTCTAGCATTTGTGTAGAAGTATGCATTATTGCAGTGTTTGTTTCCTTTTTCATCTCCCATTTGAAAGACAATCTGTCTATTTTCCATTCCTTATTTCTGCTCTCTGGCCTCTCCTGCATTCAAAAAGGCACAATTTCTAAGCTGTTGCTAACCACATATGGAATGGTGTGTTCCCCACACCTGATGCTCTTCAGTTCATAGCTTAATCATTCACAACCTTTAAATGCCAGCAGTTTAGCCCCCAGTGAGCCCACGTTTTTACACAGGTTATTTTATATCAGAAGTGTTCCAAAGTCCAGATCAATCTCAAATTTTCCTCTTTGTACCATGCTCTCAAATGCACATTGAAAGTTTGCCCCTTTCTGTTCATAAAAAAGGCAGTAGGAGCATTGGGAAAAGTGCTGTTGGAGAAGGTCTTATCTTCCCTTCAACAAGCTAAATTTTGCCTGCAGAACATCATGTGAGACTGAAATCCACAGGCTCTTCCCCAGCACTTTTATTGGAGCTGTTCTGCTTTGCATGTTTAAAGAAGACAAAAAGCTTTTCTATTTGAATGTAAAAGATCTTCCACCTGAATGAATCTGTATCTGCTTAAAAACATTTCCCAAATTATAAATTATGTTCTTTCATAAACCATTCCTCCAAACTATGTTTTTTTTACAACACATGTATTGTGGTACAAAATATCATCTGAGTTGCCATCTCCCACAATCATAATTTGAGTTATAATCCTTCACTGGCACAGTGACAACAGAAGAAAACAGCTTTTGAGGGGATGGAGCATATAAACATTGCCAGTAGAGCTGCTACACTGAGGCACAATTTCCGTTAAAATTGCCCAGTATATGTATCTGTACCTTTTTTGACGTGCTACAAAACAGTATCATTTACCACTTACTTTACAATTTTAAGCAGTTCTCTGAATGTTAAAGTACCACTTGTATTTTTTGTTGCTGTTCCAGAAGCATACAGAGATCCCAGCAGGATTCAAAACCAAACCAACACTCAGAGAAAGACATTCCCTGCTATCAACAGGCAAAGATGCAGACTGGATGTGTCCACACTTTCACAAGTTTTTTTTTTCTCAAACTTGTTTCTAGTATTTGAGTAGGCCTTGTCTAATCTGAGTTTGAATATACAGCAGGACAGAGCCAGAGCCAGCACTACAGAAGCTGTCACTGTTACATTTGGGTAAAAAATGGAGGTTGGTTTTAGAAAAAAGGTTTGTAACTCCTATTATTATTTCTGGAAGTTACCTACCATGTTTCTGTGCAGTAGAAGAACCAGAACAGTCTCTAAAATGCTATAATAACATCTAGCCTATTTATTATGAATGATGACACTTTAAAAGAGACAAGTGTAAGGATCCCTAACAATAATAAACTCTTCAACCTCAATGAAAAACTCAAAACTTTGGAACTTGTGCCAAAGATTCATATAGAGAATGTTAAAGGATGTAAGAAATAGATAAAAATTCAACTGAGTGTGTGATTTCATCTTAAGTTTACTGTGCAGTGCAACAGTTTCATAATGTGCTAAAGGTTAGGCTGTGGCTGATGAAACGGGAAATCTAAAGCAACAGCAGAGAAACCATTTCACTTTGGTTCCCTTTTTGCTTAAAGTGAAATATTCCTTAATGCTTAAAAACAATTAAGTCCTCAACATCCAGTTAAAAAAGAAAGACAGCAAATAAAGTAAAAGATCATCAGGGGCCGTTGCTGCAAAAACAAGTCAAAAGTTATTGCTCTAAAAGACCTCTCTGTATCCAAATCAGTTGCTGGATGCTTGTCACTTCCCTTTGAATTTTAGTGATTTTTTTTTTCATAGCCATATATGGAATTAACTCAATTAAACCAAACTTGAGTATATGTCAGGAAAGAACCACTTGGCTTTTAGCCACGCTCCTGGAAAAAGTTGCAATTGTCCAGTTTTCCTTTCCATTAAACTACCTTTAAACATGACCAGGGCTGGTATTTTAAATGGCTAGCGGGTACTTTTCTCAAACCATAGCCATATTCTAACATGAAACTTAGCATCAGAATCTAGGTAGGGCTGAAATCTTTGTCTGCTAGCTACTTTGTGGGCACCATGACTTTCTCAAAGTCCTCTGCCTCAGGAAATAACTGCTCCTGCAACTTTTGTAAGCCCTCATTTGTTTGGTTGTTGGTTTTGGTTTGGTTTAGTTTTTTTCTGTAAGGGCCTGGGTATTGCAAGCACCAATGTTGCAAGGTAGGAAGAGTAATAAACAACTAGTGTTCCCTGTTCAGATGTCACAATTGCAAAGTCACTGCTGGAGGGAGCAGAGAAGAGAAATTACCATCTCCAGAGCCTCTTCCCACCCCTGGGAGATGCTGGAGGTAGCAAATCCTTTTCCAGCCTTCCCTTTGTGCTCACTGGATTGTGGATGTGCTCAGCCTAGCCAGAAAAACTGGATTACAATGTGTCACTTGTAAAAGAGGGAGGAAGGTTGCTCATGCGATGTATTTATTTCGTGTGGTGAGCAGAAGGGAGATGGCATAGAGATTTATGGATAGACAGGTGTTGACACTTTCTGCAGATAATGCTATTGTTATAAATGTATGGTAATAAAAGCAAAGAAGTTATCTATTGATGAGCAAGAAAGACTTCTGCAAGAAACACAAGGCTCTTAATCATGATGTTGGCACCTTAAAAGGCTTTTTTGACTTGAAAGGCAAGAGAAAAGGCTCCTGTGCATTACTGTCATCTCCGTGGTTGGGTCCCTCCTGTGTATGAAATTCTGTATTTGGTTATCTCTCCAGGCATGATGGAAGTTTGCTTTGCTATTAGGTGCTGCTTCGCAATGAGCTGTAGGTATTCACAGGGACATCATAATGTTTGTGATTTGCAATACAGAAATTGTTCATTGATTATGCTGTGGGTAATGCTGTTGCTCAAAGCCCTGTCCAATCTGGACTTGAACACTTCCAGGGATGGGGCAGCCACAACTTCTTTGGGCAACCTCTGCCAGTGCCTCACCACCCTCACAGTAAAGAATTTTTTCCTAATGTCTAACCAAAATCTACCCTCTGTCAGGTTAAAGCCATTCCCCCTTGTCCTGTCACTACATGCTCTTGTAAAAAGTCCCTCTCCAGACTTCTTGTAGGCAAGATGTTTCCATATTAGCTTTTAATTGATCGTTTCCACAGATGACAAAACATTGCACTGCAACTTGTTTTATCTGAAGAAAAAAAAACCAACCCACCCCCAAAAAACAAACCCCAGCCCCCTCCCCCCAAAAAACAACAAAACAAATAAAAAAACCCAAAACGATAACAAACAAAAAAAAAGTATTTGTATTCAGGCTTTTTAAAAAATGCTCTTGATATAAACCCCTGTAAAGCTACTATTTACATGTGATTTTCAATAACTTCCTATTGTTTAAATTTCTGTCCTCAAAACACTGACTTCTTGTTTGGTGCATAAAACACTTGAAACTAATAGTTGTACAGGTGTGAATCTATGTGCCCTTATCTCTCTACTGTTCAGCTGACGTCAGACAGAAGGAATGCATTTCGTGTATCTTCTCTTACATTAATGTGTTCAAGACCAGGTTGGACAGAGCCTTCGGTGACATGGTCTAGTGTGAGGCGAACCTGCCCATGGCAGGGGGGTTGGAAGTAGATGATCTTAAGGTCCTTTTCAACCCTAACTATTCTATGATTCTGTCACAGAGTTTAAGTGTAGGGCAGGCACATGCACACAAAACTGTAACAAAGAGGCATGAATGCAAACAGCTATTCATCCTATCCTTGAGCATTCTTTAATTTTTGAGTCAGGATGGAGGTCTGATCTTGTGTTATCCTGTATGGTATTTTATAAACAGATAAAAAAGGACCTCAAATTGGATGTGCATATTGGGAAACATATGTTATATGTGTTAAGACACCTTAAGAGAATCTCTATTAATATACATAATTGCTGATACATGTTCAGTAAATAGGATGCTGTGAATGTCACAGTTGGTCATGGATGGTCGGTATATATGCACTGAACACTATTAGTTTCAAGGTTAAACTCTTCACTACTCTCCGTAGCAAAACTGGGACAGTCACTGACTACATTGAAAGCAGCACACATTCAGAAAGGTTCATGGGCATGCAGGGTTCACACGTGCTGTTCTTGTTGTGATGTTCTATTCAAAAAGAGACATGCCATCCCACCACATATTTAATTTTAGTTTCAATAGCTTGCTTTTGTATCAAGCTCACCGGTGGGGAATTTCTGCCTCCCACTCTCTGCATGGAGACTCTGAACCTTTGCTTTTCCAGAAAACGAACTGTTTCTGGTAGCACAGCATCAATTTTGCTGCAGCTACGGACCCCTGTCTATCCAAACCTTATTTCTGATTTTTCAGGTAGTCCCTGCCTCAGCAGCCAGGTGTTGGTCTGTGGTTTCCAGCTGGAGAGAACATTTGCTCACTTACAGATGCCTGGTTTTGTTCATTTCTTTCTGCCCAATTCCCAGCTTGGCACACCCTCAACTCCTGCAGTCTTTGGATGTCCAGATGGGCATATTTGAAACACATAAAACAGACTTCAAGTTGCTCTTCCCATATTTTTGAAAATCCAGTATTTCTTTTCCTGAATAACTGCTCTTTCAAGTCTACTCTGAATGGTTTTTCCTAGCCAACTGTGTCTTTGTGCTTTTATTTTTGATTTCTGTATCTTCCTGTAGACAGCATCATAATTTTCTCAGCAACAGTAATTTCAACTCCTCCCAGTCTCATCCCCCCTCCCGCTCCCTTTCCCTGGCAGAAAAGGATGAGACAATTGCAATTTTAGCTGCTAGCTACCATAAAACTCGAAGAAAGCATAGCAAGGCTACCTGGTCTGCTTCTGTTCCCTCGACAGCTTTGCAAAGGTCCAGTTAGCAAACTTGCAGAGGCAGGTCTGCAATGGGGAGGGAGGGATGAGGGCGGAGGGAGGGAGGAAGGGAAGAGCAGTGGTGCCTGGCCGTGGGGTCCCTGATGCTCCCCATGGTGGTGAGGGCCATGGCCCCATGCTGTCAACCATTCCCTGACTCAAGGGCTGCTGCGGCATGGAGGGACCCTACAGTAACACCAGGTCCCTCAGTTGACCCCAGGCAGGGCAGCAGCCCCTGTCCCTACCCCACAGCCCCTGGCCTGGCTCCCAGTGCTGTCACGGCTGTCACGCTGAGCATGGCCAGCACATGGCCTCACAGCCTGACAGGGATGAGTATCACACGGTACCCTTTAGAAATTGTGTTATTTGAGCAATTTTTAAGCATTTTACTTCAGTGTATGGCTGTCATTAATTCTGGTTTATATTCTCTTCACTTTTTGCTTTTTCTTCACTTTTAGCACTTTCAACTTCCCTTTATTTACCAACTTCTAAAAACTTTAGTTTTAACTTTAATCACTGAGTGATAATTAGGCCCGGTTTGCTATTTTTAGTTTCTTTTTTCCTCCTGTTTTCACCATTTATTTCCTCCTTCCTTTTCCTCTTCATTCCTTCCCTCCTTTTTTACCCCTGTCCTCATTCTGCCTTCAGTTTTCTTCATCTTTTCCCCTCGCGACTCCCCTTCCCCTTCCCGTGTCTCCCTCACCCCCAGCTGTAACCCGCTCCCGCCGGGGCGGCCGACCCTGCTGTTCCTTCCCTGGTGCGCCGTTCCCTCACACCCGGCCATCGCCCCGGCCCGGCCCCGCCCCACACCTCGCCTCAAACCCGGGGCCGCTCCTCTCCTGGAAACAAGTGACGCTGCCGGAGCGGGCCAATCCGGGTCGGCTGCTTGCTGTCCCGGCCAGCCGGCGGCGGGCACGACGCTCCGGCAGTTCGAGCCCGGCACAGCGCCCGCTTCGCGCAGCCTGCGCGCTGTGCGAGGATGGCGCGGGCGGCGGGGCTTTGGGTGCCCTCCTGTGACTTCGCCTGCCTCCTCTTCGCCTGGCTCCTCGCTTGCTGCGTCGCCCGTCAGGACCCCTCAGGTAAGGCGAGCTCCTACCTGCAAGGGGGAAAGCGCTGCGCGGATGCGCTTCGGCGCAAGGGGTGCGGAAGGCCCATTCCCACCCCGGCGGGCGCTTGTGAGGGAAAGGAGGCGCTGTGACGGGCCTTCCGCCCCGACGGTTCCCGGCTCCTCCGTGCGTTGGGCTAGGAGACAAAGTCCGACTGCGTGGAAACAACGTGCGAAACTTACGAGGAGGAGCAAGAGAGGAAGGAAAGAAAAACCCCACAGCTGCTTCCTGGGGCGTCGCGAAAGCAGCCGCTGCCCCGCCGCCTCCGGCTGCCACGTTCCCGGTTCCCGCGGTGCCGAGGCAGCGCCGAGCAGTGCGGAGCGGTGGGAGGGAGGCGGGCCTTCGGTATGTTACCTCGGGAGGAGAAATAACCCGAGCTGAGGCAGGGCCCCTACAGGACGTCAAGTGTCGTTTTCATTCCCCGCTGTATGCGCTGAGAGAGAGAGAGGAAGGAGGCTTACTCTGACTTTTAGAAAGCAGGTGGAAAAGTTTCACGTCGAGCAAGTTCTTGCCAGCCAAAGGTCGGTAAGAGCTGCTGGGAATGAGGTTGAGCACTTTGCTAATTAGTTGCACGTCACATGTTTTTATGTCTTTTGACAGTAACAGGCTTGGGTCTGTAGCTAAAGATGTCAGGTAAAACTTCATGGCCAGAGTGCTGAACTGGAGTGATTGAGTATCAGTATTAGTAAACTGCTGTGCAGAGAGATAGCGTGAGATAATAGCAGCAGTTCTGCCAGGAAAATTCTAAAAAATGGTTTTCTTTTTGATGTCAGAATGAGGGTTGTGAAAGGAGAGCAACGAAAGGTAAGATCTGAGAAGAGGCCAATAATGTTATAAACAACTGAAAAGAAGAAGAAAGTTTGGAGAGGAGAATAAATGGCAAAAAGCAGATATAGTGCTGAAAAAGCACAGGGTAAAAAGCAGATTTGGTTGTTAAAATGTCTTAGTTAATAGGATGAAAGAGATGGTTGGTTTAAGTGAGGTATTTAGAAAAAGTCACTCCCGTAAGTGGCTGACTTAAGAGATTCTTCTTTAGAGTTTGACCAGCCCAGTACTATTTAGGTACTATTTGGCACATACACAGTAGGAAATTGACTAGTATACAGGGAAGTAGTGGTAAAATTCACTGCATAACATCACTGAATATTTTTCTTACTGTTCAGCCAAACCTGTTATTAAGTCATATTAAAAAAATGTAGTAGGAATGTGATTGACAGGGTGTTACTATTAAACACAAAACACTACTCAGCAGATTCCTTATTTAAAACAGCAAAGTAATAGCCTTATGGATCATGCACAGTCAAGGTCCATTTCAACCTGGTTAGTGAAAGTTTTGTACTGTGGGGCCCTATTTATTGTGGCGTTAAAATAGTTTCAGGGCTGCTTTTTCTTGGTTAACTAAACCTACTGCCACTTGTCCAAGGTGTTCTTACACTGGCAGAGGCATCAGCTTGTCTCAGTAAAGTGATCCATATATTTTAAAAATTGTACACTGTGCTTTATAAAATTGTATTGTTTTTCTCTTTTTAATGACAAGCTGCATCACAACTGAAAATAAAACTAGAGTTCCTCTACCATTTAAAAAATATTTGTGTGGCATCTTTGGTGGGGTGTTCATTTTAAAACTCCCAAAACCAGCGCCAGTTATTTTAGTAATACTGCAGTTGCACCCACAAACTGGATCACATATGAGCCTGTCATGCTGCGTATTGTATATGATACACAGTTGAAAAAACCAAACAGTGCTTACTAAGTGAAAATTATTATTATAGTGTATAACAGCAGGTAACATGCAGATAGGTATGAAGGCAAGATTCTTTACCCAGTAAACTTGTAAGTTAATGAGGGGTTGATCACTGAATCATACAATCAGGATAGTTAGGGTTGGAAAGGACCTTAAAATCATCAAGTTCCAACCTCCCTGCCATTGGCAGGGACACCTCACAGTAAACCATGTCACCTAAGGCTCTGTCCAACCTGGCCTTGAACACCACCAGGGATGGAGCATTCACGGCTTCCCTGGGCAACCCATTCCAGTGCCTCACCACCCTCACAGTAAAGAACTTCCTCCTTATATCCAGCCTAAACTTCCCCTGTTTAAGTTTTAACCCATTACCCCTTGTCCTATCACTACAGTCCCTAATGAAGAGTCGCTCTCCAGCATCCTTATAGGCCCCCTTCAGAAGGCTGCTATGAGCTATCCAGTCACTATATGTTAAAATTAAAGGAGGAATTCTCATTGATAGGATTGGACTTAGAAAATGGCCTCATTTTATCTCCCCTCTTTTTGTAATGACTTTGAAAGAGAAAGTAAAGAATACTCACAGAAGAGCAGGAAAATGCGGCTTATACGAAAGAGATAGTATAATGTACAAACAGCTGTACTTTTCTGGTAGCATGTCTCAATGTGATTACACTTAAAATTAACTTCTGTGAAAGTGATAATGATATGTGGATATTTGTTTGTTCTTATGCAGGCAATGCTGCTTTTACCATTCGCCATGGCATATTGGACAAGTGCATACATGTTAAAAACTCACGGATAGTAATAGATGACTGCAAGGAGACAAGTGAAGCTTTATGGAAATGGGTATCCCAGAATCGCCTCTTTCATCTGGGGTCCAAGCAGTGCCTGGGACTTGATATATTCACTACATCACTGTCTCGCCTGAAAATGGTTGATTGTAACTCAGAACTAATGCTGTGGTGGCGATGTGCAGATGCTTCCATCCTTGGTGCATCTCAGTACAAAGTGACTGTCAAGAGTACCTATGTAACTGCAAGCATAAATGCAACAGACCAGTGGCGAAGCAACAGTTCCTCTGATGTTATATGTCAGTATCCTTACCATGGTAAGTTTGCACGGGAGTTTGGAGGACTTTTTTCTTTTTCCTTTTCTTTTTCTCTACTTTTTCTCTTCTTTTTCTCCTCTATTTCTCTTCGTTTTCTCTTCTATTTCTCTGTCTCTCTTTCTCTCTCTCTTTCTCTCTCTCTCTCTTTCTCTCTTTCTCTTTCTCTTTCTCTCTTTCTCTTTCTCTCTTTCTCTTTCTCTCTTTCTCTTTCTCTCTGTCTCTCTGTCTCTCTGTCTCTCTGTCTCTCTGTCTCTCTGTCTCTCTGTCTCTCTGTCTCTCTGTCTCTCTGTCTCTCTGTCTCTCTGTCTTTCTCTCTTTCTCTCTTTCTCTACCTTTTTTTCTTTTTCTTTTTCTCTTTTTCTTTTTCTTTTTCTCTTTTTCTTTTCTCTTTTTCTCTCTTTTTCTTTCTCTCTTTTTCTTTTTCTCTTTCTTTTCCCTTTTTTCTTTCCCTTTTTTCTTTCCCTTTTTTCTTTTCCTTTTTTCTTTTCCTTTTTTCTTTTCCTGTTTTCTTTTCCTGTTTTCTTTTCCTGTTTTCTTTTCCTGTTTTCTTTTCCTGTTTTCTTTTCCTGTTTTCTTTTCCTGTTTTCTTTTCCTGTTTTCTTTTCCTGTTTTCTTTTTTCTTTTTTTTTTGTTAAGAGCTTTTTACTGTATGTCCATGGCAGTAAATTCTTAAAATTCATCCTGTGAAAAGACCAATCAGAAAAGTAATAACAAGTTTTGTTGTAGAGGGATACTGATATTAAAGTATGAAACTTAACTGGTTTTAATAAAAAATAAATATGCACAACTGAAGAAGTTGTGTTATCAAGTGGCTTTCTTTCAGTTTAAATCCCCCCTCCCATATTTTATTGAGAACTTATTTATGAAATATCAACCACCTTTCATCAGAAATGATGCTGCCCTTTTCACAACAATGTGAATTTCACTGTTAGTGGTATTTGAGGACATTTTCTTTGCTGGTAAGCTGTACAATCAAATTCAGTGCATGCTGCAAGCTTGCAGCCTTTTGGACTGTCAGGAACTATCCATCTGCTTTGTTCTGGTAGTCTGTTCACTTGCCATGGAAGCAAGTCTCATCTGAAATCTCATGCTTGCTGGAAGAAGTGGTGAAAACTTGCTTTACTTTAAGAGCAGAATTATCTTTGTATGTGAATTGTTCGAAGGAGTCAGTCTGAAGAGCCTAGTAGACTCGAGTTTGAAACATTTGTGTTTGAAACGTGTATGTGTTTATTCGTAGAGCCTTGTTCTGTAGTGCTTGGTGCAAACCACCTGGCTTTCAACAGGCCGATGTATTTATCCCTAACTTACCAGGAAGGGGGAAACAAGTTTCTGCTGTGTTATCCGCACTCAGAAGAAAAAGTACAGAAAAATATTTTCCTCTCATTTCTTTCTGTTCTGGCATTGCTGTATATTATCTGTAACAACGTACAGTGTTTTAAGACTATGAGTGTGATTTTCATGCTTTTAACTTAACTATGTCTGGACATGCAGTAATACTGATTTGCTGTTCTTTCCTCCCCTCGATAACTTGCATCTACTTCTCTAATTTTATTTAATTTTTTTCCTGCAGAGGTTTATACCAAAGATGGGAACTCCTATGGAAAACCCTGTGAGTTCCCCTTTCTGTATAATAAGATGTGGCATCATGACTGCATTCAAGATGAAACACATATGGGTGGAAAATGGTGCGCCACATCTGAAGATTATACTCGTGATGGAAAATGGGGAATCTGCTTACAACCAGGCATGTTGGGTTTCTAAACAGATGTCCTAAAAGTGTTCTGTGACTTCATGTATGTATGGCTCCACCTTGGTGTAGCATGTTGCTGTTAAGCTGGGTAAAAGCAGGTCCCTTTTCTGTTGCAGCACTGACAGGACAGTCAGTGCACACTTACTCTGTAATATATGTGATTAGCAATATAAAAATTGGTAGATCTTCAGTATTACATTTTTTCTTCTACAACTTCCATGATGTTTCGGTATAGTTGTAGTTACAAGTACTTTCTGCTTCCTTTAAACAGAGGATGGTTGTCATGATATCTGGAAACATGATCCAGGCTCTGGAAGTTGCTACCAGTTTAATACACAGTCTGCTCTTTCTTGGAAGGAAGCTTATATTTCATGCCAAAGGCAAGGGGGAGATTTACTTAGCATCCAAGATGGATCTGAATTAAGTTACATACAAGGTAGGTGTAATTATTCACGTACCAATATCAGGAAATCTTGACAAGTTAACATAAAGTGCAGACAGCATTTTAGTTTCTCTCTTAAATTCTGGATTAAAACTTGCTTGTACTTAAAATGCATTGGTGCTTTCATTTGTCTGGCAACAATAAGTTGCTAATCTCACTTTAGAGGCTTCTAAAAAAATTGTCTGTGTGATTTCATTATTGTCATTAGCTGTTGTTTATATTTATAATGAGGAATGTCCCCAAAATCTCAGATATGGGCCAGAATGGCAGTTAGTGTTTTAGCAGTACATTACCCACTTTTGCTATGAAATCATCTTCACTGATATCCAATCTTGGAGGAACTGTCAGTGTGCCTTTGGGAATATAAAGCCAAAGGGCAAACATCTGAATGCATTGGAACTTGTGTGGGTGAATTTCTCTTCAGTTCAAGAAAGTTTGCATGCCTGATTATAGTAGCAGTCTTTCTTTCCTCAAATGCATGTCCTTTCAGATCACATTTTTAATTTAAAGGAGACCAATTAAAGATGAACTTTTTATGCTAATTGTTTTCTTAAAAAAAACCCCGAAACTCTCCAGCTAAGGATGACATTGCTGAGATGTTTTGGATTGGCTTAAATCAACTGGACGTTTCTGGAGGTTGGCAGTGGTCAGATCACAACCCTTTGAATTTTCTCAACTGGCATCCAGGTAATGATGATTTGGGTGGTATTAACAGTATCTACAACATTAACATTAATATTTTGCTTTGCCCCCCCCCCCCTTTTCTTTTTTTTTTTTAACACCCCTCACTATTGGTCTTCTTCAGAGCAATCATTGTTATCGCATTTCTGTTAGAAGTTGTGAAGCGTCTTTTCTCCTTAGAGAATGAATCTTTCTGTACTCATTCTATATTTATAGACAGTTAGGTTAATAAATCTCTAAAAACCAAAAACTTAAAATAGTATCTTTGAGGTTTATTTTACTAAGGTATCTACAGCTTCCTTAGCTTCTAAATTTCTCCTCCTACTGACAGAATGGCATAATGGAATTGACTTCCCTCAAATATTACAATTATTGGCATGTATGTGAGGACTGATAACTACTTAGAAGACTGACTTGTATTTTAAAATTTCACGGTTGCTTAAATTTGTATTGAGGTGAAGATGAAAGAAGTATAAAAAAACTTTTTTGATTACTCCCAAGTTCCTAGTAGAATTGGTGAGACTCTTGTTTGTTCAGAATTTTCAGTGTGTATTTGTAATATTCTCACAAATACACCATGGATAACCATAAATGAGAATCCTGGAGGAATAATAATCAGGAATACTGAAGCTAATATTGTTCCATCTTTCAAGCTGAATTTGACCTTTCTAAACTGAAATCCTATTTTTCTATGAGTTTCAGTTTCTAGAACAGTGCTGCAACGTGAATTCTGTGAAAAAATAAGAAGTGGTTTCTCTTCCTTCTTTGAAAGCTTTACTAAGAAATTTCTATGAGATTTTCCAAAGGTTTTCTGGGTTTTGGAAAGGTTAAGGACTTTTCTGGACTTGTACTGCTGGCTGCATCTTCTTCTGAAATTGTGATGACACTTTAGGACTGTAATGCAGAGCTGGAGACCAAACTATCCTGAGTTACAATGGTATAATTTAATCTTCAGTCATGGCAGATGCACTTATGTCTACCCTCCTTGTGAAAAATAGTTACTGGTATCTAACAGGACTTTTGCTACCTGCAATTTGTACCTATTACTTGTTGTTCTTTCACTGTACACCTCTGAAAGGAGGCTGGCCCTGTCTGTTGTACTCTTCCATGACGAACTAAGATTCCCTCTAGCCTTTTGTATGACACTGAGCAAGCCCAGTGCAGGGGAAAGTGGGATAATCTGCGTAGGACACAGCTCAGGTTTGCACTGGGGCTCAAAAGGAAGATAAGCCAAAAAAGTTCCATTGCGATGGGGCTCAAAGGGAAGCTGAGGACTGTAAAAAAGGGTTCTCCTCTGTGATACTTTTAATTTGTGGCTTTTTTTCAAGTTAAGGTAGGAGTTATGGTTAGCACTGAGAGAGAGTGCAGAGCTGTGTTTGTAGTGGGGTGGGAAAGGGGCTGCCAAAGGAAACTGAGGGCAGCACAAAGGGTTCTCCCCTGAGATATTTCTAGTCTGGGAAAGTGCTCAGCCAAGGGTTTGTTTTATTGTAAATAGAACATTCCTCCTGGTTCTATGATTAAACTCGAGAAAAGAAGTCCAGATTCCTTGATTGTGAAACTCTCTTACAAAAAAACTTTCTATGGGACCTATGGTCGGACAGGTGCCTCCATTCAAAGCAAGTTATGATCTTCAAATACAAGGGCCTGTGCTATGCAAAATATGTTATTCTTGTACTGAAAAGTAGTAGAAAAAAAGCAGCAGTCACTACTACCTTACTGTTTGGTAATTTGTACTCTTCTCTTTTTATTTGTCCCTGTCCATAGATATGCAGAGTTTGTCCCCGCTGGATGGGACTAGTTGTGCAGTGATGAATGCTGCCTCAGGTCAGTGGCAAAGTTACCACTGTGGGACTCCACTTCCGTATATTTGCAAGAAGTCACTCAATGAAGTTCCAAGCTTCCCAGGTAGGACAGCTTGCATTTTTGTTTTTGTATGTTAATATGAGTGTAGTGTTCACTTATGGGGGGGTGTAATATTTTTTTTCCTAGTTTTTTGTCTTTTGTTTGTTTGGTTTTTTTGTTTTTCCATCCCCAAGACTTCTGAGGCATCTCTGCCAAAATGCTTTCACAAGAGCTTTGAATTTTTACCAGAGCAGAAGCAAACTCTGTACCTTCAGTGTCAAGGTGATGCATCATGAACAGATTTCACTTTTTACATCTTTTTCATTCACACACAAAACATTTCCCAGGAGTGTGCTGCTCTTTTCATCAGTGTGCATGGCTTGTGCCTTCTTTCGCATGCTAATGAAAGTCTAGAACTGGCAGTAGCACCTTGCATCTTCCTCATCTCACTCTTGGTATGTGTTGACATAAAATGGGACCTACCTGAGGCTTGGATTAAAATCTGTTGAGGTCAAATAGAAGTAGTTAAGTGATCTTTACTGTCCTTTGAACCAGGCCCGGAAGTGAACAGGAAAGCAGAGTGCAAGAGTTGGTGGCATGCCCAGTGTGTAATCTTTACTGGATCCATAACAGCTTTTACAAGAATGCTTATTCTTTCCTCCCTATACACACACACACATACAGTCCTTCAGTATTTACAGTGTAGCTGTGACATACAACTGCTTCCATGCTTTTGGCCATTTGCCTACACCTGGATGTCCAACCCTTCCCATATCCATGACCTGTTCTTCCATGTATGTTTTGGCCTTTCTGGGTTTCCGGGGCCCATGCTTGTGAGGCTCTCGTGAGAAAATTTTTACTGGAAAGTGATTGTCCTTGGATGAGGGGGAGGACTAGAGAATAAGAGGGATGAAGCTGTGTTGTGGAGGTGGAAAGTGTCATTAGTGTCTCTGGCTAAGGCACATTCTTTCCAGCTCCCTCAGGAGAAGACAGGAATAAGTAGTTTAAATTTAACTAAACTGGTTGAAGTTTTTAAGTGATCCCTTGAAAACTAGTTGTCAATCAACCATCCTTATCTGTTTTGTATCTCCTCAGTGGGGTATGTGGAGTTGTTAGAAGTATTTATTCAGTGTTTTATTAATTAAAGAACAAAATTCTTGTGGTCAGAGTATTTTATAGTGTGTTTTAAACCAGGAAGAGTATTAGTATATCCTTTTTTCAGCATGCATTAGAAACAGCTTGAATTCTTGAATATCTTAGCTTTCAGAAGAAAAAAATACTTAAAACTAAGCATTTGTTTAATTGTGAGCTATTCCAAATAGATCTTACACATAGTACTACATATAAATAATAATGCCCTATTACAATGCAAACAAATAGTACAAAACAGGATTCTTTTTTTGAAGCCGCTGTACTGCAATGAAGTAACTTGATTTGTCTTTAATTGCTTTTGAAATCTTGCTTACAATTCTGAACATTTTGCTTGTACTAAGACCAGCTTAATGTAATGCATTCCAGCTTTTTACTTTCGCTCTCCTTCTGCCTACTTCATGGCCCCAAAATATTATGAATCCCCATAATACTGCTCAGTCATTTCTATCTGCTTGACTAAACTGTGACCCTTTCTTAAAACATTAGCACTGAAGAGATGTGAACATGTTCTGATTGCTGCATTCTGGCTGTTTTCAAGGTGCTTCCTGATTTCAAACATGAAGAAAATGCCAACCCGTTGCACTAGCCAATGTAAAACAAAGGCCTCTAATTCTGTTTCTCCTCACTGTTAGTGTTTTGGAGACACTTGGATACTCGCTGTGATTCAGGCTGGCTTCCCCACAATGGTTTTTGCTATACGCTGATAAACAGCGAGACGTCTTGGAGTACAGCAGATGAACTGTGCAAGGCAAATAAGAGTAATCTCATCAGCATACACTCGTTAGCAGATGTCGAACTGGTTGTTACAAAGCTTCATAATGGTGAGTTGGGATACTTCTAAAGGTCAAGCAGCAAGTGCTGCACACCATAAATGACAAACCACTTTTCATGTCCTAACATATGATTGTCATAACCTCTACCTTTTAAATGAAGGTGCTGATGCTGGGCTTGTACCCAGGCCAGTACTGAATGGTATTGTTCAGGTCCAGGCCTTCTGTGTTAGTACTTGTTTTGTTTGATCTATTTCAATTTATTTATTTACAGGGCTAACCTACTTCTAGTTACCTAACAACTGGAGTTTAATTTTCTCATGGTCGTATGTTTTCATCTGCATGCTAAAACTTTAACTTGGTTGAGCTTTTTTTTGGTTGTGTATTCATTATTTCTGTTGGGTTTTTTTAATTCCTGTTTGCTACCTTCTCTGTGAAACTTACTCGTATTTATGAATGTAAGTTAAGAAACAAGAATGCACATTGTACTTGTCTCAAATCCCCTTTCTCATTGCAAGGAAAAGATTGGCATTTATGGTGTGCAGTATAGTGATAAAGCCATAATGTTGCTGATTTCGCATTCCTTTCCAATTAGTTTGAACATTATTTTAAAACTACAGTATTGTCCGAATTCTAAATTACAGATGCTAAAGAAGAAATGTGGATGGGTCTCAGGAATGAAGATGTACCAACTTTGTTCAAATGGTCAGATCATTCAGCTGTGGTTTTTACATACTGGGATCAGAATGAACCAAAAGTTCCTTTTAACAACACTCCTAACTGTGTATCATATTCAGGCGAGGTAGGAATACAGTGTTGGGTTTTCTAGGGTTTTTTCCATCATAGTAGAGTTAACATTGATGTGTGTGAAAGTCAAAGAGGGGAGTAAAGCAGATAACTAATTTCATTTTTGGAATAATCTTTAAAATACAGATGATACTATTTGACAAGCAGATTTCTTAAAATAATCTGGGTTGGTGCACTTGTTAACTGTATATTGCAACAAATGGAAGAAATTGCTCACAGCTCTGAGGCTGTTGGCCACCCAGTTATCCTTGTCGCTCTGCATTTTGTATTTCCATATTCTTGCATGTCTGTGGCAGAGAGCTAGGAAGGAGGCAGGCCAAACTGTCAAAAGGAAAACCTAGCTTCGATCATATCCAGGACCAATTTGGGCCATCCTATCAGAGGATGGGTAGTGAATTACATAAGTAGGAGAAGACAGACCCTGGGCAGATACCATACTGAAGAAGCAAGGGGAGGATGGAGGAGAGAGGACAAAAAAGTTGAGTGGAAAGAGAAGCAGGCTGTATCCCATCTCCCAGATTTAGTAGAAAACTGAGGCAAGCATCGGCCTGCTGTCAGGCTGGCAGTGGAACTCATGTGCCAAGTAACTCTGAGGTGCCTTCTCCCCATCTCCGCAGTAAGCTGAGCACACTTCTGCACCCATTCCCTTACTGATCTGAGGGAGTTGGCACCACCCTGACCTTCTCTTCCTTTTTTAGATATGGTCCAGAATCCTCCCATCTCTACATTTGTCAGCTTTCTCTCTTCCTTCCAAACATGCACCAATGCATATAATCCAGGGCATCCCACCCCAAGTATTTTTGCTAGAGGCATTTTGACTTTCCCTGTATGAAAACTCAGCCCTGCACTGTGGAAATTGACATACTTTAGAATTTTAAATGCTTTTTTTTTTCCTTTCCTTCTCATAGCTGGGACAGTGGAAAGTCAAATCCTGTGAAGAGAAATTGAAATATGTGTGCAAGAAAAAAGGAGAGATTTTGAATGAAACAAAATCAGATGAAAGCTGTTCATTAGAAGAGGTAATAGGAAGTCTGTATCTTTCTTTACTTTCACTTGATTCAGAAACCTCCTTAAAATCACTTACTTGCTGCTCTTCCCATTTCCTTCTTACCTGTACAATAAAATCTGTGAAACATTTTCATTACATGAGAAAGGATGAAAAAAAGATGAAAAAAAATTATATAGTATGAGCCAAATTTCAGATTTCCCTAAGCAGGTTCTGGATGTGTTACCAGTCTTTTCGTTGATGAAAGCATTATAAGCTTGGACTAAGGAGATGTGTTCTATCAATTTGTTTGAAAAAATAAAAAGATTGCTTTTACTAGGTGTATTATTGCTAGCGGCATTTGTTCCTGTGGTTTTTGCTTTACATATGTTTTAAAATTTAGGATAAGCACTTTGCAGCATAAGGGTATGCAGAGATTGACAATTGAGATTAGGTTTCTGTTACAGTTTGCTTTCATTTTTGTTCTTTGACTTGAATAAAGGCGGGGAGGTGGTTGTTGTGGGGTTTTTTTTGGGGGGTAGTTTTTGTTGTTTGTTTAACTTTACATGTTACAGCATAAATAAAGCTTGAAAAGAAGTCTTCTCTGTTTTGAAAAATCTTGGGATGGTATTAGTAGTTACGTCAGAGTTCTTTGGTTCAGTTTTGTGTGGCATATTGCCTGCAACAGGATAGATGCTTACTCCTTATCTTTCTGCACAACCTTGAGGTATTTGGACTCTGTCTCTTCAGAGAGTGACAGCATGTAGAGTTACAGCTTTCTGTGCTGTTCAGATACCAGTGGCATTGGTAAGCTAGCAAAGAGGTAACACATTAATGTGCCTTAGAATTCAGTGTAAATATAGGGGAAAAGATTTGAATAATAGAGAAAATTTTTAAGTTCACATATTTTCAATATAAAATGTTTTTTGCAGAAGTAAAGAAACATTAGTAATTCCCTCATATTATTCCTCTGTTTGAATCCTGGTGTTGATAGAACAGCATGAAAACTCCTATTGTTTTGAATGGGACTAGGCGGTCACCCTTGTGTTTTCTCTCTCTAAAATGCATGTAGCAGTCAGAAGACTCTGCACAGTCAAGGCAAAACAGTGGTGTATTTTATTCTTCTGGTTGCATTATTTCTTAGAACTCTGAATCTAAGAGTTGATGGTACAGGACCTTGTATGTGATGCACTACCTTTCTTTCTTGTATAGCTGTGACAGCTTGGGGGTACCAACCAATGTTAGCAATTATTTATTTTCACCTGTTGATAATACCTAAATAAGGTTGTAATGTATAAAGGTGTTTGTTGTTCTCTAACTAGGGATGGGAGAGACATGGAAACTACTGTTACAAGATCTATAAAACAGAAGCTTCATTTGGAGTACAGTGCAATCTTACAGTGATGAACAGGTAAAGCACATCTCTGTAATTTATGGGCATGTTTTACAGTACGATCCTGGAGATAACAGTCAGAGATTAAAACCTCTGTATGCTAACTAGTGGTTTATAAAGAAAAAACAGAGATACAATTGCTTTTTCAAATAACTAGCAAACTATGTTTTCCACGGTGTGGCAATGGTAAACCTACAGCGTAAAACCTTCTTGGAAGTATGTGAATTCCCAGCCTGCTGACCCTGTGCTGGACTGCCTGGACCACCACTGGAACTAACTCATGTAATAATATGCCCGGTTTTCAAACTGTCTCAGTAGTTTTCAGTATCTTTCAAATATTGACTCAAAGTAATCTGTGAATTTTCAGATTTGAACAAGAATTTATAAACAGTCTAATTAGAAAACACACCAAAGTTGAGGAAAAATACTTCTGGACTGGTTTGCAGGATATTGGCCAATCAGGAATATATTCCTGGGGTACAGTGGATGGGGAAAAAGCCGAAGCTGTGACATATACTAACTGGAATTCCTTGCAACCAGGTAAATTTAACAATAAAAAAAAAAAGCATAAAAATACCGTTACCTTACATTGAGCAAGCATTGGAGTACCATGTTACAGAACTCTTAAGCATGAAATAAAATCATTATTCAGAAATATATAGATTTTTTTGGACAACCAGCCAACAGTTTTAAATATGTTTTTGGTTTAAATCTTAGAGTTTTCAGGAGGATGTGTGGCCATGCCCAGTGGAAAGTATCTTGGAAAGTGGGAAACTAAGGACTGTAAAGCCACTAAAGCATTTTCTGTCTGCAAAAAATATATTGGGCTGCCCAAGAAGCCAGAAGTACTCCCAAAGCCAACTGATCCCTGTCCCCCTGGGTGGCACAATGGATCCGGCCTTGCATGCTACAAGGTAAAATGTAATTCTTATTAGATGTTAATTGTTCATTACTGTCTTGCTGCATTTGATTAACCATTTTGTGGCTTACAGCTGCTCTGCAGAGTATTTCAAAGATGTTTTACACTGTGAGGAGGAATTTACGTTGATTCAGGTTGACTGCCCCCAGATGTTCTCATGCATCATACTCTGCTGATTCCTGAAAGATGCAGTATGCCTTTCCCTGCTCTTTCTGTGGCCAGCTGAGTGGGCTGGCACCATTTGCCCTGTGCTACTGACTCAGGAGCCTGCTGCTGACAGAGGGTACCACACCCGTGTCTTAGCCTGCCTGCCATCAGCTGGCATGCAGAGATACCTGAATAGGTGTCCTTCTCTTGTCATTTTCCGTTCCCTTTCTATACGCTTAAGAGTATGAATAGGAGAGATGGGATTTTCTCTGGTTTGAATATGGATATCAAACATTATTAAAAAAGTGCAGCCTCAGCTGTATTTTACTGGTTTTGAAGTAAATAGTTGAAGTAAGCAGCCATGCTGTTAGCTGGAGTGGCTTAAAGAGGTTCGTATTTAGAAATGCAGGTTTTCCCCCTTCTGTTAACAATCAAATCAAGTTAAAACTGAGGCTGTTTATTAGATTGTTTTTTCATTATTTCTGGACTCAGTGTCTGTATTGAGCTGTGTCTTGTAAACAGCTCATGTCGCAAAATAGGAGAACCCAGCTTGAATAACATCCAAAAGGATGGGTCTAGCTAATGTGCAGCATAGCTGTCCCATAGCTGATGGGATGTGACAGCTGGCAGTTTCTCCAGAACTCTTGTTGACCAAGTGTAGCATGTCTGTGCAGAATCTAGCTGATGGAAATTGGCTTGGACTGAAGTCAAGGGGATCAAGTGGTTACATTAGCTGAGGTGTGTGAGCCAAATATGCAACTCTGATACATACAGGTAGCAAAGGGCTTGCTGAAGAACTTTCTTCACCTGTAGGACCCAAATGGGCCTGGTTTCAGTGAATATTGGGCTTTGCAGTTCACCAGAAATTTGAAAGAACAGCATCCCTTAAAACCTATAATTTGGTTGCAGATTTGGAATGAGTTGGGTACTTTCTGGTAAAGAAAACCGGAAAGCCTGCCACATGAAGTATGCTGCATTTGAAACAAATTTTGTGAGCTAAACAGCTGTTGTCAAACAAACTGAAAAGAAAATAATTGTTAAGAAGTCAAGCTCTCTCCCTGTGGAAATGCCGCTTATACATTCCTGCCTATGGTGGCCATATTTTAGTAGTACAGAGTGTTTGAAAAAGGCTGTCACTTGTGTTGTTTTCTACTCTGATGTTTGGCTATTTTGAAGTTCTTCCACAGTGAACGAGTGCTACGAACCAGGACCTGGGAAGAGGCAGAAAGGTTCTGTGAAGCACTTGGAGGCCATCTGCCTAGTTTTAGTCACTCGGAGGAAATCAAGGTGCTTCATTCTATCCTGAGAAAAATAATCAGGTAACAAACTAGCCATGTGCTAAAATTTTGGTTTCAGTCGCATTCTGCAGTAGATCACAAAAGCTGTTGCTGACCCCAGATGGCAAGTATGAGCTAGTGTGCGGCGACTGTCTTTCCCACAGTAAAAACAGCTAGATATGGCATTTGAACTGTTGGTCATGTCACTGCCTTCCTGGAAAATGTCAAGGGAATACAGCTTGGGCAAATGTTTCACATTGCTAGAGGGAGTGCAGGAAAAGAGAGGTTTGCTTTGAGCATCTTCCATTTCATGAATTCAAGTCTGTGTTGTTATAAAAGTGTTTCCTTCTCTGCACTGAATTTTGGCACAACTAGATGATAGTTTCTTCTATTCTTTACTGATACATTATTTAGAAATGAGTTGTTGTTTAGTTTTTCAGGTAAGTCTCACCCTTATTCATGAAATGCTGCCTGACTAAACTGGGTGCTGTTTTTTGAAAATATGAATAATGTAATGTCCAGCAGTCTGGTTGGCACAGATCCCATTTGGCATAACTGCAGTAACACCGTATGTGCATTAGATGGGCGTGTTGAGGTTTCTGGTATCAACAAATTATGCTACATAATTTATGAGTCTGAGGCTCTATTTTTAATCAAAGAAACTGTCACTGCAAGGCTTTATTAGGCATTGGTGTGATGTCAGCTCCTTGTGTAATATGTTGTTGAGGGTTTTTTTTGATTGACAGCATGGTTTTTCAGAACTTTTGCCAGCTTAAACTCAAATGCTGCCAGTGTCTGATTAAATTTTTTCATCAACAAACTAAATCAGGATTATTTCAGAAGCTGCCAACATACAACACTGTGATTGCATTTTAAAACTTGATGACTGAAGACATGCTTTCTTGAAAGCCCAGTGAACTTTATTTAGAAGCGCACAAGTCATGAAAATTACTCAATGTTTATGTTAATAACAGACAAAACCAAACTTGTATGCTCTATATATAGATGATTTAGCTTGTATAAAAGCCACATGTGATTCGTTACTAAAGTGTCTAAAAAGTAGTGCACAAATTATTTTTACCTATGTATTTTCTTATACTGTTTGCAGTTACAAATTTTTGGTTTACTGTACCTAATCTACTGTGCAACATGAATAGAGAAATAACTTATTTTATTTTCCTACACATACTTCCAGCTACTTTCCAGGTTGCAGACCATCTGAGGTATTAATTATAGTTAATGGTTATTTTTTTATTAGGAGTTTAAAGGCAGAAACTTTTTCTGTCTTTCCAGGAAGTCGGCTAACACACACTGCTACTGCAATTCCCGTATTTCAGAAAACTTGAACTTAGCCTGTAAGAAGTATTATTCTACCAGAACTGAAATAAGGGGCAGTATATTGAGCCCAATATAAATTGGCTTTGCAGTCAGTGTTTCGGTCACTGCATGTGTCAGATATAACCCAAACCACAGTATTTTCATCTGGATTAACCGCTTTTCAAGTATTGTATGACTTCCTGAACAGAAATACTGCATATTTGATATTAACTGAAGTGTTTTAAATATTGTTTGTTTGTTCAGATAACATAATGAAGTGTTTAAGTTAGTTATGCTTTTAAATTACTTGGAGGTCATGATTATATGAAGTGTTTTGGAGATCCAGAGTCAAGGGTAACTTGTCTGAAAATAAGCTCATTTGAGAAAGGAGAGAAGAAACCAAGTGCATTATTTCACCAAGAACAAATAATTTAGGTAGCTAAGAGAAATCATCATAAGATAATGTTAGTGTGATTAGCTGCTGGTGTGCACTGACATGCAGTTTGTCCATGTTCCTTGCATTTACTTAGTGCAAACTCTGACCTAAGCTATTCATTCAGTGCATTCATTTCAGTTTGGTGAAGGAGCCACACCTTGGCTTTTTTTGTTTTGGGATTTTTCCCCTTACACAGTTCTCTAGTGACTCATTGAGAACTGTTTGTTTTTAAATGTTAGCAAAAGTCAGTTTGGTTCACCAGGAAAAGGGCAGATTGTCTAGTCCATTCTGTTCCTTACTGGGATTCCACCTTAGACGCAAATAAGAACTACAACAGCTCCAGCCAAGTTGGGCAATTGCCATTGGAAAGGAAAATAGAATTTGCCTGCCAACCTTCCCATGTCTTGGAGGAACGGGATATAACCTCTTTTCACTTTGAGGGACATAATACAGGCAGGGCAGATCCTGTTCAGTTGCTTCCATTCTTTTAGGATTGTTTTTGTGAGCATTCTGCAGCTTACAGCTTGCAGCAGCGCTGGACATAGAGTAACAGCTTGGATTGGTTAGAAATAACATTTCAATGAGGACACCTTACTGGAAAGAAATCCGTTGCCTTTTATTTGCACAGCTCTGCTGCTGCAGTTGCTCTGAATCTAGAAAGCGTCTTTCTGATGCTTAAGTTTTCTCTTGCAGACTCAAACTCAACACACTGGCCAAAACAGCAATAAAGCTGAGTTGCTCTTTTCTGCTTATAAAGAAAATGTTATTAGCAGGATGGAGGCTCAGCTAGTGGCAGTAGCAAGTTGCAGGGGTCCAGTAGGTTTCATATATACTTCTAGGCCAGCACTGCCTAGGTTTAAATGGTGCCTTAAATTGCACCACTAGGTTGTTGGCCCAGAAGTATACATTACCTTGTGTCAAGAATTAGATTGAACTACAAGCCACAGTAACTTCAGTTGTGCTCTTTGTCTTGTATTGGAGCTGACATAAGGGACAGGAAAAACAAGACCTTTTTCTATTTCAGCAGTTAGAATATGACTGTAGAAAAATGACTGTTTTATATTCCCTTCAATAAATCTAAACTATATTTTTCCGCTCCTACATAATATTGACTTTTATGAAGTTTAAGTTCTCTGTGAGAGAAAAGCCACTGGTATTCTGCAGGGATTGCTGGAGATTCAGGGTGTTTCATTGTTAATCAGCATGGAGTTCATTGTAAAGCACAAATTGCACCCATTTTTTGGTTTAAAACTCAGCATCATGTAGGTTTTAGAGGCAGTTCCAGGAATGTAGCTCAAAGAATACTCTGGCAATGATAAATCTATTTTGATAGCAGTCCATAGGATGGGTTTTAAATGCTTTGCAATAAGGAGGCAGACACCTGAACTACAAGCAAATTCCTTGCTGCAAGCTTAGTTGCAAGAGAGTCTCATTTCATGCTTGTCTTCAATAGTTGGCGTAATTCTTTTCTGTGATGAGATGATAGTATAATTTCAGAGGGTTATCAAAAGGCTCTAGTTAAGCTTCAAAGTGGCGTGGAGGATACTGTAGAGTTACTGAATTGCTCATGGTCATGTCTGAACACTTCCAAAAGAACCCCAGAAAATGTGCATTCATGTCTAAATGCCCAGTCAGCTGGAAAACGTTGTTATGTTTGTAGGCCAGTAATTGTAAATTGGGAAATAAGCTGGAGAAATTCTTCACCTGACACTCTTTTCATTTTGTTTCTCATTATTTTTTTTCATTACATAAGCCAAATACAGGTTGAAAGATTTTGAAAACTTGCTCTAGTTCCTCAGATAATTACTGCAGATCCTTTTGAACTGAGTGTCTCAAGTTTTCTTTTTAGTAGATGCTCCTCTGTGAGGATCGATTGCTTAAACTGCACTAAACCTGTAGGTGATGATTTGGAGAGAAGGGTTAAGCAATGTCTGATTCATAATTGGAAAGAACAATCACAGAAAAATAGAATCCTAAAAGCAGATTGCCAGAAGTCATGTAGGTGCTTGACAACTGTGAGTGTTTGGCTCACAGTTTTCCCTCTGGAGTTGTATGGAGCATTTAGGTTCGTTAAAGGCTCCTTAGTGATACCATTAAAAGCCAGAAGACTATTCAGTGTGATAAGATCACAGCACTGTGCTCACACTGTCACACCAATGTCAGAAAATTGATACTGGAGTTGAGAGGGGAAAAAAAAAAGGTACGTTGGTGGCTGATGCTTTTTTTTCAATGAGAACCCTTCTAAATAAGATATTGTTGCCCTTCACATACTCTGGCTAACATGTTGTTTGTTGGTGCTGCACTGTCAGCCATTTCAGGCTCAATTTAGCATCTTTACTGTAATGCACATGGAAGGACAGTGGCCCAGTCTTGCCAAAGAATTTCTTAACATTGCACCTTGATTTCATAACATTGCTTATGCAGATAAGCCTGGGTCTGAGCCCGTCCCTCCATGTAACAACATTATTTTCATAAACTTTCCAAATTCTGTCTTAAAATCACTTTAAATTTGTCAGCACTAATTTTTCTGGGGAGATTTTTCAAGCTCTGACCTCTGCTGGTCAGGCATTTCTTTCCAGTTTTGAGCCTAGATTTATTTCTGAGTTGTGCTTCCTTCAGACATGACGTTCCTGTTGCTTAAATAGCTTCTCTTCTTGGGGGTTTAGTCTTCTAAAGAAAAATTACGTCCTTTCCCTGTCCATCTTTGTCAAGGCTAGACAAGAAAATCCTTAATCCTTGTTAATAACCTAAACTCTCATTTCCTCAAATATTCTAAATTCCTTCTCTGTATTTGCTTCGACATGAATTTATGGAATAGTACTCCTTATGTAGTTTTACCAGAGCCCTGTACTGTGGCATCCATACTTTACTACCACTGTCAGACCATTTGGATCAGAGTGTGTTTTCCACAGGTCTGTTGCAGTAGGGTTTCACGTAGTCTGTGATTTCATAGAAAACTCATGGTCTGCTGCTTCCAGCTGATACCATCCTTCAGTAAAGTGTCTGTTGCCTTTCTTGGGCAGTGTAGCAGACTGGGGTGAATTATTGTAAACTTCATTATGTAGCACAAAATTGATTCTTTGAGAAGCAGAGGTTGCAATACAGAACTAACCTTGCAGTTTGGCTAGCACGTATTTTCTTGTGTTATGCTACCTATAACACAATGTACAGTATCATAAGCAATAATGAAGAGTAGGATAAAGGCTGTTACTGCAGATTTAAGTATTTAGATTGTAAACCCATTTTTTGTGGGCAACTTTGTATCTTGGAGCATAGCTGAAATTTTGAATTTAAACATCCCCTGCTTATAAAAAATGAAAAAGTAAAATCTAGGAAAAAATACAATTCTGATCATAATCCTGTAAAATGGGATGAAATATCAATTGCCATTCTTTTATGCAGTCATTAGAGTAGTAGTGTTATGTGCTCATTTATGTCTATGCCTCTTTTATGAAGGTGTATAATTGAAATATGTGCCCATGCTTGGTTTGTTTATATCACTGATAAATTTGAGGGGAATATGAAACCAGTTATTCTGTATGAGTAGAAGTTTTTGTGTGTTTTGAGGAAGAGGACATTTGAGCTGATGGTGTAGAGAGAGATGACCCAAGATGGACAAGAGAAAGAATTAAGACAGATAAACACGGTGTGTGTGATTCTGGAAGAAAAGTTTAGAAAAGAAACCTTTATATCAAATGTCAACAGATGAAGTGGTGATGCAGCGAACAAAGGAATTACCCAATTTAGGTTGTCTTTCCCTGAGCACAGATTAAAATTACCTATAGATCTTAAAGAAAAGTGCAGAAGAGGTCCTAACCCTTCACACCCCTTTTTAGTTTGAACTGCTGCAGCTTGCAGTAGTAAACCTTTGGTTTTGCTGCTTGATCCTAAGTAATGCTGTGGCATAGGTCAATCTTTCTATTAAATGAGCTGAACCGTATACTTGGTTTAAGATTTTATCTTGTTTATTTACAGCAATGACAGATGGGTATGGATTGGAATGAATAAGAGGAGTCCAGATTCTCTGGGAACCTGGCAATGGAGTGATGATAAACCCGTAAGTTAAATTTTAACCAGGAAACGTCATGTCCTGATTTGTTTCAGCTTGGACTGTATTGAAAGTAAATTTGTAAATATTGTAGTTAAAATACGGTAGATCCTCCAACAGGTGAATAATCCAAAAGAAGATTGTGCACTTAAGAGCTGCCATCCAGGCAGATTTGCAGTTAAAACCTTATCTTTAATAAGGTTGACCTGATTTCTGTCTCTGTTGCATTAAAATATTTTAACAGAACTGTAGTAGGAAACAAGATGTCTTCAATGCCAGAACAGAGGGGAGGGTTTGTTGGTTCATCTCCTTAATAAGTCAGGCTGCTCCAAAGTTACCTTCCTCACTGCAGCTGATATATTTGCTTGAAATTGTGAGTTTCCCCCAGGTAACAGGTACACAGACTCAAAACCGATCCAGTAACTGCCATTTAACACACATTTTAATAGTGATAAATGTAGCGGGATCCTAGGTTTGAGTGGTTATCTCTGTTGCAAAATAGCCATGAAGTAATGATTCTTTCATCCGGTCCATCCAATAGGTAACTAGTGTTGTTATGCCACTTGATTATCTGGAAGATGAATATGATACAAGAGACTGTGCTGCATTAAAGGTTAGTTTCAAGGATTTTTATAACAGTGTGAATATTTTTACGTGGAAGTACTTGGAAAAAATACTTTTGCCAGCTATATATTGAATTTATATTGACTGCCTATATGCTTTCTTAGCATAGTGAAAGAGTTGCTAGTGTTCCCTTTATGAGTATACACCTATTATAAATTTTGCCTTATTCAAGCAGTTTTTTATGAACCAAGTGCTGTGCTAATGATAACCTTTCGTAAGACTTCTTTTGAACTACAAAATATTTAAAGATCAATGCTATTCTCTCTTGCATAATGTTGTACTATGTATCTCTTGTATATTACACTTAAGAATGTAAAGTGGAGTCTTAAAACAAAAAGGCAAACTGAGCCCTACCAGTAACTTTTTCCGAACTGCTAATTAAGCAAATGTTTGCAACCTAAAATAGGTGAATGCAGTAGCTAGGATATAGTGTGTGTTTGTGTTTATTGTGTGTATTTCCTTATTTACTTGTAAAATAGACTGTAAGTGCAGTGTCAGTTTCTAATCAAAATGTCAGGCCTCTGGTTAATTCCTAATTACCTTCTTCATTGCTTAATTTGGGCTTGATAGCTTGAATTTTAAAATGGCCTTTAACTTTTCTTGAAACATCATGTGACTTTTTATAAGATTATTCCAATACTATCCTTTCTTTTAACTTAATTAGAATCACCTCTGCTGTTAGGATTTACTGGAAGAGAGGATAGTTGCATCCCTTTGCTTCTGTTCACAGCCATTTCCCCTCATTCTCTTCTGCTGTCTTCATGACACCAGGCCAAGAAGCTGTCAGCATTAAGCTACTGAAAATTCTAGACAAGAGAAGAGCAGTTTGAAGGGAACACTGTGAATATAGTAACCTCCCTCACCTACCTGTTAGGTATAGACATGTTCTTTCACTAAGTGGTAGAAAATTCTCGTTGTTGGAGAGATCACCAAGAGCAATATCAGATTTTAAGCTTGATTGTAAGAAATAATTTTAAATAGGAAAGATTATTTCTCTGCCAGTTCAGATAGTTTCTTCTTTTGAGCAGACATGAGAATAATTTCAGGGCAACAAATAGCAACAAATAATTAAAAAATAAGCATCAAGGAGACTTTGTGTGCTACAAAATCCCTCAAAGAAACAACATTGCAAGAGACTTTTGTGTGTAGGTTGACCTTAAGCCCTTTACCTAATCACTCCACTAGCATGGAGAGTTATAGTTGAAGTGTTAAAGTTGTACCTGCTCATGTTTTGCCAGGTAAGTTGTGGGGCTAACACCACAGTGAAATACACTGACTTTGCCAAAGTACCTTTTAAGTACAGTTTCATTTCACATTTCAGAGGCATATGCCATACTAACTCAGTTCTCTGTTTCTACTTGTATACAGACTTCTCAGTTTTCACGGAGATCATTTTGGAGATTTTATTTCCATGAAGGCAGAGATGTGGAATTTTACTTTAAGCCTTTTGATTGTGAAGCTAAACTTGAATGGGTCTGTCAGATAACAAAAGGTAAACTGCAGTTACATCCATTTATTCGAATGAAAGAGTTTATTATTTATTTCCACTAAGTTGTCCTTATTGCTGAGTTACAGAAACTGCAAGCAATATCATTTCCTCTCTGAACTGTTAAGAGGACAGTATGTGAGATGTCTCGCCTCTGTCACAAACAGACGTGCGCTTAGAATATTCAAAGCTATATCAGAAAATGACCATGAACAGTATCACAGCTCCCATGTTCTTTCTTGTCTACAACCTGAGAAGTGGCTTATTATTAGGTGAGGTGATATAAGCCACTGAGTTGCAGCATTTGTGGACTTCTCTTAATTTTTCATAGTGATATTTATAACTATATGAACACAGACATCTTGAGTGTACAGTTTGCTTCAGCCTTAGGTGAATCAGCCGCCTTCTGGTAAAACGAGTGTACTAGCTCTTCATTGCAGTGAGATAGAGGGGTGGGAATACAAAATAATGGCTGACATATTGGCACAGATCCAGGTTTTTCCATGCAGTATGAAAAGTGTTGTAATCTAATAAACTTTTATGCTTTAGTTGTTTATTAAAAGGCATTTCAGGGGATAAAACTTTCTTGTTGTGATGAGATACTGGTAAATACACTACTTTAATGCTTGTATTCTGCTTGGGAGAAAAAGCCCACAGATGTTTAAGGCTGAGGTATACAAAACTCCCATTAGTTTTACAGCAGCTTAATTTGATCTGTCAAACTTAATGTATGGTTTTCTTCTCCTGTTTTTTCCATCATTCATACTGAGAAGCAAAAGTATAATCCATCACTTCCATTATTGGTGACCAGTCTTGTTAGAAGGTGAACTTGAAGTGACTATTACCTTTATTTCCTCTGGACAGGTAGCACTCCAAAGACACCTGAGTGGTATATACCAGGTAAATGGTTTTTTTTTATGTATTCTTCTGCTATGTGTATATAGTTGTTAAGACTATATCTTTTGTTAGTTTTGTCATTAGTATGGTAATACCTGTTTGATACCGGCAAAGGTCATGACTGATAGAATTTGATTCTGAGAGAGCTGAGAATCAGAGAATCATAGAATCACAGAATAGTCAGGGTTGGAAAGGACCTTAAGATCATCTAGTTCCAATCCCCCTGCCACAGGCAGGGACACCTCTCACTAAACCATGCCATCCAAGGCTTCGTCCAACCTGGCCTTGAACACCACCAGGGATGGAGCATTCACAACCTCCTTGGGCAACCCATTCCAGTGCCTCAGCACCCTCACAGTAAAGAATTTCTTCCTTATATCCAATCTAAACTTCCCCTGTTTAAGCTTTAACCTGTTCCCCCTTGTCCTGTCACTACAGTCCCTGATGAATAGTCCATCCCCAGCATACTTGTAGGCCCCCTTCAGATACTGGAATGCAAGGAGTATTGGCTCTTCCCCATATCAAACTGAAATTTCTTACTACATTCAGAAAAAAAAAGCTGATCTTTTTTCAAAATTGATTTCTTATGCGTGTGGTATTTCTTCTGCATAGATGAAATCGGAATTCATGGAGCCCCACTTGTTGTTGATGGAGCAGAGCTGTGGTTTGTACCAGATAAAAACCTGAGCTTCCAGGAAGCTATTTTCTACTGTCAAAAAAATGATAGTGATTTAGCCTCTGTGGAGTCTTACCCCAAACTCAGAGCAATACTGTCTCAGATAGAAAAGGTAAGGGGGTGTAATCTGTCTAACAGATACTTTCCACTATAGGGAAATTTTCTTGCCATTTTTTTACAATGTAAGAAGATGTTAATCCTTAATTTCTTTCTTTTTCATGTTGGCCTTAATAGTTTTAATAGTTTTTACACTATAATAATAGACTTTTATATATATTTTAATTTCAGTCTTGTTAAAGAATTTTTAAATTTAAAAATGGCCTTAACAACATGGTAAAAAAAAAAAAAGCCAAAACCAAAAACAAACCTCCAAATGGAGAACAGAGAATGTCATAACAGATAGGACCACCATGTAAGCATCCCATTGTCTGCAAATACTTCACTAACAATTGTGCCCATTCTTAATTTTATGCACAGGACATCACATCAATTTTTCACCTGATGAGAGAATTGAATTAGAAATGCATGATGGTTTGATAGACTTTACTGGAATGGTTTTGTAGTGTTGAAAGCATGAAAGTACATTCTTTTAAGAAATCTTATCAAAGCCTTTCAAGTCCTAGTTATCTGGTAGAATTCCTCCTAAGAATTTTGTGGGAATGATGTATCTAGCACATGCTTAAGACAGTGCTGCAAGATTTCCTTTGCTTTATGCAGCACAGTGGAAAATACAGCTTCTTTTTCCAGTAGGTGCAGGGGTCTGTCTACTTGGTGTATTTGTCTCAAACTGTATCCTTTCCTTTTGCTGCAGAATAATAATTCCATCACATTTTAGAAACATTTTAAATGAAAATTAATTTTGTCATTGATTTATCCTTGGTAGAGACTGGAGCTTTTTCTCTGTGGGTTGTAAAATACTGGGGGCTTTTTGTTCTTTGTTTCCACAGTTATCAAACAGCGAACAGAAGTGGTGGCTGAAGTTTATTGATTATGGCTACAGTTATCATTCACCGTATGTAGAATAATTCTGAGATACGTTATTGAAAGCTTTTTTTGATGTGCTTTTTAGGAGTATAGTTAAATAGAATAGTTTCCAAAGGAAAATATTTTATCCCAAAATTTGTAAAAGGGAATACCTCTTCTGTGTCGTCCCAGAGAAAAATAATTTTAACCAAGCTAGAAAAAAAAATGCAGCATTATTCAGTGACTGTTGCTCTTTGCTTCTGTTTGTGTGTACCTGCCTGCACATGTTCTTGCCATGCTGAACTTAAATCATAGAATATCGAAACCAGAGAGAGTAGAACTGTGTAGTGCTCGGACAAAGCAAATAATGGTTAAGACAGCATGAGTGTACAATTAGAAAGTGGGTATGTTTCAAAATATTGTTGAAATATTTCAATTAGCTAACAAATTGAGTTCTGTTCCCATTAGAAGCATTATAGACATCAAAAGTTTAATTCTTAATAACAGTAATAACTGAATTCATAATCTATTTTTTGTGTGTCTATGAGAGCCTCTAGATTTCAGGATATTGGGCTTTGACATCTTAGTCTTGACATATGAATCCTTGAAATCTGTGGTCCTAGTGACCACTATTCCATTGATTTTTAAAATGCTTTTGTTGGATTTTTAAGCTCAACAGTGTTCTGTTAGAAATTGGGGAAGTGGTAGAAAAAAAAAAAAAGAAATCACTGTCTATTGGCTCTGAGGATATCCCAAAAGTACCTGGGACCAGGGAATGGGAAATTGGCTTGAGAGATCACTCTTGCATTTAAGTGATGCTGAAGTCTTGGAGGGCTTATAGTGTAGCCTTGTGGAGCAGAGATGACTCACAGCAAACCTTGCATTTTGCTATTTGTAGTTGCAGTAAAGGATCATGGCTTTCTTACAAGGAAAAATTCTTTACTTTCCGAAATACTGTAGAAATGTATTACTGTGCAAATAGAATGGACTGTTGCCCATTTTCCTCACTTTTCCTGAAAGTGTTCTGCAATTGCAGCATGGTGATTAATAACCTGCTACCCTTGTTCTGTGTATCTCCTCAACATAGTTAATTTGGGCATGGTACATGACTACTGAATCTACCACATTTTTGTTCCTAGTCTAGTTTTTCCCCTTCTGTCCTTTCCAGTGCTGTAGGGCATCTCCTAGAAACAGTTACCAGCCCAAATTTTTGATTGCACTGGCTCTGTTGCTATCAGAGCTTCCATTTGAAGATCCCGTTGGATTGGAGATTGACTCTGAAATGTTTATATCCAGTTTACAGTTATTTTCACGCTTCCATGATCGGTTCCTGAGAGATTGCTGGTATGTTTCTAGAAAAAACTGGTATCGAGGTAAGGCTGTTCTTGTTTTTTCATCCTTCTCTGTCATTATTACATTAGAAAAAAAAAAAAAAAAAAAAGGTAATTACTGTTCTGACTAAACTCTTTTATTGAATGCAAATTGATATTGAATGAGGAGTGATTGGCTTCTTGATGATGATCTGATTGAATTTGGAATCATTTATTTCTTCCTCGTAGTGAAAGCCATGGTAATATTTCTTGATGACCAGAGGCAAACCTGAATTCAGCTGACAAATTTTTAAGATTGATTGTCATTCTTTTTACAACATAAATTAATAAGGTGAAATCTGGTTTTGGTGGTTACCTTTTTTTGTGTTTATGCTACATATTCTGACCTCAGGAAATTAAGTCTTAGTATTGTGTTAAGTAGAGAAGCTTGACTGAATACTTGGCAATCGCATATGCATCTGAAGATGCAAATTTCATTAAGTAGTGGAGTCGTACTGGAAGAGGTACACAAAGTAATGGAAATGTTACCTGGTGGTACTTGAAGCTTCTTACTTCCTTTTTTTCAGCCTTGTTTTATATTGGGGAAAATGTGTAATGCCTGGAGAACAAATAGTTTCTCCTGTCTACTACAGTTTTCACTTTAAAGCACATTTTCCACATTATTGGTTGTATACTGCTGACCCGTTTTCATCCATATTAACCAAAAATTGCTCTGGACTGGGAAGCCATGTAAAGCAGCATAGGACAGACACTCTCCATATGGATGTTAAAGGGTTGCTTTTGGCTTTATTGACCACATATCCTCTGCCACAATATGATATTAGCCCTCATATTCAAAATCTTCGTATTTCATGATTTTTCTGTTTTGAAGTTGTCTGCCTATATGAAATGTTACTACTGGAAGTAATGGATCGGTGTCTGAATCTTTAGAAATATTGTATTACTGTCTGATAGAAATAATTTATGTTTGTCTTTTGCTCTATTGTTACTTTTATTGCTTTAAATTGCATAGTACTTCACCATGGATGCACTGAAAAGGACTTCCCCTCAGATTGGTCTTTGTCATGTCAGAAAGTATGGAGGGCAACTGGAGAGTGATAGGCATTACCATAACTGTTTTTTTAAAACTTTATTTCTGCAGACTATCCAGTTAACTGTAATGTGAAACTGCCCTTCATCTGTGAAAAAAATAATGCCTCCTTACTAGAGAAACACGATCCCAGTTACCGCCCAGTCAGAGGAGGTTGCCCTAAAGGTTGGCATCAGTTCTGGAATAAGGTACAGAGATAATACAGATCAGTCATCCTTTGCTGTTTTTCATAGTCCAGTAAGGTGGAGTGCCCTGCTGAAGGAGGTGAGAAAGTAGCCCCTGTGTTTAAGAATAGACTGGAAGGTGGCTTTTGAAAATGGTATGATTAAAACCATCTCCCCCACTTCTCTGTCCCTGATTCACGATTGATGATTTCTTCATTTCAAAGCAGTAATTTTCAGGTTTTTTACTTTCCCATTACCATGTATTTAAGTCCAAGAACATTAGTTGTAGGAGGAAGAGAAGGATTGGAAAAGAGAAGATGAGGTTTCTGTGGCAGAAGTGTCTTGATTCTCTTGCTGAGTAATCAGAGGTGGGCAGCAAGCTGGCAGACATTCTGCTTCTGAAGTTACTTTAAGGACTTACTTAAGAGTTAGAAGCAGCTTTTAAGAATTAACCAACAGGTCAGAAACCATAGTATGGTAGATTTCAGTACTATGTTTTAAGGCAGTCATCTAAAGTCTTTAGTGAGACTGATTCCTGTTATTTGGTCCACCATTATTCTGTATGTAAGATGGAACTTGCATCATATCTGCACATTACATTGTGCCATGTTTGCAAATTTAATTCACATCATTGCAAAATGCAGCTTTTAAGTTCCCATGTAGTTTCTCCTAGAAGGTAATGCATTACAATACAGGTTCATGTCTGACTTGAGACTTCATGTGTGAATTCTCAGTCTTAAAACAGTATGTGATCCTGATGTAGCTGATTAAAAATTACTGAATTCTAATCCTCAGTGAATGAGGAGTTAGTGGGATCATTTTATATTTAGCTATTCTGTTTAATCTAGTAAGAAATGCATGCAGCTAGTTCCCTTGCTTTCTAAGGAAAATAATTGTATGTTATTGCAGGAAGTGAGAAGTGAATTTTTAGGCTTGGTTGAAGAACATGATGAAAATCAGTTTCATTATGTTTGTTTTGCAGTGTTTTCTAAAGATGAAGCCCGAATATTTAACGTTTAATGCAGCTAATGAAAAGTGTGTAACTTTTGGAGGCTCTCTGCCATCTATCTCAAATCAAGCTGAGCAAGGTACGATGGTGAACACTTTTAGTATGCAGCTTATCTTCCAAAATCAGTATAGTCCTGCTTAAGAACCTGAGCATAAAATCAGTTGGCTATCTACCGGCATAGTGGGAGCATTCTAAAAATCTAAGACCAATTAAAAATATGTTGTCTATTCTTTTTTGTATCACTGGAAACATAACATGGAAATGCAGTCAGCAAATACTTGGGCCAGTCTGAAGTGCAGCTTCTCTGTATAATTCTAACCTGTTATGGAAAGGAAAGAAAAAAACCCAACAAACCCCCCCCCCCAAAAAAAAAAACAAACAAAAAACCCCACCTTTCACTAAGTGTTGAGGATAGAATGGTCACCACTGAATGAAGAATTACCATGTTTTGCTTTGCACATTAAAACATAACTGAGACTCTACTTTGCACTGTGAAAACTCCCTTAGGAGCTCCTTCCAAGACAAGCTCAGCTATCTCTATGGGAATGAGACGTTAAACAACACCTGCTGGATCATATAGGACCCTCTGTGTCACAGAATCACAGAATCCCAAGGGTTGGAAGGGACCTCAAAAGATCATCTAGTCCAACACCCCTGCAAGAGCAGGGTAACCTAGAGTACATCACACAGGAACTTGTCCAGCCAGGTTTTGAATATCTCCAACGTAGGAGACTCCACAACCCCCCTGGGCAACCTGTTCCAGTGCTCTCTCACTCTCACAGTAAAGAAGTTTTTCCTGATGTCCACATGGAACCTCTTATGCTCCAGTTTACACCCATTACCCCTTGTCCTATCACTGGACATCACTGAGAAAAGCCTAGCTCCATCATCCTGACACTCACCCTTTACATATTTGTAAACATTGATGAGGTCACCCCTCAGTCTCCTCTTCTCCAAGCTAAAGAGACCCAGCTCCCTCAGCCTCTCCTCATAAGGGAGATGTTCCACTCCCTTAATCATCTTTGTGGCTCTGCGCTGGACTCTTTCAAGCAATTCCCTGTCCTTCTTGAACTGAGGGGCCCAGAACTGGACACAATATTCCAGATGCCGCCTCACCAAGGCAGAGTAGAGGGGGAGGAGAACCTCTCTTGACCTACTAACCACACCCTTTCTAATGCACCCTAGAATGCCATTGCCCTTCTTGGCCACAAGGGCACATTGCTGGCTCATGGTCATCCTCCTATCCACCAGGACCCCCAGGTCCCTTTCCACTTCACTACTTTCCAGCAGGTCAACCCCCAACCTGTCCTGGTACATGGGGTTGTTCCTCCCCAGATGCAAGACTCTACACTTGCCCTTGTTGAATTTCATCAAGTTTCTTCCCGCCCAACTCTCCAGCCTGTCCACGTCTCGCTGAATGGCAACACAGCCTTCTGGTGTGTCAGCCACTCCTCCCAGTTTAGTGTCATCAGCGAACTTGGCTGAGGGTACACTCAGTTCCCTCATCCAGGTCGTTAACGAAAATATTAAACAGCACTGATCCCAGCACCAACCCCTGAGGGACTCCACTAGTCACAGACCTCCAGCTAGATTCTGCCCCATTGACCACAACTCTCTGCCTTCTTCCTTTCAACCAGTTCTTGATCCACCTCACTACCTGATCATCAAGCCCACACTTCCTTAGCTTATCTATGAGGATGCTGTGGGAGACAGTATCAAATGCCTTACTGAAATCAAGGAAAACCATATCTACCGCTCTACCATCATCCATCCACCTACTTACTTCCTCATAGAAGGCTATAAGGTTGGTCAAACATGACTTCCCCTTGGTAAAACCATGTTGGCTACTCTTAATGACCCCCTCATACTTGATATGTCTAGAGATGGTGTCAAGAATAAGTTGTTCCATCACCTTTCCAGGGATGGAGGTAAGGCTGACTGGTCTATAATTACCCGGGTCCTCCTTCTTGCCCTTCTTATAGACTGGTGTAACATTTGCCATCCTCCAATCCTCAGGCACCTCTCCTGTTTCCCACGACTTACCCAAGATGATGGAGAGAGGCCTAGCAATGACCTCTGCCAGCTCCCTCAGCACCCGTGGGTGTATTCCATCCGGACCCATCGATTTATAGATGTCCAGATTGCTTAACTGATCCCTAACCCAATCCTCATCTACCAAAGCAAACTCCTCCTTTATCCTGACTCCTTCTGGGGCTATAGGAATCTGGGGCCCCCGGGGAGAGTCTGCAGGAGTAAAGACAGAGGCATCTCAGTGTGCTAGGCAGTTTAATGGGGCAGCGTATCTAAATGGACCAATTGCAAGCTCTCCAGGACAGTGATAGGGGGGTGGAAAGCAGGGGGCTTACAAAATATGGAGTTGTTCCACCTGCCTCTCAGCTGTTGTTTAAACTAGAGTCAGTGAGGTAAATGCAGTGAGGAAGAAAGGTGTTTGCACTGGCTGCTAGTGATGTTGGCTGCTGAATGAAATGGCTGTATTGGCATCTTTGTTCTTGTGGATAGCTAACAATTCTCTACAGGTGTATCTGAAGTAGGTCAGTTGAATTCTGCAATGTGCACAGTGCATATTTTCTTTATATGCAAATGACCTCTTGGCAAAGGCAGTATGGAAGGTGGACTGTGAGGCCACTAGTGTGCCTGCAGGTATCAGCTGAATAGCAGTTATTTTTAATGATGTTACTGGGGAGGAATAGAGTTGTAACCATACAGAAATATACATGTTTGAGACCTGTGTGGGTTTGAATGCTTTTAAGATTCAACAGCCATTCTGAAATATTACATAGTAGGATCTTTTGTCTGATTTGGTGCGTATGGAACTGTTGTTGTTGTTTCTTGTTTGTTTTTCTTTGTGCCCTGGAGCAGAGGCCACTTGTATGGAAGGAAGGCACAGTCCTCTTAAAAAAACCCAGCAAAAACCAACCAACCAACCAAAACCCAACCAAACAAAAAAGAACAACCAACCAAACAAAAAAAAAAAAAAAAAAAAACAAAAACCCCTGCCTCTTTCTGTAGGCTGCTTCTACTCTTCCCAGTGGCATCAGGTGACTAGCTAGCTCTGACATGTAAATCTTCAATGGCTTTGTCTAGCTCAGAAAATAGGTTGCAGCTAATCTGGCATGTGGCCAATAGCTAAGACATGTCAGCAGTAGCTAATTGCATAGCTTCAATTTGTCTTCCTAATCTAGACAAGTCCAGTGAATGTCTTCGGTGCCTGGAGGGTTACTGAAGCCTATTGTTTTGTGCCAGAATTTTCACTGAGAAGGGGTCTAATTTAGGGGTTTCCTGGATGATCATTTTTTTTCCCCGCCCAGCTAAACCTGTCTTCTTTTGTCCTGTCCTGTTTTTTTCTGTTGGTAGGCTGGGCAAGCCCTGCCAGAATCCAAGAAGTGGTTCTGATTTATGGTATACTTCAAAAGGAGGGGAAGATGGCAGATAAGACTTTCTCCATCAGTTCAGAGGACAGGAGGGAACTCTTCTATTATCTTTAGAATCATACAATAGTTAGGGTTGGAAAGGACCTTAAGATCATATGCTTCCAACCCCCCTGCCATGGGCAGGGACGCCTCACACTAAACCATGCCACCCAAGGCTTTGTCCAACCTAGCCTTGAACACCACCAGGGACGGAGCTTCCCCGGGCAATCCATTCCAGTGCCTCACCACCCTAACAGTAAAGAATTTCTTCCATATATGCAATCTAAACTTCCCCTGTTTAAGCTTTAACCTGTTCCCCCTTGTCCTGTCACTACAGTCCCTGATGAATACTCCATCCCCAGCATCCTTGTAAGCCCCCTTCAGATACTGGAAGGCTGCTATGAGGTCTCCACACAGCCTTCTCTTCTCCAGGCTGAACAGCCCTGACTTTCTCAGCCTATCTTCATACAGGAGATGCTCCAGTCCCCTGATCATCCTCGTGGCCCTCCTTTGGACTTGTTCCAACAGTTCCATGTCCTTTTTATGTTGAGGACACCAGAACTGCACACAATACTCCAAGTGAGGTCTCACTAGAGCAGAGTAGAAGGGCAGGATCACCTCCTTCGACCTGCTGGTCACATTCCTTTTGATGCAGCCCAGGACACGGTTGGCTTTCTGGGCTTCGAGCGCACGCTGCTGGCTCGTGTTCATTTTCTCAACGACCAGCACTCCCAAGTCCTTCTCCAGAGGGCTGCTCTGAATCTCTTATTTGCCCAACCTGTAGCTGTGCCTGGGATTGCTCCAACCCAGGTGTAGGACCTTGCATTTCTCATGGTTAAACTTCGTAAGGTTGGCATCAGCCCACCTTACAAGCGTATCAAGGTCCCTCTGAATGGCATCCCTTCCCTCCAGCATATCAACTGAACCACACAGCTTGGTGTCATTGGCAAACTTGCTGAGGGCGCACTCAATCCCACTGTCCATGTCACCAACAAAGATGTTGAACAAGACCGGTCCCAATACCGATCCCTGAGGGACACCACTCCTTACCAGTCTCCAGCTGGACATCGAGCCATTGACCACAACTCTTTGCGTGCGGCCAGACAGCCAGTTCTTTATCCACCAAGTGGTCCACCTATCAAATTGATATCTCTCCAATTTAGAGACAAGGATGTCATGTGGGACAGTGTCGAATGCTTTGCACAAGTCCAGGTAGATGACATCAGCTGCTCTACCCCTGTCCATCAGTTCTGTAGCTCCATCATAGGAGGCCACCAAATTGGTCAGGCAGGATTTCTCCTTAGTGAAGCCCTGCTGGCTGTCACCAACCACCTCCTTGTTTTTCATGTGCCTTAGCATGGCTTCCAGGAGAATCTGCTCCAAGATTTTGCCAGGCACAGAAGTGAGACTGACTGGTCTGTAATTCACCGGGTCATCCGTTTTCCCCTTCTTGAAAATGGGGGTTATATTTCCCTTTTTCCAGTCATCGGGAACTTCACTTGACTGCCATGATTTTTCAAATATGATGGAAAGTGGCTTAGCAACTTCATTCGCCAGCTCCTTGATGACCCGCGGATGGATTTCATCAGGTCCCATGGACTTGTGCACGTTTAGGGTTTTAAGATGGTCTCGAACCAGATCCTCTCCTACAGTGGGCCTAAGGTCTTCATTCTCACAGTCCCTGCGTCTGCCTTCCAAGACTTGAGTGGTGCGGTCAGAGCTTTTGCCAGTGAAGACCGAGGCAAAGAAGTCATGAAGAACCTCAGCCTTCTCCAAATCCAGGGTAGCCAGTTCTCCCAATAGCTTCCAGAGGGGGCCTACGTTGTCCCTAGTCTGTCTTTTATTTGCTACATACGTATAGAATCCTTCCTGTTACCCTTAACATCCCTAGCCAAGTTTAATTCAAGTTTAATTCTTTGCAGGGTACAATAGAAGATCTTGCAGGCCTGTGGAAAAGCAGATTTTGAGATTTCGATACAAGAGTGCCGAGTAGTGGGCAAAGAAACAGGTTAAATCCACTATCTGCTCCTCAGCTGAGAATTTGAAGGACAAATACCAGTACTCTTTATCCTTTCAGATAAAATCAACATGAAAGGTGTAATGGAAGGAAGGGATGATAAGCATTTCACAACCATAAAGGGCTAAGAACATTAAGTTAATACAGATGGGGATTGCATTATTTTGTTTATGTGAAGCCTTTTTTCAGATGTTTACTATTGTTACAATATGTACATTTACTGTTCTGCCCAACAGATCATATAACGTCTTTGCTTCCTGGTATGCCAAAAGATATTTGGATTGGTTTGCAGTTTCTGTTCAGCACAAGGGAAAACAAATGGATAGATGAGAGTAGACTGTTGTATAGTAACTTTCACCCACTCCTGACAGGAAGATTAAGGAAAATTCCACTGGATGTAAGTTCTGACTATTGACTTTCCTTGGCTATTGAGTAATGAAATTTGAAATATTGACTATATTAAAAAAGAAGAAAAAAAGCCAAAATATCTATAACAGACAAAATCCCCAGTTAGTGGTTTTAATTTGCAAACAAGGTGACTGATGATAATGGAGTTCTGTTTACCTTTATTTGGATGACAACTTCTGAACTGAGATACGAAACACTGGAGGGCAAAGAATAAAAGCTGAAACAACTATTTAATGACTCTTCTGGAACTTCTATTTGCAATTTAAAGACTACATGAAGACAGTCATCAGAAAGGTGTCATCAGTAATTCTTGATTCAGTTACACTTAGAATGTATCTGTAAACCATTATACATTGGTATTTTGCTTGCTGCTCTACCCCAGGTGAAACATTTGAAATGTAATCAAATCACACCTACAAACAGGATTTATTGTGTGTTAAATAATTTTTTTATTCTCCCCTGTGTTTAATTTATGAATTACTTTTGTGTCCAGGCACCTACCAGTGCTTGTAAAATAGGTAAGCTGTATTGCACCACTTCTTTGAAACTTCTTAAACAAGTTCAGACAGCTCAGGTTCTCCTAGCCTTATCTTACTTCCCCTTCTCTACACAAGTCTGTTTATGTCTTATTTGATTCTGGTTTTCAGCTTTTTGATGAAGAATTTAACAATCAGTGTGGTGTAATCCTCAATGATCCCAAATCACAGTATGTTGGAACATGGAATTTCACTGCTTGTGCTGACAGGCACTTCTTGGGTATATGCCAAAGGCCTATAGGTAAGTCTGAAGAGTGAAAATAAATTAAAGCCAGAATTTGCAGTAAAGATGCAAGTTGCAGAAGGCCTTTTAATGCATGTAGGTTATTCCGCTTAAAGAGCAGGAAAGACTGAGCAGGTATATTTTTGGAAAAGCAGAATGTGAAGAAGTATCTGGGACCTATTTTGTCAGTTATTCAGAATTTTCCCTTTTGTTTTTCATAGCCCAGTTCAGAGGGAATCTCCTTTCCTGAGAGACTCTGTGTTTCGGTGCAACCATACTTCAGCAGATGGGGCTTTAATGTTCTGTGGGCATAAAGGTCATATCAGTGACCTTTTTTTACTCTTTAGAGCTGTAGAAGTGAGAAGCCCTGGAAAGGAATCTTCACAATATTTCCATCCTACTTAAACATACCATGTGGGTTTTAGTGCTATCAGAATTGGGGTGATGCAGCTTTCCCTAGCTTCATACAGATCTGTTGGTATAAGTGGGTTTTCTTAATCTAAACTAAAAATAATACTCTGATGTAGCTGTGTGGGTTGGTCGATAGCAGTTACTGGAATCAGATCAAACAAGTCGCTGTTATACCCGTTTAATTAGTGCTATGAGCTAATGTTCAGCATACCCACTTCTGAGTATGTTCCTCTATGTAAATAATCCTTTTAAGTCACTAACATGCTATCATCTAAAAAAAAAAAAAGAAAACAACCCACAAGAATACCCCGAAGAAAACCAACAGTTGTGCAAAACACTGAAGAATATGCCCACCTTCTTCATTCTCAAATAGGCAAAGATATTTCCCCACCCTTAATGCAAAAAATATTCTTTATTTCAGTGCCAAATACTTCTGAAATTCCAAGTGTCCATATTAGAAGTCTGGATGGAAGAGAGGTAGTCATAAAAATTCGAAAAGGGGATTTTTATTAATAGGAGGTTGACTATGTATATGTGTAGATCATTATTTTATTAGTCTAGGCTGACTGAAATACTAAACACTTCTTCTTTGCCATAGCTGTAGAAGGTGTAATGAGAAACATTTTTGAACTGCCAGTGAATGTGTCCTGGTATGGTCTGATCTTAAATCATTGTTGTATTAGAGATCTAAGTGTAGTTCACATTCGAAGTGTGCAGGGACAGCCGTGAGAGAGTCCAGACCAACCTGGACTGGGGTTTTACCCTAGGGAAAAAGATGATTCCTGTTCCTTGGAAATAGTGGCATGATTGTGGTTTGTAGAACTTCTTCAGATGTGAATTTGATTTCACATTTCATTTCTTCAGATGGCAATTACTTCTTTCAGAAATGGACACTTCCATTACTACCTTGTTTTCAGTTTGGTACCCCATGATGTGTGATGGCACCCTTGGTTCCATGATTCTTTTTTTGTAGCTGTTTACTAAGTGAAAGCACTTGGCAGCAAGATACAAACCACTTGAAACAACCTGTTTCAGACTTGTCACTTTTCTGATCTATTTAAAGCTGTAAAAATCAAATTAATACTATGTTTCTGTTTACCTGTATTTTGAAAAGTGGCTCTGTCAGTCAATCAGTCACTTATACCCTGGTATTTTTAGTATGATTCTGTCCCTCCCCATAAATCTTTTTCTGCTGGAGATATTTTAAATGTCAGGGATTTTCTCCCTTTTGGAGAGCCGGTTTATTTTTGATTGAGTGTAAGTTTTGGGGGTTACCTGGTTTGCATGCTTTAATTTGCCATTCATGGGAATGTTTACATCTTTTAGTATTTCCAGTTGCTATATGTCGCTGAACTGTATGCCTTCAAGTATGATGCTGATAACACTCAGTGCTTAGAGCATAAATAGTGAATTATACCCCTCCCTTTGCAAAGTGGATTTTCTGCAATTAGTTAAGCACACGTGGAGGCAAAATCAATTCCAACTATACTCATGGATGTAGTAAGGTATTCTGGGACTGTGCTGTGCTAAGATCTGCGTAGACAAGTTTCATAGCCCATGAGATTTACATAAGCGTAAATCCACATGCTCCACGGAGATAAATGAGTCAAGTTTATCTGTTGCTGGATTGCAGCAGAGAGCAGTCACTCTCTCCTGTTCATGTATTTAATTAAAATTGTAGAATGTTTTTAATTCAATAAATAGAATTCTTCACATTATTTCACAATTAGTTAAAAATAGCAAATATAAAACAATGCGAAACTAAATTGAGAGAAATGTATGTAAAAATAGATTGGCTGAAAGTAATCCTTGTTTTTTCTTTTATGTATTTTTCTATTTGAAGTATCAAAGACACTTGCTTCTAACTATAATTACTAGCAAAATCTACTATTATCTTTTTTTATCTGTGGGAATTCAGACAGGTTTTTCTGTTTGTTATAGAGAAATTGCGAGTTTAAAATGTATTCTGATGTTTAACCGCCTAGTAACTGGATTGATTTCTTATGCATAGGAGCTGCTGATAACCAGACAGAGCAAGTCCTTAATGAAACATTGAGCTATCAAAATGTTCAATACATCATAATTCTGAAGAATTTGTCCTGGAATGATGCAATGACTGCATGCATAAAAAACCAGATGCAGTTGGTTAGCATTACAGATCAGTTCCAGCAGGCTTTTCTTGCTGTTCAGGCTGCCCTTCGTAATTACCCACTGTGGATTGGACTCTTCAGCAGAGATGTAAGTTTTATTTCCCTCAGACTGTGGCTTAAGGTAATTTTAAGAGTTGTGTGAAATAGAAACTGGGTTAAAGAAATGCAATGAAAAATTAATTTCTGGGATAACTGTTTTCATTTGGGAATGACCATCTGGAGGGTCTCAAGATTAATGTTCTAAATCTTCAGTTCTCCAAGTTACATAGTTGTTGAAGTCCACTGGAAGGATTGATCATGAAGAGACAATTCTTTTAAAAGATGATAGGATGAAAGGATATATTGTAGGGTGGCAGCATCATAGATAGTTGAATCATCTTTGTCTTTTTTGTTAACGAACGAGTAATTAGTGTTGCCATTTAATACCATTGCCACTGAAAGAAAGACAACCCAAAATCTGTTTTAAGAGGGAGAAACTAGAAGTGGCAAATAACCACCCAAACGAATCATTGAACTTTTGTGGAGATAGTTAGAGGGAGACTTCCCTAAGGCAGGTTAGTGGGCTTTTCTTTTTTTCTTCTTCTATTTGTTATGTCTGTGGAAAAATCAATGGAGGAGGTACTGCTTGCTTTTAAGACCTCTTAAAGATCTTCATTGTGGATTGAGAGCTCTCTCAGCTGTTAATGAAATGGTTTGAGCTTGCTTTCAGGGTTTATGTTTTTTTGTCAAGCATGAGTCTTGAGGTCATCATAAGAAAAAAGTTAAAATTTATTTGAGAAGTGCCTTACCCGGAAAGTTTAACAGTGCTCACTCATAGTCTGTGGTGTTATGATCCTCCTATGTCAGTACTGGGCTACTGAGCGTTGTAGGCAAAGTGGGGAGAGGGGGAGTAGTAACTTGATATATATATGAAGTGTAAATATATTCTTGTATATATCAAGTATAAATACATCAAAGTATAAATATATACTTTGTAGAGAGTATTTTAAAAGGAATAGGGCATTTCATGTTAGTGAAGATGGGGGAAAACAGACAACCTGTTTTCCCCTCCTCTTTTGAATCTTCATCTGTAGATGAAGATCAAATGGTTAATTTTGCTACATACAACTTGGGCATGCACTGGCTTTTCACTATTGCAACACTTCATTATTTGGGCACAATTAAAAAGTCACATGAAAGGAAATTATAATGAAAGTGGTCAACAGAACTTGTTACTCCAGTGCTGGAATCACAGGCACAGAAGAAAGATACGAGATAAATTAAATTACAAGGTGGCAGGGGGATTTCCTGAAGAAAACTTTTAAATACAGGATTCTTCAAGGATGGTGTGCTTGCATGTGGGGTTTTTTTCTTATTCCTCCTGCATCCTCCAGGGCAGGAATGCACTTATTAAATCAGTTAACTATTTAATAGATTACTTTCAACTCAGTTTGGAGTAACTGAGACTTATTCTCAGATATTCTGTTTTCCAACACCAGGTAATTACATCCACCATTTATTTGCAGGTGCAAATGATGCAACATTTAAATAATGCAACATCTACTTCAGCTACTTCATATTTTTGCAACTGCAAAACTTAAAATAATGAAGTTTGTTATATTTTGAGCAGCAGATCAGATCATGAGGACAGTGGAACATTTACAGTTCTCATCAGAGACACTGTAAATGTCTAGCCAATATCATGTCATTATCATGTCATTTTCTGTGATTTTGTCACATTTCTAATATTTTTTACCATGTAAGCTCATCCCTTTTACCTATACAATGCTAGGGTGGAAGACATTATGGCTGGTTGGATGGGAAACAAGTTAGTTTCAGTCGCTGGTCTGAAGATGATGAAGAAACAAGTGAAGAATGTGTGTTTTTGGATACTGATGGCTTCTGGAAAACTTCTGACTGTTCCTCTGAAAATCGAGGTGCTATTTGCTATGCATCAGAAAGTATGTATCCTAGCATAATATTTATAAAAGCTGAATTACACAGTACATACTTGATAATTCCAGATTGTAACTTCAAAATTGGAACTTTTTTAACTCATGTTCTCAGCCAGACTGATTTGCATGCCAGGAAAAAAAGAAACAAACTTCAAAGAGGGCACAAATCAGTTCTTCTTAATCAACGTTACTTATAAATTAATTTGGCATGGGTGCATTGGGCTAGACTGCACTGTTCATATTGCCAAGTGATTCTGCCTTTCCACTGTTTCTGTAAGATTGTTGCATACTAATTTCCCCCATTTACATATGGGAGAAGATTCAACTACCTCTGTACTATTTACATCTTAATATTGGGACCTCCTGCAATCTCTTCAGACATGGAAGTCTATACAGGGAGGAGGAGGTACATGACTACATGGAGAAGACAGATAGCAGGTAGACATTGAATTGAAAGGTGTACATTAAAGTCATCTGCAGTTCACAAAACTCTACTAAATACATACCAATTATAGCAAGACAGGTAGGGAGGACATCTTTAGGGAGGAGATACATATGTAGCATAGTACTTTTCTGAAAATTTAAAAAGATTGCAGATTTCTTCCCTATGAGAGACCATTATAATTTGTTTTGGCTCATTGGTTTTGTTTTTTTTCTGTGAGGGAAACACAGTTAAGCTATTGTTGTACATACTGAGTCATGGTGAAGTATATATTTGGCATTATGACATGCTCAACTATTTTGTGCTTGCAGTTTCAGTAGCTGCAGGAAGAGTCCTCACTTCTTAAGTATTAGATAAAGCCATAGAACTAAGATGTGTTGACAGCTGAGTCGCTTATTTGTTATGGTGATCTGCCTTCATGCAAGAGGCAGTCAGAGGTTTTAGTTATTAGCCCACACTTAGCACTTTCATGTAGGGATTTTATTCTTAAAACTATATAGCATAACAATTGGGAAAACTTGTAAGCATCTGTATTCTTTGATAATGCTTACTGTTGGTGGTGTTACTTAAAAAAAAAACAAACCACCATCGTGAAGAAACAGGAACAATGTATTGCACATTTAGAGGATGGCACTTAATTTGCAAGTTTTTCAGTGGTACCAGAAGGTAGTATGTGGTGTGTCAGGTTATGTTTTGTTATTAACAAGTCATGTCCTGTATGTTGTCTTTCCTTTCCTTAGAGAAGATTGAAAAAGAACAAGCTACACAAGTTAGGTGCCCACATAAGATTAAGAATACACCCTGGATATCATTTAGAAACAATTGTTACACTTTCATGATAACAAAAAATAGATGGAGAGAAATGAAATCTCAAGAAGCTCATCATTTATGCAAGAAAATGAGTAAGTACTTTGTCATACAACAGGTATTTATGGACATATCAGCTTCGGGAAGATGAGATCTGAGTCACTGTCTTACAAGGACAGCAAAGTGAGTGTTGAGAAAGGTTGTAGCATTTGGAAATGTGCATTAGTGTTGCACTGCCTAATTGTGTTTGCCCTTGCACTACTCTGATACAAAGTGCCAGAGCATGGGTAGGAGAATTTGAGAGAGAGAAATGGCTAGGAACTGTTGAATTCTGAGATCTCTGAAAAACTGGAAAGTGTTTTGTTGTTTGCTTGGTTTTATGCTTTTGTCGTGGGTGGTTTCGTGATTGGTTGTTGATTTTTTTTTTTTCCTTTATAATAAGTTGATTTTTTTTTTTCCCTTTACAATAAGTAGATTTTAAATTGGTTGGGTAATTTTATCCTGTGGGCAACAGTCTGGCTTTACTATCATATTACTTCATGGGTTTTTTTCCCCTCGCTTGCTATGTGGAACACTAAAGAGAACAAAGTAAGTGAACTGAGAATAGTCCCATTCAGAAAAACACATGGGCTTTTCCTGTCCATCCTGAGCAAAGTGTAAACTTAGGAACAGCTTTGCTTTTCTATTAAACCATTGCTTATGGCACTTCACACATGCATCTCTCCAGAAACTGTTTTAATTTTTCATTGATTGATTTCGGTTCAGCTATTTTCTTAATACTGTTTCTCTACTAGGCAGTTCAAGAAGATAATGAAAGATTGCTGATATTTTTGTGTTCTATGCAGAGAATTTTTGCTACACATAACCTAAGTGACAGTAGGAACCACAAATACCTCTGGAGCTGATGTCTTTCAGTTATCCACAAAACCAGGGGAAGCACTGTTGATAATACATGCCTTTAAAAAGTTGGTTTCACAATGTTCATTATTGTTGTAAAGGCCTTTGTGCATTCTTGGCCTATCTTTAATAACCATTTACAGTCATAGAAAAGAATTTGTAACTGAAAGGTGAATTTTTAAGAAAGTAATTAAAAAAATTTTTCAACAGACTCTGAAGCATTTGTTCTGAGTGTTCGAGATGAAGAAGAGAATAACTTCGTTACTGAGCAGCTTCATTCATTCAGCGGTCTGGCTACGTGGGTCTGGCTGGGTGTGATTTATGATGATAGCGGTAAGATTTAAGGTGCTGGGGTTTTTTTTTCTTAATAACTGGATTGGAGACAAAGTTTGCAGCATTAGGTGCATGTTTCAGTATACAACTGAAGTCAAACTGAATGCAAACCTATAATAATGTTTTATATTTGTATTTATCTGCTAGGAGAAAATAACCCGACATGCTTTCTGTTTGAGTGATAATTAGATCTAGTATGTTCTGTTTAGTCTAAATTTGATTTCCCTGGAAAACAGAATGTAAAAGGGCCTGGATAAGTAATGCTAACATACTTAGCATTGTCCATGGAACTGATTTACAGTAACTGAGAGTATCACTGCATTTTTTCCAAAGTGAATATCTGTTTATAAGGTCATTAATATATTCAAAGTTAAATTAGATTTGTACACCTAGTGCCAATATTTTAGTAAACATGCAGTGTTTTCCACAGATAAAGTTCTCAAATGGTATGATGAAACTTACCTGACTTACAATAACTGGAGACTGGGAAGACCTAACATAAAGAAGAACAGTTTTTTTGCTGGTGTAAATCTTGATGGCTTTTGGGATATTTATAATTATTCTCAAAGCTGGCATGCTCATCACTACAATGTGTACAGTATTCTCGCCTGTAAAATTGAAAGTGGTAAGTAGCAGAGAAGATTTATGTATAGTAAAGGAGAGTTGGATGAGGGTCATAATTTAAGTTCTAGTTCTGTAGTACCTGCTGTCAGGCTTTGGTTTTGCTGCCAGTGAAACACATGGCACAGCTGTCATGGTTTTCTTGGGCTGTATGGTCAGCCTGTGCATCACTGCTGTAATACTAATTGTAATAAGAAATCAGGAGGAATTGTGTTTGGTGTACTCCTCCATCACCTGCTCATAATGTTCAAAGTAGCAGAAGATAACTTACTTCATGTAAGTGGCTTGTAATGCACACTTTAATGCTTGAGTTGCATCGATACGGAATGATTTTAATGCTTTCTGTATGTTCATGGTAACATGAATGAAGCACACAGAACTTGTTGTCTTTTTATTCTTTGGCATAGGACCTCAACAGCACAAGCCTCCGTTGCCTGAGTCTATTCCACATGGAAACAGAACATATAGAATCCTTCAAAAAAAGTTAACATGGTATGAAGCATTGAGAGAATGCAAACAAAATGGGAGTGATTTAGTAAGTGTACACAGTGAATCACAGCAGTTATTTCTAGAAGATATTGTCAAGCAGGATGGCTATCCTCTGTGGCTTGGGTTGTCAATTCATGATGTAAGTATATGCTTACATGTACTTATATAGTATATGTTGGTGGCATCAGTAACAGAGCTTGTAAATAATGTTCTGCACAAGATGAAATACTTTCTGATGCTTTTTTCCTGTTTATTAGGATCTCTATTCAGTGTAGTAAACTACCTACTTTTTCAGCCCTGTGTAATGTAAGTTAAAGTATATTAAATTTTAGTGTAAGTAGCCACACCAAGACATTTTTCCAAATCCTTGACATTTTAAAATAATAGAATGGTCCCACATCATTCCTTGCAGGACAAAAAAGTGCAATTTACAGCACTACCTTTAGAGGCTCCAGATTTTATGGCCTTCTGCAGGATGAGATTCTATTTGCAAATACAGTAAGACAAGGCTGCATGGAGCCTGTTTAGTGTAGGTCAGGACTGGGTCTCCAGGAACTGACTGTCTAGTAAATTATGCCTTCTTCCCAAGAGGCATAGGAGGAGGCAGCTGCAGATCTTCCTTCTCCTTTGTCTACTTAACCTTGGAGCCAAAAGCCTGTGGCCCTTACTCTGCTCCCCATACTAATTGCTAGACTTGGAAGGATTAACCCTCTGCAGAGGTGTGTGATTTATATATGTGCCTTTGCTGCCTCTGCCTGTTCTTTGGTCTGAATGGGTCCCTCCACTTCTGACAATTGATTCTTCATTGTCATGGGTTTCCAGCAGTGTATCTGCAGTAGGAGCTAATCATTCCTGAGCTGCTCAGCTGTACTCACTGAGGCCATCTGAACAGTTTAGCAGTTTGGAACATATCTAATAATGTTCATAGTGAGGAATGCAGACTGCTTAAATGGAACAGCAGGATAAAATTAAGTAAGATGTTCCCCATAGAATAAAACAAGGCACATTACAGGTTTAAATTTCTTACAAACATGTCACATTTTCTCAGTTCCCACAAATAATCAGGATTTCTATCTTAGGAATTCATTGGAAAATACAAACCGTGTTGTACCTGTATTGAGTATGGATTTAGAAAATGAGGCCACCCATACTTCATCACCCTACAAGGGATAAATATTTCTACATTACTTACTAATGACTGTCAGGATTTAAACCACAACTATATACTGTGGTTTAAAAGCTATAGCGTTCTTTTTCTTTAACTAGGGAAGTAAAGCTAATTTTGAATGGTCAGATGGAAGCGACTTTAACTACTATCCTTGGGAATTAGAAAACTCAAATACTACTGAGAACTGTGTTTTGTTGGATACTAGAGGATTTTGGAACCGTACAAAATGTACAAATGTTGCTGAAGGTGCCATTTGCTATAGCCCTCCAAACAGTAAGTGTTATTTTTAATGTTTAGTGTAGTTCTCTTATCTACTCTATTTACACATGTTGTATTTAGAACTACAAATGAAGGCTGAAATGCTACACGATTCCTTCTAAAGAGGAGTTGTCTATCAAGGATGATAAAATACTTTATTAATACTTCAGGGAGATTCATTCTGTCTGTTCCAGTGGATCTAAAACAATCCTGGTCACTTTCTTATCACCTGTGGTATGAATATCACACTGTATCTATCTTTTCTGAATCAAAATCCTTACCAAACACATACAACAAACTTCAAACCTCCCTAAAAGGTAAGAAAAATGTTAACATGGTTCCCAAGATTTTCTGGGGCTTGTCTCATGCTTGTTTTCAAATAGATTCATTTATGATATATGAAGGAGAAATGAAAGTTAACTGAATCATGGTTGTTGGTAGGAGAGGTAGTCACTAATACTGTCCTGTTACTCCGAAGAGACTATGCAAAAACTTCTGCATCAGAAATAACATAATTTTCTTTTTTTTTGCAGAAAGACAATTACAGCCAAAGCCAGTGAGCAAAGCCCCAGGATGCCCACAGCTTAGCAGTACCCTACAATGGATGCAGCACAAGTATCATTGTTATGCATTTGACATGGCATTCTACAATTTTTCAGTATATAATGTGGAAGATGCTAAGAAAGTCTGCCAGAAACTGAGTATGTTTAGACTCGTCCTTACATTACAACTTATAATTAGTCCACTATTCAAAAAGTAATAAAATCCAACAACCAAAAAGCCTATACTGGTTATACTTCAGCTTTTTATTGTCTTCAGTTTAGGAAAAGCAATAGCAAACTTTATCTCTGAACGTCTGATAAAGGTTCTTGATAAAATGCTGCAATGTACTGACAGATTGTTTAGTACACAGATATCTGCAAGTAAAATGAAGATAGCGTTGATAGAGGGCTCAGAAATTTAAGGATTAAACCCTTCTATTTGCATACAATTAACTTTATAATAAATATAGTGCTGTTAGCAGTGCTTTCTTACATCCTTGTAGTAGCTGCTTGCTAATAAGGAGCTTACTAACCTATCAAATGGTTCAAAGCATGTACTTTATAGATATTATTAAGGCACATAACATCACTAAAAACCTTAATTTTACTTCCAGTTAAAGGATTTTCTCTCTTCTTTGAGAAGCTGTGTGGGGAATTGTATTGCAGATAATGATGTTAAGCAATGTCATGTGCAGAATTTTTAATTAGCTTCTTAGCTTAGAAGCTAGTGACTGTCATAACTTTCTTTTATTGGATTATCTTATGATGTGTACTCTGTGTAGGATGAAAAAGAAAAGGTGCGAGTAGTCCCAGTCCTGGATGCAGTTTTCTGTCAAGTCCTACCTGGCCTGATAGTTGAAAGAGAAAGTGATTTTCTTCTAAATTAAGCTTCTGTCTTATATTTGTACGTGCTTGTAAAGAATGAGCCTGTCTCCAGTATACCCTTTCCTCCCTCTTATTTCTTAATTGCTGTAACACTCTGTATAAAAACCTGAGGCACAATGAGGGGATCAATTTAGAAATTAACTCAACTCAGCAAAATGATGAGGTTTAGTTCAACTGTATTTTTGAAAAGGGTTTATTACTTGACAGGACTTGTAATTTGAGTGTGGCATATTGTTTGATGTTTTCCATGTATGTAATCCACAGCTGCAGTAAGTTTACTCCCATTTTATTTTCTATGACCTGCTTGAATAACCAGTCATCTGAAGCCATCTGCATAAAATGCTGTATTTTAGGGAATGGGAGGTTTATGTCTTTATTCTGCAGGTAACTTTAGGCTACTTTTAGAAGCCCAGATTAGCAAATCTTTTCCTGTAGTAACTGTTCCCACAAAAAGCACTAAGTGGTACAAGCACCATGAAAAATATCTGAAGTTTCAATTTTTCCTCTTCCCCTTAGATCCTTCAGCAACTCTTCTGACTATAGTGGATGCTGAAGAAAATGCATTTGTGAGTGCACACATAAAGGAAAATGATCTCATCACCAAAAACGTATGGCTTGGCTTAGCTCAAAGCTCTAAGGGTAAGAAGTAGCAACCATGTATGAGCATGAATGTTTCATATGGTAAATAAAAATGCTAAGTCCTCAAATAAGAATGCAGTTTTGTAGTGTTGATATCTTACAGTAACACATGCTGAGGTTGGAATCTCTCATTTAGCATTATAAAGCTTTCCTTGGACTTCATTATAGCTTAAATATCTTCCTGTGACACCCTTCAGGAGTGCAACATTTTCCTCAACACTCTCATTGATGCCTAGTGATTAATCAAACACTAAAGGTCTGGAGAAGAAGTGTGGCTGAAAGTGATGTGTTCATATTTATTGCTTTTAACATATGGGATAGTCAGTCCTGTTTCTTTTGGCAACATAAAGAAATCAACAGATTGTGAATGACACTGTGTAGCATTAGAGCATGTTTTAGTGATCTAAACTAAGCAAAATTTTTTTTCCCCAACAGATCAGTCCCTGAACTGGCTTGATGGCTCATCGGTTAATTATGTCAACTGGGAAAATAAAACCGCAGCAGTCAATGAAAACTGCAGTGTTATCCTGTCCACAACTGGCACGTGGTCCAAAGTTGACTGCAGTCGTAGTCAAAGCAGAGTGGTTTGTAAAGCTCCTTTAGGTACGGAAGCATTAATCTTTAGCAGAGACTTTTTTTTTGTAGTGAACATATTCAGAATTTTCTTTTTCTGGTGGGAAAAGTCCGTGTTGAAATAATGAAAGTGTAATTCACAAAAGAACCTGTCAATTACCTCTGCCTAAGCAAGAACTTTCCGTTGCTGTTTTGCCATAAAATTGCATTCAGGGACAAATTAGCTAGGAATGTAATTCTCCTGGCTCCCACTATCCACTCAAAGGGTAAGGGAGAGAACTGAAATTTCCACTCACAAGAGAGCATAAAGTAGTTGCAGACACTTCTTACCATGGGATCTCTCTCGCAGGTGAGTAAGTGTAGGTTGGAACAGAGAGACTTCTGCTTTTAAGATGCTCAGTAAGCAGGTACTGCAGATTGTGTTTTCAGTCTTGAGGAGGCTTCTGAAAATGGCGCCCCGCAGTTCCAGAAATTCATTCAGGCCTTGTGTTACTTCATCATACTCTGCTCTGTACAGGAAAGAAAGCAGTTACCCGAGCATTAAGCAAGTTCCTGAGAAGTACTGGAATCTTTCTGATTTTGTATATGTATTCACTGAAATGGAAACTACATGTTGCTGAGGAAGACCTCAACAAGATATCTTCAGTCTAAGGGAAGCACAATGCCCTCCACTCCAAGAGAGTCCAGGATCTCATTAGATTTCTGAACTATACAAACCTTGGAATGAGTACAGCATTTACTAGTAGGTTTTTTTGACCTCCAGAGGTCCCTTCCAACCTAAATATGATTAGGAAATTAACAACAGAATGATCAAAAATAAGCTAATAGATGCTAATTCATATGGGAACATAACTTCCCATGTGATAATGTGAAGACTATTAATATGATGAAGCAGTTTGCCTTAACTTCAACTAAACGCGTGTGGTATTAGAGTATAGTTACCTAAGCATCAACCCCATGACAAAATATTCTTACCAAAATTCTGAAAGAATAACTGTTTATGTTTTGTTCTGTTACAGGTTCTAGTCATACTGGCGTGGCTGTAGCATTTGCCCTGCTAATTATCTTAGTCTTCATGGTCGGATTAGTCTGGTATCTCTATAAAAAGAAGCGTCTTCACTGGAGTGCCTTCTCTTCAGTACGCTATCAAAGAGGGGTGAATGATGATGAAACTGATGATGTGTTCACTAAAGATAGCTATTGAGAAACTGTTCCTTCTGGGCAATTTTGCATGAACTTCACTGTGTGAAGCCGTAAGGAATGAGCTACTTGATGGTTTATTACTTCTTTTTGGAAAAATAGTAAGAAGGTTATTAATAGGGGGTAAATTTTGTTCTTTTATACAAGTGCAGTTTTTATTCAGGTCCATGGTAATTACATTTGGCCTCAGCCATTTAAGTGCAAGGTTTCTAGAGTTTGATTTTTTTTAATTTACGGTGTTCTCTCTCTTTACTGGAGAGAGTGGAATAATGCCAACAGTACTTCATGAAACATCACGTTAATGAATGCGCTTAAAATTGCTACATGAATTCTGTAACTTTGTACAATTATCCATCATTTTGATATGCCATAAGGGTTTTGCTGCTAGCATTGGATTACCCTGTAGAAGCAGCTTTTGTAATAAGCAGTTATAAATTTTGATATAATGGGAGCAGGGAGTTACTAGACAACCAAGTATTTGTTCCCAACCAACTAGAATTTAAATATTGTTGTTATAGTGGAGGAAGATCATGCTGCAATTTCCCCCTCCCCCCCCAAAAAAAAAATCATAGTGGTGAGAGAAGAAGTTTCCTTAGAATGTACAGTTTGTATGAAGAGTTATGAGGAAAACCTTGAGCTAAAGCCATGCCATCTAGCAGTAAATTAAATAAACATAGAGTATTTAAAAGCTGAGACTGTGTCGAGCTGGCAGATCACTACTCTTATCCCCTGAAAGTGGTAGCGGGGCTAACAAAAATACCCACTAAGGGCTTACTGCAAACAGAAGCACAACTCGAGATACAATAAAAGCCTTAGCCCTATAAAAACCAGAGGCATAAATGTTTTATCCTGTGACATAAATGCTTTTCAAGTAATTGGCTCAATTTCTTTTCACAGCTCCTTTCACAAAGTTTTGAAAGCACAAACAGCAGGAATGTTTACAGTGAAAAATCAGTATCTAGACCTAAGTATTAATTAATTAAAGGTTAAAAAGCCTGCACTTGGAGTAGTACTTAGAGGAGGAGATACCACATTCTATCATACATCTTAACCTACTCACTAGAGTGATTTTCTCGTAGATCAAAACACAAAAGACCTGCTCTGTATTATGATCTACTGCACTGTGACACCCAGGGACAGGAGTGTCACAGTGACAGTGTTCCTAGTTCTGTAATGAGATCCTCCCAACATTTACTTCTCCTAATACTTCCTTATTTATACTAGGATTAAATACCTAACTAACTTGATAGGTGAAATGTGTCATCTGTCTAGGAAACATGATATGCTTAGGGAAAGAGCCAGAAAGAATGTATGGTAAATAAACTTGTGCACATAAATGCTAAAAATACTTGAGTATTTTACCTAAAATTTTTAACTTTATTTTTGTATGTGATGTGTCACTGTGGCCTTTTCTATGTACTCCAAAGAAAGCTATGAAGGGAAAAAGGGAAAACAAACTTGCATATATTAATTACTCTAATGATTTAATGGTTTGAAAAAGTCTTCTCACTTTAAATGCATGAATCAAAGAACAGACACTTTTATGAAGGAGGATGTGCAAAAAGCCACATCCATTCCCCATGTGATGGTGGTATGATGCAGGAAATAGGAATTCATTTGGTCGGATGTGCTGAGAAAAGTACTACTGATTTCTCTGAAGCAATGGCACAAGGTCATGATGTTCCAGCTGCCTTTCCCCCCCTGCAGTTTACTTACCTTGACAGCACTTTCCTTTTTTCCTGTTTGCACTATTTTGATAAGCAAGTGCTTATAAATTGTATTGAGAAATAGAGAATGTCTTGTAGATACCATGTTAGAGCCTGTCAGAACAGCAGCCTGAAGGGGCACAGAAAAGGAGCCAATGTTTGTGTTCGCTGAACAAAGAAGTAAGCACTTTTGCTGTTTATTTGGTACTTTGGGCACAATTGTGAACCTTTTCTTTCTTGATGTAACTTGCATAAAAAATAGCCGTTACGCTAGTTACTGTGTAATGAAAATAACCCTCACCCCCTTCTTAAACTTACCGTGGTATGAGAAGTGTTTGAAATGTAACAAAGCCCGGTTCCTGTCATCCTCAGGTTGAGCTTATATACCTAAGTGCTTTGCCAAATGACTTCTAACTTAATGGATTAAAAAAGTGTTGGTTATTGTCTTTTTCTAACAGTAATAAGTGTGGAAAATTATTTACAGGCTCTCATGTTTTCAGATTTACTAATTTTATAGATGTTTATACTTTGAGCATTTTTAGGTGTGAATCTGAAAGGGAAAATGGACATTAGTAAATTCTTAATTCTCCAACATACACAATTATACACTTTTTATTAAAAAATGTATATTTTATTCTTATCAATGATGTAAATATTTTGTAAGGCCTCATTTCTCATGTTTGTTTCATCATACCCAAGTTGTCTAATGACTGGTGATTCTTATTTGAGTAAGCACAATTCAGTGCAGGTGAATAACCCACATTATTTGAAATACACAAATTCTTTAGCAGTATTTGTAACTGAAAGAATATAGTGAAATAAAGCACTAAACTGCTTACACTGGGTTTATTTCCATGGAAGCAGTTATCAGAGCTAAAGGTACAGCTTATTAATCACTAGCTAAAAAAAGTACGTAGCAGAGGGATTGTGATCACAATGAAAGCAGATGAGTGTTACCATGATTAAAAGAAAAAAAACTACACCAGACTTTAGAAGTAATGAAAATCTTTGATGTATTTAAAAAGAATGTCAGTAACTTTCTTTTTGCAGTAGAAATCATACTTTATCACGGACTGTGGTTATACCTAGCTTTTATCAAGCTGCTTCTGGACTTACACAGAAAGGGAACATTCATCGCTGCCTTGTTTTTTTAATCAAGGGGTGTAGTTCGTTAGCACCTCATGGCCCAAATTAACTCCAAGGCAGTTTATAAGGGCTTCCAACATAACTCAAAAACATGGGCAGAGTTAAACTACTTCCAGTGATGTAACGTTTGCAACTAAAGTGCGAGATTTATTAATTTGGGTCATCTGAACTCTGAATTCCAGACCTCTAAAATCTGTGATTGCAGGTGAAGGAGCAGGGTTGGTTTTAGCTACAGTGGTGCATTGCTATGCTTGCTGGGAGAAACATTCTGTTGTGCGAGATGACAAGTCGCCTGCCTCAAAAACAAACTAAAAACTGAAGATAATGAGTAAGGAAAGAGAAGCAGATAAGTGAAGTACTCTTCCTGAGTCCCGGAGCAGTGGAGTTGGCCTGACTCCTGGGCTGTGGTAGCACCAAGCAAAAACTGTTACAACTTCAGGTAAACACACAAAGGTTTTTGCACACTTAAGCTTGACCTGTGACTCTGGCTCATTGGCCTCCCTCCTGGTGGTGCTAGGCTCACTCCCATGGGTACAGGCTCCTTCTGGGGCAAGGGGAGCAGCACAGGGCTTGTTTCCTTCTGAATTTTGCCCAGTTTCTGAGGACGCTGTGCCATGGAAAGGTTAGTCTGCATCTGCCACTTGACCAGCCAGCATTTTCATTTTAATACTGCTGCTGCATTAGTAACTTAATTAACATAGAAATCCATGACAAGTACTTAACACATGAGCAGTATTTGGGCCTGATGCACTTACATTTCTTACCATTTTTCCCTCAAACCAAATGCACCATCAGCTTATGGCTTGGGACATGTGTTACACATTTAAACATTTCTGAAGGAGGAAATAAATTTCATGGCCTGTCAGTGACAGCTGCAAATAAACAAAGACCAAACATCACAATTTTTGTTGCTAAAAGTCAGAATCACAATTTGGACCCTTTATGCATTGCAGTTGCTATGCGTATGGGACACAGTGGGGTACACAGCACCCAGGTTCATAAAAGTAAGTCAAACTCATTCTGTTGTTGAGAATTACATAAAGTCCTTATTTAGCAAATTAAGCAGGCTTTACACAGTTTTGAAACAAGAACTATGAGCAATATTAAACAACCAAGCTTCGGGAAAACAGCAGATCAGCTACTGGAGGGAATTCAATTGCCACTCTAATGGACCTTTCCCATTTAGTTCTGAAGGGTTTCAAGATGAGTGTTGACGAAGCACTAGAAAGGGTAATTTTCTGTTGATAGCAAATTAACTTGCAAATGGTGCATAGCATAAATGGCATTATAAAAGGCTGTTTTCTTGATTTTATTCCTTTATGCTGTTGTCACATTGAAAACTCTTGTGCACTCTTACCATAATAACTGCCAGTAACTAAGATTTTTAACAGATTTGAAGGGTTAGGGGAGGATATAAAATGAAGATTTTATTGTGATTACACAGTAATGCAACACAGACTGTAAGTCCTTCTGGATTTCTATTTGCCAGTGCAGAAGGGACTATAATTACAAGCAGAACAACAGTTGTTTGTTAGCTTTGCTCCTTCTCAGCATAAACAGAAAAATTTACTCCAAGGTGGCTTTTAAGAAGGTGGAATGTCAGTGATACAAAAGAATTATTGCAGAATCTGCTTTTTTCATTATGCTGGCCTCTTACGGGTGCTTTTTTTTGTTAGAACAAAGAGCCTTTACTGCATGCTGTGTCTCAGGACTGTTAGTAAGAGTACTCCTTCGGATTTCTATGAAACTTCTCTTTTCAAACATTGTGTGCTATAGGTCCCCTTTAACAGATGATCTAGAACAGATAACGATACAAAACTGTGGTGCTTATACGTTGTTAAAACTAGCAAGCCTTGTAGGCACATCCAAATTAAACTTACAAAGTAGGTGGCTGAGATGATTTCACAACTGGACATGATAGAGTGTCACCCCCATGAGCAACTGAACTACGGTCTGTTTCACTGAGGTGTTTATTTTCATAAACATGATCTGGGTATTTAAAGAGCATCTTGTGTCAAGTGAGAGTGTGAATTATACATGGATGTGGATAATAGGAGGGTGCATTTACCCCGGGCTTGGATTGTGAGCTCCTTTGATGGAAAAGGCTGGGTTCCTGAGATTTCCATCTTGCATTGTCTCCTGTGGCCACTGCTCTGCTTTGTGCCTGTTCTGTCTCATACCAGCTTTGCAGCATTGATGACTGAGCCACCAAAGGGTGAACTTGCTGCCACAGACAAGAGCCAGACAAGCAGCCCTACACCAGCACAACTTCCTTTCTAAAGAGCAGCAGCGGCCACCAGCTGAGCACAGCTACAAGCCTAAAAGGTGCAGGATAAGCACTGCTACCATCCGCACAAAAGGCCAGAGTGGTAGGAAAGGGCCAGGACAGCCCAAGTGGGCAGCCAGAAGATCCTGCAGCGGCAGAACATCACGGCCCAGGCAGGAGTGAGTCTGTTCCCCTCTCTGAGCAGCAAACCTATAGCAGGCAGGAAGAGAGCAACTCTCTTGACCCTGCCCCAAACACTCACAATAAAGACGAGTTTGCTGGGGCAATAGCCAACACTCCCCTCTTCCAGCCCTGAGGGACTCCCTCCACAGCTCTCCTCTCCAACCAGGGCTTCTCCTACCACACAGAATCAGTGCCTTTATACTCCACATGAGTCTCACCTTGCAGGAGCAGTTCTGTTCCTGAGCACTTAATCATGAGCCTTCCTCTGTATTGCTGTGCTTAGAAAGGATGACTTGCTAAGGTACAGTTATCCCAGGGGAGGTGGGAGGAGAAGGCTCCTGCTTTAAATCCTGCTGTGCCCATAGGCACACCCTGGCAAGGTACAACCAGGAACAGGTGAGTTACCTTCAGTTGGCCTCATGCTGCGACAGGAGTAAGAAGCAAGGCAGGTAAGTTGCTCCTATGAAGGTGTGTGCTTCGCTAGTGGACTTGCAATACTGGCAGGCTGTTGTGAGTTCATGGAGTCACTAGGGATTCACAGGTCTTTGCTTTTGCAGGAAGGACAAGTGTTTGTACAGTAATCTTGAGCCCTCACACCGTTTTCGGTATGCCTAAAGTGCTGCTCTTCCAGGGTGTAGCACCAGGTGGCTGTAGGAGGCCATGAACGTGTCTCTGGGTGCAGTGTTATCCGGGAATAGGGTTGGGCTCCCTACCAGCCAGCTGTGCACCACAACCAGCCAGGCTGCCCGAGCCATGGGGCAGCAGGTTGTAGCACATGTCTGGCAAGAACCAGGAACCACCCAACGTAGTGCTTTTGCTCTTGGTTGCATCCAACCCTCAACACTGGTGCAGAGTCCAGGCACGCTGTGAGACACAGTCTCCCTGATGGGGTTTAAAAGGCCAACCAGTGTGTGGCTGTGATTGAAAAGCAGCACTTGACAGGTGGGTATATACATCAATTTTACTGGTGATCAAATTCACAGCAATCACCTCTGTGCTGGCAGTGGCAAGGGGCCAAAGTGTATACCTAATTGGAGCATTAGGAATCTCTGGCATAAAATGTGGACTAGAGTTCAGCAAATTTGCAATCCAGATTTAGGAGCTTATGTTTTTACAGTGGAGGTTGGAATTCATGTGTGAGGAATTTGCTTAAATGCCCAAGGGGAGCATCTCATTTTGAAATCGGTGCATGGATTAACAATACAATGTACAGCCTACATAGGGAAAGGCTGTGTGTTTTAGAGCAAGGTGTAAGTAAATAGTTGAAGTTTACAGTCAGACAAATTTAATATCTAGATATGTGTGCTTGTGCCATAACTTACCAGGGGCTGTGATTCTGTGTATAAACCACTTCATGTTTATGGTGTAGGTGCTGATCATAAATTGTACCCTCTTCCAAAGCCTTACACCCACCCCTTGGCATGAAACTCTTTCATATGAAATGAATGTTAGACCACATAACTTGAATTAACTATTAGGGGAATACCAGGGTGGAGGTCAGCAGGGACTGCACATGCATTACACTGGCAGGGTGATAGAGCAGAAGTAACAAGGGAATGAGAGAACACTGTGAGTCAGCCATTGACTTGAGCAGTTATTCACTGCAACCAGTTGTAAATGAATTCATGCATGTTATCATGGTCATGCTGGGCCTCCAGCAGTGCAAGTTTGTTGTCATGATAGTGATGCATTAGATGAAACAAGTGGAGTTTGAAATTCAACAGCTGCAAACAAGGGTGCCCGGCTGGCTACCACCTGCTTTAACCTATGGTGACAGGGGTTGGCCGCGCTGTTCAGCACCCAGAAAACATTCAGCTGCAGGTAGTCAGGGCCCAGCAGCAGTGTGCAGGGCAGACGGGGGTATGTGGACTCTGGTGGGACGCCTTGGTGCTTCATCACAAAAGGGCTGTGCAGGAGAGTAGGCTGGCCAAGCAGCCTGTGTTTGGGTTTGACACCCTCTTCCACTCCAACAAGCAGTAGCTGCCTATTGTGTCTTAAGGCTTCCTTAAGCAGAAATGAGGCAGAGCTGGTGTGTCTCTGAAAGTACACAGAAAGTAGTGTAGCAGTTGATGAAAGAAAAGCAACTGCTGAAGGAAGCAGAGGCAATTCCAGCCTCAAAGAAAGACCTGGCATGTCTATGCAAAGTGGTAAGGAAGGGGAAACTAAAAATCTGTAAACAGATGGAGATGAACTTGCATAGCACTATCTCCAGGGCCCCAAAGCTCTTGAAGTATCTGATCAAGGGATGACAGTGTATTAATGGGGATTATGCATCACTGCTTGCTTTCCATACCTGTGCATGGATTGAGGGAACTTTTGTCTGCTGGTGGAGAGCCTGCCTGTCTTGCTGACAGCTGAGCTGCCCCAATCCAGATTTACCACTTCAGTGACACATGCTCTTAGGTGAACACCATGGCTGGGTCATGCTATTGTGTGAGAAGTCCAGCTGGCAGCTTGTTTGAGCTAGGGGAATTGTCTGTTACTAGTGACTTTTGATGTGTGGAACAGAGGGATGAAGCAGATCTGCTCTAAGCTGATGGAGATGCTCTGCAGCCCAGGCCTCTGGAGCTGATTCATTTCTTGTTCTGCTTTCACCATAGTAACTGTTTCAGAAGCAGTCCCTTGAGCTCATATGGGACATACACAAAGGTGCAACTGAGCCTCAGCATGAGCAGCTGAAGCTGGAACCAAGGCCTCCCCTTTGTAGTGGCAAGCTTCTATAAGCTTCGTCACAAAGGCAAAATTTGCTTCTGAGAAGAAGGGCCGTTGCCTCCTCATGCCACTGATGCCCACTTACAAGTTTTGAGTGTTAGAGCTCTGACTAAGCATCTTAACATGAGCACACAACGTTTGTGATTGAATACAGCCTGTGCAATCCAATAATTTATTAAACTTCCATCTTGTAAAGCCAGTTACAAATTAAAAAAGACAGCAGAAGAATTCTGTAATAGAAATAAGCAAAATTACAACAAATAGTAATGGGAGTTACATTTCCAAGTGGGTTCAAGCTGCCTGCAGCAACCCAAGAGCCAGAACACAGAGCTAGTGCAGAATTAGAACAGGGATAATCAGGGCTATTCTGATACATAAAGAGATCTAGTCAGTGTACAGATATAAAGTGTTGCTTATCAGGTTGCCTCTGCATTCCTGTTCTCTCTCACTCATGACCTGGTTATCTTTTCATTCTTTGTGACAAGCAGGGGATGTTTGTAGAATTCTTCGGTAAAGCTATTTAAGGCAAAACTCCAGTTGAAGTTACAATATACAGCAGTGGCTATCCTCTTAGGCTGGTTGTGTGGCAAGTGGACAGAGTGTCTGCACATGCTGCAGTGCAGTGGAAATGAGAGCAAAGCATGAGTTATGTACAGGGGGGCTTCTTGTACTGTCAACCTCAAAACTACAGTGTTCTGTGTCACAGTATTAGTGACATGGCACAATTTGATGATGAATTCAAACAGAAGCTGTTGCATACTGACTCCTAGGGTTTTTTCTATGAAATTTCTATTTCATAGCTAACAGGCCTTATCTGCCACTTCTACAGAAATGGAGACATCTGATTTCAAACACGGAGCAAGGCCCACATCACATACAGCTCTTCAGTTTCATTAAGACACTGAATGGGCCTTTGCATTCTGGGATCCCAAGACTAGACAAAGGTCATAGTATATGGCTAGCCCCCAAGTTTCTTGATCACTGATGCAAATGATTTATGATGTGACTGATACTGAATATTGTTTTAAATGATGAAATCAAGTTTCTGAAGTCAACAGACTGAAGATGACTCTCATCTTTCACTGAGGAAAAAAATAATCTGCTTCTTCAAATGGCAAGTAGCTGTAAAACCCTCCAAGAAGCAGCTGTTTTGGCAAAACAGCATTGTTTTCAAGTTTTGGTGATGACGAGGGACCTAGGGGAGATTGGAAGTGGATTTGGGGACTCACTTACGGGAGCAGTTCCAATTAGAACTGGGAGGAGGATGAAAGGTTTGGCATCTGCTTACAGTAGTATAGGGGAAGTGAGAATCTTGCCTGTAACAATTTATCTAGGCATCTATTTGCTCAGTAGGAAACAGTTAACTTAAAACTGAAGTTAAGGAATCCTAGTCATCCTAAAATCCCATGCAGAGAAAGAAGGGACTTAACACAGGCAGGCTGCTCACTATAAAAACCCCTGACCTCCATCCAAAACCTGGAGTTCGTGAAGAGCAGCTGTTTTGGAGATGCAGCTAAATCAATCTCGCCTCCTCAGCTCTATGGGGGAAAGTCAGTCATTCATTTTTAGGCATTAGGTGCTGCCTGGGATGTTCTCAGAATGGCACTCGCTGATCTGTTTCAGTGGTGTTAATCCCAAAGATTTTCTCCTACGTTGGAGGACTTAGAATTTTAACTTAAAGTGCCACTTTTAACAGTTGTGTACCTGTGAACTTCTATTGGAAGGGAAAGAATCACACTGGGTGGTTTTATGTTTGTTTAATGCTTTCTCAGGTAGGGTTTGACCTCTTAGTTGGCCCAGTTGGCTTCAATTTTTCAAAGGCATTTTCTTTTAAGACCAGATCAGATCATTGGTACATCCTGAAGAAAAAACACCACAGTGACTTCTATTTTGGAGTTGCTTGCAAAATAAATAAAACCCTATATTCTTTTAGCAGATCATGCTGAGATCCCATGATCGCAGATTTTTGCCTGTTGGAAATTCATAAGGAAGTTCAAGTCTGTCTCCTGTAGTGCAGAAAAGATTCTTGTGAATTTTTCTGCTAGTATGACAGGTGAAAGCAGCAGAGAGACACGCAGGAAGAGGAGGATGCTTCTGACTCTGCTTCTTTAAGGTACATTGTTCATCAGACAAGGGGAAAACAAGTTTTGGGTCATTAATATTTAACAACAGTTGTTACTCTTTACTGTCTTTGGGGAGAGGTGCAAATCCTGTGGTTCTGTAGATGTCACTTCAGTTTTGAAATACAGTAGTCAGGCAAGTGGAGTTTTTAAAAAACATCTTTGCTACACTTGTGCTGGCAAGTTGCAAATATTAACCATCAAAACAACTGCCTCTCGTGTGTGGCAGTTCATTTGTATCACCTAGTCCAGATGCTGGCATGACTGTCGACACTGGTGGCTGATTTGACGCTGCAGCGTTTCTTCACAATCATGTTGATGTATGCTTTCATGATCTTTATTATCTCACCCACCTAGAGGGGGTACATAATAACAGAGGATAAGCACATTAAAAACCTAATTCCACTGATTCCATTCCAAAAATATTCCCCTTGTCTAAAGTCATGGCACTACAAACTTTGCATGTAGTACTAAATGTGAACACGACAGAAAGGAAAGAAATGCTTGGCAAGTTTGTGCTCTTGTGGCAACACTTCAAAGGATTGTAGCTCAAAGAAAAACAACTTTAATGCCACTAAACTTTTTTGGTGTTTTTGAACTCCCCATTCATACACTGGAAGGGAATGAAAAAAACAAGCACACGCATATGCACACAAAACTGGAAATTCCCAGTGCTTTGGAAAACCATTCAACCTCATTCACTTTCTAACCAGCATCATTTTCTTTTCTTGTTAATCCCTGTATTCCAGAAGAGGTACCATGACACTTCAGGCTTAAGCTCCCCTCATCTTTTTCCTTGGCTGTCCAGTCCGTTTAGCAAGAGTTGTTGCATATAAACTTGTCTAGTCCTGCGAAACAAAAGCTTTGCTTAAGTGCCAGTAAAACTGCACATGCAACAAGTCTTGTGCTTTCATATACCTGGAATGTTTCAAAGAACATTTCTCTCTCATCCACTGTAATTTTGAAGGTGTTAGGCTGTGGTGCTCCGAAGAAAACAATGTGCTCATACTGAAAAGTTTCTAGTGGTTTAGGATCCCCTCTTTTGTAGACAGACACATTTTCAGTGCTAACTCCAAGCCAAAGATCATTTGGGAATCCACCCTCCTTGCACTGCAGAAAGAAAAAACATGAAATTTTGCATAAGTTCAGTGACAGAGTCTTTGAATCAAGATAAAGTCCTCTATTTCTGGCTCCTATAGGACATCTCAAGTCTTCACCCTAATAGAAAAAAATAGGATGTCTGCAGAAGGAATCTTGTAGGCACTCCTGCTGCAAAGACTTAGAAGTGATGGCTGTGAGTCGAATACTAGTTAAGCAATAAATAATTTAATAGCTAACAGCTCTCATCAGATTTTTGAAGTGATTTAGGAAGTCAGTATTCCTCTTAGTATTTTACAGATAATATAGTGAGTGCAAGCAACTTCCTATGGTAATCGACCTAGGCAGCAACAAAACTGATAAAACTGGAACTGTGCCTTCGTGTGCTAGAAGTGGTCTGACTGACACCGCCTGAGCAGTTTCTGTTGCAGTGTTCTGCTAAACAGCCAGTAGGGACAAAAGATCTTTGTTTTACTTTTGCTTTCACTAACCACCATCTTCTTAAGGCCCCCAGCCCAAATTCCCAAATTTTATTGCTCTTCTAATGAAGTAGGAATCCACTGTCCCCCTCCATTTACCAGGATGCACCAGCTTGTTTACCCTGTGCTGTCTCACCTCTTCGGGTATGTGGTACTGCAGGCTCACCCTAAGCTTGCTATGGCAAAATGCAGCCAGTTCCCAAAATTCCCTTTGGCTGCTGAGCAATGTAGTACACACAGCTGCATCTGTTCTACAGACTGATGCCTCTTGGCAGCAGAAACATGAGTTTATACGTCACTTACCTCAACATCAAAGAGAGTTGACCCATAACCTGGCCACTCCTTTACAATGGACATGTATTTCACCATGGCCTGATGCTGAGAGAGTCCCTGCAGCTTGGTCCATTTCTGAGCTATGCTTGCCCGAGCAGCTGAAAGCTCTTCCTTTACCCACATCTCCATCATCTGCTCCTCTTCTACCTTCTGCTTCTTTACAGAGCCTGTCTTGAAACTACGTTTCAATGTCCCCTCAAGGAAGCTGGTTCGTCTCCTCTCCAGGGTATGACTGGTAGTGCCGCTGCTCTTTGTTGAGTGCAGTATTTTGGATTTTAACCTGTTAACTGGGTAGATTCCATCAAGGGTCCAGCTTATTTTAGAATAATCTCCATGAAGATACTGCAACCGTAGAGCTGCTAGGCGCTGCAGAGTGTCCTCTGGTGCAGGAAAATGACCATCTATGAGACTTTCATGAGCCTACAAAGAAACAAAAAGTCCCCCAAACTCATTAGAAAGCAGAAGCACACTTTATTCGCAGCTGGATCGATGTACAGATTCCTCTGGCATCTGTCCTTCCCAGCAGGAAGGACAACTCTGGAGGTTAGAGCAGAAATTATAATAAAGAAGTCAGTTTGCAACTGGTCGATGTGTGGAGAACACCTAGTTCTGCAAGCCTGGACAGGACAGAGATCTCTGAGGGGCTCCTGTCCTGAACTGGAAGTCTTACAATGAGGACTTGTAAAGTCTGGAACAGATAGGAGAGACCAGAATTGAGGCAATTTGTCTAGTGCTGTACCAGCTATAGCTCCTATGTGGAGATTATATTCAACACCAGAAAGTTAGGTATAATAAACTCAAAGCTCTTAATCTCAGTCTCATTGCACATCAGCAACTTCCACCTCCTCTTCTTTCACCTGATGTCTCCCCCAGTCTTCTTGCTTCCTTTTGCCTATTTTTCTGTTAAATATATTTACATGCTTTTTTTGTTACATAGAATCATAGAATAGTTAGGGTTGGAAAGGACCTTGAGATCATCTAGTTCCAACCCCCCTGCCATGGGCAGGGACACCTCACACTAAACCATGTCACCCAAGGCTCTGTCCAACCTGGCCTTGAACACCGCCAAGGATGGAGCATTCACAACCTCCCTGGGCAACCCATTCCAGTGCCTCAGCACCCTCACAGTAAAGAATTTCTTCCTTATATCCAATCTAAACTTCCCCTGTTTAAGTTTTAACCCGTTACCCCTCGTGCTGTCACTACAGTCCCTGATGAAGAGTCCATCCCCAGCATCCTTGTAGGCCCCCTTCAGATACTGGAAGGCTGCTATGAGGTCTCCACACAGCCTTCTCTTCTCCAGGCTGAACAGCCCCAACTTTCTCAGCCTGTCTCCATACAGGAGGTGCTTCAGTCCCCTGGATCATCCTCGTGGCCCTCCTCTGGACTTGTTCCAACAGTTCCACGTCCTTTTTATGTTGAGGACACCAGAACTGCACACAATACTCCAAGTGAGGTCTCACTTCTCTTCCACTCCTCTTTGCTAGTAAAAGCTACATAGACTGAAAGCCTTGTCAACAGGGAGCTTGGTACAACTGAGTTTCTCCAGAGTACCATGATGTCTTGTTCCTGACTGTTTCCTAGACGTTCTGTAGTTAACAATATTTAATCTTCTTTTCAAGAAAGCCTTCTCAGGGAACCACTGGCTGTGTGACGTACATGCCAACCATCTGACTATCTGAGAGTTTCAATCTTTAAGACACTGACCCCTTTAACACATATTAATTAATTTTCAACAGCTATAGTTTTCTAAGGCAAGATCAGTGTTCATTAGATGTAATAAAGATGGGACAAATCACACAGCTGAATACTCCAGTCAACTGAGTTTTGCATCTCTAATTGCATGGTTATTTCATACCAGTGTGACCTCCCGCCTAACCAGCATCATTGTGCTATGAGGCATAGGGACTTAAAACGATTACTCAGCAGATCAATATTGTCAACTGCATTCTCTTTTCTTTTTTCTGTACCACTCTTCTAGTGCCACTCTGTTAATCAAAAGAAATTGCCCAAAAGACAGATTTTTTTTTTTTTTTAGTCAATTCCTGTAACACCCCAAGGATGTGCTGGTTTTGTAAGCTGATATGCAGATAGATAGCCAGATTTTCCAGGTTTTTTTACACCTATGTTCTTGCAAGCAGCTAGTTTTAATGATTCTTCTTGAATCTTTATCCAAATTTCTGTATCTTTCAAAATTAAATTTTAAAAGCATTTAATTATCATTGGTGTTCAAGGTTTTTTAAGCCCTTGTTCATTTTTCTTGCTTTTGTTCTAATACTCCTATTCCCTAGAGAACTTCACAGTCTATCTGCTTGGTAGATCCCAGGCAAAAATTCAGCCCATTAAATTCTTCTGTTCCAACAAGTATTCCCACTTCTAATGCAAAGGTAAGCCAGTTTTCTGTATACTCTTGTGTGCTTCTGCCACCCTGGAAATTAAATCATCCTTCCAGAGTAAGCTTACCTGCTCAAACATGAAGGCAAACTCCACCCCATCTTTGGGAACATTCTCAATATCTAAGAAGCAATAAAGCTTAAAATACAGCTGCCACTGTCCTTCCTCCTCTTCTTCTTCAGACCCAGCAAGTCTGTAATATTGGAAACAGAATGAGAGGAGAGCAAATCAGTAACCAGGAGCACCACAGTACTGGGATGTCCACAGTGCAACTCTCAATATGGAAGACATACCTGGATTTCTGAAACAGAGAGAATACATAACTACCTAATTGAGCAGGACAACCTCAGTGCAGCAGACTTTGCTGGTAACTTCCATTTTTAACTCTAAGTCACATGAAAGTTTGATTCATCAGAAGGACCAAAGTTCTTATCAAATATATTTGATCAAAAAATTAGATAATAAATGCAAGAGTTGGGGCAGGACACAAAGTAGTCCCCATTTTCAAGCTACTGTTTCCATCAGATCCTGTAATCTTGTGACGGTGAAAAACATCAACCTTGCCACTATTTGGAACTATTTTGTTTTTGTCTTTAGAACCACTGTAAAATAGACACTGGCACTGACAGTTTCTTGCACTATTTATTGGGGTTTTTGTTTGCCTAGCCACAAAATCATAGCTCACCGTAAGAAATCAGAGCTGCATTTCTATGCCCAAATCTTTGCTCTCTCTTCTGATATAGCTTTTATGATGTAATTTGGCAAGTTTGTTATCAGATTTCAGCAAACTTTGCCTTAGCTCTGCTAGCAAACCATTATTCTTTGATAAAGGCACTACTGATTTTGCCCTAGTAAAGAAAGCTTCTTCACCAAAACAGATGTGAACATGCTTTTCCTCAAGGTGAGAAACAGTGCTTGAACCTTACCAGGGAAGCTCAAATCAGAGTGAATGATGGAATCACTGCAATTGCTTTGCATAAACCTACCAGACTGCACTGCCACTTAACCACTTAAATGTAACATTCAACTAGGAGTTAAAGGTTTTATGTAATATTATTTTACCTCTCAAACTTGGCCAAGATATCAGCCACAATCACCCGACTCTCAACAGCACGGTCCACCTGCTGATTATGTTCAAAGAGTGCAAACATGTTACGGCTGTCTTCCATTGCTAAACCTCGGATCAGCTTTTCAACCACCTGCAAAATTGGAGAGAGATCACAGAGTAGGTATTACACACGCTTTCACACGGAAGAATCAGTACCTCTTCACTCAAAATTTCATAGACCTCTATCATGTCTCCCTTAGTTACCTCATTTTCAGATGAAAGAATTCTGACCCTAAAAGATCAAGGAAGTCATTACTTGTATATGATCATCCTTGCTGTTCTTCTCTGAACCTTTTCTATCTCCTTTACCCTTTTGAAGATGGGGGAGTTAAAACTCTGTACAAGGTACAGACACATAAGAGATTTAGATGTCATGATGACATTCTTGGTTCCTCTAATAACAGTTCCACTCTTTACTACTGTTTTTACATCTGTTTAGCACTAATGTTTTCAGACATACCTACTATAATCTGAAATCTTGCTTCTGACCTGCCAATGATTAAGTTATACTGTAAACCTTCCAGAATGATTACATTATGAACTGGAATTTCAACTTATCCAGAAAACTGTGTTTTAGCAAGTCATCAGAATTATTACCTTTCCAATGGGTAGAACACCAAAAGTGTTTAGATTTTGCAACACTATCGTTAAGTGATATTTTACAACCTGGGCATAGGCCTTGCCTAATTCTGAACCTGCAGAATAAGCTGAGCTTTCCCTACAGACTTTGCAGACACAGAAAAAAAAAATTGTACCTAAAAAAATAAGAAATTGGAGTTGAATGGGAAAAGGGAGTCCCTTCCACAAAGCCAATATCCAGACAGAGAGATGTGCTTACATCTAGTTAGAGCTAGATGTAACATTACTAATGCATTACCTCCCCAGCACTTGTGTGGGAATTGATGGTTATTTTACAGGAGCCACCTCCATGGCAGTACACTGTTGTGGTCATTTCTTCACGGGTGAGAAGAGCCTGTATTTCTTCCTGAGAGGGCACAAACTCCCTCGTCTTTGTTCTCTTCAGGGAATCACTTATGAATTGCGCATACCTGTCTATTTCTGAGCCTGGAAAAAGGTCTTTTACCCTAATTGTAAAGAGAAGTGGAAGAACTCATTACACAGTGAAGCAGAACTACCATGTAACAGATTACCATATAGTTCGGACTACTGTATGTAAAGCGTTCAGTGGAGATACTGATGTCAAGTGCAACCACAGAAAAAATGAACTCTCTTATTTCCTAAACCACATAACCTGCTCTTACTAGTCATTCCAAGGTCACTTTAGTGACATTTCTCAGCAACACATGAAATAAGCAGTTCAAACATTCCGGAGTTTAGTACCAGCTGAAGATAATAGGATTGACCATCTCAATCTACAAAATTGAGATTAAAAACTATAAAATTGAATGTAAAATTTTTTTCATTTACTTGTGTTTTTTAATTTGCTGGCTGTGCTTGAGCCACTTCTACAGTATTTTTCTGAATCAAAAAGATAGAAAGTAGATGCTTGTACACAGCTCTCTTCCCTCCAAGGCCAGCAGTTCTAAGTATAACGTTATCTGCAACTCTAGTGATAAAACCATGAAATGGTGACATAGAATATTCCTCAGCATCTCTTAGAACCAGCCCCTGGTGTAGCTATTTGGTGTATTAGCACAAGTTTCATCATGCTCCTTCCTGGCTTGGAAGGAATTAAATAGATTATCTTTCTTGTCATTAATGAATGGAGTGAGACTACATGGCTGCAGCTCAGCCTCAGTGCAGACTGCTTGGAAAGCTGCATTAGATGCTGAAGAGGAATTAGAAAGAAATGTAAATCATTTAGTTCATGAAAATTGGAAGTTAAAGCAGGTTAGAAATACAAATTGCAGCACTATGTGCTTAGTTAAGCACATACATACTGAAAAATTACAAATTGTTGAAAGGACCTTAAGATCATCCAGTTCCACCCCCCTGTGATGGGCAGGGACACCTCACAGTAAACCATGTCACCCAAGGCTCTGTCCAACCTGGCCTTGACCATTGCCAGGGATGGAGCATTCACAACTTCCCTGGGCAACCCATTCCAGTGCCTCACCACTCTCACAGTAAAGAACTTCCTCCTTATATCTAACCTAAACTTCACAACAGAACAACTGCTAGCAAAAATTGTGCACAGAGGTAGGAGGGTGCAACACCACAGGAAGATGTTTGCACAGGAGGAGAATGAGATGGAGAACTACAACAGCCAGTTGGAAGATTGGCAGACAGAAAGGTAACAGGCTGCAAATAAAAAGGATGTTTACCTTCTAAGGTGGAACTTGAGGTAGCGCAGGATCCCTCTACTAGGCAGAAAAGTGCAGCTCATACATGACATCAGCTGCCAGTGGTGCAAGTTCCCAGTACTGTTGGGATGCGGCATGTGGTTAGTTTGTTTGATAAGCTGACAGTACACTTCATCACGAAGGGGCTTTAAATCATGGCAGGTCTGCAGAATGCCTTGGATAATAGGTATGGGGTCAGACACTGTCTCAATTTCCTGAAGGGAGTTAAAGATCTTCACTGCTTCATCCTGTAAGCTGCTGTAACCCTTCTCTTGTTGCACTGGGGAACAATCACAAAGATGACAAGAAGTGAGCATTACATTCTACTGGCCCAGCAACACTACGAGCAACTGTACTAGTCTGTCACAGAAGAAAAGTGACCTGAGCATTAGCTCATCTCCTGAACTTTAAATTTATATTTAAAATTGATTAATGCTTCCCCTTTACATGCACAAATGCAGATTTAATTAGCATTTGCCAACACCTAACTTGCTACCACTGCAAATCCATTTTTTTTATATACTGTGCAGAAAAGCAAAGTAATGTTTTTAAGGAAAACTAGCACTGAAATCTAGTTCAGGCTTCAGTGTCTGCAGATGAGTTGCCACGAGACAGCTTTTGGCACTTCATCTTCAGACAGAGGTGAAGGGGTGGCAGAAAGTCAACTCTTTGTAAACTGTCTCCTCACCTGAGAGCAGCTGTAAAGTGAAGGGTCAGTAATGCAGTTACAGCTTTAGGTGCCTGAGAGCAAACACCAAAGCCTGGCTTGTGTACTCCCAATAGTCTATGTTTTGCCCCTGAGACAACACAATTTTGGCAAATTGCTCTACCACTGATGCAGCTTTTACCTATTGTTTAGAATTAGAATGCCTACTCCAAATCTGCTTAAGTTTCTTAAGCACCTGAATATCTGCCTTGAATTGCTCAGAAGCGTGTGATACTACCATACTGCTCCAGGCTTGCATTTTCTGCACATCTCTGGGGCCATAGGTCCTTATGAATCTCCTATATAGCCATTGCTTCCCCAATGGCCATGCATTAATTGTACAGTACCAATACACAGCCCTGTAGCAAGTTCCACAGTGTTTTTGCTCTGTAATTTTTCTGTTTTCCAGATTTTGTTTTTTCTTTGCTTTTAATCTGCCACTTAATTTGATCGTTGTATCAGAAGTGAGCAGTTACTCCCCTTTCACTTTCTCCATGACAGTACTCTAGTGCTAAAAGCTTCCTTTTGAGGTTGAAGAGTTCTGCTCTAGCTAGTCTCTTAATTGTAGGCAAGTCTTTCTATGCCTTTAATCTTTGGGTAGGTTTTTACTCCTCCTGTATCTTTGTTAATACATGAAAGGCCAAACTGAATCCTGTATTCAAGATGCAGGTGCATGATACATCAGTAAAGACGCACAGAGACTTTTTCGTTTTCTAAGCTTTCAAAACCTTGCATTAGCTGTTGTGTTTCTGTGCTCAGCATACGGCTTGACATTTTCATAAAGCTATGTGAATTTCTGTTCACTTTCCTAAGCAGAACTAGATCACTACCCATGCAACACTGTTTTTCCCATATACATTGCTTTGCATATCCAGATTGAAATTAATTTCTGAAAAGATTTTGTGGCCCAGTCATTCTGTGTTAGAGATTCTTCTATAGGTCTCCAGCGACAGCTTTCAGTTTTAGTATTGCCAAACAGTCTGGAATCATCAGCTAATTACCTCAGTTTGCTGGTGGCCTACCAAACAGTCTAGCTCTTTCATGTTCCTGAAGCGTCTGAAGGATTCATTTCGTCTGGTTTTACTGCAGCTTCTGTATGTGGGAATAATATCCCACTGCCAGTTGCATAATGCAATCCTGTTGTAGGATTTCTGCTGGAGCTATTCACAGTTGCAGCTAAAGGATAACAGGCTGCACATCCTCCAGATAGATGATAAACTATCTGCCCCCATTTACTTTAAGACTCAGAGTTCGTAAGATCCAGGGCAGTGGACACAGAATACATTCTGGGTCGTGAAAGGATCTAAACCCTCTCTGAACCCTGGGGGCTTCTCAAATGAATGTAAACCCAAATGAACTTCACCTGCATAGAGAGCGCTTACAGACCATTTTTGTGGTGCTCAGGCTCCACACTGATCCTCAAAATGTGAGCAGATTCTGTCACATGGGTAAAATACTTACAGTTGACACTAACATCTCCATATGGCAGTGGGAGCAATGGGGAATGCAACGGGTGCTGGGTGTATCGCAAGATTGGGTTCCTCCTATATGTCTGTTCCACAACTTCAAAGTTTGTGCTGTTTTCCTGTGGAGAAAAAAAAAAGAAATAAAAATAAAAGAGGATTATAATGATCCTTAAATGGGGACAGACCTTCACAGGATGTCCTTACACATTTATGTTCAAGCTCAACCACCTTTATCTAATTTTCTGGAGGTCTACAGAGGGACTAGGGGACCAAGGCATAATTCACATATAAAAATTACTCTGTACATTATTGCTGAAAATTAAACATAAGAATAGTCACACTGGGTCATACCAAGCACAGGATCCTCACTTCAAATGTGGCTTGTGGCTGATACCTAATGCAGGCATGTAACAGACATACATGACATGATTCCTCCCTGGTATATCCTCAAGTTTTCAACAGTAAATGGTTAGCAGACCTTCTGATCACAGATCCACCATGTTTAATATGTAATAATGTGACTGATCTCTCTGCATTTGCCTGGTTGTACTCCATGTGTTTACAGAATGGACAACCAAAGTGCACATGGTGTTAAAAATCTGGGCCCGTCGCTATCGTATATATTGGCATCTTCCACATTTCATCCTATATTCCTTCCCTAATAATACTTAACATTCCATTTGTCCTTGAACTCTGAGCTGAGATTTTCCAAGGTTCTCCAGCTCTTTCTTCCCAAATAGTTACTATATAATGGCATCTAGTTTAGAGCTCATCACAATGCATATGTTTACATTACATTTCTTCTGAAATATGCTTTGGTGTGTCTTCTAATATGATTCTCTATTTAATTTGCCACAGTTTCAGGAAAGAAGCCTTTTCAATAACTAATCCTGTTACAGTGGCAAAATTTCTCCTATTTTGAAGGACGTTTTCTTTCTGCCCTTTTACTCTGCTATTACCCACACAAGCCTAAGGTACATAGAGGACTTCAGGGTACAGCAAAGTCACATGGCTGGTAAGAATGGAAATTTTTATATTTGTGTCCAGAGGATGTTTAGGAAAGGACAAAACAAGAATTTGCAATTTGTAATTACACACAGTTGTAGCCTAGACTTACACAGATCAGATAACATGATAATTCAAAGTAAAATTAACATAAGATTTGATTGTTTAGTTTCACAGCCATTTAGGTTTCTTCACTCCCTGCCCTCCCAGTCCCAAGACAGCAACTTTGTTTCTTGCCTCATTCTCAGCAATGGCTGGGTAAGGCCAGTGGTGATCTAGCTGCTCTCAACTCACTTGGGAATTAGCATAATGCTACCTACCCTGATGTCACGAATGAGTTGCTGTGTAGGTGTTTCGATGGGAACTTTACTGTCAATGACACCTTGAATGGCAGAAGCCCAGCGCATAGCTTCATTCAGCAGCTTCGTGTACAGTCTGTAAGAGTGCTTTCGCCCATGGACAATGATGTTCCAATAGCCTGTGGGGAAATAAAGAAGCTGGAAGGTAAAACTTGCTTCCATGTAATGTAGTTGTCTGGAGATCAGCACATGTGACACTCATCTAAAAGAAGGAGGACGCAGGGAACTACAGGCCTCTCAGTCTGCCCTTGGTGCCCGGGAAGGTTATGGAGCAGATCATCTTCAGTGCCATCACATGGCATCTACAGGACAACCAGGCAATCAGGCCAAATCAGCATGGGTTTACGAAAGGCAGGACCTGCTTGACTGACCTGATCCTCTTCTATGACAAGGTGACCTGCTGAGTGGATGAGGGAAAGGATGTGGATGTTGTCTACCTAGGCTTTAGTAAAGCCTTCAACATCATTTTCCACAGCACTCTCCTGAAGAAATTGCCTGTTCATGCCTTGGATGGGTGTACCCTTTGCAGGGTAAAAGACTGGCTGGATGGCTGGGCCCAAAGAGTGGTGATAAGTGGAGTTAAACCCAGTTGGTGGCCAGTCACAAGTGCTGTTCCCCAGGGCTCAGTACTGGGGCCAGTTCTGTTTAATATCTTTACCAATGATCTGGACAAGGTATTGAGGGCACTCTCAGTAAGTTTGTCGGGTATAGACAACACCAAGTTCAGCAGGAGTGTTCATGTGCTGGAAGGCAGGAAGACTCTACAGAGACATCTGGACGGGCTGGATCAATGGGCCAACTGTATGAGGTCTGACAAGGCAAAGTTCTGGGTCCTACACTTGGGTCACAACAACCACATGCAATGCTACAGGCTCAGGGAAGAGTGGCTGGAAAGCTGCCCCACAGAAAAGGACCTCAAGGTGGTGTTCAACTGCCGGACGAACATAAGCCAGCAGTGTGCCCAGGTGGCCAAGAAGGTAAACAGCATCCTGGCTTGTATCAGAACAGTGTGGCCAGCAGGACTAGGGAAAGTGATTCTCTCCCTGTACTTGGCACTGCTGAGGCCACACCTCAGAACACTGTGTTCAGGCTTGGGCCCCTCACTATAAGAAAGCCACTGAGGCACTGGGGTGCATCCAAAGAACAGCAATGAAGCTGGTGAAGGGTCCAGAAAAAAAATCTTATGAGGAGTGGGTGAAGAAATTGGGGATGTTTAGCCTGGAGAAAAAGAGGCTCAGGACACACCTTCTGAAAGGAGGCTGTAGTGAGGTAGGGGTCAGTTTCTTATCCCAAGTAACAAGCAACAGGACTTGAGGAAATGGCCTCAAGTTGCACCAGGGGAGGAGTAGTTTGGATATTGGGAAAAAATTTCTTCACCAAAAGGGTTGTGAAGCATTGGAACAGGCTGCGCAGGGAAGTGGTGGAGTCACCATCCCTGGAGGTATTTAAAAGACATGTAGATATGGTGCTTAGGGACATGGTTTAGTGATGGACTTGGCAGCCCTAGTTTAGCAGTTGGACTTGATGATCTTAAAGGTCTTTTCCAACCTAAATAATTCTATGGTTCTCTTCCTGCTTGTAGCATGTCAGAGAAAACCCTTGCTGCTTTGATAGCAACATATGGTGTGTCTAGTTAAAATTGACTAGATAGACATTAATGTCCCTATTCCCCAAACATATTTATCAGCAGGAAGGTCCTAATCCAAATTTTGGTACAAAGACAGCTTTCCAAGATAGATCTTGCAGTGTAACATGAATACTTCCCTGCCAATCAGGCAGGTCACTTTCACAGACAGCATTTGGGCTGTCTGTCGTCACTCAGAAAATGACCACTCTACACAGAGCACCCAGTCAAATTGCCAAATGAATTCTCAAAGTTTTTAAAAATACTGTATTTGACATAAACTGAGAGATGACAAATTCGCTTTGCTAAAAGCAGCCCTAGATATTTGTTGGGATCAAAAACATGGACTACCTGTTGTGAGCAAGTGGAAGAAATTTTCTCTCATCTCACTTTACTAAGTGCTTCCAGCTTCCAGCCCTTTTTAGAAATACCCCAAGTAATTCCACTACTCAAATGTCCAGTATTTCAATTCTTGTTCTAAGGCTCATCTTCTGTCAGGGGGATTTCACCCTTTTCCCCTCCTGAACTCATAAGGCAAGCCAGGGAGGATCATGCCAGATCCTGCCTTCCCAGAACTGTGTGACACTGCACAGAAAGCAAACATAGGCTCTTGTAATCTTTTGTTTCTGATGAGTTAAGTGATGCTACAGAAAAGAGTGTATGCCACTGCTGTCATTTAAGACAATAACACTGTCCCCAGAGACAAATGTAGGTCATGCTACAAAGCAACAGTTATTTATAAAGATGTTCTGATAATTACAGTGTCAACTACAAGAATTCATGCCCCTTTGCCGATATGGGAAACACATAGTGACACTACTCAGTGAAAAAACATCAGCACTGCATAACTCCATCAGGTGTGAGGGACTTGCTGTCACTTGCACACTACTGTGGCCATTTGCAAGTCTCTTACAGTTTCTGTGAGAACAGATGTTTGAAGCCAGACACAAAGCCTCACATAACATCAAGACCACCTTCTCAGCATGACACACCACTACATTCCTGCATTATTCCTTCTTCAGGCAACTTCACGCATGGAAGATCTGCTCATTACCACTTTCTTCCTCTTACCTGTGTCTTTGAAGACCCTCTCATCAGGCTGTACTATGGAGCAGAGGCTATTGAGCACAAGTGTGCCAAGTTTGGCAGCTGTGCGCTCAGATGACTTGTAGTAGTCAAGGGCAGTATTCGTCAGAACAAACCAGCGTTTCTTCATCTTCAGAGAGGACATCTTGTTGTTGCTCTGAACCTCTTTATGAAGCCAGCCTAGCACAGGAATACAGACATGTCAATGGTTTTACCACCACAGCAATCTTGTCTCTGGCCTGGTAGCTCTCTAACTATGGGACAAGAATTCCACCCTCTGCAAAAGGCTCATCATGCTGGGACCTACCAGCTCTGCTTTACTGGCTGTGGCAGTATTCTGTACAGTCTCTGTAAGAAAGTAGCCCAAAATTTTCCACTTAGCTGTTCCATCCTTCAACTTTATGTATTGATCTGTGGTTTAGTTTGCCATCACCATGAGGGCATCCTCTATTAAGAATGCTTCTTTCACAAGTCACAAACATGTGAACAAATACTTTACAATTCATTTCTCCAAAGAGATGCCAAATGCTTATCCAAACCTCAATGAAAAAGGTTTGGTGATACATGCATCTCTTCCTCCCATGGTCAGGAAAAATATGTCTTCTCTCATTTTACATTCAATACTATAAAAGAAAACATAGTCTGAGTTGTGAAAGCTGTCAAAAAGACAATTTTCTATTCAGAGCTGTAAAAAGTAATGTCCACCCACAAGGCAAAAAGTTCAAAGAATGTGGGACTGAGCCCAGAGGTTCCATATAAAGAAAAGATAAAGAAACAGACCTTTCTGAACATATGCCTTCATGGCTACATTACTGTCACACGAACATCTTACTATGAAGTGCAGAGCATACATTGACTTTGCAAAGCAGCATTTCTTTTTATCTTAAACTAATGAACAATATAAGATGAAAGGAACTGCTACCCTGCAATTAAGTGTTTAAAATTTAAGGTATTCACACTGTTGTTTGATAGTCTGCTTTATAGCATTTAATTTCCTTAAAATATTTAAGACTAGGATGGAAGGCTTATGCCACTTTTGCCTTGCCATGAGCACTCTTGGACCTTTATTCATCACAGATACTTTCTGGAAGGTGTCAGGCAATTTGCTCATGCTCCTCCTTTCCACAGATGGGATCAGGAGCGCCTTCATACCTTTAAGACCATGTGATGGGCTGAAAGTACTAAGGGAATTTAAAAATATTTGAGACAAATGGGGTAATATTTGTAATATGTGTGATCAGTACTCATGCATCAGGTCCTCCATCACCAACTAAGCTCTAAATAGAGACGTAATTTAAATTTTTTGCTCAGCCTCAGAGAATTCTTTATACCTCACTATGTCAACCCTAATCAGGTTAGTTTGTTTAGCTGAGGACAGCAGCAATCCCACAAAGATCTCTCTCCCTCCCTCTCTACATGACAGGTGTCAGAAGGAACAGAGCTTTCTGAAAACAAAAGCTGCAGTGTCATGTCATAGTCAGTCTAAGCCAGCTGCTCCTAAACAGCAGCCATGCTCCCTTCCTGTTCCCTGACGGCATTTGCTGGACATGTTGAAATAAGCTACAGAACTAACATCCAAAAACTAAACGTATAAAGAAGTACTTCTTTTTTTCCAGCTTTAGCTTTTTGAAACCACCTGACAGCGAATCATATACGAGTCAGTGCGAGCATAACACAGGACATGACAAGCAGCAGGCAGGAAGGTGGAGAGGGCAGGAAATGATTGGTTTTGGGGAGCAGTAAGTAAGATGCGATTATCTTAGTAAGTAAGCAGTAAGATGGGATTATCTGCAATCACACCTCCCTACAGATCATAAATGGAAGACTAGTTTCATGTATCATAATCACATGCATTTCCTTTTACCTCTCACAAGGAATTCTTGGCCATCAACCTTAGATTCGCCTTTTGGTTTCTGCAGCAGGGAGATCCAGTGATGCATCTCCTCAGGAGTGTCGCTGTTGCAGTGAATCACTCGATTTGCTGTGATGATCACAAAAGAATTTGGTCTGCCAGAAAATAAAAGCACTGAAATTGTCGTAACCATACAAGTATCTCAACTCGCAGCACACCCAAAGCCATGTTCTCTACCTTCCCATACACAATGCAGAAAGTCTCTGAATACAAACTACAGAGGAGTGTAGAACTTAAGAGCATCTCTTTTGCAGCTGATCTGCAAACTGATGAATGCAGGGAGCAGATAAATGGAATGAAACATCTTTCAGAAGCTATTTCTGAAGACTAGAAAACATTAATCAGCTAATGACCAGCTGTAAAATGTCCTGGGTTCATAGGCACAGGACTTTGTTCTATCCTCCAATCACACAGAGCTAGTGTTAGTACCACTAGACTGAGCTAGTACAGCCATTATCCTCATAGTTATTAACACCAGGCATGCAGTAGCAAACATAGGTTCCAGCGAGGTCCTAAATTAAAATAGGTTTGAGATTGGTTTTTAAGAGTATGAGCTGATCCTGACAAAATAGAGGAAAAAACATTATGTTACTCCTAAATGATTCTGTCCTCTTGCAACAGACAAATGTGCCCTCCCAAAAGAACATTCAGAGTTCTGCACAGAATTGATGCCCTAGGGGAAAATGGAAAAATAAAAATATGACCAGTTCCAAGAGGACAGACTCAAAGCTTTGAAAGCAAACACAGATTTCTGTTCAGCTTACTATTTGTGCCTAGTTTTTTTTACTGGTACACAGATTAACTATGAGGAAGCCATGCTGAGAACTGGCTAAAACATTTTGATCAATGAAATCTTAGTTTGCTAACAAGATACACATTTCCTAAACTAGTAACCCCAAAGATTGGCAACTTGTGTGAGGAAAAAAAAAAAAACAGACCACAGAGGTAAATAGTAGCTAACATTTTACTCCAGCACTCTAGTAAGAATCTTTGCCCTGGCTGAACCTGTTAACACTGTGGGAAATAATTAAATGTTAATGTAAGTGATACGAAATGTCTCTTCTCTGAAACAAACCAATCTGTGAACTGAAGGTCTGTGCTCTCTTGCACTGCAAAGATTTCAAGAACAACAGAGATTTCTCAATTAATCCGTTGTTCTCCACAATGGTGTTTCTTTCTGCTAAATTTACAACAAAATTACTCTGTTAAAAAACTGGAAGTGCTGCTTTTGCTGGACATTTTTGTTCAGTGTTAGTAATAGGTAAGCCTGTAATTTCTTGAAATTAAGATTATGCTGTTTCCACTTTTAAGAGGAAAAGAAGACCATTTTCACTCAAAGCAAATATATGCGGTGTGAAATTCATGCCTGTGAAATGACACAGCTTGAAACAAGCTACACTTCAGTTATGTTTATGTGGAAAAGAATTTTCATTAATTTAAACAAATGCAAACCCCAAATAAAATCTGGACCTACCCACAAAAATGTTAGAGAGTTTCTGATCTAAGAGATGGTCAGGCTGCTGTACCTACCGATCAGGATTGTCTGAGGCACAGACAGAGTCAATAAGCCCAACATCCAGGGTTCCCTGTACAGTGAGAAAGACAGAGAACAGGAACTGCTTGCATCTTACATTACAGACATTCTCCTTCATGAATGGGATTGGAACTGAAAATATTATTCTGAATTCCAATAGCTTGAGTAGAAATGAACATGTGAGAAAGGCACGAGTGAGTCACTTTGCTCCCTGAACAGCACAAGAAGATGTACAAGGGCTCCATGGGACTGGAGGAAAAAGAGCTACAAATTTCCAAAGAGCATTATGAAGGTCTGAAATAACCTTCACTGGTATCTCAGTACTGGCAAAATAAATACATTGTTCTTCCCAACTGTGTATCTTCTGTCTGGAGTAACTGTGACCCAGACAGAAGTCCCAGACTAGTCCCATAATCCCATCAAAAGGCATTTTATCTGCATAAGGCAGCCCCAATCTTTCCCTCAAACTAAAGATAGCCATTAGTGATCAAGCTGAGCCACCCACCACAACCACCATGTTCCCCACTGCTTACCCTTTGTTCTATCATCTTTGTTGTTTCTTTATAGTAATTGTGCAACTTTCTGATGCAGCTGATGAACTACAGCACTGCAAGTGCTGGAAAAACATGCACAAAATAGTTAAACACAGAGGGCTCTAAGCATGCCCACAGACTGGTGGCACAGTAACTCACCACAGCATTTTTTGGATTGGCCTGTTCATCTTGCATTTCCCTCAGCTGCTGCGCTGTAGCGCTGTGTACTCGGCTCAAGACGTTAAACCAACCACTGGCAATTGAAACAGACTCACAGTTAAGATTTGGGTAGTGAAACTAGCTGTAGAATATGATCAAGGAACCTGGAGAGCTGCCAGTGGGAAAATTTCTTCATTCACAATTTCCTCAGGACTGTACTACAAAATATCTCTTGGGCTGATCATACCAGATTCTAATGTCTTCCTTCCTCCCTATTTATCCATGAAAATTCTGTGCACGTTCTCCAACCCACTGACAGCTGCTCCCACAAAATCCAGTTTTCTACTTGCTATTCAAGAAACTGGAAGCAGGCAATGGCTTTACATAAGCACATGTCAGCAGACTGAGAAGAGCATACAGCAGTTGTAAGGCAGTCAGGGTCAGTTGGGAATCTTCCTGGACTAGAGTCCTACAGACGGCTGGAAGCCTTTCCAACTAGTGTCTCTCTGATCTGCTCATAAACTCAAAAGTCATATGGCTGCCAAACATGGGGGGGTTTATAAGTTAATTTGGAGTTAAATTATTTGGCTGTGAGAGAGCTTCTCATTACGGACGTATCTCGAGGCTAATCTCTGTTACAGAGCAAGCAGATTCTTATCTGCAGCTTCCAATGATAACAACAAATATCTAGACTCCATGAAGGATTCTCAAATTGGATACTCTATCAGATCTGCTAATTTTGCTACTGCAAGTGTTGGTGCTTTCTTGTCCCTCAGAACAGAGACTGATACAGCATTGACAGAGGCCACATTTGTTTTATACTTCTCCTAGCAATTCTGCAATGTTATCTTAGGGCAGGCCCATTCCTTTTCCTTCCAGTTGTGGAAGTTCTAGGTTCAGAAGTTACTGTTTCTTCAGCTACTGCCCCGTGAATTTGCCTTTTTCTTGTTCATGTGGCAGTTCTTCAGACTATTTTTGTTAGTCTCTTTCACCTTCCCCCATACTCTTCCTACATCCAAATGAAATAATAACCAACCCTAAATAATTTCACAGCATCAGATTAAAGTAGATCAGAGAAGCAGTTACACTGGCTGGGCTGAGAGAGTAGAAGCCTTGGTAGCAGTGGGAAAAGTGGGAAGACATGAGCAGCTAGGGACAGTAACCTCTTAATTTGGCTTTGCATAGGCAGAATAGGTGGTCCAACCTGCCCTTAAGTGACTGATTCCCACTGTCTGGCCAGGACACCAAGAAGGAAGGACATGAGTCATTTGTTTGCTTTGCACTGAGAAGATTTTATCAGATGACACTACAGACTCTGATAAGCTGCAGCCTCTTCTCTGTCTCCTGGGTAAAACCCAGCTGCTCTCGCAATCATTTACAGACAACATGAATAGACTTTTTGTTTGATTCAAGATTCCATTTAATAAATAAATCAGCTATTAGATGTTCCAGTTTATATTAAGGTTTTGTGTGTCTCCTGAAGTAACCCTTGAATTCAGCATGCTCACAGCCACATAAGAAGGTGGCAGTCCTCTAACTGACTGATAGGCTGAACCACCATCCCAGAAGCTGCAACAGGGAGTCCCCAAAGTAGGTGTGGTACCTCCTAGTAAGCACTAAATGACAGTCAGGAATGAATCCCCTCTTTTCTCCAGCAAAAGGGAAGTGATTATATTTCCCAGGCTGTCCCATGAGCAAGTTGGGTCAGACTTGCACTGAATGAACAAACCTAACAAAACTCCCTCTTGTACCTGGCATCTTCTGGTGACTCTGCGACAATGTGATAAACTCTGTCTTCCGTCACAATGTCCAAGGCATTCTCCTTTTCATGAATGTCCACAATCTCCCTGGAACATACCAAATCACAAGAGTCAAAACTGAAAACCTTTCACAGGCATGAATTCCATCTGGCCAACTTTCTTTTCCACATTGTACCATTCAACATAGAGAAGGGAAAGCACTGATTCAGATGGCTTATAACTCCAACAGAAACACATTTTTCCAATATACATCAGGGATTTTAGGATCTCCTTAAAAACATTTGTGCTGTTAATCTACTACAAAAGCAAAACTTTAGGTGTTAAATGGCTTTTCAAGACACCAGCAGACTACATGATTACATGGAAGAAGAGATAACAGGGAGGTTGATACAGAGGGCTGTTTACAAGTGGGGTGTGCCACTCTTTTCGGCACTTTACAGGACCACATAATGCTAACAGATGACTAGGCTCTCCTTTCCTACAGCAGGAGCTGAGGAATTGGCTAAAGCGGCAAAAAGAGCATCTGGGACTCAGGAAAAAGCACAGTACATGTTGCCAAATTCAGATCCGCTGTGAGCTTCATACCACCTCTGTGAATGCCTGAAGATGCCAGGAAACAGATGGAGTCAGGGTAGGAGAGAATGCATGGGGTATGTACTTAATTATCCCCTCCCGTTCTGGCTTCTTCCATGGCTTGGAAAGAGCTTCTGCTGAATTATGAAATGCAAGACTTGATACTACTTATCAAGCAATTCCAGACTACCTCCAGACTAAAACTACAAGTTCTAATTGTCTTTTTCTTTCCTTATGTTTCTGATTCTCCTAGCCCTATGGGAAATACATAGGCTGATCAACTGGCAGCACTAAACACTTCATTATTAATTTAGAGCGTGAATACTGGGGATCACAAGGATTTATTTCTTCACTTACTTTGCCCTTCTGATATCAATTGTCCCCTTCAGCTTTTCTTCACTATCATTCTCAAAGTACATCAGCTTGGATTCTCGAAGCACAAACCACCGACGTTTCCAGTTGCGGCGTGAAAGTGTTGACATTCCTCCACCTTTTTTATAGAGCCAGCCTGACTTTAGTGCCTCTTGCTTGGTGCGAAACCACATGAAGGCCTCATTCTTCAGAACACACCAGCGCCGCCTCCATGGGTTCATGAGACCTCCTGAAAAGCAAGGAAACAAGATTTCATCAGACATGCAACAAGTGCCATGCTTCCATTCTGACCCTCCTTCTTTGGCGCTTGGTAGGAAATTCAGTTCCTAGAGGAAACAAAGGAGCTGAAGGAGGGAAATAAGGTTATGCTTAAGTTTGGACAGAGAAAAACCAGAACAAACTAGTGAAACAAACATAAAATATAGAAATACATACACTACTATATTTTTATACTGTCTTCAGTTTTGTTGCTCAGAATGAGTCATTTAAGCCCATGCTAAGTGGGCACAATTAAGTCCCAGTGGCAAAGAAAACCAGTCCAATTCCCTGACATCCACCTCCTAGTTGTTTGGTTTGCTTGCATTAAATAAAAGAAGGGGATAAAAAGAGATTAAATAGAGAAGTAAGAGAAGACGAAGATGATGGTTCTGAAGAAACAGAAGAGGGAAGTGGGCTTTGTGGATTCCATCCTTCCAAAGTGTTGGCTAAAGCACTTACCTTTCATGTAGAGATAGCTGTGAAAATAAGGTGGTCCTGTGCCATTGAAGAGAGTGACTCGTCCATTACCAAATTCTTCATCTGTATCAATGTAAACATCCACTTCTTCTTCACTCTCCAGGAACTACAAAGGAAATAACAAATACAGGCTACTTGGGCTCTCCTGACTGCAGGAGGGCTGGAGCAAATTAACAAGGTTAGAGAAGTCACATGATCAAAAGGTGCAAAATTACACATACTCCCTGTACAAAAAAAGCAATACAGTAAAACTAGAGGCTTGACCGCTTACCCATTAATGCCTAAAGCAAGAGTCTCTAGAGCATGGAATTTCCATATCAGAAAGGAAAGTGACATTCAGCAGTGGACATGGCTAGAAAACTCCAGTTACCTGCGGTAACAAACTTTTCTGTTTCAAGGCAGAGCCCGCAGTCCAAAGATCTAAACTACTGAAATAATATCACAGTATTTACTCATCCCTGTTCTACAACTAGATAATGGCCCTCAACCATAAGAAAGTACTTTACGATGAAACCTCATATTACCCTATCATTTCCTTTACTTTAAATACAACTTCATTTGACTGGCTTTATTAATTTAATACTAATAAAGGCAGTTCCTTAGACTTTTTCTTTTCCCAAATGCATGTTGCTTTTTCTCATGTTTCCCTTCTGTCCTCTCTCTGTGACCCTGCAAAGTGCTACTCTTTTGTCCCATTCCTGTTCCACTCAGTCGTTCTCCCTCTCTTGCCATTGAGGTTCAAAAAGCAAGTACTCTTGGACCAGCAGCTACTGATGGGATCTTGACCCTGCTGCAGTTATCTCTCGTATGCTTCTTGCCATGACACAGTAACAGCTGGATTTTTTATGGGTCTTACTCGCTGTGCAGCTCAATAAAACCCTCCACTTCTTATTTACATTTTATGAAGAATGGTGGAAACTGGTCTAGGCTGTGACAGAATGATTCATGACTTGAAGATTACCTGACAGTGATCCGAGTACCTGCCCACAGAGAAGGTATCTTTACTCAAGCAGATCACATCACAAAATATTCTGATGGCTGGCAGCTGACATTAGGGAAATGCAAACAGGAAAGATCAAGCAACTTTTTAAGAGAGGTCACAATCTGCCATTGGAAAAGAATAGTAAAGGAAGTAAACTGAATTCCTTAAAAGTCAACCAATCAATCCTTTTCTACAGATATTTTATAGCTCAAAGCTCTATTCTCAGAGACATAATTTATCAGAAGTATTTTTATGGCTATCTTTGGCTTCACACCTGAACTCCTCACAATCTTATGTGGGCTCACCTGACATCTGCTTCTGTAAGGGGATGTATCATTGCATTATTAAGCAACTAGCCTCAGGGCACTCAGGAAGTTCAGAGCCTAGTATGGGATCTAAACTGAGATGCACCAAGTGTAAAGCTAATAGCCCAGCTTTACTACCAAGTCACTGTCCCTGTGGTAGGAATGAAAAGGTTCAGTCTCAGTTATGTGCACTGGGACCTAGCCTATATCAGCACAGCAATTTTTTGTAGCTTTAGAATAGCTTATCTATTACACAGTAGCTGAAAATAAGCCATTGACTCCGAACAGTAACAGGACTAGAACAAGAGAAGCTTTAGTGATGGAAACAAACCAAACCCCAGCCCTTCCCATTTCCTCTTGTGACTGTCCACTGAAAGCTCAGGCTACTTCTGTGAAATCTCTCTAAGGCAGAACACATACCTACAAGATACTAGTTGCCTGCTTTCAGTCTTCCTAAAGGGTATTAGGTTAATATAAGGTGATGGAAAAAAATCTAAAATAGTCTAGAGACATGTGCTAGCTTCTGTACCAGTAGACACTGGACAATCACAAGCCCTCTGGCCTTCAGCCTACCTATGACTCTTCCCTTTTTTCAAGCTGATTATTGATGTAACAGGGAGTTATATGTCAGTAATAATACAAACAGCAAGCAGACACTGAGTAAGAAGACAAGGATATTATTAAAAATGCCAACAAAGTTACACTGGTGTCTGGAAAAGTAAAGGGAGAGCATCTTACCGAGTCCAGGCTGCCACGGTTGGAGTCCAGACTGGTACCATGGGAGTGTCTCAGACCTTCCTCACCATTCAGAGGCTCAGCTGAGGTGCTACCTGCCTCTCCACAGCCATCAAATTCCTCATGGTCATAGTCAGACTCCACATCGGGGGGGGAAGTGTAAATCGGCTCTCCCACCTCTCTTCTGTTACTCCTTTGTGTATCTGAGACAGTGCTGTAAATGCTCTCTGCTGGGTCAGATAGAGCCCTCTGCTCCTTGGGGCTAGTGGTTCTATCCACAGGTTGTTCTGGAGCAGGAACAACCTCTCCAACTTCCCTATGGAGAAGTGAAAGGCTTGTGTCTGTGACTTTCTCTGAGTAGCTATTGCTGTTTCTTGTGCCATGCTGATTCAAGACCACCAAACTGGAAGTTGGTCGTCCTTCATCATCAGCATGAAAACCCTCATCCACTTCTTCTTCAGCCAGTGGTGCCACCAGGCTGCAGTCAATGTTTAGTGTCCCCTCACTAGAAAGTGAGCGCTCCAAGTTCTGCACACTTTCATCCAGATTGCCAAAATCCAGCAGCTCCAAAAACTCCTGGGCAACCCTAGATGCCTCCTTTTCCAGCCTCTGGATCTCTTCTTCTCGCTGCCGATTGATTTCATTCCTGGTATTTTCACAGATGATAGACATGTGATCCTCTTTCTGTTGCTGCAACTTCTCAATCTCCTTCTCCAGTCTTAAGATCTCCTCCATCTGACGTCTCTCCTCTTCCTGCAGGGGAATATCTACCTCCTCAGTCTTTACAGCTTCCACCTTGAAGAATTTATACAACAGTGTTAAAGCAGTTTCTTCAACTTATATGTGTTCCTTGCCTGGATCTTTCTTCCCTCATATCTTGTTTGCCTTGTACTTTCCATTTGCAAAAAGATGACTAAGCATCCTGCAATCATCCATGGTATAAAAGCTAAAAGTAGAACTAATGGATTTTCAGGTACCTCCTTTTTTTTAAGCAGCCTAACTCCTTTCTGAATCTTACAAATAAGCTCACTGGAATCAGTGAAATTTTAGAAGATCCCCTCTGTCTGCTGCTCATATTACAGCCCTTTGTACACTACAATTTGGGTAAAAGCATTCTGAAAGCCCATCGCCTCTTTTTGAACTATCTCACACACATAAAAGAGCAATATGAATACATATATGCACTGCCTGCTTAAGAGCTGAAGATTTCCTGGAAATTCATTGGAAGATTTGGGGATTTCATTGCTTCCTGAGCTGGGGGCCTGACCATCAGAAAATCTAGGTCTGGAAGGGGTACTTGCAGTGAAGTAAGGACTGCATCCATTCCAATCCCACTCCACCAAAACTCCACCCAGAGTTTCTTGGCATTCTTTAGCATCACTGGATGGATGATGACTGGCTGCTGAAGACTCAGTCTTCCTGTTCTCCATAACTGAAGTAACAGGAAATTTCTAGTAAGTACACAATAATTAGAAGACGGAAGATACTGGTAACTTTCACTGACATTTAGCTGTAAGATAAAGCCACCCTCCCCTCCACAGAGGATGTTGAAAACACACACACACAAGAAAAAACATAAATAAATTCCAAAAGGATTTCATGTACTTCCTGTCTGGAGTATGACAATGCAGCCAATGAACTGGCCCATTTAAGGTACAAACCTTGCTTTCTTTAGTTATACTGTTTATTGCTCTCTACTTGACTCTTACTTGTGGACAAATGCATTTCTATACTCTAACTTGTCATCTCTCCAGAACAGAGCTGGCCTAAAACTGGGGAACAAGTGGTTTGAGACAAGAAATAAGAAAATACACAGCTGTTTTCACACACCTCAGGGTAGGTGGTGTGCTCTTTGATATATCAAGTACCAACAATTAGATCAGTTACAAGGGCTTTATTTTAGCCATGGCAGCAGCTGGCTGCACTCTTATTTTGGCTGTTACAGGCAACAATCCAGGAAAATAGACTATGTTCAGCACATCACAAGGTCATACAATAAGCTCAAGCAGTAGAGAGAGAAGAAAGGATGCTGCACGTTCAATAAAAAATTTTCAGACAGGAACTATGCAGGCTGGTACAGGAGCCTTGAAAAAAACACCACTTTGTTCACTCTATGCTTCTCTGCCAAAGCCAAACATCTGCAGGTTTTGAATGAACAAAGCCAATTTCTTAAATAGTGTTGCCACAATAAAAATACTAGCTCTGGTCAAAGTGTAGGCAATGGGGGACCCTTCACAGATACTCAATAGAAAATATACGTAAAGAATAACTCTTAAACTTACCTGAGCCACCTGGAGTAGCAGATTCAGTTGGTCCTTTTCTCTGTTAAGAAACAAGACACAATAGTCAAGAGATAGTCCCAGTCCTTCTATATGAGGCTTTCAGAATTACATGGACACATCATCCCTCCACAGTTAAGCTTAAAGTAAGGTGCCTGTGGTAAGACTGATTTAAAAGCTTTTGTAATATAGTAAACATCCAATTCTCTGTGGTTGGCACGACCTTTGTGGATACAACAGATTTCCTCAACACACTTAGCTTTTTTCAGATCAATCAGGAAACTGGACTAGGTAGAACACACTAAGAAGGACATTGGAAACACTGTCAGAAAGACTGATCAGGTTGACTCACAATAAATGTAAACAGAATCTTCTGAAGTACTGTACGTCCATGGATATTAAATGAGACTGTACCTGCATGACTGACAGATACCAGGAAACTATTTGTGTTTGGTTTTTTTAAAAAACAGAATTATTGTAATACCAGAATGGAATCTGTGCTTTGTTTGGCTTTTACTTTCTATTCTAGAGACCTGGGTGCTCCAGCTTGCATAACTTCTCAATGGCATCCAAAACCTAGTTTACTAGTAAGGGCTGTAAGAGTCAGTTTGTTAGTAAATATGAGTAGAGGAAAAAAACTATCCCACGGTGCTGCATCTCCACTCAGATCAAAAAGGTTGTACTTCAAGAGAAAGCTGTCACTATTATGGCCAGTTTCTCCATAGTGAGCATGCTACAAGCAACTGAACTAGCAGAAAATGCCAGAGTCATGCACAGGGAGCAGGGATAGTATGTGGTTGGATGGAAGAGTTTGCCTGTAGTAACCACTGTGCAGCTGAATTCAGACTGGCAGTGGGAATTTTCAAATCTATAATTCAACCTCAAGCAGAATAGGAGGGCAACAATATTTATTTCTCAGGGCCTTCAGCCTCCCAGCCAAACTCTAAATTGCAGCTGCAAGTCACAAAGTCCTCACTCTTGCGCTCTCCCTCTCAAAAAAACAAAATCCAGAAAATGGTTATAAATGAAAGCTGACATAAGTGAGATCCAGATGGTTCCAACTCTACTGAAAGATCTCTAAGAGCCATGGGTTAAACAATTGCCTTAAATGATAAGGCAGAGAAGCAGAGCCATTTTAAAATAAATCAAGAATATCACTTACAATCTACACACTAATTGCTGCAACTGTTCCTCTCATTTTTTAGACCTCTGATACTTCTTGCTGCTTTCCACTCATCTCCAAATGATCCAAACTCTTCCTGAAATGTGACACCCAAAACTGAGGACAGTACTCCAACTGAAGCCTTACAAGTGCCAAGCGGAACGGAAGAATCACCCCCACATCTCACAGAAAGGATCCTGTTTAAAGACAGCATTTGCTTTCTCCTCTCACACAGCATGACACTGAAAACATGCTCAACTTAGCCTCCAAATCTTCTTCTCCAGTTGAAGTAGGCATTTGTTTTTCTCTCTCTGTGCATTTGATTATTCCTAATTGTAGATCTGCATATGTTTGTATTGGAAGTTACCCTATGTTTTCCAGACCCTTTCTTCAATTTGCCAGAATTATTCAAATTATAATCCTGTCTAGTTTTATACTTAAAGCCCTCCAAAAGATGGTTTTATCTGCAGATTTAATAAGGGTTTTCATATTTCCTCATCCAACTTATTATGAAAACATTGCACTAGTACCATACCCAGCACAAACCGTGGAAGAATCCCACTAAAGAGTTCTCTCCTATTTAACAAAAGCCTACTATTGCTTACTAATTAAAATGCAATGGGTTGGAACTTGATGATCTTAAGGTCCTCTCCAACCCTAACTACTCTATGATTCTATGAATACAATGCATTAAAAACACAAATCCTAATCTTGCTTCATGCATTTTTTTTCTAAATCACATTCATCATAGTGTCTTACAGGATTGTCATAACATGCCAAAGTCCCTACCTACTCAAAATCAAGTTATCCACCCTGTATGGCTTTTCCCTATCCAGAGGGCATGTCATAAGCTATCACAGGAGGAAACAAGTAACTTAATGCTGTTTGTTCTTCAGAAATCCATGTTAGCTCTTAACTCCTTTATCAAGCATTTACCACTGTTTGTTTCAGTATCTTAAAACTGAGGTTAGGTTGACTGGTCCACAATTCCCTCATTCTTCCTCTTCCCATTTTAAATGTGGGTTTGGAATTTTCCCATTTTATGGAAATTCTACTCAATATCTGCAAAGGAAGAGAAAGCGAGAATAAAATAGAACTGCTTCAGCTGGTTCCTAAAGTACCCAAACATTGATTTCACTAAGTCTGGATGACTCTGCAATCTGATTTATTCGAGCATTCTCTAACCTTTTATTTTCCTACTAGGTTCTCAATTCACATCTGTGCTAACTGTATTGTTCCTTCCAGGAAAGACAAAAATAATATAAAGTACCTCAGCTTTCTCAACATTATAATTTTTTCTTCCTGTTGAACAGTAGAACCAAATTGCTCAATATCTCCCTAAGTGTATGCACAATAACTGCATGCCAACTTTGAGTTTGTTAGGATTCATGTTGCATCTTGGGCCTTCTAATTTTCTCCTTGCATGTGTGTTGGGTTTTTTTTGCTTGTTCTCAGTAGATTAGCCAATCTGCAATTTCTGTGGACTTCCACTTCATTTTTGAGGTCCCATGGAAGTTCAGGATTTAGTCAAGTTGGTCTGCTAGTACCTTTTTGGCTACTCACTCTGAATGAAGCCATTTGACTTCAAGCAGAAAATGAAATCAAAATGAGCAGTTCACCCAATTCCTAGAAACACTGACACTTCTTTACAATGATGCAGAGTTCATCACACCTTGCATGGGGCTGGGAACCAAAGGGCAGGAATAGAAACACACTAGACTGAATAAGCTAAATAGGTTCTTTTATCTGGGTAGGAACAGGCTCTACATAGTACAATGAGGACTTCAGACCCGAGAGAGCGTCTGTAGTATTTGACATTCTGAACTTGCACAGCTGTTGTTGAAAACTGACATATTGATAAAATGGAGCCTTCAGTGTTGTTCAACAAATTCCTTGACCAAACTTCATCACTGGTGTCACTGACTCCATGTCTTGTCCCAGCAGATACATCACCCTACTATCTCCAGTGAAATTGCAAGCAATTTCTTTTTCTTGTGACATGATTCTAACCCTAGAATTTTCTGATGCTTGTCACACACCTTAAGTCTGCCAAGATCCAACATCAGGACAAGTATGTTACAAAAGACTATAAAAACCATACCAACTATTTATGAAAAACTTAATGTCACAGGTTATTTTTTCAAACTTATGTAATAATCTCATAGTTGAAGTTTTATGCTTCTTAAAACAAAAGAATATCAAAAGAGACACCCAGTTTTGCTAGGATGTAGGTAACCATGGAGTGAACAGTAAATGATACGAGGCACAAGATTCTCAATAGGTGTACTGTCACTGCTCACAGATTGCCTCTTTTTGTCACATTAGCTTTTCCTTTCTCCTCCTGATCTCTCGACACATCCATATCCCTGATGAGAGATACACAGCAGCAGGAACACATGTAAATTCTCATGAATGTAAGAACAACAGTAGCCAGAGGTACACTGCCCATCTTGCTCTCTGATGCATCTTACTGGACACACCAAGACCCATGATACTGGTATCTTCTCATATTGCTAATCCTTCCAGAGTTTGGAAGACTGCATAAATATTCCTTTACCACTACAAAGGCAATGACAAAAATATTCATCTCTGCTCAATTGGTGAAGCTTTCATGTACTTTCCAAAGCAGAATACCATGTAGATTCCAAAGGGAAAAATGCACTGCAATTTGACTTCCTAAAGGAAGCAGGATACTCCTTTTCTATGCTGCTTTTCTATTCTAGGCTGCCCACAAGTGCACCCCAACTCTGTCCCCTGGCATTGGGCCACTTTCTCATGCAACTGCTGTTCCAGTGTCACCAGACCTGCCTGTACAGCTCCCTCAGTGCTAGGGAACTGTAAGTGCAAGATACCATCTTGTACCTTTCCTTCACCTCTTCCTCTTCCTGTTTCCTCCTACGCTCCTCCTCTTCTTGCCATTGTCTTTCCTCTTCCTTTCTTCTGATCTGTTCTTCCTCTTCTTGCCTCCTTCTCTCCTCCACTTCCTGCTTCCGACGGAGTTCCTGCTGCAGCAGGTGCTGGTAGAGGCTGCGAGCCAGGCGGCCACGCCAGTGCTTCTGCAGGGTGACCGCAGAGGCCTTCAGTCGCAGCAGGCTCTTCTTCCAGAAGTATGCTCGGTAGTTCTTTTGGATTATAACAACACTGGCTAGCACCTTCCGATACTTCTTCCTAAAAACAAAACCAGATACTTAATGCACCATGAAGTAATACAGGTCTTGCATTTCTCATGCCCTGGTATATTTTGATCAACCTTACCACGTCCACAGAAAAATTAATTTGGAAAAGCAGTCCTCAGAAATGACACAATTTCTGTTCCTTTACTGCCATTACCCATAAATCATATCCTCCTCACTGCTCTCACTCTTCTATCTACCATTGGTTTGTTTCCATGGGCGCCTATGTTTGTGAAGACTCTCAGAGGATGAGGGACAGGTATTTGGCACACGGAAAGAGATGGTCCACTGGTCCAAAGTCTCCTTGCCTTGCACATACACACATTCACTGTGCAATTAGCATAATCACTCAGTGTGGATTTATTCTAATAAAAGTATCTAAGTGGCCTCACTATATGAGAACCAAGTCCCAAACTGCCCTATATTTTCAGTGGCCAAAAGTGATTTACTCTAGAAAAGCAAAAATGGGGCACAAAAGAATCTGGTCGCATTAATCTTGCATTGTTTGGAGGAAAACACAGTGATACTACAACACTGACTGCTGAATGTAACATTGTAACAGGCTCCCACAAACACATACTTATATTGCACAATATTTTGCTTAAACAATAATGATATTATAATCAACTTTGCAGCACTTTAAAACCAAAAAAGCATAGTAGGGCCTTAAAAAAAAAGAATCATCATTCAGTATTTCTATAGTCTGGTGAAGTTCTAGAAAAGTCAGCTCTTGCTTCTGCATTACAGACTATTTTTACCAAGGACCTGAAAAAAAAGTCACTGGTAGAAGTTTGTACATGATACACAAACGAGGCAAATCTCAAAGAGTTACTATTACACAGTAATCTGTAAGCTATTTGTAAAGCTAAATTTGTAAGCTAGATTCAAGAAAACATTAAACAATCCAAAAGAGCCAAACATAAAGTCTTGTATTGAAGAATCAAAGGCCAAACACACCTGATGTGGGACTAGATTAGAAAGCATCAAGTCAAAAAAAGATTTTGGGGGACAGATGATCAGATCCCATCAAAATGCTATAAAAAAAAAAAAAAATTACTGGGATTCTTACACTTGCAAGCAGAAATACTGTGTAGAAGGGGACTGCACTGCCTCTTTTATCCTGTATTCAGTGTTAGCACTTTCATTTCAGGAACAATGTTAGACCCTCAAGTGATTTCTGAAGAAGCAGGATTGGAAGCAGAAATTCAGGCTTACAGAAAGAGAGCACTTGTTTAATGACCTTAAGAAAGAGAAGGCTATGGAAATGCTTGATCCCTGTCAAAGTACCCACATCTTTGGGTGCCATTTCCATTTATCCAAAAGGAGACATAAGATTTAATTGACCTGAAGCTGAAGTCTGTTCAGCCTGAAAGTAAGTGGATATTTTTTAGAAGTAATTGAATATATCTTAGACACCTTAAGATCTTGCTGTAGGAAAATGATCATTGATACTATTAAAATCAAAAGCTTCTTTACTCCAAACCAAAATTTGCAGAGGGAAATGCTATGGGTCTGTTATGCAGGATCTTAGGCAAGTAGGTTACAGTAATCCTGTGAGGTCTTGCAGTCCTAGAAAGCACACTGCTCTCACATATCCTTCCCACAGACCTTCTGCAATCCCCTGAGGAAAAGACACACCTCAAAATCCCTTTCCTGGCAATAAAACCCTTTTCAAATGGCAACAGGGACCCATGCTGACAGTTTGTCACCAACCTGCACAGCAGATATGTCAGCCTAGTCAAGAAAGCCAGGAGAGGGATGCTAATAGCAGTAGTGTGCAGAGGTCATGCTCTTTTCCATAAGTATTAAATCAAAGGGAGGAAACACAAAGAAAAGAAAAGGAAAAGGAAGAGGTGATAAGAAGTGGGAGGTTTTAGATTAATTGCTCCGGAGCTGCAGTTCCCTCACCGCTGCTCCCTCTGTTCTCCCTGTGCCCTGCACATGGGGTGTGAACAGCTGCAGACGCACCCTCTGCCAAGGCAGATGTAAGCGCATCAAAAAGGGTACTCTGACTTTTACAAAATGCATCTGCCAGGAACTCTCTCAAGTGCAACATGTGCCAAGCCCTGCGCAGCTACAGGCCAGCTCTGCCTGCTAATCTGCCAGGCTGAAGTGTCCCCTCATTCCTCATGACCGCAGCCAAGCTTGCAGACGCCCTTCGGCTGGAACTGCTGCACACAGGCCGTGAATTTCATTCCCCTTGTTCAGCTTTCCACTCACCCTCTTGCACTGACCTAGGAAATAAAACCTGCAATCCGTGCTGAGGAGTTGGGAGACATCCTGACCATGTATCACAAGAGAAAGCAGGGTGACTGCAAGGCTCCTATGCTGCATGTTGGAATTTAGTTAATTACTCTGTTGATGAGCTGTACTTAGCAGTTATGCCTCCAAGGACTAGCGAACACAGGGCTATGGAGTAATTTCTTACTGTCTTCTTCCCCTGAGCAATAAAGTCCTGCAGAATCCAGGGACACAGCCAAATTTGTACATGGATCCTGCAGCTTAGAGTTCCACAGATTAGCTATAAAAAATGGGATCACTTGATTTGGGCTTGATTTTGTTGTCTCACTTTTAGTGATTAGTCAGAGATACTAGGCTGTAGGGAATGAGACAAAGAAAACATTCTCATCCTTAGGACTGATTTTCCAGGCTCACAGAACAAGCTCACAAAAGGGAAGAAGCCAGTAAAATCTTTCCTGTGGCATATGTACCCCTTCTTCACCAGCCTACTTCGCATGAGACTGAATGGATTTAAATACACTTATCCTTGCAAAACTAACAGAAATGGTGTTAAGCTCTAGGCAGCACACCCTGGTAGTCCTGATCTCTGCCCAACTCTGCACAAGACCATTCAGCACTCACCCAGATGAACTCCTTCTTGCTGGACCTTCTCCAATACAGGTGCAGTGCAACTGGAAACTCTTCACAAAAAGTTTTCCTGTGTCCCTCCCTAGCTCTTTCCTCACTCCCTGCTCTCCTTCCCTGCAAAGTCCAGTTACCTCCAGCTGCTTGTAAGGATTCCCACTCTGGCTGCGGAAGTACAGCTTGCTCTTGAAGATGGGACTCAGAAGAGCAACATGTGGGATGTGCAGACTGGACGACTTCAAGATTTCTATCCAAAAGGAACACTGCTGCAACACTGTCTCCATCACAGCCCTGCAAGGCAGCAGCTACCTTCCCAGGAACTCAGAAAAGCAGTAATTCAGTTTGCCTGCAGTGATGTTTCCCAGAAAAATCAATTTTCCTGTGCTAATCTCTACCCCTCTCTCCAAATGCTAGACACAAAGTAAAATAGAGCAGAGGCCCTGACACAAAGAACTTGCAAGCTAATGTATGAACAATGGAGCTAGCTCGTTTGTCTTCCTAGAGGGAAATAAACCAATGAATAAAAGCCCCTGAGACCGAATGTGTATTTTGCTGGTATTCCACATTAGCAAGGCAGGGTACAACCTTGCACACATTTCACAACGCAAAATGAGCTACCTGGTGTAACTGGAGCTGTAAGAAGAGTTCCTGCTGGAAGAGCTCTGCTGGCCAGGGCTTTCACCTCCTCACATCCCTGACTGACAGGTGTCTGGAGCAGAGACCAGCCAGGAAAGAGCATCTTACTGCGATTAAGTGTGCATGCCACAGTCATTAAGGAGTCAGCTGTTACACTGACTGTGAGGGGCAGAGGAGGGGCGGTTTGTCTGCAGTTGGTTTTCTCAACCCTTCTCCAGTCAGGTGCAAAAGGGAGCGGCAAGAGGAGATTACTGGTGCAAAGCTGGCCAAAAACCAATTCTGAAGAGTTAATTAAAAGGAGAGGGAGATCACGAGGCAAACAGGCAGGGTGAGGGAAGAGGGTGAGCAAAGGCAGAGCTGCGAGTTGAGGAAGAAGCGATTTGCAGGGGGAGCAGAAACCAAGAGTTGACAGGCATAAGGAAAAGGAGGGGACCCAAAGTATAGGTGGGGCTCAGCCAGGAGAGCCCTGAAGGCAAGGAAAAGGTATCATCGGAGGCAAGCAGTAGGTGCAGAGGTCCCTGCAGAAGCCTGCTGAGCACTGCTAAGGGAGGGTGCCAGTGTGCACAGAATTGAAGAAGAGGTATCAAAGGTGCAGAAAGGTTTCAGCAGAACTGATGCTGGCAGGGAGGGCAGATACCGCAACTCTCCCTTGGAATACTGGAGGGGGAGAAGGGAGGGATGCAAAGGGACTAAAGAGCAAAGCAGGGGGTCGGGGCAACCCAGGCACGCAAGCACAGGGATGGTGGGGCAGCCCCCAGCACTGACCTTGCCATGTAGCCCAAGACGTGGGCCCGGATGACTACAGCTGCTTTCCTCAACTCGTCTTCCCGATCCTTCTCCAGCTTCTGCTCAAGAGCTTCCTTCAGGAAAACCTGACGCCACGGGGAGGAGTTTCAGTAAACACAAAGAGAGGAAAGAAGTCAGTCCCCGGGAGAGTCGGGAGATTTCATCCCCGGGTGGCCGGCGCTGAGCGCGCTCCGTGTCCCGGCGGCCGCCGCCGCTCCAGCGCACACCTCGGCGCCTCGCCCGGGCAGCCCATACGAGGGGCACCGGGAAAAGTTCTGCAGCTACACGAACCAAACTCCGTGCCCAACCCCCACCGCCCTCACGCTGTGGTCAAGACTTAAAAGAGAGAGGGAGGGAGCGGAGGAAGGAGGGGAGGAGGAGAGCCTGTGCTTGCGCCTGGGATTAACTCTTTCCCGGCTGAGAGCTTTCCCTGCACAGACCAGTATCTCCCTGCAGCTGGCACTGATACCTACTTGGGTGATTAAATATTTTGCAAAGGGACTCCTCAGCATTTCAAGGGAAGGGAGGAAAATTCAGATTTCTAGACTCCAGGAAGAAATCTTAACAGCGATCCTGATAATGGAAGACAGCTGGAAAACTAAAAGCCCCGTCGGGGTGCAAAGCTGAGTGCGCCCTCAGTCCTCTGGAGCTGAAATCCTTCCCCAACCTCCAGGAACTCAGAGGTGGAAATGCTTCTTTGCTAAAGAGGCTCAGCAGTGGAACATGCATTAGGGGAAACTGAAATATTACTAGTTGCACTTCAGTGTCCCGTATTTTAATTCTCAACCATCTTTCATCACCAGTATTTCAGTCCTTTGCTCAGTGCCAAACACTTATTTGAGGGATGACGGTGCTATCTTAGAGACAAAAGGACTGAGATACAAGCAAGATAAGGGCATGTTTACAGGAATTGTGCTGACATATCTGAGGTACTTTAAATTAGCTGGTTTGCATTATGTTACCACAGGTTTCAGCACAAATTGCTCAAATAAATGCTTTGCTTTTTGAGATGGACTGCAGCATGCATGGAGCTCCATGGCACTGTGGGTATGCTGCTAGCAGTACCCAGCCTAGAATAAGCTGGCTAAGAGCCATGTCCATACAAGCTGTAGTCAGAGCAGCAACTGCCATACGGCCACACTCGTGTGACCTGCTGCCTGACATTGGCTAAATCACTGCCAGTGCCAGCAGCAGAACGGACTGCTACTAGGAAAGTGCCCTACTTGTTAAAGCACTGCCATGAACACAGGCTGTGAGCTGACACTCATAAACCTGCAGAACTACATTAATCAGTAAAAATGCCTTACAAATTTATTAGATCCATATGGCTATGCTGAGAAGCCAGAGGGATGTCCAGAGATTTGAACAGTTTAGTCCAGTGCTCTACACAAACTCTCCCCTTCTCCACTTACCTCCCCTTATATCTCTGTATGCCTTCCCTTCCATCACTGCGTTTGGCCTCATCACTTATTTAGGCTCTTTCCTCCCCCTGCAATGATCACCACGTACTGAAGCCTCTCCCTGAGTTATTACCCGTAGCCAGTGATTTCCTTGGACTCGAATTTTTCCCGGGAAGCCATTTCCATTAAGATGGCCTTAAGAAATGAGCTGGTTTGTAATGACTAAGTAACCATGGGTAGCCTTAAAAGAAGGTTCATTATCAAGGTACTGCCAACCATGAAGCTGGCATCCTTCCCTGCAAGTTGTACATCCACTCCCTCTGTCAACTCAACAATCTTTTAAAGACTTCTTTGAGGCAGAGATTGCTCTTTCCATTACATTCCAGAACCAAGCAGCAGTCACCCATTTCAAGAATGCAGCCAGCAAAACACTGTCTCAGTCCATTATCTTCATCAAATTGCAAAAATACTCAGTCCCTCAGTATTTCCCTAGCAAGCACAGAATTTTCTGTGTCAGTAAGGAGGGGGAAAAAAACCCCTAACTTCAGCGCATGTGAAGTTCAGCAAGACCCAACCTTAACCCTATAGGCTTTTCTATGCTTGAGAGTGAGGGGTTAATCTCAAATAACGAAATAATACCTAGTTATAAGCAATTGGCATTTTGAGGATTTTTTTTCAGACTCCCATAGGTGACAAGAAAGAGTAAAATGTATTCAAATCCATAAATATTTTTGATGCCTTGTAGAAATAACTTGTAAGGTGGCCATTTCTTTGTCATAAATCATACTCACTTTCTGAAAACATGAGATCACTTTCATCTGAGGAAGGAATGACTGAACAAAACAAACATGGTTACTTCTATCATATCTGCTTATATTAGACACTGGACAAGTTTTAAACCATAGTGCAGCACTGGTGTTCCTCACAACCTCAATGCCTGCAAGCACTATCAATGCAACAGTGAACATGTTAAGGTTACGTATAGATACATGCAGGCACAAATGGAACTGCGTGTGCACCCATGTGTTTATAAGTGGGCTCATGTGATTCTTGGGGACAACACTAGGAAAAGCAGGAAGTGGGTCACTGTGACCTGGATGCCAAATAGTCTACAGAAATCTCCTCCTTCAAAAACGCCCTGCAAAGCAGCAGTTTGAACTGTGGAAATTAAAGCTTTCAAACAGCAAGGATTACTGTGTTAAACAGCCATAAGAAACCTGTGTTGTGGGTATGGCCAAGTATGGCAGGAGGTCCAGGTGCCCCAAGGAAAGGGGCACAGAAGCTGCTGCTCCATCCCCCCCCCCCACTGAAGACAAGGACACGTTAGCACAAGCTCTTCCATCATCACACTGCTTGTTTGCATCCAAGCCCTCATGTCTGTCATGCCACAGGATAAAACCTTCCTTATATACATTAATATCTCTTATAAACATTAATTTGACAATTGCCAACACAGCAGCTGCTCTATTCTTAAAGAAAAACACAAAAGATCATCTTGCCCTTCCTTCTCCATTTCCTTTCCCAAGATTCACAATCCCTTGCACTAATTCACGGACTCTTTTCCTTCCTCTTCCAAACAATTGCTAAGGATATAATTATCCATCCATTCATTTTGCAGGAAGTATTCCCCCTTCTATAAGCCTTGCTCTTCACCCACCCCTTATACTTCTTCCTAGGTTACATCCCCATTGGCCTGTCACACCTTTTTCAGTAGCTACTTGTGACTCCATAAGCCAAGGTTAGTTCTGGGAACTGCTATCTGGGTACCCAGAGCTGCACCTGTAGCAGCAAATGGCAGCAAGGGCACACAGGGGACTTTTCCTCCAGGACAGTGACCTACACTCTGTGCCCCTTAGTTGGTAACTTCAGCCTTACCTGAAATCCTCTGGAAAAGTTAGGCAAAGTCAGGGCTCTTATCAACCTAAGTATTCCAGGCCTGTGTTACATAACACCCATTAAAACATGAATGCAGACAAGGCACTCTGTAAGCCAAACCCAAGACACAACAGCTGGATGCAGGCAGCAAGGAAGGGACTACCAGGAAGCACAACTATTCTGCATGGCCTCACCTTGGCATCTGCTTTCCTAGGCTCAAGCTTTCTGGAGGCACTGGCACAAAGCAGAGTTGCTTGAGGGGTCTCCAAGGGAGCAATGAAATGGCTTTGCCACCATCTGAGCATGAGAAAGAATGTCAAGCAATTCCTCTGAAGAATGAAATGTCAGGGCAATGGTGACAGCACCCTAGAGCAGCCAGGGGCTGGTCAGCCATTCAGTATGGCAGCAAGGCTGGAACAGGCCAGGAGAGCCTTGGAATGATACATTCTTTACAAAAAATAGAAATGCTCTCCTCTACTAAGATACACATCTCTAATGCAAATTGTGCTGAATATAAATTAACTTCTATAACCAAACAAGATGGCTCAACTGCTTCCCAACTCCTTTCAGTTTTCTTTCTCAGTCATAAAGAAATACAAAGACTGTCAACTCTTAATAATTTCTTTCTTTCCACAACATTCACACTTGAAGCAACCAGTGCCCTCGCAGAAAGACTGCTGTTTACCAACATGCTGCATACAGCTGTTCCAGCCAAGTTTTAGTTTATAGGATGTAATTGTTCCAAAAAATTACATTAGAGTACATCAGGTGTTTCAGCAAAATATAAACACCTTTTGTTTGCCACAGTTTACCATTTACATTGTTTTTCCAAAAGAATTTGTTTGTGCAGGTCAAGGAGTGAGCAAAAACAGACAGATGGACTCAGTCCTTCAGGATGCACAACAGGGGCGGAAGAGAAAAAGGATCCCATTGCTGCCAGGGGCTCAAAGCAGCCTGGATTTCCTGCTTGTCGTCAGTCTGTTGTAGTCCATGAACTCCAGTTACATATAACCTTTTATACTTTAAGAGGTGAATATGTGCACATGAGTTTGGTCCTCACATGTATTTCCCTGCTGCCCTTGCTGTAGGCCAGCAATCTTCCATCTCTTGTTATGCTAGGAAGAAAGTTCAAATTCCATGTTTACCGGCTCTAACCACCACTTTCTAAAGCTTCCCCAGCACAAGCAGATCTGCAATACACACACACACTCCACACAGTCCTCAACACTAAAACGCTGTGAGACTGGCAGCCACCCAAGCAGTGTGGGCTGTCTAGGGACAAGAATGACTGAAATGGTTCCTGGTTTGCAGGGACCAATGAGGAGACACCAGATTCCCAAATCAAAGATGAGGAACACTTTAATCATGGAGCAGACATACAGCTAAGTGATAAAACCTTCATTCTTGAATGTAAGTAGAGGAACGTGAAGGAAGGCCATAGAAACTTCAGGCTAATACATCTCCTTCTCATAGCAAAAGCCAGTGGTTTCCTTGGTTGTCACACAGAGTTCATAGCCCAGACTACCAACTGGCTATCACCACTCCTCTAAGAAGAGGAGAGAAAGAGCTCGCTTTTTAAGAAACATTGTAAGATACCCACTCATTAAGAAATGATTGCTCAAAGTAACACATACTGTTATCTGATCTCCTAGCAAATTAAATGTGACTATTCACTCAAATCGCTTCAGTTCCATTGTGACCCTGGAAATACTCTGACCTACTTTTTTGAAGGCTTAAAGGCAAAAAATGCAAGAAAAGTTGCTTTCATGGACCACCATATGCTCTGGATATGGACTGTATACCCTCTACTTAGAAATGCTGTCTGTAACTGGACACCATCCATCTTGGCATGTTCTTTGACGAATTTACTGGAGTATGTGGAAAGTTGTGATAGTTTCCCTCTCCCAGTTTCTATAGCAACTGCACAATGCTTACATCTATTGCTATGTGAAGCTGCCTCAAAGCTTGAAAAAGTTCAGAATGAAACACCCAGCTCCCTCTCTATGAAATGAGATAGTGGTACATTTCCATCTGGACATCTGGAGAAAAAAAACAAAACCAAAACAAAACCAAATACTCTAAACAAAGAAACCCAACCCACACCCCAAATCCAGACTGTATCAGGCAAGAGAGAATTGTTAAACATTCACCAGAACAGAAATAAAATCTGAATTCTGCAAGTGGTAAGAAGCATTTGGATACCTTTTCCTAGAAAAGGTATGCTAGCATCTGGGCTAACTGCGTAAACCATCAGCTGAGCTTCCACAGCAGAAAGCTGCCACATATCTGGTGATCTAGCTACCTATTCACAGTTTAATATATACCAAGCAGCAGCTCACTGCCTCCTGCAAGAATTTGGGTTAGCCAAGCAAAGCAAAATGTCTGGCATACAAGGCAACTGTATAAAATGAGACCCACGCTTGTCCTCTTTGGATCCTGAAATTGGATTAGACACAACAAAGTCAATCTGGCTTGGTCAATGAGAAGAATTTTAGACAAAATTAAAAAGCCTTTTACATCTCTAGGTACATAGTCTGAGAAATAGTTGAGATGTGACAGGTTAGTTGCATAGTTCAATATATTTAAAGGGTCATCACTGCTTTGCCCTTTCTACTGGCTTGAATTTCAACAGATGCAATGGCATACCCTTGCACCTGGAACAAAGCCATACCCCACACCACACTGATGAAGTACCTTGGTTTTACCCAACTGCCATTCTTTCTTGCTGCTGTCATAGATCTGAAGAAAGCCTCCACATACAGCTCTGCTGTTGTCTGAAAGACTTGGCCCCTTCACAAGCATCTTGTACCTCAGAACCAAACAAAATCTCATGAGATTATGTAAAACAGTAATGCGTCCCCTCCTTCCTCTCTAATCTTTTAACTTTAATTATCCTCCTCCCATTAGTCCTTCTTCCTCTGGGACCTCCCTTCTTCATGTTTGCCATCCAATTTGGAAATCTCCATCCCCCAGCCTTTATCTGTTCCTTCCACACTGGCAATTATTGTTGCAATCCCAGTAATAAACTACAAACCAAACTGCATTTTTCAGTAAAGAACAACTGTCTTTCTGGAACATGTGCTTTCATCAGACACAAGTTATTCTGTTCAGTATAGCGGTGGCATTTAATGCTGCAAGAGACAAAGGAAGCAATGTTCAATGGTCTCTTCTAGCCTTAAACTTCAAGAAATCCTTTTGATGCAGCCAATTAAAAGAAATAATCATTTTTCCAATTTTAATCCTCAACTATACTGTCCATTAGAATTTGCTTCAGCCTATTTTCTTTTCACATATCATTATGACCAGCTGGGTTTCACAGCAGCACACAAGCGAATCTGTGGCAAAGCTACAAAAAATAAATTAAAAAAATGGAACGCTTGGCTACTTTTCCATTCTGACTCTTACCCTAAAGGCAAGTCCCTAAAATGGCTTCCAAATCAGTCCATGATATGGGCAACAAGGCCAGGTTAGAAAAACATCCCACGAATTATTCATATCAGTAGTAGCAGTTATAGAGGGAATAAACATACAGAATTATATACAGTGGGGCTATTACAGCATGTGGTACAATGATAGCAATTACCTGCTAAGAAAATCCTGGAAAAGGCGCCGTATTGGGAAACCTGCTCTTCGAACTTTCACTGTCTCCAGCATCCCTGAGTACCGGAGCTGATTTAGCACCACATCTGGATTGAAGAGGTTCGGTGCCTACATAATGATCCAAATTAAAAACCAAGCAAGCATGGAGACAGAAAGTGTTGATCTTGGTGTTATTTCTTTGCTGACTTGAACGTTAACTGTTCCTCTGAACACAGATAGTCACAGGCTGTATATCCATTTTGCTGTAGAAAGTCAGCCCTGCATATTTGGGCATGCCAGGTGAAAAGGGGAAGTCTGGGTCAAGGGAAAAGCAACCTCACAGCTCTGCATGGTTCAGAAAAAGGGACAAAAGGGAGCTGGGCGATCCTGGAGAAAACCCAGCGTGCAGCCTGCTGTCATATTTGGATCATGGCAGTAAAGCAATGATATTAACGCATACAAGATGTAGAACTCTGACTCAGTTCTATTTACAGTCTCTCTCCAGCCAAACTAGAGACAAACTGGAGAATTCCTTTCTGGCATAAACCTCCGAGCAGGCTTTCTTCTGCCATATCTCACACAGTTTCAAAGTACACAAAGAAAAATTATCCATTCAGAGCTCCCCACTCAATCTAGTTAGCAGCATATCTTCCATCACAGTCCACAATACAAGCCAGAGCCAGTCTCTAAGCACTGTAAGTTGCTCATGAAGTATGCACCTCCACTGCCTCAGAGCCAGAGATCTGCAGAAGATGCTTCCTACTGCACAAGTCCTGCATTCCAGAACAAACTGGCTACAGGCACCACAAACAGGATCAACTGCTGCTTCTCCCACAGCTATGGACTCTGCACAAGCACAGAAAAAGGTAGGAATGGCTATAGCGTACCATACGCAGCACAGTCTTTTAATCTGATTACCAGAAGGAGGGTGTATTTTTCCTCAACTATAAAACAACCAGAATGAAAAAAGGAAGCTGAAGGGGGACTGCTCCTATACACTGCGTATACCCTGACAGAGGCACCTGTCAGCCATTTGTGCAAGTGAGTGCTCAGGAAGGTTTGTGTGCATGCATATGTTTTGCTGGAAGACAGACTTGCCTTTTCTGTATTTGGTTTGATGCAACGGATGAAGAATGGGTTGGAAGTACTAAGTGTGGCCATCAGGGAATGGAGAGAATCCTAAAAAGCAGAAAGACAAAACCCAAAGGATCTGTCACAATAGGTGGGAAAGGTGCTACATTTGATGCAATAGGATCCTCATGTATCCTTCCCATTCCTAATGTTCTTCGCCTACCAAAACATCAGCAATGCAGGAGATCACTTCCTGTCCAAACCACACCCACAGAGTTAGTTTACTGTAACGCTGTTCTAACATGGACATCATTGTTCTCAGAGCTGTATAGCTGATGCGAGTTATTTTTACAAGTCTCTCAAACTTTAAATATAGGAAACTTAAACTGTGAAACTAACAGAAGGTTTGCAGACAATCTAGGGGCTGAGATTCATACCTGCAAGATCCCCCCAGTAAGGTTTTCTTGGAATTGCCACTATATCAGTAAAAGATGTGGCCTAAAAGGACACATTCACTCAGCTGAAACACCAAACCAACATGGAAGATCAAAGAACCTCAAGAACCTCATATACTCAGGAAACTATTATTTTCCTCTTCCACCCTGGTCAGTCTTAGCATCTCACATTTCACATCAGAGAGAAATCCTTGGGGCAGTGGCACTGTTGTTTTTTAGAACAACAACATTCCTTCACATTTCCAGTGCTGAACACAAAACAAGGATGAATGACTCCTCTTGGCTGCAGGCATTGCTTTACCCATCTGCTCCTCCCCAGAAGCCTGCTGCTGTCTTGGAAAACATCCTACCCTGAACTGGGAACTGACAGTCGGTCTGCGCCTCTGGGTGCCCATCTTCAGTGTCTCTTCACTGCACCGGCTGCAGACTCTTTCAAAAAGGTCATAGATGAAGTCCAGCCTAAGGGAGAAGAAAAGAATTAAAGAAGATGCAAGACACCCACTGCCTGTGAGAAGATGGCTTTCACTCTCAGCTACTGCCCTGTCCCAGTGTGAACCACCTCATTTTTATTCTTGTTGTGACACAGAATAGCTGCAGGATGCAGTTCAGCTGTGCACTTCAGTGAGGAAATTAATACTTTCCATGTGGCTGCCCAGATCCTGCGGGCTGCCCTGTATGCCACACTCAGCTGCAAAACCAGAAACTCCATCTCATGCTGTCAAGTAGGATATTACACAAAGGAAGATCTCCATTCTGCCCTGAGGAGGACATCTCCCTCAAGGTATATGCCCCCAGGTGAAACTACATTGAAGATACTCCAGCTAGACTGTGCTGTCACACCCTTCCTGACCTAGCTTTCATGGCTAGCACACATGACATGTTCATACAATTGCAATCACAGCCCTTCTGTGGCTAGAGGACTTCTAGAGCTACCCTCAGTGCAGGTCAGCTCTGGGGAATCTTCCACTATTTTGCCACTCCTTAGACAGTGGTGCTGGTTGTTATGAAGCTGCACAAAATTCTCCATCACTGATTGTGCGTGTTTATTGTTATGACTGCTTCTAGCAGAATTTCCCTTTCTGGCTTGTTGAAAAATCTTGAGTCCTTCTATTATGCTGGACAATGACAACCACAATTCTGGCTTCAAGCCCTATGTAAAATGTTCCCCAGATGCCACTGTCCAAGTAAGGCAGCTATAAGCAGCTCATACTCTCAGCTCCCTCAGGTTGTTTCAAGAGTGCTCACAGTGCAAACTCTGCAGGAAGCTTCAGAGAAGATGCAGTTTTGAAACAGTCTCATCAGGCTGGAGCCCAGAGGCGATACAGTGACTGAGGTAAGAGGCATGTGGTAAGAGTTGCTACTCAAAAACTTCTAGGGTCCCCCAAGTTATTAAATGCCTCTCTCCTTCTACTAGGCACCACCTCTGTCTTCCAGACCTGCTGAAGGTCAAAGTCTTTTTGAAGGTCAAAGTCATTTCTTTAGGGTCATGTTGCAGCAGTGGCGTATAATAGTAAGGGCCATGCCTGGTCCCACAGCAAAGGCTCAGTGTGGCTCAGGATAAGGACAGAAGCTCTCCACTAACAAGCAGGCTGGAAAAGAAGCAGCCTCTCTGCATGACAGCATGGCAGAGTCTTGACTCATTCAGCGGCAAATTTGCCATTGCTGGGACAGGGAGATAAGAGGAAGAAGAGGAAAGGGAGAAGGGAGGAGGGAGAAAACCAACGCTGCCTGGAGGGATTTCCAACATGCTTTTATAGCTCTTTTCAAAACTGGGACAAAAGTACTGATTAAATCGGTGCCTCATCTGACTTCTCCAGCTTTCCTTTCTTTTGCCAGGACACTGAAGCACAAACTTAAGAATGATGCCTGATGCTCAGACAAAAAGCAACTGCTTTCCTTGGGCTAGTTATTACATGAATGTGGCTTAGTCCAGCCCAAATAAGGACCAAATGAGGACAGATGTGGCCTCCTCACAAGCATAACAAGGACATACCTGCTGTCTTTCAGCATGTTTAAAATGTCATCTCGAAAGGTGTCTCTATTCTTCTCCAGAAAGCCTCTCACATCATATAGCACCTGCAATGCAGAACAGAGCCACTAGAACACTACACAAATCATTAAGCACTTCTACATTAACAATTCAGTGTACAAGACCTCCAGCAGAGCTACAAAGAAATGCTGTGGGCATGTGCCAAGATCCAAATTTTTGGGCTCCTCAGTTACTGGCAAGAAAGTGGCTTTTAGCCATCAATTATAAAAAAAAAATCAAAACACAAAAAAAACCCCAAAACCCAAACCTCAGACCTCAAAACCAGAAGCTAAGTGAAACAGCTGCAGAGATTTGCCTTTGGTGTGTGAGTGGCAACATCCTCGGCAAGGTGTGAGGAACTCCATTCACTTCAGGAAATACTAACTATGCCATCCAGTCCCCTGACCTCCCAACCACTAGTGCTCAGCAGATACGATTCTAGGAGGTTAGCCCTTTGTTAGTGTGCAGGTGCCCTCCCTTGACACACCTCCGTCTGCTCCATCTCTCAACAAAGAGCAGCATTAACCTTGAAGGCTTGGAGACCTCTTCCTTTTTGCAATAAGTATTTAGCCTTTTCTCCTCCTCCCCAAAAGTCAAATTATCCTTGTGGCTTTTACTTTGGGTTTTATTTGTGAATGTGTAAGAAAAGACAACATAAGTAACAGAAGTAAGGAGGATTTTATCTCCCAAATCAAAAATTAGCTGAGAAACTCAAACAAATGTCCAAGCTAGAAAATATAAGTACTGGAGAATGCCATGCTAATTTAAGCCCATCATACTCCCTGTGATCTGGTATGGGGCACCAATTGTGCAGAAACACAAACAGCCCTGGGAGATATTCCTGATTTTTGGAATTTAAACTGCAGGACTACACACCCAGTATACACCAAGCATCTCACACCATGAACACCTACCTCACCAGCATAGTGTCTTATTCCAAACTGATGGTCTGTTACCCGAGGCTTTACGTAGTAGTGGTTGCTCTGAAATGAAAGAAAAAGAAGCCTTCTTATAACACCAGTGTAAGAATAAATACGCTCAGTCAGGAATTCTGCCATGACTATGACAACGCTGGGATGGCGAAGGACCTTAGCTCTTGCAGAGCCCGACCACATCTGCTGCTGCTATCTGCAGCTACATTACAAATACGGTATTCCAATAAGATGGAAAAATCCAGCCCTTCAAGGCACTCCTCATGTGAGCAAGGGCTTGCAGAATCAAGGTTGGGCAGGCATGCCATGGATGAAATGTTAATTCTTGCATGTCTGAAACCTGAGGAGACTGGGCTCCACACAAACCATGTGGTACAGGACACAGGATCAGGGTGCAGGGACGATGGCAGATTTGCAAAACTCCTACACATCTCTACTTTGTCAAGGAAAATATAATAACAATCTCCTGTCTTCCTATGTATTTCATGTCTTTGCACTTCTCTTCCCCTCTTTTCAATATTCATTTTTCCTTTCTCTTACTAGCTGTTATACACTCTCATTTTCTCTCTCCTTTCATAGAAATGAAAAACATTAGCTATGTAAGAACCGGCATGCTGCTTGAGACCAATGGCCCATCCAGCAGAGGATTCTGCCTCCAGCAGTGGTTATGTAGAGTAACAAGAAGGCAAGTAAATTATGCTTTCAGCCTAATACTCTCTCAAACTCCGATTATATTCATGTAGTCTCCCTAGCTAGAACCTCCAAGTAGATTTCTCTTTGAAATATTTGCCCATTCCATGCAGACTTCTTGCATCCAGAGTGTCCTTTTGGAGGAAGCTCTCAACCAACCACACAGGGAAATACAGCCTGGCTCCAATTAGTGCCATTTGTCTTCCATGGGCCATATGTGACTTTTAAAACCATCACATCCTCCCTAAGTCATTTTTCTCCACACTGCAGGGTTCCTTCAACAAGCTATTTTGTAACACTGAAGCAACAGACCTGTTGCTGACCAGATCTGATATAGGCCCTTCTTGAGTGGAGGAGCCCAGTGGTGTACACTGTTCAAAGCAGAAGTGATCCATGGATTATACAGAGCTATAACAATGCTTTCTGCTTCTGGTCTGTTTCTTTCCTAGGAATTTCTAATACTTGATCTGGGCTCTTTATTACTACACCAGCACCATGCTGATGTTTCTATGGAACTATCCATCATAGCCTTTGTCTGGGAGATTGCTGCTCCTGAACAGCAGCAACCAGCTCAGGCCCATCATTTCAAAAGTGAAACTTGGACTGTTTTCCTTCAGGCACACAATTCTACATTTATCTACACTTCTTTTCATCATCATTTTACAACCCAATCAGTTTCATAAGGCAACTCTCAGTTCAGCAGCCTTACCCTGTAAATCATGAGAAAACTTCCACTTCTGTGCTCATATGAGATAGTCTTACAGGCATTGCTCCATTGAGATAACTGACCATTTACATTCTGTGAATTTACTGAGTAGAGAAATATGGATTACAAGCCCATAATTTCCTAGAGTACTTTCTAAAAATTGAAATAATTTCCCACCTTCTCATATACAAGTACTAAAAAATCTAAGTATGATGTTATATAACACTGTTAGTAATTCAGCTCTCATCTTCAAGTTCTTTCAGCAATATTAGGTGGATGGCTTCTGACCCTGATAATTTGTTATTTCTATTGAAAACCTTTTCATTGCCTTTTTCCTTTTCATGTTAACCTAATTTCTTTGCTCTTCTCTTCCCCCCTCCAGTCATCTTTTTCCACTCCAAACATGACTGTTACTCTCTCGTGTTGATGGGCACCCTCCTCTCGCTCATTACCAAACCTTTATATTTCATCCATGCCTACAACACTTCTGGTTCCTTCTCCCATCTCCACTATTGCTCCTCTCCCCAACTGTATCAGAGGTCATATTCTCTTAAATCCCAGCTCTATGCTTCCCCTCCTTAAGCCTACTGGAATCCACAGAAAACACAAAGAGGACTTGTTTTTGTGTAATGTTCTTCGGGCTTTCCAGCAACACTGGCTGGATGCCTTCCAGTGCTCTTCTAGCTAGCACTAGAGACATTTAACAGGTACAAAAGACACTGTCACCTTAAATAAATGCAAACCCTACAGCACTATCTATGTACTTCATCATTCCACCTTGCACTTCAACTCCTCAGCCTCTTCCATCTCTCATAGGGTTCCATGTTAACTGCTATCCCCTCAAAGCAGACAGAGGTGACACTATGAACAGCTTAATGAAAGGGCTACTAGATGCACAGAAATCACCAAAACTAGCAACCAAAATGTTGTGGGACATAAAGGAATGCAAAATAATACTGATAGTCTCATGCTGCTGTACAATAAACCACAGGTACCTTCTTACCAAGGGAACTGCATTCTGGTCTGATTATTTATCTCAGAAAAGAATAGAGAAAAGACGCAGACAAATTCAGAGACAAACAGCAGAAAGAAAGAGGAGCTTTGAAATTTCTCCATTTGGAGACAAACTGAGGAGGCTGGGACAGTTCAGAAATAAAATTCAGAAGAAGTGATATAATAAAAATATTCATAAGTACTATATTAAAAGTTAACAAAACACCAGCAACAATAAAAAATAAGAAGGTAAATCAGGCACTCTCATATACCTATACTCTTATATACCTACACTCTCATATACCTAGGGAAAGCTGCAGTGGACTAAACTGAAGGCATTGATTTAAGCCTAAAGAAAGGAAATACTTCCACAAAACTATGTGTAAGCAGCCAACCAGAAATTATTGCAATTGTATGCAATTTGTAGTCATAAGAGTTAGATACAAATACAAAAAATAAGAATATCTGCATCCATACAAATTATTAAAAAAAAAAAAAGAAGTTCAGATAAAGGATACAAACTTGCACATTTTCAGGCATGAAATGAAGCCTAAATTAGAGGATTAGGAAACACTAGCTGACAATGTTCTTACTACAGTAGTAAATTATTCCATATGTCTCTGCTACAGGGTTTAATTTGCTTTGTTTTCAGTCTATTTTCTATTAGAAGATCCATGTACCAGAGACAGGGTAAGAGTGATCTCGCTGTGGTTTCTGTGTCCCCAGGATAACTTTCTGACCTGCATGAAAAAGCCCTTCTACTCCTGTGTCCAAAATGCAAGGAAAAGGAGGAAAGAATTTAATTAATTAGGAACAATAAAAGAGCTTTCATTAAAAGTCATGAGGCAAAAGCTGTCCCCAGCCCCAGGAGACAAAGATCTGACGTGCTCTGGAGCAGACTCCTGTGAGTCAGCTGGCAGGAGAAACGCATGCACACTGTGCAGCAGCATCCTGTGCCTGGGGTGCTGCCTCATGTCCCATTGCAGACCAGCAGAATCTGACCTCCATCCCATGCTACAGATTCAAATCTCCACCCACAGCCTGTGAAACGTACAATCCCTCCCTCTATATGTACAAGCAACCATTTTCAGGTTTCAGGCCTAAGGCGTTTTAAATTTTTTGCACAAATCACGTATTTTATATCAACAAAACGTTCACTTTTGGTTTTGAAATGCTGATGGGGCTAACATACTGATCGTTTGCCTGCCAGGTTATTTTCTTACTTACCATATGCTGGCTGTGAAGTTTTTCCAGAAGGGTGTTGTCTGTGCCTTTGGGGAATCGACTCTCTTCATTCACCAAAGCCAGTAGACCCAGTTTCTACAGCCAAACAAGAGAGGCGCTTTTACAGGCATCAGAAGCTCTAACTACACAGCACCAAGCCAAGAACTGGAGATCTGGACAGCACATTGAGCAATAACCCCTGAGTTATACCCAGCAAAGCTTGGGCTGAAAGCAGAATTCTGGCCAGCCAATGCATTCATCACACAGAAGATAACTGGAGATTAGTTATTAAAAATTCACATTAAGGTTTTACATAATCTCTGCTCCCTGTCTAAAACTATGACACCCTCCCTAAGCTTACTCTCAACAATGAGCAGAGATCTCTTTTCTTGAGCCAGGACTATGGCTAGAACAGCTTATATTTTTGCCAGGTCACGATGGGAAGAGGGTCTAAGCAGCTACCTGTTTTTAAAAGTAGGAAACCCTAGGGAAAGTTTCAAGAAAATCAGCAGGCCTCACTGTGATACCTGGAAACTGTCACAGATAACCGCTCACCTTCTCGATAAGGTCCAGGCACTCTGCATTATCCATCCAGTCAATGGCTTCCCAGTTTATCCCTTCCCTGACAGTCAAGAACAAACAGAACAAAGATGTGAAATGCAAGATGCAATGCGCTGAGGTGCAGAAGAACAGAAGTAGCTGAGCAAGGCAGCTGTCCTAAGACTCCAGACAATTTGCAGGAATTAGGCTTTGCCATGTATGAGGAAAAAGAATAGCACACACAAAATACACTGGCTGCCACAAAGAGATGAAAGTAGGAGACAGCCTTTCTTATCCATCCCAGCATTTTAGATTGATGCTTATCTTGTAGTCATTCAGCAAATTCCATACCAAGCAGTAACAAACTGTAGTTGCTCTCAGTTGTTTATTCAGGAGTGATGAGCATCAGACTAAGTGGTGGTGATGATGGACTATTTCTTACACAGCTTCAAGAGTCAACTGCTTACCCACCAATCTGGAAAGTAGGCCGGAAGCACATCCACCAGAAGACTGAATAATCATGAGTCCAAGCAGAAGAAGAGACAGAGGCAACTTTTCAGGGAGAGTTTTGAAGAGGATGAGACATGTAAGCTTTGGTCTAACATGCAGGGGACCTGCAGGGTGACTCTGCATCTTTCAGAATGAGAGTACATGTAGGCAAGCAACGTGATAAGCGTACTTTGAAAACTATGCATGTAATTCTGTAAATCTGTGCTGAATGTGTATTCCCCTCTCTTACCACCTTCTTACACTCCCATAATACAGGCCATTTCTGGTTTCAGAATTCAGAGAAGCCTGGGAATAACTCTTGCTCAGGAATCCAAGGAAGACTACAGGCTATGTGTGAAGCTACTTACTGATATTCTGATACAGACCCCTTTCAGGTGAAGGCTAACATTTTGAAGATAGCGAAGCTGTTGTCTACAAACCTTTCAGCCTCAGCTTTGTACTTTCAGGTTCAAAACATTCAGAAACCTGTGGGCAACAGCTGGAAGCAACAAACTGGAATAATTTCTAAGAATGGAAAGGACTATCTATCCCTCACAAGGAACAAAATAACTTAACCACTTAATGAGAAAAAAATATCAGTTCGCAGTGTTTCAGATTTTTGCAACAATGGGTGTCAGAGGAGCCATGCATTTTTACAAAAAGACCTCCTGGATTCCTCCTAAGAGCAAGATGACCTTCCAGAATTGAAGGGAGCAGACTTTTCTGAAGCAAATCAAAATCACAAACGAATCAAGATGTCTCTACTGCCACAGACCCCTTGTCTAATCAAACGGTGAAATTCATGGAACTATTTACTAAACTCAAGAAAACAGAGCTGATACTCTTAAAGATGGTCTTTAAACACTTCATCCTAGAATAACTTGATGAATAGTCAATAATAAAATTCTCTTGTTCTTTGCAAAGTTCAACCACAGAAATTACACTCCTATGTAATCATCGGGAAAAAATCTTTTGTCAGTATGATACCATTCTTAACATAAGCTTCCTGCAGTGGTGGAATTGGCCTGAGAAGTGAGTGCATAAATAGCCTTGCAGTTTTGTAATCTTTAGAATTTCATGAATTGCCTATTCAACTGTCTCCTTTTACAAGGCTGCTTTCATTTGCCCTCACTGACCCTATTCAGTTGCTTCATTCACAAACATAAAGGCTACTGTTTCAGAGCAAGAACAGAAGTATTTGTCTAGCGGCCTCTAGAAGCAGAAATAATCTAGAACATCCCAGGTACTTCACAAAACACAATCCAATATGAAGTCCACAGAAGTGAAACAGCTGTGCAGAAGGCCCCATGCTCTTTAAGCTCAGGAAACAGCCTGAATTAAATATCCTTGGTAAGGAAAAGAACCCTTTTCATACCATAGGAATCTCTAGGCTTGTCAGATGTCTAACCATCTATCTTTAGGGACTTTACTTTTTGCACACCAAGACTGCAGCTGCATAACAACACCACTACCTTAGGTAAATCATTACTGAAATCAGAAACAAGGCCAGTGACCACGTGTTCTAATGGGTTAAAGCCCACGATGTTCCCATTCAGCTGAAAGATAGAAGGGAATCTGGACTTTCTAAATTCTACAAGACAGAAAGCTTTTGCTTGGAGACAAGTGACCTACTTATGCTGGAAAAGCACAGAGATACATCCACAGTCAGGATTGCACTAAGGCTCAGCTGCCTTTTCTGCCTTAGTGGTAGGGACCAGGCAGCGCAATGGAGGAATGATGTCATCCATTAAAGAAATAGAGCCCCCACTCCCTCTGTTTGTCACCTGTTGTACTCCAGCTGCTCCAAGGAGAAGATGTGTTTGTTGAAATATTCCTGGAGTTTCTCATTTGCATAGTTAATGTTAAACTGCTCAAAACGATTCACCTGTAAGAAGAAACGAAGATAATAAAGCTTAATTTAAGCTGGCCTCTAAAAGAATCTATAACAGCAATGGGGAAGATGCCAGGTGTGGCTAGAATAAAGCCAGAAAGCATAGAGGCAAAGGGCGTCCAAAGGACCTGAGGAGGACAGTATGGGGAGGTGCCCCAGGAAAACAGCTTTTGTAGCTCACACAAGGTTCATTCAGTAGGCCTAAATGGTAGTAAAGGATGCTAAAGACAATCACATTTCTCTTCTTAGGAAGGAAGAAATATAATACCATTAGTGTTAGGTCACCAGGCTTGCTCTTCTGTGAAATATCAGAGCAGTCACTATATGGCTGTTTAATATGCATCCCTCATCGGCTGCAGTCAGAAGCATTACACAAAGATTCTCAACACAAAGCAAAATAGATGTTAACAAACAATGTGCATGTAGAATTTGGACATTTAATTTGTACACAAGTCAAAAATTCAGTATTATCTATCACAGTACATCTTCTTAGGGCCTGTGTCACAAACCAGACCTTGAACATCAGTCTACATAAATACAGGTGGCAGATATGGGCAGCTAAATATATCTTTCTGCTTCCAGGAGTAAGTGGCAGTGGAGACATCTTAGGATGCTCTATCCTAACCTAAACAGGATACAAACCAACCAAAATTTCTTCCTGTATGGGCTGCCATCTCCCAGACCAACCCACCCTGCAAAGACAAAATCCTGACCTGAAAGTTCTCAAAGCCGAAAATATCCAGGATGCCCACAGACTTAAAGTTTTCCTTGCCTTTGATCTTCGTATTAATCTTGCTAATGAGCCATGAAAAACACTGGGAATAGAGTGCCATAGAGAGGGAGTCCCTGGAGTCAGATGCCTGCAAATAGAAAAAATGAGTCACAAGGAGAACTGAAGGCAAAAGGGGCACCATGAACCTCTAAGGGACTTCAGGTTCCTCCTCTCCTCTTCAGATATCTGTATTGGTTGTGTATGGTGCAGTGTTTGTATGTACAGTCAACAGTCTGCAAATAGCCCAGCCACACACAAATGTACAATGTAACTTCAGACCTTTGGGTAACTGAACTTGAGAGGCTGAAGGAAGAAGCAAATTCCCTGCCATCTTTTAGAACAAGTGCTAGGGCAGGAAGGTGGCAAAATACCTCATGACTAAGCCTGTAGCAGTCAGTTGCGTCACATGAGCAAACATTTGCAGTGACAGCAAGGTATCTCAGTTCAGTACTCCTATTACAGCTGTCAAACGCGTGTCTGCTCAGTCTTTAAAAAACTGGTAGGGCAGGATTTAATAGAGTATTCTGGCACCAAGCTATACTCAAAAATCCACTCTCCAAAACTTTCTTGCAAACAGCATTATCTTACTGCAAACCAAGTAGACTGGCCAACAGCCAGGACACATGCCCCAGAAGAGCATGGGCAGAGAGACCTTTCTGGAGCTGACTCAACATCTCACACAGTGATCATAACCAAGTGTTACAGGTGGAAAAAAAACCCTTAAATTGTGACAGCTAACAGGCAGTAGATAGTTGGGTGCATGTAAGTGTGTGGATCAGTGTCTGAAAGAGAACAACTGAAATATCAACCAAAAGCCTACCACTTGATAGCTGTAACAGGAATTGGCTGGTTCTGAATTTTGGTGACATTTGGACTAAACAAAAGGGACACAGCCAAATTCCCCAATTAATACAGAGACATGAGACAGAACCACAAATTAAGAGCTGACTGCATGTTTTCCTTCTGCACATACACTATTTAGACTGGGAAACCAGGGTTTAGGGTACTGGAAAGAAGGGGAAGCTAAAAAGAAGGGTTCCCAAATATAAGACATGATCCCAGAGAGCAGAAAAGGGGGCAAGGAAAGCAGATGGCAAAGACCTTTCTATTCCTGGGTTGTACCTTCCCTCCAGCAGACCAAGGCTGAGAACACACAGCAACCTCTCTTCTCCACAGAAGAGGATATTTTAAAACATGGGCACACATGCCTTTTCTGGATATTTCTTCTCTCTACCAGATGGTCTGTCTTATTAGTTGGGACTGGATACCCTTAAGGCCATGCCTCTCTCCTGCCTCTGGCTACCCAGCAAGTTGGACTAATTTTTCAGGAACAGGAGCTCCCTATCCATCTGTAAGCAAAACCGCTTTCCCCACAATATAGCTCAAATGAGATTCTCAAAGGCTCCTTTCATCCTCCCAGCTTTGCCCGCTTTCAGACCACTTCATCCATTCAGCCCACTGAAATGCCAAAGCTCAGATGGGTAACAAACCCATTACATAATGAGAAATCCCTGGCAGCTTTATCAATGCATTCCCACAGCAAGAGGGAATAGGTGGGCACCATACACAAGGGCTTAAGCAGGAACAGTCTGTACAGGCCCAGTGTTCAGTGCAACAGGCTCACCCACTGAAGACACATAAGTACCAGCATTCACTTGCATTATAATGATTTTCTTGCAGACTTAGTATTGTGCTGGGCTGCAAAGCAGTAAGTGTAGAGTCCAACATGCACAGATGTCAAGAACAGCTATAGTTTAAGGGAAAGCTCTATTCTGGGAGAGTTTTGTAAATCCTACAACTATGCACTGTTGCTCTGGACTGCATAAGGTGTCTCTGGCATTATTCGTTATCCATCCTTGTGCACTGATATAGAAAGTTGTAGCTTATTCAGGACAGATAGCTGAGAAGAGAAACTGGTACTGGATACTGAGGGTATCTACCACAGACTGTATATTGAAAAATTATTTTCACACAATTACATTGCAAAGAAAGGTGACAGACTATGGAAAAAAAGATACAACTTCTTAAAGGCAAAGCTTGGTTTGTGATATATTAGCAGGTGTGTTCACAGCAAGAAAAGAACCCTATTTTATGATTCTATGACTACTCTGCTGTAATGAGCACTGCTGAGATTTCAGCTTGAACACTGTGTCCAGTTAGGGTCACTCCACTTCTTGAAAGACGTGGGAAAACAGATAGAGAAGAAGAGATTTAGAAAATTACTTACAAGGAAACATCAAAGGAACTGGATTGTTTAGCTTAGAAAAGAGAACATCACATGAAAAACTTCACAGATGCTGGGATGTCAAAGGTAATTTAAATATAAGGAAAATCTTTTCAGCTCCAGACTCCACTGCAGCTACATACTTAAAGAGGCTGTGAAATTCCTTCCATGGGAAATCTGACAGAAAGTTAGACAGATATCCATCAGAGAGAGCCTAGTAACTCTGGTTTCTCTGCCAGTGTAAGGGTTGGATTGATAACCCTCTGCAGTTCCATGCCAACACAAGATTTCCATTACAGATGTTCATTTTGCTGTAACAAGATGCTTCTTCCATCCTAGTAATATTGTTCCTTGTTGCCCAGTGTCTTGCATTTTATTAATAACAGAAGATTTTCAACAGTTGTCTGTGCATGGACCTAAAACACCAAGAGTGCCCTCAAGTGATCAACAACACCACAAGTTAAAATTAGTCAGCACAACACTGTAATGAACCACAGAGAAACGTAATAAATAAGCAGGACTGGCTCCAGCACACAGTACAGGTTCAGAAGATGAGAACTACATATCAGTTTATTTGGTCCCCTTTTGCAGCTGTATGGGTACACAAAGAAGCTACTGAGGGGTAACAACCTACCATCCTCCTGATGTTTCATGGTAACTGCGTGCAAGCTTTTTTTCCCAATAAATGGCACACATGCAATTACCACAAAACATCTGATCTACCTTCTGCATGACAGAAGTGTGATTAATTCTGGGTGAGCGAAGGTGACTTAAAACCAGTATTTTGCATTGTGATTTGCAAGTGAACTCCCCTGTAAAGCCTAAAAAGCAGAGTCAACAATGGGACCTGAACTACCAGTAAGGGCAAAATACTTGAGGACACAGCTGAGCACCTAGGGGGTGTAACAGGAAACCCTAAAATTCAGTGGATGATACAGGAGGGAGAGAGAGGGTCTGGAAATGCAGAAGTGGCAGAAGAAGTAGCATACACTGAGCACTTACCTGCTCCACAGTGAGAGGGGAGCTGATCTCTTCCCCACGCAGAATCATGGACCTCTGTGTCAGTACTTCAGAAAGCTGAAAGGCATCTAAGCCCAGGAGGTCACTGGCAATGTTCAGCACTAATAACAAAGGAGAAGACACTTTTTTCTTTTGCATGGATCCCCATCATTCATGGGGGATCCATATTCTGCAACTCAGCAAGGAAATCCCAGGAACTTCTACAAGGCAAGTGACTAAACCCCAGCACAAAACACACTCCCCTTTATTTAATTCTCTTTGGCACAGCCAAAGCTGTAAGCTCCAGTATAAGGTAGGGTCAGCATCTGTTACTGGCCACAGTCAGACATTCATGTAAGTCAGCCTTTCTGTTGACAACCAGAAGAGCAAAGCACTGTGTAAAAATCAGCACCAGGAAAATATTTATTGAATGAAAAGACATGTTTTCCTAAGGGCACAGTAGTGCAGCTTGAGCGTGGGATTACTAAGCATGGATGTCAAGAAGACAGGCAATTAACTTAAGACTTCCAGCATTTGTAATTTATATTTATTGCTTCTGTCTGTTTAGGGATTCACTTTACCAGACCAGCTCAGATTGCATAACTGTAACACAGCGCATACTAGCAGATACTCAAAGGAAGATGCAGGAAAGTCTCTTAACAGACTACTTTTATCTCAGACTCCTTTCTGTTCTTATTTCTTTCAGCTCTTTCAATGCAAAAAAGAAATCATGAGACTGAAGTCAGTCTGAGAGTATCCAGGACAACAGATTACATGGCCACAGCCCAACTAAATCATATCAGTGCTTTAGAGCCATGCATCCTGTGGCAATGCTTTTGCAGAGTTAAACTGCAGAGAACCTGCTGACAAAGGCACTGCAGATCAGCACAGCAGAGGGAGAAAGGTCAATGGAATGAGCTTTATTGGGGTCCTTAAAGGGCTTTGCATGGTCTACCTAGTTGCTAGAGTCCCACTCACCTGCTTTCGTTGTGACCTGGGCCCCACCAGCTGTCATGAATTCAACATTTCCCAAATGAAGTGTCCCAGAAAGAAGTTTGAAGATGTCTCTGATTTCTTCAGTGCTGAAGTCCACCACCTTCATGGCAGTCTAAGCAAAACCACACTGCTAATGTTGGCTGTACATATAGCCAGAGTACAATGCAACCACCACAACAATACCCAACCCATGTAAGATGTAAAACTCAGAATTATATTAATCATGAATCAAAATGAAATGTGATGGCACAGACCCTCTCTCAGCTGCACATCTATCAGTGATCTTCACTGTCTAAAGCAGGTGGGTATTTTCCCTATCCTCGAGCTGGACTTCACTGCTGCTGTTGCCTGTCACAGGAAGAACGTGCTCATGCCTGCGTGAAGAAATCCTTTCCTGAACACTGGCAGTACAAGTTATAGATGTCACTGGACTGCTTCTACATTCTGCTTTATTATCTTCCCTGAAGGACAGATCCATATAATATACCTAATTTGATCCAGGTAACCCCCATAATTTCCTCTAGTTTAAAATAACAGATTTATGCAGCAAGATTTAAAACCAGGCTTTCAGCATTGACTGCTAGATGGTTAAAAACAGATAATAAGCAAGCATGGTACGTTCCATCTGTCTTAGTCCATGCACGTGAGCTTCGGTTCTTGGGGCATAAATTGACTTTGAGAGGTAGGACCTAGTTTTCATGCATTCACCGTGTCAGTGGGGCACTTCAGGATTCTAGTTCCCTTCTTTCCTCCAGGTGTCTCCTCAGCTGAAGTATAAACCCCATGTTGCTACTGAAACCTCTGCTGCACAGGAGACATCTCTTTCCCTTAACTCAAACTTATTTAGGAACTATTGAAATCCTAAGCTGACTCCTCTCACCTTGCTTATCTGGTTTCAGCTACATTACTAAAGCCCTTGGGCCAATAACCATTTAACAAACAAAACATGAATTGCATACTCATCCTGCTAAACCCATAGCCTCTGGTAAAGTTACAGATGTCTACTGAAATCTGTGTGGTATTTCAGGTGATACAACTTTACCAGAACATTTCAGGAGAACACTACCTTCAACCAAACTGTTCCCCTTGTAATGGTCAATGTCAGATTTCCTGCATCAGGCCATCTAGAGGGCTCCCAGGAACCATTATGGTCTCCAAAGTCTCCATCATTCTAAATTATTTTTCATCCTTGACTGCTTCTCAAATACCCCATTTCTGTACAGAAAAAAACAGTTTTGGAGCCTTGTTTTTACCATAAAAAGGTAGAGCTGAGTTTCAGACTAGTTGAACACCGTATTTTGTCTTAGGACAAATAAATTCTGCCTGTGGGATCTAGATCCTGCAGCATGTTTAGCCCATGAGACTGTGCTCAGAAGTTCAGGAAGAGATAGGACAGGACTCACCATGACCTTACTGAACATCTCTACGTCATTCAGGTTCTCATCAGTCACACAACCAGACTGGTTCAAGTAGTGGTAAGTCTCTGGCTCAGAGAGAAAGAGGCTCTCTGCAACAGAGGAAAGAGAGGCAAGGAAGGGAAAGACAACTGTTTAGCAATCAGCCTTTTCATTCTACGATCTCTGACTCCCAAAACAGTGCATATGTTTACCACAGGGAGAATTCATCTGAACAGATTCCATATCCCTCAAAATCTACATCTGAACAATGAATTCCCTGGGGAAGGAAAAGAGGAGGGTGTGTGGTAACAAAGCTTGAAGATGGTATGTAAAATGATTTAGAACAGTCAAATCCCAAGCTGCAGGCTTGCAGAATAATGCTTTAATACTGAATTGACTTAGAAAAATAACAGAAGATTAAATTCAATCTCATATAGTGTACAGAAAAAAAGTCTTAGCCATACAATAAAGACCTCTAAGTTAGGTATTACCACTTGAGGCAGAGTTCCAAGAGTCACAGTAAGATTTCTAAAGATACAATGGCATTGTTGAGCAACAGTCAAAAACTGAATACACTTCAGTTCCTTCAGTTTTAGAAGGAACACAGAACTAAACACAAAACCAGAATTAGGTCTCTGTACATATCTATACCACAACCTCATCTTAAATGATATCTGCATGTTTGATCCCCATTTTGAAAAAGACAGAGGAGAACTGAAAGATATATGAAAAAAAGGAGACAAGGATGATCAAGAACTAGAAAAGCATTACAGACGGTGGAAGTGAAACAGACTGGGACATCAGCTTGGAAGGAGATGGGGAAGAATAGCAAAGATCTGCTGAAGAAAATCTAGTTTGTATGCTTTCTCTAAGCACTCACTGATAACCATGGTCTCCACTTTCCTTTTATTGTAGATGGATCTCTGAATAGACCTCTGTAGCCATTCCTGCATGAACTCTTTAGAACTGAAGCCCTACTCCCACCTGTGTCAGGCCCAATTCTATCTGATTATCCTAACATACACAGAATAAAAGCATAAGGAAGCTCCCCAATCCCTCAAAACCGGACTGCAACTGTAACATGCTCCTGTCCACTTATGTATCCTCTTCAGCAAGACCACCAGTGCTCAGCAGTGCCAAGGCAGCTACACACAAATGTTATTAAGGGGGTGCTGTATTACCAAGAGGATTCTTCCACTGCTTGCAGCTACTGCTTTCTCTGCATGTCCTCTTCCAGACCCACCTCCCCCTTCCCTAGGTACAGAGCCATAAATCCTTTATTCAGATACTAGACATGTTTTGACTCTAGTCCTGCATCATTGCTGATCTCTCTAATTCTTCTCACTCCTCTTACCTATACTGAAGGTTTGTTGAATGTCTGTCTCTCCAACATTTGAACTCCCTGAACAGCTCCCATCAGCATCTGAATCAAGAGACTTCACTCTTCCTTTGCCTCTAGCTAATTGCATTACCTTATCACAGTTGCACAGACTTTTCCCTCCACCTCAGAATGCCTGAGTTGTCTTTTCTCATACAACATTTCTGTCATCCTCAGCCTATTTCTCTCAAATCTCCTTTCTGTTTCCTATTAAATCACCATATGGCCTTCAAGAAAAAGTTATGTATCAAGTACCTGAAATATCCATGCTCTGACTGACTTATACCTGCTTCCCATGCTGGATTGGAAAAAGGACAGAAACGTATTCCAGAAAATGAAATTACCTTTCTGCTCCTTGCTCAAACCAGCTAGAAGAGCATAAAAGATGTGGTAATTCCTCTCTCCGGGGTTCTGGTGTACCACTCTGTTCTGAAACAAAGAATACAGGAGTAGCCAGTAGAAAGAGATTGCACTTGTGATTGCAAAGACAAAGAGAGGACCACAATATAGGTAAGTCTCCAGGGTCAATACACAAGAGGGGTTTCTTCCAGTTCAGTAATGGTGTTGTCTAAATAAGGTCTACATCAAGATCTTGTCCTGTGTGCAACCAAGCATGTAGACTTCTCTGAACTCAGAATGTACATGCATGGACAAACTGAACTTTGCCAGTTCTGGCCCCACTACTCAGTGAGTTCTGGTGTTCAAAGTAACCTACATCAGAGCAGATATGTCTGCATTTTGGAGTTGTAACCCCATATTCCTCCCTATGGAATTGAGTTTCCAGGTACTTGTTCTCTCTCGTTTTACCCTTGGTAAACAGCTTTTTATTGAAGTTTCTCTGTAATGCACAGAGTTTACAAAGAGAGGAGAACAGGCTCAGATAGACAGATAAAGAACAAACATAGATATTAGCTTTTTAGGTGATACTACTGCAACTGTCTCAACTGAGGAAGAGGACAGTGAAAGAACTATGCGCTGTGACAGAGGCAACATCATCCTGGAGATCTGGCACTGCCTCAACATACTGTGAGAACAGGGCTCGCACAGCAGTCAGTAGAGGTGATACCTACCTTTTCCAGTAAATCTGAACAGCATGTTAAGGAAAAACCATTCAAATAACATATTCACAGATCTGCTGATGACTGGCAAAGAATCTTCTAGACACATTAGGATGAACCCTGTGACAAGCAACAAATCATTAAATAACTGACACTTTGGAAATTGGAACAAAGGGTGGTCCCAAACATCATCTAAGATCCTCTTTACTCTTTGTCCAAGGAAGTATCATGTGCCAAAGATCCATTTAAAAGGGCAGGGTCAGATAGAGCATAGGACCTGCACAATGGTGAGGTAACCTTACAAAGGATGAGCCACATTAGGGACACCTAAAAAGATAGAGATGCCACTCTAATCTGAAAGTTTCTATTGCACACAGTAAATCTTGCATCAGTTCTCATTGCTTCTACAAGAGACCACTATCTTTAATCTACTGAGCATAAAAAGCAGAGACTACACAATCCAAGCCTGTTATTTACAACAGTAGTAAATTCATCTGGTTGCTACTCCAGTGGAAATTGGTGTGATTTGCAGTCAGCAGCAGCTTTGAATATCAGCATCAAGAAATGTAGCCAGGGCAGCTTTAGCTGCCTCGTGCAGACAAAAGATAGGTCGAAGTCTTTGTGAGAAGGGTACATGGGCATACAGGGAAGACAGTGGTCATAGCACAACATAATTCGACTATATCCAGTCTTCCCTGTCCTTGTTGTCACTGGAACAGGCACCTTGGGGAAGTGATCATGGCACCAAGCCTGTCTAGAGTTCAAGGAGCATCTGGATGACGCTATTAGTCACGTGATTTTGTTTTAGGTAGTCCTGCAAGGAGCAAGGAGCTAGAGTCAATGATCCTTACAGGTCCCTTCCAACTTGAGATATTCTATGATTCTATGATTAGCGTTCCAAGGTCCACTGGAGATGGGCAGACCAAAACAGGAAGTCATCACTGGCCCTCTAAATTCCTGTTCCCTGCATCCAAATATTGTGCAGAATATACCGATTCTTAGCTTGGTCTCACTTTTCTAAACTGTGAATTCACTGGCAGACCTAACATAAGGGAACAATCTTCTGTGAAAAACAGGATGCAATCAACATGAGGCATTTTCTAGGCAGCAAATTCTAGGGATTTAAGTATCAAGAGTTGTGGTCACTGACAAGTGAAAAGTCAGACTATGTGTCCCTACCTAATGTAATACCTAGACAAAAGGTTTCCAGAGTTATGTGCTGCAGAACCACAAAAAACATTTCCCTCTTCAAGTTGTAAATTTTTCTCACAGTTATAAACTGGCTTTGAGAAACTGTGATGAGAGATTTCCTGACCCACTCTGAGCTCCACATCTTCACTCACTCCACCCATTTCTGGTCCACTGAAGAAAAGGATACAATCAGTTACTCTCCCTCCTTGGATGTGTCCATGTTGAGAGAAGTGCAGCTGGATGAACTTGCCAAAGCGGCTGGAGTTGTTGTTATAAATGGTCTTGGCATTTCCAAAGGCCTCCAGAATGGGGCTGCAGAAACAAGGCAATGAAGATATGATTGGTGATGAGATACCATTAAAACAAAACATGTATTGCCTCTATACAAATGCCCATAGCATGGGGAACAAACAAGAGGAATTAGAGATGTGTGCACGTCTACAGGGGTATGATATAACAGGCATCACAGAAACATGGTGGGATGGCTCCTATGACTGGAGTGTTGGAATGGAAGGTTACACAGGCTCTTTAGAAAAGACAGGTCCAGCAGGCAGGGAAGGGGAGTTGCTATTTATGTTAGAGATAGGCTGGAGAGTATGGAACTCTGTCTGGGGACAGGTGAGCAGTCGACAGAGAGTTTGTGGGTCAGGGTTAAAGGGAGAGCAGCGATGGGGGACATTACTGTGGGGATCTGTTACAGACCGCCTGATCAAGAGGAATCTGCGTATGAAGCACTCTACAGACAGACAGGAAAAGCCTCACGCTCACAGGCCCTTGTTCTCATGGGGGACTTCAGCCACCCTGATATCTGTTGGAGCAACGGTACGGCCTGGCACAAGCAATCAAGGAGGTTCCTTGATTGTGTGGAAGACAACTTCCTTCTGCAAGTAAGAGGAGCCGACAAGGAGAGGTGCCATGCTTGACCTCGTGCTCACCAACAGGGAAGGGCTGGTTGGAAATGTGACGCTCCAGGGCAGCCTTGGTTGTAGTGACCACGAGATGGTCGAATTCGAGATCCTCAGGACAGTGAGAAGAGCGTGCAGCAAGCTCACTGCCCTGCACTTCAAGAGAGCAGACTTTGGCCTCTTCAGGAGCCTGCTTAGTAAGGTTCCATGGGATACAGCCCTAGAGGGCAGGGGGGCCCAAGGCTCTTGGTTGTTATTCAAGGATCACCTGCTCCAAGCTCAGGAATGTTGCATCCCAACTAGAAAGAAGTGCAGCAGGAGGGCCAGGAGACCTCCTTGCATGGATAAGGAGCTGCTCAGGAAAATTCAAAGAAAAAAAGAGGCTTATAGAAGGTGGAAGCAGGGACAGGCGACCTGGGAAGAATACAGGGATGCTGTCCGGGAAGCTAGGGACCAGGTGAGGAAAGCTAAGGCCCAGTTAGAATTGAACTTGGCTAGGGATGTTAAGGATAATAGGAAGGGATTCTATAGGTACGTAGCGAGTAAAAGACAGACTAGGGACAACGTAGGCCCCCTTCGGAAGATATCGGGAGAACTGGCTACCCTGGATTTGGAGAAGGCTGAGGTTCTTAATGACTTCTTTGCCTCTGTCTTCACTGGCAAAGTCTCTGACGGCACCACCCAAGTCTTGGAAGGCGAACACAGGGACTGTGAGAATGAAGACCCCAGGCCCACTGTAGGAGAAGATCTGGTTCGAGACCATCTTAAAAACCTAAACGTACACAACTCCATGGGACCTGACGAAATCCATCCGCGGGTCCTGAAGGCGCTGGCAAATGAAGTTGCCAAGCCACTTTCCATCATATTTGAAAGATCATGGCAGTCAGGTGAAGTTCTCGATGACTGGAAAAAGGGAAATATAACCCCCATTTTCAAGAAGGGGAAAATGGATGACCCGGTGAATTACAGACCAGTCAGTCTCACCTCTGTGCCTGGCAAAATCTTGGAGCAGATTCTCCTGGAAGGCATGCTAAGGCACATGAAAAACAAGGAGGTGCTTGGTGACAGCCAGCATGGCTTCACTAAGGGGAAATCCTGCCTGACCAATTTGGTGGCCTCCTATGATGGGGCTACGGAACTGATGGACAGGGGCAGAGCACTTGACGTCATCTACCTGGACATGTGCAAAGCGTTCGACACTGTCCCACATGACATCCTTGTCTCTAAATTGGAGACATCAATTTGATGGGTGGACCACTCGGTGGATAAAGAACTGGCTGGATGGCCGCACGCAGAGTTGTGGTCAATGGCTCGATGTCCAGCTGGAGACCAGTAACGAGTGGTGTCCCTCAGGGATCGGTGTTGGGATCGATCTTGTTTAACATCTTTGTTGGTGGCATAGACAGTGGGATTGAGTGCGCCCTCAGCAAGTTTGCCGATGACACCAAGCTGTGTGGTTCAGTTGATATGCTGAAGGGAAGGGATGCCATCCAGAGGGACCTTGACACGCTTGTGAGGTGGGCTGATGCCAACCTTATGAAGTTTAACCATGCCAAGTGCAAGGTCCTACACCTGGGTCAGAGCAATCCCAGGCACAGCTACAGGTTGGGCAGAGAAGAGATTCAGAGCAGCCCTGCAGAGAAGGACTTGGGGGTGTTGGTCGATGAGAAAATGAACATGAGCCAGCAGTGTGCGCTCGCAGCCCAGAAAGCCAACCATATCCTGGGATGCATCAAAAGAAGCGTGACCAGCAGGTCAAAGGAGGTGATCCTGCCCCTCTACTCTGCTCTCGTGAGACCTCACTTGGAGCATTGTGTGCAGTTCTGGTGTCCTCAACATAAAAAGGACATGGAACTGTTGGAACAAGTCCAGAGGAGGGCCACGAGGATGATCAGGGGACTGGAGCACCTCCCGTATGGAGACAGGCTGAGAAAGTTGGGGCTGTTCAGCCTGGAGAAGAGAAGGCTGCGTGGAGACCTCATAGCTGCCTTCCAGTATCTGAAGGGGGCCTACAAGGATGCTGGGGAGGGACTATTCATCAGGGACTGTAGTGACAGGATGAGGGGTAACGGGTTCAAACTTAAACAGGGGAAGTTTAGATTGGATATAAGGAAGAAATTCTTTACTGTTAGGGTGGTGAGGCACTGGAATGGGTTGCCCAGGGAGGTTGTGAATGCTCCATCCTTGGCGGTGTTCAAGGCCAGGTTGGATGAGGCCCTGGGTGACATGGTTTAGTGTGAGGTGTCCCTGCCCATGGCAGGGGGGTTGGAACTTGATGATCTTAAGGTCTTTTCCAACCCTAACTATTCTATGATTCTATTCTGCGTGCCCAGCTCTTTGCCATTTGCACAGTGTGCACTGCCATGCGAGATTAATCTGTTACAGCATCAGAATGGACAAGCAGGAAGAGCTCAAGGGCAAGGAATGATGGCAAGAGCAATTTAACACGCTGCTAGATGAATTTTGAACCTTTGGGATCAGAGTTAATTAAATCAGTCCCCAGTGAATATGGGCTGCTGGCTGGTGTTTACACTGTCAAGGGCATTCCTCACTAGTGTGGCTTCAGGAAATGAAAGGAGGCAAGACCCAGCCAGGTATGTGCTCAGCACAGCAGCATCCCATGGTATAGGCTTGTGGCTGTGGTTTTTTTTTCAGGATTTTCAGAAGCATCAAACATATAGTGCAAACACTCTATAAGTTTAAATTATGTATTGCTTTGTTTCTGCTTCTATCTTTGAGAGAGAGGACAGTATAAACCATCTCTAAAAATTACAAGCGAACATTTTAGAACTATCAAACAAACATAGTACCAAACTGATTTGTTTGGTACTAGAACACACAAGCCCTTATTTACTTAAATCTTACTTAGGCTGGTACAAGCCACATGGTTTCTAAGTAAAGGGACTATATACACACACTATAGATTTGAAAACTTTATTCTAAGAGAGCCACATAATCCACTTCAGGAAAAAAAAATGTTGAGAAATAATCTACCACTAAATTTCAGACAGGTGACGAACTGAAGAATTCTGTCTCCTGGTCACCTTCCTGTCTTCAAGGAGGTTCATACAATATGGAGATTGGTGAGTTAAAATGCAGCTCAACTCTTGCTCCACAGAACAGTACAAGGGAAAGCTCAAAGCATTCAAACTGACATGCTGAATCCAGGATTAAAATATTCATTTTTGCAATTTAGCCAATTCTAAAATAATCTGAAGGCCTGACAAGCAAGGAGCCATGGAGACGCTACAAGAACAAGCCTGTATGTGGGTCATGTTTATTTTTAAAACATGTAGTTTTTAACAAAAATCTTTGCCATTATCACCCTGAGAAATACTGGCTTTTTAAACATCTCTACCAATCCACTGCATGGTTCCACTGAAGAAAGGGGCAGATACAGGATTATTCACAAGTTAATAATTATTAACATGACAAATAATCACAACTACAGATACCGCTGGAGATTGTTGAAAGCTTCAGGCCTTGCAAGTGGTAGCTAACTGAGAGCTGTGATTAGGAAAGGCCCAATAACCTTCAGGAAACTTCAGGCAGTATTGTCCTAGTTTATCTCTTGAAAACATCACTTTAAAGAAACACAAGCATAGAAATTAGATTGCTCCATTATAATAGGTTACAACTATAGAAATCCCAGTCATAGAAGTCTGTGTGCACAGATCAGGAGGTTAAGTTCCTTGCCCTGGAGGATGTGAACTCCAAGACCCATGACTCTGAAAGAAGTATGTAAATAAGGACATTGCACGGGAATATCCCCCTGAGCACACCAACACCATGAGTCAACAATAATTAATGGGAACAACCAGAAAAAGGGAGGACAGGGTTACATTATATGACCACCACGGTTGCAGTGAGAGTGCAGCAACCAGCCAGCCAATCTTTATGGCTCTAAATCATGTTAAATTAGATAAGCAAAGCACAAGGAAGTATCTTTATAGTTTAGTTTGGCAATAGGCTCGTGCACATGAATGCAGAATTCTGTCAGGGATGGGGAAGGGAACAGGCACATGGGTGTCTGAGGCTGGCAGGAGCTGCGAGGCGGAGGGGTGGGTGAGCTGGTGCAGCCAGGAATGAGGGCAGAGCAGACTGCCCACGCCAGCAGGCACATTGCAACGTGGAGTTGATGCCACATCAAACTGCGTGAGGTGGAGCAGCGCATCAGAAAGGTGATGCTGGCTACTCAGCTGGATGTGGGCAGGGTGTGTTGCAGGACTCAAAAAGATGGGAAACAGTCTCAGGAGGGCAGCAGAAAGTGAAGCCTGGATTCTAGAAATACTACAATATATGCAGCTCCAGGATTCAGATGCATAGCTGAAGACAAAAAAAGAAGATTCGAAGATTAGAGGGATGAATAACAAGAAAGGTGGTTATGCTGTCAGCAGTGGCACCCAACACAGAGAAGTGAAACAAACAAGGAAAGAAAGCTCAGAGGAATTAGCAGAATTTTTAATGGAATGCTGGATATTTTCAAGAAGGAAAACAGACCAAATAAACAGTGCCAAAGGAGTTTTAAGAGCCTGATTTCTGAGAAATACGCCAAGTATGAATGTTACAACACAGACAAATGATAGAAAACTGACGTAAGGCTTTGTTTATAATGCTGTCTGAAACTGAGAAAGAATCCAGCATTGCTCCTGGGTATGTGCTGGGGTGTAAGGATGAAAAGCTGCCGTTAGCTAACCCAAGGAGGGCAGAGCAAGTGAGGCTGAACCACAAACGGATGAGGTAGACTCAATAGCAGTGGCAGCAGCTTCTGGCTCTGGGCCAGGTCTTCAGCTTCTCTTCTTAGGGAAAAGGTGACAATTCACGTTGCCTGGCACTCACATTGCAATAGCTCACTTAACACTAAAGATATACACAAAACAGGTCACAAGCTCTTACTTCACTAAACATCACAGCTGTGGGATCCTGCAGACTCCAGAATCACTTACCTTACCATTATAAGCTTTCTGGACTACAGTCAAGTTACCACTTAACCACTAAGTGGGCTTGAGCCTCCTAAGCCACCTGCCTTAAAACAGATTCTGCAGATCTTGAGTCATGACTGTATTGCACTTAAGAGCTTTTACCAATTTGCCAATGTCCCTGGTGAAATCTGCACCCTGCAAAGCATAAATCATCCAACAACTGTCTCTTCAAGCACCAGGTCCAAAGGCAGCAACCCTTCTGCTTGATGCTGCTCTGCTTGCAAGGAACCTAAAAACTGCAATGCTCTTGCAGCTGCTATCTTAGACACTCCATGTCTGCTTAGGCTATTTCCCCCACAGTTACTAGTAACATTTTGTGTCACCATCTTCCAGAAACTTTCTTTCTCTCTGGGCCCTGAAATATGCCACTTGCACGACAGTCACTTTTGCACAGATGGTTCAAAGGATTTCAGCTATTACACATCTAGATTCTGTTGCAGATATCTGATTTATACCGCTGGAGGTTACTGCAACGATCAGAATCTCAAACTGGGACCAACCTGCAGCCTCGTCCTTGACAGTACTGAACTGCAAGACCCCCAGCAAGGTCCTCCAGTCACAGGCAAGACAGTCTTGTGTTGGGAAATTTTCATTTAATTTACTAAATAGAATTCAGGTGTTAAGAGAAATGAGGACACAAACAATAAAACAGACACTTCAGTAAACACCCTTCCTTCCTTTTCCAAAGGCTTACCTGAAAGTTGACATCTATTGTCGATCTTTTCTTAGCCTCAGCTCCCATTTTACCACCAGTCTCTCACAACTCCACCCTCAAGGAAGCTGGCAGCACAGGAGGCTGGAGTCACACACACATAACTTTCTTTCTGTTTTTCTTTGCTTCCTTATTGGTTTTCCCCAACTGCACTTCGCTTATTCATGTTTTCCTGATGCTTTTTTCCTTGGTGTCCCTGTTCCATCATGGTTCACCCATGGGCCACAGTTCCTCAGAGGTATCCCTTCCCTGGCATGGGTCACCACAGTCTCTTGGGGGTGTCAGGACCTCCTTTGGCATGAGGGATTCCCCACAGAGTTTGTCTCCATCCCCTTATGGCTGCCAGTTTCTTTCCCAAACATGTTTTATCCAGGACAGGCTGTATGGGACTGTGACCAGCCTGGTCTAGTGGAGGGTGTCCCTGCCCATGGCAGGGCAGTTGGAACGAGATGATCTTTAAGGTCCTTTCCAACCCAAACCACTCTATGATTCTATGACTCCTGCCTACCTGATGCCTTGGCAAGGTTTTGGTGGGTGGTGGTTATTCCCAAGCTACAGTCCAGGGCTTCCTTCCACACAGTCCTGCTGTGCCCCAGAAATCTCCTCGCTCGTGCCCCTTAAAGCTCCCATGGACAGTTCTCCATGAAATCACCTGCCTGGACAGCAAGAGAGCTGCAAGGCAGCACACAGTACACATGAGGGCAAGACATACAGGGGGTCTGAAACAGAGAGTGAGGCTAAATGAGGAGATCAGGAATCAGAGCGTGATGGAGACTCACTGTGAACACAGACACAACTGAGAACTGTAGGAGACAGGGATGACCTGAGACAACCAGGGAGGGATGTTACCCATGTCCCCTCCAGATACTGACACAATAGATGCAGAGCTGGAAAGAGGGACAGTGGAGTGATGTGCGGATGAGTTCTAGGGTGCAGCTGCATGTACTGACGAAAGGAGAAATCCCAGCCTTGGCTAGAGGGATTCTGGCTGTCACAGGCACCCCATACTGCTGTTGGAAAGAAGCCTAATTCATTCACGGGCAGCTGGAAGAGAAGTCAGTGCAAAGCATCCTGGTATGACCACAACTGCTGCATTTCCCTGATATTACGCCGTTCAGCTGTATGATCCTCACCTCCCAGGTTTGCCTCCATCCACGGCACAGCTATCCAGGAGGCAGAGCCCTACCAAAGACAGGCTGCCCCCGCATGACAGCATCCACAAGGATGGGCCCCACGGGCCAGTGAGAGTTACTGTACCTGCTTTCCAGGATGGCTTCTTCCACGTGAGTGCTCTTCTCAGATGCAGGGGCTCCAAGGGAGGTCTGGCTCATAGCAGACAGAAATTTCAGCAGCAACTTGGTGCTCTCAGTCTTTCCAGCTCCACTTTCTCCACTGTTAAGGAAAAACCATACATTTCATTCACAAATCCAGGACAGACAGAGCTAATGACCATCCCACCCGCAGCAGAAAAGTGATCTCCAGGAATAAACACGTGGTGTCTCCACTGTGGCAAGCAGGGATCAAGCAAAGGGTAGGCAAGATGGTATGGATATTCAGGCAGATGTCGTTGCAAATGGAGCAGCAGGAGCAAGGCATGTAATGCAGTCTGGGAGTATCAGGTTGTCCCATTTCTAACCTTATCAGAACACACTGGCTGTCATGACGCTTCCACAAGCAGCAGTAGCACTCGTTAGCAGTGGCGAAGATATGGGGAGGCAGCTCACCCAGGCGGTGCTGTCTGTACAAGTCTATGGCATCCACACTGTACAGACCAGGGATGGGTTTGTAGGGATTTACTGATGCCAAAATGGAACCAATGTTTGTCTAGGGGGAGAAAACAAAACACAGCAAGGAAATAAAGCTCCTGGGGAAAAAAAAAAAAAAAAAAAAAAGCCAACACCAAAAAATCACAACAAACCCAGACCTTGAAATAACTCATGGTGAAGGAAGAAAGCCTAAATAAGGAATTTAGGCTTAAGCAGAGAGCTCAAACAATGGCAAAGAATGTCAAATTCCAGGGCAGGGGCTGCACAACTGGGTCTGGATGGGGCTCTGCAATAAAATGTTCTTAGTCTACAAGTTCTTAGGGCCACGAGGATGATCAGGGGACCGGAGCACCTCCCGTATGAAGATAGGCTGAGAAAGTTGGGGCTGTTCAGCCTGGAGAAGAGGAGGCTGCATGGAGACCGCATAGCAGCCTTCCAGTATCTGAAGGAGGCCTGTAAGGATGCCAGAGAGTGACTCTTCATTAGGGACTGTAGTGATAGGACAAGGGGTAATGGGTTAAAACTTAAACAGGGGAAGTTTAGATTGGATATAAGGAGGAAGTCCCTGTGAGGGTGGTGAGGCACTGGAAGGGGTTGCCCAGGGAAGTTGTGAATGTTCCATCCCTGGCGGTGCTCAAGGCCAGGCTGGACAGAGACTTGGGTGACATGGTTTAGTGTGAGGTGTTCCTGCCCATGGCAAGCGTCTGGAACTTAATGATCTTAAGGTTCTTTCCAACCCTGACTATTCTATGATTCTATTGTCTTTGCTGAATTAAGCTTACACAATTTAAAAGCATGAAGTTGTCTTCATGCCCGTCTACTTTGAACTGTGCTTGAATCCGAAAAGCAGAACCAGGACTGAAGGAGTGTCAGGAGATACCTTCAATGCCGCTATCCGCAGTCTTAAGTAGAGGGGGCTTGGCAATGTTCAAGCACCTTCTGAACAAAGAGGTGGGACACAGAAATACACACTCATGCACACGTGTGTGCAAAGAGCCACTAAAGCATATTGCTTTAATTCTGTTGAAAAATGCTGTTTGAAGCAGCTTAAATCATTCGGTAAACCAAATCAAAATTGACAGCTGAAGATGAAACTCAGGATTTCAAGTCAAAACATTTCTACATTTTCTAAGCATTTTATTTTGAAAATATTTATTTTGAAAATCTCATAGTTCGAGAAAAGAGATAGTAATCTTTAAAATTAAACACAGAAAGCCTAATACTGAATTTCTAATGTATTCTTTTATGAAGTCAGAAGCAAATTAATTTCGGGTTTTGGGCATGACCTTTTTGGTTCAGCCAACCAGCTCAAATCCAGTTATTCTCAGAGCTGCACTTCAGAGCAATGGTGCCACCACTTTCCTAACAATGACTTTGTAATATGGTCAACATGCAGCTTAAATCCTGCTGCTGCTGCGGTGGCCTCCTTCACAAGGACAGTGTGGACTGCTCTATGCCAGGAATACCCATTCTCAGCAGGGGTGACAGAGGAAACACTTAGCTGCAGTAGGTGCCAAGCTTTGTGGCCAGGGATACCATCTAGTATTATTTCCAAACCATGAACTACAAGTCACCACATACATATACAAGGATTTGTATGCATCCATTGGAGAAGCTGTAAATAAAACACTTGGTGACAAGAAAGACACATGCTTTCTCCCTGCCAAATGGAATCTGAGGCCATACTGCAATGCCAAGCTCTGAAGCCAGACCGAGAAATGCTGTATTCACCAAAATATTTAGGACTTGTTTATGAAAGCAGCAGTCAGAGGTCATCAGAGGGAAAACATCCACACAGGCCTAATTGCATTATCAGTATGAACAGGCTAGCATGCAACAAGTCCTGAAGACTCTGACATGGAGTTTTGTGGGAAGAAATATAATTCATTTGTGATGAAAGCAATAAGCAAGCAAATGATCTTTGGCAAGATAGGTGTGAGAAAATAGGAAAGCACTGATAGTGAAAACACAGATCACAAAAAAGCACTGTACAAGCAGCTGAGCAACAGGCATTGTCCAGAGACTACAAGACAGAGATTTCCATCCTAACACTTTTCTCAGATCATCACTGCATTTTTTTCCTCTCAGATGTTTTATTTGCAATTTCCCACTCTAGTTCCAGTTCTCCCAAGGAATGGAGCTCTCCCACCTCAGTTCCTCTCAGTTCTTCTACTACAGCCATCTCTTTCAAAGGAAACTTTCCCATCTCCCAATTGCAGTCTTTTCATCACCTGCAGTCCCTTACAGACAATTTCTATCCACAAATTTTAACAGTGGTAGCATTTGTGAATCAACCATGTATATACCAGCCACTCCATTAGCAAGGACTAATCATCCCCAGAGAACTCTTTACAGCAGGACAAGCCGTGCGTGGCATGTCTACTTCTCAACACAATCAAGACAATAGATCCTACTTGGGTGGTTCAGCTTAGCAATGCTAGGGACAGCACAAAACGTGGCAACACAGTCCCTGGCTCATTTATACATCACTCACATTATGTTGGGTCTACTTTTATTAAGGGATACAGGAACTGCAGCAATTAAGAGAGAAGGGAAGATGCACTCCTAAAAGCTGCAGACTGTTGCTGTTCTCACATAATTTCCTTAAACAGTTTGATAGAGATTGAATAGGATTTCTTTGGAAAACAAAAGGTACTGCTGAGATTGTCAGTATTCCTGTAGCAAATTAATTATAGGTACCACACCAGTCTAGATATACTGCTACCTACACTCCCTGACCAAATAGGACCCCTTTAGGAGGTCATGGTAGGATGCCTCCAGGCATCAGAACAACTCAGAACTGCACTGCCCTTTTTCACAGCAGCTGTCCACTTCACATTCTCAGTTTTTCCATTCTCTCATTATTTTTATGATTTTATTAGTATTTTTAAGACTAATTATCAGTATTCCATGGTACCCAGTGCTTGAATGTGTTTTCCAGAAAAATAATTGTATTTCTCACCTGATACTGGTCTCTCTGATTTCCTTCCAAATATTTTTGGCCCTGACTGAAAAGCATAACTCCTCTCCGTACAGCTTCATCTGCAACCTGAGCCTATGTTCTATCTGTGGAGACTGTTGAGGATGATATTAAATGAACACAAGCTCTGTAACATTCCTGGTATTAACAGATCACTGCAAGTCACTAGGTGACAGCTGACATTCTCAGTTTCTGCTTAACTGAAAACTATATGCAGCTGGCCTATGGCAAAAACAAATTGTTTGTGATAAGGTAAATGCAACTGCACTGCAGAAATGCAAAACAGCATTTCTACAGTTTGATGTGCTCCAGGTCAGACACTGCACACATATAGCCGGATACAGTCTCACTCAGAGAGGCTTACAGTTCTTCACTGAGGGGTTCTTCCCAGCGCTGAGCACATTACAGAAGTCAGGCTCCTTCATAAATCTCAAAAAAAATCAGATCTGAGGTGCACAGCTGGTATTCGTGCACTATGCACAGGCCAAAAATTACATCATGTCTAAACTCTAACACTTTTACACACAGACGGAGAAGGCACAGAACTAATACTGAATAGAAGAAGGAATGAGGATCTAGTTGAAGATGTCCCTGCTCATTGCAGGGGGCTTGGACTAGACGACTTCCGAAGGTCCATTCAAACTCAAACTGTTCTATGATTCTATCAGAGCTAGAGGAAAGGCTTAAGGACATACAGCTGCTGTGACACTGTTACGGTGCTGGCAGTGTAGCATCTCTGGTGCAAGGCACAGACTGAAAAGACAGAGAACCCTGCCTCACATTTCAAAGTGTGAGGAAGAGGAAGTGGGAGGAATATACCCACATGGGCAAACAGCTGCACAAACACATAGTGAATGTCAAACACAGGTCAGGAAGAGCAGCAAGGACAAGGGCCATCAAAAGAGTGTGTGCACATGAGTACGGCCACAGGGTCACAAGGCTGTGCTGATAGACAACAGGCAAGGATCTACAGTGACAAAAGAGAGAATTTGCAATCTCCTTCACATCCCGGTGCAGGAGATGGTTCAGAAATGGGGTCACTTTATTGATCATTTCCTGGAGTACAGGTGCATACGGTTTGGTTGCCTTGGTAATAGTTGCTATGCAACACAGAGATTCACATTTTTCCTGTCAAAATCTGAAAAATTCTGGGTGCACGTAGAATGGACAAGCAAGGTGAGAGTAAAGCAAAGTAAGGCAGTCTTTGCAATATATCCTCCTGTCCTCTCCATGTCTCAGCAGAGCACGCTGCCATCCCAGCACTCCAGGGATGCCTTGTCCAGGTGCGGTTTCCCTCACAAGTCATTTTCCTGATGCTTGCCTCCTTCCTGAGGGCCTGAGGGAAATCAGGAGGTGCTTTGAGTCCTCATCTGGGCAAGGACGGCAGGGCAACTCAAAAAAGGCACAACTGTACATAAAAGCAGAAGAATTAGGCAACAAGCTTGCTTTCCTAGTTTTGGAAAGAGGTAATAGCTTCATCTGCCCAGATCAAAAGGGATACTCAGCAACAACCTGTGTACACTGCACTGTCCAGCCTACATGGCCATATAAACCTCTGAACAACAATAATGGGGAATCCGGGGAACATGAATGCCAGCTTGTAATACATGGATGTTCATGGAGCTGCACAATTACGACAAAGCCTAGAGGTGAATGTTCATGTTTTAGAAGTTCTATAGATGCAAGGATACTCTACTGATAGAGGAAGGGTCTCACAGGGCTGATGGACCTGGCAAGGCAGGGAAAAAAAAAAAAATCTCATTTCCTATTCATATGAACCAATGCTCAGGAAACAACGCTAAAATCAGTATCTCACATGCTAAGTGGCATCAGAACTAAACAAAAATCATTAGCCAGAGGGGATGTGGCCCAGCTTGAGCACTTACATAGATGTAACCCTGTTGATAGCGCTGGTGCAGGTTAAGCAGGATGGCAGCTTCATGCAGATCTCCCAGCATGGACATGTCTTCTACCCCATCAACGCTGGTCTGGTGCATTGGCAAGACCTTTTCTCTGGTAAGGGAGGCCTTGGGGTACCGGAATACCTGGAAGAATAAGGGAAAGGACAAATAAGCTCAGACATGGACATGGACAAGGACATGTGGGCACACGGTCTTATTCCCTACCAGAAACACGCCCCTTTTCACAGCTTTATACTTCAGCACTGGAAAAGGAAATGAATAGTGCACAGATCTGCTCCCTATTTTTATAGTCATTCTTCCGTTCCTGTTCCTACCAATTTGAGCTCTCTGGCCAGAAACCATACAGAACACTCTCTTCTTTTGCTACAGAGTCAAACTCTCATCTTTGCTACTGACAGGGACAGATCAGTGCAAGGTTACTTGTTTTTTAATAAAATCCCCTTAGCAGGAGCAGGGCACCAGCTTCCAGCTGCTCTGGGCTGCACAGGTATTACACACTACACTTGTAACTGTGAATAATGATGGCAGCTGCTCCCAAGAGACCAGGAACAATCCTGCACAAAACCACAGGTGTCATCATGTCTCTGTGGGAGATTGAGGCAAAGCCTATTCATATTCCAGGTTTGGCCCTGCACTCTCCATAGAAGCAGCCAGAGAGTGTCTGGGAGAGGTTGTCATGTCAAGACTAGAGGAAAGCAAAGCACATGGAAGCCAAATAAAGGAGTGACATCCTATGTGTACACTGTCATGTATGTATATGATACAACTTTTTAAGTGTTTGTGCAGTGACAGCTATTAACTTCTATCACTGCTCTGGAAAGAGCTTCTCCTGTTATGAGGCTGCACTCTTCTTGCCTCAACTGCTGCATCCTTCCTGCTAGAGCTTCCTCCTCCTCCTCAATAACCCACTATTCCACTATCAGGTCATCTTCCTCACCCCCTTCCAACACAGCTGAGATTATGTGACTGTTCCCCTCCACCATAACCACATCCCAGCCCTCCTTTCCTCCTTTTCAAGCACGATGCTGGCATTTCACAAGTTATTTCAGTTGCTTCCCACTCTTGGATTCAACCATGTGCCATCTCCCACCCAGCATCCCAAGCTGCACTAGATGGTAAGACCCAATATAAACAGATGGGAGACTTCATACAGGAAGCCTGGAGAAGCAAACCGGCCTGCAGTAAAACTTCCAAAGAAACCTGGGCTTTTCTTTCCCTTCTGGGGCTCTGGTCTCTACGTCATCTATATCTCTGTTTGTCAGTCCTCCTAGGTGCCAGCAAGAAACTGACTCCACAGAGAATGAACCATGATCTATAGCATTGACCTAACTCGTTTCTCCTGCCTGCTCTCTTGGAGTCCTTGGGCTGCTGTAATTGCCAGGGAGAGGCCATCCACCAGCTGCAGGCTGACAACAGAATGAGGTCACCCTGGCCACTCCAACCTTGCCAGTCCCTTGCAGGGTGCTCACTGCTGCAGCACATCACAGGTGCCCAGCAAGCACCCCTTCTCAGCTCTGAGCCCGCACCCTTGCCAGTGTGAGGAAGGAATGACCTAGCACAGGATCCCTGTACAAGAACCCTGTGATACCTGTGAAGCCTGCACAGTTACAGCAGCAGCTCTGCTCCTGGACGGAGCTGGGAAGCAGAAACAGGCTCATCTCCCTGGATGTGTTTGCCCCAGGTCTGCTCAGTCACACCTAATGTAACAAGCACTTGGTCTCTTCCACTCGGAAACCACCCACAGTCCAGTTTTTTTGCCAGCCAGGAGGTTTTCAAAAAGACATAGTTCATGTTCATGAACATCATAGGACAAAGCCCACTGCAGCACACAGGCTTTTCCCAGGCATCTCTAGGCTTCTCTGCACCACTTCTGCGCCTGGGTATCAGAGAGGTATGACTGCCAGCAGCAGGAGCCTGGCTCCACAAGCATGGCCCAGGAGAAACACAGCAATTTTTATTTCTTCTTCAGAGTAGAGGCCTCTGACACGAGAACTGATGGAGCATGAAGGGAGAATGGGACAGCTAAATTCAGTGAAGAGTACAAGCTGCAGATGCACAACGTGAACTGGACTCTGTCAGGAGCAAAACCACTATACCACTTTCAAACCATGAGGCAGCAAACCACCCTGGCTCTCTCTTCTCTGCTGACCTGGACAAATTTTGGAAGGGGACAAGTCCAGAGCAGTATGATGTGATCTCTGCTTACATCTGCCTGGCACTTACTCATTCACCAATGCATTGTCAGCACTTGTGGCCATTTGGACCAGAAGAGAAATATTAAGAAAACATCTAGAGAAAAAGCTGAGTGGACAAGTGTCCCGAAAGATACCAGGCAGTCAGCAGCACGTGTGCCAAGAGGCTGCTAAGAATGAAAAATAACTGTGTGATGGGCCAGAGCTTGTCTACTTGCTCTTGACCATAAGGGAGAAACTGGGACCCTGAAGAACACCAGAGGCCCTAAATACACAAGTAAACGATTACAGATTAGATCATCACCTGCTAAACCTGCTTTGAGCTGCCTCTGACTGGGATTATTCAGCCATTCCTCTTAAAAAAAAAAATCTGGTACAAGATCCTCAAAGAATTAAGCAGGTGCTCTGGGAAGACTGCTGCAAAGATGGATTAGAAGCATTGGCTCCGGTATCCTCTGGACAGAAACACTGCATAGGTGAAACACACTCCCTGGAGGAGCAGTCTGATGCCCTTCAGGCATCACACTGACACCCTGGCTCAGGCCACTACGTGTCCCTGAGACTGGGGAAGTTCACCTGATACCCTTGTGCATCACTGAACCCCTAGAGCTCACCTAGAGCCTCCAGCCCCACTGAAATTTGGGAGGTGAGGTCTCTGTGCCTGTGGAAGGCACCTTTGGCATGCGTGAGAAATTTCAGGCCTTCACTGGTGCTGGGTGAGAGTTGACTTTTAATCGGTCCTGTGTCCTCCAGGGTAGAGACAAGTTTCCAGTCTCTGTCACTAACAGACTGCAGTGATCATCCAGGATCCTGGAGACAGACATGTGGTAGTTTTTTGTTCCCAAAATTGTGTCAAAGGATTTTTTTCACAGGACTTCTAAGGTTTGAGAGACAAACATGACCCAGACATGATGACACTGTGCCCTTAGAGCTTGCGGGGTGCGGCACTGATCCACCTCCAGTCACTCCAGTAAAGAAGAGGCTCCTTTTACTCTACTGCTCACTTTTGGTTCCCTCCAGCAATCTGCCAGGGGACCAGTTTGGAGGAACATCCTCTCCATCATCCTGTTTCAGGTAACATGGAAGCATGACTGGTAAGCCAGGCTGAGTTCAGCAGCTTACACTGCTGAGCTGAATATGATGGCTGATTTTGTCTGAAGCAAGTGAGAACACAAACTGTTCTCTCAGCAAAGCTGCCTCTGGAATATCCCTTATCCAACCAGTTAACATTTAAACAGAAAGTTATAGGTGTTAATGAGCAGATCTTTCAGCTTTCACTCTAACTACAAAGCCATCAAATACCACACAGGTACTTCACAACATAGGCAAAGATTTCTACTTTCTCCCCAGTGATAAACTAATTTTGTCTCAGATTTAGCCCACAGACAGCAAAATGATCAGGACTCTCTCTAAGCCCCTGCAATGGTCAGGAATAAAGCAAAACCTGGCCAGCAGGCAAGCCAAGAGGAGGTTTGCCAACCCTGCTCACCAGGCTGAGAAAGGGAGAAATGATTCCTTCTCAATCTCAAATCCATCCTTCAGCGCAACCCTGGGCACTTGAGCAAAAGCACCTACCTGGCATCTAAATTATGTTTATCTATACACAAAGTATTTGCCTGGTCTATCTGGACTGTGGTTTCCAATCGTGTTTTCCTAAGAGTTGGCTCCTCCTTTCCTCCCAGGAAGTGACATTTCTGATAGATTTGCTGCTTGAGGTGTTTTTAAGGAAGTGAAAACAAATAACAAAAGTTCTGAAGCATGACTGAATTTCTTACCTCAGAGCTGCAAGAGCTGCAGGAATGCTGGCCACAGCAAACATGAGAACAGTACATTTAGAGATCCTAAAATCACAGGGACCAACTAGCCCATCCAACCCAAAGTAAAGTGAAGATATTTCCATCCGAATTTTCACCTGGGGTAGGACAGCCAGTCCCTCCTGCATTTATGAAGCAATGAAGGTGGCAGATGAGGGAACCGCATAGGGAAAAATGCATTGACCAAAAAAAAAAAAAGAAAAAAAACCAACACCAAAACCAAATTCACCTTTTCATTTTTTTTTTATTTTTTTTTTTTTTTAAGACCTGTGACTCCAGCCAGCATTATCATGTGCACACTTTCTAGCATGGACACTGGTGGTGGGTGCACCCACTCAGCCGGCTCTATGAGTTGGATTTCTGGTGTCCTTTCAGAGGTGCCAGGTGGGTCTGGAGGATTTTCCAAGGCCACAGCAGCGTATCAGAAGAGACAGGAGCAACTCTAGGAGAGTTACAGAAGTACTCACCATTTGTTGAGCTGCTGTGTTACCTGTGATGAACAACCCTGTGATCTCTTACAATGAGTTAATGACTCCCAAAACAAGGCAACTCCTTGAGAAAAGATTTGAGACTAGAGTAACTAAACGGAAAACCTATGTGTCTACTAGATGAGTTTCTGACTCTGAGAAACAAAACAGACTCTTTAAAAAGGAATGATGATTTGAAATCTAGTCCTTTCAAAGCAAGACTGAAAAATATGAGTTTTACCACTGACTCTCCACAAACTGGAGTCCTAAATCCCTTTCCCCCTGTGCTCTCATTTGTTTGCAGGTAAGAGGCTGAAAAAACCTGTCCAATTTTCTGTAACAAAGCAGCTTGCCTGCAGAGCACCATTCACCAACACAGCTGAGCAGATCTAATTGCTCACTGCTAGAGGGCACGGTCCTGCAGATTTCCCAATCCTCCTCCTTGCCCAGGCACCAGTTTGACTCACTAAGAACCTCAGTGAAGGCAGTGAATAGTGTTCCCAGGATTAGTGAGCCGAGCTGACTCACTTGAGGACATGGATGACTCCCAGAGGTCCCTTCCTACCAACATTACTCCACAAGCACTGCAGAAAGCATGCCAGGGAACCACAAGGCGCACAGGGCTGGAAACCTGGCAGGAAAGAGGCTTGTTCCTCTCTCTGGCAGAGAGCTTTGCTCTCAGAGGAGCCTAGCTGCCTTGTTGAACTGTGCTGTGCATAGCTGCTGCACTTACACTGCTGACTGACACAGGGAGCTCGCTTCCATGTGCCCATGACCCAAAGGGCTGATGGCAAAAGCTACTGAAGCAGATGGTGGTGAGCACAACAGCCCTTACAGCAGCATGGCTTGCAAGAAGCACATCCCAGCAGAAGGGGCTGCTTATCTGGTGGAGCTGCCTCCTTCCTAGGAGCATTTTGCCAATGTAATGGTTTTGCTAGGCTGTTAATGCAACTCCTTCAGAGATGGCACAATAAAAACCAAGCAGAGCGAGGCAAGTAGACAAATGAACAGAAGAGAGAGAACAATCTTCTCTTTTTAACCTTTGTTAGGCCTTTGGCATGGTTTGTAACAGAACTGGGTCACTTTTCAAACAGAATTGCAATATTTCCATTGATACATTTCATTTTAACATGAAGGTCATGCAAGAACAAGAACATCTTGAAACTTCACATAGGCTACAGCCTCATGCAACCTTCACTTACCATGCCATAATCTGAGGTGAAGAGCACATTTCCATCGGCACATGAGCCAACAGTGCATGGCTGCAGCTGGTCCTGCTCCCGCAGCCATACCCTGGCACCCTGCAAAAACCAGAAGACCTCCCATTAGAAAGAACTGGAGCCTGCAAGATTGGCACAGGGGGTGCAAACACCCAAGGAAAGCTGGGGGAAGCTGCGGTATTCAGAGATTACTTCAAAGCTACAGCTGCTCAAAATTTTTAAGCAAGTCCTACTTACATTTTCAGAGAAACTGGTTTTGATTTTTTTTAACATAACATGAGAGGAAGAAAAAGCAGTTTTAATCAGCTTCATGTGGAAATCAGCAGAAGGAAACATCAATTTTCACGGAAAGAGTCATGGAAAGATACAAGCACACAGAATAGTGGGTTCGTCTGTTTAAATATTTTCGAGCTTAGGATAGCCAGTCATTAAAAGTCATTCTATAATAATAATAGGAAACGTAAATAAAGCATGTTTACAATTTTATACACCCACACATCATTGTAAGCCATGATGCTTCCAGAAAGCATCAGCAACAGCTAAGTAGCTTCACAGAGCTTTGTTGGCCTCTCTTGCAAGAATTTCCTTTGGTAAATGACATGACTTGACAGTTTCTCTCATATATATATATACATACTCACTGATGTATATATGATGGTCTTGATGTATACATAGTTTCACACACATTAAAACATCTTAAATTGCTCAGTGCCTTTCAAGACAACCCTGAGCACAAGGGCAGATTTCTGGCAATACACATGGAGGAATCTGCAGAGTAAGCAGATCTGATCTGACAGTCTGCCTACCAAGAAAGTGCAGGGGAAATCAGTTTGCTGGATTGGCCTCTTCTGCTCTGCCTGATGGTGGGACCTGATACAATGGAAACAGCAGAAGCACAAAGGCAAATCAGGGAAAGCATGACCTGAAGTTACACAGAATTAGCATAACGTCACACTGCATTTCAGTTATTGCAGACTAATCTGTTCCATGTCTTCCCATAGAAATCCCATAAACTCTACTTGGATAAGTATTGAGAAAAAGCCAAAGTGCTGAACTGTTGAGTAATGTTAAGGCCATCCTGCTTTTCATCGATTCATAGATCTACTTTCTTCGTAATTTGTTTTCTACCCCTAAGTTATTGATTATAAAAGCCCTTCCTATCCTCTTTAACCTGTCAGCACCATTAGCTCTTTGCTTATAGGCTTATTATGTTTGAAGAGATGCCATGGTATTTCTGTATTATATTATACAGCATGTGGAACACTAATTCTATTTTTAATGATTTATTTTATATTAGTTTAGGGGTTTTAAACTACTTTAGTCACTTTAAACACTTTAGTACCCTGGGTTTTCCCTATTGTACAAGATGTGTATTGGCCAACCTCCAGTTCTCCTTGTAAAGGGACTGGTTTTAATGACACTAAAAAAGGCCTACACAATTCCAGCTTTGCTACTGTGTTCTGTTCCAGAGTTTCCACAGCAGGCAGATTAACTTCACCTCACCAAGTGGATGAAAAGCAGTAGTGCATCTGGTCATTAAACCCAAGGACAGTGTGCAAAGAGCACCCTCATGGTCAGTGAGCAATAGTCTTTCTTATGTTACAGATTCAAGATCCCAGAGAGCTGGTAAGCAATGCACTGAATACAGATTTTGAGGAACTTCATGGTTCGTCAGATTCAGGAAGAGGTCTTCACGACATCTTCTTACATTTTCTGAAACTCTTGATGCTTGAGACAAAGTGTCCTGAAGCATCTGGGCAAGACATTGCTGTTGAGAAATCATCCATTTCCTAAATCACATTCTGACTATTCTGCCTAAACATATGGACAGGAACATGCATTAGTAGACGATCTTTATGCTATTTTCACCAAAGGCTCCTACTACCATCACAGTATAGAACAAAGTGCCAAATAGCAAAGTTGTGTCTGGAGTTCCAAAAAGTGGGATGAAAGAAAACCTTTCTAATACCCTCATTCCTATCAGTGCATCTCAATGCCTTCACATACCAGTAATGCAGGAGCACAGAGATGAGAGCCTGCCAGCAAGTGCAGTTTAATCAGGAGCCAGGCATGCACCCTCCTAAACACACTGCACCCCAATGTCATGGCAGATGCACATGCATTAGGAGTGTGCCATGCTCACAGAACCCTGCATCGTCTGTCCCTGCAGACCAGGGAGGTCTGGGTTACAGACACTTTCCACACTCTGAACTTGGAAATAAGTTTGGAGATAGAGGCAGCTGATAATCTTACACACAAGAGACACTCCACAGGCATGAACATTGTTACTTATTAGGTACCATTTAGAGAGGAAAAGAGGGGAGATGGACAACGATATCCCTCTGGTGTCTTCAACACCTAGAAATTATCAAAAAGTCCAGAGTCACCCAGACCCCTTTGCCAGCAGAAGTCCATGTGCAAAAGTAGTAGTACTCTCAAAAGGAGTTCTTTTGTACCATATTACACCATTTCCTACAGATTTATGGCAGATCCTTCTGTGTGCTGCTAAGGAGTAGAAGACAACACAATAGAACTCCCAGGCACTGTGGCATTTCAGCTGCCCAGAACTACTTACTTCAGTTTACTTGGATGTTGTAATTGTTTTTACAACAGCAATTGCCTCTGCCCAGTAGAATAACTGCACCCATTTATGTTGTTTCCAAAAGGAACATCATGCTGAGACAGCCAGAATAGGAACCACAGAGCAAATAATTGTTGTAACTTCTGCCCAGCATAGCCCCCATTTCCTGAAAGGCTGAGTTTGTTTTAGTGCATCTCCTTCCATCAGCCCCTTTTTCTAAACATGAAATTCCCCAAGGAGCCTTGACTAAATACAGAAACAGATGGTGACACCAAAGAGACTGCCCCCACATCACTCCCTTCTCCCTCAGTACAACACATTTCATTGATCAGTTGAAAGGATTAAATTGAGCAGAAAGCTTCTTGAGGACTGCCAGGCAGCAAGGCAGAACTTCCATGGGAGAAGCAAGGGCAGCAAAGCAGAGACCTGCTGGCTTTGGGGGTGTACCAGCTGCCACAGGCACTGCAGATGACAAAAGAACCCCTGCTCTCCTAGCACAAGAGTAAAAATCCTTCAGTTTTCAAACTGGGATACAGAGGGTCTCACCCAGATCCAGAGACAATAGAGTTTAACACAGTGAAGCAACAAGCAATCACTGATTTGGAGAGAACACCTTAAAAGACAGCTAAGGAACAGCAGTGATGATTTTGTGTAACCACTTTCCATCGAATAAAGCTGGCTGAATACTGATGATACAGCTAAGTGGAGCCCCCTTATATAACGAGAATAGCCCATCCCCTCCCAATTCTTCTTTTAACTAGAAGTTTATTAGTGGGGTTGTTTTGCTTTTAAGGGAGTGCAACAACAGCAGATACTGAAAGAAAGAACCAAGTAGTCATGTACTGAAGTCATGTACTGTATCAGGGGGTAGGCCACTTGGATGTTACATGAACTCTGAGACCAGCATCCTCATTCCTATGGCCTCAGTAACAATCTGTCCATGAACTGGCCTTGCCACAAAGTACATAGCAAAGCACAATCTTGAAAACTGATCCCCTAGCATGGGGTTATGATTTAGAAAATAAAGTTGCTTCATATTGAGAGCAGTGTTTCATCAGAACTGCCTCACTCTCACACCATGATGTCTTCCACTGTGGACAGTAAATGCTAAGATGTCATTTTCATTTGTTCACATAAGACCTGGCACTTTGGGATTCTAGTCTTTGAAATAAATAACATTTCCCGGTATCCATGACATCAAGAAATCAATTGAAGCCACAGATTTCTTTGGCCTTCTCTGCCTTTTTTTTTTAGCATGACTGATACCAGAAGTTATCTCTTGCATTCACATGTCTGCATCTGCATCTCAGCAGATGCATTATACACTGTGTCAGCTGGGAAAGCATGAGAGAAGGGGCATAGATGCAGACAAGCAAAGCACCCACACATTAAAGCAGAGTGCGTAGCCACCAGTGGGTGCACTCTCATCAGCTATCCAGCTACTGAAGGTAAAGTAAGCTCCAGAGGACAAGACACAGAACCTGCAGGTGCCTTTGCCTCCCCAGAGCCTCCCAACTCAGCAGGAGACACATTCAGGGACTGACATGAGCAAGCCACTGCTTTGCACCTACCACCCTTTAGAAACAAGTCTTCAAATCTTGTTCTCCTCTTATTTGTGCAGTCTGGATTACCCTTGAATTTTCACGTTCCCCCAGGATGTCTCTCTCTCCTGGAACCTCCTTCTTCCCAGGCACAAGCAAGAATGAGCTGCCCCAGCTGTACAGCATTTGAGATTTAGCAGCACTGCCTCTCTCTAACAGCACTCACACACCCCATTCCTCCTTGTGCACAAACCTGCATAACTCCCACAAGTAACATGCTCAGCAGGGCCTACAACTGGGATGGGTGCATCAATTTTTCAGGAGTTATTCAGAGAGCAAACGCACTTTTTGTTGGAAGACACCTTCCAGTGTACAAAACATGTACACAGTTGTCCACTATTTCCATTACAGGATGTTTTTGTAAGGTTTTCTTTGTGAATGAACATGGCTCTCAGCCTCCAGATCTACCTGCAGACACAATACTATGAGAGGCTCCTGCAGTGCCTGGTTTGGTTTGACCCCTGATCACTGCTGCAGACATTCTGCAAGAGGCAGGGATGCCTCAAAAATGTACGCATGCCCTGTAAGTCCAAACCAAAAATATCTGTGGGTACTTCAAGTTTCTCAGCTAGGCATCCAAGCCTTGTGTTTTTCCTGGTAATGAATCCATATGGTCCTAGGCTTGGAAACAGCATTGTGCTAAGCCAGCTCTCTTGCCAGCCTCAGTGGGCTTTGTGGTTGTAACCACACAGCAGAGACTGGGCTAGAAAGGCCCTTGTAATCCAGACAAAGCCAGGATCAGGTTTCAATAAATGCACTTTTCAACAGATTGATCTAGATGATCATGAATAAGTGATGACAGAGATAGAAAGAGACATGGCTAATGGATACAAGATTGGGGGGAGGAGTCCCTGACACCCTAGGCCCATATGAGAAGGAATGCAACTTTGCTGTTTTTCTGATGTCAGGCTGCAATGAAGTTATACAGCCAGTCCCTGGGTTGTATCCGATGAGTAAACCCTACTGGCAAGGAGGGGGCTGTCCTGGAGGCCACAACTAAGAGAGAGACAGAAGCAACAACAGCTGAACTGGCAGCAGCCAACATAGAGAAGCTGGGAAGAGGGACACCACCTGCAAGAGCAGGAGCAGGGATAACAGGAACAAAAGCAGAGTTCTTGTGAGACACAAGGATGACACACTGCAGAGCAAAAAGGGTCTGGGCTGCACCTGGGAAGATCCCATGGTTCCCACACAGTAGTCCACAGAGTCTAGGCAGCCCCTGCAAGCCAGTGCAGCTCACAGAGCTGAGCACAAAGCTGCAGCCATAGGTCTTGCAGCTCCAGAACAGCAACCCAGGCTGAGCTCATGACTCAGACTAGTTCTGCCAATTAGCAGCCCCATTCCTTACTAATTAAGGAGCAATGCCCTCAGTCTGCTAGCAGCTCTGCAGAATAGCAGTATCAGGAAAAGGTTTGTGCATTTTAAATCATCTAAGAGCAGCTTGTTACTTCTGGTCACTGATATATATGCACTGCTTCGCATCCCTCTTTTGCCTCCTCCTCCCATCTGTTCTGTTCCTCTCTTCTCCCCCAGTTTGGCTGCTGCACAGTTTCTCTTCTCCCCACTCTTCCTGCACATCTCCCAACTTCAGATATCCTCCAGGAAATGCTTGGTCCTTGAAGGTAGTTCTTGATCTTCTCAAAGGAAGAACTACCAGCAACCACATCAGCTCCTTGCCCTGAGAGTGAAGGAAGTGAACTCCCAACTGCTTCTACGTGCTTCAAGGCTGTCCTTTGCCATGAGCACAAGGTGCACAGAGAGGAGGCAGGCATGCATCCTTCCAGACTTTACTGCAAGCTCCCTCCAGGCTCAGTTTAAGATGAGCTGCCTCCCTGCAATTCCACCATGGGCATTGGAGTCACTGCCCTCCTCAGGTGAAGCAACAATGCTACAGTTTGCAACCACATGGAACTTCTCACAAGCCTTAAAAATGCATACTAAATTTAGTTCAGTTCCTAAAAGCTAGCACCAGCTCCATGCCTTCCCTACAAGCCCCTCCCCACCTAAAACTTGAATTAAAATTAGTCATTGCCCAGGGCACATTACTCACGTGGATATCTACAGATGTGTATTCCCTGTCTTTGAACATCCCTGACACATCACAGGCTTTCCCACATCCTCTCCATAGCCGTGAAAGGAAGGAGGCAACATGGCATGTGCAAAATCCCAGCCTGGCCCTAGCAGAACCTTCACTGACAATTTAGCAGCTCCAAACTGAGCAAGAGAAGAGCTATCCCTGCCCTGTCCTCAACTTGGACACTGCTTTGGGTCTACTCCCTCTCCTGCCACCAAATACAGTGAGACGGTTTCCTTGCAGCTACCTCCTCTCTCAAATTTGGCCAATGGCTTCATGCTGAAGCTGGGCTGGTGGACAGCTGAGGGGAATTCATGCTCCACAGAGGAGAGCTCAGGGCCTCAGAAAGCCATGAGGATACAGCTGTCTGTTACAGAGATGCCAGCTCCAGCATCATGCCTTCGAGCAGCCATAGTGCAATCCATCCTGTAAAAATCTCAGATGAGAGCCCTGAAGCAGTATTTCTTCTGCAACATTTATTATGCATGATTTGGGATTATGTCCAATACCGTTCTGTATCTTTAACTCCAGTAATTCTCTGCCATGTGGACTTGCACCATCTACTCACACATTGTATGGGAACACTTTTTAATCAGTCTCAACACTGTGAAGCAGAAAATCCCTTTGTCTTGCAGTCAGAGGTGGAAGAACAGAGGAATTTAATCCACCTTCTCTGTCTCATCCATTATTTTCTGCTCTTTTGCTGTGTCCCACCCTATTTGTCATTTCACTAATAAAGTTCTTCAAACTCTTTGCATGAGACATTTGATTGTTCTCAGTGTCCTTCCCTCAGACACCACAAAGAAAGCAAGTGGAGTGCCTCTGAGCTGCAATGCACTGCAAGCCAATCCAAAATAAGAGTGAAAGTGGGAAAAACTGAGAGAAACAGCTCATGTAAGTAAAAGACAGCAAAGACAGAACTGTGTATGTTTCATTATTTTCTCTTCTAAAATCACTGGGGACAAAGACCTGTGTTAGTAGCAACATCCAGCTACTAGATGGGGGTGGCAGCATTGTGAGTAACGATGGAGACATGCAGAAGTTTTTAATAAACATCCCTGGAAAGTACCCCTCTTGCATCACATTGAGATGGGTAGAGTGCTTTCCCATATATTAGTAGATGGAAAGGATGTAAAATGTTTAAAAATCAACAGGTCCAAGAGTTCCCAGAAATCTGTCCAGTAAAGTTTCCCACCAGCCTGGTAACACTGAGGAAATTCCAAGAGATTGGAAGGGTCAGAGCCTAAATGGGGGCGATAGCAGGGTCATCCCAAGTAACCACGGGTTGTTTATTCTGAGAACCCCAGGGAAAATACATGAGTTTTACCCTCAGTTTTTTCAGCTTAAGGATACTCTACATTTAAGTGTTGTCCAGTGTCACTCAACATGTACATTCTTTACATCCAAACATGAGAGATAAATAGACTCTAGTGGCACTGCTCATGTAGAACACAGTATTCTGATAAAAGTCAGCCCATGAGGAGCAAACAGTAGCAAAGGGATCTCAAAACAATTCTTATGAATGGGAAAAATCATGACTAATTGAGGGATTTTCTAACAAAATTCTGCAGAGACAGGATTAGTACTATTTTGTATTCTCATCAAGGACCTAAAATCAAAATCAGTACTAGCAGATGCCAACATCTGGGAATCAGTAAGTACCCACAAACACGAGACCATTAGAGCAATATGGATTCCACAGCCTGCTTGTTTGAAAAAAACAGGATTAAAATACAGCCAAACTGAAAGGTCAGCTGCAGGAGAGAAGGAATGCAAGGAGCACTTCAAACAGAGGAATGTCTTCTGGAAACTCACAGACTCGAAGAGGATTGTGAATTGTTGCACAGAATCTCAGGACATTTGGTTGCAACAAGAGCTGATGCATGTCTGGGATGTATAAACAGGAGTAAGGAAGTTGACTGTTTACTTATACTTTGAGGTGTGAGAAAAGAAGCCTTCCAGAGAAAATCTAAAAGAGTCGGACATTTTTGCTATTCAGAAAGACCCCTTGTAATGCAAAAGTACTTGTGAAAATGTTAATGTCATTATGTAGATTTGCCAGAGCTAGGGCTGCCGTATCTAACCTAGACACTGATAGCAGAGGGAGCACAACAGCATGTGGCCCAAGCATGGGTTGCAAACCTCACCTCGATCCCTGCATACTGAACTACATCTTAGTGAAAGCACATGAATGCCAGCAGTACTGAGGCTGCTGCTTTGCTACCTGCTGTCTCACCTTTGCCAGCAGCCAAGAGGCAAACCGGTGCTGAAGAATAACTTCTTGCAGATAGAGAAGTTATTTGGGATGAAACAACTCTCATGAAGCAGTGGAAAAGTAGGACCCAAAAATGGACGGAGCTGCTAGACACTTTAGAACTGAAGCAGGATTTATTTTAAAACAAGGTTGTGTAACCACTTGAAGAAACTGCAAAAAGCGGGGGATCCTCCAGAAATAAGAACCCTTTCCATAAAGTATGATTCAGCCAAATCTTAATCATTGGCTCAAGACACAGGTAGCAGGAGTCAGCATTAATACACAGCCTTGGTCTTAACCCTAATTTCCACCTTCTCATCAACATACACTGGTCACTGTATATATGAGAGGCTCTGCCACTGGTTCAGTTGCTATGATACTTACTGCATTTATAAGAGTCCCTCGGACGCTGTGCCAAGCAGTACATGGCAGACAGGCCCTCCGGAGGTGTTTTTACTGGGACTCAGCTCCACAGCACTGCTGAACTGTGTGCAATCTCAGATGGAAATGAGGAGACAGAACAGCAGAGCTTAGGGTAACTGGAGGATAACCAGGAAACAGACTCACAGAAGTTTCAGTCTTAATGATCACATTTAAACAGCTTGTACCTTCTCCTTGAAGCAAAATGGGAAATAAGAAACTGCGAAACATTTCTGATTATTATGTAAAAAACCGAAAAAAATAAAAAATAAAAAAGTGAGGCTAGAAGTGAAACCAGAGCTGTACGAGGGTGGTTTTGGAGGCAGTGATGGGGCAGCTAGACTGGCCCATGGAGACCTGGCTGCTCTTCAAGTGGGGGCTCCCATACAGTGCCTGAGCCAGCTCACACTCACACCACTGATAGTACCTGACAAGGTCACAGCTCATGCAGTCTGGCTCCAGATGAATGTCCTGAGGAGAGAGCTAGCAGGACTCCCTCCCTGCCGCCAGACACTTCTTCATGTCACCTTTGGCACAGGAGTTTTCTTCCCCACAATTGTGGCTCAGGAACAGGCAGCCAGGCCCTTTTGCCCCACCTCTGCCTTTCCATCGCTTAAACAGTTTTGGGGGAATGCGGCTGGGATGGAAGATTCCACATGTAAGAACATCCATGCTGCACTAACCCAATGGATATCTTCAAGGACAGTGGTACTTATCTTTAGCTGAACTACACAGACTAATTAAATACAGAGGGGTTGCTCTGTTTGGTATTGACTCAGAGAGCGTCACATATGCAGCATGGATGTAACAGTTCACATTTCTCTGTCTTTTCTCAGTCCCTTCAGATCCTCTTTTCTAAGAGGTCACAATATTCTCCGTAAACTCTAAGAAAAGGTCATCGGGGAAAGTTAGCAAAGCACACGCTCCTCAGAGGAAGAGAGAGGGTTGGTGGGAATACTTCATGGAGCAGCCTCATTTCTGAAAAAGATGATGCTCTACCTACTATTTCCTTCCTAAGCCAACAGTAACAGTTGTTAACACATGGGCACTCAGCTCACTGTTATCTGGAAAGACAGCACATCACTCATGGTCAGCATCAACTCACTCAGCTGAACCATTTCCCTCATCTCAGACAAGAATCTCTGGAAGAATCTTCCAGCACATCTGGCCATGCTCCTTTCTCACAGGAACTCCACCTTCTCCCATTTGCAAGGAGCATGGGGAGGGCAAACCAAGCTGTTGAGAAACCTAATCTAGCATGCCACGTACAAGCCCTCCCCAACAGTACAAGCTGGGCTCCCTGGGGACACTGATCTCTGAAATATGCATCCAGGCAGCTTCAACAGCTCAAAGCTGGTTAGAATCTCATGTACAACCAAAAATCAGAGCAGTCCTGTACCTGCTGCACCCATGAATAAGGCAGGCTCCATACTCCAAGGATGCATTCACAGACAAGTCACTTCAGTTCTTCTCCTTACCCATGTACTCTGTCTGCAAATGTTTACACACTGGAGTTTACACCAGGACTGAGGAACCATCAGATGCTTGGAGGACAGCATATACAGTTGAGTATTACGTGGCCAGCAAATGGCTCTGCCGACTAGCTGATGGCTTTGTGGAGTAGTCACACACTTCCCACTTGCATCCAGTAGTCAGCACATCTGCGCAGCAGCCAAGGCAAAGCTGCCGGAGCGCGAGAGACCTGCCAGAGCTGCTTGCTCCCAACCTCAGTTTGGGACTAAGAAAGCAACTCAGATGCACACATGGTGGCAACTCAGGAAGCCCTTTTCCTCCTCCATGGACTTGACTTTGAGGCTCCACTCCGGTCTGCATGTGTCCCTGGGGAAGACGGCTCCTTTCATCACCTGCACCGCAGATGTCCCAAGCTACAACAATGAGAGGGGCTGTAGCCAGGGGAGGATATGGGACAGTAAGTGAAGACCAGGTCAGCTGTAGAGAAGACAGCTCAGACCACCACAGCCATGCAGAACATGAGCACAAGATCCCCCCAGCCTCTTTCTTACCATGTCAGAAAGCTTAAGAACTTAAGGGGATTCATTTTACAACACAGATGAAAAGCACTGCAATTCACCAAAAGAGCAATGAGGAAAACTGTTTAATGTTTAAAATACCAGCACTTCTATGCCAGTGGCAGAGAACAGAAGGAGCACCTTTGACTCCACTGGATGCTTCTTCTCAGTGCAGGCTGATCATAAGGCCGTGCTGACTGGTCACTCCAACTGGAGAGCAGAGAGGGATGGGATGGGAGAAGTATCTCCTTCAACCCTGGCCACAACATTCCTGCTCCTTGGGGAAAATTGGAGAGCGAGTCACATCCTCTGTGTCACCCTACATCCTGCCCGCACTCCAGACACACAGGGAAACCATCATCCGTCACCATGCCACAGCCCTGGTCTCCAGGGCCCCTCCTCCCTGTCTGGGCACAGGACCCACTTCAGCAGCCAAGAAAGGAGATGAGGAAGCACACATCATCTCAGCTCCTCTGCTCACACCCAGCTGGATCAAAGGTGTCATTCACCACATCTCTGAGCCATGCTGCACACCAGACCTCAGATGGCAGAGGCACATGCCTTTGTGCTGTACCACTTGCTGAGAATGAAGGCTTTCTCCCCCTTGGGACACCACAGGGGAAGAGTGATGGCAGCATGCACCCAAACTCTCTGTTCCTGAGGTCAGCAGTCAGAGGAGGGCATGGCACATGGGAAGCCCTCCAGCAGCATCAGTCTGGCACAACTGGCCAAAACTATTTCCCTCTTGGCAGAGCCAGGACAATAAGTAGGTTTGAACCTATCCCTAAGCCACTTACCATAGATAAACTTCAAACAATAGGAACTCCTTTGGTTCACAGCATGCTGAGGGCAGAACAAGGGAAACTGAGAAGACTCATGGCATCCCCAACTAACCCCAGACAGTGACCACATTGCTGAGCATGGTATCTAAATGCTGCAAGCACAGCAAGGGAGCCTGCAATGGCAAGACCAACAACATGCTGGGGTTTAAGCTATCCATTGTCAGGGATGACATATATCCCCTCGGACAAGCTTGGCTTCTGCTGCAGCAGAGAGGTGGAGCAACTCCCTTCTGCACAGGCATGCCCTCCCACCAAGAACCCCCTATAGAGAAGGAGGAAGAGCTGCTGGGGTGCAGCAAATGCCAAACATTCCCCCTCCAGGGAAGCCACGTTCCCTCTCTCCCACCCCCACTGCCTTTCCTGCAAAGGAAAGCTTGATGCTTTCCCACACATGCTCGCCCTGACTCTCCAGCCTTGGCCACCTTGCTTCACCAGGGTTTAAGCCTGTGATTTATGAGAGATATAAGACTCCTAGAGAGTCTCTGGCTTCAGGACTGCCCCTCAGCCTTTCCTTGGAAATCAATGGTAGAAACATGCCTGAACAAGTGGAGTTGGACAAAGCCAGCAGTTCTCTGCTGGGTGCTACTTGCTGAGACATGAACCTCTGGGCATCCCCTCTCCAGCCTCTCATTACCATCAGGCACTTCAGGCTCCTTGGTGGCTACTCCTGTTGCAAGAGGCCTGGAGGTTCCTCGTGACAGAGGAGTGGGCATAAAGGCTCTGCTGAAATGGCCCTTTGGGAAACTGTGGCCTCCATCTGATTAGATACAGGCAGCCCGGGCTTCCAGGAGCAGCAAGTTAATCAGTTAATGGCTGAAAGGATCCTGGGCCATGTGCTGCGCATGCCATGGGGCAGCCCCAGCAGCACAGCCCCCGAGGCAGCCACTCCTTTCTCTCTGGGATCAGATCTCGGAGAACATCTGTTCTGATAAAGAAAGTACTTCACCAAGGAGGAAGCAGGCCTGAGCATCCATCAGCTGCTCCAGCACCCCAACCAGCGGCTGCTCCTGGGAGGGCTGCCAGTTCCCTCACCGCACCCAGGACACAGCAAGGGCCAGACACTGGATTTAATGGTGTGGAAACCAACCAGGGTTTGGAAGGGGTGAATGTCTGATGCCCCTGGCCCCAAATAAGAGGCTTTCAGAGCTCAGCTCAGACCTCAGGATGGCTCCATTACCCCACAGTGCCTGCCATGCCCACTGCCAGTGCCATGGGCACCCACTGTCACCCATGGGGCCAGCAAGGGCTGCCCCAGCCTTGCACCCCCTGCCCCTCACAACCAAAGGCAGCATCAGGCTGGGCTGGAAACCTGCATATGCTCAGGCAAGGAAAAAGGCAGAAATAATTTCGGGGTATCTGAGCTGTGCACAGCACCAGCACATGCATTAAGACTGGATATTACTTCCCCACGCCCACCCCCGGGCAGCATAGTGCCTCACACGGCTGCTGTACACACCCAAGGCCAGAGCAGTGGGGCAGGCTCAGGACCAGAGCCCACGCCAAAAAGGTAGAAGCCTGGCTCCGGAGCAGGTCCTGCCCGTCAGCGTGAAGGTGACTGGGCAGAGGTACCGAGGAGGCAGAGGACCAAGGCGAAGACTCCCGTTGCACGCTTCCCGGTTCCGCACCGGCTCGGCTGTGGCCCGGTGCCACAAGCGGCGAGCCGAGCCGTGACAAGCACACACAGGCAGGAGCAGGCTCCGGACTCTTCAGTCGCTCCGGGGGATTTAAGCAGCATGCGAGCAGTCTCTGGGCAGCCATGACTATCATGCGACAAACCCCCCCCGCACGCAAGCAGCCCTCAGCCTGAATTGCTGGAGCCGCACATCACCAGGGCTCCGGCTCCCGTAACCCGTTTTGCTCCCCACAGGGGCTGCCTGACCCTTGCCGCTCTGGGTCCGGTGGGCGCTCGGCGACAAAACCCCCCTCACCTCAGCGCTCAAGGAAAAGTGCGACCGGGACCGCCCGGGTGAGGGGCTGCGGCGGCCCTCTGCCAGGCCGGGGCAGAGCCCGGCAGCCCCGACCCTGAGCACTGCGGCTCTGTGCTCGTCCCACCCGGGACCTGATCCTGCGGCCGGCCTCGGCCCGGCTCCCTCGCCTGCCGCAGCCCCTGAGCAGGGGCGAGCAGGCGGAAAGGCAGTCCCCTGCCGCCGCCTGTCCCCGCCGCTTCCTACCTGGCGAAGAGCGGCGTCCATCGGCGGTCTCGCCCTGCACAGCACTGCCGGCCGGCTCTCAGCTCCGCATCGCCGCGGCCGGGGGGGGGCACGACTCGCCAGCCCCGCGCCGCTCTGGCTCCGCCTCGCCGGCAATGGGGAGCGGCCGGGCCGTCCCGCTACGCTCCGCTCCGCCCCGGGGCGCAGGGAGCGCGGCCGCTGCGACGGTGGAGGCTGGGGGAGGGGGGGGTTGAACCTTGGCGTGTGCTGAGCATGTGGGAGCAGGGGAGGTGGTCACACTGCTGCGGGCAGCTCGGGGTGCAGGGCATCGTGATGCCGAGAAAGGCTTGGGGTTTTGGAGGCGCTGGCGAAGCCAGTGCTGCCAGCGGACCCACGGCAGGGAAGAGGAACGACCTCTGTACACAGCCACAGCGGCCAAGTGCCGGTTTCGGAAGGACAACTGATGTCGGATAGAATAGCTAGCCTTTGGGATCTGGGATCCTTTCAGCGGTTGTCATAGCAGGATATAGTGAGAGAAACCGTTAACAAGCATTCTGACAGAGCTTCAAAATCATGTCTCTGAGATCTGGAAGAGCTGGCGCAGAGCAAGAGGCTGGGTGAAGTTTGTCAAAAAAGTGTGGCTATATCATATTTCATGAAAGCCTACACTGTGAGGGTGTTTCTTGCAGGAAGAAATTATTTCTTCATTCTGAAAGGAAGGAGATTTAACAGCAAGAGGGGGGACAACACAAATTCGGGGTTGTTGCTTGAGGTTTTTTGTTATTTTTGTCAATAATATGCTTTTTAACTACTTAAAAACACAGAGAGGGTTCCGAGGGAGATCGCAGTGTCTTGTCCAATCTCTGCTGCAAGACAAAGTCACACCTAGGCTGCTGTCTAACCCATGATGACCACCCCACCAGCCTCTTCCATTTTCACTATATGAACCTTTTGGTAAGGACTTCTAATGTATGAGTCACTGTCACTGTGTCCTTCCATTTTGAAATGACTGAGAACACACCACTGAGAACTACCCTGGGCATGACTACCCAGCCTCTTTTGTACTTGTGCTGGCTTAGATTAATCTACACCACTTTTCCTGTTTTATGAAAACATCATGCAAGACAGTACCAGAAGCCTAACTTACAGCCCTTAACTCACGGTCCTTAACTCACATCTAATACTTCTGTCTGCATGGCCAGTTATCTTGTGAGTGTAGGGGATTAGATCAACTCAATAGAAATGTATCCTTGACAGTCCTCTCTGCAACCATACGTTTGTCATCAGGCTGTTTCTGCCACCATCAGCCTTCTTCCCATAGAAGGGCAGTTCCTCCTCTGCTACTGCTGCTTCTGCAGACCATTTTGGTTGTTCAGCTACTGGATGGTCACCACAGGAGGCTGTCAAGCTCCTCACAGCCATGGGGAAGTTGAGGAGCACACCTCTTGTTTACCTCTTCTGCCTGCCTGCCAAGAGTCTCCACCAGCACACATCCCCAGATAACCCCTCCCAGATCTCTCCAGTGGAGAAACTTTGGTGGTGGTTCTTGTCATCTAAAGCTATTCATCAAGGCATGACCCTCACAGCTGTATGTCAAGGGAGATCTGACAACGAAGTGACAAGCTAACAGCAAACCTATTCCCAGCAAACTCACCAAGCAATCTAAATGCACTCATCATAAAGTTAGGGTCCTACTCTTCTTTCTTTGGACAGGGTCCTTGTGATCTTTTCCCTTTCCTGTTCATCACCTTCCATAGAGTGCTGCAAGGCTGAGTTCCTACACACACCTTGGAAAAAGTCTAAACCCATCACTGCTGCAGTTTCCAGTACAGTGGCAATTGTGCAGCACACATTTTGCTGGGCTGTACGGAAGCAGTTGCTGTTCCAACCTGACAGACCTCTCTGCAGCTCTGAGGCAGGGGGCTAATACCTTGGAAAGCCCAGGGCGGGGTAAGGAACCAACCTGTCAAAAGACAAAAGTTTTTAGTTGAGTGACACCTTCTAAGAGGGAAGAAGAAGGTGGCTTGACCGAGCCCTCAGAACAAAGTAGCTTTCCAAAAAATGCAGGCAATAAAAGTCACATTCTTCAAATGCAGCAGCACTGGCTAATGCAGTAAGCCCTGTGCTCTATCAGCCTAGTAGAAAAGGTGGAAAGAATCTTCATAAGAAATTTATGCCTGATATTTGCTCCTTTCTGCTATTGAATTAAATCACTAGTCCTACATTCACACAGCCCAGCTGGAAACAGCGATGTCTGACCTGTCTCCTAACTCTCGGTGCTGCTCACCAGGAAAAGCTACAGCCATCTGCTTCTTCACAGGTCTTTGACAAGCAGGTGAGCTCTTATCTGCCATCGCTGCACCCAGACGCTGCTATCACCATGTGCCTGGAATCTTACCTCTGCCACCCCAGCAGCTCCAGGGCTGGCTGCCACATCAGCGACATGATGAATATGAAGCAGCCAACAAGGGCTGGCATGGGACCCCCATGCAGGACAAGCCCAGGACCCCTCCAGCCCATTTGCTCCTCTCCCTGCCTCAGGGCTGCCTCTTGCCCTGAGCCTGGTGCAGTGGCACTGCTTGCATGTACAACAAGTATTGCTAGCCTGTTGAGCCTCAACCTGTTGAGCTCCCAACTCTCCTGTCAGCCCAGCTGCCGATGGCACAGGATCTGGGGTGCCATGGCTGTTCTCTGCTAGTCAGCAGAGAGACAGGCTCTAGCAGAGGAGAGCTGGGGCAGACTGGTGTCGGGGATCTGGGCAATGAGGTATTGCTGCATCTGCGAAATGAGCAGCCCTCCAGTGCTGCAGGCAGCAGGGCCCCGCACTCAGCCGTGGCGGCAGCAGACAGTGAGTCAGCTTCCTGCTGGGCTTTATATGCTGAGGGCAGGTCGGTGGAGGACTGGCAGGAACAAGCCGAGGCAGGAATTCCTCCTGGACACCAGACAATATCCTAATTTCCTCCTCTGCCACGGGTCTGGCACATAGCTGGGAGGCAGGCAGGCCAACATGCCCCTGCTACAGGTGATGAGCATCAGCCAGGCTTGGTCAACCATTGCCTGCAAGGTAATGAGCTATGACACCTTGGCCACAGTGCCACCTCCCCAGTGGGTTATCAGAGGAGTGTTCATAGGGTGGGGGACTGATCTCTGACATCATCCCTGACATAAACTCACTCAGGAGAGCCAACAGCAGAGGCAGGATACCTTGGACCCAGCTGAAGGGATGGGAAAGAATGAACGCAGGAAGAGGGCACCCGTGCTCTGCTGTGCATTGCCACCATGGCAGTCCCCTCCACAAGGCCCTGCTGCTTTGCCAGGGCCACCAAAATCCTCCTTGCTCAGAGAAGGTAGGAGATGGTTCTCCAAAGGGGAACTACTGAGAAGCAGCAGCCAAAAGTCAAGTGTGTCCCCTTGCAACAGTGACCTGACCCTGCAGAGCACCAGACACTGAGGCACTCTCCTGATGCAGTCTGCACTGGTGGGAGGAGATGGGAACACACAGCAGGGCACACACTGACCCTGCAGCTCTAGCCCCCTCCCCACTCCAGTTCCACAATTGCTTGAAATCAGCTTACAAATCAACTCCTGAAAAGGGCAGTTCCTCCCGTCTCCCGTTCCCAGCCTTCAGGAAGTGCCACCACAGCTCAGCCTCAGACTGCTCAAACTCAGCACGGAGCTGTGGACCTCTCCTCCTGCCCTGCTGCTCACAAGCTGTCTCTGTCCCCTCCAAGGTAAGGATGGTGGTGTCCAAATCTGTGCCAAAGCTCTCTCTGCTCAGGGCTTCTCTGGGGCTCTGAAGCAGGAATTAACCCAGGCTCCTTGGGGACAGGATCATGTTTGTGCCAGATGTGTCCCTGCTCCAGAGGAATGTGATTAAGACTGCCTGGAGAGGCTCTCACAGGGTCACACCAAGCACTGTGCCACCTGCTCCCCCAGAGAGCAGGAAGGTGAGGGAGAGCTCTCCTTGCAAGGGGGGCAATGTGGGATGGGGTTGTTTATCTGTCTTGGGCACCCCACTGTCTCCTGTCTCACTTCAGCCTCCATCAGCAGTGAGCCAACTCACTGCAACACAGGACTGCCTTTTCACACTGCAGAGCCCAGGCCAAGGGCAGCTGAACCCCTGGTTAGTCTAACAGCAGCAGGAAAAGCTTTCTATCTCATCCGAGAGCAGGAATGACCTCCAGGGTTGCCCTTTCTCTGTAGGTCAGGAAAAAAAGATGTCTTCTTCACTTTCAGCTTGAGCACAAGAGCAGAGAGCTGGAGCAGATGGGCTTGGAGGGTGTATGCTCCCAGCATCCACGCCACTGTCACTGCATGCCACCCTTTGGCCTCTGAAGCATCCTCCAAGCTGCGTCACTGGGGCCAGCACTAGCTGTAACACTGTGACTTTCTACCAGCCCATCTGCACTTGTGTCGTGGTTTAAGCCCCGGCTGTAAATTAGAACCACGCAGTCTACTTCCCCCCCCACCCCCCAGAGGGATGGGAAGGAGAATCGAAAGAATGTAACTCCCACGGGCTGAGATAAGAACAGTCCAGTAACTAAGGTATAACACAAATCACTACTGCTGCCACCAATAATAATAATGATAAGAGAAATAACAAGGGAAGAGAATATGATACCGCCCGCCGGAAAAGAGCCCAACAGAAAAGAGGACATGCCCTTCCGGGTAGCTCCCAGTTACATCCCCTGGCATGACGTGCTGTGGTATGGAATACCTCTTTGGCTAGTTTGGGTCAGGTGTCCTGTCCCTGCTTCCTCCCGGCTTCTCCTCCTCCCTGGCAGAGCATGAGACTCACAAAGTCCTTGGTCAGTCTAAACATCGGTGTTATCAGCTCTGTTCCCAGGCCGAAAGTCAAAAACACAGTGCTGCAACAGCTACTAAGAAGGAGAAAAACTGACTGCTACTGCTGAAGCCAGGACAACTTGGCTGTGCTGGATGGACCAAACCCATAATGAGGTGCCTCTAGCTTTCTCTTGCAGATAGGGATCCCGGTCTTGTTCCCCCAGCCCAACCCTTCCTCCCTTTCTCTGCCACATCCCAGGCCACACGCCCCCCTCCAGGTAGCAGCAAGCTGAGGTTCCCTGCCATGGCTCCCCTGTGTTGCCACAGGTTTGCTTGGGGCCAAAACATAGCTACATGCGGCTTTTATACCTTGGTCATGAGAAATGCACTCCTGGGGTGAGATTGCTGAATAAGAGAGCTGAGCTGCACAAGGCTATAATTACAGTCAGAACATGTGAAGATGAGGCCAGCCAAGCGCATCCACCTAATTTCCTCTCCTATTAAGTTTGCCCTGCTTTTGTTTGACCCAGACCAAGCCTTGCTATTAATGGTGTGATGCTGTGGAGGTCACAGATGGCTCTGTTGCAAACAGCCTTGTGGATTCTGCTCAGCTAGATGTGTAAGCAGGGCTTTGCTCACAGATACCATTGCTGCGGGATTCATGCTCTAGAAAGCGTGTCACCCAGCTGCGGTGCAGACATTCCCCAGACTGGGCTGTTCTACCAGACACAGTTGGCTCTCTGTCTCTGGCTGCATAATAAACCCAGGCAAGTGAGTTTGGAGGTTAAATGGTGTCATATCACTACCCCTGGCCGTGGCCAAGGTTTGCTGGCGGATGCTGGTAGCCAGGGCTCAGTACATTTCCTCTTCCTGATCAGTGCAGCTTCAGCCTGCAAATAATTTCTGTGCTAAAGGAGTGAGCTGTTCTCACTGTGCACCTGCAGCCAAAATGATGCCAATCCCTGCCCTGTTTTGGTATATGCATCCCTTATAAAACTCCAGGAGGCAACCTGCAACACTGGGCTACTAGGCTACCTACCTACAGCAGGCAGGGCTGTTTGTTAGCACTAACACCTCCTGTATGCCATAGCACCCAGTTTCAAGGTTCTTTTAAGGATGGAAAAATGACTGCAGGCCCAGTACAGAGCACCAGGAATTAGCCCCAGCATTTGGCCATCTGTCCCTGCTGAGGATGAGAACCTGTCACAGCAGGAGCCAGGAGCTCCCCAGCATTTCCCACCCCTGGTGATGCTGCAGTACCCTGTGTGCTGGAAGGGATGACATCCTCCAGGGACACTGGGCTGAGAGATGAAGGCAGTGATCCAGCTGGCCTCCTGCAGCAGAGGTCACAAGAGAAGGATTACCCTTCTGTCCTGCTCAGCAGCAAAGTCACATCTGGCAGCTCGTGGCCCAGGAGATCACAAAGGAATCTGGCAGGAGCAATGGGGGATACTGTGCAGGGTGCTCCGCACTTCTTGCTCTGGCTCCTGCATGGCCCTATCTGAGTGAGGCAAGACATCCATGGGTGCCAGCTCACCTCCCTGCTGCTCCCTGCGGGGAAGAAGCTTTGGCAGCCGCATTTCAGACCTCAGGCTGAGGCTTCCCTGTTCTGACCTTACAGCTGCATTGCCCCTCTCTGCAGGGGAGCTCATGTGAGGCACCTCTGCACAGCAAGACACAGAGGCTTGTGGGAAGCGCACCTCAGTCAAAAGCATGCACCTAGACAGGGAAACCTCAAACAGTCACAGAAATGTGCCAGCACTGCCCTCATTGAACCTCTCCCAGGGGCCTCTGTCTCCCTCCCCATGGGGTCCTGGACTGGAGGGCTGGGCACAGCCTTGCCAGCTCTGTGACCATGGTCAAGGCTCCTGCTCCCATGGGCAGCCATGTAGAGGTGGAAGTGGAACTGTTGGGGTCAGACCTCTGTGCCTGTCAGGGGTGTCTAACAGAGGATTCGCTCCCATTTCCCCTTCTCACTCCCTCGAGAGACCATTTACATCTCCTTAGAGTCCCAGCACTGGCACAGATGCAAAAAGCCCTGCAAAGATGATGCACTGAGAAGGACAGGGCAGGGACACAAGGCAGTAGGCAGGCAGCGGACGGCCCAAGGCTAGGGAGCTTCTCTCTTGCCAAGGCCAGACAAGCCTTTGGGACAAATTCAGGGCTGTGCACAGGAGTACTCACTTGTATCAAAGAAATATGCTATCCAAGCCTGTGCCAAGGATTCAGGCATCCCTGCAAGAGAAAAGTCCTTTGCAAAGACCTGTGCGAGGGAGAGGGGCTGGAGAGAGCTGCATCTCTGCTCTGTAGCTTCAAGGCGATGCCTGTGGGGCTGGCAACTGGATGTGGGAAAGGCTGGCTCCAGCAAGAGGGACATGTCTGAACCTGCTGTTGCCATGGGGAGGATGTTTGTGTCGGTGCCCAAGGAGGGCAGATTCCTCCCCTGGCAGGCAGTGGGGCCCAGCTCAGCCCTTTCTCCTCTTCCCAGTGCCTCACCTGGGGCTGGTAAGTCCCTTCTTTCGAGTGACACAGAGGGGAGGTGTATGGAGGGCAAGAGGGGCCAGAGAGCGTGGCGCTTGGAGCCACCGCAGGGATGTTCAGGTCACCAGTGCTTGGCAGTACTTGCTGGCGGTCTTCAGCCCTCAGCATCTGCAGCAGTGAGCTAGACCCTAACATCCATGGACTGGGGCTGCTGTTTAGCTGGTCTCTAGGGCTTCATGTGCAGCATCAGCTCTGCTCTCCCCAAACTGGTGCAACTCACTTAAACTCACTTGCAGACACTTGTTGGGGAAGGTGAATGCAACCAAAGCTGTTCTCAGCCCTGGCAGCCTGCATTGCATGCTGTGCTGACATCTTCTGCCATTTTACCTAACACCCCCCTGGCCGGGGCAGGGTTCACAAACCCTTCCTCATGGGGAAAAGGAAAAAGGATTTTTACGTTTATCTTAATGCATTTTGAGTGCTTGAAAAGCAGACACCAAAGCCTAGGCAAGGACTTACAGGTATACAGGGGAGAGGGGAAACTTTGCCAGTGGCATTGGTTCCCAGTTGTGTCATGGAGATGGTCTTAGCCAGCAATTTCCTTAACTTCCCAGCCACACAGCTGTGTGAAGGGGTGCCAGAGGTATCTTACAACAGAGATGTGCCAGCCCCTCCTGGCTGTGGAAAATGAAAATAACTGGAGCAGATAGCTTGAGTATACTTGAACCTGAGTGGCAGAAACAGAAACCCAAATAGTTTGCCTAAACACGCAATGGTTTAAAATTATAGAGCTGACAGTTTTGGGAACAGACCTCCTATTTTTAGTTCTCCAGACAGGCGAGGGTGTCTGCTTACTTTTGTAAAGATAAACTTGTTCTCAAACAATAGAGAGGTGGGAGAAACCGCCGGTCAGCACGCATTCCTGGTCTGGCACAACTAGTCCCCTTCCAGGAAGCAGGAGGACATATACCGCATCCCAGAACATCCTCAGGGCAGCTGGGGTGCTGTGGGCATCTAGAGTGTTCTCCCCATTCCCACAGCAGCATCCCCTGCAGCTACAGGCAGACTCTGCTCCTCTGCAAACACTGCACCAGCATTTTGTGGTCCAGTGTGCCCCCGTTATGGCAGCACCCAGCAGCGTATCCCTTCATCTGATGCCGCAAAAGTGCGTGTACTCTGAGCTCACCCCTTGCAGCAACTTCACTCCTTCTGCCCCAGCTTGTCCCTGTTGCCCTCCTCCCCACCCACCCACTGTCTCCCCTTCAGCAGAACAACAGGGACCAACTCCTCTGAGCTGGCCAGGTGTGCCATCCTTTGAAGCACCATGCCAGCCTTTGGTTGCATCGGCTGCCGACTGAGCCCATGCTGTGACCTAGACGAAAGCCTCTGCAGCAATCCTGCCTACACCAGCCCATGCACTGCATACTGGTGCAGCGTGTTTTCCAGTCCATGCAGGGCCCAGGACTGTGTGGATGAGCTGTGATCCTGGCTGCTTCTTCTCCATCACCAGGGCCAATGGAAGCTCTCTACTCTGCCCTTGAAGAGGAGATCAGCGACTTCATGAGACATGTACAGCAGTGCAAGCAGGGCTTCGACCTGCACAGCCTGTACCACGTGCTGCTGGTGGTGCTGCCGCGGAGCCCATCAGGGCAGGTGGAGAGCTGGCACCACCTGCAGAAACTTGCCCAGGGCCAGCCTGGCGCAGCCAGCTCTGACGTGGCCAACTACGTGGGCTGGCTGGCCTCCTACCTGCACCACCTGAGCATGCTGAAGGAGAGGTTTGATGCCAGAGTGGTGGTCCCACTCTGTGAGAACTTGTACATGCATGAAGAGCCAGCTGCCTGCCCTGCATCCATCCCATGCCTGGCCACACAGCTCTTCACCCACCGGCGTAACTGGGGGCTGCTGCTGCAGGGTGGGCCTCTCAGTGAGCAGGTCTTCAGCCCCCAGAGCCTGCATGACCTGAGCGGCTTTGACGGTGTGGGGCCCTTTGTGAAGGTCTTGCGGCTGGTCCCCGATGTCTTCCACCAGAGCTTGGCCACAGCGGAACTTGCCCAGCAGTGGGTTTGTCTCCACCGCAGCAGGTACAGTCTCTCCCTGCCACCATCACCAACACTATCACTGCCACAGCAGCCACCAGTGCCGGGCAGAGCAGGGCTGGCTCCCAGCAGTGTGCAGCCCCCACTGCGCAGCAGGGTCCCCCAGCACTTGGGGGGCTTGCCCAAACTCTTGGTCCCGCTGCAGTCCTTGGGGGCAGGCAACAGCACCGGGGTGCTGCAAGCCCGGCTGCAGGAGAGCCAGGAGGAGCTGCTGGCCCTGCTGCACTGCAGGGACCGGGCACCTGCCCTGCGTGCCCAGGTCCGCCGTGTCACCCAACGCATCAGTGTCTTGCGCCTGCAGCAGCAGGGCAAGGCGACAGAGTGGTCCCGGCCCCAGCAGAGCCAGCATACGAGAGGTCGCCGGCACCAGGCTGCCTTGGCTGAGGAGCTGCAGAAGAACCTGGAGCTGGAGGAGTACCACCACAGCATCCTGGAGGCCGACTGGCTGCTGGAGCTGGAGGTCAGGCCCATTCTCATCCGGAGGATAGATGAGGTAAGGAGTGCACAACGGCTGTGCTTGTGCCTCCTGCCCTGCATCCCCGGCTGAGTTGGGGGCACTGCCATGGGCAGGAGAGCTACATGGAAAAGGCTGGACAGCACTGCCTCCTCTCCCACAGGTTCAGCAGCACTGCCGGCATCTGGAGAGGATGCTGCAAGGCCAGGTACTGCCTACCCCACAGTGGGCCCAGCTCAGAAATGAGATGGCCACCAGCCCTGTGCGCAGGCAGGCTCAGCCCTCTGACAAGAGCCCCATGGCAGTGGCCAGCCCCAGGAGCAGACAGTGATTGTGCCCACAGGAGGTGGTACTACCACCTACTCCCAGAGCAGCAGCACTCAGAAGAGCTTGACTGAGGGACATCCAACCCATCACCACATGGGCTGCAGGCAGCCAGCAGCTCATGAGAACCTTGCTTGGCTCCTGCCTGGGAAGAAAATGCAGAGGGAGCGCATGTTTAAATGAGATGTTTCCTCCATGCTCAGCCCATAGCCCTGCTGTTTGGCGTGTAGCTATAGGCTAGGTAAGGAGATGGGCACCAAATGCTGCTCAGCAAACGGGCACATGCATGCGTGAATAGATGCAAGCAGGCATGTTACACGTTTCTGGTTAAATACAGGGCTCAGACTCCCGTTTCAAGCATCCAGCATGGGGCCTCCAGCTGAGCCCACATCACTAGCCTGGTTGATGATGGTGATGGACAGCCTACCTCTGTGCTGGTAGTGGGTGGCAAGTGACAATCCCCTCTACAGCTGGGCCTTGTTCGTGTGGTCAAGACTGCTGTTTTGTGTCATGAAGTTTCAATCAATTTAATTTATTGCAAATTAACAAAGAGAAGTGGAGCCAGGCACGATTCCTGTGAAGAGTTTATTGGTGTAGCTGTTTCCACTACAGTCAGAGGAGTCACAATGCACAGCGACAACAGGCCTCCTACACTACACAGTGAGGACAGGACACACATGGCCACAGACACACAGAGACATTTGTCTCTCCGCCCCAGACCCTGTGGAGGGGCCAGGTTGTGGGGCAGGAACCTGCTGCGGGGGGAGGTTTCTCTCTCTGGTGGGATATTTCTGGAGCCTCCTGGTGAAGGCGTTGAACCCTCCCAGTGCTGAAGCACCCACCATCTCTGGCAGGAGCCAGGCTGATAAATAGGAACTGGAGCAGCAGCCTGTCTCAAATGCAATGGTGAAGTGAGCATCCCAGCCTCCTCCAGAAGGCCACTCTGGCTCCAATCATCAGGGAGAGGCTGGGGTGCCCTTCTCCTCTGGCACTACCCTCAGAGCCAAAGGGGGCAGCAACAGAACCATCAGCAGTTCCTGGGGCAGCTCTGAGTGAGGGGAGACCCAGGGGACAGCTCTGCCAGGTGGAAAGGTGTTTGGAGCTGCCCAGAGGTGAATGGGGCTGAGTGCTGGGCATGCTGAATGCTGCTCCTTCCCACCTGGAAGGCACCCCTGGGCATGAAAGGTCACGCCAGATGCCGGTGTGGCCGCAGAATGTGAGCTGGAGGTTTCAGTGACTTCCTCATAGGGCTGCAGGGAGCCAGACCCAGTGGATCACTGCACAGGGAAAGGGAGGGGACCCAAAGGACTGCTTTGCACTCCAGCACTACATCTCTTGTACAGCTTCTTAAATATGGTTTGTTCCAGGGACAAGAACATGGGAATCAGGAACTGGGGTGCAGCCCAGTGACGAATTTTTACCCCTGCAACCTGTATGGAGGTGCAGAATGGCACAGGACTCCTCTTAACCCCTGCAAGAGGACAGGCACTTGAGGCTTCAGGATACCTGCTTGTCACCAGCCTCCCCTTCCTGTGCAGTTTTCTTGTGGAAAGAGGGTTGGGAAAATCAGGTGGAACAAAACAGCCTCCCCCATGCCAAGCAAGAGCTGAAAACAGTCCTGTGGGATGGTGACTGGACGAATGCTGGTCTGGAGGACAGGGCCAGGGTACTGGTCCCTTCCTGCCCATCTGCCAGGCTGCAGGAGCCTCATGGGCCAGGGTCTGTGGCACAGGCCCAGCATGTGCCCTCCTGGAAGGAGGAGAGGGAGCAGGAGCAAGGCATCCACCAGCTGAGCAAGGAGGCTGCTGGCCTGGGAGAAGCCCATTGGCCGTCTGCAGGTAGCATCCAGCCCATCTCTGTGACTGCTTGGTGGTACACGGTGCTGAAACACTCAAGCTGCATGGTAGTGGAGAGGGACACAGTGGCACCAGCTGGCATAGCTCCCCTTCACCACCGGGAGACCAGGCACAGGCTGCCTTCAGCAGGGAGGGGGCAGACCCCTGACCCATGGGCACTCAGGACCCACACAGTTCTGTGATGTGAGAGGCATCTCTCAGCCCACCAAGTCCAAGAGGAGAGAAACTCACAGCCTCTGCTGAGCAAGCGATGGGGCAGCAGGAGCCAGGGCTGCCTCCTGCAGGGCTATAGAACAGCCATTTGTTGGTCCAGGCAAGAGATCGCATGACTCATGGCAAGTCTCCAGTTAGTCCTTGGGAGGGATGAGCAGGCATGAGCAGCCTGTCCCATGAGTGGGGAGGGCAGCTCCCAGCTCACACAGGCATGTGCAGCTCGTTGTACTCATCCCGGCCGTCCTCGTCAAAGTTTGGCTCTGCATCTTCTGAGTCCAGCTGGGGAGAGGAAGAGATCAGGCTCTGAAGCCACCCCTAGTGCAAGGTCAAGCCTGGCATGGAGGGACCAGCATGCAGCAAGCCAGGCAGCTGGGCTGCGCTGGGAAAAGCAAAGCTCTTACTCCTTCCTCTCCCAGCAGTCTCCTTTTTGTGCCCATCCATGTGTCCTCAACCTGATGCCCTTTCCCAAAGTGTTTGCTTGACAGTGCCCTGTCACTGGGGCTTTGGTCTAGACCAGCAGCTCCTCCCCTGTTAGCAGCACCCACTTCTGGGTGCTGCTCCAGGCTGCTTTCCAACAGGAGCTCAGGATACTGGCAGCACTCAAAGAGCTGGAGCACCCTGGCTCTGTGGTTACATGCTCCTGTACCAAGCAGCCACAGGCTCTGGTGTGCTGCTGGGCTGTCCTTGCTGCTGTCTCAGTGGGGAAATGGGTTGTCTCTAGATGAATAAGCCACAAATGGAGAGGAGGATGGAAGGGGAAACCCTTATTCCAGGCCTCTGTGTGGTAGGATCCTCTGTCTCATTGCTCTAGGTTGCTCATCCATCCCACACTGCACTCCCAGGGCTACAAGCTCTAAGGAAGCCATCCACCCACCTACTGCTGTTGAATAAAGACCCCCAGACAACAGCAGGAAAAGCCAAGGCTTTGCTGGCCCAGGATCTCCTAGCCTTTCAGTCTGAAAAATCTCCTCAACATCATTCCAGTCTTGCAAGCTAGACTGTTAAGACAGTTATCTGCTTACCGCTTTGAGCTCCCTGTCGTGGAAGAAGCGGGGCAGCACAAAGCGTCGCAATGGCACTGTCATGATTAGGACAAAGGGGAAGGCCAGGGATGCCACTGTAGATTTCACTACCCAGAGCAGCACAATACAGGCCAGTTGAATGCAGGTGAAGAGATTCATTCTCCAGGTCTTCACCTAGGGAGGTAAATCCAGACTAAGAACACGTTATCCTTCCACACTGATTAATGAAGAACCAACCAGCAAGACATAATCCTTCTGCATAGCATAGTACAGTAATGTAACACTGCTGCACACTACCTGCCTGTACTCTACAACAAGGCAGAACTCTTTAACACATCAGCCTCTGTGCAACCTAGCACTGCAGCGTCCCTACACTCACTCAAGCAACGCATTACTCCCATAGACAGTCCATCCTTACAATATCCTGGCAAGACACCCCTGTGCATCCTATCAGCACACTATCCTAGAGATGTACCACCTCTATGCATGGCTTGGACTTACTTCTCAGCACAAGCTTGCAGCCAAGGGGGTTCACCAAGCCAAGCATCAATCTAGCAAAGCACCATCCTCCCCTCACCTGCCTCTTCTTCCTCTGCTCCTTGTTACCTGGTTCCCCACAACCTGCCTTCGCTCACCTTGACAACATAGATGTGGTCAGGGTGGTGCTTGGATGGCATGAAGATCAGGAGCAGCCGCTCATAGAGCTGGATGCCAGTGAGCGATGTAACCCCCATGTACAGGAAGATGCCGAAGAGCACAGCCAGTGGGATCTGCCGCAGCATGTTCCCCATCACAATGGACAGACCTGCACAGACAGAGATCAGGACATGGTGTGTCCCACGCCAGCCCCTCTGCAAGGCACCGTGGCTTCCGTCCCTCTCCCGCCTCATCTCTGTCCTAGGGTGCAAGGGAAAGGAAGTTCAAGAGGGGTCTAGCTGGAAGGGTTGCAGAGTTGGACTGACCATGGCAGGGTACTGAAGGCTGCCAGAGGAGAGCTCCATGAAGGTGGGGGCTGTGCTACAGCAAGCAGGCAGAGCGCAGGCTGGCCTGTGGGGCAGGGATACTGCCAGGAGTGGTCATCCCTGACCTCCCCCCTCCTTCACCCGAGCAGAGGCTCACCAACAAGAGCAGCAATAAGCACGCCGGTCACACGCTGCTCCTTCACCTCCTCAATCTTGGGCTTCTCTCCTGGTGCAATGGCCTTACTCATGACCGTCAGGGCATTGACGTGGGTGACGGAGCGCACCGTCGCTGCAGTCAGCCAAGGCAGCCCAAAGAGTGCGCAAAGCCCCCCCATAGTGCCAATAAGCAACAGGTCTAGGTGGAAGCCAGAGCCTTTCAGCAGCTTCCTCTCCTTCTTGCTAACAATCAGCCTGAAAGGAAGAAGAGCTGAGGTCAGTGCCAGGCTCAGCCCAGTGCACAGGAACAGCACTGCGGCAGGGGAGAACATTCACTCCCTGGAGAGAGCACACAACTTGGGTACAACGAGTAGATGGCTGAGGAGAGAGATGGTGGCTGTCAACCTCAGGTTAGAGGCTTCTTCCTGCACTTGGCTAAGGTGCATCACCACCACGCTATGACAGGAGGGGAGTCAAGACATGATGGCAGAACCCAAGAAGCTACAGTTCTGGTGTCCTCACTATAAGAAGGACAGACCTGTTGGAGCAAGTCCAGAGGAAGCCACAAGGATGATCAGGGGACTGGAGCACTTCCCATATGAAGATAGGCTAACAAAGTTGGGGCTGTTCAGCCTGGAGAAGAGAAGGCTGCGTGGAGACCTCATAGCAGCCTTCCAATATCTGAAGGGGGCCTACAAGGATGCCAGAGAAGGACTATTCATCAGGGACTGTAGCGATAGGACAAGGGATAATGGGTTTAAACTTAAACAGGGGAAGTTCAGGTAAGATATAAGGAAGAAGCTCTTTACTGTGAGGGTGGTGAGGCACTGGAACAGGTTGCCCAAAGAAGTGGTAAATGCTCCATCCCTGGCAGCGTTCAAGGCCAGGCTGGACAGAGCCTTTGGGCGACATAGTCTAGTGTGAGGTGTCCCTGACCACATCAGGGGAGTTGGAGCTAGATGATCTTATCCAACCCTAACCACATGATCCTTTCCAACCATAACCAATCTATGATTTTATGAAATGGCCAGAATCCTGCCCTTGCTGTCCCACTGGGATGCCAGGTGCATCACCACATGAACAGCACCAGCACCCATCCCGGTCTAACCTACCCTTGGGTTAGTGATGATTGGCACTGGTGGGGAGGTACTCACGTGGTGATCTGTGTCTCCATGAAGATAAGAATGAAGACCAGGAGGGCCGGGATGGCAGAGGCAAACATCATCCACATTGGAAAGGTCCCACTGCTGCCCATGGGGTGAATGAACCAGCCACGCTTGTGAGGAGATGTGACTGACAGGCCAGAGGGGACATTCAGCTTCTGGAAGTGTAGCCACAAAACCCAGCAGTTAGTCGTCAATAGACACATGCCCAGCCTCACACAGGACAGCTTTGATCTTCCTGATCTTCCTGGTCTGAATGCCTCAGATGATGGGACAACCACCCTGACCTGAGCAGGACTTTCTCATGGATAATCCCCTTCAATGAAAAAATCCCATGTGCCCTAACATAGGCCTGTCTCATGTCCTTTCAGCTACTGGAATTCCCTTTGGTTTTGTCCAACAGACCAAGGAAGTATCTTCCCCCAGGAATAGCACTCCCATGTCAGTGGTTGCCGAACAGAGTTAAAATGCTCCTTGACCTCTGCTTGCACAAATCAAGTGTCCTGAACTTGCCTATCCTTCTCTGAGCTGGCTTTTCAGACTTTCCAAGCTTTTTCTGAGACATTTTTCGGTATTGTTTTTGCAGCGCGAGCCTCAGGAGCTGCCACATTCTCTGGAAATGACTCTACTCTGATCACATTCAGAGGGACTAACACGTTTGTGCTCCTATCAGAGACCACGCAGACCCCTAGCTGTATATCACCTCGACCCTGCATTCACCAGCATTTGAACTCTCAGCTCTGCAATGCTCTACAGCAGTTCTTGCTATCTGCCTGCATGAGCACTGCAGGGAGAGTTTATGATTTGCATTTATGTTAATCAGCATAAGTATGAATAATATTTCTGGAATGCTTGTACTTGAGCTAAGCTGTGTAAGTAAGTGCCGTTTGCTCAGAAAGCTTTGTACATATGCTGAGTTAACACTGAAATGATAATGCTTTTGATATTAATTGTAGAAGTCTAGAAGGGTATGAAAAGAATGTAACAAAGTGCATGAATTTCCTAACATCTGATAAAGCCAGATTTTTCATTGAAATTTAAATGAATAGAAGTGCATTTGGATTCATTTAAGCCTTGGGCTGTCTGGAAAAAAAGCTTGCATGCTGAATAGGAACCACCTTCACCCTCTGCCCAATGTTAGCTGAAAAAAATAACAAAACAAAAATACATAATTACACATCTACTAAAAAAGGGGGGGGAAGAAAACCTGTAATGTGGGTATGTTTGATAACATTTAAGTTAGGTACATAGGTACTTAGGTACGTAGCGAGTAAAAGACAGACTAGGGACAACGTAGGCCCCCTTCGGAAGATATCGGGAGAACTGGCTACCCAGGATTTGGAGAAGGCTGAGGTTCTTAATGACTTCTTTGCCTCTGTCTTCACTGGCAAAGTCTCTGACGGCACCACCCAAGTCTTGGAAGGCGAACACAGGGACTGTGAGAATGAAGACCCCAGGCCCACTGTAGGAGAAGATCTGGTTCGAGACCATCTTAAAAACCTAAACGTACACAACTCCATGGGACCTGACGAAATCCATCCGCGGGTCCTGAAGGCGCTGGCAAATGAAGTTGCCAAGCCACTTTCCATCATATTTGAAAGATCATGGCAGTCAGGTGAAGTTCTCGATGACTGGAAAAAGGGAAATATAACCCCCATTTTCAAGAAGGGGAAAATGGATGACCCGGTGAATTACAGACCAGTCAGTCTCACCTCTGTGCCTGGCAAAATCTTGGAGCAGATTCTCCTGGAAGGCATGCTAAGGCACATGAAAAACAAGGAGGTGCTTGGTGACAGCCAGCATGGCTTCACTAAGGGGAAATCCTGCCTGACCAATTTGGTGGCCTCCTATGATGGGGCTACGGAACTGATGGACAGGGGCAGAGCAGTTGACATCATCTATCTGGACTTGTGCAAAGCGTTCGACACTGTCCCACATGACATCCTTGTCTCTAAATTGGAGACATCAGTTTGATGGGTGGACCACTCGGTGGATAAAGAACTGGCTGGATGGCCACACGCAAAGAGTTGTGGTCAATGGCTCGATGTCCAGCTGGAGACCAGTAACGAGTGGTGTCCCTCAGGGATCAGTGTTGGGACCGGTCTTGTTCAACATCTTGGTCGGTGACATGGACAGTGGGATTGAGTGCGCCCTCCGCAAGTTTGCCGATGACACCAAGCTGTGTGGTTCAGTTGATATGCTGAAGGGAAGGGATGCCATCCAGAGGGACCTTGACACGCTTGTGAGGTGGGCTGATGCCAACCTTATGAAGTTTAACCATGCCAAGTGCAAGGTCCTACACCTGGGTCAGAGCAATCCCAGGCACAGCTACAGGTTGGGCAGAGAAGAGATTCAGAGCAGCCCTGCAGAGAAGGACTTGGGGGTGTTGGTCGATGAGAAAATGAACATGAGCCAGCAGTGTGCGCTCGCAGCCCAGAAAGCCAACCATATCCTGGGATGCATCAAAAGAAGCGTGACCAGCAGGTCAAAGGAGGTGATCCTGCCCCTCTACTCTGCTCTCGTGAGACCTCACTTGGAGCATTGTGTGCAGTTCTGGTGTCCTCAACATAAAAAGGACATGGAACTGTTGGAACAAGTCCAGAGGAGGGCCACGAGGATGATCAGGGGACTGGAGCACCTCCCGTATGGAGACAGGCTGAGAAAGTTGGGGCTGTTCAGCCTGGAGAAGAGAAGGCTGCGTGGAGACCTCATAGCTGCCTTCCAGTATCTGAAGGGGGCCTACAAGGATGCTGGGGAGGGACTCTTCATCAGGGACTGTAGTGACAGGATGAGGGGTAACGGGTTCAAACTTAAACAGGGGAAGTTTAGATTGGATATAAGGAAGAAATTCTTTACTGAGAGCGTGGTGAGGCACTGGAATGGGTTGCCCAGGGAGGTTGTGAATGCTCCATCCTTGGCGGTGTTCAAGGCCAGGCTGGATGAGGCCTTGGGTGACATGGTTTAGTGTGGGGTGTCCCTGCCCATGGCAGGGGGGTTGGAACTAGATGATCTCAAGGTCCTTTCCAACCTTAACTATTCTATGATTCTATGAAGTTTGTGCATAAACTGGGAAAAAAGATCATTGTATTTGAGGCAAAGTGATCAAAATATTTAGTAGCCTACAGTCAAGAAGAGCACAAATATGCTAGACCATGTTATGACTAAAGAGGCAGGAAATACGAAGCTCCTCTTGCACAAGAGCAGGCCATGGTACCACACAGATCACTGCTGGGCCACAGGAGGAGTTCTGAGGGCGGTGCTGGCGCCTCCTGAATGTACCATACCTGCGTATATGTGTCAGTGATGGTGTAATCCACCAGCACCATGACCAGGATGGAGATGGGGATCCCGAAGTCTCCGATGATCCGCCGAGCCTGCAGAACAAACACCTTCACTGGCAAGGGAACGGGCCAGCTCTCTCCACCCACCCTGCTACAGGGAGCGTGCAGCAAAGTCAAGCCCCAGATGGGGCCAAACACCACTGCAAACCTGAGCACTGCTGCTGACCAGGGCAAGGGACCTCAGCCTTGACCTATACGGCTGCACATCCCACTGCCCACATGACACAGTCCTCCAGCCACTCGTAAATGACTAATTGCTCCTATGAGCCTATTTGGATGGTGCTCCAGGTGTTACACAAGCCCTGCATGTCCAAAGGGAGCAAGCTGTAAGCTCTTCCTCCTACATTCTAGTTTAACAGACTTGTATCCAGCTAAAGCTTTCCCAAGGTCCAGAGGACTTTGCAGCAAACCTCACTCAGCAAAGCTCACTGGAGCAGGACAATGCAGATACCATCACCAAGTGTCAGCTCTGGTCTGGAGCCTAAAGCAGGCTACCATCCCTTCTGCAGGGTATTTAAGGGATTGCTAGTGTTTATTTAGGGAATGGTCCAAATGCTCTGGAGAGCAAAGGTCTGTAGCAAGAAGCATTATTTTTTGGGCACATCCCTTGTCCTTAACATCTGGGTCCCACAAACTTCTCACCTTTCCTCCTAAGAAACGGCTGTTCTTGAACTTGCGCATAAAGAAGGCAATGAAGAAGGTGCCTAACATGAGGATAAGGGAGAGGAGAGCAGTGTTGGGCTGCATCCTGATTCCCAGTGACATCGCATCCGCAGAGAGCATGCTGGCATTCAGGCCACTCTGCACGTTCGGTGGGTAGAACTTCAGCAGAGGATGTTCTGCAAACACCTGGGCAGGTGAGAGAAGCAGCAGGTGCTGTCACCACAAGGAGGGGCAGGTGGCACTGTCACTACTGGGGGCAAGGGGAAGAGGAGATGTCCTGCTCTGTGGAGAGGTGAGGGCAATAGATGGTGGGTGCGAACAATCCCAGCATCTGTCACCTTGCCTCGCAACCTACCCAGCTGGAGAGGGCTGGGGAGAGAAAAGTGGCCCCTCTTTAATGCCTCCTGCAGGAAAAGAAGGGGAGACAGACATTAGGGCTCATCCTGCCAGTCTGTGTGGTGGCACAAGGGCCAGCTGGGCTGGGGCATGAGAGGCCAACAAAGATCTGCTCTGCAGGATGTCTAGGAAAGCTGTGGCTGAGCTGGCCCTTTTCCCCTACCTCCTGTACGCTAAAGCAGCAGGTTCCTGGGGGATCGAGAGATGCAGCAGCTCATCTCTCTGGGGAAGGTTCACCTTGTACAGTTTGTAGAAAGTCTCGTAGATAAAGATGAGGGAGATGAGGAAAGCAAAGATCTCCTGGGTGAAGGGCGAGATGTAGCGCACCAAGAAGCTTCCCTCAGCTGCCACAATAATGAAGATGAAGACGATGAGCCACAAACCAATCCACACTCTGCCTGTCAGATACTCAATGCCTTGTGTCTGGCAGAACTGAAATGGAAAGGGGAAGGAGTTACTCATGGCTCCTTAGGCTGCCTCCCACATCTGCTCCCCATTAAGATCAAAGATTCTCCTGATAAAAACACCTACATCTGTTTGGACATCCAGCACAGAGACAGTGAACTCAGGGCTGGAGTCACACATAAAGTTGCAGACTTTGCATTAACACCAGCCAGATCACACCAAGCAGGTCTTTACTGCTCCAGTCTTTGTAACAGTACCTCCTTCACTCTCTGCTGAAGCCATCCCATGCATAATGCTCCCCATGTCACCCATATGGAGATGCCATTACTCAAACACAGTTCTCCACTGCACTCAAAAGCACAAGACTGTTCCCCACATGAGGAGTCTCAGCAGCCTGCTGGTCCCACTGCATAAAGGCCATGTTAGCTGGTGCATGATCCCAGATGGTACCCTTTTTACACATGCAGGAGAAAAGCCCCCAGGCTGTCACCACAGAACAGAACATCTCCACTGCCTCTGCTCATCCACACATAGCAACACCAACTACTTCCACTATTTCCAGCACAAATCGCATCCCTCCCTTTGCAGCCCTCCTAGTACCACTACAGACAGTGCCCTCCCACAGGGCAGAGGCACACCACTGTACACAATGACTAGGCAAAGCAAAAGCAGTCAGTGAGAAGTGCAGTCACAGGAGAGCAGAAAAATTCCCATTGCAATGGCATCACCAGCTCCAAACTCTTGACACATCAAGGTGAAAATACAGCTGTAGGAAAAAACATGCTTGGGCATCAAGCATCACCATCAGAAAAAAAGGAGAAGGATTAGACCCACTGCTTGGTAGTATGGTGACACAGGGATGCTTTTAACGGTGAAGAGGTTATGCTACTTGAAAAAGAAACATGTCCATCCTGGCTGGCCAGGTTATCTCTGCACATGGGTAGAGGTTGTGAAATGGTCTTCAATAAAGGAAGCACCAACAATAATACTGTATTATGGACTAGTACTTTAGGATGCAGCTACAAGTGGTCATTGTGCCAGGATAGGCTGCAGCACAGGGCTGCGGGCTGATGCTCCCCTCAGAGCAGTAGAGGAGTGTTGTTACCACTGTCAGACCTCAAGAGTGTCAGATCACAGAATACAGCAAAAAGTCCCTGTGGTGTGACATGCAAAGTGTTAGCAGAGCCAGAACCAGCCCTGGCTGAGGTGAGGGTAGCCTGAAAGGACCCAAGGAGTCCACACCACCAAAAACCCTTTAAGGAGCTGAAAAATGCCTGCTGCCCTCTCCAGCACAAGGGCAGAGCAAGCAAGTGCCAAGCACAGACACTGCCTCACATGTACCTTGTAAAAAGCTTCTTCAAACACCAGCAGAGGCCCTGAGAAGCCAATGACCAGGAGCGGCTGAGCTCCAAGCAGGGAGAAGAGTATCCCTAAAACCGAGGTGGAGATTATCAGCTCAGAAACCCCCATGAGACCTTCAGTTTTCTCTCCTGGGAAAGAGAACAACATGAGTGTTAGAGCCTGGACAAAACCACTGTCACCACAGGCAGGCAGGCTGCAGACACAGCTCCAGACAGAGGACGCAGGTCTTCATCCCATCAGTCAGAGGTCCCCTGCGCCGGGCAGGGAGCACAGAGGGAGCCTGGGGAGCCGAGGCTGGAGAGGCCAAGCGGCAGTGAGGGGACAAGGCAGCAGCTGAGGCACAGCACTGCTGCTCTCCCAGAGCAAGCAGCACTGAAGCCCACCCCAGCACAGCATCACACAGACACAGCCAGTGTCCCAGCGTGCAAAGAGCAGACCAGAAAGCAGGCCCATTACCTAGGAGTCCCCCGAAGGTGATGGCAGGAGAGAGAGCAGCAAAGTAGATGAAGAGAACGGCTGCGAGACACTGGCTGTGCAAGGCGTCTCTGATGTCACTGAGGTATTTGGGGTACCTGCGCTTTATGTCCCGAACCAGACCTCCAAAAAATATCCCAGTCCGCTTCAAAGGGTCGTCCTCAGCTTCCTCCTCTTCTTCCTCAGCTTTCACTTCACACAGCTCTGGAGATACATGGAGAGTAGGGCTTGAGGAGGAGAATGCACGTCTGCGCTTTGGCTGTCCCCATGCCCCCTGGAGACCTTCCTCCAGCAGTGTTGATCCCCTGCAGCTGCACATCCCACTGCCTCCAGATGCCCCCAACTGCCAGAGCTGCCCACAGCTACTGTCCTACATCCCTTTGCCCCCCTCCCCCCTGCCCACTGCAGGAGCCAGACCCGCTCACCCCTCTGCCAGGCTCTGTGAGGGGAGGGCCCACTGGGGCACGCAGGGCACTAGGCACAAACTCTTTTGCCCAAATGTGAGTGGAGAGACCTTTGACTTCCTGGACAGCCCCCTCCTTCATGGACTTCTGCTCCCTCTCCTTCCTCTTCATCAGCAGCAACTTCTGGAAGGTGGCAATGGATTTGAGCAAGTCTTTCCCCTCCACCTCGGACGGGGGGATGACAATGCTGCAGTCCAAGAACTCATTGATTGCATTGAGGAGGTCTTGACGGTCATCTGCCATGTATGCAGCCTCATGGAAGTGCTGGGAGGAGCAGGGAAAAAGAGAGAGGGAGAAGGCTCAGATCAAGACTGAACCCATCTACCTGCAGCCTGGAAACACTTGCTGTGACCATACAGTAACATCCTGTTCCCTCAACCCAACCCAGCCTCTCACTACTGCCACTCTGTGACCCACATTCCTAAATCCCTCCTCCACATCTTTCTACCTAATGCCCCTCAAGGAATCTCATGTCTTTCCTCCCTTCCCTATCCATCTTTTCTAGAGAATCTCCTTGCTCCTGCTTTTCTCCCCAATGCTCCACTGCTCTTGCATGTTTCTGCAGCATCTCTGCCAGCTGCACATTCTGCCAGACCACAGGTCGTCTCTCATTGGACCTCTCCATCAATCAAAATCAGATCTGTGCTTCCCAGGTACAGCCTGGTGCCAGTTATTCCCTAGGCTAGATACCACAGCTGGCCAGCCAGTGCCTCTGTTCACACCAAATTACTGTGGCTGCATCAGGCCAAGATCCTTCCAAGTTCTGCACGCCATTGCTCCGTCCTGCAGGGCTCTTGTTCAGAACCCAACTCAGAGATGTACCAGAAGCCAGGCGCAACAGAAATGAAAGTCATTCCCTGCCCCTGCAGCAAAAAATTAGGACTTTACAATAGAATGACATCCTCCCAGCCTGGTGTTGGGTTTGTTTTGAGGAAGAAGCTGGTGGAGCCCTAAAGTGCCATAAATAAAGCACAAGAACCAGGACCTGAGCAGGGAGCATAACAGACTCTTGGGAGTCTCCACATGGGAGAGGGAGGGAAAATAGAAGTCTACAGCATGAGGGAAGCCATGCAAGGGAAACCAAGCAGAAAAGGGGAGATATCCGAACAGCAAGGCCAAGATGACAAGGAATTACTCCAAGGAGACCATGAGGAGACAGCAGATTGGCAAGGAGGTGCTGGCAAATGGGCAGAAGTGCTGCATTGCCTCTGGAACATGCCTGCAAAGAAGAGGCTGGAGGAAGATGAACAAGTGAACAGCCTGTAAAGCAGGTAGGGGACAGCTAAGGTCCCTGCAGCACAGACTCCCTGGAGCCACAGCTTCAAATTGTAAATGATATCATACTCTCTTCATGGCGCCAGCCAAGGCGTAACCTTGCTACATCCAGCCCCGGCTGCAGCAGCTGGCTCCCCTCTTCCAGCAACAGAGGAGCAGAGGCTCAAATGAGTGAGATCAGCCCACAAAAGCAGTGCTGAAGCTGGATTATGGCACCTCATGTCTTTTGGCTACAACCATAGTCTGAGCTGAGCCCTATGTAACTCCTGGGAAAGGATCTTTCAGCCAAGAGCCCCTGTTGCCTGCAACCCACCTGCTCTGAGTGGACTTTTTTGTCCCCACTTCAGGAAGAGCTGTGCACTGGTGGCAGAACAGGCAGGCATTTTACTTGGTTATAGTTACACGGCACTAAGCCAGGAGGACCCTGTGAACCTCCGATTTTCCTGTCCTGAATGAATACAGCAGATGCTGATTGTCTTTTCTTTGCCTTTAATTCCTTACCAGGATAATGAATTTCACTTTCCTGCCATCTAGCTAGATGGGGGACTTCTAGCAGTGCACACACTTGGCAGAAAAGCCTTCCTGCCTCCTCATCTCTCCTCCTGCACGAATGTGCTCCTCTGCATGGATGCTCTAGCTACAGGGCAGCTAGAAACCTTCATCCAAACACTTGACAACAGTCCCCAGGCACTGCTGGGTCTTTTTGTCAGTGTGGCCTGGGCCAAGCATCATGGTCACAGCCTACTCTCCTACGTTTGTGAAATATCAACTGAACGCAATTCCTCTAACCTTGGGCAGTCCTTTGCTCTTGGTTTTACATACAGCCCCTTTCTTCACCCAGCCTAACACTCTCTGTCCCAGTCAAGTGCCTGTCCTACTCCTCTCTTCATACTGGAGCATCCTACCTTGGTCAAGGCCAGCTGCTGTTAAAAATCCCAGGTGCTCAAGCCTGCCCACCCAACCTGGGCCTTTGCATAGCATCTCTCAGCGCTCTCACCCAAGGACTGACATCGGAGGAGCTATTGAAGCTCCCTCACCTATGCCAGCATCACTATCCATCAGCACCTCACCTTGTCGGACATAAGAGTGGAGATTGAGCGGCCAATTTCATGGTAGTCCATGTTGGCCTGGCTCGGTCCCAGCAGCACAAAGATGAATCTGACAGGAATCGGGACCTCCAAGACAGATTCCAGGAAGACGGCCTCATTTAGTCGGACAAAGGCCATAGTTGGCTGTTCCAGGAACTGCACACAACCTACCAGGAGGCAATGTTTTGAGCAGAGTCAGTAACTGGGGTGAGCTGTAGTGGGCTGCCTTTAACAGTGGAAATGGGGATTTTGGGGGTTCCCATGAGCCCTGCAGTCCTGTTTTCTCCAGACCACTGACACAGCAGTTTTCCACATGACCACATTCCAAGGACTGCTCCAAGTCCCCTATTAATTGATTATTCCCAAGCAGTGCTGTCTTCTTTAGCTTCCCAGTTAGCCCATTCTTAATCTTTTACAAATAGGCTGTACTTATACTGTAAGGGTCTAATTTTAAATCAGAAGGCCACTGCCTTATAGAAGGAAGTCTCTTAGATTTTACTTTTATCAAACAAACTTCTAATCTCATCAAAGAATGAAATTAGGTTTCCTTGACATGACCTATTTCCCATAAACCTCACTGCTTGGCAATAATTACATTCTTATCCTTTAGCTCTTTATTAATTGAATCCCATATTAGCTCTGCCATTATATTGCCTGGAAAGGACATCGGGTTAAACAACCTACAGGCACTGGGTCGCGGTCCTTCCTTTCTTAAGCACTGATGCTATAAGCTTACTGCTGTTTTTCCTGTATGTTCCCTGTATTCCTAGATTTATTTTTTTTCCTCAGATGGAAATGAGCCAGTTCTCTAGACTCATAGGTGCAAACTGCACAGTTTGTTTTACAAAATGTCCACATTTCATCAATGCTCAGCAGTCTCCTCAGTTCCTAACAGATTGGGAAGTACTCTCGCATCCTCTGGCACACCAGCCACTTCCTTCCCATGCTGAACTCAAATGTTTATTGAATACTTGTATTTCTCTGGCATTATTACCGATCTTTCTGCCAATCTGCATCCAGCAAAGAGCCATGTTCTGTGTTAGACTGGCAAATCTGGGCCATCTGAGTGGCCAAGCAAATCCCAAGACACACCCTTACCTCAGAAGTGGCCAGTGTTTAGTTATCTGAGTATTCAAAGTGCATTTATGAAGCTGATTTGGCCTCATTGTGGTTAAGCATCAGCTTGATTGAGCTGCCAAGCCTCTTTGACTGAGCTTTTAATCTACTGGATAGGCAATGGCATTTACTTTGCTTGTAGTGTATCTGCATTTGCTGAGATGTTAATGCCAGAGAAGTGCCAAGAAGGACTATTCTTTTGTGGTCGAAGGCACCAAGCCCACTGATGCTTGAGCCTGCCCACTCACAGCCCTTTTGTACAAAGAAGTATCCCCTGGCAGCACTATGGCTGATACCCGAGACCTTGCCGCCAGCCAGGCCCTGCTCCCAAAACCTCAAAGCTCCCCGGCACACGCAGCCAGCAACCAACACTGCCCCTGGCAGGGCAGGGCCCTGCTGCTGGTGAGGTTTGAAAAGGCCAGACAGAGGGCAGCGATGGTCAGAGAACAGCAGGAGGCCCGACAGCAGTCACTGCCTGGCCTCAGGCATCATGATGTCCCTCAGGCATCACTTAGCCACTTCTAAGCTGCAAAATGGGATCTTATGGTGAGCTTTGTAGGACTTTCTCCTCTAAGTTGTGCCCCAGCTCCCAGCAGCAGTGTCTATCAACCTCTTAATTTAGGAAAAGAACTACCCAGGCACCCCATGCGTTTACCATAGAGAAACAGAATGTGCACCATCACCAAAGGAGAGATCACAAAAGGCTCTCTCCCCAGCTGAACTTTGAGAACATGTACAAGATGATCAAATACCCCTCAGGAAGAAGGGCCCAGACAGCTAGGGCAGTCTAGGATCTGCACTAGTGGTGCACTCTTTTGGTGCTGGGAGACTCTACATGCCACCTCTTACCCACAAGGACCACTGTGGCCTCTGCATCTTCAGGGATCTTTTCCATCAACTTCAGGTATTTACGATGGCCCTCAGAGTTATGGAGATGCAGGGTTTTCTGCCAGGGAAGAATACAGACAAGTAAGGATGACATCCCATGCCATGGTCTCCCCTACACAGCCCCACTGGCGTATCTGCAGCTGGGTCTGCCTTGGCTGCACGCCCGACACCATGCTTCACAGGCCAGGCATCCTCACAGCAAAGGCCACTCTCCAAGCACCAGGGCTGTTGCTGCCATTGCATGCTCAAGCAGACATTTGCATACAGTGTGAGGCTAAAATTAGGTCCTGAAATCATCATGCAATGACCTGATTTCCAGCACTCCAGTGATCCAGAGGAGCACAGCCCTTGCAAGTACAAGGTCCCCTATAAGGGGGCCCAGACACGGGCACCAAGGGCTGCTACCAGCCAACAGTTGTTCCCAGGGTGTGGAAAAAGAAGCACTAATCCCTGATGTTACCCTCACCTCCTTGCACTCGGTCTCACTGGCCTTGGGATCAGCCATCTCAATGCGCTCTTCCCCCATGAGGGGCATGCAAGTGTCAGTGTGGTTGTGATGGTGGTTCCCCACGATGGAGTTCATGCTGGAGCTGGAGTGGGTCCTCGGGAAGAATCCCTCTTTCTCATCATTGGGGTGGCTGAGGGGGAGAGTGGTGGCCATGAGGGGACCCGCTGCCCTTGCCACCTGGGGCTTGCAGGTAGTCCCCAAGCCCTGGCACCCACCTGTGCTTCAGCAGCAGGGCACGCAGCACATTGGCTCTGTCTTCTGCTCTGATCTGGTCAGAGATGATCATGGTCTCCACCATAAGGTGGGCAATGCCGGGCAGAGTGGTCTGCTCCAGGTCAAGGAGAACAGCACCTGCCAGCAGGAGGGGAAGAACCCTGCTCATAGCATGCAATGCTTCCCAACACAAGCACACTCTGGGATACAGCTGTCCCACCAGGAGCCACACTTTGCTTGAGGTACAGATTCTTTCAGCTGAGAAATGCCCCAAGTCCAGGTGTCCCATGTCCTCTGTGTAAACTTTTGTCTCAAGAGAACTCAAAAGCTCCAAGATGCACTGATAGCTCTGGTATGCCCCTCTCATTTTGGTCTCCCACTCTGACCAAACGTGCCTTTTCATGCCAAAGATAGGTCCAAGATGTGCTGGCCCAGGCATAGCTGGGTGTTACAGCTGCCACGTGCCTGAGAGCAGCAAAGCAGAGCAAGGAACCAACACAGCACCCTTGGGCTAATGTAAACCCTGGCAACAAGGGTGCAGGGATGGTCTGTCTCCACAGACTCTACATGGAGCCCGGATACAGACACCATTGGCACGTCTCCAGTTAGTGACAGAAGCTGTCCAGCAAAACCTGTCCAGAGCAAGAGACAAACTCTAGCCTGCCATTCCTGACTCACCATGGGCAATTGTCTTCCTGAGCTCCAACAGGCTGCGGAAGGATAGTGAAGCCACGTGGGGTTTCCCCCATCTTGCTGTGTCCTCCTCCACATCCTCCTCAAACTTGATCCAACGGGCTGTCTCCCTCCAGTGCATCTCCTGGTTCTTATCCACCACCAGCTCATTCAGCTCCACAAACACCTGTATGAATTACAGTGAGGACATGAGACTTCCCCTGATGCAGGCAGCTCTAACAGCAATAGGGGAGCCTCAGGTTTGTTCTCAAGTACCACTTAGTCTAAAGTGCTGCCTTAGCAAGCCTGCCTTAGTTAACCAGAGGCTTAGTGAACAGAAGCAGCCAGGACAAATATTCCTGGCAGTGTAGCAGGAGCTCTCATTAGCACATGGATCACCAGAAAGCTCCTAAGTCAGATGCCATGGACAGAGGAAAGAGAATGATGCCATGCTGCATCCCTTTCTAACAGACTGTGACAGTTTTGTCCTCTGTCTGTTTCTTGATCTCCCCCAAAATTCCCAACACCTACCAGAGATGGTGACATTACTGTGCTGTCAACTTCTGCAGTAGCACTACCCCATTTCTGTGACTTTTTAATATCTTTCCTAAGGTCAAAGCTTTGTGATTTTAGAGAAATCTCTGCTTTTATTGAAAACAGTGTATTTTCATGATAATGGATAAGAGCTTGAAATGTCACTCCCAAGGTAATGTAAATAATTAATTATATTGAAACAACATTTATCATATCTTAAAATGCCTGTTTCTAGTCCTGATTTATGGCTTCAGGCCATAAATCCCAGGCAATTGTGGGACGACAGCACATGGATACCTCATGGGGCTTTCTATCCAACTTCTTCTTCTTCTTCTTCTTTTTGACAGATGGAGTTGATGCTAATTTTTTGCTTGTCCTGGTGATCTGACTCCGAGATGGTTTTTTCATCAGATGCCTTCTCACACCAGGGTTATCTTCAAAACGGTGGCCTGAAGACATGGGAAAGCAAAAAAGACCACCAGTTTGCCTAGTGGAAACACACTGCCTGGCAGGGAAATACATCCAAACCCACCCTTCTCTTATTAGCTTATGCTAGCAAAGCCCTGGCAGCTGGAGCACTCACCATCATCCTCCAGACCTTTGAAGATCCTTCCTGCCTTGTGTCTACTTTCAGCTCTTCCAGACATCTGTGAGCTAATTCCTTCAAGAATAAGGCTTCCTCCCACATTGTGCATACACTGGAGCATCACTGCAAAAGCTTTTATTCATGGTACTAAAGTAAGTCTTGCATGAACCCACCTCATACTCCACCAACGAAGAACAATCTGAAGGTTTGTCTGCATAGCTCTGCACTCAGAACAGGCAGGCACCTGACTGGGGCTCATTTCTCCCACTGGAGGAAGGCCCAGTGCTCAGCAAGCATAAAGGGCAGTGAAGAGGAAGGATATTTAGCTGCGGGTCTGGGAGACACATAGAAATATCAATGACTGTTTTATTTAATTGTGCAATGAGACTGTAGAATCACAGTGCAGACCAGGGCTGCATGGAGGCTGGGCTCCAGCTATCACTGTTTCTAGATGATCCTCAGTGCCACTGTAATCCCCTCTGAAAGGTCTGTGTTACAGGGTTCAAATGGCTGAATCAAAGCCTCCAAGAGCAGCTGTTGGGGCTGCATTACAGCCCCCCACCAAGCTACCACTGCTGTTGCCTAGCTAGAGCCCACCAAAACCTAGCCACAACCATGCCAGCCTTTTGCAATGTCAGAGAAACAGCACTTTGGCAACAACCTGCCATGGAAAGTAGTTTCCCTGGACTATCCAGTGTATCTTCCTCAGCACAGACAGCCCATGGGGATGGGGAAAGCCTTGGAGCCTGGCTCCAGGATGGACAGGCTCTCCAAGGCAGGCCATGAAGTCAGGGGTTTTGCTCAGCTTCAGTCCATCGAGGCTTGCTGGCCATGCTTGTAAGGCAAAGATAAGGTCTTCTCCCTGGGGGACCAAGGGCAGCTTTCCACTGGCTGGGATGAATGCTAAGTCTCCATGTACTTTTCTGCACTTAGCTTCAAGACTGGAAGCTCTCAGGCCACAAGGAGTAGCAAAAAGCGCTGGGTTTGAAGGCCACGTGGTCTCTCTTTTATGCATCTCTGATGTGGAAAGATGCACCCATCATCAGGCCAGGCATACCATGGCCATGCTCCTTGGAAATCTGGGTTGCCAGATTAAACATAAAATGAATCAATACTGAGCCTCAAGGCATTTTCCCCCATTGGCTGCCCTGGTGATGCATGTCCTGCTGACAGCTGGACTCCTCCCTGCTCCACTTACTGCACTGCAATGTCAATAGGAGCCAATAACTGCCCATCACTATGAACACTTCTGGGAGCTGGGCACATGTGGGGCTTCCTTGGACTTTTGCACAGATTTCTCAGCTCCTGTGTGCATGGCAGCCGCTTCATCACATTCGGTGTAGCTTCATGCATAGAACAAAGTCCACCAGGCAGATGATCTTGGTATCTGGCACCTTTGCTCCCATCCTGCAGCTTCTGATTTTCCCAAGCATCCTAAGACTCATTCTTACCATGTCCTGGAAGACCAGGGCCAGAGGACGCTCTTCCCAGCAAGACAGAGCACTCACTCAAAGCACAGTAAGGCTCTCCCATGGCGATGACAACCTGCCACACAGTACTCTTCAGCAACAGCCCTAAAATGCACACACAGGCATTCAGTCTCAGCCACCAAATGGTTGGAGGACAGATAAAATAAAAGGAGCCAAATTTCCTGCCAGCATCTCCAGTGACTCCCACACTCTGACAAGGACAGGAGCCAGAATGCTGCAGGCTCAGAACGGGTGAAGGCACACCTTCAGAGCTCTATGTAAGAGTGATCCACTTGTGGCTACTGAGATGACAGCTGGGGGAAAACAACTCATAGGAGCAGGGTGGACACGTGCTTAATTTACGAAGAGGCCCCTGGCTTTGGGAGTCCCAAAAGGCTGCTTCAGGCTGCTCTACAGAGAGCCTTTCTGTGTCACATCAGATTGGTGCTTCCCCCAAATTAAAGTCAAGCTTCACTAAGTCTTGAGTCCTTACTCAGGACAGGATCTTGGACTGAGACAAAAGGGTGATGTGCCCAGGGCATAGGAGCTCTGCCCTCCTTGCTTGGAGACAAACTCCCCAAGATGAGTTGAAGGAGCCAAGGACAGCTCTTCCTTCATATCCACTCCAGTGCTCCCCAGGAGCAGAGAATGAGACAGTGACAATATCTGAGGACACAGAGTGAGTCCTATGGTAACTACAATGAACTGGTATGCCACCCTCCCACACAGCATCTCCTACAGTCTCCTCCAGCAGATCTTCTTGCTACCTTGGCTTCCACAGTGAGATTTCTTGGGATGACCAAGTTCCTTTTCCACCAACTTAAATCTGAAAATGACAAATACAACTTTGCACTTGTTAAAGTCTCTCCCAGAGTGCCTATGATAGTCAGTCCAACTTGGCAGGCAATTTCTTTCAACTTGTGTGTAAGCTCATGGTTCCCTCCTTTCGTTACCTTCTATTCAGAAGCAGGAAGTCCAGAAAGAGTCATCAGAGTATTTGTATCAGTACTAGAGAGCAACTTGATATCCCGCATCACAAAGATGGTCCACATTTCCCATGTACCCCAGTGCTTAAGTTATACCAAGAAAAAAAGAAAAAAGATTGAAACTCAATTTCTTTGAATATTTAAAATTAGACTAAACTAAATGCTAATCAACATACAGTAAATCACAATACTGTGCTGGCTTCTGGAAGAAGCCCTGCCCTGCACAAAGCCCAAGTCTTTCCTGACTGATGCTGAGTTCAATGTGATAGGAACAGCTGGACCCCAACTCATCCCTGCTGCCATCCAGGTGTCCCTGCCCAGCTCTCCCCATGCTTTGAGCACTAAAAGGAGTGCAAGGACAGCAGCTCAGGTCCAACAGGGACTCACTCTGCTCAAAAGCTATTAAATTCCTCCTGGATCTGAGCTGGTCCTGGAAGAGGTATTGCCATGCATTAAGTAGGTGGGCAAATGGCACTGGCTGTACATAGCAGGCTCTGCACAGAACTGACTCTGGTATCTTGGCCATCTCTGTCTCCGCCATATCTCTCTGCAGGATTCATCCACAGTGTGGATTCATTTCGCAGAAACAATTAAAGTGTTGACTGTACAGCACATCCTATTTCAAGCACCTGCAGTATTAGCTGTAGCAATCAATGAATGTGTTAACTGCTAGCAAGCCAAATTTCCCCTCTTTATAAGTGATGCACATCACACCTCGCAGAAGCTATCTGCCCTTCTACCTTCCCAAGAATAGCCATCCTTTCCCGTGTGAGACTGGGGCAATTTCTCACACTTCTAACATACAGTTTGCTCAGCTCAGGACAGCTGATGTAGCCAATTTGTTTCACGTTTCTATTTTGAACTTTGCTGCTACTACAATGTCTATCAATTTACAGTAACAAGTAGCAGACCCAGCCAGAAGCAAATCCCCACTTGCTGCTCCCTGCAGAAGCACATAGGCAGACATTTCTTCCTCGAAGAGTTGTAAAGATGAGCTAGCTGAGAAACAGAGCACTATGCTGGGACTGGGAGGCAGGGGAAGTTACATGTTTTTCCTGATATCACACAGAGAGGCTGCAGCAGAGCCAGAAGCTCAACCAAGGCATCCTGATTCCCTGTTGCAAGCACTGTGCCTCCCCACTCCTGTATGCAAAGCCAGTAAACGAACTAGTTCTGGGACTGCATCACCCTCTCATGTGTGCTCCTAAAATCCCTTGAAAAATTAACACATGATCCAGGCCATGAAAAGGACATTTGGGCAACCACCACAAAGCTATAGCTATGAACTGTGTCACTCCCACAGTGACAGATGAAGCCACCTTCAAACTATGAGCTACCACCATCTGCCAAGGAAGGACTGCCTGCGCGAGGTGGGAGCAAGGCTCTGGATTTTGCACAGTCCCTGCAACATCTGAGATGCAGCTCTCTACAGGGGATGCGCAGGTATGAAACACGCAGAGAACAGAAATGTTCTTCGTTCTCGGGATTTCTATTCTCTCTTTCCCTGCTTTTCCCGCTCTTGCTTCCTTCCTCTTTTCCTCCTTCCAGGCACCCCAGCCAGCCTGCCATTAGCTAGTTTCACAGCCAAGCTTAAGCCTCCAGACACATGGATTAAATTATTTTTTCCTCGGGGCATTAGGCTAAGGTGCAGAGGTGAGAACCTGATACCCAACTCTGCTGTTGGATCCACAGCTCAGCTCAAATTCCAGCAAACAGAGCACTGTCACCTTGTGCCACAGATAGAAGGGGAAACGCCTCTGTCCTTATACACAACTCAGAGCAGCTGCTTTTTCTCTAGCCACAGCACAGGCCACATCCTGATAAGCACAAACAGCAAGATGCAGCTGTCTCTGGAGCTGCTTGAGCGAAACACAGGGAAGCACCTCAGCACTCTGACACGGATCTGTACAAAGACCTCAGACAGACACACAGACCCCAGGCAGATCCTCCAGTGTCCCCAGTCACACAGTGGGGCAGACTATACCTCCTCTAAACCAGCAGACCAACCTGACACGGGGAGGGTGCATACAGCAAAACAGGGTGGGGGATATACACTTTAGCTGGGGGCTCTGATCTACAGCTGCAACTGCGGGGTCACTGCTCCGGTACTTACAGGTGAGCTCCCCGCCTGGGTAGCCCAGATGATTTCTGATGGCCTCCCATAAATCATAGTCTTCAAAATTGAAGGCAAATTCATCCAAGTCTTCATAGCCAAGCGAGTTCCGAATATGGGTGCTTACTGCTACCTCCGGGCTGCTGCCCCCTTCCGATTCCTTCACTGCCTCCTCTCTCTCTCGAAGGGTTGTCATTTTGTCCTTGTGAAGGTCAGGGGTCAGGCAACATGAGCCACTTGCCTTCAGAAGAGGGGCTGGGGTAGCCAGGCTGATGAGTGGAAAGCAAAAACTGCCCCCAGGGGGACTTCACCGCAGCCCTGGGGCCAGCCCCGGTGCCTTGCTTCCTTCCTCACAGGGCATGAAGCTACCGGCTGCAGCAGCCCCTGGGGACTGAGGAGGTCCCAGGAAAGCTGGCTCCACCCAGGGGTGCCTCTGTGGGGTCTGCCCCACCAGTTCCTCAGGAGCCGGGTCCTTTGCTGTGCCGCAGGGTCTCTTGCCAGATGCCCAGGGACGCTGTCCCTGTGTGGTCCAGGGACAGCAAGGCGGTGTGTGCAGTGCTGCTTCTCTCCCTCGCTCCCCTCTGGTGTCTCCCTCCCTCTCCAGCCTGCAGAGCAACCTATTGAATTCTCCATGTCCTGGGGCCCGGAGCGTGCATTTCCATGACGTCTCTTCTGTCTGCCCTCACGCCGTGCACAGGGGCAGTCCCCCTCTGAGGCTTTCCAGAGGGGGCAGCTGCCTCTCCTCCAGGAGAGCAAAGCAGAGGGGAGGCTCCTCACCTCAGGTTTTCTGTGATGCCAGAGCTAGCATGTCACACAGAGGGCTGATCACAGGGAAAGTGTGTCAGCACAGGAGAGAGCTGGGTCTTGGGGAAATGCAGGGAGCCCTGAACCAGAGAGGGCAGTGGGGTGGGTGGAGGAACAAGCATTTCTGGGATGGGTGTGAGCAGAGGTGCATGGGGCACTGTGGCTGTTACAAAGCTGACAGACAGGAGCCAGGGCTGGGGGCTGAGGGACAGGGAATTGAGGAACACCTCCTACGGCAGGTTGAAGGCCATGCCTGGAGCTACTAGGGAAGAGGGGAAAGTAGGGAGAAACAAAGGGCACATGCACTTGTAGCATAAGTAGTGTTGCAAATCCTCACTTTTCATGCCATCCAAGTCAGCAGATGCCAGCATCTGGGCCTCAGCCTCATCCGTGGGGACGCGCTGGTATGCCGCGCTCTCCAGCGTGGTCATGCTGCCAATGCACATCCTCTCCTTCAAGTCATAAGTAACCCATTGTCCACTCGCCACCTGGCCCCAGGGCTTGCGCTTCTCCCACCCGCGAGACAAGCGTTCTCGAGGCCCTGGGAGGCTGTAGGAACCAAAGAGACTGATGGTAGCAAACAGGATGAATGAGGATGGGCAATAGCCCCTCAGGGGCTAAGGTCTCTCCTCAGCTCTGACTAGCAAGTCCCTGAGAAGGAGCCAGAAGTCACCTATCCCAAAACCTAAAGGTTGCCCCTTCTGCTCCTCCTCTCCTCCATCACAGAGTGGGATCGGCTTGTGGTCAGTACTGGGGACCCATCTCTGAGATGATGCCTAACAGTTTCCCAACTTGGCCAAACCTTGATGCTTCCCATCCTGCAGGTCAGCACAACAGCTCAAGTTAGCTGAAAGGAAGAATACTCTGGGTGTGCAGCCCAGTGCCTCCAAATCCACACCATGAGAATCTCACAGACCCAAGGAGGCAGGAGGAATCACACGGCGTGACTGACCGACTGAAGAGCAACCGTGTTGTTCACAGCCACTCTCTCTCAGGGCCGAATGCCCCCTCTGGCTCAGCAGGCACCTTCAGGCTGGGCACAGCCACTACCCTCAGGGACAGGGTCTGTGGAGCGACCCTGATCCAAGGAGATTGGTGGGAGGCTTGGCACCGCTCACCTACCTGCAGAGGGAGGCAGGGCCTTTGTCCTGCAGCAGGTCAGTGAAGCACGACACAGGGGACAGGATGCCACACTCCTCCTCTATGTGGAACTGCATGGGGGCCACAGCGCTGACAGACTCCTCCTCATCGCTGCCAATGGTGAACTGCAGAGACAACGGTCCTGACAGCAACAGCCTGGGCAGGCAGCCTTCACTCCAATCCCTGGCACACAGATCCTCCCCATGTCCCCACTTTCTAGAACGGGCCACACTGACTTCTCCCACTTGCCCCATACCATGGAACTAGCCATGTTGAGCCCTCCCATATCCTATACACCCTCAGAACAGACACACTGACCTTTTCCCATCTATCTTACACCCCCAAAATGGTGATGCACAACCTCCCCAGCATCCATCCCAAGCAATGGCTCATCTACCTCTGTTCTCCAGTGCTCATCTCTGCTAGGCAGGGACAAAATCACTCTTCTCACAATATTGCACAGCTACAGCCTCTTCCCCCTGAGCAGCACACTCCCCTGACCACGTGCCCTGGCACTCTCCAGACATCAACCCTCTCTCCACCTCCCCCACCTCTGAGCCCCATCCAGATAGGGATGCCCTAGCCTTGCCTTTGGTTTGCTTGAGGGCTCCAGCTTAGGGGATGTGTCCTTCCCACGAGCTTCACCCTCAGACTCTGCAGAGATCTCTTTCTCCTGGGCCTCTTCTGCCTCAGATTCTCCTTCTTCCTCTTCTTCTTCTTCCTCCTCTTCTCCCCCCTCCTCGTCCTCTTCCTGGATGGTGGGGGTGACTTCTGAGGGGGGTACTGAGGTTTTCTTCTTTTTTCTCCTCCTTTTTTTCCTCCTGCTGGTGCGGGGGGGCCTCTTTTGGAACTTGAGGGCAGAAGGGAGGTGAGTGGAAAGGGGATGATGGATGTGGTGCGAGGTTTGGCGGTGGACTGAGAGAGAAAAAGAGAGTCAGGGGCAGGAAGAGGCTGGGAGGAACCTGCCAGGCGCTCCTCCAGGAAACAGCATGGTCTGGAGATCAAGGGCCAGGAAGGGCAAGGAGAGCCACCAGCCCGCAGGGACACAGCAAAGCTCTTCCAGTGATGCAGCAGGCTATGACCAGCCTGGGATGGCTCGGGAGGCAGCTCTTGTGGAGTGCCAAAACACCCCAGCGCAGCTCCACTGCCCTGGGGAAGGCAGGACCCCTCTCTCAATGTTGCCAAAAGCCATTTGCATGGCTATGCAGAGCTATGGTGACCTGCCAGAGGCACCATGCCCTTCTCAAACATGTTTCTTATATTCTCAGATAAGCATGATTTAGGCCCTTTACAGACATTCTAGAGACATGGCTTAGAGTTGGTCTTAGTGTTAGATTTATGGTTGGACTCAATGACTCTAAACATCTTTTCCAACCTAAATGATTCTATAATTTCTTTCCTGCATAGTGTTTTTTTAATTAAATAGATGCACTTCATTTATCCCTCAGGCTTTGACAGCATGTCCCTCCTGCATACCCACAGGAACCACAGACCAAACCTTTTAGTGCAGATGCAACCTAAGTCCACTCTCAGGCACCATGAGGGCTTCTGTCTACCAGTCCCTGAAATGCAGGTTCAATTAAGAGGCTGTCTTTTAAGAACCAGGGTAAAAAACAGGGCAGAAAGATTTTTCTTTAAACAAATCTACAAAGAGAAATTTATACAGACTTGACATGAGTGTCGTGGGAATTACAGAGTGAGAAGAAATTAATGGCATCTCTGAGCCTTCACTCAAAACCAGCTGGGCGGAACACAGCATAAGCTCAGCATCTCCCTGTAAGAGAGGAAAGCCATTTCTGCCAGGTCTACTGGCAGGCACAAAGGCTCCCAGTCTGCTGGATGCACAGATACTGGGGCTGAACCCAGAGCAGCTGAAAACACGGGGGGCACCAGCCACTTGGCAAAGCGGTGTTGCTCAGCAGCTCTTCCTGAGGAATTGTTTCCAGTCTGTTTTGACTTGGTTCCTTCCCCGCTTTCCTGTGACATGGCAGCAGAATCTGTTTATAGTGAAAACTACCTTCAAAGGGCATTTTCAATGGAAGCTGTAACCTTCTCCCTGGGAGAGCCAGGCAGGTTCATTGTTCTGCTGTCATGTTTCCTTTCCTTTGGTTTCTCAAATCTTTTCTCCCTTGCTTCCCCCCTTGGGAACAACAGGGATATTTCACACACATCCCTGGTTTAGCAGGAGAGGCTTATGGCAAGATTAAAGGATATTGGGAATGGCTAGACAGCTGCAAATTGGAAAGAGGTTGGGCTCTTTATAAACACTTTTTCTTCCAAAGTGTTCTTTACTTTGACTTAACTATTCACTCTCAAGTTTTGGCAGGAGGACATTTGTGTCCCACTACCGCACTCCTGTAGCACTGCTCTGCATGCCAGATAGGTCAGGCATGAATTTCTAATGTAAGAAGCAGCAAGGAAGGCCCCAACTGTACATGCGTTGCTCCTTCTACAGCACAAAGCTGCTGGTGAGGACAGCCCATCTTTCTTTTCTGGCTTGTTCACACAGCCTGAGACAGAAACATTTAATTATGGGATCAGAAGGAAACCAAAGCACTGGGCTGCAGGGAAAGGCAGTGACAGTAAGTGCCTAATCTGGCGCAGAAGAGGGGAACACTGGTCTTCACCCCTGCACTCAAGCTTCCTTGTGTTAACTGATCACATCTCCACAGAGTTGACCTCAAGGTGGGAAAAATATATCCCTCCCAAACACAAAAGGCTTCATGCCTCCCTCTTCTTCCTCCCTGTCCTCCTGCAACTCCTGTGTGTCCAGCCCCTGCCCTCCTTCCCTGCTTCCTTCCTTGCATTGCCTGCCTGTAAGGAAAGTTATGGCCAAATCAGTGTCCAGATGTTTGATTACACTTCTCAGTGAACTTGATACAAGAGATATGAAAAAGTAATTTGGATAGTGAGCTCAGAAGAAAGATCTTGTATATTAGGAATTCCTGGCTTTGAATAGGGCAGGAAGTATTTCCAAACCCAGAGAGCATTCACCTCCATGGGTTTGTATGTTATCTTTCAAACTCTAATAACCCAACCAGATCTTCCAGCTTTATGAATAAGAACTGCATAAAACTTCTGATAACCAGATTGACATAATAACATAACAGGGGTACATCAGGAGCTCAGAGGAAAACAAGCTTGGCTCTGACAAAGGAAGAAGGACTCTTTCATTTAGAAGAAAAAAATCCCAAACAGTACAAACCTCTAGTCAAATTTTCAAAGAAGCTTCTGCCATGCACACTCAAGCCAACCCACACACCTGTGCATACAGGCAGAGCTTCTGAGCAGATACATCCTACAGGCACAGGACAGGTATTCATTCCACAGCAAAGCTATTAGCACCTTGCGGCCATGTGTATGAGTGACTGTGTGCTCAGGTGAAAAGTGTTACTTGAATGGACCCTCTGTAGAGAAATGACACAAGCAGAACTAGCAGCTGGGGTGCACTACAGTAACTTTTACCAGCAACCTTTTACAACAGCCATTGGAAATGAGTGGCCAAGCAGAAAATAGCCTGGTGATGTGCTTGGAACATAATGTTCCTGACGCTGTACCCCATCAAAGACAATGGAAAATAAGCAGTATAACTCTGTGGATAGTGAGAGTGGGAAACTCTCCCAACCAGCGCTACTTGTCTGCAACACAAGCAGGCTGCTGCACTGGGGCCTCTTCTTCCTGCCCTTCACTGCTGTTACTACAAACTAATGTGACCCACCTACATCAGGCAATAGCTTATAGCCACTCATGTGGGTACACTCTCATTTTACAGCCAAAATGAGTCTGGGCAGACTGGTTGCCTTCATCATGGAAGGGAAGTTAGAGGAATAAACATGTTGAATAGCGGAGTTCAGGTGAGGTAGCTACAGCATTTCAAATTCACACCCCATTTTTATTTTGCAGTCCTTTGAGCAGATAAACCTGATGGTTTCATGGTTGCCATTTAGAAATACACAGGCATGTCTGACTGGAGCCATCTGCTTTCAGAATGGGGAGGACAGCCTGGCTTCTGGCCATATTTGGATGTTTCTTTGAAGCCATATGGAAGAAAAATGGTTTCAAACTGGAAATTTCAATGTGGAGGAAGTGGCTGCAAAGATCCCCAATGCCAGGTCAGTGAATACCTCAGGCTAAGCTATGCTGCTGCATGGCCTGGGCGGTAGCTACACCGGTAAGGACAGGTGAACAGGGAACAGACTGGGAAGAGGCCACAGACACCAGTGCTAAACTAGGTGTATGTAGCACTTTGGGAACGCTCTGAAGGGAGGAAATGAATCTGCAGGATGCCAGCACGAGGCTGCAGAGCACGTGGGGCTGAGTAAGGGTTGGTGGCGAGGGTGGAAGCACAATGGTTCAAACCTACATACATTCAAAATCTCTCTCACTGTAGCTGCGTCTCTGCTTCTCCAGATTGCTTGATGCTGACTTGCTTATCAGGTCCCCAAATCTCTCGATTGACAAAGTCTTATCCAAGTCCTCATCGTCCTCGGCACCAGGAGAGGCTTTCTCTGCGCGATCTCTGCCCTGCACAGAAATCGCCAGACAAGAATCAAACACTGCAGACACCTACAGCCCTCTGGATCCTCCTGCCCTGCAAATGGTGCTGGGCTTGCTGAGAAGCAACAGGTTCCACATAGCAGGGCTGGGGCAAAGTTTCTCCCTTAGAGGCACAGCTCTGCTTAAAACCAAGAGCCAGATCAGCAACCCTCCAAGCCACTCTGCAGAGATACCTTAGTGGTTCTCCACACCTCCCTTGAGTGGCAGGTATCAAAGGACAATATCAGTGCCTGTCTTTCCTACTGAAGGAGATGAGTAGCTTTTGTTTAGCTGGGGTTTCTCTTTCCTCACATCTAACTACTGCCCTCTGGCCTTCCCTTTGCCCAATCTGCCATCCCTCCCTGTCTTAGACCTCTTCCATATTTCCCCCTGGAAAACAGCATCCCTGCTCTGGTGAGCTGCCCTTGGGTCAGCGACCACCATGTGCCTTCCCACCGTTTCTCTGCATTCCTAGGGCCTCCCTTGTTCCCCCGGCGTGCTCTCTTCAGGCTTTCCTGCCTGTTTTCTTCTTGTTTCAGGCTACAGGCACTTCTCTGCCTTTTGCTGGTGGAGATGCTCCAAGGAGAACATCACCAAGTGACCCCTGTCTTTTTGATCTCACGAGCAGCTGCAGCTGGTAAAATTTTCCATCAATATAGCTGAAATGCCAGTGTGGAGCTGTTGTGGACTCCCGTGTTTCCATGGAAACAGGAGGAGGCCCAACTGTGACAAATCCTGCTGGGTGGAAAGAGGGAGCAAGGCGGCTTTAGCTAAGTTGTGACTCTCCCCGCATCCCCTAGCTGTGCCCCACGAGTGGCTTTGTATCTGTGGCTGAGACTGCTTCTCCTCTCACCTTAGCATGGGTGTCCCAAGCCCAGCCTACATGGGAAGAGTCTAATTGCAAGCTGTCCAGCTCCTCCTGCTGTCTGCCTACCCCACCCAATGGCATGTGGAGGCACAGGGACCCCACAGAGCAACCTCTGGCCTTTTCTGGACCACAGCTCGCTGTCTGCATGCAAAGTGGATGTGGGCTTATGGGCAGCCTTGGGGTACCTTTGCGCAGACCTGCCCCCTGTGAACAGAAGCTGTCTCCTACTGCAGCAGGCCACCGAGACATGGGTCCTGCACTCGGCCTGGCAGAAGCACGGTCCCCAGGGAAGAGATGGCCACTCTGCTGCTTGATTCCCACCTCACCTGCTGCAGGTCGATGAAGACATCTCCTACGGGAGGGGACTCTTCAGCTGCCATTTTGGTTCAGGACCTAAAAGCCTGGGCAAAATATCAACCCTTCTCTTTCACCGGCAGGCACCCAGCAAACCTGGAGAGTGGCATAACCTGTGGAGAGAGGGCAGGACAAGGGAATGTCGTGGGAGACGGCTGGCCACTGCCCTCAACCCCCCTGGCTCCTAACCCAGAGAGGTCACCTCACCAGCCCTTGGGGAACCTCCCCAGCATCCCTAGGACAGGTCTGTCCCATGGTACATTGCAGTGACGGAGCAAGAATGGCCCAGCCCATGCTGTTTTGTGCACCAGCTCTAACAGTTCAAGGGCAGGTGGAACCATGTCCTGCCCTGAGTGACCTGCTGCTTGGATGGTGCAAGGCCCAACTGAGACAGTGGCTACACATAGCTCCTGCACAGCTGAGAAAGAGGAAAGGCTTCCTGCTCAGCCATCTCTCCAACAGCACATCTGTGCAAAGCCAGGGTGTGACTGGTCACTGGGGAAGGATAAAGTTGGCAAGATCAGGTGCTGGGAGGGCATGCTGGGAGCAGGCAGCAGAGTGGTCCTGTGCCACCAAGCTTTAATTGGGCAGATCCCAAAACGCCCAGAAGGTATCTCAGATTGATCTGTGTGGTCCAGAGAGATTGCACAAGGACAAACAGCTCATCATTCAAACACCAAACACAAAACAACACATTACAGGAAAAGAGGCCAACCTTCAGACTGCAGATCTGTGCCCTGTCTGCACCAGCGTGGCTGAGGGATGCAGAAGACCCCACGGGCAGCCCGAGGGAGCACTCTGCTCAATATGAAACTGCAAGTGAAGAAGGCAGTGAGATGCCACAGTTGACAAGGAGTGGGATGGAGACTAACACAGAAACATTTGTAGTCGTATCACCTACAGCAACAGTGCAGGCTCAGCTCAGCATGGGCTGCACCCCACGAAGAATTGGAGAGGGCACAGAGACTGGCACTGGAAAGAAACAGACCTCATCTAAACTCAGACAGAGTTTATATGTAAGCGCATGCACAATGTTATGGACACAGGGATAAGCAGTCACCTCACAGCACAAGAAAAGGGACATTTTTTAAAAATACAAGGGTAGAATATAAATTAATTCAAAACTGGCAAGAGAAAACATTTTTTCAATGATGTCATAGAGGAGGAAAAACTGCAAAGTCAGAGGACAGCTTGGCCATCTCTCTGGGTAACAAGCTGTCATATTTATGACAAAGAAAATTAGGAGAAGTTAAACCCATCCTTCAGAACAAGCCATTCTCCAGCTATGAAAGCTCTGGAAGAAGTATTATAGGTTATATCCTGGTAACCTGCTGTGGAGTTTCTTACTATCTCATCTGAAGTACCTAGTGTGGGTCAGTGCTCAAGACAGGCCACTGAAACACTAAAATACATGCTCTAAAGGCGACACCAGTAAGGCCACTTCATCATCCCTCCTATCTTTGAAGATCTCCTGAAGTTGCTACTATAGCCTATACTTAACTGCCTACCTGAAGAGCTTACTCAAACCAAAACCATAGCTAATTCAAACCAAAAATCCCAAGACCATCTGTAAGGCAAGTTTTTGAGGAGCTAATCTTACTCCTGATGAAGCATGCTCCTTTGGTCAACCCTCCTAATTATCAGGAACAAGGCAAAACTTAATAGAAGAAACCCCTCAAACACACCTCATTGGACTCTTTCGTAACTGAATCCCTTGGTGAGACCTGAACAGCCCAAGAGAAACGTGCTGCCAAGACAGGTGTCTAAAAAGGAAATGCAGAGTCCAAGCCATAAAGAAAAGGACAGATAAGAATGAAAATACCCAATCCACTCTCTAAATCTTAAACTGTGATCTTCAAATTCACACCCTGTTTTCCAAGCAAGATAGAGCAAAATAGTTCTGAGAGAGAAAGCAGAAAAAAGGAGAAAGGTCTGGAAATCATCTGTAAGCAGAGACTGAGCTGCTTGTTAATACCAGTCATGATAAAGAAAAGGGTAATACAGGGCTTTTATTTCTTTTTGCATTTAACTGAAGAAGAGGGTATCATTTTATGAAGCAAACAGCAGCACATTTGAAACTGAAGGTAGGTAATGCTTTATTCCAGTGGGAAGAGCTGGTGGGGGGAACCTGACTCTGCAATCCTGCAGGGCCAAGGCATCACGACTGGTAAAGAAAGGATCGGCTATTTGTAAGGAACTTAACATCCACAGCTACAGACTGCCTGCAAAAACGTGTTGCAATCACTACTATTTCAGGGAACAAAATGACAGCAGGGCTTTGGACAGCAGCTCCTGTAGTGGCAGAATCACTAAAAACTAGCAAAATGGTAAAGGTCCTTTAATAAAAAAAGTGCTAATGCTCAGCTCCACCTCTGTGCCACTAACATGCCTTGTGGGGCCTCCAAAGGAAACTGAAAACTATCCGCAAACTTGTGAAACAATGTGCTTTGTTTCAGGTCAAGCTCAGGTTTGTCTGGAGCTAGGCAGAAGTTCACAGAGGCATTCTTCCTCCAGGCAGGAGGAAACCCAGGACTGAAAAATATGCCTGAAGCAGTGAACTCTGCTGATTCCAGCTTTTAAAGAGTTACACTGAGTTTAAAACTACACCCTGACTGCTTAAACAAAGTTAAAAGGGAGGGAAAATCCAGCACTTACTCTTTTCTTTACCCCCTGAAGCTACGTATTCTGAATTATGCTGAAGATACGTCACTAATGACACTGCTGAACAGCTAAAAGCAAGACAGTTGTACTAGCAGTAAAATAAGAGCTCTTGGGACTTGCTTGGAAATTTCAGAGGGAATGTGACGCACCCACAGGGTTTCCATCAGTCCTCTGCTTATCACCATGTGAAAGCGACACACCAAGCATGGGCACCCCGAGCCGGCAGGGCTTGGGGCAGAGCTGCTGAAGGGGGCTGTGGTTTGGGCTGAGAGAGGGGCAAGGGTGGCAGCCACATTCTCTGATGCTAACCCTATCGCCCTGCTGCCTTCTCGAGAAGGGAGAGCCAGTGGCCTGGGAGCACTGGTGCTTCCTTTCGATGCGTTAGTTGATGGCTGGCCACTAGAGGCCACTTGTCCCTTAGTCCGTGCAACCTCTGGGAGAAAGGCAGGATGGATCCCTATTCGGATTTGGCCTGGCTTTTCTAGTACTTTCAACAGACGGAGTTCAGAGAAAAACAACAAAAAATTGCCAGTAGGCCAGAGGGATTGATTTATAGGGAAAGGTTAGGAGCTAAATTTGTCTAGCGCAATATGGGATGACTAAGATGGGGAGGGGACAAGCCAGCAGTCTGGAAAGATCTCAAGGGTTTTAAATGCAACTAAAGATATTTATTTTTTGTTTCAGGCAGCCCTGCACAATAACACTTAGAAACAGGATAAAATTTAAGAGAAACTTAAACTGAGGACGAGGGAGAATTCTGTTAATGAGCATCACGCTGAAGCACCTAGCCTGCTGGCAGCACTGCCTGGGCTGCCATGAGAAGCACACAAGACAAAAGGCAAAAGAAGAAAAAAAAAAACAAACAGTAAAGAAAACTGAATGAATTATACCTTCATCCCCCTGTGTCTCCTGGTTATTGGGAGTACATGATTCAGCATTCCCACTAGAAGTAATTTTCAGTAATAGAAGCATCACGCCGGCAGGCCAGATTCAGACGGAGGCCAGAAAAACCCACAGCCTGCCAACCTGTGCGCACTCACACCTCCCCACTCTCTCTGCAATCATATCAGTAAAGACAACTGGTTCACCTAAATCACCATACCTCATAGGCCATCTGGGCTAAATGAACACTGAAGGAAAGCGAGCAGGCATGCCCCTGCCACACTGGCAGCTACGGCGTCTCCCACATGTTGCTTCCCTCAACCCTCAAAGGCTGCTTCACAGCGCTAGTGCAGAAGCTTTCCTGCTTTGCTGAGAAAAACTCATCTGGTGTGTCTTTGAGGGGCAAAGGTGAGCAGTTCACGCTGCTCCTTTGCTGTAAGAATGAGCCAGTAGGGCTACAACAGGCTGCCCCAGCTCAGGGGCAAGGGGCTGCATGGGGATATCATTAGGCCCCACACTCATCTCCTCAGCTCTTCCCTAATCCCCTGGCCATCGGGCTGAGAATAATTTAACTGTGAAGCGTCTAGACAAGGAATGGATTTTAAGATAGGGATAAAGCCGCAGGGGCAAAGCTGGCCTGAAGATAGAGGAGTAGAAGAGACTCTGGCTGACAGACGCAGATGGGAAGTGCTCAAAAAGGAGAACGATTAGAGGCCTGGGAAGATTTTCCTGTGAAGACATACTGATGAGCCTGTCCACGGAGGAGAGGAGCAGGAAGGGTGCTGCTGCGTACAACGAAGCATTCGGATGCTGCTGTGACAGTCAAAGCCACAAAAGCTGACTAACAGGAGTGAGCTGCACAGCCTCTACTTCTGCCACAGCAGGAAGGGGGGACTCACACAGGACGAAAAGATGACACACAAGACAGTAAACACACAAAGTTTTCAGGCATGAAGGATTTAACCTGTGGATCTCTGCCACAATCTTATGCTGAAACTGATAACACACAAATATTGTATAAAGCTTAAATATTTCAGTCAATCCTATACCCTGCTGAACTAGCCTGGGTAATCCCCCATAGCCATCCACTTCTGAAGCACCTGCTCTGTTCCCTGACTTCACAGGCCCTTCACAGAGGTACCAGATGGGACAAGTTCGCACAGCCAACAGACACACACACAAACACACGAGAGCAAAACCCACTCCAAAATGGAGCACCAGCACCAGACAGTGACAAAGAGACACCCCTCCACTGGATGTACGGACAGCTCTGACAGACAGACACACGTACAGCTGGGGGAGCAAAGGGATGTAGGCAGGCATTGGGGATGCACTGCACCATGTACAGTGCCGTGCCAAGCCATGTCAAGCAACCGGTATGGTGTGGTGTACAGGATCACAGCACACCAGGCACCATGCTGTGCACCATTCAACACTGGACACCGCGCCGTGCCCGGGACTGTGCTGTGTGCCATGCCATGCACTATGCCTCATGCCATAGACCACACTGCATCATGCCATGCACCACGCACAGCCCGCACCACACCATGCACCGTGCAGCGCCGTAGCGTCCTGCGCCCACCGCACCCGCAGGCTGCCCGGGCTCAGCGGGGCAGCGGCGCTCCCCATGCGTGTCCTCGGGGCCCGTGGGCTGCTGCAGCCGAGGCGGCGGAGAGGCAAACGCCCATGCTAGCCCCCGCCCGGCCCGTACCTCGCACCGCCGGAGAAGAAGAGCCTCCCGCCGCCGCGCCGCGCCTCGGCTCCGCCACCGCGCTCCACCCGACACGTGCCGTTCCGCGCCGGCGGCGGGCGGCGCTGCGGCCCCAGGCTCCTGCCGGCCTTGCACAGGGCGCGGCGAGAGTCCGCCGCTCCGCTTCGTGCCGCCCGTCCCGGGCCGCTCCCGCTTACCGGAGCGGCTGCGGGGCGGCGGGGCGATGCGCCTCCCCTGCAGCACGGGGCGGCTGCGGCGGCGGGGCGGGGGCCTAGGGGCGCGGGCCCCGCCGGGCGGGAGGGAGACGCTGGGGCGGGCTCCATGGCAACCGGATGTAAGTGGCGGCGCTCTAGCTGCAGAGGCCAGCTCGCTAGTGTGGCGGAAGAGCGCTTCTCGGTGGTAACGCGGAAGTGCGAGAGGCCGGCGGCGGTGCGGGCTGAGTTGATCCGGTCCGGGTTGTGCCGGCCCGAGGTCACCTCGGCTCCGCTGCCTCGGCCTCTCCCCCGCTGCAGATGGCGGAGATGCAGACGCTGGTGTGCGGCCTGGCGCGACTGCTGCAGGAAGCGGGTGAGTGACGGCAGCCGCGGGTCGGGCCTGGCCGGCGTGAAGGCCCCGATGCCAGGGTAGCAACATTCACGGCCCGGCTCGTCCTTCCCCTTCCCTGCAGGGGACCTCGTCCTGGACGGCTCCAGCACGCTGACGCTCCTCACCCCCACCCTGCAGCACCTCACGCAGGTCTTCGAGCAGCACCTGGGTTCCCGCAACCAGAACCGGGGCTTCGTGGCCCTGCCCTCGCACCCGGCCGAGACCACCGCCATCCTCCAGGCCCAGTTCCTCTTTGACGTCCTGCAGAAGACTCACTCCCTGAAGGTCCGTACCTATCGTGGCTGGAGACGTGAGGGGCTGGGGTGTTGCAGGGCCTAGCAGCAGAGGTGACTGGCACAACTTGTCTGCTTCAGAGTGGCCTCCTTTGGTTCCCATTGACCCTACCTTATGTGGGTCGGGTAGCTCTCGCAGGGCTGTTGCATGGAGTTGTAGTTCAGTGTGTAGCTGCTTCACCTAAGATCAGCCATGCAACTCAACGGAAAGCTTTTCAGAGTTGAAAACGGGCAGCAGGAGTTAATTATGTTCTGACCTTGGTAATGTGTTGACATTGTTGGGAAAATGATTGTTTCCTGAAATGCTTGAGCAATTCAGGCAGTATCTGGCAGCTGAGTGCGCCCTGAGTGATGATTGATCTGCGTGAGGCAGCAGAGCCAGGTTATTCTAGCAGAGCAGTTGGGTGTTGTATACACCCATAACTTTTGCTGCTTATTTTAGAGTTTTACATGCTCCTGCCTGGGCAGTAGTTCTGGTTGATCTGTTTCGCAGCATGGGACATTGCTAGTAAAATGTCCTTGTTAATTTTAAGAAGTCTGTAATAAAGGTAAAGGTACAGTGCTAGGGATTCCTCAGAGGGCTTTTTGAAAGGTGGTGTTTGTTATGAGGCTGTACTTGGCACTGGGGCACTGCTAGGAGGGTAGCAGAGGTGAAATAGGCCTAAAAAGGGAAAGGAAATTAGCAGCTGTTCTTAGGTTCCACAGCAGTGCTCAGGAGATGTTGTAGCTGAGTGCTACAACATGTGATGTTTTTAAAGGTGCTTTCCTTATGAGACAGATTGGAAAGATTACCTGAATGTTGCTGAGAACATTTTGTAGCAATGTGCTGGGGATAGAGATTGGAGGAGGCCTCAGAGCCTGTGGAGAAACACGGGTCTCCTGGCAGGAGGAGGTGAGAAGGCTGCTGCAGGCAGGAAGATGTTGTGGCGAGTGCTGCTGTTAACAAAAAAATAGGCTCTTTCTGTAACAGACTTGTAAAGAAGGGGAAGTTGCCCATTGTGGTGTGGTAACTGATTTGCTTGGGGAAGGTGGTAATTATATCAGCCTGATCAGATTCTTAAGACAATGGAGTGACAAATGGCTGAGACAGGATACAGAGCAAGGATGGCATCTGAAAGAAACTTCACTAAACTGATCATTAGAGCTTCCCAGTGGGAGCTTCCCCTACAAACGGTTCTGTTCAACATGCTGCATATGGGCTGGCAGGCAGTGGGCAGTGATTCATTGTCACCAGAGCTGTAACTGTGGAAGTGGCTGCAGTGATGAGGCCTTGGGATGTCTGTTCTGCATCTGATGAGTCACTTCTGCGTGAACGTGGATGTAGCTGGAAGAGATGGTCTCTCCATTTGTACTCTGCTGTTTGCAGTGAAAGTGTTAACTACTACATTACTTGCTTTGTTTTAAATATAGCTTATGCACTCTCTATAGGAAGCATAAGAAGCTGAATTTAATAAGCTGCTTTGAACATAAACACAGCCTAACTACCCTGTGGTGCAATTCTCCACTACATTATGCAAAGAGGAAGTTTGCAGGTACCTTAGTCTAATGCTAACAGTGTCTTGGAGACCAGCTCTGTTTTCCATTGTATCTGCTTGTGATTTGCCTTATTTGGCCTGTTCTAGTGAAATGCACGTGCACATCTCCCACCAGTGTTCTAGTTTAGCTCAGTTGCTCAATAAACATAGCTCCAGCAGTTAGAGTTGTCTTTACTTATTAGATTTATTAGCAGTGGCTGGTGAGGAATCCCTTTGGTTCTGAAAGTGGTGAAACCACATGGGTAGGGTAGAAGAATCTATGGTAGAAGTTCTATGGTGGTCTTGTGCTAGCTAACATGCTTTTCTCATTGACCTCTTTTGCACTATGGGGCCACAAGACAGTGCTGATATCAGCACTGGGAGTGAGCTTGTTAGTGAACACCTGAGCTGGAGGGGGGTGCACCTGTTTAAGGTGCTGCAGTCAGTGCATCAGGAGGGGGGTACTGCAGCACAAATTGAGCTTGAGGTGAGACTTATTTTCTGATTTCTCTAGCTTGTTCATGTTCCAAACTGTATTTTGCAATCTGCTGTGAAGATCTTCCCTTTTAAGTCCCTCCGGCATCTGGAAGTAAGTACTAGAGGTAGAACTGGCTTTGAGTCTTACTGACTTAGTTTTGTGGTTGCAGAATGTCTCTACTTCTATAAACTGGGTTGGCTTTTCTGGCCTCCCTAGAAGGCTAAGTCTAAACTCTGGCAACACTTGCTCAGGGTGAAGCTTGGGTATGAGCAAAGGCTGGAGTGCTAGGGAGGGAGGGCTCCAGCAGGGAAATGGGAGATCCGTTGCAGAGGTGGACTGCTGCTCTTACACTGTAATATTTTGATGTATGTTCTCCTTACTTTCTCATGACTGCTGCAGTTGAGGTCTGTCCCTCCACACTGTCTCCGAGGACTGCGATTTGTCTATTCTCAGCTGGAATCTCTAACCTGTTGCAAATGTATCAGTACGCTGGAGGTGAGTATATCTACGCAAATTGTGAGGAAAATTGCAGGAGAAAGGCTCTCTTGATCCTACAGGGATCCCCTTCCCACAGGGGAGATGTAAGAAACAGTGTTAACTATCTTATCAATCCATGTTGTACATGGCTTTTTCTCTCTTCCCTGTTGTGGGGTTCTACTCCTGATTCAAACAATGTTGAAATATTCCCTGGCTGGATACATGTGTGCGCTGTAGTCTCCTTTTTATGTGCTTAAGAATTCCTGGCTCTGGCCAATTTTTTTATCAGCTAGGTCTGACCATTCTGTGTGTCTGGCTGTTTCCACATTCAGAGGCCAGCAGCTGATCAAGGTTTGTTTCATTGTACCAAAGCAGCATTAAATTAGAGCTGATTGTCAGAGAGAATGCTGTGCCCCAGTGTCTTGCATGCACTGGTGTTCAGCAGGTTTCTGAGACATGGAGGCAAGCTCCAGGCATGGAGAACTGAGTAGCGTGGGCTGTACTAGCTGGGGAACTTGGGCTTCTGTCTGTGGCACAGAAGCAGCTGCCTGCTGGGAAACAGGAGCTGCTGGTAGGGAGTGCTTTGAGAGCTTTTGTCTGACAGAGCACAAGTTATTTGGTCAGGGTGTGTGTATCTTCTGCTTTTATGCAAGTCTGGAAAAGGTTTTGCTAGCATGATTTTTTGTGGGTAAGTGTTCAGAGCCTATGAATTGTAACGTGTTAGGTTAACTGTTGCTACTTGAATGTAGGAAGCAAAAGCATCTCCCCTTCTTTCTAAATATCTAGCTGTGGAATTCCCACCACCTCCAAATACTTGAACTAGTGACATTAAAGTAATTGACACTCAAGGCAGGGTGTGTAAAGAACAATATGTCAGCCTTGTTCCAGGCTAGCTGTTTTCCTGTGTTCATCTGCTGTTACTGTAACAGCTAGTACTCATCAAGGAATGGCTCTTCACTTCTTCCTAGGAAATAATTTCAGCATGTGGTGGTGATCTGAGCTGTGCTCTCCCATGGTTGGAATTGCAGACTGTGAACTTCAGCTATAACTCGATCACTGCCTTGGATGACTCACTGGTGAGTGGGGCATCCTTCCTGTGTGACTGAGGGGAAGAGAGGAGATAATCACAGCCAAGAACTGGGCACTTGTTTACTGATACTGCTAGGTCTGGGTGGGAGGGAGTGGGAAGTGTTAATTTTGCTGGCCACTCCCATCAGGACAGGGTTTCCATGCTTCAATGGAGACGTCTGTAGGATCTGATCTAGTATCTTTCCATCCTTCAGCAATTGCTGAATGCTCTGAGAGTCTTGGATTTGAGTCACAACAAGATCAAGGATTGTGAGCACTATTTAACGGTGAGTATCTTGGGCTGAACACCAGAGTTTCCCTGAATGGAGAGGACACTGCTAAAGTGCTGTACTCATTGACCATGTTTCTGCTAAGTGAAGTATAACAAAAGAAATTAAAGATGTGGACCAGCAGGCATGTGATTTAGAGCTAGTGCTTGCAGCCTTGAAACTGTAGTCCTGTGTGTTCAGCCTCTGTGCTATTGAGGCAGAGAAGGCAGTGTTCCTCATCTGCTCTAAGACAGAAGACTTAGTTGTATGTATCACTTGGCACTCCAGCATGCCCAAGTGATAAATACAATACATACAGCATACACTGTACATACGGTCACCCATGCAGTGTGCACTCCACTGTGGCCAAGACTTCAGTGTAATCTGTGCAGCAGGTGGGAATCATGTAGCTGGCATGGGGCTATAGAGACTGCTGTTCGGTTTGTTCAGACTGCCAGTAGCATTTCCTTCTTCCTCGCAGAAATCTGTCAGTTATTTTAGAAAGGTGGTAGTCCATCATGGTAGCATCTGTGTCTCTGGGAATGGCAGTGAAATCCCTGCTCTGCTGGGCTAGATCTGCTTCTTTTAAGAGAAGCTCTGAAACAGCTTTTCATGGAGTTGGAGGGGCTCACAATGTATCATTCACCATCATCCTCGCATAGGTAAGAAAGGGCTTCTTTTGGTAGTTTAATCCTTTCGGTGAGGCAGAGGGTTTAGTCCCTTCCTGTACTCCATTGACGTTAATGAAGAGGGAGAAAGCTGCTCCTAGCAAATTTTGTAAAGCAGCTGGAACCTGGTGAGCACACCTAGACAAACCATTCCAAATGTGAATATCAGAATCTTGCTGCAGAAATAGTCACTTGTTGGGTGACTTTGGTGGGATGGAAAAAATGGTAGGGGTTAGTGCCCCGTCTTGAGTTCAGGATCAAGCTTTGAACCAAGGTCCCAGTTGATCCAGTGCTGTTCTTCTCTCTGAACAGACCCTTACAGAACTAGAGTACCTCAATCTGGCTTATAACTTCCTGTCCAAGGTGCCAAACCTTGGCATCTTCAGCAGATCCAAGCTGGTGACTCTGATCCTACGCAACAATGAGCTTGACAGCATTAACGGTGAGCCCACAAAGGAGAAGCATTTCTGAATTTGAGACCTTTCTCTCTTTCTTCAGGAGGAACCAAACTTGAGAACTTGGGCACAGCTATTTTTACTAGAGTTCAATTTTGGGGAAAAGGGGTAGGTGGGAGGTTCTTAAGTTATATCTTCTAGCATGCTTATGGCTTCCTGCTTTGTTTGCAGGGGTTGAACAGCTAGTGAATCTGCAGCACCTGGATGTGGCCTATAACCTGCTGCTGGAACATGCCCAGCTGGCACCATTGTCCACCCTGCACTATGTAAAAAAAGTAAGCACAAAGCCTGGTGGGTTGGTAGGTTAGAGATGTCATGGTCAGGGAGTGCAAGGTGGAGACTCTGTGATAAGAAGAGAGTTTTGAAAGATCAGTTCAACTCTTGAGCATTTAATTTTAATGTGGGAAGCTTATGGGGGAGCCTTGAGAGACCCACTTCAGTCTGCATTTTGGGTGACCCCTGCTCAAGCTAAACTTTTTCCATATATTGATGCCTACCTTCTTGCTCCCCCTTTACAGTTTTACACTGTCAAGTTCAGTAAAGATCCTCCCTTAATCCTCTGTGGATTTTTGTGTTTGGAGAACTCTGAAGCAGGGTAACTGCTGTCAGTATAGTGCTTGTGAGGGAAGACAGCCTGCAGAGGACTGTTCTCTCAACACTTCTCAGTCAGTACTGAAAAAGCTCCTAATGATTTAGGGGCGTGAGTAGGAAGTACTTTAATTTCCTTCTGTGTTTGTTAAACAAATTTCAGGAAGCATTGTGAAAGCTTAGTCCTCCCCTGGCTTGATCACTGTTCCGCTGCAAGAATATTTACTGAGGCAGAGAAAGCCTGGAGCCTGTAGGCAGATTAGGTCGGGGTATAGAATATTGTTTCTCATGACAATATCTCTTTTTCCCTCTATCCAGCTGCATTTAGAGGGAAACCCATTATGGTTCCATCAGAACCACCGATCTGCAACCCTTGTACATCTGTCCCCTCGGGCAGCCTCCTCCAGTGTGAGTATTAGCCATGTGCCTTCTGTCCCTGCTGTTGAACGTGTAGGGTATTCTGACACTTGAGGGAAAATAAAGGGAAAGAATTTCATAAACATGCAAATTTATTCCAGTGGTGTAACAGTAGTGATTGTTTTGTGGTTTTTTTTGTTTGGAGTGGGATTGTTTTGGTTGTTTTTTTTTTTTTTCCAGGTTGTTTATCCTAGAATTTTTTATGTGGTATGCTGGCCAGGGCAGACAAAGTTGAACGCTGATCTCAAGTTTGCAAGACCTCAGATCTTAATGCATGTTTTTACTTCATCAGTTTTGCTTGCTGATGGTCCCAGAACTGTACGCTATTCCTGTCAGATAGTGACTATATAGCTGGACTTTGCAAAGAAGGGATTCACTGTCCTGACCCACTTTACCTAATTATATACTCCTTTGGCAGCTGTGGCCGTCTCTTTCTTTCTCCCCATCACTCTGCTCTCAGCTAGGTGTCATCACTGTTTACCTTGCACTCTGGTGCTTAGGTCAATTCTTGGTAATCTTATTTTAAGTAAAGAAGCCAGCAAAGACAGTGTTCTGGCAGCTTAACAAAGTAAACTTGCTTGCTAAAGGTCAGAAGTGTTCCAGAGCTGATCTTCCTTCGTATTAGTGTCAAATGGCTAGATTCATTGTCTTCAGCTTGCATCTTGGAACAAGATTTCACAAGCCTTTAAGTTACTTCAAAGCTAGGTAGTCTCAGGCTAGAAGTAGGGAACAAGCTTTGAGATGAAAGTGAGTACCACTCAAAACAATTTGTGAGTTGTTGCACAATAATATATTGTATCGCTTTTGCAAACTTGGATATGTTTCTGTGAGTCATAAAGTCTGTAAACATGAAACACAATGGTCCCTTCTGACCTCATATGCTATTAGATCAAGTAGCTACAACTAAAGAAGTGATTGATAGGAGGGAACAGGATTGTTTCTGGTAGTCTTTGCAGTTTTGTGCCAGGGATCTCAACCCTAGGGTGGCCTGAAGGGGAATATGAGTCAGCAGATGTTGTTGTAAGTATGTGCCAGCCAAAAGGAATCTGAAAGCAAGTGCGTCTCTAATTACAGTTCCTCTTGGATGGGGAGCCACTCTCTTCCTCAGACCTAATGGTAAGTACAGTTGTTGTAAACTGATCTTACTGGCTTTGGGAGTGGGAACTCTGACAGATTTTTGCACTGTCATGTGTCCCATTAAATCTGTATGGGCTGCCTTGAGTCTTTGACGTAGTCCGTTTTGGCTCAGTCCATGCTGATTGCTTGTAATTGTTGGGACTGGCCATGGGAACTTATTTTTCCTATGTAGCCTTGCAGAACTTGGAGCGTTGCCTGTTTCCTCTTTAGGTACTATCTGGTACTTGACACTTGAATTACATGTCAGCAAAACAAACAGTTATTAGTTTTCCATCTGCTGTTTTTAAGAAACGCTGAGATTGAGTTAAATTAGAGTGGTCATGATAAACAATACAGTTAATGGGGAAAGCTTGGGGTGAGGGGCAGGAATGCTGTCAGTTGTGGCTTGGTTACCGTGTCTTCCCTTTGCACTCAGCAGGCAGCATTCTCTTCTTTTGGCTTTAGCACCTTCCAAGACTTGTGCTAAGTGTGTCACAGTCCATCCACACTTCTACCTCAGAGAAGACCACACTGGACCGCAGTGCTCTGGACAGTTCCTGTGCTGCAGACTTCAGTGACAGTCAGTCCCCAGCAGAGAATGTGGCTGTGAGGCTCCCTCGGAAGAAAAGCAAGGTCTGGGTCTGAGACAGCTTCTTAACCATGCAGTTGGCATGTTGGGTGAAGGGGCTGCCTTGATGTGGAAGCCCAGTGCAGTGAGCTATGGTCTTGTTCTGACTCAGTAGTAGTGCTGTGTGTTAGGAAGGGGCTGGGCTTAATGTCAATCTTGTTATACTGTGATAAATGTTTCATGGTGTACTTCTGCACTGTAACAGCTATGAACCCTTGGCAGAGCCCCTCATCAGATGCCATTTTGGTGGTTCTGGAGCCTCCAACTATTCTTATCCCATTTGTTCCAGGGAAAAGTCAAAGTGCGCAGAGCAAGCATTTCGGAGCCCAGTGACACAGAACATGAGCCCCAGGCTTTATCTCTCTCTGCTGGTGAGGCTTGGCTTCTTCCTCAGTAACACAGCAATTGAGCTGCCCATAGAGGAGTGCTCTGGTGCGGTGGCTGTTTTCATGCTTCCCAAGTTTTTTCTCTGCAGGCCTGGTTCTACAGCATCAGAAGGAGATGAAGCGTTTGGACAGCTTCAGAGATCGCTTTGGTGTTGACTGGCTGCAGTACAAGAGACACTTGGAGGAGCATGACCAAGTACCTGTCATCTGCCGTATTCGTTCTGCAGATGAGATCACAGGCAGACCTCCTGCAATGGACTTGCAGAATGAGAGCTCTGATCCAGAGCAAGGAAAATTCCAAGTATCCCAGAAAGAATCTTCTCCCCCTTCGGGTGGTACTGAGAAGGAGGAAGAGCCTGAAGAACAGCTAGATGAGCCTGTGGAAGGAGAACAGAGAGAAGAGGAGGCAGATGAGCTAATGCTTGGGGAGGAAGAAGAGGATAAGCCAGAAGGTAAACAGGTCCTTTCACTGCTATGTTTGAGGGCTTGGGTGATGACAGAATAGATGGATTAAATGTGACATCCCTGAAGCTTTATCATGATGCACAGTGGGAACTCTAAGGACTTGGGCCAAGCAGTCCTGAAGCCTTCTGTGTATACTAACCTGTACTGTGTCTTGTTTGACAGTGGACCTTTGCCAGCCAGTGCTGGTGAGCCAAATAGAAGGTGAAGGGGACCCAGAGCCAGAGTGGATCTTCCTGCGAGTCACAGCTAAGCATGTGATTGAGGTGGAACTGAAGGCTGCCAGGGTCCTCCACAAGCTGGAGCTGAAATGCCTGCAGAAGGTGGAGACCTCCGAGATAAGCTGGAAGAGGATGGTGAGTTCTGTCTCTGTGTGAGCCTTTGGCATTTTACTCCCTGTGTGGGCCAGCATTATGGATTTAGGCTTCCGTCAGAGTACCCTGCAGGTCTTTTCCTGGCTTGTGCAAAGCCTGATTGATTGAGCATCTCTTCTACCCAATGCATCTGTATTGCTTAAAGTACCTGTGATAATGCAGCATAAGCCAGCATCAATTCTGTTCCAAAAGTGGATTAAAAAAGACAATGTCTGGACTTGTTCCAGTGTGCACACAGGATTGAGAAACTTATCAAGAGGAGTCTAAATGAAATGTAGACCTCCTTTGCGTTTATTCATCATTGGGATATCACCCTAGTCTTGGAGGACTGTGGATTGCACTTTTTCTTAGACAGTACAGCACTGAGCCTAGCGTGATGTTTAGAAAGCTACTGGTAGCTCACTGGACAGTTTTCCATTTGCTCTAAGTGCATTCTTTAGCATCTGTTTAGCTTTTGTGGTTCCTATGAAATGAGTTTGGAAATCTCTTCTTCCTTGTGGTAGGATTGTAACATTCAATGTGTGCATGGACATGTTCACATGCCTCTTTAATACTGTTTTCCTCAAAAGCTTCCAGTTCATTTTTTTCTTCCTGCCCTTGTATGTCTTGAATGTTTGTGGCTTGATGATCTTCTGAAATACCTCTGTGAAAGGGGGCTTTGTTTGAAATGCTTTATTCTCAGCACTAGTAAACTTTATTACTTATTTATTTATTTGTCGGTTTGTTTGTGCCCATTTTACTGAGCTCCCAAATGCTATAAGCTATGGTGAGCTACTCAGGGCTTCCTAAATTAAGTGCATGTATGGCTGTGTTTCAGCCAGTTGTAAACAGATGTCTGTATACTGGAACTACAGCCTCTTTCTAGAGATGGTGTTTGCTGTCTCCTGCAGGACCTGGAGCGAGTTTTCCCTATCCTCACATTGCATTTCAGCTACATTCGCAAGGACCGGCAGAAGCGCAAGTATGTGGTGCTTGAGGACTGCCCAGAGCAATGCCTGCAGGTAGGGAAGGTAGAGGGGGAAGCCTGGGGAGGGCAGCAGTGTTACTAGAAGACACTGAATTCTTCCAGCCAGCACAGGGCCCCTGTTCTGAGAATATGTGTGCATCCACTGCCCTGTGACAGCCCATGTCTGGCTTGTTAGCTCAGGATTTCTTCTGCTGCATGTATGACCTGCAGAAGGCCCTGTGAGTATGGCCATGAGCTGTGGAGCTCCTGAAGCATAAATGATGCTCTTGGGGAGAAAAATTAGTAGTCAAGTTAGTGATCGTTGCTTGCTGTGCATGGGCATGTTTCCTGAGTGCTGAGTGATACAATAGCCTGTACTGAGCCCTCTGGACAGTGAGAGTTATGGCAGCTGTGGTCTGCACAGCTGCTTTAGGGACTCTGGTCTCAAACCCAACTTTTTTTCTCACGGTACTGTTGTTTAAGTACATTTAAACAAGTTGTTAGAGAGAAAGCACAAATAGATGGGACCTTTGAGACCAGAGTTCCAGGGAGAGCCCATCACTATGTAGACAGAAGGCACAGACCAGCAAAAACAGTTTATCTTGGTCTTCTGCAGTGAAGCTCTGTACCCTTGGCAAGTCTTGCACAGACTGGCTGTTGTACTCTGTTAGCTGGGAATTTGCCCTGTGCCCTTTGCACTCTGAAATGCTGTAATGAGGCATGTGAGAAGACTTGCTGATGTCAAAGGCTTGCTTTTATTAGGATGGTTATAGCTGCCTGCTAGCACTCTTCTCTGTGCTTTTACTTTTAGTGTGTCCTTGAAGTGTTGTCCCCAGCTGTTGAGGAGAACCAGCGAAATCAGGACCAGGAGAAGGGATCCACGAAGCTCCAGTGCCTAAAATGCAAGCAGGAATTTTTGCAGTCCCTGGCTTCCTGGCATCAAGGTTCCTATCCTTCAGATGTTGAAGATGCCAAAATCCTGGAGACCCTAGTTGCCTCACATCAAGGTAGGATGTAGTGCCCAGAAAAAGAATGCTTGTTGATGTCCAGGCAGACTGTGAGGATGGCAGCTGTGGTGTAGAGCACAGAATGTATAGGACAGGGTGATAACTTGGCTGTACTGGAATTAGAACATGTTGTAGATGTACTCTCACTTGGCCCACTTGAACAGGGAAGAGCCTCCCTTGTTCACTTGCAGGAATAAGCCGCTGTTTTAAGGTTAAGCAAACAGCACATCTGTTGTGCGTGTCCTGTGGTCTAGGAGAACATCGGGGTACTAGAAAATGCAAGGTGGTCCACAGAAACCTGAAGTCTGGGAGAGGCTTTAAACATCGTGTTGTCTCTAGTCCCGTTGAAACTGTGACCAGTTCTGCCAAAGAGACTAACTTGTTCTAAAGGGCTTTTGCTAACAGAGCCTTCTAGGCAAATCAGCTCCAGTATTTCAAGTAAAACTTTAGCTGTTGGACATCAGAAAACCAACTGAAACCCTAACCTAAGTCTCCCTGGCTGTAATCTTAAGCCCACTCTTGCTTTCTTTATAGGGAATGATTTACTCCTCTTTTTTTTTGTTGTTGTTGTTGTTGTTTTTTTGGGGGGAGGGGTTGGTTTGGTTTTTTGTTGTTTTTTTTTTTTCTTTTTTTTGTACTTGGGGGCCATTGTTCTCCCCCCACAGCTAGTCCTGTCTTCTGTCCTCCAGACTAAATAAGTTCAACTCCCTAGAGAATTTGCTTGTCAGTCATATCTCATACAATCCAGTTTTTATTGCTGGTCTCCTTTGTACTCTTTCCCATTTTTCTCTGGGTGTCTGAAACTAGATGTGGTTATTTTAGCTGAGACGTGGTTAGTGCTGAGTAGACATCACCTGATTGCTGAATTTTTCAAAGTTCAGTTTATATTTGGAGTGGAGAGTGCCCCATCTTAGCTCAGAAGATGCTGCTCGTTTGACAAAGTATCCTGGGATTAAAGTACTGCAGTTAGAGCAGAAGTGTTATCTTTGCTGCAGCACTTTCCTCCACCCTGGAACACTTTCTCCCACTGCACCAGGGTAGTGGGAGTCCCAAAATCCAGCTGGGAGTCTGCTGTGATGTGGTTAAAGGGAGCATCAGGAATTGGGGTCAGGAAAATGAGAACATCTGGAGAAGGGACATGACAAGCTTGTGGTTTGGCTGGCTGAAGGACAAACTAAGCTGCTGTAAGGTGGCTGAGGAAGGCTGGTCATGAGCTTGGGCTTCAAGGGCTATGTGAGCACTTGTGCACGTGAAGTGGAGGAAAGTCATGAGCCAAAGCCCTGATGTAGTTTTGATTGCAAGTACAGCACACACTGGTTACCCTAAAACTGACCAAAATTGTTTCGAGTGGATGTTGGTACTGAGCCAGAATTTCTCATTGATTTGTGAGGGAATGTGCGTAGGATATGATTCTGAATAGAGCTGCTCAACCAGCTGCTCAAGCCTGACTGTAACTATTGTCTGCTTTGAAAGGGATAGCTTCTGGTTGGCAGATTAAAAAATATATATATATTAAAAAGTAAAATCTTGTTGGGAGAGTTGTTCTGGTTTTAGTTTGTCCCTGACAACCTCCCACAGATGCTGCAGCAGCGAGTGCATCCATAGTCTGTCCCAGTTGTTCCAGTGACCACGTGGTCATCCTGCCTTCAGAGGTATGCTCCAGCACACCTTTGCCACCTGGCCCCAATAGCATGAGTGAGGACCTGTCAGACTCTGTCCTGGAGGGAGGCAGCCAGCAGGACAGCCCAGAGGAAGCACCTGCCCTGGCCAGTGAGAGTGGGAAGTTCCTCAGCGGGGAGGACAGCTCAGAGATTGACACCAACAACAGCACCAGGACGCCGGAGCTGAGCAGCGAGCACGACAGCACTGTCCATTCCAGCTCCCGCAGTTCAGATGGTGGCTGCGGGAAGAAGGAGCTTGCCATGAAGAGCCAGTACTTGTCCTTCAGTCACACAGACACCAATGGGGGCAGCTTGATGGGGAGCTATCGTTACGGTGTTTCTCGTGGGCCTACTCCTTCCCAGCTCTCTTTGAACTCTGAGTCTGAGGAAACATGGAATCTTAGTCCCTGTGAGTATGTAGCTGTGCTGGGTTTAGGGGTGTGCACGGTTTGGTGTTGGGCTTTATCACTGGTGCTTGCAGGGTGCACTGCCTCCAGTTTAATGGGAAAGGGGTGGGGGGGGGGGTGTCATCAAGCATGAGCAACACTGACCATGGGTCTTGTGAGCAGAGTTTTTTATTCCCATCTCTGTTTGTTCTTCATGCCTGAAGGCAGGGAAACCTGAGTCAGCTCCAAATCCCTAGTATTGCTCAGATTCTGAGTAATAGGGTCTTGTTCCAGGAGCTGCACTGCTCACTTACAAATACACTGGCTTCCTGTGGCACCAGTGAGCTGCCAACTGGAGCATTACCTTTGGAGAATAATATGCGGAATTCCTCTGCATTTATTCTCTGGCCTAAGTACATTGTGAGGCTGGTGTTTTTATAGGAGGAGATGGTTAGTGGATCTGTGGTTACTTGTGCTTTCCTCAGTGGTCTTTGTGAGCTTCAGATGGTAAAGCCTTTCCATAGCAGAGATTGTGTGCTGGCTGTGTGAGGACTATTGTGCAAGATAGCAGTTAGTAGGAGGTCCGCAAATGCGTTTTATGAAGGACCTTGGATTTCTGATGTATCAGAATGCCTTTGCTTGGGCATCAACTTGTTCTTTATAGAATAACTTAAATTGGAAAGGAGCTATGGAGGTTATCTGGTCAAGCTCACCAAGTGACTCTAGAGCAACTGCAGTCTAGTCCTGATTTGCAAAACCATCAGCTTCTTGATCTGTAGAGATCTCCCGCAGCCTTTCAAGACTGCTGTGCTTCTGAAGAGGAGTTGGTATAGGATCAGTGTTTAGGCCTGCCATTTTGTTTCATACACTTGAAGTGTGAGAAATAAAGCAGTCTCTTGTTTCAGGACAAATCACAAGACTCCAATTAAAAACTGAGCCCATGTAAAGGTTCCTGCTGAGAAGTTGATGAGTGTAGTTGGTGGGGAACAAGCTCCGCTGGGAAGTACGTGTTCTCAGGCAGGATTGTGGCTATTGTGTAAATTATTTGATCATACAATTGCATGACAAACCTAATTGTGTTCTTAATCAGTTTTATTGCTCTCTTCCTTAGTCTCCTTCATCTTTACCCCAGTCAAAGTCAGAGTTTAAAAAGCTGACCTGAGCTGACACCAGCTGAAGTTAGAAATGTTTTTTTGGCTTTGTGATTAAGAATTGCCCGCCTGCCAAATGCGACAGCAGTGCAATGTCCTCCTGCGACTGAACAGTTGAGCAAAGGTTGAACAGGGGTTAGAACAAAGCTTTGTATATCTGTAAAAGCAAGTTTTGGAATGATAGGGTCTCCTCATGTCCCCACATTTAGATCTGGTGCCTGGAAAGCCATGGCTGTGGGCCTTTTTATGAAGGAGAGACTTAATGGAAATAGGTGTGCAGAGGGGGTGATGCTGCTGCCCTGGTGCCGGTCTGCATGCTGGGGCAGCACCTGGTCAGTGGGCAGAGTGTCAGTCCTACCCTTTGCCCTCCTCAGCTGTAAATGGCATCCTGAACATGAGGGACTTCCGTTCAGTGGATCATCGCCTGAAGCTGTACTTAGATATGGAGGTTTTTGAGGAGAACTCCGAGGAGTTCCAGTGCTTCCTGAAGGTGAGCTCCCGGAGCACCACTCTTACAGCTCCTTGGCTGTCCTTTGTGCCACCCTGCAAGTTCTGCATTGGGGTGGCATCCCAGAGACTGTGGGGTGTGAAGGGAGATGAAGTGTGTTTGAGTCAGTCCTTTCCAAGGGTGGGCTGGCAAGGGGCAGGCCAGTGCTGTGAGCCACCCTCTCTGTACTCTAGGTGGTCATGGTGAAGTTTGGCCGACAAGAAGAGTTCCTCTCAATCCTGGTTGCCTCTGATATCAAGATTTATGTGCTGGAAGTCACTGGGGCCATCAGGTGAGGCAAATGGTGGCAAGTGAGACCTTGCAGCAAGGCTGTGAGTGTTGGGGAGTGCCAGCCTGTGATAGCCTTAGCCTGGAGGTGTGGGGACATGCAAAGGCTCTTCTGGCAAACCTGCTGCAGTCTGATGTGGGAGAGGAAATAGAATAGCCTGCTGCAGCTGAGGACTGTGCTCTGTGATTAGGGGACAACCTGCAGACTGGCTGAAGAAGAATGATTCTCACTACCTGTCTGATATTTCCTATCTGGAAGTGGGACTCTGCCACCAGAGCTTGCGAATGGAGTTTGAGAACCCAAAAGCCTCCTACAATCTGCTGATACGGAGTCAAAGCTGCTGTGACCAGTTCCTGCAGACCCTGACATGTAAGAGCAAAGCTATAGTGGGGGCACAGAGTGGGAAGGAAGAGGATTTGGAAGATTTGCTCATGGGAGAGCTGCCAGGAGAGCTGTAGTTTGTTTGTTTTGGAAGTTTACTTCTTGCCTGCTCAGAAAAAAGTTGGGGGAGAACCCCACTGGCATCATAACTTCCAGTGCCTCTCTGTAAACTAGAGAACCATCCTGAGCTATTGTGTACTGCCCTTGGGCTTGCAATAAAAGATGTCTACCTTTTCCCCCTCTTTAGATCTCCTGCAAGAAATGCCTGCTAAGTGCAGGAGTAAGGTGAAGGAAATCCCCACTGTGAAAATGAATCCACATCATTGGCTATGGTAAGAACAGCCTTTGAGAGGTTGTGGTTTTGGACAGAAGAGAATGTCTTGCTTGTCCAGCAGTGCCTGGGAAGCATAGTACTCAAAACAGGGCAGCACAGGAGGAAGCACCAAGACTACAGTACAGATTTAAGGCAGCTGGCTCAGGTGCCTGCTGCTCAGGGGGTGAGCAGGCAAAGGGGTGTCATGGACTGAGCCAAGCAGGGCAACTTCAGCTCTCCTGGAGGAGCCTGAGCATAATGTAATGGAGGGAGGAAAAGAAGGAAGCTTTTCTTTCTTGCCTTGCAAGAAGCATTTGGTCCCTAGCTGGCAAGGTGGTAGGAAGAGTAGTAGGAGAAAGGAGTTGTACAACATCTGGAAGAGATGGGTCCCTCTCTTCCCTAAGGGGACAAGGAACAGTAGCTAGCTCACAGCAAACCTAGACTGGAAACAGAGTGCTCCCTTGATTGGCCCACTGTTGTATCTCCTCCAGGCCTCTGCTGGACTCCAAGACCACAAATTCTGCAGCTGCAAATGACACTTGTTTCTTCTACCTGCTGGCCTACCTGATCCAAGGTACAGGAGATCTCAGTGTTCAGGTGTCCCACACCTTGTGCCGTCTGCTTTCATGCTTTCTTTTTTAGTGTACAGTCTGTTGGAAAAGAGCTGAGACATTGGTCCAGCAGCAGGATGGGGCAGGGGCATGGGTGAGGGCTCTTTTTAGTGTTGTGATGTGTTAGGGTAGCAGCATGCTTCTTTCTGCATGTCTGGTGAGTCTCCCAGCCCTTTTCTGCAAGGAAGTCCTGGCTCTAGGGAGCAGCTGGTCTTGCACACCAGGTTTGGTGACAACTCGAAACAGCTTCTCAGAAGCTCGAGATTATCTAAGGGCTGGATCGTTGCCCTCAGCTGAGGGAAAGCTGAAGAGTCATACACACAGCTGGCTTGTGTAGGGAGCTGAAAGGCTTTTCTGTTTGGAAAAACAGAAGCAGGTATCCAGAACCCAAGGAAGTAGGACAGCAGCAGCCTGCTGGAGCCAAACCATTTCTGTTCCAGGGCTTGCTGAGGGCCAGATGTGTTAAACCTGGGATTTGAGTATTCAGTGAACAATTCCAGTGTCCTCTTAGCCTGGGAGACTGAAAAAATCAACCTAGCTGTTAATCACATTCTGACCAGTTTGTTACTGCTCTTGCACCCTTGTTTACCATTGGCTATTGAGGAGGTACCAGAGAATGAGAACCAGAAGGAATCTGTGGGAAGTATGTTTATTTCTCACCTGAAGCTGAACAAAGAGCCTTTGGAAGAGCTTAGTGTGTTTTTAATTCCTCTACAGTTTTCTTCTTTTTTTGAGTATGGTGCCCAAAACCACATACAGTTCCAGCTGATGCCTCATTGCCAAGTAGACAGAACTAATAAAATATCCCATTTCTGATATTCCTACTAATTCCCAAGAGTGAGATGCAACATCTTGCTGTAGCAGCTTGTGATCCCCTGTGACCTCAGCCAGTTCTCCTAGTGGTTCCCTATTCGTGTGCGTCTGACTTATTCCCCAGTTCTAGTGCCTTCATTTGCATCCACTGAAATCAACTGGATATTTATACTCCCGACAAAACTACATTGCTTCCTGTCATACTTATGATGCATCCCAACTTGGTATTAAACTTTATGTATGTGCTCTCTGTTCTAGCCATCAGATACCTGCAGCCAGACAAATTCAGGACAAAAAAAGGCAGCCTTTTAGCTGCCTAGAACTGCTGACTTTTAAGGAGTAATAAAGTATCGTTTAAGAGGTCAAAAGACTCAAGTGTCTTTTCCTGCCTTACATGAGGACATAGACTGGACAAGGCTTGCTGGGCAATGGTCTTTCATATGTATGCTCCTGCAATGAGTTTGGATAAGCCCAAGCAACTCCTTGGATAAGCTGGTCAAACCCAGCCACATTTAGCTACCATTCTCCCCCTCTTCAGTTAGGAAGCTGGATAAGGCTGTTCACCCAGTTGAACAAAGGATTGATTGAAAAAAGGATTGCTGAAAAGGATTTCCCTAGGGGAGGAATGGAAAGCAAAGCTGGTTTTGTGGTGACTCAGGCTCTCAGCAAAGTATCTCCTATTCTCTCATAACCTTTTAGGGGCATCTGCTTTCCCTGTGACTCTGCTGAGCACCCGAAGCATGCTGTTTCTGCTGGAAGAGAATCACCAGTGGCAAGTGCAGCCCTGCTTGGATGAAGATGACAGGGCAGAAACATCTAGGAGCAACATTCAGTTGAAGGAGAAGCAGCCTATCAGCAGTATTAGCAATGTCATAACCTATCGTCTCTGTCCTTGTGACATCAAGCTGATGCTTTACGATGAGGTAACTGGGGGGGGGGATCATGGGGCATACAAGATGCTGGGGGCTGGATTGTGCTCCAGTCCTGTTCCTGCCAAAAGTAACTTGGGGCTATCATCTTCCATCCTAACCTAGGGCCTTGCACCACAGAGGCAGGGAAGCACAGCAAACTGCTGTGTACAGAAGTCATGCAGGGACATTTCCATGGCTGGTGGCAGAGATGGAGAATGTCACTTAGGGAGGAGCTGGCAGCTGCACTGGGGAATAGCAGCTCAGGGCTGATGAGTGCCTTTCAAGCTAGGCCTTGCTCATTGTCCTCTTTCTCTTTCATCTCTCCCAGGTGCTGAAGGTGGAGAGCACTTGGCACATCCGCACAGAGTGCCCTGAGCTGCTGGCAGACCTGGTGGAGTGGATCCGCAGGCCCTGGGAGGAGATGTTCTCAATTGAGCTACGGAAGGCTGTGTATGAGGGACTGGAGTGAGCTTGCTTGCTGTAGGCAGGCAAGACTTGGGAGTCCAGAGTGCTACTGTGCTGGCAATGGTGCACAAGTGTCTCCCATCTGACTTCGCTGTCCTGTGGCCTCTGCTTTCTACTTTGCTCTTGCCCCTGGCCCTTTCTGGTGAGGAGAAGGGGAGCACATGATGGTCCAGACTGCACAGTCACTCACTCGCACTGGGCTGGCCATGGAAGGAAGAGGTGGAGGGTGTTCCCTATAATACTGCATAAGCTACACAGAGTTTTAACTTGGCAGTGTCTGCTAGTATCCTTCAGGGTCATATGGCGTGTCACTGAAGGAAGAGGGGAGCAAGGCCAGAGCATGTTCAGTGGGACATGCGGTGGTATTTGGCAAAGAGTAGGCCAGAGGCAGTTGCGGCCTGTGGCCTTTTTAGCAGGTTTATTTGCTGCTTTCCTTGCTAGCTGTCTTGAAACAGCTGCCATTATCTGCTGCTGGTATTTTTTTTCCTCCTGCCCACCCCCCTTGTCCACTGCTTCCCTAAAGCTGCTGGCTTCAAACAGGATCCTTGATTGCACAAGGGCATGAGCCATGTTGTACTAGTAACCCCACAGAGAGTCCTTACCTGCCTGCCTGCCTGCCAGGGCACAGCTCCATCTGCTACTGTAGTTTTTCACTGTCACTGGGGAGGAGGGAGTTATGAGGCTCTTAGCACAGAAATGTGATGCTCATTGCTTAGGGGTCAGGACCCTGGGTGGGCACTGGCAGGTAAAAGTGAGGCTTAGGCCTTTCTGAGCAGTCCAAAAGCAGGAGTGTATTTTAACATGAGTTTTACTATTTTCTATCTTAATAAAAGCTTATATTTATTGAATTGTCACATTTTCCTTGTTTCATCCTCTTGCACTGCTGTAATGTCTTTGTAAGGTCTTGCTGCTTTGCAGCAGCCTCAAGGGTTCCCCAACATCATGCAGGGTTCAAGCCATCCTATCCCTCCTGTTCTCGATGAGTGCTGATGGGCTGCTAGACTAATCTCTTCTACCTGCCTGGCTCCCAGACAAGCAGCAAACAAAGTAACAAAGCCCACACAGAATTAGGCTGACAGCAGGCACTGTTTGTGTTCTCCTGTGACAGTTGGCCTCAGGTAACCATCTGGTGGGCTTCCAGCTGCAGCAAGTTGCTTGCTGTCCCTCAGAGGCATGCCTCTCACAGGAGCTGTTGTGGCTGTGGAAGTGGGAGTACCTGCCCCATGGTTCTTCCCTGTACCAGGCTTTGCCTTGTCTCAACCTCTCCTGCAGAGAGTTAAGTGCAGCTCAGAAAATGCGCCTTGCCTGGACTTGCTGTGTCACAGGCTCTTCTGTACCCTCCCCAGTGAGAGATACTGGAGATACTGTCTGTGGGGTTTTGATACAGTTGAAGCTATCTGTGGGGGTGAATGTGCATTAAGGTGCTGCCAGGTGGGATATGATACACCAAGCAGGGACCTTTCCTGGTGGTGGCTTCTGTGTTGTTAAGAATGTTCAATCCACAGTTTCAAGGCAAGTTTTCTGACCACTGAATTCTTAGTGACAAAACCTCTATTTTATGCTGAAGTGAACTTGATTTCTTTAAAGACACGTATTCAGCATCAGTGACCTCATGCCTGTTTTCTTTGGATGCTGCAGCTCTTTGCAACTGTCTCTACAATACCCAAACTTTCTACCTACCCAAAGCTGGTGTTTGTGGCTTCAGTTTCTGTCATCTAGAAAACAGCAGTGACTGGTTCCCGCAGCATCCTGCTGCTCCAGACTCTGCTGGACAGATGAGATAAAGTTTCTTTCCGTGCTCAAACCCAGCTATGCTATCCTCATAGCCTTAGAAGAGTGGTAAGTTCAGTTTCCATAGTTTGCAATGGTCTGAAGTATACACTGTTGGATGCTTTCTTGGAATTGCTGTACTATTAGACTTTCTTCTGTCATTTCCAGAAGCAGTTGACTTGCTGAAGGCCTGCACTGGCTGATATTTTTATGTAGCCTTCTACAGACTTGATTGACACAAACTGTACTGTCTTAAGGCAGATGTCATAACGCATTCCACTTTCTCCCCTCTTCCTAAATGGGCATATGGCTGCTGCTCTCCATTCCTTTGGAGCGATCTCAGATCACAAGTGGGAGTGAGCTCAGTGGATGCATAGCAAGCACCTAGCATTTTGGCCAGGGAAAGGAGCTTGAGAGAGCTGAGCCTGTAAAGACCGACAAGGTTTGTCTTCATCTTGCCATTTAAGGAGCTTGTGTAAGTTCTGCTTCAGCTGTAGCTGCGTTTTTCACAAAGGCAAGAGTCAAAATAAGAGTTATTGGACCAGCTTGTTGACATCTCTTCTGAGAAAGCCCATCCCTGGACCTTACTTTTCCCATCTTAGCTGAGCTGCACCTTTGTTCTGCCACACCAGTGCCTGGTTGTGTGTTCAGGAGCCTAACAAAGTGTGGACTGCCAGAACCAAAGCTTTAAGCTGTGTGCCTGTCCATAGCTCTTCACTGGTTTTACTGCAGAAGGGATTACTCATTTGCTTCTGCTCCTTGCCATGTCTCTGCAGGTCTGTGCTTTCAGCTCAGCACTCTCTCTTGGTCCCATTAACAGCTCCTTGCTTTTCTGCATTCCTCTAGCTACTTCCCTGACAAGAAAGCTCACACAGTGCTGCCACAACCCCTCTCCTGCCTCTTCATGAAACATTTGCTTTGTTTTTCCTTAGGGTTTTTTTCCTGGTTGTTACCAGTTTAACCCCTTTGTGGTTGCTCTATGATCATGGACACTGCTGTGGGGCTCCTTGTAGTAGGTGACCTCATATCTGGCTTCATTGCATCAGCTGGTGTGTTCAAGGGCTTCTCAAACACACTCCAGGCAGCCCCAACCCATGGCTGTGCAAGAACAGGGGCAGTGTAGGAGAACTGGGGTTTGCAGAAAGCTGTGATGTGTTGAACCAGCTGCGTATGTCACTTGCGTGTCACAGTTTATGTATGCAGTCCTCCAGCTCTGCTCTTAAGACACTGGATTTTCCTCCTCCTCATTTTCTCGCTGTGCTTGGCTCCAGAGCTTTACTGCTGTTTCAGAGCAAGGCTGGTCTGAATGTCAGTGTTTCCCTGCCTGCATCTGCCTGGAGCCTGCTCCTGTTGAAGTGTGTGTAGCTGGAGGGATGCCTAGGCCTGGGGTGGTCACAGGGCTATGGAGACAGGCCACAGGCTTAAGCCCAGCCATTGAAGTTACCACCACTTTTTGACAGGCACATTCTAGCCTTGCCTTACTTTGCTGTTGAACTCATCAGTGAAAATGATGCCTCAGTCATGGGTTTGGCTATTTCAGTGCTTCCTACTCTCTTCTCCTGACCTCTAAAGCAGCACTGCCTTGAGCATACACAGCTTGTGGGTTAGCTGTTTGCCCCCTTGCACTATATCTAACAAACAAAGCCTTGTTTCTAATCAAACTGTGTGACTGGAGGGACTGGTCATTTACTGTAGCAGAATATCCCTGCTGGCCTCATCTCCAGGAGACTCGAGAAGTAGCAGCAAAGGGCACATGTTTCCTGCAGCTCATGGACCTGCCTGGCCAGTTTCCTCCCTCCTGCAGGTGCCAATGCTCTTTACCCAGCTTACAGAGCAACAGCCTGGGGCCATGCAAGCCCATTCCCTGCGGCCTGCCCTCCAGCTTGGCTGGCAGGGGAAGAACAGCCAGTGCAGACTGGGCTCAAGTGCCACACTAGGTACTGGGGTGCTGGCAGGTCAGCAGCCAGGCACTGGGAAGGAGATCCACCTGAGCAGGAGAGTGCCATGTACCCTCACTGTGCTGCATAACCAAGCAGGGGTGAAGAGGGGAGTAGGGGAAGGGGACTTTTTTTTGGAAGACATCTCAGCCTGTGGTATAGGGACTGGTCATTGCCCTTTGTGCTCCTACCATGGAACATGCCTCTGCCTGCTCTCAGGAGGTTATTAAGCTAGTTATGGAGCTTTGTATCAGGACAGACTGTCCCTGTCCCAGTACCAGATGAGTTGTTTAATCTAGAAAGACCATGTTTGCTGCTGAGAAAGTGTGCTGCCCACCTGTGGCCCTGCTTGGGGAGGGTGGAGATGGCTTTCTCACCCTTTTTCCATGCCACCCCACAGCAAACATTCTTGGGGTGCCTGGGTCTGCCATCTGCCACTGTCCCCGGAAGCAGAGGTAGTCATAGCCAGGCCCAGCCCGTCCAGCCCAGTTGATCAGAGCAGGAACTGAGGCTGCTATCAACAGCCAGACTGCACCCTGTGCCTTCCCTGTTATGCTGTGTCTGGCAGCTGAGGCAGGGTCTGGTGGTGGAGTCTCAAAGAGTGTCTCCATTGCCGCGCTGTGGCTGAGCAATGAGGAAAGACTGCTTGCGGGAGCTCCTGCAATGTCAAGCCTGAGCTGTAGCACTTGCCCAGAAGTGGATGTTCTCTTTATCCCTGCACTTTATCCCCTCAGCCACTGTCTCCTTGTTTACTGGCTCCTCTCACTCTTGCCAGGCTGTGCAGCCACCCTGTCATTCTCCACACACTGGAGTCACTCTGGGTTTTGCCTCACAGACTTTGTGGCTTGGGGCTGATCTCGGGTTTTGTGTTTGGTGATGATCCCGTTTCCTCTGCAATGCTGGTCTCTGAGCTGGACCCCACAAGGCTGCTGGTCTTGCACATTCTTCCTGCCAGGATGGGCCCAGACTCTGTCAGTGACAGCTGATGTGGGAAGGGATGAGGGTGGGCAACACCCTTCACCCACCGCCTTTTTTTCCTGGATGCTGTGGGTTTGCCCTCTGCCACAGGCTGGAAGATTAATGCCTCTGCAGGTGCTTGGGTGTTGCAAGCTCAGGATGAGGATAGAGCCCAGGAACACACAGGGCACCACTGCAGGGGAAATGAGAGGACTCTGACGTGAATGGCTGGATGCCAGCAAGGACAGTAATGCCTGTCCACAGGGTGTCCAACACCAGCCTCTGGGCCTGGCCTCCCCAGCCATGCTCTGCCCCACAGCACAGGTGTAAAACTGCTGCCGCTGCTGCAGTGGTACTTGGCCCCAGCCCAAGAAGCAGCTTTGCTCTGGGTGCAACAGCCTCGGTTTGCAGTGCCTCAATGGGTCAACACTCCACTGTTTAATGTGAGGACAATGCTATGGGGGCTTGTTCTTCACATCAAAGCTTCATGTAGGTCCCTAACCCCTAGCAAAATGCTCAGCCAGGCTGGAAACTAATGATGACTGTGGGGAAAGAAAACCCAAAGCTGCTTTAATGCCTGGCAAGATCACGAGATTCAACACAGGCTGTGTGTGGCTTGCCCGCTCCCGCCCACTGGGGCTTAACCCTCGTGCTGGCAGCTCCCTGCTCTGCTCCCAGCTCTCCATGCCACGCTACAAGTGCCACCTGGCTGCGGCCCCAGGTTTCCTCCCTGGCCCTGAACACTTCACTGCATCCTTCCAAAAGCTTGAGTTTCTGTGCTCAGCTGGCTGTCTCCCTGCATCCACCTCCGCCTGTTGCTCCTGGCCTGGGATGGAGGCTGTGCTCAAGGGTGTACTGTGCCATACTGTGTGCGAGCACTGAGCCTGTGCCTTAGCTGTGCGGGCACTGGGGCAGCATCATGGTGGCTCTTGCTGACCTGGGGAAGCAGCAGGGCTGCTGATACTCAGTGGGCCCAGAATAACCAAACCTCACAGTGGATGAGGCAGCTGCACTTCCCACCCCTCTCCTTGCCCTAGCCACCCTGCCTCATCCCTCTTGTAGTCAGCCCCCAGTGCTAGGGTAGAGGTGCTGCACCAGCCAGTGCCTGCTGGTGGAAACCCTTCTGCAGGAGGCACCATGTGTCTGTGGGGAGAAGCAGCATTTCTCGAGGCTATGCAGAAACCAGCTTCCCCCGACTATAAGGATTGCACAAGGCAGCCCAGTGTCCCTCCCCTGTCCCCACACCATGGTACAAGGACAGGGTGCTCTGCCCAGCACGTCATGGCTGTGGTTGGCACTAGGGAAGCAGCCCTGACAAAACACTCCAGAGCCAATTTTAGCAGTGCAGAAAGTGAGCGGCCGGGCTGCTCAGAAGAGGGAGGGACAGTCCACGGCTTCAAGGTGGTGACTCAAAGCCACCAATACCCTGGGAGAGCGGTGCCATTGCACAGGCTGAGCAGTGGTAACTCTCTAAGGGCATATCTGGAGGTGCCGGGTGCTCAGCCTCCTCCTGCTGCAGGGCCTTGGCCAGGGGACACAAGGTACAGCACAGGCTTTGAAAGATTTGAAGCACATTTCCACCACACAGGCACATTTTGTTCCATGTTCATGCTCTGCCTGGGGCCACCTCTCCTATGGTGCCACCTCTACTATGGTGCCGCCAGGTCTCTACCTTCTTCCACCGTCTCTCCTCACTGGGAGAGAAGAATTTGGTGTTACAAGAACAAGGGGTTAGCGGACAGGAGCGCAGGATCCCTGCTCTCCCTCGGGGCCAGGCTCACCGGTGCTCCTTCGGAAGGTGTTGCTCATCCCTGAACACCCCGCGGGCTGAGCCAGGGCCCCGAGCCTCCGTCTGCACTAAGGGTTTAGAGCGTTTCGCTCCAGCGAGCTGGAAGCCTCAGCTGCGCACTCGTCGGGACCAGCATCCCGGGAGCCAGGGAGCTCCCCGGGGGCAAAAAGGTGGCAAGGAACGCCGGCCCGCCGCGCACGGACTGGACTGCAGGGGCTGGGAGCCCGGCACCTCGGGCGGCGGAGGCATTTTGGCGGCTGCCTGGAAAGCGGGATTTGTTGCGGTTGATGTCGCCGACAGACGCCGTGCGAGTTTCGGCCGGGGCTAGCTCCTCCGCGGCCCGAGCCACGGGCGGGGACGGGACTGGGGGCGGTAACCTCTCGCCAGGCGGCCAAGTCACCCGCGGGGCCGGGGCCGGGCCCGGTCGGTGCACACCGGCGGGCAGGCGGGCGGGCGCGGGGCGGGGCGGCCCCGGGCCCCTTTGTTCGGCGGGAGGCGGCGGCGCGCCGCCTCTCCGCTTTGTCCGCCGCTGTCGGCGGGAGCCGCTTGTCCCGGCGCGCCGTGAGTGGGGCCAGGGAGCGGGGGGCTGCGAGAGGGAGCGGGTCGGTGGGGCAGGGGGTGTCAGGTCGGCGGCGGTGCCCCAGGAGGGGAAGCGGGAGCCCCGGGCATGGGCTGCGGCCGGCGGGGCTGGGGCCGCAAGCGGGGTGGGTCGGGAGGGCTGAGATCCCGGGCAGGCGGGGGTCAGCCAGCAGGGCTGGAGGTCCTCGGTGGGATGGACTCAGTGGGGCTGGGAACCCCGGGAAGGTTGGGCTGGGGTCAGCGGGCCCCAGCGTGGGCTGGCCGTGGTCAGTGAGACAAGGGTCGCTGAGCGAGCAGGGGCTGATGAGCCCCGGGTGGGCTGCCCTGTGCTGTGGCACAGGAGCCCTGATGTGGGTTGAGAAGATTGGGGTCCCTGGGCAGGGCAGGCTAGGGCGGAGGGGTTGAGGGCCCCAGGCAGGGGGACCTGGGGTGTATGTGAGGCCCCAGACACGGCACGTGGAGCTGGTCCTGACTCAGCGTGGCCCGGAGGCGGTTCGTGTTTGGGCCTCTTGGCAGGGACCTGGGCTCTGGCTGTCTGCCCCAAGGAGCTCTATTGTGCCCGACTGTGCCCACTGCAGCTCCTGACCTATGCTGCGGTCTGTTTCTGTGTCACTCTTCCTTGGCAGCCACACAGTGCCCACGTGTGTGCTTTCAGTTCCCCTGGACTTACCAGCTCCAGGGGCTGCCCTCCTGACTGATCCCTTTGCCTTGTCCCCTGTCCCAGCCCACCACCCTGGGGCCAGGGCGGTGTGGTGCTGCCAGGCAAGAGGTAAAGGCAGACACAAAGGATCCCCCATTCAGCGAGGTGGTGGGGGAGAGGGCCTCACACCGGGGAGACCTTTCATTATGCTTGACCACACAAGGATGGTGGTCCTGGTGGGCTGGGTTTGGGTCCCTGGTGCCAGCCCATGCCACCTCCTGCAGCTCAGCAGGTTCTGCTGAGTGCCAGGCTATCAATGGGAGCATTTCACTTGCATGGGTGCTTTTGCTGGAAAGGCTTTTCCGTTTGGGCAAGGTTGTTTGGGAGGCAGCTGACCTAAGCCGAAAAGATCTTCTTGTTCTGGATAATAGTGGCGTGAGTGCAGCAGGAACCATTGTCCGCAGGGATGTGCCCTGGTCAGAGGCAATGGGTCAGGGCAGGCCAGAGGGCAGGCAAGGCATGGGGGAGCTGGTGGCTCTGTGGGGACATGTCCCCTCTGCTCACCCTGGGGAGCCCTGCCACCTGCTGCCCTTGCATGAGCTTGTGTGCAGGCTGCCGAAACCTGGCGTGACAGTGGGGTGTCTCCTCTTGCGTCTTCTCCTTTCTCCGGGAACTGTGATGCGGTCCTCGTAATTTCCTCCCCAACCTCTGGTGTCAGCTCCTTTGCTGGGACTTTGTGCAATTCCTTGGTTGCTCCACACTGCCCTTGCCATTGCTCTCCTGTCTGCTGTTCTGCGCCACCAGCCCTTGCCATCAGGCTGCAGTGTGCTCAACCACGGGCTTTGGGGGCTTGTAAGGATTTGGGCTGGGGGTCTGGCATGAGGGAGGGCAGAGCACAGAGGTTTGGTGGGGCAGAGCGATGCCAGTCCTTGAGGGAGAGCTCCGCAGGTTGAAGACCTGGCATGTGGTAGGGGATGCTGCTCAGAGGGGCTGCCACTTGCTGCCTTCCTCCGGGGACTGGGAGGACTCCCAAGGGAGCATGTGGGTGCTGACACAGGGTGCGGTACTGGCTGGGGACCTGCCCAGGACCAGGTGGCAAACGGGTGCTGCAGACCAGGGGTGGAGGAGGTGGTTCCGTCTCCTGCCTGTCCTCTTGCAATGCCCAGCTGGCGCTGCCCTGTGCTGCGTGTTTACCCTGGCTGTGGCTGCGATGACTCTTCCCACAGGTGTGCCCTGCGGGGACAGAGGATGTCCCAGCTTTTCCTCTGCTCCCCAGATCTCCACTCACCCAGTTGGTGGCAGGACAGGGGCAGGATGTAGATGGGAGCACAGGGAGGCAGTGCTGAGCAGGGGATATGATTCTGGGGAGACAGAGCCTTGGGTGACATAGTATAGGGTGAGGTGTTCCTGCCCATATCAGGGGGTTGGGACTAGATGATCTTAGAGTCCCTTCCAACCCAAACCATTCTGTGATTCTATGGCTGCTTATGCAAGACTGTGTTTGTGGATGTGTGGGTGAGGGAAGGGACACCAGTGGTGGGAGAGGGACAGAGCTGGGGTGGTGGCTGGTGTTTTGGGGGAACCTGGTGCAATGCACACATATTTGCTCAGCGCCTGTTTGCCTGTCTTACCTGCAGGGTTTGAGGCAACTGCCTGGCCAGGATGAGCTGGAGTTTCCTGACGCGGCTCTTGGAGGAGATCAACAACCACTCCACCTTCGTGGGCAAGATCTGGCTGACTGTCCTCATCGTCTTCCGCATTGTGCTAACGGCCGTGGGGGGAGAGTCCATCTACTATGATGAGCAGAGCAAGTTCGTCTGCAACACGCAGCAGCCGGGCTGCGAGAATGTCTGCTACGATGCCTTCGCTCCGCTCTCCCATGTCCGCTTCTGGATCTTCCAGATCATCATGGTGGCCACGCCATCAGTGCTCTACCTGGGCTTTGCTATGCACCGCATCGCCCGCATGCCTGAGTCTTCACGGCGCCGGACACCGGCAGCCCGGCGGGCACACATGCCGGTGGTGCGCCGGGGAGCTGGGCGGGACTACGAGGAGGCAGAGGATGATAACGAAGAAGACCCTATGATCTTTGAGGAGATTGAGGTGGAGAAGGAGAAGAGCCCAGAAGGTGGAGAGAAGCATGATGGCCGGCGCCGCATCAAGCAGGATGGGCTGATGCGTGCTTATGTCCTGCACTTGCTGTGCCGCTCGGTGCTAGAGATGGCTTTCCTCTTCGGGCAGTATCTGCTGTACCGCTTTGAGGTGAGTCCCTCCTACATCTGCAGCCGCAGCCCCTGTCCGCACACCGTTGACTGCTTTGTCTCCCGCCCCACGGAGAAGACCATCTTCCTCCTCATCATGTACGCCGTCAGCGGGCTCTGCCTCTTCCTCAACCTCTGCGAGCTCGTGCACCTGGGCGTGGGACGCATCCGTGATGCCCTGAGCCAGCCTAATGGCCCCCCGCTCCCGGCTGGCGACAGCCCCGCTCCGCAGTACTCGAAGAAAGCCCCCGGCGCACCCCCCACCTATCACTCACTGAAGAAGGAGCCGCCGCGAGCGCCGCTGCCCGACAGCAAGCTGGACTACCGGGAGAGCCTGGGGGCCGGGCGCTTCGCCCTGGCCGGGGCTCCCCCGGCGCATGAGTTAGACCGGCTGCGCGAGCACCTGCGCCTGGCACAGGAGCACTTGGAGGTCGCCTTCCACCTCCAGCCGCCACCACGGCCCCCCAGCCCTGCCCGCAGCAGCAGCCCCGAGGCTAATGGCATCGCCGCTGAGCAGAACCGCCTCAACCTCGCCCATGAGAAGGGAACTGGCGCCTGCGACAGGACCACGGGTGAGCCAGGGACAGGGACCCATGCGGCTGACTGGGGTGAAGGTCATAGGGGCTGCCCCCAGGGTCCCTGGGGGAGGGGATGCCATTTCCCCCAGGGCGGGTGCTAACTTGCCTCTTGCTCCCCACAGGGCTGTGAGTGCCACCAGAGATGATGGCAGTATCTGCTGGAGTGGCTGCTGCTGCCAGCACAGGACAGACAGCCTGCCAGGAGCGCGGGGTGGATGATGCTGTGTGCCTGCCCGGCAGGGCTGGCCAGGCAGCCCTGTGCCAGTGAGCAGTGGAAGGGATGGGGGCCTCAGGGGACATTCCTACTCAATTTTCAAAAAAGGGAATATCTTATTTTTGTACATTTTTATAAGCTTGTCAGCGTGTGCGCCCTGGCGTTTTTATGCTCTGCCTATGATCTCTCTCTGGGCCTGTGCCCCCCTCCCTGTGTCCTGTTTCATCCCATTTTCCTCTTCCCACCCCCATTTCATGCAGCATGTTCCCCTCACACCCTGTGCCCTCCCTTGCCTGCTGCCGGCTGGGGCTGTGCCTGTCAAGCCATGCCGGCAGCATGGGAGCTTAGGGGACCGATCCTGTGGGTCCAGCTGGCTGGGCCAAGCCATGGGACAGGACACTGGGCTGGCATTCTGCTTGAAGCATAGGAGACAGAGGGGTCCTGGTGGCACCGCTGCTGGAAAGTGCTGGTGCAGCCAGGGGCCTGTGCTGCACAGCATCCTGCACAGGGCTGCGAGCTGTGGGGCTGGCCAGCTCAGAAATGTGTGTGCAGAGGGCAGGGGCTGTCCTTCCTGCCGCCTCCGCCCCACTCCCCACTCGGCTGGCTGCTCTTGGAGCAAAGCCCATGCCCTCCTGCTCTGGCCATTGGGCCAGGACCCCCTGTGTGGGGCTGGACCCTGGTCCCATTGTGGGTGGGTGCTATGTCCTGAGCCGGGCTCGGCTGGGAGCCAGTGGAGCATTTCTCATCATCTCAGCCTGGGTCACACGAGGATTTTTGTAGCGTTGTTTTATACCGAGCAATGATTGTCACTCTGTTTTTTCTTCCTTTGTTTTTATATCTATATTAGTAAAGGCTGGAGACGTTTTGTACTGAACTGCTGCATCCGGTCCTTCTGGAGGAAGGGGTGGGAAGGGAATCCTGCACAGCTGGGCTGGGACCTCCCCTCTCACCCAGGGTGACTCAGTCGTTCCTGCCATGCATGCAGAGGCAGCCGCAGCCAGGGCAGCCTCCATCGGCCTTGCGGAGTGGAATTGCTCCGGCCGTGTTCCTGCGTCATCCTGTCCCCAGCAAGAGGCCTGGTGATGGGATTCCCCATTCCTTGCCATCCTGCTGCAGCCAGGAGCAGAAGGGATGTTGCCCTGCCATGGGGCTAGATCAAGCCCAGCCATGCCATGCCAGTTTTGGCCAGCACATCCCAGTTCCCTCTTGGGGCCTCCTGGAAGGAGCCGGACACCTCTTGCTGCACTTGCCCATCCCCTCCCTCCTCCAGCTAAAAGCCCCCGGGGAGCTCACATCCCACTGTACATGCATTGCCTCTGTGCCTGTGATGGAAGCTGGCATTTCCAGGCTGTTTTGATAAAGGGAACAGGTTTACTTAATTTGTTCTGTTAAGCTTTCCAACAGGCTCTGCTGCCAGGAAGAGGGCTTGCGTGTAGTGCCACATGTGCCGCCAGCCCTGCTACGAGTTCAAGGCTGTGGCATGGGCTCACCCAGACACATCCCAAACCTTGCTGCAGTATCCTGGCCCTGCCTGGGAGCACGGGGAGACACTCTGCAGGAGGAGTGGGACCACAGCCTGGAGAGGGGGGGAATTGGGTGAGGAGAAAAGGTGGGGAGAAATGGAGTTTGAGCTGTTTGCAGACAGCATGGTGGCTTCTGCCAGAGGCTGTGCCTGTCCCTGCCCCACCATGCCCTAGCTTGCTCCAGGCCAGGACCAGCCTTGAGGCAAGTCTGGCAGCACAACCATACCCAGGGCAGCCCAAAACTGCTGTGGCTTGTGCAGGGGAGGGTGGCACAGCCCAAGCCCGACTTGTCCCTCTGGTTCCTGTGGCATGAAGCAGAGGTCCCCTGAGCACTTGACTCCTCCCAGGCAGTATCTCAGTCCAGGCCTGGGCTGTGGGATGACCTAGATGCAGGTGCAGTCCTGGGCCAGGATGTTGGGCACCGTCTCGTACTTGAAGGAGTACCCACCATCGGACGTGGTGCGGACACGCAGAGAGCGCATGGTGCCGGGCAGGGCGGCGCAGCAGAGCTGCACACCCAGGCGGTGGCTCAGCCCGTGGCCTGCAGCACAGCTCCCATGGCAGTAGTGGAAAACAAAGCTGCTGGGGTGCACGATCCAATTGTCCCAGCCCAGCTCCTCGAAGGAGATGTTGAGGGAAGCCCGGCGGCAGTTGGTATGGGCAGCCAGCTCTTCGGATGGGCGCTGCAGCAGGCTCAGGGCAGCTGGAAACCAGGGCGCGGCGGAGCGACGAGCCCTCTCACTGCCCTTGGCACGGGTGGTGGCCACCAAGAAGGGCATCTTGTCCTCCTCGGCCAGGCAGGGGCAGCCAGGGCAGCGCACCAGGAGCACAAAGAGTGGCTGCGAGAGCTGGGGCAGCAGTGCTGGGGCAAAGTGGAACACGGTCCAGTGCTCAGGCGTCTGCACCACCATGGCCACCAGTGGCACACGGCCGTGAGGTGACAGGGTCAGCACATCGGGGGCTGAGTGGTTGGGAGCCGCGGAGGGGCCAGTGTAAAACCAGAGCTGAGCGGAGGTCATTGCACGGCTCAGGGTGTGTGCTGAGGGCTGGAAGAGGTAGGTGAAAATGCCTTCTTCCTCCAACAGCTTGTCCGGGTGTGAGGGCTCGCAGGGCACATCTAGGTGGGGGGAAAAAGGAGGGGGAGAGAAGAAAGATGCTCCAGGTGTGCACCCAAACCTGGGGAAGGTCCCTGATGTTGGGTGGGAGGTGGGATGTTGCAGTGGATCGCTGGGGTGCTAGGAAGGCATCCAGCTGCTGGCATGGGCTGTGGCAGGGTGCGGGGGGGGGCGGGGGGCTGATGCCTGGGGCTATGCAGCAGCCACTGCACTGCACCCTGCAGCTGAGCCCTGCTGTGACCTAGGCTGGTCTATTGCTGCTGCCCCCACCCTCCAGCATCCTGCCCTGTCCCTTAGTATTCAATCCCATTTCCCAGCATCCTGCCCCATTTCCTAGCATCCCACCTTGCCTGCTCCTCACCCCCCCACATGCTGCCTGGACCAGCCATCCCCCAGCTTTTCAGCACCCTCTTGTGCCACCTGCCTCTCTCCCTGCCAGTGTCCTGGGCTGCTCTGCCTGTTCCACCTGCCATACCATGCCACCTCCTAGCTCTTTACGAAACCTCACCCATGCCCGTGCCCCAGCCTAGCATGCCCCCTTTCTCTTCTCCCGCAGACCACCACAGCACCCCTTCCGTCCTGCTGCATCTGTGTTGCCCCAAGCCCCCACCTTGCTTCACCCCTCTGCCCTCTCCATCCCACCCAGATGTTCTCACCTGTGGAGGGGAAAAGAATAACCTGGGAGGTGTCCTCCAGCTCCTCTGGTTCAGCTTCGGTGTTTTCAAGGATATCTCTCCGGTGCAGTCTCCTTGCTTCCTTCTGGGGCTCCTCCTGGAGAACCGGGGGGCTCAGATGCTCCAGCACCCGAGTCCGCACCTTGGCCAGGATGAGCTGCCGATCGGCACCAGCCCCAGTGCAGCTGGCCAGGGCGGCGGTGGGCAGCATGGCAGGCAGCAGGTGCAGAAGGAGCAGCATGACCGTGGGGTGCACGGCAGGCTGGCAGCTCCGGGGGCTCTGCCGCGGGCTCCTGCCTGCCTGCCTAGCCTGTCTGCCTGCTGTGCTCCCCCCAGGGCAGGGTGGCATTGAGACCTATCTGACACTGACGCAAACGTCTGCTTCCAGTATTATCTCTGGGCAGCGAAAGTGCTGAGACGTCTGGAATGCGAGGACTGCAAGGACAGTGTGGTCTGGGGGAGGACGGCGCCTGGGATGGGGGTGGATGCTGCTTGGGGGTGGCGGGTGTGTGGGGCTGGGAAGTCCAGGTTGTGGGCTGGGTGCGGCAGGGAAGGCTTTCCTGCACTGGTACGGGTGGAGGGGGCACCCTGAGCAAGCATTGCTGGTGCTGGGTGCTGCCCATGGTGGAGGAGCTGCAGTTTTGGAGCTTCTTAGGCAACAGTAGGAGGTAGCAGTGATTGTACCCAGCAAGGATATCTGGGCAAGGGCTTGGTGGGGTACACAGCCCTGTGAGACCCTGGCCAGGGATGGGCTTGTTAGGGGTGGCAGGCTGGGCAACCACTGCCAGGGATGGCTGGGACACCCCAGGCTCACAGGGCAGTGGGGATGCAAGGATAGGGCCCTAAGGAGGGGGGGGGGGTGAGTGGGCTGTGGCATCTACAGAGCAGCCTGAAGGCTGGCAAGGTCCTGGGGACATGAAGCAGGAGGGATGGCAAGAGGTCCCCACACTGCCTGGGGAAGGACGCAACAGCTTTGTGGGGAGGAGGAGGAGATGAGGCAGAGCCAGGCCTGCTGGAGACCCCACAGCAGTGCCAAGAGAAGGACCCTGGAGTGCTGTTTGGGCTGGCCGGCCATGGGGTGGGAGCTGCAGGAGAGGCACAGGCTGTAAGAGGACCCAGCAAGTCCTGCCCTTCCTCCCACTGCTGCCTGTGCTGCATCCCACATCCAGCATCCCTGCCTGCCCTGTGGGGTGGTGGGCATCCTCTACACCCCCTCCACTCCTGCAGCCTCGCATCCTGCATAGCACAGCTTGTAAGGCACATTCCTCCCCTGCAGCCTGGCACCTCATGCAGCATTCAGTGTGGTACATCCCACCCACCCCACGCAGCGTGTCCTGCATGACATCCTCCATCCCACTGCAGCCTGGTGTCCCATGCCATGCACCCCACACCATGCCATGCACCCACACAGCACGTTGCCTCCTGCCTCAGACTGTCCCAGCACCAAGGCACAGCTGTGTTTATGGCACCCCTGATCTCTGGAGGCCGGGTGCTCCTGCTGGGCTGCTATACATAGGTAGGCCAGCCCTGCCCCAGCGAGGCTCTGAATGGAGCAGGCTCAGTCTTATCAACCCAGCATGTCATCAGAGAGTATTTTTGGGGACAGCAGCTGCAGGGATTTGTAACGTTTGGTCCCTGTGTGCTGACACCCGGGAGCAGAGCTGGGGAAAGCAGCAGGAGCTCGGTGCTGGCACTGGGAGACACTGGGAGAGGCAGCAAAACGAGGTGCGTGTGTGGGGCAGGGAACTGGGCTGTGGGGCTCTGTGCAGCAGGGTGATCAGGGAAGGGACCAAGTAAAGTGGGGTGGCCAAGCCATCAGGGCTGTGAGTGTCTGCATGAACTGCCATGGGGTCAGCGACCATGTGCCAGGGAATGGCCCTGGTCCTTGCCACTCCTTGGGAATCAGTCCTCTGCCACCGTCCCCTCTGGCTCATTCAGAAAGTATTTTAGTTTCTCTTCCCCCTGCCTGAGGGAGGCACAGACGCCCTTGCCCCAGTCCGGGCCGTGCTGCGGACAGAGACCGGGATGCATTCGCCCAAGAGAGGCACGGAACACCCTGCCTGCTCCTGCCCGTGACGCTGAGCAGTTACCAGCAGTGCTGGGGTGGTGCTCCCCAGCCTTCCCTCTCACCCTGGGGCTGATGATCTTCAGCCGTGCCTTTCCGTATCCAAGGGCAGGATCCTACAGGATCTGGAGGGGGACCTGCTCCAGGAGGAGCCTCACTTTGTCCCCCGGGCACGGCCCTGCGGGGTGACCCCTCCGAACCCGAGTCCGGCCGGGTGCCGCCCGCCCGCGGCAGCCCCGTATCAGCACCTGGCTGCGGAGCCAGCCCAGATGCTGCAGGAATGCGGCTCTGCCACCACCCGATACTGCAGGAATGCCCCGCGGGTGGGGAAGGGGCGGGCTAGAGCCGTCCTGCCTCCGCCGTTCCCCCTCCCCAGCACCCACAAGCAGCTGCCTGTGTCCGGAGCTGGGGTCCCTTCTGCCGCCCTGGGGCAGGCTGTGGGCACCCTGGCCCCTCAGGGTGCTAAGATCTGCCTTTTGCCACCTCTTCCATTGGACTGGGCTGGGGGATGGGCGATTTGGCCTGAGACAAAAGGATATCCAGGGTCTGTGCTGGGAGCTTTACTCCAGGCACGGGGTCCTTCCTGCTGGTGCTCTACAGTGATCCGATACTGAAGCCTGAACCCCTCACCATGGTCGGTCTGTACATCCCTCCAGGCTAATGATCCACACTGCTGCTCCAGCGAGCTGCCTGCAGTGACGCTAGGGAGGCGGTGATGGAGGGGTTCGAGGGAGCCCCCAGGTTCCTGGCCTACCCACGTGCGTTCATGGTGCAAAGTGGCACCGATGCGGTCCTGAGCTGCCAGATCACGGGCGACCCCCAGCCGAGCATCCTCTGGGAGAAGGACAAGATCCCAATTGAGCCCTCAGGCCGCTTCCATGTAGAGGCCAAGGGGGACCTGTACAGTCTGCTGGTGTCCCGTGCCACCCCCCAGGACAGTGGGCTTTATGTGTGCAAGGCCAAGAACAGCGTTGGCGAGACCTATGCTGCTGCCACACTCAAGGTGGAGGTGGGAAAGCCCCGAGAGGAGGAGGGATGCTTGGACAGTGAAGCACCTGCCTTTCTTGTTGCCCCCTCATCCATATGTGTGTTCCGGGGAGAGGATGTGATGTTCACCTGCAGGGTGTCTGGGCAGCCATGCCCAGTGGTGCAGTGGGAGAAGGACGGTCACAAGCTCTCTGACCTCTTTGAGAGCAGCCACTTCGCGGTGGGGCAGGAGCCGGAGGACTGGCACTTCTTGAAGCTGTTTGGTGCACGGCCCCCAGATGGTGGAGTGTACGTGTGCCGGGCACGCAGCGGCTCCCGGGAGGCCCTGGCAGCTGCTGTGCTCCTGGTGGAAGCCCAGGCACTGCCAGACAGGCTCCCCAATGGCTCTGCTAATGATGGCCCTGAGCCGCTGGGAGAGCGGCAACAGCAGCAGCAGCATGCAGCAGGAGAGCACATGAGACCAGAGACACGGGTGCCCAGTGGCATGGTCCCAGCCAGGATGCCAGGGGCTAAGGCATTCACCGTGAGTGCAGGGAAGCATGCCAAGTTTCGCTGCTACGTTACTGGCAAGCCCAAGCCGGAGATCATCTGGCAGAAGGATGGTGAGCCCCTCACCCCTGGCCGAAGGCACCTCATCTATGAAGACCGGGAGGGCTACTTCATCCTCAAGGTGCTGTACTGCAAACCCAAGGACCAGGGGCTGTATGTTTGCACCGCCTCCAACACGGCCGGCCAGACCCTCAGCGCAGTGCAGCTCCAGGTGAAAGGTAGGAGTGCACCTAAGAGTTGCTGGGTGCTGGGGTGGTCCAGGGCTTTTCACCTGACAGGGATGCACCTGAGTGTGAGCCCAGCAACCCTGGGCTCCTTCCTGCCCTGTGCAGCCAGGGTCACCCCAGGTTCCTCCCGAGGGAGATGCAGGCTGGAAGCAGTGGATGCTGGGCCCCCATGGGGTGTGTTCCCCTTGTGCCTCTCTCCTTCCAGAGAGGTGGCATCTCTGGAGGGCTGTGGGTGTCCAGCCACGAGCGGAGAGGCAGGGACAGTGCCTTGGTGACACATTCCCCTGGAAGTGCTGAGTGGTTTTGGCTGGCAGCCCTGCAGGGCACAGCTCCAAGTGTCTGAGCTGGTGGCAGGCCCAGCCCCTGGAGCTGCCCTAGCAGCTGGGAACAGCCCACGGCTGGTGTGACCCAGCTCCTGGTGCATCCCCTGCCATCCCCACTGCTGCCCTCCGCTGAGATGCCTGCCACAGTATGCTGGCATGCATGCTCCTGCGTCCCCAAAAAGTCCCTGCTGAGATGCTGGTGGCACCACTGGGTCTCTCCAGCCCATTCCCTCGTTCTTCTCTCTTTGGGGGATGTGCTTCTTGGGCCAGTGTCCATCCCATACAGGCCAAAGAGGAGGAGCGCAGAGAAGGGCCAAGGGCTTGGTGCTCTGTGTGAGCTGGAAAACACTGAGCACAGGGCTGCTGGTGGGTGCTGTACCCTGCGCACCCTCAGCACCGTCTCTCCTGGCGGCAGAGCACCGGCTGCAGTTCCAGGTGCAGCTGGTAGATGTGGAGGTGGCAGAGCAGGAGGACGCTGTGCTGGAGTGCCAGGTGCCGCTGGAGACCATTCGCACTGCCTGGTACCTGGAGGACAGGGAGCTGCAGCCCAGCCACAAGTATGTGATGGAGGAGCAAGGTGTGGTGCGGCGTCTGACCATCCGTGATGCCCGCATCGATGACGATGGCATCTACCTCTGCCAGATGAAGGACAAGGGGCGCAGCATTGCTGAGGTCTCTGTCCGAGGTGGGGGTCAGCTTGGCTGTGGCATGGCTTTGTTTTCCTGTCTCTCTCCTTGCCAGGGTCCCCACTGCCCCCTGCTTCTGCCTTCCCTCCATTTGGCCATGGTGCCTGCTGCTGCCGCCACTGCTCAACCTCCTTCTCTCTCCCACCCTCGGGAGCCCTTCCTCCCCAAGGATGCTCCTCAGCATCCCTCCCCAAGCCCTTATGCATCTCTTCCCATAGGGGTGATCATGAAGCGGCTGCCACGGAAGCTGGACGTGATGGAGGGGGAGAATGCAGTTTTCTGCGTGGAGACACGGGAGGAGGTGGAGGGGACCTGCTGGAGCCGGGATGGGCTGCAGCTGCTGGAGTCCCCCCGCACCGTGCTGAAGAGCTTTGGCAGGACGCACCTCCTGGTGCTGGTGCACGTCACCCGCCAGGACGCGGGCATCATCTCCTTCTCTGTTGGGGAGTCACAGACGTCCTCCCAGCTTCGGGTCAAGTGTAAGCCCCAGGCTTGGAGGGGTCCTACATTCACCATCCTGCCTATTCATGGAAGGGGTTGATGTGGAGGAGAGGCGGGTATGAGCACCTAGTATGGTGGGGACATGACACTGTGATGGCTTTTTGGGGAAATGGTCTTTTAGCAGGGCCTCAAGGCCCCAACCCTCCAGAGCACTCACAACCCCCTGTAACCAGCACTATGCCACATGGGAGCAAGACCATCCTCTCCATCCTCTCCATCAGAGAGAGGATCCCCAGAGAAACACACTGTATAGCCCCACTCAGCCCTTCTGACACCCCACCTGGGGCCTTACTGCTGTCCCCAAGCAGGCAGCAAGGGCTGTGACTTGCAGGTGTGAAGCGTGACCCTCCGAGCATGCCGGTGGCAGCTGAGATGAGCGTGGTGGAGAGCAACGTGGCCCTGCTGACTTGGTGCCCCGCACCTGATGCCCACCTCCGTGCCCCCAGCCGCTACCTGCTGGAGCGTCGGGAGGCATCGGGAGGCGAGTGGGTGCAGTGCTTCGCCACTGACCTGCCCAGCCACGTGCGGGTGCTGGGCAACAGCGTACCCCGCGAGGCCGACTACTGCTTCCGCGTCTGTGCTGCCAATGAGCACGGCAGGAGCAGCCCTGTGGAGTTCCCTGGCTCCGTGCATCTCGGTGAGGGTGCCAAGCCAAAGACTCCCACTTGGGAGCTAGCTTTCCTCAGGGGCGAGCTAGGATGTTGTGCCATGGCATGCTGCTGGCCAGTGCTGAGTCTGGCTGTGCTCAGCCCCAGCAGCTTGCCTGGAGAGAGGTCTGCAGGATGTACGGGTGAGGGAAGGTGAGGATGCGTGGTTCTCCCTGGAGCTGTCAGCTGCAGTGCATGGCACCTGGTTCCTCAACGGTGCCAGGCTGGGCGAGGAGAAGGAGGTGGCAGGCGGCCGGTGCAGTGTGCGGTGCCATGGGATGGAGCACTCGCTGCTGATCAGAGGAGTGCAGCGTGCTGACAGCGGGGCTCAGGTCACCTTTGTGTCTGGCAGTGTGCAGGACTCGGCCACATTGCATGTGCAAGGTAAGCAGGGTGCTCACCCTGGGGTCCTGCTGGGAGAAGAGCACCAGCAGCTCTCATGCTGGAGGATGTGAGGATGCTTCTTAAGCCTTTGCCTTGTCTCTCAGCCCCGCAAGTCCGCATCATGCCGGTGCCCGAGGCTGAGCGGCTCCGGGAGGTGCTGATGGGGCTGCCAGTGCTGCTGGAGTGCCAGGTGTCCCCCCCTGATGCTCCCGTTGGCTGGCTGAAGGACGGTGAGGCCGTGCCCCTGGATGACATTATTGCAGTACAGGCAGAGGGCTGTGTGCGGAGGCTGCTGCTCCGCTCAGTGGGTCCCTCGGACACTGGCGTGTACACCTGTGATGCTGGGGATGATGCCATGAGCTTTGTGGTGACCGTGACCGGTGAGCTGGGGGCTGTGTGCGAGAGCCTGGACTCCACCTCCTGACAGCGCTCCTGCCCCTCATCTTTCCCCCATGATGGAGCTGAAAGCTGCTGTCAGGTGCCCATGCTGAGCCCTGCGTTATCCCTGGCAGAAGCACCAGTAAGGATTGTCAGCTCCAATGAGGAGGCCCACCATGCGTACATGATCGGACAGCGTGTGGAACTGTGGTGCCAGTTGTCCCGCCCGGCCGCCCCAGTCCACTGGTACAAGGACGGGGAGGAGGTGAAAGCAGGCGAGAACCTGGTGCTGGAGCAGGAGGGGCCACTGTGCCGGCTTGTGCTGCCCAGTGCCCAGCCACAGGACACGGGGGAGTTCGTCTGCGATGCTGGCGGGGACTCTGTCTTCTACACCATCACCGTGGCAGGTGGGTGTGATGCAGGAGGGCTGGCAGGGTCACATCTTGGGGTGCTTTCTTTGGGGTTGCAGGGTGCCACAGCACGTGTTCCACTCAGTGTTCCCTGTCATTTGCTGCTCTGGGGCATCTCATCAGAGGCGCTCTTGCCAGGTTCTCAGCTCCAGGTCTTCAGGGTCTTTGCAGCAGCTCTGATGCATAAACCCACACAGACTGCCTGTCAAAGGGGACAGCTCGCTCTGGCAGTCAGAAGTTCTCAAGCACCCAAAGGCAGCCGGCACCTCCATGCCAGTATGTTTGCTGGACTTCTGCCACAGCCAGTAACCAAGTCCTCCTTTGAGGTCCTAAATATCATGGGATTGGCACTTGACGTGGAGTAACTTGCGGTCTGACATCTCTCTGATGGACAGTGTTAATTGCTGACCTGAAAATCAGCGGGTGCGTGGATACTGAACATTGGGTGGTGGTTGCTGGGTGCGAGCAGGGGACAGCTCCCGCAGTGGCTGCCCCAGCCACAGAGCAGCAGGGAGTCAGAGGATAATGAAAGCTGAAAGTGAGTGAAAGACTTCCCCTCGCTGGCCCCAAAACCCACAGTCCCACAGCCACAGGAAGGCAACCAGGGCAGACTTAAAGCCCAGCTAAAAGCTTCCGTGACCATGGTGGTAAAGCCTCTCCACTGTGCTAATATGTGGCAAAGGGCCAAAGCTGATATCAGAAGATGCCATGAAGATAGGGGGACTGATAAGAGATTCTGGAAGAGTCAGTGAAGTGGTGACTGGTGGGAGGGCGAAGAAGGGACATTATTTACTGTGATAAAGGCAAAATTACTGCTGCCAGACAGGCAGTGTGAGCTTTGGGCAGAGGCAGGAGGCATCGTCTGCCTTGTAGTGGTGTGTGTCATGGAGAGCTTGGCTTCCCTCAGTTGGGAGGGGGGAGCACCATCTGCTGAAGCTCAGCCTTTTGGCTGAGTAGCTTTGTATTACTTGGGCAGAAGGGTCTTAGAGAGACCAGCTTGGTTCGATCAGGATTTGGCCATCAGTGTCACTGGCAGGGTTTGGGGTAGGTGCCAGGAGACTCAGGCTGGCAACTCTCTGGCACATGCGCTAGGCTGTCTGCTGCAGTCAGTGCTGCTGTGGCACGCTTGGGTTTCCCCAAGGCATCCCAGCTATCCCCCGCCAGCTGCTGCCTCCAGCCTTGCTATCCCTATGAGCCTCTGGGTCTTCCAGCAGCTGCCAAAGCACTGGGGCTGCCTCAGAGCTGGCGGTGGGACTGGAGTGGCATTGCCTGCTGAGGGCTGGCATGTTGCCCCTTCCTTGCTTTGGTGCCGTCCAACATCTCCAGCAGCACTTCAGTGATGTGATTGCTTTTAGCAGGCCCAGGGGGACAAGCAACTGCCGAGTGTTTGATCAGGGAGCTGGGCGGATGCAGGCTCAGCATGGTGCAGGTTGAATGCTGCACACTGGCGCTGTGCCAGTTGTGCGCTGCAGGGCTGCAGTGCTCTGATGAGCCTGGGCATCGTGGCTGGAAACTGGCTGAGAAGTTTGCAGCCTGGACACCCAGCACAGGGGGCAGCTGTGGGCCGTGAGAAGGGCAAATTGGTGCTCAACCAATTTGTGGTGCTCAACCAGTTGGTGCTCAGCCAATTTGTCTGCTATGCACCGAGTGTGCCCTGTGCCAACCCAGGGTCACAGGCTGCCTGAGCACCCACAGTAGAGTCCAGGACAGCTACAGCCCGCTACAACACATGTGGCCATGTAGTGTTGGCTGCTGCAGGCAGGGGCCACATCCTGGCCATCTCCCAGGAGAGAGGAGGGCTGGTCACCTAAAACTTGTGCTGGGAACCACTCTGCCTTCAGAGATCCAGCTCAAGTCTGCTTGGAAATGTGAGCAGTGGCACACATTTTGTGTGTAACCCAATAATGGTGGCATTTAGCGAGCACTGTGATCTGGCATGGGATCCTGTGTCCCAGTGAGGTGGAGGGATGGGGCTGCTGGCTGCAAGCATGCCACATGTCAGTGCCACAGTGTCAGCAAATGCCAAGGCTGAGCTGAGACAGAAGCCAGAACCTGTTAGCCTCCAAAACAGGGAAACAGGCAGAGGGGTGGGCCCCCCTGGTATGGCACCACAGGGGCTGGTGCTGGCACCACAGGTGCTGGTGCTAGCACCACAGATGGCAAGTAGCAGTGTTGGGGCTTGCTAACAAGGTGTTTGCCTACCTGCATCGTCTATTCACATCCCTCAGCTCCGTCCCAAGGCAGAGCAGTTCAGGTACCATGACAGCGAGGGCATTGCAAAGATTTACAGCCAGCTGAAAGCTCTGTGCTCCTCCTGGCTGTGATGGGTGAAGAGGGAGCCCCAGTCAGGGCAGCCCAGCTGCTTGTGCTATGCAGGACATGAATGAGGTGGTGCCTGCTGGCTTTAAAGGCAATGAGCTGGTAAAGGCATCGCACCACACAGGGCTGGGACTGCCAGCACCACTGGCTCTGGCCTTTACATCCTGGCTGAGCCCCATGTCTCTCCCTGGCAGCAGCACCAGTGAAGATCATCAGCTCCAATGAGGACGCCCCCCATGCCTACGTGGCTGGGCAGCGGGTGGAACTGTGGTGCCAGCTGTCCTGCTTGGCAGCCCCGGTGCAGTGGTACAAGGACGGGGAGGAGGTGGAGGCAGGTGAGAACCTGGTGCTGGAGCAAGAGGGGGCACTGTGCCGGCTTGTGCTGCCCAGTGCCCAGCCACAGGACACGGGGGAGTTTGTCTGCGATGCCGGTGGGGACTCTGTCTTCTACACCATCACCGTGGCAGGTGGGTGTCACGCACAGCTATGGCCCTTTCCCCCTTCTCCTTCTGCCCCAGCTCCCTCTGCTCACACTACTGCCCCTCCAGTGGCTGCAGCATCTTATCTGCCCCTCACCTTCTTGTGAGCAGCTCCTTGCCGGTGCTCTTGGGCTGGAGGGGGATATGGTCAGGGGCCAGTCAGCTGCTCTGTCTCCTGGAACCCTGCCTATCCCCACGCCAGGGCACAGCCATGCTGCCTGCCCATGGGTTATGCCACTTCACACCCCAGCCCTGGTGCTCCCTCACCTTTCAGCTACCAGTGCTGCAGGGCTGGGATCACACTGGCCACTGGCCCTGGGGCAGGTAGGACGGAGGCCATGTGGCACAGGGTCTTGGTCCTCTTAGCCCCGCAGGTTCGCATTGCCTCAGTGCCTGAAGCACAGCAGCTGCAGGAGGTGCTGGCAGGGCTGCCTGTGCTGCTGGAATGCCAGGTGTCACCCCCAGATGCCCCTGTCCACTGGCTGAAGGATGGCAAGGCTGTGCTCCCAACGGACGTCCTGGCCATCCACTCAGAGGGATGCTCACAGAGGCTGCACATCTCCGCAGCCATGCCATCTGACTCAGGGATGTACACCTGCAATACTGGGGATGATGCTGCCAGCTTCAGGGTGACTGTAAGAGGTGAGCTGCCTAGGGAGTGCCTGTCCTCATGTGGGGCTCACCCAGCACCGTGGCTGAGCCCCTCCATGTGTCTTCCAGCAGAAGCAGCGGTGAGGATTGTCGGCTCTAACAAGGACGCCCCCCATGCCTACGTGGCAGGGCAGCGTGTGGAGCTGTGGTGCCAGCTGTCCCACCCAACGGCCCGGGTCCACTGGTACAAGGACGGGGAGGAGGTGGAGGCAGGCGAGAACCTGGTGCTGAAGCAGGAGGGGCCGCGGTGCCGGCTTGTGCTGCCCAGTGCCCAGCCACAGGACACGGGGGAGTTCGTCTGTGATGCTGAGGATGCATCTGTTTCCTACCATGTCTCAGTGGCAGGTTGGTGGCACAGCAGGGATGCCCTGGGGAGGGCAGCACTGCCCTGGCTCTGTGCTGTGGGGTCCCAGCCATGCTCCCTGCCCTCAGCATCGCAGAGGATGGGGTGCGGCTGCCTTACCCCAGGGACTGGTGGGTGCCCCCCTTCAGCTGTGATGGGTTTGCACTGTGGGCCCACTGTGTCCTCAAACAGCTCCTGCCCCTTTGCACCGGGGTGGGAGGCTGTAGCACTCTCTCAGCTCTACAGAAACACAAGTGACGGTAAGTAGGGACAACAGAGCCAGTGAGCAGGTCTCACACCCTGACCTCCACATCCCCGGCAGAGCCACCAGTGAGGATCCTGCAGCCCCTGCAGCGCTCGCTGGAGCTGCTGGTGCAGACACTGGAGCGTGTGGAGCTGCGGTGTGAGCTTTCTGTGCCGGGTGCTCCCGTGCGATGGTTCAAGGATGGGCTGGAGGTGGACGAGACTGATAACCTGCTGCTGGTGGTGGAGGGGGCCTGGCGCTGCCTCTTCATCCCCAGTAGCAGCGTGGAGGACACGGGCGAGTACATCTGTGAGAGCAAGGATGAGGCCATCTCCTTTGATGTCAAAGTGTCAGGTCAGTGGGGACCTGGGAGCGGGGAGACACTGATAGGTCTGTGGCCACAAGGTCTTTCCCAGCCTTGCAGAGGGGGACTGGCTCCTCTATAGTGATGAAGCTGGTGGGTGCCCACCCTGTAGGCCACCCAGCATGAATGCTTGCCTGGGGATGGCAGCAGAAGTGTCCCTAGGGCCACATTGTCCCCATACTGCTTTGCATCACAGCCACACCGTCTTTGCAGAGCCACCAGTGAGAATCCTGCAGCCCCACAGACCCATCCCTGTCGTGACGGTGTCCCAGGGAGAGACAGTGACACTGGTCTGTGAGCTGTCCCGTGCGGATGCAGATGTGCACTGGGCCAAGGAGGGTGTCAGGCTGGAGGCTGGAGGCAGCCTGGTCCTGGAGGAGGAGGGTGCCCATCGCCGCCTGCTCATCCCCGTGGCCCAGGCTGAGCACTCTGGAAAATATGTCTGCGATGCCACTGATGACACAGTGACCTTCACTGTCCAAGTGTTAGGTGAGCAAGAGGCTGGGTGGGAGCCTGCTGGAGGGTGCTGGGTGCACAGACTCTGGAGCCCTCTGCTTTGTTGGTGTTGGGCACTGCAGACCCACTGGTCAGGATCCTGGAGAGGGATGCACTACAAACCCAATGGCATTGCCGGGCCATGGAGGACCTGGTGCTGGAGGTGCACCTCTCACACTCCCATGGGGAGGTGAAGTGGTACAAGGATGGGGAGAAGCTGCAGGACACGGGACGTGTGCGGCTGGAGGAGGACGGGGTACGACGCTCCCTCATTGTCCTGGGTGCCACGGGCAGGGATGCAGGGGAATATCTCTGTGACACCGGCAATGACAGTATCATCTTCTTCGTCACTGTGGAAGGTGAGCAGGAGATCCCATGGGGGTGGCCAGTGTGGCAGGGACCCAAGGTGAATTCATGGCTGCTACCAGGCTCGTGTGGAGCTGGACTGGGTGGTAGTAAGCACGGGGAGGCTGGTGGGGGGAGCACAGGGAGCAAGGGCTCTAGAAACCTTTGTGCTGCCCAGCTGCAGCCAGAGGACATCCGGACAGGATCCAGAGATAGCAGCACCCAGCACAGGCTGTTGCTCCTGCGGTGACAGCCTGTCTTTCCAGTTCCAGAGCCACCGGTGACCATTGTGGGCAGCACAGGTGCCATGGAGCAACACTGCCTGGTGGCCGGGGAGGACCTGGTGCTGTCTTGTAAGCTCTCCCAGCCTGATGCCACTGTGCGCTGGCTCCGGGATGGCCATGAAGTGCAGATGGGTGAGCGGGTGCAGGTCAAGGCCCGTGGGGTGCTGCGGCAGCTCACCATCTGTGGGGCACAACCTAGTGACTCGGGGTGCTACATCTGTGACGCTGCCAGCGACCGCATGGTGATGAATGTGGAGGTGTCAGGTGAGCCAGCGGAAGCTCAGTGCCTTGGCGACACTTAACATGGTGGGATTGTGCCACAGCAAGGGAAGAGACACTGCTGTCACCCCACTGATGGCAGAGGCCAGGGCGGCAGCATGGCAGGGGAGGGTAGGAGCCCTGTCCGCAACCCCGTGGGAGCTGCTGGTCAGGAAGGGACATGTCAGGGTCATGGCGAGACACAGCTCTCCCACCTCCCCCAGCCAGGGACTGGTTAAATTTAACCTTGGCCAGCTCCCAGGCGCCGCTTCTCCTGCTTCGACTGCCAACAACTGAGCTCAGCCTGGACTCTTATCAGCTGGAGATGGAGGGCTAGGAGAGTGAGAGAGAGCCTGGCACAGGCAGGTGTCCCAGCTCCCCAGCAAGGCGCTCAGGATGGGGAACACACCAAAATTAATGGACCCAGCTTGGCACCTGAGCTGCCTCTGCAGGGAGGGATGTAGGAGTGATGAGCTCTGCCACGTCCCTGCCCGTGAACTGACAGCCCCCAACAGCCTGCACACCTGCCCCACCAGGACCCACAGCTGGTGCCACCATGACCCCCATCAGCCCCACAGCCCTCCTGCCCCATAGTCACTCACTGTAGGCATTGCCACCTCTCCGCTTGCAGTGGCCCCCTTCCTGTGCTGCCCTGCACCACAGGGACGCCACTGAGCCCTGCCTTACTCCTGTGCCCCCTAGCCCGGCCTGTGCGTATTGTCAACAAGGAGGAGGCGCAGAGCCCACTGGAAGTGCTGGAGGGGGACAGCGTGACACTGGTGGCCCGGCTGTCCCCGGAGACTGCAGCAGTGCGGTGGCAGAAGGACGGACAGACACTGCACTCGGGCGGGCGGCTGCTGGTGTGCAGTGAGGGCGCTGCACGCAGCCTCACCATCAAGCAAGCGGAGCTGGGCGACGGCGGCATCTTCCTCTGCGATGCCGGTGACGACGAGGTGCATTTCATGCTGCACGTGAAAGGTTAGACTGGAGGTGTTCCTCACCCATGCCAGGGGGCAGGAACAGTCCCTACGCCACACCAGGATGCTTTGCGCAACCGTCCCACACCGGTGCTGCCAGCGGGGTCACGGCTGAGCCCGTTGCTTCCCTGGCACAGACGCACCCGTGCTATTTGTGAACAAGCGGGAGGAGCAGGAGAAGCTACTGGTGCTGGAGGGCGGCAGCGCCGTGCTCTCCGCTGTCACCTCCATGGAGCGAGCTGATGTCACCTGGCTGGGCCCACAACAGGCAGCAGTGGCCGGTGAGCACTGTGAGCTGCGGCGGGATGGCCGAGTGCACAGCCTCATCCTCCACAACATGGCCAAGGAGGACGCTGGCATCTACACCTGCCTCTCCTCCCATGACCAGATGCGGTTTGACGTGAGCGTCCGAGGTGAGTGGTGGCGGGGCAGTGGGGGTACCCCAGGATGCCCCCACGGTGACAGTGGGAGCTGACACGGGGGGTTTGGCTGTGCAGAGCTGCTGGTGAAGTTCCTGCGCGGGCTGTCAGATGTGCGGGTGCGGCAGGGCGAGCGCGCTGTGCTGTGGTGTGAGCTCTGCAAGGCGCGGGGAGATGTGGTGTGGAGGAAGGATGGGCGGGTGCTGGCACCCAGCCCCCGCTGGCAGGTAATGGCAGAGGGACGAGAGCGCTCACTGGTGCTGAGCCACGTGGAGCCTGAGGATGCTGGCGAGTACTGCTGCGAGTCCAACGATGACCAGACACTGGCAACACTGACGGTGCAGGGTGAGCTGTGTGTGAGGCTTGGCTACCATGCTGGGGACCCCTGTGCTATGGGGGTGATGGGGAAGCACAGCAACGGCAGGGAGGGTGTGGGGATGCTCAGAAGTTCTGCAGGATAAAGGGTCTCCATTGCTGTGCCCCAATGCCCTGGCTGTAGTCCCCAGGGTGGTGGAGATAATCACAGAGCTGCAGAGCCTGATGGTGCTGGAAGGGGAGGACGCCACCTTCAAGTGCCTGGTGTCCCCCGAGGATGTGGCTGTGGCCTGGCAGCTCAACGGCCAGCCTGTGGTCCCTGATGAGCGGCTGCTGGTGACAAGGAGTGGGCTGTGCCACAGCCTCCACCTCCGGCAGTGCCAGTTGGGTGACGCAGGCACCGTGACTGCCAATGCCGAGGGGCTGGTGAGCACAGCCCGGCTGAGCGTGCAAGGTGAGGGGAAAGGGGCTGGCTGCAACATAGCCCAGGGCACAGCCCTGGAGCCTGCTGCTGACCTGGTGCACGGGCTGTGCAGAGGCACAGGTGCTGTTCGTGCGGAAGCTGCAGGACGTGGTGGCAGAGGAGGAAAGGGATGCGTGCCTAGAGGTGGAAGTGAGCCATGAGGCTGCCGAAGTGCAGTGGCTGAAGCACGGTGTCCTCCTCCAGCCGGGCAGCAAGTACCAGCTGCAGGAGGTGGGGTGCCGGCGCACCCTCACCATCCGCTGCCTTGGCCTCGCTGACCGTGGCACCTACCGCTGCGAGACCCTGCATGACCGCACACAGGCCAAGCTCTGCGTGGAGCGTGAGTACCATGCTGGGGATGGTACTTGACGGGGATGGGGATAAGGATGGTAATGGGGAAGGCATCCACCCACTGCAACTTCACTGTAGGCTGGAGGGGCAGATCTGGTACTTGGCTGGAAGCAAGTATCAGACAGTATTTTGGTTGAACAGAGAGGTGAGTGTGGGCATTAGGGATGGGCAAGGGTGGAAGCCTGGTAAAAAGGACTGGATTTAGAGGATCACTACAGCAAGCACAGACTGGGGAGCTGGGGGCTCTGAGGTAGAGCTTGCACCCCTAGCTCACGGACATGGGTCCCTTGCAGCTCGGAAGGTGTCGATCCAGACACCACTGGCAGACGTGGAGACCTTTGAGAAGGAGGTGGCCACCTTCCACCTGGAGCTGTCCCACCCCGGCGTGCCCGGGGTCTGGACACGGGATGGCATCCGGGTGAAGCCCAGCAGCACATGCCGGATCAGCAGCACAGGCTGTGTGCACAGCCTGACATTGGAGAAGCTGTCGCTGGAGGACTCGGGCACCGTCACCTTCACTGCTGATACCCTGCGCTGCAGCGCTCGCCTGCTTGTGCGGGGTATAGCACCTCGGCAGGCTTGGGGCGGGTGTGTGGCATCAACACTGCCTGTCCTGCAGTCGTTTTGTCTTGGGAGAGATGCCAGGGCTGAGCTGGCCACTTCAGGCACATGCTAGCAGCTGTCCCCCTATCCCCAGGGAGGAGATGTGACCTGAGCAGGGTCTGAGTCCAGAGCCAGTTGAGACACCAGTGAGGGGTGCTTGCTCATGGTGGTGCCACAGGAAGTGCCACCTTTGTCCTATGCTGGGATGCCCCAGGCACAGCTCCCCATCCCTGCCCGTGTCTTTGCCTTACCAAACCTTTCTGTCCTGTTTTCCCCTCTCAGAGCCTCCAGTCACTATGTTGAGGGTCCCGCGGGACCTGGGAGTCCTGGAGACAGGGGTTGCCAGCTTTGAGTGTGAGCTATCTCACCCCAGTGCGGAGGTGAAGTGGTTCAAGGTGAGGGTTCACCCTCATCGTCTCCAGCACTGCCTGGCTTTGCCCTCCCTGCTTCGCCCCACTCCCTGCGGGGGCTACGAGCAGGGGAGGAGGGGGCAAAGCAGCAGGATGCTGCCTGCCTGCAATCCTGAATGTGCTGTCCCTGAGCAGGATGGGCAGGAGCTGCGGCCAGGGCCCAACTGCCGCATCTACTCCGCGGGTCGGCGCCGCATCCTGCAGCTGAGCCACTGTGAGCTGGCCGATGCCGGCATCTACACCTGTGATGCGGGTGACTGCTGTGCCTCTGCCACACTGCATGTCCGGGGTACAGCCACCCAGCTCCCAGGGGCATGCACACCCCCATCCCTGCACCACCCACTCCCCCTTGCCCTTGGCTGCCCTGGCACCCTGCTCCTTGCCTGCAGAGCGCCAGGTCCGCATCGTGCAGGACCTACAGGACACCCAGGTGCAGGAGGGTGACAACGCCGTCTTCAACTGCGAGGCATCCCATGGGGACGTGAAGGGCGAGTGGTTCCGGAACGGGGAGAAAATCAAGGTCTCCAGCACAGTGAAGATACGGCAAGAAGGTGGGGGTGCAGGTGGCACCACACCTGGTTTGAGGCTCAAGCAAGGAGAGTTTGTGTGAAGAGGGGTTTTCTGCCCCCTGCCTGTCATGGGCACCCATCTTCATCACCTTGAGCCTGCCTCTCCCTCCCCAGGGACCCGTCATTTCCTGCTGTTCTGCAGTGTACGCCCTGAGGACAAGGGAATCATCCGCTTCGTGGCTGGGACAGCTGTCTCGGAGGCCAACCTGTGGGTGGAAGGTACTGGTGTGTGGTGCAAGGGCTTGCTGGGCTCCACCATCAAGGCTGAGGTGCACAAGGGTCAGCTCATGGGGTTCCCATGGGTGCCTGCCTAAATGCCAGTGGCTTCCCCCCACCTGCCAGCACTGCCCATCCGGATCGTGAAGCCACTGAGGGACAAGACAGTGCTGGCACGGCACAAGGCAACGCTGGAGTGCACTGTGTCCCACGCCCGGGGCCGAGTGCGCTGGCTCCGTGGGGACACAGAGATCTTTGCTGGTGACAAGTACGAGATCTGCAATCTGGACTGCTACCGCACGCTTATCATCCACCATGTGGGCCCTGAGGACGAGGACTCCTACACCTGCGATGCCTTTGATGACCGCTCTACCGCCTGGCTCCTTGTGGAGGGTGAGAGGGCACTAGGGGTCCTGTCCCCACAGCAAGGGTCTGAGCACTGGGGTGGGGGGAGCAAGCTGGATATGGGACCGCAAGTCTGTGCTCCCCTTGTCTGAGACACCCCTTTTGGGTGCCCTACCAGCTCCAGGCATGATGCAGCTCTGACTCACACTGTCCCAACAGGGAGCTAGGAGCCAGGATGCTGCACACAGATGGACAGATGCCACTGCTGGGAGATGGGGTTATGCTTCCCCCAGGATGTACAGACAAATGAACACTGTCCCCAGCCCACTCTGGCCTCAGGGCTCTGCATTAAACAGCACTTTTTTTCTGACATGGCTTCTTCCACCCCATCAAGCTTGGGTTCTGTTAGGATAAGGGGTGATGGCACCACATCCCACGTAGAAGCCCTGGGTAGCCCCGCCCTTGGGGTCCCCTTGCCCCTGCCCCCAGCCCAGCACACCAGGCTCCGAAAGGCTCTTTACTGTGCGGCCATGGCCTCAGCAGCGTTTGGCACATTTACAAAAGAGATTGAAAAGGGGGACGGCAGCACAGCGCTGTGGGGACAGGGGTGCCTGGCAGAAACATGCAGTTCCCGGGGCAGCGGGGCTGGCTGGGCTGGGCTGCTGGGGCTCCCAAAGCAGAGGGGCACCCCAGTCCAGTCTCACCCCCATCCTTCCTGCCTGGCTGTGGGGAAGTCCTGGCTCACTCCGTAATAAATTAATACAAATCACAGCAAGAGAAATATATACAAGGTGGGAGCCTCTGCCCGCAGCGGTGCTCTGGGCATGGGCTCCTACCCTGCCCTGCCCTGGCCTGAGGCTTGGCCCAACCCCAGGGCCCCCCAACCACTATAAAATCCAGTCGCCAGCAAAACAGCGACGGCCTCTGATGCTGCAGGGGTTCCCACATCCCTGAGGCAGCCCAGCCTCTGCCCAAAGGCTGGATCCAGTGTCTTGTCCTCCCATAAAAATATTTCCAGGGGGGATGCACGCAGTGCAACCCGCCAGCACAGCTCCTGTTGAACAGGCATCACTTGCCAGCATCACCCTGGGATGCAGGCTCTGCCCAGGACCACCCCGGTCCAGCTTGGGAAAAGTGGGGTAGGCAAGCTGCTCTGGTGGGCAGGGAGCATGGTTAGGTTAGGGGGACTTTCTCAGGAGGCAGGTTTTAGGAAGCACTGCCTGGGAGCTGCTCTCAGGGACAGGGTGGGACAGGCGGACATGCTCAGGGGAGTCTCTGTGGGAAAGGGCTGAGGGACCTGCTCTTTCAAGAAGGGACATGGGGCACAGGCACTTGGGGAGTTGCTGGGGGGTGCAATGGGGTAGGGGAAGGCATGGGGAGCTGCTCTAGGAGAAGGGGGGCTCAAACATGGGGAGGGCAACGTTGGGATGCAGGATGATTGGGTCTAGGCTGTGAGGAAACACACAGCAGCGGGGGCTCAAGGACTCCCTGCCCCTTTAGGGCCACTCGCACCACTCATCCATAGGTGCTTGTGTCCCCGGTCCTTGGACTGAGTTCCTGCTGGCGGGCTTCCCTAGCACCTCCAGGCCCCGCAGGCAGCCAGAGTTTGCCCAGCCAAGTCCCACGTGTCCCCAAGAAGGGTATCTATCTGCAGCCCCAAGCTGCATGTGGCCGCCTGGGGCTGAGGGCACAGCCCCACCTGTCCCAAGGGTCTGTTGGAGCAGGCTGGGGTGCTGGTGTCACTCGAGGTCACTGGGTTGGCTTATACCCTCACAGCTGGGCCAGAGCCCGTGGTGAGGGGCACGGTTGAACTGCAGTCATAGTCCAGGTCCACCACGGCATGGGAGCTGGTGATGAGGCTGTTCAGGGATGGCCCCGTCTGCCGCTCTCGGAAACTCTGGATGTAGCTCTGCTTGAGATGGGAGACAGATAGTGAAGGGGGCTCTGCTCCTGGCCCACTCCATCCCATCCCATCCCACCCTAAGTTCTGCAGCAGCCCCCCCGTAAACCAGCCCTGTGTGATCCCACTCAGCACTAAGGCCCTCCAGGGACTGGCCACAGCAGGGCACGCAGACCCATCCCTTCCCTGGGTGCACACTTTGCACCTCACCCACTGCCTGTTTCTACTCTGCTGCAGGGCTTTTGGCCACCAGTTTACATTTGCTTGCCAATGGTGAAGTGCTCTGTGGCAGGCACGGCCCAGCTCAGCCCCTTCAGAGCTGCCCAGTCCCTGGGACACTCCTGGGATGGTCTTGTCTCTCAAGGAGTTCAGATGCCAGCTGATGCCAGGACACCTCTCCCCTCTCCATGCCCCGGCCCACCCACAGGGAGAAGGAAGGGCCGCAGAGGCCGGGGGAGATCTCTACCCTGGATGCGGGACTCACAGGGGAGAGCACGTCCCCATCGAAGCGGCGCACAGGGTTGGGCTTGCGGCGGTAGGCAGGCTCGGGTGGGTGGGCTTTATGCTGGTGCGGCGGTGGGTGGTGAGGTCTCCGCTTCTTCTTCTTTTCCTTTCGGTCCTCTCGTTGCTTGATGCGCATCAGCTGCACGCGGCGTTGCTGCCGGCTGATGATCACTGCAGGGCAGAGGGGCCTGTGAGCACTGGGGAGTGCACTCTAACCAGCTCCACACCCAAACCTGCTCCAGCTTTTCAACTCCATTGAGTGCTAGGCTCCTGTAGAGTCCCAAACCCCTTGTCTGTGCATGCAAACCAGGTACTGGGAACCTCCACCTTGGTCCCCAGGCTCCCAACTCCTGAACCCTTCCCCATGCCACATTCATCTCCCCCAGCCCCCACACACCTTCTGTGTGGGAATAGCCCTCAGCTGTGACCTTCCACTGGACCAGGACTCCCAACGTGGTGAGGAGCGGCCAGATGCCGAGGATGACCCAGCTGTACCAGCACACAGGGCGAGCAGGGGCCACCTTGATGCGTTCATAGATGTACTGCACCAGGAGGAAGAGCTCAATGAAGTAGTCAACAGTGACAGTCATGATGGCACTGCCAAAGACGGCGGTGGAGAGGGTGGTGAAGAAGCGTTGCCACTGCAGAGTGAGGACGGCAAAGAGCATCCCCACACCCAGGAGCAGCGCGATGGGGATCCACACTGTTGGTGGGTGGTAGAACTGCTCCATTACCACCAGTGTGGCCACTGCCAGCAGCAGCCCCAGGAGCAGCCCCACCATGAAGAGGCCGACACTGCGCACCAGCATGGTGACCAGCCCGCACAGGACCCCGATGCCCAGCCCGATGCCCACTGAGGCCTCCACACTCAGTTGTGTGTCCAGCACCCGCTCCTTGTAGCACAGCATGAAGATGATGATGGAGCCAAACATCAGCCCTGTCAGGAACATGACAGCCTTGAAGCAGCGGTAGCCTGTGGAGAGTCCATCATAGTCAGGGGGTGGATGTCCAGCACTCCCCCAACTCCCTCCTGCACTTCTCCCCATTTGCCCCACTAGCCGTCAGGCTAGCCCAGCTCACCAAAGAAGCAGTAGATGATGCCGAAGAGGCAGCACATGGCGCACACAACGGAGGGCACGACCTGGTAGCGGCGCTCGATTTCCTGCTGGCAGCTGTGCCCCCACTCCTGGCCCGGCTCATGTGGCAGCAGCTTGAACCGCAGCGTCTGCACAGTTGCAGTCATGGCTCTGGGGACTCCCGGGAGAGGCATCAAAATCTCCACTCCTGCCCCATGGCTCGCCAGTGAAACTGCACCCCAGCACCTGCCCCAGCTGAGGAGAGAGAGGGAGAAGGGAATTAGAGGCATTGCTGGCAAGTGCACAACAGTGATGCCCACCATTCAGCACCCAGCCACCAGAAAACCTGCTCCGGCCCCTTGCTACCAGCGTGGGAAGGAAGGTAATGGGGGAACAGCCTAATCTGTGTGGGCTGTGGGGATACAGATGTCACCCAATGGGCGGCTGCAGGGATGCACCATCGCCAGGGAGCCCACACCCTCAGGGAGCTTTGCTGCCAGGACGCAGCACTTCATAATTTGTCTGTGGTTTCAATTTCCTGTCCCTGGCTCCCCGGTGCCCTTTTCCTGCTCGATTAAAGGGAGACTTACACTACCTAGTATTTTCTGCCTGTGAAGTAATTATGCTTGGTAATTAAGTCACCCTTCAGTCTTCTATTTTTATAGGCTAAACAGATTGAGCTCTTAAAGCTTGTACTCCAAGGCATTTTCTCCAATCCTCTAATCATATTTCTGGCTATTTTTCATCCCCACTCCAGACTCCTACTGTCCTTGTAAAAACAAAGCAGGCCCCCACACTGGATCCAGTGCTGCCATGCCAACCCACAGGGCCGGGGGGTACCAGCCCTGGCTGTTGCTGCACCTAACCCACAGGCTCACCCAGAACACCCTGGCTGTACCAGGACACTGAGCAGACGGTCACCGTGCCCCCCACAGTGCCTATGCAGATGGAGGGGTCATAATCCCCTGCAAAGACTGATCCAGCTCCAGTTTAAACCTAATTACAGTGGCTGTCTGCCTGCTCCCACCTGGAGCCAGTTCCGGCATCTCCTTGCTCTCCTGGTCCCTTTCCAGGCTCAGCTGACTTAGGATGGCTTTACTGTCATCTGGTTGTCTCAGAGCTAGCGGCAGTCCTTGCAAGTGCTACATTAAACCAGCTGGCTCAGGACGTCTCACAAAATCAGGGAAGAGGGCTGAGGCACCAGTCATGACTCCCTATTGCTCAGCACCTCAATGCTACGCAGGTCAGGCTCCACCGCCTCTTCTATTCCCATCACCGGCCTCCTCTCTCCCTCTGGCTGGGAAGGACACATCAGCCAGGGCAAATCCCCCTGAAGTGCACTGCCTAATCCTGGGGAAGCAGGCAGGCAAGGAGCGGGCAGCTGAGCTCTGAGCCCCTGCCTAAGCCCCCAGAGGGACGCTAAGCAGGATGGGACTTTAACCACGAAGCCCAGGAGCGATGCACCAGCCCCAGCTGCTCTGGGGATGGGTGATGCTGTGTGGGGTGAAAGTGGGGTTCTGCTGGCCAGCTGTGCCCAGCAGGCCAGGACGGGGCGTCATGTGGCTGGTTGGCCAGTGTGTGCATGGAATGGCACGGCACAGAATGGAACGGCACAGCTCGGCACACCAGCAGAGCAGCCAGAGGGCAGCGAGTGCTGCTCCCTACCCCTCAACCCACGCCAGGCCGGGGCCAGGGCAGCAGCGAAGGGTCGCCTGGGAAAACCCGTCTCCGGCAGGGCTGCAGGCAGCGCTGAAGGCAGCGTTTCAGGCAGCTCCCGGCGCCCATTGGCGCGGGCACTGTTGCTAGGGGAGCCCAGCGCCTGCTCATTGGCGCCGGGACTTGCCCACCTGCTGCCGCCCTCCCCGCAGCCCCGGGCTCCCGCCGCGGCCCGCCCCGGGCCCCCCGCCCTCCCCTGCTTTCCCCTCCGTACTCCGAAGGGCCCAGCGTGGGGGGGACCCGGAAGCTGAGCCCGGGGCACGGCACCGCAGCGATGCTTCCCTCCCCTTCCTTTCACTCTTCTCCCCTCCCTAGCGCCGCCGCCTCCCGGCCAGCCCCCCTGTTCCCCACCGGGATGCCGGGTCCCAGGCCGGCGGGGCGGGCGCGGCGTTGCTAAGCGACGGCCGCAAGGGCCGCCGGGGCGGGGGGTCGCTCCGCCCCTCTCTTTGTTCGGGGCGGGGGTCCCAGGGGCGCTCCGCTGGGCCCCGCACGCCGATCCCGCGCCCCGCGCCCTCTCCTAAAGCCGGGGAGCTGGGGGGAAGCGGGGAGCCCGGTGCCCGAGCCTCTCCTCAGAGGGGCCCGGCGCGCCCCCCGCCTGCCCCACCCCCCCGTGCTGCCCACCGTCTGCGGCCCCGCCCCGCCAGCTCCCACCTGCGCTCCCGGCCCCGCAGCAGCGGCGGCGGCGGCACCGCGGCACCCGGCGCTCCCGGCCCCGGTCGCCGCGCATGCTGGCGGCGCGGCCTGCCGCGCGGTGCTGAGCGGACAGCTCCGTCTGACGTAACCGCGTAGCGTCACCACGCCGGCCCGGGGGGCGGTGCTTTGCCGGGGGCGGGGCGTGCGGCGGGGCGTGCGGCGGGGCGTGCACCGCACGTGCAGTGTCGTGCCCAGTAGCCGGTGGCGGTGCCGGGGCGCAGGGGCCGTGCGGTGTGCAAGGGGGCACATAAAGGGGGTGCCCCCTCCTCTGCGAGAAGCCTGGAGATGCAGGCACGGCGGGTAGGTGGTATGGTGTGGGGCTCTTCCTCTGCAAGGCTCCCTAGAGCTGGCACCTCCCCGGACCCCCCGGAAATCCTGGCAGAGAGAAGTCTCTTGGCAGCAGCTACCGTTCCCCTGGCAGCCCCTTCGCAGCCCCACGCCAATGCTGCCGGGGAGACAAAGGCAGGAGCTGCAGCTGGCGGGGGACTGAGAAGGGGCTGCCGGAGAAACGGCACTGCTGCTTCCCCACGGGATCTCCTGAGGACGCCACGAGGACCCTGGGGGAGGTGTTGGCTTTGCATTCAGCTCCATCTCCATGCAGTTCCCCTGACCGCAGAGGCTTATTTCTGAAAACTTAAGTACTTTCTTTGACCTGCACCTCTACCTAAATACAAGCTCAGATCAATAGAGTTGTTTCAGAATGAAACCTCTCTTATCACTAGTGTAAAAACATGTGGGTTTGTATAACGTGACTAATATTCAATGTTCCAACCTGTAAAAGAAAAAAAAGTATTTCTAACACGTTTGTCTGCACACAGAAAACAGGCAACTTTGGTTGTTTATGATTATGCCTGCTTTTGTCCATGGAAAATATCTACTCATTTATTTCTTCTGCATCCTTTCCCTTCTGGCATCAACTCGTCCCACTGTGTTCCCTCTGTTTCTAGTTTTTATATGTCCTTCATTAAACTGCCATCCACGTGCCTTTGCCTATTGCTTGTCTTGGTCTATTCAGGAGAAAAAGACCTATGAAAATGAGCCGAGCTTGGATGATGGTCCTGTATCTCTGGGGGGTGGGATGCTGCCAACCGATTCCTGATGAAAACAGGCTCTGTTGTTCCAGAAAATGAGAGACTCTGAAGCCAAGCAGGCTTCCGCCTGCCCTCAGTGCCCTGCCGTGCTCTGTGGCCACTGCTCCCAGGGAAGGCAGGCTGTGTTTCATGGAGAGGGTGGGATAGGCTCCCCACCAGCCAGAGAATATCCAGAGCACTTGAGAGCCCCCAACGGCTGCGAGGCTGCTAGAAATGGAGCCACGAGCTGGGAATCGGCAGAAAGGCCGGGTCCTCTTCCTTGTCCTTATTCAGTAATGCCTGGCGCCGAGCAGCCATGTAAGGCTGCTGGCCTTGAAGCTTCTGGACTGGATCATTCCAGTGCTCTTTGTGTGTGGAAAACTCCGCTTGGAGCCGGTTCCTCCATCTCTGTCTGCTTGGGGCTCTTAGGCAGCTGGCAGGACAGTGACTGTGTGCTGCAGACAGCTCATAGTGGGACAGTGAACCGGCTCCATCTGGCGGAGCTCACCTCATTAGCCCTGTTTTGGGTTGCAGGATAAGCGTCCCGGCCGCTGGGATCTCCTGCTGCTCTGCCACCCTCCTCCTGCCTGGCACAGTGCACCACTCTGCGCCCAGCTACCTTCAGTAGCCCGTAGCTGTGCTTTGCCACTCGGAGCGTCAGACAGCCACCTACACCGCCACGACCACCGGTGGTCTCCTGGGGACACCCAGGTCCCGTCTGCGCTTTTTGGAAGACCGCCGGGGCAGCGATTTGAGAAACAGGGTGCTTCAAGACCACCACGAATGCTCCTGCCCGGCGGCACCCGCCCGCGTAAATCCGCCTTTAAGTCGGCTCAGGCACCATGTCCCGGCCGGCGGACGCGCCTTGTGCCTCCTGAGCCGGAGGCCGCTCTCTGAGCGGGCAGCCAGGCCGGTGCCAGGCACCGAGCAGCTCCGTGGCGAAGCTTCCCGGGCCTTGGAGAGGAGCCCCTACCCGAGGGTCCCACATCCCCGCCCTGCCCCGGTCCCGTAGAGGAGGGCGGCGAAGGGGTTGCGGGGGGGGGGGGGGGAGGTAGAGGGGCAATCTGCTTGATCTCCTAGCAATCCTCACACCGCCCCCCGCTCCCCGCCGCTTCTTACCTCACCGCCCCGTGACGCGGCGGTGAGAGCGTGGTCCATTGGTCGGGGCTGGGCCGCCCGCGGTGACGCGCGGCGGGGTGGGGCCAGGGGGTGACACGTCGGACGGCGGCGCCGCCAGCGGGAGCGGCAGCTGGAGCCGCCACCGGTCCAGTCTCGTCCCGGCCATGCGGCTGTCGCTGGTGCTGTCGGTGCTGCGGCCCGCCGGGCCCGTGGCCATCGGCGTCTCGCTGGGCTTCACCCTCAGCCTGCTCAGCGTCACCTGGGTGGAGGAGCCCTGCGGGCCGCCGTCGCGCATCGCCGACTACCCGCGCCCCGACGGCGGCCCCGCGCCGCCCCCCGGCCCCGGCAACACCAACGGCAACGCGGCGCGCAGGCCCAACGCCGTGCCCGGCGGGCTGGGCGCCGATAGCTGGGAGCCCCGCGTCGTGCCATACCGCCCGCCCAGCCCCGGCAGGGCCGCCAAGAAGGCCGTCAGGTGCGGGGAGCCGGGCCGGGCTGGGGGAGCTGGGCCGCCAGCGCCGGTCGGGTTTAGGTGGGAGTAGCTGCGGCCGAGCCCGGGGTGTCCGGGTGTGGGCGTGTGCTGGCCGAGCCGGTGCTGGGGCGCCTAGCTGCCTGCCTGCTGGGGAGCTTTAAATGTGACTCGGGGATGTGGTTTCCCACACCCTGCAGCCACTCAGGGCTGTGGCTTGATTTTCCCCCTGCAAGCACTTTTTCCTGCTGCTTCCCTTCCTTCTCTCCGCTTCCCCATTCTCCTTATCCCTTCCATCCCTGTCTGGAAGAGCTTCATGCCCCCACTGCTGTCTTGTGCAGAGGTTGCCTCTGCTGTGCAGAGGGCGTGCCCTGTCATGCACGGCCCTAGCAGGGTCCCCTTCCGCGGTGGCATGTCCCCACCCAGCACTGCAAACTCCAGCGTGCCCTGGGGTCGTCTGCAGCCTGTCCTGGCACCCCCGGGATGACAGGGAGCAGGCAGTGAAAGGGCCTCCTTGTCCCAGCGAGGCGGTGGGTGGACGGATGCAGGGGGCTGAATGGGGCCAGTGTGTGCCAGGCGGAGGCTGGGGGCCGGGGTGGGGGTGTCACTTCCTGCCGCTGCACCGGGCTGGGAGAATTAAACCTGAAAGTCGTTGTGACTGGGGCAGCGGGGGGCCGTGGTGGGGAGGAGGCACAGCTGGCCCCATGCAGACATCAGCGCTATCCCTGTTAGAGCTGGGTTGTACAGCCCTGTTTCCCTCTTTAGCTGTGCTCAGCCTTTTGCAAGCCTCTGGTTTGAGCTGGGCTGGCCAGCTCACAGGAAGGGAGGGTCCCCCATGGTCTCAGGCTGGGGGGAACCCCAGCAGAGTGCTCTGCTGTGCCCCTGGCCCAGGCATAGTTGCAGCCAGCACTGTTGATGTGATGTCTTGTGTGTGTGGTTGAAGCCTGGGAGGGTTTCTGCAGGGTAGCCAAGGTCAATCCTGTTGGGAGGATGGGGAGGTGCAGGCCGAGGTGGGGTGCAGTACTCTAGGGCCAGATATTCTCTCCCTCCTGCAGGACCAGGTATATCAGCACAGAGCTGGGGATGCGGCAGCGGCTCTTCGTGGGTGTGCTGACCTCCAAGAGCACACTGAACACACTCGGAGTGGCTGTCAACCGCACGCTGGCTCACCGCCTGGAGCGCCTGGTGTACTTCACTGGCACACGAGGCCGCAAGGTGCCCCACGGCATGACAGTGGTGACGCACAGTGACGAGCGGCCCATCTGGAACATGTACCAGACCATCAGGTACCTTCTGGACCACTATGTGAATGACTTCGACTGGTTCTTCCTGGTGCAGGATGACACCTACACGGAGGCACATCGCATCAGCCACTTGGTCGCCCATCTCAGCATCGACACCCACCTCTACCTGGGCCGCCCCGAGGAGTTCATTGGTGGGGACACTGAGGGACGCTACTGCTATGGGGGCTTTGGCTACCTGCTGTCCCGCAGCCTCCTCCTGCTCTTGCAGCAGCATCTGGAGAGCTGCCGCAATGACATCCTAAGCGCTCGGCCAGATGAGTGGCTTGGCCGCTGCATCATTGACTACACAGCCGTCAACTGTGCTGACGAGCACGAGGTAGGTCCTGCAGTGGAGATGGCCTTTGAGAGCCTGGTTCTGGCCCAGTGTGTTTACCTACCTCTCTGTGGGCTCCTATGTCCTGGGGGTACCAGCCCTTGCACACTTTCATCCTTTGAGCTTGCTGTACTGGCAGCTGGCCGTGACCCATCTCTCCCGGCTGCAGGGCCTGCGTTACCACTATTTTGAGCTGGGGAAGAATGCAGACCCGGAGCGGGAGACCGACCTTCGTTTCCAGAGCGCCTTCACTGTCCACCCTGTGCTGGATCCCCTCCAGATGTACCGGCTGCACAAGTATTTTGCTCAGGTGGAGCTTGAGAGGACATACCAGGAGATCCAGCAGCTCCAGGTAAGACCTGACTTGGCTGTGATGGTCTGGGCATTTTTGGTCATCCCTGTGGGCTTTATGGTTGCTCTGTGTAAGCTCTCTCCTCTGAGGTTTTCTCACCTGGACCTGCTGTAGGATGGGATCAGCTGAGCCTGTGTGGTTGCAGGGGCAGTGGTGCTGACTGGAGGGAATCTTTGGACATGGATGGGTCCTGGAGCAACAGTGGTGGTTCAGGGTGAATGGAGCCAGCAGTGTGCTGAGGTCTGCTAGCAAAAGCCAGGTGGGGTGGGGGAGGGCACAGATCCTACCAGTGGAGGTGTTGTGCCATATTTAGGGTGCTGTTCGGAGCAAACCTGAGGTGCTGGACAGGAGTCAGGCTGAAGGCAGAGTAGTTCTGGCACTGCTTTTGGGCCAGGAGTGGCTGATCTCTGAGTATCAGAAGTTAACTTGCCTGCAGCCAGAGCTGGAAGACTACTTGCACCCGCCTTGGCTCTCACTCCTCCTTCTCTCCTCTTGCAGCTGGAGATCCAGAATGCCAGCAGCCTATCTGCTGATGGGGACCACATCGCCACATGGCCTGTTGGGATCCCACCCCCTTTCCAGCCCAAAACCCGCTTTGAGGTGCTGCGCTGGGACTACTTCACAGAGGAGCAGGTGTTCGCCTGCGTGGATGGCTCCCCCAAGTGCGAGCTGCATGGTGTAGATCTGGCAGATGTGGCCGATGTGGTGGCCATGGCCATGGATGAGCTGAACCGCAAGTACCAGCCGGTGCTCCATGTCCGCAAGCAGCAGCTGGTGAACGGGTACCGACGCTTTGACCCCACACGCGGCATGGAGTACACGCTGGACCTCCAGGTGGAGGTCGTCACTCAGAAGGGCCACAGCAGCTCTGTCACCAAGCGTGTGCACCTGGTGCGGCCCCTAAGCGAAGTGGAGATCATCCCCATGCCCTATGTGACGGAGGCCAGCCGCATCAATGTCATCCTGCCGCTGACAGCCCACGACCGGGACTATGCTGCCCGCTTTCTGGAGACATATGCAGCGGCCGCCTTTGAGAGCAGTGAGAATGCGGTGCTCACCTTCCTCTTTATCTATGACCCCTTCGAGGCCCAGCAGGTCACCCAGAATGACATCTTTGCGCCTGTGAAGGCACAGATCACAGAGTATGAGCGCAAGTATGCAGAGGTGAAGATCCCATGGATAAGTGTTAAGACAGATGCACCCTCCCAAATCAAGGTCATGGATATCATCTCCAAGAAGCATCCTGTGGACACACTTTTCTTTGTGGCTGGCGTGGGGACAGAGGTCACTGTTGACTTCTTGAACCGCTGCCGGATGAACACCATCAACAACTGGCAGGTCTTCTTCCCCATCCACTTTCAGGGCTACAACCCTGCCATTGCTTACCACAACCAGGTACCGCCCGCCACGCTGGACCTGCAGCGGGAGACAGGGCGCTTTGACCGTGATGTCTTCCATGAAGCCTGTTTCTACAACGCTGACTACATGGCAGCACGCACCCGCATGGTGGGTGATGTGCAAGAGAATGAGGACATCCTGGAGACCCTGGACATTTATGACATGTTCATCAAGTACTCCAACCTCCATGTCTTCCGGGCTGTGGAGCCTGCCCTGCTACAGCACTATCGGCACCAGGCCTGCAACCCTCGGCTCAGTGAGGAGATCTACCACCGCTGTGTGCAGAGCAGCCTGGAGGGCATAGGCTCTCGCTCCCAGCTGGCCATGGTGCTCTTCGAGCAGGAGCAGGGGAACAGCACCTGAACTCCATGGCGCAGAGGAACTGGCCGTGTCCTGCCATGCCCACCAACCTCTTCTGCTGCTCAGATATGTCTTCCTCTTACCAGCGGCTGCAGGGATTGTTGGTGCCCGAGCTCATGACTAGCCCCTCTGGGGCTGCCCAGGCTGGGGTCTGGCAGTCTGGGGTCCTTCTGGAGTGGCCATGGCTGTGCAGACCCCGGGGCAAGGCAGGGTCAGCATTGCTGAGCTGTGAGTTGTCATGCCTGGCTTCTCACCCCAGAGCTGCTGTCCACCAGCCCCATCCCTCTGTCCTGCCCCTGCTGCTCAGTGGGGTGGCAATGGGCTGCCCTGTCCCTTGCTGTCCCCTGTCGACAGGGTCACAGTCTAAGTTCCCCCTGCTGCAGGATGATGACTGCTATGGGGATGGGGTGATCCCTCATGGTTTTCCCAGTGTCGTCAGACAGGGCTGTGCCCTTTGCTCCCTCAGAGCATCAGCCTCATAGTGCAGGGAGGGATATGTCTCTGCACCTGCCACAGGCTTGGACAGTGGGATGGGGCACATCCCACCTCAAAAGAGCAATAAGGAGATTGGTCTTGGGGTTTTGCCACTTGGCAACAAGCCAGAGCACTCCCAGCTGGTCAGGGTGGGGAGTACTCGGCCTGCAGGGCCAGTGGGTGCAGGGGATGCCGGAGCGGATCCCGCTGTATTCACGTGCTGTGAGCTGCTCCCCATGGGAACCATGACCCAGGCCATTTCGGCCTTCGCAGTATCAATAGGACGTCGGAGGTCGCAGCCCTCGGACAAGAGCTTCCCCACAGAGGTGGGAGCCCTCGCCACTGTGGGGCTGCCCTTGGGGTCGGGGAACACCAAGGTGCCTGGTGCTGGTGGGCACAGCAGAGGGTTTGGCTGTGCATCTCCTAAGGAGAAAGCGACTGAGGAGCCACTGTCTCCTCCTGGTTTGTATTTAATAGTGGGGAGAGGAGGGGGGAGGGATGCATTTACACTAATAAAACAGAGAGATTAACGATTTGGTCCAGCTGGTTCTTCTCTACAGCTCTTCTGGGTGTCCTGCTGGGGGTCTGTGTGGTGTTTGGTGCTGACTGCTTGTACAAAATGCGGCTGCAGCTGGCCAGACCACTTTCTTGCAGGGATGCTCCCTTCCACAAGCCACCTGCAGCATTCTCTGCCTGAGATGGGACATAACTGCCTTTCCTTAGTGAGGCCAGGGGAAGCCCTTCTGCTTACGGACAGGCTGGCAGGCACGAGGTCAAGCAGACGGCTAGAACCCCTGGGAGCTTGCAGCAGGAATCCTGCACCTCCTCTGATACCCAAAGTCCCTGGGGCTGTCACTGCCTGCTACCAGTCACTGCAGCAGGATGCTGAGCCCCTTACCATGGGAAGCCCCAGTGCCCATGTGCTGAGCTCTTGGCAGTGCTGTGTCTTTCTGGTGCCATAAATTCATGGTCCCACTGACCAGGTTTCCAGCCCTCGCCAGCCCCAGCTGCAGGTGGAAGAGCACCACAGTGATGGGCTAAGGCAGTTGTGTGTCCTCCCACATGGGCTGTCACCATAACAGCCTTTGTGGGTTGCATGTGAGTAATGGGGGATGCCTGGCCCATGTCAAAGCAGGCATCCTCCATTGGGGTTGGGTGCCCAAGTAGAGTGAGCTCTGCCCTCCAGCATTTGAGTTCAGCTATGAAGGATACTCTTGGACTAGAAACCACATCTGAGCACTATGTTTAAGTGTTAGGGTTGGACCTGACCTTTGCGCCTCAGCTTCACCATTTTTGGGGCTTCACCATTTTTGGGGCTTCACCATTTTTGGATCTCAAGGCTTCTCAGCATCTTGTGGTTTCCAGTTCTGGGTCAGAAAGAGCACCATGGTACTGCCCCACACTGTTTTGCCACCTACGGCTACTATTTGCATTACAAGGATGGGGAGTATGTCCCTGCCCATGCTGCCTGCTCCAGGTATGATTTTCATGGCTCTGCATGCTCTTCCTTCCAGCCCTTTGGTTGTCACGTTTTACTTGTTTGAAAAACACACGTATCAAAGAGACGTCCCCAAGAAGATTAACTGAACCTACTTGCTGTTAGTTATCAAGGCTGTTAGTGCTCAGTGAAATTCACAGAAAGCCCCTGGGCTGTGGGGCATGCCTGCCCTGAAGACACCTCATTCATAGATTCCTGCTCCAGTCTTCATATCCATGGAGTAGGAGCGTGTATGTTTAAATATAATTTTATTATATTTCAGGCGATAACTGTTAGCTTGCTGCAAGTATTTCTATTTTTGATCTCCCCCAAATGCATCCTTAATTCCCTTTAAATGCGAATCTGGGACAGAGGGAGCGAGGCGGATGCAGGTGGATTGCAGATACATTTCTCCTCCGAAAAACAGGCCTAGGAGTTGGATGTGATTAGACGTTAGAAGAGTATCCAAATGATAATAAAACAAACCTACTTCAAATCAAGTTGGCTGCAAAAAGAAACCCAGAATTGTATTTAATTGTTGCAAGATGATCTAGATGGAGTTGCTTTTGCCTCCTCATTGCTGTTTGCCCAGGCTGAGTTAGGGTATTTGCATACTTAACATCCCCCCCCCCTCCAATGTACACAGGAGCAAATGACTCTTATTGCTGCCTTTCAAAAGGAGCTGGCGGGGTTTGAAGCCACTTCGGTGTTTGCCAGGTTATCTGCAATGCCAAAACATGCCAAAACCCAGGAGAAGGATGTGAAAATCTTTGGGATGAGGTTTGGTGACAGGAGCAGGCTGATCTGCTTAGCTAGGGCTCAGAACAACCTTTGTGTGACTGGGTGAAGTATATGGGCTCACTGGGCAATGGCAGAGACCTGCGATGATGGGGACACGGGCACAATCATGCTGTGCCCTCCTCCTGCTTGCACAGGGCTGGCAGGCACAGGCAGGGCACTGAACCAGGACAGTGTTGAAAGAGATAGGGTACTAATGTGGGTGGCTGAGCAGACAGGGACGTTCTGCCGTCCTTGGGCAGATCTGACCAGTACTGCCATACAATGTGTGGGTGTTTTGGAAGAGGGTGTGAACCGACAGTTCATAGCAAGCACCCTGAAGTACAAGAGGCAGGCTGGGTGTGCTGGAGTTGAGCGGGTGCCTGCCTCCCCTCTCCCTCCTGCACCATGTCAAGCAAAAAGACTTAAAACTGGGGAAAACCCAAGCTGCTGCTGTGCTGTTCTGCCCCACCTCTCAACTTTGTTCCTCTGTGCAGTCATGCAGGTGCCTCTCTGCAAATGCAGCAGTGCGAGTGGGGAAGGCAAAACCTGCTTCTCTAGCCCTGCTTGGGTCACTTCTGGCTGCACTAAACCCCTCGGCAGAGTTACTTGAGCTCTGGCAATGTTAATCATCTCCATAGCTGACCTTTGGGAGGGTGAAGGAGGCACGGCCGTGCCAGGAGAGGGCCGCAGAGCCGGGGGAAGCACAGTGCCCTTTCGACAGTGCCTCGCTGTCTGTGCCGCAGGAGCAGCTCTGCCAGCCGCAGAGCAGGACACAACTCCACCTGCAAGCTAAGGCAGGAGAAGCTACTTTGCTTAAGGAGGAACAGCCAGGGAAATGCGGGGCTTTGCCTGCACCGAGTGCCCCGGGTGACAGCCTAAGACACTGCCGAGCCCCTCCAGAGGGTGTGAGTGGCTTTGGCTTTTCTAGCCAAGTTCAGGGAAATCAGAGCTTTTTGATAAAGAGGGAAAGAACCAGTAGTTGTAAGTGCAGGCAGGGTTGCTGCCAGCGTGTGCTTCCCACGGAGCTTTCCCTGCATGGGGATGTGAGCACACCCAGCTATGCCTGTGGACATCTCTTCTGGGGATACACAGCCCCAGCATGGGCAGACTGCAAGGAGCACAAAGCCCTGGGGACAGGGGGGAGAAGCAGGCAGCTCGGTTGGATTTTGATTTTAATTGCCTCTTTGTTTTTTCCAGCCTGCTTGCCCGCTGTCAGGAGCTGAGTGCTGGAAAACGAGGGCTGTGTGTCCCCTGCCTGGCCTCACTGATGGGCACCAGTCCATTTTCCCAGCAAGATGGCTGTGGAAATGGCCAGGAGCAAGGCAATGAGCTTGGCACCTTCAGGTCATCAGGAGATGCTGAGGGTCACTCCTTTGTGTGTCACTCCAGGTGTTGCTGCCTGTCACCACTAGCATCTCTGTGCAGGAGGCACTTGGGGAGGAGGTGATAGCAATGAGGCATCATGTCCTGTTGCACTCCAGAGCTCACTTCCAGCCCCTCCACTCCCAAGCTGGATGGTTTGCTTTCTTTGAAACACAGCTTGTTCCTGGGAACAGCTGTAATTGTGGTGTTTAGTAGTGGAGGCACAGTGGGAAGTGCCCAAGGAGATGTCCGTCCTGTGGGCAGAAGGGATCCTTGCTGGCTGCTCCATCCTGGTTCCCCCTCCCTGGTGCTGGCACAGCATCCCACAGGAACTAAGTCTGTCGGGGTTGTCACCTCCACGGTGACAGGAGCCGTTGCCAGCACAGCCGGTCCTGCTGTGGTCAGGTGCCTGGCAATTGTCCAGAAGGCTGCACTTGTTAAAATTAAGGGCCTGTTTCACTATAGTGGATCCCCTTCTAATTATCTCCAAACTACTTCATGTGGTTCATTACAGGTGATTCAAGCAGTGCAGAGCTGGTCTGACATAGCTTTGCAGCCCAGAGAACCCTGGGTGGCAGCGGCCCTCTCCGATAGCCTTTGGATGGGCACAGTGCGGGAAGGGGCACTCAGGGGCCACAGTGCTAGGGTTTGGGGCTGGCCCTGGAGTGCTAAATCTGGGTTGTGCCCCTGGTCCTCCTCAGCCGAGCACCTTCAGAACCAGGACATCAGGCAGAGCACAGGCAGGGGGAGATGCTGGTGTCACTTCACCTGCCCATCCTGTCTGGAGGTGGTGGAAGACCCTACAGGAAGTGTCATCTCTAGGTGCCACCAGGAAGTTGCTGAATGAAAGAACAGAGGTGCTGAGAGAAACAGATCAAAACAACTTCACATCAAATCTTCGCTAGGTCACCACTACAGGGCTCCCAGGACCTGTCCTGAAACAGTTCTTCTGGCAGCCTCAGCTGGCAGTGGGGAAGGCTTTCTGCAGGCAGAGATGTTCACCTTTGGGTGACTGGGTACGCTGACTCTCACCATGGCCAGCACACGAGTGCAGGGCTGTTAAGTGCTCCTTGGGTCCTACCACCACCTTCTCCTGAGGTGGGACCAGATGCCCCATCTCTCTTCCCCCACAGCCCTCACAGGCAGCTCCAGACATACTTGTGCCTCTTTATTAGGGAGCATTTTTACATTTATAAAACAGTGGTGCACATCTCTCACATTCACCAGCATGAGGACATTCACACTGGCCCTCCTGCTGTGGTGCCCGTGCCCGTGCTCCCCGCTCAAGGCTTACTGCTCCCGCTGACAGGGAGGCAGCCACATCCTGCACCCCCCTGCCCGCTGCAAGACACGTTCATGTAGGGCTGCCCGGCATGGTCGTGGCACATCCCTGGGTTAATGCGTGGTACCTCTCTGGGGACACTCCTGTGTGCAGATATGGGGGCACCCTGTGGGGAGCTGGCACAGGGTGATCTGGAGAGGGTTTCCAGAGAGCACCACTGTGCCTGCCCTGTCAGGAGGCTTGCTGTTTGTCTCCCCATGCAGGGGGACATGGGACACAACACAACCAGCTGTTTGCACTGATGGGGAACATGTTTCCACATGGATTCATATTTGGGGGGGAATGTTGGGCTGCGCATACCCAGAGCCAAGGCTGCTGGGCACATCACCAGGTCCCTGTCCTGCATCTTTCACATGTGGGACCTTGGAGGCTGCAAGGACAACAGCTTCTCCTGCATGTATGGCTTTGGCCATGGCATGGCATGGCCGTGTTCCATCTGTGGGCACCGAGGATGGGGACCAAACTGGTAGGGCCAGGGAAAGCCTGGCTCAAACCCAGCTTCCCCCAAAGGTCCCATATTCCTGCCCTGGGGTCCCCCTCTATTCTGTGGATGTGTATTGAGGGGGGCTTTGCCAGCCTGCCCCCCCTCCTGAGATATTTTGGGGCAGTTTGCCCTGCGCTGGTGTCTGCTACAGTGGAGGGGGAAGAGGCAATGTCCAACAGGACAGAGGGAGTGTTGTGGGTCCTGCCATCTCTGGGCAGGCAGTAGCTGCAGGTACTGGTCCTGGCTGAGGCTTTGGCCAGTGGGTTTGGCTGTGGCTGTCTGGGCAGTGCTGGGCATGGGGCACCCTCCTAACCATGTATAGTCTTAGGGAGGCACAGCGGGTGCTCAGCACCCGGGGGGTGGGAAAGTGGCAGGGGGTACGTGCACAGTGCAAGAGAGGGGTGACAGGCAGGGGAGCAAGGGCAGGACCCCCCTGCATCACCTGGGTGGGCCTGGTGGCTGCACCAAGGGACGAGCCGCTTTGGCCAATACCTGGGTGAGGAGAGGACGGGTGGGCTGGGGCTACAGTGGGCTGGGGCAGGAGAGGGGTGGGCAGTAGTTTTGCAGTGCTGCAATGACGGGGGCTTACCGGGGGCCAACACTGGGGGGGGGCAGTCACAGTGCAGGGGTCTGGATGGGAACTGCAGTGGGGGGCTGCAGCTGTGGCAGGCTGCAGGAGGTTGGGGAGGGCGGGCAGATGTTTGAGGGTGTCACAGTGGTGGTGCCATGCAGGTGTGGCTGCAGGTGGGGTGTCCCTGGACTGGCCGGGGGGGACTGTGCTGCTCAGATACATGCCCTGCAATGCCACTCTGCCCTGCTGCAGGAAGAGAGGGGGGAATTGTGTGGTCCCTGGGCACGGGGAAAGCTGCCCCAGGTACGTCTCTTTCCTGGGGGGGACCATGCAGGGCAGAGACTCCCACCCTGGAGGGGCCAGGAGCCCCCCCCACCCAGGGAAGGGCTTGGAGGGGCCTGCAGGAACCACAGCTTACCCCCAGAATGCTCTGCACTGCCTCTGCCCTGCACCCCACTGCTCCCCCAATCTGTCCCAATGTGCCCATTCCCCTCCATGCCATGTGCTTGAAACAGGGCAGGGCCCATGTGCTGGGTGCAAGTGGAGGGGACAGGCAAAAGGGCTGGGGGGGGCACTCCAGTGCCAGTGCCTCGGCAGCTCTGGCAGCATCGCCGGGGGAGAATGGCACAGGCCAGTCCTGGTGGTGGGGTGGGGGAGGCAGGGGCCTGCACTCGCTGGACCCGCTGCCGCAGTCCCTCTCCATGCGGATGGTGGGGAGGGGGGTGGCGGGGGTCTGCCCCCCAGTCCCGAGCTGGCCTAGCAGGCGAAGTCCTCGAAGACGCCCTGGTGAGAGTAGTGGTGGCGGTGGTGGTGGTTGGGCAGGATGCCTGTGTTGTAGGCACCCTCCACATGTCGGCCCAGTGTCTCGCAGGGGCTCTGCAGGGATGGCAGTCAGTGGGGTGTGCAAAGATCCCATGTACCCTGCTCCCCCAGACACCCACACATAGCAAAGCCTGTCCCCAGGAGGCCCCCAAGAGACCCCGAGGGGCACCCAGCTCCCTGCCACCCAGGGGCTGCCCTGGCCCTGCATCCTGAGGACACCAAACATGAAGCAGCACTGTCCCTTGCTCTTGGGACAACATCCCTTCCACCTAGGCTGAGGACAGACACTGCCCAGGCCCTGACCTTGCAGCACTCTGGGAAGCCCAGCCCCATGGGGATACCTGGTCCTTGAGCTCCTCCAGTCCCAGTGTGGCGATGCTGCCTGAGGGCTTCTTCAGGGGTGGCTTGGAGCGTCGCAGGACCCGGCTCACCCTGTCCCGGATCACCTGGATGCAGACAAAGGGTCAGCCCTGGACCCACACACAGGTGGCACCCCATGTGTGGGCACCCCAGCCTGCACCGACTGTCACCAGCTCCCCTCCTTGCCTGGTGGGCTTGGGGTTGACAGTGGGGACAGCACCTCTGCCCTACACTCTTCCCGTCTTCAGGTCACAGAGGGATACTGGAGGATTTCCCAGTGCCTCCTGCTGGGCATTCTCTGATTTGCGGGCTGTCATAGCCCCCTGGAGTGGCCCATACACTGCAATCCCTTCACAGGGAGCCCAGCTCCTGTGCTGTACCTCACCCGCTCCCACTGCTGAGACACAGCCCAGAAGGTTTGGCACACCTCATAGACATAGTCCAGGATCTCCAGGATGGTGAGGATGCTGGCACCAACGAACAGGCCCATCTGTCCTCCAATGTCCCCTGGGGAGAAGGAGGAGATGGTCATCAAGACACACGGGGAGCCTGGGGTGGGCCAGTGGGGCTGTGGGCAGTGCCAGGACTGCCAGAAGGAAAAGGACAGTGTGATCAGAGGGGCAGGGATGGCAGAACAGAGGGAGCAAGGTATATGCAGGACAGGAGACAGCCAGCAGCATGCCATCCTTCAGCCAGTCTGCAGCCAGCTCCTGCCATCTGTGGTCCCTCCCTGACTAGCCCCACGTCCTTCTGGGGTTGGGACCCAAAGCTCCCCACCACAGGGCCCCTTTAGTAGGTTGGGGGAGTCACCGAGAAGCCCAGCAAGATCGTAGGCTTTCTTCTGCTCGATGGCCTCATAGTTGAGTGCCTCAAAGAAGATGTCCAGCACCAGAAAGTTCTCCCTGTGGGGACAATATAATGGTCAGCAAGGAGGGCTGATCACTTTTCCACCACACCTGCCCCCAACCTCCCCTGTCCCCCAGCCCTCCAGCTCTTAAGTGCTTCCAGTTATTCAAGATGGTGTGGTGAGGACATAGAAGGGGTATGTCTCAGGCCAGGAGGAACCGTGGGGTGGGGAGGTGCTATCAGGAGGGCTGGGAGGTTAGGAACGTGTCAGGGAGATACTCTAGTCGCAGCCACTCCTGGGCAGAGGATGCTGCAAGAACCGTGTGTGGCAGGACTTGCTCCCTGTATGCTGGCAGGAGTGGGGTGGGGGTTCCTTAGGTCCCCAGCTCCCTGCCCACCCCGCAGCACATCCCAGCACGAGCAACTCACCGGATGTAAGTCTCATTCTTGTTGTACTTGCGGGCGAGATAGCGCGCTGAGCCCTTGTTGGGGATGCGCACCATGGAGATCTCCTTGCCATAGCGGGTCAGGTTGCATGGCGTGGGGCAGCTGCAGCGCTCCTGGCTGTCCTCCACTGCCGCGTCTGGGAGCATGCACCCATTAGCATGGTCACATCCCCCCAGCCACCTCCATGGGGGCACCCAGCTGGCCCCCAGCTGGCCCCCAGCCTCCCACTTGCCACCTCACCTACCCAGCGTGTGGTCAGCACACTCGATGTACACGTTAGGGGAGCAGATGGACTCATTGCCTGCAGAGAAGCAGCTGGTTAGGGGGGTGGCAATCTGGCCCACTTCTGCCCCCTACCCTTGATGCACTCCCCCTGAAGGCAGTGAGGCAGAGGTGGCCCTTGAATGCAGAGAGGATGGGATGGGTGGCTCTTGGGTGCAGACTGGCTGGGGTAGGGGTGGCCCCTGGGTACAAAGGCAGACAGGGAAGAGGATAACCTGGGGTGTAAGGAGGGTAAGACAGCAGCTGACCCAGCATATGGAGAGGATGGGGTGGTCCCTGGGTGGAGAGGGATGGGGCAGGGGTGATCATTCAGTGTAGGATGCAGCGGGCCAGCGAGCCCTGGGCAGGTGTCCCCATGCCATCATGCACACCCCTCACCTGGCATGTGGACCATGCGGCAGTGGCAGCTCCGCACCACGGCCTCCTTCTCACACTGCAGGCGGCAGGCGGCAATGCTGTATGTGTCGTAGCCGGGCAGTGTCTGCTCCCCCTGCATGCTGGCCCGGCAGTTCCCCCATGGCTGCGGCAGGTAGGTGAGCTGCCAGGGTGAGAGGGGCAGCGCTGCAGGGTTGCGCTGGGCTGGGTGCCCGCAGACACCTCCCTGAGCTGTGGGTATCCTTCCTTACCCGCTGCTCCTGGCAGGACACGAAGGTCTGGAAGCCAGGCGAGACACCAAAGCCCAGCTGATGGATGTAGGGTGGCTCATCCTGGCTGTGAATCTGGACCCGAATGCCAGCTTCAAATGATGTCTCGTCTGCAGGAGAAGGACAGAGGGGCTGCATGCCTGCACCCACCCAGCACAGCTCCAGTGTGTGCTTGTCTCATTACCCTCACCAGCATCCCCTGCTTGCCCAGCAGCCCTCCCTCCCAGCCCTGCTTACACCACTGCCTCACTCACTTGTCTCTCTCCAGATGGGCAGGTACTCTTCCTGCTGGATGTCCAGCATGATCTCCAGCCCGTTGCCCATGCCACCTTGGCGGGTCACCCGTGGGTTGCTCCGGTCCCCATTGAACGTGTAGCACTTACCATACCGTGTGTAGACCTGGGGGATGGAGAAAGGGGGGTGGTGAGGGAGCAGGCAGGGTGTTCTGCAAGCAGGATGAGGTCCAGGAGCCCCTTTGCAATCCTTTGGCAGGGCTAGAAAAGACGTTTGGAAAGGCTCATCTAAGCCTCCCCCTCCCATGCTGCCACCCCTTTACCCTTGCTGGGGGATGTGAAGCATCTCTCCCAGCGCCGATGGAGCAGCCTGGCTGTCCTGCCCCTGCCAGGTGGGAACTCACAGGGGCAAAGTGCTGGGGGCCGCAGCGCTCTCCCTGAAAGTGGCAGTCTACCAGCATGTCCTCGATCTGGTGGCCCAGGCGGTGGAAGAAGCTCTGCATGGTGTGCTCGGAGTGGCGGGGTGGCAAGAAGCGCGAGTAGTTGGCAAGATGCGTCATCCATGCTCGCCGGTCCTCCTCCAGCACAGCCAGCATCTCGGGCACCAGTGAGTGGTTCTCCCAGGCCAGCCCCAGCCACTGCCCCACCGAGTAGAGGTCGGGCTTGGTGAGGTGCAAGAAGCGTGCTCGGTTGGGGTTGCAGAGGGTGACAGCCGGGAAGCGGAGCTGGGGGGCTCGGGTGAGGCGTGCTCGGGTGTGCACGGGGCGCGAGAGGAGGTGGTGCAGGCAGTCAATGGTGCCAGTGACCAGCAGCCCAGCAGAGGCCAGGAAGGCCAGGCTCCAGAGCAGGAGGCGCAGGCGGGACTGTGGCCGGGTGCACATGTAGTGCAGTCCAGGGATCCTGGTGGCTCGCAGGATGCCGACAGCGAACTGGGCAATGCCTCCATCCTGAGCCGCTGTCAGGGCTTCCCCATCCTGGCAACAGGCAAGGGGCAGCGGCATGGCTGCAGGCAGGGTAGCTCCTCTGGAAAGTGGGGTGCAGGCTGCTCCCGAGGCTGCCCAGGGCCCCTCCAGGGAGCTCTCCCTCCAGGGAGGCTTTTGCTGTGCACCTACCTAGAGACAAACGTGACAGGCGCCTTCCGGAGCTGCTTCAGTGACGGGCGATGGGGGGGAGAGGAGGGGGCTGCTACAAACACGCCTTCACCCAACCTCCATTAGGGAATGGAAAATTCCTCCCTGAGCTGAGCTGGGACAGGAAAGGGGGGTGGGGGGTGTTGTGTTACCCTGGGCAGAGGGAACTGGCAGCCCCCAGTGCCCCAGCATGGTGGGCAATTGTGTCTGGATGGTGATTCCCTGTTCCAGTGACACTGTGTGAGACCTGTGCATAGAAATGCTGTGCTTCAGCTCATCTCCACTGTCCCGTGCCCTGGCAATGCACCCCCCTCGGATCCCCAGCCATGTCTTCTCTGGGGCTGGGAACCCTGCCCCACAGAGGCAGGACAGTGCCAGGCCTGAAAGGCTATGGACTCCTGCCAGCAGTGCTCGGGACCACATGTGTATCTTGGTCCCAACGGCTGTACACTGGTATCCCCTGCCCTGGAGCTGAGGACCCCAGTGGATCTGGGTCCTGTGGGGCAGGAGGCACAGAGCCATGGGGCAGGAGCTGTGTGTGAGTACACCTGAGCCCGGCGGGCGCTTTGAAGTGACGGTGATGCTGTGATCAGAGCGCGGTGGGGGCGGGGGGTGTCTCTGCACCGTGCTGTCAGCACGGCTGGCAAGGCCCCGGCAGCCTGTCAGGGTGCCTGTAAAGCTCAGCACCACGCTCCCGGCAGCTTCTCATCTGCCACTGCTGCTGCTCCCCCCGCCTCTGGCACCAGCCCTGCCAAGGCACGGGATGGCCCCCGGAGAGTCCTCAGACACTGCAGCCCCAGGATGAGCCAGGGCCGATGTGCCCCCTGCGAAGGGCAGCATCCCTGCTGCTTCATGGCAGCTGAGCAGGACGAGAGCAGCAGCAAAAGTGAGGACTGGCAAGAGAGAAACTCCAACTTGCCTCAGCAGTGACTCCAGCAACATCCATGCTGCTGGCCTTGCTGCCTGAGCAAGGCGTGACTCTGTACCCATACTGGGGGCCCAGCCAGGATTCAAGCTGGCACGGATTCATAGAATCACAGAATGGTTTGGGTTGGAAGGGACCTTAAAGCTCATCTAATCCCATCCCTCTGCCATGGGCAAGGACACCTTCCACTAGAGCAGGTTGCTCCCCTGAGGGGCCGGTCTCCGGCAGGGGGCAGCAGGGCACCGCGTTTGGGTCCCGCCGGGCACCGCTTCCGGCGGCCGGCCCGGTACCGGGGCAGCCCTCGGGTCCTGGGCAGGGCGGGTGAGGGCAGCATCCCGGCCCCGCCGCCGCCAGCGGCGGCCTAGGGCAGCGGGGAACAGGAGGCCTCCGGCACGGTATGTACCGGGGAAGGACGGTCCCCATCCCAGCCGCCACGGGATGCCAGCGCTGCTACTTGCTCTGCTGAAAGAGCAAATGTTCTTGCGAGGCTGCAGTGCTTCCCTGGAGCAGAGCTGGGCTCCCCGGGAACACGAAGCTGAGGCCGTGGGGCTGCCCTCGCCACTTGCATGGCCCCACACCCCACGGCTGGCACTGGTCCTGACACTGTCCTGCCGGTGCCAGTGTGAGCAGGAGCGCTGCAGCGGACTCCCTGCGCTCTGCTCCCTCGGGACCAGCCCCATGGGGGTCACCCCAGGCCACACTGAGCTGCCCCTTTCAGCCCATGTGTCCCTCACCATCCCTGGGACACGGCTGGGCCCCCCCCGCACTGTGCCGGCACGTCTGCATGGGGCTGCTGGAGCTGGCTTGGCTTCTTGCTGATATTTATTGTGGCTCTGAGAGCTGGAGGCTGCTAGTCTGATACCATCAGCACCTTGCACACCAGGGCAGCTTTTATATTAGTTTTCTTTTAAATGGAGGATGAGCTTCCCAGGCTGGAGGAAATGTCATTTCTCTGAATGCTTCCATCTCATGTCAGTTCAGACATCTCTGGGCAGCATCATAATCACCCTGGAGTCAGGCGAGGGATGGGGACATGGTACAAAGGCTGGGGCATGTGGGGACAAACAGCTTGGGAACAGGGACCAGTGCTGGGTAGGGCTGGAGAAGAAGGTCCAGCGGTGTTGGTGGCCTTGTCCACTGTAGCCCCAGGCAGGTGGGCATGTGGGGAGGGCAGGGGCCCAGCTGAGTTACTCGCTTGTCGGCTGCCAGGGTGCCAAGGCCAGCTGTGAAATCGTGCTGGAGAGAGCACAGTGCAGTCCTGCAGGGCTTTGCCTTTCCAGCATGACAAACTCAATTAGGTAAGAGGGAGCACGTGAGAAGGAGGAGGAAGGGCAGAGGAGAGCCTGCCTGCACTGGGAACATGATTTCCTCCCTGCAGCTGACCCAGAAAAGTGCCCTGCAGGGCTGGAGTACATATGTCCATCTGAGGACAGTACTTGGGGCACAGGCCCCAGGGCACTCTGCTCCGCTTGCCAGGCACCCATGGGTGCTGCAGCTTCCCGGCTGGGATGGCAGGATTCCCACACCATGTGTGGGTCTCCCTGCTCAAGCACTGCACACTGGCATTGCTGCACCACGGTCATGTGCAGGGGAGACCCCATTAGGGAGGGAATTTCTTAATGCAATTCCTCATTTCCCTGCTCTCTGCTGTGGAGACATGCTGACCTTGAGAGGAATAGCTGCTTGTACCTCAGCAGGAGGATCCCAGCCAGAGATCATGGGGGGGTCTTGTGTCCTCCTCCCCACCCCACACAGCTTGGGTCCCCCCCCAAGTCCTCTCCACTCCTCTGAGGCTCGCTGTCCTGCCCCCTGCTTTCAGGAGCCCCAGGGGAGCAAGGGTGCTGGCCCTCAGCATCCTCACCCTGGCTCACGACAGCCCACCTTGTGAGCACAAGGACCAGCCCCAGTCCCACATCCCCATCACTGCCAGCCCATTGTGCCAGCCTCCAGCTGATCCCAGCTTACGCAGGTATTTCCGTGGCTTACACGGCTCCCCATGGTATTTAGCCTCTGGAAGACGACGTTAAACATTGCAAGCAGCAACAAATCCTGATTGCTCCGAGGAGACAAGAGGCCGTGCTAAGCTTCCAGCCAGACGTTTTCATGCAAGAGAAATGAGCTGTGGCATGTGCAGCCCCAGCGGGTCCTGCTCCTGCATGCCCAGGGCACCAGCCCTGCTCCCACATCCCCTCTGCATCATGCAGCTGGCAGGCAGGCCCTGGGCATGGGCACACCACACAGGAGTGAGCACTCCAGCACAGAGACCCTCCTGAGAACAGTCATAACTGGGGTATGATGAGAATGAGGACAGGGAAGACACTGGAGTGTTCCCACTCTGGGCTTGGCAGGGATGCTCGTCTATGGGTAACCTTAAGGGTGATCTCCAGCTACCCCAGCACAGAGACCAAATTAACATGGGCAGGGCTATGGTATAAAGGAAAGCAGCCTCTAAAATAGGAAATGCTGCTTCTGAGTGAGCCCGGGCAGCTGGAGGCACAGGGATGCTCTTGGACAGAAGACATGGTACAGGAGCTGGGGGCAAACCGGGGTGATAATGGTAGAGCTGGGGCAATAGTACACCCACCACACTGCTCCTGCTCTGCTCCTGCCCCTACTGCAGCCGTCTCTGCCCCAGAGCACAGCTCTGCCGATGCCCCTCATTGTGCCCGCAGCCTCTCGTGGCAGCCCCCCATCACATCCCCAGCAGCCCGCTCCCCACACACAGCACATCTAGGCCCTGCCTGGGTGCCCCAGGAGGGAAGCTGGAGCGCTGACGCCAGCATTACAATTGCCCAGGATATGAGATCCGCTTGGATTCAGCAATTTCAACTCATTTCAAGCCCGGTTCTGCAGCAATTTTCTGAGCCAGTGGGATGTTTTTGCCACTGCAAACGTCCCCTCTCATGCATGGTCGCACCATTTCCCTTCCCTGCTCCCAGGAGGGCTTGGGAAACGGTTCCAGTTTGGCTCAAGCCCAGCCCCAGTGGTGGTATGACCATCCTCCACACCAGCAGCACCTCAGTGCAGCCCCCTGCCCAGTGCTGCGGGATGCAGCCCTGCTTGTGGGGCCGAGGCTCCCCCCTCCATGGGGCACTGGGCTCTGCACCCTCAGTCCAAGCAGAGCAGGGTATCTTCAGCCCCAAGCAGGGCACACCAGCTGTGGGTTAGGCTCCTTGTTTCTCTCATCCTGTGAAGTGCCAAGCTCTGGAGCATCCTCTGCAGTGCCCAACCCACTTCCCCAGGAGGAGGGAGAGCAGTGGAGTGGCAGGGGCCTAGGGGATGCTGTGGGCACATCCCAGAGGGGCCGGAACCCCTCCTGCCTCTGCAGATGTGTCTCTCTGTGCCACAGGACAGCCTGTGCCAGCTAAGCCCCATGGCCAGGCCCGAGCCAGCAGCGGAGACATGGGTGTATGGTGCTGGCAGAGCCCCTCTCGTGCCAAGTATGCTCGCTGTTGGAATACCAAGTACTCAGCTGTGCTACGGGCTGCATCACCAGCCAGGCAGAGCCGTGGGAGGCACCCAGGCCCCAGCACTGAGCAGGGCCAGCAGGTCACTGCCAGGCTGCAGCATCAGGGCCAGCATGCTGCCCAGTGCCCCCAGGAAGAGGCAGGATCTGGAGCAGGGCTCCCTACTCCTGGCAGGTCTGGAGAATGGGGATGCGATGCATGGCAGAGGGATGCACTGGGCACACACCTTCCCGGTGCATCTGCCCCAGTGCTGCCAGTGACATCTGTAAAGGGGGGACACTTGGCACCATACTGCTTTCAGGAGCAGCATCTGTGACAACACACCCAAACCCGTGTGCCAGGAAAAGAGCAGTCCATGCAAACCATTGCCCCAGGAGTCCTGCAGCAACCGAGGCAGGAGCTGTATGAGGACATACTGCTGGCGCCACACAGAGCCTGGATGGCTCTGACACTGAGGCAAGGGGCTGGGGACCCCAGGTCTTCACCTTTCACACCCCACTGAGCAGCCATGGCAGCACACAACCGCCTCCGGTCGCAGAGCAAGTGTCATCACAAAGTTGTGCTTTCCCCTGCCACTGCTCCTTGGGGAAATTCATCCCAGAATCTCACTCATCTCCTCATTTCTAAACTAAATTTATTCATGGCCAGTTTGTACCATTTGTTCTCGTGCCAGCATTGTCCCTCGGTTTTAATAGCTCTCTTCCCTCCCTTGTGTTTACTCTCTTGATGTATTTATAAACAGCAATCCCATCCCCTTGCAGCCTTCAGCCTGCCAGCCTGCACATGCCAATTGCTCCTGGTTTCCTCTCCGGATTCAGGCACTGCTTGCCGGCTGCCCAGCACAGCATCTGCTCCGGCTCACCAGCAGCCTCCTCAGCCCCAGCTGCTCACAGCTCCCACACTGTGCCGGTGAGGTCCCTGGCCAACACAGACACATGGCTCCTGCCCTCTCCATCCGACAGCAGCCATGGGCCAGCATTCCACCCAGGTCAGGACCACCCCAGCTGAGGCTAGCCTGCTACCTCCAGATCTCCCAGCAGCTTGTGCTTTCATATAGTTTGCGTGCATCAAGCACTTTAAAACATCAACCAAAAGGGTCACTTGGGCAAGTGAAGGAGCCAACACCAAAAGAATTGCAAAAGATGAAGTGCTGGGGCTGCTGACAGAGGTGGGAAGTGTGCTGCGGTTCAGAGCAGGGGAGCAGGAGCTGGGAAAGCCCACTTCAGCCTTTTGGCAGCCAGAAAACCTCTCTTGAGATGTTGAATGTGCTGCCTACCTACCCTGGTCTCTCCCTGAGCATATGGGTTGGGTGCTGGGGCTGCAGAAGGTTTCTGCCCCATGTTTCTGCCTCCTGCTTCCTCTGAGAGAGACATAGGGAAAGCTGGGGGCAAAGCCAGGAGGCGCTCAGTGTCACTGGAAAGATGCACTAAAGCTATACTGCCAAGCTTGCTAACCTGGTTAGCAGGCTTGGGTTTGGACTGTGCTGAGCAGCAATCCTGCTATCAACCTGTGCACCCTCTGGATCTCCAGCCACTTCCCATCCTCAGATACCCCTGTGCCCGGCACACCAGCCCTGGGCACACAGCACAGCATGCTACAGATAAGCGCTGGGATGGGCTGCAGCTCAGCCTCCCTGCCGCAAACCCAACAAAACACAGAGAACAATAATTATGGCTTTGGGTAGTGGGCTCCTCTTGGCAGGCAGAGGAGACTCAGCACCATGTGTAGTGCTGTGCAGACACAGCTAGTCCATCCTGCTTGGCTTCAGGACCAGAAAAGGACCCCCAGCTTGTGATTTCAGGTAGAAACGTGGCACTGAGCCCATCCATTCTGCAGGCTGGAGGAAGCAGGGAGCATAAGGGATACCCAAAAGTGGGGTACACAGTGTCGCTGGGGCTCCTTTGTGGAGCTCAAGCAGCCTCTGCCTGCTTTCACCCTGCAAAGACCCCAGCGCTGCAGGATGTCCCCTGCCCTGCATGTACATCAGTGCCTGATGCTGGTGGCTTTTAGCTGAGAGGTACGAGAGGATCCTGGATGCTAGGGGCCTTGCCTTGCTACCCTCCACCTGCCGGACACTGCGGGGAGGCATGAAGAGGGTATGCAGTGCCCGCGGTGATCATGCCCAGCACAGGCAGGGCTCTCCCGGCCCCCTGGGAACGCTTCTCTTTGAAAGCAACCGCGCAGGGAGTGCTGTGCTGCCCGTCCCCAAAGGGTTAACAAGCAATTTCCTTTGCTGACAGCTCGGAGACCGTTCACTATCGACTGCAGGAGAATAAGAGGAGAGAAGCAACGAGATAAAAAGGCAGCAGAGCTGGCACCGCCTGCTTAATCCCAGCGTTTAATCTGCTGGGGCAGCGCAGGCAGCCTTATCTCGCCGTCCTTCTGCTTCTCCATCTCATTACTGCTCCCACGGCTGCGCGGGCCGCGACGCCTGGAGATGCGGGAGCTGAGCCGGGGAGCGCTGGCCTGGGGCAGCGGCTACTGCCAGCCAGCCTCGCTCCACAGCCTCAGCCCCAGCCTCTGCCGGGCGCGCTGCGCTGGGGGGCACACGCCAGCACCCCACGCCTGGCACACGTATCCCCCCTACTTCCCAGTTGGAGCGGGGTGGCTGCACAGGGACACACACATAGACGTGTGTGCACACAGACTGCACCCACAGAGCGTACTGTCACACATGGTGCTGCTCACACCTGGTGTTGTCACACAGCCCTGGGGCACACTGCCATGTCACACATGCACTCACACATTTCCTGGTCTTTGTCCCCAGTCATGTGGGGTGGTCCAGGCTGCACGATGCCCATGCGCTCATAGGTGGATGAAGGAGGCAGAGCTCTGTGGGACAGTGCAAGTAGGACATAGCAGGGCCAGGATAGCAGGCAGAACAATGCCACCTTGTCCTGCATGTCCCCCTCCCTCCACCCTCACCCATGCCGGTGCTCCCCTATGGGTGGCCGACCAGCTCCACTCTCTCTGCTCATCCCATCAGGGACACCATGGCTCACATCACTGAGTCACCCCCGGCCTGGCCCTGCAGCTCCTGCGGCCACAGGGCAGGGGTGGGCAGGGTGGGGGAGGACACCTCCTGGAAGCAGGCAGGTGCCGGCATAGACATGGTCCCTCCAGCCATGGCATTTGTCTGTAAATCTGCAGCACTGACACAGCACAGATGAAGCCTGCACACTAGCCGGGTTGTCACGGGGGTTATCCTGCTGCCTACGGATGGATTTACACTGATAAGATTTATTGTCACCCTAGCTGAGGCGCTGCCACTGCCTTGCTCCCCGCTCTTCTTGCAAGACTGTGCTGCCTGCTTGTGGGTGCCATAAGAGCTATGAGCAGCATCTTGGCAAACAGCCACTGGCAGAGTGGGTCCCCAGACATGAAGAGAGGTGAGCATGACCCTCTGCTCCCCACTGCCAGGGCCGATAGGTCCTCTGCCTGCCTATCACAGGGTGCCTCACTCACCCTCTCACTATTGCAGCAGGATGCGGGAGGATGCTGGTCCCCAAGCTGGACCAGGCTGAGCAGAACACACATCTGTGCTTCCAGAGATTTGCTGACGGTGCTGGCAGTGCTGCTCCAGTCACAGCTCAGTGGCCTTGCAGCAATCCTGTGTGGTGTGGGGCTGCTGGGACTCGTGGAGCTGCTGGGGTGGCTGTGCATGGAGGCACCATAGGCAGGATGGCCTGGGCAGGGAGCGAGGGAAGGGGGAGGCCCAACCTGCAGCCTGATCCCAGCACCACACAAAAGCACGCAGGGTGGCTTTGGGAGCCTGGGCACTGTGCACCCTCTGCCCCAGGGTGACACGGGATGGGAAGGAATAGCCCCAAAAGTGGAATTTCAAGGCTCCCCACTCTGCCTTGGTTCCTCACCCACACCCAGCTGCCTGCCCCCCTGCCATGCTCCCCAGCACTGATTTCCCTGGGGCCAGCAGGGATTGCCGTGAGCCACCTGGTGCAGCCAGGCAGGAGCTGAACCAGGGTAAATCCCCAGCAGCATGAGGTGCAACCACCTGCCAGCATCCCCTCTGTCCCCAAAGTCACCACATAAGCCCCACACAGCTCCCTCACCACCCTGCTCCATCCCAGCTCCCGCCTCTTCCCATTCTCCATCCCTCCAGCCACTGAGCCACCTCAAATGATGCTGGGAGCTCCAGTCTCTCTGCCAACATAAATTTGACCCCAGCATGTCATAACTGAAGGAAACAACACACAAACAGCCCGAGCTCCGCTGCACCCTCCTCCCCAGGGCCAGCTCAGGGGGGCAGCCTGGGTGATGGTGTAACCCGCCAGCACATCGAGAGCCAGAGTGAAGTGGGGTGATCACAGCCCAGCGGGAAAGGGCTCGTTAATAGCTGAGCCCTTTTAGTAGAGATTAGGGAGCTGCGCAGCTTTGATCTTTGATTGCCAATTTGCATCTTGAAGGCGCTGGGACCTCATCCAGCCTCAGCGCAACCCTTTGTGGTTATCTCATGGCTAATGGATTTGTTCTTAATGCTGGAGCGTGCAGGCTAAAGGCTGATTAAACCCTCTCCGCGGCGCTAAATCAATGGAACAAACATGATAGGGGTTGGCTTTTCCCGGCCTGCACGCTCCCGGCGGAGGGGCTGATCGACAGAGGCCCCACGCCCCAGCACTGGCAGGGACTCCCTCCATGGGGCTGCCGGGCAGGCGAGGAGGCACAGGCACCAGTGGGCAGGGGGAACCCCGCAGCCTGTATCCCTGTTTCCTCATCCTCTGCTCACCATGCAGGCAGTGATGGGCAGGGAGGGTCTCAGGACTCCCAAGGTGTCTGCTTCTCCTGGATGCTTGAGCCACACTGTCATTGTGCTGGTCCTTAGTGTCTTCAGGAACTCTGCAGTGTCTCCTTCCGTTTCCTCCTGCCTCCTAGGGCTTGCTATGGGAGCAGGGATGTGTCCTGGCAGGGATGGGATGGGACAACCTGCCCCTGCAGCTGGGGGACTCCATCCCCTTCCTCATGCCCCCTTTACCACTCATACACTGGGGAGCAGCCTTGGCAGCTCACATCTCTGTCCTTCAGACCATCTCTCCTTTTCCCTGCTCAGAGCCAGCGCCATGTTCCCAGGACCGTGTGCTGCATGCAGCAGCCCATACATCACGTGCTGTGAGCAGGAGTATCTGTACACACTTTCCATAATGACTGTGGTCTCCACTGCATGCCCAGCTTCAGGAAAACACAACTCCCACTGTGTCTGCAGGCAACATTAGCAGAGGGGACAAACTGCACCCTGCCCATGGGTGCCACAGGAACAAGTGGTCGCATATTCTACCTGCTGTCTGGGCTGGGAGACTAGGGATGGGAGATGAGCACCTGAGATGGGCAGGACCAAGATTTTGGGGACTATGAGCTGTTGGGAGGAGGGTTGTGTGGCTGCAAGCACAGAGAAGACCACCTGAGAACATTTTGCACCCTCTGCTTTTTGCAGGGCTTATGGCACCACTCCAGATGCTGCTAAAGAAGAGCTGCCTCCAGGTCTGGTGGCATTTGAGTGACAGGACCCCCAAGCAGAGACTGAGCTGGGCTCAGTGTGAGCTCAGAACTCCAGGGCCTGAGCTGCCTGTGTTGGAGGATGAGACGTGCTGCAACACAGTGAAGCTCAGACCAGTGCCTTGCTGGGAACCAGTCTGTGGGGAGATAGGGCTGGGAGCAGCCCCACTGGTCCTGGGCTGTGCCCATGCCAGGCTCGGCCCTGGTGAGCAGTGGTTCTGGCAGAGTGAGCCGGGCTGCCTCACGGCACGGAGCCGATGGGATCACACGCTGTGATTCCCATCTGCAAACCTCACTATTAAATCATCTCCCCTCTGCCAATATTTGCCAAGTGCGGGAGATAAAGTGGCTACAAAAGTCATCAGTGCCAGCATTTCAGTTGGCACGGCTGGCAGCAGAGGGCAGCTGGGCAGGCCAGCAGTTCCCTGCAGTGATGGGTCCCTGACAGATCAGCCCCCGAGATCCTCACACGGGCTCCTGGCCGAGCAGACCCATTGCCCTACGTGCAGCAGTGCAAGGGGAGCCAAAACCCCTCCACGCTGCTGCGCAGCACCTCTGCCTGCATGGGATGGATGCTGATGCCACGGGCACCACTGCCTGTGCCAGCCTGCCCCAGGCATCAGCACAGCCCGCCACCCCTCACCTCCACCTCTGCACCAAGACATCCATCTCCACCCTGTCAGCATCTCCCCTGCAGCATCTTCTCAATGCAGCACCAACTCACCCCCTCCAGTACTGCCCCATCCAATCCATGTCATCCCAGTGTCCCCAGCTACCACTGCCCTGCCATACACATCCCCCTCTCCCTTGCTCCAGGCTGCCTGCACAGCCTCTGTGGTGGTCTCTGAGTGGGTGAGGCAGGACATGATGCTGAGACACAGCTCCTGGAGGAGAAGCCCAGAGCGTTATCAGCCCAGGGAGTTAATTAAGGTCATGTCAGACGATAAGGAAACAGGATGTCAGAGCGGCGGCAGCAGCACAGGGGATCAGAGCCTGAAAAACTGTCTATGAAAAGCAACTCCACCAAGATGTGATCAGCCAGGTGCTCGGGGACAGAGAGGCTGTCACAGCTCCATGCACGGGGGCTCCAAGGACAGCACCATTCTCACTGGACCCATGCCCAGTATGGGGTGGAATAGGTTGGGATGGGGATGCAATGAGAATGTGATACACTGTGCCTGGGCAGGGGGAGCTGGCTGAGCAGCCCTGGTTATGTGCTTCTGCCCTCAGGCAGGAGCAACTCATCCTGGTGCAACCAGCACCATGCCGTCAAGGCAGGAATCACTGTGAACTTCTGCCCATAATAAGCCCATGTGATTGCAGACACTGTCTAATCAGCAGGACCACAGAGCTGGGCACGCCAGGCTGCTTGACAGCACTGGCACTGCTCCTGCCTCAGACTGGTCACCTCCCTGCTCAGTGATGGCTTTACCTCCTGGACCAGAGTGCCATGGGTCGAGCAGAGCAGAGCTGGCTCAGCCCAGTATAGCACAAGTGCACAGCAGGACAGTGGGAGCAGGCTGGGCTGGGAGGGAGAGGCATAGGGGACACACTACCAGTGCAAACCCATCTTTCCTGGCTGGGTGGGAGCTGAGCCACTGGGGCGTAATTAATACATCAATCTCAGCTGCATTTGCATCATGCCCTGGGTCCTGTGCCGCCTGGGAAGGTGGGCTGCTCCATGCCTTCTCCATGGGGGTCACAGGCCCAGTGTGGGCCCCGGCTTGCCCCTACATGCACCCCATCTCTCCTTGCCCCATTGTCCCCCGCAGCAGGGCACCCAAAGGCCCCTGCCTTGTCCCGCTCCAGCCACTGCAGTGTTGAAGAGAGATGGAGATGCTTCCCTCTGCCACACAGTCCCTCCTTCCCTCCTTGGGCTGTGAGAAAATTGCAGGGAAGGCATCTTGTGAGTGAAGGGCACAGCAGGGTTTGGAGGGCAAAGGGGGGTGGTCGAGCTGCAAACACCCACTGCCCACCTCTACATGCCTAGGATGGGGTACAAGGCCCATGGGCAACATCCACGGCTGGTGTCTGCTCTCCTGGGGCACTCACCTCCCTCCTGTTCCTGCCCTGCTACCCTGGCCCAGCTGAGCACCCCAAATGGGTCTCCCAGACTGAGCACCGGCCTGGGAGGAAGAAGAGCTGGGTCAGGAAAGAGCCTGTAGTAGCGGCAGGGGCACCACAGTGCATGCAGGGACATGGGTGCTACCTGCAGCTCTTGCTTTGCCGCCCTGTGGGTGCAGGTGGCAGAGGGACAGGACAGCAGGGGGATGTGTGGGGTGCCACTGCTCCCCCGGCACGGCAGACCAGTGAGATATCCCTGTGCAGCTGAGTGCAACACCTCGCCATGGCCGCTACACTGCTGACAGCCGCTGCCTGCCCTGTGACACCGCGGGGACTGTGACGCTCTGGCCACAGCCACGGTCCAGACAGATACAGGAGGAGACATGGGCCTGCCTCCTGCCTCCAGGACTGCCCACTGCAGCCACTGTCACTGGAGTGCCTCACCTGTGCCTGACCGCAGCACCCACAGCATCTGCACCACCCACAGCATCTGCACCACCCACAGCACCTGCAGCACCCTCTGCACAGCCCACCACGGAGCACCAGGAATTAAAGTGCTAATGAGCTGCTGGCTGGAGGGTCGGCAGTTAGCAATTAATCAGGGGCTGTGCTCTGATGAGGCATGCACCTCCTTTCCCCTTTCACCCTGCCCAGCTGAGCTCCCTGACACAGACAGGGGTCCCCAACCCTCCTTCCAATGGGACACAGCACCCACAGGTCCTCCCAGCCGTTGGCTTTCTTGCTGCGCTCACCTTCCCGGAGGCAATCAACAGGGAACCTTTTGTTCTGCTGGAATAAAACCTGTTGAGTCCAGCTGAGCTTAGGCAGCTTTAACAGCAAAGTGCACTCTGGTCCGCATCTGTGCCCGGAGAGGGGCATGGTGAGCTAGGAGTGCCTCCGCTGATGGGCCTGCCCACCTGCATGAAGTTGGCTGGGGAGGCCCAGCCGCTTGGGCAGCGATGGTTCTCAGGGACAGGGCAGGCACATGTGGGAGCCCTGAGCCCCAGCAGGTCAGGGGATGGGTTCGGCTCCCCAAGACTGGCAGCATGGCTCAGCGGCAGGGCCATCCTCACCTCCGGCTTGGTGATACAGCTGCAGTGGATGGGGCCGGCAGCATCCTGCCCATAACTGTTGTTGGCGCAGCACTCTGGAGCACGGCTCAGAGCACAGAGGGAAGGTTTTGCAGCATACGCAGGGGACAGTCACCCACAAAACCGTGTGGGGAGCTGCTGGGAAGCTGCTCAGGCATTAGCCTGACTGCTCCCCGCTGTGAAGCCCTGGCTGGCTTTCCTCCCCTTGCAGAGTCAGGATGTGGCAGAGATCTGGCACCCTCCTGCCCTCGCACCCTTGCCATGCAGCCTAAGCAGGGAGTGTACCCTGGGGATGAGCTCCCACACTGGCTGCATGTTGGGACAGCACCTGGGAGAAAAGGCCAGCGACCAGCGAGGAGCAGGTTAGAGAGATGCATGTTCTCCCCTACTGCACAATTAATCATGAGAAGTTTTTCCTCCTTTCGTGCATGAAACAAAATTTGGCAGGGCGTTCTGACCACAGGGACTTGCTGCTTGCTCTCCAGTAAAAACCCAGCCACATCTGGCAAAGAAATAACCTTAGAGCATCCCTGTGTGCACAGACAGGGAGAGGAAATGTTCGACCAGGCAGGAATACTCAGCGGGGCTTGGTCCACAGCCCCCCGTTCAGTGAGCACCTTCAGCTCCTGTGTTTGCTCCCACTCCACAGCCCCCAGCACACGCATGGCCGTGCTGCCCCATTGGCCTCATTGTCCCTGCCCACAGAGGCTGTTATTCTGGTCCTGGATACATAAATGCCCAGGCAGGGTCTCCCCCCTACTGCCAGCCAGCTGGGTGCTGGCAGCAGCCATGCAGCCCCTGCCTGGGCTGCCCTCCCACCCCTGGCTGCCTCCCCCTGCCCGCTCCATCACCCAGCCTGGCTGGAGCCTCAGCCCATCCTTTCTGCAGCAAGCCCAAGTCTCCCTAGCACTGTTCCAGCTATTTGTTATTGGAAAAAGGGGGAAATACGGTTTTCAACTATTATTGTTTTTTCCACCTGACTGGCTGCAAACTTGTTAATTTTTTTCTTTAATGTGTGAACAGTGTCGACGACAGCTGCATGTGAAATGACTCGACGCCCTATCTGTGGGTCCCTGGCTGGCTTTCAGCACTCACACCGCAAACATTGCCTTCTATAAATAAAGGCCTATATCTCATCAATGGCAGAACAGCAGAGCTTTATATAGTCGTCTTACATAAAACCGTCTCTCTTTATGGGCTTCAAACCATTTGCGTCACTTAGTGCAGCTCCGTAAACCTCCTGCTCCAGCCGCTCCCCCGTGGAGGAAGACCCGGCATGGCTGCCCCCTGCCCCATGCTGCCGGTGGGGAGCCGGGGGTCTCGCCACCCCCCCCACAGAGCCAGGCAGCAGCTGTGTCCTCGTCCCCCCACCCTGCCACCTTGGCACACGCTTCCCTCCAGCCCGCCCAGCCTTGGCAGCGAGCACAGCATCCAGCACTGCCAGGCACCCCCGTGCCTGGGGACTACCAGCCACAGGCCAGCACTACGTACCCTGCCCTCACCACCCTCCCTGTCCCTGCCATGGGTCCTGGAGCACCGCAGGCAGGGATGCTGAGAGGTGCCGCACCATCCTCCATCATTTGGGAATCAGGTACCGGAGGGTGCAGGGTGACCAGGGATGTGGTGTCAGGCTGTGGGCACTGGCTGGATCCTTTCATCTCCAACTCTGACATACAGGGTACACAAGTCCAACCAGTGGCTTTCAATCCTGCTGCCCAGCAAGCTCCTGGTATGGGGCATGCCAGGGTCTGTCCCCATGGCCATGGAGCACAGGTCCCACCTCCAGCCCGCCATGGTCCCTGGGGGCCCTGGCTCCATATGGCAGAGCCTGCCCCTCTGGCTCGCCGCAGGCGCCTGCCTGCACGCACCGATGGGCCGTGGGGGTGCCAGGGACTCCTGCTGGGGCTGCAGCAATGCCTGCCTGCAGGGAAACATCCGGCACTCCGGCTGGCAGTGCAGGAGCCAGGGGGACAGAGCTGCAGAGACTATGGTGACAAACCTTTGTTTACCCCCATGCCACTTCAGCCACTACCCTGGGTGAGAAGGTGGCCAGAGCACTCTGCCCCATGGCTGCTCCCAGCACCACCTGGCCCTGGGACCCCTGCCATGGGTGACACCAGCACCATGGACGGGGTCACCACAACGCCTTGCCAGCCATGGTGCCATGTGGCATCCAACCACACCACTAGTAAAGGGCACCTGCACCCCAGCCTGCTCTGCCCCATGCCCAGAGCCACCATGCCCAGCCAGCCACATTACACCTCATGCAGCCCCCCTTATCCCCTAGCCAGTCATCCTGCACCCCGTCAGCCCCACAGCCCTGTGTCCCCAGGCACCAGCAACCACCCACTCCTGGGGCCAAGCCCCTTGGATGCCCCAGCCCCAGCCCTCCCTCAGCCACCCGAGGTGCCCACCCCACTCTGCAGCCAGCAGCACTGGGGTGGCACTGCCCCCAGACACCCCACGGGTGCCCTGGCCGGGGGGACAGCAGAGCCCCGATCTGCCCAGCCTGGCACGTGGTACCAGCCTCGTGGCACCTCCCACATCCCTGGGGAGACACATCAGGCACGGGCATCCTGGCCGCTGGCTCCCCCCTGTATCAGAGACAGGCTTATTAAGTGTGTGATATTAAATTACCCAGATAAGAGCATAAGAGCTTTTAAAGTCAATTCATTAAATATAATTATGAAGAGAGCTTTTTTATGCTCACAGTGATCCAATCTCAATCAGGGAGACGGTGGGAATGCCGCCGGCTCCTCCAGCATCTCCGCTCCCCCGCTGCGTCGCCCCCGCGCCCCCTGGCTCCCCAGCCTCGGCCTCCTCCTGGGAGGAGGTGGCACCCACGGCCCCTGCTGCCTGCCCCACTGCCCCGGCACCCCCTCCCCAGTGTCACTGCTGGTGCTGGTGCCACCTCCATCCTATGGGCTTCTGCCCAACAAAGGGGAGGGAGAGATGAGGCAATGGTGGGGAGATGAAAGGCACCGGCAGGGATGGTAGCAGGATATGGAGAAGCTTGGGGACAAGAGCCAGCTATCTGGGTAGCTGAACACAGGTTCTTCCCACCCATGTGTCTCCTTCTCCACAGAATCTGACCTCCTCCTTTTCCCCGGTGGAGCAGCCTCCTTAGGGACCTAATGATCCATCCTCACTCCCCAAGCAGGAGAGGTGCAGACTTTCGTCCCCTCCCACATTCATTAATGGTGCTTTTTGACCAATTAATACCTGCCAGCCCCACAGAAGCTGCCCCAGCCCACAGCCAGACTCCTCACATGCAGCCCAGGTAGGCCCACGCCAGCCATTTGCACTGGGAACCCCCTCTCATTCCGTGCACTCCCAGCCACACTCAGGGCTGAGCCCATCTTTCTTGGGGGAAGCCACAAGGGAGAGAGGGTCCCAAAGACACTTCAGGAAATCCACAACCCTCATCTACAGCCAGATTCCCAAGACACCCCATGTCCCCTTGCCAAGGTGCCCCAAGACCTGCTGTGATAAGGGGCTTTGCCGTGACATCCCTAAGTGCAACCAACCCCTCGCTGTCCACCACAATACCCCAAATTCTCATTCCCCCCATATCCACCCTCCTGCAGCCCAAGCACTGCAGCCCAGCTGGCCAGGAGCAAGGTGGGTTCTGGGCTGGGGTCCCTGCACAAGGCTTCAGTGGGGGCTGGTGGGAGCAGCTACCCGCTGCTGGGAGCTGCTGGACTGACATTTATTTTTAGACGTGAATTGTATAAATTAGCATTTCTCAGTGGATTAAGCAGCAGGAATTGTGTAAAATTAAATGGCAATGAATTGCATTAAAGTCCCCCATTTTCTGGCACAAACAGCACCTCGAGCGGTGCCCAGGCAGCTCATTTGTAACAGTGCCCGAGCTGCCACCCCTGTGGCTCCAGACAGGAGCATGACCAACCTGTGGTGTGTCTGCACCTCAGGGACACAGACCTGGGGACACACAAGCATGGCAGCCAGGCTGTGAGCACGGGTACTCTGGACAGACTGAATCCCTGGGGAGATGGCTCAGGCGCTGGACTGGGGCTGCAGGACATGGATCCATAGAGTCTGGTGACCCAAATGAGCAAGGCTGGGCTCTGAGGAGCAGCTCACAGGTATGAGATTGGCAATGGATGCTCCATACTCTCCTGGTTACCAACACCACCAGCCCCAGACCACTCACCATCACCACAGTGATGCCACCTTCCAGAGGGGATGATGCTGTGTTGGGACCTGTACGGCACCGCCTGGCCCCAGACTCCCTCCGTGCTCCATCCAGGGCAGGTCCTGCAATGCCTGAAGCCTAATGAGCAGATGAGAGGTCCCTTGTGAATCCCCAACACTCCAGAGCATGCTCAACTCTGCACAGGGGGAGAGGGGAAACAGGGTGGGGGCTGAACAGGCATCAGGCAGGGCAGGGCAGGTGAGGAGCAATGAGTCCAGCTCTTTTACTCAACGTAAACATAGGCTGAAAACGTGACATTTATTAAGCACAGTTCTGGTGGAAAGGTCAGAGAGAGTCCCTCCGTCGGGATCAGTGTTAGCTGCAAGGTGGGACAGTGGCAGAGCCTTACTGAGAAGACGCAAGAATGACAGCCTGCTGTCCCCTTCCCACACCCCAGCCAGGACCATCTTGGGGTGCAGCTGAGGATGCTCCCCCTGTTTAGCCATAGGGGTCTGCATGGGGTGCTGCCCATGTCCCGGGCAGGGGGAAAGCCCTGCCTGGAAAGCTGGGGTCGGTGCCAGCTGCGAGATGCACTGCCAGCTCTCAGCAACCTCCCGCTCCCCCCAGCCTCCAGCCCTGGCAGGACTGGCTTCGGCAGCCACACATCAGAAACAAAAGGCTTTTGACAAGCGGACCCGGTTTTGAGAAAGGCACCAGGCTCCTGCCCGGCCACGAGCGGAACCTCCTGCCGCAGCCGCTGCCGGCGAGCAGGCGGGATACTGCTGCTAGCCGGGGGAGACCACCTCCACGCACCCCCTCCCGCAGCCCCCAGACCCCTGCACACCCCAGCTGCCTGCCCCCCCGAAGCACCGCTGAGAGGGCTCTCCCTTCCCACAGTGCCTCCTGATGTGGCCAGCACCGGCCCCGGGCTGTGGCCACACTGGGTGCCAAGCTTGGGGACGAGGATGGGCACAAACCACCTGCGGTAGCTGAGCCCCAACCGCGTGGGGCCGCTTCCCAACCGCCTGCTTAATGGCACGTAAAGAGCGCTATTGATTTCCCGCACCGGCGCCGCACGCTCCGCACCCTCGCACCGCAGCTGCTCTCGCCCAGCTATCAGGGCTCGCACCCACCGCCCTCACCGAGGCACCAGGCAGTGTGCCGGCGGGCACTGGGCAGCAGCAGGGGCAGCTCAGCCCTGCGACCCCGTGCAGAATGGGGAGCAGGGGGCAGGGGGTTATGAAGTGGCTCCAGCATGGCCCTCCGGCAGCCGACGCAGGGGGCACATTTGTCAGCGGGGCTGCAGGGGAGCCTTGCTGCGGCTCGGGGCTGTCCCTGCTGCCTGGGGAGATTTATAGCCCAGCCGGGCCTTATTACACGGAAGATGCTTATGCTGGGCACTTTTTTTTCCCCCCAATAGTTTCTTAACTTGCTATCCCATAAAGAATGTAGATTTGTGACGTTGAATAGGGGAAGATCATTTACCACTCGCAGCTCTTATTTAAAGGATCTGTACGAGTTACTTGTTGTGTAAGCATAGACTGCAAGCGCTAGCGCAAGGGGACATGCTCCAGCCTCGGCACTGCTCCTGAACAGGAATCCATCCGGCGGTGGCCCCACGGCTTGGCCACCCTCGTGCTATAAAACTTCCAGCCTCGGCACTGCTCCTGAACAGGAACCCAGCCGGCGGCAGCCCCACGGATTGGCCACCCTCGTGCTATAAAACTTCCAGCCTCTGGATGAAGTCCACCTTGTGCCCAGAGGGAAGGGAATACTCCAGCACTCCTGCAAGCACGGCTGCAGGAAAAGCTCCTTCCCTTCTCCGGCATCCCTAGGGGTGCAACCTCTCCTCCAGGGGCTGCAGCAATGGGCATCCTGAGACCCCAGGCCATTTACCCCACTGGGATGTACTGCAGTCTGGGAGCCCTCCATCACTGCTGGGACATGCTGTTACTCATGTATCCACCCACAGCAGTGGGTCTACAAGAGCTTTCTGAACATAACGGCACACATGGGGGCACAGGACTGGGACCAATGAAGCCTGGAGCTCCCTGCCACAGAACGGCTGGGTACAGGGCAGCCTGGGTGCCCCTGCACTGGGGACACAGCTGGGAGGCACAGGAGTACCCAAGCCCACACATCACAGCTGGGACTCACCCCGCCTGCCAAGCAGCTTATGCTGTGTTTCAGTCATTCCCAGGAGGCACAAGGGACCAATTCAGCTTAGGGAACAAGAGTAGGAGGCTCCAGCTGCAAACGGCATGGTGCCTCGACAGGTTCCACTGGCAAGGCTTTGGGACATGGTATGTGGCAGAGGGAGGTCACATCTTCCCTCATGCCTCCACAGGTCCATGCCCTGCAGCCTCTCCCGCCCCAGGTTCGCCCCCCCCTGCCCCAGGTTCACCCCTTTGCTCCAGGCAAGTAAGAAGTGGCAGGGATGCCCCTTTCTGCTGACAGCCCTTGGTGTCTCAAAGGCTGGGTTGGAGGGCTGAGCAGGCGACAGGGAGATGAAGGCTATGGAAGCCCTGGGCTTCCCTTCTTTGAGCCATGAGCTGTGGGTCAGCTGGTACTAACAATCCTTATGCCTGAAGCATGCTCTAGTGCAGGGTGCTGGCACACCAGATCTCAGACCTGTAAGCAGCTGAGGCAGACAGGCCAGCTGGTCCTGCATGGTCACCTGCTGAGGAACCAGGTGCTGGTGACTGTTCTGATGGTCACCCTCTGCTGCCACACAGCACAGCGCACACCACACATCGTGTCCACGCTGCGGGAAGCTTGTACCCAGCCCCCCGCGCCTCAGCTCTGTCCTGCCAGCCTCACAAGCGCAGCTCAGCACTCACCAAATCCCATTGCCACGCCGTGCCGCTGCCTGGCACTAGGCTGAGCTTGCTGCTTCCCCCGCAAGGCAAAGCAAGCAGGATTCCCCAGGAGGATGCCAGGGCTGGAGCCAGCATGGCCGAGCCACGTGCAGGACTGTCCAGCACCAGAGCTCCCCGCTCCCAGCCCTGATGGCAAACTCCAGCAGCTGGCACAGAGCAGACACAAAGCCCAGCAAAGCCCTGGGTGGAGCAGGGCTGTCTCCTTGCTGCTTCCCAATCCCCTCTCCTTTCCAATCCACTGCAATGGCCCATGCCACCACCTCGCACAGGACAGCCCCCCCGAAATGGTGCTTTCCCAGGCACAGCATCACCCGGTGCAGCGAGCAGGCGTTGTACCGATGGGCACGAAGTGAAACAAAACATGCTGCATCAGCCATTTCCAGCCCCACGGAGCCTCCTCTTCCCCCACAGCATCCCGCACAGCCCATGGCATCACATCCCTCTCCCCGGCACGAAGTGGGCTCCGGTTGGCAGCACTGCTCCTGGGAGCACAGCAAGCCAGCCGAGCAGTAGCCCCTGGCAGCCGTAGGAGAGAGACGGCTCATTTCCAGAGTCATTACGGTCTGAAAAGGGTCCCATCAGGTATTCTGCCCGTTCAGCACATTTATTTTCCCAAACCACAGCGGGGATTTGTGATTCCAGGCTCAATATTAGTGAGAGCTGCACGCTGGCAGTGCCCGGCCAGGAGCTGTCTGCCTGGGCAGGCAGGGCACTTCCGGGATAAGACCCTGCCAGCAAGACCTGGACTGTGGGTGGGCAGCCCCCCACTCACCCCTGCTCTTGTGCCTCTGGAGCGGGTCCGCTCGGCATGTGTGTGAACACGTGTGCAATGCTGGCAGCCTCCAGATTCACACCCATCCCAGCACCAACCCTCTCAAATGCAGGAAAGCTCCCTGATGTGCAATGGGGTCCCTCCTGAGCCCCCCAGCCACTCTCCCCGTGCAAGGCATCTTGCAACAGAGCACCTCAACCCAGATGGAAGCACAGGATGGAGCAGAGCACTACATCACAGCCTTCCCACTGCAGCTTTCCCACTGAATACCCTCCCTGGGGACTGCTGAGCCCTGCTGCCCCCCGCTGCAACTCCTGCCTGACAGCCCGTCTGGCACAGACCTGCTGACAGCCCAGTCCTGCAGCACAGAGCCCTACCAAGAGCTCCCACGGAGGATCCTTTCTCTCTCTCCGTGTGAAACTTGGAGGGAAACTCAGAGAGATGCAAACTTGAGCAGCCGGAGAGAGCCAGGGAGCCTTGCTCCAGCGAGGCGCATCCGGGTGCATGCCCCCTGCACCGGCAGGGACCCCGGTGAAGCTGAGCCAGGTGTGCACTCACCACAGTGAAATCATGGGATGAGCAGTTCTCACCGCTGAAGTTGCAGCTCTTGAGCATATCGTCGAGCTGGTGGCCGGTGCGGTTGACAATGTCAGCCATGTCGGGGTCAGGGTAGAGCAGGTCCGTGGCCTTGTGGCCATCCCGGTCCTTGGGGGGCAGCCCAGTCATGTTGGCCAAGTGGAAGATGTCAGCATCGGTGAGCGCTGAGTGCCGGTAGCGATTGATGTTGCAGATGGTGATGGCGGGGAAGATCATCTCACGGGTGGCCTCCTCATCCAGGGCCATGACGTGGGGGTGCTCCAGGTAGAGCAGCGCTGACTTGGTCGCCTGGTAGAGGAAGAAGGCAAGCGAGGCAAGGAAGGCGAGCGCCCAGAGGGTCTGGCGCACACCCAGCTGCCCCGACCGGCAGATGTGTCCCAGGCCGTGCAGCGTGCTGGTGCTGGCAAAGGCGGCCAGGTCCCGGGAGCGGGGCCGGGCAGGCTCCTCGATCAGGCTCTCCTTATCCCCTTCTTCTTTCTCCTTCTGCTTCTCATCCTCCTCGGCAAATTTGATTTTACACACGATCTCAATCGGCATCTGCCCCTCGCCGCCGGTGTGCCCAGCCAGCGAGCTGCCCCCCGGCACGGGCACTGTCCGAGAGCTCGGCCAGGCGCTGGGAGGGGGCTCGGGTCCCCCCCAAGCCCCAGCACGGCGCCGGGAGGGCCGAGCCGTCTCGGGAGGGAAGCGCAGCCCCTCTCAGCAGCTCTGAGCCGCCGCTTCCCTCTTGTCTCACTAGTCGATCGTCTCCTTGTGCCTTCGCTTATCAGCACAAATACAGCTGTCAAAAACCCCTCTCTCTCCTCTCCCTCGCTCTGTCTCTCTGCCTCTCTCCTTCGCTCCTCTCTGGTTAAGACCCCAGCAGATACAGGCAGCATTTAGGCATCATGTGCTAATAAAATCCAGGGAATACTTAATAATTCAAGACATGTCAACATTATTTCATCGTCAAATAAAGAGCGAGCAGCAGAGAAAAGAGGCAGTGTGAGGGGCCCGGCGTCTCCGGGGCAGGGAGCCGCGCTGCACCCTGTCCCCAGCCCCAGCTATAAAGTGCTGCCGGAGCCACTTGTTTGAATGGCTCGGGAGCTGCTAGAACCGTGCCGTGCCGTGCTGACCCGTGCCAAGCCGAGCCGAACCGAGCCGCGTCGTGCGGAATCGAGCCGTGCCGCGCCGCTTTGTGCGATGCCGAGCCGTGCCGCGTCGTGCGATGCTGAGTCGTGCCGAGCTGTGCCGAGCCGAGGCGGGCGGGGCACGGAGCCTGCCCCCCACCGCCGCCGCCAACGCTGCTCTTGCCGCCTCGCCTCGCCGTGCCTCGCCGGCCCGAGCGCCCCGGGGCAGAGCGCGGCGCGGCTCGGCAGGGGCGGGCAGCCTGCGGGCACCTCGCCCGGCGGCCCCCTCCTGCTCGCCCGCCTGCGGACTCCTCCTGTCTCAGCGGCTCCCTGGCCGTTAACTGCCTCCCTGCCACGGCCCGCCGCGCCCCGAGCCGGCGAGCGCCGAGACCCGTCGGTCCTGGTCCCGGCCCCGCCGAGAACCGGCCGCTAAGCCACCGCCTGAGCGAGGCTGAAGAGGGGGCGCTGGGGATGCACCCCCACCCACACTACGTGCTCCTCGGTGTCCCGGAGCCACGAGGGCGGCAGCACCAGCACACACACCCCGTGACCACGGCTCCCCTCCCCGCTGCGCCTGCTGTGCGCCCGGGCTGGGTTCCCCCAGCTCCATTCCTGCCCCCTGGCCCCTGTGTGCCGCACGCTGAGCTCCACGGTTCCCCAGGGCAGACCACAAGAAGCGGGGTCACTTCAGGCAGTGACCGGCTCTGGCAGAAAGGCTGAGCCGGCGTCCCCCTCACCTCCTCCTGCCCTGCTGAAACCCTGCCCCTCCTCGGGTCTTGCTCTGCTCCCTCCAGGCACACTCGCCTCCATCCGTTCCTGTGCATAGCCCCACACAGGACTCAGCTCCCATGGCAGCAGGGTACCCGGGGTGTCCTCCTGCCCTTTCCTGCCTACAGAAGTGAGGCTCTGCCTGCATCGTTCAGTGGGGTCAGAGCTGTGACGAGGTTAAGGGGTTCACCCTGTGGCACCAGCTACAGAACTACTCAGTGCCTGGATCAGGTGGATCCCCACACACACTTTCTGACAGCAAGTCGTGATCTCTCCAAGCTTCCTGCCTCAGTTTCTCCAGCTGGTGACAGAGGATTAGCTCTGCTAGAAAGGCTGAGCCGGACCCCTCACCCACAAGCCAAGCAACCTTGCCTAGTGACCCAGTGGTGGGGGAAACATCAGCTCCTCACCTCCAGAACAAGCCCAGCACTGAGTACCCTCCCCTAAAAGACATGGCTCTGCTGGGGAGGCGCATGCCTGGCTGGAAAGCTGGGGTCCCTGGAGAACAATGAAGACACAGCCCCTCGTGAGCTCAACAGCAGGCCTTGCCTCTCCCTGGGACTGCGCCGCAGGTCAGTGTGACCTTCACTGTGCTGCCGATGCCAACGGCAAAGCTTTCCCCAGTCGTCCGGCAAGCACACACACATCTTCAATCTTCCCATCGATCTGTGCATGGCACACATGTTCCTGCCTCTGTGCGGGTCAATACAGCATGATAGGCTGCCTCCAGCAGTGAGCACGCACAGCCCCATCTGCCCGCTTTGCCCTGCCCGGCGGATGCAGTGTGCACGTGTCAGCCCCACATCCCCAGCTCGGAGAGGCACAGTGGGGAGTGGGCTGGGCAGCTGCCCAAACACCGCCACCACCACGGGTGGCCATGGACACACAGGCACAAGCCATGAGCTGCTTCTGCACGGCTTAGCCCCGCAGGGATGCTTGGCCCTCCAAAGACTGAACAGCAAGGACCTGATCCTGTGACAAAGAAGGTTCTTGGTACAAGGCAATGACTGGCAATGGGTGTTTGGTTTGCAGTGCCTGGTGCAGAGTCCCTCCCTGCATCTTTCCGTGCTGTGGTGGTGAGAGGTGCGAGGGCATGGGGGATCTGACATGCAGGTCCACCCTGTAGACGCAGATCCTGAGGTACAGGGCAAGATGATCTGTGTGTGAGATTGGCAGGAGCCATGGCATGGACATGGTATGGGAGCAGGACTATCTGTCTCCCAGCTGCCTACACAGCCCTTGCCCCCACATCACAGGGACCTCAGACCCCATCTCTCTCTGGACATCTTCTGCTGCATTAGCAACTGCCACCTTGGCTGGGGACACCCCTCAGCATGGTCCCCTCCCGTGTGGCCAAAAAGATATGTCTTGTCCTGCCCCTCTTCCTCTGCTGTGCCCTGCTTCTGCCTGGCCATCCCCTTTCAAGATGACCCAAGGCACAGCAATGGGTTGGGATCAAGCCGCCCAAGTGAATGGTACCCAAGGCACAAGCCCCATCCTCACCTGCGGTTGCAGGCCTCCTGCATGCCAAGGAGTGGGGAAGGCTTCACGACCAGGGAGCACCTGGGGAGGGGGCATGCCGGGAGAGACACTGGGCTGGAGAGGCAGGGAGCAGAGCAGTAGCATGGCTGGAAGGGGAGGCAGCAAGGCTCAGGGACCACTTTCTCCTGGGACCAAACAAGGCAGCCAGCACAGCACCAGCTGGGAATGGCCACTCGGCAGCATGTCTACAGCCAACAGTTCTGCACTGGAGCCTCCCACCTGTAGCTGAGCACTGCATGCCTGCGCATGGGGGGCATAAGGCCACAAGGAGGGACTCTGTGGCATGCAGCGGGGCTCTGCCTCTACCCTGCCACAAGCAACTGCAGAGCCTGTCTTCCCACGGGTGCTCCCACATTCAGCCGTTGGGTTTGATGCTAACAGCCAAGAGAAGCCCAATATCCCTGGCTCCAGGGTGCCGACTTCACTACCTACCATGCAAGCGAGCTGACAAGACAGGGAAATCAACCAAGGGCTCACAATCAGATCGGGAGAGGGGGTCCCTCTGCTTGCTCCCAAGCCCGCCATCCCAGGGGAATGCTGAGCAGCAGGGGCTTGGCACAGAGCCCACGCACTACACTCAGATGATGGGGGGAAGCTGCAAGTGCTGGGGAAGACAGGACTGGAATATGAAATGATGTTGACAAATCGGAGAAATGGCCTGAAAACAATCAGATACAATTCAAAAGGACAAGTGCCAAGAGCTGGGCTGGGGCGGAAAGCAAATCTGCCCAAGCGAGTGGAGGGCGAGCAGCCAGAGGGCAGGGCTGCCAAGCAGGCAGGCGGCAGGGCAGAGCCGTCATCGGCAGTGGGCAGCACCATTTGCATGTTCGAGTTTAGCACCGACACCTAGGGCAGACCCAGACGGGTAAACAAGGCACGCAGAGAGTCAGACCCCACCAGGAAGGACACGCCGTGCAGGTGCCATTATTTGTGCATACAGAAGCTGCATTTCCAGACACTCAGCAGTCAGGCAGCTGGCTTGGAAAAGCTAGGGAAAATCAGGAGAAGCCTCCTTCATTTGGGATATGGGATCTGCCAGTTTAATATATAGGATATGCAGCTGCCCTGCAACTGCACTGAGCTCGGTGGAAAGCAGGACATTGCTCAGGGCTGTGTGAGAAGGAGCATTATTTGCAAGGAATCTGAAACACTTGCTGTTGGCGAGGCCTCGGTGGGAGCTCTGTGCCTGGTCCTGGACCATGTCAGGAAAAATCCAAACTAATTGGAAAGAGTAGAGAGGATGGCAATAACGGAGAACACTGCTGGAGACTGGCTGGAGGCACTGGGGGCTTGGGTGAGAGCAGAGGAGGCTAAGAGGCTGCATCCGTAGACAAAATTACAGAGCACAGAGGAGGGGCTTTCTGGAGCATCAGGGCCCTGACACACTGTAGAAGGCAGCGGGAGTTAGGTGGGGTCTCTGCGTGGGAGAAACTGGCCCACAGCCTGGAGGGGTGCCTGGTGGGACTGATCCTGCTGTAGTGCGCCCCAGCATCCTCATCATGATTCATGCCCGCAAGACTTAGATACTGTCCTTTCTATTCTTAGGCTGATCCAGACGAGGGTTTGGTTGGGCTTTCCCTATCTTGCCACTGAGCCAATGGATCAACTCCTTGCTGTACCAGAACTCAGTCAACCTCCTGCCATGCTCTGGCACCAGTGCTGTGCCACTGCTGTGAGCCCACCCTCCCAGCCACCCTGCAGGGCAGCGGCTCTTCAGTGGGGGCACAGGGGATCAACCCCAGGGACCAAAGGGTGCCATGGCTGGGCAGTCCAGGAGGGTGGGGGACACAGGTGGTGGGGCAGTTACAGCCACAGGCTGGACAAGGGGAGACCCCCAGGTGGCAGCCCCTACTTGATGCTGTGCTTGTCCGAGCTGGACGGGACGTGGGTCCTGCTTTCTGCATACTTCTGCTGCCAGCTCAAGCCCATGGGCCGCTGCTGCATCTTCCTTGCCAGCTCCACACGCTTCAGAGCCAGTGCTGGCCGCAGCCCTGTGCCTGGAGGGAAGTGGATCTAGGGCGATCATTAATTTTGATCTAATTGAAGGAAACGTGACTGCGGAGCCCGGCTGGCCGCAGCACTCAGCTCTGCCTCACACCAGTTGGATCCTCCGAGACTCTTTGAAACACGCCGGCTTAACAAGCACAGCCTCCTCTCGCAGCCTCCCCGGCACAGCACGTTGATGGTGCTCACCCGGCAGGTCAGGGTCCACAGTGAGGGCAGTGAACACCTCATCTGTGGGGAGATCTGGGATGACAAGATGTCCACTCTAATTACAGGAGAGCAGGGCTGGCGTCGGTATGAAAAGCATGCTGGGCATCACCGTCCACCATGGAGCTGGCTGTGGGGTGGGTATGGCAGCAGTAATGCTGCCTGCACCCCACTCACCAAAACCTCTGGCTGTCTTGTGCCCATGATGAGCAGCAGGGCTAGGAATGGTGGGAGGGAGCCATTTGCACCGGAGTAGGGAGCAGAGCCATCACTGTGAAAACTTACCAGCCACACAGTGCTGGGATGGGGAGAAAGGCAGCTCTGCCATTGCAGACCAGCCTTTCTGGCAGCCCTGGTCCTGTGAGCAGGCCATGTCTGTGCTGGGCTCCCTCACGCTCAGGGATGTGATGCTCAGTTTAGCCCACAGTGACAGATGACACGTCTGCCAGGGCTGGCAGATGCATCAGTGGTGTAGCACCCCATTAACGCGCTGATCCCATTTACATAAACTATCCCCATTAAAAACAATACCTTATTAAATGCTTTACCCCAATTAAGTGCAATACCTTAATTAATGCAACACCCCAATTAAGGACAACACTCCTGTGCAATTTATTCCTTCATTAAGCGCAAAACCTCAATTACAAAGTCTCTTTTGTAAGCTGCGTGCATGAGCTCACACAAGATGCCCTGGACACCTTTCGCTGTTGCCAGAAAAACAACACTGGGTTTATGTGGCTTTTGGGGTCCTGCCTCCAAGAATTTAAGGAGTGGGTTGCAGTAGGATCTGGGTGTAGATCTGCACCATGGCAGAGAGGACAATGTCTGCTCACGTCAGAGCCAGGTTAAATCCCATAGACTCTGAACGGGATAATGGGTCAAAAGCGAGCCCAGTTCATAGGAGAAGAGGGTCTGTGCTGGACCCAGGCTGATTCCATGGTATTTAATCCTGGGGGGAGCAGGTTGGCCTTCTGAGGTGAGCAGCTGTGCCCCCATGCCCAGCAAGTGGCAGCAGGCAGTGGCTGCTGTGGGCTGCCCATCCATGCACAGCAGCCCCCTGCTTGCTCCTGGTCTTCATCTGACTTTCCATGGACCTGCTGCAAGAGGAGCAGCAGTGACCAGCATCCCTGATCCATGTCCTGCTCTGACCCTGTCAGTACAAACCACCCCCAAACTGAGCCAGCCACTTGATCACATCACTCAAACATCCTCACGGAGACAAAACACAACTATAAGCCTCACAAATCCATAGAGAAGAGCCCCCTTCCCAGCAGGATGGGCACAGAAGGTGTTCAGCATCCCCAACAGGATGCTCAGCCCAGCACCTGTTTCCAGGCTCTGTGTCCAGCGATGCTCGCTGGCCCGTGGCCAGCAGGAGGTCAGGCTTGGCTAATGCTGCCCTCCAGGCCTGAGTGGGAGGGGTGGAGGAAATGGCCTCACTGCCCTCTGAGCATCCCCTGTGGCTGGAGAGGCCATCGCAGACGTGACCAGAGAGCAGCTGCGGAGAGCAGCAGGAGCCTTGCTCTTGAGCATGGGGCACTGGGGTGAGCATGGTCCCTCCTGCTCTTGGGAAGGGGAAGACATCCTGGGAGCCTCCGCTGCAGCGTGCAGAGATACTCGTTTGGTTTTATAGCCTCTTATTGCTGCAGCTGCTTGATCCTCCCTGGTCCTTGCCATCTTGAGGAGGGAGCCGGGCAGGCTTTCACGTGGCTGCACTCAGCAGCTCAGCAGCAGGGCACGTGCCTGGGGTGATGCTGGGCATGCACCACTAGCAGAAGCACCGGCACAGCAGGGAAACTTTGCTCTGCTCCCTGCTGGGACAGTCCCCAGCGCTATCCTTGCACAGCTGCTCTGCCTGCAGCCTGAGTCGCCCCCTCCACCACTTGTCACCTGCCTAGTGGTTTATAAAACTTTAAAGCTAATGGTGTTATAAACTCCAATAATGATATTGCAGCTGTACCAGGGCACCCTGGGATGAATACATTATGGGAGCTGCAGCAGTTAGGCAGGGAGGTCAGCAATGGGGCTGGGAGATGCTCCAGCCAGCACTGTGGGAGATGGTCAAGCCTCCCTTGGCTCTGCTGTGAGCAGGACACTCCCCTGTTTCTCTGCTTCCCAAGTGACAGTGAAGCAAAAGTGACTGGAGGGCAGGGAGCCCGCCTTGGCCATTGTCCTCCCTTATCATAAACCAGGCCAAGAGACCACCAGGGAAAAACGAGTTGGTGCAAGCAACAAAGGGACTCACCGTAAGGCAGCCCACCTGCAGTTTCTGACTCATGGGCAGGGGATGCTCGGATGGATGAACTGAGATGAGTCTGGGGGACCACCCTGCTTGCAGCAGTGGGAGGCCCCCACAGCACTGGGGTCCCTGCTGGGGTGAGCCCCAGCCACAGTGTGTAGTCCCTGAACACCAGCTGGACATCCCTGTCCTGCCTTGACAGTGCCAGCCCCAGTGCACACCACAGGGCTGGCATGCCTGCATGCACAGCTGCATGCCTGAGCAGGGATGTTGCTGAACACTGCTGTACAGGCACAGCTCGCACAGCTGGGAGGGAATCTCATAGCCAAGGGGACATGCCCAGAGCTGTGCCATGCCAGTGGGGCAGGGTGCAGATGGATACAGCCTTGCTGTGGTGTGCCAGGAGGATGAGAGCCCCATCCCACTCTGAGCAGCCCTGTTTCTGCACCAGGGAGTAGGTCTCTCCTGCACTCTCATGGGAGCAGAAGGGTGATCAGTGGCACGGGGCTGGAGTCCGGCACAGCAGTGACAGGGATCCCATCACCAGGCTCTCTAGGCACCTCTGGAGAGGTGCAAGCTGGAAGTAGCCCAGGTGCAGGGCACAGGTAATGCTGGCACTCCAGCATCACTTGCACAGGCAGCTCCCACCCACTGCTGCTCTGCCATCTCAGCCCTGGCCCAGAGGGATGTGAGGAGCTGGATGGGAGCATGCCCAGCCAGCGAAGCATGCGGATCCATTCTTTGTGCTCCGAGAGACATCACCCAGCTGTTCCCTCATGCTGGGCTGTGTCTGCAGGCACTGTCCTGCCTAGTCCCTTGCAGCCACCAGCACCCAGACTTTGCCCTGCAGTTCTTCCTGGCCATGGCCCACTCCTATTTCCCCATCCACAGCACTTCACCCATGAGGCTCCTGCCTCCCGCTTGCCTTTCCTAAAACCAACAGAGCCATAAACCGCCAGCAGAGCTGCCTCAGCTGAGGTTTTAAATGCGCCCAAGTCAGGAGATGTGAAGTTATGGTTCCCTGAGCAGCCGTAGCTCAGCTGCATGGTGCCTATGATGGCCCTGTGCACGCACAGCCGCAGCGCTGCGGGCAAGGGGCAGAGTTAGCGTTACCATGGGAACCATTGCTCCCCATTTCCTGACATCTGTGTGATCAAAACCTCAACCTCAATGCCACAGCCCCACCAAAGGCAAGTGCAACAGGGGCACCCTGCATGCCCTCCCCGGGCTTCCCGGTGAAGGAGCTGGGGGACAAGCCAGGACTGCCCCTCGGTGGCTGGCAGAGAAATGGAGGCCAGACTGGGTCTGCGGGGAGGAGTGGGAATTCAGAGGAGGCTGCTGGGGGTCCTGATGCAAGTTCCACAGGCCAGCTCCTGGAGCTGGGATCCAGCCCAGCATCAGGCCCTGGGGCTGTGTGCACCGTGGGCACGATGCACAGCTGGCTGCCAAGCACACCATATCAATCAGCCCCAGCAAGGGCCACCAGTGCTGACAGCACGGAGGGTACCACCTGCTGTGGAGTACATGGGTAACAGCAAATGTGCTGCCTGTGCTGTGTCAGGCACTGAGGAACTGGGTGCCTTCAGCAACCCATGTGCTGCCAACTCCAGGCATACCACTGGCACCAAGTGTGAAGCACTATGCAAACAACAAACACCTTGCTGCACTTCGTCCTGATCATCCCTATGAATAGGGAAAGCATTTGATTGATGAGCATCCTGGAGGCATCAACCCCAAACGTGACCTTCAGGCACCAAGTGACAGCTCCCTTCAAACAGGAAGATCACATCAAGCACTGAGGGCACTGCCAGTGCCATGTGTGCCACAGGCACTGAAAACTGCGCTGTGAACATGGGATGTACAGCAGACTGTGAATGCTGGGTGTGGTGCGCGTGAGACTCACAGGGAAAGCACTGGCTGACAACACTGCGAATGTGAGAGCCGGCGCTAGCAGTGAGCACAGAGCATGGTGCCACTCCAAAGAGAGCTGGCATCTGGCACCAAGCACAAGCTAAATAGCAGAAACACCACTAATGCTATGCAACAAGATCTGTAAATAGCAAAAGCATCAGGAAGCTTGTACTGACCACACCATGGGCTGCGATCGCAAAGCACATACCAAGCAAGCAACATGTTGGGTGCTGGGGGCACGCAGCAAGCACACAGACCTGCAGGAGCGAGCAGAGAGTGTGTGAGCAGCAGGAGCTGAGCCCACTGCAAGCACTGCACACAGCACTGGCACTGAGCACCGACCACAGTGCCAGAAGTCTGCTGTGAACACTGATCATGCCATGGGAGCCAAAACACTGGGCACACCGCAGAGAGCAGGCTGGTGCGAGCACTGACTGGGCTGCAGATGCCAAATCTAACAGGCACTGAGCACACCTTGAATATGAAACACTGCCTGTAGAGATTGTTGAGCACTTGGCAAATGTGAAACCACAGATGACACCAAGGGCTGAAGGTGCTGGAGACATCAGCAGTGGCAGGTCCCACACCCCGAGCATACCCGCGTGTACTGAGCACTGCTGACATTGAGTGGGAGCACTGTGCAAATAACAACGATGCCACAGGTATTAAGTGCTGAGCACTCTGCAATTATTAAGCAAACTGTGGGCATCAAGTGCTGCACACACCACGATGGCAAACGCACTGCAGGCACTAATTTGACAAATACACTCCTGATAATGAGCACATGGCTGGTGCTGAGCACACTGAAAAGAGTGTGGAGTATAGGTACAAAGGGCTATTGGATATTGCATACAGAAAACCTGGAGCAGGCACTGGGGATGCTGCATCCGTCGGCCCGGGCATTGTGTGCATCGCAAACACCCAACATAGCATGGGCACGGAGTGCCAAGCAACTGCTTCTCTGGCTCCTTGTTATGTGCTGTGCTATAAATATGAAATGTGCCAAGGCACCACCCTCTCAATGCATTGCAAACACCAAACAGACACAGACGCCAGGACCCCCTGGCCTGACCACTGAGAGCTGGGCACACTGCAACCTCTTCCAACACTATCCTCAAAGCACAGCTCCCCCCAAGCAGCCCTGAGGCACTCTGCTAACACCTGGCTCAGTGGCAGCACCAAACACTGGCACACCACATGTCACAAACCTGCCCCGGGTGTGCCACAGCATCTGAGAGCGCTGCCAGGGGTGTGAAGGCAGCCCTGCCCACAGGCTGCCAGGCCCACGGTTCCCCCACCCCAGGGTGCGTGGGGTTCCGCGTGTCTCTCAGGGAGCGACAGCTGTGCACAGAAAGGGCAGTGGTGCTGTGCGTGCTGGTGTGCTCAGGGCCTGTTATTTCATTTTCACTTGTCCCATCCCATTAGCACAGCTGTCTGCCACCAGAGAAGGGAAAATTGATGCTAAACGGGATATCAATTTATCATGGAGTGTGTCACCCGCCGCACGGCTCTGCCAGCCGAGCAGCAGAGACGCGCTGCACCAGCCAAGCAGCACCTGTAATTAACAGCTCGTCAGCCTCCCCCGCACGCTGCAGCCTGGGCACCAGCTGGCTGGTGTGGAGCAGGGAATCCCAGCTGCAGTGACATCCTCCATCTCCATCCGGGACGCCAGTGTCCCTCCTTGGCGACCACATATACCCCCCTTCCAACCCACTGCCGGGGATGGAGGCAGCTGGTGGGATGAATGTGGATGCATCAGGGCCGACAGCCCATGGGATGCTTGGAGAGAGATTTGTCCCCTGTCCCCATCTCTGTCCCCATCTCTGTCCCCCCCCGTCCTGATCTCTCACTGCTGAGGTGTCCCAGCACAAGGCAAAGCTGTATCTCAAGGAGTGATGGTGCACGGTGAGAAACGAGCCGGGAGCCTGGCTGCTGGGCATGAGTTATGGCTGCTGCCTGCGCTCAGTGAGACATCAATCCCGGCAGGCGGCAAGGATAGAAACGTAGCGTTCAGTGTGCCGGGAAGAGGCTGCAGGATGTGCCATCAATCCTAGGTGGATTGCCAGCATGGGCAGCGAGCAGGCACAGAGGGAGGACACCCACTGGGGACACCCCTGCCCATGTCCCCATGTCTAGCCCCATGTCCCCAGGCCCAGAGTAAATGCAGGCTGTTGTGCCTGGCCTACACTGCCACATTCCTGCCCACAGCAGGAGAGATGTGTCAGATGTGGCTTCTCACAGCCCTGGGGATGGCCGTGGCCATTTTCTGGAATAGGTGGGAGAAGGAAAGGAAGAAAGTGCCCTGGCAGGAGCAGGACCAAACCCGCACCCTGCCACGGCCAGGCAGTGGCACCCCATTGCCTACACCAGGCATGCCCAGGCTGTGTGTCAGGGGCTCAGTGGGCAGCTGGCAGGAGGGAGCGGGCAAGCAGGGCAGCCAGCAGAGCCAGGGCTGTTTGTTGCTTTGATGTTAAACACCCAGAGATGAAATGAGTACCCTGGGGCTGGGTCCCTTGCAGCCAGCCGGCTGGCCAGCCTCTGGCTGCAGAGCCGTGCCAGCGCTGGGGCCGATAATTGGATGCATGTTTCTTCCAATGAGTTTGTATCATTTTTATGTAAATTTGACATTTTCCTGATGTTCTGTAATGTGCACAAAGCAAGTGCCGCTCCTGCCGTCGGCAAAGCCTATTTCCTTCCTGTCTGAAGTGCTGTGTTGATTTAAGGGCCTGCTAATGCGCACAGCCAGGCTCCCCCCGTGCACATGCACGTGCCCACACGTGGCTCGCCAGCTCCGATCTCTCTCCATCAGCTCCTGAGCGCCCAAACCTATGTCCAACCCAGGGCTGGGGCCATCCTGCACCACCACAGCACGGAGTTGGGCTTCCTGAGACTGTAGAACACCTTCCTCCTCCACCTCATGTGCCAATAAATCCCTGCTGGCACCACCAATGCCGCTCAGCTGTTTGGCTTATCGTGGTGGAGGTGAAGAGGTGCCTCTGTACCCAGCAACCCCCACAGTGTTCTTTCATCTCCAGAAGGAAGGCAGGAGGAGATCAGAACCCAAAAGCCAGAGGGAGAGGAAAGCGGACTGCAGCCAAGAGGCACTTTTCTGGCAGTGTGGGAAGGTGCTGCTCATTAACCCCAGGCCCAGGGCTGCAGGGGACCGTGCAGGGGGAGCTTTGAACTCTGCTGCTCTGGGAGCTGGCAGAAGGAGCTGGATGGATCTGCCAAGGCATCCTGGACCACTCCTGGGCAGGGATCAATGTGTCCTGGCCACAGCACAGCCTGCCCATGGGCAGCAGCAGTGGCACTTGGGGGGCCCTTCCCTGGGACAAGGGCACCCTGCTCCCATGTCCAGTGGCTTCTTGCACCACACAATTTTCTTGGGCTCCGTCTGTGGCACAGGCAAGTGGGTTTCAAAGGCAGCGCTGCTATTTAAAGCCCTTATTGTTCGTGTCCTTGACACCAGCAGCTACATCCTGCTGTCGTTCGATGCAAGCGCATCCTGGCCCGGGCAGCCAGAGGAAGGCAGCTAATGAAGAGCAAGTGCAAAGACGCCTCTTCTTTGTCCTGATCACAAAGCAGCTTCCCAAACAGGCCCCCTCCACCCTGTGATGGGAAACTATTTATAGCTCCCCTTCCCCAGGGCACGCCGGGAATTTCCTCCAGACAGCAATGCCCTGGGATCCCTCCAATGGGCTGCAGGGATGAAGGCTCTCCAGCCCCGCAGCACTGGGAGCTGCTCGCCAAGATGCTCCATCCCTGCGTGCTCCCGGTGCAGGAGCAGCTCTGAGGGCAGCCAGGTCAGCCAGGGCCAGGGAGAGGGTGGGCTCCTCCTGGGTCAGCTCCCTGCTCAGCCCAGGAAGCCAGTGGCCCTGGGGAAGCTTCTCCATCTGGGCAGCACCGCTGCCTCTCTCCTCGTCCTCCCCACGGGCAGGCACACATCTGCTGCCACTGCTCCCCTGCTCACCTCACTCACAAGGCTGTGCAGTGGAGGGCTGGGTGCCCCAGATGAGCCCCCTGTGCCCTGATCACAGCGGGCATCTGCTGCACGCCTGAGCCAGGCGCTGCTCTCTCCAGCGAGAGGCTTTGACAGGAAATTAAAGATTAATGTTCCCTGCGGCACCCACGGTGCTGGGGACGTGCCTGGCAGAGAGACCCAGGCAGGGGGTCTGGGGTAGGGGTGCACGGGGCATACGGGCAGGGAGCTGTGTGTGAGGCAGAGGGAAGGGACGTGGGGGGCCCCGAGCCACCGTTACTGCGTCAGACACCCAGAGGCAGGCAGGGAAATGCCACCCCACAGGCAAAGCAGCGCCGGCGCCGAAGGGTCTGGAGAGGGGGCTGCGGAGGGTCTGAGCAGAGCCCTCAGCCACTTCCCTGCTTCCGCCGGTATGGGGGTGGCCTGGCCGGGGAGCCACCATCCCCTCGGGGGGACACTCCGAGGCAGGGCAGGGAACGCCATGGCCAGCTAACCGGCCGCCTGGCACGGCACGCAGAGCCGTGCAGCTGAGCAGGCAGCGTGATGCCAGCAGCGCTTCCTCCCTCCCGGCAGAAGGGGATTAAGCTCATCCCGGCTCTGGCTGACAGCAGCCGTGCCAGCACGGCTGCACCCGCGGCTGCAGCTGCTGCCTCGGCTCCCGGCGCAGCTGGGTGCTCCATGCCTGCTGCACCTACCACCCGTTCCCGAGGCACCCACACAGCTCTCCCATGGCACAGGGCTGTGCCAGACTCCCTTGTGCCCTGCACACGCTGAGCCCCATGAAGGCGGTGGGACCCGTTCCCCCACTGCCTGCCCTGGGTACACACCCACAGTCACCATGGGTGTCTCCCGGGAAGCACCGTGTGCCTTGGTCTGCAGGGCTGTGGTTTTGTGAAATATGGCCCTTATAAATCCCGCTGGGTGCGAGCCATAATTCTCAATATATTTTCAAATATAGTTCAATTATTTTTCCCATATATCATGGGGAAATTGCATTGGCGAGTGGCGGCGCTAAGCAGGGAACGCGTGGCAGGGCGGCGTTGATAGGGTTGTGCATGGTATTATGCATGAGGTCGTTCAGGACACAGTGGGGAACCTCGCGTGCTCTGGAGAGATGGGAAGAAATAAATCAGGCTATTAGCCCATCACCTTGCTCAGGTCTGCAGGGGATTAATCTCTGCAGCCTGCAGGGATCCCAGGGGTGTTGCCTCCCCAGGCTCCTCCCAGGAGCTCTGTCCCGCTCCCTGCACATATCTGCCCAAAGCACTGCAGAGCAGAGGCAGTGCTGAACAAGCCAGGGTCACCAAAGTGGCTGTGACACATCACCAGGTAGTGAGCATCCCATGACTGTGATCAGGAGAGGCCACGATTCCATTGGCAAGGCTGCTGGGACACCTTGGAAAGCCCTCAGTCTTGAGATCTTCTCTGGAAAAGCTTCATCCTTGGCTTGATCTTGAAGCCCCTGTTCCATCCCTGTGTGGGGTCCCAGCTGCTTTTTGCCCACGCCACACTGCAGGTGGACAGCATGGGGTGCCCTTGCTGGCTCTTGCTGTGAGGCAGGTGCTTAGCCAGCAGTACCTGGAGAGCAGCCGCAGCCTTCAGGACAGGCACATATAATCAGCCGGGACAGTCATATTTCCTTTGGTTTGCCATGAATATTTATGCAATTTAAGTAGAGCTGCTGCAGCCAAGCTGCTGAGCCAGAGGGGAGGTGGCAGCCTGGCCCCCTGGCTCTCCCCAGGTCTCATGAGACCTCCCCGGGGCTGGTCTCACTCAGCCCTCCTGCTGCACAAACCTCCACAATGCAGGCAGTGAGATGGGAAGAGAGGGTCCTGGGAGCAATGACCTTGGGGATGGATGCACGGCAGCACGGAGAGTCTGAGATGGGGCTCGCACTGTTGTGCTGGGTTTGCAGTGGGAACACCTGCAACAGCCACAAACCACGCAAATGGCACCAAAATTGGGTCCCAGATGTTGGTTCATGGACTGCTGGCTGTGCTGGAGGCTCCCTGCACACTGCTTGTCCACCTGGGAGAGCCCAGCAGCCTCGGCACTGACAGCACTGGTGCCAGCAGAGACAGAGCCCATCATGCAAGCAGCAGAACTGGGTTGTACCTCTCCAGCGTAGCTCTATCCAGGGGGCAACTGGAATTACTTCAGGACCCACTGCAATGGGCCTGGGCACCCAGGGCTGCCTTCGCATCAGGAGCAGGCAGTATGCTTGCTCCCCTCACACAAAACTTGTCCCGTAAAGATGCTCCTGGTGCCTGGCAGATGCTGCTTTCCCCTGGCCGGGCCGCTGAGGGCTCCCTGGCCCTGCAGCAGGTGACCCGCAGCAGGCCAGGAGGTGATGGACCCACTGCATGAAAGCATGGGTGCTTCCCAGCAGCAGTGGAGCTGGTGGTGCCAGAACAAGCAGCAAGTGCAGGTGAGGTTTACAGTAAAGGGAAAAACAAATTATTAATCATGAGAGCAGCCCCAGCCAGGCTGTCAGGGCCGCATGGGCTCATGAATATTCAGTGTCGGGCTGAGCACTAAATCTCATTTAAATGTCAGGGACCATTAGGCAGATAGGGAGGTGGATGGCAGCTCTCTGCTCTGTGCCAAGCCCCTCACCAGCCAGACAGGCCAAGACCTGGGTGCTGACACCCCCCTGGCAATGCTGGGCAGGGGTCACACTGGTGCTCTGGGTGTCCCCAGACCAGTGCCTGGGTGCTCCTTGGGGGTGTCTGAGACCCCCTGGCACCTCTGCCAACCCTGAACATCTTCTGATTACTGGTGGGTGCTAAAAACCCACACAGGTCCAGACACCACCAGCCATGTGCCCTCTCCCCCTGGCCAGGAGAACAAACCCTTCTGGATCATCCATCCAAGCAGGCTCAGCCTGGGAGGACACAGTTCTAGGGACCCCAGGATCCCAGCCAAACCTCCTTATTCCTCAAGGCACACTCAGCAGCACACATGTCCTGCCTTGGGAGCAGAGCTGGTAGGTGCCAGGGGAGTGCCCAGGAGGACTGAGGGTGCGGTGGGGAGGTGTGGGCAGCACACCCAGGGCTCCACATACTTGGCATCCTCCTTCAGAGCCCACTGTGAGGCTGATTCCCTGGCAGTGACTGGGCACAATCCCTTTCCATGCCAAGCACCCTCTCCTCTCAAGCCACATGCCTGCACCCACCATCCATGCTCAGGGTGGTGCCTCCCCGCAGTGCCTGCAGTGGTAGCAATGGCAGCAGGCAATGGCAGGCAGCAGGAGGAAGAGAGGCACGCCTGGGCACTGCCTCCCTGTGCTGGCACTAACACTCTCTCCAGCTCAGCAGGGGCCTGGCAATTACATGGATACGTTTAAGCTCTTAATCCTACTGAAGATTATTCCAAGGTCGGGGCGCGAGGCAGGTCCCCACGCACTGCCAGGCTGCGATGCATCCTTGCTGCCATCTGCCGGGACAGGCATCTGAGGGGACGCCAGCACCCTGAAGCACAGCGGTACCAAACCCTGGCTTTCCCACCTCCCAGCCCCATCAGCTCCCATTGTTGCCCCACACTACACCATGGGAAGCATGGTGGGTGACATGACCCATCCAGAGGAATGAGAGCTTTGAAGAGGAAATCAGTCCAACATGGCACAGGGAACATCTTGGACTTGCCATGGATGTGGCTGGGGCTCCTGTGTGCCTGCCCAGGAGGGCACAGAATCTCAGAGCTGCAGAGGACTGTTCTAGCCTCTGTCTTAGCAGCCCTGGTGACCAAACAGATGGTTCACGAGCTCTAAAATCTTTTATAATCACCAGCACTGACAGGTGATGGTCTAAGAGCAACAAGTGGCTCGAAGATGGTGCAATGCAACCCAGCAGCAGGTCTGAAGCCCGCTAGAGAGCAGGACCATTAGCCACAATGGCTTATCCCCTGGGCCGTGCTGGGGTCTCCCTCTGGCACCTCCAGACAATCATGGAGGTGCTTTAATGCCATTTCCCCTGCTTAAGGCTGGTTGTGTGGTGGTAACTAAAAGGAGGGAAAGGTGCCCAAGAGAGGGAAGAACCTGGGGTTCCTGCTCCCAGGTTTCATCAGAAATCGGCACCCACTCACCAGCATGGCTACAGTCCTGTCCTGCTCGCTGCCAACAGCTGATGGAGCCCTGCAGGACCTGGCATTTCCTCCCTGGGAAGATGTGTAAATACTGCGATCCATCACTGCCCTGTCTCCCACGGCAGACCAGCCGGGCTGGGGAACAGGGCTCTGGTATTAGCAGACGGAGGCAGCAGGACATCTTGGGGCTGGTCCCAGGGGACGCTGAGAGGATGATGCATGCTTCACCCTGTGTGTGTGATCGTGCTGCACCATTTGCTCCCAGGATCAGCACCAGGCTCACCTTGCTGGGCAGGGGCAGAGGCCAGGGCAGCACCACACCTGCTTTTCACTGCTAGAGTCCCGACATCCCACAATCCCCTTGGAAAGATGCTTCTCCAGCCTGGCACATGCTCCCTCCTGCTGCAGGTTTTGCTGGGGACCAGCACCGTGTTTTCTTGCTTTCCTATCATCCAGCTTCCCAGCAGCACAGCCATCCTGCACACCAGCATGCAGACACCTCAGCCTCCACACACCATCACAATACCCCCCTGTACACCCCTCTCCTCACAGCCCCCAAACCCCATGGCGCTGCCCACAGCCCAAACCCCTGCATCTCCTCCTGCTGCTGGTTGGGAAGATAAAAAAAAAAAAATTAATGATTATTAGGAAGAGCTAAAGTGGAATTGCAAATGTTATTTCTCCAGTAGATGGATGATAGCGGGGTGGATGATAGATAGCTGGATGGATGGATCTCTCTCCCTCCAAGCTGTAACCCCCTTCCAATCGTTCCCTCTGGAGTGCTGCTGTCACCTTGTCTCTGCTCAGAAGGGCTTTTACTGGCTCACTGGGGGATGCACGAGAACGGGTTATTAATACATGGAGAGGGGGATGGAATCCATTTGACTTGAAAATAGCTGAGAAACTGAACTGCACTTTTAAAATCTGCTTTTAATCAGAAGGAAAAGAAGAGAAGTTTGAACAATTAGGGAGTAATGAAGAGCTTTGAAAAAAAAGGCTCTCTGAAGATTAGCTAAGATTTTAACAGCACTTGGAGAATTTAAAGAGCTATGCTGGTATTGAGCAAAATGATACAAATACTCCCTGTGAAAATCACAGCCCGTGGGACCGACGGCAAGTGCCATAGCCTGAATGTCCACAAACAGGCACAGTGCTGGCTTGCTGCATGCGGGGATTCTGTGCTGCCTGCATGCCAGGGCAGGCAAGGAGCTGGCAGCAGCAAGGCTCACCCCTACCCACGAGAGTTAACGGGAGCATGGCCAGGAGGGACCCTCAGCTCAGCCGTGGATGGAGAGCCAAGGTGGAGATTCACACCGGGAGTGCAGTGACCGTGGCGAGGCTGGACCCATCCCAGACACTCCAAGCGCTCAGCAGGGGGAGCAGAGGTGATCCCCCATGGATTTGGGTTTTGAGGGCCAGGGATGCCCAGTGGATGGGCATGGGCGAGGACCACTAACAACACATTCCTGGAGGAGAGCTGGTGGAAAAACATCCCTCAGGTACTCCCATGGCGCACACATGGGGCAGGCAGCCCTGAAGTCTGAGCTGATCCCAGCCCCTGCCACGCGGGGAAGCCCACAAGTCAGCCTGTCTGTCCCTGGCATGCTGGTGACTTCTCCCCACTGGTACCTGCCAAGGGCCCATCACTGGGAGGTGAGCGCGGGGGCTGCACAGTAGCACACAGCAGCAGCTGGGTAATTTTCATGCTAAGTGAAAAGTAAAGTGCACAGACTCTTTATTTGAGCGAGCACGGTGCGGGGAACAATGAAGGCAGCGATGATCGTTAACTTTCTAATCGGAGGAGAAAAGTCCTCAATGCAATTTTTATGGTAATAACATCGACACTAAAGATAATTGCTCCCTGCGTCGCGCTTAGAGCCAGGAAACTGTTTGGGAAAAAACATTAATTTGCAGGAACTGAGCCAAAGTTTCCTTAAGGCAGCTGTTCCCTGTGCCACCCTGCCCCTAGCCCGTGCCAGCACTGCCCTCTGGCCAACCCCCCTGCCCGTGCCCCCCTGCACACACCAGCAACCTGTGTCCCTTGCACTGGCCAGGCTGCATTTACACCACAGTACTGCTGGCCGGTGTCACAGGGCTCTCCCAGCATCAGCGGGAGATGCTGGAGGAGGTGCAGCCCACTTCTGCGGTGGTGGAAGAGGGCCAGGAAGATTTTGGGTGACATGATGGAGCAGCGCTTGTGCTGCAGCAAAGGGGACGGGCAGGGCTGCCCCACGTGCCGGGACACTGCGGGCAGGGAGAGATGGGAGCTTGTGCTGCCTGGGGAATAATAAGCGCAGGAGAAATTACAGCCAGGTGACATTTTAACGAGGTGACTTCCTGTGTGGCATTAATATTCCAGGGGCTGCAATTCCCTGGTGGGCATTTGAGAGATGGAAAAAAAAAAAAAAAATAAAAAAATCCCAGCCCAGTAAAATCAAATAAATAAATCTCTGCCTGAGCGTGGCGTCTCCCCCACCCCCGGCACGGGCGGGTGGCACGCCGTGTGATTTCCCCTGTGATCCCCTGCTGCTGAGCGAGCAATCGGCTCATCTTTGAGCGTGGCGGCAGGATGATTTATCCCAGCTCCCGGCGCTCTGGCTGGGGCAAGAGTGCAGGCTGGGAATGATGCATTGGGCAGGAGCGGAGGTGGTGGTGGGGGGAAGGTGGGAGAGCAGGGCTCGCACAGAGGCCACCACTCAATCCTAAATTAATATTTGACAAATCAAATCTACTTAGGTGAGCCATGGGCCATGCAAGAGAGATTTATGTGGGCCTGGGGCTGTCGGCTGCACATGTAGCCCGTGTTTGCTGCTGCCCAGTGAGGCTCCGGCGCTCACAGCATCATTTTTCCCCCCTCCATACAGCCTGCATGTCCAAGTGGCATGACAGCAGAAAAATGCCCTGGCCTCTAAGTCCTGGGTTATTAGGCTGACAGGAGTGACAAGCCCTTTGCCTGCCCCAGCTCTGAGCCCTCTGGCAGAGCTGGTAGACAGGGCACATCACTGGCCACAGCGGGAGGTGATACCCAATGCCCAGGATGTCCCTGGGTGCCAGGTGTTCCATCCCAGGGAAAAGCAGCCAGTTCCAGCATGGCTGGGACTACTGTCCCCTCTCAGGGGCTGGAGCAGTTCCCTGTGTGTTGGGGACAATTATAAACCTGTGGGCTGAGTTGCTGCACTGGGAGCTGGTGCTGGTGTGAGGGGTGCACAAAGATGTTTTCTGCAGGGTCATTTCAGTCCCAGCTCCATCACCAGCCCGCAGATTCATGGGCCCCAGGAGGTGACAGGAAACCTGATAGGTTTTAAGACAGCAACATGCCCTGAATCTGCAAGATGCCTGAGCAGGCAAGGCAGGGAATCCAAAATGTTTACAGACTCGGGGGACATGGTGACTGTGGAGCAGGGAAGGCAGGCTGGGCTGCCTGGGATGAGCTGGCCACACAGGGGAGAGACTGCTGGCATCCCTGATGGAATTCCCTCCTTTGGCACCAGCATCTCCCCAGCAACTCTGCAGAACTGGCAGAGGAGACTGAGAGCAGCCCAGTGCCCTCATGATGAACCTGCTCCTGTGACAAAGCCCTGGCATGGGGGGTTCCCTGCGCTGCAGAGGTCTCTTGCATTGATGCCAGAGAGGGATCTTTGGTGCTTTCTGCCACGGTGCCCCTCACTCCTGTCCATGGGTAAGGATCAGCCTTTACTTGTTTCTTCTTGCTGACTTCTTTCTTTGGCACAGCAGGTTCCCCATGCCCAAATGCCCAGGCAGGGACATTGGGGATGCACTCAGCCAGCCCTTGCCTGGATGATGCTACTACAGAGACAGCACTGGGTTCTGCGCTGGAGACAAGTCCCACATCTGGCTGCAGCCTCAAGCTGGGGTGTCTCAAGGGACCTACATCACACCCCTGTCTTGAGGGACATGGCTCGTGGCAGGGCAGGCAGCCTTTCCAACTCATTTGGAACAGTTTTGGAACTGTTTCCAACAGTTTGCTTCTTCTGTGAATGGGGCAGCCATGGGGCTGGAGCTGGGTTGGACAGAGCTGCCAGGAACGATGTGCAGCTCCTGAGGATGAATCTCTGCTGCCTGCCCTGCCTGTTTCTCCGCCAACTCCCCCTCTGCCAATGGCAGAGCCTTCCACCTGCCCCAGGTGTGCCAGAGAACAGCCAAGGGCCACAGGAGGGATGTGAGATATGGGAGGCATAGCCTGTCCACAGGGATGACACGCATGCCTACACCCAGCAATTCATACAGTATAAAACAGAGACCTCAGAGATCTCAGAGGATTTTAAAGAAATGTCTGCAAGCTGCCTTGGCCAGTAGAGACCAGCTGTGAGAGGTGATGGTTATAAGGAGAAGGCAGCTTCCAGTCCCTACCTGCCCCTGTGCTTGGTCAGACTTATGGCCACATGCATCCCAGTGTGTCTCTCAGAGTGAAATGCAGCAGGGTAGATGGAGGGCTGTGCCACTGGGGCTGCAAGCCTTCAGCAGAGCTTCATCCCCAAAAGCTGCACATGGCTCCTGGCAGCTCTGTCCAACCCAGCTCCAGCCCCATGGCTGCCGCATCCACAGCAGAAGCAAACTGGCCCAACCCTGACAATACATGGTCCACGGGAAGGTGGGGTGACCATCTTGTAGGCTCTGTGTTATGGCTCCAGCTCTCAGCGGAAGCGTATGCTCTCGTAAAATATCTGCGTTTGGATGCAGAGATTTCCAGGGATCAGAGGACGCTGCACTGATAATTAAACATCTGCTCTGCATGTGCCTGTCTTGCTGCCGCTACGCCACTCAGCCCTTGCTCTCCCGTCTGTCCTCTGATAAGCACTTCAGACCAGGATGGCTTCACATCCCCTGCTCACCACTCTGCCCCAGCCCAGAGGAACAGCATTCCAGGCCATGGGTCCTGGGAGGAAGAGGGCAGGTCTGGTCACCCTTCAGAGCAAACAACAGCTTCTCTGACAGCACCTGCAGCCTTGATGGGGCTGCGAAGCCGATAGCCTCCGCTGTGGCTCATACCAGACCAAACAGTTTTGCTGAGCCCCAGCAACAAACAGTTGTGCATTGCCAGCCAGTGCTTGCCCATGCATTGCCCCCTGGGCTGAGCAAGCAGCTGCCACCACCATCCTGCAACCAGGAGAGCATCAAAACAACCTCCAAATTGATCTCTGAGACTCTTCTGCAAGCCTCAGTCACGTCCTGCTAGGAACAAGTGTCTGCTCTAGTTACTGTCTCCTAGGAGAGCACCAAGGGCTTCAGGCTGTCACAGGAGGAGCAGACCCAAACATGACATCTCCATGGAGCCCAGGGAATGGCAGGCAGGGCCACAGCACTGCCCAGGCGATGGCACAGGGGCCTGGACAGATGGGACCTGGCAGCGCCCCATAGGAACTTCAGCAGCTTGTACTGGGCTGGGCTGGCGGGGGGGGTGAGAGGGGACAGGGGTGCATCCCTTCGGGTCCCTTCCCCAGCTGTGGTTCCTCCAGCCAATGGGGAGCTGGGGATGGGCACAAGGAGGGGAGGGGCTTGGCGGGTTGCACTGCAGAGCCCCAGGTGCAGCACCCCAGCGTGGCCCAGCCGCCCCCCCCCCTTCACCAGCGCTGCCCTCCGTGCCAGCAGGGCAGCCCCATCCCTTGTCCTCTGCCTGCTCACTGCCCTCACCTCCTCCTGGCCCCCGAGCTGTTTGTCACACCTGTCACCATGGCAAGGGAGAGATTAGCCACAGACCCTCCACTCCCGCCCCAAGCCAGCGATTCATATTCATGAGACTTCAAAGCATCTTGCCTGGCTCTCCTGCACCAAACCTAATCCTCTGCTGCAGCACCGTGCCAACAGCCCCCACTCACAGTGCGGGATGGCAGCTGGCAGCCTCAGAGCCCTCCTGCCCTCGCCAGCAGCAGCCACACACCCACTTGCTCCTGCTCCCCCATGTAAAGTCTAGCCCACAATCATGGGGGGATGCTCTGCACCATGGGGTACTGCCATGGAAGCCACAAGTAAGGGGTTAGCAGCACAGAGGCAATGGCTTTTGTGTCCTCACATGCCTAATTCCTCCACCCCTCCAGAGGAGAAGGCTGGGCCTGCGGCGCCTTGCCTGGACGGCCAGCACAGCAGCATTCCTGCATGAATCGCAGTGATACTAACAACAGCCCATTGTATGGGCTAACCAGTGCCAGGGCATCACAGACTCCTGCACCCCCACCACAGTCAGCAGCCAGCAGGCATCGGGCAGGGGCTAGTCAGGAGCTGCTGTGTGTGCAGGGGATGGCCTCGCCAGGCAGCATGCCTGCTACTGCTAGGGATGGATCCTGCAGCATAGCACCAGCAGCAAAGGGGCAGGGAGTACACTGGAGGCCATGGCATTTGGGGGCACAGGCAGGACCAAAGTGAATACCTACCCCCATCTTGCCCCTGTGGAGTAGCAGGGCACCCAGGGGTGCCCTCCCATCACCCCATTGCAGCACGAGTGAAGGCAGGGCTGCAGACCTCCACAGGCACTAGTGTAAGCTGGGCCACCTCCACATCCAACTCATCTGCTCTGTGGCAGGATCACATCGTGGTCAAACACAGCCAGCCCTGCACGGGGAGCCAGCAGCATCGTGCCACCCACCGGTGCTGGTGCTGGCTCAGCACACAGGTCCTGGCAGCGGGTGGGCAGGCGGGCAGCAGGTCCCCCATGGAGCCATCTCCTCCAGATGGCGAAGACCATTAGAGCCACTCTCGCGCACACAGAGCCATAAAGTTTATGGACCTCATCATTTCGCTGTAATGGAAATAGTTAAATCTGTCTCTGTTTAAGCAAACTCTGCCCTCTCGGGAGCATTTGACGAGGGTGGGGGGAACTCCTGCGGGCAGTGGGCGCCTCTGCTCACCATCTGCCACTGCAGCAGCTGAGACACCCAGCCCTGGCACTCCTAGGAGGTCCCCATCATGCCAGGATGTGGAGGGGCAGGTGACACCAGCATGGGGGCTCTCCCTGCACTGCCAGCTCTGGTGCCTCAGTCTCCCCTTGGTGCAGGGAAGGTGAGAGCCACATCTGGGGCTACCAGGCAGGATGTGGGACTATGCAAACTCCCTGCCAGCAGGAGCCGAGTGGTGATGTGCAGACAGGTGGGTTGAAAGTGCAGGGAGCTGCAGGCAGGATGATGCCCACCTGCTTCAGGCATGTAGCTGCTATGTATTCACAGCTATGTAGGGGTGAGACTGGGATTCCGAAAATGGTGAACTGCCCTTCACAGGCAGGTGCTTTGGTCCAGCAGTCCCAGGTAGGACCCACCCTGGACCCTGCCAGAGCCCACTGCATGGGACAGAAGAGGACACGATGCCATGAAAGACAGTTTTCATCCTTCACCGGGCATTCCCCAGGGACTGGGCAGGGGAATATGATTCCAGCACAACCCAGGTTGCCCCCAGCTCTTGAAGCAGGACCGGAACGGGGAGCGGGGTGAAAGCAGCACCCCTCTATGCCTCACAGCATCCTCAGCCCTGGCCTGGGGTCAGGAGGTTGGACCCCTGGCTGGGAAGCTGCCAGCATGTTTATGGAGGGCCAGGTCCACCTCACGGTCATATGGGGCAGGTGGGGGTGCTGGCCCCAAAACAGTAGGGCAGTGTTGCATGCGTGGGCTCTCACTCAGCACCTCCCTCCAGCCCTGCATCTCATCTGGGATGGGGTGAGACCCAGGGCTACCCCAGCCACTGGAGCAGATCTCTCCACCCATACTTAGCCATGGTGGCAGTGGGAGCTACCCCCTCCCCAGCATGCAAAGCATGATTAATTACAGAGTAAGTAATTAATATTCACAGCTAATTAAAGATCCTTATCATGAATAATGGAGCTCACTCTTCAAATCATAGGACAAGGATGGAGGAGGGGGAAAAAAGCCCTGTGGGGAGAGGGGCCTGCAGAGGATCAAAGCCCTATCTGTGGCAGGGGCACAAGGGGAAGTGGTGGTACTCTCCTTGTAGGGTACCTGGGTCTGGCAGTGCCCTGGTTGAGGATGCAGTGATGGGCAGAAGCTGGGGCAAGCAAGGGATCCAGCCACCCTGTAGCAAGGGCTGGAATCACTGGGGGCTCCAGATACCATGGGCCCATGGGTCTCTAGCCTGCCACCCCAGTGTGTTGGAGACTCCTTCATCTTGCACAACTTCCTATGGAGCAGGGATCACTGTCCTCACCTGGTGACACATAGCCCCCAGTCAGCTAATGCCCCCAGGATGGGGCTGCCTGGTTCCTGGGGAGCAACGGGAACGAGTATGGAGGGGGACGACCGGCATTTTGCCTGAGCTGCTGTTATACAAATGAAAGGTTTTTAGTGGGAAAGACTCTGGGAGAGTAATACATCTCCTATATTGATCGCAGGCCAGGGACCAAGGCACGGCTTAAACAGTAATTGATTTCTAGCCGCCGAGATGTGTTGGGGAGCATTGATTTAACAGCACTGCAGACACACTGCTACTAATCTGATTAAAGTATTTAGCAGAAATGTTATTCTTAAAAAAAAAAAACCAGAGGGAGGTGTTGGTGCTGCTGGGGGCCAGGGGACGAGGCAGGGCTGTGGGGCAGGGTCAGCCTAGCACCTCACCAGTGGGGGCCTGGGGGCAGCTCTGCACCCACACTGGACACGTCTCCATCCAGCTGTGCTCGCAGCTGTTGCTGCCAGAGATGCCAAAGACACGTGTGAGCGCAGCAGGACACAGGCGAAGCAGGGCCAAGGACACGTGCTGGGAGCACGAGTGACATGTGGATCCTGCCAGCAGCCCTGCTGGGTGCTCTGGGCAGAGCGCAGGTGTGAGAGTGGAGGTGGAGGCAGTCTGGGTTGAGGGCATGCTCATGGCTGAGCACGCATGTGGCCCACACCGGTGCCACAGCAGCCAGGGAGCACCAAGCCAAGCACCAAGCTCCTGCAACCTCCCAGGGCAGCGAGAGGATGCTGCACCAGGGCGCTGTGCATGCTACTGGCCCTCTGGCCACACAGTGTCCCCATGCCTCATGCCCTGCTGTGGAGCTTTCACATGTTGTCCCCTCCCATCCCACTGCTGGGAGTGGGGATGGATGCTGTGCTGGTGGTGATGGGACTCTCCCATGCCATTCTCAGCCCCAGCAGAGAGGCACCACCTGAGCAGGTGAAGGGGTTCCTGCCGCTCCCCATCACACACATCAGCCCAGTTAATTAACAGGTGATATCAAACAAATAAGTTATTCCTGCTTCCTATTGATTCTAATTTACTGGCCCCTGGAGAGCCTGAGCTCATTTATCCCACCTGTCACCCCTGCTTAGCAGCTGCACTAACATCTGCCCTACTCCCTTCAACTCTTCCACTCTGTCTTTGGGGCAGAGCTGGGCACAGCCATGGAGCTGATGCTGCCCCATGCTACTGCCTGTTATCACCTGGGATGCAGCTGCAGCCCTGACTGCCTCTTCTCCTGGTGATGGCAGATACCCCAGTGGTGGCAGCACAGAGAGGGAGACTGGCTGCCCATCCTCTTGGCACCCCTTGCTACCTGGGAATCAGCTTCATCCAGGGATGCCCTAGCTCCTGCCAGCCCTTTCCCCTCCCCGGTGTCACCAGAAAGGCTGGTGGTGCCAGTTGTGGCTGCACAAGCCCAGCCCCATCTCTCTGTAGGCCCAGCCCTGGCCATGTCCAGCGGGACAGCAGCAAGATTTACCCGCTGTCCTGGAGAGAAGCCACTGCTACCCACACTCCAGCCTTTCATGTCTGCCTCCTTTGCAGGAGGCTGATCAAATCTTGAGCCCCTCCCAGCTCCCGCCCCTATGGATGCCGGATGAATAAATCAATCCTGGCTCAGCTGCTGACTGCAAAACCTTTTGCTCCCAAGCAGGCCTGGTTGGGAGATCCCAAGGAATGACTGGGTCCCAGCATCCGTCCCTGCCTGCTTTGGGGGCTAACTGGGCCACCAATGCCACACTGGTCTACTAAGACACCACCCATGACAGCGCAGGCTGTTGGGCATGATAGTGGCAGCTGCCAGCCCTTAGCAGCCAGGACTGCCATCTGCTTGGGTCCGGGCAGTGGCCAGTGATGGGTCCTGATTCTCACCTGGACCACAGTGCTGACTGCACAGGGCTGGGGTTTGCCTGTCAGGACAAGCAGCAGCATGTGTGACCTCCTCAGGCACAGGGATGTTGGCTGGCTCAGCTGGAGGATGCTCTGAGCAGCAGCCTGCTGGCACAGAGCTGGCTGTGAGCTGGATGCATTCAGAGCAGCCCTGGCCTCACCTCAAGTCCAGCAAGCAACCAGCCCACGCCCTACCAGGGCAGCTGGAGGCTGACCAGGGCTGTGGGACTGGGTCAGGAGTGCAATGTGCGGCCTGCTGCTGCTCCAGGCCCTGGTGCTTTCCAGAACTGACTGAGCTGGATTTCCTTGGGTAGGACAGATTAAATATATTCTGGCCAGAGGCCAGCAGGAGGCTACTTGCCACGTGCCCATGATCTGAGCCTGCCTGGAGCATTAGGTGCTCAGATGGGGGTCAGCCAGCATCTGACTTGGGGAGGGACATACAGAGCACTGGGGTGACTCCTGGGGACTCTGACTCTGAGTCCTTGATGTTGTCTGTCCTTCCCCAAGCCCTTGGATGTCTCCCACATTGCTCTTCCCTAGCAGAAAGTGGAGCAGTGACAGCTTCACAGCTGTGCCAAGGGGGTGGGTGAGGAAGAGCAGTGGCTGCTGCTGTGAGCCCTGCTGCCAAGGTGGCTGTGGCCAGGGGGGCTGGCAGGTGACTCACTCATCCCGGTGATTCATCCCAGGCGGCTGCAGGAGCAGCCAGGGCAGCTTCAGCTGGGCTGGGAGGCCACACCTGTCTCCAGCCCTTGGCTGAACTGGTGCCCCTGCTCCCACAAAGACGCTCCTCATGGACGCAGATGCCACCAGCCTCCTCACCACTGACCCACCACTGCCCTGCGGAGGCCGCGGGGTGCCAGGTGGAGTGGGAGGCTGCAGCTCCCACACGCTTGGCATGGTCCCCCGGTGGGGTGTGGGTAGGAGGAGCGGCTGGCAGTGCCGCAGCCAGGAGATAAGCTCCCCGCTCATCCTCATCGCGTGTGACGGGAGGGAGATTTATGGCTCCGAGATGCGATTTGTGCGCAGCTCCAGCACAGGGTATTGATCACTCCTGGTTGCTCCCGCTGCTCCCTCACCTCCCAGCCCCTCCTGCCTGGCAAGGCCAGCAGGCTGGCCCTGCCGGTTAACTCTTCCAGACCTGGGGACCCCCAGTGCTGAGCACCGCCTCTGTGCTGTAGCAGTCGGGGCAATAAGGAGCTCCCTAGGTCCAGACTGGCTGGGATGCCAGGGCCCCTCTCTGGGGAAAATAGCAAGGTTTTCCCAGCTGGGGCTCAGAGCAGAGCAGGCAGGGGTAGTTTGGCTCGGTTGGCAGTGCAGAGCACCCCTTGGCAAGGAGAGGGGCCAAGGGCACAAGAGGGGACTGAAGGAGCCAAGGGGACAGGGGTGTTAGGCAGTGATAAGGGGACAGAGTGGCGGGGATAGGCATGGCGCCAGGGATTAGCGCTGAGTGTATGAGGATAGCTGGTGGTGACAAAAGGATGGTGCTCAGGGGACAGGGTGTGATGAATGGCCACGGGCAGTGCCAAGGGCACATGGACAGCAGCGTGCACCGAGCAGTCCCAGGGACTGCTGCAGGGCTGATGCCAAGGGGATGGAGATAGGGACAGCCGAGGGGGACGGGGATGGGACTGTGGGTGGCTCTGCAGCAGCAGCAGGAAACGATGTGTGAAATGAAGAGTTCCTGCCCAGTGCCCAGAGGGAGCGCGCAGCATACTGAGCAGGGCTGGGGCCGGGGAGGGGGCTGCAGGGGAGTGCACGGCCTAGGGGGTCCCCAGCACCACACGGGGACCCTTGCTGGGCTCCCCTCTGCAGCATGGGGCTGTGCATCTTCTGCAGGGAGGTGGGAGAGGGCTCTGGGCATGGGAGTGGTGGGTGGCTGCCATGGGGCTAGAGGCTGTGGGGGCACATTCCTGCTAGATCGAGCCCTTGCTGCCCCCTTCTCTGAGATGCCCCAGCCCTGTGTACCCGCCACTCCCTCCCTGCTCGCTGGCTGGTTCCCCGCTGCTCGGCAGAGATAATTAGATCCGCTATTTCAGTAGGTTCCGCATCCCTGCCAGGCGGATCCGCAATCAGCCTTGAGAGGGGCCTGGGGCTCCCACACCTGCGCACCCCCTCCCCATCACCGCATCACCCCCGTGCCAGAGCACCTTGCCTAGCCCTGCTGCCTCTGCCTGCCTCAGCTCCCTGCCTGCCGGTGACCTGCAACCTGCACTCCTGTGGGCAATCCTGGGTGCCCACAAGAGGGGCCACACACTCCTCTCCTGTGTCTGTCGTGTCTCCACCACAAGCTCCAGGGTCACAGCCTCATACCAGCTTCTATAGAGGGCTCAGCTCCGTTCCCAAAGCAGCCTGGCTGCACATGGACCTGTGCAGAGGGTGGCACCGACCTCAAGTGCAAGCATGAGCAGCTCCTCATGAGCTGCCCTGCATCTCCAGCTCCCATCCATCCCTGGTTCCAATGTTACCGTCTTCCCGTGGCACCCGGGGAAGATTTAAATAATTCACGGAGGTGAGCTGGAGCACAAATGCTCCCACAGGCAGCTGGGTGCGAGCAGGCAGCAGCAGCTGGGCGGCAGAGATAGCGGTACTGTCCCCACCAGCTGCCCAGGGCCTGCTGGCACCTACCAGCAGAAAAAGAAAGGCTAGGACTCACCATTCACGGAGGAGAAGCACTGAAAGCATCATCCTGATACAGCTCAGCAGAGGTGGGAAGTGAGCAGTGTGCCCAGGGAGCCCCACACTGGCTCTCCCCCCACCGGCTCTCCCCCCACCATCACCTCTGCCCCATATCTCCTGTGCAGGATCCCAGATTGATTCCTGAGAAAACCTGTTGTTAAACTGGCAGCTCCAGCTGTAAATTCAGATCAGTAACTTAAGGGGATAAAACTATTAATAGAATATAAAAATATCCACTGTTGTCTGAGGCACAAAGCTGGGAGTGAAGGTGAGGGTGCCTGGATGACTTGCACAGCCACCTCCTGGTCCTGCTCAAAGCCCTGGCACTACCAGTGCTGGCATGGTGGGAATGAGCGGCAAGCATTGCTGTAACTAATTGACAGCTGTTCTAGGAGAGGGGAGATCAGTGTCCATCAGGAATGGGGTTCTGGTGGACTTCAAGGTTGCTATTACCTGCCAGCTCTGCTATTACATGCTCCATCACTCAGCATGGCCCTGGCCACCATGCTAGCCCATCGGCTTGGAAAACCACTGGAAACAGGTATCATTACTCTGACAATGCTCACCAGGGGTGTTTCCACTGCAGTCACACTACCTGTGCCACTAGGTACACATTGCACCGATGCTGTTCAATGCTGCCTGTGTCATCCTCAAAGTCCCATGTCACCACAGAGCTGGCCTTCCTAAACCACAGGTGATGTTCTCAGGAGCAGCCACACTGTAATACTGAGATCCCATTGCAACCCAGCTCATTTCAGGAGGATTAGTCTGTGATCCCCCACTGCCCAGCCCTGAGAAGGGTGGCTCTAGGAAAGAGTGAAGGTGAATTTCAGGGAGATTAACCCAGCAGGATGGGAAATGGAGGTATATCTCCTCATCCGAATGGAAGGAACATCTGCCTTGTGGGGGAGTGGATAAAAATAGGCTGACATTTACCTGTCAGCCCTGAGCAGAGCGGGTGGAGGGCACCACAGCCAGGCCATGTTCACAGAGGGATACGGGCATCCACTCAAGTGGCAGGCATTTATTGCCTGCTGTCCTGCTCAGGCTATAGGGGCAGCATGTGGCACACAGCAGTGTGGCTATGTGCCTGCAGGACAGTGTCCTGGGGCAGCACCGATGATGGGGTGTCCCACTGAAGCAGGGGCATGTGCAGGACACACACACAGGCATCGATGCTGGAGCAATAGGACAGCCAAGCATGCTTGCTGGGGCTGTGGCATGCTCAGGGCTGTCTGTGGATGGAGGTGGGCAGCAAGGTGGCTGACAGTGAGGTGTGCAGCTGAGGCATGGGCTGTGGTTGAGCTCAGGGCAGGGCTGGTGCCTGAGATTGGAGCTTGCTGAGGAATTCACTCCTCCCAAGGGGATGGTAATGAAGCGAAAAGGCAGGGCTGGGATCCCCAGAAGTTCCCTGAGAAATGTCCAAGGAAGGTGAAGGAAACCTGCCTGGGCACCCTCCCCTGCAACCAGCGGAAAAAGGCCTTTTAGCCTCTCCAAATCCCTGTAGCCTGGGCTGGCAGGAAGGGCTGGCAGCACTCTCTGCCCTGCTCAGGAGCCAGGGGTTGCCACAGTGGCTGCTCTCACCTCTCCATCTGCCGTGTCTTCCCATACACCACAGACTAGAACTGAGCATCCTTCTACAATTGCATTAACATTTCCCGTCAGTGCTGGCAGCTCCTCCTTGGGATGACACTTAAATCTTCGCAGCCATCTCTGAGCCAGCCACAGGCCAGCCACCTCACAGCCACAGAGGCTAGGATGCCTCCTCTGGCATCACTGCCTTGGTATTCCATCACGGAGCACACATTGATGGTTATGTGCCCAAGGGCTCAGGGTGCCTACCTAGGCTGAGACACAAGCAGCTTGCCCCACAGCCAGTCTCCCATGTCCCCAGGGCTGCAACAGACCTGAGAGCCACTGGCACTCCTGAGCCTTGGTCACAGCAGCACCCAGCCCTTTCCTGGCCCAGCACCAGCCCCACCCCAGCAAGCCCAAGCCCTGGATGCCAAGAAGCCAGCTCATGGTTGTGGATGGGAAGGGTTAACAGCTGTGAAAGCAGAGCCTCCCCTCCCTCCCCCTGCTGCTGTGTTTTACAGGCTGGAGCTATTACCAGGAAATGTTCCCATCAGCACCATTGATCCCCTTGTTTACAGCCCTGTAATCCCCAGCTTTTGACTCGGGAGCAAAGATGAGGGGGTGGCTTTCTCCTGGGCATCACCTCTGCCCTGCCTGCATCCCTGAGCAATGCCTGCCTGGTTCCAATGCCGGGGTGACATGCACCAAACCCTGCGGCGCCTGACTGGGCACCGTGGTCTCTGCAGCCCGTGGGAAGACTATGGAGGGTGGCAGGGTGGAAGGTGTCTGTGGCAGTGGTCATGGCCCTGCTTGAGCTGGCCTGTGCAGGGAGCCACCGATTCCCCTCGCCTGCCGGTCCCAGCACACGGCTGTGCATTCACCAGCTGCCTGACACCTGGTCGCAGGGCCCTATGCGGCAGCCCTGCTTTGTTCTCATTAGTGCTATGAGTGGAGCCGTCACGCTAAATTAGGGACCCTCCCGACACCGACACGCAGCACTGCATCTGCCAAGCCAGCAGTGGCTGATGGCCAGGAGAGCCCAGCACAGCAGCAGTGGGCACCCTGGGAGGCTGCAGGCAAGGCAGGGCTGGGGTGCCAGCTTCTGATGTGGGGCACAGGACTTGCACAGCTCTGCCTGCCCCTGCACCTGTGTGTCAGCTCTCCCCATCCCAGCAGGGCTTGAGTGACACCCTAGACTCCTTTGTCGGGGCTGTGGCTCTCCCTCACCCTTGATGATCTGGGATGAGGCTCTCCCTCACCTTTGATAGAGCTGGGATCCTATAAACCTGTGCTGATCATCTCTCAGATGCTTGCAGGGTTTCCATCACTGAGACTTGCATGAGCTTTTGTAATCCTTCTGGTCTGAGGACACTAGAGCTTTGCCACCTCCCAGTGTTTCCAGGCATATCCCTGGATTGTGCCTCCCTCTGCTCACTTGCTACTGCCTGGATGCAGCCCATCCCCTGGCCCCTGCTCTGCTAGGACACATATGCTTTGCTCCCATCCAAATATCTCAGGGAAGGGGTTTACCTTCCTTCCCTTGAGAGCCTACAGGAGGGGTAAGGAGTCAGGCTTCCCAGTCGAGCTGGAGCAAGGTCATAGCCTGCCTCTGCTGTGGCTGATCCAGGCTGGGCAAGTCCCACGTTTGGGCTCCCCATTCCACCCATTCTCTGTGCCTCTCAAGCCCAGCTTCGCAGCACAATCCCTGCCAAAGCATCGCCAGTTCAGCGCACTCCCCTGATCTGCTCAGGGCTCTGCCCCAGCCGCAACAAACCCCATGTCAAACCAGTTAGCCTTACAGCTGTCAAAAACTGTCCTCTGGCAGCTTTCCCCGTCCCTGATCCACAGTCAGGGCTAGGATCTTTTTGTCAGTACCCCAGCAGTGCCTCATTCTGCAGGTGCCAGCAGACAGGCCGTGCCCAGCCCTCCCTTTCCCCTGTGATGTCCTGCCATTGGGCACTCACTGTTCGGAAGTCACTGCCGTTGCACTCCTCATCACCGAACATGCAGTGGACAAGCATCTCACCCAGGTCCAGTTGGTGGCCCACGCGCCCATAAAAATCCTCAAGGTCGAAGGGGCTGCTCTTCTCCTCCTCATTCATCTCCAGTGTTCCTCGCAGAGCCTCCAGCCTGCTCCTCTCTGTGCTCTCTGGCAGCAGGGGCCGGCCAGCCCCATCCAGGAGACCCAGCATCTCCCCTGCCCAGTACAGGTCATGGCTGGAGAGCTGCGAGAAGCGGGCAGGGTTGAGGTTGCAGATGGTGATGGCAGGGAAGGTCTTGTTGCGTGCCGTCACCTCCTCCAGTTGGGTGCTGTGGGGGTACTGGAAGTACAAGCCCACACACTTGGCGTAGGTGTGGATGAGGAGGCCCAGCGAGCCCAGGAAGGCCAGCAGCCACAGCAGGTTGCGCGCGGTGTAGCACCCGTGCCGGAAGATGTGCTGGATGCCGTGGAGGGTCGAGCGGCTGGCAAACTCCTCCAGACTGCACGAGCGCTGCGGCGGGGCCGGGGCACCCCGTGCTGGGTGCACAGCAGGACAGTGCCCCTTGGGAAGGGCTGCTGAGGGCTCGGGGGGATCCCAAGGGCGTGGGGGGATCCTCCGGGCTTCCTCCAGCCACATGCTGCCGCCCGGCTCTGGCGCTCCCCAAGGCACTGAAGGAGGTTTGAGGAGCGGATGATGGGCACAGCGGGCTCGAGCTGTGCGACAGGCAGCGTGCGCTAGTGCCGTGGAGAGACCGGCACGGCGTGGCGCTGCCCGCGCCCTGCCCCGGGCAGGAAGCTCGCTGAGTGCCGAGACCACAGACTACTTAGCGTTCGCCGCATCCCATCCTGCAGGAACCAGAGCCAGAGCCTGAAACTTCCTGGAAAGCTCAGGGTACGCTCCCTGCCTGTCCCCTGGGGGTGCGGGCAATTAGCTGGAGTCCTGCTCTCTTCCAGCATCTGCATGCACTTAGCGTGGGCTCTCCAGGGAAAGAGAAGTGGGCAAACTCCTCACATCCCCCAGTCACGGCATGTAGAAGCCACCTAAGCAGGGCTGCATGCCCCTGGGCACAGGAGAGGTGCATATGCGTGACTCAGGGGGCAATGGCTCTTTGGCTACAGGGATGTGGGGGTGTCCCAAAATCTGCACCAGCCTCACAGGAGCATAGCTCCAAGGCATCAGACTGGTCAAGGAGCTGAGGCACGGAGTATCACAGCTTCTGCACTCTTGGCCTCCAGCACTCCCAAAAGCTGCAAGGAGTCAGGTTCTCATGAGCACAGGGCGGGGCACTTGGGGGGCAGTGACACAGACCCAAGGGGAGTGCCAGTGCTGGTACCACCTGCATGCCACCATGGGGATGTTGCCAGGCTCTCCAGCATGGTGCTACCTTGAGGCCAGGAGCTCTGGTACAGTGCTGCGGTTGCCACAGCTCAGCATCCCTTACCCTTGAGGTGTATCAAAGAGGCAAAGTCTTTTATGAGTCCAGCAATATAGCTGAGGGAAAAAGTTGCTTGTGAGCATTAAGAAACACCCCTGTACCCAAAAGCTTATCTCTCTCTTTCTGAACCATCTCTGTTGGTTTAGTAAAAGATACTGCCTTTCCCTACATACATGTACTTACTTGGGCAAACCCACAGCACTGTTCCCCTGGCAGTGAGAGCAGAGCAGAGACACAGAGCAGAGACACATCCATGGGGCCAGGGAGGACAGGTCAGGACTGGGGAGGATGCCCAAGCTGGGAGGGTGGGCTGTGTTCCCCCACCCTGTTTCTGCTTCACATGCCAGTACCAGGGCAGGAGCTTGCTGAGAGGGATGATGGGTAAATCAGAGGTGAGGATGCTGGGGCACAGGGAGGATGATAGAGCCCAGGCTCAGTGGGTCTGGAGGAGGGCAGGACTGGTCTCTTTCGTGCCCAGCCTCTGTCAGCCCTTGCTGGGCACCCAGTGAGTATGGAGCGAAAGGCACTGCAAAGCCCCACTGTGTCTGCAGCCATGGGATGGCGATGCTGGCCCTGCCCATCTGCACTCCCCTGGCCTGTGCTCCCCATCACAGCTCTAAATCCATTAGCTTTGCATAATTAGATTTTTCTCAATTACCAGATTATGATAATTAACAGCTCATTTGTAGGAGGCAGTGCCTAATCCCAGCATCACGCTTGGCTCCGTGCCAGCCTGGCTCTCACGGCTGCCGGCTCTGGGATGGCAGGCAACAGAGCAAACACCAGTACAGGGAGCCCTGACAGGCAGCCTCAGGGATGCTCCCACTACCCCCAAAGCTCTCCACCACTGGTGACCCACACCTTGCCTGCACTGCCTGGCCAACGCAGCCTGCCTGGGGGCATCAGACCCCAAAACCAGGGACAGCATCCACTGGCAAGGGGAGTCAGCAGGGTTTTAGAAGTGGCTCAGGCACCCATACAGCCCCAGAGATGAAAAAATCCTTTCTGCAATGTCTCTTCCTCCATGCTGGCACCAAAGGAAACCACTGGAGAGGTTAGCATCATGGCTGGCACAGCTACAGCCATTAAGAGGCTTGTTAATGAACTTTTCTAGTCAATAATGTTGCCGAGGAAGGACAGAAGAGCAGGGTGGCGGGAAGCAGCCACCAGTAATGTACAAATCTTCATCATGGGAAGGCAGGGCAGTCCAGGCAATTACTGCCCATTAGAAGAGCTTCATCCCTAGTAAAACAATAGAACAAATATTAAGAGAAAAATGCTTCTGAGGACCTTGAGGGCAGAGGAACGAGGAGCAATAAAGATTTGCTCGGAGCTCACACAGAATAAATCTGCCCAGTCTGACTTGATTGTCTTTTTTTGGGTAAAATTGCTAAATGAGTTGATGGAGAGGACACAAGAGGTGTGATATATCAGGCTTTTATTAAAGCATTTGATAGAGCATCTCAGGGAATTAATTCTATTTAGCAGAGATCCCTGCCAGGGCCAGTTGCAGCCGAGGAGGTGAGGGCCTTGAGGTGCATGGGGAGTATGGTGGCATCCTGTGACACCAATGCATCTCATCTCCCACCCCAGGTGAATATGCTGCAACTCCCGCTCCATGTCCTGGCTCCTGGGACAGCTGTGCCAGGAGCACCAGGGTTATATCTGGAAAAGCTGGATGCAGCCCCATGGGGGCGATGCGCGTAGCCAGCCCAGTGGCCTCCCTGCACCCGCCTGGGGACACCACCTCTGCATGCCCAGGGCCATCCTGCAGCTTCAGGGCTCTTCTGCTCCTGCCATGGGCTCTGCCTGCAGAGCTCTGGCTGGGAAGTGGCATGGAGCATGGGCAGCGGCCATGCCGAGCCAGGCACAGCTGGCTGGGATGTCTCAAGCCATTCCTGTGTGTCTCCTTTGCCCGGCGTTTCTGAACTTCTGCCATGAGCGTCTCCAGGCAGGGGATCTGGTCCTGCCTCTCTGCCCAGCACGGGCGGCAATTGCAGTTCATACAGGCAATAAATCAGGCTGCTTGCCGGGAGGTGACTGCACGGCCCCTGCTGCAGCAGCTCCAATTTCCCAGTATCTGATTTCCCCAGGCTGCCTGAGAGCCGCCTGGGTTTGTGCCGCTTGCCCCAACTGCCCCAGCTCTCTCTCTGTCACCGGATTTTGCCAAAGGCCCTCAAGTGTCCCTGTGTCCAGGAGCAGCCCTGTGTCCCAGAGCTCAGCCCTGATGAGGAGCTGAGCTGCCCCAGACCCATTGCTTGATGCCCTGGGAGCCAGATGAGCCTCAGCAAGGCAGCTTCACTCAACTTCAATGACATTTGCTCCTCAGCCAGATCATCACAGGGTCAGAGGTCCCAGGGCAAATTCCGACATGGCTTTCTCAGCAGGGGAGCAGCCATAGTGCGGCTCTTGCTGGAAGCCACCTGGAGCATTTTTCCTTGAAAACAGTTTCTCCTGACTTTGATGGGTCCTTTGATGCTCACACTGAGCACCACACACAGGAGTTACCCTCCCGGCTGGACCCTCCTTTTCCCTCATCAAGGAGTTCCTCTTGCTGTCCCCTTCAGGTTCAACAGCCCCTTTCCAGGTCCCAGCATTTGGGGACTGGAGGTGCCAGAGGTGACAGCAGGGTCTCTCATGGAAGCAGCCCTGATGGGGGGCAGCAAGAGAGGGTGTCCTCCTGGCAGAGCCCACAGAGTGATGAGGTCCTTCGGAGCCATGAGATGCTGGGGGAAGCTGGTGGAGAAAGGGCTGATGAAAGCACAGCTTACTCCCATGCCTCGCCAGCCAAACTACTCCATAAGAAAGGCACTAAATATCCATGAGACCATCCAGACATCCCAAGTGGGTATGAGAGCAAAGCACTAGCAATTCAGGAGCCAAGCAGAGAGAAAAGGTATGTGGTTTTGAGGCACCAGCAGATTCTGCCGTGCCCCACACTTTTCAGGTAACAGAGGAAGCTATCAAACGGGACGCATCTGCAGTGGTCCCACCAGCAGCCTCTCCCCTTCTGGCAATCTCCTCACTCCCTGCAGCACAGCTTCTTCCCCCATCAGCCTCTTTCCAGCTCCTCGAGCTGGTGCTAATCCCCTAATCTGTGCAAAGCAACAATTTTCTGCATGGCACAGAGGCTGGTTTCAGATCTGTATCCCTCCTTCCCCGAAAGCCAGCTCTGTAGCAGCAGCAGCAGGTATCTGGTGTGACAGGCACCATCTACCTCCGATAAAACTATGTTTTGTGTGGCCCTATTTCCATTTATCTCTGAGCTGATAATTATCCCTCATCTTGCAACATGTTGTGCTGCCATGTGTGCTGAGGAGAGGAGAGGATGCATGCTTTGCAGGGCAGTCCTGGACCACAGCCTCCTGCCAGCAGGGTTCGAGGAGCCAGTGGGGCGATGCTCAGGGATGAATCCTGCCCACCACGCTGTCTGCTGAGCCCGTCCCTCCCCTCTCCGCATCCAGGCCGCGTTCCCTTTAATCTCGCACAGCAGCAGAGATGGATTTTTTCCCTGTGAGCCAGATGTGTTGCATGGAGCATAAACACCCGCGACAGTTGTTGTGCTCCTCGGTGCGAAGGCATCAGATGTCTGCATTAAAACAAAGCTCTCCACTTAATTACTCAGGCTGATAATTCAGCTCATGGAGGCGGCTCTGGCTGAGAGCAGAGGGCTGGATCACAGCTGGGACTGGAGAGCCTTAGAGTGCACATTAATCCCATCTCTCCCAGCCCTGATTAACAGTGCTGAAAACCTGCCCACCCTCCTCATTCCCAGGGGAGGGGTCTGTCCAGGTACCCACTCGTTGCCCTGCCAGAGGTGCCGCTTGCTGCACCAAAGCACCCTCTTCCCAGCATATTCAAGGTGGGGTCCAGGACATGGGGAACCATTACTTGGAGAATGCTGTGCTGCCCTGGGAACACCCATCCACTGAGTCTGGAGCCCAGGGGAGCTGCACACAGGATGAGGAGGGCAGGGTCCCAGGGTCACCCTGTGTGGGGATCTGTTGCCAGGGCACGGCTAGCAGGAGCTGGGGCCAGCAGCATGGCCAGGCTCAGAGCAGGACCAGGCAGATGACCAAAGGCTGTCTCCTGATCCTGCTAACCTGCATTTCTCCTTCCACAGACCAGCAAATGCCTCCTGCAAATTCACCATGTTCCCCTCAGTCAGCACTGGGGCCCAGGGTCCTTTCCTGGGGAACCCCTCACCATCAGGATAGGCATGTGCCTCCAGCCTGTGAACGACCACCCTGCTCTGACTGTCCCTCTGGAATGGGATGCTCACACAGGGTTGCTCCCTCAGACCCATCTCCCCTGCCCTCTCCCTTCACCTTGATCCCCCAGCCCAGCCGCTACCCCCTTCCCTCTCCCCATCCCTCCTGACCCCAGGGCCTAGACATCCCTGGACCTGGGGCATCCCTCTCTCAGCAGAGCCCCCTTCCCCACGCAGCCTGAGGGCTGGCAGTGCTGCAAATCTGCTTGTGGGGTCCTGTCTGTCCAGGGAGACTGATTTCCTCCAGCTCTGCTCCTGCCCTCTTATCTCTCCTCCCCAGACTGCAATGCCTTGCACCAAGGCCCGGGTGAGCAGGAGTGATAGACCCCATCCTGCCCAGGCTGAGCATCCAGGCTCGTGCTGGGCACACAGACTGATGCAGGCAGGCAGAGAGCTGTGGGGAGCACCATCCCAGCAGGGCTCCAAGGGTTAAATTGTCATGTATTCAGGGCCATACGCTGGCCAGGAATTACACTTTTATCGGCACACAGAGCTGCTGCCACTTGAATTGGGATTGGGAACTCTATTTCCAAGCTCACCCAAATTATTCTCGAAGAGATAAAGCACGGTGCAGAGCAGTGCCGGCGCTTCATTAACATTCCCCAGCCCATTCAGCTTTAAACGAAGATTGCCTGCCTCGGAAAATGATAAAATTGAACATGTGAAGCAGGGCATTATGTTCCATCAGCCGATATTATTTCCCACGCAGAGGCCAAGCGGAGACACAAACAGCTATTTATGCAGCGCCTGGCCAAGCCGGGCTGGCTTGCGAGGTGGGGGGAGCAGGTGGAGGGGGGCAGGGGGTGAGTGGTGAGTGCCCCTCTCACATCCCTGGGCATGTGAGGGGCTGCCTGCACGCTACCAGGACTGTTCTGTCCTCCTGGGGACTCCCAGGCTTGTGCTCAGGGTGCAGGATGGGTCTGGGGACCACACACCTGCTCTGTGCATCAGGAAGTGGCTCAGGGGTATGAGGGGTCCCCCAGCTCCAGCTGGGGCACCTCCACCTGCTGCCCAGCCCCGGGGTGTGCGTGTTCCTTGCTAGGGCTGAGCAAGTGGAGGGCTGGCTCCATGTGCGGGATGGGGTCACACATTCTGGAGCTGGCAGGTGCTGGGGAGAACCCGCAGATGGGGAGCCTCTCTGGAGGCAGGCAACAGAGAGCTGAGCAGGCAATGAAGGGCTGAGTGTGCAGGCCCCCAGGGCTGTGATTGTATTTTCCTTGGCCATGCTGAGACTATTGATCCAGCTGTAATTAAAGTCACTCCAAAACCTGACTCATATTCAAACTTCGGAGGAAGGAGCTTCTCTGAGAAAAACCCTTTGCTCTCCATGAGCTGGCACAGCATGGAGCTCAGCCATGCTGGGGTGCTGCCAGTATTTCCCAGCCCTCTGCCAGGCACTGTCCCTAAGGAGGACCCTGCCTTGGAACTGCCTGGGACAGCAGCATCCCATCAAGGCAGTGTCCCACAGTGTCCTGCAGTGACCCTGATGAGGTTCAGACCTTGTGGGGTCCGTGCTGCCTGGACCCTATAGCCCAGGATGAACACAGGCTGTTTGCTCACCAAATGCCTCAGATGCATCCCTGAGATGTGGGGGTGCTCCCCCATGCTCCTCGCTTGTCACTGCCTTGGGCCCTGTGCGATACTGGCATGGGGAGAAGAGCCTGTTGAACCCATGGTGCACCAGAGAGGCATCGAGGTGCTGGGGGGACCCGCGGTGTGCAAAATCCCTTCTCCAGGTCAGAGGCAGCCAGGGAGGTGTGAAGGCAGGTGAGGGGCCTAAGAGCATTTATAAATGTGTGCGTGTGTGTGCAGGGGCTTGCACGCCCAGCCCTGCTGCCAGCCCCGATGCTATTCCCGGTATTCGCTGCAGGTCGGGACAGGCACCAAGGAGGGGGAGCTGCCGTCTCACCAGGACCCCCCGCAACCCCGCCTGGAGCCCCCGCCAGAACGCGGAGCCAGCAGGAGCTGGAGACTGCGCCGGGAGCCCCTGGGCCAGGCATTGCGGGGTGCGGAGCCCCCTGGCAGTGTCGGGCAGGGCCAGGGCGTTGAGGCAGGGAGGTGGCTCCATCTGCAGGACACGGCCCGGCCGGGAGCCCCAGTGCTGGCGGTCCCCACCGCCACACGCAGCCGCTCTGTCGGCGGGGCACAGCGGCCAAGGACACCGGCTCCTCCGGCTCCAAGGAAGCGGTGCCGGGAGCCAGCCCCCTCCCGCACCTCTGCCCGCCCCAGCGCATCCCCCGCACGATGCTCTCTGCACCCCTAGAGCACCCCACACCCACAGCACTTGCATCCCTCAAGTGCTCTCTTCAGGTACCCCTACCCAGGTACCAGAGCAACCCACCCCCAAAGGCGACCCCAACCCAGCACCCCCATTTTGCCTGCAGCCAGCAGTCCCACCCCGTACCCCGGGGCACCCCGCGCCCAGGGCCCCCGGGAAAAGTTCCCTACACCGGGAGCCGTCGGGGCGGCGGTTAGGGCCCCAGTGGTGGCTGGAGGCGGAGCCGGGACGGGCTCCACCCCAGCCCCCGGCCCACATAGGCAGGCCAGGAGGGCGCCTTACTCTTGGAGCTTGCGCCTTTCCAGGGGTCGCACAGCGGATCCCGGCGCCGAGCGTGGGGGCAGAGCTCCGGGAGGATCCCCGCGAAGCGAGGGCTGTTCTGTCTCGCTACAGGGCTCTCGCCCCGTCCCAGGGCGGCGGGATGCTGCTGCAGCGCTGCGGGTGGCTCCTGGCCCGGCTCCTTGCCCGGCTGGAGCGGGTGCTGCCGTTGCTGGAGCTCAGCGGTAGCGTAGAGGAAGGTGGGTGCGTGCAGCCTCTCGGCTTTAGGCGCTCCGGCACCTCTGGCTCTGCTGCGAGTGAGGGCTGGGAGAGCTGAGGGCTGGCGCCCCATCCCGGCTGGCCACCCGTTTGTGTTGCCCCTAGACTACATCCAGATTGCTCGGCACTTCGAGGCTATGCGCCAGAGATGCTGCCGCCTGGAGCAGGACGGGCGTCGGGCCCGCGAGCAGTTGGCTCATGTGGAGGCCGAGCGGGCAGCCCTGGAGGTGAAGCTCAAGCACGCCCGCAACCAGGTGGAAGTGGAGATGAAGAAGCGGTTCCGGGCAGAGGCTGAGCTGGAGAAGCAGGTCGGGGGGTTGGCCGCAGGGTACCCCGTGGGGCTGGCTGCAGGCACCCCAGCCTGTTCATCAGCGCCCCCTTTTGCTTGCAGGAGCGCAAACTTCAGTTGGTCTTCGAGTCCCTGGTGGGGGAGCCGGGGGGCAACAAGGCGCTGAGCGGGGAGCAGTGCTCTGTTCTCAGTGCCCTGGCTGGCTGGCGCCTCGGGGCCGCCCTGGCACCGGGCAGGAGGTGAGCAGGGCTAGTAGTCGTTGCCCCAGCCTCTCGGGCATCCCTGGGCTTGGCTGTGCCCCTCTCCCCTTCCCTTCTGCTGGGCTCCAGGCGCTGGCTGGGCACTAGGGTGCAGGGGCATCAGCCATGGGTTCCCAGGACTGGCTGTATGAATAGGTGCTTGCTGGGGGACTGTGAGGGTTACCCTGGCCTGGCTGATCACCAGCTCACTCTGTAGGTCATCTGCAGTGGATGAATCATGCCAGTCCCTCTTGTTCCAGTCAGACATCAGTTATGACCGCACTGAGGATGATGTGGTAAGGAATGACCCCCTGAAAGTCCTGGGGTTCAGCTTCTCCCCAGCAGTGAGTGGGTGGTTTTGCCCCACTCCTGCAGTGGGGCAGCCCCCTTGCATTGCCATGGTTAGGGGTGGGCTGCCCCAGATGGCTGTTGGAGCCACGGATGGATATTGGCGTTTTTTTCTGGCCCTGTGCAGCCCTGACAGCCCCAGTCTTCCCTCTGCCTTTCAGGATGTTGATATGACGACAGTGGTGAGGACCCTGAAGCGCAAATCCCAGGAGAGGCAGGTAGGAGGGAAATGCTAGGATGTGGCAGCCCCGGGGACTGGTGTTGAGGTGAGGACTGTGCCACTCTATTAGTGAGGATCCCGTAGGTCTGCTCTGCTGTCCTGCACTGTGCCTGTGGGACCCTCTGCCCATACAGGTCCTAGGCTGCCCATGCAGAACAGGCTGAGGTGCTGGCCTTGGGCCATATGGGGTTAGGGCACCCAGATATTTCTCCATCCCAGCACAGGAGACTACAAGGAGCCTGGCAGGGGGTTTAATTTATTGATGCTGGACTGGGAGCATTTGCTGGTTTCTCAGCAAACCTCCTGCAATCAATAGAAACTCCATTACCCTCCACTGTGGCCCAGCTGGGCTCCTCAATAATTCATCCTCATGTGCAGGCATCCTGCACCTCACTCTGCTCACACCTCTGCATTGCACGCCTGGCCTGGCTTCCCCCAGCCCCAGGGCTGGCGCTGAGCCAGGCGGGGGGCCTAGATCCCCATGGTGCCTGGTATGGGGCAGGCAATGTTGGGGGACACTGGAAGACCAGAACCTTTTGTGGGGCTCAGACCAATTGGCTTGGGTGCTGTGGGGTGGGGAGCAGACTGCCTGCCTTCCCTTCACCCAGTCTTCTTTGTCCCCAGCATGTGTCCCTGGCCCCTCAGGCTGGCCCTGTGGTGATGGCGAAGCGGCGCCGTTCTTCTGTGGCACCCCTCAATGCTGTGAGTAGGGATGCCACTGTGATCTGGGCAGGGCTGGGGTATATAGGCTGCCCTAGTGCCAGAAAGCAATGCTGCAACCTTCAGTCTTGCAGGTCTGCAGGTGCTCAGCTGTCTTCTCTGGGTGCCTGTGCCTTTCACTGTGGTCCCAGTGGGGACAGCATCCCTGGCTGTGCTGGACTGTGGGGATGGGAAGCAGGTGGAGCAGAGCTGATGGGGAGACACTGGAGCACTGTGGGCTGCATCTGGGCACGTTCTCACTGACCTTCATCTCTGCAGGCGAGTGTCCCCCCTGCTCCCCCTGCTTCTGAGGTCCCACACCCTGCTGGCAGCCTCCCACCTGCAGTTCTGCTGCCACGCCGCCGCTCTCGCCAGGGACATCGTGCCTCCATACGTGCAGGTCATGGGAAGGGCTGAGGAGAGGACTTGGTGGTGGTGTGGAACCAGCCTCAGGGTGCTGCTGTCACAGGGGAGGGAGGGGATCTGCTGGGGGATGCTTGTCCCCACCATGGGGGTACTGGGGTCCTCTGGACATGCCAAATGCCGCTGTCCCAGGGCAGCTGTGATCTGCAGGGATTCCTTAGGAGGTGGAACACCTCCCCACATCCCAGCTGGTAGCTGGGGCAGTTTGGTTTTCAGAATCTCCTCCACTGCATCCTCTCTCTGCAGAGCCAATCATGGTGCGGGGCACCAGTGAGGATCCGGGCTGCCATGGCGCGGTGCAGGAGAGCCACACAGAGAGCAGCTCCACGGGGCAGCCAGCACCAGTCCCCTTCCTCTCACCTCCACCAGGCCTTCCACCCCTCCAGCACCAGTTCACTTCCAAAATGGTGTGTGTCCCAGCCTCTCTCCCTTCTCTTGGCTGCTATGGAGAAAGGAGCCAGGCAGTGGGAGCAGGACTGGAGAGGGGAGGGCACAGCTTTCCTCCACCCCACCTCTGCCTGCACATGGGCTGAATGAAGGCGGTGGGGGCTGGTTTGGGGGGATGAAGGAGTAGTACTGGGTTATCTGCAAGGAAGGGGGCCCCTGACCCTGTTCCCCCTCTCCAGGTGATCCGCCCTGAGCCATGCGGTGTGTGCGGCTCCCGCCTCCGCTTCGGGAAGGCTGCCATCAAGTGCCACCAGTGCCAGCTGCTGCTGCACCCCAAGTGCCAGGAGCAGTGCCCCAGCCCCTGTATGCCCCGGCCTCGCCACCATGCTTGGCCCCGTGAGGTGAGGGGGGTACAGCAGTGCTGGGGGGCTGCCATGTCCCTGTGGGGCTGCCACGCGGTTGATGCTGGGGTTCTGTCTGTCCTGGCTGTTGCTGGGTGGCAGATGCAGAGCAGGTTGGTGTTGTCCTCTCCAGGGTGTGGTGGCAGACTTTGCCCCCACCATGCCGCCCCTGGTGCCAGCGCTGGTGGTACAGTGTGTGACCGAGGTGGAGACGCGAGGATTGATGGAGGTAGGGCCCAGTGCAGGGGTGGGGGTGATGTTGTGGTCCCCACATGGCTGAGCCCCTCTCCCTGCACCCCAGACAGGGCTGTACCGTGTGCCAGGCACCGAGCAGCTGGTGCGGGAGTGGAAGCAGAAGCTGCTGCGAGCTGGGGGCATGCTGCCTGCCCTCAGCAGTGTGGCTGACATCCACGTGGTGTGCGGGGTGCTCAAGGACTTTCTACGGGGACTCAAGGAACCACTAGTCACCTTCAGCCTCCACCCTGCCTTCCTGCAGGCTGTCGGTAAGCAGGGGTCCTGAGATGGGGGAAAAGGAGCTGTTCCTCTGCTAACACTGCTCCATGGTGCTACCACAGACATCCCAGATGATGCTGCCTCTAGCACAGCTCTGCGCCATGTGGTGAGCAAGCTGCCCCGTGCCAACAGGGACACCCTGGCCTTCCTCATGCTGCATCTGCTCAGGTGAGTGGCTCATGCTGGCATGGGATCTATGCCTGCATCCACGGCCCAGAGTAGGGAAGCTGGGCTGAGGGGCCCCTTGGTCAGGCAACTCACACCATCTGTCCCCCCTCGCAGGGTGTCACGCAGCCCCGACTGCAAGATGGATGTGCTTAACCTCTCCCGGGTGTTTGGCCCTACGCTGGTGGGACACAGCTCAGCCAGCCCCACGCCACTTGCCATACTGGAGGATGCGCCACGGCAGTGCAAAGTGAGGGGGTCCCTGAGGCATGGGGTGTACCCCGGGTGTTGCCACCATCCTCATCCTCCATCCCTCCCTGCCCAGGTGGTGGCCCGGCTCCTCTCGCTGCCACCGGACTTCTGGGCAGGCTTCGTGGGGACAGAGCAGGAGAACCTGGTGCCAACGCCAGCCTCGAGGGGTCAACACGGTGAGACACGGTCCCCTCCCTGCCCTGTGGCTGCTGCAGAAGGGTGCTGGTTGCCTGTATCTGGGCTGAGGTGTGATAACCACCCCCATCTCTTGTCCTGCAGTGCCATTCTTCCACCCCATCACCTCCCCAGAGCCCAAGCCAGACCAGCTGAGCCCCCCGGGCTCCTGCTGCTTCCCCGGCACCCTGCGGAGCTGTGTGGGCATGGGTGCTCTGCCCTCGTAAGTGCTATAGGGGTGGGTGTCTGGGGAGCAGGGGCGCGGATCTTGCTGTGCGCTCCTGACTCATCTCTCCCCATGCAGGCAGAGGCCGGCTCCAGAGAAGGTGGGCAAGTTCTTTTCTCCCGTGTAGCCTCCTGTGGCAGAGGCTCCCAGGGAGCATGGAACTGGCACTGGAGGTGTGAAGCCTGTGGGACCAGGCAGCCCTTGCTTCCCTGTGTGGGAAATGGGGAACATGGCTGGCTCTGCCTAGCTGCAGTGGCAGGAAATTTTGGGTATGGTTTGTATTAAATGTTTGCAACAAAACAAGCCTGGCTGCAGTTGCTGTCTATCCCTCCCTGCTGGTGCCAGGGTTTTGGGGGTCACTGGCATGATGGAGCCAGGATGGGCAGCAAAGAGCTGTACGGACAGCAGAGGAGCAGTGCTCCCCCAAATCCCTGGTTTTGCTGGGTGAGGAGGGCTGGCAGAGCCTCCTCCCACCCTAGCTGAAGCCCTCCTCTCCCTGCCTTGGAGCCCAGGATATGGGAGGCCCCTCTTTCAGCCCAGATCTTGGCCTCAAGTAATCAGAGCTGCTGCTGCTCAGGGCAGGCCAACCTTAAAGTGTTTCCAGACTTCCCAGCACCTCAGATGAGGCCCCTTTAACTCCTTCCTCCCCTCCACCGCTGGAGCTGCAAAGCTCAGGCAGGGCTCGGATGCAGCTCTCCCTCCAAGAGCACGAAGCTGGATGAGGCTGTGATAGTGCAAGGGCCCAGGAAGGGCTTGTTCCCCAGGTAACTGCACAAAGGGACAGCCACTGCAAGGGGCACTTGGGCAAAAGGAGCATTACACAACAGGGATGAGAGTTGCCTTAGGGAAACCTTTGTTCTAAAAGCCAGGCCTGATGTAGGATATGGAAGAAAATTCATGTACAATCCTGAAAGCAAGTACTTTGGCTCTGTTTCCTACAGCCTAGTGTTGTTCACCAATGGGCAAGGAAATTGGCACATCCAAAGCAGAGACAAAACTGAAGGAGTTTAATGTGCTTAAAGCCAGGGAACAGCTAATCCCCGCCCAGGACCACAGGAGAACCGGCACAGGAAGGCACAGAGCTGGGAGCAAGGATTTACTGCAAATCCGTCAAGCTGGGGTGGTACTGGATGGATGAGAATCTCTAATGCAGTACCTTGCTGAAGGCAAGAGGTGTGATGGGGGCCCTCGGTGAAGTAAAGGGCTTTAGCACAGAGCTCCAAAACCAGAGCCAAAGATGGGGAGATGTATAAAGGGCAGCGCTGGTTACCACTGACAGACTGTGCCTTCAGTAAAAACCGGCTTCTTGAGACAGCAAGGCAGTAGATCTCTGCACACATGGAAGCTGATTGCTCTGCTGCCCTGTGGCTGATGCAAGGGGAGATATGCAGCAAGCCCCACAGGCTGTAACCAAACTGGAGCAGAAGAGGCTGCTGGCCCACCAAGGTGGCCACCACCCTGAACCTGCACAGCTCTCAGCCTGATGGGAGCAGGTGGGGCAGGACTGGCAGCTCTCCTGGCTCATCCTGAGCCCTTGGGGTGGAGATGGTGCTGGGGCAGGGGTGCTTTTGCAGCTCCCTCCAGGGCCAGCAGCCTGCCAACCCAGCCCTCCTCCTATGCCAGTTCCCTTAGGACAAGCCTACTGCTCCTCTTGTTTTCCCAGCAGTAGGCAGGATCCCAGCTCAGGCTGTTGCAATCACATTGCTGAAATCAGGATCCTTACACCTGGCTCCAGCAGGGTAAGCTGTCTATACAGGACAGGAAGACTGAAGGCTCCCCAGTCTCAGACATGGGCAAAGTCCTTCCAGGGAGTTGCAGAGAGCAACTGATGTAGGATGAGGAGTGTCAAGACAGTGCTGGTAATGCCCTTTGGTGGAGAAACACCCAAAGTTGGACCCAAGACACCACAGGCAGCAAGTGATTCCTCACCAGCCTTAGCCCAGGGGTCCCTGCACAGGCACACAGCCTGGTGTGTAGGCTACATGCTGTCCCTGAAGCCTTCCCCCTGCTGGTCCCTGGGCTGCAAGAGAAGCAGCATGCAAGGCTGATGGTTGCCAGCTTTAATGTCTGACTGGAGTAGGAGTCAGGCACTTGTAGGGCTCCTGGCCTGTACCTACCCCTCTGGGGGCGCTGGGAACTTCCCAGGAGGTAAAGCCTCAGCACAGGCTCTTGCTGTGGGGTAGACAGGGGGTGGGGGGCTGGCACTGCCCCCCCCCCACCCAGCGAGCCACTGACTCACAGGATAATCTGGTTTTTGTAGCTGCGGCTCAGCTCCTTGTGAGGAAGGACGATGGAGTTAAGAATAACAACCTCAGCAGGGATGGTGACACTGCAGCCTGCAGATAGAGCGTGAGGGGTTAGCCTGAGGGAAGCCCCACTGTGTGGGGCTGGGTGCAGGTGGGACATACCCAGGATGGTGATGGATGGTGTGAGGCGCCCATCCCGGAAAAGGGTCTCACTGTCGATCTTGGCATAGGGATCGTTGGGGTTGGGGTCACTGGGCGTTCCTTCAACCCGGGCCCAGCGCCCAATGGTGCTGTCCCAGCCCACAATGGTATTGAGGACACAGGTGTGGTCCTGCAGCACAGGGGAGGAGGATGAAGGGTGCTGCTGCCTCCCTGCAAGGGGAGGGGAACTGACACCTGCACCCTCAGGCAATCTGTACTTACATGGAGTGAGGCACCGTGCAGGACTATGGATTCTCGCACGCGCACACCAGCTCCCACTGTCACCCCCTCCCCAATGGAGACATTGGGGCCCAGCTGTGAGGACGGGAGGTGATGAGGTTGAGGATAAAGGAGTCCTCAGCATCCCTGTGCATCGCCCTGCTGCAGGGACCCCCCAGGCCTGCACTCACCACTGCAGTGCTGTCAATGGAGGCCGTTGGGTGGATGTACACATTCCCTGCAACACAAGGCAGCTGCGTCAGGGAGGCAGCTCACAGGAGCAACCACCTCTCACATGAGGGGAGGTCCTGCCCATGGGTCCCACTGCCTCCCTAGGCAGCCCCCAAGGTGGCGGACAGTGTCAGAGAGATACCTCGGATGACAGGGCCTCCAGGTTTGTTCTGGGCCAGCCTCTCTGGGTGGCTTTTGCTGTACTGATTCAGGTAAAGGCGGCTGGCATAAATAGCAGAGCTGGGGGAGGGAAAACATAAGATTGTTATTGCCTCTCCAGCACTAATCAGGGCAGAGGAGTGTCCAAATTCAGCACTCGCACCCACCCCTGGGACCCAGCCCAGGCACCCTCCTCTCCCATCCCTCAAACAGGTCGCTTGATGCTCCTGCTGCACCAACTTTAGCCACAGCCCTTACCCAGCTGACTTGATCTGGCTCCAGAAGCCATCAGTTTTGTAGACATACAGCTTGCCCCTCCCAGCCAGTGCTGTGAACACATCCTGCTCTAGCCGGATCACTTCTGCACGCTGCCAGCCATTGGAGCTCTCCTCTCTGCAAGCAAGAGGCCTGTCAGACACCCACCCAGTCATGGCCTCAGCCAGGGATCCCAGCAGGTATCCTCCCCAAATTCAAGGGCTTTGGTGATCCTAGCCTCCTCCTACCTAGCCATGTACTTCTCCCCAGAGGTGGGGACAGCTCCAGCCATCAGGCTAGGCCTGTCCAGCCCCACTGAGCTCTAGAACAGCAGAGGGACCAGGCTCTGATAGCTAAAATAAGCTCTGAGCCAGAAGTTGATGGTGCAAGAGCCCCCACCCAGCCCAGGTGGGTGTTTCAGCAACAGATCCTGTCCCCAGAGCCCTGCTCAGCTGGATTGTTGCTTGAGTGGTGGCAGAGAAGTAAGGTGACAGTCTGGCTGATGCAAAGAGCTGAATAGGGGAGCAGAGCATTCCCAGGTGAAAGGCTTGCTTTGCCCCTTGTCTAGAGCTGAATGAGGATGGGGTGGGAGGCGAGGGAGGGAAAAGGGGAGTCTCAGGCTAGCCAGGAGGAGAGCAGAGGCAAAAGTAGCTTTGCAGAGCAGGCTGGAGCAGGGAGGAAAGCATGCAGTACTGCCAGGGACAATCTAGCTCTGAAAGCAGCCGGTGCAGACACAGAGGGAGACTTACCCACGGTAAGGATAGCTGGTGCAGGACCAGGAAACAAGTGAGTGATGGCAGAGGAGGAGAAAAGACAAGAGAAAGAATGGAGGATGAGTGTGCTGCTGCAGCCCTGGGAAGCAGTGGGGTAGGAGGGACATGGGGCACAGAGAGGCACTCACAGCACTAGCTCTTGCTGGTTCCTCTGGAAGACCTCGCCAATGTGCTGGAAGATGGCAGGTGTGAACAGGTAGATGCCGCAGTTAATGATCTCACTGACAAATGTGCTGGGCTTCTCCACATAGTGCTGGACCTGCAGGTGAGGAAAGAGATGTGAATCCCAGGTCGCAGCCCTTGTCCCTGGTGTCACTCCTCTGTGGCACACTGGGAACATGCCCATGCAGGCAGTGCAGCACCTGCTGCCCACACTGCATCTGGCTTCTCAGGGCTCTCCAGTACCTCCTGAGTGTCTGCATTTGCCACGATACAGCCATAATTCAGTGCCTGCGTTCTGTTGGCCTGCAGAGCGAGGACATGTTAGCAATGGCAGAGCAGCAGGCATGCAGAGCAGATGAGACCCACAGCTCACCCAGGCACCCATCCACCACAGGAGCCGCTGGCTTCTAGACAAGCCAATGGCAAAGCTCTGCTGCTCCCCAGCACGGCCACTCACTGTGGTACCCAGAATGACAAAGCTGTGCGCGTCCCCATGCTGCTGCCGGAACGCCAGCATCTCCTGCAACGGGAACTCTGAGCACACGTCTGCGTTGAGGACAAAGAAGGCCTCAGCACCACCTGACAGGATCTGGTCTCGGAAGTGATAGATGCCACCACCCGTGCCCAGCGCCGCATACTCCTGGAGATACCTGCAAGCCAAGCAGGGAAAAGCAAGGGCTTATGGAAGCGGGTGTCCGGTGGCACAAACCAGCAGCAGGACAGGGAAGGACTGACAGGGGCTGGAGGGATATAATCTTGCTATGTGGTGATGGGGCTCATGTAGATGTTGGCACGGGGGAAGGAGATCAAAGGAGGGGAAGATGGTTTAGAACTGGGCTGGGGAGGCATCCTTGCAGCGAGAACCAGCCAGGGCAGGGAAATTCGGCAGAGCTAACACGGGATTGTTAACTATGCCCATCCGTGGGGGGACAGGGCCCACCTGTCCAGTGCCTGGGTGCTGGCTGGGGTTTGCCAGCCTGGGGAGGCGAGTGAGGGGCCAAGCCAGGCTGCGCTGCCACAGGTACCCCGGGGGTGTGAGGGCTCCTGCCCACCTGATGGGGATCTTGAACTCCTGCTGCGCCGACACCAGAAAGCGGCTGAGGGCCTCATGGGGCTGGTAGAAGCCCATCAGCAGGATCTCCTTCATGCCGGGCACCTGGCGAGGGCAAAGGCAAGGGGTGGGAAGGGTGCTCCTGGCCCCCCAGCCCCCTCGGCCCCCATCCCCGCCGTACCTTGGCGCAGGCCTCGATGTGGTGCTGCACCATGGGCACGCCGGCCACCGGGAAGAGCGGCTTGGGCACCTCGAAGGACAGCGGCCGGAACCGGGTCCCTGCGGAGCACAGCGGGTTCGGCAGAGCCCGGCGCCGGCGGGGCGCCCCACGGGCCCGGCGCACTCACCCTTCTGCGGGCCCCCGATGAGGATCACCGCCTTCAGCGGCATCGCGCCCACTCCGCTCCTGCACCGCCGCCGCGCCCGCCCGGCCGGCCACCGCTTCCGCACACGTGGCTGCCAGACGTCAGCGCGCAGGGCTCTCGCCCCCTCGCTGCGTCACCGCGCCGAGCTTGCGGGAGCCGGGCCGCCAGGGGGCGCAGCAGTGGCGAGAGAAGTGGGGCGGACGCCCCGAAGGCGGGAGTGGGAGACCAGGGGAGGGGAACAGGGGGTACGGGATAAGGGACCCGGCCGGTCTGTAACCGGAGCAGCCACCGCGGCCGCCCGGCCTCGTATGGGCAGCGGGTATTTATAGCCAGGTACCTCTCGCCTGTACCGGCTGAGTCGCGGCCTGAGACCGGCCCCGGTGCCGCCGCCATGCGTTCCTGCACCCGTTATTTTGGCTCCATGACACCCCATGAGCCAGCCTCCCACTCTGCCGGACGCCACCTGCATGCCCTCCTGGCTGTACGTCCCTGGATTTGGGGATAGGGTCCTCCCGAGACTGCTCTGCCCGCCTCCCCGCCCCCCCAACCCCCCGCCGTGTCCCTTCCCAGTGAGGCACGGAGACGTGACCGGCTGCTCAGGGTCTTTATTGCTGCTCTGGCGCGTCGCTTGCTCCAAACCACAGAGACGTCGGCTAGTCCGGAGAAGGGGACAGGGATGGGGATGGGCAAGCGCCTTCTCCCCGAAGTCAATAAATAAAGCCCTATTGCTACAGCAGCATCTGGAAGGTGGGTGCCCAGCAGCTGCCCTGTCCCCAGCCCAGGGCACCCCGGAGCATCCTGCTGCCAGCCGGGGAGGGGGCACGGGGCTGTGCCGTGGCACCGGGGTTTGGGGTGGGGGGGTTGGTGGTGAGGATGCGTGAGGAGGCCTGGGGGGATGGGCTGGTGATGGGGCACAGGGCAAGGGCCAGAGCCAGGCACGCAGAGCACGAGCAGCCTGGGCCTGAGCAGGCGCAGGGGGTGTGCATGGCACGTGGTATCCCCCTGCAAAGAGGGGTGCCAGCCAGACACCCTGCCCCAATACAGGGTGCAACTGACAGCCCCAGGGAAGGCACCGGTGTCGGTCCTGGGGCCACAAACACACTTCCAGGACCGGGGCTGGGAGGAGTGGAAGGTGGGGGGCTGGTGGCCCCCGCTCCCAGCCATGAGGACTGGGGCTGTGCTGGCTGGTGAGATCCAGGGCAGCAGGTGTGAGTAGGCCCCTCGCTGCAGGAACCACTGGAGCAGCCTCAGTCCTTGGGCACTGGCGTGCAAACCGGGGGGAGCACAGGGACCCCCGCACCGTGGCCGGGGGCAGCTGTAGGCTGCAGCTTAAGGCACACGGCTGGCAGGACCCGCATGGCCAGGGCTGGCTGGCATGCTGGCGTCTCTCCTGCTCCTGCCTGGGGCTTCCCTTCCCCTCCTGTCCCCATCTCCTTCTTCCAACCCTCTGCCACATTCTCTGTTCCTCACACCAAGGCTTCCCGCCGCCCACCCTCTACCAGACCCCACTGCCAGGCCGGCTGGGGCAGCACTTCCCCTTTCCATCGGCATCACCAAAATTATGCTGGCCACCAGCATCCCTGGTGGCAGAGTGTGAGGTCCGTGGGCTCATCCCAGCATGTCCTGGCTCCTCCTCAGCCACCCTGTCCCGCAGCCCCTGGAATGTTCCTCTGGCTCCTCGGCCCCTCACGGCCATGGCCGAGGCACTGGCTACTGTGGCCCCGGCGGCTGGCCGCCCTGGTAGGAGCGGAGTAAGACCTTGTGCTTGGTGACGGCTTCACTGCGGCGCCGCTGGTGCTCCACCAGGAACTCCTTGAGGCGGTTGGTGGTGAAGGTCAGGGTCTGGCGGCGCAGCTTCATCAGGTAGGCATCCTGGAGCCAAGTGTTGGCAAAGCAGTCCTTCATCGTGGGGCGGCTCCTGGGGCAGAGGTGGCTCCGTGTCAGGGGCAGCAGGGTGCCTGCTGCCACTGCACTTCCGAAACCCAGCCACCACCCTGCCCTGCAAGACCCAGGGGGTCTCAGCCCTCTCCAGGAGCAGGGGTGGATCCCAGGACTCTGGGCTCAGGAGACCACAGCCCTCTCCCAGGAGCACAGATGGACCCTAGATGGACATTGATGTCTGGAGGGGCTCCCCTCCAGGAGCTCTATCTTGGAGCAGGGAGCTGCCCACCTGGCCCAGTTGCAGGCAGCACCCAGAGACCGGTGTCTTCCCTGGCTGGGCCAGGCACTTACCAGGGGTGGACGGCGAGGACCTTGCGGATGAAGAGGGCAGCACTCTGCGAGACATTGGGGTACAGCTTGAAGGCGTCAAAGCGCCCCGCCAGGATGCGGTTCTCTGTCTCAATGGGGTCGAGTTCAAAGAACGGTGACCTCCCACTGAGCCTGTCAGGGTGAAGGGGATGGCACAAGCTAGGGGCAGTGGTGGGAGGGCACCTGCCCCCCCCCCATCCCTGGTTTGGGACAGCCATAACTGCCCAGGTCATCTCAATCCCCATGTCCAGCTGGGAAAGGTCTGCAGGGCTATAGCATCCCCCAGCCCACCATCATCCAGGTGTTCCCTGTGGCACTGAGCTCTGGGTAGGGCTGATGACACCTCAGGGTACTCATCCCCCCCCGAGCCCCTTCTCTTACATGATGTAGGTGAGGACACCGACGCCCCACACATCTGCTGCAGAGCCCACTGGATCCCCCTTCACCACCTCTGGCGCTGTAGGTAGAAGAGCAGGTCTGTCATGTGCACCAGGAGGCCCAGCCCCAGCACCTGCACCACCTCCAGAACCTGCAGTATCCTCAGCACCCAGAGCACCCCCAGTATCTCCAGCACCCAAAGCATCCCCAGCATCCACAGAACCCGTAGCATCCACAGCATCCCCAGCACCCACAGCACCCCACCATTGCACCCTCCAGCACCCCTCCCTAACACCCTAATACCCTGACAGATCCCAGCACCTGCAAGGATCCCCCAACTGCCCCCCAGCACACAAACTCTCCCACTGAGCCCAGCAACCCTCAGAAACCCTCAGCAGACATCCCCAGCACCGCAACAAGCTCCTGCTCCCCCAAGGATAACTCAGCTTCTCCCCATTCCCAAGCCCCCCAGTGCACAGGCACACTTGGGCACCAGCATGCTCATATCTGCCCCATCCCTCTCCCCATGTACCGCACCCGGTGCCCCACTCACACATGTACTCCAGGGTGCCGACACGCCGCCCCAGCTGCCGCAGCACGAGGGGGTTGTAGGTCTGAGCACTGCCAAAATCAATGATTTTGAGCGAATTCATGCCTGAGATGACGATGTTGTCCGGCTTGATGTCGAGGTGCACGATGCGGCGGCTGTGCAGGTACTCGAGGCCCTGCAGCAGCTGTAGCACGTAGCTCACCACATCATCCTCTGAGTAGCGAAACCTGGGGTGGGAATGGCAAGTGGCATCAGCCCTGTGCTGGCAGCTATCCCCCATGGCCCTGCACTCACCCGTACCTGTCCACGATGCTGTAGAGGATCTCCTTGCCAGCACAGTTCTCACAGATGAGCACTAGGTAGCGGGGAGTGATGTACGCCTCATGCAGGGCCATGATGCGCTCGTGGTGCAGTGCCTTGAGGATCTCATACTCCTGCAGCACGCTCTGCTTCCTCTCTGCCTCGTAGGGCACGATCTTGGCCATGAAGAGCTTGCCCGTGGCGTTCTCCTTGCACAGCCGGATCACACCGAAACGGCCCCTGTGGCACAGGGTGGCACTCAGCATCCCTGATGAAAGGTGCTGGTGGGGGGGACACCCCCAGCAGAGCATCCCATCCCACTGCTCCTCACCTCGCCTTCTCGTCCAAGAAGGTGTATGGCTTCTGGGGGACACCCTGCCGCAGCACAGTGCTGTCTTTTGCCCCTGGGACCCCACTCTCAGCTGGAGGCTCCTTGGAGGCTGGAGGCTCCTTGGAGGATGGGGGGGTGGTGGTGGTCTCCTGCGTAGGGGGCGATGTGGGGGGCATGGAGACAAAGGAGGTGACCATGTAGGGGGGCATCTTCCGTGTGGGCACAGCATTGGGGGTGGGAGACACCATGGCGGCTGAGCTGGGGGTGGTTGACACCGTGGAAGCGGGGGATAACCTGGAAGTAGATGGAGCCTGGGGTGCTGGGGATGTGTCCGTGGGGGGTGTGGGGGAGCCCTGAGTGGGGATCTCTGTGTGGGGTGAGGCGACAGTCTGAGGGGGGGTGAACATCAGCTCAGGGGGCACGCAGACAGTGATGTTAGGTGGGAGCTCAGGATCTGGCTGTGGCCCCTCTTCACGGGGTGCAAGGGCCTGGAGGACCACTGGAGGGGCACCCTCCTCCTCTGCCCCATCTGCCTTCTGCACCGCTCCCTTGTGCTTGCGGAGTGGCGTGGCAGGAGGGATCCGCACGGCTGGCGGCTCCAGCTGCCCCATGGGTGTCTGAGTCGATCGGCTGGAAGCCACCTTCTCGGGGATGGGGACAGCAATGTCCTTGGCTGGAGCAGCTCTGGCGTCTGTGGGGAGCAAAGGGAGAAATGAGCCAGTTGGGCGTAAGCCAGGAGCGGGTTGCAAGTGGTGCCTTGTTCCCCAAAGCCCTGGGGGAAGATCCCCCAGGACTCAAGGTCCCCCAGAGCACCTCAGAGGCCGCAGCCCCACAGCCAGTCCCATGGCAGCCGCACAACTTGCGGGAAGGGGCTCACTCACCTTCTGCCTCAAGGTGCACCTTCCCTGACGGGGCGCTGTAGGGCCCCTGCCCAGCCTTGTTGACACAGGCCACTCGGAACCTGGCGGTGCTCCCGGGGGGCAGCTCTGTCACATTGAAGTAGCAGTCAATGATGCCGGTGCTGATGATCTTCCACTCGTGCTCCCCTGTGGGCACAGGGGCAAGGTGAGCTGAGGGCAGAACAGGGGCAGCCCCCCTGCCCCCCCACCCCTGACCCAGGACCCCACCAGTCCCCATGGAAAAGAAAGGACATTGGGCACTTTTGTCCTGGCTTGGTGTCCTGATGTGAGCCCATTTTCCAGCTGCAGCTTCCAGGGGATGGGAGGCAGCCCCACGTACCGTCCAGCCTGCGCTCCAGTGTGTAGGTGCAGGGGGCTTTGCTCTCTGCGGGCTTCCACAGTACCAACACTGTGTTCTTGTACTTCTGGGGGATCTCCGGTGTGCCCGGCCGCCCAGGGAGCCCTGTGAGGGGATACACAGGGTGGGCTGGGTACCCGGCCAGGGGCAGGGCAGAGCTGCTGCAGTGCAAGGTCAGCACAACACGTGGGCTAAGAGATGCTTGAAGTGCCCACACAAAACCAGCCTGTCCCAGCTCAAGAGTCCCAGTCACTTGCAGACATGAAGAACGAAGTTCAAGTGGCCTGCTCTGACCATTCCCAAGCCCCCAGGGTGCACGCTCAGCACATGCCCTCTCCCCATGGGGCAGTACCTCTGTCCCAGAGGTCCCTCCCTCCTCCTTACGTGCCACAGCCAGGGTGCAGGAGCTGATGGCTGTGCCCAAGGTGTTGGCAGCTGCACACTCATACAGCCCTGCATCCTTCCTGGACACCTTGGCGATGGTGAGCATCTGCCGGCCATCCTTGCAGGAAACGACGTTCAGCATGCTGTCTGGCTGCAAGGACCTCTTGTCTGTGGAGGAGAAGCAGAGGAGAGGGATGCTGGAGTGTCTGCCCGGCACCCACCCACCAACGCAGAGCAGGCAATCCCCCACCTTTCATCCAGAGGATCCTGGGGGTAGGGCTGCCCGCTGGCAGGCAGCAGAGAGTCAGTGCCTCGCCCTCCAGCAGCACCTGGTCCTTCAGCTTGATGTGGAAAATGGGTGGGAAATCTGGAAAGCAGAGGGGGGGTCAGGCCGGGGCAGCAATGTGCACCCACCACTTATCCCAGGGCTGCACCTACCAGATTCGCTGGGCACGTGTGGCCGGCCGGCGGCGGGTCCCTCCTCCCGCAGCAGGCTGGAGGGGATGCTGGGCTGTGAGGACACCTTCTCCTTGCTCCATGAGAGCCCCCAGCGCTCCCAGCGGGACCACTTCTGGCTCTCACCCCCACCTGTGGGCACCCAGGGTCCTGAGAGAGTGGCCAAACTGGTGCAGCTGTGGCTAGAATGGCTGGCTATGGGGTGCCATTGCGACATCCCCCTTGCCACTCACCTTTGGCAGAGCTGGTGCTGCCTTCTGAGCGTAGGGACTCAGAGGAGGCTGCGGGTGCAGGGGGGGGGCCTGGCCGCAGGCTTTCCCCCTCAGAGCTGGTGCGGCGGAGCTCAGCGGGCCCCTCGCCCTCCTGCCGCTCATCCGACACGCTGCGCAGCCGTGCGGAGACCCTTTCCATCGTGGCACTGATCTTCCTCCGCACGGCCACCACCGGTGACTCACTCTCCCTGCCACCCCCTGGCTCCGACTTGAGGCTCTCTGAGTCCCTCCGCTCCTTGGAGCTGCCCAAGGCCAGGTTCCAGGACAAGCGGCGCCTGCCGGATGGGGTCTCGCTGCCTCCATCCTCCCCTCTGCTCTTCTTCCTCTCTGCAGGTGGGGTCCGTTTGAGGAGCACAGACATTCTCCGGATGAAGCCCCTATCCTTCTCCACCTCATGCAGGTCCTGCACTGACTTGGACTTGGCCACCAGCCCAGGGGGCCGGTCGCTGCACAACGCCAGGGGCACACCGGCTGGCATGGGGCGATAGATGCCATCATCTGGGGGTCCAGCCAGGTGCCGGTCCTCAGACCGGGAGCGGGTGAGGAGCTTCAGCCCCCTGCTGAGTGATGACTCCCGGCCCCGCTTGAACTTGGCCTCAAAGACCTCCTCCGAGTCGATGTCCTGGATGAGCAGGGAGCTGGAGGAGCCAGAAGGCTTCGCCTCCCTCCCTGATTCTGATGCTGGTGCTGGTGTTGGCATGGAGTGTTCAGTAGGGGTGGCCAGAGGGGTCTGGGGGGCTTGCTCTGTGGCTGGCTCCCCACCTTGTGCGGCACCCATAGCTTGCATGACCTTGGCGTAGGAAGATGTTTGAGGGCCTTGGGTGCCTGGGACCATGGGCAGTGATGGAGGGGTTGTTTCCGTCCTGGCAGCTCCCTCCCTGCTGGCTCCAGCAGCCTTGGTGGGTGTCTTCTTCTCATGACCCCTAGCCATAGGCTTCTTCCCTGTGGTGGGGGCAGTGACACTGGCCCTGAGCTGGCTGCGCTCCTCAGGGATCTGCCTCCTCCCCAAGGCAGCCTTGGCAGTGGGGGCCTGGGGGACATCCACCTCTACTGCAGTGGGTGTTGGTGGGCCAGGGGCATCCAGCGGCACTGAGGGCCGGGCGTCAGAGAGAGCTGAGAGCGAGGGGGACTCCTTGAGCCGCTGGGCCTCCATATGTGCCACCGGGATCTCCAGGGGTGCACCAGAGCGGCGGTGCCGGACAACAGGCTCGGCATCCCCGTGGCTGAAGGAGCTGCTCTTCTGCAGCTGGCGTTCGGTGGGGAGGAGGTGCGGCGAGGTGGCCTCGCTGGACGCTGCCCGCACCAGCCTTGGCACCGCTGGCGCCGGCGGCTCCAACCGGGTCGGCCTCGGGACCTTCTTGTCAGCGCCGACCCCCAGGGTCTCCAGGAGGGGGCCCCGCAGGCCGCTGACCTTGCCGTCCCCGGGGCCGCTCCGCAGCAGCCGCTGGCGCATCAGCTCCAGGCGCTGGGCGTGATCGTCCTCCCCAAAGGTCCCCTTCCGCCGCGGCAGCTCCATAGAGGCCGCCTTGGCCAGGGGCCGGCGAGGCTCCCGGCCTGCCTCGGCCCTCTCCGTGGTCCCCGGCAGCAGGGCACTGTCAGCCGAGCCGCCCCTCTTCAGCTCTCCCCGCCGGGTGCTCCCTGGGGACTCCAGGCTGGAGCCCTTCCTCATGGCTTTGCGGGGGTACTCCGTCCGCTTCTGGGCTTCGGGGGCTTCTTCATCAGAGGAGCCAGGTGCCTCCACTTCCACGCTTGGCCGCCGTGGCACAGTGCCCCTTGGTCGTTTCCCCAGGCCCACTGCAGGCTTCCCCGTGCCCTGGCTCTGCCACTCCATTGCAGAGACATCCCCCGGGGCGATCCCCTCCTGCCATGTCCCTTCAGATGGCCCGATGGCCTCATCGTCTGTGGGGATCTCATTGAGCGACATGCGGGAGCCAGAGAACTCCACCTGGTGTGGCATGGGGATGAAGGGCAGCTCATCCAGGTCATCCGAGTCTGAGGAGGATGACAGTGCTGGTGACTCCTTGAGGTGTCGGGGCACAGCAATGGAGAGGTGGTTGGACGTGTCCTCCAGCAGCTCTGGGATCGGCCGCAGCACCATGTTGCACTTGTAGCTGATCTGCGAGCGCTGCAGTGGAGAGAGCTGGATCAGGCCCAGGCAGGTGGCATGGCATCATCGTACCCAGTGCACATCACCTCCTCCTGCCCAGCACACAGCCCCGCCTGCCCCCTCCCTCCCCAGCTCCTGCCTTCACCTGCCATTTCCTGCGGGAGAGGAAGAGCTTTAGGTGATCGGTGCTGATGACCTTCCCCTTGGCCAGCGTCTGTGGGGCGAGGGGACAGCGATGTCCCACAGAGCCTGCAGCAGGCCCTGTGGAACCCCTCTGGGTCCCTGCCTGCCCAGGCTCACCTTGAACCAGGGATGCTCCAGGGTCTGCTCCGCATTGGGCCTCCTGTGGATTGACACCACTGGGTGAGGACTCATTGTGCTGGAGGGCTTTGTCCAGCCAGGGGAAGGGCAGCAGGATCTAGCTGCCCATGCTGCATCCCGTCAAGGCCTGTGCAGCCAGCCTGCCCTCAGGCCCCCGATGCACAGGGGTCCCATATGGGCAGAGCCCTGGGACCCTGCATTACTCACAGCCTGTCATTGACCAGCACTTTGATGACAAATCCCTTTGCTTCCCGGGTGAGCCCCTGAAACATTCTCTCCTCAAAGGCCACGTTGTAGTTGCGGATGTTCATCAGCGTTGTCTTATCATTCTCCCCCACGAAGGGGGAGATCCCAGTTAGGCTGCCAAGGAGAGGACACTGTCTTTAGGCCGTGAGGACACGAGGAACAGCATAGCAAGTATGGAGGACTGAGGATGGAACCCTGTACCCCAGCCCTGGTGCCATGAGGAGGGCAGAGGCAGGAACAGGGGATAGGAGGCAGAGTCTGCAAGGAGCAGTGTGCATGGCTGCAGCCCCAGCACTGCAGCCAGCAAGGGGGTGGAAAGGTGTCTTTCCCGTGGTGGCCCACCAGGCGTGCTTACCAGAGGTAGGCGATGACCCCCACGGGCCTGTGGAGAGAAGAGCATGGTTACGGCACAGCACAAGCCCTCTGGGGCTCTTGGTCTCAGCACAGTGGAAAGCCCATTGTCCACCCTGGGGCCACCCTTACCAGACATCAGTGACGCTGGAGACAGGGCTCTGGTTGACGATCTCAGGGCCCACAAACTCGGGGGTACCGTATTTGCAGTACTGTGGCTCCTTGGGTGTCAGCTCCTGCGCGTTGCCGAAGTCACAGATCCGGACCTGCTCGCTGCTCAAATCCGCCATCAGGAGGTTTTCTGGCTATAGGACAGTGCAGGGCAGAGGGGACCTTGGCAGGAGGTAGGGGCTCCCCCCAGGGAAGGGATGTTCCCCATCAGCAGGCCCAAGCCTCCTGCAGCGCAGCAGGAGCCAGTCCCTGCGGGCACAGGGCAGGAGGGGGCTAGAAAGCCCCGTACTCACTTTGATATCCAGGTGCAGGACCATGTGCTGGTGCAGGTAGCAGAGCCCCTCCAGGATCTGCCGCATGTAGGACCGGACCTGCAAGAGAAGGAGTGGAGAGGGTGCCCACCCTCTGAGCGTGGGTCAGCCCCACACTGGCCTTGTGCAGCCCCCTTTGCAGCCTGATATAATGAGCATTCCATGTCCCTGGGCTGGGACAAACTCCGGTATCCCCAGGCTCCCTCCTTCCCCTATCACTTTGGCCCCAAAGGGTTCACCCACCTCAGACTCACACACTGAGGGCTTCCTCGCCATCCTGTCCAGCAGCTCCTCCTCAGCACAGCTGGGCCCCAGTCAAGGAGCACAGAAACTCGTTGCTCTGCTGTGCCCTGCACCCTCTCAGCACCCAGCTCCTCTGCACTGGCTTTGCCCACCACCTCTCACCAAAAGCCTCCTCTCCTCCCCTGTGCCCCATGTTCCCAGAGCAGCACCCAGAGGATACAGCTCCATGACCATGATGACAGCGTTCTTCTTCTCAAAGGCATCATGGAAGAAGACGATGCGCTCGTGATCCAGCTGCGAGAGGATGTGCAGCTCCCGCCGTGCTGACTGCTTGGCCTTGGTCCTCCCGGGGACAAACTTGGCGGCAAAGTCCAGATGGCTGCTCTTCTCTGTCACCCTCCGCAGGTAGGAGAAGGCCCCCCTAAAATGCGGTGGTGGGGGCAAGGGCAGATAAGCAGAAGACCCCTCTTTCCCTTTGTGCAGGTGCCTGCTCTGCAGGGAGCTGCCTGCAGCTCCAGCAGCTCTCCAGGACTATCCAGGCCTGGTTTTGCTCCAGCTGCACTGACTTCTCACCTGCAGCTGGTACCAGAGCACCCATTGACATGGAGAGCAGCCCCAGTATAGCAGGATTTGATGTACCATGGAGCTCAGACCCCAGGGCCAGCTTGGCTCCAGCACCCCTGTCCCTACAGTGCCCCATGCCCACCGTGCCAGCGGCCCTGTACCTCCCGATCTCCTCATGCACATCGTAGTAGTCAGTCAGGCGTCGAGCTTTGTGCAGCGCCTCCTCCTCCATGGTGGCATCGGCAGCAGGCTGGGCTGCAGGAAGGAAAGGCGCTGGCGGGGGGCAAGCCAGGCACCCAGGCTTTGTCCCCCCCGGGTGGGGGCTGGCCAGCCGTACCTGTCCGTACCACCAGCTCCGCCTTGCAGGACACCTCCCCAGCCAGGTTCTTCGCCGTGCAGGTGTAGACACCGCTGTCAGGCTCAGCAGCACCCAGCACCACCAGGGAGCACTCGTTGTCCTCATACACGAAGCTCAGGTGGCTGCTCTCCTCCAGCAGCTCCCCATCCTGGAGGTGGCAGGGGCATCAGGAGGGTCCTGTCCCTTCCCCACCACCCTTTCCCCATGGATGGGGCATGGGGTGCATCTTGCATCATGCGGGATGAACACAACCCCAAACCCCGATGCAGTAGCCCCAGGTGAGGCAGTGGAGGGTGTCAGTCTGGGGGGTCTGTAGGTCAGGAAGGGGGTGGGGGGTTCCAGCCTACCTTGTACCACATGATGTCTGGCAGTGGTTTCCCCTCCACCACCACGGCAAAGCGTGGTGTCTCCCCTTCCTGGGCATCGATGTCCTCCATGATGGACTCAAAGCGGGGTGCCTCTGCCAAAAGATGGGGCATGTGGCGCCATAGTGCAGTGCCACCCCCCTGCCACTGGCACTAGTCATAAGGCACTGCAAGGTGCACTGCAAGGAAGTACCAACCTATAGTGGCATGGAGTGCTGTGGGGCAGTGCCACCCCGAAGTACATGGGAGTGGAACACTGTGGGTCAGGCCAGCAATAGCATGTGCCTGCAGCACCTCATTGATATGAGGCACATTGGGGCAGTGCCACTCATGGCACATTGGCATGGGGCACTTGCGTTACTGCATCTCTCATTACATATGGATGTGGGGTACAGGTGGGGCACTTCCACCCATGACACCTCTGTGAGGCACTGTGGAGGTATCCTCTATGGCTCTTGGCTGTAGGGCACCAGGTGGCATTGCTACCCCATTATACACAGGTATGGGACACCCTGCAGAAGTGCCACCTCATGCACACAGTCACGGGGCACATGAGACACTTCTACCCAAGTCAGATACGGGTACGGGACACCAGGCAGCAGTATGAACGCATTCATGGTTCATGGGTTTTCAGCCCCATTGCCACCCTACAGAGCAGCATACTTCACAGCATACGAGTATGGAGCACTGAGGAGCAGTGCCATGCTATGCACATGGCACATGGGCATGGGGCAGCATAGGGCAGCATCACCCTCCACCTCGTGGAACACCAAAGGGCAATGCCACCCGTGGTGCAGGGTACCTACCTGCGAGGCGGAGCTGCAGGGTGCAGCAGGCAGTGCCATGGCGGTTGCTCACCTCGCAGGTCAGTGGCCCTGCCGCCCCTCTCCCCACGCACAGCAGCCGCAGGCAGTGCTGGTCGTCGTCTGGCATCGTCACCTCGCACGTGCCCTCCAGCTCCCCCAGCACCTGCCCACCCCTGCGAGCACAGCAGCTGCCACATTACAGCCCCACAGGCAGTCTCAGACCCCCTGCCCCATCCATAGATCCCACCCCACAGCGCCATGGCCTCCTTCTGACCCACAGACAACTCCTGCTCCCACCCTGCAGCCTCACAAACAGCTTAGCTCCCATTGCTGGCTCTGCCCCTTGAATGGCTCTTGACCCTTAGCACCACACAGACAGCACCCCCCCCAACACCCCATCCTCCCCCTCCATGCAGTTCTGCGTAGCTCTGGACATCAGCCTTGGGTGCAGGTCCAGCCCAGCCCCAGGGAAGGACCCCCACTCATCAGACTGCACAGGAAGATGGTTCAGGAGCCCCTCTGTGCATCCCATAGGGTGATGCTGAGCATGGGGCAGACAACACGCACAGTGCCATGTCCTACCTCTTCCAGGTGACAGTGGCCTCCACGTGGTTGATGGTGATGGTGATGGAGGCTGGCTGGCCCTCCACCACATACACCACATCTGGCTTGTCCAGGATAACCGGGACCTCCTCCAGGTAAGGACCTGCCACACACATCATCACCACCTCCTCTGGACCCCACATCACCCAGCCCAGGGCAGCTCACCACCCCACTGTGGACAGAAACCCTGCACCCTCAGCCACCCATCCCCTCCCCCCTGCCCCTCTCACCGCGGTCCAGGAGCTGCACAGGCCCTACAGGTGGGGACGGCTTGCTGTTGGTCTTGGGGGTGGCAGTGATGACACGGAAGAGGTACTGGGCACCTTTGGTCAGCCCATGCACCATGTAGGTGGTGCCTTGCACACCAGCCACCAGCACCAGCCACTGCGTTGTGCCCAGCACTTGCATTTGCACCGTGTAGGTCACTGACTTGGGGTCTGCAGGGGAAGAGGGTCAGTGCAGAGGCCCCAGCATTGGGCTGGCCCATGAGGCCCAGCATGGCACTGCCCACCCCTTGCCCATTCCCAGCCCACTCACCTATGGCAGTGTCCAGCCACTTGGGCTTGTTCCAGGTCAGTGTGATGGCTCTGCCGGTCACCGAGACCACGCTGGGGGGGCCATCCGGAGGGGTTGGCACCACATCTGCCGGGGGGGGACAAGGCAGAGATGTGAGTATGGCCACTGCCACAGCTCCTCCTGGAGAGGGCTGGAGGGGATGGATGGGGCCAGCGATTTGGACTGGTTTCCCAGCAGGGGCTCAGCCTTGCAGCCCCTGTGGGGCCAATGATGCCAGCAAGTCCCACATAGGACCCAGGGATGGATCCTGACCATGCAAGGCGAGAACTGCACCTTGTCCCTGCTTTTAGGTTAGGTTAGAGATCTCCTGAGGTCCCCTCCAACCTGAGCTACCCTGTGATCCTATCACTGACCCCAGCCCTGGGGCACAGCCTGGCAGGGTGGCAGCGAGCAGCCACACATCCCCGGTGGTGCCTGCTGCTGCTCACCAGTGACGTAGAGGTGCGCATAGCACGTGGCCTTCCCCACTTTGTTGGCAATGACGCTTTTATAGACACCTGCATGCGCGTGGCTGACGGATGTGAACACCAGGCGATGGATATCCTTATCTGGGGGGGACAGGAGATGCTGGTAAGACTCTGACAGCCAAGCGGTGCAGAGCTCCCCTCCCTGCCTCACATGGCATGAAGGTCGGGGGGGGTGATGCCTCCTCTCAGGGTGTCCCCCTTCTTCCACTCTGGTTGAAGGGACCCCAAGGAGGTGGGAAGCATGGTAAGGAGCCTTACACTGCATCATCTTGCGGTCATCAGTGCTGTCAATGCGGGAGCCATTGTGGAACCAGGTGATGGAGGGGTAAGGCAGCCCAGCCACCTGGCACTCCAGTACAGCCTCTTTGGACTCCACAACATCCAGGTTGTGCAGCGGCTTCAGGAAATCAGGCATGGTGAAGCACTCCGTCTCCATCTCCACCTGCTCTGGCTCCTCCGGGATTGAAGGCATCTTCTCCAACTTGGAGCTGCAAGAGCCCACAAATGCTAGCAGCAGGAGCACAGTGTCCTCAGTCCAGCCCTGACCCCAGGCTTTGCACAAGCCAGTTGTTCCCCTAATCCCAGGAGGGAGCAAGCAGAGGAGATGCAGATTCCAGACACCCCTAACTCTTACATCTGGGAGGAAGCAGATGGCCGCGGCTCCTCCACGTAGAGCTCAGCAGAGCACTCCACATGGCCATGGGCATTCCTGGCAGTCACCACATACTGCCCTTCGTCCTCACTGCCCACATGCACGATGACCAGCGAATGCAGCCCTCCATCCCGCTGAATCCGCACATTCTCCCCCTCCTGCACCTGCTGGCCTGCATGGAGACACACACCAGCATCTGCATCAGCACCGGCACCTCTCCCAGCCCCAGCCCTTGTGTGCAGCCCCCAAGGAGATGCAGAGAGGTCTCACTGCAAGGCCCTGGGCAAGCTCTCTGGACTTGGCAGTTACCAAAATGAGTCCAGGTGACTGTTGGGGTGGGAGTCCCACTGATCATGCAGTCAAACCGTGCCGTCCGCCCTTCCACCACGTCCACATCCTCCAGCTTGCGAGTGAAGAGAGGCTGCACAGAGGGCTGCACCGTCAGCCGGGCACTGCAGGTCAGCTCATCTGCAAGGAGAGTGGGCAGGGGTGAGCCCCACACAGCATGCATGTGCAGGGCAGGAGGCAGCTGAGGCCCCCCTGCTGCAGCCCCAGCAGCCAGCGTGGTTGTAGCTGAGTGTACCCCATGCCCGGCGGGGGCTGATCACGGGTGTGCTGGGTAGCAGGCTCTGTCCCCACATGGGGCAGAGGGAGTACAAGTGTGTGCAAAGTCCCCATGTGCAGGGCTGGGGCTCTGCTGGCAGCAGGCTGCCTCTTTCCCACCCACACAGCAGTACAGATGCCAGCAGCAAGGTGGGGTGGGAGGATGCCCTGTGCTCCCCATAAAGCAGGAGGCCACAGCTGGCCTAGCCCAGTGGGGACAGTGGGGTGATGCTGATGCAGGCAGTACGAGCACATGCAGCACCCAGGGGCAACATGGGGATGGGTGCAAACTGGATTCTCCAGGTGAGGGGGTTTGCAGCAGGGACTGCTTTGCAATGATGGTGTTGTTGCCCACCCTGGGCAGGAGTGACAACATGCTCAAGCACAGCCTCACCTCCCTGCACCCAAAACTGCTGCTACCCTCAAATCCCTGCAGTCATACAGCCTTCTCCATGGAGGAATGCACTGGCACCAGCTGCAGGGTGCTGAGAATGCACTCACTGCAGGCTGGGTCACTGTTGAGAGGCTGCCCAGGCCAGCTGAGGAATAGGAAAAGGGCCCTTGTCCCTGCCCCGCTGCAGGGGACAGATACTGTGGGCAGCATGCATAGCCACAGGGGGTCTTGGAGCCAAAGGCCAGGTCCTGCTGCTCCTCCTCAGCTGTCACCGGTGATGGCTTGGTGGGAAAGGGTGGGCAGCCCTGAACCCATTGCCCCTGCCACTTCCCAGGCCAGCAGAGACAGAGCTGTGTGCCCGGAGGCTCTGGAGCCAGGGGACAGAGACAGCTGGGCTCCAGGGCTTCATCCAGCTGCTGCAGCCATAGTGCAAATTCATCTCCCCATGTTTCTGGGAGCTGCATGCATGCTGGTGGAGGAGCTAGATGAGGCAGGACTCAGGGCGCTGCAGCAGCAGGACTGATACAGACCGAGTTTCCCAGAGATGAAAGCTCCCCAGCTCCTAGGGCAGCAGTTCCTGCCCCCCTTGACCCCCACCTCCAGCACTCACAGCTACATCCCAGGAAGACCAGACCCCCGATCCCAGGAGCAGAGCGGACTGCCCACCTCTAGCATCCCCTTAAGGCCAAGCCCCGAGCACCAACCCCTGGGGAGCTGCATGATCTCCGCTTACCTTTGGCAGTGCTGAGCTTGCAGGTGTAGATCCCGCTGTCGTCCTCGTGCACGGAGGTGAGCAGCAGCTTGCACTTGCGCCCGTCAAAATGCATCTTGCATTTGAGCAGGGCGGGCTGGAGCAGCCGGCCCCGCGACAGCCAGTCCACGTCCATGTCTGGCGGGCCAGCCACCATGCACTCAAAGAGTGCCAGCTCCCCCGCCCCGACCACCAAGTCCTGCAGGGGAACCACGATGGCCAGGGACTGGCACTCGGGGCGAGCTGCCCAGGGAGGGGGGAGAGAGAGAAAGAAAGAGAGACGCGTCTCAGCAACTGAAAAGCAACCATGAGAGGTGACGGGGACGAAGGGGGACAACGTGCGGGGCGGGGGGGGGCATGCGGGGAGGGGGCCGGGTGCAGTGGGCAGGGAGTGCAGCGGGGAAGGTTGGGAGAGGGGGGGAGATGTGTAAAGCAGAGCTGAGCTGGGGAGGGGGCCAGGGCGAGGGAGGTGTCCGTGCCAGGAACACACCACACAGCGCTTTACCAAACAGAGTTTATTAGAGCTACAAAAAAAAAAAAGGGTCACGGCCTCGCAGCCCGCCCCCCGCCAAGCGTCGGAGCCCGTGGGTGTTCCACATGGACCCCGAGCCCTGAGGCTGCGAGGGATGTCTCACGGTGGCCGGCCCGGTGCCTGGGTGGCCGCCACGAAGCCGAAGGGGCCAATGCTCTCTCTCCCCATTGCGGTTGGGGCAGGGTGCTCCCCCGCGAGCGTCCCTGGGGTCTCCTGTCCCCACACTCCAAGGTGACCATTGCAGAGCTGCCACTGAGCTGCCGCAACCCCTTCCCTACAGCCGCGAGGGCTCAGCTCTCTGCTCCCCTTCCCTGGGCAGCAAGGAGAGGAGCAGCAGGACACGCAGACAGGGACAAACGGACGGAGCAAGAGACAAGACAGCATCTCACGGCCGCCCTGGCCCGGCTGGGGGCGTGCCTGGCGCTCCCCCGCCGCTCCCCCCACCGCGCCTCGGTTATGCCTGCCCCGGCCATCCGGTGAGCCCCTGCCCGAAGTTGAGGGCCCGCGCGTCCCCGCGGTGCGTCCAGGACGAGGCGGCGGATGAAGCAGAAGGTAATAACACAAGGTGAGGTCCACTGCCTAAGAGGTGTCCAACTAAGAGCCCCGCGGCCGCGGCTCTGAGAGATGCACCCCCTTATCGTACTTCCCCTGCGTACAGACAAAAACCGCAGTCAGCAAGCGGAAGGGTTAGTGCAGCAGCGACGGGGCCGGCACGCACGCACATGCCAGCGCCAGCAAGAGGGGTGCGAGCGCGCACCAAGGCACGGAGCCACCCGCAGAGAGGCCGGGGCCTGAGTCATGGCCCCTGCAGCCCCGCTCCTGCCGGCCGTGGGGCAGGGGGCTGGCTCCCGCTCCCACCTCTGTGCTGCCGCGCTTTGCCGAGGGCTGGCAGCGGCGTCCTGGCAGGGTACAAGCAGTGCAGCCAAGGCCAGGGCAGGATGGGCTCAAGCAGCCGTCAGCAGGGAAGGCTGGGAGGCGCAGGGTACACACAGCAAAGGGCAAGAGGAGGGAGGTAGTAGCATCACTCATCCCCACAGACTCCTTCCGTGACTACAGGAGATGTCAGGCAGAGCCTGGCTATCAGACCCAAATCCATCTTCCCCGCCCCATTTGCACGTATGTATTGGGGTCCTAAGAGGACCACAGCAAGGCTGGGGAGGGGACGGCAAGGGAAAGGGGCTGGACAGCACAGTCCCACACATATGGGGCTATTGCTGGAAACAGGCAAGGGGGGATGTCTCCAAGCTGCCCTGTGTCTGGCACGCAGCTTGCAGGCTGCCTGGGGCAGGGAGGGAGCTGTCAGCACAGCAGGGTGGGGGGACATGTCCCCTGCAGGGCCACCAAGGGCAAAGCCCTCCCTGTGCAGCCAGGAACAGCACCCAGCCCCAGCAGTGGGTACGTGGAGGGCCGTGGGATGAAGCCGGGCTCCAGGGAGCAGTGGGTTCTGGGTCAGGGTGGCAGAGGCTCTGGCACAGCTGGGTGGTGGGACCCAGCGCCATGGGGTTGCACATTTGCCTTCTGCTGCAGGGCCAGCCTCTGCAGGCAGCCCCCAGGCACACAGCTCCACTTCCCTGCTCCCCTCTTGCACCTGCCTGTGCTGAAGCAGGGAAGGGCAGGCTGGCTTCTTCCAGTACTGCCAAGGAGGGGTCTGCAGTGGGCCCTTCCCCATACAGCTCATGCAGGGTGCTGGATCCAGCTGGCCCCTCAGGGCTAGAGGGACACTCCTGGGGAGCTTTACCTCTGACTTCCAGCTTAGCCTCACACTGCTTGGTGCCATACTCGTTGACGGCCTTGCAGGTGTAGAAGCCGGTGTCGCTGTGCTCTGCTGCCAGGATGTGCAGTGTGAAGAGGCCCCGCACCCCCTCCGCCTCCTCCGCATGGTGCCGGCAGCCGTACTTCACTGGCTGCCGGTTCCTCAGCCTGCTCGGGACACGGGCAGAATGGCATGGTCACACCTGGCCTTGCACACCCAGCCTGGCTGTCCCCAAAAGACCCCTCTCCTCCACCCCTAATGCTGCTCAGGATCAGTGGTCAGAACTGGTCATTCCCAAATGGGGAGGTCACTGTGCCCATCTCCTCCTTCCCTGCCTGTGACCCAGCAAGCAGCGGGACTCACCAGTAAATGATGGGCTTGGGCTCCCCACGGACGCGGACACTCATGCTGACATCCTGCCCCTCCAGCACTGACTGGTCCGACAGGGACACCTGGGGAAGCAGGGGTCAGAAAGCAGCGAGCACCCACCTACACCCAGGACCATGCCTCCCCACTGCTGCACCCAGAGCTATGTGTCCTGTGTCGCAACAGCAGCCCTGGAGTACTAGGAGAGCTAGAAGGATTGGAGGCTGCCCACCAGCCAGGAGCTGTCCACATCAGGGGGTAGGAAGGCCTGACCCAGCAGCACCTGGCACTGTGGACCACAGGCTGTGGTCACAGGGCACTACTCCCCTTCTGCCAGATCCCAGGCAGTTGTCAGCTCACCTCAAAGGTGGGTGCAGCCTTGAAAGTGCTCTGTGGGGAGCCATGGGCAGCCCCATGCTCTGCTCTGGGCTGCAGCTTCATGGCCGGTCGGTGCTGGGGGGTGCTGGACTCAGGGAACTCTTCCAGGGGGCTCAGGTACTCCTCATCCGAGGTGATGGGGCTGGCCTGGCCGAGGGGGGGAGGCAAGTTCCCATGCCGCTCCACGGCGGGGGCTAGAACAGGAGAGCCTGGATAAGGAGCTGTCAGCAGCCAGAGCCGGGCAGACAGGTCAGGGCACCCCTCCCCACCACCCTGCACCCCAGGGCTGCCCAGGGAGCTCCATCCCACGGCACATCAGCAGCAGCCAGCAGCGAAGGGGTGAAGGCGCCGCGCAGGGGGAGGGGGTGAGCATGAGCCGCACTCCACGGGACGATAAGGGGACGCGATATCCCGCAAGGCAACAGCAGGGCTCAAGTGGCTCTTACGCAGCAGCCCGCGCTCTCATCCTTAAGCCGCCCGGATTCCCGGGATGGCTGTCCCTGCTCCGACCGGCGAGGGCTGAAGGTGACATTGGCAGCTGCGCTGCCCCAACAGCTCGCCGGCCGCATGCCGCTGCGCGAGACCCGGGCCCGCCGGCGTGGGGAGCCCACCCGGGGCCGCGATGGGGGTGCGAAGAGGGGAGCAGGGAGCGGCGCGGGGCGCTGGCAGAGCGCGGCCGCCGCGCTAGGGGTGCCGGCCCCGCGCCTGCCCGGTTACCGAGCGCACTCACCCCCCCGCCCTGCCCGGGGGGAGACGGGCGAGTTGCCCGGTGCAGGGCGAGGGCTGTGGTTCGCCGGGCCCTCGCGGACAGCCCCAGCACCGAGAGCTGTGAAGCACCATCCCGGCTCCCCCCGCCCGCCAGCCCGTACCCACCCCACTCACCGCGGGGCCCCGCCCCGAGCCGGGCCGGGCAGCACCGCCGAGCCGCCGCTGCCGCCGCCGGGGCCGGTGCTGCGGTGCCGGGCGCGCCTCCAGCGCTGCCGGCCTACTGAGCCCGCCCCAGCGCCGCCCGGCCCCCGGGGCTGGGCCAGCGGCCCGGGGGAGGGCCCACCGCGGGACCGGGGGCTGGGGGCCCCTGCCCGGTCCTTCGCGCTGTGCCGTGCCCGGCAGCTGTTGCCCTTGGGTGCACAGCCCCGCTGCACCACAGAGCGTGTGGGATTTTGGGTGCTTCCACATTCCAGGGCAGCTCTGAGTCTCTGCACGCTCCCCGGGGACACTGTGGGGATGGGAGAGCCTTGGAGCTGAGGTGGGCTGGGTATCTCCACGGCAGAGGGGTGGAGGGCAGGCAGGCTACCTCCCCGGCTAGCGGCTTGATGGGCAGGCAAGGTATTCCCACAGCTCACAGCTTGTGGGACAGTGGTATCCCCCAGGTAGCATGTTGGAGGCAGGGGTATTCCCAGTGTGCAGGTTGGAGAGCAGGCTGGGGTATCCCCATGACTAGCAGGGCACGGAGCAGATGTGTGGGTGCCCGAACTACTTAGGGGCATGCTCATAGCCTGACCCACTCTCCTCCCGCCCCGGCAGGATCTCTCTGTGCTTGCCCAGAGCACGTCAGCCGCTTTGGTTCAGACAAAGCCTTGTAGGGTAAGGAAGCCGGTTTCTTCCCAGCGACAGCAGCGGCCGTGCTGGCAGGCAGCCTGCAGCACTGCCGGCCCTCCCGCCACCGGCCGCCCTCCCGGTACCGGCACTCACCTGGCCGCACGCTGAGGATGGCACTGCAGCAGGTCGCTCCCACCTCGTTGGACGCGGTGACAGTGTAGAGGCCAGCGTCGGCTACCCGGGCGCTTCGGACGAGCAGGGTATGGCGCTCGCCCTCTGCCTTGATGGGTCTCGTCGTGGTGCTCCGCAGCGGGACCCCGTCCTTCCTCCAGGACACTGCCGGCAGAGGAGAGGGTCACTCGCGGGCACTGGGGCACCCTTTTGCCTTGGGAAGCAGCCCCGGGTTCCCAGGCCCCTGACTGAGAGCTGGGCTGGCCCCAGTCTGATTCCTGGCGTCCTCCTGCCCTCCAGTGGAGGCTGGAGGAGGGAAGCAAAGCCGCTTCGCTTCTGCCCAGCTCTGTCGGCTGGTACCGGTTCTATCTGCTCAGCCTACATCCTGGCTACGCCATGCCAGAAGCCCATCAGCCCTGAGCCGGGCATTTGGGCTCTGCCTCCGGGAAACCACCTGAGCTGGCCCAACAGCAGCTCAGAGCATCACCCATCCTGCCCATGCAGTGCTCAGCAGCCCTTCTCCTGCTCTCCCAATGGCCCAGCACAGCACAGGAGAACCACAGGCACCCTGCCCGTACCCTGCCCTGGCAGGCAGTGCCCAAGCACTTCACTCCTGCCTAGGGGAAGACAGGGCAAAAATGGTGCTCCTGGGCTGAACACATCACAGCCCTGTAACACCCAGCTCAAGACTGCGTGTCCCACCTCGCACAGCTCAGGCGGCCCCAGGGGATGCCTCAGTGGGTTGTGGACATGCAGAGAGCCCCTCCTCCACACTCACACCTCCGACATCCCCAGTGCTGCAGTCACTCACCTTCTGGCTGGGGGTTGGCAGTAACAATGCACTTGAGTAGCACCTCTGCCCCCACAGTCACCACCATGTCCTGGATGGGGATCTCAAAGATGGGAGCTTCCAGAGGGTCTTCTCCCGCGGAAACATAGGAGTCGTCGGAGGACTCTGGACAGAGAGAAACAGGTCTCACGGCTGTCAGCAGGATGGAATGAGTAGTCCTGTGCTGCCATGGGTGGCATGCAGGCAGAGCAGGGGCCTCACAACCCTCTGCCCATTGCTGCCACCACGCGCCCCACACCTTCACTGGGGCATTAGCAAGTCTCTAGCCATGCAGTGGAGGAAAGTGCCACATCAGAGGCCACCATGGCACAATGCCTGCAGCAGGACACAGCAGGGGACAGCAGGGCAGGGAGCATACAGCCTGCTTTACACGCCCATATAGCATAAGGGATGAGGTGACAGTAGGGTGTGGAAGGAGGAGGGTTGTACAGCCCACTGCAGCCCCCACTCCAAGCTCCCCCTAACCATCCTCAGGGTGCTGGCTATTCTGCCCCACCATATCAGCACCAGCCTCCCAGCAACCTCCCCTTCCATGGCCCCAGAACATGGGCAAAGGTCCTGGGACTGTGCCAGGAGCCTCATGCACGTGGGCCTGGCGCTGCTCCAGCCAGAGCAGAGCCTGGAATGAGCTCCCAGCCCGCGTGCAGTCTGGTCTCACCCCTGTGTGCTTGGATGGGCAGAGCTCCTCTCCCTCAGCCAAGCCACCACAGCAGCATCCCCTGGGGACACTTAGGCTGTACTCCTGCCTGAAGTACCAAGCACAGTCCAGCCAGGACACGCTACAGTGGGTGCCCTGTGCCCTGGGGTGGCCAGATGAGCCCAGGGCTGGGTGCCAGAGGTCAGCAGCCTGCATGCTTCCTATGCCGGACAGGAAGCATCATGACCTCAAGGCCCAGCAAACTGGTACCCAGGGTGGTCCGTCTTACGGTGTTGTTTGATGACAACATCCCCAACCTCCAGAGACATGCCCCGCTGCCCCACCGCAGTGCTCTCTGGCACAGCCTGGGCTCCCCATGCCTCCCCAGGCCAGGCTGAGGGCCTGCCACCCTACCCAGGGGCTGGCCAGGCCAGCTGTGCCCAAAGGAAGGCTTAAAGCCATGCCCCTACCTAGCTCCGGAGAGGTGGGCCTGGCTCGGCGCCCCTTCCCCTTGCTCCGTGTGCTCCTGCCTTCTTGAGCCATCCGGCCACTCTCTTTCTTCTCTGACACTTTCGTCTGCCTTCTCTCCACCTCCCTGCCTGTGCCGTGCTGCCCTGCCCAGCTCCTCTCCAGGCGAGCCTCTTGTTCCATCCCTGGCTTCGCCCAGGGCAGGAACCGCACCTCCATGGGTGTCTCCGGCCGCCGGTACAGTCCATGGGGCACAGCCAGCCGGGTGGCCAGGGCTTCATTCACTGCCCCAGGGGCACGGGCTTCACCAGCGGGGCTCCCATCCAGGCACAGGCTGCGTTCAGCGGGACCTGCCTGTGACAGCGGAGCCCGTCCCCGCGGGGTGGCTTGTGCTAACAGCCACTGCTCTTTCTTCTTCACTTCCCCAGTGCCTCCTTGCTGCAGATCCTTCGTGGTGTCTGCATCCTCCACCTCAGCAGGCTGACCAGTCACTGCACTGCTCCGTGCTGGGCCTTTCCTCCCACGCTGCTCTCCCGGCTCTGGCTCCCCATCAGGTCCCACCAGTGCCACACTGGAAAGTGCCAGGTGTTGGATGACGTGTGTGCTCTCCGATGGCAAGGTCTTTGTTGGCAGTGCCTTGCGCCCACCGGCACCCTGTGAGGAGGAGGTGCGAGGCACGCGGGGAGCAGCAGGCTCACTGGCCACAGGGGGTGAGGGTGCCGGGGGCAGTCCGGCTTTGCACAGCTCCTGGGAGCGCCGCAGCTGCTGCTTGGAGACTGTCCGCTTGATGCGGATCAGCTCCTCCGCAAACTTGTGCTCAATGGTGTAGACGCGGCTGGCGAACTTGCCACGCTCGTCAAAGGATGCAGCTTTCTGCCGGAAGGCCAAACGCCGGCATGCCGCCGTGCTGTCCGGCTCCCAGCGGCTGCCTTCCCGCATGTCTTCCCGCGAGCCACCCAGCGTGCTGGGACGACGCGAGCTGGTGCCTGGCTGGTCGAAGGAACGAGTCTTGCGCAAGGGCATGGGGCAGGGGCTGTCCGACCACTCCAGGCTCCTCTGCCGCTCCTCAAAGTACTGCAGCCTCTCGAAGATCTTGGAGCCAGCACGCACCAGCTTGGGGGATGCCCGGATGGAGATGCGTCCAGAGGTGTCGCTCATGGGTGTCTGGGGACGGGACTCTTGTGTGCTGCCCTGCGAGTACCCCAAGGACTTGGGCTTCTTGATCTTCTCTTCATACTCCTCAGGGACAGTGTCCTGATACTCGGCCGGCACCAAGGACTTCTTGCGAGGGGTGACAGGTGTGGAGGAAAGGACGCCAGGGCCACGGGCAGCAGGCTGGGACGTGGCACCAGCGGGTGATGGCAGGCACAGACCACTGCGGGGAGATGGTGAGCGGATGATGGGTGGCTTGGCGGTCAGTGGCAGGGCAGCGGGGGACCTTGGGGCCTCGGCACCAGGCTTTGGAGAGACAGAGCCGCTGTGGGGATCATCTCTTCGGTAGCCCCCGTGGGGTATGCTGCTGCAAGGGGAGACACAGAGGAGCGCGGTTCAGAGCCCACCCTCACCACCTGACTGCAGCCCAGCTCCCAGCCTACAGCGTGGTGCCCAGTGGGGCATGGCAAGGCAGCCCCAGGACGAGGAAGCCTTGAGTAGCCCCAGCAAGGACATCTGGCCACTCCGAGACCACCAGTTGGGTGGGTTGGGTGAGAATTTTGGGCTGCTGTGACACCCCATTACCCAGGGGTACCCATGCAGGACAGGTGGGTGATGCTGGGATACCCAGCAAGTCCTCTCCCCAGAGCTGCCACACAGACAGGACCCAGGGCTAGGGGGGTGCCCCAGTTTGCGGGGGTGTCCTGGAGTGCTGAGACAGTGTGGCACAGGCCAGCTCTTCTGCAACGTGGAAGGGGTCCCCGAGGCTAGAAGCCCTCTCTTTGCACAGGCTGCTGCAGGTGCATCCCCCCACACACTGCCCCCAGGTGGGCTTGGCGATCACAGTGCAGAAATCATAAGGTGGAGATGAGGTTCTGGTGGAACAAGCAGCCTCAAACAAAAAAAAGGGTCAGAATGGAGGTCGAAGGAGTAGGCCTGCAGGAATGGGGACTGAAGGTGGCAGGGAGGGACAAGGGCTCTGAGCACATCAGCAAGATCATGGGGAAGCGGCAAGTCACTAGCCCCTGCTGCCACCCCTGTGCAGTGTGGACTGTGTGTGGCAGGCACCAGTGGGTGTCCCAGGCTGTCATGCATCCCTAGGTCCCCTCACGCTGCACTGCACAGAGGGCCCAGGGCTGAGCGGGATGGGGGAACATCAACTGCACAGCCTGTGGGTGGGATGCTGCAGCTCATACAGCAGCACAGGGGTTATCCCCAGCCCCAACCCAGCCACAGCAGAAAGGGACTCCACTCCACATCATCTGCCCCCCATGCAAGCCCCATGTTGTTAGCCTCCCTCCCTGGTTGATCCCACCTTCTCACCAGGAACAGGCTGCCTACTGCTCAGAGCCCCCATTCCTCATTCAGGCATGGTGAAGGCAAAGAAAGCCCAGGCAGAGGGGAAGAGATGGCTGAGGAGGCTGGAAGGAGATGGCCCCAGCGTGATGTCCCCGCCGCACACTTCCCCGCGCTACTTACACGTGGAGCGAGAGCGCCCGTCCTCGGTACAGGCTGAAGGCGCTGCCGTAGGGGTCGCTGGCCACTGAAAGGCTATCCTCCGACCCCCAGCTCGTGCCCACCAGATTAGCCCGTGATGCCCGCACCAGCGGCTCCACACCCAGGTGCCGGACCTCGGCGCTGCACGGGGGCGGCGCGTTTGCTTGCCTTGGGGTTCCCTGCGGCTGTGGCCAAGCAGCGGGGCGGAGGTAAGGTCCCCGTGCAGAGAGGCTGGCTTCCGTCTCCTTCTCTAGCACCGTCTGCTGGCTGCCCGACCAGCTCGAGCGCTCCTCTGCCTGCGACAGGGCCAGCACAGAGGTCGGAGTTGTGTTCATGGAGGCGTCCACAAGGGTGTCAGACCCACCTGGAAAGAGAGAGCTGAGCTAACACTGGGTGCCCATGGGGATGAGCCCAGCACCCTGCTCAGGGAGGACTGAGCCACTACAGAGCGTCCTAGGCTGTCCCAAGCAGCACCCTGCTGTCTCAGGCCTTCTCCCCTTTACATGGTTTGGCCACAGCTCCCCCCGTCCCTGGAGACCCACAGAGCTGGGACAGCAGAGCCCTGGTAGGGGGCTATGCACTGCAGCTGGTGCCAGGGCTCAGTGCCAGCCGGGTGCTCCCTGCTCACCCGTGGGGGTGCTGAAGGCCGTCTCATCCTGGAGCTCACTGCGCTGCGTCACCTGAGGATCACTGGCTTCATCCTCACCTGTCTCCGAGTCTGAGGGAAATGGGGGGGGAAGAGGACATTAGGGGGTGAGGGGACACAGGGACAGAAGGCCAGGCTGACACTGCCCCTTGCAGACCCACTGGCTCCAGCGGCAGCAGAGCAGTGCCCAGGCAACTCCCGGAGGAGGTATCGCTGGGGCAGCCGGCACAAGTGTGACCTGCAGGGATGAGCTGCCAGCAGGGAAAGGCAGGACCCACGGTGGGAAAGTACAACAGGGCAAGGGCAGGCAAAGCGGGCAGGAGCAGCGTCAGGTGATGGGAGGAAGGGAGATGATGCTGGCTATGGGAATGTTATTGGTGGAAGCAGTGTGGGTATGGGGAGGCAGGGCAGGGGGACGATGGCGGTGATGGGGCAGGGAGGCAGCCTGGGGCATGGGGCCTGCTCTGGGGCTGGCATTGGGCAGGGGTCTTCCTACCGTAGCTTTGTTTCCTGCAGGAGCGGAAAACTTCGCTTCCATAGGGGCAGCAAGAGAGAGAGAGATATCAACACCAGGTTATCAGCCCGGCCTGCGGAGACGCGAGGGCAGCAGGAAGGGACCCTGTTCCCAACATCTCCCCATGCTTCCATGAGGCAGGAACCTGCCAGGGCAGCTCCTGGGTGGACCATGCCAGCTCAGAAAACATGGCACCGTGCTGGGCTTCTGGTCCAGGATGGGGTCAGGACTGGGCATTAGGACCCTACGCCCTGGCCGGCCCCGTAGCAGGGGCCAGGTGGCCATAGGGTGTAGAAACAGGTCTGGCACCCCCAACTTCCCCACCACGTCTCCATTCTGCACCCATGTTTATTGCACACCGCTCCAGTGCTGCACACTGACCCTCCTTGACACACACCATCCTGTCTGTGTCAGTGTATGGCACCATCCCCTCCCCATGCCATGGCCACATCCTGCCAGGCAGAACAGCCACCTCCTGCCCTAGAAGCTGCACCATGGGCTGGACTGTAGCCACTGCAGCACTCACACATTCCCATGCTCCACAGAGCACCGCAGCCTGGGGCTGGACCACCCAGCCTATGTCCCAGCTGGATGCTCCTGGGGGTGCTGGGGCACACAGACATGTGCCCTCTGGCACTTAAACATGCATCCTCTACCCCACTGGTGGCAAGTGTTGCATGATATGGCCCTGTACCACAGCATGGCCCTGGCTAATAGACCAGTGATGCTCAGGGCAACGCATCCGTGAGATCTTCTCCACAGGCAGGATGCAGCCACCCTAATGTCCTGTCTCAGGAAAGTCAATGCTGTGCAGGCAGGGAGGGCCAGACTTCCCCCCCGCCACTGCTGCAGCCCTTGCAAGGTGCTGCAACAGACCCTGTAGTGAGGGACGTGTCCCCTGCCCCATCAACACTCCCCCTCCACTGCACTGCTATTGTGGGTGAGGGGGCACGCTGGTGACCCCCACCCCAAGCCACCCCTCTGCAGCCCAGCACACTGCTGGCTGTACTGTGCACTGCCACAGACAGCATCAGCCCCAGCCGAGCTACGGCAGCCTGGCAGCACCTGAGCAACCAGAGCTGCAGGACCAGGAGCAGCCCAGCCTCATGGGGCACACCCAGAGCCCCCAGCTGACCAAGACCCCATTTTGGGGCTGACAAAATGCAGCCCAGCCCTGCCCAGCCTCTGCTTGCTGTCCCCTCGCAGCACGGCAGTGGGGCTGGACCCCGTCCCGGGTGACAGGGGGTAACTCAACGCACCATGCGTGAAGCGCCCAAAGCGCCGTGAGTGGCCGTTCTTCTGCAAAGGAAAAGAGAAGAGAGGGTTACCCAGGGCACAGCACCAGGCGCTGCTCACACACGCACACATACACCCCATCACCACACATGCGGCACCACTTACACCCACAGTCGCTCACACACAGGCAGAGCACACGTGGTAGCGCTCACACGCACACACACATCCCCCCGCTGCACACCCACAGGTAACCACAGGCACCCACAGGCACACACCCCCATGCACGCAGACATGGACGGGTGTAGGTGGACACGTGCAGCCGTGCACACACACACCTGTGCACACACACACTCCCCTCAGTAATGGTGCTGTGCACCCTGGCCCTGCGCCACTGCCCATGCCGGGGGGTGACACTGTGCACTCTAGCCCTGTGCTGGCAGCCAGGGCCCAGGAAGCAGCAGCCTTGGGCAGCTCAGCTACCCCCGCACCGCCTGCAGCAAGGTCTTTGCTTGGGTGGGTGCCCAAATGCTCTGCAGCCCCTTCGAAGTCACTCCCCGCGCCAGTGTGGGGACAGCGCCAGCAAAGTGTCTTCCAGGCACTGGCCCAGACACTGCCTTGGGCACTGGCCCAGCGTGGGGACAGCATCCCCATCCCCGGCAGAGGCCATGCCAGCTGCAAGAGAGGATGCCTGGCACAAGTGCATGGGACTGGCCCGCCTGTGTGGGGCTGGCAGCGTGGGGCCATGCTTGCCCGCGCCGTCTGGGCAGGCAGAACCTAAGCAGAGCCCGGGGCAGAGGCACACGGAGCTCCCTGCCAGCTTGGCTGCCCTCTGCGATGCAGCCTGGGGCCCAGCACCCACTTGTCAAGGGAGGGACCGGCTGAAGGCAACCTGGCTGCCAGGACCGGTGTGCACCAACAAAAGCAGAGAGATGGTGTGATCTCCAAGGCAGGCAGGAGTGGCGAATGAGGCGTGCAGACAGGCAGGGTTGTGCTGCCAGGACTGAGCATCCTTCCCAGACAGTCTGGATGACAGGGTCTCCCCAGGACACTGACACCCCATGCCCTGTCTCCACAGCATGGAGCCCAGGCCTGGACACCCAGCTTTCTTGAAGCCCTATGCTCTTCCACCACTCCTGCCTCCCCCCAGCAACCAAGTAGGGTCACAGACAGACAGCACCAAGGAATGGCCTGCCAAGCATGGCCAGCAGTCAGTTGCCCTTGGAAGAGCAGCAGGCTCTTTTGCATGTCCAAAAGCTCCTGCCACTGCAGCAGCAGCCCCTGATCATGGGCATCATTTGGGAGCTCCCACCAGCCCCCCCACCTGCTGCAGTGCTGGCCAGAGGGCAGTGGCTGCACGAGACACATTTGTATTCAGACTGAGCCAGGCTTCACCTCTCCTCCTCGGCTGACTCTGCTGGTTCTGGCTCGCAGCCCATCTTCCAGGCCAGGGAAAGCTAGATGAGTGATTAACTGCACCATCGGCAGATAATTCCCCCATTAAAAAATGAAAATGCAATTGAATGCCATTATCGGGTGCTCTCGTGGCTTCCCCAGGGACTGGCGCCATCAGTTCTCCATCCAGTATGGTGACTGCACCCACTGGGCCTGGGCTAGGCTCCACTGCTCAGAGCTGTGAGATGGCTGAGCCCCAATCCCCGCACTATGCAACACATTCCTGTGGGATCAGGGCACCCCATAGCCTGCACCCACCTCGGGCACAGCACCCACCCACAGCTTGTCAAGGAGCAAGTGCTGGGTGATGCAGGGTGACCCCTGAGCCAGGAGGTCAAAATGGGGCAGGAGCAGCTCAGGGCTGGGGTCTGGGCAAAGGGGCCAGCAAAAGAATGGGGGGTGTGAATCCTGTCTGGGATTTCATTTGCACCCTGGGAAAAGGGATGAGGGAGCCCCAGGAACCCACTCTGTGCCCACCCAGCCTGGGGTGAGGAGAAACAATGGGATGGGGAGATCAGCACCTAGCTTCACCCCTGCCCACAGGGCAGGCAGGTGAGACTTGCTGCTGCCTCCTTCCTCTGCACCATGCACAGATTCATCCTGCCTGGGCTAGGGGTCCTGACCTGGCCCTGGCATGGGGCATCCTTCACCATGGCCATGGAGCCAAGGGGATTCAGGGGGAGAAGGGGCTCCTGGGATCATGGGGCAGCCTGCCACTGCCTGGCATGGGGAGCCCAGCACAGGTGCCATTGGTGTAAGGCAAGCAGACAGGGAGCAGGGATGGGGTGACATTGGAGGGGGGGAGGGGGGCAACGGGTGGGTCGCCTGGTGCAGAGGAACAGTCACTGTGGGTGCCCTGATACCCCCTGTGCAGAGCCAGCAATGCAGGACCCTTCCCCACCATGCAGGCTTGCTGCCCCCAAGAGCTGATGGGGCAGCCAGACAGTGCAATCCACCCTGCTTCAGAGGGACCCCCCAGCATCCCTGTGGACCTGTGCCCCCTGGCACATCCTGAACTGTGGGAAGGGGCTGCACGTGACAGCCTCATCCCGGGCCCCTGCTGGGCCACCAGGCAGGGTGACAGTGGGGATGCTATGTGCCCATGCTGTGGGGAGCAGTGGGGTGAGCCTGTGGGCCCCGGGGGTGTTTCCTGGAAGGATGCCTCCCATCCTCCCCCCCGCCGAGGCCAAGTGACGTCCTTGTGCCTTGCTCGGCAGGGAGCATGCAGCGCGGCCGCGGAGGAGCCTCGCCTGTGCCAGGCATACTCCTGACGCGGAGGGGATGACGCATGCAAAGCCTCGTCTCCAGATCCGTGACCACCGGCAGCCGGGATCCATGGCTGGATGGAGCCATGAAGAGGCCTCCATTTGCTGCCCTGGCTCCAGAGAGCAAAGAGGGAAGAGGGTGGCGTGGGGGGCAGCCCCCGACGGGGTTCCCAGCCCGGTGCTGGTTCAGGAGGTGCTGAACACCTGCCGTCTGCCCCTCCTGCCCTGACTGGCTAGGACAGGCAGGCAGCTCTGCAAGCGGGGATGATGCCAGTGATGGGCAAAGCCCTGGGGAGCCTCGGGCGGCAGCGGCAGGGCCGGAGCGACACCCCCATCCCCATCACCATCCCGATGCGCTCCCGCTCCCAGCCTCCCCCCTCCTCCCGGCACCGGCCGGGGCGGCAGCCCAGATCTCTCACCTGGAAACGCTTCTTCACCCAGATCTTCTTCATGCTTCTGCAGAGCCCCGGTGGCCCGGTCACACCGGCTCAGGCCCGGCAGGAAGCCAGCCCGCTCCCAGCGGGGTCCCCGCTGTCAGCACGCCGCGGGGGCAAGCGATGCTCCAAGCATCCTCTACCGCCAGCAGCCGGGGACGGCGGAGGGAGAGAACGGGGCTCGCCAGGTTGGGCTCTCGGGAGGGCTGGAGCTGTGAGCATGAAGCATCACTGGAGTGCTCCTCCCTCCATCCTTCCCCCGCCTGCCTCCGCATCCTCCTCCCCGCCAGCCCTGGCAGGCAGTGACAGCGGCGGGGGACGGGCAGGGCACCGGTGCCGGGGGGCGAGGGCAGCCGCTGTGGGGGGACACGGCTGGGGTGGGCACACGTCCTTCCCCCAGCTGGCTTTGGCTGCACGGCACCCAGGGGTGCGAGCCCCCTGCCCAGGAATGCCGCTGTACTACTGTATCCTTGCACCGGTCGGTCCTGCCACACCACCCGGAGTGGGGGCTGCTCTTCCCTGCTGTACTCAGCACCACACGGCACAGCCACCACCGCGGGTCCCACACGCACGCAATGGGGACAAGACTAACACAACACACCACGCCAGCACTGCACACAGCTGCCCTCCACACGCTGTCCCCAAAGTGCCCCCAAGCCGGGCAGCTCTACTGCCACAGCGGCCACAACCCTGCACATAGCCACAGTGTGCCATGGCACTGCCCAGTCATGATCCAGGCTCACCAGCACTCTTCCAGCCTCCACTCAGCGCCTCACATCCTTCAGCCACTGGCGACGCAGAAAGGTCCCTTTGCCAAGACATGGATGTGGGTCCCAGCACTACTGGCCCATGGGCACATGAATGGGAGCTAATATGGTCACAGTCCAGCACTGACCACACCATGGCATGACCCTTTTGCAAGCCACACAGCCTCCAGCTGCAGGCACCCAGTGCCCTAGGGCAGACCTTGCACCTGACCCACATGGGATGGCAGGGTTGGACTGCTCATCACTGCTTTTGGCTGGTGGGAATGCAAGCTTGACCTGAGAAAGGTAGGCCATTGTCCCTGTCTATGTTGCATGACGCACATGAGACCTCCACCCATGCTGGGGTGATGACCCATAGCACAGCTCAGGGCAGGACGGAGTGCCCAAGGACTGAACTGCGATGGGGCTCCCAGGGTGTGGGTCCCCGGTGATGCTGGTCAGGACCATTAAGACCTCTTAGTGCTCCTGGGGCACTGGCAGAACCCCAGCATGCCTTTCCCAGCCAAGCATTCCCAGCCCCACCAGCCTGTCCCTGTTCTCTGGGTGATGCTGTAAATAAGCTGGAGGGGCAGTCCCAGCCCCACAGCCTCATCGAGGCCTTCCTGCCTGCCATGTGCCCCATAGCTCTTGGTGCTCCACAGCTCTCGGTGCCCTCCATCACAAACTCACCAAGCCATGGAGCCTCACAGCACACATCAGGCCCCTTCTGAGGCTCCTGGAGAGCCAAGGTCCCAGCCCCACCTGGTCCCACTGCCCCTTCCCACTGCAAAGCATCCATAGGAAAGCAGCTTGAGACCCTCCCACCCAGTGCTTGTCCCTATGCCGTTCACCTATCCCCTGCGGAGCCAGTGACTCCATGCAGGGCTGCACACATCATGCTCCCCGTGATGCTTGGCAGCTCCAGCAGCTTTTCTCCACTTCTCCTCCCAGCCCATGGCTCCCAACGTGAGGCTTTTTGTGGCTCCATAATAACTTGCAAATTACCCAGTACAAAAGGAGCTGTTTATACAACATTTCTGACAGTCCTACAATCTGAGTGATGCTGCGGGGTTTCCGTGGAGACCCCATACGTCAGGCGAGTCACACAAATGCCAGAGCTGGCACTAAAGGAATCTCCTGTCAGAGCCAGAGGCTCCCCAGCCCTGACTGAGGACAGAGATGGGTACCCCTGAGGGTACCCAGAGGTGGGCTGTGGGGCTCATTTTTGCCAGGGTCCCTGCACCCATTGTCTCTCTGCCAGGTGCTGTCACCCAAGCTGTGCATGCCTGTGATTCTGCCACAGACCTGAGCACCACTCAAATGGAATAAAAGCCTGGCAGGGATGCTGGGTAGGAGCCTAATGCTTGGGATCCACACATGGCTGCTGGGGCAAGGATGCTGCCACCACAGCCCCAGGGCTGTCCCACATGCATCCTGCCAAAACATGGACATCTGGGTATCCTCCAGCTGTCACATCCGCTGCCCCAACAGCCACAGCTCCCCCTAGTTGGGCACACAGTCCTTCCCTGCAACTGCGGCTCTGCTACTTGGCCGTCCCCAGCAGAAGTCCAGAGGTGGCTCTGGGCTGCCCCAGAGGTGCTACCCCCCTGGGAGAAGCTGGGTCACCTCCAAGGGGCTGTGCCTGCTGTGGAACCCAAAAGTCCTTTCCAGAGGCAGCAGCACCTGCTAATCCCCCTGCAATGACAAAGCTGGAGTCCCAGCAGAAGGTGTTGGTGGGAGGTGACAGCAGCCTAGTCACCAGGGCAGCCCCTCTGCCCTGCCCGAGGCTGGGGGCAGCTCTGGCACTGCCCTGCTCCTCTGCAGGATGAGGACACAGGACAGGTGACAGGGGCCAGCACAGCGGAGGCATGGACCAGGGGCAGAGCTGGAGCAATCGGCCCCATTGTTACCCAGATCCAGCTTCTCCTGCCGGACTCACGCCAGCCCCAAGCAGAGCATATTAGCACACTCTTGCTGAAAGCACAGCATTAATGACACTGCTTGGAGAGCCATGGCTCCCCATCCCTTGCTGGGCCCCCAGCAGCTCTGCCTGCATCCTGCCCCTGCACCACTGCATCAGCCCCCTTGTCTCAGTGCTTGAATAATTGATGGCAGCGGGCGCATGCAGTCATCTCAGGTAGGAGGAGGTCTGGGCAGGAATCTTTCATGTGTCTGTGCCTCCTGGAACTGCTGGAGGTGGGGATGTGATTGGAGCCTGGGGAGATGAGGACAATCCCCAGGCCTGTCCCCAGGGAGAAATAACTGCAGTGGATGGCCCTTCTCATGGGCAGAGCAGCACCACAGCAGCCTTCTGGCCCTGGGGAAGAGCAATGCTCTGCTGTGACCCCTCTCCTGAGGGCTGAGGACACCCCAGGTACCCTCCCCAGCATCACCTCTCTTTGCTGCCACTAGGAAGATGCCCGAGCGCACAGTGCCTGCTGCAGGCAGATGACACAGGACACAGGACAGCAATGTGACCTTGGCTCTGAGTGCCGGTGCACAGAGCAGGATGGCAGGAGGCATTCTGTCCCTGCTCTGCCAGCCCCGCTCCCAGCATCCCTGCTGTCTCAGGCTGAAGGGCTGCTCACAGAGGCCAGGGCAGTTTAGAACCCACTAGCCCCTTCCTAGTGCCACTGTGCCAGCTCAAGCCAGCAACCTGGTCAGAAGGGCACAGTGAGAGCTGGGAGGAGGAAGAGGCCGTCACCCATCACATAGCCCTGAGCGGCGGTGCTATATTTACCCAACCACAGGCCCAGGTCTCGGCCTCTCGCCTGTAATACAAGCCTTGCAGCCCGCCAGAATCTGAGGGGACGGCACATTCCTCAGCAAAAATAACCCCCCGGCAGCAGGCAGGAGAGCAGGGGTGGAGGTGACTGACTGGACAGCTGCACCCGCTGCTCCACTTGCAGGGAGCAGCCCTCCTGGTCCTCAGCACCCTGCAATGGGGACCCGGCACACATGGCCACCGCGCCAGCACCCTGCCCATGGGGACCTGTCCCTGTGCCAGCCAAGACCAGCACCTGGAGTGACACCGGCCGAGCAGCTCCACAGAGGCAGCCCCCGCACTGTCATGGTGCACACTCCACAGTGGGGCACAGCATCCTCGGCTGGACCCTTGCTGCATCCTGGGCTCCTCCAAGATGCTGCTGTACCCTAGAGCTTCAGGGACAGCAATGGGAAACTGAGGCAGCCACAAGAGTCCCAGAGGAGGGAGAAGATGGCAAAAGGAGGCGTTAGGTCCCGTTCAGTCCCTGAGAAAGACTGGCAGGGGCTCCAGAGGGAAGGGGTAGTTGGCAATAAACATGGGCACGTTGCTGCAAAGTAAGGAACTAAAATTAGGTGCTGAGATAAATGGCAAGAGGTGCTTAGCCACCAGGGACACTGTCAGTGCAGCCATCTCCACCAGAGTGCTATTTCCATTGCCATGCACCACCCGTGGCAAAATCATGCCCCCAGTGTAACTCTGGGCTGGATGGGAAGGGTCCATGCAAGGCCTCTGCACACAGGCAGCTCCTGCCCCTTCCCTGCCTCCAAATCCAGGCGGGTGCAGGCTGTTCCCTGGGCAGAGGAAAGATTCCAAGGCGGTTTGATTGCTGACTGCAGGTGGAGGCAAGCAGAGCAAGACCCCATACTGGGAGCCCAAGACGGACACATCCAACCTTGAAACAAGAGGCAGCCCCTGCAGGGAGGAGGATCAAGCAGCGCTGGCACAGGGAGGGAGGCCTGGGCTCTAAAAGGAGATTAGCTCAGGTTCTTAAGAGGTGATTTAATCCAGTTTACAGGAAAAAAATCAGGAAATGCAGCTGAGACATGATAAAGGCTTTAGCGAGCATGGGGGCAGTGGACCTGCAGTGGAGACCAGGGCTGGCTGAAAGGGTCCAGAGGGTTCCTGGACAGACCTGGGAAGCCACCAGACCAGCCTGGTGCTGGTGTGAGAAGGGCAAATGCACCCCATCTGCACCCATGGAGCTGGGGCATGACGGAGAACCTGCGGCAGGCATGGACAGTGTGGTGGGACCCGGGATGGACAGTGTGCCCCTGAGAGCCCCTGCACCCGGCAGCCCCACGCATGCGCTCCCTGATCCCCACACAGGCATTGACGCGCTCAGGGCACCTGGGAGAAGAGCAGGAGAAAATCATTAGTGGGGTGGAGCGACAGATTCAGGGCAAGGGATTAGAGGAGCTAAATCAGGCTTGTGCAAGCAAGGGGGAAAGCTGAGCTGGTACAGGAGGAGCTGCTGGGGCTGAGCACAGAGCTGGGCAGCAGAGAGGCCCCCAGCCCACTAGCAGAGACCTGAGCCACCCTGGGGAGAGCTGATGCTGGCCCTGCAATGAGCTGCAGCCTGGCTTGCACACTGGGGAGAGAAAGAGGGCTCTGTGCCCACCAGGAACTGCAACACAGTAGAGGCGAACCAAGCAAGGGCATCCCAATACCTTTAGATATGGACACTGAGCCCTAGATAAATACTTGGGGACCTTGCACACCTCCCCCTTGCTCTATAACTGGTTGATGACCCGGCTTACAGGGCCCGCAGGGAACAAGGATGGGGTGTCACTGCCCAGCACAGGGATGGCACAGCCACCAGTGGAACATCCACAATCCCCAGAGAGCTGGGTCTTGGCATGAAGTGTGAGGAGTCTAAAAAGCAGTCGGGGCCTCCATGCTGGAGGCCAGTGAGCCATGGCATCCTGGTGGGGTGTCAGGGCAGGCGGGTGCAGAGCGGTGGCACACCTCCTCCATTTCACACAATGACCTGTCTCACTGCTTGGCTGCCAGCATGGAGTAAATGGCCTCGGGGGATCAACATGCCAAGTGCCAGCACCCTGCAGTGGGGCCTGGTGATGCCTCTGGATCCCCACCACATCCCATTGCCTCCACAGCAGCATCCCTCTCCAGCACCCAGCAGGACATGGTGCTCCCTGGGCACTGCTGTGGCACATCACAGAGACTGTTTTGCCTCACAGCAAGGGCAAAGCCACACCATGGGCTGCCATGCTCCTTGCCAGCCCTGGAACTAGCGTGGCTCCAGAGGCACCTCTGCCCTGGAGCTGTCATTTTGAGTGGCTGTTTGCTCAATGGCGGTGCACCCACAGCCAAGCGTCCACTGCTGGGAGGAGCACCCGGGCAGGGTGACATTCACCCTGTGATTAGGCAATCCTGGCTGCTCCATCCCTCCCTCAGCTGCTCCAGTGGCAGTGAGGGCTGACGGCTGGGAATTGGGAGCAGGGAAAAGTGCGTCAGCACGATGGGAATGGGCATCTGGGGAAATCAGGTGGTGCCATGGAGAGGTGCAGCTGTACACCAGAGTGTGAGAACAGCATGACTGCCCCTTATGCTGCTCCAGAACAGCCTGCTCCCCCTTCATGGGACAGTGCCTGTCTCCTGCTCCACACACACAGCGCCATGTGTCCAGCTGTGCAGTGTCACTGTCCCCAAAGGTGCGACGCACAGTGACCCTGCACAGATCCACTGCAGGGCAGGATCCGTCATACACATCTCTGCTTCCTGTCCCCCCGCCAGGCCCATGAGCAGCGCATACACCTTCCTCCATCCTCCGAAGGATGGCTCCTCCAGCCTCCCTGCTCCCACACAGCAACTCTTCCTATTCCTCCATTGCTCTCCTTCAGCACTGCAGAGGCTTCTTCTGCTCCCCCACAGCCACCCAGTCCCCTCCACAAGGTCCAGCAGCTCCAGCACTCTTCCTGTGCTGCAAAAGGCCTGGGTGCAGCTCCTTCTCCAGAGCCTCAGGCCTCAGCACCGCCTCCCTTGCTCCCTGCCCTCACTATTCCCATGCAGTTAGCTCAGTATGTCAAAGGGGTGCCACCAGCCAGTACCATATGCTTCCTGACACTCAGGTCTGTAAAACCCAAGGAGGTGGCATCCATCCTGGAGCAGAGGGGGCTGAGCCCCAAGTTTGCCTGGCCCCCATGTAGGATGAGACCTATCCATGCAAGGGCCCACAGCAGTTTCACGTACCCTGTGTGCCAGATGAGCGTGAGGAACACTGCACCCAAGGGTGAGAGCAGAGGGGCTGCCATCGGCTTCCACCCCTGTTCATTAATCACCAGGCCCTGCCTCCTGCAATGTCAGGCTTCTCCCCCAGCCCCATGCTGGAGCGTTCCAGTTCTCCCAGTACAGCCCCAGGGCCCAGTACACTGCGGTGGGACGCCACGGGCAGCTCTGCCCATGGGCATCATGGGGTCCAAGGGACCATGTTGGTGGCTGCAGAGGATTGCAGCACCGGTACCATGCACCCACATCTCTCTCTCTCTCACCTCCTGCCCTGAGCAGGCTTGGCATCACATGCTCCCAACACCTCCATGCCCAGCCTTGGCACCCTGCCTGGCCTGGCAGCAGGTACTGCAGCCACATGCTTGCTGCAGGCTAGAGAGACACTCTGGTGCTGCCGGCACTGGGCATACCAGCCCACAGCAGGGTCGGCACAGCAAAACCCAGCCCTGGTTGTCCATGGCCATGCACTGTAGTGGGAGCCTGCAAAGCACCGCTGCCACCTTCAGCAAACCCAAGCCCATGACTGTGCCAGCACAGCCATGCCAGCAGCCATGTCACCCTTACCTTCCATGTCAATGATGGCGAGCACAGCACTGGTCATGGCCTCTCCCCGTTCATTCTTGGCAATGCAGGTGTACACGCCAGCATCCTCCTTCTTGCTGTCCCGGATCCAAAGGGTTCCATACTCCTCCTCACATGGGGCCAAAATCTCCTCGTTCCGGTACCAGTGGAGGCTGGGCCGGGGGTTGCCCACCACCACCACCCGCAGCCGAATGTCACAGCCAGTGCCAATCGCCGCGTTCTTCAGCTTCCGTACAAAATATGGTGCCGCCAGGCGAGGCGAGCCCTCCTCAGCTGCCCCTGCCTCTGCCGTGACCTTGGCACGCTTCGGGGGGATGCCGGGGCTCGGCGGGGCCGCCCGGGAGTCCCCACTGGCCCTACTGGTGCCACCATGTCCCTGTGCTCGGTGCATGGTCTGCAGCTCCCCTGCCCTCACCCACCACCCCTGCTGCCCCGAGCCAGCAGCACTGTGCCCCTCTTATTGCCCTGCCTGCAGCCCAGGGGTGCTGGGTGCGTGCCAGGGGTGCCTGGGCACAGGCAGCCCCCCGGTGCAGGTGCTGTCCGGTTCACTGCCTCCCCCCCACCGGCTGCAGCCCCGAAGGTCGCAACACCGTGGGCAAGCGAGGGGCTATTTTTAGGTGGAGTGCTCGGGTTGCTGGTGGCTGAGCTGCTGCTCATCAAGCGCCCGGTGCAGTGCAGCACCCACACCCCATGCTCTGCTGCGACCCCCAGCTTGCCCAGCCCCTCGGCACCTGCTCCTCCACCGGCCTGGGTGCGAGTCCCACGGGTGCCGGCTGCTTGCTGAGCCGTCCCAGCACTGGGGCCCTGGCGTCCCCCCTCCTCACCCGTCCCGTCCTGCGCAGCCCCTGGCGAGCTGCGCTCCCTCTGCCCCCTCTTCCAAGTGGCAGCTGCCTCTGATATGTCACATTCCTTGGCCGGGCTCCCCCTCTCTGCACCCGCCGTCCTGGCCTTGCAGCCCAGCTCCTCTTGCAAAGATAGAAAGGGGCAAGCACCTTTCCATATTAGCAGTGAGGCTGAGGGGGACCCAGCCTTCCTCCCCCCCTTCCTCTCCAGCAGTGTCACCGGATCAGGACAGAGAGACCCTGGTGGCATGTGGAGGGAAAGGACACCGTCATGCTTCCTGCAACTGAGACCCTGGGCAAGAGCCGGCCCAGCAGGGCCCCTTTGCCCCATCCCCAGCAGGCAGAGGAGGAGTGGATCCCTGCATCCATCCTCATCCCATAACCGCCCTGCTGGAGGGCTGCAAATACAGCAAGCCCCCATTTCTCTCATTGAGACCCTGCCTCACTGCCCTGGGCAGTGTGAGTCCTGTCCTGCCTCCTCATGCAAGCCCTGCTTGGAGCAGGAACACTGCTATTTGAGTTTGGGGTGCCCCATGAGAGCTCCCACATGCTGTGTTCCAGGCAGTGAGTGACCAGGGACTGCCTGTGCCACGCGCTGCCTCACCACCCCAGCCAGGCAGGGCTTCCCCAGCTCCTGGAGCAACGGCACACATCTCGGCACCTGGCCCTGGCCGCCCTCGCCTGAGCTGTAAATCTGGGTGAGCAGGACACGAGCAACACGGCGTGCTGCTTCCCAGCTACACACCAGCCTTGGCACAGCCCGTTGCCACCAGCCTGAGGACAGCATCGGTGGAGCATCACCTGTGAGCAGGAGATCCCAGGATCCCCGCAGCTTGGGGTAGCTGGAGCACACCGGGGCAGGATGCCCAGCTAGACCCACAGCCTGGCTGCAGAGGGGCTGAGCAAGCCCCAGACAGGGTCTCTGGGGGCTGGAGGAGAAGCCCGTGAGAGGCCTGGGGGGCTCTTCCCGGCCTGCACTGCCCTGCGGGCAAAGGGCTGCTCCGCTCCTGCCGTCCCCGCTCTGCCGCAGTGGCAGCGCTCTGGCCCAGCCAGCCTGGCCCGGCCAGGGAGGGAGGTGTCGTTCCTCCCCAGGCAGCCCTGGCATCCGTCCTCGGTGTCACAGGGCCACCTGCTGGAAACAGCCCTTGAGAGACGACACCCCCCGGCCCAGACCGGCCCGCACCCGAAACTGGGGCTCTCCACACCGCCCTCTCCACCAGGGACCCTCAGTGCCGTCCCCACTGCTGGCAGCAGCACCTGCCTTGTCCCTAAAACGCCACACCCGGCCAAGCCCACCGCCCTCCCAGGACTCTGCTGCTTGGCAGGGGGGTGCAGACCCTCCAGCACCTCCCTGGGCAGAGTAACCCTGAATTTCTCTCGCCTGTAGGATACCCGACCCCGGGTTCTCCTGCTGCAACCCCCCATCGCTGGGGTGAAGGAGATGAAGTCAAGACATCCCCCCCCCCCCCCCCCCCCATGATGACAGCAAGGAGGGCTTGTGTGCTGGGGGGAGAGGGCATAGGGATCAGGATGAAGCTGGAGGTTGAAGCTGGAGGTTCAACCTGGGGTGGGGACAGGTGTGGGATGGTGGGGAGTGCTGGAGGGGGAGTAGATTTGGGATGAGGGGGGCTCTGCTTGCAGACTGGGGGAAAGAGGGGTCTTGGGGGAGTCCCAGGTGGGTGTGGGTTGGGGCAGGGCTGGCCAGGGTGGGGGCAGAAAGGAGGTGGCTGTGGGGCTGAGAGCCACAGGGCTATGGTGGGGGGTCCTGGGTGTGTGGGGGGGGACAAGAGACAGTCACCCAAAGCCCCTTCAAACCTGCTCAGGGCTCAGCGCTGCCGGTGCCGCCAGTCCCAGCAGAGCTCCCCCACCCGGCACATCTGGGAAACCCACCACCGCAGGCAGCAAAATGCTCTGGGCGTGTGGGAGAGGGACACGTGTTTTGATGGGACCAACAGCTTAGGGAAGAGACAGCGCAGGGGAATGCTGGCCCCTCTATCCACCCCAGCCCATCCCTGCTGGGACGCACACCCCCCAGTGCTGCCTCCCCACCACGCCGCCCCGTCCCTGCCCCAGAGATGTGCTGAGAGGCAGGATTGATGCTCCGCTGTTTATTTCAGCCGCCCAAAGAGTCAGGTAGACGCGGTGGGGTGGGGGTGCAGTGGGGCGAGGGGTTGGGGCACCTGCCCTGGCCCCTGGGCCTCTCTCAGGCTCCTCTCCTTCTCTCTCCCCTCTTTCCCACTCACTCACTCCTCCTCTCTCCTGTGTCCACCTACATGTACCCTCTCGGCTCATGAGCCTGGACCCGCGCAGCCTCCTGCTGCTGGGGGTCCCCGCGATGGGGGGGGGGGGACGGGCGCTCCCCTCCTCTGCCCCATGGGGCTGCCTCTCGGGCTGGGGGGAGCGCAGGCTCCCATCACCCTGGGGCCAGGAGGAGGACGCAGGTCGGGAGCACCCTGGCTCCGAGCCGAGCAGACAACGGGGACTCAGCTTGGAGCCTGCTTCTCCCTGTTCTGTCATCGCCGCCATGCACCCGGAGAAGTGCCAGCTCCGGGGGGCCGGCGGTGCCGGCGCAGGCGGATGGGATGGACCCCAAGCCCGTGCCCGGCGTGGGGAGGGGGCTGTGGGGGGATCCAGAACCTGCTGCTGGGACCGTCCGGCTCTCTGAGGAGCTGGCCCAGGCCACCACCTGCTCCCCCCGACCCCTCCTGCCTGTCCCCTCCCTCCCGCCTTCCTGACGCTCCCCGGCCTGGGCCTGATCCTGACGCTGGCGTTGCCGCTGCGAAGCTGCGAAAGCTGAGTGAGCCTTTTGAAGCCGAAGGAGAGAGCCCAGGAGTGCGGGGGCCAGGAGGCGTCTGCGCAGGGGGACCCCTCAGGCAGTGCCGGGGGGGGCGAAGTGGGTGCAGGAGGGGGACTTGGCGGCGGGACGGAGGCAGGGACAGAAGGTGCCAGTAGGCTGCCGGCGCAGCCTCCTCTACAGCACTTCGTGCTGCTGCTGGGTCGCCTCGCTCACCACCTGCAGGAGGGAGGCACCGTGAAAGGCCAGGTCATGACTGCACCAGAGCCCCGAGCACCGGGACAGGCGCCGTGCTCGGCCCCACCCCCCCGCCTCCCTGCCACCGATTGTGCTCACCTCCCCATCACGGGTTTCGATGGTTTTGATCATCACGGTCTTTTTGGTGTGCACCTCGGAGGCACGCTGCTCTGGGCTGGTCTCTGCGGGTGGGAGGGCACAGGGGATGGGATCACAGGGACATGTGGCATAGGGGCACAGCAGTAGGGCTGGGATGACTGAGGGGCTTCAGGAGCCCTGGATTAACACACACACACCACCCCCCCCCAGTTTATGGCAACAACCCGCCGAGTACCTCCACACCAGGGGCTCAATGTGGCAACCCTGGGTCCACAGCTGCCAGCCTGGCTGCAGCCCTCCAAGAGGGAGATTAGCCCACAAACTGGGGACCGCTGGGGACTCAGTGCAGGTCCCTCTCTTCACAAGGCAATGCTCACCTCGAAAATTGAGTGCAGAAGCAAAGGTCTGGTGCATGGGGATACTGATCCTGTGGGGACAAAGAGGGGAGAACTCAGCACCAGCCAGCTCCAACCCTTGGGTGGCTGCTCATGGGGTGAGAGCTCAAAAACCAGCTGACCTTGCTGGTCCTCCCACTTTGTCCTGCCCTCCCGCCACTCACCGGCTCTCCTCGCCTTCCAGCAGCTTGCGGTATGTGGCAATCTCCACGTCCAGGGCCATCTTGACATTGAGCAGGTCTTGGTACTCACGCAGGTGCCGGGCCATCTCATCCTTCAGGTGCCGGATCTCCTCCTCCAGCCGGGCAATGGTGTCCTGGTACCCGCCAGCCTCCCCTGCAAAGCGTTCCTCCATCTCCCGCATTTGGCGCATCAGCGAGTCGTTCTGAGGAGACAGTGGGGCTCAGTGAGGAGGAGGGATCTGAAGGGGTCAGGGGTCACCTGGGGTGGGAGCTGGGGATGCTGGGGGGGCCCTAGGGGAGAGACAAGGACTTAGGGAGACTTGTGGCCAACCCTGGGCTGGGTCCAGCAGACACAGGACAATAATGGGTGACTGTCACCCTCTGTCTGCCCAACTCTGGGCAGCAGGTCTGGTAAGGACAAGCTGTGGAGGTGTTAGGTGACCCCAGCACCCTGTGCCCTGGCACCCAGGCCCCCCAGCAAAGCCATCCTACCCCATGCAGAGGGGCATGGAGAGGTGCAGGAGCACCGAACAGCTGCCTGCAGGTGGCACTGCCACACTGGTGGCTGCTGGCTGGCTCCTGTGACCATGACTGTGCCAAGGGACTGTTGAGCCTTGTTTGTTTGCAACCACCTTCCAGGCCTGCAACCAGATACCCTGAGCACTGTGCGTGCCTGCCTGGAGCCTCCCAGGCTGGGCACCTTTTGCAATCTGTGCCTTGACCCCAGGGCTCTGTGAAAACACCTCACAGAGGCCCTGACTGCCACTGGGGGAGGTGCAGCCCAAATCTGCAGTATGAGTCCCCCCACGGCAGCACCAGAGAGCTGGGAAGAGCCCTGCACCCCAGAGATGTCCACAGCTCCCCTGGAGCAGTAAGTCCAACACTGCCCACAGCTTACCGTGCCCTTGAGGGCATCAATCTCACAGGTATAGGACTGGATCTGGTGCCGGTACTCCAGCATCTCCTGTTTTGCCTGCCGCAGTGCGTCATTGTTCTTGTTGGCCGCTTGTGTCAAGTCATTCACCTGGGGAGAGACCAGGGTCAGCACACAAGGCTACTGGGACTGCCAAGACCTACTGCTGGGGGTCCAGCCAGGAGCCCACCGCCTCCCACACCTTGGACTTGTACCACTCCTCCGCCTCCGCGATGTTCTTGGCAGCGATGCTCTCGTACTGAGCACGGATGTCCCGCAGCGCAGCCGTCAGGTCAGGCTTGGAGATGTCCATCTCCACCTGGATGTGCTGCTCCTGCAGCTGAGCCTGCAGCTCCCGGATTTCCTGGGGGGACAAAGTGACACCTCAGGGCGCTCATTCCATCACCCAGCCCCATGGGTGCCTGTGGGAAAGGGGGCCACTGCTGACCTACCTCTTCATGCACCTTCTTGAGGAAGGCAATCTCCTCCTGCAGGGACTCAATGCGCCTCTCCAGGTCAATTCGTGCCAAAGTGGCTGCGTCTACATCCTGGAGGAACACAGTGAGGGGTAGTGTGTTTTGGAGGTGTGCAGGGAGAGGACCAGGGTTGGAAGGTGCAGGGCTGTGCCCAGGGCCATGCCCTGGAGCTGGGGCCAAGCTCCTGGGGGGACATAGGAATGGGAAGGGAGGTGAGGGTCCCATGCCACACAAGGGAGACAGGTACTCACGGCTCTGAAAGCAGCCAGGTTGTTCTCAGCCTCCTCCTTCAGCTGGATCTCCTCTTGCAGTCTGTAGGCAGAGAGGGAAGGTTAGGGAGGATCCAGAGGAAGCCCCATCCCACAGCAGCAATGTACCCCCGAGCTGTCCCTTAGCTCAGCATGTCCCAGTGGGAAGACAGTGGATTGTCCTGTATTCCCGGCAGGCGTCGGGAGGGCTGGCAGAGGGCCAGGGGCTCTTCCTCCCATTCCCTATTATAGTCAACGCTGGAGAGAGCACAAAGGCATGAGGTCAGCTTGGTGCCACACATACTGCCCCAGCCCTTATAGGGGAGAGTGGTCAGCAGCTGGGGGAACGGGGTGCAGGATCCAGCACGGGGGGGCCAAGGGATGGCCACCGGCTGAGACATCCCTGGGAGAGCAGGAGGACGGGCAGGTCTCAGCGATGCTGTGGGACGGGGAGCAGGGACTGCTGTGGTGTGAGCCCAAGGTCAGCGCTGGCTGTGCTGGGGAGGGGGCAGTGCTGCGGCTGCCGGTCAGGGGGAAGCGGTGGGGGGGAGAGGGAGGTGCCTGGGTGATGCTGGCACTCAGGGTGGCGGGAACCCGACACCCGTTTGTTGTGTGCCTTGTTCCTCCCCTGACATTGCGGGGTCCTCCATGCTGCCCCCCAGCATCGGAGGCTCTGCCTCACCTAGCAGAGGGTCCTACCCCAGCGCTGACTGGCTGGGGCAGAGGCTGGGGCTGGGGGGAGGCAGCAGGCTGTGTTACCCCCGGGAGATGGGGACTTGGTGTCCCCGCAGCATACGGGCCAGGAGAGAAGGTGCAGACCAGCATCAGAACAGGCGGCTCCCCCTGCGCATCCATCCCTGCTGCCAGGTGCCCCAAACTGGTCAGTCCCTAAGAGTTCACTCAGCCTGGCCACCTTTGCGGCTATTTCCTCCTGGCCCCAGTCCCATCCTTGCAACCAGCCAGGCCCACGGCATCCCTGGGGGGTTCCTGCTGCTCCCAGAGCACCATGGACACCCACACAGGCCTGGAGCATCCCTGCGGAAGTGCAGCCTCTTCCTCCCCTCCCTCCTTTGCATCCGGAGCTGGCGAAGTACCACCCCCCCCCCCCCCCGGGTCATCCTCCCCCTTGCTTTCGCCTGCCTGGAGGTTCCATCCATCTGCCTATCTGTCCCACAGGGCTCAGCTCACTGATGGACAATCCAGCCCTCTCTGGTGTGAGCAGGGTTGGGGGCACTCTGATCCCCCAGCTCTGGGGATTCCATGGCACTAGAACCTGACCTCAGCCTCACCGCAAGGGAGGGCATGGGGGGACACCCTTCCTGCTGGAGCCACCCTGCCCACCGGGTGCTACCTGGGCGCCTGGTGAGGGCTGGCAGCAGCCATCAGAGTACCCTGCTTAGATGCCCAGGCTGTGGGCACCTCCCTCACCCTGCCCCACACACCCCTGGGACAGCTTACCCCTGCCTGCCCCACACTGTGGGTCAGGGAGCACCCAGCACTGGCATAGCAGGTCACAGGTGCCTTTCTCCCTCTCAAAACTCATAGCCACCATGCCAGGACCTGGCACCCTGCAAAGTGCCCTGAAGTCAAGAGGCACAACCAGGTGCTCTCCCACCCCAGGGATGTGGCAAAGGGGACAGAGTAGTGGGGCTGATGGGCTCCCAGCGTGGGGCACAAGGATGGCACTGAACATGCCAGCGGCTGCCAGGGCGAGCTGTGACACCATCCATCCCTAGGGATGGAGATGTATGCATGGATGCCCACAGGGACATGCTGGGGCCCCCACTCACTTCTGCTTGAGCTTCTGCAGGTCATCGAGCAGGTTGTCACGCTCAACCTCAACACGAGCCCGCTGGTTGGTGAGCAGGTCCACCTGGCGCCGGAGCTCCCGCAGCTCCTCCTCGTACATCTCGGCCACGCGGGTGGGCTCCTTGCCCCGCAGGCGGTTCACTTCGGCCACCATGAGGGCGTTCTGCTGCTCTAAGAAGCGCACCTTCTCGATGTAGTTGGCAAAGCGGTCATTGAGCTCCTGCAGCTCCACCTTCTCGTTGGTGCGGGTCTGGAGGAACTCCTGGTTCATGGCATCAGCCAGGCTGAAGTCCAGCAGCTCGCCGGCACCTTGGTAGGCACTTTGGTAGGAGCGCAGGGGCGTCACGCGGGTGGTGCGGAAGCTGGACAGGCTGGGCACAGCCGAGGTGCGGGACACCTGGTAGACGCGGGAGGTGACGGAGCTGCCGCTGCTGCCCTTGCCCCCGAAGGAGGCGCGGGAAAAGACCGGGGAGGCACCACCAAAGGTGCGGCGATAGGAAGAGACCCGCTGGCTGGAGGAGTAGGACTGGCTCATGGTGGCGGCGTGGGGCGGCGAGGCCGGAGCAGGGAGCAGGCTCTGGGGCTGGCGAGCGGCCGGCAGCTCTGTGAGGCGTCGGGAGGGGACCCGCGACGCCGCTATTTGTATCCTGCTGACATCACTCGCCCCTCCTGCTGCCGGGCAGCTGGGGATGTTGCTGCGGGGGGACTGCTGCCAGCCCCCGCCTACTGCCCCTCACCTGCCCGCACCCTGGGCCATGGGCCCCCGCACAGACAGCAACCGTGCCTATGGACCCTGGGCACCCCCAGACCCTGCCAGGCTATCAGCCTCCCTCCTGGCCCCCACTGCACTGCCCTGTCCCTGACCCATGGATGGGGCAGGCTGGTGGTGAGCCCCCCAGCACTGCCCAGAACCCCGTCAGGGCATATTGCCACCCTACCCATGGTGGGGGCAGGCAGACAGATGGCCTGGGCTGATGCCAGAGGAGAAAGAAGTGGACTCAGCACTTCACACCACCACTGGACCCCTTAAAGCAGACCCCATGCATGGTAGCCATGGTCCCCAGATCTGCCTTGAGCACCCCAAAATGCTGATGATGCCCTGACCCACCCCATGGCTCAGATCTCCATGTGGGGTCAGACTCCAGCCCCCCCACTCAGAGAAGGGGCAATGGAGGCATTTAGGTGGGTTGTGATGTGGGGAGACCCCTGCCCTGATCTTGTGCTGAGCCACCACCCAACACCCGTTTCTGACAGAGGGGCCTGAGTGCCAGCCCAAGGCTGGGCACTTTCGAGGTGCTGCTGAGTGACCCCGAGCAGGTGCTGGGTCCAAGCCTTCCCGGTGACATCAGCCTCTCGGCTCCTCACTGTGGCGCATTCCCGAAGCAGCAGGCACCCAACCAAAATAGCCTCCAAGCTCATATGCGTGGGACATAGTGGTATTTATAGCCAGGGGAGGCACCCTCTTAACCCTTCTTGTGCCAGGTGTGTGGAAAGAACCGACTAGATGAGGACCCTGCCCGGAGCAGCCCCAGACATTCTCTGGTCTCTGTCACCCTGAGAGAAGGATAAGGTCCCCAGGTCATCCAAGGGTGCTGCAGACTCTGTCTCCTCAGGCTCCCCCTTGGCCTGGAAGTACTTTGGGGATCAGAAAGCCCAGCCCAGCTCCCCAAATCTTCCCAGATTGGGAAATACCCCAGTTCACCCCAGAACCCTCACTGCAGCATCCCACCTCCTGGACAGGCAGTGGGCCAGGGCAGGGACCCCTGGGGCCATCCACAAATCAGTGCCAGCTAAAGAGGACATCCTAAGGGAGAGGGGCTGTGCGGGGGAAGCCCCTCGGGGGGTTGCCCCTTGCCTGGGCAGCATCCCATTCTCCCCAGGCCCTCCCCACACACACACCTGGTAACCCCCAGCCCTGCCCAAGCTGGGCTGTTTTGGCTGACATCGGCTGGCAAAGCCCCAGCGCCTCTGTCCCTGGGTGCTGGCGGAGGTGACCAACGTGCCAGCGGGCACCGGGTGACTCAGCAGCAGGAGCCGTGCTCAGCCCTGCCTGCCCTGCACCCCTCGGCCCTCCACCCTGGCTGCAAGGCTGATGCTGAGCAGTGCCAGGGCTTGTCAGTGGCAGCATCAGCATGGCATCCTCAACTGCCCTGGCTCATGGAGCGCTCCTGCCTGCCTGCTCCCTGTCACCTGGGGGGCCAGCAAAGGCCTGGGTCCCTTAGCCATGCCAGTAGGAGGGGGCTTGATGCTCCACATCACTTCTGTCATCTCAAGCCCCCCATCCTTGGAGCCCCCCCAGCCACCTAGTCGCAGCTTAATGCAGCAGCTACCCGGAGGGTGCACGCTGCCTGGTGGAGCCTGCCTTTAAAAGGGAAGGTATTTCCAGATGGGGTTGTTTCATCCCAGCGCAAGGGGGAGGAGGGGAGGAAGGGGGGCCTGGGGGGGGAGAAGATGGAAAAACAGACAGTAGCCTTCCTCCTCCTGGCCTTGCTCCGAGCGCATCCCTGAGCCCCTTACGTGTGCCCTGCCTGACCCGTGAGTGCTGTCAGGGTGGCACGCCAGCCTTGGCTGGGGTGCAGAGGAGCAGGTGGGAGCCCACAGCAGTACAGGGGTCCCCACGGGTCTAGTCCAGCACAGTTCCAGCTGTACTGTTCAGCCATCCCTTCCTGTGAGCCCACCCCACTGCACCATGGTCTGGGGCTATGGGGAGGATGGGCTCCCAGGGATGTCCAGGGTGCTTAGCACGCTGCCATGGTGCTTCAGGTAGGCCTGGAGTCCCCATCCCACAGATCACAGGGCATGCAACTTTGGGGTGCCCTAGGGAGGGGAAACAGTGCTGCTAGGAGGGGAGGCAGCTCAGAGGGGTTAACCAGGAGCATCCTCCTGATCCCACTGTAGTACAAACTGAAGTGGCTTTTCCTCAGCTGCTGTGACAGCCTTCCGGGATGGCTCTGTGCAGGCAGGGGCCCCACGGCTGGCAGAGGGCAATGGATGCCTTGGACTTTCCGCAGCCTCTTAGGAAAGCCCCGTCTGCATGCGGGACTCAGCAGCACAGGAAGCAGGGGGCGAAGGACAGGACCCAGGAACCCTGCCAGAGTCCCATTCAGGGACACAGCCCTGGGCACTCCATGCCAGCTAAAGCCCCAGGGGCTTCAAAAAGTAAGGAGGCTGCAGAGAACAGCCATGCCGAGGTGCCTCCTGTCCTGTCCAGCCCCATTCATCCTCCCCATGGCTCCATCCCAGGCCAGGCTGACCCAGACGGACAGAGCCTGGGAAGCAGCTTCCAAGCCCCTGTACTGGCTTGGCCCCAGCTCCCAGGCCTGGGACGAGGCTGCTGCCGGGAAGGCATCAGGATGGAACGTCAAACAACTCCCTCCGGTCATGACATGCCCGTGAGTGAATCCAGCTGCATCCTGCTGCCGCCCCTCCTCCCGGCCCTCCCTCCCTGCTGTGCCCCCAGGATTTAAGCCGCTCGGGGATCCAGGAACAGCATCCCTGGGGTTGAGATCTCGGGGCTTGGAGATGGGCAGGATGCAGGAACAGGGTGCTAGCCCCTCCTCATCCCCATTCTCAGCCACTGGGGCCTCTGTACCCCTGTTAGGCCTGGCCCTGGCTCAGGGGTGAGTGGAGGGATGGGAATGAAGCAGCCAGGGTGTCCATCCCCCTCCCTCCTGGCCCCTAGCCGTCTCCCTGCATCCCAGTCCTTTTAGAGCCATGAGTCTCCCAGGCGCCTTTACCCTAACAGGGAAGGACTGTGTGGTCCATTCCCTGGCACTGATAGACCCACAGCACATGCTATTGTCTAAACAGGAGACAGTTCTCCTTCCCTCCCTGGATGGTGGCCCAGCCCAGCCTGCCGGGGTCCTGGGTGCCCCACAGACTGCAGCCCCCAACTTGCTGCTCACCCCAGCTGTCCCCTTGACTTCACCCACCCCCGGACTTGGAGCCATCAGTGTGGCTGTCTGGCTGCCCCTGGCCCCAACCCCTGTGTCCCCAGGTGATGGGGATGTTGGGGGCAATAGCCTGTCCCCGAGTGGCACAGGGATGCTGGAGGGTGCCTGGTTGCCCTGCAGCATGTGTGGATGCTGGGGGTGTCCATCTATCCTCCATAACCTATATGGTTACTGGAGAGTGTTTGCTTGCCCTCCTGGGTCTTTGTAGCTCCTTAGGGTGAGTTGTTGCTTCAGTGGCCCACAAGGATGCTGGGGTGACCCGTTGCCCCAGGGCCACATAGATGCTGGATGAGACCAGCTACCTCTGTGTCCATGCAGATGCTCGAGTCATATACCTGCCCCCATGACTCATCCCAGCTAGGCCTGCAAACCGTGCGGATGCTGGGGATGTTTACCCATCCCCACAGCAAAGGAACAGGCTGAGGGTGCTCACCCACTCTAGTGGTCCATGGGGATATTCACCTGCCCCAGTGGCCATGAGGAAGCTGTTGATGCCTGGCCACCCTCGTGGTCCTTGATGGTGCTGGGGTGTCTGCCTTCCCAATAGCATCACCCATGCCAGTGAGATGAGGTAGCATCACTGCCCACTGCATCACTGGCATCTCATGTGAGGCATGGTGGCCATTCGCTCAGCCTCCAGCAATGCCCGGGCAGTGATTTCACTTTCTCATGCCCAGACACGTGGGCCGGGATGGGGGGGGACCGCCTCGACTGGTGCCATCCTTTCACTCATCCTGGCAGGGCGGGGGTCCGGGCAGCCTGACAGGCAGCGGGAGAAGGGGGCGGCACTTCCTGGCGCTCCGGCTGTGTTTACAAGCTCTGTCCTGGGCCATCTCCTCATTAACCCCTTCCAGCGCGGCTCAGATCCGGCTGCCTGTCTCCAGGGTAGAACGCTTCCAGGAGCAAAGCCTGCCCGGCCCCCCCATCCTGAGCTGCCAGGGGATGCAGGAAAGGGCACGGTGCTCTCTCCCCTGGTCCAGCCCCTGCCAGGCACCCCATGGCACAAACGAGCCCAGCAGCGGGGTGCAAACACCCCGAGGAGGAGACGGTTATAGCTGCCAGGGCTCCCTGCTGCAACAGTGGGGTCCGTGGGGCAGAGAGGGATGGGACAGGAGCAGTGCCTTCCCAGGAGTGCAGTGTCACGGTGGAGGCAGCCACGGCAGGTGCTGTGCAGCCCCCGGCATCCAGCCAGGGGTGAGTCAGAGCCCACCCGGATATAGCCAGCGAGAGCTTTTTCTGGAAGCCCCTGTTGTTCCAGGAATAGCTGCAGCATGCCAAGACCCTGCCCTTTTGCTCGGCTTGTGGGGCTGGGCCTGCCACTCACCCCCTGCTCCGGCCACCCAGGAACTGATCCTGGTACCCCATGCTCCTGCACCCATACCCCTGAGACCCATCTGCCCTCGGCACCAACATCTGCTGGGTACCCACCCTGGGCAGCCACTGGCTGGGGTGGCCATGGGATCAAGATGTACCCAGGTGTCCCCCCAGCATCACCTGTGGACCACCCGGCAGCACATGGCCCTGAGCTGGGCGCTGCAGCAGCACGGGTTGATGCTAGCAGGAGCAGGGGTCTGCAAGGCACCCATGCACCTTAGGCTGGCTGCTGGGTGCTAGGTTCCTGCTTCCAGCTTGGTCCTGTCCCAGGGGGTGCTGTGACCATGTTTTGCTGTGGTTGACATGGAGACCCCACAGCTGTCTGATTGAGGTTGTTGGCTCCCTTTGCAAGGGGGAGAGGCAGGTGCTGCGGGCTGGGAGCATTAATCCAGAGCTGTCATGAGTTCCCGGCACAGCAGGTCCCAGGGTCAGCAGCAGCAGGACCGCCAGTTTCCAGTCCCCAGGACACGGACAGGATCTCACAGTAACAGAGTGCCCACGGTGGTGACTCAGGAGCTGGGAATCTGGCTGGCACTGAGCACCTGGGCCCCATGGAGTGCTCACAGGCTGCCATGTCCCTCCTAAGGCCATACACCCATTGCTGGGAAGACACAGATTCTGCTGGGAAATGATGCACAAACACCGATGGAAACCCAAAACTCCACTGCCACACCCATCCCATGCAGGGGACCCAGCCAAGGGCAGGAGCCACCCCAATCCATGTGAAGCCCAGGGGACCTGTCCCCTAGATGTGCCCAGGCTGTGTCCCTGCTGGGGCTGGTAGGCAGCTGGGGTGCTATCTGCCACTGTGCCAACTCCCAGCACCCCTGTGCATCACTGTCACTCAGGGACATTGGTTCCCAACATGGCATCAAGGGCTTGTGCCTTGTTTTCTGTGAGTGCCGGGCAGTGCCAAGGCAGGAGAGCAGCAATAGCAGGGGCCTGCAGCTTGGCTCATCCCAATGACAGCCACCCTTCAGAAAGCATGCACGTTCCCCTGGGCACTTGCACCCCTGGGCAGTGCAGGGACAGCTGCAGGTGAGCCAAGCCCCATTTTGGGGTGACCCTTACTCACCCAGTGCCCAGAACTGGGCACCACTGGTTGACCATCCCTAGGGAGCACATCACTGTCCCTTGTCCCTCGCCGACCCAGCCCTCAGCTCTGCCCTGGCTTTGGCAGGCACCAGGTTTGTCTGCCCAAAACCAGAGTGCAGGGTGTGGGATGCAGGGTGCAAGGTACATGGTACATTTAGGTCTCTCAGTAAAAGACAGACACTGAGATTCTGGAGTGTGTCCAGTAAAAGGCAATGAAGCTGGTGAAGGGTCTGGAGCACAAGGGTAGGAGGAGTGGCTGAGGGACCCAGGGGTGTTTAACCTGGAGAAGAGCAGGCTCAGGGGGGACCTTTTAGCTCTCTGCAACTACCTGACAGGATGGAGACAGCAGGTGACTGGTCTCTCCTCTCAAGTAACAAGTGACAGGACAAGAGGTAAAGGCCTCAATCTTCGCCAGGGATGGTTTAGATTGGATATTAGGAACAATTTCTTCACAGAGAAGGTGATCAGGCATTGGAATAGGCTGCCCAGGGAAGTGGTGGAGTCACCATCCCCGGAAGTGTTCAAAAACTGAGCAGATGAGGCACTTAGTGACAGGGCTTAGTGGTGGCCTTGTCCGTCCTGGGGTAATGTTGGACTTGATGATCTTAAAGGTCTTTTCCAACCTATTTGTTTCTGCGATTCCGCGCTGTAGACTGAACTGCGAGTTGCAAGGTACAAGGTGTGCTCGCAGGGTGCGCACGCTCGTGCCGCCTGGGCGCATTCCTCCGCGCCAGCAGGGGGCGCGCAGCGCGGGGCGTGGCGGCGGCGGCGGCTGCCATGCAGGTACCGGGAGCGGGCGCGGGGAGAGCTGTGTCCGGGGCCGGTGGGAGGCTCCCCCGGGCTCTCAGGGTGCCCCGGCATTGGGGGGGGGTGTCCTGGCGCTTGCCCGCTGACGGTGGTGCCCGCAGGGCTCGAAGCAGGCCGCGCAAGCGGCGGCGCAGGAGCTGGTGAAGTTCGTGAACCGGAGCCCCTCGCCCTACCACGGTGAGGAGTCGCCGGGCGCGCCCGGCCCCGCTTCTTCTTCCCTTCCCCTCCCTTCGGCGCTGCCCCTGACGCCTCTTTCTCCCGTAGTTGTGGCCGAATGCCGCAGCCGGCTGCTGCAGGCCGGCTTCCAGGAGCTGAAGGAGACGGAGCACTGGGAGGTGCGACCGGCGCAGAAGGTGAGCCCGGCTGGGGCGGGGAGGCGGCGGGGCCGGGGGGGCGGCCGGCGCTCATCCCTGCTCCTCTGCCCGCAGTACTTCGTCACCAGGAACTACTCCACCCTCATCGCCTTTGCCGTCGGCGGCCAGTTCCAGCCCGGGAATGGGTTCAGCTTGCTGGGGGCACACACCGACAGCCCCTGCCTGAGGGTAAGGCTGACCAGCCGGCTGCTTGCCTCCTGGGCTGGGGCCTTTCTGGTGCTCTCCAGCTTCAATCCACAAGAAAAATGACCCCGGCTCTCCCCGTGCCCCACAGCACCAATGCTAGCTCCCTACACTAATCTGCCACTCAGAGCAGGCGTGCTGACCCCTGCATTGCTCCACCTGGGGCTATCGCCTCAGTGTCCTGTCCCACAAAGCACCTCACAGCACTCTGCAATGGCAGGATCAGCCATGAGACTCCAGGTGTGCTCTGCCTGGTCCCAGCCAGTTACCCAGCCCTGGGGCTTTGTAGTGTCAGTGTGACACCTCTGCTGTCGTCCAGGTGAAGCGGCGCTCAAAGCGGGGGCAGGTGGGCATGGTGCAGGTTGGTGTGGAGACCTACGGAGGGGGCATCTGGAACACGTGGTTTGACCGTGACCTCACCGTGGCCGGGAGGGTGATCATAAAGGTGAGCTGATTTGGGGCAGGTACAGTGGGCTAGCTCTGGGTCCATGCCTCGGGGTCCGTGACTCCCACCCAGAGTGAGACCTACTGCAACATCTCAGTCCTGGCCCCAGCCGCCCTCCTTGTGTTTCAGGACCCAGTCACAGGGCGTCTGGAGCACCGCCTGGTACGTGTGGAGCGGCCTGTCCTCCGCATTCCTCACCTGGCCATCCATCTGCAGCGCAGCATCAATGAGAACTTCGGGCCCAACACTGAGCACCACCTGTAAGGCCTGCCTCAGCCCCGATCCCTGGCCAGCCCATGGGAGGGCTGAAACCCAGCTGGAGCAGTGCCCAGCTTCAGCTCTCTCCCTTTGCCAGATGCTTGTCACAGTGGGGAGGTCTGCAATGGCTTTTCTTAGCCCCATAGAGTTCTCCCAGAAGATGCTTCCAAGCTTGGGACTTGGGACTTGGGAAAGGACACTGGGGTGTCCTAAGGTGACACAATAGATATGTGCCTGAAATGCTGCGTGTCTTTGCTCCATTTGGTGTGGCAGTCGCCCCCTGGAGGAGCAAGGCGAGCATCACCGGAATGATTGGTTGTGTGTGACCCAACGTGTGAGCAGAGCCCTGGGAGCTAACAGCACCGTCTCCCCACAGGGTTCCCATTCTGGCCACTGCTGTGCTGGAGGAGCTGGAAAAGGAGGTCCTCATGGAGGCCACAGCTTGCGATGTTGCATCCCAGGTGAGTCGGGTGCAAAGGACTAGCAAGGGTGCTTGCTAGGACTTCACACTTGACACCTTTGATTTCTAGCCCTCAGGGACCTGCCAGCAGGTTCCCCTTCTTCCCATGGACTGCTAGTATACTTCCACTCTGCTCCAGAGCTGGGTACTTCACTCATCTGCTCAGCCATCAATCCCTTCCCACGCTGGTTTGCAGCCGTCCTGTCGAAGAGGGTGCAGCCCCCATAAAGCTGTCACAGACACCGTGGGCAGGGTGCAGAGCCCCTCTTTGTGACCTGCCAGTGGCCCTGGTGTCCTGTGTGATGCGGGTGCTTGACTGTGGGACATAGTAGGAGGGAGGACCAGGCCAACCTGAGTGCAGTGTGGGACAGCTCTACCAGGGGAAGCAGGGGGTTTCCCTGCCATCCACTGCCTGCCCTACGTGCAGCTCCGCTTTCTTCCCAGGCAGAACGGCACAGCCCTGTCCTGCTGTCCCTGCTCTGCCCCCAGCTGGGGGTGAAACCAGAGCAGATTGTGGAGCTGGAACTATGCCTGGCAGATACGCAGCCAGCGGTGAGTAAGGGCAGGAACCTCCCTCTGCCTGCATGTAGCCTGGGGGCTGGCACTGCACAGGTTTTACCTGGCACACTTCCTTTGCCTGAGGCATTCCAGGGCTGGGAGCTGAGCGCAATGAGAGGAGGCAGCTCCTGGGGGCAGAGAAGAGATGCTGGAACGGGGACCCAGTGGCAGGTACTGTTTGGTGACCCAGCCCTCTCCTTCTGGCTCTCTGCCCACAGACACTGGGTGGTGCCTTTGAGGAGTTCATCTTCTCCCCACGCTTGGACAACCTGCACAGCTGCTACTGCGCCCTGCAGGTGAGCACGAGGGGAGAGGACGCTGGAGGCCACAGCATGGCCTGTGTGCACCCTGGCTTGGCTTATTGGAGCCATGAGCCGGCCTGAGACTCTGCAGGGAGATGTGTTCCTGTGGGATGGGTCTGGCCTGTTGAAGGATCTGGGGTGGGATGGGGGCTGCCCACTTTGCTGAGTGTGTGGGGTTCGCAGCAGTACCCCGGGGAGAGCCCTGGTTTCACTGGGCAATGTGCGTGCCCAAAGTTCCATTCCTTGGTGCTTTGTGCTCTGCTGGGGAACTTTCTGCTGGCTCACTGGTAAGCTTCCAGGGTTGAGGTGGCTCTCAAGCTGGTGTCCTTTCTCCTGTACCCCTGCAGGCCTTGATTGACTCATGTGCAGCACCCTCCTCCCTCTCCCAGGAGCCCAACGTGCGTCTCATTGCACTCTATGACAACGAGGAGGTGAGTGAGGAGCACAGCAGTGGATGGCTGGCACGGGTTGGGGCTCCATGTTCTTTGCTCTTCCCTAGTTATGCCTAGCATGAGATAGATCCCAGTGGGGCAAGGGGGTGGGTTTGCTCTACCCCCCCTGTGGAGCATGGCCTAGGCAGGGTGTGGGAAGCACTGGGTATGGTTGGAGGCTGCTCTGCTGGCTTTGGGGAGCCCCATGTCACTCAGCTGACCCTGGGCTGCTGGAGGATTGCGCTGTTCTGATGGTGGTCCTTTGCAGGTAGGGTCAGAGAGCGCACAGGGCGCAGAGTCCCTGTTGACGGAGCTGGTGCTGCGCAGGATCTCAGCATCACCGCAGAACCTGACAGCCTTTGAGGAGGCTGTGGCCAAGTCCTACATGATCAGTGCTGATATGGCCCATGCTGTGCACCCTAACTACGTGTGAGTACTGAGCAGTGCAGTGAGCCGTGGCAGCCTACCCTGCCAGCTGGGGAAGCCTGTCGCATCATTCACCAGGGATACAGACAGGAGTCCTTTTTGCAGCAGGGAGGGAGATCTGTAGCATGGAACTCCTGCTTCTGTTTTGCAGGGACAAGCATGAGGAGAATCATCGTCCAGCTTTCCACAAGGTGAAGACAAACCTCTGCTTTGGGTTGGGCTGGGTGCTGTCTGTCTGTCCCACAGCACTGTGAAACATTCAGCCGCTCCCTGGAGCACAGCCCTGGGGTGCCACTCAGTGGCACTCGAATGGGACACATTTGTCCTACAGAACAGTTTGGCCTGTTAATCACATGGGACCATAGCTTTGACCCTGGAGCGCTTCCATGCTCTGAGCTAGTCCCTGTCCCCATGGATCACCAAGGGAGGGGATTGCAAGCTGCTGGGTTGGGGTGGGACAGCACTGCTTGGGCACGGACGGGTGTTTCCAGAGCTACTCCTTATCCCCAGTGCCAGTCATGGGCCTGTGGTGCCTTCCCTTGTGCAGGGCCCCGTCATCAAAGTGAACAGCAACCAGCGCTACGCCTCCACTGCTGTCACTGAAGCCATCATCCGGGACATCGCCGCCCGTGTGGGTGTCCCTCTGCAGGTGAGTGGGGCTGGGCAAGCCCTCCGTGGATGTTACCAGCTTGAGACACAGCCCTGCCCCTGGGTTCAGTTACCTTGTCCGTCCCCAGTGTTCTGGGGCTCTGGGGCTGTTTCAGTGAGCATGTCCCATCTCTGGGGCATTTTGCAGCCTGGTTTGGGGATGGTGCTGCTTTCCCATCCTAAGTTGCCTCCCTTCAGGCCTGGGGGAGGCTGTGGGTAGCCTGAGGAGCTGCTGAGTCCATGTCCCCACACAGGAGTTTATGGTGCGCAATGACACGCCCTGCGGCACCACCATTGGCCCCATCCTGGCCTCTCGCCTGGGGCTGCGTGTGCTGGACATCGGCTGCCCGCAGCTGGCCATGCACTCCATCCGGGAGATGTGCTGCACCTCAGGCGTGCTCCAGAGCATCACTCTCTTCAAGGTGAGTCCAAGGTTCCCTGTCCTGCGCTGAAGCCTCCTCCCTGCTGCTCTACACCTTTTGCATCCCCATGTCCTCATCCAGCCCCCGCCTTGGGGCTGAGCCCAGCCATCTCAGCCCTCCCTGATGGCTGCCGTCCCCAAATGGTTCCTATGGCAACCAGCACTAGCCTTGAGTCAGTAATGGGTTTCCATGGTGACACGGTCCTGCTCTCTGTGCGTAGCTGCCTGCTGTGATGCCCTGCGCGTGTGTAATGATGACCTGCTGCTGCCTGTCCTCCCAACCCCACGCTGCCCTGCCCAGCCCGCACTGACAGCTTGTCTCCTTCCAGGGCTTCTTCGAGCTCCTGCCAGCGGTCAGCAGCAGCCTGGTGGTCGACTGAGCACGGCAGGGAGGGAGGGAGCGGCTGGGGTTCAGCCCTGGGGCCATTAAAGCTTCTCTGCCTCACCAGCGAGTGGTCTCTTGAGTGCAGCCGGGGCCGGGGGTGGTGCATGTTGGGGGGAACACACGCAGCACCCATCTCTGCCTTCCCCAGCACTGTGTCGAGTGAAGGGTACCAGGTGTCCTATCGAGCAGGCAGAACACAGCCTTCCTTCTTCCGGGAGAGCCAGGGAGAGGGTGGTCCCTGCCTCCTGCAGTGCTGGGGCTGCCTCCATGCCCAGGGGAGTAGTGGAGGACGGAGCCTGACCTGCCATGGCCAGGGATGTGTGGTGGGGCTTTGCCTGGTGCTGTCAACCCCAAAGCTGCAGCTGCTTGCTTCTGCCAGGGCCCTGCCGAAACCCTCCAGGTGCCCTGGGTCTGCTGCTCTCCTGCTTGCACAGGGTCTGTGCTGCTGGGTGGGGGTGTGAGGGTGTGGCCCGATGCTTGCTACTCATTGGTGTCTTCTCAAGGGCGTGGCCCGCGCGGGAGCCAATGGGACCGCAAGACTTAGAAGGGGCAGGCAGTGATTGGTGGAGGCGGTGACTGGCCGAGGCACTGCCGGCGCGCTGGCACACCCCCCGGGGGGCGTGGCTCGCCTCCAGGGAGGTTGTGATTGGCGCAGTCCTCGGCTGTCTCCCCCCGGGACACGACATCATTGGCCCTGCTCGATAACTGGGGGGCGTGAGCCCGAAGTGGGGGGAAAGAAGAGCAGGGCTCTGATTGGTTGCGGTCAGAGGGGCGTGTCGCGGTGGCAGTGGACCGTGGTCCATTGGCGGAGAGGCGGAGGTAGGCGGGGCGCACGGCACGGCGGGGCGCGGGTTGGCGGCGGCGGCGGCGGCGGGGGCGCGGCCGGCGAGTGCGCCATGGTGCGGCCGTGAGCGGAGCATGGGGCGGCGGCTCCTCCGGGCGGTCTTCTGCCTCCTCCTCCTGGCCGGCCGAGGGCTGCTGTGGGACGGCGGCGCCTCCGCTACCGCCACCGCCGCGCACGGTGAGACCGGGGCCCCGGGCAGGGCGGCGCCCCGAAGGTTGGGGGGCGTTTCCCCAGAGCGGCTGCAGGGCAGTTGGCTTCGCGGCCGGTGCTGTCACCGCTGCCCTGGGTGCTGACACGGCCGCAGCGGCAGGCCTGACCCCGGTGGAGAGCAGGAGAAGGCATCTTGGTACCAGCACCGCGGATGCGGCACTGGCACCGGGGGGCGCCTCTCTCCCGGGTCTGCTGATGGTGCTGCTGGCCCCGGGGTAACCTGGCGGCTGCGGAGTTGCTGACGCCACTGGGGCCGGTGGGATGGGATAGGAGCAGGGCGGTTCTCGCTCAGACACCCTGCCCGCAGCAAAGCCGGTGTCTGAGGCTGCCACAGGGATGGAGAACCGCAGGCAGCGGCCCCGAGCGGCGGCTTCCTCCGGGACCCCGGCGCCCTTTAGCCGCCCTCCACCGGCAAGCACGGCCCGGTCCGGGACACGAGGGCGGGCTGGTGCACCTGCTCTCCTCCAGGTCGGCCCGTGCGGTCTCTCCCCGGGGCTCTCTGGGATCCGGGTGCCACTACCGGTAGCAAGGCTGCAGCCCCCCCCCCGGCACGGCACAGCCCCGGTGGCGGTCGCTGACTCACTACCGGGCGCCCCCGACTGCTGCGTCCCCTCATTCTCTGGCGGGCCCAGGAGCGCTGGGACGGGTCCGGCCGCACTGCAGAGCTCCGCCGCCTCCCAGAGCAGGCGGGAACGGCGCCGGATCGGCTGCGGCCGAGCCCCGTCCTGCCTGGGGAAGCCTCCCGGGATTGGGACCGGTGCCGCCTCTCGCGGTGGAGCGAAGCGGAGCGTCCCGGCGGGAGGCGGCTGCGTCGCTTCAGCACCGCGGACAGCGCCCGCCCTGCCCCGCCGGCCCGGCCCTCCTTCCGCCGCTCCCGTCGCCGCCCGGTGGTCCCTCCTCGGTAGCGGGGTCCTGTGCCTGAACCTGCGTTGGCCCCTGCCTCGGGGGACTGGCCCCTGGATGGCCGGGTCTCAGGGACCTCCTTCCCCACTTGCCCCCTTCCCCCGCGGCGGGCTCGCGGGCCCCTCCCTCCCCTCCCCCCGGTTGTTTTCTCGTTCCTTCCTTGCCATCCGGGGCTGAGTCATCGCCTGCTGCCTTCTCGCTGCTGACGGTCTTGGACCGGGGGGGGGGGGAGAGAGGAAGGGGGAAGCCGCCCCCTGCCCAAGTGCTGCCCCCCGAAGGGAATGGAGAGACACCCCCCCCCCCGCTGCATGCCTGCTTTGGGGCCCCCCTCCCAGTGAGAGTGGATCCCCGGTGTCACAAGGTGCAGGGCTGTGTCCCTGCCTCGTAGTGCCTCATGTGGGAGGGCAACAGACACGGTCTTGTGGGTCTCTGCCCCCTCAGCCTTCCCTTCCTAACTGCTGACACCCCAAAAAACTCCAGGCCTCCTCCTGTCCTCAGAGCTAGGCAGGTTCTGTACGCAGCTCCCATCTTGGGTTTGAGTGGGAGAGGCTGGCACTGAGTCCCTGCCTGTGGCTACCAGGCTGTGCTCCCCCATCACTACATTGCACCCCTGTGGCACTTCCCTGGGGGAGTGAGGGTCCCCAAGCAGCTGGTGATGAGCAAACCCCACTGTAGACCCCCTTGAGCACAGTGCTGACTGACCTGCGTGTCTGTCTGTCTGTCCGTCCCAGGCTGCCTGTTTGACCGGAGGCTGTGCTCCCCCCAGGAGGTGTGCGTGCAGGGTAGGTGGCTAGCAGAGGTGCAGGGATCCCTTCTTCCTTCCCAAGGGGTGGGAGAGGGTGCAGGGATGCCTTACAGGTGAATTGGGGTCCAATGCGGGGGGGCCATGGCAGGGAAAAGTTGGGACTGTGTCCAGAGACTCCCACCCCGCAGGTGTTCATCCATCCAGCTCGACTGCCTCCCCTCTCTTGCAGATGGGCTGTTTGGACAGTGCCAGGTGGGCTCTGTGCAGGACAGACCCTACTTCCAAGTCACCTCTTCTGTGCTCCAGCGCCTTCAGGATGTCTTGCGGCATCTCATGGCACAAGGTGAAAGGGGGAGTGCGGTGGGAAGGGGGTGTCAGGCAGCATTTCTGAGTGGCACTGCAGCTGCCTGGGGTCCTGCTGCCCCAGGGGCCAGGCTGGGCTGAACTGGGGTCCAGCTGATTCTAGCAGGAGCGGTGTCAAACCCAGGCAATGGGACACAGGGTCAGGACAAGATGGTGGCCTCCCATGTGCTCACCCCATGGTCCCCAGGACTTCTGTGTCTCACAGCCCCCTCCCATGGCAGGGCTCTCATGGCAGGACGGCATCACCCAGTACGTGATCTCGCAAGAGATGGAGCGCATTCCCCGCATTCGCCTGCCGCCCTCACTGGAGGCAGCAGCCAGGGACAGGTAGGGCAGTGCCAGCCACTGGCCTACGAGCAGAGCAGGACAGTGAGAGCTTTGCCCTCCAAATGGGGTTTGGAGGGGGGACCTCCCCCATACCCAGGTGAGTCACCCCAGTGCTGTTTGCATCCGAGGTTCCTGCCCCTCCGTGGCTCCCCCCGGCGAGCTCCGCTCGCCACGGACTCGGGCCTGTCCGCAGCTCAGCATCTGGGGCAGCCCCTGCCGCTGCTGCCCTCCCCTCTGCTGCAGCGGTACCTGGAGCACCTGCTGCTGCCCTCCCTGCCCCAGCTGGGATATGAGGATGCTCTGCTCAACCCCTACTCCTACCACAAGGTAAGCGGGGGGTAAGTGTCCTCCTAGCTGGAAAAGTAGAGACGGGCAAGGGGCTGCTGCACTCCCCACATCCTCCTTCTGCCGGTGCTGGGGTAAGCCCCGCCTCTGGGGTGCCCTGCCGTGGGGTGGCAGGAGCCCTGTGCCGTTTGACCTTGGTGGCTCTGTGTTTCAGTTGCAGTTCGGCTACCAGGACAGCGCTCACCAGCTCCCTGGCGGCTCGGCCAGGCAGAGCCCCGAGACCTCCTCGCTGCTGGGCCGGGTCCCCGCCCAGGCTCTTTTTGGGGCCGGCCCTGCGCCCTCCTATGGTGGGCAGCCAGGAATGGACGGGGGGCATCTCTTCCAGGACTTGGGTATGCTTTCCCTGCCCAGAGAGAAAGCGGGCCGCCCTGAACCTCCCAGCACCAGGCTCCAGCACAGCTTGCGGCTCCCCAGTAACTACAGGGACATGGAGGAAAAGGAGCAACCAGCGCCCCTGGCTTCCCAGCCACCCCCTGCACAGACAGGTACCATGTTCTCCAGCCTTCATCCCCATCCTGTCCCCACAGCCATGTTCCTCATAGTTCAGACTCCCCCTTTCTTTGGCTTCATGCCCATGGGTGATGTATTCCCTTAACCACACCTGCCCCAGCTGATGCATTCCCAGCCCGTGGTACCTGTGCAGGTGCACAGCATCCAACCTGATGCTCTGTTGTGTTACAGATGCTGCCCTGAAGAGACTGACCTCTCTCCTGGCCAGCTATGGCCTGGGGCTGCCAGAGCTGAGCCCTCAGCAGCTGAGCAGCCTCTCCACCCTCCTCCAGCTGATCCAGAGCTCTGGTGAGTGGGGCACAGGGACTGGCAGTGGTGGGTGCCCGCACGCCCTGTTCCAGGGTAGGGAGTGTTGCCTTTCGGGGTGCATGCTGCAGGACCTCTGTCTCTCTCCTTGACAGGTCTTGCTGGCCCTGAAGTGCCCACAGTGAAACGGGTGGGTTTGCAGCAGAGTGGTGCTGGAGGAGGTGCCACAATGCAGGTGAGATGCAGGGAGGTGATTGTGGGGCAGCCCCCTAGGCTCTCCTCAGAAGTCCCAGCTCCTCCCTTTCTTTCCCTGCAGGTGATGGAGAGGGATATGCAGCACAGAGAGCAGCCAGTGCCCCCTTCCTCCACAGTGCCAGCCCCAACCAGCAGCACCCCAGGGGATGGCCTGAGGGACAGGGCAGTGTCCTCGCCAGCCCCCCAGGCTGAGCCGCAGCAGGGACCCAGTGAGCAGGTGCTTAGCCCCGGGAGGCCAATTGTGGTGAAGAAGAGCTACACGGAGGCGAAGGACGGTGGGGTGCAGCGGGGCACACGACCACCGGATGAGTATGGCTACATCATCACAGACCAGAAGTGAGAGCTGGGGGTCAGGCAAGGGGGGATGTGTGTGTGCGCAGGGTCTGTATCCCCTCCATGCTGGCTGTCATGGCTCCACATGCTCGGCTGAGCCTGTTTGGGTCTGTGGTAGGGTCAGCTCCCCAGCCCCTCTCCACACATCATCCTTATCCCACCCAAAAACCTCCCTCCCCCAAAGCCCAAGCCAAGGCCAGAGCTCACTGCTGCAGGACAGGATGCGGGGTTGGGCTCGGCCAAGTGTGTGCACAACTGCCTCTGTGCACACTCCTGTGCAAGCGGGGGGTGTTAGCTTACCCCCATCACCACACATCCCCATGCTCTTTCCTTCTGCCACCCCGGCAGCCAGCACAGCCTTTGCTGCATGCACAGGACTCCCTGAGCTTGCTTGTCCCCCTTCCGCAGCCATGGGAAGCGTGGGCTCTCCCCTAGCACCCAGCTCCTCACCCTGCCGCTGTCCCCACAGGCCCCTGGGGCTGGCTGCAGGCGTGCGGCTGCTGGAGCTCCTGGCCAAGCACCTCCACCTCTCCACGGCCAGCTTCATCAACATCAGGTGAGGGCAGTGAGGCCGTGGGGTGCTGCTGTCACAGCCCTGGCCATGCACAGCCACCTGGGAGGCGGACCAGGAGGGAGCATGCTGTGGTGATGGGGATGGGGGCTGTGCTTCCCAGTCTCATGCTGTGTCCCCGCTTCCCTGGCAGTGTTGTTGGTCCTGCGCTCACCTTCCGTATCCGGCAGAACCCCCAGAACCTCTCACTGTCAGATGTGGCCAGCCAGGCTGGTGAGTTGGAAAGGGGTCCCCTGGTCCACTCTTCCCCTCATTGAGGGGTGCCTGAGAAGTGGGCGCTCCCACCATAGATCCCACTGCCCTTGGCTGAACTGGAGAGCTGGTGTGGATTGGGCAGCTGTCGGGAGTATCCCTTGGCTCTGTCTCTGTCGAGGGTCTCTTGGGTGAGGGGGAAGCACCCCTCTGACCATTTCCTCTCTGTTCACAGAGCAAGCAAAGGCAGAGCTGGAGGCTGAGCTGGGCCTGAAGGTGGTGCAAACAGGAGTGGGAGAGGTAGGAGCGACTGTGCCCATCCCTTGGGGCTGGGGACAGGGTTGGGACAGAGCTGGGAAGTGCGCTGTGCCCCAGCCCTGGGGGGCAGGGGTCTTCATGAGCAAGCCTACCCTGTGGGTCTGTGGGGCAGTGAGGAGCAGAGGGCTGTGTTTGGGCTGCTGTGCTGGAGACAAAGGGGTCGAGCAGGACAGCTCCAGTGACCCCTTTCACCCGGCAGCGTGATACTGCTCAGCTGCCTGCGCTCACAGCACAGTCTGCTCTTTCCAGGCTAACAGCTCCATAGGGTTTGAAGGCAGTTTGGAAGAGTCTCCCAGAGGTTTCCTCCATGACCTGGGGCTGCACCCTGCAGGGCTCATCTTCACCCTCACCTCCCTCCAACTGGGCACCCCAGCGCCAGGCTGTGCCCAGAGAACCCTGGAGACCATGGCTAGGCAGGCAAAATGCTATCATGCCCCCAGAGAATGGCAAAGCAGCTGAAGACAGGGATGGAGCAGGAGCCATCTGCTTGGAGAGGGGCATCCCCTCCTCATGCTCCTCTGGGGACCCCAGAAACAGTCTCCTGGGGGAAGGAGCAGGGCTGGAGATGGGGAACTGAGCATGGTTCCTGTGTTTGCAGTGTGGGGAAGGGAAGTAGTGCAGCTCATCCCCAACGGAGGGTCCCCATTTCCCACCCTCCTGCCTTGTGACCGTAGCTGTGGGCAGGGAGGAAGGAAGTGGGGACCTTGGAGGAGGAGGAGGCCATGGAGAAGGGGTGGCCTGGCTAAGGAGGCAGCCTGTCTTCATCAGCAACATGTGGAGTGTTGCTATGGCAATGCCTTTTGATGTGGCAGGAGTGGGGAGAGATGGCAGAGATAACAGGAGCTGGAGCTCAGAAAAGGCTGAGGCAGCTTTGTGAGCCCTCTTCTGCGTGGATCTCCCCAGTCTAGAGCGGCTTGTGCTTTACCTACACCTTCCCCTGCCCAGGCTCTGAATTCAGTGGGACTGGTGGAAAATTTGGGGAAGAAGGGATGTAGAGAGGCAGGGGGGAAGAGCAGGACCCACGCAGGCCTGTAAGGGAGGTCCCTTCTGCCCCCAGCCCTGCTGACCTCTCCAGACCTTCTGACACCTTCAGGGTTGCAGGGCTTATCCTGTTTGGGTGCCCGGGGAGTCAGGAGGTGCTGGCACTGATGGATACCCCTGGCTGCCGGGCTGGCTGGGGCTGGGGGCAGGCAGCAGCAGGGACCCCTGTGTCGGAGGCATCCCCAGGCGAGGATGATGATGATGATGTAGGTGATGACGATGCAGTGTTCCCTCGGTAACCTCATCAGGCTCGTAGCCAATAGAAGGCCATGGCAGTGAGGTAATGCTGGGCTCTGGCACCTCATTGGGCACAGCATATTTGGTGGCGGTGATGCCCCAGCATCCCTGTGCTGCCCCAGGACCTGGCTTGGGGGTTGACAGCATCCTGATCACCAGCGACTCTGGGACAAGGCCTTAGGAGAGGGTCTCATCCAGCAAGCGCTCAGCATTATCCTGTCCCAGCATGGGACTGGCACGGGTTGGGTATCCCTCCCAGCCACCAGAAAGGAGCCCTGAGGGCACTGCCTGTAAGGTGGCAGGGGCTGCTCTGTGTTCCAGCTGGGAAGAGTGACTGGGAGACCTGTCTCTCAGCCACCAGGATGGCACCAGCCCTCTGGCAGCACCAGCAAATCCCACTGTGTCGTTCCTTAGAGCCCTGGCTGCAGGGAAGAGCCAGCCCAGTTTAGGGAAGTTCCCTGGGAGCTGTGACCAGTTCCCTGGACCCAGCACTACAGTGGTCCATCATTTGCCATAAATCCCCCAGTCTGAATCTGGCCCTCATTAACTTCCAGCTGGGCATGATGCCACTTAACCTGAGCAACATGTGGCTACTGCCTGCCCTAGAGGGGGCAGCTCAAACTGGAGCTGACATGGGGAGCAGTCCTGCTTGCTAGGAGCAACGGAGCAGCAGGTTTCTGTTGCTTGGCCTTGGCCAGGCTCAACCCAGCACCAAGGATTGTGAGCAACATTCCATGCAACATGCAGGTGGGTGCACCGTGTCACCCCAGTGACACCCAGCACTCCAGTGACACCAGCTCTGCACCCGCTGAGGATGCTGGGACAATCAATGCAGCACCGAATGCCCTTGCTCTGCTTCAGTCTCCCAAAACCCCAAGTGTGGCACAGAATGGGGTGCCTGCCCCCCCAGCCCCATGTAGATGCCATCTGCTAACCCTTGCTTGGCTCTGCCCCCAGCGCAACGAGGCCGCTGCCTACTCACGCCCATCCCGCTTCGGGGATGGCTTCCATACGGTGCTGCTGACCTTCATCGTGCTGGCCTGTGTGGCGGGCATTGCCATTGCAGCCTCCGCAGCCTTCTGCCTCCGGCGCCATGCCAAGCAGAGGGAGAAGGAGCGCCTGGCTGCCCTGGGGCCTGAGGGTGCTGCTGACACCACCTTGGAATACCAGGTAGGACCCTGTGGGATGCGGGACCCTGCAGGATGCAGCACCACTGCATCAGCATCGCTTGGGGCTGCCCTAGGGCAGTGCTGTGGCCAAGGGACAAGGCTTTTATTGGGGTCCCCCAGGAGCTGTGCCGCCAGCACATGGCTGCCAAGTCTCTCTTTGGCCGTGCTGAGGCATCGGCAGCGCCAGCAGAGACCTCACGGGTCAGCAGCGTCTCGTCCCAGTTCAGCGATGCCCCACAGCCCAGCCCCAGCTCCCACAGCAGCACACCCTCTTGGTGCGAGGAGCCCGTTCAGTCCAACATGGACATCTCCACTGGACACATGATCCTGGTAAGCCTGCCTGCTGGGGTGGCAGGTTCCTTCCCCAGCCCCTGTGTACCCGGCTGGCTGCCAGGGTGACCCCTGCCCTTCTGCCCCAGGCATACATGGAGGACCATCTCCGCAACCGGGACCGGCTGGCCAAGGAGTGGCAGGCTCTCTGTGCCTACCAGGCTGAGCCCAGCATCTGCTCCATTGCCCAGAGTGAAGCCAACCTGAAGAAGAACCGCAACCCTGACTATGTGCCCTGTGAGCATCCCTGGTGGCCAGGGACCAGCTTCCAGGGCCCTGGCAGGAGGGTGGTGTGGGGCATGGGGATGCCTTGCTCCCCCAGGCACTCACCACAGCTCCTGGTCTCCATTTCCCTAGATGACCATGTGCGGATCAAGCTAAAAGCTGAGAGCAACCCGTCCCGCAGTGACTTCATCAACGCCAGTCCGATTGTGAGTAACCACCTGGGGCTCCTGCTGTGCCACCCTGCTCTGTGATGTGCTCTCAGCACAGGCAAGGCTCCCACTCTGGGGTGGAGCTGGACTGAGCTCGCATGCCTGGGGGCTACATTGCTTGTGAGCGATATGCCTGCCCTACTGCTCAGATGTGGTTAAAACCCATTTCCCTCATGGATGTGGCACCTGAACCTCCCTCCCCAGTGCTCCCATCACCCCTGGGGTATTCCCCAGCTCCTCCTGGTGTCACCCACCCCTGCCTGAAGAGCAGGCAGTCTGACATCCCCTTTCCCACACCAGATTGAGCATGACCCACGGATGCCTGCATACATCGCTACACAGGGGCCACTGTCCCACACTATCGCTGACTTCTGGCAGGTGAGTGTCACCCAGCAGTGCCAGCCCGCTGGGGTCCTTCTGTGTGCTGCCCACCAGATGGGTCACAAGTGGCTTGGCCCCCCTCCTGCCTGGGCCATCACCCTGTGGTGACACCCGCTGTGCCTTCCTGGCAGATGGTGTGGGAACATGGCTGCACTGTCATCGTCATGCTGAGCCCGCTGGCTGAGGACAGTGTCAAGCAGTGTGACCGCTACTGGCCAGATGAAGGCTCCTCTCTCTATCATATCTATGAGGCAAGTGTGGCCAGTAGCCTGGGGCAAGAGCATCCTCCAGCCCCCTGTCCCTTGAGTGCTGATAGCCACAGGCTGCCTCTCTCGGACAGGTGAACCTGGTGTCGGAGCACATCTGGTGCGAGGACTTCCTGGTGCGCAGCTTCTACCTGAAGAACGTGCAGTCGCAAGAGACCCGCACCCTGACGCAGTTCCACTTCCTCAGCTGGCCGGCCGAGGGCATCCCCGCCACCACCCGGCCCCTCCTGGACTTCCGCAGGTGAGCGCCCCCCCCGGCACCGTGTCCCGAGGAGCCAGCGGGGCTCCCAGCCGCAGGGGGCCGAGGGGCGAGGACAGCGTTGCCGCTGTGGTGGGGGTCAGGGCTGCGGCATGGACCGACTGGGGGGCAGGAGGCTGCCGTGCATGGGCAGGAGCAGAACCAACCCGGTTCCGGCCAGCTTGGGATAAGGCTCAGCAGAGCTCGGTGGGTTAGAAACCTCCATCCGAGGTTGCTAGGACTCTCCAGCCTTTGTGGGGAGGGGGAGAAAGGGCTCTTCCCCTTAGCTGGCATGGGGGACAGCACAGCCTGGCACCTTCCCCAGCCATGGGTGAAAAAGAAACCCCTGGAGCCTGCCTTGAGCAGCTGTGTCCCATTGCTCCCCATGCCCTAGAGCCAGCATCAGGTCTACAGCTAGGGGAGAGGGCAGCGGGGCCGGGACTGCTCCCAGGGGGTTTGCAGGCAGTGCCTAGTTGGGTCTCTGGGTCCCTGGGGGATGGTGGGCTGGGGGCTGGCCAGGGCTTCTTAGGGCAGCGTGGGTTCTCCGAGCACATCGCCCTCCTCTCCGCCCCGCTCACGCTCTCTCTGTCTCTCTGTCTGTCTCTGTCTCTCTCTCGCAGCTGCCGGCGTCATTTTTGTGATTTGCAGCTAGTAATCTGGCTCCAGTTGCATAGTCACAAAAGTGATCGTTGGCAGCCGTGCCTGCTGCATGGAGCATGCTGGGAGCCCCGCCGGCGCCTGGCCCCCAGCTTCGCACCCCACCGGACCAGAGCTGCTCCCCTGGGGTCCTGCCACTGCTCCCCTTCCCAGGCTGGGCACCTCAGGAGATGGGCTCTTTTCCTTCCCCAGCCCCATTCTGCTCATGGGCCCCATCCCATGCCCATTGCCACTGGGGAGGCAGGAGGAACCATGTGGTGGACCCCCAGGGCCACATCATGGGGTGCCCACTGCCCCTCTTCACCCCAGCTCAGCACAGCGAGGGGCTCCTAGCACAGCCTTGTCCCTGGCATGGCAGGGCACTGACCTGCTCCCTCTTGTCCTTGCAGGAAGGTGAACAAGTGCTACCGGGGTCGCTCCTGCCCTATTATTGTGCATTGCAGGTACCGCTGGGGCTGGCTTGGGGGTATAGCCTGGGGGTGGCTGCAAGACTGGGACTTGCTGGCCAGGACCAGTCCCTGGAGCTGGTCCCCCTGCTCCAAGTGTCTGTGTCTTGCAGTGATGGTGCAGGCAGGACCGGGACGTACATCCTCATTGACATGGTCCTAAACCGAATGGCCAAAGGTAGGTGCAGGGCAGCACTGCTTCCCCCCTGTTCTGGGGGGCTGCAAGGCCATGTACTTGGCCTGTGGCCCCCCCTCCTAGCACCTTTCTCACCCTCTGCCCCAGGGGTGAAGGAGATAGACATAGCTGCTACGCTGGAGCACATCCGAGACCAGCGGCCTGGCATGGTGCAGACCAAGGTACCCCCAAACTGGGGCTCCTCTCCCTCCCTCAGTACACCTCCCAGTGCTGGGCTGACATGGACCCTCATGTCCCCCCTCCTCCACTCCCCCAGGACCAGTTTGAGTTCGCACTGACGGCTGTGGCTGAGGAAGTGAATGCCATCCTGAAGGCACTGCCACAGTGATGGCGAGGAGCCCTTCCCTCTCGTCTTCCCCCCTGCCCCCCAGCTTTGCGTGCTCTCCTTGCCCTGCCTGTGGGACCGCTCTCCCTGTAAAATGCTGTCTGTGCTGCTGGCTCTGTTTCCCCCCCAGACCCTCCCTTCCCTTCTCCCCAGGCACACAGGGCTCAGCCCCTCTGTGCACAGGGCACCAAAACCATCACATCTGCTGCCACCACTGAGGGGACAGGGTTTGTGTCCCCTAGTCCCTGCACAGGAGAGGTCCAGCTGATGGTGCTGGGAGTTGGCTATGAGCCCCCAAGTTGTTGTCCTACCCCCCAGTCTTGTGGTCCTGTGTCAGCTCCCTGTCTGTGCCTGTGGAGTGGGCAGGGGTCCCTCATGGCTGGGGGTACTGGGTGCAGGAGGGCCTGTCCCAGCCCCTGATCCTCCCTATGTGCTCCCGCCTCGTCACTCAAGCAGAAGAGAAATTTCTAGAGAAATATAATTTTGTATCTTCATGTGAATAAAGTTCTCGTGTCACGTTTGTGCAGCTGCAGCCAGGCCTGGCCTCTGCCTTTGTGTGTATGGGGGGCATGGGGAATCATTGGTCACTATCCAGAATGCACTATGCAGCAGCACATCCCACACTCCACAACCACCAGACAAGTGCAGCAGGGACCCTCTGCCTGTGAAGGACGTGGAAAAGACCCCAGAGTCCCCAGCCCAGAGACACCCCCAGGCAGCAGCTCCTGCAAACAGGTTTATTGACAGCTGTCAGCAGAAGGGAGCAGGGAGGGGGGGGCTACAGTGAGGAGGGAGGCAGAGCCCAGCCCCACTGGGTGAGCACAGCCATGCTGCCCCTTGCTGCCTGCCATCAGCACCCCCCCAGCAGCCTAATCTACAGCCCACCACCACCAACACCCTCCCCACCACCTCGTGGTGCCTGGGGCATCTCTCCCCACCCCCAGGTATTGCTCAGCCATAAGCACTGTGGTGCTCCCCCCCACTGTGTCCCACGGAGCCAGAGGGTGCTGGGGAAGGGGGTGGCAGGGGGTGGCCGTGCAGGGACAAAGCGGAGTCCTGGCTGGGAGAGCCTCCATGGGTGAGCAGGCGTGCGCGGTCCCTGGGCGCAGCAGCCTCAGAACACACCTGGGGAGAAAAGCGGAGGGGGGGACACAACAGCACCTGTGAAACCCTCCTTGGCCAGGGCTGGAGAGGGGCAGGGAGGGAGCAAGGAAGGTCCCAGGAGGAGGAGAAAGAGAGCCAAGGCAGGACTACAACTGGAAACGATGAGGGTGGGAATGCCTGTGAGCATCACTGAGGGTCACTGCTGCTGCAGGAAGCAGGGAGGCACAGTGCCCCCCAGGCCAAGGCAGAGGGGTGACAGTGCCCTGCAAGGTGTGCAAGGCATAGGGCAGGGGTGACCAGGCAGGGTCTGCAGTGGGAGAAACAGAGGAGGAGGGAGTACAGGCAGGAGTGACAGCATCCAGAGGAGAGAAAGACAGACACAAGCCACGAAGCAGAGCTCACACACAGAGATCCCTCCTTGCAAGAAGGGAGAGCTCAACCCTGTACTTCCAGCGTGGGCAGGGGCAGGCAGCAGCCAGGGAGGCAGTGCCTGGAGCCCTTGTGTGTCTGCAGGGCAGGCAGGGAGAGAGGAGCAGGCAGAGCCAGGGCACACCTGCTCACAGGCATCCTGTGCTTCCAGAAACCCACCAGCACCCCTCTTCCAGCCACCACCCCCAACTCTGGAAGCCCCCCCACCCGGGGTGCCATCAGCTGCCCACCCACCTGAGCGGCAGCAAGGAGACAGGGCAGGAGAGTCCCCAACCTTGCTGGGGGAGGCAGGAGCCGAGCCCCATGCAGCAACACCCCAGTTTTCTCTCCTTGCCCCACGGTAGGGGCACAGCCTCAGCCTCACGCTCAGAGCAGGGGGCAGTGCCACTGCTTTGCTCTGGGGGCAGCAGGTTCATGCCCCTCTGTGGCGGGGCTGCCGGCCCCTGCCACCTCCCGCTCCGGCCCCCCCCGGGTGCCGCGGGCTCTGCGGGAGGAGGATGGGGTGCCAGGGGCGTGCCCACCTGCTCGGTGGTGCCCCGCAGCCTCCATCTCTGAGAGGCTGTAGGCCATGGCCAGCTGCAAGTCCTCATCCTCGTCCTCGCTGTCTGTGTAGAGGCAGACGGGCGAGGAGCTCGCAGGCTGGTGGGGGGCAGGTGGCGAGGTGGGCTGCGCGCTGGGGAAGGCTTGCTGCTCGCGCCGGCTCAGCTCCAGCCCCAGAGCCATGTCATCAGGGACACCTACGGGAACAGGGGCAGGAGATGGGGGCCCCATCTGCTCCATCTGCTCAGAGCTGGCACAGGGCCCCATCAATTCTTGCCCACCCACCAGCCCTCTATAGCAGAGCCCCAAACAGGGATCAGCCTAAAACCAAGCCTGGATCCAGCACCCCCCAGCCATCTCAAACTAGAGGGGTCCCCAGAGAGAAAGGGCACTTGGGAAGTGACGCTGCCAGATCCCAGCAGGTTGGTCTCCAGTGCTGCTTCTCACCATCAATGTGGATCGACTTCAGCTCCCCATCCTCCTCCACTTCCACCCGCTCCTGCCCATTCTCGATAATCCTGCAGACAGACAGACAGACGGTCAAGGGCCAGGCTATCACAGCATAGCAGCAGCAAGCTGCAGGCTCCAAAGGCCACTGATGAGAAGGGCTGGAAGTGCCCTCACCGCTTGGTGGTGATGCGCTTGCCATTAACAAAGGTGGTGGAGGTGGAGACAGAGCGGAAGCCCAGCCCTCTGTTGCCACCGGAGCTGAAGGACGAGGCGAAGAAATCTGGAATAGGGAGTGACAAGGTCAGTGCCACAGTAGGGAGCACAAGGAAAGCAGGGGATGGACCCTGCTCAGGAGCATGCCATGTTCTGGGACTCCCCAGGCCAGCTATGGGCTGACAGCGTCTCCCACCTGAGGATCCTGGGAAGGTGGAAAAGAAGTGACCTCCTCCGTGGTGCCGTGGGCCAGGTCCTCGCAGCTCAGAGAAGGGCAGCATCTCATCTGGAAAGCAGGGACCCCCCCCCCCATCAATACTGCCCCCACGGCTTGGCGAGCCAGGAGCAGGGCCATGTGGAGCCCCCACTGGGGCCAGCCATGTGTTCTATGCCCAAGCCCAGTCAGAGGGTTATCCCAGAGCCAGCCCTGGCCCCCCTGCCCTGCACACACCGAAGAAGTCAGCAAAGGGGTCTCGCCCGCCAAAGAACTCCCGGAAGACATCGTGAGCGCTGCGGAAGGTGAAGGTGAATTCGGGAGCCCCAGCACTGGCCCCAGAGCCTCCTGGTCCTGCTGGAGGAGAAAGCTCAGAGTTAAGTGGAGTCCTGGGGGGAATCCCCAGAGGAGCGCGAAGCCCCAAGGGGTACAGACCCACACCACATCTTCAGATGGGGCCATATCCAGCACTGCACTGATCCCATGGCTCTGCTCACCCACTCACCTGCCCCCATGAGTCCGTCCTTGCCATAACGGTCATAGATATCGCGCTTCTGCTCTGGAAGGAGAAGAAAGGGGGCTGCGGGGAGCTGGCTGCCAGGCACAAGCAGGAGCACCAATGATGCCCCAGCCAAGGGAAGTACAGAACAGCAAAAGGAGGGGGGTTGGCATGAGCCCCCGCTGCACCCGCACTGCTCCCAAACCTAAGTTGAGACATTGGGTGAGGAGGCACGAGTCTCAGCCCCACTGGGGAGACCTCATCCTGGAGGCCAGCACGCCAGCATCTTCCAAAGACTGTTTCGGGGGATGTGCAGGGAGGTAACCAAGCCCCACAAGCCAGGCAGTAAGACTGGAGGGACCCACTGCATCTAGGGATGTCCACCGATGCCACCTGGGTAAGCCCAGTAGCAGGACACCCCAGAATGAGAAGCTCCAAGGGCAAGGGGACACACAGGACAGCACCATGGCCTCTTACTGTCCGACAGCACTTCGTACGCCTCAGCGATTTCCTTGAACCTCTGCTCAGCATACTCCTTGTTGTCCGGGTTTTTATCTGGGTGCCATTTCAGCGCGGCCTTCCTGTACCTGCACAGATGGGCAGCAATGGGCACACAGCAGCCCTTGGGCAGTGGGCCTCCTAGCAACCCTGCTCCGAGTCCACACCACTGACCCTGTGGGCACAGGCACCCGAGACTGCTTCATCCAGGACCCTACAGCCTTTGGCATCAAACAGGAGCTTTCTGGACTGGTCCTGCCTCCAGAACACACATTTGTGGCATGACACTGTGCCTCCTGCAGTGCAGCCTGTGCCTGTCTCAGCTCTGCATGGTGCTCACAGGTTGGCTCCAGAGCCTTCCTGGGCTCCACCATGGGCATGAATGGAACGTGGATTGCTGAGGGCTTCCAGAGATAAGCAGCCATTTCCTTCTGCCTGTAGCTAGCTGGGGTTAACCCAGCTGCCCAACTTCTCTCACCCACTCTTAGGAAGCCACCCCCAGCATGGACCTCTGACCCCCCAAGCAAGCTACTAGTCTGCACCTATTGTCCCCAGGTGATGCCTTACCCCATTGAGAGCAGCAGGACCTCAGCAGGGTGCCAGGCAGGAACTGCTGGAGGCTCTGGCCACCCCCAGGGCTCCCCCACAGTGCCTGGGGCACAGCATGCTCCTGCCAGCAGGGCCCATGTCCCTGCCAGGGCACATGCTGTTTCTTACCCTGTGAACTCCAGCTCCCCAACCCTGACATCAGCAGAGCCCCCACACCCCAGCCCTCTGTCATCCCCTCCAGCAGAGAAGGGACACCTCCAGACACCAGTGAGATCCACCTCCTACCTCCATCCCCAGCCCTGGCCTGAGAGCAGGGACAAAGGGACCAAACCCCACCAACAGATGCTTTTGTGTGGCAGAAAAGCCCAGTCCTGCTCTGGCCTCTGCACAAAGGAAACAAAGGCTGGATTGTCACCTCTGGAGCTGGGCCTTGTCCCCACCAGCCCCAAAGGAGCACCTGTCTTGCTGGCACTGAGAGGAAGGGAGACCTGTGGCTCAGGCTGCTGTGCCCGGTGGGCAGGGTCATGCCTGACACCCACTTACGCCTTCTTGATGTCGTCGGCGGTGGCACTGCGGCTCACCCCCAGCGCTTCGTAGTAGTCCACCATGACGTGTGGCTGTCCCGCAGGGTCACTGTAGGGGGAAAGGCAACGTCAGGGGGTCTGCAGGCACAGCCTGACAGCACCAGGCATGAGAGAGCAAGAGTGGGTTCCCCTGCCCTCCCCAGGTACTCCGGCCATCCCACAGGCCCGCCAGGAGTGGCTCAGTAGCCATCCTACACACGCTTCTCGAGCACCCTGCTTGCACCTTGGCCACGCACAGCTGCAGCCGGGACCCCTGGCTGCTGTCGCAGCGCTGTCCCACCTGGATCACCCCAACTCGCCCGAGCAAGGGTACACGGATCCTCGCTGTCAACCCTGATCCTCCCCGCTGCCCCAGCTCCCCTCCCGCCCCATGGGGTGGGCAGGAGCAGCCCGCTAAGGTGCTTAGCGACTGGAGCGGATTAAGGGCTCAGCGGCGACCCTCCCCGTCTCCGGGCACGCCGGGGCACTTCAACAGAACGACCCATCCCAGATCGGGGACGGAATTCCGCCGCTCCAGCCCACTCCCCATGACCCCGGGGTGCCGCGCCCTCACCCCTTACTCGCCCCCCGCCCGCACTGACCGGGCGCATCAGCTGACGGGGTGGGCGGTGCTGGCCCCTCCACTAGTACGGCACCAGCACGGCACCGGGAACGCGACGGGGCGGTGCCGCTGGGGCACGCCCCCCTGCCCCGCTGTAAACATGGCGCTCCCGGAGCTCCTGGCCCGGCGCTGCTGTTGGAAGTTTCCGCTCCCACCCCTCCTCTCCCCCTCCAACTCCTCCTCCGCCGCCAGCAGCTGGCAGCCCTGGGCTGCGGCCAGCGGCTCTGAGACACGGGGAGCGGCAGCACTGGAGGACACCGCACCGGGCCGGTCCCGCTCCCCGGCGCAACTCTTGCGCCCCTCTCCCGCTTCCCCCGCCGCTCGGTGCCCACCTGCGTGCCGCAGCCGAGGCCTCCCCGCCCGCCCCGGGCCGCCCGCGGCCGGCGTCGCGCGACCCCCCCCTTCCCGGGCCGCCGCAGGGGCTGGAGGCGGGTTCCGTTGCCCGACGGGCTGCGGCTGCAGCCAACCGCGCCGCCGCCGCCGTGTGACGTCACGCGCTCGCCTGTTATGAGGGTGAGGTCATGGGGAGGCGCCCTCCAGCCGCCGGTCCCTGTCCGGTGCCCAGCATCCTCACCTCCGTTCCCCGCCCGCCGCTGCGCAGCGATGCGCTCTGGCCCTCCCTGCTCCCAGGGCTGTGCCCAGCGCAGCACCGGCCAGGCGGGATGCGATGGGGTGGGCACTGACCTCGCTCGCTGTCCCCAGCAGTAGGGGTAGTGCTGCGAGCACACCGGGCACGGCCCTCCCCAAGGAGCAGCCCCCGGGCTGCTCTTGCCGCTGGCCTCCCGCCGAGTCAGCTGCGCGGCCGGTCCCGGCCAGCGGGAGGCGGCAGCAGGAGAGGACAGCGGGAGTGACTCAGCGCTTTGCCCTGGCAGTCCCGTCGGGGCGGGGACGGGACACATGGAGGGGTGCAGCCTGCCGAGCAGTCACCGCCAGCCCCGTGCTTTCCCCAGCCCCACGCAGGCAGAGTGAGCCCGCCCGAGCACCAGGGTGCCCAAGCGCCCCAAGCGCCCCCAGCACTGGGGATGGCCACGCAGCAGGAGCTTTGATGTGGACTTTTCATCTGCATGGCCTCCCGCAGAAAGGCTGTTCTTGTCGATCCTCGGGGTCGTGGGCAGGCTCACCGGCACCCGTGAACGTCTTCTGGCCATAGAAGTCATGTTGTTCCCTGTTGTTATCTGGATGGGAGAAGGAGGGATCCTCGTCTCTGCAGGGCCTTTTGGACCCCTCTCCACCCCTGCATTGCAGTTGGTTTATCTCCCTCAGCTCCTTGTAAATACCTAGCTGGGAAGCTTGGCAAACTTCCCTAGTGCTGCTGTTGCTGGCAGGCTGGGGAGACCTGGGTGTTGAGACAGGCCATTCCTAGCGCTCCTCGGGGACCAGTTTCAGGACAGCTGTACCCACAAAGAGCCCCCCACCAGCCACAAGCAGTGTGCCTGAGTGCACTGGGATGGGTGAAATGCCACAGGCATCTCCTATGCCAAGGAGCATCTCCTCTCCAAGGGATGGGTGATCTGTGCCTTGCTGTAAGACAGCACTTGACGAGTTCCTTGAAAAACTGCTTGGAGTAGTCCCTGTTGTTCGGGATTTTTTTTCTCCTGGATCCCTTTGCATGCTGCCCTTCTGTACCTGCCTGCCAGAAGCAGGGAGCTGGTTCCCTCGAGTGGCTGCCTCTGGCCAGGGTGCTCTGATGTGGTCCATCTGCTCAGCGATGAGTGCAGGGCTGGCCCGAGCCAGGCTGGCATGGGCACTAGATGGAGCCACAAGCTGCTTCGCAGGGACCACATCCTGATGGGTGGGAAGCTGAGGAGGTGCCACCAGGACCTAACCGTGTCTTGGCAATTTGCTTTCCTTTCCCTGGCTTTTGTAGCTGATGTGGGGACAAGGAGACCCTGAGGCTGACAGGTCTCAGCCCACTCTGTGCCCACTGGATGGAGAGGCCTCCATGCTGGGAAAGGACAGGAGCCCTTGTCCTGCTTACTACTCTGGAGCCAGGAGGACACATTGCTGCTGCCTTTATGGCACATATGACCCTCACCCATGAGACCAGGATACGCAGTGAGAAGGACTTAAACCCCTCTAATGTCCTAGGGGAGACTGCACAGAGTTAGGCAGTGGCCCATCACGGGGCTGGTAGGAGAGAGGATATGGTGCCAACCGCACCTCACCCTAGAGCTGCCACAATCACTCCCCTAACTCAAATCAGCAAAAAAACCAGCACTCTTCCCACTTTTCCCTGCCCTTTCCTCCTAGGTCTGTCTGAACCTACTTGCCAGCCTGACTCACAACAGCTTTGAACCCAGCATGGGCAACTTGAGTGTGTGTCAAGAAAACTCTACAAATTCTGGGCATTGCTGTGCTGTGAACCTGTTTTCAGCTCTCCGAGCTCGCAAAAATGCTCATAAAATACTCTCAAGGCTTTCTGAGAAAAAAGCTTTCAGGTGAGCGAAGCAGGACCCCAAGGGACCAATTTTGTTTTCATTCTGGTTGCAGGAAGCCAACTGGATTGCATCATGAACTCATGCTATCTTATTATGCAAACCACATGTTAAGAAAGATATTTTTTTCAGCACCATGCAACATTTCAGCTTTTGATTTCCTCAGGAGAACACAGACCCTTTCACAGCCTCCTCGAAGCTGGCAATTAAGTACTGCAGCCCCCGAAAAAGGGGTCAGAGGGAGCAGCAGGTCTGCTCACCCCTTCAAGGGCTGCTTGAGGATACCTGAGCCCAGGGAGCTGGTGACCTCTGAGGACATCAGTTGAGCAGGGCACCCAATTTCAAAGTCCACATTCATTCTTTTACTCCCAGTCTTGCTGTCTCATCCGAACAGCTCTGCCCTGCTCTAACTTCCCTGCACAGCCCATTTCTCCACACCCTCATGTTTGTCTCGATGGCCATGCTCTCAGCTGCCTGCCTGTCTCTTTCCTAATCCACACTGTCCTCATCCTAGCTGGCTTTTCTAGAATTTCACCTTCTAGGAGCTGGGGAGTTTCCAGGGAGGCAAAGTCATCCCTCTGGTTTTAGTCACTGTAGCAGGACAGAGAAGTGACAAACTGCCAAGTCAGGGTGACTTTCACTCAGGCAGGGCGATGGCTTTGGGCCTGATTTAGCGATGTGACAGACATGGGCTGTGCATCCCAGCACTGCCCCATGGGAGTACTCACCTGCGCTGTCAGTGGGGCTGCTGCCCCAGCCAAAACCCAGGCAAAACAGAGGTGCTTGCAGATTTTAAATCAGCAGTGGGAGGCTGGCGATGGTGAGAGAAGCCTGTGACTAAACAGGTGATTCACAATGAGCACACACACCAGCCCAGGCAGCAGTGAGGGCTTTCATTGGGCCAGGTGCATTTACATTAGGAGAAAACAAGCAAAAGCACAAAAGGATAGTGGTAAGAAGAGCCTTCTGCCATTTTCCATAACTGTCGTGCCTAAATACCTGCGCAACACTGTGGATGCAATGGAGAAGGCTCTAATTTAGATGTCATCTGTAACAAACCAGTGTGCAAAGCATCACCTGCTAAAATCGACATTTTCCCTTCATCTAATCCACACTGAGAGTATTAATGGACCCAACTGAGGGTCTTCTTGAGCTGCTGATAGTAATTTTTAACAGAGCTAGAAAAACTGGGGAAATTCCAAGGGTGTGAAGGACAGAAATCACTCCAGTCATTAAGAAAATGAACCGGTTGGCCCAGAAAACTCTAGATTACTGATAATACCAGAGAAAAAAGAACAAAACAGAATTAATTTTTATTCTGTCAGCAGAGAATTAAAGACTGAAAAATGCATTTAGTACTGATCATGCTTTTCTCAGGGAAGGCAGGTATTGCTATGCAAACTTGTCACCTTTCAGCACGATTATGTGGCTGATTCAGATCTACATGACTGGCGTGACACCTTTACTTGGAAGCTGTCAGGAGATAATGATAGCAGCATTAGCATGAATTGTGATGTTGCCACAGAGAGGGATGGAATAATTTGTTTTCCATGTTCAAGAAAGAAGGAGGCTCATAGCTGCTGCTGAAGGTCTTTCCAAATCTACTTTTTGTGTTGTCCCACTTTCACTTTATGCAGCAAAATTTGCTTTAATACAGTGAAATGCAAGGTAATTAATTAGGAAATTTGGAGGAAGGAGCAGTCTTGTCACTTACTACTCTGTACATCCACTTGCCACCCTCAAGGAATCTGGGATTCCTTTCAAGACCACTGATTAAATCAACTGAAACCTGCAGGTGGTGCCTGGCAGGGATCCCTGCAGAAGCCCAGCAGCCAGTTGCTGATGACCCACCATTGCCAGGCAGCACTTGGGTACCCCAGGCTGCCTCGCCAGGCACAGCATCAGCACTGCTGCTCACTCTGCAGAACACACTCTGCACCACAAGCTGGTAACATCTCTGCCTTTCCTTTGAGCAGACCTGTCATCTCAAGAATTGAAACCAGCCTTCTTTGGTGAGGTGCATTTTCCATGGTTAACTGACACCTGGTAAGGATGCCAAGGGTCCCCCAACACATGCAGGAGCCCTTGGTACCCAGCTTTTGCCAGGCTATGCATTCTCCTGGCTGGGAGATCATAGAATCATAGAATGGTTTGGGTTGGCAAGGACCTTAGGATCCTCAAGTTCCAACCTCCTGCCATGGGCAGGGACACGTCATACTGGACAAGGTTGCTCAAGGCTCTGTCCAACTTGGCCTTGAACACCGCCAGGGATGGGGCATTGACAGTTTCCTTGGGCACCCTGTTCCAATGCCTCACTACCCTTACAGTAAAGAACTTCTTTAACCTGAATCTCCCCTGTTCAAGTTTGAACCCATTGCCCCTTGTCCTATCAGAGCTGATGAAGAGTCCCTTGTAGACCCCCTTCAGATACTAGAAGGCCGCTATGAGTTCTCTATGGAGCTTCTTTTCTGCAGGCTGAACAGCCCTAATTTTCTCAGCCTGCAAAGCCCTCCTGGCTGTGTCCAATGCAGGGCTATTAAATGGCAGTGTGGCAGCCATGCCATCCCAAAGAACAGCATGGCAGTCCCGGTGGGCACAGGGCACCTAGGGATGTCTTATCCTAGTGAGGATGGCCACATTATACATGGGAGCTCAGCAAAACAGTGCTCCTGAGTCCTTACAACAGGGAAATCCTGCTAGATAGCCATTGTTTTACATACACAGCCTCTCATCATCTGACTTACCTTTGCTAGGAATCTCTCAGATATGTATTTGAGCCATCCTCAGGATGGCCATTGAACCCAAGCTTTCAGCCCAGTGACCTGAGGCCACCGACTCTCAGTGCCCGGGGCTCTGGGAGGAGTAGGGAGGACAGCCCGGTTTCACATACCACACTCTCACAAACAGCTTTGCGCAGGAGCACCTAGGGAGCCATTGCCCTGCTGGGTTATTAAATGCATCTTTCATTTTGTTAACCACTTCCCTCCGACATCCACCAGCACTTGGCCAGGCCCAGCACCTCCTTTCCGCTCTTAACTACTATACAATTCCCAAGATTCCAGACTAGTTTCTCCAGATCCAGCTATGCACCCTTGGGCTGGCAAACTGTTTGCATTGTATACAATACACTTCCATGTGCAAGAAACCTGCCTTGCTCACCTCTGTCCAGTATCAGAGGTTGAACTGCTCCTCAAAGACCAGGGCAGAGCCATTTACAAGATTCTGCTACACCAGGAATTGTTTGCATTCCCAGGGGATGTTGATAGTGGTTTATCTATCTTGAAGGAGCGGGTGCATCTGCAGAGATGCCCAGTGCGAATCTGCTGCATCCCCTCCAGTACCCGGAGGCTGGGGGCTCAGCCACGTTCCCGCAGATGGGCTGAGCACTCTGGGAATAGGGGAAGTGATCACTGCCTCTTGCCCCACTGCTGCCAGCAAACACAAACACGCTCTGCAGCATTGCAACAGAGCTGACCACAGCTTGGTTGCAGTTCCTGAGAACTTGTGAGACAGGAAGGCCTAAAGGGCTGGGGATGGAGACACCACCATGCCTATGGTCCTGCCTGGGGTGTGCAGAGTCCCTCCAGCGTGACCAGATAACCTGTGCCCCTCCAGGAGCTCCTGCCATCATCCTGCCATGCAGAATTCGCTGCACTTCTGCTTCCATCTAGTCCTACACTGCTTGTGCCACCACCAGCTCAGAGAGCTGCTGGAGAAGAGCAAAAGCAGCACTGGCCCCTCCACACATCCCACGACGGGCATCCCCTGCAAGCACAAGATGCCTCAGCAGGCTCAGCCCCTCCATCACCTGCCTGGAGGCAGCTTGTTCACACCAGGCATGCTCAGAGCCCTGACATGAATTCACTGCAATTAGGAAGCTGCTGTTTTATTTTGTTCTTGTGGGTGTGTTGCTGCCTTTCCCAGGACGTGAAGAAAGGCGAGTGACACCAGCAGCCGGGGAGGCTGCTCACACAGCGCTGCTGCGCCCGGAAAAGAGTTTGTCCCAGCTTGCCCACAGGGCCCTTCTAGCCTTGCAGGTTGGGGCCCGGCATGCGTGCGGGGTGCTGCATCCCTGGGAGTACCTCCCTACTCTTGCCACTGCCCGTGTGATTCAGGGCTTAGGACTGTAGGGAGATCTGGAATTAGCTTTATTGTTCCCGTAACACAGCACATGCTCCAGGCAATGCAGCAGGCATTGCACAATTGACTTCATTCTATCTGAACCAGGAATTACACTGCTGTTGCTCAGTTCCAGCAGAAAGAACGTGTCAGATCACTACTGTGCTCTGCATCCCAGCAGGTCTTCAGGAGTAAATGCCACATTTGGGTTATTGAAGATGTCCATTGATGAAGATCCCTTGACCTTGAGACAATCATGCTTCACTACTATTACTGCTAGCAAGCCTTAGACTTGCATCTTCTTTCCCTGAGCATCCAAAGATGCACCCTACCTGCATCTGCCTTAAACAGATTTTAATGCGTTTATGAGTCTCTGCTTGGTCTTCTAGATAGTTCCCATTCTTTCATTGCAGCCCATGGCCTCTAGCCTTCCAGTCACCCTTGTTTCTCATCTCTGGATGATCACTATCTACTCCAGACTACAAAGGATGAGGTGCTCAGAGGGCCCTTTCTGACCTTAACAAGGCACGCATATCTAAACGAATGTCAAAAGGAACATTTTCTGTCCGTCTCCAAGCTGTGGTAGAACATTTCAGGGTAGCAAAGTATGTCCCAAATGTTGTCATGTTAGAACTGCAGCAGTAGTCAGACATGTGATACTGGGCTGTCATCAGAAGCAAGCTGTGCTTTAGGAACCCTGCATACCAGCTCACTGGGATACTGCTGGAGCAGTTAGCACCAGGAGGGACTTGTCTGAATACACATCTGCAAGATGCAGTCAAGCCCCATGCTTTCAGCAAACTCCAATTAGTTTCACCAGCCGATGTTGTCTGCCCCATGTTAACACAGAGCTGCCTTTCTGCTTTGGGAAGGTTGTCATCACGACTCACCTTGCAACAGAGCATCACTGGATCTCTGGGCCCAGCTGCTGGGCTTGCTACCACAGTTCTTGGCCAGGCAGGAGGCAGCGTATGTCTGGGAGCTGTCGATCTGAAGGAACTCCCTCCTGCCTTGTTGCTCCTGGGCCCAGCGTGCTGCTGTATCATTCAGTGCAGCCACTGCTGGAGAGCAAGCTGCACAGGGCACTGATGGGCTGGAGGCATATCCCCGCTCCTCCACCTCCCCCCTGAACAACGTTGCTAAGAGGATTATAGGCAGAACAACTGTACAAGGATGGAGCGAGGGATAAGCTGGGCAGGCACAGATACAATTCTTTGGGAAGCTCCTGGCTGAGGTTAAAGACACAAACAGGAGCCCTCTTCCTGAAGCACCCCTCATCACCTGATGCTTGCCTTGTGCCCGGCCAAGCTGAGTTTAAAGTGGAGGGGACTGGGCTTCCTCCTCAATCTCACAGCACTGCTGTGGCCTGTTCTACCTTCCCAAGAGAACCATGTCCCCAGCTGCCCTGTGACACTGTTTCTTATGCCTGGAACAGCCTGGATGGAGCTGAGGTCTGAAAAGTGGAAACAATAGTTTGGCCTTTGCAGCATGAGGAAAGCAGGGAACTGGGGTGTGGGTGGGATGTTCCAGGCTGGACTCTAGAAGGGTCGTCTCCACGCCAGTATCAGCTCCACGTGCTTTTAGATGTGACAGACTTTAACAGTCTTCTGGAAGGCAGCTATTTGAGAGGCTTTGTTTGAGAAACAGCAGGTACCTGTCCAAGGGCTGGCTCATCTCCTGCAGCAAGCAGGGGTTTCCCCTGCAGGTTGCCCCTTCAATCTTCAATCTGTTTTTCCTAGTTTTCATCAAGAGACAGTTGAATTCTGACTCACGAGCCTAAAATTTGCCTTGGTTGGATTTTGTACCTCTCTGGATGCTGGTGCAGGGTCTAGCTTTGTTCTGAGCAACGACGAAAATGTTTCCTGAGTGATTCTTGCAACCTTCTGATTTCTGATGTTGTCTGGAAACATTTGCAGGGGCTTCACAGACATGTAGTTAACATCTTTGTGAGAGGGGTTGCCTCGAGATGGATCTTCTTCCAGTCAGGGTGAGTTCAGCATCCATGTGCGCTTGCAGGCTGCTGCTACCAGCATCTGGCAGGCTGCTGAGCAGTTAGGCACTGACAAGATGAAGCCGATTGGTGCTCCCTGGATTTAGCCAGCGGTTTTTAAGCATTTCAAAAAAGCTTAGACATCTGTTGGGTCTTTTTAGAGCAGAGGTACATGGAGATGCATAGCTCTGAATGACTCATGGCTCTCTTGTCAGTCATTGCTGCCTTGCTCATTCAACATAATAGCATCTGAGTGGTTATTTTCACTGTGAGCAGGCATTTGCAGCGATGACGAATCAGGGACATTCTACCCTCAGCTCTCTACCAGAATGGTATATAAACAGATCCAGATCTCTTGGAGAACTGTCACATCATTTCACACCCCGAGGTGCCACCAGGTTGTCATACAAAGCTTTTGAAGTTGGGTGAACCACGCAAGCCTTGCAAAGCCACCTGAAATGCTGCTCGCTGCGTAGCTCCAACCCTTGTGCTTCCAGCCATTGCTGCAAAGCATTTGTGCTATAAACGCCCCAGAATTAATTGGCACCATGGAAGTAAGAAGGGTGCTAGGAGACACCCAGTCAGAAGTGACACTTTGGCATCCAGCATGCATTTCAGTGAGCACCCTGGCAAAGCTTTTCACAGCAAAAGATGATCCCATCACTCCTTTTCACACCAATTAATTTCTGGGGCTAATATTTTGATGCCTTAGTGCTACAAATTACCCTCTCACTCTCACGGACTGTCTGCATCATCATGGTCTGTGTTATCTAGTGATCTCTGAGGTCACTCAAAGGACACTTATGTCACAGGGAGGATTTCAGGCATTTCCAGATTTATCTGGTGACTGCAGCATCCTGTCCAGGTGCAGCAACACCCACAATCTGGGGCATCTCTGTGAAAAAAAAAAAGCCTTTTCCAACCAGTTTGATTAAACCCAGTCTGATCATTTAGCTCAGCCATTTCTGCAGCTCTCAGAAATGCATTGCTTAGACACCAGCAGAGGCTTCACAGCAGTGCCGCTGCTTTCAGTCACTTTACACCTGTTCGTCAGTGAAGGTGACACTTTCCAGGTGACTCAGGAACAAAAAGAAGTCCATTGTGGGTGGATAATTTGGGTCCAGCTTTCAAGTTTCAGAGCAAGCTGAGAGATGACAGCACCTTTCCATGAAAACTCATTAAGTTGGAGGGCTCGCACAGAGGCAGGGCAAGTTCTGCACCATAGGGGATGCTGCAAGCACTGGGGAGGGGGAGGGGGAAGGAGGAGGAAAGGATGTACATGTCATTCAATGTAGCAAAGGCAGACATCAGTGAAATCATCACAGAAAGACTCCAATAAGCACCCTTCGAGGTGTTCCAAGCTTTCCTCATCCCCTCACTGGTCATTTCATAAAGCTTTGTGAAATCAGATCAAAACCAGGGAGGTAAAGCAGAGCCAGGCTGGAGAAGGAGGAGCCCATTGCAGGCAGAGCTTTCAGACACAGCCTTGAGGCACAAATGTCCTTGAGGGGCTTGTGGAAAAGGACAGGACAGTTTTCCAGCTTTTTCCTCACTGACCTCCATAGAGGCCAGGAAAGCTTGTGCTTGTCTCTGAAGGGTTTCCTCTGCCCATATTTTCTTCCAAAATGCTCCTGTGTGTTTCACGTGGTGGGGCTTGGGCAGACACCCAGCTCTGTGCTCACCCAGGGGTCACCTCAGCACCTACACCTGCCAGAAGGAAAGACCTGAGCCAGGTTCTTTGCTGAATTTCCCTCCTCAGCTCACACAGTTTCTCCCGGTTGATGCCTGGATGGTGCCTTGCAGCAGGACACCCAGCAAGAAAGTGCAATCTCTGCCCCTCAGCAGAAGCCTCTCTGCCAAGACCAGCACGCGTAGCAAGACCAACCCTTATGTCCCCATGCCCTTCACTCGGGGGGACCCTTGGATCTCCTGTGGCCAGGGAGTGCGGGGAAAACCGGGGAATGCTGCTCCTCGGTGACCCCCCAGTGCACCCACCGAGCCGGCGGCCGGGCAGCACAGCTCATCTATGCAAATGTATGCAAATATGCGCAATGTACGCAAAACTGTGCAACCGCACGGAACCGTCTCGGGCGGAGCGGCCCGCCCCGCAGCAGCGGTGCCGCCCCCGGTATAAGGCGGCAGTGGCGCGGCCGCCCCGGCCGGTGCGGAGCTGCGGCAGCCCGGGGACAGGCAGGTCGTGCGGCGGCATCGGCATCATGGTGAGTGCCGGCCCCGGGCTGCCCCATCCCTCCGGTCTCGCGGGTGCCCCCGGAGCAGGCTACGACCCCCATAGCGTTCGGGGGGGAACTCTGCGGGGAGACCAGAGGTGCGGGCAACCCGCTGTGCTTGCCCTGCCTCTGCCTCTCTTCAGCCTGTCCTGAGCTGCTCCCTCCCAGGCACTCAGCAGCTTCCCTCCTGTGAGCATCCCCTTGTACCCCTCTGACACGTCTGAGGCAAGGAGGCCATCAGCCAAACCCTGCCATCTGATCCTCTCATCTCTCTTCCCTCTCTGTCTTTTAATGGTGACGGTTCCTGCCCATCTCCCTTGGTAACATCTCTGCCTGGGGGGTGCACCCAGTCTGCCAGCCCCCACACTGCAGCCGCACAGAGGAGCCCTAGGAGCAAGCTGTGGCTTCACCCGCTGCCCTGCGGATGGGCATCGCTGTGGGTGAGCCTTTGGGCTGCCCTGCTGCCGTGGTGGTCCTGCTAGGAATCTGTCTCCTGAACTCTAGAGAGCATCCCAGCTCTGGGATGCCCAAGCACTTTGCCTGCTGTTCCGCAGGGCCGTGCTCCCTGCCCTTGCTGAGCCATGCTGTGAGGAAGGCAGAGGCTGCTGGCTGGTGACCAGCACTGCTGGGTCCCCGGTGGTGCTGGCGGTGCTGGGCTCTGTGCAGCCTACTGTTAGCCCTGAGTCCCACAAAGCCAGTCTTGGCTGCTGCATGTTGGTCGATGAAGTGCGGTGACCAACATAACCCTCTGCCCCCCCCACCTCTGAATCACTCCTTCCGTTGGGCGGGGAGGAGACCTTTCTTGTCTTTCCTGTGGTCACCCAGAGATGCTTGCGCACTTCTGCCGAGGATTTTGGAGCTTCCTCAGGACTTAGTGTTGGTCTCTGTGTTACAAAACCTTTACACACGTGCTGGGGGGGAGTAAGCAGAGTGTCATTTCTCCCCTCAGCTTTGGAGAAGGTGTGGAGATGAACTTCTGCCTCTCACCGTGGGCATCAAGGGCTTATTTTTCTGTCATCCCTCACCATCACTGCTGCCTCTGAAATGCAGCACCAAAAGCACTCTCAGTGCAGAGAGCCAGGACCTGCTGCAACTTGTGCAACTTCCAGGGACAGCAGTCACTGCCGTGCTCCGGAGCGCAAAATGGCTGATGCGGCACCCTGCCAGCTGACTCACAGCGGGGCACCCATGGCTCTGGAGATCCGGTTTGGTTTGGATGCTCCTCCGCCTTGATTGGTGCCCGATGACGCATCCAAGTCCTTGGCAACAGCAGGGCTGAGGCACTGGATATTTTGGTTCTTGTCGAAAGGGCTGCAGGTGCTAGGGTGCCTCACCAGGAGGAAGCAAGGCTGCAGAGCCCACCTCAGCCTGACTTCTGAGGGACCTGAGGCTGCCCTTGAAGCCCTGAGCAGGGGGAGCCCTCCCACCTCAGCTCTTCAGTTCAGATAGGAAGTGCAGTTAACGCTGCCTCCTCCTCCAGAGCTAATTTAGGGAAGCTGAGCCTCAGAGCATGGCAACCATTCACTGCTGCAAATCCCACTCCTTGCCAGGCACCCATCCTCAGTGCTGTCACCTCAGCTCCCAGAGCCCAAGTGATGCTCTGTCATGTCAGCCTACAGCCCTGATGTTAGATAGCAACAGGGGCTATGCCAGCTGCTGCAGGACTCCAGCCCCTAAGCGTTGTGGGTGTTCAGGCAATGCAGAAGATCCTCACTGGGTGCTTCCAAGGCTGTGGGTGGGAGCACTCCAGAGAATGTGCTAGCCTGGTGTCCTGGGCTCCAGCAGATAGGTCTCCATCTCCCTGGGTGCCTGAGGTGGGCAGTGCAGTGATGGAAGGCAAAACACCAGGTATGGGAGAGGGCAGCAAGCTGGGATGGACTCAAGGCACTGAGGTTGCAGGGCAATGTGGCTTGCACAAGCTGCCAGGAGCCTGGGCTGTGCACCACCTGCAGTGATTGCATGTGTGCTCCGAGCCGGGATCTGACCCTGCCTTCCCCTCTGCAGCGCGAGTGCATCTCCGTCCATGTCGGCCAGGCTGGTGTCCAGATGGGCAACACGTGCTGGGAGCTGTACTGCCTGGAGCACGGCATCCAGCCGGACGGGCAGATGCCCAGCGACAAAACCATTGGTGGAGGGGATGACTCCTTCACCACCTTCTTCTGTGAGACCGGAGCTGGGAAGCACGTCCCGCGGGCCATCTTCGTGGACCTGGAGCCCACTGTGATTGGTGAGTTCACCAAATCTGGACAGTGACTGTGGTCACTCTCTGGGAACAACCCACTGCAGGACACTCCCCAGGGTGGCTCCTACCACCTTTCACCTGTTAGAAAATCTCTGACATTGTACCAACCTCTTCTAGATGAAATTCGGGGAGGAGTCTACCGGCAGCTCTTCCACCCTGAACAGATGATCACCGGCAAGGAGGATGCTGCCAACAACTATGCCCGTGGGCACTACACCATTGGCAAAGAGATCATTGACCAAGTGCTGGACAGGATCCGGAAGCTGGTAGGTGACCACGGAGGAGGTATATGTCCCCAGGGCTGGACTACAGCATCCTGCTGGAGTGGGAGCATGGGGCAAGTCCTGCTGTGCCCTGGGAGGGGGCTGTGGCTACCAAAGCAGAAGTTTGTGACTTCTTAGGCAAAGTCAGTGCTTAGAGGGATCTTACTTGGCTCTCTCTGCAGGCTGACCAGTGCACAGGCCTCCAGGGATTCCTTGTCTTTCGTAGTTTTGGAGGTGGCACCGGCTCCGGATTCACCTCCCTGTTGATGGAACGACTCTCCGTTGACTATGGCAAGAAGTCCAAGCTGGAGTTCTCCATCTACCCGGCACCACAGGTCTCCACTGCCGTGGTGGAGCCCTACAACTCCATCCTCACCACACACAGCACATTGGAGCACTCGGACTGTGCTTTCATGGTGGATAATGAGGCCATCTATGACATCTGCCGCAGGAACCTGGACATCGAGCGCCCAACCTACACCAACTTGAACAGACTCATTAGCCAAGTTGTATCATCTATCACAGCATCACTGCGGTTTGATGGGGCCCTGAATGTTGATCTGACCGAGTTCCAGACCAACCTGGTGCCCTACCCTCGCATCCACTTCCCACTGGCCACCTATGCTCCTGTGGTTTCAGCTGAGAGAGCTTACCACGAGCAGCTCTCAGTGGCCGAGATCACCAACTCCTGCTTTGAGCCATCCAACCAGATGGTGAAGTGCGACCCTCGCCATGGCAAGTACATGGCCTGCTGCTTGCTGTACCGTGGCGATGTGGTGCCCAAGGACGTCAACGCCGCCATCGCCACCATCAAGACCAAGCGCAGCATCCAGTTTGTGGACTGGTGCCCCACAGGCTTCAAGGTGGGCATCAACTACCAGCCTCCCACTGTGGTGCCGGGGGGGGACCTGGCCAAGGTGCAGCGCGCCGTCTGCATGCTGAGCAACACCACGGCCATCGCCGAGGCCTGGGCTCGCCTGGACCACAAGTTTGACCTGATGTACGCCAAGCGAGCCTTCGTGCACTGGTACGTGGGGGAGGGCATGGAGGAAGGGGAGTTCTCCGAGGCACGGGAGGACATGGCCGCTCTGGAGAAGGATTATGAAGAGGTGGGCCTGGACTCCTATGAGGATGAAGAGGAGGGCGAGGAGTAAAGAAGCCCCCACCAATAAGGACCGTGCTCCTTCCCTGTGTTACCTGCAGAAACCCTTTGCAATAAACCGTTTCAGAGCCTCCATGTCTCCCACTAACCCCCCAGCTGTCTCGGTTTCTTGCCAGGTCAGGTGTGTGGTGAGTGCTTCAGCTCTGTTGCTGGTGCTGCTATGCTTCCTCCCAGCACTCTGCTCAGCTTCACCTTGCTCCCCAAATAGGTAAGAGCCTTGTACCAGTGGGATATGGCCAGGATACATGGCATGCTCTATAGAAGTGCCCAAACATGAACATCTGGATCTGGAGGACTGCTGATAATGTGATGACAGAATCACTTAGATTAGGCATGGGGTCTATTTGGAGTACCTCTGCCTGCTCTCAGCCTGGCTTTGCAGTGCTCTGCCATCCCCATGGGGCATGTGGCCCCACTCTGCCTGCCCAGGTCATAGAATCATAGAATGGTTTGGGTTGGGAGGTACTTTAAAGAACATCTAATTCCAACCCCCTCACCCATCTTCTACATTGTCCCCATGCTGAGCTCTCTTCCTGCCCTGCCTGACAGTGAGAAGCCCATACAGCAGCTCTTGGCTCCAGCTGTAAACTGGAGATTTCTGTTACCCATTATCCAGCATTCTGGGTCCAGAGATTAATTTTGCCTGCTTACCACTAATGCTCCAGCTAAATTGACCCCTGGGGGCTGTCCTCCCCTGCACTCCTCTTCCCAGCATGCAGCTGTGTCAGCTGGAGGGGAAAGCAGATCCAGCCCAGGGCTGCTGGAGCACAGCCAGACACTTGTCCCACTGCGCAGGGCTGCTGGCAATGTTCCCCTTGCCTGTGACCAGAGCGCTGGGCTCAGGTGGAGTGATGCCTGCTGCTGCACCAGGGCAGAAGTTGCTGCCCCTCAGGCTGGGCACTGCTCTGATCTGCTCCTTCCTGACACTGGAGTGTGGGATAAGGAAGGATCCTGCTTCTCTGGGAGTAACCCCATTGCAGACACCTCCCTATGTCTTCATGGAGACCTGGCTCTGCCACTGCAAGCATGTAGGAGTTGGAACTTTGTCCTATTACCTTTTATCTAGAGGTTATCCTGCACCTCTGCTCTTCACCTTGCTGCAGAGAGACACAGCAGCGTCTCCTGGCATTCTACTGAGCAGCAGAGCCCCATTCCCATGGGCAGCAAGGACAGAGCCTTCTCTCCCTGCGCACACAGCATGCAGTGCTGGGGATCTGGGCTCTGCTTTTCTCCGAGCCAGCAGTCAGGCTGGTGGTCCACGCATCCTCTGCAGCAGGATCAGCCCTGGCTGGGGAGGCTGTGCTAGCTGGGGCTGAAACAGAACTGCTTCTCTGAGTGTACTCACAAATCATTAACAGCAAACGGGCCACAATGACCCTTTTTTCCAGCAGGGACAGCTCCCCAGCCCAGATTTGCTGTGCTGATCTGCAGCCTCAGATATGCAGCACTACCTGCCCATCCTCACTGGGAAAGAAGGGCAGCCCTTGGCCAGAGGTTCCCAAGATGAACGGAGTCTGGGGGACACCCTGAGCTCCAGAGCCTGACACGTACCTCTGACATGTTTCTCCTCCCTTCTCCTGTCCTAGAGGCTCAGGTGGTCTTGGAGTGTACCTAAATTCCAGGGGGCCTGCATTGTGGTGCAGAGTAGGGGATGCAGTAGCTGCTCCGGGTCCTGATGGCTGAGCACTACCTGTAGCCGCGGAGGGCTAGAATCCAGACCTCCTACCTGCAGCTCGAGCAGCCTCCTGCTTCTCACCCGGCAGAGGAGAGACAGCAGCCCCGGACCCTGCATCCTGGGGGTTCCTCCGGAGCCGGAAGAGCCCCAGGCAGGTTGCCGCTTCCCCCGAGGGGGTTACTCCAGCCCGGCATGCAAATGTATCCAAATGAAGGGGGGTGGCGGCAGTGAGCCCCTCCCACCTATAAGAAGGCGCTGCGGAGAGGACTGCAGCAGCCGCAGCTCCGCGCTGAGCCCCTCCGCACCGAGCCGCCGGGACAGCCCGGATCCCCAGCAGCAACATGGTGAGTGCGGACACGGCGGCGGGAACGGTGCAGGGAGGGCGCTAGGCAGCACCCCCCCGACCACTGGGCACCGGGAAACCGCCGGGATGCGCCCTCTCCTTCCCCGCCGTGACCTTGGGCAGCCCTACCGGCCCCGGCCCGTGGGCAGCCGCTACCCCCCCCGCCTCTCCTGTCCGGTCCACCCTCGCCGCCACGGTCCCGGGAGCCCAGGTCCTCCCCGCCGCCGCAGTGCGGGGTGCGCTGGGGATGGAGCCGAGTAATCTGTCCGTCGGGGAATGGTGGCCATGGACGGACGGGGACAGCTGCCGGGGCTGGAGGCGTCAGTCGGACACCGAGAGCCGGGACTGGGCCTTCGGCGGGGCTCCCCCCTTTGCAGAGGGCGCTCCGTCGTGGCTGGCTTTGGGAGGCGAGAGTGGGGGTGCCGGCCCTCCCGTCCCGTCCCTTTCCGCGGGTTCTGGCAGCGGCGAAGCGGACCGGGGCAGCTCTTTAAACCGAGCCGTCGCCGTTGCCCTCGCCTGGGGCCCGGGCTATATTTAGCGGCTCGGGAAGGGGCAGGGGCTGTGCCAGAAGGTGCATCGCAGCGCCCTGCCTGCCTCAGCGTTGACCGGGCTCTACCGAGGACCCTGCCCGGGGCTGTCCCCATTCCCGGTGGGCAGAGGCTGCCCCCGGCACTCCCGGGGGGGCAAGAGGACTTGTCCTCCGCCGGCACTGGGATGGGGCATGGACCCCATCACAGCTCGCAGTGCTGTGCTGTCGGAGAATGCAGGAGCGAGGAGCCCCAGGACCTCTGGGCAGAGTCCTGGTGTCCTCCGGGAGCAGGGATGCTAGGGCTAGCTGAGGAGGCATGCACCAGCAGGACGAGAATGCAGGAGGCACATCTCCAGCTCACAGCCTTTTGCCCACATGGTTTTGCAGCACAGGATGGGACTGCGTAGCTTGAAGTATATCTGTGCTGCCTTGGAGGCTGCTGGGCTTCACCCCCAGCCCTTCCTGGCTGCAACCCACTGCCCCTGCTTTCCCAAGGCCCCTCATCTCAGGAGGCTGAGAGCTTACCTGGCTCTGGAGAATCAAGTAGGGGGGTTTCCCTATACTGGTTGCACCGTATGGGTCGTACTCCCCATCAGCTGAGCACCTTGCCTGGCTGCTGTAGTCTGGGGAAGGAGCTGGTAGTGTGGCTGGTGCAGGGGACCTGGGCCAGCTCTGCTTCATGTGCTGCTGGAGGACAGCCCTGGCCAGAGTCCATGGGGCTGGTGGATCCCAGCAAGGCCTGGGTAGGAGGGATGTGAGAGCTGGCTCACAACCCAGCAGGATGCCTGTCAATGGCTGAGGACAATGACAGCCCTGTTGGGCCCCTCAGGAGCATGCAGGAGGTCACCCAAAGGAGCATGTGCTCTCTGGGACCACTGGCAGCTCCTGTGCTGGTGGCTGTGTGGCACTGGCACAGGCAGACCCTTGTCGAGGCAGGTAGGACAGAGCTGTGCTGGGATCTGACCCTTCCTTCCCCTCTGCAGCGCGAGTGCATCTCCGTCCATGTCGGCCAGGCTGGCGTTCAGATGGGCAACACATGCTGGGAGCTGTACTGCCTGGAGCACGGCATCCAGCCGGACGGGCAGATGCCCAGCGACAAAACCATTGGTGGAGGGGATGACTCCTTCACCACCTTCTTCTGTGAGACCGGAGCTGGGAAGCACGTCCCGCGGGCCATCTTCGTGGACCTGGAGCCCACTGTGATTGGTGAGTGCTGGAATTTGCATGGCCTGGGGTGCACCTATGGGTGGTGAGGCACTGGAATGGGTTGCCCAGGGAGTGCTCCATCCTTGGTGGTGTTCAAAGCCAGGTTGGACGAATCCTTGGGTGGCATGGTTTAGTGTGAGGTGTCCCTGCCCATGGCAGGGGGGTTGGAACTAGATGATCTTAAGGTCCTTTCCAACCCTAACAATTCTATGATTCTATGGGTGGGTAGCAAGCAGCTGGTACTTGTGGTCTGCTGTCAGCATCCTGTACTGGGTTCAACCTGAGGGCCCTTCTTTCCCCAGGAGAAGCCACAAGCCTGAGCACCAGCTTTTGTTCTTGAAGTGCCCTAGAGGCAGCGTTGCTAGTAGTCTCCGCTACCACATGTGCACAGAGAGAAACCAGCCCAACCGGAACCGCAGCTCCCGCTGTGCTGCTGCAGCTCCCGACAGTGGGAGAACCTGAGCTCCTGTGCAAGGAGGTGGCAGCCACCTCCTGCCAGAGAAACCTGATGCGGGTGGTGGCCCTGGTGATGTGTGGGTCCTTGGTGGGTCCCTGGTGACATGTGGACATAGCCCTGGCAGGTGGAGCCCAGATGAGGGATGGGTGCTCACACATGCTGCTCTGCTTGGCACACAGCTCAAACCAGCAGCCTCCACCAGGCTGAACTCTCCCCTGTCTCCCCTAGATGAAGTTCGGGCTGGAATATATCGTCAACTCTTCCACCCAGAGCAGCTGATCACCGGCAAGGAGGATGCTGCCAACAACTATGCCCGTGGGCACTACACTATTGGCAAGGAAATCATTGACCAAGTGCTGGACAGGATCCGGAAGCTGGTAGGTGACTGCAGAGGGAGTACATGTCCCCCTTTGGCTGAGATCCAGCATCATTCTTGGGCTCAGAGCACACTGCAAACCCTGCTGTGCCCTGAGAGGGATCTGCAGCAGCCCATGGCAGGGTTGGACCAGGTCCTGAAGGGCCTCTGAACCATCTGATACCCACAAAGAAATCCATCTGAGAGCAATTTCTCTCTGCAGGCTGACCAGTGCACAGGCCTCCAGGGATTCCTCGTGTTTCACAGCTTTGGAGGTGGCACCGGCTCCGGATTCACCTCCCTGTTGATGGAACGACTCTCCGTTGACTATGGCAAGAAGTCCAAGCTGGAGTTCTCCATCTACCCGGCACCACAGGTCTCCACTGCCGTGGTGGAGCCCTACAACTCCATCCTCACCACACATACCACCCTGGAGCACTCAGACTGTGCCTTTATGGTGGACAATGAGGCCATCTATGACATCTGCCGCAGGAACCTGGACATCGAGCGCCCAACCTACACCAACTTGAACAGACTCATTAGCCAGATCGTCTCATCTATCACAGCATCACTGCGGTTTGATGGGGCCCTGAATGTTGATCTGACCGAGTTCCAGACCAACCTGGTGCCCTACCCTCGCATCCACTTCCCACTGGCCACCTATGCCCCTGTCATCTCTGCAGAAAAGGCATACCACGAGCAGCTCTCAGTGGCCGAGATCACCAACTCCTGCTTTGAGCCATCCAACCAGATGGTGAAGTGCGACCCTCGCCATGGCAAGTACATGGCCTGCTGCTTGCTGTACCGTGGCGATGTGGTGCCCAAGGACGTCAACGCCGCCATCGCCACCATCAAGACCAAGCGCAGCATCCAGTTTGTGGACTGGTGCCCCACAGGCTTCAAGGTGGGCATCAACTACCAGCCTCCCACTGTGGTGCCGGGGGGGGACCTGGCCAAGGTGCAGCGCGCCGTCTGCATGCTGAGCAACACCACGGCCATCGCCGAGGCCTGGGCTCGCCTGGACCACAAGTTTGACCTGATGTACGCCAAGCGAGCCTTCGTGCACTGGTACGTGGGGGAGGGCATGGAGGAAGGGGAGTTCTCCGAGGCACGGGAGGACATGGCCGCTCTGGAGAAGGATTATGAAGAGGTGGGCCTGGACTCCTACGAGGATGAAGAGGAGGGCGAGGAGTAAAGAAGCCCCCACCAATAAGGACCGTGCTCCTTCCCTGTGTTACCTGCAGAAACCCTTTGCAATAAACCGTTTCAGAGCCTCCATGTCTCCCACTAACCCCCCAGCTGTCTCGGTTTCTTGCCAGGTCAGGTGTGTGGTGAGTGCTTCAGCTCTGTTGCTGGTGCTGCTATGCTTCCTCCCAGCACTCTGCTCGGCTACAGCTTGCTCCCTGTGCAGGGAAGAGCCCCTGGGTCCACTCTGGGGCCATGGCACACATCCCACCCCACTCACTGGTCCAGCTAGTGGTGGGTGTTGCTTCCTTATGTGGTGTATGCCCTGTGGTATATGGCCCCATGTTGTACTCTGGAGCTGAGGGGAGCAGGTTTAGCCTGAGCAGGAAAATACTGGTGGCTGCTGAGACTTGTCCCTGTTTGCAGCCTGAGGGTATGAGGGCCTATCTGGAAGGACAGTGGTTGAAGCAGTGGGAGCAGCTTGGCACCCCTATCTCTGTGGCAAAAGTGCAGGACAAACAACATGCTTGGCTCTGCGGTGCAGCGGGTGCACCCCACAATAGCATCCAGCATGGCATAAACCCCGTGGCTGCTTTACTGCTGTGTTGTGTTGAGAGGATTAAAGGTGGGGAACAGTCCCTGTGAAACTGCTTGTCTGCATCTCTTTTTTTTACTCCCCGTCCATGGGCAGCCCATCTGCTGCACATCCCAGGGAGCATTTCCAGACAAGGGTGCTGTTGGGCTGTGGGATGTCCACAGGCTCTGCTCACTTCCATCCACTGTGGCAGGGCTTGGGCAGCAGAGAAGTTCTGCCTGTACTCCTGCCGCTGCCTGTAGTGCCCAGCCCCAGAGGCTCTCAACAGCAGTGCACGGCTGCAGATGCAGAGTTGTGTTAACTCCCATCAGGAGCGTGCTGGGGCCATGGATTAACTTTCCCTGCTTACTGCTAATGCTCTGGCTGTGCTGGCCCAGCGGGGCTGTCCTTAGCTGTCCTCCACTGTCCTGCCCCTCCAGCAACGCTTGGCTGCTTAACCCAGACAGCATGCCCTCCTCTCCTAATGCTCCTGGCGGGATCCCCTCCCCATAGACAGGGACACATCCACCTCTGCAAGAACATCTTTTACTCCAAACACAAGGCAATGTTGGTGCTGGGAGCAGTGGCAGAGCAGGTGCTGGAATCCCCTGCCTTGCTCCAGCACAGCACCAGGATCCTGACTGCAGCTCTGCCCTGGGCAGGAGCAGCCCTCCTGTGGCACAGCAGCACTGCAGGGCCACTGCTGCCACCACCCTGGGGAGGTCCCACAGCATGCTCCTCTGTAACCCCCAGGGGCAGCCAGGGCCCTGTGTTTAGCAGCAGGTCACATGTCCACAGTTCTGGAACACAGACCAAGTCCCACGCAGCAGCATTCAGGGCACAGAACACTCCAAATCCATCACACTCCAACAAAGAGCAGCAGCTCTCCCCTGACTGCAGCAATCCCCTCTGCAATGGCTCCATGGGGCAGCAGGGATGAGGGCAGCTGCTTTTCCCCTGGGTCAGCTTCAGAGTGCGTCGCTGCAGTGGGGTGGGACAGGCTCAGATCTGTGTGGTGTCCTGTCCCGCCGGCACTGGCTGCAGCCCCTCCAGCTGCTGGAGGATGTCGTTTATGCTGGGTCGCTCCTGGGGGTTCACTGTCATCATGGAGGAGAGCAGGCGCTGCAAGGCAGCCGAGTACCTGGAAGACAAATGGTGAGGTGGGTGTCCATGTGGTGCGCAACACAGGAGGCTGCCTGGGAGCAGGGTCACCTTCCTCAGCCCCTCACCTGGCTGTGGAGGGCACAGTGATGGGGTTCTGCACTGCCAGAGCCACGCTGTCACCCTTCTGGAAGATGGCGTCGTAGGGGCCCTCCCCAAACATCATGCAGTACAGCACGCAGCCTAGGGACTGGAGCATGGTGAGGTCAGGGCAGTCCCACGGCAGTGGGACAGGGACCAGGAGTCCAGATCCTTACCCAGATATCCGTGCGCTCATCTAAGATGCACTGGCTTGGCACTGTGAAAAGCTCGGGGGCACGGTAGGAGATGGTGCAGCGCTGGGCAGCCCAGTCCTGCAGAGAGGAGGGTGAGGATGAAGGGCCCAGGGATGGGATGGGCTGGTGGGGCGATGTCCCAGACAACCCACCTGCAGGGCCATGGCCTCCCGAGAGTTGTTGACTTCGATGCGAGCTTGGTTCATGGAGCCCAGGTCCATTAGCACGGGCCGGTCATCTTCATCCAGCAACACATTGGTGGGCTTGAGGTCCCTGTGGGGACGGATGTCACTGAATGCCTGCTCAACTCCCTGCCAACCCCCCAGCTGAGGCTGCCAGCCCCCACCTGTGTGCATAGCCCTTGCTGTGGATGGCTTGCAGCCCACTGCAGATGCCATGGAGGATGAGAAGGATTCGCTGCTCTGGCATGAAGGTCCCTTTCTTTCGCAGTGCTTCTACCTCACTCCAGAGGGTCCCTCCCTGGCAAATGCAAGCAGCCGGTCACCACAGCTGCTCCCAGTGGCAAGGGGGTGGGGGACAGCTGGGGGACCTCCCATCACCTTCACGTAGGGCAGGAGGAGCCAGGCTTCATGCTTGGCACCCTTCTCCACCATGCAATGGGCCACCAGGCGAAGGATGTTGGGGTGGTCGAAGAGGCTGTGCATCTCCACCTCATGCAAGGCGGCCTGGTGGTCCTCCTTGTCATGGCACAGGATGCGCTTCAGAGCGTAGAAGCGCCCGTCCCGCAGGCCCTCCACCAGGTCCACGTAGCTGAAGCCTCTGCAAGGTGACGAGCACAGTGTGGGTCAAATGTCACACTGCTGTGGCACCGCATCGGGACCTTGTGCCCAGCTTCGACTGTGAGCACCCCAGGGAGGGGAGCAGAGAGCAGTGGGTGCCTACACCCTGCTCTATGAAAATACCCCAAACATGCACATTCCCCCTACCTTGGGGACACATGCCAGACATCCAAAGCATTCCCCCACCCCGCATGAACAACCCCACTGGTCCAATCGCCTTCACTCTTGTGGGTCCAAACACCCAGTCCTGGGCACGACCCAGCCTCCTAGCATGAGAATACTCCACCATACACAAACACTCGCTATGCTCAAGCATCTTCCCTCACCATGCTCAAGCATCACCCCTAACAAGCACAAACATTGCCTGTGCTCAAGCATCTTTGCACCATGCCCAAGAATCCCACACACACCTAAACATACCCCCCTTGCCTGAGCATTACCCTCATGCCCAAACATTTCTTATAACTGAGCACACCCTCATTCCCCAGCATCACCTCCACCCCCATGCATTCCCCATCCCTGAACATCCCCTACGTGCGTGCATCACCCCCACACCCAAGCGGCGCCCCCATGCCTGAGCATCCCCCCGTGCACAAGCACCCCCATGCCCGAGCACCCCCATGCCAAACCATTCCCCCATACCCAAGCATCCCCCGATGTCCAAACATCATACCCATGCCCAAGCATTCCCCCGTGCACAAGCCCCCCCTTGCCTGAACATCCCCTACGCCTGAGCATCCCCCCATGCCCGAGCATCCCCCCACGCCTAAGCCCCCCGGTAACCAAGCCCCTGCCGTTGCCGCCCCGCTCGCACCCCTCCGCCAGCCGGTGCAGCACCAGGTACCGCGCTCCCCCCAGGCTGACGGTGCCGCGCGAGCAGACACACAGCACCTGCCCCATCGCCCGCCGCGTCATCACCCGCCGACGCGCGTCACCCATGCGTCACCTGCCGCGTCACCCAGCGGGCGGGGCGCTGCCGCCTGCCCGGTGCCCGCCGCAGCGCGGAGGGGATCGCGTGTTCGGGACCCGGCGGGCTCGCTCCGCTTTGTGACCGGGGTGGAACGCGGTGCGGTGGCATCACCGGCTGCGAGAGGTGCGGGAGAGCAGCAGCACCCCTGCTACCGCAGCTGTAACCGAGGCTCCACCACCACCTACCCCTCCGATGGAACAAGTGGGCTGAGCTCCCTCGAGGGCGTTTTGACTGGTGGTGACACTTACGAGGCTCCTTGTGCCCCCACGTGTGTCACTCACCACCCCGGGGGGCACCGCAGATGTGCGGAGCTGGCTCGGGCTGTGGTGTGCTGCCCACATCCCATGCTGGGTGGGCTCTGGAGGGGTGATGTGCAGCTGGACCACGCATAGGGGGCCAGAGCTGCTCACCCGCTGTGCGATGTTCTCTCCCCAGGCTGTGCTGCTGCTCCCGCTCCCTGCTTGTAGGACCTGGAGGAAGCGCCCGGCACTGGTCAGGAAGGATCATATGACGGGGGTGTCCGCGTCCACCTTTGTCCCTCCTCCCGGGCCTGCCAAGCGCCCAGCGAGGATGGGGATTCCAGCTCTTGCCCTGCTGCTGGCGGCGGGGCTCCTGCACGCGCAGGTTAGCAAACACGGGTGGAGAGTTTGGGAGAAGTGCGCGGGGCTGAGCTGTGAAGGATCCGGTGGGATGGCTCCGGGATCTGCCGTGTCTCTGCTCTCCCTGCTATGGCTCCTTCTGCTGCACAATGTCCCACTTGCACTCCCAGCTCCCTGCACCCGTCCCCAGCGGCATGCATCCCACAAGCTGCTGCAAGCCCAGCTGCAGGATGTTTGATTAGCAAGAGGGGCCACCAACTGGTGTAAATGACTGCCCTGCTTGTCTCTCCTGCTCTCCCAGGACAGCATGGCATCTGCCTTGTCCCTGCACAGAGAATGGAGAGTCCTCCCCAGGAACCAGCCCTATCAGTCCCTGTCCCAGCATGGGAGGGGGTGGCTGAGCTTCTGGAGGCTCTGCAGCCCCCCCAGCACTGCCCCTCTGCCGCAGGCCTCCCCCCTGGCACGCTCCTTTGAGCTGGATTATGAGGAGGACTGCTTCCGCAAGGATGGTGTTCCTTTCCGCTACATCTCGGGCAGCGTCCACTACGCCCGTGTCCCACGCCCTGCCTGGAGGGACCGGCTCCTCAAGATGTACATGAGCGGGCTGAGCGCTGTGCAGGTGTAAGTGGTGGGGCACAGCCCACAACTGCCACTGAGGGTCTCTGGGGTTCTTGGAGCAGGGATAGAGGCAAGGGTGCTGTCTAATCACAGTCACCCCTTGCTTTGGGCTGACTGCAACTCACAGGACACCGCTGCCAGACATGCATGAGCCTGTGCTGGTCCCAGTGTACCCCCTTTTGCCATCCTCTGCTCAGACTGGAAGCTAGTTCCCAGGAGCAGAGAGACCAGCCTGTGGGATGGTTACCCATAATACTGCAGTGCCCTTAGCCCCCATGTGCTTATCTTTCCTCTCACCCTAGCTATGTCCCCTGGAACTACCACGAGCCATGGCCGGGGGTTTATGACTTTGTGGGAAACCGGGATGTGGAAGCTTTCCTGGACCTGACAGCAGAGCTGGGGCTGCTGGTGATCCTGCGGCCGGGGCCCTACATCTGTGCAGAGTGGGAGATGGTGAGCCCCAGACCGCAGCCTGGCACAGAAGGGTGATGCGTGGTCTGGGAAGGGCATGGGTGCTCCAACCCTGCTGCCAGGCCAGCCATGCCCAGGCTGCTGCCATGTGGCACACATAGCACTCTGATGCTGAGCATTAGCAGTGTGCTGATGAGGTTTTGGCCGTGTGCAAGAGTGGGCTGCTGAGCGGTTCCTCTGCCTTCCTCTCTGCTATGCATGTTTCCTCAGGGTGGCCTGCCCTCCTGGCTGCTGTGGAAACCAGATATTGTGCTGCGCTCCTCCGACCCCGGTGAGGCTTGACATGGGAGCCATCTCCTTAGAGCCTGGTGCCAGTCCCCATGCACCTGTCTGCATGGTCTTCCTCGTCCTCTTCTATCTTCTTCTTGGGATCCCTGAAGTTTGTCCTCTACCTCCCCCATCACGTTTGGCCTTGCCCCTTACTCGTCCTGGCAGGGCTGGCTGTGTGTGGGCTGGGGTGGACACTGCAGCCAGGTGAGCTGTCCTGTGTACACCCAGCCTACCTGGCAGCTGTGGACTCCTGGCTCAATGTCCTGCTACCCAAGATCAAGCCACGGCTATACCAGCATGGGGGGAACATCGTCAGTGTGCAGGTAGGGTGCTGTAGGGCCTGGCCCCCTACCCTGTCTGTGTTGCCTTTGGATGTGCCCCCAAAAGCCACCTGTGCCCCCTACACCATGACCTCATCTGGCACAGCTCGCTTAGATAAATCCCTCCCAGCTTCCAGACCTGGCTTTAAATCCAAGGGCTGGGACTCTGGGGTACCCACCAGAACCCCAGTTGTTGTCTGAGGGACACTGGCAGAGCTGGGGGTCACGGTGGAGCTGGAAGGTCGTTCTCAGGATCCACCTGGGGGCTGTCACGACATCTGATGATGTCAGGAGGGAAGGGGGCAGCTGGATGCTCGTCCCAGTGGGCAGGGGGACCTGCCCTGTGCATGCTGGATGCCAGCCCCTGCCCTGTGTGCAGGTGGAGAACGAATATGGGAGCTACTACGCCTGTGACTATGGGTACCTGCGGCACCTGCTGGGCGCCTTCCGGGCGCTGCTGGGGAGTGAGGTGCTGCTCTTCACCACCGACAGCACACGGGCAGAGGAGCTGCACTGCGGCACACTGCAGGGGCTCTACGCCACCATCGACTTTGGGCCAGGTACCCCTCAGCGTGGGGGGGCAGGAGAGGGGGTGAGAGTATCTGCTCTGTCGCTCTCCAACCTCCCTCCCTGCACCTCCCCAGGCTCCAATGTGACAGAGGCATTTGGAGCCCAGCGCTGGGTCGAGCCAAAGGGGCCTCTGGTGAGCTTGACATTGTTCCCCACTGTGGGGGGCAATGACCCACGATGGCTTTGGGGAGGTGGAGGGCTGAGGGGGCAAGGCTATGGGTGAGCAAGGGGACATGTGGCTGACAGAGGGGTGACAGGAGCTCTGGGCAGGTAACAATCTCTTTGGTCCCCAGGTGAACTCCGAGTACTACACAGGCTGGCTGGACTACTGGGGGGAGGCTCACGCCAGCACCAGCTCGGTGCATGTGGCCCGGGGCCTGGAGGACATGCTGCAGCTGGGAGCCAGTGTCAACATGCAAGTAGTCAGCTGATGGGGCACAGCCGAGGAGGGATTGCCTCCCATCTCCAGCACTGGAGTGGGCATTGCTGCTCGCCTTCATACCCCAGGGCTCAGCAGGCAGGGCTGGCACTGGGCACAGCAGGGCATGGTCAGCCCCTGCTGGGTCTGTGGGGTGCTGATGGGGCTCTCTGGGGTGTCCCGTAGGTACATGTTCCATGGGGGGACAAACTTTGCCTACTGGAGTGGTGAGTAGGTGCCTGCCCTGGGGAGGGGGTGGATGCTGCAATGCTGGAGGACTTTTCTTGTCTATCTCTGAGGAGCCTGCTTCAGGCTCCTGTTCTGTCCCATGGTGTGTTCTGACCCAAGGGCCCCTGAACCCAAGCTTGTCCCTCCCTTGTGACTCCTTTTGTCCCCAGGCAGAGACTCCCAGTTCTGGGTCATGCCCCTCCATTGCATTGCAACCATGGAATGCAGAGCTCACTGGGTTCCATGCCCTGAGCTCTGGCAGAGCCCCTTCCTCCAGCTCCCATTGCTTCCCTGGCCAGGTGCTGACTTCAAGGACCAGTACAAACCAGTGACCACCAGCTACGACTATGATGCCCCACTCTCAGAGGCAGGAGACCCCACTGAGAAGCTGTTTGCCATCCGCACAGTCATCAGCAAGGTGCTGAGCCTGGCAGGAGGGGGACAGTACTGGGCACCACTGCCTGTGCCAAGGAACAGCAGGACATGGAGCTGGCAGGGAAGGGGATGTCTCCTGCTTGCCCTGGGGGGCAGCTGACAGCTTGCTGTTCAGTTTCAGCCCCTGCCAGCCGGCCCGATGCCACCTGCCACCCCTAAGTACGCCTATGGCCGGGTGGCCCTGCAGAAGGTGAGTGCCTGCCCTGGGGGCTGTGTTGCCCCTGCCTGGTGCTGCCTGGTTGCCCAGCGCCCACCCCTCTCTTTGCAGCATGCTGACCTCCTGGATGTCTTGGACGTGCTGTGCCCCTCCGGGCCCATCCAGAGCTGGTTCCCCCTCACCTTTGAGGCCATAAAGCAGGTAGGGGATGAATGCAGTGGGGACACAGAGGGAGGTGCTCCTAGGCTTGTTTGCCATGCTCTGGCTTTGAGGTGGAGGAGTAGAGCTTGTCCTCAGCCCTGTTTCCCTTTCTGTGCCCTGTGCTGTGTCCGACAGGCCCATGGATTTGTGGTGTACCGCACACAGCTGCCCCGGGATGTCCTGGACCCAGCCGCGCTGGGTGCTCCTCCCCAGAGCATCTGTGACCGTGGCTACGTGATGCTGCAGAAAGTGAGGATACAGAAGCACAGCTATCCCTTGCTCAGTACTCAGGAGGCCTCTGGGTTCTGCCGGCAGCAGGGCTGTACCATTCCAGAGGCTCAGGAACAGCCAGGGTGCAGAGCCACACTGAGCCCTTGTTGGGTAGTCCTCTGGCACAAATTTGCCCCCTTCAGGGTTAGAGGGCAGCCCTGGGCTGGCTCTGGGGAGGAGGATGTTACACTGGCAGGCTGTCAGCAGGGTTTGGGGTGGTGGGATGTGGGCATGGGGCAGAAGTGCTGACCTTGTGGCTGCAGGAGTACTGTGGGACACTGGAGAGGGACGGGCAGACAACACTTCGTGTGATGGGGAGAGCAGGGGACACCCTGGATGTGCTCCTGGAGAACATGGGCAGGATCAGCTTCGGGGCCAACATCAGTGATTTCAAGGTGAGGGCAGTGGGTCCTGGGGCTCTGGATGGAATCGCCTGGCCACCTGTGTGGCCAAACAGCCCCTCTTCTGCCATCCACAACAGACCCTGGCCATGGCATGGCCACCCCAAACCTGCTTTCCTGGTCAATCTCACACCACCTCTTGGCAAACCTACCCGGATAAGGCTGTGAGGTGGGCACCCCTTTCTCCCATTTACACTGCCACAACAGCCAGGGCCACATAGCCCCTTGGAAGTGATCCCATTCCACATTCACTGCTGCGAGGGGTACAGGCCCTGGGGAAACCAAGGGTGCTCCTGCCCCGGCACACCCTGCTGCATCATTTTCCTTCCTGCTCCACCTCAGGGCTTGCTGGGGAACCTCTCTTTGGACTCCATCCCTCTCAGCAACTGGCTGATCTATCCCCTGGACATAGATGCTGCTGTCCAGCAGGGCTGGCCCCATGCTGCCCTGCCAAAATCAAGCAGAAGGGGCAGAGCAGGACCAGCCTTTTACACTGGGACCCTTGAGACCCCTGGCATCGCCTGGGACACCTTTGTGAAGTTCCCAGGTTGGAGCAAGGTAAGGCAGCGTGTAGCCGGGAAAGGGAGTGAGGGTGAACAGCAGCACAGCTCGGTCCCATATTTATCTTTCAGGGCCAGCTGTGGATAAATGGCTTCAACTTGGGCCGGTACTGGCCCCGCCATGGGCCCCAGCAGACCCTCTTTGTACCAGGCTCGGTACTGCAAGTTGGCCGCCCCAACAACATCACAGTGTTGGAGCTGGAGGGTGCACCCTCCACCCCTCTCTTGCTCTTCCTAGACCAACCCCTTTTCAACAGGACCCTCTGCCACAGCACTGTGGCCACAGAATAAACACTAGGCTGCCAGGCAGCAGTGTCACCTCTTGCTGGGGCTGCAGAGATGCACAGGGAGGAGCAGAGGGGCTGCAGAACCCTAGGCAAGGGGCACACGTGCTGGCATGGACATCCCGAGCTCCTGCCCTCCACTGGGGCAAGGCAGGAGAAAGGGGCCCAGGACTGAACTCTTTTTGCATGTTAATCCCACACTTGTCCCAGATAGTTCCAGGGCTCATGCTGACTCTCCCACACACCTCAGGAGTCAAGGCACCTCTTTATTGCTACTACAGAGAGAGGAGGTAGTTGCTAACATGATACAGCCAAGACAGTGATGGCATCCAGGAGAGGGGAGGGCAAAGCACAGCCTAGAAGGTACACAGAGGCATGGCTGTAAGTAGCCCAGAGCTGCATGGTCTGCATGTGTCAGGCTCCGTCCCACTACCACATGCAGCAGCCTATGAGGTAGCCATGAGAAAAGCTGGCAGCAGGACACCCGCCACAAAACAGTCCTGGCACCTCACGGTAGCCCATGGAAATCGCTCAGATGTAACATCCCCAGCGTGACACTCATGCCCAGAGCCTTGCTTGTTGCCCCAGAGTGTGATGTAGCCAATTCAGTTCCTCAGAGGAGCACTGCTCTGCAAGTGCTCCCAGTGCTCTGCAAGCTCTCCATGCCTCCACCCCACTGGCCCTTGACAGGTAGCAGCAGCCCCCAGCCTTACATGCGAGCAGCCCGGGCCCGGCGGTGTATTTGCAGACAGGCTGTGGAGCAGAAGGAGAAGTCGAGGTAATGGAAAGGGATCCGGCCCAGCAGGGACTCTCCACAATGCCAGCAGCGGCTGCAGGAAAGAGCAGAGGTGGCTTTGAGTGAAGGGGTCACTTGCAAAGGAGTTAGAGAGGATTCACTGCCTGAACTGTGACATGAGACACCAGGAGCATGGTGTGAGGCACTTCAAGGCAGGCTGAACATGGGGGAAATCTGGCCCCATAAGGGGTTGTAAAGCCCCTGCCTAGATCAGCATGGGCAGGGTTAGCCGCCCATAAGCCTGTGGCGTGGCACAGGGAAGGGACATGGTATGTGGGATCAGCGACAGGGGCACAGGAGTGGCTGGGGGGTTGGCTTGCCACAGATCTGGCTGCAAGTGGATCAAGGTGACTGTCACAAAATACTGGGGGGGGGGGGGCGGGGAAGGGGGCATGGCACGAGGGAGAAAGCTTTTACACAGGGATTACTGAGAATTGAGTGGACCAGAATAGCTTTAGACTGGAAACGAGAAGGGCAGGGAACAGCTGTGCTGGCATTGGAGTTTGTCAGTGAAGTGATGCTGCTGGGGCTGTTACCTGATGTTAGCAAGAGTTGTGCCAGTGTCCTGCAGCTGCACAGCCAGCCTCTGCTCAGCAGCCAGCGCCCTCTGGGGAGCAGAGACACAGCTTAGTCCCCCACAGAGCCCACCATACTGTGGCTGCCCCAGCTAGGCTGGATTCCTCATGCACGGCCTCACCTTCTCCCTGTCGGACAGGGCTGCAAACCGCTGCTTCTCTGCCTGCTCCTGCTCCTGGCGCTGCCGCTCTTCCCGCTGCGCCTGCTCCCGCTGCTTCCGCTGTGCCTTCTGTGCCCGCTTCTTCTCCAGCTTCTTGGCCTCCATCTCCTGTGTCAAGGGCCCTGGCACCTGCGGGCAGAGGGCAGTCAGTATCTCCCACTGAGCCATGAGCAATGGCACACATGAGCAAGAGGTGCTTTGTTCTGGGGTCCCCCAGCCCCCAGAAAGAGATAGCAGAGGGCAGGCACCCACCTTGGCATGGCTGTAGTCATACTTGTCCGGGTGGTCCACCATGAACTTGCGGAAGGTGTTGCGGGTCAGTTTGTCAGCAGAGACACAGTACGGGGTCCTCTCCTGATCATCTCTGAAGACAAGGAAGACCAGCTCACTCTGCTGTCCCATGGGGCTTTGAGCCCAGCGACTCCCCAGAGATGTGCAACAGGTACTGCAGGCCAGGCTACTGCTGCCAAGGACGGGAAGTTGCTTATCCCTGCAGCAGAATACCCTAAATCCTTTCCTTTTTGCATCTCAAATGCCCTGCAAAGGGTGGTCTGATCCCTACCCTCTGAACTGCCTACCAATAAACTTGGGAGCACTCTGGGGCAGTGCCTGCCCGGTGCTGTACCAGACCAGGCAGGCAGAGAACAGTGGTTCAGCTCTTACACCGCCTGTAACAAACCAAGACATCCCGTCTGACAGACACCAACCCTGGCTGTCTCAGGACAAAGCTGGCACCAGTCTCCCTTAGCCGAGACGGGAACAAGCCACTGGGCTCCCACACCAGGGTTGTGCTCCTCAACCACTGGGCACCCTGCAGCTGTACCTGAGGGCAGGGTCCGCTCCTGCCTCCAGCAGCAGGCACACAGCCTCAGCCTTCCCTGCCCGTGCTGCCACGTGAAGCAGGGTGCAGCCGTGCTCATCCATGGCCTGGTTGAGCAGGGAGCGTGGCATATCCAGGGGCTGTGTGCCCTCCCCATCCTTGCTGGCCCCTGACAGGGCCCCGTGCTCGGATACACCCAGGAGGTGTTGCAGCATCCCCACATCCCCTGTTTTGCAGGTGGTGAACAGGGCATCACGGAGCTGGGTCTGAGGGTCGCCTGCAAAGGAAGAACAAGAAGGGAGTCTGATGGCTCCCCGAGCAGAATGGTGCTCTGGTATGAGTACGAAGAACACATGGCACAGTTAAAGAACTGTCCTGCTAGCTGGATTTGGGCACTGCAGGATCTCCAGCACCATCAAACTCTGTGACAATGTGTCATGGCACTGCTGGGCATTGCTGGCAGCAGTCAAGCCTCTCCTGAGATGAGACCCACTCCAATTCCCCCAACACTCCTGACTCAGCCAGGTGCTGCCCATCCTCTGAGTTCAGAGCTACTGCCCTGAACACAGGGCTCACTCAAAGGCATTTAGCAGCACAACAGCCATCCCACACACAGCTGCTCTGGGCACTTGTGTGACAATGCGCTCTCCACCCCACTGCAAAGCCACCAGGAAATGGGGCAGGCACTCACCCGGCCCAGCTCCAGACCCTAAGTACCTCCATTGCCCCAGGGAAGGGGCTCAGCCTCCCCTTGTGGCTTTGTCACCAGCTCCAGGCCAGGCTGCCCACACTGTATACGATGGCATCCCATCTCTTCAGTACAGGGCCCTGCACAGGGAGAACATGGTGAGGGAGAGTGCCATGGCCAGCGTGCACCCCAGACATGGCAGTCCCTTCCCCTACACCTTCCTACACTGCCCCCAGCCCTTTACCTTTCTTCACCTTCTTGTCCCTCTTCTTCCTCTTTTTGCGGTTTCGCTTGGGCATCACCTCGAACTCCCGGAGGTCCAAGGTCCCCAGTGTCACTTCCACAGTCTCCAGTTCCCCTGCAGGGCTTTCTTCCTCCTCTCCTTCTTCCTCCTCTGGGGCTGAGGGGGGTGGTAAGACAGGGGCTGAGGCCCCACACAAAGCACGAATCCCTGGTCTCAGGGAAGCACACCCTGCCCTTCTGCCCAGCACAAGGTCCCACCCCACAGATCCCCAGTGTGGTGCCAGGCCCTGTCACAGGGCTGCAAATCTGGTCCTGCATTGTAATACCAGACCCTCCCTGCCTGCTCAGACACATCTCCTTCCATGGCTCAACTCACCACTCATGTCCTTCTGCTGGGGATCCACCTCTGCTTTCTGCCGCCTCTTCTGCCAGCTCTTCCAGGGGGACCCAGTGATATCCTCCACTGGCGTGTCCTTCCCTGGGAGCAAGGGGGCTCCTGTCATTGCTTGGGGACATGGAGCACCCCATGTCTTCAGGGATTGAGGGTTGGAGACCTAGCACCTCTACCCTATAGGGCAGCATCCCCTAGTGCACAAGGAACCACATCACCCCATGTGCTCTGACCCACAAGCCCTGGGGCTGGTCCAACTCACCATACACCTGCAGGCTGGCCAGCATGCTGTGGACTCGCAGCACCTCTCGCAGGGTGGCCCTGCGGGTGCTGAGGGGGATGTGGCATATGCGAGGGTCACCCTGGGTGAGGGGTGGGTTCCTGCCGCTAAAGAGCAGTGCACGGTTGTGACGAGGGGCCCGGAGGAAGATGCGCTGAGCTTCATTGAGGTGCTGTGCCCAGGCTGACAGCAGGTCCTGAATATCCTGGGGAGGAAGGGGAGGCACTGTGGAGTACTGAGAACACTGCGTGGATACAGGTAGCCCTGGAGCAGGGACAGACCAAGGACAGAGCAGCCTCAGTTGAGCCCTGACTCTCTTCCAGAGCTCACATCCCACTCAAGCTCTCCAGCAGTGTTGTAGTGGAACCTCTCAAAGCCAGCCACAGCCATGTCTCCCTGCCCAAAGCCCTGTGGTGTGATGCACCCTCACCTTGAGCAAGGCAGCCTCATTGTAACGCCGCAGGGAGGCTCCAGCTGACCTGGTTGTTGACCCTGGGGTGTGAGCGTCCCGCAGGCTCTGGGCTGTGCCCCGCCGGGCTCGCACCGTGTAGCGGTGGAATGTCTTGTGTTCCTGCACCTGGGGGCTGTGGAGAGGAGCAAGCATGAGCAACATGGCCTATTCATGCACAGGAGCTGGTGCTCCTGGGACCCTGGAGGGCTTGTGGCTTGCCCCTGGGGTCCTAAAGATTAATACTTCTTTAACAGCACAACTGGGCTTAGCCAGCTTTCAAGCAAAGACTGGCAGCTGTCGGTGCCCAGGGTGTGGTAAGCACTGTGACGAAGGAGCGTGTGGGTGTGTGGCCATCCAATGCCCAGTGCCATTGACCATGCCCAGAGGGGCAACCCAGCTCTGTCCCACCGTACTCACCCTCGGAACACAGCTCCTGCAAAGTGCCCGCCACCCATCATCAGCACAACCCAGCACGTGCTCGCATCGAGGCTCTGCAGTGATGCTGCCAGCTCCACTGGCTCCTCGGCGCCATCCTGATACACAGACACCCTTCCTAGCACCCATGGGTTCGCCTTGCTACCTCTTGCTGTCCCCCAGGATAGAGACCAACTCCTCTGCTGGCACCAGAAGCAGGTTTCTGGAGCAGCCCAGAGTTAAAACCCAGAACACCAGCAAGCCTAGGGCTTTGACCTGACACCACAAACCACCCTTTCCATCATGGCACATGGGGGATTGCCAGACAGACGACTACACCCCAGTGCTACCTATCTCCTCTGGAGTTCCTCTCCCAATAAGCTGGGCTGTGACTTGCCTTCCCGGTGCCCAGCACGCAGCGGTAGGCAGAAATGAGCTGGCCCATTGCATTGCGGAACAGCACCTTGTGGGAACGTCGGATCTGGAGGGTCCCAGGGCTGTTGCTGGCAGAGGGCAGCAACTCTGACTCACTGCTTGAATCAGAGTTCTCTGAATCAGACCCCGAGATGCTAGAGACAGTACCTGCAAGGGAGAGAAAATGAAGCACTAGAGCCAGGTAAAGATTAAACAACAGCCTCCCCAAAATTTTGCACTTGACTCCAAGCGCTAGCCCACAACCCCAGACACATCCTGTCCAACACCCTACGTATCACAAGGGGACTGTGGACACAGGGGTCTGGGGCTCTGGCCCAAAGACTCCCTGCCTAAGCAGAGGCTGAGGTAGAGCACCCTTTTCTCCCCATAACAAGTGAGCAGGGCTTAGGAGCAGTGCTGCATTTCCAGAAAACTCCAGAGGGCAGAACAAAGGGACTCTGAGCTGGCAGAGGTGGCCAAAGGTTTCACCACTGCACAGAACAGCCACAGCAAGGCTGCTGACAGTCCCCGGGCTCTGCTGGGGTGGCTCCATTACTCACCTGCATGGGTCTTCTCCTCAAACACTTCTACTGGCAACGTCTGGCGCCCCAGGAGCCGCTGCTTTAGGTTGAATCGATGCCAGTCAAGACGGTAATGCTCAGTCTATGGAAGAAAGAGGTATGAGCCAGCAGGGTCTTGGTCCATGGAAACCCCCACCACCAAAGGGCCTGAGGTGACAGACTCTGAGGGCTGAACTGATGCTTGGACCCTACAGTGATCCAGGCTGGAAAGCTATGAGTTAGCCACCTAACAGTTAACCTGAAAAGGCATATGCCTGTGCTGCATGTACTGTTTACCTCCAGTAAACGACATTTTAGGCAATAACATGTAGCATTTAAGTGCCAGATCCCAACAGGACATAGCCAGTGGAGCTCTGGGAAACACGCAGCATTGGGCTGCTCCCCCAGCTCCATGCTGGGGCTGAGCCTCTGCAGTAGGATCCCACCGCCCCACTTCTACCTTATGCTGGCTTCTCAGCCCTACTCACCTGCTCCTCCCGGCTGCTGAACACTTGCTCACAGGTGGAGCAGCACATCCGCTCCGGCACCGCATGGACTCCATGGGCTTTCTCCTCACTGCCAGCGGCTGTGGGTTTGTCTGGAAGAAGGAGGAAAGGCTGTGCACAGGTGGATCCCCAGGCTGCACTGCAAAGAGCAGGGCCTCCTGGGTCTCTTTTCAGCCACAAAAAGAGCCCTGTGGCTGTAGAAGCAACTTGGGGATCTTGGTACCCATCCACCAGGCAGCTCCCATGCCCCAGGACGGCCACTCAAGCTGTGCTGGGGACAGAGCTCCTTCTCTGTGGCCGACAGGAGCTTGGGCGCAAACTCCACCCCCGCTGCCCTGCGAAGCCCCACGCACCGTGGCTCACCGGTGCCGGCTCGGTGCCCCAGGCCCCCGCAGCAACTCCGGTGAGGAGGGTGAGCCCGCGCAGCAGGACAGCGTCCTGGGCGGCGTCGAAAACCGACCTGCTCTCCGGGTCCGCCATCGCACCTGCTCCCCGCGGAACGGACAGCGCCTGAGCCACGGGCTTGCACCCGGGGCCGGCAAGAACCACCCGCGGGTGACCGGACGGGCCCCATACCCCCGCCCCGAGGCCTGCCTGCGGCGGAAGCCACCCGCCGCCGCAACCCCCGGGATTCCCCCACTCCGTTAGTGCCCCAGGGCCGTTACCGCCACGATTCCTTCCTTGTCCCCCAGCGAAGCTGCTGACCCCATGGACTGAGCCACCAACACGCCTTCGCGGCCGGCAAGGGAACCACGCACCCTGTCACTCACGTGCAGTCACCACCCGGAAGCGCCGCTCAGCTCTAAAACGTCACATCCCGCCTGCCTATGGGCTGCCACTGAGCTCAGCCCCGCCTGCCGCTCTCCGCCTTCCCATTGGCTGTGCCCTGACCCACCCCGTGGCTGCCATTGGGAGTCGTGCCTGCCAGTCACGGAGCGGGCGGGGGCCGAGCGGGCTGGGCCCGGGCCCGGGGCCGGCGGCGGCGGCGGCGGCGGCGGCGGGGGGCTTCGCCATGGCCCACTTCGAGACGCAGTACCAGCGTCTGGAGAGCTCTTCCACCGAGTCCCCGCCCGGCGGCGGCGACCTGCTCGTCCACGTCCCGGAGGGCGCCAAGTGTGAGCAGCGGCATCGGCACCTGGGGTTGGGGCCTGGCAGCTGGGGGCCGGGGGCGGTGGCCCAAGCCTGAGGGTAGTGGCGACGGGAGGCGTGAGGCGGTGAAGGCCTTGGGCGCTGGCCGGGACCGGGCTGTGGGGGGCTGGTGCGGGTGGCTGGGATGGGGGAGTAGCCGGGGACCGAGGGGGAGGCCGGTCGCGGAGTGGGGCCGGGGGCTGTGGGGCCGGACAGGGGCCTCGGGAGCCCGGGAAAAGGTGGGGCTGTGCCTGTCACAATAGCAAGGCTGCTGTGTCGGAAGGCCCCTCACCGTATGTGCTTCTTCCTTCAGCTCCGTGGCATCACATCGAGAACCTGGACCTCTTCTTCTCTCGCATATCCTTTCGCAGGGCTGGGGGCACCCACCACCTCCTGGGCTCACAGTGCTGGTGGGAAGCCTAGGCTTGGTGTGACTTGGAGCTGGGGCAGCCCCTGCCCGCTCGCTTAGGACACCACATGGCTCTGCCCATACCTGTGGGGTGCTATCACCCAACAGTGAGGGGACAGACAGGTTCTTTTAGGGATCCTTTGCACAGAGATGATGGTACTAAGTTGTAGTTACAGTTAGAGCTTTATTTTCTTACCAGGATTTTATTATTAGCATACCTCAGCATTTATAATCAGAGTAGCACAGCTAGCAGAATCAGTGCAATACAACTTTACAAACAGCATAGTGCACTGCTTAGCTTATGGTTTTTAATCACCAGAGCTTTCTGCAGACTGGGTCATATTTTAATGCATGGTTTGCTGTATCAGTGTAACAATCATAATCTGTATTCAAAAACCATATAAAAGAATACGAGTCACTCAGTTGTCGGAGGAAGGAGATGATGGTGAGAGCATTCTGTCTACTGGAGGCTCCTGGTTTTCGCTGTCCAGCAGCAGTTCACATCCAAGTTCCCACTTAAGACTTGTAACTCCTTGATTTTGTGGATAGTGCTCCAGGTGCTGTTACAGTTCCCTGTTCTGTGATGGGGTTGTCACTGCCACCTTGCTGGCTGGGTGCCTGGGACCTTCAAGGCCAGCATGGAAGGGAATAATCAGCCTGGTGCTCAGGAATCTTGAGGCTGGTGTGGAGGGGAAGAAGAAATCTGTTTGATTTTTCTACCTGGTTCACAGGACCTTCAGGGCCTGAAAATGGAGAAAGGGAACTAATGGGTGACCAGTCACAGAGAATGCTGCTGGCCTTATAAAACGGCATTAGTTATGCTCTGGGGAACTGCAAATGCCAGTGGGCCAGAAGCCTCTCCCTACTTTATCAGAGAGCAGGAGTCTCCAGACTGTTTTCCTTGACTGTACCTTTCACGTCTATAACCTGCATCAGAAGAATGGCTTCACTTGCATGCTCATTGGAGAGATCTTTGAGCTCATGTAAGTGTAGGTTCCTTCTCTGCTACGTCTGTGACAGCTGCTGGGGAGCAGCCACAAGAATTTGCTGAGCTCCTGCAGCTGGTAGGAGGGAAGGCTCCTTTTATAGTTGTCCCGTCTCCTCTTTGCTGTGATTTTCATGCCCCAAAAGCTACATTCCATTTTGTGGAACTTGCACCCATGAGCTTTCCTACCGCCATGGTTGTGGGAATGCATCTCCATGACATGTAACCCTAGCTGCTTCACATTTTGGGAGGCAGAAGGATGATTCTCTGATGCCTGCTCCCTTTTCTCACAGGCAGTTCATCTTTGTGGTGGCATTCACCACCTTTCTTATCAGCTGTGTTGATTACGACATTCTCTTTGCCAACAAAGCGGTAAATCACAGCCAGCATCCCAGTGAACCCATTAAGGTGACTCTGCCAGATGCTTTCCGGCCTCCAGATGTCTGCAATGCAAGGTAGGGGCGGCAGAGGGCATGTCGGACAATAATACTCTTACTTTCTCAGGTACTCGGGGCACTTGCCTGAGCCTGTCTCCTACTACTTGTTTCTTCTTGCTCACAGAATCCAGGCAAACAGCTTCCTCATCTGCATCCTGATGGTAGCTGGGGTTTTCTGGATCCACCGACTTGTCAAGTTTATCTACAATATTTGTTGCTACTGGGAGATTCACTCTTTCTACATCAATGCCTTGAAAATCCCCATGGTAAGTAACTGGGCCAAGGGCCACGTACGAGGCTGCTCAGGGACGCAGGAGGCACTTGTTGGGTGGTTAGAAGCAGCTCATTCTTTCTCCTCAAAGCCAGCTTCTCCGGGAGACCTCTTCCTTCTGCTCCCTAACTGCACTGATCTCCTTTCAGCCTCTTCTCCAACAGCCAATTTATACCATGTTAACCCCTCTGCCCAGCTTGCCTCTCTGCTGCTGGCACACACCTCTGCCATCTGCTACTCAATATGTTTATTTTTCAGTGATGGCCTTTTCTGTGATGCCTTTCAACAGAGAAAGCATAAGCAAGGGTATTCTCGTACCTCCCTGTGTTGAGGACAGGTCATCTTCCTGGTTTACTGGGTGGGTGGGGAAACTGAGGCATAGAGCTACTTCATTGGTGAAGATCAAAGATCATTGGTCAAAGATGGGCTCTGAGGCTTGCACATATATCCTAGTCCAGAGTCCTTGCTGTGATGAACAATGTCATCTTTTGAGTGGAGACTGTGTCTTGAAAAAGGTGGTGTGAGCCAAGAGGCTTGGTCGCTCCCCAAGTTTTTCACAGGCTCCCTCTGGGACACTGCTTAAGTCCCTTCCCCTGTTTGTGCCTTCCTGCTGACTAAATGGCAGCTCTGGGAGGACCCATGGGAGCTGGAGCTCTGTTCATGCCACTGAGGCAGCTGGTGTGTGAGTGACTGGGAAACAGTCATCTGTACTAATGCAGGTGTAAAGGGCAGTGGGGCAAAGTATGGGTTTTAGATGCTGCAGGCTGAAGCGGTGCAGGAGGTGCTTTGTGTGATGGTGGGGCACCTGAACGCCGCAGCGTGCACTGGGACATGCTGTTTGTGAGGGCTCAGCCCAGCTTCTGTCCTGGGACTCATCCTGCCCTAACCTTGCCCCTTTCCCCCTTCCAGTCCACCCTGCCATACTACACGTGGCAGGAGGTGCAGGCCCGCATCGTGCAGATCCAGAAGGAGCACCAGATCTGCATCCACAAGAAGGAGCTGACGGAGCTGGACATTTACCACCGCATTCTCCGCTTCAAGAATTACATGGTGGCCATGGTGAACAAGTCATTGCTGCCTATCCGCTTCCGCCTGCCCCTGCTGGGAGACACCGTCTTCTACACGCGGGGGCTCAAGTACAACTTTGAGCTCATCTTCTTCTGGGGGCCCGGTTCCCTCTTTGAGAACGAGTGGAGCCTGAAGGCTGAGTACAAGCGGGCTGGGAACCGCCTAGAGCTGGCTGAGAAGCTCAGCACTCGCATCCTCTGGATTGGCATTGCTAACTTCCTCCTCTGCCCCCTCATCCTCATCTGGCAGATCCTCTACGCCTTCTTCAGCTACACAGAGATCCTGAAGCGGGAGCCGGGCAGCCTGGGTGCCCGCTGCTGGTCTCTCTATGGCCGCTGTTACCTCCGTCACTTCAATGAGCTGGACCACGAACTGCACTCACGCCTGAGCAAAGGGTACAAGCCAGCTTCCAAGTACATGAACTGCTTTATCTCTCCGCTCCTCACCATCGTGGCCAAGAACGTGGCCTTCTTTGCTGGCTCCATCCTGGCTGTGCTCATCGCTCTCACCATCTATGATGAGGACGTGCTGGCGGTTGAGCACGTCCTGACCACGGTCACCCTGCTTGGGGTGGGCATCACAGTGTGCAGGTGAGGTGGGTCTGTGCTTCCCCTGTGCTCCAGGAAGCGCTGTGGGGAGCAGTGGGGCTGACAACCATCCATGTAAAATACTCTTTGGTGGCAAGTGGACGTGAATCTGCCTGAGCGAAGGGCATGGCCTTGGAGAGTCAGGGGGCAGGCAGGAGAAGGGGGGATAGTGGTGAGCTTGGGTGCAGTGGTAGTATGATACAGGGGTGTTGCTGGAGCTGTTCAGCAACAACTCAGGGCTGGGCTGGCAGGGAGGTTTGGCTTGGATGTGAAGGCTATAGCTGGAGCTGTGATAAGGGCTGGTCACCCTGCCCTCCTGGGAACCGAGGTGTGATGCTGTGGTGTTTCCCTGTCCTGTCCTACAGGTCTTTCATCCCTGACCAGCACCTGGTATTTTGCCCAGAGCAGCTGCTGCGAGTCATCCTGGCACACATCCACTACATGCCTGACCACTGGCAGGGCAATGCCCACCGCTATGAGACCAGGGACGAGTTTGCCCAGCTTTTCCAGTACAAAGCGGTGAGCTTGGCTTGCGTGGGGTTGGGATGGGGACTCGCCTCCATCCTTGCAGAAGGGAGAAGCTGCCACAGAGCTGAGCAGCTCCTGGACTTGTAGAGGACAAGGCAGCTTTCTCAGAGACACCCTGCACCAGAAGATAGAGGGCTGGAGCTGGGGTCTGGCTTTGGGACTGTGGGATTTTGACATCCTCAAACTTGTGCTGATCCCATTATCTCTGTGCTCAGGTCTTCATCCTGGAGGAGCTCCTGAGTCCCATCATTACCCCCCTGATCCTCATTGTCTGCCTGCGACCCAAGTCCTTGGACATCGTGGACTTCTTCCGCAACTTCACCGTGGAGGTGGTGGGTGTGGGTGACACCTGCTCCTTTGCCCAGATGGACGTGCGCCAGCATGGCCACCCCGCGGTAGGTCCCACCACCACGGGACAGCAGCCCGGGCTCCCCACCAGCACCTGTGGTCCTTCAGCCTCACAGGAGGCTGTAACTAGCCAGTCCTGGCAGCCCACAGCCCAGTCACCTGCATCTCTGCTGGGTGTCTGGGGCTGCCAGCCCAGGTCACCAGCCCCAGGAGGCTCTTGTGACCTAGCTATGGTCATTAACCTGATATTTTGTGAACCAGGCAGGCTTTGTCATTTCATTATTTGATGTTGTTGCCTGTCTTTACAACCAAGAGTCCTGTGTGCTCAGGAGAGAGGAATTGAGATATTTGGACATTTGGAAATCATGACCACTGGGAACTGATTTAACGGAGCTGGACTGCCCAGGAGAGAGGCAGCCTCGGGGAGATGGGAAGCATGTTCCATTGTGTAAAATCTAGTGCGGAGGGAAAGAGGATCTATCTGTTTCCTGTGCCTCGGAATTTAGGTTAATTGTCAGGGAAATCTCCCTACTGACGAGGCCATGAACTAGGGAGGGGGTGGACTCTCTGTGGCAGGAAGCTTTTAAGAGCAGTCATTTGTTGGCTGTTGTTGCTCTTGCTGCAAGCTGGAGAGTGCAAGACAAGGCTTTCAGCTCTGTGTTTTGTGACTAGTCCCCGTATCTCCACTTCCCTTGCAGCAATGCATGTTCTGGGTGGAGGTGGAAGACGCTGTGCTTGCTGCTTCTTCCCCAGGCTGTGAGGGCTTAACTAGCGTGGACTTCTGGTGTAGCGCCTGCTACATATGGAGCTGTGGCCCAGCTTATGCTGGGTGTTGTATGCTTTGCCCAGATTGACTGCAGGATCCCCAGGCTTGGCAGAGATGTAAAGCAGATCCTGTCCCTCACTACCTGTCTCTGTTTCACAGTGGATGTCAGCAGGAAAGACGGAGGCCTCCATTTACCAGCAGGCCGAGGACGGCAAGACAGAGCTGTCCCTCATGCACTTTGCCATCACCAACCCCAAGTGGCAGCCACCCCGTGAGAGCACGGCCTTCATCGGCTTCCTGAAGGAGCGGGTGCACCGGGACAGCAGTGTGGCACTGGCTCAGCAGGCTGTGCTCCCTGAAAATGCCCTCTTCAGCTCCATCCAGTCCTTACAGTCAGAGTCGGAGGTGCCCAGGCTGGGGGAGGGAAGCGGGGAGTTCTTGGGGTGCTTGCTGGGTGCTGGCAACCTAATAATCAGGCTCTGTGGGCAATTTTTTCCTTGTCTGGGTTGTATCTAAGGATGCAGATGTGGTACATCAGCACTAGATGGGATACTTCGGGGTTTCTGGAGAGGGCAGCAGGCTGTCCTAGGGCCCTGTGAAGTGGCAGAGGGGCTGAGAGAGCTGAGGTGCCTCAGTTCAGTGTCACTGGCTGGGATCAGGTCTCCGAGTCTGCGCAGGACAGTGATTCTCTCCCTTTCAACTCTGCAGCCACACAGCCTGATTGCCAATGTAATAGCAGGCTCCTCAGCACTGGGCTTCCACATGGGCCGGGATGGACAGGCCTCCCGCCACCTCTCCGAAGTGGCCTCAGCTCTGCGCTCCTTCTCCCCACTCCAATCTGCTCAGCAGCCTCCCGGTGGCTTCCAGACAGCAGGAAGGGATGGAGAGGGAGCCCAGCCTCGTGGCGCCAGTGCCATGACAGCCTCTGGGTAAGCTGCAGACTGGAGAGGGGTGGGCCAAACACCTTGCAAGTTTCATTACTCCTTGCCCAACTGCCACCCTATTGTCCTAGATGCATGGTGGCATTTGTCTCTGCAGCCTGGAACAGCATGGGACATATTCACAAGCAGAGTTAGGCCCAGGTGCTTAGCTGGCCCCAAAGGAGCGTTGGGGTTCTGGTATTCTCTTGTAGGTACCACAGTGGTGAGAAACTCCTGGTAGGGCAGAGGCAGTGCCGTTGAAGGCCTGGTCATCTTGTGCACCTGGGGAGATGCTACAGAGGGCTTGTTCCTACCCAGGCCAGGAGCAAGCCTGACATGAGAGTGGAGGGAAGATGGGCAGTGTGGGGGCGTACCTGGGTATCCAACACTACTTGTGTGTCCGACGGCAGTGCTGATGCGAGGACCGTGAGCTCAGGGAGCAGCGCCTGGGAGGGTCAGCTGCAGAGCATGATCCTGTCGGAGTACGCCTCCACCGAGATGAGTCTCCACGCACTCTACATGCATGAGGTGAGCAGCCTGCAGCTGGGCCAGCCAGCGAGGTGTGGAGCAAAGCAGGCAGGACTGGTGTGTGCCCTGTCTGAAGTGAGTGGGAGATTAGTGTGAGTGAAAGCTGAGACCCATGTGTGTGTGCAGTGCTGGGGAGAGGGTGTTTGGGCATCTGGGCTCTCCCCTACAGCTCCGCTGGTGTGCTTGCAGTTGCACAAGCAGCACACTCAGCTGGAGCCTGAGCGGCACACTTGGCACCGGCGTGAGAGCGACGAGAGCGGGGAGAGTGCCCATGAAGAGCTGGACACTCAGCGCGGTGCCCCCGTCCCCATCCCTCGCTCTGCCAGCTACCCCTTCTCCTCATCGCGGCAGCCCGCCAAGGAGACAGCCACGCTGCAGACTGGCTTCCAGCGGCGATATGGTGGCATTACAGGTATGGGAGCAAGTCTGAGGTCTGAGCCCCATAACCGATGCCCTTAATGGACTGGCACAAGCAGCCTGCCTGCTTCTGGACACCGACAGTCCCCCAGGTAGCTAATCTTCCTTCTCGCCTCTCTTGCAGACCCAGGCACAGTACACAGAGCCCCATCACACTTCTCCCGCCTCCCTCTGGGAGGCTGGGCTGAGGACGGGCAGTCAGCAAGACACCCAGAGCCTGTACCAGAGGAGAGCTCAGAGGATGAGCTTCCACCGCAGATCCACAAGGTAGGGGTGAAGGCTGTGGCTGAGAGGGGCAGGGTATACTCTGGATGCAAGGTTGGGGTGCTGGCAGCTCATCCTGATAGGTGCCACATTCCCTCTCTGTCTTGCAGGTATAGCCTTGTAGACTGGGGATCTGATGGGGGTTGCAGACTGAGAGCTGCCTGGGCAGCAGGATGTGGCGTCAGCCTGATGCTTCTCCTGTCCTGAGTGGACAGGATCGTCCCAGGCTCCATTTTGTTGACATCAGTTGCCGAAGAGACAAAACTGCCCAGCCAGCAGCTTTGCGGCAGCACCTCGTGTGCAGCTGTGTGTCAAGTCAACGCCACTCTGACTCTTGTGGGGTGAATGTGTGTGTGAGTACATACCCGTGTCTGTGGTCACATCTGTGTCGTCCGTGTTGGAGGATCGCTGCAGAACCTGCAAAAGCTGGTGTGACAGTACTAGCAGTGGGGAGCTGTGGACTGGCTTGGAGGTGGCAGCTATTCCAAGGGATGTGAGATGGCCCCAGCTCCAGCTATCCACTCAGAGCTGGGACTGGCCTCCAAAATGAAGGCAGGAGCTGTTGAAGGGGGTCTAACTCAGCCTGCAGCCCTGAGGAGGTGCCCAGGACCATGTTCACCCTCCCAGAGAGGACCACCATTGTGCCCCTCAGCCTGGAGCAGGACAGCAGTGGGGCAGTCGCCCACCCTTCTGCCCCCAGCACCCTGCAGAGGGATGAGCTCTGGCTGCTGCTGGTGTGGATAGGGGTGGGATCTAGAGCTGGTGGGAACAGCTCTGGCTTTGATGCAGGGATGCTGCAGCTCCTCCCCAGCTCCCACAACAGCTGGACCAACTGCTGCACACAAGGAAGGGTCAGTGGGGTGAAAGTCCTGGGTCCCTGACATTCCTCCCAGCGGGCTGACTCGTGCCATATATCTGGGCTAGGGCAGCAGCGTCCTCCCCACTGTGTGGCACCAGTGGGATGTGGGCTGCCAATGGGCTCTCCTGCAGTGCCAAAGACACCCTAGTGCAGGGCAGCCGGCATCTCCCACCCTGAAGGCCTTGTGCTCTGTGTATTGGTTCCCTTCCCAGGCACTCTAAAGGTCTTTGCCGCATGCGCAGGCTGTTGTGTGTTGGGTCTGTTCCCCTGATGCAGCTGTTCCTGTGGTTTTGGGCCTTTCCTCTTCCCCAAGCAAAGGCTTCAGTGTCTCACATCTCACCTGGGGGCTCCCAGCTCCTCTTTCCTTCCCAAAGCCATCCTTTTGCTTGCAACATGGCTTTGGCGGTTGTGGAGGCCATATATCAAGCAGCTGGCTGGTGCCTGCTCGGGCAAGGAGGCATCCCCTCAACCTGGGAGCGAGTGGCAGACCCCAGCCTGGCCTTGGTATGGCTAAGGGGGGATCAAGATCCTGGCTGCGCGGCATGGCCTTGGACAAGCCCTTCCCACCATCGTTCTGGTTCTCCTCTCTTCCAGTGGCAGCTTGTGAGGATCTGCATCCCAACTAACTCCTGCTAGGCTTTGCTTTCCCCTCACTCCCTTTTCTCCTTGCCTTGCGCAAGGGCTGCTTGCTTTTGCCATGCCCTCTGAGGGCACTGCCGGTTCTTCCCTGCCCTTCCTGGAGTCCAGGGCCACCCCTCTTTTCCCTGACAGGATTTTTGCCCTCTGCCCTTTGAGCCTGTGTAGGGTGGTGCTGGTGAGCTGTTGGCTCCCCGGGGTATGTGTACCAAGTGCACAGAGCATGAGCAGGGCTGCGGTGTTCATAGGGCAGGCTGGAGACAGGCTGGAGCTGCAACTGCTCTGATGTCTGTAGGAGTCCAGGTGGAGCGTGTTAAGCAGAGCTTGGGGGGAATCTGCTCTTTGTTGCTGGGGTCAGGTCTGAGCAGAGCCGGGGGTCTGTGGACCTGGAGGTGCTGCTGAGGCCCTCCCACAGAGGAGCAGCTGGGGCTTAGCACTGTCATGGCAGAGGGAAACTGAAAGCAAATCTCCTGGCAACGCGTTTGCCCGTGGGAGCCGAAGCTTTCCCCTGCCCCGTAGGCTGCCACTCTCCCTGGAGCTGAGCCTCCCAGGCCTGCAGGACCCTGCACCAGGGTCTCCGCGCTGAGCGGCTGAAGGCCGGAACTGCCCAGGGTGGGGGGGGAAGTCTGGGCCTCTCTCTGGGCTGGCAGGAGGGAGAGGCCGGGCGGGAGCAGGCCAGAGTCCTTGCCGCATGTTGTGCTTGTGTCGTCGGTGTCCCGTGTGCATGGCGAGCCGCTCCCCCTCACCTCCTCGCGGGGCGTGCTGGCGCGGGGGACCCTGGGGTGCGCGGTACAGCACCCCCCGCGCCCTTGCTGTACAGCTGTATAGCCGTCTAATAAAGATGGGGTGTATCATCCCTGCCTGCCTCCGAGTTTCCTTCACTCTGCGCCGCTGTGCATCCCGCCTGGCCCTGGACACGGCGGGGTGGGGGGATCCGAGCTGGTGCCTATGATAGCAACTGGAGGCTGCGAGGTCTCTGCCTGCTGCTCCCGCTGCGCTGGCAGCTCCCGGGAGCCGGCCGTGCCGGTGCAGGGAGGGGGGTCAGGGGCTATATTTATCTCCGGGAGGGCAGCGCCTCGTCCTGTCTGACCTCTGCGGAGGCAGGGCCCCTGCCGGGGAGGGGAGTATATCTCGGCATCGCAGAGCCGCGCTGGCGGCACCGATAAGCAGGCGCGGAGCGCCTCACCTCGGCTTCGGGGGCTCGCCCTGAGCCCTCGTTCTCCCCGCACCACTGACACCCCCTGCCCCGGCTCTGCAGGGGCCCGGTGCCGGAGGGGGGGAGGCGCAGGTCCGTGCAGCCTGGACTGGGCACCGGGGACCGAAGGGGGACACGCGCACAGGGGGATGCGGTCGAGGGGAGCGGGCGGGGGCGCAGCCCCAGCGCCGGAGCGGGGCGGGCGCTCAGGAGCGGGGCGGGGAGCGGGGCGGAGCGGCGCCGGAGCGCGGCTGGCGGCGGCGCGGGGCCCGGAGCGGGCCGGGGTCGGCGGGCCCAGGGCAGGTGAGCGGGCAGGGGCCTGGGCGGCGCGGCGGGCAGGGCGGCGGGGCCGGTAACGGCGGCTGCGCGGGCGGCGCGGCCGCTCTGGGAGCGCCTGTCCCGGGGCTGAGCGGTGCCGGTACCGGCCTGGCAGAGCCCTGGCACGGCCCTGTCTCGCCCCGGCACGCCCCTCGCCCCGCACGTGTCCTCCCCCCGTGTGTGTCCCCGGCCTTCACCCCTACAGCTGCCCTGCATTTCCCCGCGTTTCCCCGCTCATCCTCTGCCATTACCCGGCTGCCGCTGCGCTGCCCCCCCTCCCGCCCTAGACTGGTCCCAGCACCTCGCTGCCTTCCTATCCCTGCCCTCCTTGTCCGAGTGCATCTCCAAGGGCCCCGGTGGCTCTGGGGAGCACAGTGCAAATTTACACACCCCCTGGGCATTGCCAGGTGCCACAAGCAGATTCTGGTGGTGCTCAGATCCATCTCCATACAAACCTGGTCCTGCCTGCAGTGTGTGCTGGGTGTCCAGGTCCAGTGGTGCTTGCGCCTGTCTCCATGTCCCTGTTCTCTCTGCTTAGCTGTTCCATCCCGTCGTGGGTCCCTTCTTTCAGCAGTACCCAACAGCTCATCCTGAGACAGTCCTCCCACCCCTCTTCTCTCTGCAGCTGGTGACCTGACAGGATGGCAGTGCTGGGGGGCTACTGTGAGGGCAACAACTCCATCGCCCAGGCCTGGGTCCAGCAGGGCTTCCAGCCCTGCTTCTTCTTCACACTGGTACCAACCGTGCTGATGAGCATCTGCCTGCTCCTGGGCGCCCTGCAGTATGCCTGCTACGTCCGCTTCGGCCGTGCCATGGAGCCCAAGTACATCCCCCGCTCCCGCCTCTACCACTGCCAGGTCGTGCTGTCCCTGCTCCTGGCCCTGCAGCCTTTTGGGGGGCTGCTGTGGCAAGCGGTGGGGCCAGGACGGCTCTACGGGTACATGCTGCTGCACGCCTGCCTTTGGGCTCTCAGCTGGGGCTGCACCATCGCCCTCCTGCAGCTGGAGCACACATGGGTGCTGGCGCACGACCGGATACGGGGCCATGGCACCATCCTCCTCCTTTTCTGGGCGCTGGCCTTTGCTGCTGAGAACCTCACCCTGGTGTGCTGGAGGAGCCCACTATGGTGGTGGGCACTGGAGAACATCAACCAGAAGGTGGGCTGGGGGGCTATAGGCAAGGGTGGGGGACGGGCCCCTGGCGGAGAGGAAGAAGGGGCTGCAGCATCACAGTGCTGGGGTGAGGTGTGCGTGCCCTGCCATGCCCAAGGGTGTGCATGCTCCTGGGTTGCACCCACTCATCCGCTGCGTGTCTCAGCCTGGAGCCCGGCTATCGCACATCTCTCCATGCCCCAATCCAGCTCAACTCCCTCTTCTGCCTGGCCCAGGCCCAGATGCAGGAGTGGGGAGTGTCTGCCTACTCCCCACAGCCCTTTGCCCCACTCTTCCCCCCAGGGCAGGGCCACCAAAAGCCAGAGGGCACAGAGCTGGATGTAGAAGGGAGGAAGGAAATGGCCAGGGTATTGCCTGAGGTGCTGTGCTCAGCCAAGGGGTCCCGTTGAGCTGCATGGGCTGTCCTCTCTTCCCTGGCTGCACTTCACCCCATCCCTGTGCCCTGCTCCATGCCTCTCTCAGCTCACACTCATCTGACTCCCCACTCTCTGTCCAGATGCAGTTTGGCTTCTGGCTGCTGCGTTACATATGCACATTCATGCTCTTCATCCTGGGCATGAAGGCCCCGGGGCTGCCCCACAAGCCCTACATGCTGTTGGTCAATGAGGAACGAGATGTGGAGAACAGCCAGGTGAGTCCCAGGGCTGGAGCAGTTTAGGGACATGGCCAGAGGGGAGCTGGGGACAAAATGGACATACGGCTGTCTGGGATCAGCACCTTCCTTCCTTCAGGCCTGGGAGGAGCAAGGTTAGGGCTGCCCAAGCTCACTGACCACTGTCAGCAGGATGCAGCCGTGGAGGGAGGATGGAGTGAGGAACCTGGGAGCATGGTGCTGTTGTTCCCCAAGGCTGCTGCCAGCTGGGCTGAGGTGCCAGGGCAGTGACCCCTTGCTCTGCTCTCCCCCAGCCGCTCCTGTCTGATGGCAGCAGAACCTCCTCCACCTGGAAGGATTTCCGGAGGAAGCTGCGGCTGCTGGTGCCATACATGTGGCCGAGGGGCAATCACCTGCTGCAGGGACTGGTGCTGTTCTGCATGGCACTCATGGGGCTGGAGCGGGCCATCAATGTCTTCGTCCCCATCTACTACAAGAACATCGGTGAGGTGCCTAGGGCTCAGTGTGTGAGGCTGCCCACGGCCTCACCAAGTTCTGGGGGGTGTTGCAAGTGACGTGGGAGGCTACAGGGACCTGGCAGGAGCAGGTTCCAAGGGCCAGGGACCGGTGATGGGAGTTGGGCTGGTTCCCATGGGGCACTTGGTGATGCTCCCTGCCCCTCCACCCTGATCCTTGCCACCCTCTCCCCAGTGAATGAGCTGACAGAGGGTGCTCCCTGGCACACCCTGGCCTGGACTGTCTGCACCTACGTGGGGCTAAAGTTTCTGCAGGGCGGAGGTGCTGGTAAGGACCACTGGGGACGATGTATGCTGGGGAGAGGTGGCATGGGGCTAATATTGCTGGGGCTGGAGATGCCCCTACCACTGCTGCTCTTTCTGGGGAGCAGCAACCAGGGCTGGTCCTGGGTTGGAGGTGGCAGAGGGGGCGGGCTTATCCCAAATCCCTCTTTCCCAGCTGTGCTTTCTGAGCTGGCTGCCTGTCACGCTGGCACTGGTCCCAGTGACCGCCCCGTGGTGTCCCACAGGCTCCACTGGCTTCGTGAGCAACCTGCGCACCTTCCTGTGGGTATGGGTGCAGCAGTTCACCAACCGGCGGGTGCAGGTCCAGCTCTTTGCCCACCTGCATGGGCTGTCCCTGCGCTGGCACCTGGGCCGGCGCACCGGTGAGGTCCTGCGCAGCGTGGACCGTGGCACCAGCAGCATCAACAGCCTGCTCAGGTCAGAGCGTGCCTGCGGCGGGCGGCGGGTGGCCAGGCAGCCCCACCGGGCCAGGCTGATGCGCCATCCCCCTTCCTGTCCCCCAGCTACATCGTCTTCAGCATCATCCCCACCATTGCGGACATTGTCATCGGTATCATTTACTTCACCTCGGTTTTCAGTGCCTGGTTTGGCCTCATCATCTTCGTGTGTATGAGCCTCTACCTGAGTGAGTGAGGGATCGGGGTGCAGGAGTGCTGAGGTACGTTGTGGGGCAGTGGGCACCTGTCAACGCAGCCCCCTCCTGCCTACAGCTCTGACCATCTTCATCACTGAGTGGAGGACCAAGTACCGGCGGGACATGAATACACGGGACAACGAGGCCAAGTCCCGGGCTGTGGACTCACTCCTCAATTTTGAGACGGTACCATAGGTGGGGGGGTGTCACTGAGCACTGGCACTGGGAGGGCTGATTCCAGGCACTGACCTCGGTTCTGTGTCCTGCAGGTGAAGTACTACAATGCAGAGAGCTACGAGGTGAACCACTTCAATGATGCCATTGTCAAGTACCAGGTACGTGGTGTCAGCAGCAGTGGGGAAGTCAGCAGGGAAGGAGCTGAGCCTCGTGGGTACCTGCAGGGAGGACAGAGGTCACCCTGGGTCTGGTGTGAAGGTGGCAGCATCCTGGAGGACCTTGTTTCTTCCAGCTCTCGGAGTGGAAGGTCAGTGCCTCGCTGGGCCTCCTCAACCAGACCCAGAACTTGGTCATCGGCCTGGGACTGCTGGCAGGGTCCCTGCTCTGTGCCTACTTTGTGACTGAAAACAAGCTGCAGGTAAGGCTGGTGCCAGCCTGGGAAGCCCCCTGCCTGGAGGGGGGCCACGGGGCTGGTGGTGATGGGCACCTCTCCCCTATCCCTTCCAGGTGGGGGACTTTGTCCTCTTTGGCACCTACATCATTCAGCTCTACACACCACTCAACTGGTTCGGGACTTACTACAGGTAACGCTCAGAGCTGTGGGGATGCCCAGTGTCCCCCTCACTGTGCGCACCTAGGTTGAGGTGTGCTTCCCAAACACTTCCCTGTAGTCTTCACTCCCTTCCAGGATGATCCAGAGCTCCTTCGTGGACATGGAGAACATGTTCGAGCTCTTTGATGAGGTGCAGGAGGTGGGTGCCACCTTCCTGGACTCCACTTCCTGGCACGGCCCCATGGTCCTGCCTTGGGGACAGGCTGGCTCTGAGGCCGTGTCTCTCCCCCGGTAGGTGAAGGATGCGGTGAATGCCGGTGACCTGCGCTTGGAGGCTGGGCGGATCGAGTTTGAGAACGTGCACTTCAGCTACGTGGATGGGTATGGGGCGGGGGGCACAGGGTTGCACAAGCTGAGCTGTGGGCCTGGCACAGGAACGTGAGGCAGTGAAGGTGGCCCTGAGCCCCTCTCCATCTCCCTCTCCCAGGAAGGAAATCCTGCAGGACGTCTCCTTCTCTGTGATGCCTGGTCAGACCCTGGCTCTGGTGAGAGCGGGACCTTGGGTGTCCTCACTGCTGGAGTGTGGGATGGGGAAGTGGGGCTGGGAAGTACAGGAGTGGGAAGGACAGACCCCCAGTGGGGCTGGCCCTTCCCTGCCCAGCCCCTGGCCTCCAGCAGCCGGGAGTCTCTGGTGTCTCTAAGCCCTTTACCTTCATGTGCAGGTGGGACCTTCAGGCTCAGGGAAGAGCACCATCATCCGCCTGCTTTTCCGCTTCTACGATGTGCGGGGTGGCTGCATCCGCATTGATGGGCAGGACATCTCCCAGGTGAGGGGGGGACACCTCCAGGGACTGGGGACACACACCAGCTCCCATGGGCCTTGCAGCACTGCTCAGTGCAGGCACTGGCATCTCCCCAGGGCAGGGCTGAGCACGCAGTCCCCACAGCCCCTTTGCAGGCTGTGCTGTGCCATGAGTGGGGTGAATGGTGCAACTGTGGGACCCCGGTCTGAAATGCTGGAGACTGGCCAGGGCTCCCTGGGAAGGGCTGGGGCACTGGCAGGGCCTTCCCACAGCAGGGTGGAGATGCCGCTGAGCCTGTGGTCCAGGGGAACCCTGGAGCAAACACCCTGTGAGGAGCAGGCTGTTGAGGCTTATGGCTGAGGGATGGGAGTAGGTTTTGGGGGGCTCGTTGGGGGATGTGTGCGTCTGGCTGAGCCCTCCCTGTTGCCTGCCCAGGTGAAGCAGGCGTCACTGCGTGCTCACATCGGGGTGGTGCCCCAGGACACGGTGCTCTTCAATGACACCATCGCCAACAACATTCGCTACGGACGGATCCTGGCCACTGACCAGGAGGTGCAGGAGGCAGCCCGGGCCGCTGACATCCACGACCGCATCCTTTCCTTCCCTGATGGTGAGATCCCTGCGGTACCCTCCTTCCCCCCCTGCTGTCCAGGGATTCCCTGTGACCTGGTTGCTGCCCTCACAGGTGTCCTGGGTGACATCCCCCATGGGGACACCTGCTTGACCCTGCGCCTTGCTTTGCTTGCCCTGCTGTCATCTCTGCAGGGCTGTCACTCCTGGGCAGCGATGGGCTGAGGCTGCAGAAGGACCTCCCCATGCAGCACAGCCTTGGTGCCCAGCCCCATCCCGAAGGGCACCAGCACAGCACATTCCTGCCCTTGTGCCTGCAGGATACAGCACCCAGGTGGGGGAGCGGGGGCTGAAGCTGAGCGGGGGAGAGAAGCAGCGCGTGGCCATTGCACGCACCATCCTGAAGGGCCCCTGCATCATCCTGCTGGATGAGGTAACGGCAGCAACCCCGGCCCCTGTGACCGCACACACTGCCTGTGCTCTTCCCAATACCCTGCCTCTCCTGCAGGCCACGTCCGCGCTCGACACAGAGACCGAGAGGAACATCCAGGCCTCCCTGGCCAAGGTCTGCGCCCACCGCACCACTATCGTTGTTGCCCATAGGTAGGGATGAGGGGTAAGGGCTGATGTGGCAGGTGCTGAACTCTCTGGGCTGGCCAGTTCCCCCAGAGGGGCACAGACCTGACCTCCTGCTCAGGAGGTGACAGCCCCTGTGACTACGCCTCCTTGCACCGTGTGAACTCCTCCTGGGCCCTCTCTCCTCTCAACCCCACCGCCACGCTGCCTTTCTCTGCAGGCTCTCCACCGTGGTGGGCGCAGACCAGATCCTGGTGCTCAAGGATGGACGCATCGCAGAGCGAGGGAGGTGAGCACAGGGGAAGGGCTTGGTGCTGCATACCCATGGGGACCCCTCCCTGGCTCTGGGGCCAGCCTGGGACCCCGCACCCCTCTGCTCCCCCTGCAGGCACGAGGAGCTGCTGCAGAAGGGTGGTGTGTACGCTGGCATGTGGCTGCAGCAGCAGGCTGGGGATGAGGGCGAGAGCAAGGAGCGCCGCACTGAGAAGCCCGCAGGCAGCAAGAAGGGGCCGTGAGCATGGCCAGGGACTCTGATGTGACTCTGACCCGGGCCCAGGCCCCCACGCTGCCAGGAGCCTGTTGCTGGCTGCAGGACAGCACCTCACATGCCCCCGGGGCTGCAGGGGTTGGGTTGGACACTCCAGTACGTTTGTACCTGTTTGTTTTGCTGTTGTGTAGTTTCTTAAACCAGGTCCTTCCCAGCTCTGTGCCTGTGTGCTCTTACCTGCAGGGTATATGCCTGCAGGATACCCCTGGGGGGCAATGCTCCAGGGAGGGTTAGCACTTGTGCCCTTGTGTCAACCAGCAGCTCTGCCACAGGGCACTGCTCCGTGGGCTTGGGCAGGCAAGGGACAGAGCAGGCTGTCAGCATCTGCCGCATCCCTGCACTAAAAGGCTGAGCATGGCAGGGGCTGCACTCCAATGGCAAAGGAAGGAAAAAGCAGCACAGCTGGTGCCTGCTTCATGCCCATGTGCCCCCCCTTGCACGTCCTTATGCACCCATCCAGAGAGATGGGCTGGACACCAAGTAACTGCAACCCAAAGTGCTCTGCACCTCGTGCTCTGCTTTTATTTTCTCCCAAGGGCCCAGCCTGAACCCACCTCCCACCCCAGGGAGGCACTGCCAGCAGATAACCCCCTCTGAGCTGTAGGGCAGCTCAGTCCTCTGCAGAGCCAGGCACAGCCCTACAGGCAGGAGTGGTCCCAGCAGGGATGCATGACAGAGCAGTGGGAAAGCAGTACCACTCTGCTCTGCAAGAGGCCAGCTGGACAAGTGACCCCTGCTCATGCATCAGCTCCTGCCTCCAAACGCCAGCCATGAAGGGCTGGTTTCAGGCTCAGGGCTGTGGTTACAGGAAGGGGCTCTGTGCTGCTCTTACCCAGGAGGGAATTCCCTGCAGCACAGGTGCAAGGACAGAAGCGTTCCTGCCCCAGCAGCCTTGAAACAGGGCATTGGGATCGTTTTGGGCAGCAGAGAGCACCCAGCAGCAGGAAGGCAGCTGCAGTCTTCCCATGCAAGCAACAGTACTGTAGTCATTGCTGAGGTTACTTTTCAGATAATGGCCCTTGTTAAATTAAACCAGAAAGGAAATGCAGCTCATTCAGTCTCAGAGAGGTGCTGGGACCTAGCCAAGGCGGGTAAGGCCCAGTGTGGTCTTGTGCATGCAGACAGCAGGGGAGGCACCAAGGCACGGGGCGCGGGGAAAGGGCTGCCTCCATGCTGACAGGAGGCTGCACATTCAGCTGTGCCATGCCCATGCAAGAGACCGTCCCAGCTACAGTTGCTCTTTGCTGAGGGGCTGGCAACAGCCCTCCATGAGCATGAAATCCAGCCCCAACGGCAGCAGGCAGCTGTATCCCAGCTGTACATCCAAGCATGCAGAGATGTCCCCACATGGAACTTCCTTCCAGGATGGCTCTGCCCTCACCCCGGAGTCCCAGCAGTGCTGAGACACAGCCACAGCAGCTGTGGCTAAGTGCATGCTGCGGGCTGCCGCTTGCTTTGGTCAGTGTGTGCTCAGCCTCCTTCCATACTGTCTTCACCTCTCCAGGAGCATCAGCAACTTGCTGCACTGATTTTATACAGGTACTAGGGCTGAGGTGTCAGTGTGTGCTTGGTGGCTCGCCTACAGCCCCCAGGGAGATGAGTTGTCCCTGGCGAGAGGCTCTTGTCATTAGTGTCCATGCCAGAACCCCAAGGCATCCATGAGGGAGGCCAGAGCCACTCCTCAAGTCACGAATAGGATCCCATGTCCACTGGTGCACCCTGCTTCACCTGCCTACGACATGCTGCAGTTCGATGGCTTTGAACCCTGCACCTGGAATGGGAAGCAGCATTTGGTGAGCAATGGAAGATGGGCTTCTTCCTCTGGCCATCCAGTGCTCAAGTCTCCAGGGCTGTGTATTTGGCAGTGATGCTGCCACTGCCCCAGGCTGGGCTGCCTTCCTGGTGAGAAAAGTTACTCTAGGCAGGGCCCAGAGGAAGCAGAACCCAGGGAGAACCCCTCCACAACATATATGAGGTTAGGATCAACCCCACTACGGTGCAGAGCCTGCAGCCAGCCCCACTCACCTGCCGCTGTGACTGCTGGTACTCAGCTTCGCTTGCTGACAATGCCCGGGCCAGTGCCAGATCCTCCTCCTCCTGTGTCCTGCTGAGGACAGCGGTGCATTGCGTGCATCGGCCTCCCCCAAGCCCGTGGGCACAGTGCCCAAAGCCCTTTGGGGCGGCAGGATCTCCTGTAACTGCAACCCTCAGGACAGCTAAGGGCAGGGAACAACTGAGGATCACCCTGGCCAAGCCAGGGGCTAGGGAGGGACGAGATGATCCAGCAGTGGCTGGAAGCCAGCACCCTGGGCCAAGGAGAACCACATTAACTCCAGTCTGTGAGACTGGTGCTTTTAGCAGCACCAGGCAATGTGCCCGAGGACGTGGGCTCCTTGGTGTCCTCTGTGAACACCCCTACACCACATGTGTCAGGTTCTGGCCCCACTCATTAGCTGACAAGCGCTCAGAAAATGGTTTGTCCCACTCTGTGCTCAGTCATTGTCCCCGCCCCATGCCCTGGAGGGCTTGCTCACTGAACTGAGCTCCGTGATTGCTCTGGACTCTTCCTGTCAGCCACAGAGGCATCATGTGGAAACACGTGCTGAGAGGAATGTCATCCCCGGAGCCATATGATGGAGCTCCTCCCCAGGCACCTCTCACACAGGCTTGGGGCATGACACCACATGTCCCCGGGCTATACCTGGGTGGCTGTGCTGAGCTGCGTGCTGACTCTGCCAGGGACATCTCCAGAGCTCGTTGCAGAGCCTCTTCCTCACTCTGAAACAAAACATACTGTCACCAGCTTGGCTGGGGGTGGCAGGAGGTGGCCCTGAGGAACATGCGGCAGGCACAGTCTCACTTGGCTAAGAACGGGTGCATCTGCCCTCTACAAGGCCAAAAACAGCCAAGGTGAAGGCCTGGGGCTCAAAACAGAACTCCACCTCTTTCCCCCTGCCTAAAGAAACACAGTTCTGCCTGCCTTTGCAGGGACCACACTAAGAATACCAGCAGGAAACAACTTCCAGTCTCCTACACCCTTGGCTTGCCGAACAGAAAGACAACACCTGGGGAAAACAAGCCAGTGCATTTTGTCCCTTTGGGGAAACCCGAGCAGACAGCACAGCCAAGAGCTGCCATTCACAGGCACCAGAGCAAACTCTGACGCATCTGGGATCCCTGTTTGCCAGGGAAGACCCTGCTGGGGGGCACCGCGGTCACCTACAGAGCGTGGGTTAAAAAGCAGCTGCTGCAGGAACTCCCCAGGGAACAGAACCACCCAAACCCAGCCCAAATGCCCAGGCCAGGCCACTCACCAGCCCGTTCTGCAGCATGACAGCTTGAGGGGAGGTGCTGCCAGCCTGCAGCACAGCTGCTCCGCCTCCTCTGCGGACAGGAGAAAAGCTAGGTTACTGTCAAGGCAGGGAGCCCTGGTACGAGCACACAGCCCTGCCGATGCAGAGGCAGCAGGGAGCTGCCGCTCCTGCATCCCACAGGGAGCCAAGCTGAGCCTGGCCACGCCCACCTCACCTGGCAGGGGCTGGAGAAGAGGGGCTGCCTGCTGGCCGGGCACCTCCGCTGCTCGATGCAGTGACCGTTTTGGAGGAGGATGCCTGGGCTCTCGCAACTGCAGCGTGTCTGAGACAGACAGGATGCCTGTGAGCAACTGTTAACATCATGAGCCAGCCCTTGGCACTGAATACCCAGGGAGATGAAGCTGGATAAGCAAGATGCTTCCCTGGCTCCCTGCTCCTCTTCTTACTGAAAGTACCCATGTTGTGGCTCAGCTACGCCCTAGTTTCAAGTCCTGTTTCTCTCATTGAAACACTATTCTAGGATAGGCAGAAGTTGTCAGATACAGAATAAGGGGCTGGGCTGAGAAGCAAGAGCAAAACACCCAGCAGGCAGTACCAGAGGCTTTTGCTACAGGAGGAAGAGAATGTGTATAGAGCTGTGCTGACTCTACAAACCTTGACACTGCTGGAGGACACCCCAGCACACAAGTCAGGGACCGCAATAATGCAGCAGTCCCAGACAATGGGCCAGGAGGAGCTGAGCTTCTTCCCTGTCCCCTGCCTGGCAAGCACAGCCCCATCCCTGCCACCCTGTGTGTCCCCTGGCCCTCACCCTGCTTTGGAGAGTGGACGTGCTGCCCCACTGCAGTCGTGGTCCAGCGGGTGCCGGTGCTTGAGGCAGTAGTTCTTGTGGCACTGGTCACAGATCACCTTCATCATCTCCTTCTGCTTGCAGCCAGGCTTCAAACATTTGTTGGTGAAGATCTGCAAGATGACATGGCTGTGGTGAAAAGGAACATGCCCTGTCCCTTCCCTCCACACCAGGCCCTGGGCACTGACCAGCTTTCCCCACCTGTGCATCTTCTGTGGGCTCTGGAGTTTGTCTCTGAATACTCATTTTCTTTAGATAGTTTATCAGTAATTCACTACTGCTTTGGTCTCCATAGACAAGGGTCTGCACAATCACATAATCACAGCAGAAGAGACACTTCCTCACCCAGGGACTACTGCCTGCCCTGCCAGGGAAGTGGGGACAGCCCAGAGACCTCCAGCTGCTGCTGGGCTGGATTCCTGTCTGGCCAGCTCCCTGCAGCAATTTCCTCTCCTGGAAACTAATTGCTGATTGCATTTTCCTAACGGCAGCATGCAGTTTCCTATCCTCAAATCCCAGATGAGTGCCCAGCCCCACTCCACTGCTACCTCAACCCTAGACTCATACCACAAAGCCCTGCAGATGCACACACCTCCAGGTCAACAACCCTTCCTGCCCTCAGCCTGTGCAAACAGAGACAGCACCAGGCAGGGCAGAGTTGTGTGTTGTTTCCATCCCATCCCCAGGTTCCAGCAGGGTCTCAGCAGCAAGATGGATTGCTAGGTTCCTACCTTGCGCTTGCGCTGTGCAGGGTCGGACTTGCAGTCACGGTCAATGTGCTCACCCACCACGACATCAGGCATCTCCCCCCGCCTCACAGGGACTGGGGTGTTGCAGAGGGGACATACAGGAACCTGGACATCCTGTAGAGACAAAAGGAGGGAGCTAGGAACACACAGCTCAGCAACCTTGAGTGCTGTGCAGCCATCTCTCTCCCTTTCAGGATCTGCCTGCTGTGGCTTTCACAGCATGGCCTGTGGTTTGAGATCCTGCTCACGCCCTCCGAACAGGTCGCTGTTTCTAACCCAGCGGGTGTGACAGGCATGGACAGAGGCTCTGGGAAGGGAAACCAGTATGGCTGGGAGATACTCAAACCACTTCACCCAGTGGCAGAGGGTGGACTGGAAGTTCGCAGCAGTGATACAGATCCCGGCTTTCAGAGGTACCTTCAAACCCAGCACGCATCTCAAGGGAAACGCCCAAGTGATCAAAGAAGTCACAAATTACTCTGATCCCTGGCTGGACTAGACCTTCTCTCAGCACTTACCTTCTTGTAGGCAGAGGTGCAGTCGTGCTGGGCATAAGTGACGTGGTCGGTGCAGAAGATCTGTTCGCAGGCATCACACTTGAGAGGGAGGAAGTCTGGGAGCGGGGAGAGGCCGCGGGCAGAGCTTTGAGGTCAGCGCTGCCCGCCTGGGACACAGCCCTCACCCGCGTCAGAGCCAGCGCCGCTCCTCTCTTCGCTCGGGTTGCAGTGCCATGGGTGGCTGCAGAGACACCTCAGGCTCCTCCTCAACACCTGCCCTCCCCGCACTCGGGAGCAGCATCCCGAAATCATGCCGAGCCCCCTGGGGATCCCGTCCTCAGGCCAGAGGCGAGGGATGGCGCCACTCCCACCACGGGGCTCGCCCACCCGGAACGACCGCAGCCCCGACTCTCCTCAGCACCGCCGTACCTGGCCTCTCCCGCCCCCTGCAGCACCGAGCGCCGGCAGCCGCAACGCCCGCTGCCCCGCCGTACCCGCCCCGCGGGCAGAGCCGGCCGGCGGCAGCCCCGAGCTACCGGCACTCAGCTCCGCCCTGCCGGGCACTGGGAAGGACGAGGCCCCCCGCGCCCCTCCGCCAAGAACGGCCATGCCGAGCCCGTCACCCCCCATCCCGCAGCCTCCCCCGCCGCGCGCCGCCCGGGCCGGGTGCCGGTGCGGTGCCGCGCCGCCGGCAGCACTCACCCAGGCGCTGGCAGGCGGGCCAGGAGCAGTGCGCGCCCAGGTCCGGGAACTCCATGGCGGCTCCGCACCTCACCCGCTTCCGGCACCGCGTCACCCGGACATGGGCGGCACCAGCTGCAGCCCCGCCCCGCCGGCAACCCCCGCCCCGCAGCTCCGGTAGCACCGCCCCGAGGGGCCAGCTCAAAGCCGGGGCTGCCCTCCTTCAGCCTCCGTTCGCCTCCGCCCATCCTGTGCCGCCATCCCCGGCCCCGGAAGAGACACAAAACACGGCTCCCGGCGCTCTTCACCCCGCTGCCAAGTCTTCAGGTGCCATATTATGACGCCCAACTGAGCACAGAAAGGGTGGCCGTAAGGTCAGCGCTGCAGACGGCGAGAGGGGCCACGGCCGGAAGAAACCGGAGTACTGAACAGGGCCAGGAGAGAATTTCATTGATTGCAAAAACCTCCACAGCCACCCAGTAGCAGAACTCAATTCTGACAGGGGAAAAAAACCAGGTATCGCCCAACACCTCGTTCCAGCAGTGACATGAGCGGCAGTAACAGTCTGCAGAACTGGCCTCTTTGTTGCCAGAGCCCATCTGCTTTAGTCTCTTGCTGCTAGCCTGCCCTCCAAAGACCCTTTTCCCTCTGCAAGCCCTCAAGACCCATGTCTGACTGTGCACCCCATCCCTCCCCCCTGAACGAAACCAATGAAAGTTAAAATTATTTACATTTGTAGCCATTTAAAAACCCAATAAAATAAGATTGCATATGTCCTACTGGGGAGGTGGGTATTAGCAGCAGCTACAGCTAGCTTGGTACTCTGCGTGCAAAACGAAAGACAAACAGAAGACAGACCAAAATACTGCACCATTACTAGGAAGCGTTTGCTGGGGTTGGTGTTTTGATTGTGGCGTAAGGCTTCTAGGAGCCAGCTCCTCCCCAGGGGCAGGGCAGGGGCAATCTCCCCTCAGCCAGCGAAGGCCGGGCTCTAGAAGGATGGAAAGGATTCGTTATTCCAGACACAGCACATTAACACTGATGCGTTTCCATCCCAGTCAACACAAACATCTAAAAACCTGCTGCACGTTCCCCGTGTGAGTTTTTCCTTCTTTCCAGTGAAGACGGAAGAAAAAGGGGCGCGTGAAGAAGACCTAAGACATAGATGCTGCTGTCATCACTGCCTCCTTCTCCTCTCCGTGCTTTGGCAGCTCAGCAGGTGTGGGAGAGAGGGAAGCTGGAACGGCAGGAGACACTTGTGCATCCTGCTCCTCCCCGAGCCCCAGCTCCACATCCATTTGCTCCAGCTCCCCCTGATCCAGTAGCTCAAAGTCATCTGCTTCCTCCTCGTCTTCTGGTGAAGCTGCTGTCTCTGTCTCCACCACTTCGCTCTCTGACAGCTGTGCCTGGAAGCTCAGTTTCTCTTCAGGCTCTGTGGGGAGGAACTCTGAGAGGGAGGGCCCCTCGCTGGCCTCGGAGGACCGCAGCAGTGCGGAGAGGGTGTTCTGCACTGCGGTGGTGATGGCAGTGGTGACGATCTCCTCGCTCAGTGTGTTGATGCAGATGCCCAGGCCGGGGGCAGGGGCAGGCTTCGGAGCCACGCTGTCTCCCGCCGTTTGCCCACTCCCATTGAAGTGCGTATTTACAAAATGGAGAGGAGATGTGAGGTGAAGGATGGAGAGGCCAGAGTCCGCGGCCTCCTTCTCTGCTGAGTCCAGCTCATGGGCAGCATGGGCAAGCTCGGGGCCCAGAGGCACACCAAATGCGTCTTCATCGCTCTGTGGTCCCAGGTCTCTGGAATGATATTCTTCCACGGAGGGAAACTCTGCCAGGTCCTTGGAAAATGACTCCTCTGGCTCACTGTGCAGGCTCTGCTGGTCCAGGTCTGAAAGGCACCAGCATTAAAGGTGCAAGTCCCTTCACCTCCACCAAGGGCACTGACACCTCCCACCACTTCCCCTCAGCTGATACACGAAGGCTCACTTCTGGGCATCCTTCCAGTTCTGGGAGCACAGCAGGAAGGGGGCTGCAGTTATTCCCTTCTCCCAGTGGGAGGACTCACACAGAGTGTCCCTTTTCTCATTCTGTTCCATGTGCTCTGTGCTCAGAGAGGACTTCCTTCTCCAGCTCATGCTCTCTGCATCTAGAGACCTCCACTAAAACCCACAGGCTCAGGGAAATAGTGCTCACAGCATGTCACCTGCCTCTTCCTCCCCAGACACTCAAGTGACCACAACCAAGGCATTACCTTCACATTCCTCACCACTAACTAGTCATTGTCTGAGTTTGTAAGTCTCACAGGGTATGGTGTCCAACCTGTTTCATCCAGGATCATATACAGCTGTACCACACCTATATATATGTACCACACAATTATTTCTGGGGTCTTTGTGGATGCCTTGCTCCCTTCCTGGAGTCACAAGACAGCACTGCCTTGCAGGGCAGTAATCAGAAGCAGATGTCCACTCAGGACCAGCTCATGATCAGCCACAAAGTCAGGGCATGCTGCATTGCTATTACTGCTGCCTCCTTTCAACGTTCTTTTCCCTGCAAATAGCTGGGATCTCTCCCTGTCCTCCCATTCAGAGGGCCAGTGGTTCTGGGCAAGAACACCCAAGGTAAGGAAGGCAGCAATGTGTCCCATCACCTACCTTCAGAAACGTCCGTCAGCTGTGGGGTGGTAGCCCTTGAGACAGAAAAGCCCCCACTCTCCAGGATGGAAGCCTCCTCATCAGAGAGCTCAGAATCTGTGATTGACAGCGCCAGGGCAGTCTTCTTTACATCCACCTGCATGAATGAAGCAGAGGGTGTCTGACTGCTAGTGTTGCCTAGAGGCACCTCCACACAAACCAGAGCTTCCAGGCAGAAGTCTTTGTTGGAGGGAAAGCATGCTGCAGAGGGACAGTATGAAAGCAGGAGTGGGTTGGGCAAAGTGCTCATTGCACTGCAGGGAAGGACAGCCTCAGCTGAGTGGCTTCCCTGCAATAACTCACTGCCTGAAGCTTTGCCTGCTTTCTGTGAAGAACCTGAAAGAGCCAGCACAAGCTGGGATCAGCCTATAGGAGTCTCAGAAGGCTTTGATCCTTCTTCCTCTCCTGGGATAACCAAGGAGTAAAACACCCCTCCTCTTCTGCATGATTCATGCTGGGCCCAATGAAGGCTTCCACAGGTAGCAGTGGTTCAAGTGCAGGAAAAAGAGCATTGAAAGGAGGCAGCATTCCTTTGCAAGCTGAAGCTTCCCACTTCACAGCCCAGGTACATGCCCAGAGCTCCTGTAAACGAAGACACTGGGTCCATTTCTGTGGTGCGCATATACAGAAAGGTCACACCGAGTCTGACAAAGCAGGGAACTGTGTAAGAGACACTAGTGCTGCTCATCTCCCTTTTCCAGCAGTGAGGAGCCTCTGTACAACCGGAAGAGTTGGATTTCTTTAGGGGACACTCACATTCTCTGACCATGAAGCACAACCATCAAAGCAGTTTTGCAGGTCAGCCAGAGGCTGGAGGACAGCTCAGCCTGTCCTGCTACTGCATCACTAGCCCCATGGCACTGCATTCTTAATACCCAGACTGGAGACAACAGCCTTCATCAAATAGCCTGCTCCCCTTGGGATTCTGAAAAGAAGTGACTAGTTGGTCTGCCACTTGTTAGCAACACAGCTGTACTCAGACCATCCCTTGTCTCTCAAGATGCTATAGACCACACAGGAGCAACTGGTTCCCACTCAGCTCTTTGTGCTCTTACCACCGGGGAGAAGCCTGACAGCTCTGCCTCACTCTCACTCTCCGTCTCTGCTGTTGGATCATCACCTGCTGCAGGCTCGCTTTTCCCTTGTCGCTCTATAAGAAAGAGAAGAAAGGCTTTACACAAGACTGGGAACTTTATACTTTTATACATCACTTTTCCCACTATTTCTACTACCCTGTGAAACCTCACATTTCCAAATAGCCCAAGGTTCCCAAAGACAACTGCAATCTGTTGCTCTCATTTGCTCTTCCCAGGATCACCTGCCCAGCTGATCTCCCCATAACCCTCAAGTTTCTGTCTGCCCTACCCCTCCTCTGCTGCAGCCGTTCACCACAGCGTTAGCAAATGTGCTTTCCCCTTGACCCTTTGCTGGGGCTTCACCCTGGGAGTACAGCACCAGAAAAAGTTAGGGTGAAGGTAGATCCTTACTCTTCTTCTCATGCTTGTGGTGTAGCGTCTCAGCCTTCATACTGTAGTCCAGTTTCATCAGGACAGGCTCCAAACGCGTGTACATCTTCTGGATCAGCTCATGGTAGACTACCAGAGGCCAGAGCAGAATGCTGAGCACTGGGGACAAAGGATGCAGGGAGTGTGAAACACAGCAAGCACAACCCAGCCCTTCACAGGGCACCAGCAAGAAAGTCTGCATTGGGGGAAGCACAGCTGAATGCCATTTGCTTTTCTATCTGACTCTGCCTAAAATCCTCATCCATGGTTATTCTTATTCCAAAACTGCTTGATTAACCAGGTTTTCCTAACATCTCTGTTAGGATACAGATTTATGTTAAGATGAAGTGTAAGCCCTCTTCAGCCACTGCATCCCAGCCCCAACATGCAATAGGTGGCCTGAAATTAGGTTATTAAAACTAAAAATCACCAAAACTTTTATAAGGATAGCAGCACAGAGCTCATACATAGATGCATTAGCAGCAAACCACCTGAACAGGGTTAGCAGGGACTCACAATGCAGTGAAAAAGGTCTTATTTACTAAACATGCAGCTTCTTTAACTCTCTCCGTATGGATTTTCCCACTCCAGGAACTGAGAGACTGCAGCTCTGCTTCCCTGGAGCGTCACCAGCAGGGCCGCAGCCGTGGGTAGAAGAGGAAAGCAGGTTTTAGCAACGGCTCCCTCTGCTGACTCTGCACTTGTACTGCATGCACGCACTTAGACCTCCCGGAGCACATTGCCTGTACTGATTAACCATCTGGCAGAAATTCTCTCAACCCCCCCACGAATATGCTTCTACCAGCGTATCAACAGCACAGTTAGGTCATGTTTAAGCTTAAGTCAGACGAGAGAGCTGCTTATACTCACAAATGATGTAGGAGATCATTATGCCTGGAACATAGTGTCCAACTACAGCCAGAATCAGGCAGCCTGAACAGACACTCATGCAGAACTGAAGAAAGAGAGAGGAACAGAAGTGACAAGAGGCAGAGATATATCTATGCAACCAGTGCAGGAAACCCAGTTAGAGCAAAATGAGGGATGTTCCTAACAGAAGTCAGTACACCAGCTTTGCACTGAGTACATTCAGATGCTGATAATCACAACTCAGACAGCTCAGCTGGGTTAATATATAAGCATTAGAGATTGAAGCACAGGAAGACCAAGGTAACCCAACACCCCAATGAAACAAATCAAAACTTTATTGGACAACTATTTATCAAGTAAATTATGTTCCTTCAGGCTAGGGTGGGATATTGCAAATTGCTATTTTAGAGTACATCTCTCCTGCAGAGCTCAGCACTTTTAAGAGAAGCTTGTACTGTCCTGATAAAGCCAGGAAGCTGTTACAGTCATGAGATACTCTGCACTGCTACACCATAAACCAGCTGACAAAGGCATTAGCAGAACCTGTGCTCCCACCAGACCAGGGCCTTCCTCCTCTGGAAGAAGTGGAAGAGTTAATAGTAGTGCAGCCCTGACGGCATACCCTGCAGTCTCCTTGGGAAGGGGGGAAGTGATGACACCCTGCAAGGGTGCAGTATCAACTAAATCCAGCAATGAAGTTTCATTCACAATGGAAAAGTTCTACAAAAGCCCTCTAAGGGCTTTGCTCCCAATGAATTCATGCTTTATGGGGATCTCTGAACTGGTCTCCTACTCACTGTAGTTGGTACAGTGTTTTAAGAAGGAGGAGTAATCGGCAGTAATAGAAACCCACTCCTTTTGGCACCCTAGTCCCCAGGCAAGCCTGATACAATCCCAGTTGTCTGTTCTGTCCTACTTTTTATGGTGTTGAGGCAACTCCTGTCTATAAACCCTTTCCACACAACACACGTCACAGCCATCAGAACATGGTTAATGACAAGTTTCCATGCACTCAGAAACACTGCTGCATTTGGACTTGGCTAGCTACAATCTTGGATAGCAAAATAGGTAGGACCAGCTTAAGAATGGAGCCTGTGGAAGGTGCAGAGGCTGTAGCCTTGCCTTTTTTTCCCCCCACTCCCAATCTAAGAGCTTCCTCTGCACACTAACAAATAAAACTACAGCTAGCTCTTCACAGAAGGGGTTAAGTTCAGCTCCAGCTTACAAATACTGGAAGCCAATTACCCATTTTTTAAGCTTCCCATGGTATATAGTCTGAAAGGAATGAACAGCAAATGTTAAGCAGGGACAGCAATTGTAGAATATTGATTTTACATATTTCCATGTCCTAGGCCACTAGTAATGGAGAGAAAAGCCAGTGCACAGAAGAGTAGGTATCTCCAGCTTACCTTGGCAGGATTTTGCCTCTTGTACTGTAGCAGTTCCTGCAGGTACAGCCTGAAGGTGACCCAGCTCTCTGCCAGACAGTGGCACAGCTCAGGGACACTGAGCAGATGAGGTTGTGCCCCTGAAGTCACCCCCTCACTAGAGACAGACAAGAGCAAGAAGACAATCTTTGAAGACGGTCTGTTTTGTCGAGGGGAGGGAAGAGCTGCACTGGGAAGCAGAGATCCCTAACAAAGGCTCAACAATACTGACTGCATCTTCAACAGAACTATAGAAGACACATGGAGATAGTTTTTTCTTTTAATAGGAAGAGAGCCAAGAGACACCTGAGCCAAGCAAGCAGCAGCAGCAGCTACCATGCCACAGCATCCCCATGCCACAGTCCCATGATACAAGCAGTTTACTCAAAGCCACACAGACAGAAGTGCTGGAGATGGAACTAGTTACGTGGCCTCCTCTGGCACCAAGTCCAAGGTAGCCAGAGCACGGTGCCCAGACCTGTAACTATGGCCGAGGATGGGATGCAAGCTGCACCACCATAGACAGCACATATGGACGGCGAAAGTCAGTTTCAGGAGCTTCCTTCTCGCTGGAGAAGTCTAAAATAGTTCAGAACAAATCCAGGGAAGAAACCCGAGAGTTCCCAACATCAGAAGTACTTGAGCTTAATTGCTACTGAAGGAACACTAGCTTTCCCCAGAGTCTCACACTCTGGCTCCTGAGCTGATAAGCATCTCCCAGTGCAGGAGAAACTGCTACAAACGTTTCACAGCAGGAGCCACGCAATTTAGCGGCAACAGCAAAAACGACAGGTGAGATCACACTGAATTAAGGCTTCTTCACCCTCTTACCAAGGAACACATCAGTGAGCTTACCTCTCCCCTCCCGGCTCCTCTGATGGCTGTGCTGTAGAGAGAACAAAGCACATTAGTCAGGCAAGTTAAAAATACAACCCGACATTTTTACCACTTGAACAGAGCAGAGCTGGAGATGTATCATCCTCAGCGAGTGGATGCACCCTGGGGACCTTCTTTGTGTTCTTATGCAAGTACGAATCATTCGCTTGGAGTCTGAGCTGTGCAGACTTCAGCGGAGCATGCCTGGGGACTTGGAGCAGCCAGAACACTGGTCTTGGGATGCCCTGGCACACCTTGCAACCTGCGCTGAGAAACACATGGCAGGACACTCATACCCAAGGTGCACCCTGCTGCTAGCAAGTTGGCTCTCCACTGCAGGGGTGGCACAACTTGCTCTGGTGTCCCATGCGTCTGGGCAGCGCCATCCCCAAGGAAGCTGCTTAGGCCTTGTCATTCACAGAGGGCTGCCAACATGGTTTCTGAGCTGGGCAAAGCCTCAGCTCCCACCTCAGAGCTCAATATGGCACTAGCAGATCCAAGCTGCACTTCCCACTGACTGGCCCAGAGCACAGTCCCTGGCACGATGCTGTGTACAAATGCCAGAGATCTCTCTGCTGTCTCTATTCTTTCCAGGGGAATTAAGTAACAAATAGCAGTCTTGTGTCTAACTATCTAATTTTAGGGGTCTTTTAGTCTCCTGACAGCCCTTTGTGCCAGGCACAAATATAACTACACTCCTAAGGTCCAGTCTGGATAAAAGCAAGGGAAAAGTTCTCCCATTCCTCTCTGCTCCAACCCAGTGATGATCAATGATCAGATACTTACTTTATGCAGTACTGAAAGGAGGAGCAGTTTTTCAGTGGCAGAGGTCACATATGATTATGTTCTGCCTTTAGATACATAGAGAAAAAAACACCAAATATTTTCATGACAACTGGAACTCATGAGCCTGGCTGCCTATGGGATTTGGGTGTCCTGGCTAGCTGACTAGTGTTTGAGGATGTACAAGGCAAAACCAAAGCTCTTCCAGCTACACAGTCTTTATAAATCTCCTATGTTTAAGAAGGCCCTGATCATGATGTGAAGGCCCCTCAAGGTCTACCCTCTTCTACCAGTCAGCCTACTGTCCTAAAGCTGGTAGAGACAGATACATCTTTGATGCTGTCTGGCCAACAGCAGACTTGGTCCAAGGGGTTCTAAAAATCAGTGGGACTCTATCCCCCACACTGCATGTCAACACATAAACAGGCCTAAAATAAAGGAATAGTTTATGTTCAAAGTCCAGGCTAATTGTTAGAAATGGACTGAATAACGCAGTATGAACAAAAGGGGGTTTGAATCCTCTCTGGAGTCATCAGCCAGATGCAAAGCCCAAGAGCCGCAACAACTCTGCGAAGGAAACACACAGAAGAGGTGAACATCTGTCACTGTCAACACCCAGCGAGACCTCAGACTCCAGCTGAAGCCGCAGAAGACAGCATCTGATTCTGGCAGCCTTGCCACCGCTGCTCTCTAAGACACAGGATGTTGGGCCAAGTGTGCCAGACCCCTCCTAGCACTGCAGGCGCTGCACCAGCCAGCTCGCGCAGTGCAGCGGAGCAGGAGCCATCGCCCAGGGGAGGAGGCGACTCTTTGAGAGCATGACCCAGATTTCCAGTAATCAGGTCTGACAAGAGGAGTCAACTGCTCTCAGACTGGGCTGCCCACTCACTCCTCTGCCCCAAACAAGTGCTCTGCACAGTGGCTGCGGCACTGCTCCCAAAGGGAGCTCCAGGTGTGAAGCGAATGTTATAGATGCAGATTCCCCTCCCTCACCCCCCCACCCCACGGGCTTGTTGCTTCTCTCACGTAACCACCATTGCTGTGTTTTGTTACTGCGCTCAGGAATCTAAAGCTGCTTAATGGCAGCACACAGGAATTCAGCCATATCTCAAAGCCTCATCTACTACCTGCACTAAATCACCAAATAAATTACATTGGCACCAGCCCATCTGTGCTGGCTGGCTATACTGGGTGTACAAGCTACAAATGAGATGCTGGGGCATTCTGCTGGACAGATGTACCTGCACCACGGTAAGCAGGATGGCTCAGGAACCCCACTCCTCTTGAACTGGCTGCAGTAATCCAAGCCACCTAAAATATGCCAGCAGAGGGAGTGAAACCATTCTCCTCAGTTGCTTCTGAAGGTTTCAGAGACACTTCAGAGAGCTGCAGAACATCTCAGCAGCTGCAGAGTGTTCACATGATTTCAACTGGCAAAACACAACCTGTCTTTAAAATCAACAGTATCCTGCTTCCTGTAGTAATCTGCCTGCTGGACATCCCAAAGCACTGGAGTCTTACACCAGTTAGAGGAAGAGCCCAACCACAAAAAACCTAGATCATTTCCGACAGGACATATTCACTTAGTTAAGGATTAACTACAACCCGTGCTGCAGTACTTTCTAGCATCGGTTCAACTACGCCAGCAAGCAGGACACCCACAGCTGGCCTCAGATCATCAATAACCAGCTGAAATCACGCTGTTGGTATTTCACACAGGACTGGCGATTAATACAAACTACTTGACATACACCAGACTCTTCTGGGAGACCAGTCAGCCGCACAGGAGTTTAGGTTTCATGTTGGTAATGACAAATTACCGCTGATGAGTTCCTTGGCTCTTACAGGTTTTCAACGCTTCCCCAAGAGGCATTCTTCATTTGTGTGTAAACTGTAGCTAGAAAGCAGGGGCCCTTTTTAAGGAGTATTAGCATTTAATTGCAATGCACCCTTTGCCAGAGCTCTTCCACACTGCACTCTCCTACACTGACCAACAAACAGCTGCCAAACAACAACACTACACAGAACAGCCCTACTTGATACCCATTTCAGGAGAAAGTGCAGCTGCTTCCTGAAGTCCTTAAACAATACTTAAGTGGAACCCAACATAGAGGTGGTTACATATGGAGAAAACACTCTGTGTGGGAGATGAAAATATGCAATTCCTTCTGACAGGACATAAAATGTTGTGCATCACACTGCTGTTAGTGTGTCCCTGATCACAGTGTGTAACTGCAAAATACACGCTGAGGTTTTAGCATTCCTTCAGAAGTGATGTTATAAACAGTCACCCAAGACACACAGAACTGCCACAAGCTGAGGTTTGTGTGTATACGTGCAGACTCTTGAAGGTGTGGTACTGACCTACTTCCAAAAACTCCACGAAAGCCTTACAGGAAGCACTGGGGAGGAAAGCCACAAAGCTGCAGCTCTGCTTCAGTGGGAAGTGAGAGCCACACAAGAGCCCCTAAGTATTCAGCAGTGTCAATTCAAGAGGAAGCCCCTCAAGAGCACAGAGCACTACCACTCCTTCCTTGTGAAGGCTGTGGAAGCACGATTCAGTGGACCATGTCAAAGTCAGGGCTCTGACCTAACCAGGCACATCAGAAAGGCGTCCCTGTTCTTTGCTGTCAGCAGCAGAAAAGCAGGAAGGAGTGAAATACGGGGGACACCACTGAGGGGCAGCTCAGTAGGATAGGCGCTGACTTCTTGCAGAGCTAATGACACAGGATGAGCCTAACCCCTAGTGTGCTGTTTTCTTTGGTTTTCTTTTTTATTCCTCACTGCTCTGCATCCTATAAATTGACTGCTGTATGGATTTCCTGTTTCTTCTGTGATAACACAACTTTCACAGGCCTGGTACTTGCTGGAGCAATTCTACCCCCACCTGTCTCAATAACGCCATTCTGTATCAGACACCAGGCTTTTGCATTTCTGGACATGTTTCAAGTGAGATGTTTTGGGTGGCTTTAAACTACTCCCTTAAAAAACCAAAGCAAATAAGCAGGAAATTAAATTGGCCAGTCCAGTTTAGCTGCCTAGTTACCTGAACCACACAAAGTAAACAGTTTCAAGACTACACCTGAAACATATCTAACCTTATCAGGACTTCTGTGAAAGCACCCTTTAAGTCAGTACCCTTTTAAGTCAAATAAAGGGCACCTTACAAACACACATATAGAGGGGCTTTCATTCAGAAACCCTCCCTAGAGTAGGGGGGCAGGGATGGAGGGCCCCGAGCTGCCTTTGAACAGCAGCAGTAGATACAGCAGGCAGGTCTGGGTCCAGTCATTTAATAATCTCCAATGAAGGAGGCACTCAAAGCAGACAGCAGCCAATCCATGCCTATCATCGTTATGAGGCAATTTCTCTGGTTGCTTTTGTGCCTAATGTTGGCAGAGACCCTTCAGTAAAGGGGAAAGATAAGCCAAGTGATCAGACTTACTGATTAGCTGGAGATCAGACGCTGTTCAGTACAGGTACAATACACTAACTGTGCCTGCTGTCAGACCTCATCATCCACACTGCTACCTGCCGCAAGAAGTGGCTCTCATCTGCTCTGCCTCTTCCAGGGCATAAGCCCATGCTACACTTAAAAACAATCCTCTTCAATGTACCCCATTTCCTTCCCCTACCTCAGCTGGCCATATATGCTCAGACCTGGAATGATCTTTTCAACAAGACATTTGCAGGAGAGAAAGGACGCACCAGAAACACTGCATCATCCCAGTTACCAGTGTCCCTGACAAGCTAGCTGGGCCCCCTTAGTCACTCTCAAAACGAGCCACTCCCAGAACTTCTCAGCACAGTGCGCAATTCTCCTCATGCCCAGAGTATTAGGATACATCCTAATTGGGATACATCCTAATACTCTGACACAAATAGGCAAGAGGCAGCATCAGTACCAAAGCCTGCAGTTACAGTAGCAACAGGGCTTACATGACCTATGAGAGAGCCAGAAAAGAATCAGCTGTGGCTATAGCCCAGTAGCAGGTAACACTATAACTGCTGCCATTAGCTACAGTGCTAATCATCACATACCTGAGAAATCAAACAGGAACCTGGGCTTCCACCTCTCCAGCAAGAGGATGGCAAGAAGGGACATGCTGAGGAGAAAGAGGGGTCTCAGGGAGGTGGAGGAAAACAACCTAGAAATCAGATGAGAAATTGTTAGGCAGGAAAAAGGCAGCAAATTACTGCTCTTGATGAGCAAACAGCTACAGCTCAGAGTATGGCAGAGCAGAACCATTCAACTGGTACTGGCCACTGCAGCAGCACTGTACTTCACAGACACCCACAGCGTGTTCTCAAATGTTGCCTTTGCCCATCATCCGACAGCTGACCACCTGCCATCTCCCAGTGCTCTCCTCCTCCAGTTGTAAAACAAGGCTAATGCTCCTTCATATGAGTACAAGTCCTTCCAAATCCTCCAGGTGGAGGCTCTCGATAACGTAAATACAGATTGTTCTAGCAGAAGCCTGGTTGAAAAACCAGCCTGTTCGCCGAAAACTTTTGTCCTGTTTGTCATCACAAGCTCCAGCATTACCCACAGGTAGTGCCAAAACACATCCCGCACCTGCTTAGAGATGCCCATTCTTTTATCACAAACCTCTCCCTGGCACTTAAAATGGTTTAGTTGCTCACTTGGCTCTATCATAAAGCCCTTCACCTCCCTCATCAACACATTGGCTTGAGCCAAATGCCAGCTCACACGGTACTACACACATGCAGTTGCACAATCCCATCATCAAAGAGTTTATCTCCCCACTCCATACAGATTTGAAAGCAAAGGTCCCAGGGTGCTGCCTGCACCAGCAGCGACTGTCTGCTTTCCTTCTTTCCTCCACACACGAGCATCAGCACTCCCCTCCAGAAACAAATGCCGGGAAAATGCATTCACCCTCACCCCTTTAATAAGCACTCCTTTGCAGAAAGGAAGAGCTGCTATTTTACCTTGCTTCTCTTCAGTATTTGCCAATAACTAATCTCAAATGTACCAAACAATTATCAGTCAGAGAGATCTCACTGTGCAGTGCAGGGAAGGGCTGTGCTTCCCACCAAGCTACAGTCAAAGGTAGCGTGCTTGGAAGTGAGATCTGCCCCACCGGGCAGCACAGAAAGCAAGCTGCACACTTTCCATGGGCTTACAGGACCTACAATGATCTATACAACAACTTTTTATCCCTTCTCATGGGACAACAATTCTGTAGCTTAACATGTCAGCTCTGGAAGAATTTCCTCCTATTCCACCTCATTTATAGTCTGTAGTTGAACCTAACTATTCTATGATTCTATGATCCCGGCTGAATCCTCTATGGGATCATAGAGAATTCCTCCCCCTCTGTGATATTTAGATATCTTTCTGCTGTCCCATATTCTGGGCACTCTTTGTTCTTGTCCACCTTTTTACACACAGACCCTTAACCACCATTGGCTACCAGCCCTGCCATCTCACGGCATGCCTCTCCCCCTTCCCCTAACTTCAAAGCTCTGATAATTGTATGGATGAGCCAGCAGAACTTCAGTGGCCTCTTCAGTGACTTCAAAGGCTGACTGGTCACAAACTTTCCCCTTTTCTGACTGTCCCTTCCTATTTCATCTGTGACCAACGTTTAACTCTTTCCCTGGCCAGTTGTGACCTTCTCTGCTGGGAAAGCTGCCGGCAGAGCGTTTTCACCACTAAAACTGACTCACTGTTTATACAAACAGGATGTTTTCCATTCCCATCCACAGCTGGGCTATGCCACTCATGCTCCCAGCTCCTCGTGCTGCTGCCCTACCCGAGAGGCAGGGAAGACAGGAAGGCAGGGCAAAAGGAATCTGCTCGTGCCCAAATCAAGCGGCCTCGGCCTTCGTGTGAAAAACCAGCACCCTCCAGAAAGCGACTAACGAGCAGAACGACTTAAACGAACCAGCACACGCAGCCTGCTGCTGCAGGTGCCATGGTGCTCACTGACCATAGCAACGGGGGTGAAGCGAGCTAATAACGCACGGATGCAAAAAATAAGCAGCAACACGCCCGGGCGAGCCTCCAGCCGGGCCGGCTGCCTTTTACTATCGCGGGGCAAATCCTGCCCGAGCTCTTGGCACTGTCCTCCCCAGGGAGGGGCCTGTTTAGGTTTGTCCGGAAAAAAGCAACTGCTGCTTGGAGCGGTGCACATCCCACGACGTTGCGGGGTACAGCTGCCCTCAGCTCTGCTGCAGACCCCGGATGGGATCGCTATCGACGCGGCGGCTCAACAGCGGCACCCGAGAGCGGCCCGCCCGGCCTGCGCGGCCTCGGTGGAGCAGCCCCCGGTGTCGGCCCGGACCCCCGCGGCCTACCCCGCCTCAGCTCACCAGAGGGCCCCGCTGAGCGCGGCGGCAGTGACCAGGCTGTGCAGCGGCCTCTCCCACACCAGCAGCCGCTGCGCCGCCACCAGCGCCGCCTCCCAGCCCCGCAGCCGCTGCCGCAGAGTCGCCGCCAGCCGCGCCGCCGCCGCCGCGGCCGCCTCTTCCTCCTCCTCTTCGGCCGCCGCCGCTGCTGCCTCCTCGGCCCGGCCGCTCGCCATGGCTACGGGGAGCAGGGGAGGGGCCGCTGTCACCGGCGGGGGGAGGGCGGCGGGCGGAGCGGCGAGCGCTGCACCGGCCCGGGCGGGCGGGCGGAACCGCCTGCGGGGGACCGGCGGCCACTCGCGCCGCACGCATGCGCAGCCCATCCCGTGATGGGGAGGGACCGGGAGCGCCTCCGGGGAGGTGGTGTCAGGCCACGCCCCCTGCACCGGAACAGGAAGTGGGGGCAGAGCTCGGCTTGGCAGCGCCTCTGTGGCCTCCGCTCCGGTCACTGGGCGCTGTTTCGCGGCGGACCCGGCACCGCCGGAGGGGACCTGACACCTCCCGCCCTGGGGTCCGGCGGGATGGAGCTGGACGCGTTGCTGCTGGACGAGGAGGGCACCTTCTCCCTGAGCGGGTTCCAGGAGTTCACGGTGAGTCCCGCCCCGGTGGTGCGCGGTGTCCCCGGCCCGGCCCGCCCCCAGCCTTGCACCTCTGGGGTGCTCCCGGAGCACCTTAAACCAGGGCTTTAATCCCTGGCGTTTACGAGTTCCTTGTGACCTCACACCCCGTCCCCTGGATGAGTGCCAGGGGGCCCTGCCGGCCCGTTGTACCGCGGAGCCCATAGCCTGGTGTGGGGAGTGGTCAGGGCGTTTTTCACATAACCCTTGTCTGCCCGTAGTTCCTGCCCAGGCACCAGCAGCTGAGCGAGAGAGTGCGGAAGCGGCTCTATTATGGCTGGGATAAAGACTGCAGCCTGGATAATCTCTCCAGCCCTGTGGCAGGTGGGTTGCTGAGTGCCCCCATATGGGAATGCTGAGTCAAGGGGATTGGAAGGTACCCAGGGGCTGAGACCAACAAGTCACCCGCGCCCTCCCAGAGCCAAATCCCACCCCTGCCCAGCCTCCTTTTCTCTGGGCAGCACAGTGGGAAGGCTTCCAGAGCCTCATGGCTCCTGCTGTCTGTTTTATTGCCCTGTCTGGCCTACTCCTGTGTTTTTGGCACCTGGCGGGTGTGCAGAGGGTAGAGGCCTTTAGGTTGCTTATGAATTCCTTGGCAGTGAAGGCTGTGTCTGTGTCCCTGTCCCTGATGAGAAGTGTCTTGAACAACTTTTTGTACTCTGCAGAGTACATTTAACTTCTAGTTGTGAGCACCAAGGTGACACGTTCTGCTCTGTGTTTGTCTGGATCATGCCCTTTTTTCCTGTTGTGGTTTTTTTTTTTTTATTTTCCCTTGTTGATTCAGCAATGTCTGAGGGAGCAGAAGGTTGTGGTTGGGTTGAGGAGCTGGTGCAGGTGATGCTGGAGAGGAGCAGTCAAAGGCAAGCAGTGGTTTGGTAGAGGGCCTTCACGGTGTGGTTGTGTTAGTGTTCCCATTAGCTGCATGCTGGCGAAGCAGTCTGAAGTCACCAAGGGGCTGTGTGTGATGTATCTTGGTGAGCAGGGGGCTGCTGGCTGCGTGGTGGCATGGCAGGGCAGGTGCTGGGGTGTTGCTGGGAGTCACAAGTTCAGACACAGGCAGTGTCAGGGAGGCATGTGGCTCGTCCTTGGTGCTGGTGTCACACCCAGCTGCAAGCTGGGACTGTTCCACAGGAACTGGTGTTGGAAGTTCAAAGGGCACATTTATGGAAGACTGTTGAAAGCTATTAACTATAAAGACTACCTTGCACCCAGGAAATACCTCCCTCCGTCAGCTGGGGCAAGTGTGACTTACAGAGAGTATCTCTGCAGGCTTATCTGCCCTTACAGCCTTCCTTTGCCAGCTGCTATCAGCCACTGTCAAAAAACAGGGCCTAGGGTGGTGACACCTGTCCTTGTACAGCTGTGCCACTGCTACATGGCGAGTTTATGGCACTGCTCTTCAAACAAGATAGAGGTGATTGTGGAGAGAGTCCAGAGTAGCAGAAGGAACTGGAAAAGGTCTTTGGAGCTGGGTATGGTCACAGGAGGTAGTATGGGGCTTGCTGAGGAGGGACATTGAAAAGTGAATTTGTTCCTTTCAGAAAGGACAAACCATAACCACCCTTGGTGTGCCTTGGCTGTGAGACTGGGGACATTCATCAGCTGCTCTGTGTGCCCTCTAGGGCAGGACATGCTGTCATGGGTTGGATCTGTGGGCTGAAGAATTGGGTTTTACATTGGGGCATAGCATGTGGTGGCCTCATGTACTTTCTATCAGTTGGAGCGTTACTGCTGCCTCTGTGGTGGCTAGTGCAGTGGCACAAGGGTGGCTGAGTAGGGCAGAAAGAGCATCAGCAGTGCAGAAGGCTGGGAGTTGTGTCAGCTTGACTGTGGATCTTAGTAGTGGTGTACTTTGAATTACCTGGAGAGATCCGTTAGAGTAGCATGGGGTTTGAGCTTGGTGGTTGCTGTTGGGCAAATAATTCCAGTGGGACTGCACCCATTCTCTTATTTGCTGAAAGGACATGAAAAGGAGGGACGGGGAGAGAAGAGGTATGATGATGCTTTCTCTGGGAGCTGGAAGCGCAGGGCTGCTGGGACAAGCTCTGTTCTTGACTCTGTCAGACAAGGGCTTGGCAGCAAAATGGAGCTGGAGTTCCTTGTCAAATACTTTTTGCCAAGCACCAGACGAGTGTTGTTTGGGGTGCTCCCAGCTGGTCCTGTCGTGTTGAGAAGTGAGACAGGAGCTGCTGAAGTGATCTGCCAGCATCCATCAGTCTCTGGCCTTTTCAAGTGCTTGAATGCTGAGGCACACCTGTGAGCATGGCAGAAGGCTGAGATGAGCTGCAGTTCCACTGTATTGCTGCTTCCATGTCCTGTTCAGTACCTTCAGGCTCCTGCTCACATTGATATGTTGTCTGTCATCGTCTTGAGGGGAGCTGTGGTGTGAGAGAAGGTGGATCATGCTGATGAGCTCTGGAGGAGGAGGATGCTGGTTGACAGGGATCAAAGGACTGGGAAGATGTCCTAGATCAGGATCTAGAAAGCCTCTGAAAAGGCTGCCTGAGATCCTGCAGGGTGAGGGGAGGGTGATAGCCTCTGCACTGACTGCCGGTATCTCCCCATGACACTGTAATGCTGATCTGACACTGCTGCCAGGCTTTGGACACTCACATCCTCTTCCTGCTTTGGTCTGGCTCTACTGCCCATTTGTTTGCTCCTCTGTCATCCCTGCCTTCTGATGAGGCCTATCCTACCTTCATAGTTGAATTTAAACTTGATGGGCTGAGCAGACCCCAAGACTCAACAGGCTTGTGAGGTGAAGGGGAAGGGTGTGAGTGAACTGTGTCATATGGGTCTAAAACCCTTTTGTTTCATTTTCTGTCCTAGATATTGCTGTGGAGTTGCTGCAGAAAGTGGCTCCCAGCCCTATCCGCAGACTCCAGAAGAAATACGTGTCTCATGTATCTCGGTAAGAAGCAAAACCTGTCCCTTCCTGTCCCATGTCAGAACTGGGAGCTCTGGTCTCACCTGGTCCCGCTGGGCCAGCATTGACTTGTGCTTAAGCCTGATGAGTGTCAGAGAAGCTGGGGGCAGGTGGCAAGGACAGCAGGCACAGTGGCTTCCTGACACAGCCAGGCCTGCTTCAGGTTGCTTCTGCTCTCTGGGGTGTGCTCTTGTTACTGGGAGTGTGTACTGGCTGGATCTATAGCTCACTGGGTAGCCAGGTCTGAGCCCCGTGTCTGCTCTTGGCAGCCAAGCCCTCGTAGCATACCTGGCTGCAGGCAGGGCTGCTCAGTCTGGAGCTTCCTGTGCCTGGGAAGAGGAGCTGGGCTTTCTGTTTCCACCCTGCATCCCCATCCTATGCCACAGCTCAGGACAGCCAGCATGAAGCTGGCAATGCTGGGTGTATCTAACTGTATATTTACTAAACCTCTCTACTACCTACATGGGGAGAGAGCAGACAAGTTGTGCTGTGGCGGACGGGATGTTTGTAGCACATGGATAACCTTTGGATTGCTTTTTGCCCTGTGGCACAGGGAAGCTTGCATCTCTCCCTGCTCCATGATGCTGGCACTGGTTTACATTGAGAGACTCCGGCACCGGAACCCCGAATACCTTCAGCAGATCTCATCTTCAGACCTCTTCCTGATCTCCATGGTGAGTGGTGTAGGCTGGGGAGGTAACTGGGTTGAAGGGAGGTCAGGAAGAGGACAGGAGGGACTGAGATCCTATCCTTTGTGCTGCTTTTAGATGGTTGCCAGTAAGTACCTGTATGATGAGGGTGAGGAGGAGGAGGTGTTCAACGACGAGTGGGGAGCAGCAGGGAAGGTGGATGTCCAGACCATGAACACACTGGAGATGAACTTCCTGAGCGCCATTGTAAGTGGGGCTCTCACTGCGGCTGCCAATGTACTCCCATGAAGGAACAGAAGGATGTGTCTGGGTGCTGGATGGCCTGTCCTGACTGCCCTGACCATTCACTGCTATCCCCACAGGACTGGAGTCTCTACACAGATCCCCGGGAGCTGTTTGAAGTGCTGAGCTGGCTAGAAGGACGGTAGGTGTAGGGGGGTGAAGGTGAGTCTTTCACATACCTTGCAGCCCTGGCTCTGCCCCTGCTCAGAGCTGGCCTTGCTGCAGTGAAATAAGAGGTTAGGGTATCTGTGAGCCTTTGCTAGGCTCTGCAGCTCCCTTCTACAGACCCCGAGCAGGGTCTTCTCCAAGCCTGCCTGGCCTGAAGCTTCTTTGCTGGTGAAGGTCTGTGCCACATCCACCATTCCCTTTTTCTTTTTTTCCTGCAGTGTGGCAGAAAAGCAGGGCATGTGGCGTGGCTGGTTCACATACACGGATCTGTGTGTCCTCATGGAGCAGTCCATGTGGCAGCATGTGCTGGGCCAGTTCTACCAGCAAGTGGTGAAGGTAAGAACATAAAACAGCAGCTACTTGCAAGAACATGGGACCCATGGGTTTGGAGCAGAACCCTCTTTCACACTGGGAGCAGTGGTTTATTCCCTGTTGGTTTATTCCCTGTTGAAAAGGGGAGCTGTCAGAAGCCAGAAGATGCTGATTTGCAGCTGTGCTGCCTGAGGCGCTGGAGCCTCGTGCTGGGTTAGCTCGTGTCCTGTGCTGGACTGCAGCCCCACAAGTCATGGTGCAAGGTCATAGTAAGAACTAGGTGCCGACTGTGGATTTAAACATGAACAGTTAGGATTTTAGCTGGAGCGCTGTGGTTTGTGGTATTTAAGCCCTACTTTGAACAGCCTGTGAGCCACCTGCTGTTACCAGCATCCAGCACTGGTGGTGCTGTTTGCCATCACAGCTGCTGGGTCACAGAGGGCTGTGGGTGCTGCTGCAGGGTCTGGTCTAACCGTTGGCTTCTCTGCAGCTGGCCTGCCTCCTGGGCGTGGTGTACCTGACTGGATTTGCTGCTGTCTTTGCCTCTGTCACCATGGCGCACCGGTCCGTATGCGTGAGGAACCCTGGCCCTGCAGCCCCCCGGCCTGCGCTCTTCCCCAAGGAGAGCAGCTGCCAGCTGGATGCCCAGCCAGCCCCAGGCCCTGACCAGCCCCAGCCCGAGTTGCCTGACATCTCTCCAGCTAGCAGCACCCACTGCCCAGGGGAGAACAGGACAACCAAGGAGCCACGTCGAGGAGGGGTCACGGCGACTGCGCTCTACCTGTGGGGCAGCATGATGACGGCTCTGTCCTACCCAAAGGCACCTGATCTAACCCAACACAGGAGCCCCCTGCAAGGCCCCTTCCAGAGAGTGCCCACTGCCTGTGAGAAATTGAACCGTACCACCTCTGCTGCAGCCCCGAGCCAACCTGGCCCCTTTGGACTTGCCATGCTTCCAGTTCCCCTGGCGCTCCATTGCCATGCCTGCTCAGCCAGTGCAGGCCCCACGTGGGATGCAGCCCCTAGCCGCAAGGACTGGCTGGACCCCCTGGGGCTGAGGCAGTGCTCCTTGCACACTGCCATGGATCTCAGTAGAATCAAGAGCTTAATTTTTCCCAGCTAGGAGCACAGGCCAGCAGCCCCTTTCCCCTTCCCTCCTAGTGTGGCACAACTCACTTCCTTGCACTTTGGGACCTCTGATCCCTGGGACTGCACGGGCCTGAAGGCCCCTGCATTACTTCCAAACCAGCATTTGTGTGTTCTCCTCCCGGGACAGAGGTGTCCTTCACTTTGGGGGCTGCTGGGACATGTTGGGGCAGAGTTGGTTTGCTGCTGGGGTGCTAGGGTGGGAACCTACTAGTTGGGAGGTTAGAAATGGGTGCCCTTGGGCTGGGGTGCTAGAGCAAGGGAGGGGTTATTGTACCTCTTTCTAGAGCCAGTGCGTGGCCCTTGGTGCTGGGCAGAGGTGGCGTGTGGGATGTAGCATGCTGGGGCTGTGTGTGCTGGGTGGAGGGGCTGGGGCAGTGACCCCAGGGGGCAGGGTGCCCTAGGAGGAGGTAGGATGCCTGGGTTGGGGGAGAGGAGGTTGAAGGAGGGGGGAGTGAGTGGCCCGAGCAGGCTAGCCGTAGCAACAATTGCCTCTGGGGGCTGCCAGGCCATTTCTTGGGAGGTGCAAGGGTCACACCAAGAGGGGACTGTGATGTGGCTGTGCCCTGCTGAGCTTGGAGGTAGTGGGGTGCGGTTAAGGCTGATCTTCCTTATCCTGCTTGTGTTGGGTGTTTTGAAACTGGGCTGCTGTGTGACCCCATCCCAAACCTCAACTCTCAATGGCTGTAAGCAAACAGTGCCTGACCACTCCTCGGGGTGGGGGGAAGGCACCTTGTCTTGCTGACCAGCCCAGCTCATTTTGGCCCTTCTTTCTACTGTGGATTTTACACGTGTTTTTCACTCTTTTGTAGATGCAGATCTCTTCCAATAAAAGTAGTTCTTGCTGTGCATGTCCTCGTCCTGCTGAGCCGCTCTGTGCTGGCAGCATGCAGTGAGGAGCTGTGCTTGCTTCCTGAGCTGGTGTGCAGGGCAGATCCTGCGTGCTGCCAGTTGAGCCCAGGAGCGCTGTGAGCACGTCCCATAGGGCTCGAGAGGGACCAGGCTTTTTGGTGACAGGGGGGACATTAGATCTGATGCCTAGGGAAGGCAGAGGCAGTGGGGGAGATGAGGTTCCCCATGCTTGGGAATGTGGGGAATGTGTGGTCTCCACTGCTCTTCGCTCTCCAAAGTCTGTCCAGTTAATGAGTGAGCCCCAAACGACAAGGGCTTGGCAGGGTCACTGTTGTGGTTGCTGGCAGAGCCACTGCTGCCCTGTGACAAAAACATGAGTGTCCTGCCTGTGCTCCCTTGGGAGCCCTCCCAGCCAAGCAGGCAGCGCTTGTCCCTGGCAGACTTGTCCAGCATCAATATTCAGGGACCTCCTCCTAGGAGTAAGGGGAACATGGTAGATCAGCATCAGAGACCCTCCTGGGAAAGGCATCGTGCCTACAGAGGGAAATGGCAGGACTTGGGGAGCTTTTAATAGGCTCTGCTGTGTCTGATGGTGGGGAAGGGCTAGACCAGGAGGGCAGGGGGTACTGTGTTGGGGAGGAACAAGCATAGTCAGAGCATCCTAGAGCTGGAAGATGCTCCTGGTAGGGATGCTTCAAGCACGTGAAGGAAGAGGTGGTTGTTCTGTGGCCCAGTCAGTCCCTGCTCTGTGCAGCACAAAAGGCAGGGATGGGACCTAGGCTGTGGGCAGTTGATGCCCTGATGTCCTGGCTCTTGTGGTGACAACCCAGGGTAACACTTGCATTCCTAGCCGCAAGGGCAGGTTACTCACCAACTCAAGTTAATGGCTAACCCTGAGGCAGTTCCTGTAGAAGGTGGAAGTTCAGTCCCGTGAGGCTTGTGAGGATCCCGTGGGGGTTGGGACCCTGCCCACCCCTTCTGCACTGCAAGCCAGGAACAGAGTTGGGGAGGCAGGAGCATGAATGGGGGCCATTGCAGAGTGTCTGGTGCCAGGAGCCCTGTGCTCGCATTCTGCTTCCTGCAGAAGATGTGCTCTTGGATGCTGAGCTGTTGCTTAGCCCTTCAGGTAAGGGAGGACTGTGGTGAGCAGCCAGAGATGGGGCAATGGGGAGAGGGCTGAGGTCCCTGCAGGAGGCAGGGCAGGAGTTGCATCCTGCCAGGCAAAGAGTGTGTGGGGCTCTGGCCAGGGTGTGCAGAGGACAGTGGTGGATGCTGGCAGGGGGTGTCGGTGAGTGTGCATCCACCCGGGGGGACAAGAATGGAGGCTGCAGCTCTGGGGGCTGCAGCAAGTTGTGACCACCCCCTCTCTTCTCTGCACAGCACCTGGCTGTGCAGGCCTCCTTGCTCTGCATCTTCCACCTCCTCCTGCTGCCCACCCTGCCTGAGGAGCCACTCCACAGCCAGGCCACCAGTGAGCTGCTGGCACGCAGCCTCTTCGCCTGCGGTATCTCCACAGTGCTGCAGACCACCCTGGGGAGCCGGTGAGAAAGGGGGCAAAGCAGTTGGAGCTGTTGCTGAGAGGAGGGTGATGCCATGGCAGGGCATGTCTCTGCCCCCCTACTAGGCTGTGGAAAGACAGGCTTTGCTGGAGGTGGGAAGGGGCACCAGGACAACCCCTTGTCCTCCATCTCTGCACAGATGTCCCTCTTCCTGCCATCACTGCATCCTCCTGTCACACATCCCTCTAGGAAAACTGCTGTGCTTTTCCTCCAGCTCTTTGCTGCTGTGCTCCAGCACCACACACAGCTCCTCCTGACCATCCTGTGCCTGTGCTGCCCATGGTTCGCAGGGGCTTGGTGTGTGCTTTGGCAAAGCCCCTGACCTCTGCTTGGGCTGTGCTAAGGGCACATTTGGGATATGGCATGACATCCTGCCACTTTGAGGTTCTCATCTCCTACCCTTCCTATCCCTCACTCCTATGGCAGGCAGGGCTTTGGAAATAGCCATGTCCCCTCTTTCCTCTCTAATGTGCCCTTGCTGTCCCCTTCCCCAGGCTGCCACTGGTTCATATCCCATCCTTCGAGTACCTGGTCCCTGCCATGGTGCTGAGCTCCCACCTGTCTCTTGGTGCCAGCATAGATAGGAACGGTGAGCACAGCCCTGGAGCCTTCTTCCCACAGGACCCAGGCCATGCTGGTGCCAGGGCATGTGCCCAGCACATGGGGTGGGGATGAGAAGTAGCAAAGGGCCCTGCCTGCTGGCTCCTCTGGTGATGGTACACAGCACCCTACTCACGCATGAGTGCATCTGGTTGCCACCCTAGGGTCAGGGCTTATAGGGATGGGGATGCTGACCAGCAGCCCCCATGCTGTGTGCTCTTGGACCTGGCTCCAGGAGCCCAATGTCCATGTGCATCACATCATGCAAAACTCCCTTCCAGGCACAGCTGGGGCCAGTGCATGCCGGGCACCACATTGCACTGTTGCAGAGAGTTGGGCTGCCCCGCTGCAAGAGGTGGGTGCTCCTGCACTGGGCTGGAAGTCCCTGTCCTGCTCCACCAGTGCCCCAGGTGTTACCTGCATCCCTGCACCCCCAGCCCCTTTCCCAGCCCTCCTGGGGATTGTCATGAATAGTGGGGATACAAGGGGATGTGCAAAGGCAGTGGGCCTCATGCTGTATGTGGGTGCATGTGTTCCTTCGGGCCTGGGGTGAGCAGAGCACAGGGAGCAAGTGACACTACTGGGGTAGTGGGAGTGTGTCCAGGGGAAAGCGTTGGTCTGCTCTCCATGCATCCTGTCGCATGGATCCCATCATTTCCTCCCACAGGTCTCTGGAGCTGTGCTGGTCTCTGGGCTGGTTCAGCTGGTGCTGGGAGTGTCTGGTGTGTGCGGGTGGGCAGCCCAACACTGTGGGCCCATGGTCCTGGCTCCTAGCCTTTCCATCATCGGGCTGTCTGCGTACAAGGAGGCTGCTTTCTTCTGCTCCACTAACTGGGTGGTAGCTCTGCTGTACGTGAGCTTCCCTTCATCACAGAGATGGGAATGGGGCATCCTCATGGTGCACAGCACGTGTTTGGGACCCCATCACCATGATGCTGCATGGTGACCTGTTCTCCCTCTCCTAGGCTCATGCTTCTTACTGTCACCTTCTCCCAGCACCTGGGGTCTTGCCGCCTGCCCTTCTGTGCCTGGCCCCAGGCTTGGAGGGGCTCCATGGAGCCATCTGTGCCCACTCTGCGCACATTCTCGGTACCAAAACTTGTACGACCTCGCTCCCTCTGCTTCACCTAGTTTTCTCTCTAAGCCTAGTTCTTCAGTGTGGCATTAGGTAGGGGTTAGATGGAGCAGAAGCAGGGGTGAGGAGTCCTGGTGTAGCTCCTAGGGTGTGGGTGCTGCTGGGGGAGCATAGAGGAGCTCTGCTCAAGGGTATAGGAGCAGCAGAGCCTGGGATGCTCCCTTCAGGGGTAAGGGGAGATGTAGCATGGCTCTTTGGGAGAGGTGACAGGACAAGGACCTGCTGTCTGGGGCACAGCAGATGGATGGGGTGCTGGTCAGGGCAGGCAGGGGAGGAGGGTGCTCTGCTGAGTGTCCTCTTGCTGCCTTGCAGGTACTACTCCCATTTGCTGGTGTCTGCATCCTCTGCGCTACCCTCAGCCATCTCCATATCCCCTGGGAATCTCTGGACCTGGCCATGGCCCAGCTGTCCTGGGCCAACACCACCTTTCATGCCCCTTGGGTCCACATCCCCTATGCAGGTGGGGGCCAGCAAGGCTGCATGCAGCCATCAGCCTTCAGCCAGGGCCTCTATCACCCATCCTTTCTCCTGCTGCAGGCGAATGGGGGTGGCCGCTGCTCACTTCCCGGGCGCTGGCAGTGGGCATCGCCATGGCCATGGGCTGCAGCATGAACTCGGTGGGCTGCTACGTGCTGTGCGGGAGGCTGCTGAGAGCCCCCCAGCTGCCCCCTGACGCATGCAACCGGGGGCTCTGCACGGAGGGGCTGGGCAGCCTCTTGGCAGGGCTGCTGGGTGCCCCGGGGGGCACTGCTGCCAGTATCGCCAACGCCTGCGCTGCCGGCCTCACCCAGGTATGGCTGGGGTTGGGAGGAGGGTCAGCAAGGGATGGAGAGGCAATGGAGCAAGAGGGGTGGGTGACCTGCAGCACCCAAGCTGTCACTAGATCATCGCTGGGAAAGGCAGGTCTGTATGGCAGGATGGGGGGGAACACGACACGACAGAGTGGGGAGCGGCGCTCCCTGTCCTCACTTTCCTGTCCTTTCTACCAGACTGGCTCTCGCCTCTCAGTTCAAGTAAGTGCGCTGGCGTGTGTGGTGCTGGGCATGTCCCCAAGGCTGGTGAGGCTCCTCACCTGCATCCCACTGGCTGTTCACGGTGGGTACTCTGCCATTCCCCTGCACTTTGGTGCCTGCAGCTTGCCTGGCACTACCTGACTCCTGTCCCTCGCAGGAGGGGTACTCTGCATCACTTATGCCGTAGCCGTGGGCACAGGGATCTCCTACTTCCAGTATGCGGACATCAACTCAGGGAGGAACATCTTCATCGTTGGCTTTGCCATGTTCATGGCGCTTCTGGTGCCGCGGTGGTTTGGCACAGCTCTGGCTCACCTGACCACAGGTAGCAGGGACATTCCCCAAGGCAGGCAAAGCCTCAGGCCCTGTGGCAGGGTGACCACACTTTTCCAATGTCCCGGGAAGCTGGGTCAGCTCATGGCAGCAGGCAGCTCCCTCTCCAACTCCTGGATCTGCCATGGCAGCTCCTGGTCCTTTCCCTCTTGGACTGGGATGTCCTGGGTGATTCTGGCACCATCTCTGCAGGCTGGGTTCCCCTGGACCTCCTCTTCCTTTCCCTGCTCATGGCACCTGTGGTCTTAACTGGCTCTTTGTCGTTTCTCCTGGAGAACACAGTCTCAGGTGAGTGGCTGCTCTAGGTACTCTGTGTGAGCCCCTGCTCTGAGGGCTGTATCTGGCCATAGGACTGCCTGCAGGAAGCCCTGCTGTGGGTCCTGGCGCTGGTGTAGGCTGGGACAGTGCAACTGGAGGAAGGGGCTCCCATCACACTGCTCACTTCTGTGCTTGCAGGAACCGTGGAAGAGCGAGGGCTGCTTTTTGAGCTGGGGCCATGGAGAGCCAGGGTAGGCGACCGCCATGCCCATGGAGACAGAGGCAAATCCAGCCAGGCATATGGGCTACCCCCTGGGCTGAGCAGGCTGCTGCCTTCCTCCTGCAAAGCCTTTCCCTGCTGCTTCCTTTGCCCGAGGAGTGAGGAAGAGGAGGAGAAGGAGGATGAGGAGAAGGGCGGCCATGCCACTGAGGAGGGGGCTACTGCCCCTGAGGAAGGGATGCACCTACTCCCCAAACCTGGCTCAGGGGAGCCACAGCCACCCAGGAGGACAAGTGAGACAGTTATGGATGCATGGACACCGTGGCCTGACTCTGCAGAGTGCGGACACGTCATGGTGGACCAGCGTTGTGCCCCAAAGACAGCTTGTGAGCCACTTTGCTCCTAGTTTCTGAAGCCCACAGGGACTGAAGGGACTTGTGCTTTGACACTCCCAGCACAAACCCCATTTCCTTGCTTGGGAGTGAGGTATAAAAACCTTCAATCAACTTTGCTCTTTTCAGGGATTTCCTTTCTAGCCAGGATTTGCCTGGGAGATGCCAGCCCTCCTTCCCCTGGTAGCCTGAGGACTGCAACCACAGAGGCCACAGCCATCTGGTGCCACTGCAGCTGGGGATGTGGGTGCCATCAGCCTGTGGACATGGCTGGGGAAGGGCTCAAGGGCTCAGTGCTTTGACCATCCCCAAAGGACTCTGCTCACCTCTGGCACCATGATCAGGAAGGGCTGGCTCTCCATCTCCTCCCTGCTGTGTCCCAGCTGTGCCCATGGCCCCTTGATGCCCATGGCACTAGGCATATACTAATGCCCTGATACACCAGCATGCCCCAGGCTGGGGATGCAGCTCAGTTCAGCTCTCCAAAGCAGTAAATTCCTTTTTACCTGCAGCACGTTGGTCCCAGCAGCACTCACCATTTAACTGCCAGCACTGGATTTCTCTAGGGAAGAAACAACAACATTGAAATGTTGCCTTTGACCCCCGTGATTAAGTTTGGTGCCTGGGTTGTTTTCTGCCGCTGGCTGATTACACCGACTACAGCAGAGCCTGCACCAGCCCTGCTCGCTGCTGCAGCCTTTACTGCAGATCAGAGTCCACGGGTACTCCCCGTGCTGCCACCACCAGTCTGGACCAGCCTGCAAACGCACAGCAGTGGGGCAGGAACGGCTGGGGTTTTGCAGCCTTTGGGTGATGCAAGCTGGCCCTGGGTGCAAGCTCAGAGGAAGGACAAACTTGGGCTGGGGGGATGGTGAAGCTTATCCATGACAGCATCCTACCTGAGCCATGCACCCATATGGCCCTGCACTCCGTGCCCAAAGCATGACTCGGTCCAGCACCCTGCTTGGATCCTGTACCCCAAACCGTCCTGCACCCTGACCTGGCCAGGCAATCCCATCCATCCTGCACCCTGCCTGGGTTCTGCACGCCAAAGCCCCTGCCTGCTCCCACATACCCCGACAACCCTTCGGGATGCAAATGTTCCGGGATGACCCTCCCCCGGTCCCGCCCCGAGAGCGACTGCAGCCTGCACGGTAGGGAGAGGTTTGAGGGCAGGGCGTTAATAGCGTGCAAATGGGGAGCGCGGGGGCTGTACATGGGTGCGGGGGGGCAGTTCGTGGGTGCAAGGTGGGTGGCCTCAGTGCATGGGGTGCAGGTGGGGGTTCACAGTCAGGGCATGGGTGCTGGGGGGTGTCAGTGCCCGGGGCAAGGATGGGACTATGCTCAGCCTGGCGGGGCTGGGCGTGCGCCGTGTCCACGGCCTCTTCCAGGCTGTCATAGCGCTGCTCTGCGGTGTTCCAGACCCAGTCCCTGGGCATGGAGGCAGAGGCACCTGCAGCCCCAGCTATGTGAGGCTCGCTCGCGTGCAGCGAAGTCCCAGCAGAAGCCTGGGAGAGCTGCGGCGTGGGTGCATGCCCTGTGCCGTGCCTGCGCGGGCACCCTGTGGCTGCTTGAGGAATAAACCCGGGGCCAAGGGACCAGACCCCTGGCTGCTGCTGCCCCTCCCGGCTGTCCCCCGCTGGGACCTTGTACCAGGATGTTTCGCAACAGCAGCAAGCACAAAACAAAATCGTGAGGCGTTTCAGTCCCCAGCGCTTTGCGCAGCATCTTGGACATGGCACCTGCTGTGATAACTGGGGATGCCCAAGCCGTGCCAGCTCAGGTCCCCGTCCTTGTCAGCAGCCGAGGGAGCAAGAGCAGTTGCTTCCAGGTCTCTGAGGAAACGATGGCCATTGCCATGCCGGTGACCCATAGCGTGCACATCCCAGCGCGCCCCGCGGAAGAGAGCAGCATCCTGGGAGCTGTAGTCCCGCCCTCGCCTCCGGCCCGGCGCTGCTCGCCTCTGCAAGCCCCTCACGCAGACAGCCTTTGTCCCACCTGCTCCTCTTGCCCTCGGGTAACTCCGCGGCGCACCAGTGCTGCGGGCACGCTGGGATCATTGGGTGCCCGAGTGTTTGAGCAGGCACAGAGCTCGTCACAGGGAGGAGCGGGAAGCGGCAGGGCTCGCGGACAGCTTGCGCTGCTGCCAGCACTGCCGGCTCTGATGCAGGCAGGGGACTGCCCGTGGCTCACGTGGAGCACGGGGATGGGATGTCCAAGCAAGAGGGAGGCTGCAGCATCTCCTTGCCCGTCTCAGTGCAAGCAAGGCAGCTTAAATGTTAATTTGGATGTAGAGGTCTTGCCATATTAATGGTAGCAAGCACTGGAAAATGCCGGGGAGCCAGCAAGTACATTGCCGTGTGTCAGCTGGTGTGTTTGGGATGCTTATTGTGAGCTGGGGTAGAAACTACCCTGCACAGAGCTCCCCAAAATGCCTGCCCCAGCAGAGCTGCGTGCATGTGCAGGGATGTGTGTGACTGGAGCTAGCTGAGCACCCTCACCTCTGGGCTGCAAAGTGGGGCTTGGCATCATGAATGGGTGGGCAGGGGCCAAGGGTCCATGTGAAGCCACCTCAAGGCCTGGGTTCTTCCTGGGTTTGGGTGAGGCAGAGACATGATTGCTCTTTTGCAGATGGAGGGCTCCAAGGAGCTGGAGAGCAGCCTCCTGACACAGCCCTGGGCTTCTGTTTGCCTTGGCGAGTCCACTTTTATTGCCAAAGTGTGCTTCAGGGATACTGGCTACATCCTCCTCATCTCTGACCTCAGCAGCGTCTGGTACGAGAGTGCAGATGCCAAGGCTGTGGGACAAAGGTCCAAGGTGAGTGTCTGGAAAGTCCAGGGACCTCCTTTTCTCCTTGTAGCAGCTGACATCCCAGCACAGATTGCTTGGTGACACAAAGACAGTTGGATCTGACAGGGCTCGGGTGCAGACACCTGGCCTGGGAAGTCCCTGGGCAGCTCTGCCCAAGCACTGCTACCCTGGATGGCTGAGCACCCTTCTCCTGGGAGAGTGGGCCAGGCTCTTTAAGATGCCCAGAGCAACTAGATGTTCGCTGGGGCTGCATGCTGAGGCTGGCATACTCATTCCATTTGTGGGCTGGATGAACAGCTGGTTTCCCCAGGATCAGTGCTAAAGGAAGAGCTTGAAAAAAGGCTGCCTTCCTGCCAGGGATGGGGAGACTCCTGCTCACATTCAGAGGAGGCACAGACCCACATGGGATGTCCTCTTAGCATGGCCCCCAAAACACACGGGGCCATGCCTCATCCCTCACCCCAACCTGTGTCCCCCCGTGCCTAGGTCACCCCTGTTTGCCATGTCCCTCTGCCCACAAAGCGCTGTGCTGAGCAGCTGCTGGCAGGAGGGGTGGGCATGCAGGGGCAGCCATCTCCCAGCACTGTCAGGTTAGCTGAGCTGTGACGACTCTCAGCCAGCCTGGGACACTCGTGGTGGCATGCAGGGCAGATGCACTAGTGGAGACCGCTGCACCCTGCCCACCACCTGGGCCTTCCTGGGCTGGCAGGGCAGGGGAGCCTTCACACCTTGCCTGGGGAGTATTCTGTCACAGGGCTGGAAGCTGAGGCCCAGGGATGACTTTTGCAGCACTGGGACATGCAGAAGTAGTTTGTCTCCTTCTGTGCTGGAGTTTCTGCTGCTTGTTTCCCAGTGCCGAGCTCCCAGGGCAATGCTGTACCTCTAAACTTGCCTTTCCCCAGGAGCTGAACAAGCGGCTGACAGTCCAGGTGTCTTCCTTCCTGCACCACTTGTGCAAAGTGATAGGCCCCTTGCTGGCAGGGCAGCCGGATGCCACCACCTCCTTATCCTGCCACCGCACTGCCGGTGGGCTCAGCCTGCACGTGAAGAGTGAGCTCTCAGGACTGCCCTTCTACTGGGACTTCCACTGCTGCCCTGCTCCTGTGGAGATGGTGAGCGAAGCTGCAGAAAGTTTGGGGAGGGGAATGGCCAAAATTAAGGGTTGTCTCCTAATGCATGGAGGCTTTTGGGTGGTCTTGGGCTGTGCTGGTGGCTCTAGAGTGCCTGGCTCTGCCTGCTGCCCCTCACACAGAATCACAGAATGGTTTGGGAAAGGACCTTAAAATCATCCAGTTCCACCCCCCCTGCCCTGAGCAGGGACACCTCACACTAAACTATGTCACCCAAGGCTCTGTCCAACCTGGCCTTGGACACTGCCAGGGATGGAGTATTTACCACTTCCTTTGGCACCCCTCCTTCCAGTGCCTCACCACTCTTACAGTAAAGAATTCCTTCCTTATGTCTGACCTAAATCTCTTCTATTTAAGTTTAAACCCATTGCCCTTTGTCCTATCACTACAGTCCCTAATGGAGAGTCGCTCTCCAGCATCCTTGGAGGCCCTCTTCTCCAGGCAGAACAGCCCCAACTTTCTCAGCCTGTCTTCCTATGAGAGGTGCTCAAGCCTTGTTATCATCCTCGTGGCCCTCTGGACTTGCTCCAACAGCTCCATGTCCTTCCCATGGCTCACTGCCCCATTTCTTCAGACTGAGGCTTTGGCACCTTGGTTGGTACCTTGCAGTGAGGCAGGGATGGCCCAGCAGGTGCTGGTACCCCGGCAGCAGGGAGTTGTCCAGTTTGGGATGAGACCCTGCCAGCACCCTGCACAGCAGAGTGATGCTGTTCTCCTTTGGTGCACCTCGGAAGTGGGGCATAGAGCAGGGGGTACCCCCAAAGGATCCGCAGGTGCTCCATCACAACTGCGGGAATGAAAGCGGCGTCTTCCCGGCTTTTAAGAGGCTGCTCTTACCACGGGGGCTGCCCAACATTGATTTTCGGGGAGCAGCCCCCTGCAGCCCTGTCACAAGCTGCGTTTGTGACCCGCGACGGACCCCTGGCAGGCGGGACGGGGCTGCCCGGGCCGCCGCCCTCCGCTCGGGTCCCTCCTGGTCCCCCGCTCTGCGGCCCTGCGCGCACAAGAGGGCGCCCGGTACCCGCTAACCGCTCAGCGGGAGCCTCCAGTGGTAGGAACGGCCCCGCGGCCGGCCCTGCGGCTCCGCTGCCGGCGGGAGGCAGCGCCTTCCATCCCTGACACCCCCTCCCAACGGGTCCTGATGCCGGTCCCGTCCCTTCTCCCCCGGAATGCTGTGCTTGAGCATCACGGGGAGAAGAGCTGGGCTCCCCACCCGCCATAGGGGTGTTTGTCCTCACTTTCAAGATTGAACTGGGGAGCAAATAAACCCGAGGTCCTGGCTTGGCTTGACTTGCTGTCCCTCCCTGGGCAAGAAGCATGGAGGCTGAGTGGAAAAGGTGCAAAGCCCAAGCGCTCCGTTGGTAGCTGCTCCTCTCCTTTTGCTTGGAAATATGAAAGATGCCTGCAAGGCACCCAAGAAATGGGAATCCATTGGATGCTGAGCGTGGCTGGTGTGGATGTGGGAATGAGGAACAACTCTACCTTGCAAAGATCGGCTCAGCAGCTGGCCAGTGGCTCCAGGCCGGCACAAAGTCCTCCTGGCAAAATGCTGCTTGCCTTGTCCCAGCTCTGCAGCCACTGGTCCCCTCTGAGTGCTTGGGTGCATGATCGTTGTCACTTCTGCAGCTCATCCCTGGGGCACATGGCAAGGTCTGTACTTCCTGCTGCACCCCAAATGGCAGGTGGAGCATTGCCTATCTTTGCGCACTGTCCCACTCAGGATATCCCACCCAATCTTTCACCTGCTGCAGTCCTCAGCTGTGAAAGGATGGGGCTGGGATGGAGGGATGTCTCCTGTAGCATGTGGCCTCCCTTCTCCCAGCTCATGTTTTTTGACCACTTCTCACTGGATTTGAGTGAGACATGGGGTATCTTGGGGAGCTCTGTGTGAGCTGGGGTGCAGCTCTTGCTATGGCCTTCCTGCCTGCCCTGCTCCCCTGGAGCTTTCCTAAAGTGTCCTTCCTCCATCCTAGGTGTCCTGCCACCTCATCAGGCCCTTGATTCAGATGAGCCTGGCGCTGCAGTCCCAGGTGCAAAAGCTGGCCTCCCTGCTGCTTCAGAAGGATGCTGAGATCGAAGACTACAGGGAGAGCGGGGCCACTCTCAGCAGAGGTGAGAAGGGATGCCTAGGACCTAGAGAGGAGCAAGTAGGGAGTGAGTTTCCTCCTTAGCACAGGGCTGGCATGCTCTGCTCTCTCTGGCTGTTACCCAGCCAGGCTTGTTTCATGTTCAGCCATGCTGGCAACAAGATGGTAGCCAGGAGGCTGGGGAGCAGCCCCTGGGGAGAGCTGGGGGGGAAAGGCCCTTGACCGGAAGCTGGAGGAGCTGGGGAGTCGCCAAGGGGCTCTCCACTTCACCTGGCTGTTCCCCAGGAGTCGGCAGGGGTGCCAGCGGAGGCCGGCCCTGCAGCGGTGTTGGGCTCCCTTCCCAAGCACGGTAGCTCCCAAGTGCTTGGAGAGCAACCAGGGGCTCCCGGCTCTCCCCGCCATGGGAACCGCAGCCATGTGTGTGGCCCCCCTCCAGCGCCCAGCTCACCTCGCCACCAGCGGGGATAGGTGGGAAGAAGCCTTCTGGGGTAGGACATGGGTCAGGACCTTCTCTGGGGAGCCGCACTGGGGAGGTTATCCTCTGCCCATGCAGGTTGGCTAGGAGCTGTTTCTCGGCTCATTCCTTGCTAGTGCTGCGCTCTGTCAGCTGCCAGAGGTGATGCCTGCCCTTCCATGGGAATTTTACCCCCCGCAAATGTGGGGACTGATGGGGATCTCACAGGGATCAGCCCTGACTTGCATATCATGGCCAGGAAGGTGATGTGGTCCAGACCCTGTCCATTGGCAGGCACCCCACCACAGGAACCTGGATCTTCCCTGCAGCTGCACTAGAGTTGCATCAGCTGGCTGCTCTCCCCTCTCTTCTGATGCGTGCTGGCCTTACAGGGCTTGGGGCAGCCAGAACAACCTGGTTTGGGCCCAGGGACCGATGCTGGTAGGCAGATGGCCTCTCTTGTCTGGGAAGGGTGGGATGCTGGGAGGAAGCTTTGGACCAGTGCTGCTAAGCAGAGCTGGCCAGGTGCTTCTCCAGACAACATCCTAGCAGTGGTGGGGGAAAATCAGTGTTTTGAACAAGGTGCAGAGCACAACAAGCTCTTCTGCTGGCTCAGGGTGAGTGTGCTGAAGCTGTTCCCGACAGTCCGCTTGCCTCACAGGCAGGGAAAGGGAGAGCCAGGGTCAGAGGTCTGGCAAGATCTGTCCAAGCTGATCCCTGCTTTCCCTTGCAGATCGCCTGCAGACGGAACCCTTCCAGGAGGAGACATTTCAGCAGCACTTCATGGCTAAGGTAAGGAGCTGTGCAAGTGCTCCCTTCTTTGACAAACGAGTGGTGGGGAGCTGACACCAGCAGCCCCAGTGTGAAGTGGGCTAGGCTGGATGGGGACACTGCTGGACTTGCCTGGAGACGTGTAATGGCCACTGGCTCTCCCATAGCCCTCCTTTGTGTCCTTGCACCTTGTCTGGAGGGTGAGCAGAGCTGGGGGCATGCCTGGTATGGCTGGATGGGGAGGTGGCACCATGTTTTGTCATCCTCTTGCCACTTACCTGGCTGCTGGTTGTTGCTGGGGATGCAAGCTGGGCTGGCTGTTCCATGGGAGTGTGTCATTACCGGGGCATCCTCACCTGCCTCCCACACTTGCTGTGGATCTGAAACACTGATGCTGATGTCAGGCAAGGAGCAGGTAAATGAGGAGAAGCCATCTGCTCCTTTTGGTTTATCTGCTGCTTTTAGGGTGGCTTTTCAGTGGTGCATTGTGGGGACAAGTGCCTTTCAGCCTGTTTTCTGTGCTGTGGAATGCGCATCCTTTTCACCCTCCCCTTAGCGTGCATGGCTCTAAAATCAGACACGTGCTTTGGGGAAACTGGGGTTGGAAGGAGAGAATCTTTCCTCTGATCTTTTTTCATTACTGGAAATAATCACAGAAGCACTAAAATGATTCAAACCAATGTGGTAAGATCAGAAAGGATTGATGCCCATTGATGTAAAATGACTTAGGATGCTTCTAAGTGTTCCTGTGCTCATTGCAAAGGCACAGGAGTGAGGAGCAGTGGTGTCTGCTGGGCACCAGGGAGTCAGCCAGGGTGTCCGTGGTGTCCAGACCACATTGCTTCATGGGACACACGCTGATGGTCCTGCACAGCCAGCAACAAACCACCTGCAGAGTTTCTAAATATTAGGGATGATCCCTCTTTTTGCATTGCCTCCAGCACAGGGAACTTTCATTTCCCCCTGTTTATGGTGGATAGAGATGAATTCACTGCTGGACTGCAACTTAGAGGTTGCCTAGGGACCAATGATCATGAGCAGATTACATTCACCCTGGGCAAAGAAAGAACATTCCTAAACAGTAATTTATATCCTTCATGCTTTGAAAGGGCTAATTTCCCAAAGCAGGGGGAAAATTATGAGTGAAATCAGCTCAGAGGAAACATTTAGATAGAAAAATGTGAATGAAAATGGTGAGCTCTTTCAGAAGAGTTTCAGAAGCCACAAAAAGCCACAATTCCACAATCAAGAAGGAGGGCAGCGCTGGCTGAGAGCCCGTTCTGGTTCAGCGGCAAACTGAAGGCAGCAATTAGAAATAAAAGAGCAGTTTATAACAAATGGGGGAGCGGGAGTAGATAGCAATCAGTATAAATTAGAAATTATGAAGTGTAGAAAATGGATAACAGAAGCTGAAGACATCAGGGAAAAATCATGGAGAAGGAGAGAAGGAAACGCTTTTATTTAGTGTAGTAGAAGAAAACCCCAAGCTTCCAGCAATGGGATAAGCTTAGTGGTAGATGAAGGTGGTAAAATGATTGATACTGGAACAGACATGGCAGAAGCAGTTGATGTTTCGGTGCTGTCGCTGGAAGGATGCAGATGGATGTGCCAGGATGGGGGGATGATGAAGTGTGTCTTTGTCCAAGGGTCAGCTCAACAACATCTGCTAAAGATGAACATCAGGCTTGAAACTCCAGAGTCCTCCAAGAGCTGGTAGGGTGTGGGGCACGGGGGAACGTGCTCGGTGGTGGAGGGTGGGCAGGAGGGGAATGATGCAGCCCTGCATGGAGCCTTGCACAGGCCGTTAGTGGGGAGCTCATCTTTCAGAGACTTAAAAAATGGGAGGGCAGTTGGTGCTGTGTGTCCCAAGAACAGTCCAGCAGCAGCATCTTGGGGCTGGAGCACCGTACAGGGAATGGGAGGGCAGTTGGTGCTGTGTGTCCCAAGAACAGTCCAGCAGCAGCATCTTGGGGCTGGGGCACCGTACAGGGAATGGGAGGGCAGTTGGTGCTGTGTGTTCTGAGAACAGTCCAGCAGCAGTATCTTGGGGCTGGAGCACTGTACGGCAAATGGGAGGGACTGGGAGATGCTCTCTCCCTGCATCCCCTGGCAGCCAGATCTGAGCACCAGCACCAGGGGAGCAGTGGTGGAGGGATGTAGTTGTGCATTCAGTCTACCTGTGGGATCTGTCTTCTCTGCATTCATCCTGTTGCTTTATGAACCCACTGATGATGCTTTTGGCCCATGTACCATCCTGTGGCAATGAGCTGTGAGATGCGAGCAGCTGCTGCCTTTGGTTTGAACCTGGTACCCCGTCGTTCCTCCTGATGCCTCCTAGGTCTTGTGTTACTGAGGAACACCAAACACAGCTTTGCAGCTTTTCTCCACCAAAACCGGCTGTTCACCCTTATTCACTCACTGCTCGTTCTGCAGCAGAAGGAGTGGGCTGGATGATCTCGTTGTCTCTGACCAGGTATTTCAGAGCCCCCGGGCAATTCAGTACTCCATTTTCCACTCCAAAAAGAGCATCATGAGGGGCTGGGGTCCCTCGGGACGTGCCATGGGTTGCTGGGAGTGCAGCAACTGACTTCTGCGTCTGGGTTTTCCAAAAGACGCCGAGCAATCAGCACAGAGTCGCAGGAATGAATAGAGGGCTGGGGAGAGAGCCCAGCATTGAGAGACTTGGAAGGGAAGAGCTCTGTCTGCTTATCAGGGAGAAAATTGAGAGGCGCCTTGATTACAGTGCGTGAGGGTCTTTGCAAGGAGAAAATGCTGCTTAGAGAAGGGCTGTCTTTAATCTCGCTTAGAGCAGGGAGCACAAGCCAGGCACCGGGAGCCAGAGCCAGGCAATTTCAAGCTAGGACAGAGGCACTTGGGATTGCTCCCATGGGTGATTAACGATTGAGGCATGCTCCCAAGGCCAGCGGTTTTGATTCTCCATCTCTTGATGTCTACAAAAGTGGGCTGGGAGCATGCCTGGAAAAAACCCAGGTTGTTAGGATTGGTCTTGGGATGTGCATGGTTGAATGTCAGTGGGCAGGAGGTCAGCAGGAGAGGTCTGATGGTCCTTCCAGCCTCTCCCTTTGCAAAACAGGGCCTCGGGTTGTGGATGTTTGGTAGCAGTAAACACCTCCTGGCTGGACAGGTGTTGTCATTGGTGTGGCACAGGGCTGGCAGGAAGGGGGAAAGTGCTCCACAGCTTTGCTCGCTTCCCAAACCTTTGCTGCATCCCCCATGGAGAGAAAAGGATCTGCCAGTTCCCCAGGGCACAGCTGCACAGCCTTAAACGTGCCCTTTCCCTGGGCTTGTGTGCACTTGGCTGTCCAGGGCATTTTAACTAATCATGGGGAGTTTTCCAGCTAAGCCCTGGGAATATTTATATGTTTAGGAAACGACGCTTTCACACATGCAGTTTTTGGCAAGGGTTCACTGCTGAGCAGCTGCCTGGGCTTGGGCAGAGCTGGATGGAGAGCAGTGGCTGTGCACGAGCCGAGGCAAAGCCAGCAGCTTTTATTGGCAAGCCCAGGGGTTCATGCCGTGACGGGGAAGAGCAGGCGACTGGAGAGGGCTCAGTGCCTCAGGGCTACCCTGGCACCCTTCCCAGCAGCCTAAGACCCAGCAGGTTGGGGGTACTTTGTCCCCAGGTGTCCCTTTGGGTTACAGAGATGACCCTATGGGGCAGCATGGGGTGCCCACCCATGGGCTTTGAGAGCTTGCCCCAGCCTGGCCATGGTCAGCGTTTTGTGACACAGCTTTGAGGCCCTCAGTGACATGGTTTAGTGGTGGACGTGGCAGTCCTGGGGTAAAGGTTGGGCTTGATAATCTTAAAGGTCTTTTCCAGCCTAGGTGATTCTATGATTCTGCCTGATCTGGCTCAGCAAGCGTCAGGGGGTCCATGCAGCTCCGTGCTCCTGTCCCCAGGGAGGGCAGGGACAGGTAGACCGGGGACAAACTCGCCGATACCATCAGTACAGATATAGCCAGGATGCTTAGCCCTGCATATTTTTATCTGCCGCGGCTGTTGCGCACGGGGGTGGCTGGTCCGCACCTCCGCAAAGCGAGAGGGGACCTCGGCAAACAGGACGCGGCGGGTTCACGGCTCGACCCCGCGGCCCGGTGAGGAGGAGGAGGAGGATGTGCCATCAAAACAAGCAACGCCGGAGAGGAAGATAAACAAACAGGCGGCTTCCAGTGCGGCTCCGGCCGAGGGCGAGTGGGAGCCCGGGGGCCAGGGCTGGCGGCGGTGCCGGTGGCGGTGCTGGCTGACGTCAGGGCGCCCGGGGGTCAGCGTCCCTCTTATTGTTCCCCACCAGTGCTGGGGTGGGGGCCGAGCGCCCATCCCCATTCCGAGAGGGGACACGGGCCAGCGAGGCAGGTGGAACATGGCCAGGCCACCCAATGGAGGCACGGGCATCACACCCTGGGGTGCAGCTGGGCACCTGCCTGCGCGCTGCTGCCTCTCCTTTTAACAGGTGCTAAAAATAAGCTCCAGGGAGCAGAGCTGCCGCGGTCTGGCCGCGGGCGAAGGCGGCGGTGGGCTGCGCATTGGGCAGGGCGGGAACGGCATCCCTCAGATCCGCGCCAGCCCGGTGCGGCCGGGAGGAAGTGGCCCTTTGGCTCCTTCCAACCAGGGATGTTTTTAATTAGTGTAAGGTAGCTGCGGCTTTGCAGCTGTGACCGGGCCAGAGCAGGGCCAGCGACATGGGTGCAACATGGGCTGCTCGCACGAAGGGTGCGTGGCCCAGGGGAGAAGGTGCCGCAGGTGCTCGGCTGGGCTGGGCTCCCTTGGCACTGGCTGTGGAAGGAGCTGGAGGACACAGCGCTGCTGCTCAGCAAGGCTGAGTGGTGCTGAAGTTGCAAGGCCCCGGGCAGGCTGGCTCGGGGCAGAGGAGGCAGCGTGGGGCTGGGATTTGGGGATGCTTGGGTGAGCAGAGCAAGTTCTTGTGTGCAGCCAAGCATCTGTGCTGGGCTCGTCCAGTGAGACCCAGGGTTCCTGTGTTGTGTTCTGGTCTAGGGCAGCTTGTGAGGTCCCTGCTTCATTCCTGAACAAGGTTTGGTCACTGTCTCATCGCTGCCATTGGGTGTGGGTCCCATGCTGGAAACTGTGAGCTGTGGCCATGCTGGGGGCGCTGGGGTACATGCTGCCCTGTACACATATACACATGGAGCTGTCTGCTGCTGCAATCAGGAGGAGAAGAGGGTCACTTATGCTCAGCATGAGCATGTGTGGAAGAGCGCATGTGTGCTCACAAGAGCAGAAGCGTGCATGCCAGCACCAGTGGACACAAGGGGCAGAAAGCCATGTCGAATGGGTGAAGGGGATAGGGGATAGGGCCAGCACTTCATGCCCACAGTGGGGCACATGGGAAAGAGCACAAGCTCTCATCACTCATGGCTGTCATCGGAGCCAACTGCTGCATGGGCACTGGCCCCCGTGGTGTTTGCCATGGAAGCACGTGGCAGGCGGTGCTGCGGTGTTATTTATTTATTTGCTGAGGCCGATCAGGTGAGGGGGCCCAGCCAAGGCGCGCTCTCTGGGGTACCCACGGTAGCCACAGGCTGCTTGCACAAGCGGTGAGTCAGTGGAGCTGCACGCTGCTAAAACCAGACTTGGCACGGGCAGCCCAGGGCAGCAGCCTGCCCGAAATAGTGCCCAAACTGCAGGCAAGGAGCAAGCCTCCAGCAGCCGGGCCAGGCCTGGGCTGGCTGTGACTGCTCCGGCACTTGCATGTGCTGGGGATGGGGATGTGCTGCAACACCAGTGGCTGCTGCCCCAGGAGCCCCTTGGGGATGCTCCTGCAGGGGATGTGGGGGGGTTCACAACCTGACCCCTTGTGACTGTGGCTGTGCCTGGCAGAGAGCAGGTGGCACCTGGGCCATGTATAGGCAGCTTCATCCCAGCCCCACTTCATCCCAGCATCACCCAGTGGCTCATCTGGGGATGAAGGGATGGACAAGCGCCATCACAGCCAGCCTCCCTGGGGCACCACACAGCCCTTGGCTTTGCAGCGGAACGTGGTCTGACACATGCAGGGAACCTTCCTTTGCATTCAGTCTTCTTCCTCTCCATGCCACACCATGACTGATGCTGCTGCAAGCAGGGAGAGGGGTGTCACAGGCTATCTGGCAGAAAGAGCCAGACCCTGCTCTTGCAGGAGAGGCCCCAGCCCGTCCATGGGCACCAGCTGCGTGGTGCTGCTGAGGAGCAGCTCAGCTCAGAGGATGATTGATCTTGTGTCAGCAAGCGGTGGTTTGAGCCAGTGCCAGGCCTCAGCTCAAATGGGAGCATTGAAGGGGGAGAGCCCCTTCCCCCTCCGTCAAGAGGAGCAGCAATCCCCCCGCCGCCATCTGCAGCCCTGCTCCCACGTCTTGGGCATTACTGGCCCTGCAGTTGTGGGCAGCTGCCCAGCCTTGGGAGCACACAGCAGGGAGCACACAGGCATCTGGGGTCTCAGCTTTGCCAAGCTGAGCTAGCTGGGGCTGTGTTTGGGTTACAGGAAGGCAAATGGGAGAGGCAGGAATGCCTGGTGAGGAAAAGCTGCAGGGCAGAGTTTGCCCCTCACCACTGTGCCCGGTAGCTGCCTGCCCTGGTGTCAGCTCAGGGTGTGGCAGTGAATCCTACAAGCAGAGGACATTTTGGGGCAGAAAACAAGGTGGACTTTGATGGGGCTGTAGAGGCACTTCTCTGTCAGCAAGGGACAAGGTGGCTTCTCCGTCCCCAGCTGATGGGATCTGCACAAGGGCTTTGTAATACCCATCAGCGCTGCTGTCACAGGCAGGGCAGAGGAGCAGTGCTGCTTGCACTGCTGCCACTGCCTTCCCCAGCTCTCTGCACCCCTGCTGTGCCTAAAATGGGCTGCTAGGTTTATTCACTATCCCTGCGTATGCTGAGCTCTTCCCCAGCTCCCCCCATGCCCCCAGCTGTGCCCTTTCTCCTGTGACATCCACAGGCAGGTTTTTTAATGTGTTTCTGAGAGCTGCTCCCTCCCTATCCCTTGGGCCAGTGCCCCCGCAGCCTCTGCCAGTAGTGCCAGCCCATGCAGAGGTGGTACCACACAGCTGGGCACATCTGGGCAGGTAGCAGCACCTGGGGACAGGTTGTTCTGCACCCCAAGGGGCACAGCCATCAGATTCCTGAGGCTGCCTGCTCCCACTCTACTCGGACCTTTACGTCCTATGTATCTGCAGGAGGAAACAGGGCCATTCATATATTTCTCTCTCTATTTATACCTCTCCCTTTCCGTATTTAGTGTGTGCGCAGGCAGAGGCGGCAGCAAACGCCGGGGCCACTTGATGTTCTTGGCTCCAGCACCGACTGGAATTTTGTCCTGGAATGTATCCTGAACCGCTCTGAAAACACGAATAAATCTCTGTGTGTTGTGTGCGCGTGTGTACACAAATATATAGACAACATATAGACACGGAGCCGTATAGGTCATTTGTAAGCTTTGCTATTTAAAGGGAGTAGTTAGAGGGCTTTAGGTGAGGCAAATGCCTCTGGATCATATGGACGCAGGGTACCCCGCTAGCAACCAGGCACCCTGGGACATAGGTGGCACTTGCTTTGTCCTCTCCAGGGACCTGAAGCCACCCTGCTGCTGACATACCCAAGGTAGCATGCCCAGCCAGCCCCAAGCAGTGCTCTGATCCCCTGGGAGCTGCGTTACATGTATGTCTCTGCTCTCTGGTCTCCAGTTTCCCAACGAGAGCTCCAGAGAGCCAGCTCCTGTGCTGCTGACACAGACTGCAGTGCTTAGTGTGCAGCTGGATGCAGCGAGGCAAGGATGGCAGCTGCTCCGGAGCACCAGGGGTCCAGGGCTTCTGGAGGGTCAGGGGTTGCTTCCTGAACATCAGCTGGTGCCCACAGCTGTTGAGTAAAGATGATGACATGGAAAAGGAGAAAACAGATGTTGGGTAACAGGTCCCAAGCAGGCACTGGGCTGGGTATCTCCTTGGGATGCTGGTGCATCTGGTGCTCACGGCTCTCTGGCAAAGATGATGAAAAGGGGAAAATAGAAATTGGGTGCCAGATCCTGAACAGGATGGTCGGCCATGCCAGGAAGGCAAATCCTCAGGAGGCACTGACAGCTGCCTTGCTGGGGATGCTGGATGAGGCCTTGGCATGAGCACCACTGGGTCTCCCAGCACCCCTTGGCCAGGGAGCAGGCCCCGTGTTTAGCCCAGCTCAGGTTCATGCCAGCTTCTTTGCTTCTGGGTGCTGAAAAAACTGATATTTTGGGCTGAAAATGCCCATGTTTGGTCTCTGGCCAAAGGCGATGTGTTTGTGGGTGGGGGAAATTGGAGCAAATTCCTGCTGCGAGTCCTGCACGTGTGCGCGGGCGTGCGGATAGGGGAAATACAGTTTTCCTTTTGGAAAAAAAAGCTTATTTTTATACAGAACTCCAGAAGGGCTGAAGGTGAAAACTTGGCCTGTCAGCAGCTGTCACAGGGGAGCAGGTCCCTGCCTGAGTTTGGGGGGAAACCACAGCTGGGTGTTAATGGGACTGTTAATGAATTAATGTTGGCTGCTGGGGGCTGGGGGGAGCCTGGCTCAGCAGGGCATGCGCACATGGAGCTCTGCCCGGCACACGGGCTGCAGCTCCCCGCACAGCTGCACAGAGCCCCAGCTCTGGGAGCCATGTGCCTGGGGAGGTGTGAGTCTCCCCTTCCAGCTGTGCCTTGCTCTCTGGGTTGTGGAAATGAGCTTGGAAATGTGGCCCCATTGTGGGGAAGAGAGTGCTGCAGCAAAGAGCATGGATGCAGCCAGTGTGGGTCTGTTATCTTTTGAGTGTGGGCATCTGCTGCCTGAGCTGGTGGTATTGCTTAATGCTGGGTGTCCTCAGCTGCCGAAACCAAATCTTTAAAGCAATTTAAAGAAAACAGCAGGGAAGTGAAATCCCCCCAAGTTTATTTATGGGTTGGAGAGCTTGTGCTGCTCAGTCAGTGCAATGTCTGCAGCAGTGCTGGTGTCCACATGGCAGTGTGTGTCTGCAGCCCTTCTTGGGGTTATTTGTCTCGCTGTCTCCCCGAGAATGTGCAGGAGCACCCATGTGAATGCAGGGAGCACTGCCATGCCCCATGCTGTGGGCTCAACATTATGTTTGCACAGCTTTCACACCCAGTTTGCTGGGGACGGCTCTGGAGGAGGTTGTACTAACACACTCACCTGATGGTAGTGGTGCAATGGGGCTGAGGAATAGTGCCGTAACCTAGCTGGAGTAGAAATGAGAGGGAAAATGCAGAGAGGATCTGGGAAAGAGAGTACAAATTCTTCTCCAAGAACAACTTCTGCTGCATCCTTCAGGATTTGCGAGTGAGATCTTGACCATGGGGAAGCCTCTGGTATCTCCTGGGTTTCACCCTCTGGTACCAGGCAACTGTTGAACAAAGAGGGAAGAGTGACCATCCTGAGGGTGGGATGACTGTGCCAAGGAAGGGATAACAATATCAAAGAAGGGATGGCCATGCTGAGGAAAGAAAGACCACACCAAGGAAGGGATGGATGACCGTGCTGGGAGAAGGAAGACTGCGCTGAAGTAGGATTGCCCAGCACAGGACTATGGATGGACAGGTTTCCCAACAGAAGATGCTGTTATGGTGGAGACAGAGCCTCCTACTCTGCTGAGAGGAAGGCTGGAAGAGCCTGAGCTCTTGAGAGCTCTGCTCCCCAGGGATGCTATGCTTGCACTCAGGCTGCAGATGCTCTGCTGGCTCAGGTGTTGGGTGCCTGTAGGTGGGTGCAGATAGACCCTCACCTCAGTAAGGAAACTTCTCTGGGCTGTTGGACCCAGTACCTTAACAGGGACCCCGTGCTGGGCCTTCAGGGTCAAGCTCCAAGCATGCAGCCAACATCTGTTGCCCAGTGCCAAACCCGGCTGATGGGGCTGTGGATCTGGAAAGGGCAGTGCCTGGGCTCTTTTTGCAGCCCTGCCTCAGCTGCGCTCTACACAATGGGCTCCTGACACTGGAGGTGCTCCAGAGAATCACACATCCCAGCTTGGAGGGGCTCTGAGGCTCCTCTGTGCCTGGCCACCAGCTCTGGGGACTGGCTCTGGCTTCACTAGGCCCAGAGCCCTTCCCAACCCCATCCCAGACAGATGGATATCCCAAAACCCACTGGTCCCAGGGGGCCCCAGTGCTGGTCCCCCTGGCTGAATGAGGTGGTGTGCGTGTGCCCAGACTGTCCCCTCCTGTGACTGTACAGTACACACAGCTAAATATATGTCTGTGCAGATACAGGAACTCAGAGAGGCTGAGTGATGCTCCCTTTCTATACCTCTTTTCATGGGGAGAACTAATGAGATTCATGTCATTAAAGGGCTGATGTTTTGTGGGATGGGAGCCTTTTAAACGGGATGTGTCCTGGCTTAGTCATGGCAAATATTTACCAAAAAACAAATTACAAAAAAAAAAAAAAAAGGAGAAAGAGAAAAAAAGGGACATACCGTATAAAATTAGAGTTCTGAAAATAGTATTTAGAGCAAGTGAGAGAGAGGAACCTGAAACAGAACATACAGCCCAGTCTGTTCAGGAGGCAGGGGAAAAAGAGAGAGCAAGGGGAAAAAGAAAGCCAAGCCAGAGATAAAACGAGAGAAACCTCGGCAGTAAAAACAGCATCTTGGTAAATAGACTATTAAAAAATTCTGACCTGCTTTATGGCTTTCTTGGCTGCCGTTCAGCTGTGCTGCCCTGGCCGGCACGCAGGGAAGGTAGCAGGAGCCGGCGTCTGTGTGGATGCTCAGAGCCCCAAGACGCAGCTCCCCCCGCCCGAGCAGCGGCACAGGGCGTTAAATTTAGCCACATAATGATGGCCCTGAGGAGGCACCTTTTGTAGCCACACTGTAATTACTGCCTCGCTTATGAATTTTATTTTTTCTTATGTTTCCTCCTCCTCCTCCGCTGGGGAAGGGCTGGGGGGTCTCCCACACCCCCCACCAAACCCACAGCTCCCCGGGGAGCAGGGGGTGCTGCTGCAGGGATGAAGCAGGTCCCAGGTCCATGGGATGGAGGAGAAGGTGGGAATGGCTGACCGAGACCTGTGCCACCCTGTGCCGCTGCCCTGCTCCTATATAGCATTTGGAGAAGGGGGAGGTATTGAGCTAACACTAGCATGGTAGGGTCCCCATAGCTGAAAGTGAGGGTGTCTTGGTCCCCTGAGCCTTAGCATCACCCCTTCAGGGTTCTTTGGAGATGGGCTTGTACAGGCAGAACCAGGGGGTCTCTAGGACCCCCACCAAAAGCAAAGAGCATCCATCCAGCTGCACTCAGGGGGTCACCATCTCCAGGCCTGCTCCTCACAGAGGTGGGAAAGGCAAAAAGGGTGAGGGCTGCCCTGGCCCCTCCTCCTGCAGGAGCAGGGCAGAGTGGACGGCTCCTCACTGAGCTGGTGCAAGTGGGGGACAGCTTCAGGCTGTGCCAGAAAAGGTCTCGTTCCCCTCTTGTTTTCCCAAAACAAAGGAAGCAGCCTTGCATTGCTGGAAGTCGCGTGCTCGGGCTGTGCTGCCTTGTTATCATCCGATAACCCGGCGACCCGGGAGCTGCCCTGCTCCTCACCCGTCGAGCGCGCACTACGGGATGCGAACAGCTTCCGCATGAGCTGCCCTTTGCAGAGATCTGTTTTCCGCTCCCCGGGCGTGGGGGGGACAGTGGTGGGGGCTGCCACGGTGACCCTGGCTGGCCCCAGGCTCACCATGTGCTGTGCACCATGTGCTTGGTGGGGACCTGCCCGTGCTGGTGGTTGAGATGGAGGCTGAGGGTAGAAGAAATGCAGAGGTGGCAGATGCCATGGCATGACCTGGGTGCTGCCATCCCATGCGGGACATGGAAAAGATTTGGGGCTGTGCTGTGTCTCACTTTGTTCCGGACAACTTCCCCAGGAGCACCTTGGGCAGGCTCTACCATGGAGCAGAGTGGGCAGTGTGTGGGGCTGGGGGCCAGGGTCCTTTGGGGCACACAGTGACGCTTTCAGGGAAGGGACCCTTGCACACCACCGAGGCAGGCTGTGCGGCACTGGGACTGCCTGCTTTCCCTTCCAGCACTGTCCCTTCTCCCAGACTCATGCTCTGGGGAGGGTGCAGTGGTGCCAAGGTGCCGTAGGGATTTTGGTGGAACTGGTGGTCAGCGTGATGTGCATCCATCACTCTGGGGAGGTGTTTCGAGGTGAGTCTCCTTGGCAGAGCTCTGCATGGGGGACATGTGGGACCACAGCAGTCTCACCCAGCTGTGCCCAGGGTAGCCAGCTCATCCCAAAGAATCCCCTTTCTCCTGCCCCGCGCTACAAGGGCTCTGTTCAGCACTATGATGACCCTAGGCAACCTCCAACCCTTGCTCAAGTGCCCATTTCAGGGTAGGTGGGACAATACTAAATCAACTCCTTTAAAGCCTCTGACCTGCAGCCCCACAGACGTGCTGGTCTCTATCCCTCCCTCATCTCCTGCAGGCATGCTGGGCACGGGGCTGCCTCGGCTGCGGGCCAGAAGGCTCCTGGCCTGGCTGGGTCTGTGCCCTGACCCTCCACCCCAACCGCAGGGTCCGTGGCTTGCACCGGGTGCCAGGGATTCAGCACCGAGGTGCTGCGGGATCCCTCGGGGGCAGTGGCCACCGCCTCACCAGTGGTGGCTTGGGAGCCCCGGGGGTAGAGAGTGCCTGGGTCTGGGAGACAAAGTGCCCTTTCAGCCCGAGCCCTGGAAAGATATGTGTGTGTGTGTGTGTGTGTGCAGAGGTTGATGCCCTCAGCCCCGGGGAGAGGAGAGCGCACGGGCTGGCTCCATCCCCACTGGGAGCTGGCCCCGCGCGTGTGCCTCTGCGTGTGCCTGCGTGTGCCTCTGTGTGCAGGAGGCTTATGTGTTTCCGTCTCGGTGTATTTATGTACGTCATGTGTGTGTCTTACTCATCACTGTGTTTTTCTTTCCTTGTTCTTGGGTCTTTCCCCCACCCCCACTATGGATCTATAATTCTTACAGTATTTTATTCCCTCCTTTTTTTTCTTTTTTGTTTGAATCCCCAGTTTTGGAAGTTGCTGGCTCCTTAGGAAAATAAGCTGTGTTTTTAGGGCTTCTCCTCAAGGCTGCTGATCCCACTGCCCTCTGCTCATTGCTTACTCACTATTTGTGTAAGCTTTTATTTTCCCCTTTGCCCTGTGCTGGGCAGCCAGTGGTGCGCAGGAGCAGAGCAGCATGGCGGTAGTGCGCCGAAGTTGTCAATGAGCAAAAGGCAGCTCCAATCTGGCCTTTATTGAGGTCTGCGCTCACATAGCGCTGGAGCAGCCTGCCCTGTAATCAGCCAGCCACCAGAGCTGGCCAGCCTTGTAATAAAGCTGCTCTATATTTATTTGTTCTGTTTATACCCTGCTCTGTAATAAGTTGGGAGCCCTCCCCATTCCCCCATTATCTTTGGGAAGCTCCTCTGGATCTTGAAGGGATCTGCCATCCCACATGCAGCAGATGCTCAGGGCCCTGCATCCTGCAAGCAGCTCTGGCCACATATGGGCCATGCACTTCTCGCTCCATGTGCCCAACACACCCCGTGCCTGCCATCCTCATCCTCTCCTCAGCATCCCAGCCCTGCTCCCCAACCCAGAGAGCCCCCATGGCTCTCCTGGTACACCGCATCCTCCCCACAGCCCCTCTCTCCATCCCTGCCCCCCCCCCCCCGCCTCTCCCAGCCCCCCTGCCCCCCCCCTATTTCAACCTTGAGTCTTTTTAAAATACGTTCATTAAAGGGAGCTCAGTTGCCCTTTCCCTGGCGAGGCTGGAACACTGACAGCCTGTTCGCCTGTATGTCTGTAATTAAACTCAGTCTCTGGGTGAATACAACAATGTGACTGCACAGAATAATTCCTGGAGATCCTGACGCCGAGGAGGAGTGTGGCCTCTGAGCAGCCCATTCACGCCTGGCTTTCTATAAATACTTTACTATGTGGCACTAAGAAAACTTCAAGCCCTTCCCCCCCCTCCCCCCTTTTTCTTTTTATTAGTGCTATATAATATAGTAATTGTGTGACTAGAAGGTCTCCCTGTGCCTGCCTGGGTTCACGGGCCTGGGTGTGACCTTGTGCTGCATCGGGAGCCTAGGGACTGCCACACCATCCCCAGGGCTACCAGCCTCACCAAGGGGATACAGGTGACCCACAGCACCCTCTGGCCCGGAGCTGGGGGGATGCAGTGGGGATGCTCTGCCAAGGCAAAAGGTTTACACACCTCTAAAATCCTTCCTGTTTGTGTCCCTGATGGCAGCAGCACCTGACTGTTTTGTGTCCTGTGGCCCTGGGAGCTGTGGCTGCTGCAGGGAGACGCCTATGGATATTGGGGTAGAGGGAGAAAGGATGGGTCTGGAGGAGCATCCCTAAATCCCCATGGCCCTCAGTGTGGCTGTGCCTCAGGTCCCAGCCTGGGAGCTCGCAGGCCTGGGGTCCTTGGGGAGCCCCAGGACAGCTGCTCCCCATGCACTGTCCTGCCTAAGGACAGGGAGGAGGTGGGTGTCTGAAGTGTGGTCACACCCCACTTGCTATCCCCACACCTGCCTGCGGCCCTCCCTGCTCCCCTGGAGCCTGCTGGTGGCATGGCTGGAGGGATGCTCAGGCATCCCCCAGCTCCCTAGGGAATGCTCCTTCTGGCTCTGCAACCTTCATCAGCTATGCTCTTTAAAGCACTACTGGCCCATGCAGACTGTGCCACCTTGGGTGCCCCTTGCCCAGAGGGGCTGGAGGCAGCCAGTGCACTCTTCCCCAGCCCCACGCACTCCCCTGTTCCCCAGACAACATCCCATGCTGGCGCCTGGGGTGCTGGGACACAAGTGCCTGGCATGGTGCAGGTGCCATGGTCACGGAGTAGTCGGTTCCCTGCTGTCCTGGCTCTTGCTCCCTGTGTTACAGGACTGCAGGATGACCAGGGATCCCTCGGTCTGCTGAAGAGCTGAAGCACAGAGCCTGGGGACATGGGCTGGGGACAGGGCTGGGGCATGCCTGGCACAGTCCTGGCAGGGTTTACATGAGGCTATCACTGCATTTGCGTGCCAAAAGTAATATTAGATCTTTGTGCTAAGCTGATATTCCTGAAAGCCGCAACGGACATTAATATTCATGACCCCGTTCAGCCTCATCCATATTCATGTCGTATCCCTCGACTGCGGGGCCTCTGCCTGTTTTTCACCTGCTTGGCAGTGTGGTGCCCAGGAAGGTGGCACCATGCAGAGCCAGAGATGTCAACCTGCCAACAGCCAGGGCTGAGCAAGGGCCACAGTTCCTGGCACGGGATAAGCTTTGGAGATTTGGGGACTGTCTCTCTCTGCGTGCTGCTCTATTTTGTGGCTGCCCAGTTGAGCTGAGAGCTGAGCAGATCCATGGCTAGAGCCTGGGAACAGGGACCCTCTGGTATCCCTGCTCTTTCCTTGCAGCCTGGCACAGTCTCCAGCCCTGCAGCCCTGTTCCTGCCTAAGAGCCCTGCCTTAGTGGGGTGCCCCTAAACCAAAAGCTGCCCAATGCCTCTGGAAGTCCTTGGGTTAAGTCAGAGCCTGCAGAGCAGAGTGCCAGGAGGGTCTCAAGTACCTCCATCCCCTGTAATGCTCTATCCCATCCTCTCCATTCTCTCTGTTCCTCTCTGATGGGTTTGCTGCCAGTGTCCCCTCTGCTTGCTCTGACTCCCAGATTTATTTTGTAGGACAACCCAAGCTCCCCCCAGCTCTAGGGGCTTGGAACCCTTGGCACAGCCTGGAGGGATTTTGCATCCTCATCACCACCACACTGCTGCAAAATGGTGTCAGTGCTGTGGCTGCCCTTGCACCCCAGGAGCACGCAGCCTTGCCCTGCACCCCTCCTGCGCGGGGCTGTAAGGTGGCCCGAGGGCGGGCAGCGCCGGGCGCTGCCGTGGCTCTTGTGCAGTGCTGGCGGCCGCAGTGTGTGACAGGGGCGCGGCAGGTGGCGCCCTGGCCCTGGCCAGCGGCCGCCTGACGGGCGCTGCTACCGCTGTAACCCGGCACTGCATCCCTGCGCCCCCACATCCCGGCATCTCTGCATCCTGCATCCCTGTATCCCGGCACTGCATCTCTGCATCCCGGCATCCCTGCATCGCGGCACTGCATCCTTGCATCACGGCATTCCTGCATCCCAGCACTGTATGCGTGCATCCTGGATCCTGGCATCCTTGCATCCCGGCACATCATCCCTGCATTTCTGCATTCCAGCATTCTGTGCCCTCCACACCTCCAGCCTTTCATCCTGAGCACTTTGTACCTCATCCCTGTGTCCCTGGCACTGCATGCCTGCATCCTGGACACTGCCTCTCTGTGTCCCAGGCATTCACCTCTGTGTTTTGGGCACTACATTCCTGCATCCCAGGCACTGCACCTCTGTGTCTCGGGCAGTGCATCCCTGCATCCCAGGCAGTGCACCTCTTTGTCTCAGTCACTGCCCCTCTGTCTCTCAGGCACTGCACTCCTGTGTTTCAGTCACTGCATCCCTGCATTCTCAGCACTGCATCCCTGCATCCCAGGCATTGCACCTCTGTGTCCCAGGCACTGCATCCCTGCATACCTGGGATTGTGTTTCTGCATCACCCTGGCTGCAGGCGCTGTGACAGGGATGCTTCAGGCAGCAGGTCTGGTACAGCATTGTGCTCTCACCCTGGCTAGTGGCACAGCGGGGAGCCTTGCAGGCGCTGTCACACAGCAGGGATGTGGGTGGAGCAGCCCAGGAGCTTTCCGCCATTGCCACAGCATCAGCCCCGTGTGTGTGCCTAGGACTGGATCCCACCCTGTATTTCCATCCATGCTCATCACTCTCAGGGCAGATGAGTGGGGTTAGGCACCTAACTTGAGGGTTCTGAGCCTGTTTTCTGCTTCAGGAAGGCTACAAGGAGTGAAAGGTTTTGGTGGGAGCAGCAGAGGGCTGGGTGTGGGATCCCAGCTCCCCAGCCCCCTCTGGGGCAAGGCAAGAAGGACTGGAGCCAACTGGGTGCTGCCCAGCTTGGTGCAGGGAGCAAACAGCATCCGTGTTGACAGCAAACTGCCACAGCTCACCTCCTCTCTCATCATTTATTGCTTACGCCTTGGCAAGGGCCCTTTTTTTGCCTATTTGTTTGTGATTTTGCTGCAAACTTGTTGATATTAGAGATTTTCCTAAAACCTCAGCTCTCGAAGCAATGAGATTATAGGAAAAGGTGAGTCTGCTATCTAGGATCAGCATGGCTCACTCATGACAGGTATATACGATGGGATGCTGATCCAGGGAGGCTCTGCTTGCTGCTCAGCATGTCCCTTTGCCTGTGTCCTCACATCACTCCCCCTAAAGGAGGGCATGAAGTCCAGCAGGCAAATAGAGATCCCGAAAGATCTTGTGCTGCGGCCCATCTTAAGAGCACTATTATATTTGGGGTGACACACATATTTTGCACTTGGTGCATGCCCTTGGAAGTCACTTGCTCTAGTCAGTGCCATGCTGTCCTCTCACTCTGGCACTCGCTCTTGGGAATAGGGCATCCCTGAAGGGACATACAGGTTGCTGCATCTCTGGGGATGCCATTGGCTGCTCCACCATGCATCTGCAACTGGTGCCGGCTCTTTTTTCCCAACCAGGATCAGTTGTTATTTCCCATTTCCCCTCCACCTCTCCTCTGTCCTCTCATCCTTCACTTTAGACTCCCAGTGGCTCTCAGACACAGATACTGCAGTGGGCTGCTGTCAATCCTTTGTGCATCTCCTACCTCCAGCCTCCTGCTCATCACTTTGGCAGCTCACCTTCAAATTGCCCCTGGCTCAGGGGTACTGCTGGGGTCTCTCCACAGCCAAGCCCCCCCAACCCCTGGCTGCAGAGAAGGTTTGGGCTGCTGGGGAGCCCTGGTGAGGCTTCCCCAGCCCTTCGCAGGGGTCTGTCCCTTGCATTCCCATGGAGAGGTCCCTCTGCCCCAGAGGCTTTCCATGGGTGCAGGTCTCATGGAGCCGGGATGCCCTTCCCCTGGCTCCTGGCCGTGCCAGCCTGTCTGCGCAGCTCCCGGGGCTGCTGCCTCCCCGGCCTTTCACTTGTGTGTTTTTACGGCTCAGAGGGAGCCGTCCTGCCCCAATTCCCCATGTGCTCCTAATTTCATAGTTCTCCCCATATATCCATATATATCCATATAGCATTTGATACAGGTTTTATGGGCATTTCCATACATTTTACAGACACAGCCATTACAGAGCCAGGTTTCACCCGAGAAACCTCAGGGGAGCACAGCACTGAATTGCCTTAGTCTTGGCGCCAGAACAAGGCTCTCTTCTCTCCCTTGCTGGGGCTGCCACTATCAGCACAGCAGAGGGCTGGGGGTGGCAGGGGGCTGGTGAGCAGCTTCATCATCCTGCTCCTTGCAGCCTCATCCTGCAAATCCCAGGGCTGCCACTGCTGCCCCATGCTCCTTCTGCAGCTGGCTACCATCGGCAGGAGGCTGCTTTGGGCTGGGCTGCTTGGTGAAGCTCAGGACCACAATCTGTATGGCCAGGTTGCCAGGACCTGGCCCATTGGCCTGCCTGTTGGGCTGTGCATCCAGCTGGCTGCAGGGATTGGAAGCCCTTGGTGGTGGTGCAACGGGTGATGCCATCCTGGCTGATGGGGCAGTGACATTGCCGTACAAGGCATCTTGGCTGCCACGGTGCATGCAGAGAATCTTAGCTTGGTCAAGGCAGCCCCTGGCTGGCAGAGGGTCAGAAAATTGATCCAGGTTCGTGCAGCCCTCCACACATTCTGGCATGCTGCAGAGGCTGCTGGCCCTGCAGTAATGCCCAGCTCTGCTCAGGAGCTGCTCGTGTTCCCAGCACAGGTGGAGAAACCTCAGACCTTGTTTAAAAAGAAGCCAGGTAACACATACGTTCATCACCACTGCGGTCAGACCCTGGAGCAGCCTGAAGTCCAAATCTGGGGCATCCCCATGAGACTGTGCCCAGCCCCTAGGCTGCTGAGCACTGCCTGCAGGGGAGGATGGACTGGGGCAAGTGAATGCAGGGATAAGCCCTCCTATGCCTGGTGCTGTTTGGCAGGGGCAAACATACCCTGGCCCCACTTTGGGTTCCCAGTTTTCCTGGTCTCACACTGGACTGATGAGATGAGGAATTTTCCACTCTGCATGTGAATTCCCATTTGTAGGGCAAATGCCCACCCCCATCCAGCATTGCCAATGCCACGGGGACTGCTCCTTGCTGCTTGGCCATCCCTGGCACAGCTGTGGCACCATGCAACCCAGACCTGCATACAAGCAGTGCCTCAGCTCAGCTATTAATAGCAGCTCCCCTCTCCCCTTTTGAAGGCTGGTGGGAGCCCAGGGTACATCCCATTCTGTTTTCTTGAACAGGTCCCGAAAGCAGGAACCATTTGTGGCTTCCCCGGTCAGTGTGTCTCTCCTTGGCCTCCAGCATGTGCTATTTTCTGTGCTGTTTACTGTTCTTCTGTGGGCTGTCAGGTTTCCGTGCTGGGGGAAGGCTTGTAAATGGGGGGGGGTGGCCAAGGAGGGGGACACTGAGTCTGCTCAGAGGGGCTATGGGAAAGGGGGGGCAATGGAGGAGCACAGACATGGCCTTTATCACAGCCTAGGGGATGTGTGGCTCATAAATCCGACCCAGGCAGATAGGGGATAAATCATCCCAGCTCGAGCACTCGTGGTTACCCATGGTTAGAAATTAACTTTGTGTTGGATGGGTCCCAGGCTGTGGGATGGGAAGGGAAGGCTGCTTTGGGCAGCATGCCTCCTGCCCGGCTGCCACAGAGCTGGGCTGCAGGCAGGCGATGGATGCCCACTGCCCTGGCCCAGGCAGGGCTGGTGGGCACAATCAAAAGTCAGAGCTGACGAAGTAAATGGCCTGGAGTGGACGCTGTGGCTGAACCTGTGCTGTGGGTGATGATGCTCCAGTACTGATGCCAGCCTCGCTGGGCTCTGGTGCTTCAATGACTGGCTGTGGCCACTGCACGAGCCACCCTTGGGCTGCAGGCACACTGGGCACTGGGAGACACTGGTTGGTGTGGGAGGTGATGGGAAGCCAGGGCCCAGGGAAGGTGGCAAGATATGTGTCAGGGGCAGGAGGATGATGTGCTCACAGTGGGACTGGGACTGTCGTCTCCATCTACAGCTGCAACCCAGGGCTTGGCAGAGCAGGAATTTCCATGCTGGTGTCATGGGGACTTGCAGGCTGGGGCAGTCCCTGGTCCCAGCTCTGTGCTCCTGAAGGTGGGAGGAGGCATAGAAGTCCACAGGCCCCTGTTTCACTTCCGCTCTCCAGTTGCAGCATCCCTCTAGCCCCAATTCCCCTTTTTCCCATCCCTGGTGCTTCCTGCACAGCCCCATGAGCAGCCCCATGAGCATCCCCAGGAGGCTTTTAGGAGTGCAACTGCAGCAATCTCTCTCCATCTGCTCAGGCCAAGTGCCCACAGCTGGGACCATGCCACCCTTGGGGTCCCAGGGCACCCACAGAGAGGGAGAAGTGGCAGAGTCGGTGGGGACACCCCTCCTGCAGTGGGTCTCCTGGGAGCTGGCTCAGCTCACTGCTGGCCCACTCTCTAATAGCTCCCCAGCTTTCCTTTCTAACGAGGCTCTAATTGGAAGCCGGTTGTGCTCTCCTCAGAGCTCTCCAGTCCCAGTGCTGCAGGGTGATTAAGCTGAGGTTTTGGGTTTTTTTAATATGGCAGAATTATTTTGGAAGGGCCAGGATCGTTACATGACGGGCTTTCTGAAAAACCCCAGGCTTCGCCTTTCAGATGAGGCCTTTTCAAGTGGTTTTGCACAGTACACGTCTCTGGGCAGCGACCGTCTCGAACAGTTACTGTTAATTATAGATGCCTCTTTCCCGCTCGCCCATTACTCAAAGGATTTTTGTGTGTTTTAACAGTGTTTTACATCAGCCTGAATAAGACTCTATTCAGTATTTCCGAAAGCTGGAACTTGGGCATCCCCTGCTGTATGTGCCGCGCTCTCCTCCCTGCATCCCTGGGGCCAGGAACCAGGCAGCCAGCACGGGCACAAGCCTTCCTCCCGTTGCCCAGCCAGTGCACGCACTGCTGTTGGTGCACACCCTCTTTGCACCCGTCTTCTGGTTGTGCATGGGTTTGCACACTCAGCTCCATGGAGCCACCTTCTAAATCCACCCTCCATCATCCCTCTTGCACACCAAGCACTGCTGCCTGCTGGTGCATGCTCAGTTGGACCCTGTGCCCCCTGCCCTGTCATCCTCTGTGGCCAAGGACTGAGGGGCAGTGACAGCCCAGCGCACACTGGATTCATCCTGGTATCCTCAGGATGCAGAGGGTCCTATTCTCTCTTGCTGGGCCCCTCGGGACACACAGAGTCCTCTTGCTGAGCCCCGGGCTGGTGTGCTCCCCTTGCGCTAACATAGGGATGTCTCCCCTGCGCCATGCACTGCATAGCTGGGGTTGTTCCCCATGTCCTTTGTGCTGCATTTATCAGCACTGATTTCATCCATCCTTCATTGCCCGGCTATTCAACAGCAACATGTTGCATTCAGAAGTTCTTCTGACTGCCCTGAAGAGTTTAAGATCATTGAGAAATGCTCTTGCCTCCTGTGCCATGCCATTTGTACCCTCTGAAAAGATACCCACCCTTTATTCTATCGTGCCAACTCTGCTTTACTCTGGGTGTAGGCTTTGAGAAGAACTTGACTCTTCTCCCATGACAGCCAAGTTGATTTAGCCATCCTTGGGGAAAGACCTTGCCCTAAGTGTCCTAGTCCCACTGCATCCCCCAGTATGCTCAGCTAGGCATGCTGGCCCCTTCTGAGTGCTCTGGTGACTTCCTGCTACAGAGCAGTGCTGTGCTTCCTCTTCACATCATTTTTGTCACGGGATGCTTTTTGCTCCCTCAGCTTGAGGCTACTGGTGTTTCTTCAGCTCCCAAAGCCATCCCAGACAGAGGACTGAGCCCCGAGCTCTGGATCCCCATCAAGAGGTGGGAACCCTCCAGGACATGCTGGGCACTCTGCAAAGTGGACATGGGCTCTTGGGCAGAGCAGCCTGCTCAAACACTGGGCAGCTGGGGTTTGGCAGTGGGTGCCCTTGCCAGACAGTGAGGCTTTGGTCAATGCAAAGGTTTGGAATGGCTGGAGGATGAGGAGCAGCTTCAAGACTGCTCTAATCAACCAATTTCACAAGCCCAGAGGGAACAAGAGCTTCTCCTGGGTGCTCCAGGGTGTCCATGAGCTGCCGGCTGCTCCCCTGAGAAACCGTGAGTTGGGAGGAAAAGTGAATCCAGCTCATCCTCATTCCCACCATCCCTCCTCCTTCAGGCTTGAGTGGAGACTTTGGAGAGGGTGGGGTGCAGCTGGGGGCACGGTGGAATTGTTCAGAGAGAGCCCTGTTCAGGGAAGAGGGGTGATGGGCCCCATTTGGGCACCTCCGCAGCCCTCGTCTCCTCCAGCTCAGCATATAGGGCACTGTGGTCAGGCCCATTTATAAAGCTGGTAAATATATCGGCAGGATTTGTGTCCCCTCCAAAGGTCAATATTTGTGCAGAGTTTAATTTTAACTTAACAAGCAGTTGTTTGCAGAGGCTGCCCTGTTTGTGTGTGTGTGCGCTTCCCCATCTATTGATGCTCAAGGGGAGCCGTGCAAGCAGCTTGTGTGTGTGCACCAACTCACCAGGGTGCAGAGGGGGTTGGCACAGCTCCCCACTCCCTGAGATGCTCCCGATGCAGGGGCAGCACTGTGCAGTCCAGAGGACAAGGACTAGGGTCTGTGGCTGAGTCTATAAATGCAACCCACAGACCGCTCCGGGAGGTGACAGTGAGAAAATGTGCCCCGTGTGGCTCTGAACAGCAGCCGATGGGGACAGTGGCTTTCCCAGCCTGTTCTGACCGGTGCCCTGGGCTTGCAGCAGGCAGCTCTGTGGCCGCACAGCCCCCGGCCTTGCCCCTCCTGAACCCATGTGGCTTTTGTGGCTCTCACCCATGTTCTGGCAGCATGCATCTCCAAGCTGAGAGCATCATTCGAGCCAGTTCCAGTGTGCAGCACTGGCTTTGCACAGGGCTGATTGGACTCAGCACTGGTCCCCATGCATAGCCACTCCAAAAACAACCATGGTGTTTCTTCCAGGGCTCTTCCAGCATCACTACTCATGGTGCTTTATCCTCCTCTCTGCTCTCCCACCCTGCTGTGCAAAGCAGACTTGCAGCCTACATACACCTGCAACACCTCACTGAGGCTGGTGGCTCCTCTTTGAGAGGTCTAGAGCTGAAGTGGCCCCACACTGGCAGTGGAGAGGGGAACGGTGCTGTCGCGGTCTGCGCCTCAGGCACCCAAGGCTTCTGTTTCTGCTACTCCCAAAGCTCTTCTAGCTAAAATCCCAGGGCTGGCCACGTGTTCCCAGCTGGGCTTGGGGACAGGCTATGCATCTCACCACCCCGTACTACCTCCTGGGACAGAGGCTGGATCTTCTCAGGTAACTGTGGTGCATCCCATTGTCCCGGGACAAGATGGGACACTGGTTGACTCTGATACCCTCCCCCAGCCCATCTTTCCGATGGCACAGAGTATGTTGTCTGTGTGAAAATGGGAGAATAACATCAGGCACAGCCCTGGCTGCTGGAGTTTTCCCAGCAGCTTGGGGGCAGGAAGGGGAGAACACAGTTGGGGAGAGGCGGGAGGACAGAGCCCACCATCCCCACAGCGCGGCTGTTGGGGCTCCGTGTTTTGCATCCTGCCTTGTGGGCGCTGAAGTTTGGTTTCCTTTCCTGTGCTCTTTTCCTCGCCAGGCCCCGGGGCTGCCGACTGACCTCAAAGGGAAAAGCGGGCTGCGAGGGACAGCGGCGGGGACGGGCAGGGGTAAACACGGGGCTGGGACCGGCCAGGCGGTGGGTGATGGTGGAGGTGAAGTCATGCTGTGACGTCAGCCCTGCGGCTTTGGGGACAGCCGTGGTTAGGCTGCTCAAGGAGGGGCGGCTGTTTTCCTGCAGATCCGCCGCTCGCTCCTGGTGCCCGTCTAACTTATAAACTTTAATGGCCAGTTTAAAAGGTTCCTGCCATGGGCACCTTGTTGACAGTTTTAGATTTTTAATTTGGAAACTTTCCCCTCTGTGGTCGCTGGAGGAAGGACTTGGGTCCGCTCAGGGCCAGTCATCAGGACACGCGGGTGCCAAAAAGACAGTCCAGAAGGGCTCTGTTCCCATCACTGGTGTCCGGGCAGGGTCGGCCACGGCAGCACCCAGGAGGGCAGTGGCACGTGTGCTATGCATGGGGCAGACGAGCTGGAGGAGCCACCCCGTCCCCTTTCTCTGCCACATGTTGGTGGTATGAATTTAGCTGGGGCAGAGCCAGCAGCAGCCACATCATGGTCCCACTCCCCTGCCGGGAGGTCACCACTGCTCTGTGTGCTGTGTGCGCTGTGTGTGCGACATCCTCATGCCGCAGCCCTTGGGAAGTGCTGGGAGCCCCCACACCTCTGTTTAGGGGGGTGAGGAGGCAAAGGGCTATGGCCACATTGGCTCCCCTAGCTGCAAGGGTCCTCATCTCCACTGTCATAGTGTGACCTGGTGCTTGCCAGGCTTGTCCCTCGGCTGTCACCTCCACCGCAGTGGTTGTCCTGCCCCATGGGGCTGCAGGAGCCTATGCTCCAGGAACCACTGGAGGGGTCTGCCTTGTCCCCTGCCCTGGGACCCCTCAGCCATGTCACAGGGGTGCTGGCATCTCTCCCAGTGGCTTGCTCTTGCCAGTCTGCAGCTGGCAGAGCTGGGATCAGGCTCAGAGCCATGCCTGCACATGCTGCTTGGCAGGAGAAGAGAACGCAGGGCTGGCACTTTGGGAGACACTGGAGGCATGGCACTGCTGCCCACCTTCCCTGAAGCCCTTCAGCAGCCCCAGCGAGCTGTGGGTTGGCAGAATCATGCTTCACCAGTGCAAGCTCATCTTTCCTCTGCCTGCAGTGACTCAAGAGGCCTTTGCAAATGCCCAGGAGGTGCTGGGTGCTGGGACATAAGGCCAAGGCCTGACAGCTTCCCACGCAACAAGGAAACCAGCCTACAAACTTGAGGGAAGCCTCTCCACAGCCTTTCCACTCAGCCCTGGAGAGAGCAGGGACATCTTCCCCCAGCCCAGCCACAGCTGCCCGGACAGTGGGGCTCCAAGGAGTGACCATGGCTTGGCTGGCTCTCCTCTTGTCATCAGACTGGCGTGGTGGGACTGGTTCATTCATTCCTGCTGTACATGCCGGCTGTCTGAGTGTGTTTGCATGCATCCAGCGCAGGCTGATGTGGCCATGCTGTGAGACCCAGCTGAGAGAGCCCACCCTAGAGCATCTTAGCTATCAGGTGGGTCCGGAACCATTTTCAGAGCCCGGTGGTGATCTACGGAGCTGCACGGCAGACAAGAGGGCTGGCTTGGCAGAAGTCTGCACCCCAGGGGTTGAACTCCCCCAGGGTGGGCACCCGGAGCACTATAAATAGCGTGTGGAGCCGAGGCGTGTCCCTGGTTTACCAGCGCTTTCATACCATGGCTTTCAAGTGGTTCCCCTGCCTCTTCCCAAAGAGCCAGTGGCACATGTGTGCTCAGCGCCGGCCGGCGGGCTGCCTCCGGTGCTGTGCCATGTGCTCTGCAGCCGCTGGAGCTGGTGCCGCTTGCCAGCCCCGGCACAGCCCTGCCTCTGCCAGCCCTGTAATTGATTCCTGCTCTCCTGCACCGGAGCAGGCTGCACATGTGCAGCCTGGACAGAGGCAGCGGCTGCGGGTACCATCTTCAGGAGCCAGCCTGGGCAGGGCAAGTAGCAGCCCTTGCCTCGGCTCTGATGTCTAACTTGAGAGCTGCCCTTTGAGTTTCCAGGTGTTCAAAGAGGTTCTCTCTTGGCTCCTGGAGGCAAGGGATTTGGGGAGATGCTGCTCACCCTGGTTTGGGGCTGCTGGAGGAGCTGGGTTTGTTGTGGAGCAAAGAAACAGCTCCCCCAGTATCACTGTTGTGTCTGCCAGAGACAGACTCATGTTTTGAGACGATGGCAGATAGCAGCAGTGCAGAGGGGGCTGTAAAGATGCCCTATTCCCCTGAGGCTGTGGAAGGACCTGGCTGGGGAGGGAGAAGGTTGTCCTGGACAGTGCTCCAGCAGCTATGGAAATTGGGCTCCAGTCAGCCAGCAGCCCCACCAAAGGCTGGGGTCTGGCAAGGGGGGGCAGCATCAGGAGCCAGTATGGTCCAGCTTGCTGAGTCCTCTCATGTCTTTAAAGCTGGCAAAGAGCAGGGCCATGGGGATGGCAGGGATTTAAGTTGCAGAGAAGGATTTCCTAGCCTGGCACCGTACAGAGGACAATATACTGGAGCATGTTATTACAAAGGTTAAAGATAAACCAATTTTTAGACTGGAAGGTGATGGTGGTCCAGGAGAGCATGACTGCAAATAGATGAGGTTTGACACAATCACAGTGGAGCTGCAGACACCCTGGGTACCTTGTTTTCCAGTGCTGCTGCTGACAGATAGTGGTGCATGGAAGAAAACGCCTAGAAAAATAGGGATGAGGCTTTTAAAATACCCTGTATTTAGCCAAAGGGCATGGTTTTGCTGTCTGGAGATGGCAAGGGGTGGGTGAACCCTTTGGAGCAAGGCAAGTCCAAATGGAAAGAGGAGTGTGACAAGTAGGCAGGGGGCTGGAAAAAAGTAGCATGTGACAGAGGCCTTTGCTCATTGTTGCCCATGGGGGAGCAGTGGGGCTTGGAGCATCATGCTCCCTGCCTTTGAAAACGAGGAGCAACTTGTGCTGCAGTGGCCAAACCTGCCAGGACAGAGATGGATGGGGCTGCAGCAGCAAGGGGACATCTGCTAGCCTGGGCAGAGGGATGTAGCATGGGGCAGGGTCGGGGCAATGGCTCCCAGCCCCCACAGCCCTCTGTGCCCCCCCATACAGCACCACAGGAACTCCATCCCTCTCTCCAAGGGCTGAGAGGGCGAAGGTGCCCTGACAGAGTGTTTTATTAGCAGCAGGTGCCTGAAATCCATCCCATGGCCCAGCAATTCCTCCCCTCACCTGGAGATGAACCCGGCTGGGGGGCACGGCTGTGCTGGGTCAGGCTGCACCGGTGCCAGGATTCCCCTGAAGTAACCAGAGCGGCTCCCGGGCAGTCAGATGGGATGAGATGGTCCTGCCCTGGGCGACAGGCGTGTAATGCCTGATTTCACAGCACCGTCGTGCTCTGTTTGCTCGTGGCAATGATCTCTCCTGCCCTGGCCGGCTCCAGCCCCCAGCCAGACCCCGACCTGCAGCTCTGTCAGCTGGGATTAGATACAAGATTTAGGCTAAAACCTCTTTGCTCCTGGCTGAAGCAATGACAGAGGGGTGAAAGCCTGGCTCATCACCTCTGGAGATGGAGCTCTTGTCCTGCCCTCCAGCCTCTGTGTGGCAGCTCCCAGACCTGCTGTCAGAGGTGGGGATGGAGCATCTTGGCTCCTGCCCTGCAGCTAGCACTGGGGCTTTGCCAGTGTCATGGCACTGCCATGGCTGAGGAGCAAACTCCATGCAGAAGAGGAGGAAGGCAGAGCCTCCCCCCATCTCTCTGACTCTGAGGTGGTCCATGAGATGGGCAGAGGTCTCTCGGCCATCTGCAGCAAAGGGGATGCTCGTGAGGGGAGGAGGTTGAGGAACACGAGTGATCCATGCAGAAAGGCTGTCCCTTTTTCTACCTGCAGCCCCGCTCTCAAAGTGCTCCTTGTGCCCAAACAGCTCATTCCAGCAAAGCCACGGCTGGAGGAGCTGTGGGGTAGATGAAGCTGCCAGCCCCCTGCCCTCAGCTACTCCAAGCAAGGGGCTAGGGTGGTTTGACAGCAAATGAGCAGCAATGACCTGCGGGATGGCTGAAGCTGGCTGCCTGGTGCAGCGAGTGACAGGGGGTGGCAGAGCATCATCCATGCAGCAGCCAGGGGTGCTGTGGCACCACGGCAAACACCAACCCTGGACTGGCAGGAGCACTGTATCTGCACCTTCCTCTTGCACGGTGTTGTGCCCAGGCTGAGGATACTCATCAGCTCCTCATGGGGTGCTACCCCTTCATGTCCCTGTAAGCTTGTCCTCTCCCAGAATGTCTCTTCCTGCTCGTCTCCTCGGACCCTGGCTTTGTTGGCTGAGCTCATTTAGCTTTGACAAAGTTCATAGCACGCTGGAATGCAGAATGGCTGCTGGCCTCTCTCCAGCCTAAACATCCCCACCCCGTGGTGCGACAGGAGCTGATAAGGGTGAGTGCTGCAGTGGGCAGGTATCCTGTGCCCAGCCTCCGACCTTACAGCCACACGACCTTGAAGGCTGTCATTTATCTCACGCACGTGCGTGTGTGTGTGTATGTGTGTTCAAGCTGTCTCCCATCCCCAAGAAATGCTTCAGCGTCTCTGGCTCTCTCTCTGGGCCAAACCCACATGCACGTTGCCCGAGACCGACTTCGAACAGGCTCCTTTGATGAGCAGGGCTTAAATATATATTTGGCATTCCAGCGGCAGCGTGCCGAGCGCGGCCGAGGGTGTGAAAGTGTTTGCTTGACAAACTCGGGGGGCTCTCACCTCTCTGCCGGCCCTGGGGAATTGCAGGACAGAAATGTCAAGGAATTTTTCACCTCTCTGTTTTGTGTTTTTATTTTGTTTTCCTTCTGCGAGTGCATTTTTAGCTCTGGTGAAAAGTGCCTGATTGATGGTCACAGAAACTGAGTCCCCTCTCTTCTCTGGGACAGGGGCAGCGGGAGCAAACATCCCACCCTGGTCCCAAGGAAGAGAGGGAATGGCCCTGCGAGCCTTGTGCTGACCTGGGGGCTCCTGTCTCCTCTCTGCTGGCCCTGTTTCCTCCATGCTGTCATGGATGGATTTGGGTACCAGGAGGATGGAGATGCCCCACATCCTACATGTCCCAGGCTGTGATCTGCTCAGAGCCAGCCCTTTTGCCTCTGTCTGCAGAGGGCAGCGGGGTCTCAGTCACACGGTCCTTTGTCACCACTCACCTGGCCCCAAAAGCCCTCTGCCCCAACACATGCTGTGGAGGCACCCATGCCCACTGCTCCACAGAGGATTTCCCTGCCCACATCCCCATGTGCTGGGGAACCAGCTTGGGGTACATGCTGGCCCCCAGGCACCTTTGGGGAAGTGGAGAGGTCTTCTCATCTTGCACCTGTGCAGGGGGAGATGGAGCAAGTGGAGCAGGAGAGTGTCTCTGTAGGCAAGCTGCAGGTGGACAGGAGGATGCTTGCAGCCTCCTAAAATGGCGCATGGGATGCACCAGGGCATGAAATCAAAACCATCCTGATCTTCCCGTGCCACTCGGCTCCTTCTGGGCTGCAGCCAGCAATGGAGCAGGGGAGGCAGCTCCTTCACCAGTTCCCAGGCGATGCAGAATCCATGGTGGGGCAGGGGTGTGCAGGGCACAGAGCTAGGACTCTGGGTTTGGATGGGAGGCCAGAGGTGTCTCCTGTGCGGGGAGGAACAGGAAGGCAGAGCCTCCCCATCACATCCATCTGCGCCCATGGGAAATGGGGAGGGAAGGCCCTGGGCAGCAGATTTGGTTTCAGAGCCTATGTCTGCAGTGCCCGCCAGAGCAGGAGAGATCCCGGCTGGCTCTTGGGGAGGGGGCCAGGGGGCTGCGTCTGTGTGTTCCCAGCTGTCCCTAACGTAATCCCTCACGAAAGAGAATCCGCTGCCCTGCTGCATCCCCTTCTGGTGTTGTCTGGTGGCAGCTCTGCCTGGCCCCAAATCACATGCCACTCCCAGCTTGATGGAGCACCATGGAAATGGGGGTGCTGTCCCCTGAGCCATTAGAGAGAGAGGATCATGAGTCTGGGGTATGTGGAGCAGGGGTCTGGACTCTGGAGACTGCAGAGCAGGGATTAAGATGCTGAGAGTCTACAGGGTGAGGCTCGATGCTCTGGGGACTGCAGAGTAGGAGGTGATCCCCAGGGGTACCAATTTGGTTCAGTGATTAGGCTGCTGTGAACTGTAGATGCTGAGAAAGGGATACAGGGGGACTGTGGAGTAGGGATGGAGACCCTGGAGGGGCTGCACGGCAAGGGCAGGCTCTGTGCCCAGGGCAAGGGCAGGCTTGGCCTGGGCTCCCCGAGGTTTCCTTCCTGGCCCACTGAAGAATCGCTGGCTTGTCTGGTGGAGCATGGACCTGTGGATTTCCTGGGCAGCAAGTTCCTTTCATGTGGCCACTGGCAAATTCTCATTACATCACCAGGGGCTGCTCCTCCCGAAGACAAACCCAGTGCTTTTTAGGGGTTTGCCACCACGCCTCCCCCCCCCAGCCTGTGTGTTTTGGCGAGGGGACCCGGGGAACCTCGTCCAAGAGCAGCTGCTCTGGCAGGGAGATGGCACGCAGACCCAGTGGGCGGGGGGGGGGGCCAGTGCGTTGCCCTTCCCCCCCCCCCCGCCCCTCGCTACTGAGTAAACATGGGCTGGCCAGGGCTGGAGGGGGCTTTTCCAGGCTGGACCACACCCCGAGGGGCTATTTTTTGCCATGAATGAAGGGGCTGTGTGCTTGCAGAGCAGCCTGGCCTCCTGCCGCCGCTGCCGTGCATGGACAGCCTGCCTGACACTCAATCCTGCTGCCTGGCTGGGGACCAACATCTGCACTGAGCAGCTGGGCACTGCCTGGGGACACCTGGGCACCCGGCACAGCTGGGCACTGCCTGGGGACACCTGAGCACCCCACACAGCTGGGCACTGCCTGGGTGACACAGGCTGCTGGGGCAGTTCCCAGGGGCTGGGAAACACAGGCTGTCGCAGAGCAAGGGGAGGTGACGGTGACACGATGGCTGTGCCAGCAGCAGTGCAGGGCTGCTAGGGCATGTCAGACCCAGCCCTGCCTGAGCCAGCCATGGGCGAGCCCTGCTGACCCCCTGCTTCCTGCTGCAGTTTCGAGTGACAAAGGGGCAGTGTCCCCAGGGGCTGCCCCTGCGGCTGCACCCCTGCTTGGGAGGAACTGCAAAGCTGCCAGGGTGGAGCGGCCGCCTGCCTCTGGCTCATCCCGATCCTGAACGCACCCAGATTCCCCCCAAAGCCCCTAATCCTGCCTGGCTCTGTCCCAGCTTCCGCTCTGAGCACTGTCAGCTAATCCCTTTTGTGTCGGCTTTAGAGATGCACTGGGTGCACCTGTGCGCTGTGCAGCATCCCTATGGGTCTCCCCCATCACCCCAGGTTTCACTTCTCAAGGTGTCTGCAGGGTACTCTTCCAGACCCCAGCCCTGACCCACACTGTTGCCTCTGCCAGCCTCCCTGCCCCATGGTTCCCAGCAATCCAAATGTGTTTGTGCCCGTCAATGAGTGGCCTCTCCTCACTGGGTGGAGGCAGGGTGCTGGATCCCACCCCTCACTGTTCCTTATCACCACACAGCATCCTTGTGATTCACCAGGTGTGGCTCCTTTTCCATCACCCCACTTTGCAGGAAGTTTCCCGGCCAGCCCCCCGCAAGCCCTGTGCAATAATAACAAGCTGGGATGAGCTGGCTGGGCTTCCTGAGCAACCCTACAATAATAAACCAGAGCAATGTGTCCAGTTTTCCTGGACAGACAATAAACAACCCACATGAGCTGGCACACTTTGCAGTGGAACCCGACAATAATAAACCTGGGTGATGTGTCCATATTCACCGAGCCACCCTACAATAACAAGGCAGTATAAGCCACCCAGCTTCCTCGCACAGAAGAGGGTTCCATGAGCTGTGCCTCAGGGACAGGAGGGACCCTGGCCACCAAGTCTCCATGCCTTCTGCTCTTGGGCTTGCCCAGGCCCTCCCTTGCCTGCACTGGCCCATGGAGAACGTGCCCCGTGTCAGTGGTGGGGTAGGTTGGCAAAGGTGATGCCCACAGGTGCCATCAGCCTCTGTCTCTGCCTTACTGAAGACAGCAGCAAGTCCTCACAAGTCCTGGTGTGCTGAGACCTGCTGCTCTTCAGGGCATCCTCCTTGCCCCGCTCCCTTTCAAACTGGCATCCAACACCAGCTACCCCAGATGCTCTCCTGCTGTTGCCCCACAGCCTGCTGGATGAGAGGACAAATGCCCATGGTCAGGGTGAAGCTGGAGGTGTCATCCTATTCCCAGCCATGCCCAGGTTCTTGCAGGGTCACCCAGACAGGGAGGCAAAGCTGCGCTGCTGGACCCCACTCTTTTTCAGGGAGTTTGTTGGCACTTGGGCAGCAGGAGGGCTCAGATGCCTGTGGCTTTTTTGCTGGCAGGATGTTGGAATGGCCTCTTTCCAAGTGCGATGGAGTAGGAGCTAGAGCCCCTCGACCCCCGGCCCTCTGCCAAGCCCCAGGCTGCTCCTGGTGGGCTGGTCCTCACGTGGCTGGGGAGGAGATGCTGCAACGTCCTGCCCTACCTCTGCACTGCCACTGACCTTTCCTTCCCTGGGATTCATCCCTGGGAGCTGGAAGGAGCAGCAGGTGGGCAGGGAAGGGCCAGGACCTCTCCCTGCATCCCTACATGGGGGAGAACCCACATCCAGTGCAGCGCAGCCGCAGCACAATGCAGAGGCCCCTCTGCCACCGCACCCCTCTGCTCAGTGTCTACGAGCAAAGCTGTAACCCAAGCCGTGAAAACAGCACAAGGAGGAAAGAAAAGGGTATTGAGCAGCGGGGCTGCTGCGGTCGCCGGCCAGCATAGACTGCTGGTTGTTAAGCGAGTGCCTCGCTTGCAAAGGCTGCCTTGATGAAGTGTGAGACAGCACTTACAGAGAGACACGGGCAGGCATTCTCGCTCCATCTTCCGCTCACAGTGCCGCTCTTTATGCGCCTGACATTTGCGTGCTGGAAAGGCCCCGAAAAACAGGAGGAAAGGAAAACACTGCCTGCAGCAGGGCCAGAGTGGCGCTGGGAGGAGTGTTGTGCCGTGCTGTGCCATGTTGGGCTGGGCTGGGCTGGGCTGCTCCATCCCGGCCTCACCGCCAGCTCTTCCTCGAGTGACCCCTTCACCTCTCGGCAGCTCTTGGGCTGCCTTCCCTTGCCGGCACTGCCGCTTCCTGCCAGGTGTGCTCAGCCTGGCTCCCTGCCTGGGAAGCCCAGGCCATCCTGCCCCTGCCTGCTCCCTGGGCGGGCTGGCAGCACTGCCAGCTCTCCTCGCTGCTGCGGTGTGTCCCCAGGGCCGTGCGTGGTAGGGGGTGATGGGGACAGTGCGAGATCAGGGCAGGTCCCTCAAACATCCACTGCTGGGATACGCAGGGCCTCAGGGACTGCTGCAGCAGTGTACAAGCAGATCCAAGGGCCAGGGGGGCTGGGAAAGGGTATCAGTGGTCAGTGTGAGACAGCTCAGGGTGCTCTGGGGCAGCTCTGCCCCTAAGAGGGATGGTCACTGCCCCACCAGGGGGCTGGGGTGGGAAGCCTGGCCGATGCTGATGCTTCCCCCTGCTCCATCCCAGGGGAATTAGCTGCCCCTTTTCCTGACCTCAGTCCAAGCTGGAAATGAGCAGTTCAACCCCCTCTATCTCTATCCTTCTGCAGGCAAATCCTGGGGGATCCCTTGGTCTGGAGGTGTTTGCAAAGGCTGGGTGAGTGGCTAGCACAGATCAGTGCTCATGTACGCAGATCTTGGGCTTGATCCCTCCCCAGCCTGACCGACACTGGCATAGCTATAGGCAGAGATGCCCAGCGACCATCCAGCAAGCCATGCCAGCCCCATTCCCATGAGCATGTACAAAGCAGGGAAGAGCACTGAGGACAGCCTGGCCACAAGGCACAGGAACGCCCCAGCCATGGAGCCCTTCCCCAGCTGCAGCATTGCCAGGCTTCGCCCATGCCAGCGCAGCAGCGGCCGTGCCCATCGATGGAGAGCTGATGTGCCATTCCTGGGTCACAACTCCAGCACGCCGCTTCTGCGGAGCCCACTGGCAGGGGGAGCCCAGAGAAGCCATGCCCCCCCCCCCAGCCAACACCCCTTGGCTCCCAGCCCCAACAGGAATTATTAAGTGTGCCTCAGTGGAGCATGTGCTGAGGCCGGCCATGGGAATGTGGGCAGATCTGACATACAAGCCACAGCAGCCAGGCTGTAATTTCCAAACAGGCCCCATTTGCTCTGTTTTCCAGTTAAAAATATATTAAAAAATAGGAATGTGGGGTTTGTAGTGAAGAAAGCTGGTAACCGCTTCGAGCGTCTGGTGTGATAATGAAAGGGTCAGTCCCCAGCTTTGAGCACGACCGATTTAGACTCTGGTGCTTGGCACCGGCGCAGGGGCCCAGCACACCCAGGCTGCCTGCAAACCCTGCCCAGGACAAGGTGATGCTTCTGCAGCAGTGGCACGCTGCTGGCCTGGGTGACATGCCCCTCCTGCTCACGCTGTCAAGAGGACATCCAAATTGCCATCACTTGTGGCCTTTTGAGAAGGGAGTCTGGGCAGGTGCAGGGGAAGGCAGGATGCATGGGTGATGGATGCTGTATGCTGCCCACCACTAGCCCTGCCAGCCCCCTCCCCACTGGGATACCGCACATAGCAGAGCTCTCCAGGATGGGGGGCAGTGAGTGAGGCTGCAGCCCAGCTCTCTGTGACTGCTCCCACCACTACAGGGCTGCTGGCGAGTGTGGCTTTTCCCCCTTCACCAGGCAGCCCCCCCCGGCTGGGCTAATCGTAGCTCAGGCTGTGCTACAGAGCCTCCCACACTGCTGTCGCAGCCTTGAGTCACTCCTGATACGGTGGCATCCTGCTTGGCCTTGTGGCCAGGTAGTCATAACACACGGGCAAGCTGTGCCAGCTCCCTGGGCATTGCTCCTGTGTGTCAGCTTTCTGCTTGGGCTGCTCCGCAGACCTCAGGCATCATGTTTATCCTGGAGATGGGTAATCAGAGAAAAACAAGTGACTGGAGGCCAGGGCTGATGTTGCAGTGGAACAAGAAATTGGCTGCATCAGGGTTCAGCACAGGGATGTGCTGGGGCAGTAGGGCAAGGTGGGAGGGGAAACTGACAGGTACTCGGGGCTTGTCCCCCACTCAGCCCCTTCTGGGGACACCTCCTTGTCCCTCTCAGCCTCCGGGGCCATCAGGTGGCCGGTGGCTGGCACAGCACGCTCCGCTCCCTGCTGAGTCAGGGCTCTGCAGGGAAACACTTCCAGCTCTGGTTATAACCCCATTTCCTACTGGGGCTGTGAAGTGCGGCCCTCCCATCCCCGGTGTAGATCAGCTCCGGCAGCCCGGTGGCTCTGAGCCTGCCGGAAAGGGCAGCGCCAGGAGGTGGCCAGTGTCTCCCAAATTCCACCCTGGGCTTGCCAGAGCTGGACTCTTCCCAGAGGCATAGGCACCTGGCATCCTGCACCCGCAAAGCCCTGTGCCACCGAGGATGCCCATTCCTCTCCCAGTGCCTCCTCAGGGTGCCACCCCAGCGTCTGTGCATGTACCAGTCTCAGGGATACTGGGCTGTTGCAAGCACAGCTGGCACTCCACAACACTGCCCCATCCCCAGGGACACCATGGGGACATTGTGCTGGCTCTGGGCAGCTGCTGCTGAGCACCGAGACAGCAGCTGTGGATCCTTGCTTGGATGCTTGCTTGGATCCTTGCTTGGATGCTGGGAAGAGGAGCAACCTGAAAAGCCATGGGGCCCAGGGCATGTCCCAGGTGCCATCCTGCCCTGCAGCCCACATCCTGGCTGGGGTGTGCAGCACCCTACGCCTGGGTACACAGGCTACCCTATCTCCCTGGCACTCCCCAGGGCCCCCTTGGTGGCAGGGAAAGCGGGTAGGCAGAAGGGTAGTGGCACCCAGGGCTCGGTGTTTCCACAGGGGACTTTCCTGCCCTCCTGGGGCATTGACCCATGCAGTGCTATCATCTAGTACACTTTGCTCACTCCACCACCATTCCTCGCTTTCCTGGGAACTGCTGTTTGCTTTTCTGTGAGTTATGGCTCCAGCTTCTGCCTTTGATCTGGGCTGTGTTGGCCACCCGTTGCCAGCCCCTCACCTGCCTTTGAAGTGCAGTCGCCTTCCCAGCCTCAGATGCTGCTTTTGCAACTTTCAGGTGCAACCTATGGGGCGAGACACCCAGGGCCAGAGCGTCCTCAGGGTGTGCCAGGTCTTCAGCATCCCTCCTTCTCCCTGGCACCTTGTGGTGGGCCAGGCAAGGAGGCACTGCAAGGTGTGTTTGCCCAGTGGCCTGCAATCCTGGGGATGCTGGCAGCATCCTGGGCCCAGAGCATCACTCCCTCCTGTGGCACAGAAGCTGGCCAAAAAGCAGACACTGTTGCGTGTCCTACGGCTGAGGGGCCTTTCATGCCCACAGGTCCAGCAGGAGGTATGGGACCCAGCAAAAGGGACCTTTCTGGGCACCATCCACCCCACCCTGCCACCAGCCCTGCCCTCTCTCCCATCTGGCAGGTAGCAGCAAGGGGGCCCAGCCTGCCCTTTCTGACACAGGAAAGCTGGGGCCAGGTTTGGACTCTGGCCTTGAGCAGGTCTCAGCGTCGATGTCCCCTCCCCACTCCCCCGGCCCAGAGAGGATCCAGCCTTATCTGTTACACTTTGTTCCCCTGCTGTCTGGGTGTGGAGCAGAGCAGAGATTAGTGCGCAGACCTTTGACGCACACGCACACACACACACAGAGTACCACACAACCAGCCACGCATGCACCCAGAGCCATGCTCCTCTATGCAGAGCTGTGCTTGCAGTCCCCCTGCATGCAGACACGCTCACGCTCACCTGCATGTGTGCACACATGCCCTGCTCCTCCCACCCCGGTGCAGCCACCCCCTCCAGGGCACACACACATTTCCCTGTCCCTGCACGTGTTTGAAGCTATGTGCTGCATTATGTTCCCAGTGGGGGGGTGGCACTTGCCCGACTTCCCAGCCTCCCCATCGTGCTAGCCAAGGTCCCCCGTGCACATCGGCATGGCCCAGACTGTGAGGCTGGTATCCTGCAGCCCTGGCAGAAGGAGGGGGGCTTCCCTGCATCAAGCCTGGATAGAGCAAAAAGGTGTGCAGGGAGGCAGGAGCTACTCTGGTAGGCTGAGACCTGAGCATCCTTCATCTCACTATCACATCGCCTTCACTCGCCATGGAGCCACCAGGGATGCTTGCGCTGCCTGCATAGACGTCTCTGGAGGCAGCTGTGACAGGCAGGGCCTCCCTGTCCACACCTCATGCCGAGGTCCTGCCCCTGCCCAAGGCTCATTGGCCTTACTGGCGAGCTGTGACCCCTGTGCTGTTCCAGCCAGGGAAGCCGAAGCCCTTCCCTTGCGATCTTATCTCGGGTGCTTGATGAATGACTCGCAAGCCTCGGCTGTCAGCCTTGGGATAGGAAGGCAGCCCAATGGCCGGAGCGGGTAGGCACATGTGTGCACACGCATGTGTTCGTGTGTGCATGGCTGGGGAGCAGCCACAGCCTGCTCAGTGCCAGAGCTGGCCCCGCAAGCCATGCTGTGGTCCTTGGGGTGAAGCAGATGGATCCCAGTGGGCAGACGGATGCATGGCCCCTTCTCTGCCCCATCATGGCAGGGTGTCCTGTAGGAAGTGGCTCCTGGCAGGTGATTTCCTGGCAGGCTGATAATGCCTCTGTTCTTTCCCTGTAGAGCCTGCCCCAGATCTGCAGTGCTGGAGAAGGGCAGGCATTCACCTCCACTCTGCAGCAGCTCTACATGGCAGTGACACAGCAGGAGGCCAAGCAAGCTCAGAAACGGCAGCACTCAGGTGAGGAGCTCCTTGGCTGTGGGATGGGGAGTGCGTGAAGCACTGGTCTCCACTGTGGCTGAGCCCCCAATCCCCTGGGAATGGGAGTGGGTTCCTGGGTGCAGCTCACCCCATGCAGCAGTCTTCCCGTTTGCTTTCCCCCATGGGCTGAGCTCCACACACAGGCACCGTTCCTGGTGGGAGGGTTTGGCCCCATGCTCTCTTATCTCAATCCTAAATTGCATCTCTTTCTGCTGGTACCAGAGGATGCTGAGGAACCGGCACCTCCTGCAGAAACCACAGGGCATCCCCATCCACCACCTCCATCCCAGGAAGATGAAACAGCATCTTCCAGTGAGGGAATCACAGTGAGTACAGCTCTAGAAATAGCCTCTGCATTCCAATGGCAGGATGAGGCCTGCACCTCCCTTCCCCCCTCACACCCCAGCCCCATGCTTTTCCAGGATGAGCCAGGGCGTCTCTGCTTGGTTCCTAGCACGTTGTACCCCATGCACCCTAGCTGGGGACCTTGTGGTTGCACATGTGTATGATTTGCACTTCCCCACATTGATAACAGGAGTGTCACTGCTTGCACACATGCACTCATCCTGTGTGACCCCCGGGGGGGGAGACTGACAGTGCCTCCCCTTTGCTTCCAGCCGACCTCCTCCCCAGCTCAAAAGCCTCGGCTGCCTGTGGCCAAGACCAAGCCAAAGAAGGCGAAAGGGCTCTTCAGCTGAAGCATCGATGCCATCCACCCTGAAGGTCTCTGCTCCCCCCAGCATCCAAGAGAGGCAGTGCAAAGCACCCATGGGTCCCCTGCATCTCCTGCATCACCTGGCAGACCCTGCCCAGCTCATGGTTCCCTCTCGAGGTGTCTCCAGCCAGGGAGATGGGGCATCGCCTTTCTTCAACCATGTCTCAGGAACCTCTTTTCTACCTCTCTCCTGGTGCAGAGCTTGCTCAGGCTGCCTCGTGGTGGAGCCAGTACTGGCGCAGGGGGCAGTGGGAGGCATGCTGCTGGGTGGGTGTGGGATAGCCGTGCCCTGGCAGGGCTGTGGGGTTTGGCTGCTGTTGGTTTGCAGTAAAGGGCTGTGTCTGGGTGAGATTCCCTCTCCTGCTCTGTCCCACCTCGGCCCGAAGTGTCCAGGCAGGGGTGTAGGCCCGGGTGCTGCTGGGTCCCCCTCAGATCATTCCTGCTGTCCAAGAGCTTGCAGCAGGACAGAGAGGAGACGACAATGGCTCATTGCTGTGGGGATGGACCGCAGCTCCCAGCCCCTGCTGTGCCTCACCCTAAGCACCAGTACATGGGGTGTGCATGAGGGGACTCCCAGATCCTGGGGTACAGCATCCTTGTCCCACGCCAAGGACACACCATGTGCTGGTGCCTGGAACTAGGTGAAGCTCCTGCAGCAGCAGGTTGGCAAAGGCAGCCTGGCTGGGCTGAGAGGCATCCTCCATTTGCAGTAGCTCCCCCAGGGTTAGTGGGCAGGTGATATAGGGGGTTCTGGCCTTCAAGGGGCTGGGGACAACCGAGCCACCCACACACTGAAAGCTCCCAGGCCTGAGAGCAGCCCTGGAACACATTTCAGATGCTCCCTGGAAACAAAGCACCACCTCTGCCCTTCCACACCCAGTCCATCCATCCATCCATCCATCCATCCATCCATCCATCCATCCATTCATCCATTAACCTCTGCTCTCCTTTTCCAGCCATTGTGTCCACAGTGCTTCCTTTGGGGCTGGGATCACATTCCTGTGGCCAGGCAGCACTGCCACGGGCAGGCTGCAGCTCATGGTGCCACTGTCCTGGGGCAGGACCTGTGCCTCTGGCTGACCCGCTCCCTGGGGCTGGGCCAGCAGAGTCCCGCTGCCTGCTCTCCTGGACAGCAAGGGGGAAACAAAAACAACCAGAGCAGCCCTGTGTCTGTAGAAGGGGAATGAAAGGGTCTTTACTGGGCCATGGCCAGCCAGTGCCAGGGCGAGAGCAGCCAGTTGCTTTTCGTATTTCCTCTCTGAGAGAGCAGCATGCAGGGCAAGGTGGGTGGTGAGATGGGGATGCCGTGGGATGGTAGCTTGTGCTGACAGCTGTAGCTATGAATCTTTCTTTCTCCCACCTGACAGCATCTTTTCCTCTCAGATTTGGGTCTGCCTGCCAGGCACTTGCCCCCAGGGAGGGTGCTGTTGGCAGCTCAGGGGGTAGGATCAGGGTAGCAATGGTTCTGCAGCTCTCCATTTCGTATGTCTTCCGTCACCAGGTTTTCCCCTTGTGCAACACGTGGAACCCACCAACCATGTGGGCTCCATCTCCTGGTATGGGAGCTGCTCTGCTCCATGCTGGATCTTGGACTCATGCTGCTCCCCTGTGCATGCAGGTACATGCAGGAGGAGGATTTATTGCCCCAGCAAGGGCACCTGGCTTGTCTGTGTCCTCTGGTGCGGCAGGGACATCATATGGGGGGAGGCACATTCGCATCCCAACTGTGCCAGTGACTGGTGGACTCTACAGGGGAGTGGTTAATGCAAACCAGCACCTGCGCCCCTCAGTCATCCTGGGTACCAACTGCACTTGGGCTGTGCCTCTGCTTCTCCCAGGGGAGCCAGTCCCAGGGATGCTGCAAGGGTGTTGCTCAAGAGCCTTGTTCTGCTGCAGTGTGTCCCCCTATGGAGCCCTGTGGCCCTGTGGCCAAGGGATGGGTGAGCACCCATAAGCAAGGGCTAGGGGTAAAGACTTGCTGCAGGGGCAGATCCTGCTCCACTCACCCTGCTCCCAAGGCAAGGGAATGTGGGCCTGCAAGAGCATGGATGGGGGGAACAAATAAAACCAGGAGAGTGAAGACATCATGAGAAAAAGAGGCCTGCCAATGCCCCCCACGCCACCACAGGGACCCCGGCCCCCAAAACTCCAGCCTGGGGCTGCCACCGGCTCCAGGGAGTGTCACCGCTCATTGTCCCATCCTGTCCTGCTGGGGTCTCCTTCCCTGTCCCCACCCCCTCCTACCTGGAGCCAGCTGGATTTGAGCTCCCGACACACATTAAAGGCCACAAGTTCGGCCTCGGCCTCCATAAATTTGATTCCATAAATATTAGTTTTTGCAGGGTTTAATGAAGCCGTTATGCCGGGCACGGCCCAGCACCCCGACCCGTGCCCTTAATAAGGGCTCTGTGGCCTCGATTAAAGGGACCTTTCAATCGCTGTCAAGTATTTTTAGAAAAGGAAAAGAAAAAAAAAAAAAAAAAAAAAAAAGGAGAGAGAGGAGAAGAAGACGAGAGGAAGGCGGCGAATGGGAGAGGAAAATCCCAAACCCATCCAGCGCAAAAGTGGAGAAATAGCACCACCTAGACTGCGCCGCCCGGCTCCGCCGCTTGCTCGCCGGCCCCGGGCAGCCCTGTGGGGCCTCGTGCCAGCACCGGGCCCCTGCCCCGGGCAGGCCTGGCGGCACAGCGAGGTGTCTGCGGGACGCTGCGCTCCCGCTTGGACGGTGCGCTCAGGGGTGCTGTGCCGGGGAAGGCTGAGGTGCGGAGGAAGGAGGGACTTGGTCACAGTGGGGATGCAGGCAGGAGCAGTGAGTGGTGGCTGGGTATCCCCACGCTGCCTGAGAATAGCAGTGTAGGGGGAGATGCTGTACGATACAGGGATGGATACTGCATCCCTCACACCTCCACTGGAAGGTAATTCCTCCCTGTGACTTAGCGCTGCAGCAGCAAGTGTTCCTTCCCATCAGCTCCCCAAGCAGAAATCCCCTCTCGCCCCTGGTTAGGTGGACACTGTCATAGCCTTCAGCTGCCGCCCCACAGCCCCAGCTCTGGCTGCCCTGTCATGCCTGGGGCTCCTATCTCACTTGGCCCTGTGCGCCACTGGGTTTTGCCTGGCAGGGACACAGGCTGGCGTTGGGAATGCTAGATGGACTCTGCACCCAGTGACAGAACATTGTCACTGCTCGCTGTGGCCAGAGCTGATGCAGGATGCCGGGGCCCCTGACTGGATAGGAGCTGCTGTCACAAACCAACCCAGCTCCCTGTCTGCACCTGTGGGCTTCAATGGGACATGTATGTTGTACCAGTGAAGGTAGGGCTATGCTGCTTGCTGTCAGGCTGGAGCTGATGGGAAAGGGACAGACGTGTGTGATATGCATACTGTGTGCTGGCAGGCTGCAGAGGCTACCTGGAGTTCTGGGTTTGGGTCATTGGCAGCCATGGGCACTTCTCCCTAGGGATGTGCTGCACTCCCCGGACCCAGCACCATCCCAGGTAAACCTGTTCCCCACTCCCTTGTGGCAGTGATGAGCAAGCACAGTGGGAAGCTGGTCTCTTTGCTTTGGTGGGAATATAGAGCACGGAGCACATGAGGACCCTGCAGACCTAGCCCGGGCTCCAATTTTCCTGTGCCAGTGATGCACAGAAAGCTGTGTCCCTTCTGTAGCGCTGGGAAGCCAGGGACAGGGATGGGGAGCACTGCTGTGAGACGTCCCCTCTGCTCTCTCTGCTGATGCCCTCAGGATGCTCCACTGAACAGCTGAAGAGATGTGGAAGTGAGGTGGCCTGGGGCTGCTGGCCAGACCCTTCTGCTCCTCACCAGCCTTCACAGTGGCTCTGGGCACTGTGTGGCCCAAAACAAGTACAAAAACCTGATGGAGTGTAGCTGCTGAGTATGAAAACTTGATAGAGACACCTCTGGCCAACTGCACTTTGCTTGCAGCTCCTGCAAAGGAAATGGTCCACTGGAGCCACTGGATAGTAGCATCCTAAGCTGTGGGTGCTGATAGCTCTCCTCCCTGCATCCCTCTTGCCCAGGCTGCCTGGTGCTGCTGCAGCCAGCACAGCCTTGCAGCCAGAGGTGGACGCCTGGCCAGACTGTTTCAGCCTGGCCTCTGTGTATCCCTGGGAGTGACCTGTGCCCTGTCCCCACTGAAGCAATACCAAGGGGACATCCCTGAGAGAGTTGTGTGCACGCGGGCATCCCAAGGCACTATCTCACCTGGGAAGGTGCTAGGGAGCGAGAGGGTGCAAGCAGAGCCATGCTGGACCCCTCCCCAGCACACAGCTTGGGGAGAACCAGGGGGGCCCAGCAAGCCCTCGCTCCTGAAATCAGGGTGTTGTATTTACTTTCCCCTTTTGGCAGCTAGAAGGGGAAGCCCATCCCAGCCCCTCATTGTTGTCTCAGCGAGTTAATCAGATGCCATAATCCTGTTGTGGAAATATCGGGCCTCCCTGGAAACAATGGGGAGCGAGAATATTGTGGTTAAATTTCAACCAGCTGCCTCCCTGCTCTGTTTGATCCCTGCCCGCAGGCCCGGGCCCCTGGCGAGCAGGCGGCGCGGCAGGGGCCGGAGCCCCGGGGTGCCACCCCGAGCCCACGCCACCACGGGGGAGACCCCGCGGGACTTCCCGGGTGAAGGGGGTGTGCGGTGTGCGGCGGGGCCGGCGCGCCTCGGGGCGGCAGTGGGACTGTCCCTGGGGGCAGGTGGCGGCGGACACCCCCGGCGGGGTGGGCTGCGGGCTGCGGGCCGCGGGGCTCGGCCGGGGGGGGAGGAGGCTGCAGCGGCCCGGGGCAGGTTCCGCGGGGAGGAGGCGAGAGAGGGAGGGCGCTGGGAGGCTGGGACACGGGCAGGGTGCGGTCCTGGCGGTTCCCGGTCCCGGATCTCTTCAATTTCCCCTCTCACTCCTGCTCGAGGAGCTCAGGCAGCGGTGGCTCCGGCTCCGGCTCTAGCCCCGCCACGCTGACCGCCGGGGCGCAAACCGCGGGGGGCTCCAGCAGCGCCGAGCCCCGCGGCCCGCAAACGCCCGCTCGCCTGCCAAAACAAACGGCCCTTCGCTATTTATTGCCGCTGCCGGGCCACGGCAGCTCAGAGCGGGCCGACGCCAGCTCGCCGCACCGGGCAGCCAGAGCGCACCCGCGCCGGGCAGCCGCCGCACCCCGCCGCTGCCGCTACCGGCACCGGCACCTGCCCGCCGCCGGCTGCGCGCCGCATGGGGAGCCCCGGGGCGGGCGGAGGGAGCGGCGGCAGAGCCTAGCGGGGCCCTCGGAGCCGCCGGTCCCCCTTGCCGCCCCGGGGCCGCCGGGCTCGCCATGAAGCCGGCGCGGCTGCTGCTGCTGCTGAGCGGGTACGCGCTGCTGCTGGCGCCGGCCGTGCGCGGCTGCGGGCCGGGCAGGGTGGTGGGCAGCCGCCGCCGCCCGCCCCGCAAGCTCATCCCGCTCGCATACAAGCAGTTCAGCCCCAACGTCCCCGAGAAAACGCTGGGGGCCAGCGGCCGCTACGAGGGCAAGATCGCGCGCAACTCGGAGCGCTTCAAGGAGCTGACGCCCAACTACAACCCCGACATCATCTTCAAGGACGAGGAGAACACCGGCGCCGACCGGCTCATGACCCAGGTACGGTCCCGCCGCCGCCCGCTTCGACCCCCGCGTCGGGCATCGGCGGGCACCGGGGCTACTAGGGAGCGCCCTGCGCTCCGCTCCCCTGGGGCAGCGCGGCCAGCAGCGGGGGACCCGGCGCTGCGGCTTCCCCGTCCTGCCTCGGGCATTCTGGTACCCGACCCTGGCTGTAGGCTGCGGAGCGTGGGCATCTCCATTCGCCGGGCGCTGCAAACCTCTGCCCCTTCGGCTGGGCTGAGCGCGTCGGACCCGGAGCTGGCAGCACGCTGCTCCCGGAGCCGGCAGCACCCTGCCCCGCTGACCCTCGGATCCTGTGGCACCCATGCCTGCTGCACCCCGAAGTGTGCCCTTGTGCCTCCGGAGTTGGGAGCACCTTGCCCGGCTGTGCTACAACTCATGTCCCCTGGTCCCCCGAGCTGGTAGCGCCCTGCCCTCCAAGCTGGCAGCAGCCTGCCCTGGTGCATCCCACGCCATGCCGCTCTGTTCCCGATCCGGTAGCACCCTGCCCCACTGCACCCACCCTGCCCTCTCCCTCGTACTTGCGTGCCGGCCGGCAGAGCAGGCAGCCTGCCCGCTGCAGCCGAGGGACGGGGCAGAGCCCGGTGTGCTGGCAGGGAGGGCAGGAGGCAGAGCCGCAAGCTGGGCTCCCGGAGCGCCCTTGCTGACCTTGGACCGCTGAAACCCAGTGCCGTGCCTCCGTGCCCCCTCCGCCCGTGTGTCTCGGGTGGGATTGTGAGAGGTGCTCGATGCGGGCTGCTTGCTGCTGTCGGGGACAGGAACAACCTGTTACAGCAAATGCCCTGTTGTAGTCAGTTTGCAAGTGTTCTGGGCCAGTGAGAAGGAGAAGTGGGGGGGACAAAGGACAGCAGTGGAAGGGGGGATGATGCTGGATGAAGGTTACTCTGTGTTTTAATATTGCCAGGAGAATGCCTGAGGGTTTCAGGAATGCAGATAAGGAGCCGCACGGCCTTGCTAAGAAACCTGGCCACCAGCCTCAGCACTGGGTTACAGCCTGAGTGAGCTCCCGGGGGAGGCGGATGGGAGCCAGGGCCACCCTGCTGACCGCTGCATCCCCGGTGCAGGACTGATGGCTGGGTGAGCTGTGGTAGTGGGCACTGAGCAGGGCTCTGGCCATGGTTTCTGACCCAGGTGCTGGTAACAGTGGGAGGAGAAGCTGTTTGGGTGCTGGTTTGACAGCTCTGCAACCCCATGTGCCCCGGGGGCAGGTCCTGTGGCAGGGGCCACACTCCGGAGTGGTTCTTATGTTAGGGACTGCAGCAGAGGGACCAGGATCCCTGTGAGGCAGCACCAAGCTTGGGGAGTTGTAGAAGTTGAAGTTGCTGGTGCCTGGAGCCCTGGTGCTGGGCTGGAGTCTGCATCCCCTGGGGAACAGATTCAGGGATACTTGAAGCAGTGAGCTCCGCTGCTCCATGCATCGGGAAAGTGGGTGACATAGTGTTGCTTGAGCTGGAGGCAGGAAAGTGCTTCAGACTGAGTTTGCTCTTGAGAGTGCTCCCACCACCTGCCCTAATGCAGCCAGTGTCTGCATCCCTGGGAGATGCATCCCTGGGAAAGGGAGGGCCCCATGCCCCACCTGCTACACTTCCTGCTGTCCCGATGCCTTTGGAAGCTCCCTGGTCTTCTTGGGGTGCCCAAATGAGGGCTCTTACCCAGCAGGGTCCCTGGCCACCACACATCCATGCATTGATGGGTACCATAGTGCTTTAGGCAGACTTGCAGGAAATTGTCCCCATTGCTGTGGAGGTGGCATGACTTCTGGCAGCTTGCTGCCATCCCTCAGCTGTCTGAGCTTGTCTGTTGCTCCTGGCTGTGGGAGATGCTCCCAGACATGGAACTTCCAGCTTTGGCACCATGGCCTGTGTTGCTATGGTTTGGAAAGGCCATTGACCCAACTTCTTGTCCCTTCCCCCAGTGCACTGGCTTTTACTGCTGTTGACTCACTTCAAACCTGTTTTCTTTCCCCAAGTCCAAGGGTCTGGGTGTCCCAGGCAGCCGGAAGATGCCGCCTGCTTTGGGGGGTAGTGCTGCTCTCTGCCCGCCTTTGCTTTATCGTTTCATCTTCCTCAAGAATTCCAGTGTGTTTGCTCTCGCTGGTCCCACTCGGAGGTGCTGCGATAAGGCTGGAGGCAGAGCCCGCCTCACCTCTCCCTGGCAGCTTGGCCCAGGAATGTCCTGGGTCCCCTGCCCCCATGGAGTCCCAGCCTCTCCCTACCCCAGCCATCACCCTTTGCAGGCAGTGCTAGCTCAGCTGCTATGGAGACCATCCTTGCAGTGGTGAGGAATTTGTCATGGAGACCTTGGGATAGGACTCTAAGCTTACTTTGGGAGAAATCTCACCTTGGGGGGAGATGCTAGTGGAACCCCTCTTCTCTTGACCAGGCTCTGGACATCGGGTAGCTGTAGCCAGACACACTCTATTCACAACCCCTCTGCTGAGGCTGTGGTTACACCTGGGTGTCCTGTGTATCTCTGCTCACATGGCCCTGGGGTCCCTGCTGATGGTGCCCTGTCTTGAAGCTGTGCCCTTCCTTCCAAACCTGCTGCGTTCCCTAAAGGGGTTTAACTTCCTCCATAAGACATGAGCCTGTTCCCAGTCTGGACACAAGAAAGTAGATACCAATGTTGGTCAGTGGGGAGAACATCTCTGATCATCCCAGCCTAACATCCCCAAGGTCTCCACCATGATGTGCATGGAACAGCACAGAACCACACAGCTCAGTGTCGTGGCACAGAGCCCCACCCTGCATGTGGCATGAGGGTGCCACTACAGGGACAAGCTGTGCCCCCTCTTACACAAAGTCACCACCCGCCTTCACCCCAAACCCTGCTGTGTGCCTGTTGCATGGGTGTATTCCTCCCGGCTGGGCACCAGAGCAGCGCTGGGGCTGGTGAGCCATGGCCAGGGGTCAGTGCCACACTGCTGAGCTCAGACATCCCTCTCCAGCCTGGGCCCTACGGGGCCCGTGGGCCATGGCAGCATTTCCACATCTTTGCTGTCACCTTGCGAGATCTTGTGTTCACTCCCAGGCAGGAGTGAGACCATGCCACTCAGGCAAGCATGGTCACCCTGGTTCCCGAGGATGCTCTAGGCCCTCTGGGCTCTGTGTGGGGAGGAGGTGGGCTCTCCCTGTAGCCCCCAGCAAGCACAGAGCCTGCAGACAGCCCATGACCATGGCTTTATAGGTCCCTGCCTACCTGTCTGTGCAGGCAGCAGAGCCCTTGGGCAGGTAGTGCCCGTCCCTACTTGTTCCCTGCCATCTGTGCCTGCTCTCTGCTGGCCATGCCTGCTCCCTGCCCATTTTTACCTGCTCCTTGCCCATCTCTGTCTACCCTTCCCTGTTGTCTTCTCTCTGCCTCCTGTACCTGCTCCCTACCCATCCTGCCTGCTTGTCCTTACCTATCACTGCCTGCTCCCTGTTTACCACTGCTCATCCCTGCCTGCTCCCTCCTCATAGCTACCCGTTCACATCCCTGCCTGCTCCTTGTCCACTGCTGCCCTGTGCACCCGTGCCTGCTCCCCACCCGTTAGTACCTGCTATCTCCCCGACCGTCCCTGCCTGTCCCCGCCTGCTCCCTGTCCAGTGATACTTGTTCCTTCCCCGTTGCTGCCTGCTCGCTGCCGCTCCCCGCCCGTTGGTACCTGCTACCTGCTCATGGCTCACTGCTCCCCTCCCGTCGATACCTGCTCCGCGCCGGTCCCTGCGCGCTCCCTGTCCGTGCTCTGACACCTGCTGGCCACCAAAGGCACAGGCATAGCCGCCGGGCCCAGCAGCCCGGGGACAGTGTGCTCGGAGCTCGGGTTTGTGCACCCAGCCGGGCAGGCTGACCGGCAGCCGAGCGATACCTGCGGCGAGGAGGGGAAGGTGGGACCCTTGGGCTGGGGCTGTGCAGGGATCGGCACAGGCAGGAGTCAAGGCAGCCCAGGTGGGTCACAGGAGCTGGTGATAGGCAGTGTCCCTGTCACGGGGACAGCGCTTGGAGGGTCTCGGTGTTCGTGTGCAGGCAGGGTGCCCCTGGAGGCCAGACGGGCTGGCAGTAAGGGCATGAGGGGTGCCCAGAGTGGGGTGCTGGCAAGGGAGCAGCAGAGGGACTCCTGAATTGATGGCTGGGGGATATAGGGAGGCATTGGGAACTCCTTGCCTGCCTCCATCCCTGAACCCCCTTACTGCCCCTCTTTGCATTGTTCCCATGGGTCCAGGGACCTTGGGAACTGCTTGTGCCAAGTGGCACCAAGTGGGGTTGGATGGGGACAAAAGTCGCTCCCCTCCTTCCTCCTCCTCCCCTCACCTGGCAACTGTTTGCCCAACACCTTCCTGGCTTATCTCCCCACACCCAGGCAGCCGTGGGATGAGGGCAGAGGTGCTCCTTCGCCCCATGTGGGGCAAAGGCCTGCCTGGCACTGCCCTTCCTGAGGCCCTGACCCTGACAAGCACAAGCGGGCTTCCCTGAGAGCAGCAGCACCCACCTCCCCAGGACTGGAGCAGTACTTGGGCATAGGGTGAGGACTCACAGTTTTGGGGGTCAGTTCCCTGTGGAAACAGTGCTGGGACATTTCAGAGCCTGGGGGCATAATCAGCATTGGGTTTTATAGCCATGGTTCCTGCTCGCTGTAGCTGTGTCTCACCATGACGTCCTGTGGTGGTGAGTTCCAGCGCTGAGCTGGGTATCACACAAAACTATCCCCTGCAGTGGCTGGCTTTTAGGCTGCTGCCCAGTCATTTCATTGCTTCCCAGACCTACCTCACACTTCGCTGTGAGTGCTCTGTCCTTTGCTCTGCTTTTATAGTGCTCTCTGTGACCCCCCAGAATCTCCTTTCCAGGCTGCACAGTCCTCACTCGTTCACCTGGATTTGTGTTTAAGCTCCCATATTGCTTTTCCTACATCTTTTTTAGCTCTCCTCCGTTCCTTTTGCAGCAGGGAAGGGACCAGAAGCATGGGCTGTACTTTTCCAAGCCCAGAGTGGAGGGGCTTGGTTCCTCCCTGAGGTGGAGCTGTGGCTGGCGGAAGCGGGCAGTGCAGGGTGGCTGCAGCACATGCATTTGGGGCTGGTATCCCTCTGCCTGCTGGGGAGGACTGCGACAGGGGGGATATAAGGCAGGGCTGTTGCCTTGCTTGGGTGACCTCTGTGGCCACCAGGTGTGGGGCTTTTGGGATCTGCTGCAGTTCTTTAGCTCTGGCTTTTCAGCCCTTGTGGTGTGGAGAGGTGGAGAGGGCTTCACCCCACATCCTTTCTGCACCAGCACAACAGAGCTCTTGATCAGGTTTGGCATTTCCCACATAAGCGGCGGCTAGATGAAGGTATGAGGCTGCCCAGTGCTGTGTCCTTGTGCCTCAGGACTCGAGGAGGACCATCCAGAGCAGTATTGAGCACTGGGCAGGTTGTTTCATTTGTGCTTGGAGATAGTGCTGGGGACCTCCCTGGGGGATCCTGAGTCCTCCTTCTGTTACCGGGGAGCCCCTGAGGCAATGCTAGCACAGGGCAGGTGTCTGCAAGCAAAGGGTGTTTCACACCAGCCCAGGCTGTGGTGCCTGAAAGGCTTTCCAGCATCCCAGGAACTGGAGGAGAAAGGGAGGAGGAGATGGGTGCCCTGTTGTGGTGCACACCCTTGGGAGATGCTGAAATCAAACAGTGGGATATCAGGCACTGCGGGAAGTCTGGAGGGCATGGGATGGAAACGGCAGCTCGTTCTCACATCTTCCTCTGCTAGACCAGCCCCTGAAGGGCCTGAGGACCCAGAGAAGCTTCTTGGAAGCAGGGTGGGATGCAACCTGCCAACCATGCAGCTAACCCCTGCACTCCCAAAAGCTTTTACTGACTCTGCCCCTCTGCCCTGCAGCGCTGCAAGGACCGCTTGAACTCCCTGGCCATCTCTGTCATGAATCAGTGGCCAGGGGTGAAGCTGCGGGTGACGGAGGGCTGGGATGAGGACGGGCACCACTCGGAGGAGTCGCTGCATTACGAGGGCCGAGCCGTCGACATCACAACCTCAGATCGGGATCGTAACAAGTACGGCATGCTGGCTCGCCTGGCCGTGGAGGCTGGCTTCGACTGGGTCTACTATGAGTCCAAGGCACACATCCACTGCTCTGTCAAGTCAGGTAAGGCCCGGGGCAGGGGGGGACAGTGAGCAGGGCCAGGGGCCAGTCCCGCTGTTGCAGCTGGCTGTGTGGGGTGCTCCTGGGGGGCACTGGCTCTTGCAGTGTGATTTCCCTATCTGGGGCAGACAGTCAGCTGAGGAGTGAGTCATGCATCTGTGGCCAGCAGGGCCTTGGGGCAAACTCTCTGTCTCACTCCCATGTACCTGCACCCTGACCCACCCTGTCTACCTCGTCTCCTTTTTCCACCCCACATCCCATTCTCCCACAGCCTGTTTCCCCATCACATCTGTCTCCTCTGCCTTTGCCCTTGCAGTCCCTTAGTGCCCAGCTGCCCATGCTCAGCTCCATCCAGTCTTGCCCTTCACTGCTGGCTGCTCTTGGGCTTCTGCTGTCACAGCAGCATCCATCCAGCCCTGACTGGCCAGGGCCGGGGACAGGGACACCCAGTCAGAGACAGGCCAGGGTACTCTGGGAACAGCTGCTCTGCTGTGCAGTGGAAGGGGAGAGAGCTGGGGGTGCTGAGGGCAGAGGCAGCTGGACTGGAGTGAGGGTGCTGGTGCTGTTTGCTCCACGCCGTGAACGGGGGCGCTGCTCGCCGGCCCTGCCCGTGGCCGGGAAGGGATTGAGTGGGATGCACGGCGCCCCCCCAGCCTGGGGGGAAGCTGCTGCCCCTGCCAGGGATGCTGCAGGTCCCGGTGGAGCGGCCGCTCTGGCGGCAGAGGGCAGCAGTGGCCCATCACCGCGCCCGCCGCGCCGAGCCGCGCTCCCCCGCAGCCAGGAGGGGCCGAGCTGCTGTCCCGACGCCGGCGTGCCCGTGTCGTAACAGGCTGGGCACACGGAGCACTTGCACAGGCAGAGGGCTGTGTCTGCACACACGTGCCCGCAGCCGTGCCCGCGCCCCCATGTGCCGCGGTGATGCCGGTGTCGCCCCGCGTCTCTTGCCGCCGGGCTCGGCTCCCACCGCACTACTGTGCCTGTCCTGCTGCCCTAGCCCGCGGCCAGCGGCCGGAGCCCCCCAGACGCCAGCCGGCCCCCCCGCGCTGACCCGCTCCCCCGTGCCGGTGCCAGGACAGGCGAAACGCTGGCAGGCGATGGAGGTGGGGCGATCACGACGCAGAGAGGGAACGACGCGCCCCCGAAGAAGAGGGACGAAGCTTGAGAAAAGGACCAGGGCTTCTGTGCCCCAGGGCACCCTGTGGGGCTGGCCGGAGGAGAGGGGCCAGGCTCCGAAGGAAGGACCATGACCCCAGAGCCTTGGGGCTGGCCAGAGGAGTGGGGCTGTGCCCCTGGAGAAGGACAGAGGCTCTTGAATGCTGGGACCAACCGAAGAGGGATGCTGTGACCCAGGGAGCAGACTGGGGCCCTGAGGCCCTGGAGGGCTTCTGAAGGCTGGCCACAGCCCCCTCGCTGCACAGTAATTCCTTGGGGCTCTGAGTCTACTGTATTTATCCTCGAGGCCATGGGGAGCCCAGGAGTGTGTGGTGGAGGCTGTGCGGTGCATATCACGACCACCCCCCAGAGCTGTGTACAAGGGGCAGCTGGGCTGCCCCTGCCTCTTAGTAAATGGCTTTTATTTTTGTACGGATGGCTGCGTGGCCTGTTACATGTATTGTGTCTTCTCGGGTCCCCCCTGCACCCCTCCGTGCCCAGCACCTGTGCACCCTGCTTCTGCCAGGTGCCCCTCTTGCCCTCCTGCCAGCCCGTCCCCACAGCTCTGCTGCCTGCCTGGGGATGTGGGGTGCAGGATTTGGGACCTGGCCTTCATGGCAGGCACGGGGCGGACCCTGCACCTCATCTGAGCAATAAAAGGATTCTGTCCCAGAGATGGATGCTTCTCTTCATGGGCCTGGGGGCTGGGATTTGGCTCTGTGCAGAGCTGGGGAGTGATGGAAGGCAGTGCCATCTGGGTGGGGACACTCAGGGATTAGATGAGGGAGCTGGGAGAGGGACCTGAAGGGAGGGGCTGGGAGCTAGAAGCTGGGAGTGTGCAGTGCCAGGAGCAGGACCCTGGATGAGATGACCCTAGCACACGGTGGGAGGACATCATATAGATGCTAAGATAGGGGTTACTGGGGCTTGGGGGAGCAGGGCTGCTGTGGGAGATGAGTAACATTCCTTGGGAAACCAGGGTTCCCTTGCTAAGTGCCAGGATGGTACCCTGGTGATACTTGGTGCCTTACTGCATCTTTTCATCTGAGGAGGGGTAGGAAAGCTGTGACACCATCCCAGGGGACAAGTCCAGAGAGTTTTGGTGCTTTGCCCTGTGACAGCTGCTAGCAAAGCCCTGCCCAGAAAGCTGGTGGCTTTTTCCTGATGATGGCCACAGGCTGTAATATCTCCCTGCAGCTCAAAGAGGGGGTTGGCTGGCATGTGTGGTGCAGGGGTGAGCAGGCAGAAGGGAGCAGGGCTACAGAGCGGAGTGGAGGGGTGCCATGGTGCTGAGGGAGGGTGCTGCACCCTGTGCACCCTTCGTTGTAGCATCCTCCCCAGCAGTAGCCAGGCACAGCACCACAGGGGATGGGGATGATGTGAGCATGCAGAGCACTCTCCTCCTCAGCCTGACATTGACTCAGGGCTCTGCCTCCCTGCTTTTGAGCTTTGGGTGCCCCTGACACTGCCTTGTGCATCTGGGGCTATGGCTGTGCCCTGCTCCCCTTGCCAAGCAGGTTTCAGGATGTAGGTCTGCAGAGCAGTGAACTGGCACCATAGCACGAAGCAGATGCTGCCGTGTGTGGCTTGAGCCCTCAATTGCCACCCCCAGTGAAACAGTGGCTGGGGGAATAGACACCCAGAGAGGCTGGATTAGTGGCTGGGGGTGTGTAAGGGACGCGTGATTGCTGGTGATGCCACAGGAGGGTTATCCCCAGGTGAGCAAAGCCAGGCAGCCTGGGAGGGTCTCTGTATGTCGTGGAGGGGTGATGCTGGGGTTCTGTCAGACAGGTAACCCTCCTGTCCTCTCTTTCCCTATGCAGAGCACTCGGCCGCTGCGAAGACAGGTGGCTGCTTCCCTGGGCGGGCACTGGCAACGCTGGAGGATGGTGTGCGGACACCGCTGTGGGCCCTGCGCCCGGGCCAGCGGGTGCTGGCGATGGACGAGGCGGGCAGGCCCACCTACAGCGACTTCCTGGCTTTCCTGGACAAGGAGCCCCGTGCCCTCATCTCCTTCCACGTCATCGAGACGCTGAAGCCACCACGGCGCCTGGTGCTGACACCCACCCACCTGCTCTTTGTGGCTCAGAACTCCTCTGCGCCCGCTGCCCGCTTCCGCCCCACCTTTGCCAGCCGCGTGCGCCCCGGACACTTTGTGCTGGTGGTGGTGGGGGGGGGTGGCTTGCAGCCCGCCGAGGTGGTGGCGGTGCGGGACCACAGGGATGTGGGGGCCTATGCCCCGCTGACGCGCCATGGGACGCTGGTGGTGGATGGTGTGGTGGCCTCGTGTTTCGCCCTGGTGCAGGAGCAACATCTGGCACAGCTGGCCTTCTGGCCACTTCGGCTCTACCACAGCCTGGTGGGGTGGGCAGGGGTACAGGGGGACGGTGTGCACTGGTACTCGGGGCTGCTCTACCGCCTGGGAAGGCTGCTCTTGCCCCCCGACAGCTTCCACCCACTGGGGGTACCGCAGATGGAGAGCTGAGGGTGTGCCCCAGCCAGTGCTGCTGGTGGAGGTGGTGGCTGCGGGGCGGCTCAGTGGGGGCCAGCACCCCCTCCCAAAGCTGGGTGCCCATGTGGAGCTGCCTCCAGCCCTGCCTGCTTGGGGCACAGCCACCTCCCAGTTGGGGAGCACTGGGGCTGCCTGGTGTGCCTCCTCCATGCCCACCACTCCCTCCTCACCCCCTGTTCTTTGGTGCAGGGGGAAGGCACAAAGGGTGCCCCCCGAACATGGGGTTGCCCCTGGCTGGATCCACATGCTGCTATTTGTGTGTGTGTGCGTGATGTATGTGTGCGTGTGCAGAATTAGCTAACGACGGAGGTCTGGTAGGCCAGGGGGAGAGGGAAGAGGAGACAGCCCTTGGCTGCAGCCTGCTGTAGCCTGCCTGCAGCCGGTGGAAAGGCTTTGGGAGAAGCGCCCCAGGGCCCTTTGCTGGGCAGCCCGGGCAGGAGGGCAGGCGATGCCATTCCCACCCCTGGAACATGGAAGCTGGGAAGAGGGTGATCCAGGTACTGGAACTGTGCCTTGCCCTTAGGCCCTGACTATGGATGTAGGGGGGCAGCCAAAACCAGTCCTTATGTGCCTGGGGTGCCCAAGCATCAGCAGGGCTGAAAGGGCAGGCATGAAACTCCTGACTTGGTGACACAAATGCTGCTGGAGCAAGGGACTCAGTAGTGGGACCCAAGCTCTGCTCAAAGCCAGTATTGTATCCACCTGGCCAGACATGCCCATGGGGATGCTTTGACCTCATGGGGTGCTCTAGCTGGCAAGAGGGGGCTGCAGAGGCAGGGGTGTGGGCAGGAAAGTGCAGGTATCAGCCAGGCATGGGCACTCACTGGTAGGGAGAGCTGGGGCTGCAGCCAGATGTGGGAAAGAAAAGCATCATGGGAGAAAAGCGCTCCCTCCCTTACCTCCCTGCCTCCTGCCCTGAGCTGGCTGAACCCACAGGCATGCCTTTCCCACCCCAAAGCTAAACCATTCCTCAAGCTCCAAACCGCGCCTGGCCCATCCTCTCTGAGCCCCCAGCACCCGAAACCCTCAGGGTAACTCATTGCTGCTCACCCTCTCCCGGGACCTGGGGGGAATTTGTTGGAGCTGTAGCCACGCTTCCCCCCTCAAACTCCTGTCTAGAGTCTCAGCCTCCCCTGGCTCCACATTAGCGGAGGTGAAGGGTCTTTGGGGGGGCTGTGGCCTGTGCTCCCCCTGCAGCATCACACGTCTTTATTTATTGACCTGCTGTTTGTATGTGCCATGGATGGGAGGCAGTGTGGGCACGTGCAGGTGAGACGGGAGCCGGGGGGGTGTGTGTGTGAAGCTGTTTGGTTGGGGGATGATTTTTTTTTTTTTTAACAAAAAGCAGAAATTATTTAAAGATTATTTTAAAGCGCAGTTTTTTGGTGATCGATGTCCAGGGCAAAGTAAGAGAGTGCGAGCATGGCCAACTGCAGATGTGTTTTTTGTCTCTTCACTGGATGTAACTTTCCTGGTCGGGGACATGGCCAAATAAATCCATCATCTCCCAGGCAGGCATTTCAAGCTCTGGTGTGGGGAGTGAGGCAGGGATGGGGAGTGCTCACTGCCCATCATAAACAGGGCAGGCAGGGCTAGAGGCATCTTGTGCTTTTCCAAGAGCAATATTTGGCTGCTCAATGCTTCCAACAGCAAGGGTGAGCTCTTCCTCCCACCTCCCCTGTACCCAGGAGAGGTGGGCAGCCAGAGACCTACATGGGACAAAGCTGTCACTGGAGCCACCTATAAACTTAGGCAAGTGGGGCAGGATGTGGGAGGGACAGCCACTGTGGGACTGGCAGGGGCACTTCTGCATCCCAGTCTGGGCCCATCACCCACATGCCTGGCCACGCTGGGACAGCCTTCCCCACCATCTCCATCCCTACACCACCTCCTAGCCCAGTGCTTCTGGAGAAGGTGGACTCCTATCCTGTACACTGGGTTTCCCATGTCACTAGTGCTCATCATTGCTGGCTCTGTCCCCTTGCCAGCCCAGTCCCCCTCCACCCCACCTCCACACCAGCAGAAGGGAAGACCACCAGCCAGCACCCCACATACCTGCCCTACCCAAACACCCCTCTGTGCACCCCTTGCCCCATTTCCAAGCTGCCTTGCCTTGGTCTCTCCCTTGGGACCACAGTCCCTCCAGGGCTTTCCCTGGACCCCATGGCATGGTGAGTGTAGAGCAATTCGGCAGCAGGCTGTCAGCAAGGGCCCTCATCACCATGGTTAATTTAAGGGCTCTGCGAGGCGACTGAGCTAATTTAATTAGGTTCTTATTACAGAGAAGGACAAATTGGTCCCCGGGGGGGCCACGAGGTCAGGCTTTTGAGAGGCGCGTTATGGAGTGAAATTTCAATCAGGCTGCTGTCACAGGCATGGGGAGCTGCAGGCAGGGGATGCACAGGGAGTGGATGTGCCCTTTGAGGAACCCTGTGGTGCTGTGGGCAGCCCATCTCCAGGCCCAGGTTTTTAGGGTATCAGTGAGTATGTGGAACAACTTGTTGACCCATTAGGAGGATGCTGCAGAGTACTGGGGGACAGCTTTTGGGTGGAAGCAGGGAAAGCTCTGTTCGCTGGCTGTTCCCAGGGCAGTGAGAGAAAGGGAGAACACCCATAAAGATTTTTGGGTCTTTCTGAAGCCATAATAACTCCCCTCCTAGACCTATAAATTCCCATGGTAAGAATGGTGAGGACAAAATCATGTCCAGCTGACAGACAGGACTTTATGATGGGGCTCTTTCTTCTGTGGATGTCCCCCTCTTTCGTGTCACTCAGCCCCAGGAGAACCAAGGCAGCCTGAGGGTTGCCCCTCTGCTCGCGGGCACCTGAAGCAGCCCCATCTCCCAGGATGCCAGTCCCGAGTGGAGGGGTCCCACCGGAGTTCCGGCTGTGTGATGATGGATGGAGATGCTGGTGGGTGGCCGGCAGACGGGCCGGGCTGGAGGGTACCACAATGGATGTCTCTCCATCATTTTGTCTTCATTACCATGTCAATGGTAGGCGGGAGGGAGAGGAAGGGCATGTGGCGCAGGAGAAACCCCCCACATGCTCCCATCTGGGGTAGCGTGTCCTCCCCGCCATCCCTCTAGCCCTGTCTGAGCTTGTTAAGCCAGCGCCAGCACACCCCCGGCCCCAAATTCAGGGGCGGAGAAGTACCACCCCCTATTCAGAGCCTTGAAAAGGCTACAGGGTCCGGCGCTGTTAACAAGGGGGGACACTTGTTCCCGTCCCCGCCTCTCCCGTCTGTCCCTCGCCCCGTGGCCTTCTGCCGTGGCAGCGCCCAACAGCCCCGCTGGCAATGGAGGCGGGGGGGGGGGCTCGGGGAGCGGAGCACCCCGAAAGCATCTCCTCTTCATGGGGAACGGCACCTCAGCAGGGCGCGGGCAGGAAGCAACGGCAGGGAGGGCATCCTGCGGGACTCCAAGGTTAAACATTCCCCGTGGTGCAGGGAATATCCCCGGGAAAGGAGAAGGTTTGTGCCCATCACCAGGGCGCTCTGGGTCTAACCAGATCCCCATGGCCTAGGGCGTGACGGTGATGGGGATACACCCCGAAACATCTGGGCCTGCATGCAACAGCAGGTTGTGGGAATCCTCCTCCCAGAGAGGGCAGACAGACCCATCGCTGCCCCCCAAAAAAGCCCAGAGGAAGGAAGCTCCGTAGCCCTGCTTGGCCCCGCACGCTGGCAGCCAGTATCCGCTTCTCACTCGCATTAGCTTAATTTAGCTTAATGGCTTTTCAGAGTGCTGCTTCTCCGGGGGCATGAGCCCACAGGAGCCCCGGGAGCGTGCGTGATGCATGGTATTGACTGCGGAGCCCATCCTGTGCCCCAAATGCCTCCACCACCTCCCCCTGGCCCGAGCCCTCTCCTGCCCCTCTCTCAGCCATGGCACCCGTGTGAGGACAGCTCCCTCCAAATGCAGGAGCTGTCTGCTCCTCCGCAGAGCCTCCCTGCCTGCCCTTGGCAGCTTCGCCCGGGGGGGGCTGGAGGGGCTTCAGCAAGCAGGGGCCTCAAGGACTCACATCACAGCCCTCTGTGCCTGTACAGATGCTGACAGACAGGCATCCACCCCTTACACATAACTTTATCCCCTTGACAGACACATGCCCATCACCTCACCGGTCATGCCTGGATATTCCCCAGCTCTCAGCATTGCCATCCAATCCCGCAAACTATCTCTTTCCAGCCAGGATACGTTATAACCCAGGCAGCCTCTAGAGCACCCAGGTGTCCCTGATCTCTGTCCCTTCCTGGCAGAGGCCGGGTTCATGTGCATGGCCCATGGTGGCAGCATGGGCCCTGTGAGGACCATGGGACACGGGCACCGGGGGCAGTGCCCACTGCTGCAGCCATGCCTGCCCCATGTCTCCAGGGCAAACAGCCCTCTGGACCCACAAAGGGGGCTGACACCATTTCCCCTCTCCCAGGGTGAGCCCTGCAAACCCTCCCACTCCAGCACTGTCTAGCTCCCTCTCCCACTGTGTGGGGTATAGAGCTAATACACTGAAGCCCACCTTTCCCTTCCCATAACCCCTCCCCAGCTGCAGGATAGCCAGAGCAGAGGTGATGCTCATGCTCCCCCCCACTCTGTACGATGGAGAGGTGGCTGGGGACCATGCACGGGGGTCTGGCAGCAGGCAGCAGCCATTACCTCGTACATTGTCCCAGTGCAAGACAGGGTCTCCCAGCACCCCGGGAGCAGCCAGCAGGATATGACCCCAAGGGAAACCCAGCAGCATCTGGCCCTGACTTCCACCAGTGGCTCTGAGGTGCCCGTGATGTCAGGATAGGGGTGTGTGAGCATGTGACCGTGTGCAGGGGACGAGTAAGAATCTAATCAGGGTCCTTTTCCTCAATAAATCATTTGTCTCAATCCAACGCCCTCCTTCCTGCTCTAATAACTCCCGGCCGGGGCCCCACAGCCACAACAATGTGGCTAATGGAACGATTTATTTTCATAATGGTGCTGGTGGGGAGAAGGGGTGGCTGGGGCGGGGGCAGCACGCTCTGGGGCAGGAGTTTCTAATTAGTGAATGAAATCTGATGTAAGGCTGGAGGAAGATGGATTCGCTGCCTGACAAGAGGCCTTTCAGCTCATCAAAGTTCCCGAACAGGGAGGTAAATTAAATTATCTCTAATTCCTCACTAACCTCCAGGGAGTCACCCTTCCACCAGCTAAAGGTGGGTCCTTTCCTGAAATGAAGAGGCACTTGAAGGACTGAGTGGAAGGGACCGGGATCTGTGAAGGGGTGGGGATGACAAGATGGGATGGGGTGGGACAGTGAAGCAGAACAGGCTGCCACTGACTTTGCTGAAGAATAGGGAAGGAAAAGGTGATGATAAAGGATAGAGTTGCAAATGGTCAATAAATAAACAACTCCATGGACTAGTGACTGATTTGCAGCAAGTTTCCATCCGTCTTTGTCACTTAACCCATCAGAGAGCAGGACTGAATCCCAGCTGGTACTGGGATGGAGCAGAGCAGCCTGGCAGCAAGGAAAGGCATCCCAGCCCTCAAGGGGTTTGAGCAGGGGCAGCACTTGGCTTTGAAGGGGGTGACTGTTGCTGCAGCAGGCAAAGGGTTCAGCGCAGGGGAATGCTTCAGCAAAGACTCTTGTTCTCCTGGCTCTGCGTGATTTGGGGCCAATGCCAGCAATGTCAATGCTTGAGGTTTGAAAGCTGTTCTTGGGATACACAGTGGTTTTTTCCTAAATCCCCAGATCCTGGAGTCCTGTGATGGAGGCTCAGTTTTCACAGAGAATAAGGTCACTCCCTCCTAGCACTCCTGCTTGCTAGAGGGACCTTGCAGTGCCACCCTGCCACCACCCCAGATGTCCCAATACCATACTGCAAAGAAAAAAGCTTGGTGCTATGGCTGAAACCAGCCCCTGGCTCTCTCTGGGGCAGGCAGCACTATAAAATGCCCTGAAAGCACTGGAGCACACCACAGCTCCCCTCTGCAGGGCCAAGGAAACCCATTCAGGAGCAGCAGGCAGGTTTCCCGGGGTACCTCTCCGTGCAAAATCATGGCCTGCATTTCCTGCAAGATCTCCTGCCCTCCTGATCACAGCACTGCCAAGTGGCCGTGCTCACAGTACAGCCTAGGGAAGGAAATAGGGGTGCTGTGGAGGCACGGGGGACAGCCAGGGCCCTGCAGCATTGCCAGGGGCTTGCTGCAGGCTGGGGAGCTCAGTGCCCTCCCCACAGCTGAGCTGTGCGGAGCTGGGGCAGGCACAGAGCTGGCTGTGCTGACCCAATGCTCCAGGAATTTAATTTGTTTAATATATTCCCTGGGAAAGAAGAAAATAAATAAGTGGCACCTTGCGTGCCCCCATGTCTCACTCTCACAACGACGGTGTCAGCTTAACGAGCCGAAGCCCTCAGCCTGATTAACCAGCCACTGCTCCCTCTAATAGGGAACCACGGAGCAGCGTGATTGATGCATGGAGAGCATTAGCTGCTGCAGCCTGGTGCTCTACTGCCAGGCTGCGGCACTGTGCCCACCCCAGCCCTCTGGCTCCTGCCCTCCATACCCAGGGCAAGGACAAGGCAAAGGCTCCCTCTTGCCCCAGGAGGATCATCCTGCCCCACTGGTCTGTGGTGTAGGCAGTGCCTGGGAACATGATGCTGGGGCTGGTTTTGCCTCTAGAGATAAGGACATGCTGGTGGGTTCCCACTAGCTGTGGGGCAGCTCCTCAAAACAAGGACTGAGAGACAAGCTTGTGCTGTCCCCCATGGGCTGGGGTAGGGACACGTGGGGACACTGAGGCATAGAGATGCACTGAAGGCCACAGAGACAACCCAGCAGGAGCCCATGAGTCTTGGCAGCTCCTTCAAAACTAATCCACCAAGCCCTTACCATACCACTAGGAAGAAAACCCAAATGTCCCGACCCTTCCTTTTCCCATCCGTCCCTTGTTCAGGCTCTTCTGCAGCCCTGCTTGCATGTCCTTCTATCTGTCCCATTCTTATTGAGGTGTCTCTGGGTCTCACTGCAGAGGCATCACCCGCTCCCACCATCCCTGTCACACAGTTTCACCACCCCCTACCCCCACCTTGGGAAGGGGTTAATCAGCAGCCAGGGAGACAGGGTAATAAATGGCCGTTATCTTGTTAATGAGCTGACATTAATTAGAGCCCAAGGTCCTGGGAGGAGCAGCTGATTTATCCAGTCACCCTGGGAGCAGGTTAGGAGCTGACTCCATGGAAAGGCCATTAACAGGGAAAAGGTGAGGCTGTGTTGTGGAGTGTGTGTGGGGTGCGGGTGGAGGAAGTCACCTTGCACCCATCCCTGCACTGTCCCACCAACCTCTCAAGAGCTGAGCTCTGGCTCACTTCTCTTCCAGGGAGAAGCTCTGGCCTTAGGACAAGTCTCAAAGCAAAACCAGAAGATCCTGGAGCTGACAGGAAAAAGCAGAGATGGGGGATCCCCTGGTGCACCCAGAAATGGGGGTGTTGGGAGAAGAGAGCCTGGCTGTGCCAGGAATGTGTGTCACCGGACATGATGTGCTGGTGTGGTGGGCGAGAGCAGTGGGAACAGAGGCATAGGGAAGCAGCTGGAAGGATGCTGTGTATTCAGTCGCTTCTCTGCTTTCCTGGATGATTCTGAGCAATGGGAGATGTTGTCTGTTTAGCCTGTCCCCTGGGGTGAGAACAGACAGTGAGGAAAAGCTCTGGTGCTGCCTGAGCTGATGTGGGAGGCAGTAGGACAGAGGAGGTCTCTGGGCGGCTGCTGTGGGCTCATGGTGTTTCAGGATTGAAGGAGAAAGGTATCAGGGACTGATGGGACTGCAGATGTAGCAGTCAGGCCCTGGGTCCTTGCAACAAACGGATCTGAGCTGTGTGTGCCTGTCTGTTCAAGCCATGTGTTTACAATGGGACAAGCCATCTGTCCCTGTGCAGATCACCTCTGTAGCACATCACTGTGCTCCAGGAAGCTGAGCCAACAGCTAATAACGGGGAGCCCTAGGACATCCCCTGCCTGTTCCCCTGCAGCTGTATGGCCTGATCCTGTAGGATGCTTGTGCTCCAGCCCTTCATGGTGGTTGTGTGCTGGGATCAGATGTGACACTTCAGAACTGCCCTGGCTGTTTCTGCTGGAGGCAAGGGCCCTCCCTGTCCTGCAAGCCTTCCCATGTAGATTTGCCATCCCCTGGCTCCAGGATGGGAGCTGTTAACATGATTTTTCTGCTCAGCCTTGCCATGTCCCATCAGAGATGGGGCTGCTTATTTGAGAAATTGCTTGGCCAAATAAACAGCTGCTCAGAAATCCCTGCAGGCTTGACTAGGAGGGCTTGAGCTATGTTTGCTTTGCCTGTTAACCCCTTCACTTGGGCAGGTACATGGGGCTCAGAGGAGAGGGAGGTGTGTACCCCTCTGAGCCCATACAGTGGCAGGGGATGGAGGCATAGGAGTTTCTGCCTTTCAGGACAGATCTCTGCCTGCTTGATGGAGCCGCTGATGTGACAGGATGGAGAAGTCCTCCAGAGCATGTGGCTGTTTCGGAAGGCCCTGGGATGGGCAGAAGCAGGTAGACCCACATAGGGTGGGGGACAGGCAGGGACAGGGCATACCAGCAGCTAAGCACAGCAGCCCTGGAAGCAGACAGGGAAGTGGCTTCAGCAGCTTGCCTGACACTTGTCTCCTGCCATCACCAGAGCAGGGACAGAACCATAAAGACATATAAGGACCCCTGTGAGCATCTCTGAGGGAGACTGTGGATGGCTGCTCTGCTCTCCAGAGCAGGCACAGAGGGGACAGCACCAAGCAGCTTGGGACCCTGGGGCTGGCTGTGCCAGGTCTGACACAGGCTGGGCTCAGCTCCCACTGCTGGGTGCTGATTAAGACTCATTACCTGGTTGGTTAACGGAACCTAGGCTGCTCACTGGTGACTTCAACTGTTCATTTAGCCACAAATCACCAAGGGTTGGCAGTTTATTTACCTTCCCCACCAGCCTCCTGTGGCTTCCCAGACTTCAGAGATAGTGGGTGGCCCTGCTGCAAGGGGCAGGGAAAGGGCAGCATCCTACTGTGAGGAGTAGTCAGGGTTCCCACAAAACTTGGGACACCCCAAACTGGAGCAGACCAGGGGCTCAACCTTCTCTGAGCTGGAGGCTGCAGAACATAGGTGAGAGTGGGACACTTCTACAGCCTCTTTTATGGGGGAATGGCTGAGAAATCACCTGCAAACAGGCTTACAGCCTCTGTCTCCAGCATCGGTGGTGCTTCTGGGCTGTATTTCTCCACTAGCTGGGTTGGGACTTCACTGCTGCAAGATGACCTGAGGCACCAGGGCCAGAGCAGCAAGATCCATTGTTTCCTGAGGGATGCTATAAACAAGGTTATTACACTGTGGGTCTCTTACAGAGAAGTAATTTCTGAAGATGGAAAGCTGTGGGAGCTGTAACCTGGGGACCAGCTAATGCTGAGCAAATGGGTACAGCCATCCTGGGGACAGGGAGCTCCTTCAAGGCTTAAAAGCTATAGCCTGGGCAGAAATTAGAGTGCCTGTCACCTCTCTGGGATGGGTTAATCACAGCGGTTGCTGCACTGGTTCCTGCACTTGTCCCTGCCTCAAAGGTAACTTCTACTGACTAAATGTAGGAGGTGACCCAAACCCACCAGAGGGACCTAGTGCTAAACCGTGCATTTAGTAGGTAGAAATCAAGACAGCCCCAGCATGGATCACATCTTCATCAGATGTCCGGGCTAAGAACTCAATTCTGGGAAAATGGAAGTCTGGTCCCAGTCAGTGACTGTTTATCATGCTATGGATTATCCTCGGCACCCTTCACTTTGATCTTGGGAAAGCTGGGTTTGCTGAGGGACATTACGTTGCTTCCCAAGGTAACACTGAGGAAGTAGCAGGGCTGTAAAACTGAACTGTGCTCTCAAATACTACCTGTGATCCCATGGCTTGTTTCTGGGAGCTCAGGCACTGCTGGCGACAGCTTGGGGAAGTATGTGAACTACTTTAGGTAGTGTTGTGGGTCTCTACAGATGCTGAAAACTTGTGTGCACCAGAGCTGGATGTCTTTGGTTGCCCTGTGGATGTTTGCTCTTCCTGTTTTACTCCTGCTGCTTGACCTTGCAGGGCTAGAAGTTGTACAGAGAAAATCCATTTGAGGCTATGGAAAGAGAAAAATAATGCAAAGAGAGCTCCAGTTGTCTAGCTGGGCACCTTCAGGTCAACAATGAAAGGTTTTGCAGAGCTTATGTACACCCACTCTGCCTAGATGCTGCTGTGGCTGCTGCTTTCAGGTGGCTGAAGAAAGACTGGGCTCTGAAGGTCCAGCTGAGGCAAATCCAGGAAAATCCCACAAAATATCTGGGCAAATGAAAGAGTTCCAGGAAGCCCTGGGTTGTGTGAACACTTCTGGTGCTGCCCATCACCCTGCAAAGGATGCTGTGATCAGGCCCTCCCAGAGAGGTGAGGGAGCTGAGCAACCTTGCTGCTGCCCAGGCAGCATGGACCTCCCACTGGTCTGCACTTGCTAGGCATGAATATACTAAATGGTTAAGCATGGAGGCACCTTTAGAGCACAGTGTGAAGTGCATCAGGCAGAGGACAAATGGAGATGTTGATGTAGTGGGTTGAGCCAGCAAGGGATGTGGAGATGGGAGAAACACTTTGGCTGGTTCAAGGCTTCAAGCTGATCTATCCAGCTCTGTACAGGCCTCAAGAGATCTGTCCTGGATGTGCCCAAGACCTTCACAGCAGCAAGGTGGTGTTTGCTGACCTGTTTCATAGAGCCAGTCACACTGTGAATGCTCTGCTACCCCTGGGTGAGCAGAGGAGGCCCTGGGGTAACAGCACAGGGTGACCTGTGGGAGGGACTGGAAACAAGATGATGCTGGTGGGGAACATCCCTCTTAAAGCTCCACCTCCTCCTGAACTGGGGTGATTTCCTAGGGTAGCTCCTATCCATAGTGCCATGTGCCTCCAGGCCATGGGAGCAAGCTGTCTTGCTGGCTAATATTCTGGGATCTGCTACCTGTTGCTGATGTTTGAGGTTGCCTTAGATCCTCTGTGGAGAAGGATGGTGGGCAGAGGTAAGGGGCCAGGCTGCAATCACGTTCACTTATTGCAATTCTCAGATCTAGCTAACAACCAGGTGAGCTGTCACCAGGGGACCTGATGGATGGAGAAGAGTTTCCTCCTTCCTGAGTCTGGAAATGAAGCTAATCAGACTTGGACAACTTAATCCAGCTCTGATCTGATTAACGACCCTGAAGACTGTGAACTCATCAGCATCCTGGCATCTATCATTGACTGTGTCCCGCCCCTTCTGCCGACCGCTGCTGGGCACAGCACTTGTGTGCACAGCCCTGGGTTCCAGCTCTCTGCCCTGCATGGTGTGGGCCGTGTGTGGGCTGCTCCAGCCCTGGACAACCCTCTTGCAGCATTCCAGTGTCTGGGTTTGGTTCACCTTGAGGAAGGAGCTCCCTCCATGCTTTTTCCAGATTTCTTCATTAGGATGTTTTCACCCAGGTTTTATGGCTGGTGTCTGCAAAGATTTCTTGCCTGTGCAATTCCAAGGTTGCAGCTTGGCTTCCTGTACTTGCATCACCCTGGGATCTGTGAACTGGACACCAGCCTGGGTTGCTGATTTTTGGAGGAGTTGTTTGTCTTTGGAGAGCCTCCTTAGGTGGTACAGAGGACTTCAGTGAGGACAGTTATTTGTGACTCTGTGCTGTGACCCAGACCCCCAGAATGAGCCTCGTTCCCTGCTCCCGCTGCCCAAGCTACACTGTGCTCAGGGCTTGGCAGTGGTTATCCAGCCTCTCCTGGGCTGGCTACAGCTACCAGCCTGTTTGCCACCCCATGGTGGTCACTGTGGTGGTGACTTCTCTGTTGTGCCCCAGTGCAGCAGCCCCAGTCTCTGCCCTGGGTACCAATGCAAAGCTAACAAGCCACTGCAACCCTAGGAGCCAGCCTTGAGGACTCAGATAAGGAAGTGGTGGTTCCTCTCTTTCTACTGTCATCATTGCAGGCTGTTGACCTGCAGTAGAAGAGCTGTCCTACCTCTCCTGTGTCCTCTGGTCCCTGAATACTTGCTGCACTTTTCCCTTGTGCTTGGGAGCCAGGCTGTTCCATTGCTCCCCAAATCTTGTCTGCCTATGTCAGGGCTGGCTGCTCCCATGGCGGGGAGAGTGAAAGGGCTTGGGATCCTTTTGTTTGTTGGGGATGTTGGCTTCTGTCCTGGGAAAGCAGAGGGGGGTGAATTTGGGGGTGGGGAGAGCCCTACAGCCTGCATGATGGTGGAGAGATGGTGTGGCAATAGGTGCAGGGGTGCTGGGGGTGGAAAGGGACCTTCTGTACCCTCTGTCCAAGTAGGGTGTTTTACTATGAGGTGACATACACCCCAAATTCCCTTCTGAGCAAATCCAGCTCTGGGCTGTCCATAGGGCTGATTCCTGCCCTCCTCCCTCCCAGAAAAGCAGCTGGAAAGGGGCAGTTGTGCATCTGTTCCCACACAGGGGGAGTTTGGGGCCAACCCAGTGAAGCTCCTGAGTGCTGGGCTCAGGAAGTGAAAGGAGGAAGTTGTCCCACACGTGGGACCTTTAGAACTCCCTGCAGTGGGTGACACGTGCAAGGAGCCCACCAGGCTCCACACCAGACTGGGTGGGCACGGGGAACAGAAGCCCCTGGGGTTACTGAGCAGAGAAAGCACAGGAGGCTGAGGAAAGCCTCATATGCCCCTGCCCTTCCCCTCCTTGGGCAATTGCTTGCAGCCTCTGTGAAACACAGGATACTGGTGGGTGGACCCATCTCTTGCTCAGGGAATACAGCAGTGCTGGAAATGCTAAACAAGGAAGAAATACAGGGATGGGAGCTCCCTTTTAGCCACCATAATATTTAGGCAGGGCAATAATGGCTTCCTCACTTGCATTCTGAAGAGCAGGACCAATCATTGGGCAAAACAAGCAGAGGCTTTTCTCACTATGCCAGCATGATAAAATAAAGTGGGACTCAGAGACACACAGATGCACTTGTGGGCACTCTGGCTCCTTCTCACCCACACCTCTCAGACAAGCAAAGGCTTTCCTCGCTACCTTCCCTGGTGCTGCTCTTCAAACTGTGTCCTGTCTGAGAAAGTCTGCCCTTCAAGTGCCTGGGGGCTCTGCAGAGCTAGATCAGAACTGGAGTCCAGCAGATCTTTGCCTACCCGTGCTGAAGTCTGTTGAGTCTCTCCAGATCTCTTCCAGCCATTACAGCCACAGACCCTCTTCTGTACGGAGGGTCTCTGAGGAAAGCGATGTTGGCTCTGCATTGGGACAATGGGCTCAGCGTTCTGGGCGGCGGGTCCTGCAAGCCGCGTCTGCACCAGGGCTGTGGGTTGTGAGACTGGGGAGGGGGCAGAGGGCTCCGGGTCAGGCCCCGGAGTGTCCCTGATGCTGTGGCCGGGGGATGAGGCAGCCGGACGGGAGGGCCCGGGAGGGGCCCGCGGGGAGGGAGGCCGGGCCGGAGGGGCGGGGGGCCGGCGCGGAGCCAATGGGGAGCCGGGGCAGGTGGAGGGAGGGTTAAAACCCCCCCGGTGTCTTCGGGCGAGTGAGTGCCCGAGAGGAGGAGCGGCAAGGAGGGCTGCCCCCGAGGGCAGCCCCGCGGAGCGCGGCACGGCGGGGTCCCGCCGGCGCTGGCCCGGGGGCTGCCCGGCCCGGCTGTGCCCCGGCAGGGGAGCGGCGGAGTGCGGGGACCCCGACGGCTCCGCAAGGGGCCGGGTCATGCACAAGCCCATGGAGAAGTCCCAAAACTTCCGCATCGAGGCGCTTCTGGCTGAAGAGCCGGCGAGGAGCGGGTCCCCACCGGGGCTGAGCACCGAGAGCCCCGTGGCGAGCCCCGACCCCACCGGGCGCTCCGACTCCCCTTCACCGCGGGCTCTCCCGGCCGCAGCGCCCCTCGCCCCGGCCGGCTTCGTCCCCAAGCCCGGCTTGCTGCATCTCCCCGGGCTCGGCGCCCTGCCAGCCCTGTACCCGTCCGCCGTGTATTCCCTCCCGGCCCTGGGGAGCCAGCACCCCTCTTTCTCCTACACCGGCATCCCTCACCTGCCGCCGCCCGGCGCGGAGCACCTGAAGGTGGCCGTGGCCGGCTCCTTCTCTTTGGAGCACTGGATCCGAGCCGGAATGCTGGTGCCGAGGCTCTCCGACTTTCACGGTGAGTGACCCGGGAACCGACCCTCCCGTCGAGCAGGATGCAGCTGTCGCCCCTTCCAACTACCGGGGTCCCCGCCGGCACAACGGGGAGCAGGTCCCCTCGGGAGAGCTGAGGCTCTCCGAGGTCGCACCTTCGTGGCTTCCTGGCCGTTAGTGTCCGGAGCCCGGCGGGGCAGTTAGCTCTCCTGGCTGACTCTAGTGTAGGTCTCATGCTGCACACTGACCTGCTCTCCAGCCAGGGCAAGTTTTCGAGTCCCATCGGCGGGGGGTCCATGCTCCGTACACCTCCGACGACTGCGGGCCCCCGGGAATCCAATCCGAAGGACAAAGTCTTGCCCTACCGCAACCGGCTACGGCCCCGAGTGGCACCGTCTGCCCGCGTGCCGTCAGAGTCGAGCCGCTCCCGGGCTCGCCGGGCTTCGTCTCGGCGGGAAGAAACGAAAATAAAGAAGTAATGGCCAGAACCGGCACCGGGAAACGAATAAATTCTTCCCGGTGCGGCTGGGAACGAACCCGCCGGGGTCCCGGCAGCGGGGCCCTCCCGCCGGGGCTGGAGCCCGAAGGGATGCTCGGGTCCCCGGTCTGGGGAAGGGCCGGTGCTCCGGTCCCTGCCTGCTGCCGCGCTCCGCTCGTGGGGCGAGGAGCCGGGTCTGCCGGGCCGGAGACTCCGGTGCCGGCTGGAGCTGCGAGAACCTGGCAGCCCGGCGGCGTGCTCGGCTCCAGCCCAGCCCGGTTCCTCCTGGCATGGAATAATGATGCATGCTCTCTACACAGCACTGTGGGCACGGCCTGGGCTGCGGGCAGGCACCGGATCCTGCACTGCAGTGATGGGCCGCGGGTGGGGGAATGTCATTCAGGTTCTTGTCCCACCGAGGACTATCACTGCCACCTCTGGCAGTGTCACCCTGCCCTGTGCCTGTGGTGAGAGAGGGTCTGGTCACTGCAAAGATGCAGCCAGTAGGCAATAAGCCAAGAGTGGCTCATTGATAAACCCCCGGCAGAGTATCTGGATTTATTATTTATTATGGATTTATTAGCTGAGTTCAGTGTCTTAGTAACATGGGAGCCAATAAGAAAAAATAATTTTAAAAGGCTGGATAAATAATTAACTGTACGGATGCAAACCCAGAGATTACATGCAGGATAGGTCTAGCTATGAAGTGGCGGTGGCACCTTAGAGTTTAAAGTAAGTGTCCAGCGCTAGGGACTGTGTGCACTCTTCAAACATATCATTAGGAGCAAGGGGAGAAAATCTTTTATTTGTTAGGTGGTGAAACACCTTCCCACTCCTCTGCAGAGGCTGTGTTGCTCTCACGGGGTCTGTCGGTATCAGCATTCCGGTAGCTTCACGCAGGGTTGTGTTTCACCAGTGTGGGATCACACCACAGCACCTGCCCTTGAGCACAGCTTCTGGCTAGGATAATGTAGAGATATTTGTGCACCAAATTTGCAATTGTAAATCAGCCCAATCCCTCTCATGTGCAGGATCTACTCCACAGCTGTTTGTTTCCAAAACCCTGTTGAAGGGAACCAAAGCCCAAATCACTTGCATGAGAACAGCTTGTGGAAGAGCTTTCAGGCTGTGCTAGGGTGCACAAAAAGAGCGTGTTAATGTGGGTCTTGTGAGAAGCACTGAATTGGGCTCCGGTGGAAGCTCCAGGGGAGAAAAAGCAGTCTGACCCAGCTTCTTCCATCTCCTCTGGGTCAGGTTTCCATTCTGATGGCTTTCAGAGTTTAATTCCACATGTCCTCCTGACTCACAGCAGAGGGACCAAGCTGGGTGCAGAGCTTGAGCTCATGCCTTCCTGAAGTAGAAGGATGAAGCTTTTTGCATTTGTAGCTGCTCTGCCTTCCTGTACCTCCTCACAAACATCACGTGAAACTTGGTAGGCTTATGCTTACTTGAGGTCTATTCTCCCCTCCACACTTATTCTCCCATGGATCCTGGTCCTTGTTTTGTGTTATTCTCAATACCATGAGGACCGTGTAATCAGATCCTATTCATTGTCCATCTTCAGATTCTTGTTTATGCCTACTGGGAGGATTTAGGTTCTCAAGTGTGTCCTGAGCCTTTCCTCTTGTGGGCTTGCTGCAAGCTCCAAAAGCAGGTCTCTTTGCAGCATGGCTTGTCCTTGTAGTCACCAGGACTGGTCTCAGCTGTATATTACAGCTGTGTGGGCTCGTGTTGCCCCAGTGTGCTGGCCATGTTACTCCACAGCCCTTCCTCATTTATCAGAGGGTGGTGGGCTGGGCAGGAGACTCCTGCTGCTGGCACAGGGCTCCTGGGCTGCATGTGGCTCCTCAGTGTCCTGTCCCAACACCCAGCCTAGGCAGACCTACAGACCTGCCTGGCTGAGGTTTGCAGGGCACAAGTGACTGTGCTGCCAGTGTTGATCATGTTTAGGTCTCCAGGTAGTAGTGGACAGGACAGAATGCTGGAATAGACAAATCTGAAAGCCTTTTAGGGCATGTTCTGGGGTATCCCAGAGGGAAGTCACCCTATGGTTTATAGAGGATTCCAGGACTAAACTCTGGAATTAATTCATTCTTTGGCTGCATGTGTAGAGATGTTTTGCAGGCATGATCTGGTTCAGTCTCTTGGGGACAGTCAGGGTTAGAGATGGAGAAAGCCCCTGATTTGAAATTGCAAGCTCTGCGGGATGCATTTCACACACTTGCACTGCTTTTACCTGCCTGTGAGGGAGGTAGGATGCTAAGGAGATGGTCTGAGACTGAGTAACCCTTAACCTGGCCTGGGCTTGGGCGCTGGGATCACTCAGAGAAGTGCTCCTGCTTTGATGCAAGTGGGTTCTGGGAGTTCCTCACTTGGTGACTCTGAAGAGCCTCGGGCAGCACCTGCCATCCCCTCGCTGCAGCAAGCAGGGATACTGCCTGCCCAGGCTCTGCTGCTCCCAGACTGGATCCCTGTCCCAGGGCTTTGAGCAGCTCCTAAACCACACAGGGGGAGCATTTGGCACTGGAGTGCTGTGCCTATTAGTATTTCTGGGAACTCTCATTTATTTGCCCTGGCTATCAGCATGAAAATGCAGCATGGCAATGACAGCCAGGTGCAGAGACTCACACTGAAGGAGAGTTGTAGGACTGGAGAGTGGTAACATCCAGCTGCAAACTCTCAGGAAGAGTGAAGGATTCCCCACGAAGGACCTGCTGCTCCATGGCTTTCCTTAGACACTGCTGCTCTTCATCATGCACTCACCACCTTGATAGCCTGAAGCCCAGACCAGGTCCTGTCTGCAGCTGATGGGCTATGCTGGGCAACGACAGTAGGCAAGAAAAATATCAAACTGCTTCCAGAAGCAACATCTTCCAATGCTCAGCAGGTGCACAGAGCCTGGCATCAGCAGAAAACATGGCCTGGATAACAGTTGGCAAGCAGCAATCCAGGGTTAATGGTGGAGCAAGTGAGGGACCAGCAGAGGTAGCAATTGCTGCCCTATGGGTAATGATCAGGGTTGCCAGCAGGTCAGGAGAAGACTCTGGTGATTGCCTCAGTGCTGATGAGGCTTCTCCCCCACCAGCCCTGACATTAGGGAGAACACCTCCAAGGCCGTGAGGGTGCTAATTTCCTCTCCTTTATCTGCCAGCCCACAAAGTTAAGTGAACTATAGCTAAACAAACCAAATTAAAACCAAGTGGGTTAATATCAACCTAGGATTACCCTTGTTATCAAGAAGACGGAACTGTATCAAATAAACCAACAATTCTTTATAAGCTTTATCTAATTATCCAGGAGGCAGCTGCCTTCTAGAGCTCCTGGCCTCAGACTTGAAGGGCATTCCTGGCTCCAGGCCAGCCATTTATTTACCAATATTGCAGCAAAATGATGAGCACCCACCGGGGGTCCAAGCCCTGCCAGGCTGGATATATATCCTGCCAGGGATATTTATCCTGCCAGGGATATTGAGATGAGCTCTGATCCTGGATGTAGCACTGGAGGAGATGGCTGGGCAGATAGGAAATCCTTTGGCAAGCAAAGGTCTGATGCTGAGGCAGTCACTGGTCTTCTTGTAGGAGCTGGATAAGAGAGAGAACATTCCCAAAAGGTTACTCTTTCCATGGGATGCTGGTTGTGATGGGGATAGTGGTGGCATAGCTCAGCTGGCAATGACTGGAAGAGGTGAGCCCTGGAGGGATGCTTGCTCATTGCTAGCCATTTGGGATATATCCTGTTTGGATTTATTTGGCTTTTGAGCAAGATTTCTGTTCTTTTCCTTGTTAGACCAAGCAGTTCTCAGGCTTTTACCCAGCCAAGAGTGAGTCTTTTGGAGGTGTTGTTAAAGCAAGCTGCCTTCCTGCCTCCTCTGAAGCTGGACAGAGATCGCTGCATTTGAGATCGAGACTCTCTTCTGTCCTCCACTCTTCCCACATCTGTTTTTAGTCTGGCCACATGTGACCTTGCAGAAGGAGGCACAGAGAAGCCTTTCAGGGTGGTCTGGAGGATTTCTATGCTTCCCAGAGCCAGGATGCAGTGTTCTAGTAGCTGAGCCCTGCACTTTCTGCATTGGGGTGGGGAATTCAGGCTGGGAATATATTTCTTCACCCCTGGAAAAACAGCCTCTAGCTCAAGAAAGCACAGAAGTCTCGGATTACTGGATGCTGGGATGTGGGTACACCTTCTTCCCTTCTCTTTCTCCAAAGCATCCTCTACACACCATGCCCAGAAAGAGATATGTAGGGCTGCTTTGTGTTGTGACCCAACCAATGCTGACTGAATGAATTTTCCCTCTGGTTCTTTCTGATACAGCTCTGGTCTTCCCCCCACCGAAGGAGCTGCAAGAGATTTTAGCATGTGCTACTCCATCCTTGCAGGTGTTGGTCCCAGTGGCACCTCCTTTTCCTAGCTGAAGGGATCCTTTTCAGGTCTATTTGGTCTCCTGTATCCAGCAAGGATTTGGACAGTCAGAGCATCCATAGCAAGCCAGAGCCCAGATGGCAGCTGAGCTCTGCAGAGCTGAGCCATCTTTCATCCGACATTCATATTTGTCCCAGAAATCTTGAGCCTCTCATTTCATGGAATCATAGAATTGTTGGAGTAGAAAAGGACCTTAAGATCATCTAGTTAGTCTTGTATATGTTTTGTGTGCCAAATAACACACTGTGTCTGTGTGTGTCAGAGCTGTTGGCACAGCATGACTCTACTTAGTCCCTAGTTTAACTGGCCCATGGCTGTCTCTCCTGGCACCATGGGGCTGCAGGTGGGGGAGGGTCATGTCCATTCCGTGAGGAGTTTGCAGAGTCCCAGCCCAGCCTGGGCTCTGTCTGTTTGAGCTGTTCCACCCAGCATCCAGGTACTTGGGATCAAACCCGGATCACGATCGGTTATTGTCCCCTTCATAAATTCCTGCCTCATGCATCACTGCTGTGTTTGTGAAGGGCTCTGTGGACACTTCTGGAGATGGGAAGGTTGGGATCAAAGATGGAATCTGGGGGAGATGATGTGGATGGTGCCCCAGCACTGTAGAGTGATCAAGCCTGAGTGACCCTTGCCAAGCAGGGACATGTCTGGGGCCATGATGCTCTGTTTTTCGCCCTGAGACACAGCAGTGGGGATGTGCCAAGGACCTTTCCTGTTAGTGCCCCTGCTCCACCACTCCGGCGCTGTACTCCCAGCTGTAAACCTCTGGGTATGCTTGCCACTGCGGTGCTGGGAGAAGCAGTAAAAGCTGAACCCCGGGGAGACAATAAAGCCAGCCGAGAGGAGATAAGCAGGGATCAAACACGGTGCGGCAGCCACCCCACGCTGGACTCTCAAAGGTCCCTTTGTTCCCGCTGCCTCCTGACTCAGCACCGCGCTGCCTTCAAGGGCTGCGGGGGAGATAGCTGGGCTCCCGGGCAGCCCTGCCTGCAGCCCCTGGCAGTTGGGCAGCCACCTGCACGCCCAGCAATAAAAAAAGGAGGATTAATTCCAGTCACAGGACTGATCCCAGCTGCACATCGAGGCCTGATAAGGTATCTCGCTGGTTCCTATCAGCCAGGCAATAAAACCATTACTGGGGTGGGAGATGAGGGAAGAGACACTCGCTTTCCTCCTCATCCCGGGCTTGCTTGCCGAGGGGATGTCCCTCCAGCTCTGCTGTCCCCTGACCTGCTCTCTGCTCCACAGCAGCCCCACAGTCTGGCTTGATGGGAAAGTGCCGTCGGCCTCGCACAGCCTTCACCAGCCAGCAGCTCCTGGAGCTGGAGAACCAGTTCAAGCTCAACAAGTACCTGTCCAGACCCAAGCGCTTTGAGGTGGCCACATCGCTGATGCTCACCGAGACACAGGTACCTTCATCCCAGGGGGATGGAGTGTAGCACCACAGCTGCCAGGGAGGGAAGTGTCAAGGTCATGGGCAACGGTGATGCCCCTCCCTTGACTGCCACCAGCCCCACATCCCACTGCCCCATCAGCACTCCTTCCAGGGTGTCTCCCACAGAGGCCTGCCTGATGGGCTACAGGCTCTTCTCTTGTGAAGGGCACCCCAGAAGTACTGCCCCTCTTTTCACCCACACCCCCAGCTTGGGTTTCAGAGCCTTCTCATCCCTCACCACACTGTGGGAGGGGGCTTTTTGTGGAGCTAAAACGAACATGCCCTGGTTCATGTCCTTGGGCATCCTGCAGAAGTCTGGCAGGGGGAAGTGAGCAGCCCCCACAAGGACTCCTCTCCCCATTACAACCTCAGCCTCTTTGCACAGATCTGCAGCACCACGGGATGCCCCGCAACAAAGGGGCTTTTGGGAGGGCCTCCATGCAGGGAAGGTGAGGAGAGGGGGTGAGTGGGGGCAGGATGGAGCAAGGGGACACACTCTTCCTTCGGGGCTCTCTTGGCAGGTGAAGATCTGGTTCCAGAACCGCCGCATGAAGTGGAAGCGGAGCCGCAAAGCCAAGGAGCAGGGAGCTCAGGTGGAAGCTGAGAAGCAACGAGGGCTCAGCAAAGCCTGCGAGAAGCTGCTGTCCGACGAGCCCCAGGGACAAGCTACAGACAGCCCCGAATTCATGGGGTGCAGCCCCGGCTCGGGCTTCTTGCACTGCAGCGCCGCCCAGCTCGGTTGTGGCCCGGATTCTTCCTGCTCGGGGGATGAGGAAGACGAGGAAGAGGAGGAGGATGAGATGGGTGCCACGGAGAGGAAGATAGGCTCTGTGTTGTGAAAGGCAGATGAAAACAGCCGGGGAGAGGGGCTGGCCTGCGGTGTCTGGGGTCTCTTTGCTGGCAGACACAGACTGTGCCTCGGTGGAGTCGGGGGGGCTGCAGGGCTCCTGCCCCCCCTTTAACTTATGTGTGTTTGGATCCTATTTAACTCGTAATTATTCCTCTGTGTGTATCTGAGGGAGTCCCCACATCCCTCCCCTATAAAGCTGTTATCCGGATGCCTGTGCTCTTCTTTAGGGGACAAGAGATTCTGCCCTTCTCCTGCACTGCAGTGCCGTGCCAGGGTCTGTGGGGAGCAGGGTGGGGACAGTAGACTTGCACAGCTGGCAGCCCACAACACAGCTGGAGGGGAGAGACCCTGGACCCTACTCCAACTGTGCACTGCCCCTCCCTGCAGATACGACAGCGAGTGGAGCAGTGCCAGCTGCCCTTCCCCTTGCCGGCATGAAGGACTGGGAAGGAGGATGCCCAGGATGCATGGCAGCCTGCCCTGCCTCCTCCTGCATCTGCAGTGTCCCTGGTGGGGTCTGCACTTGTAGGACAAACCTAAACTGTCAGCTCTGCAAAGCAGAGCTGGTTATTAATTGGCTAAGGTAGTGCTGTTTCCCATGCTGCAATTAGTCTGGTTGTATCGGAATGGCATTGCCCCAGAGTAAGATGTGGATGGAGCCCTCCTGGGTTTAGGGAGGTGCTCAGGCTGTTTGTGAGCACTCACTGCTGGGGTAAGCCCCACTTTTTCTATGGCGATGTCTGAATCTCTCTGAGTCCCTTCATGGGCTGATTTTATGATCATCTTGGAACCCTGCTGGCTCTCACTGGCCTCAAATCAACCCCTGGCAGGAGGATGATAATGGACACCCTCTGCCACCTTGCTAGAAGCACCAGGATTAAGCCCTGACTGCCTCTAAGTGAGCAGGCTGCCCTTGTCCTCAGGATGCTGGAGGCTTCTGGCAGATCTCCAATGTCATCTGCAAGAGGAGGAAAGTAAGCATCTCTTCCATCACCTCCTGCCCTAATAATGGCTTTATTGCCTGGCTGATAGGAACCAGTGAGACATGTCACTTTCTCCCTGTCCCTGCCTGGGAGTGGCAGGGATGCTGCCTGCCCACGGAACCTGCCGTGAGGTGGGAGTTGCTGAAAGGCAGCAGCCCTTGGGGAGCCCCATGTCACCTCCAGCAGCCGGTCAGCAATGGATGGAGCAGGTGAGGGTTGGTGTGGGGCTGTCACCTTGCAGGGTTGGGGCTGGGAATGCTGTGGAGCAGCATCCTGGACAGAGGGATAGATGTGATGCTTTTGAGACAGATGGATGGAGAGAAGTAGATATTGGAAGAGCATGGGGATGGATGGATGGATGGATGGATGGATGGATGGATGGATGGATGGATGGATAGGACACACAGGACTGTGGGGTAACAATGTCTGCTGGCAGCTCAGCAGCTTTCCCCTAGGTTCGTGCATCCTTGGTGCCCAAGTCCCCTGTCCCCAGGCAACCCATCCCAGTGCATGGCAGGGCCTGACTGTCCACACAGGAGGTGTCCGGGCCCTGGCAATGCCCAGCGGACAAGTTCTGGTGCTGGGGAGGTGCAGCTGTTGCTCTAAAGGGAGAGATGTGAGCCAGAGTAGGGACCAAATGCCAGGAGCCTGTGATGTCTGGTCTAACTTGGAACAGGAGAGAAGTAAATGTGGAGAAGGGGAGGGGAAAGACAGGGAAGGAAAGGAGAATGGGTGAGAGAAGTAGGAAAGGATGGTACCCAATTCCTCACCATTACCCCTGCAGGGATAGCAGGGCAGGAAAGGCCCACTGCCCCAGGGCAGCTGTGCCCCTGATAGCAGGCACACAGGACTGGGCATGGAGATGCTGGCAGATGCCAGCCCATGATTGTTGGAGCCTCAGGGCCAAAGATATCTACCACTCGACTGATGTACAGCCTGGCCCTGCAGCAGTGGGAGAGCATGGAAAGGACCACGGGCTGGAGCTGGACACACTGGGTTGGGGGTGAGAAGGGGGGAAATGGTGGCAGGGGCAGAGAGGAAAAGGAGAGAAGGAAAGCGACAACAGCAACAACAAAAGTGTCAGGAAGGAGGAGGGGAGCTGAAGGGATGTCACACGCTTAAAACGTTCACCTTGATGGGCCATGACAGGTGTAATTTCCAGAGTGCAATCATTAAAGTGATGGATGGGAGATGTTCATCCTGTGCCTGGTGCACACAGGCCTGCTGTGGCTGCATAAAGGTTTGTTTTGTTGCTGTTATTTATGAGGTTGTTTCTGCAGGAGCCAGGCACTCATCCAGTGCTGGGGGGCCAGAGAACACGATTTGATACTGGAGAAGTTGGGGCGCTGATTTACAGCTGCTGAGCTGGATGACTCATGTTGTAAACATTGACAAATGCCATTAAAGCTGCATCTCCTTCCTGCCTTTGCCCTGGCACCCTCCCTGCGCTGTGAGATATGTCCAGTCCTGCTACCCACCCCACTGCTGCCTGCACACCCCAGGAGGGCTATCTGGCCCTCCTCACTAAAGACACGGGGGTCCTCCTGCTCCTTGAGGGCCATCCAGGGCACTGGGAAGATGCAGGAGTGTCCCGTGGTGGTGGTGGTACCTTATGGAAATCATAGCTGGGATGGGCTTGTGCAGCCAGGGCTGCCCCCGTGTCCCTTTGCCTGTTTTGGCCTCATAACTTCTTCTGGCAGTGGTCACAACTTATTTGTGTCACCGATGCTCCAAGGAGCTCAGGATGATCTGGCCTAGTTAAGGTGCCCACCCACTCTTACACCAGTACTCTCCAGCCTGCTGTACTGTATGCCCTCTTGGCCCCAACTAAGCTTCACAGCTTCCTCACCCACCCATCCCGTGCACCCACGTACTTCATGGCACCCCATCTGTTAACTCAGCTGTATGCTACCTCCCTCCCCTGCATCCATCCTCATCAGCCCTGAGTTCTCTCCTGCACCCTGGCAATCCTTGCACCCCTCCATCAACCACCTGCCCCCCTCCATCTCCCTGTCCTCAATCAACTCCAGGTCCCCATCTGTCCCTGCACTATCTGCTCCCTCCCATATCCCCACTGCACCCCTTCATCTGTCCCTGCTCCCCTCAGCTCCCACATTGCATTCCTGAGAACTTCCCACCTGCACTCTGAGACCCCTCATTTCCCCCCTGCACCCCTGCATTTGCCCCGTGCACCCATGAGAGCTCCCTATCCGCCCCTTGCACCCTTCCGCCTCCAATTTGAGCCCCCCACCCTGCACCCCTCCATCTGCCCCGTGCACCCCATCTCTCCCTCTCTCGGCGTCCCTCTGCTGCCCCCTGGCGGTCGCCGCCGGCAGCCGTCACCGCGGATTGACCCGAGGCGGCCGCCGTCGTTGCTCCGGGAGACGACGACGCCGCGTCCGGTTCCCGTGGCAACACGGGCCGGTGCCCCGTGGCGCTGAGCGGCCGGGTCCGGGAGGAATCTCGGTGGGCCTGTGGGATCCCACTCGACCAGAGGTGGGGCCGGGCAGGGCTTGAGGGAGTCGGACGGGCCGTGTGGGCCAGGGGGTGGCGGTGGCCCGGGGCCCGGGCTCGACACCGGTGGCCAGGCAGGGTTACAGGGGACTGAGCCGTGCCTCAGGAAGCCGGGCAGGCTCGTGCTGTAGGGAACAGGCCGTGCCACAGCCATCGATCTGGAGTTTTAGAGGGCCAGGCAAGACTGTAGAGAGGGCTTTGCTGCACTGGGCTCTGTGGGTCTATCATGGGCTTCACAGTGCTATAACGGCCTAAGAGAGCTCTGCCAGAGAGGTCTGAGCTGTGAGTGAGGCTGGGCTCAGCTGGCAGTATGGGGACAGTACTGGGGACACTACAGGGAGGTGTGCCACCCCGAGCTCCAGGAAGGGCCGGCGGGTCTCTGGAAGCACCCAGATCTGTGCAGCAGAGGCTGTCTGGGTACAGGAGCAGCGTGTGAGGACTTTTCCCTCTGGTTTCTCAGATGCTTGCTCAGGCACATGGCGAGCCCCAGAACTCTGACACTTTTCGGAGGCTGTCCTACGGTTGCGTCAGGAAGGTGAGTGGAGAAGCAAAACGTGCCTTTGCAGTGCGGTGATTTACTGGCAGGGCAAGGAGGTGAGAAAACCAAAAAGCTCTTCAGGCTTTGCCTTCACTCGTTTTTGGCATCCTCTAGAAGCTGTTGTTTGGGCTGTGGCCAGGAGGTGTCCCCTCCGGACCCCTGCAGCTTTGCCGCAAAGCGGCTCCTCCAGTCTTTTGCTGGAGTCGGGAACTTTTAGCATAGGGAAACAGCTGTTTGAGTGATTTCCCCTCCCTCCCAAACTCCTAATGTCCCTGTTGCAACACCCTAAGCTGTCTGCAGGAAAGGCAAAGAAGAAGAAAGGCGTATTCTGGGGCATTGAGGTGACCAAAACACTCAGGTGGCATGGCTGGGAGCTTGGAAAAGAAACCATCAAACACCTGATCTTGAAAAATGTTCATGAGAAAACCCAGAAGCTGAGCTACAGGTGCGTGGAAGTTTCCTTCTCCTTTGTTCTGCTCATGCTCTCACTAAATCTTCATCCCTCCTGCTCCATCAGTCCCAGCAGCACCTTTTCTCAGATTCAGCTGGAGACAGCACATGTACACTTATGTAGCATGAGAGAAACCTGCTAATTCAGAAGCTTCAGAATTACAGCCCTTGTTTCTGGCAGGAGTATTTTAAATTAAACATCTTTTTTTGTTTTGGTTTGGTTTTTTGTAATTCTGTTTTGCTGATACTTCTGTCTGTGAGGCATTTCCAGTCTGGTGAGATTTTAATTGTGGATGTATGCCAGCCAGTCACTAGTGTGTCCTAAAACCATTGTTCCCGGGAGTTCCACTGGATGTTGAGCCACTCCAGCACTCCCTGTGACCCTCTCTGCTCTGAAACTGTTTCTGCCCAATGTGTTTTGCTCATGCTGCATGGTCTGGGAATGTAAAATATTGTTCAAGGAAGGGATAGGTACCTAGAGCTGGGAGTGGGTTTTCAGGACACCTGGGTTCTGCCCCTGTTTCTGCTGATTTACTACCATGGTACAGGTGTGTGAAGTGCTTCTAACTGTGAGGTTTGAAGGGTTTGATGTTTTTCATTCTCTTTTGTGCTGTTTAACTTAACAAAGCTCTATGCCCTCAGACAAAATATCTTGTTCTGATTGAATTCTTTAGGTGTCCTTCCACGAGATTCTTCTTCACTGTTTTTCCACAGCCGATCATTCTGAGACCTGGTATGTCCTTAACTCTGCCCATCGTTTTCCGGCCCACTGAAAAGGTAAAGTGGCAATATCAAAACTGCTCTCAGTGCTCAGGCTGGCCTCCAGAGGGGCAGTGGACCTCTGCCTCTCTTGTCCTTTCTGATTTATTTTCACTTGAATGAATGGGCCTTTAGGGACAGTTTTAGCAGAGAAAGGCTGGGAAGTGGGATTTTCCTGCTCTCCCCACATTGTCAGCACCTGAGGGAGCCCTAACCCCTGACTTCTCTGCAGAGTTTACCATTAGCTGTGAGAGGGATCCTCACAAAAAGTACTCCCAGATTTTCATGTGCTGCTTCTGACCATGAAATCAGTAAGATAAAGTGCTTGAACTGTCCACATCTGGTTTCATTCCAGGGAAACTCAGCTGGGTGGTTTGAGTGCAGAACCTTGGTTTGAGGGACTCACTCTCTGCTTTCTTACAGAAAACCCCAAAGCCTGTACTTTGAAGGGCTACTGATTTTCTATAACGCATATGTGAAGGGCCTCCCTTATTTTGGATGGGGTGGGTTTCTTTAAGCTTTATTTTTAACAGCAGTGATTCTTGATTCTTTTTCCCATCCCTTTTTTCTTGATTTTCAGCTTGTTTCTGGTGTCTGTCTTGGCTCTGAGTGCTGATCTCTGGCTTTTGTCCCCAGCTGTATGGCTTTGATGTGAATCTCAGTCCTAGGCACAGACTGTGATCACTGGATAAATTCCCAGTACCCCGCTCCTTTAGCGTCATGATTTTCTGAACTGTTCAGTGTTCCCTTTATGAAATAGCTCATATTCATTCAATTTTCAGTGAATAGCTTTTCTACACCGTGTCAATCAGTGGAGCAGGAGGCTCCCTTTCTTAGAGAGAGCAAGGACTGTGTGTGTTGCAGTGCCCAAGGTCTCTTAGCTGTATAATTGATACTCAGGAAAGGTAACAATTGGGAGCATGGAAGACATGTATCTTGAAGTTCCTTCTATCTCGGCTGGTTAGCAGATGTCCTGGGGCTATTTGTACACAGTGCTGTCAACGCTGCCTCTTTAAGCTGTGTGTTATCTGCCTAGGTCTCTAGCTGACAAAGCACTTAATCAAAATAATATTTCTGTGTTTGTGAAGCTCAAAGAAATATTGTGCATGCTTCAGTTTAGCTGAATGAAGATCTTGAAAACACTGAAAGAAATCTTTCTGCATCAAAACAACTCAAGTGAAACAAATGTGGACTTCAACTGCTCATTCTGAGGGTGTTTGTGTGTTCCCTGACAGAGTGAGGAGTATGCCTGAGCACTTTCCTCACTGCCTGCCTTTTTTGAGCTCTTCAGATGCTCTCTTTCCTGCACAGGGACCTCCCCTGGTGCCTCTGTTACTGATGTTTTTTTCCCAGAGACTTTCAGAGATGAAGGTGATGGGTGTGTATGGGAGGAGCTGTAGTACCTGCAAGCTGGAGCCCATCTAACTGCTGTATCCCCTTGCTTTTCTGTGCAGAGGGAGTATGAAGACAACATCTGCTTTAAGAAGGATGAGGGTGAGTTCTCTGTCACCCTGCGTGCTACGCTCCCGCACCCCCATCTATCCTTCCCAGCTGCTGTCCAGTTGCCTACCTGTGCTGTCCACAATGTCATGGAGATAACATTCCCTGTGCGCAACACTGGGTGAGTGAGATGTGGCTGGGCAGAGCCTCTTTCTGTTTTGTCAGGTATTTGGAGACCAGTAACAAGTGGTGTCCCTCAGGGATCGGTGTTGGGACTGGTCTTGTTCAACATCTTTGTCGGTGACATGGACAGTGGAATTGAGTGCGCCCTCAGCAAGTTTGCCGATGACACCAAGCTGTGTGGTTCGGTTGATACACTGGAGGGAAGGGATGCCATCCAGAGGGACCTTGACACGCTTGTGAGGTGGGCTGATGCCAACCTTATGAAGTTTAACCATGCCAAGTGCAAGGTCCTACACCTGGGTCGGGGCAATCCCAGGCACGGCTACAGATTGGGCAGAGAAGAGATTCAGAGCAGCCCTGCAGAGAAGGACTTGGGGGTGTTGGTCGATGAGAAAATGAACATGAGCCGGCTTCAGTGTGCGCTCGCAGCCCAGAAAGCCAACTGTATCCTGGGCTGCATCAAAAGGAGCGTGACCAGCAGGTTGAAGGAGGTGATCCTGCCCCTCTACTCTGCTCTTGTGAGACCTCACTTGGAGTATTGTGTGCAGTTCTGGTGTCCTCAACATAAAAAGGACATGGAACTGTTGGAGCAAGTCCAGAGGAGGGCCACGAGGATGATCAGGGGACTGGAGCACCTCCTGTATGGAGACAGGCTGAGAAAGTTGAGGCTGTTCAGCCTGGAGAAGAGAAGGCTGTGTGGAGACCTCATAGCAGCCTTCCAGTATCTGAAGGGGGCCTATAAGGATGCTGGGGAGGGATTTTCCATTAGGGACAGTAGTGACAGGACAAGGGGTAACGAGTTAAAACTTAAACAGGGGAAGTTTAGACTGGATATGAGGAGGAAGTTCTTTACTGTGAGGGTGGTGAGGCACTGGAATGGGTTGCCCAGGGAGGTTGTGAATGCTCCATCCTTGGTGGTGTTCAAGGCCAGGTTGGATGAGGCCCTGGGTGGCATGGTTTAGTGTGAGGTGTCCCTGCCCATGGCAGGGGGGCTGGAACTAGACGATCTTAAGGTCCTTTCCAACCCTAACTATTCTATGATTCTATTTTGCCACCTTCTTGGACTCTCCAATGAATGCAGCTCCTTCCAGTTGTTCTTGGATCTGCTGGCTGACTTGACAGGCAGCAGACCTCTGCTTTCTCTGAGCTCATGGCAGAAAAGGCAGCAGAAATGGTAGTGCAGGTTGGATCTCGCCATGGGCACATCTTGGCGCTTCACATCTGTTTTCAGCATATGCTGAGAACCTTTTCATGCACGTAAACTAGTTGGGGACCAGCATGATATTCCATTAACTTCCCACAATCAAAGCAGAGGTCTGGGTTTCTACTTAGTCAAAGGCAGCCTGCTCAGCTGAGCAGGGGGAGTGATGAGCTGGAAATATTTCAGCTGGAAATATTTCAATCTTTCTATGACTTGACCAATATTCCCTCAGCACGGGGATGCTGTAGGGATGGCAGTGGAGTTTCTGGTGCTTGAGCTGAACTTTTTAATTTGGAGGCAGGCAATACAGAAGTTGAAGAGTCTTCCTAGTGCCTGCTCTTAGGTTCATGGAGTTTCCCAAAGTAGTAGCAGTATTCTGGCACTTGGAGTCATCATTTAGAAGCAAAGATATTCACAAGTACCAAGGACTGTCTTATTTTAATGAGGGAAGGAGAGTAATTCAGGCAGTATTGCAGAAAGCAGTGTGGTGAAAAAGTGCCTAGGCAAGGAGGAGGTGTATTTCCAACCATTTGCAGCAAGAGCAGAATAACCTTTACTAGCTCAGAAATGTGCTCCCCAAAGAATTCCCCTGCTGCAGTGGAGGGTGGAAAGGACTGAGAGCACATGTGCCTGCAACAGAGTAAGGTGTCAGCCAGAAACCATTTCAAGGGATTCATTCTCCCCTTAGAGAATTCATTTGTGCTATTTGAGAGGTTCAGGGTGGTGGAGGAGGATATGGACAGCAACATACAGCTTGGAATCAATAAAATACAAAAAGCTGATGGTGTATCATGTTCTTTTCACAAATTAAACAAGACAAGTGAGTTCTTGAGAGCTGAATGAGGTATTGAAAACAGCTTGGATTTCTCTTTTCACCTCGGCATATAACAGAGGAACAAATGTTCATTTGGAATTAAGTAGAAGGAAAAGCAAATACTTCATTCTGGAGCTGGTTTGGATTTAGTTTTTTCGTGGTTTTGTTTTTTTTTTTTTTTTTTTTCTGTCACATGATGAAGCTGAGAAATCTTATGGCCATTAATAGAGTCCTTACATGTAATAGCTGAGATTCATGAAAGTGTGAACAGAGCATTTGCAGCAACTACAGACAAGTTTCTTCCCATCATCACGTATTTGGCCAGGTGCACTGGGGATTCTGCCATTCAGCGCTGGTTGTTTCACGTCCTAACTGAATAACCTATTGGGAAGGTTCATCCTCTGTGTGATTGCACAGGCAGCTATAGATACATTTGTCTATTTAAGATGTATCTCCATTTCCTAGTGATCTCGTCACTGTGTTTCACTGGGAGACACCGAGCCCTTTCTACATGATTCCTGACTACAGTATACTGAACCCAGGTGCTGAGTGCATGGTCAAAGTGGTCTTCCAACCCAAGGTGGCTGCAGTGTATGATGTGGCAGCAACATGCTGGTTTGGAAGTGAAGAGAAATGGAAGAGGACTATCCATCTAAAAGCCCTGTGTGAGTCCCTATTGCATTTAACATTCAAAGAAGTGTGTATCATCCCGAACTATGGAATAGCATTCCACAGAGATAAATGGAGGTGCTGTGCTCTGAGACTGTGCCAAAGTTGGCTCAGCCTACTGATGAGCAAATGAAGTCTACGGTTTAATAGTGCCCTGTGAAATTCTCTAATGTACTTTTGCACATTTGAAAACATGATCTGAAAAGACACAGGATCTGATATGCACTGTGGCATGCTTTGGCCAACCCAGCATTTCTGTAGCCTGCTTAAGTTGACAGAGGGGCAAAAACAAGAGGAGTTCACTGCAGAAACCTCCAGAAATTCCTGGTCTTTGCACTCAGTCTGTCTTGTCTGCTTCTGCTAGACAGAGAGATGGAGGAAAACTTCTGCAGCTTTCTGGATGCAAGCTAGAATAAGCAATGGTTTGGTTAGCAAGTCCTTCCCTGAAGTGTCTTATATGGCTACTGACAAAAGATGTGGCTGAGTTTAGTAAGTTAAAGCTGGAAGGGAGATTGTTTAGTTCAAAACAGGGCCAACTTCAAAGTTGGATCTAACTTCAAAGTTACCTGATATTGTTCAGAGGCTTGTCCAGTTGAGCGTTGAATTTCAAGGGATGGAAATTCCACTTTTCTTAACCCAGTATATTATTCCCTTTAACAGCCAAATACCCCTACCTGCAGGTGAATGTGGTAGGGGAAGAAAAAGAAGGTGTACAACCTGGAAAGTTTCAGGATGTGCTGTGCTTTGGATCAGTGCCAGTGGGGACAACTGTGGAGAAGTGTGTAGAAATCTTCAACATGTCTGTGGTATGTGGAGAGGGAGACTTCTGAGAAGTTGGCATGCTGGCATGCTTCCCTGGGATATGTGGTTTTGAGTATCTCTCTTAATGCTGTGAAAATAACTCAAATGGGAATGTGAGTAAAACAGAGCTGATGAGCCTTCCCCTACCAACCAGGCCATTCAACCTTGCCTTCCAGCTGCAGTGCTAGCAATACATCCATGTGCAGCATGGTATGACAGTTCCTGTCTTCTTCCCACTGTGCTTGGTCCAGATCAGCAGCCATTGTTGTCCTTCCCACCCTGCAGCTCTCCTACTCACCCTGGACAAGCCCATCAGTCCTGTGTGACAGTTGTGGCAGTCTTAAATTGACACGCATGTGTCCCAGGCTGCTGATGGATCTTCTGCTGTCCTCAGTGGACTGCAGCCCTGTGAACTGCTCTGAAAGTCAAGTGGGCTGCATTTGTGCACCTTGTTCTCTGTACCAGCTCAACCCATTAAAAGATGGATGTACTCAGAGACTGCTAACATGCTGAGCAGTGCTGAGTGCTCCACAGGCTCTGCAGCTCAGGAGAGGCAAAGACCTAGTTATTTGTTGTACTGCTCTGATTCACACTGCAATGGTGGTCAACATCCACATGAAAAGACCAGGATCCTTTTTTCTAAGGGACTTGAGGAAGGTACCAGAGTGCCAGTCCTTTCTTTTGTGAAAAGATCCGCAGACAAGGTGGAACTGTGGGTGGAAGTACCTGTTGTCTACCTGTCCCACATTCACATCAGCCACTTAGGCTACTTTGGCCCTTGGAGTCACCTTGAGCCATCCTCCACCCTACCAGGAGGGGCACTCCAACTCCAGAGATCACCAGGTTATTTTGCTGCATTGACTTCTGAGCACATTGTGGGAGCTTGCTGCCAGCAGTACTCCCAGTGCTCCAGCAGGACAGGGTGGCAGAGGTTTGCACAGCACTTCCGTGCTGGGCTGCAGTAATCTTGGTGTTCTTGGTGGTCAGCTCTGCTGAAAACCCAGTTCTTCACTGGTTAGTATCCTGCATTCAGGGCCATCCTGGCTCCTGTTGGCTCTTTTGTTAACCTATTTATTTTCCACTTGCAGGTTGATGCACCATGTAGGATAGAAAGAGCAGAAGATCCTCTGCTTCAAGATCATGTTTTCTCCTGTGATGTGTCTCGTGGCATTGTCCCCGCCAAAGGGAAGCTGGTCTTGTACATACGATTTCAGCCTCAGATAGTAGGAGAGCACAGTACTGACTATTTCACTGTCATATCTGCTGGATACCTCCTGCAGACTGTCCTGAAAGTGACTGGCTCATGTAAAGGTACCAGAGTGAAAGCCTCCCCTGTTCTCCCTGTCGTCGTCTTAGCACTGCAGGGGAAGGGCTAGTGCTTGAGGAAGGACTAGGAACTGTCACAGCCCTCATTCACAGACTTACCTTCTGCTCAGCTCCAGGCTGTCCCTGGTGCACCATTTGGGGTTTATACTTGCTTGAGACAGATGTGAGACTGTTAGAAGTGAGTGTCCTGCTGTTTGCTGGACATTAGGACTGGTGGGTTTGCTGATGAGGTGATTCTGGTTTGGGAAGATCAGTTAAGTGCAGCAGTGGCTTGTGACATGTTGATAGAAACAGCTATGACAGGTTCCGGATCTGTCTTGCTTGTCATTGTGCTAGGTCCTTTGGTATCCCTGCATCAAGATTCGCTGGACTTTGACTGCATCAATCTTGGGCAAAGTTTGATGCGGATGCTGGAAATCAGCAACACCTCAGATGTCCCAGCCTATTACCAATTTGATATTGGTGTCACAGGGAGCGTCTTCTCCTTGGATCGTCCATGTGGAGTCTTGGAGGGCACAACAACATTAGTGTTGAAGGTGACCTTTCGACCCACTCATCCCATCAGCTATCACCGCAGAGTGGTGTGCCTTGTCCACCATCAGGTATGAGAGGCAAAGGGTGGCTTTATGGCTGTGATAGCTCAGAGTGGTCTTCCAATATAACCCACCAGGCCTGGCCTTTCTCAGTAGCCCCTAGAAATCTCTTTTAACTGCATTTCCATTGATACCTATCATAGAATAATTTAAGGTGGAAAGGACCTTTCAGATCAAGTCCAATCATTAAGCTAGCACTGCCAAGTCCACCACGAAGGCATGTTCCTAAGCACCACATCTACACATCTTTTAAATACCTCCAGGGATGGTGACTTCACTACTTCCCTGTACAGCCTGTTCCAATGCTTGACAACCCTTTCAGTGAAGAAATTTTTCCTAATAGCCAATCTAGACCTCCCCTGATGCAACTTGAGGCAATTTCCTCACTTCCTATGGCTTTTTACTTGGAAGAAGAGACCAGCTCCCACCAAACTACAGCCACCTTTCAGGTAGCTGTAGAGAGCAATAAGGGCTTCCCTGAACCTTCTCTTCTCTAGGCTAAACAACCCCAGTTACTTCAGCTGCTCCTCATAAGACTTGTTTTCTAGACCCTCCACCAGTTTTGTTGCCCTTCTTTGAACACACTCCAGCACTCCAGCACCTCAATGTCTTTCTTGTAGTGAGGAGCCCAAACCTGAACACAGTGTTGGAGGTCCAGCCTCACCAGTGTCAAGTACAGCGGGAGAGCACTTGTCTAGTCCTGCTGGACAAGCCAGGATGCTATTTGCCTTCTTGGCCACCTGGGCACACTGCTGGCTCATGTTCAGCTGGCTGTTGAACAACACCCGAGGTCCTTTTCCACGGGGCAGCTTTCCAGTCACTCTTCCCAAGCCTGTTACATGGGGTTGTTGTGACTCAAGTGTAGGACCCAAGCTCTTGTTGAGCAGAAACCCCATGGTGCAGGTTCCTATGAGCAGTTAGGGGGCTGATGTGAACAGGCAGTCAGTAATGCTTGTGGGTAGGGTGAAGTGCACCCTCAGTGGCTCCTGTTTGTTTAGGTATCTGAGTTAAATTTAGCTGCACAGCTGTGCCCTCAGCATCTTCAACTTTCACTTGAGTTTCAAGAAAGTTCTTGGGCCACATAAAATAAGCTTTTCCCAGGCATGGGAAATGAGATACCGGGATGGTGTAACTTTCAAAGCCATCACAGAAGGGCTGTTTATTTCTTTTTCTTTCTGGTGTTTTCTCAGGAACCCTTGTATGTGGACTTTTTTGGTACCTGCCATTCAGACACAGCTAAACCAGCCATCCTTCAGGCAAGACACCTCTCCTGGTACCGAACCAACACGGTGAGAGGACTGACCTTCTACCCCCCTGATATTGTGAGTGCAATGCTGAAGGATGGGCAGTTGCAGATGGATGAAAAGGGAGCCCTCATGCTGCTCCCAGAGGTATGATCTATCCTCTCTGGAATATAAGATTCTTCCATGCTCTTCTCTGCAGATGTTGAGCTTCTGTTGCATTGGCCAAACAGATCTAGAAGGACTTGCAGGAGCCAAAATGATTTCTTTAGTTAATGTTCCCAGCACATACCAACACTATCTTAGTGCTCAGGCACTAAGCCACTTTCTGGCTTTAACTCAGTCACAGAGTCTTCTTTTCCTTTGTGTAGTTTCAGATTGAGGACTGGTTTGCAAACAGGAGTCTCCCTGAAGCCTAGACTTTGACCTGTCCTGGAAACTGTTACTGAAATGCATGCCCTCTTGTTGTGAGGGCAATCAGGACTGTAGTGCCTGATGGTTCCCACAGGCACACTTTCCCTGCTCACACTCAGATGTTTCCATCCTGTAGATCCCTCAGGACAAGCCTCCTAAGGAATACTTTGAAGTTGACTCTATGAGTGAATATTTCTACGATGGTGAAACCAGCAACATGGCCTTGTTTCCCCCTCATGTTAGTGTCAGCCCCAGGGAGTACGATTTTGGTTGCTGCCTGCCACTTCACAAGGTAAAACCGCTTCCTCTCTGTGTGACCAATCACACCAAAGGAAGTATCACTGTTTTCTGGACTCTAAGCCATGGCAGTGCCTTCCAAGTGAGCCCTGAAATGTGCGACATCCCACCTTTGAAGTCTTCAGCCTTCTGTGTCATTTTCAAGCCCACTCAGCTCAACACTCTCTATGCAGCGGAGCTGGAAGGGTTTGCCTTCTACAAGGTTAGTGGAAATTACTAAGACCAGTTGACAGAGAGTGCCTAGCACACAACTGTTTGCAAGCTAGAGGTTTTTGGGGGAGTTAAAATTCAAATGGAACCTTTTATTTTGAATTTGGCAAACTGGCATCTTCACTAACTCCTTTGGCCACTGCTTTGATACACTGGTAGGTTAAAATTTCTCCTTCACCTGTGTCCTGGCAAAGATAAATCAGCAAAGCAGCCACAGCTCATCTGTACAGACAATTACACTTGCTCTTACTCCCAGTGAATGTGAAGTAAGGAATTTCTCACTGAAGGAGGAATTACTGTGAATGACTGCATTATTAGCATGGATGGAAGCCTGCACAAAAATGGTTGTTGTGGTCTGAGTGATGAGCAGTTACTTGTTTTTTGTGTCTGGCCCTCCACAAGTAAAGCTGCTGAAGGCATTGTATATGACTGCAGCCTTTCCTCCCATGTGATGTGGGATTCATGTCACACAAGGTTGCAATTGCAGGAGTTTTAGCACCTAGAAACATCCCGGTAGGTGAAAGAGATCTTCATTACTTTGTTGATTACTCTTGCATTTTTTCCCTTCTAAGCCAGTGTGAAGGTTATCTGAGAGTAACCTTTGAGTCAGGGGTTTCTTAGGCTCAGCTAAAGGGCAGCCGATTATTTTCAGTGACTTACTGTTGAGTGCTAACTTTAGCATCTGCAAGTATCTCAGACTGCACTAGAGGAGCATCTGTAGACCCTTCCCTTAAGGCAACCTTTACACAAGTGCCACAGAGTAGCTTGGGTGAGTCCTTCTGCTTGAAAGTCATTCAGTGGTCTTTTGGGTCTAAAATACAGCTTCTTTAGGAAAGCAGCACTCATGTTCCTCATCCAGCATTGGTTAGCCCTTCTTCCCTGAAAAAGTAAATTCCTCAGCCCCAGAGAATGTCATTGAAACAAACTGCTGCTGCTTGTGATGTTGAATGCACTTGAAGGCACCCTGCCACACTCCCTTCCTGCATGCACTCTGTTCTGTTCCTTGCATGCCTGCAGATGCTGAGACACTACAACAACATTGAGGAAGATGCCACCATCTGTCCACCCTGGTGCCTGACTGTCAAGCTGAGAGCACACACGTTTGAAGAAGGACGGGAGCATTTCATCCCACAGTACATCCTGGATGTCCCCAAGGTGTGTGTGAGTGACATTCAGATCTTTGCATAGATGCTCAGTGTTTACCTATGAAATCTTCAGTTGTTGTCCATTGCACCATCCTTAGATGTGGCTTAGGTGGTTTCTGATGGTGTGAAGACTCCTGCTTTAGTACAGAAATAGGATGGTCCTTCTCCTGCATTAACTTCCCAGCCTCCAGTTTGTCAGGATTCACTGAGCATCTCATTAGCTCTGAGAAGAAAGCTCTTGGGATCACCTTCCTTTCTGTTTAAGTGGATATAGGCACTGACAATGGTGTTTAGTCCCCTCCCAGGAGCCACAAATACTCTGCATGCACATAGGCAAATGGAGGGCAGCACACAGAACCCACACTTATGGAAAACAAGTAGTTGCAAGGCAGAGTGGAAGCTTCCCTGACTCTTCTTGATGTTTCTATAGCACAAGAAAGTATTGCTCCTATGACACAAAGTAAGATCTGTCTCTCTAGGTGGTAAAAATGATCTTGAGAATCTCTTAGAAAATCTCCTCAGGTAGTCCAGGACATGCAGCCTGTATCTGATATGCATGAGCTGGAGTAAGTTTCAGTCTTCTGGAATTCTTAATCCAGGAGGTCACTATCCATGCAGCTCACTTATTGGATGAACAGAATGCACTGCATAATGGGAAGTAGCTTCACTGGTCCCATGAGCCTATGAAAGATGAAGGCCAGTGTGGGAAGGGAAAAGACCATAATTTGCATACCCTTGGGTGATTTCCTTTCTTTCTTTGAAGAGAAGCTCCTACAAAGTTTTCCATAGACTCAGGACAATGCTTGTTGGAACCTGGAATTCAATACAGTGAAAGCTTTTTCTTTAAGCTGTTTTCTTAACCCAGTGCAAACAATCCTTCTTTCTTGTCTCCACCAGACTTTTCCTCCTGTGGCTCCTAACACAGATACCTACTGCAGCATGCTAATCTTGAACACTGGTACCTCTCTGATAACCTTCAGTGTGAACCAAGCTGCCTGTTCCTCTCTTTTGGTCAAGCCCTGCTCAGGATACATCATTCCAGGAGGCCACCAGATTTTCTTTCTCTCCACCCACCCAGTTAACACACTTTCACAGCAGCATGTCCTGCCTTTGCAGCTGAACTCTCACCCTGGATACACCAAGGTACAGAGAGGGAATTAGAAGATAGTGAGCAAAGCTTTGTTCCTTTGTAATCTTCCCTTTTCATAGTGATACCTGTTATATCTCCTAATGATTAGTTTAGATTTTTCCCTTTGGAAATAGGAATGAAAGAATACCTTCAAAATTCAGGGCAGGGTCAACACTGCAGATAGAAGGTGCTTGTGCTGCCAGACACCCTGTACCCCTTATTCCCTTGGTTTCCATCTCCTAGAACGTACTGCACTGTGTGCAAGGCCCTCTTTGACAGCACAGCCTAAAGTCCTTCCCCTTCTCCCTCAGACCCAGTTTTGCTCTTGCTTCTCTATTGGAAGGAGCAACGTCTTTGCAAGGTGTCCCCAGAAGCTAATGTGTGATACTTTTCCTCTTGATTCTACAGGAAATTGCTCTCCACAGTTGTGGGGAGTCCCTTAATTTGCTCTTAGAAGGTGAAGGGAATCTATACTTCAAACCTGTCTATATAGGGACCTCTTTTACACGAATGTATACCATAAAAAACTGCACAAGGCTACCCATGGTTTTCATATGGAAGATCCGTCAGTCTGACAGCAAGATCCTGTCTGTCAGTCCCACTGCAGGGATCCTCCAGCCCTACGAAGCCATGGTAAGTTCAAGTTCTGCCAAGTATTTTGTTCTCTACAATAAAGGTGTGGAATATCTAGGGCAGAAATATGAGGGCTGCCAATCGTTTGGTGATAAATGCTAAAGTTGGAGAATACCTGTCTGTCTTAGTGGGGGTTGCTAGCCAGTATCTGCAGTTGTGCTGACTTCTATGATGTGGATTTTCCCAAACATGATGACACTGTCCTTGACTACAGAACAAAACGGGTCTTAAACAGGGTTAACAGATAATGATACACTCCAGGGGACTTGGCATTAACACAGCAGCAACTTTGTCATGCACCAGATGTTAATAGACAGAAGAAAAATGAGAACACAAGAGGTTTCTGATTTTTTTCTTCTGTTCTCCCATCCGTAAATTCAGGTTCTAAACTTCTACTGTATTCCCTGAGTTCAGATTAGTGAGGACTAGCACATCTCCAAAGCCTGGCTTTGAATATCTGAATATGCATTCCCAATACGAACCTTTGACACAGGCAATGATGGTGAAGGATTGAAGTGAGAGTGTCTCCAGAATTGTCTGTAGAGGCCTAGGTTATCTGTAAGAGAGGAAGTGACTGTGCATTGAATGCAACTGATGTGGTGTATAAGTTTGGCTCTGATCTGGAGCTCCTGTGAGCACTCTCATTCCCCTTTGTGATTTCAGTCTCAGGCATGGACTTTTACTCCTGACAAGGAGATCAAGTATCTGCTGCGAGCTAAGGTGTTTGTGAGGAGAAAAACCACAGACTCCATGTGTTCTGAAACTGTCCGTTATGCCTTAAGGATTGTTGGAGAGGGGGCACTGGGCACCATCAGGGTAAGGAACTGGGACTCACTGGGTAGTATGAAGGAATACTAGGGTAAGATGGGGGTCTTGGGCTTCCCCTTTCTGCACAATCTGTACTGGAGGCAAGTAATAAGGATTTACAGCAAAATTCCCAGTTGTTGCTTTCAGTGGAGATGACAGAACTGATTCTGGCAGCCTAATGGCAACAGCATGATGTAGATGTCCTGCCAGTTCAAATGTAACCTGCACAAACCCTCTGGGATTGCTCTCAAATCCTCTGTTCCAGACTCAATCAAGCAAGCTATTTAGCTCCTTGGACTTGGAGCTCTCTCCTCTCATTCTGTTTGCTGTCCTTCTCCATTTGTCCTGCTATCAGTCTGATTTTTAAGTGTAGTGGACCTAACTGTTCAAGTGGTGTAGCCAGCACATATCCACCTGGCTTTCCTCTTACTATCTGCAGATCTTCATTTTCAGGCAAGTTTCTTAAGGAACCAGAGCTAAATAAAGTAATACTTAGTAAGTCATTGCCCCATGTCAATCACATTGGACAGATAGGTGGTAATGTCTTACAGACACTGAGTCACTATAAATTGCATGTGAGTGGACAACTACCTAGAAGAGAGGGAGACTCTTAATGCAGTCAAGGAGGGACCAGCAGACCTATCTCAGCCCTTGCCCCAAGTACAGCTGGCCAGCTAGTGTCCTTACAGCCCTGAATACACTTCATCCTGTCCAGCAAGCAGCCTAAGTAACAGGAGGAGAAAGAATGTGGAGGACGGGTTGAGCCCTTGCAGCCCTCTTCTGACATCTCACAGGGGATGCCACATCCTGCACAAAGCAGGGTGCCCTTTGCACTGCACTGTGTGTGCCAAAGGATCAGCATGTGGTGAGATGAGTGGTGGTGACACTCAACTGCATGCTTAGTGACCATTGCATGGCGGGTTTGTATTCCAGGCAGAAAAGGAGCACCTGGACCTTGGAAATGTTCTGGTTGGTGACCTGCAAAGCTGCACCATTGTATTGCTAAATGATGGGATCTGTTCTCTGAAGTACATCCTCAGTGTGGAACAACTGATCACTGGGCCTTCTGACTCTGAGGAGACCCGCAGTGATCCTCTGGGTACTGTAAGGGAATTAGCATGGGATAGGGCCTTGGCTTTCCCCCCTCTTCTGTAAAATCAATCTAGCATAAACTCAGAAGTTGGGCTGCTTGCTGGCTAGCTTGCATTGATCCTTTTAAGTACCTTAAAGTGTCTGCTCCTTTGCTGAGGGATTTACTACAGGTGACATTTCTATCTTGCTGGTAAAACCATAATTCAGAGCATGACAACCGAAGTTAAACCAACTTGGACCTTGAAATAAGATGTGCTTTTCCAGTAGAGAAGAAAGTTAAAAGAGTTCCCAGAAGAAATGGTGGAGTGCAACCCTTAGCTGCCTTTCTAGAGGATCTCCTGTGGGGAAGTTCCCTGTTATTGCTGGCCAAAGGCAGGCTGGGTAGACCCAATGAGCTGCCTACAGCTGTAGTCTGGGAATCCCAACTTCAACATCTGAAGCTGTTCCTGATGATTAGGCGTGGGAGGGAAGTGGCTTAAGTGCAGGAAGGCTTAGGGATCTTTGTGCTGAACACATGTGAGCCAAGAGCTCATACAATCTCTTCTCCTACAGCTCTAGAACTGGAACACTCCAGAGGGACAATCCCTGCAAGGTCAAGAGCTTTTGTCCGAGCAACCGTCAGGCCAGGCCATCGGCTGCATTACACCTGGTCAATCAAATATGCTCTTTGCACCCCGACAGGTGAGAGATGGGTGTTTTGGGAAAATCATTCGCTCCCAACCAAGTAGACCAGGCCATAACAGACTGAGCTCCACAGTTCCCAGTATATGAGCTCTGCCTGAAGAAATCTGGTGATGAGCAATTCACCAGAGCCAGATCCTATGTGCTATCTCCTTTTAAATGCACCTTTTGGGGTTAGAGATGATTGAGCCATAAGACACAGACAAGGAAAGCTCCAAGTTTCCTTCTGCTCTGGTCACAAGATTCACTGCTCCTCTGCGTGATCATGGCCTTTTACAATCTGCCCTGAGACACATTCTGAGAGCTTCATGCAACCAGTCCCATGTAGCTGGGGTCCTTTTGGCACATTCGGATTGGTCCCTGTCTGAGAAAGAAGGAAGTTTAACTAGGAAAGGCATGGAGAGGGATAACAGGGAATGTAACAATGTGTAGCATGTAACAGGAATATTCAGAGGTGGGCAACAAGAAGACGCTAGTTATACAAGGAGTTTCCAGCTTAGAAAGTGGAGCATGGCAATGCCACGTGAATGGTATGGAGACCAGATGTAAACAAATATTTATGATTTTCAGCTTGAAAACAAAGGGAACTTCATAAAATGACTAGGCTGTAGGCTTAAATGAAAAAAGGAGGAGTTCACATAGTGCATAATTAACCTGTGTAAATACATTGTTGAGAAAGATCACATTCATAGTCTTGGTGATCTCTAAATGCAGAAGTCAAGGTGCAACTGGAAGTCAGGGGTTTACATGTTTTCAGAAGCTGCCAAAGTCCTGTTCTTTCTTTGGTTTGGGTAGGGCCTCTCTGTTTTGCTATCCCAGGCAGCTGTCCCTTAATGGTCCATGACTACTTTTTGATGTCTCTTTCTCTTCCCAGCTACAGATCTTACAAGGACAGAAGAGGAGCAGCAGCCCCTCTGCTGCATTGTAGCAACAGGTGTCTACCCAACTTTCTGCATCACAGATGCCTGTTCAGCAGGGAGTAGCAGTGGTATCAGCAAGTTGCACCTCTGGAGGCTCTTTTCCTTGGACATGCTGAATAAGTACTTGAAGCAAGACCCGACTCCCAGTGAGCTCATCAACAGAGTTCCCACTAGGCACAGGTAAGATGAGGAAATGGCTCAGAGGATCTATCAGTCCCTTGCATCAGTCAGAGATTCTGTGGCCATTGGCTTGTGTTGCAGCTCACTGCTGTGTGGCACGCTTATTCCATCTTAGCTGCTTCAGGCAGTTATTCACTTCCACTTCTCTGCTTACCCACCCGAGAAAGGAGCCACAGAAACAAAGAATAATTTAATTGCAATGGACCTCTAGAAGCCTGTGGTCTAACCCCTCGCTCAAAACAGGGACAACTAGATCAGGTTGTTGAGGGCCTTGTCCAGTTCAGTGCTGGATACCTCTGAGGACAAAGAAACCACAGCTTGACTTGGGACCTGATTGCAGTGTTTGACCACTTCCATGGTAAAAACTTTTTTCCTAGTATCTGATCAGAATATCTTGTGTTGCAACTTGTGCAGTTGCCGTCCATGAGCCCTTGCTTCATAAGGCTGAACAAACTCAATCGCTCCTTGTAAGTAATGTGCTTCAGTCCTCAGCCATCTTGGTGGTCCTCCATCGGACCATCTCCAGTATGTCAGTGACTTTGTTGTATGTACCAGGGAGCTGAAAAGAGACACCCTGCCTTACACCCCATTTCCTTCCTCCCAAAACGGCCAAGAAAATAAGGTCAGATAAGAATTATAAGGAAGACAGCCAGTATAGAATGACCCTTTTCCTTGTCATGCCCTACTGACTCTTCCTCCTGCCTCAATTTAATTTTTTCTTTCTCTCCTGTGACCAGCACATGCTTGAACCCTCCAGTGTACACCCCTCTCCTGTTGGATTTCAACTTTGGGGCTGCTCCAATAGGCTCAGAGCCTACCCTCGTGATGCTCCTGCTGGAGAACAAGGGTGTGGTGCCTGTGGAGTGGTAAGCAGTGCTTTGGGGAGCTGAACCTTCTTTCTGAAGTCTGTCAGGGGGTATACAAGTGCTCACAGGGGCTATGAGATGTTTACAAATTAACAGGGTGGGTTTTCTAGTTGCAGCTTGTGTTGTGGAGCTGCAACTGAGATCTGTTGGTGGGTCTGGGGGAGAAGCAAGCAAGGAATGTCAGAAAGGTCTATAGATCAGACCTGACAAAATGTGGTGTGTATCCACCAGCTATGCTGAGCCTGGCTGGATTGAATATGCTGACTGTGGCCCTAGTGAAGTTGTTTGTCTTTTGCTGACCGACTGGTTCCCTAGGGCCTTCTTGTTTCCTTCTGATCAGAAGATGGACATGGAGCACTGGGCAGAGGATGCTGAGTTTAGCTCCCGTGAGCTGCATGAGATGAGAATTCAGGATAACCAGCTCTTCAGTGTTTCTCCAAAGTCAGGGAAACTTCTTCCAGGACAGGAGGAATCTATCCAGCTCTTACACAGGTGATGGCAACTACCTGTACTTCAGAGCCTCATGCTGTGTGCCAGGACAGTGTCTGCCATCACAGTCCCCTGTATTTCCATACCGGATCCTTTCCCTCCACACACCCCTTGCCCAGCAGAGATTGGGCAAGTAAAAATTCCCTGAGCATGTCCAGTTTCTGGATCACACAAAGCTTGTCTTCCTCAGAGGGATGTTGTTAGTGTCCTTTTACACTGCAGTGCAAGAGACATTTAACCTGACATGCTGGGGACACTGATCTGCCTTGACCTGACAGTTGAGGAGACAAACAAGATGCTGCACTTCCTGTGGCATAGATCATACAGTGATATTTTTGTCATCAGCTAGAGCTGCTAGCCCTTTTATGCCTGTGGAGGGCATGAAGAAAGCTGACACCTCCCCTTTCACAGCAGACCTGATCTGTGAAGTAGTGGCATTTCAAATGGCATTAGCCTAGAAACTTGGGTCCTTAGATGGGTGTAAGACTAAAATCAACATTGCATCACTCATTCCTACCCAAACACAATGGTTCCCCTCCTTCTCTCAGTGGCACTTACGCAACAGTGACTCTTTAGCTGGGAAGTGAATTGTCTCTAATGTACTGTGTGACCCTGATTCTATCACCCTGGGCAAAAGGTTGGTTTCTAATGTTTTCCTCTGTCTCCTCTTTCACTGTTAGACATGATTTCATTGGCACTGATCGCCTCCCTGTCCTGCTGAAGGTTTCCTATGGCCATGAGATTCTGGTAAGATAGCAGGTGTTTTTTGCTTCTGTTTGCAGAACAGCAGCAGGTAGGAGCTGAATAAAAATCCCCCGAAGCTGCACGAAATGTAGGAGGCTGTGGCCTTCCCCTGTAATTTGCACTGGCCAGGCAGTAACAGAGGGACAAGCAGAGACATAAACCCAACATCCTGACAAACTCATGGTTTCAGCACAGTGTGATGTGCCAGTGCACTGGCAAAATGGCCCTTGATGTAGCATCTGCTGGTTTTTTCCAGTAAAATGATAATAATAATAATTATTATTGCCATCGTTGTTTATTATTGTTGCAGTTATTCTTAGTGTTATTACTATTATTATGTTTATTTGTTTATTTGTTAACCTTTGTATTTTATTGGTGGAATTAGTACAGAATTGTTTCCTCTTCCAAGCCAGCTTGAAACCCAAAGCAGCCTTCCTGGGATTTACCGTCTATGCATGCTTTCCACACTTGAGCATTTCTGTGCTTGGTTCCCCTAGTTTCATCTGTCTCACCATGAGTTCTTCCATGCAGTGATCATGGAGCTCAGATCTGCAGCCCATCATACTTCTCTCCTACACAGCTTTCCTGACTCTCCCCATCTCATCTCTCTGCACTCTTCAACCTCCCCTGGAATGGGCTTTTCTCCAAAAGTACCACCCACCCTGACTGCAGTTTGGGCACACACAGGCCAGCATGAGGTGGCAAAGCATCCTCCAGCTCTGAGGTATGGAGGCAGCTGCTTCCCCAGGCCCAGAAGGTATTCCGTGCATCCCTGGTTGGTTGTTCCCACTGCAGCCCTGCTGCCTTTGTCCACCCACTTATTTCTCCTTCCAGTGGTAGAGGAGCTTCCTACTCACGCTTCTTGCTTCATTGCTTGCTAAAGTACACCACACCTGATTTTCCTGTGTGTTTTCCCTGAGCATTTCCAAGCATTTCCTCAGGCTTGGAACTCTTTTCTCTCTCTTCCCCTTTTCTCAAGCTGTCATGTAGAGTCGGTCACCTTGTGCTCTGTGGGGCATAGCCCATGCCCGGCTGAGCCTTCCTCTCTGTCTCTGAAGTTTCCTATGAGAACATTGTGTTCACGCATCTCTTCTATTTTTCTTTTCTTTCAGGACTGTTGTCAGCTGAAAATCCAACCCTTTGACCAAGCTGTTCAAACAGTGGCTTAACTGTGCCTTCCCTCAAAGCCCTTGGACAGGCTCCCTGTGCTCTGCCTGCCTGGCACAATCCTGAGAGTGGCTGTGAGCATTTCATCAGCTGGCCAGTGAGGGAATAGGCTTTGGAGTGGACAGAAGCCTGTAGGGCACACATCCTCTCTTGCCACATAGCCAGCTGCTTTGGTGGCTACTAGAGGCCACCACCCTACCTCATGCTATCACTGCAGAAGGGACTGAAAAAGCATGGGTGGCCCTGGGGATGATAAAAGATCCCTGAGTGCCAGTACTTAACTGCTAATATCAGAAAGTGGGTGGAGAAAAGGCTCCTCCCTCTGCAGAGAGGGCAGTTGAGGGGGCTGAAGAGTGTGCCTTCTGTCCTTTCATGGCATGAAAGGCACAGAGCTGTCAGGTCCTACGACAGGAACTGCCCTAAGCAAGCTCACATGCATAGCAGATCCTCACCTGGGAACCTGGTGAAATGTGCAGAACATAAGCTAACCTTAAGGGAAGGTAATCTTGGGGTGACATTTTGGGTATTGTCAAGCCAAAAGTTAAGCTTTGGAAAGTTGAGAAAACACCAATAGGCGAGGTAGAGATCATTGGGCTGGGGTAATGCCTCGTCATTCAGTCAAATTCCAAATTGCCTGGCTTCAGAGCAGTGATGTTAGCCAGCTGCAAGCCAATGCCTCATTTTTTGGAGGTCCAAATTCACTTCTGTTATGGTTCTACCCATGTGATCAGATTTTGACCTCCCACTCCTCTGCTTCCCCAACAGAACCTGCCTGCTTCATCTACAGGAGGAGCTCCCTCTTTTTTACTCCTTCCCCTCTGTGGCCAACATTCAGTCCTGCATTATAGCTGGATTTATAAGTGCTCTGAAGGATTCAAACTGATTTCCCATTGGCAATTTCTTCTGGCTGCAGAATGAAACTTCTATGGGACTTGTGTGTTACCCAATCCCTTGCACAGTAGGGAAACGGCCTCTTGCTGCCTAGTGCTCTCACAGGTTGTCCTTTGCCTCACTGCCATAGCCTGCCTGCAAGAGTGCAGATGTGACCTTGTTCTCAGAGCTCCAGGATCATTTGGCCAGGCAGAATCTGCAGCCCTCAGCAGTTTTAGTAAGAAAAGCTCAGCCAGCTGCAGGTGTTGCAGGATGAGGTAGGCTGGTTCCCAGAACTCACTGGAGGGAAAGCTTGGATTCCCAGGGAGAATCCCTGAGCACAGAGCATCCATAAATTGGAAGTGTTTGTGCTTCACCTCAGAGCTGCTAATTAGGTTTTGTGAGATGCTGTCACCTACACCACACGTTCTCCAGGCAGCTCTGCTCCTTGGGAAATCTGGCATTCCTGCCCCTCTCATGTTCTAAGTCATTGCTGTGAAACAAAATCTCTGCACTATGGAAGGAGAACTGATTGCAGCAGGTCTTTAATGTTCTCTATTTGTCTCCCTTTAACTGACAGTCCTCTGAATGTTGCATCTAGTGTCTATGAATATTGGTGGCAATTTTTCCTAGGTAGTTCTGGTCTAGTGGAGTCCAAGTTAGGATTTTTTTGACCAAAGTAATACAAATGGGTGTTTTACTCCCAAAGCTCAGGAAGGTTCCTGACCCTTTTTCCCTTGCAGTTTGAAAGCATCAGCTTTGGTCCTCTTCCTGTTTGCACTTCATCTGGCTTGCTGAGGCTCTCAGGAGGCTGAATGCTCATGTAGTGCTTTGAAAAGATCCCATGCGAGACCTTGTTAGCATTATATTTCTAGTCCCTTCTCCCTCCTCACTTTGCTGATGGAGCTAAAACAGAATGTGTTGTTTTAGAGGAACTGGCATTCTCTGCTCTTTTTTAAGCAGCCGATACAAGATCTCCAGCAGGGGTCTGTCCAAGGCATCCACCTGCCATTGCAAACATCCTCTCCATCTTCTGCATATGCACTTGAAAAATAGCCATGCTTTAGCTAATTAAGAACTGCAGCAACTTATCTCCCTTTGGCCCATGCAAAGATATTACTAGCTCTGTGACTGCTTTGCAGTCTCTGCCTCAAGGCAAACAGCTCAAGGGTGCTTTGGGTGATCCTGCAGGAAATCATGCGTCATGACTCATCTCCAGCCTGACTGCAGTATTCTCAAAATGCAGAATGCCGTGTCTCTTCCTTTCCATGAAATAGCTCTGCAAAGCTCTCTGCTTTGCTTGAAGTGCCTGGTGGCTGCTTTGCTGTTGATCCTTATTTGATTGCTTAAAATTCAGCTGGGATCTTCTTGCAGCTTTGGACTGTTAGACATATTCTTGGAGCAGGATGTCCTCCAGAGCGAAGACATCCAGATGGTCCTTTCCAAGAGGAAACCGTTACTTACCTAAAATCCTGTGTTTCCAAAGGGTTTGTTTGTCGCAGCTGCACACTGTCTTATGTACAGTCCAGACACCTTCCTTCATGGAGAATTTCTACCATATACTTGCACAGAGAAACACTGAGGCTAGTGCCTGACACAGCAGAGAGAAAAGTACCTTCTCTCTGAAACAAGATGAAAAAACCTTTCAGAGGAGAGCCAACCGTTGAGTAGGCTCTCTGTCTCCTTGCTTTTTTCTTAGGACAACTTAAATCTGTAACTGTTGACCTCAACTTGTAAAGTCCTTCAGAGTCCTTGTGCAATTGTTCACGATGGGACCAAGCCCCTGTAAGAAACTGACTGTGTTTGTTTCCAATGTAGCTGAACTTCAGCGGTGTGACAGTGGAAGAGGGTCAGCAGTACATTCATTTTACATCCTCAAAGCACCTCTTCACACCCATTGCCATTGGGACCTCCCACCCCCCCACACAGGTGAGCATCCTGAGGCCAATCCCAGCAGCAAGTGGGGGGAAGGAGCTAGTGTTACTGTGTCCCAAGGACAAGCAGTATCCAAAGCATTTCCCAGAAAACAGAATGGCCTCCAAAGGAAAGCATTACAGCAGAGCTTTGAGACTAGCAGAGTCTGGAAATGGCTCCTGGGATGGTAGCAGGGAAAGTACCTTTCACCACCTCCAGTTTGACAAATTTGGCTTTCACTCTATCCAGAATGCTTATGAGGTGTGTTAGGCCATCCTCTTATTCTCTTGCACTGGATCCAAGTGAAAACTTGTCTAGCTGCTCCAGGCACTCTGGAAATAAATTCTGCTTTTTAGTAAATTAATTAAACTTCCTTAAGCACTTATTTAACAAAAAGGCAGCTTTGATTCTGTTCTACCTAATTTACTTGAGAAATGAACAAGTCTGAATTGAATTAAGAACACTTTAATATGAGTGGTTTTGCATTTCAAGTAATCCACTTTACCGTGATCCCTTTAGCTAATTTGTATTAATTTTCTCCTAGACTGAATTTGCAGGGCACCACTTGAAGAGGCACTGTCATTATCAATGTACATGGGTGGTGATAAACCCTCAGCACAGTCTCCTATTAGAGCCTCAGTGATAAACCTTGACACTATGAGGTCTCCTCGTTCTTAGGAGACAAGCTGCCTAATTAATTATAAATGCTTATCAGAGTCCTCTGAGGAAGTGCTAACTAGTTGAACTTGTGTGTGGTGTAAGAAGCTCTGCTCTCTCTCACTCACTTTAGATTTATGAACTCTACAATGGCGGCTCCGTGCCGGTGATATTTGAGGTTCAGTTGGATGAGGTTATGAAGATCCAGAAGGAGAATTTTCAGCATCCTGTGTTTGTCTGCCTAACTCCTAGAGGTGAAATTCCCCCTGGCATAACAGGCCACATTGAGTGGATCTTCTCACCACTGGAAGCTAGAACATACGTGGTAAGACCCTCCTCATGATTGCCAGAAACTGTTTATTTCTGTTGTTGTGTGCCTAAAACTCTTTAGATCTCTTAATGATGGTTGGTCCATGTCATGCTACAGCTGAATTGAGCTCCATTCATTCAAGAAGCAAAGAATCTTGAAAGCTGATGAGTGGTTGGTCTGTTCAGAAAATGGAGCAGATAGATTGCTATCTCATAAGTTTCTTCTTCCCAAAGAACAGGTTTCTTCCACAACCAAAGTCATCCTATTTTTCAAGGATCAAACAGTGACTGAGGATATCAACAGTATATGATCAGATTTTTGGTTCATTCTTGGCCTCCAGTAACTTCACCAAAGAGACTGAAGTTGGTGTCTTTTATCAATGCAGTGTACATTGCTGCAGACCTCTGCAAACAGTGTTTCCAAAGACCTTTGTCGCAGGCTGCAGCAGGCAGGCAGGGCCAGAGCTGGAGCACCATTAATTACCCCACTCTGCAGTGGATGCATGGAAAAATAAATACATCTAAACCTCCAACTTTTGCTGCAAGAGGGACTCTCTTCCCATCTCATAGTTAGCAGGGAAGGGCAAGGCCTGAAAGAACAAAAGACTGGATTTCTTTACATCCACTCGTGTTGTATTTAAACTAGTCTATTACCAAGTATATTAGCTTATTGCACATCTCTCCCAAATATGACTCTCGACTTAAAACTCTGTTCTTGTCCAAGGCAGGTTGATGTTCCCATCCACATCCTGGGAGGTGAATCAGCTGTGATCACTTTCAAGGGAGAAGGCTACGATCCAAACACCATAGAAGAGACTGCTTCATCCAGTAAAGTTTTGCCTCCTTCAGCCTTTTCAGGTTCTACCAAGCTAACTGTGCCTGGGCAGGTGAGTCCAGGCATGCTGATATGGGCAGTATGAACAATCCAGAAATGTGTGTGAGAGACTGAAATATGCAAGTGGCCACATCTAGCAATAGTCTTTGTTGCAGAAGTGTTCATTTGCCATGAGATAGAGCAAGATATTTCCCTTCCAGCATGTCATCTAGAGTTTAACTCATAAAAAGCAGTTGTCCTGAAAGGTGCTGTCTTTCCAGCTTGCTGCTTCCACTGCCATTAGAACAAAAAAGGCTTTAGGCTTTGTTCATGTTCTTAATTTTCTATTGAAAATTACCCCTACATCACAGCTAGCTTTTTCATTGGCAGCTACAACACCTTTTTCTTTGGCAATTCATTCACAAAAAAGCATTATGCTCCTGACATACTCTACCAGGGCTTGGCTGCTAACATTTCACTCCTAAACTCAGATGATTCATAACCTGAATGCAGACTGCAGGATAGTCACTCATTCAGGCACATCCTGAGGAATGTATGTGTTTAACCTGTCACTGGCTCAGCAGGAGCTTTTTTGGCCCGGTCTGAGCCAGCCTGCCAGCCTGGAAAAATCTGTTGTTAAATTCACTCACAGATTTATTCATTACCCACAGTGTAATGGATCAGCATTAAACAGCATCAGCAGAGGCATAGTCTGGTCAGGTAAAGGATTCATCCTTAATGACATTAGTGTGCCTAGCTTGGAGCACGGCCATAGCTACATGTGCTCTTTGGCTTCCAGCAGGGCGATTGAGTTCCTGGGTATAGCAAAGAGATGGTTAAAAACCTGTCTCAGGCTGGCAACAAAGATGTCATTCCACAAGGCTCTGTTATCTGCAACCAAGAGTCATTAGCTTCTCTAATGATCAATGTAATTAATCAAAGTTTGCGTGGAGACTGGGATAGACTAGTAGCAAGGTGCGGTAGGGAGCAGTTTTCCAAAACTCATATTCAAAGTTGATGATGATTTGGACAAGGACACACCTCATGCGTTTGCCAACTGAAGTAGGAAAAGGCCTGGACTGCAGGTGCTGCAGAGGGAATCTGAGTGCTGCTGGTCCCTGTCCCAGCACCACTGTTATGTTCTATTCTTTTCTCATTCAATCCCACTGCAACAGGGCTGTTCTCTTGATGTAAAGAGTCATTGTAACCAGAGCAAAAATGAGAGAAATGTAACATTCCCTCAAGTTGTTATGGTAAAGGTGACTCGCAAACATTATCCATGAATTGCTGGATAACTTCAAGGTGACTATGACTGCCCTTCCCCAATGGCCACATCCCATCTTCCTTTCCTGCTGTTTCTCCTGGTTTCACTTTGCTTCCTGTAGGCAGCCACCTTGTCCCACAGAGGGATTTGTTTTGGAAATATCCCAGACTGTGCTAAAGCTAGTCGACTCATCTTTCTCAACAATATCTCAGAGAGCAAGACTGTTGTGTTTGCCTGGCAGATAAGCACCTGCAAAGACAAGAGGGTAAGTCCTTCTCTTTCCTCTACAGCCTTCTTGCCCATCTCTGTTGTGTCCTGAAAGCACCTTACAACTCCACTTTCAACCAGACATTCAGAAACAGTCCTAAGGAACTGGCTTTTATACTAGCTGTTGAACGGAAAGGGCAGAGAATAGTGAAGGCAAGGATCAGGACAGGGGGGAAAGACAGGAATTCAGAGGGAAATCTGAAGACCTCAGTGAGGATACATGAACCTGGAACTACAGGAAGCAATAATGAACCTCAGGACCACATCTACCAGCAAAGTCCATGGTTGTTCTTGCACTATATCAGCTATACCTCACTCATATCATATACCTGTGAGAGGGGAGGGGAGAGAATTCCCACAGTCCTGTGTTTCCTACAAAGAGAAGGCATGTAGGAAGGTCCCAGGACAATGAAACAGCTCCCCTGTGGCTTGGGTTTGTTGTTTGTTTTTTTCCCCAGGTGTTACAGATTGCTCCAGAAGCAGGGATTGTGCAGCCTGGAGAAAGCATCCCCTGCTTCATCACACTGCAACCTTCAGGGACTGCTTCCTTCTGCAGCACAGATCTGGTGTGTGAGGTGAGACCCAAGAAGTGCCTGTGTATTACCATCACCTGGGCATGTCACTACAGTTCCCAAATGGCTGCTCCCAGTGGTCAGCAAGCTGAAGGAATCCTACTTTGCTCCATAATGCTGGCCAGTGCTTCTCATTCCTGAAGATGCTGAGCTTCATCTCTTCTGGTGGTTTAAGTGTCTGTGTGGCTCTCTAGATGAGGTGTAATTGTGAAACGTGGCTTTGTGACTTGAACGCAGCTACAAGAGGTCACTGTTTGAATGGAAGTGGTTTTCAGTGGATGTCAGAGACTTTAAGTATCTGTAAAAAGCAAGTCTTGCTTCTGTAATATTAGTGAAGGCACAGACTTGCAGTAGTGTCCCTCTGGACACTTGTTCTTTGGCAAGAGATTTTGTCTTCTCTGTATCAGTCTTACAATAATGGTTGTCTCCCTTTCTGCTACCAGAAGACATGGAAAGGGGGTGGGCTTCTGGCTGGGATCTCTTGGAAGGGAGGAATTGGTGACAGGCATGGACTTGAGACAGAGACTGTATTATTTACAGCTCCTTTCTAGCCCTGCTCACTCCAAACATGGCTTGCTTCATAGCTATACATCCAGGAGTCCCTGGTTCAGTATGAGAGGGAGCTGCAGAAGTGGGAGAAGCAGAAGGCGAGGCAGACTGTGGAATTCACCATCACAGAGAAGGACCTGGGGAAGCAAAAGTCACCTGCAGGGGTAAGTACTGCCAGAACTTTACACCAGCTTAGCCCAGCTCAGAAACAGCAGCCCATGTTATCAAGAAATGTTCTTTAAGAAAATCTAGGCAAGTTGATAAGAGGACATGAGACTCTGATCTATTCAAGATCCCATAGCTGGTCTGTGGATAGCAGAAAAGGAGATGCTGGTTTTTAGACAAGAATCACAAACTCTGAAATTTCTAATGATTGTCTGAAATTTGGAAGTGCATGAGAAGCCTTAGGGGGGAAACAAAGCTCTGGAATCTGATGACTGGATTTTTAACTATGAATAAACACTGGAGAGAAATGTGTAACTGCCAGTAAGAATGTGGCCTGAGTGAGGAATGGGAGGATGAGGTCATTGACTCAGCTGGGACAAAGTAAAACAAAATCTTGGTGTCTTGTTCTGCTCCATATCTTTCCTATAAGACAAGTTCTCTTCCTTCTCCCTGCCATCTCCCTTTCTTTTCAGAGGTCATCAGATTCTGCTGAGACAGAAATTCTTCCTGAATCCTCAGCTGTGATGAGGAGATACAAGGTAAGTCAGACCTGTCTCACCCATACTAGAATCAAACTGACTGCTTTAGAAAAGAGGCAAATGCTGATATCACAGTGTGGGAGCCTGGACAGAGAGCACAGCATGATTTGAAGCTTCAAGGCTTTGGGAGACAGACTGTTTGGAGAAGCCAGAAGCAGCAGACTGACTGTGCCATGTTGGCAGTAACTTTCCAGCTGAGGCAAACAGGAAGTGAAACTGGAACCAAATGTGCACCCATGACTGGAGAAAGGTGGAAAGGTTTTGAATAAGCAGGAAAGATGCACACAGGGCAGTCAGTACCTGGGCTGGTTTCATGCTGTGGCCACAATGGAATGTGTGCCATGACAGAAAGCGGCAGGACCTTGGCGTGATGTGGTGCAGACTTTGTCCTCGCTGCTAAAAGAGCTGTGCTCTGTGCCTCAGGAGAAACTGCAGGCTGGGACTGCCTGGAGTTAAGTGCCCAGAAAACTTTAAAGCTCAATTTGCCCCTCAAGTTCACACAACTGTGACAGCTTTTCTAGCAGTTGTGGCAAGGTGTGAGACAAGACCCCAGCGAATGCTCTGCAGAACTGCCTGAGCCGAAAGGCAGAGCCACGCTGCGTTTATGGCCATCTGTAGTATGTGCTGTGGGAATGACAGGGCTTGTGGAGAACCAGCTAACCCAAGAGGTGGAAGGGTCAAGGGGAGCTTGCGTGAGGCTGGGCCTGAGCTGATTGACTCAGCTAGGAGACACAGCTTGTTCTCTCAGGATTCCCATCACAGTAAGGCTGTAGCAGTGCTCCTGGAACCCTGCAGAGTGCCTCTCTGGGGATTCAACTGTACTGTGTGAAGATACCAGCTCAGGGCAGCTCTAGCTTTGGACTGTCTGCCCTGTGCTGTTACGTGTAATCAATGATGCAGGTTGAGGCATTCACTGGGATGAATATAAGGATGGTTGAGGAAAAGTAAAAGCAGTTTTGTTTAGTCCTATAGGGTTTTTCTCCCAGTGTTAATTTGGAGCCTGCAATCGCCTGTTCTGTGTCTGGAGCAGTGAAGGCCTCTGGCCTCATTCTCAGAGGCTGGACAGTTATGTCTCAAAGGTTACTGAAGTCTTGCTACGCGTGAGGGCTTCTCCAAAACTGGATGGTGTCCTTCTGGCCCAGCCTTCTGGACTACTCCTGCTCCAAGAAACTTCTCCCAGACTAACTGCTGGTAATGCAAACCCAAACTGGCCCATGTAGTATGGCTGGAGTCAGTTCCAGGTTCCCTTCCAGGCTTGGGAAACTATTTTTGCATGCATTTCTGCACATCTCAATGTTCCAAAAGGGATGGATAGGAATACAACATCCCCAAGTACCTTGAGGAGACCTTGAAGTCCTGCTAACCCTCAGGGCTGGCATATAAGCCAGGGAGGATAGAGTGGACTTGATTCCCAGCATGGCCACTTGTGCCTGATGGGAGAACTGCAGTGCCAAGATCATTCTGACACTCCCTCCTGTCCAGGGTCTTGGCGCTGGTTGTTGGGCTTCCCAGTACTCAGGCCTGTGCTCACACCTACACCAGCCTATCTGTGGCCAAAGGAGCAGCTCACTACCTGCCATTTCTTTCTCTCTAACAGACATTACCCCCTATTAAAAACCACCCTACACCAAATCAGCCAGCTGGACACACTGACAGGAGGCGGCTGTTGGACAAAGAATACAGCCGCGTGTGGGTCAAACCAGAGCCTCCCAAGCCCATCCTCTTACACCTTGGTGTGACAGCCACGGCCTACTCTCTTGAGGACTTCTTCAACAAATTCACCTCTGAACTCCACAAATACTTCTTGTCCTGGTAAGCTTTTTGGACTTGCATCTTCATCTGAGCCAGGGCTGCCCGTGCTGTGGTATACACTGAACTTGGAGCTCTGCTCTGTTCCTCTCCAGTGCCGCAGTATAGGCAAGTGGTGCCTTGCTTTCCCCAGCATTAGCTAACATAACCTGTTTGTCTCTTTCCCTCAAAAAGAAGATACTGTCAGAGCTCAGTGCTGCTCTCTTATGACAACGTCCCTGCTGCTTTCACAAATGCAGCAGCTCCCACTCCTGCACTGCTCCCTGCTTGCCTGCAGTGCCGCTGCTCAAACAGGTGGATGCAGGTCTTTCGCAGTTTGGTTCTGCCACTGATAGAAGAATTCCTTCTTTCCCAGGCCCTTCAGCGACCAGACCTTGGAAACCAAGTTTGTGGATGGGAGAAGGGACAAAGACAGAATGGAAATGGAGCCCAAAAGGCTGTCCTTGGCTGCTGCTTCCAAACAGGAGTTGCAGATAGTGACTGACATACTCGCAGGTGTCATCAGGTGTGTATCCTTTTGCCCCTACCCAGTTTGGAGGGGAATGTGTGCAGCATGACCAGCCCTCTGCTAATCCCAGAGGAATCTGTGCACTCCTGCTGCACCAGAATGGAAGATGCAGCCTGGAAAAGGCTGCACTGGGAACTAGAGCTCAGAAGCCCTGGTGTGATAGCCTAAGGCAGGATCTTGCTCCCTAGGTAGGGGCTGGGCCCACCTCTGTTTAGTGAATGGTGTCAGTGCCCAGGACACCAGGGCACTTTGCTGCCACGAGCTTGGAACAGGCTGCATTGGGATTCACCTATTTTTATTGTCAGCTACAAAAATGTAAAGAACCTGTGCTGGCGAGGGAAATGAAGTTTCCTTAGCTCAAGCCATCTTTATGGCTCTCTCAGGCCCAGAAAACAAGAAGGAACAGAGTAAACATTGACATTGGTCATCTGATTTCCCAGGACTCATTCTTTATGTTTGTCCTCCCAGAGGCCTCTTGGAGAACACCCAGCTCCATGATGCAATAAGAAGCACCCTGGATGAGCCCATTCCATATTTCTCCCAGTTTCAGTGTGCAGAATCAGCAAAACTCCAGGACAGGAGGCAGTGCTCCAGAGTCCCCTCCAGGGTCTCTGCTTCGCCAGATCTTTACCCTGAGAAGGATGGAGAGAGGAAAGAAATGAGGCAGGAAACCTCTCCCAGTAATGACTGGCTGGAGATTTCCCACCATGAGCAGTTGAGGAAGAAGAAGGAGATGACAAGCAGGTGAGGAAGCTGCACAGGCAAGAGAGCCATGGCAGCGCACTGCCTGGCCAGAAACTCATTTCTCCTTTTGTGGGACTTCTGAGTTGTTCTGTGTGTCCTGGGTGGAAATTGACACTAGCTCACCTAGCCACCCTCTCCTGAGTGTGGTTTAGGAAGAGTGTATCACAGTATCACAGTATCACAGTATCACAGTATGTTAGAGATTGGAAGGGACCTCAAAAGATCATCTAGTCCAATCCCCCTGCCAGAGCAGGAACACCTAGATAAGATTACACAGGAATGTGTCCAGGCGGGTTTTGAATGTCTCCAGAGAAGGAGACTCCACAACCTCCCTGGGCAGCCTGTTCCAGTGTTCTGTCACCCTGACTGAGAAGAAGTTTCTTCTCAAGTTTAAGTGGAACCTCTTGTGTTTCAGTTTATACCCATTACCCCTTGTCTTATCATTGTTTGCCACTGAGAAGAGCCTGGCTCCATCCTCATGACACTCCCCCTTTATATATTTATATACACTAATAAGGTCCCCCCGCAGTCTCCTCTTCTCCAAACTATAGAGACCCAGCTCCCTCAGCCTTTCCTCATAAGGGAGATGCTCCACTCCCTTAATCATCTTTGTCGCCCTGCGCTGGACTCTCTCCAGCAGGTCCCTATCCTTCTTGAACTGAGGGGCCCAGAACTGGACACAATATTCCAGATGCGGTCTCACCAGGGCCGAGTAGAGGGGAAGGAGGACCTCTCTCGACCTACTGACCACCCCCCTTCTAATACACCCCAGGATGCCATTGGCCTTCTTGGCCACAAGGGCACAGTGTTGGCTCATGGTCATCCTGCCATCCACTAGGACCCCCAGGTCCCTCTCCCCTACACTACTCTCTAACAGGTCGTTCCCCAACCTATACTGGAACCTGGGGTTGTGTAGGTTTGCTGTGTCTTGGGGTTAAGCTGCGGGCAGCGCCAGGACACTGTTAGAGGGTGGTATCTGCTTTACCTTCGGACAGTCCTGGATGTATTGGACATTAGAGTGCAGTGTGTGCTAACCTTACTTTTTACTTTCACTGTAGTATTTCATCAACTTGGATTTGCTATGGCTACACACTGCTACAGCCACAAGCATATGTACAAATACTAACTAAAGCACAGCTTGGAGGGAGGAACCACTAAAACCACAGTCACGCAGCTCTGTCTGATGTCAGGGCCTGACACCGGTTGTGGCAGCTCTGGGAGGGGTCAGCACCCCGTTGCTTAAGTCTTTGATTCATTGTTGCTTAAGTCTTTGATTCATTGGCCTCAGTGTGTAAGAAACAGTATGTGCTGGGAGATATGTCCTGGGAGGAGCCACAGCAAGCAGCCTGCCTTATCTGCTTTCTGATAGCTGTCCTCTGCCTGTACATTTGTCCCTCCAGGCAGCCAGCCTTTAGGAGCCTGGTGGAGCTGGTGCTGGAGAACACCCTGCAGAATATCCTGATTGAAGCCAGCCATGGAGAAGTGGTGCTGACAGCCCGGCCCAGGATCATTGCTCTACCCTCCAGCCCTTCCCAAAGGTAGCAGAGTGCATCTGTGCTTTGGCAGGGGTTGGGACCTGTCCTTAATATGTCAGGCTGAAGTACAGCCTATTTTCTAGACCACATTGATTAGCTGGATCACTGGCTGTCAATGTCAAGGCTGCCTGTGCAAAACAGGGAATCGGCTCCCAAAGCCTCTGCCCCTTCTTGGCTTGACCTAAGCTACAGAGCAGGGGTGATAATGGTACAGCATTTCTGTGGACCCCAAACCATCATGCAGTTCAGGGGCAGGGCCTGTGAGTGAACAGCTAGCAGAAGAGTCTGAGGCACTGGAGAGCCCAGCACAAGGAGGGTTTCTTACGTAAAGGAGTCAAGGAGCTGGCAGCACAGCCTCTGACAGCAGAAAGGGGGAAAAGCTTTCCTGGTCTAAGATAGTCTACGATTTAGTTAGGGTGAGGGAATGGCCACTGTTAGGGAGTCAGATTTGGGGCTGAGAGCAAAACATGAGGCTTTGCCCAGGCTTGGAGAGAACTGCAGGCAGGTTGGATTGGGGTAGGATAGGAGAGGGCTGTTGGGTGGAGATGCCATCTCCAGGGCTGCAGGAGTCTTGTCTAGATAGATGCTGGGTGTTTCCCGTGATCCCTGGAGGAGTGATGATTGCCTGGGGGGAGGCAGCAGCAGGCTGCACTCTCCCCAGCTCAAAACCAATCTCCTCTTCTTCAGAATCACCAGTCCAGCACCGCCACCACCCCCAAAAGCATAGCTGCTGGGCGCGGAACTGCTTGAGCTTGTTGTATGCATCAACTTCCTCCACTCTACAGCCTGTCCCTATGATGTCCACTGCAACTCCAAACCTCCCACCCCATGACCGGATCTCAACATGCTGTCTGCCTCTGAGGGTCTATGTGCTGATTATGTCCTCATTTCCAATCTGAATCCTCTGGCAACTCCACAGCAGAGCTGATGAGATCTTGCCTGTCTGTAGCTGGCCACATCAACAGAGAAGAACCTCCTTCTGCTACAGGAAGCACATGGACAACCTCTGTGACTGTTTCCACTGCCCCCAGTTTGTATAAACTGGGAGAGGAATCTTCTTTGAAATGTGGCAAAGGATGGACTGACAGCTGGGCACTGAGGTGCTGAGCCCCTGACAACATCAGTAAGACGCAGGTACTGAATCCTTGTCTCTTTCTTGCTCCAGAGGCTGCTGCAGGTCCCACATACAGCAACCCAGCCTGAGAGAGAGGCTGCAGCACCGTCCAGCACATTCAGTAACCCAATAAAAGCAGCTTGGCCTCTAGGCACTCGGACACCGGCGTGTAACATACGTAATTGATGCATCTGGGTTTGGGAGCACCTAGACAAGCTCTTCACTTTTCAAACTGGGGAACGGGATGCTTTGAGCCTTGGCCTGGCTGAAGGGTCTCGCCGGGCTCCGGGAGGGTGTCGCTGTGTAGAACGAGTTTGTCACAGCCGGAAGGTGGCAGTGTCAGTTGTGAGAAACGCCGGGTACCAGCGCAGGGCTGAGGATAGTGATGGGCACCGGTTGCCTGCTTCCCTGCAGAGGCTGCAGCCGGTCCTGTCAGGCGGCGGGGCTGGCTTCGCAGCATCTCCCCTCTTCTGCAGCCCCGCTACGGACTCTGTGACGTTGCGGGTCACCCAGCCATCCTGCTCTGGTGGGAACACAGCTGGTATTCCCCTTCAAACCCTCCTGCCTTGTGTTCCCAGTGCCAGCGCCCAGCCAAGACCAGAGCTGCACCTTCTTGTCTTGCAGCCCAAGAGAAGACCACGCTCCAAAATCTACAGAAGGCTTTTGCCCAGAGCTGCCTGCTGTGCCCGGGGGAGCCGCAGCTCACCCAGCACCACCCCAGCACTCTGTTCTGTACGGGGGCCCTGTCTGCGTAACGGTTACTAAGCCCCAGGGCTGAGCTGTTCCTGTTGTCAGAGATACAGCAAAGGCACTGCCAGATCCTGTGCTCAGCCTGGGTGCCTGGGGCCTTCATGTGCGTCCTGGATCCCTCTCATGTGGAGAGCAGATCCTCTCTTCCCTCCCAAACACCCTGGGTGCCAGGTCTCCAGAGTCACACAGCAGCCTTTCTGTCTTCTGCTGGTGTTGAAAGGGTGATGAGATCCTACCACTTTTCTCCCCAGCTCAAGGCAACAGCAGGGCCAGGCTGTTGGGGTGACTCTGCCTGGTCCAGGCTCCTCACTACACATGCTCTGCAGTCCTGTGCCAGGGTTCCTAAGTGGGTAACACTTGCAAAGGCAGAAGCTCCATTTTAGTTCTAAAGCAGTATGAATCCAGCTGCCTAGAGCAGCAGACAGGGTCCTCAAACCTCCTGTGTGATCTGATGCTCCCTGAGCTGAATCACCATTTAAATCCTCTGCGTTGTGGGACAGATTGGGTCAGCATGGGAAATGCTGTCTGTTAGTCTGGTGTTAACGCCCAAGAGCAAATGGATGGAGCTTGAGTGCAGACACATGTGCAGGGAAGTATTTTTTTGGCATTAAAGTTCCTATCCTCCTCAGTCTCCTGTGCTGAACACGGCCCTGGGCCTGGAGGAAACATTACTCACACTTTACCTGCCTGTTGAAGCACTACAAGAGGTAAATTCACTCCTCTGATTAGCATCTCTCTAGTAGGAGAGAGCCCTGAGACGTGCTTTCAGCAATAGGTGAGTCAGGGAACAAGAGGTCTGAAACCTACCCCTACCTCTGAGAGAGAACCCTTTTTTCCCTCTGCTCATTGCAAGGTGTGTGAGATGGTGGTGTGTCACCTGTGTTCTAGGTTTCTTCTGGTGCCTGTCAACCAGAAACACTCAGCATGCACTAAACAAAACCCTTAGCAGTTGTCACACTTTTCTTCTTTCATCCTTATCCTAAGTTAAAAATACACCAGGGCCAGCCCCCTTCCCAGGCTGGGGCAATTTCTGCTTCCTCTTCTTAAAATGGGAACTAGGCCCTGGCCCTGGTTTTGGAAAACACTCCACATGTGACCAGGTGACACTGCTGTCCACATCACTGGAGAAGTGGAGCCTCCCCACCAGTGGCCATTACCTCAACCTAACCGAATCCCACACCATCTTAGACCATGAAAGCTTTGCCCCCTTTCTGCTGTCAGAGGCTGTGCTGCCAACTCCTTGGCCCTTTCACCCAGGTGATGTGATGGAGATGTGCAGTGCTGGCAGGGAGGACTTGTTCCTTAGGAAGCAGCTTTGCAAGATGCCCTTTGCCACTGCAGAGGATGAAGACAATGAACTGTGGGACTGTAGTGAGCCAGACCCACAGCCCAGCTCCCAGAAGAAGGGAGAAGCCCTATCTCCACTAACTGCATTTGGGTCTCAGGCAGGAAGAACTCTGAGCTTATACTGGCTCGATTTGGCCCCTGCCCCAACACCAGCCACTTTCGTAACGCACATCTTTCCAACAGAGATATTGCAGATACAGGACCTGCTCCTTCCCACTGGTGTTGGGGTAGTGAAGTGGGGTGATGTTCCCATGAGGGTGGGGCTGGTGGCCAGGACAGGCTGCTGGCAGGTAACCATACAGCCAGCATGAGGGTGGCCGAGTGTGAGCTTGGCAAAGCTAATGGGGTTCCCCTCCTCCTTGTGCTGGTTATCAGGAGTGCTCAGTCATCAGCCAGTTAATGCAACACACAACAGGCCTTTTCTTCTTGACTGTTCTGGTTCCTAGGGAGGGGTGAAATGGCCTTGGGGCAGGTGGGCAACAGAAGTTATCCTGAATCCCATTAAAACATTTAACACCTGCTGAATGTGCCATTGTCTGGGAGATAAAGGGAAGGGAACAAAGCTGCTTTTGGTCTTCCCTGCCAGGGTGTCTTCAAAGCTCTGCTGTCCTGTTACAGCTGGGGATCCTGAATCCCCTGCAAAGACCCACTTGGCATGGCTCTACATCCATGAGGGAAGGGGACAGTGTTAGCAGACTGCCCCTGGTCCCGCTCCTGCAGGGACAGTCCCTGGCACAGCCCCTGCTTGGAATCAGCCACTTCTCTTCCCCCTGTACTGCGTATTAGGTAGGAACCTGGAAAGTTCCTGCCCTGACTAGCCTGCAGTGTCTGCACAGGCAAGGCAAAGCCTGGAGAGCAAAAACATGAAGGTGATGCTCCCAAAACCCTTAGCAGAGATGAGCAGAGGCCCTCTACCTCTGGCCTCCCATGTCTAGGATGGTGGGGTTTTGTTAGCTCAGCTGTGTTGCTTTGATATTTGGGAATGGGATAGTTGTCCAGCACAGGGCCCTCTGCAAGCTTAAGGGACCTGCTGTTCTCCCATTATCCATACAGCAGACCTGCAAGGGCCATCTTTGCTGTGAGGCACTGGAATGGGTTGCCCAAAGAAGTTGTAAATGTTCCATCCCTAGCAGTGTTTGCGGCCAGGTTGGACAGGGCCTTGGGGTGACATGGTTTAGTGTGAGGTGTCCCTGCTCATGGCAGGAGGGTTGGAACTAGATGATCTTAAGGTCCTTTCCAACACAAACCATTCTATGATTGTATGACTCTATGGTGGGGCCCTGCCCTAGCAGGAGAGAGGTTGGGTAAGAGATCGTCTTTAACATAGTATGTAGGCTTGGAGATGTCTTCTGGAACCACAACATCACCAGTGTGATGTTTTTCATGGCTCCTTTGGAAAGGTGGGGATCAGCCAGGCAGCCTACATTTGCCAGGAGCTGCTGCTCGGCTGGGAGAGGTAATAGTCCTGCCCAGCATGTTCTCCACACCAGGAAAGGAGAAGTGTCGGGGTCTGATAGCACCAAAACAAGGTGGAACATCACATTCCATCTTAGCACCACAGCCCAGGACAGCAGTGGTTCCACATATGCTTGGCTGGCAAAACTACTGGAAATGAGGATCAGGATGAGCAAGGCCAGCAGGCTGACATTGCTCCAGCTCCTTCCCACGGCAGGCTTGAGGAACCCCATCCTGCAGAGGCAGCAGCAGGCAGAAGGGATGGAGCCTGCCTTTGAAAATCCTGACTCTGAGAGGGTCAAGGCTCCAAGGAAGAAGGGCTGGGTGGCGGTGGCTAAGGATCTGCCACTGTCCACTCACATTTGGAAATAATTTACTGCAACCTGCAAGCATGCTTCAGCTCTGGAAAGACCAATGATGGCGGTTTCTAAAGCATGCCCAGGACCAGGATACCTGCAGGTTTCCGCTGTGGGAGTTACAGCAGTGTTACATCCATCTACACAAACAAACAGGCCAGTGCACTTGGACAAAGATGCTTTTCCTGCCACTGCAGCTGCACTTCATGCTCTGTTATCCAGGAGCTGTGGGTGCCAGAGAAACCCAGAGAGATAGCACAGCTCCTACTGGCTCCAGCCAAGAAGAAGGCTGGAGAGGGACTTCTTACAAGGGCATATAGGGATAGGACAGTGGTGGAACGGCTTTAAACTGCCAGAGAGTAGAGTTAGATTAGACATTAGGAAGAAATTCTTTGAGGATGGCAAAGCACTGGCACAGGTTGTCCAGAGAAGTTGTGGCTGGCCCATTCCTGGCAGTGTTCGAGGCCAGGTTGGATGGGGCTTTTAGCAACCTGGTCTGATAGGTGTCCCTGCCCATGGCAGGGGGTTGGGACTAGATGAACTTTAATGTCCCTTCAACCCAAACCGTTCTATGATTCTATAACTGTCAGGGCTGGGTAATGTGGCTGGCTGCTGCAGGAGTGTGCTTAAACTTTTCTTGCTACCCCCTCCCTGTGTTCTCTGCACACTGTCCCCAGAGCCAGCATGGAGGTGCCTGCACCCATTACCCTGCTGGGTAGTGACACAGCCGGGATGCGGGAGAGTATCGTGACTCTGGGATGCAGTGACCCCACTCGGAAGCATGTGTGCATGGAGTGAAACACATCCTGTTCTTGTGGCTGCACTAGGACAGCTGGCTCCTGGCCCATGCAGCCATGCTGGAAACACTCCCAAACGGAGTGAGCAGAGGTGGTTTTGTCAAGCTCTGCTTTGCTGCCTGACTCAGAGGTTTGTGGGCTCCTCTAAATGAAGTGTGCATTGTCCTGGTGTGCCCAGGGGGTTTCAGCGTGAGCTGAAGGATTGGGGTGGAGGCAAGAAAGCCCACCACTGGCGCCCAGTGTCAGGCACTAGCTTTGCTTTCCTGCCCTGGGACCGTACTGCTTGCTCACCTCCTAGCAGCCCAAGGCAGTGCAAGCAAGCAGTCCCCATCCCAGAGCTACCCAGGTAAAGTTCCCTGTGCCTGCCTGCCCTGGCTCTCCACTCTCCTCTCACCCCCGGCTGCAAAGTGAGCCGGGCAGGTGGGTGGAAAAGTGACAGCTGGTGTTGTTCCAGCACAGGTTAATGGATGTCTCCTCCTCTCTCCCCCTCACCTCCTCCTCCTTCCCACCGCCCCAGCACCCAGGCTCCTGGCTCCTATCAGCCCATCAGGCTCCCATTAACAAAGGCAGCGGTGTAGAGTTTGCATAGAGACCTGCTCTGCCTCTAATCTAGGTGGGCTAATCGCCTCCCTTGCCCAGCCTGCCTTCCCTGGGTCAATATTTGCTCTGAGCAAACACAGAGCCGTGACAGGTGTGCTGGGAGAAGGCTCCGCCAACGCCAGCCCAGCCCTCTCGCCTGTCTCTGCTCAGTCACATCTCTCCGGCCCCCCGATCGCTGGCCAGGCAGCGCTATTTTTATCAGGGCTATAAAAGCCCCATCCAGCCCGCGTCACCCTCATTTTCTGCCGTGAGCCGGCGGGGGAAGACAAAGCCACTCACCTGCCAGCTGCCAGCGTGTCACCGGAGCCAGGTGAGCTGCTGCACCCCAGCAGACATGGGCTGGGGTCCTGCCTGCCTAGCTGCAAGCAGGGCGCTGGGCATGGACAACAGCCTGGGGGCCCCTGGGATGAGCAATAGGATGCTTGTGGCACCCCCGAGCTCCCAGGAGGGAATGGGATGGACTCTGGGGACATTGTCCCAGCTGTTCCTTTCCCTTAACTCTTCCCTTCTTTCTCACCAGTATTTTACAATGCTTTCTGTTCCCTCCCCTCCTTCATTTACTTTCTTCCTTCCTTCCTATCCTGTTTTCCCACCCTGCCTCCCTACCCTGCCGTGTCAGTTTAACCCGCCCCTGCTCTGTTTGGCTTTCCCAGGCAGCAGGTGTCAAGCATTCACCTTCCGGACTTTACCCTCAGAGGAGCTCATTTGGAGCTGGCTCAGAGCAGTGGGTGCAGCAAGGACACCGGCTCCCAGCCTGGAGGCACCCGGCTTGGAAGGAAAGATGGGGAAGGGGCTGCCAGCAGCCCCCAGCACACCATCCCCAGAGCCCACACCGGCCCAGCCTGGAGCACCTCTGCACTTGCCTGGCGTCGAGCCCCACGTGCAAGACCTGACCTAAACGTTTTGTTCGTTCGGCTCGCGTTAGGCAGGTCCAGCCCATCTGCAAGCGTGCGGCACAGGTATCACAGCACCCGCACACTGCTGATCTGCAGCCTGCATAGGGAATGCACACTTGCTTGCAGCACGTGTGCCAGGATGAGCACACATCCCATTTGCGGAGCGTGCAAGGGACATGCACAACATGAAGGCTTCACCCAAACACGTGCGTGTGGTGTTTGACCTGTGTGTGGCACATGTATGAAGTGATGGACAGGCAGCGCACACAAGGCAATGCGATCCACAGGCACCATGCATGAACACCACAGGAGCTACACACGTGTGGGACAGGAGACCCACGTGGCATTAGTACGCATGGCATCTCTGACACAGCTTTGCAGGCTGTGACCTGCAGGACCCATGGGTGCCCATGGCATTGCGAGCATGTGTAACTCTAACACACTAGGGACACACACCAGGCACACACACCTGCCTGCGTGGCTGCCTGCTGCAGCCCGCTGGTGAAGGAAGGGCAGCCTGGCCCTTGCACCCCAGGAGCACTGTGGCAGGCACGGGGAGCCCTGGCAGTGCTGCACAGCGCTGGCTCAGGGTGCAGCTCACCAGGCTCTGCCGAATGCTCAGGTAGGTCTCAACGATCTGCTGGCACCAAGAGAGCTTTCTCTGCTGATGCTGACACAGGCAGTGGGGAGGGAGGGCAGGAGCAGGCACGGAGAAGCAGGGCAAAGGATGAGGGGTGTTGTATCCTTTCCCTCACACTCTGCCCTGACTCGCTCCCAGAAGCCCTTCCAGGGTCTGTCTGCCCGTGTGCTGGGCTCCCCAGGGTAGGTGTTACCTGCCACTCACCCTCGCCCTGCAGGCCAGGTACCAGCTCCTGCAGTGGCAATCCCTCTGCCTATCCTTGCTGTGAAAGGGTATGGTGGGGTAGCTCCGGGAAACCAGCAGGTCTGCTCCAGGACAGCCCTGCCCACTGCCTGCACCACTCTCAAAGCGCACTGCAGTATTTGACCTGCACTCCTGTTTCCATCCCATGTCCTGTCCCTGTCACCTTGCAGCCAGTGTAGAGGCATTCGGAGCCTGGGGCTGCTCCTAGTGCCATGGAAACAGCAGGGAGTCCTGTAGAGCTGGGAGATGGGACAGCGATGGATCTGCTTTCCTCCTGTTACAGGATGTTGTGTGGGGATGACAAGAGCCCCACACTTCCCTGACTGGCCACACTGGTCTCTGTTCGCGGTTTCTCTGAAAGCCCTGAGTGTGCTCCTGCTGCCCTAGGGAACAGGCATCTCTCTTGTGGCACATGATCCAGCTCTGGCCCCACTGTGCTCAGGGATGCTCTGAGTTTACAGGTGGGTCCTGAGTGCTTCCTGCAGCCTCTCTGCAAACCCCGTGAAGGGTGAGCACAGCCCCATGTTGTGGATGGAGGAGAGGCTGGAGGTGAAGGAGCCCAGGGGTGTGCCAAGAAACAGGATGATTCCTGCTGCTTCCCCTCACCCCCGTGCAATCCATACAGAGGCTCAGCAGCCTCTGCCCTGGAGCAGGAGACCCCTGTTCCCTCCCAGGCACCCTGCAAGGGATGGAGATAAGGCAGCTCCTGGACTCCTGCCTGGGCAGATGCTTGGAAAGCTTCCAACAGGTGGTGTCAGAAAGCACCAAAATCAAGGAGCGTCCCCATACTTCTCCAGGGGAAAGTGCTCATCCTTGCCTTGGAACAGCCACCAAATGGTGCAGTGACTGGCCATGGCAGTGGCCATGGGCCCCTTTGGGCTGTGTCTCCAGGCTCTGTCTCCTGTCACCAAGCCTGGCAAAGTTTAAAAGCCAAGAAAGCACAACACATCCCCCCATATGCACACTCCCTGCAGCTGCTCCGCTCGGGCTGGGAGCAAAACAGAGCATAGTTAATAACTCTGAGCAAAGCCAGACCCTGCTGCCACAAGTGTGTCCCTGTGGGGGCTGAGCCCAGCAGAGATGGTATCTGACACAGCAGAGCTCTGGAGGTGCTGCCTTGCTCTCCTTCAGTGGCTTCACACACCGCTGGCCTGCCTTCTGCCCTGGCAGAACCTGGGACCCATGCTTCATCCTCTACATAGCCTGGATGCTCTAGAAAAGTGACTCTTTTTTTGGCTTTTCAGGGTATCTGGGCAACGACCAGGAAGCCAGGGCCCCCATGTGTGTCCCAGCAGAAGAAGGGGATAGCTGCAAGAGGCAGTACTGGGAATTGCCCCCCTGCCATCTTCCCAGCCTGCTCCCCCTGTCCTGGCTCTGCCAGCCCAGTGGCACTGGGAAGCTGTGACACCCTTCAAAGCTGGGGGCGACCCCTGGAAGCCTGTTGCCCTGCAGGCTGTATTGCTGGGGAATGGCCCTCTGGCAGGGTTAGCACCCAAGGGTGAGCTGATCTCCAGTCAGGTAGAGCTAGGGTCTTTGAACACCATCTTCTTCCATGTCAGAGCCAGCGCCGGTGCCAAGGGCTGTGCCAGGCTGGCAGGGGACAAGTTGCAGTGGGGTGCTGCTGCCTGCACTGTGCGGTGCTGTGACACCCTGGGCCCTGCATGGCCATTTGCCTGGCTTTGAGGACCTGGGAACTGGGATTGGCATGGTGCAGCTCTGCACAGGGAGGATTTGCATGGGGAGGGCAGGGTGCAGGAGGCTGCTGGAGAGGCACGTGTGCCCGGGGTTGCAGTTGCATACAAGTGTAGCTGCACACAGGTGTATGTGCATGCATGCAAGCGTATGTGTTTGCATATGTTTTTATGTGTGTGCGTGGCCGTGTATGCGTGTGTGTGTGCCCTCCCTGGGTCGGGCAGGCAACGCAGAGCTGGTGTATCTTGCCACTGCCCTACATCTGCATGTGTATCTGAGTGCACTTGTGCATGTGTGTGTGCTCCTGCTGAGCTAAATGCATGGGACTGGCCATGCCCCTGCCACACTCACTGCTCTGCATCCTGGTGTGCATCAGATGAAGGTGTGGGTATGAGCAGAGGTGAGCGTTGCTGCAGGCTAGGTGTCCTGCCCAGCCCGGATGGGGTGTGCTTTGCTGCAGGATGTGGCAGAGGCAGCTGGTTGCCTGCTGCACCCCAGCGCCCTGTGGGGATCAGCCCAGGGAGCTGCCACCGCACACCAGGCTGGTTGGGCACTCCAGGAGCGGAGCACCAGGGTTGGGTGGACACTCCTAGGTCTCAGCTGTCCCCCACCCAGCCTATGCCACAGCTCTGTTGTGCCTGGAGGAGATGCCCAGGCTCCCTGCCACTGAAGGTCACTCCGTCCCAGTGCCGCTGCGGGTACCCAGCCAGCTTGCACAAGGAACCAGGCTGCTTGTGTCCCTGGGGCTGGGCTAATGTCGGAGATCAGGGTGTTGCTGAACACCTCCTGGCTGTCTCCAGCCCCTGAGCCTGTTCTTTGCCGAAGCCAGGACTGCAGCAGGGAACATAAGGGACTGTCCTGCCTCTGTGCGGGGGTCCTGCACTGGCTGTGCCAGGCTGTAGCTTCAGATACACTCCCCAGGCGATTGGTCTGTCCCACACATTCCCCCCAACTCAAGACCGTGGAGAGAGGCAGCCTTCAACCCAGCTGCAAGTGGGACAAGCTAATTGCTATCTGAAAGGCAGGGTGGAGGGGAGAGTTGGTACCAGGCATGGAGCTGCATCCTGACACAGTGAAACAAGAAGCAGCTCTGCCCACCTCTAGCCCATTCCTGGTTGTGTGGAGCATTGGGCAAGGGTGGGTACAGGCTGGCATCCTCCCCCTACACCCAAAGGTGAAGTGGTGACATTCCAGAGGGATGAAGAGACAGGTTTTTTTCATTTCCCTTGTAAAGGGCCCTGAACCTCAATGAGCAAAGGGGATAAGGGGGGGTCCTTGCTGGAGCACTCAAGGTGCTGGGGGAAAATCCCCAGAGCTTGCACAAGTCCTGCATCTCAGAGTGCATCCACTCTATCCTCCAATGGCAGCTCTGGGGAAGGGGTGAGTGGTGGGGGTCCCCTCTCACAGGCCAGCTGGTGTCCCCAGTGCATGGGCAGCCTGCTCAGGGTGGATGTGTGTGGAGCAAGGTGCCAGGATGGCCGCTCCTGTCCCACCTGTTGCCAGCTTTGGGAGCCTTCAGGCAAGATGTTCTGTTCCTGCCACAGCGCCTGGCTCAGCCTCTGCCTGTGCGGCTTCCTCAGAGTGCCTGGAGGAGGGGAGATACTGCTGCCAGGCTTTACCTCTGCCTCCTGGATGAGCCTCACCCTGGCTCAGGGTGCTGGCACTGCAGAGGGTGCCAACAGGGAGTGGAGGAGCACCAGGGTGGATGGGACCTTGGCCGGGTGCTGGCTGAGCTGGCATCCCCTGACTGTGGGGTTGAGGGAGCTGGGGAAGGGAGGTCCAAGGACCACCCCTTCAATGCCCATGGCAATACTACAGGTGACATAGGTGAAGCTGGAACTTGGGAAGCTCTGCCCCTCCAAATATGATAGGATGTACTGAAGCAGATGCACCTGCATCCAGGATGGGCTGGGTATGGTGTTGGGCATGCCCCTGTCTCCATCAGTGCTCCCCTGGGACTGGTCTGCATTGGGCACTTTGCAGGGACCAGAGCATTTCCCTAGGAAACTGTAACTATGGGGTGCCAGGGGGTGCCAGGCTGGGGTCATCTGTGGCATTAGGGAGGAGGTTGCAGCAGCTGGCACCAGCAGGCTCCGTTTCAGGTCAGGATCTGGACCTGAAGACCAGATACCAGCTCCTCTGCCCCAGTGCCTGGCATGTCCATCTGGGCAGGGTATGACAGATGTTGGGGGACACCTGAGGCTGAAGGGACCTGCAACGCCTGGGACCCTTTTGGAGCAGCCCAGCTAAGTTTTGTCCTATTGTCAGCCCCACACCAGGGCCAGGCCAGGATGGGGATGCAGCAGTTGCCACCTGCTCGCGCTGGGGCTGTAATCCACAGGCAGGAGGTGAGCAGCTGGCGGAGCCTCCCTGACCTTCAAGTGGGATTAATCCCCATGGGAACAAGTGGGGAGCAGGCAGGTGAGGCCCCCACTCCCCCGGCAGCTCCTGAGGGCTGAGCAAGGCTGGCAGAGCCGGGACACTGAGCACACTCCCATGCGGGGGCAGCCCACGGCCAGGGCCGGGCAGGGGCCAGGCAGGTCCCCGATGGGTGGCAGGGGGTGAGTACATGTTCTTGGGAGCACCCTTGTCTTTGTGGGTCTTTGTGGGTGCACCTCAGGAGCTGTGGGTGCCATGGGGCAGGGTGGGCACCGTGGTCCCACAGGGAGGGGGTGAGCAGCATGCCTGGGGGTGCCCAGGGTGCTGGTGTGGGTACCAGGTGGACAGGTCTGGAGAGCTGGTCCCACCACAGTACTGGTGCCTGGCTGGGCCCATGGGTGCACGAGGAGAGTGGAGGCTGGGATGAGGGGTGCTGTGTGGAAGACCACTTGGAAGGCTGTGTGCAAGACCCAGCTGTAAGCATGAACACGCGGGTACCCCTTGCGCCGCAAGTGGCTGGGCCCTTCACCACGTCACTGCCCTTCGGCTATCGGTGACCAGTCAGCATCCGGCTTCCCAGTTCCCATTGGGGTTCCTCTCCCTCTGCCTGCCCATCCTGTGGACTCATCCTGCCCAGGGTGCAGCAGGAGCTAAGGCAGGTACCTGCCGAGCGCTGCCCTGGGAGATCTCAAGTGCCTGGGCCCTGTGCGGGCATGGAACAGCTGGCAGCGGTGTGCGTGTGCGCCTGTGTGGGACCTAATCCCGGCAACATCTGCCAGGCAACACGTCCTGGGAGTTCCGGCTGCGGTGCACAGGGGACACGTGTGCGGGCGGCTGGCGTGTGCCGGGGCTCTCCTGGCAGGGCAGCGCCTCTGCGAGGGCAGGTACGTGCCTGCACGCGTGTGTCCAATGTGGTCAGCAAGGGCCCAGGAGGGAACAAGTGGCAGCGGGGACCCCAACGAGCCCCTCAGCTCTGGGATCTGGGGACCCAGCAGGTGAAAGTGGGGGTTTTGGCTGGGGTTTACCAAACCTGGTGTGGCCATATTCAGAGCAACCCCAAAGGGGAGATGCTGTGAGAGGGAAGAGGGATATTTTTGTCCTTGCCAAGGACAATTTACCCAGGAAAATGGGGCTGGGGGAGAAAGGGGAGGAAAAGGAGCAGTGGGGCTGGGTGGGGGGAACAACACACTGCCCCTGATCTTATCAGCCAGACCCTGCAAATAAAAGCCACCTGTTTAGGCCCTGGCAGCAGGAAGCCATCCCCAGAACAAACAGAGCACCAAGCAACTGAGAGAAAGACAAACAGGGCCTGGCACCAGCTCCATCTGCTCCTGCTTGGCCCAACCCCTGGACCTCCATCCCCATGGGGTGACAGTACAGCCCACAGCAGGGTTGGGGACAAGGAGAGGGGGGCTAACTGGGCTTGGGAGGGGTACCCAGGACTCAGCCCATGGCATTGGCTAGATGGAGGACTGTGCACAGCTGTGCTGTCCTGGACAGCTAGCCCAGGTACTCATAATAGCAGTGGGAAAGAAAACGTGCTGCCATGAGCAGACCCAGATGTGTCCCAGATGTGTCATTGGCATCAGTATGCCCAAGCAGCACCTGCCTTACCTCCCTTGGGCTCCCCAGGCCATGCACCGTGCCTGGAGCAGCACCTGCACAAGGCACAGGGTATATCCACATGTCTGGGGACCACGGGCAGCATGGTCTGGGCTTGTCACGGGGCACTTCGGCAATCCGGTTCCCCCACTGTGCCCCAGGGCTGCCGGCCACCTACGCTGTGCCTGGTGGCACGGAGAAACCAGATCTGTTTTGCTAGCGCAGGGAACAGGCTGAGCCGGGAGTGACGTGGGGTCCTTATTAAATTAGCCTATGCAGGAGGCCCCGGGCAGTGCTAGTCAGCTCCCAGAGCCAGTAGCAGCAGCTGCCCTTGAGCGGAGTCGCTGCCTGCCCCTGCTCGTGTCCCCAGCTGGGCAGATGTGGCTGGGGGCTGGCAGGTGACCCATCCAAAGGGGTGCTGGCTGGTGGCAAGGGCTGTGTGGAGGTGCTGGGAGATGATGCTCAGGGAGGCCAGGCTGCATCAGTATGCTGGGGTGCAGTGGGGAGGCCCCTGATCCACTATCCCTGGACATGGTTGTGGCTCCCATGTGGCTGATCCAAATGTGCTGAGCAGGGGTTGAGGCACATCCCAGTGCGTGGGACATGCTGAGAAGAGAGGAAGTGGCACAGCCTGCATCCATGTTTTCATTCAAAGGGTTGGAAGGGGGTGACTTAGCTGCTTGTGTGCACCTCCTGATACACCATCAGTGCCCCATAAAATCTGTAGCACATTACACAGTGCCTCACACACCCCATAACAGCCCACAACGTTCCACATATCCTACGGTGTCTCAGCCCTGGGCTCTGTAATACACCACGCAGTGCACTGCACCCCATAACCCCAGGCTGCCCTCACACCCCATAGCACCCCAAACTAAGCAGTGCCCTACACCTCTGCTCACACAGCTCAGGTGCAGGGGGACCCTGCATTGTGCTAATTCTGCATCTCACCTAAGGTGTTGGCATCCCTGAGCGCTGCCCAAACCTGTCCTCCGGCACTCTGAGGGATATCCCAGGCCACTGGGCTGCATCCCGGGGGTCTGCTTACCTCCAAGCACCCCCTTCCCTCCCCTGGGATCATCCTCATCCCTCCCTCCATCCTCTGCTCCCCCCACAGCTCCCAGGCGGCCTTCCTGCACCCTGCTACGCGCACCCAGGGCGTCGCAAGCTGAGGGTCGCCTTCCCAGCGCTGTCCTCGGCCGAGAGCCAGCGGCGTCCCTGGCCGGAGTCAGCTTCAACTGCTGCCAGGCTGCACCCTCTGCTGGGACCTGCAGGCATCGGCGGAGCTCGCACCAGCCTCGCAGCCGGGAGGGAAACGGTGCCAGGCTCCTTGCTGAGCACCGGGGGGAACGCGGAGAGGAGCTGCCCCCAGCCCCGCCCTGGTGTCACCCCGCAGTCCCTAGTTTCTGATGAGAACGGCGCAGAGATGCCTGGAGTCCTCCCACCACCCCCAGCTGCCCGTGCTGCGCCATCCATCACCACCGCTGCTGGGCTTCATTGGGATGCTGACCCCGTGCTCAGGACCCCAGGGGGGCTGAGGTTTTCCTGGGAAGGTTTGGGGTGCTCTGGGCCAGCCCTTGCCCCTCCTGCCCAGCTGAAAGGGGGGAGTGCCCGGCCCCACCACAGGCTATGCAGGGATTCTGCAAGAAACGCCACTGCCAAGAGACTCAGGATTTCACAGCGCAGCAGGGCATCCTTCTTCCATTTCTTTCCAGCCTGTGTTGGCCCCATTCAGCCCAGGTCCTTGTGGGAGGGGCTGGGGATGTCTGCATGGAAAGGCACAGTCCCAGGCAGGGCTCCTGCTGCCCAGGTGAAGGACTCGGCTCTGCCCCAGTGTTGGTCCCCTCCTGTTGTTCATAGTGTCCCTTGCCTCAGCAGGAGGTATGTGGGGAGCACAGGGAGCCCTTTGTCAGGCCAGAGGACATGCCCCGGGCATTGCAAGTGAGTAGCATGTAACCAGAGTCCACCAATGCCCTGTCCGGAACCTCTGCAGGGTGTTGCATCTCCCAGAGCATGGACAGACCAAGCTGTGGCTGTGCCAACACCTTCTCCATCACCCCTCTCACTCATCCTAACCTTCTCACACCCCACACAGATTCCTGCCTGTGCGGGCTGAGTCCGTGCCCTGCTGTGCGAGCTCGGGACATGCAGGGCAGCGCCTGGCTGGAGGAGGAATCTGTGGTGGCAGAGGGAAAAATACAGCCCCAAGCAGCCCCACATCCAAGTGTGAGGACATCAGTGCACCTCAGCTCCCCAGTGGCAAATCCCTGCACCACCCTGGCACCTCCTTCTCACCAGCCTCAACCTTGCCAAAGTCTGCTAGTGCCCTGGGAAAGGTTGGGTCCCTAATCCCAGGCCGAGCAGGGACATTGTCCAGGGGCAGAAAGGAAAGCATCGCATAAGGCCCTTTGCCCATTGTGCCCTGAGCCCTGCACAAACACAGCCCAGCACTTTCATTGTCACCCTGCGGGACGCGGGGGGGCCGCTCTCGCCACACTGCCTAAGTGGAATGGACAGCCAGAGCCTGGGGTGTGTGCGCAACCCGTCCTCCCCGTTCCCTGACTGCTGACACAGCGCCCTGCCCGCCTGCACCATCGGCACTTCGGCGCCCGCCTATAAAGGGTGAGGGGAAAAGCCAGCGCCGGCACCGCCACCTTCGCCTCTGTGCCCTGCCCCGCCGACCAAGTAAGTACCAGGCTGTGAGCCCCCGAGCCCCCACACTGCACAGGCGCTGCCATGCTCCATTCACCCCCACATCCAGCCCCCCACCTAGCGCATATGTGGGGAAGGGCAAGCCAGGGGGTGCTGCGGGGCAGAGCAGGGGACCCTGTGCAGGCAGGAGGGATGCTGGCACCCACCTTTACAAGAGCTGGGCTGCCCCACCCCAGGGCTGCAACCCACACCCACGTCTGAGCTGGGGTCACTGCCACCCCCTGCACTGGGTACAGTGCCACTGCACCCAGCTCACCCCCAAGGGTCATCGCAGAGAGCTTGGGAGTGGAGAAACTGAGGCAGCCCTAGGTTCATCACATGGAGATATGGGGCATCGCAAGCGCACCCTGCATCTTGGGGGTCACTTCACTGGACAGCACCAAGGGACGGGGAAAGGGAAGCATCCCCTGTGCCAGCCTGGGGGGATGAGGGGCTGGTGGCACAGAACATTTGCAGGCAACACTGCCAGCACCCCAAGCTCAGTGGTAGGCAGCGGGGTGGCTGATGGGGGCACCTGCCTGGAGTGATGTGAGGGGCTTTGCCAGCAGCTGAGCGACCCGCATGACCAGCAGCGAAGCCATGGACACCTTGGGGCAGTACAAGATCACGGTGTGGGAGGAGGAGAGCTTCCAGGGCAAGCGCTGCGAGTTCCTCATGGAGTGCCCCAGCATAATGGAGCGTGGCTTCCGCAAGATCCGCTCCATCAAGGTGGAGTCTGGCCCGTAAGTGCCCCTCCAGTCCTGTAGCCCCTTGACGCACCCTGCTTCGGCAAAACCCCTGCTCCCAGTGGATTGTCAGGAGATACCAGGGAGCCAGGACACCCAGCTTCCTCATCTCCGACGCAGCCTCATCCTGCAACCTCCCTCCTTATGTTCCCCGCATGGTGCCTCAGTTTCCCCATCTGCAAAGCAGGAGACCCTGCCGAGCCAAGGCACAGGTCAGAGGCAATGGTGTAGCCCTGGTTATACAGGTGCCACTCGCAAAAGTGTGGAACGTTTTCTGCTAGCAAGGACCCTGAATCACACCCTGCCAGGACATCCCCATCCCCTGCATGAGAGGGAGAAGCTAACCCTGGGCTGAACTCGGGCGCTGCGATGCACATCTCTGAGGGATTTCCTCCTCTCCCCTCCAGCTGGGTGGGTTTCGAGTACCCTGAGTACCAGGGGCAGCAGTTTATCCTGGAGAAGGGTGACTATCCCCGGTGGGAGGCCTGGAGCGGGAACAGCGGCTACCGGACCGAGCACCTCCTTTCCTTCCGGCCCGTCAAGTGCGCAGTGAGTTGTGGGGACATCACTGCAGTGTGCTGGGGCAGACAGAGCCTCCCCGCGGCAGCTCAGCAGGGAGGGAGATGAAGGACAGACAGGAGGATGGGTTAGGTGGGATACAGGATAGAGGGGTGAAAGCGTACACAGAGGTGCCATGGGGTGAAGGGGTGGCAGCACCCACTGGCTGCTGCCTCTCTGCAAGGATCCTGGGATGCTCTTTAGGGCTAAAATTTAGCCTGAAACGCCCCCCATCTCCTTCGTGCAGTGAAGAACCACCTCCCAGGATGGAGTCCCCAGGTCTTGTCCCGCCACTCAGATACCCAGGGATGGGGTAAGCAGAGAGGATCTGGCAGGACCGCGGGGAGGCTGCTGCTTTGGGGTGCGGGCTCCATCCCCCTCCCGCTGGGGTACCCGAGCCAAGCTGAGCCGAGCCGTGCCCAGGCAGCTGCAGCCTCTATCGCACCATCTGCAGAGACGCTGGTGCTCGCAATAGCGGCACGTCTGTGCCTCTGAGCGGGGGGTCCCCCCCCAACTTTTAATAATCACCAGGCAGATATGCTTGGGCTTTAATAAAGGGGATGCGATAAGATCACTCCTTACTGGCAGGACTGCTCCTCGGTGCAGATAGATGCGTGAGGGGGCTGGGCACAGGGGACAGTGCCGCATCTCAGTGTCCCAGCAATTAACCCCTCGATGCCCAGCACCCACCAGAGCCCCACAGAGCTGGGAGATTGCTCTCAGCAGCCTGTCTTGCCCTGCAATCCTCCTGCAGCCCCGGAGAGCATGACGATGCTGAGGGCAGGAGCCTGGGTGGGTGCAGAGGATGTAGCCACTGTCACCCTCTCTGTCAGTTGTGCATTGGGACCACAGGGACATGACAGCAACATCCTCTGGGCAGCCCTAGGGTGTCCTGGTGAGGGGGTGCCAAGCTGAAGGACATCTCCATGCTTTGCACCGAAGCTGGTCATGGCACCAGGCTTCCCACGGTGCCTTGGTGTATACTCACATGATGCCACATCCTCTGTTCCTGCACAAGCCACCCCATCCCTGCTAACTCCCAGCTCTCTCCCTCTGCAGAACCACAATGACAGCAAAGTCATCCTCTACGAGGCTGAGAACTTCCAAGGGCACAAGTTTGAGCTGAGTGATGACTACCCCTCGCTGCAGGCCATGGGCTGGGGCAACAAGGAGGTGGCATCCATCAAAGTGAATGCTGGAGCGTGAGTCTCACTGGTGGAAGGGCAAGAGCAGGGGTTAAGCAAGCACCTCCCTCCTGCATAGCCCCAGGGATGGAGAAGGGGGGCGCCAAAAAGGAGGGGTGCCTGCCTGCTTCCCTTTCCCTTGGAAATCCTAGCCACGGGATGTTTTCTGTCCCTCCACAACCTGAACAAGGATAGTGGTGGGGTGGGATGGGATGGGATGGGTTGAAATGGGAGGATTTGGCCCAGGGCTCTGAGCCAGGGGTCTGCCCACAGGTGGGTGGCATACCAGTACCCAGGATACAGGGGCTACCAGTACGTGCTGGAGCGGGACAGACAGAACGGCGAGTTCAAGAAGTACAACGAATACAGCAGCCAGGCCCACACCAATCAGATCCAATCCATCCGCCGTGTCCAGCACTGAGCAGGGGCAGGGTCGTGCGCCCCACAGCCTCCAGGCTGCTGTGCAATAGACCTCTATCCAGTAGCAAATAAAGGCATTTGTCAAAAAAGGGGTGCTTCTGCCTCTGCTTTGCTCCTTGGGGGGCTGCTGGGCTCAGGGGACCCCGTGTGCAGTGGAAGGCAGGGAACCTGCCCAGCTCTGCTGCCCCCCAGATCTCAGCAGATGGAAGGGGTTTCTCCTTCCCCAGCTGTTTATGGGCACTTGGACACCTCCACCCCGGGCTGAGCTCTCTGCACTCCACCTCTCGTCCATGCACAGCCAGTGGAGGCGATGCAGAATTTCCCACCTGCATGATGCTCCATGGCAAAATGAGAACTTCCTGGCCTGACTGGGCAAAGGAGAGGCTAGATCTGGGGCATCCAGGGGGGTTGTGCCCTGGGTCCTCCCTCAAGGCTCAGTGCCAGGGAAGGTGAGTGCTACAAAGACTGTGAACACAAGGTTCCCTCTCTTTGCACCCCAGTTTGGAAGAGTGCGGGGATCTGTCCCTGCTGTGGGCCCAGGGGAAGAGGAGCATTGGGGTCACCTGGGGGGGCAGATGCCACAAATGGGATGGCCACAGTTGGGTCAGGGTTGAGGGTACTGGTTTATACAGGGGATGTACAGGGGTTGTGTGCAGGTGCGGGGAGCAGGATCAATGTCCCACAACGGGCAGGGAGCTTCCAGCCCTCTTACGGTCAGGGACCCTCCCACCCAGCCTGGCCATGCCGGCACATCCGTGCCAGCATCCGGATCCGGCTCCGCCTGGACATGCCAGGAGTCCCACCCAGCCTCCTTCTCCCCCTCCAGCACCCTTTCCCTGCCTCCTCTTCTTCTCCCGCCCCAGAGCCCTCCTGGGGCACAGGTCTCTGCTCCCAGGGTGCTCCCAGCACCCAGGACATCCTCTCTAAAGCTTCAGGATGGTGGAACAGTGATGGGTGGCTTGGACACCTGGGTCCCCGGATGCCCTCCTTGCTGCAAGCACACTTGCCTTTGGAGCTGTGGGGCTCTAGAAGGGTGCTGGAGACTGAGAAGGACAGGGCTGGGGGTCCGTGTGTGCACAGCCTGCACCCAGGGCAGCAGAGAGACACCAGCTCTGCCCTGTATTTGTGTGCATGCGTGTGTAAGCGTGTGCACTGCACACATGAGCTTGCCCACAAGCGTGCCCATGCATGTCCCTGCTCCCTCTCCCCTGGCCCCCCACTGTGCGCCATACAAAGCCCACAGCACTCTGTGTGTCCCCGCTGCAGGGTGCCCCCCATCCCTCCCCTGTCCCCCCCGTGTCGCCGCTGGCCACACCCCGCCAGGCCCCACGGTAGCGGCCTCTCCCCCTGCACAAACACATTCCTGCACACCCGGCCGGGCTGCAGCCCGCACAAGGCCACGTCAGCTCTGCTCTGCTCCACGACACCCTCACACAGGTGAAGTCTTCCCGGGCACCTGAGCATAGGGCAGGGAAGGGGGGGATCTGCGGGGGTCACAGCAAAATGTGGAGTCCTTAGTGCTCCATCCCGGGGTAGGGGAGAGTGCTGGGTTGGGGGTGGGGGGCAGACTGCCTGCTTGCAACCAGAGGGACCTGCTGCTGCTGCCAGCTGGGTGCTCCACGTGTCTGGGCTCTGTTCCCTGAAGCCCCACAGACCTGAACCCACATCTCCTCATCTCCTGTGAACCCAAAGCTCCGTTTCCTGGGTTCCCCATGGTTGCCTGGCTCCTTGGATTCCTTGTGTACCCTGGCCGCCCTCCGCCCATGGGTCTGCCCCAGCTTCCCCATGTCCCAGCTCCCCCATGAACCTGGGGTCATATTGCTCAGGGCTCCCCAGCCCCTGGGACCCCACACTCCCTGCTCCTCTACACCCCCCAGGTCACCCAAAGCCCCAGTCCTGTCACACCCCACTGTAACCCCTCTCCTCTGGCTCTCCCAGGGAACCAGGTGTCCCCATCCCCAGTGCCCCCACAGCCTCCCCACCTCCAGCTCCTGCTTCTCAGGCTGATCCCAAACTGCTTCCCCAGCTCTGGGATGATGTGGTGTCCCGCAGCCCAGACTCCCCCTTCCGTGCCCTCTGCCATGCAGGTTTGCTGGAGGAAGATCCTGGTCACTGGGGCTGCCAGGGGAGAGGGGCTCGGTGGGTCTGGCCCCCTCCCCACCTCCCGCCGCTGTCTCTGGGGCTTGTTTTCCGTTGCCTGCGTTTTGTTGCAGTGACTCAGGCAGCGAAAGCAAGTCTGGGAGGCTGCGGAGCCACTGCTAAGGGAGAGTTGCACTTGGGGGGCTGGGAAGCAGAAGGATGGAGGGAGCAGCCGGGGCTGCTGGCCTGTGCAGAGCTGGAGCACCCACTGCAGGGGTCAGGGGAGCTCAGGGCACAAGCTTGGGGGAAGAAAAACTTTTTAAGGGCTACTACACACAAACAGGATTGGTGGGGAACTGGTGGGGGAGTACCATGGGCTCTGCTGATGCATCCCCTTGCCAGCATCTGCTCTCTGTTCCCCATGAGGATGAGCAGCAGGGGTGGAGCACCCGGAGCCCACCTCAGCACCGATGGGGCACCCTGCTTCCTAAACCCTTTGGACACCCCACCAAGGAAGAGCCACCAGCCTTTTTGGACTGTGGCACCCCCATCTGAGTATTGCTCCCCATGGGATGCAGCTTCTTCGTATGCAAGGCACATTTTAGCTGCAGTATAAATGATAACTGTGGGTCTGACATGGCCATATCCTGGTTTCCATTGGATTCATGTCTCACGATGACCACTTTCAAGAAATGCATCTAAATACATCATAAGTGCTCATCCCTTTACTAGACATCTATGAAACACTGCAGAAGGTCATGGGCTGATGGGTGGCTTGGCTCTACAGCTCTGGACTCATGGTGCAAAGCTGGTGCCCACTGCTGGCATGCTGCCTGGCTGCATGAGGTGCTCACAGAGGGTCTTGGCTGGGAGTGCAGAAGCTCCACTGGGACCCTGCAGCTGATGTAGCAGCTGGAGCTATGTATGGTGGGGCAAAACCTGGCCAGGTGTGTCCTTTGGGAGCAAAGATCACCCCAGACCCTTTCCCTGTTACAAGTTTCTCCCCTAATTGTCCTTCCATCTTCACAACACCCAGGGCTGCCCAGGACAAGCTGGTGGAGATGGGGCCATGAAGGTTTGGGTGGGTGTGGAGAGTCATCCAGTTTCTACAAGTCCTAATAAAGATGGGCAAGAGATCGGGACAGGGCTGTGGATCCCAGGATAGCAGAGGCTGTCCAGAAGAGCATGGAGAAGCCAAGGAGGTTGCAGAGCTGATGCCACCAACCGCTGGAGATGCACTTAACCCACACTGGAGCTCTGGGCACCGCAAAGGAATCCCATCCCCAGTGTCTTGGAGATGGAGGGACATGGTGGGGACCAAACTGATCCACCCCAGGGCTCTGGGACCTGCAAGGGGACCCCAGGACTGTGCTGAGGACCCCATAGCTGGAGAAGGGGCAGGCAGAGCCCTGTGGCAGGCAGCATGGGTGGCTTGGAGGGGTGGAAGCAAGCGGGATGATGCCAGTGCCGAGCAGTGAGAAGTGGAGGGCAGTGTGGGGACAACCGTGCCCACCGTCCGGCCTTGTGGACTGGGGGGGCGGAATGCTGGCGGGAGTCCAGGCCCGGGCAGTCTCCAGGCAGTGTCCGAGCCTCGCTCCCAGCTGGGGTGGCAGCGTCGTGTTTGCGAAGAGTTAAGGAGGCGGAAGATGCAGGAAGCGGCCCGAGCCGCTCTCCATAGAAACCCGCGGCCGTGATTAAAGTCTGATGCGGGCCCGATAGCGGGGGGGGTGGGGTGGGGGGGGCAGCGCCCGCTTTAATTACAGCTGAGGAAATTGCTGGAGCCGGGGCCCCGAGCCCCTGCGAGTTGCCTGGAAACTCCCCCCCCCCCCGCCTCCCCCGGCCCCTGCCCGTCCCCTGCCCGTCCCGCTGCCATTTATTCGCCATCAGCTGCTCCCTGATAAAGTGGAATAATAATAATAATAATAGGGGCAGGAATATTAAAACATGCAGCCTGCGGGCCGCCCCCACAGCTGCCATGAGACACGGCGCCGGAGCGGTGCCACTGCTGCTCAACATGTACCTGCCAGGTACGGGCGAACCCCCCCGGCCCCGCCGCAGCGGCGTGCACCGCACAGCACCCGGCCCCGCCGCTGCCCCGGGGCTCTTCTCTGCCCGTCTCCCTCAGCGCCCACCCTGCCTTTCCCTCTGTCCGTCCTCCTTTCCTGGCTTCCAGACCCACAACCATCCCTTCTTCCTTCCTTCCAGCTGCCCTCAGAGCCTTCCATGCCCGCACACCCATCTTCCCTTCCATCCTTCATCCACTCAACATCTCCCTGTCCTTCCATCCCTCCATCCACCCTTTTGTCCTTCCAACCCAACCTTCCACATACCCACCCTTTCCCTGTGCTTCCATCCACCCTTCCACCCCACCAACCTGTCCGTCTGTCTCTCTTTCTGTCCCCGCTACCTGCCATTCCCTCCATCTACCCTCTGTCCCTTCCATCAGCTCGTTCACAGTCTTGCTCATTACCTGCCCTCCCTTCGATCCGTCTACCTCTCATCCTTCCTCCCCTCCTTCTAATCCTTCCCTCCATCTACCCACCCATTCATCCTCCCTTCTGTCCTTCCACCAGTCCATCCACCCATCTATCCTTCCTTCCATCCACCTATCCATCTGTCTCTCCTTTTCCAAGCCGTCCACTCTCTAAACACCAACACTGGTCCTTCCTTCCATCAGCTGCTCTTGCCACCCATCCTTCCACCCCACCTGCCTCCTCTCTCTGTGCCCCGTAGCTCTCTCCTTCTCTCCTTCTCCCTGCTCCAGCCCGCGGGATTTTCTATTCCTATTTAAAAGCTTCCGCGGCTCGGTCGGAAATCGGATTTCCTTTTTCCTGGACGCGTTTCCTGGCTTCGCTGCGGCGGCGGGGCAGGAGAGGGGGAGCGGCCGGGGGCTGCGGGGAGGCTGCCCGCGGGCGGGCGCCGGGGTTCGCAGTCCCGCCTGGCTCCAGCCCCCCCTCCACCCCCACCCGCGCCCCTTTTTCCCCCCCAGATCCAGTCGGGGAAACTTTGTTCAAAGACGGAAAGAGCCAGGCGTGGGGGTCTCTCAGCCCCGGCGTTCAGAAAGGTAAGAGCCCCGCTGCCTCTTCTGCCGGCCCGCCCGGAGCGGGCACTCCCCGGAACACAAGCATCCATCCCGCCCCGTAGCCATGGGGGCCCCCTTCCCTCCCCTGTGTCCCGCTCCCTGCTGCTGCGGGCGGCTGCGGCCAGGGGCATCCCGTCGCTTAAACCACCGGGGAGAGCCCCGACGGCCAGGACCGGCCGTCCCGTTGCAGCAGAGCGGAGCAGGATGCCCAGCGCCCGCGGAGCCCTGCAGCAGGGCGGGTGGGGGGTCCCAGTCAGAGTCCCCCAGGTGCTCCAGGGATATCCGATGGGGAGGGAGCTGCCAACCAGCCCGGGAGCTGGGCGGGTTAATCCGGGCTCGGGTAACACGATCCTGGGAGAGGGGGATTTAGTGACATGGTTTAGTGGTGGATTTGGCAGTCCTGGGGTAAAGGTTGGACTTGATGATCTTAAAGGTCTTTTCCAACTTAGATGATTCTATGATAGGTGAGATACCACCCGGGAAGGAGCTGCCGGTGAGGGGCTGGGGCTCAGGCAGGGCACAGCCCGTCTCGGCTGGGAGAGAATGGATCCTCAGGAGTCGGAGCCATCTGTCCAGGGAAAACCATGCAGGGGCCCCGGAGATCGGCCGAGGGCTAGCCGGGATGCAGCCCGGAGCCAGCTGTGAGTGCAGCAGCACTGGCCACCGGCCACTGTGGTATCTGAGACGCGTAGCTTGCCTGTTTGGCAAGGACACAGGGGCCAGGGGGTGCTCTGAGCAGGAAAAAGGGAGCCCTGGTTCTGGGGTGGGAGGGGGACCCTCTTGCATCTGCACTGTGAACTCTGCCCTGGCCATACTCCGCACACTGCGGCAAGAATGATCTTTTTGGATCCCTGGAGGTTTCTTTGGGGAGCTGCTGGGTGCTGCAGCACCCTGCGGCAGGCAGGACTGAGCCTCGCCACCCCACCCAGCTGCACCCCAACACCCTCCTGCCCTCCTTGCATGGGTGGGGGATAGCAGAAGCCCAGGGTGAGGACTGAGGATGTACCCTAGGGAGGAGAGATTCCCACCTTGGTCTCAGGTTGGTGAATTTGGAAGTACAATACTTTGGAAAGACCTGGACTCATCTGCTTGGATAAGGATGTCTAAGTGGGGTTTGGTGGAATGGGGATGGATGGGGAATGGCTTTTCCCTTCTTCTTCTGGAACAAGAATTGTGGGGGTACCAGATAAAATAGGTGGGTGCAGAACAAGCAGGACAAGGTGGTTCTTAGTGGGAGATGTATCTGAGCTGTGCAGCTGCCTGCTGCAGCAGTTGTGGGTGCTAAAACTCTATATGGGATCCAAGCACCTTTAGACAAAATAGGGGCAAAATAGGGGCACGGATATCAACTGTGCTGCAAGGGCCAGAGTCAGAGGCAGGGATGTGCAAGGGCTGCTATTTGAAAGGAGGATAGAAGGGGGTCTAGGTAATTGCAGAGCTGCTCTGCAGGGTGGCTGGGTCCCAGAGGTGGGACTACTCATCACCCTAAGCTCCAGGGACCCTCTCCTCTCATATTCTCTGGCCAGACTCAGCAGATCCTGTCCTTGTGCCTTGCCATGGGCATGTCCAGGTGTGCCAAGCTCTGTGTATGCACAGCCTGGTACAGGAACATCTCAGGCACCCAGCAAAGGTGCTTCTCAGTGCAAGCTGTGGGTGCAATGGCCATGGCTCAGAAAGGACAGTTTTCCCTGGAAATAAGGAGCAGTGGTGTCTGATTCAAATCTGCAGTAGGTCCTGTTCTATTCTGGTCTCTCCTTCCCCTGTACCCGCCTATGTCTATCAGGGGTGCAGATCAGAGCAGTGTTGCACTCTGACTTCAGCTTACTGTGGAGACATCACTGTAGGGCACTGTGCCCCTTAGAGATGGGAAGGGGCTGTGCTGTGACACCAGCTCAGTTTCAAGCAGAGGTGGCAGTGTGAAATATTTGTTCTGGGACAGACCAGGGTATTACCAAGATACCTCCTTCCTGGGGCTGCAGATGAAAGAACCAAGCCAGATCCTCACACCATAGCAAATGAGCAGGTATTCATCTTCAGCAGGGTGTGAATCAGGGTGGGAGGGATGCGGGGACCCTGGATCCAGACTCACTGCAGCCTGCATTGACCTCTGAACATCCTACCCCTGTCCTGAGGTGCACGAGCATCTTCTCCTCCTTTTGCTTGGGGTGCAGGATAGGGTAGGGATGCTGCAAGGGAGACACAACCTCGCTACCATCTTCTGTGTCTCTAGAGCAGGGAAAATGCAATGAGGGATGTCTGAAACCTGGGTCTGGGAGGTGGCAATGTAGCAGGGGGTCAAGGAGACTGGGGCATATCTTGCCTCGTTCTTTGTGCCCTGAGAGGGAGCTTTAACCTCTCTGGGGCCTGGCCTTGCAGGCAGCGGGCAGATCCAGCTGTGGCAGTTTCTGCTGGAGCTGCTCTCAGACCGGGCCAACCTGAACTGCATCGCCTGGGAAGGCACGAACGGGGAATTCAAGCTGATCGACCCCGATGAGGTGGCGCGGCGCTGGGGCGAGCGGAAGAGCAAACCCAACATGAATTATGACAAGCTGAGCCGGGCACTGCGCTACTACTACGACAAGAACATCATGACCAAGGTCCATGGCAAGCGCTACGCCTACAAGTTTGACTTCCATGGGCTGGCTCAGGTGTGCCAGCCGGCTGCTCCCGATCACACCCTCTACAAATTCCAGGGAAACCTGGCCCCACTGCCCTTCTCGGGCATCTCCAAACTCAACCTCATGACCTCGGGGGTGACACCAGCTGGCTTCTCCTATTGGCCTGGCTCCAGCCCATCCCTCTACCCCGGGCATGGGCTGCAGCCCTCTGCCCCATTCAGTGCCATGGCAGCCTCCCATCTCAACAACATGAACAGCCACTACCATTAGAGGCTCAGCTGTGCCAGGCGCATGTCCCTGGCAGCATGGGGCTGTGGAGCTCTGCAGGGAGGGATGGGGGGTGGGATCGTGCCCTGCTCTCAGTTGCCCCTTTTTAGATTTGGAGAATGGTGTGGTGGGTGAGGGGTGCTTGCAGGGTAGGTGGGTTGGTTCCCTGAGGTGGGTAGCTGGAGGAGAGAAGTCATCTCAGTTTAGGATGAGGAGGGATCCATCACCCTGGGAGTGCACATGGATACCTAAAACAGGGTGTGAATGGAAGGAAGAACCAAGGGCTCACCTCCTGGCAGGGATCATGCCCCCCCCATCTTTCCTTTGCAACATGCTGCCCACCCCATGCTCTGCCCCCAGCCTGTTCTTGCCCTCCCCTCTCCCTGCAGAGAGGAGCTGGGTCCCGAGGGCAGCAGCATCCATGGGTGCCTGTTCCACTAGGGCAGGGGTAGGGAAAGGGGACCCCCCTTGCTGCTCCTTGGTCCCCCACCTTTGTCTCCAAAGCTTTCCTTTCCTCCATCTCTCCTACAACTCCTGCCAGTGGTGGCTTCCTCCAGACCTCAGGAGAAGCCTTGGTCTGGAGAGCAGATGCCCTTCATGGGTTAACTCCTGCCCAGGGGTTGGAGGAGCCAGGGGCAGGTGTGGAGGGCACAGCCAGCCCCTCAGGGCAAGGCAAGAGCCCAGAGGCAGCACCCCTGCAGCCCTCCCTTCTCCCCAGTGCCCGAGGACCATGTCACAGAGCAGGACGGTCTCCAGCACCCTGCAGAGAAGCCTATGTCCTGCTGGTCACTTCCAAATTTAATGCTCCAGTTTTACTGTGTCTTCAGACCCTCATATGCAGGGCTTAGCTGGACACTTTCCAGGTGGGGACATCTCCAGGGACAAAGCTGGATGGGAGGTGGAGCAGGAGAAGGGACAACAAGGCTGGGAGCCCTGAGCACTGAGAGGCAGCCCTGCACCTCTTCCCTGGGGTCTGAGGAGATGCTCCCATTCTCCAGAGCAGGACTTTAGCCCAATGGGTGCAGAAGACCTGGGCATGCAGGGTTCTGTGCTGGCTGGGGGGAGGGACTGGTCTTCAATAAATAGAAAGGTGCTGTGACCTGTGTCCTCTTGTGTCTTTAGGGATGGTGAGAGGGGAAACCACCCAGCAAATCTCCTCTCATCCGAGCCAGAGCACCTTCAGGGCTGGGGTGGGGAGGATGTGCCCACCCTGCTGCACCACCTTTGCTCCAGGCATCACCTCTGGCTCTTACAGCCTCCAAGAGACAGGGCAGAGTTTGAAACCTCTGGGCTGCTTGAGACACCCCTTCAGAGAAGCTGCATGCCCTGTTCCCAGGCTGGCTAGTGGATGTGGAAGCTGGAGGAAGAGATGCAGTTGGCCTGGTGGGATGTCTGCAACCCTTTCATCATCCAGGGGAATTTAGGATGCCAGAAGCCAGATCTCTGGTTATCCACAGAACCCGTGCAACCAGCTAGGGCAAGGCACTGGGCCCAGCAATGCCTGATCCTGCAGCGGGTGTCCCTGCTGAACTGCACTGTGCCAGGAGCAGGGAGGTCCCAAGCCATGAAGGCAGGCTCAAGCATGACATTGATGCAGGGGTGAGCAGGAAAGCAGTGCTTGCCTGGCTTCAGGAGCATGCCCACAGATCCACTGGTGCTGGTGGTGGCTGGTGCAGGCTCAGGGGCTGCCCTCTGCTTTTCCTGCCTTGGGACTGTTCTCCTCACCCCGTCCCATCAGAGGTCCAGGGTGCCACGGCTGGAAGTCAGGCTTATGGCAGGGATCAGATCACTCTATAGGGCGGGTGCCATTCAGCCTATGGAGTGGTCAGTCCCCCCAGGCCCTCTCCCTGCACCACATGGGTAAGAGCAACCCCCAGATCTGTGGGCTCTGTGCTGGCCCCTCTTACAGCCATAGTGGCATCTGCTCAGACACTACCTCACTGCCCTGATCAGCTTAAGGGAGGGTGATGTGATGTATCTCCTCTGGGGAGGGCTCAGGCCTCCTGGGTGGAGGAGCTGATGCTGCCAGCAGGGTGCCCATGTATGGGAAAGGAGCTGCAGGGGCTGGGTGGGTCCCTCCGGGTGGGTCCCTTCCCCAAGGCCCCTGAGCATTCCACAGGCTGATCCCCAAGGACCGCAAGAGGTAAAGTGCAGGGAAAAGGCGTCATTACCCCCGTGCAACAAGCACTGAGGCTGGAGACACCCCAAGTTTGGCCTTCTAAGGGAAAAATGGGGGAGCTGGCCACAGCTGGCTCCTGCAGAGTCCTGTCAGGGGAGCCTGCTTCGAGGCTTAGGTAACTGTATGATGCAAGGCAGGACTCGGATTAAAGGATGTGGGTCACTGACAGGTCCCCTCCTGCCATCCCAGTCCTACCCCTCCTGTCCGTCTGCCAGTGCCTGCACCAGGGAAGCAAAGCTGAGCCCAGTTCCCTCCTCATTCCTAGCCCTGTAAACCAGGTTCCTACTGGATCAGAGGGTGAACATGCTCCCAAAAGTGGGGAGTTACCTTTTTGGGAGAGGGAGGTCCACTGCACACCTCCAGTGCAACAGGCTGCAGCTGAGGGCTTGCTTCACTCTGCTCTGAGCTCCCCTGGCACAGTCCCCCTGCTCTGTCCCCAGAGTGCCACCCCAAATGCCAGGATCCAAGCCCTGCATTCTCGAGGGACGCAGCCAGGAGGGAAGGTGGGGACTCCCATGCAGGACTGCACCAGTGATGCTCTCGCCTGCCTGAGGATGCAGCCGGTGTCACCATGGCAACTCGGGATGCTCTATCCTTAGATCCCATTGGGAGCAGCCCCTCCTCTCACCCCCATGTTGTGCTCACCGGAGAGGAGGAGACAGAGCATCAACTCCCACTCAACGCAATCCCCCCCCCCTCTCCGGAGCCCCGTCTGACCCAGCCCGCCGGCAGCGCCGCTTGTTTCAGTCACCAAAACCGCCGGCTCGAAGCAGACTGCAGCAAAATCCTGCCAATGGGCGAGCAGGGCCGGGCCCGGCGCGGCTCCCGGCGCAGCAGCGTGCCCGGCCCTGACCGGAGGTGCCCAGCGCGCGGGGCTGACCGGGCAGCAGCACCCCTGGCAGCGAGGTGCGCAGCTGGGTGAAGAGCGTGTCCGGGGTGAGGAGCATGTCTGGGGCTGCTGGCAGCAGGGTGCATGGTCCTGGTGCGCCCACAGGCTCCAGACCTACCTGCGGGGAGTCCTCAGGTGCCCGACTTGTGATGAGTGAACGCAGTCCCAAAGGGCCTCAGCCTGCACTGGGAAGAGCCAGGGAGCAGAGCACCTGATCTGACAGCTCTTTCTGCTGCCTTGTGATTAAAGGCAGAAGGTTTTTTCCCTACTTAAAACCAAAACATGCATCTTTGTTTCTGGCTTTGCTTAGCCAGCAAAAGGGCAGGACTGAGCCCTGCCCTGGCTCCAGCTTCTTGTCAGGATGGTGGAGGGACCCCTTCAACTACCCCAAAGCCTCCCAACCCCACAGTAAGGGATCCGACGGGGCTGGCATAGCTCCTCTCCTATTTTAGCAGAGCCAAAATGAAGGATTTACCACTTGTTTCATTTCTCACACTATGAAGAGCCTTCGCAGCACAGCCGGGTCACGTCTGCCCAGAGGATGCGATCTGCCTCCCTGCCCACTCCTGCTCCCTCCCCAGCTCTCCCAGTTCCCACCTCTTTCCTCCTCTCCCGGTCCCCACCTCGCTAGCTCTTCGGCTCGCCCCCCCGCCCCAAGCTGCTGACTCACATCCTCTCTCCAGACGCCACCTTCCCTTGGCCTGGCTCCCTGCAAAGCGCTTTGTGACTTAGTGTGGCCCAGCTGCAGCCTGCAGGTGCTGGCGGTCAGGCTCCAAACCCACCCTTGAAGCCCCTCCAAAGGACCACTGTGATGCTTCAAAGAGATGCTGCTTTCTCCCTTGCCAACGTGCTTGAGGCTGGGGCCATACTGTCACCATCAACCCCCCAGGTCATGGATTTTACCTGGGGGAAGCTTTGTGCATGTTGGGTTTCTTCCCTGTTTGCTGCTCTCCCCAGACACAGGGATGCTCTGGATGGAGCCCCAGACCTTGCCCCTGGTGCTACCTGCTCCCTGGTGCCCAGGCAAGGCTGCCAGAGAGACAATGTCCTGGTTCTGTGCCTGCTCAGCTGTACCCTGAGACCTTGGGCTGGACTGTGCTGAGGGCAGGGGCTGGGCAGTGGGGAGGACTGGATTAATGCGCTAATGCCAGATTACACTCTAATGCAGGACTTCTGATGAGGTAGCATCACCCAGTCCAGCCCTGGGGGCACTCACTCCCTGGGGCAGGCTCCCCACAACTGCCCCAGGCCACAGCTTGGTGCTGCCCAGCTGACCCCAAGGAGCTCGGTCCTCAGGGGTGGCACAGGACCATGAGACAGGCAGGAGACACAGCACAGGGTAACCATGCTCAGCTCTCAGCAGGCTTGAGGTAATACCGCAGCCTAGGCAGGCCTGGCCCTCCGCTCTTCTGGGCTCTGTGGCACATGGATTAACCACCACAGGGGTTTGGGTTCCCCTTCTCCACCTGCCCCAGCTTCTTGATGCAGAGCTGACCACTGTCTGTGTTCCTCAGTGCCATACACACCAGCCAGGCAATGCCACAGGCCATGTTTTGGCTACAGCAGGGACCAAACTCTCCGCTGTCCCACCTCCCTTGGTCTCTGCCATTAGGCTCACCCTGGGCACAGGCAGAGCTCAAAGCCTCTTGTAGGTCCCCCCCCAGTCTGGATGCATTCCTCATCAGCTGAGTCCCTGTAGTGGCTGTCCTGCCCCTCCCTGGCTACAAGTATCTCATCAGCCAGTTTAACCTGTGACCCCTCATGCTCTCTCTGCCATTTGCTGTCATCTCCCCAGGTCATTCTGTCCACATCTTCTCCCCTAGGCATCCCACCAGTAACTGTGGCCAAAGTGCCATGAAGCAGGGAGGGGACCAGAAACCTGTACCCACAAATCATCCCCAATTTAGCAGAGCAGCAGCATCCTGAAGCTGAAATGGAAGCAGTGTCCAAGTAGCTCCCACAGAAGCAGAAGACAGACCTCCCACTTCCATCTGCCTTGCGGAACATGTTATCCATCATCCTCGCAGCTGAACGGAGGAGAAAGGCTTACGCAGAAAGCTGAGCTGAGGCAGGTTCTTCACCAACCACGTGGGCACCGGGTCTGCATCATCCGGAGCAGTTTCCTCCCCACGGAGCAGCTCCAAGTCGCTCTGGGGGATGCTGCCAACTCTTAAAAGCAAGAGCAGAGCTTCACCGTTGTTTGTCCAGCAGGAGGAGACACGGATTGCCAGGCTGGTTGCTCCAGCCACCCATCGCTCCTCCATGCCTCAGTGCCATGGCCAGCACATCCAGCGCATGGAGCTTGCTCTGCAGACACAGCAGCAGGGAAATGGGAGCCTCACATGAGCTCTGGGCAGAAACCCCCGCTTCCATGGCTGACTGTGCATCCTGGGCACCTGCTGCCACCCAGGGTGTCTCCAGCAGCCCCAGATAGCCCTGGGGAGCAAAAGAATGCCACAGCTTGAGAAGAGACCTCCCTGGAGCAGGGGGGGCTGAGCCCACTGCAGGCTGCACCACGTGGTTTTTTCCCACCTCCCTTGCTGCAACATGGAGTGGAGCAGCTGGGGCATCCACTGTGAGACATAGGGAGGAGAGGTATTGCTGCTGGAGGAATTTCAAACTAGGAAAGAGCTGGGATTCTTCACCAAGACCCTATGGTGATGGATCCCTGATGTGGCCCTGCTGCTCTCTCTACCTCTGAGCCCCAAATCTGGTGTGAATCCCCCATCCCTGCAACCCCAGACACTGCTGGGTCTTGTAGCTGGCAGCAAGAGGGGATTTCCAGCCTGTCCTGAAAGGGTCTCAGCCCCCAGCTGGTGCCCTCCCAGTGGCTCCTGAGCCCAGACCCCCATGGCATCATGCAGGGGTCTGACAGGTTAAAGAACACAGCTTCCCAGAAGGGGAAAAGCTAAGCTCTCAAGCCTGTCTGAGGAGTCTCACCTTAAGTACCCCCCAGCTTGTGGGTGTTGCCCCCTACTTTCCCTTTGCCTTGGGGTGAGTAGAATGCTCCCAGGCAAGGAAGGGTTGGTGCTCCCCGTGCCCTGCTACCCTCAGCAGCTGTACAAGGTCCTCTGGGGTAGGGAAAACCAGACATCTCTTCCCTCAGTAAGGCTCTGCCTGAGCCGACAGTGCATATTTAAATGCACAGGAGCATCCAAGCTCGTCTCTCATTCCTTGACATTTCCAGAGACTCCAAGCTGTCTTCAATTACCAGTCTGCAATTAGCTCTTTCTAAATCCCCCAATGAGGCCTAGCACTCTTAATCAATGAAACACAAGGGAGGAGGGGAAGGACATGGCCTTGCTGCAGCTGGAAGCATTTTAAAAGGCTGTGGCTTGAGGATGGAAGCTCCAAGGTTGTCTTTAAGGGGATCTGTAGGATGGGAAACCTCCACCAGTGAGTGCTGACAGGTTGCTTAGCTCTGGAGATGAGACTCTATAAAGCCCCACAACTGGGGGTCAGGGGCCACTGGACAAACACCCCCTGCTCAGGGTGGAGAGAGCCAGCATGGATGGCTGGGGTGTTAACCCTGCAGTGCTTCAGACCTCTCTTGCTGGATTGTGGCATGCTGCTTCATCTCACCATGCCTCAGTTTCTCTCTCTGCAAAATGCCAATGGGGATTGTCAGGCTCCGTCAGCAGCCCCATAGAAGCTCTAAGGGTCCAATTCCACCCCTGTTTAAACAGAATAAGTCAGAGCAACAACCTTCCCTGGCACAAGATGTGGATATGGCCAAATTTGGGGTGAGTCGCAAGTATATTTTGGCCCAGACAGCTCACCACAAGGTCACATAAATGTCAATCTGAAGGCAGGGACAAGAGTCCCCATTAAGAACATGGGAAAGCAGAGCAGCACAGGTCTTGGTGGGTTTATCCAGTCACAGAAAAGCCTTGCACAGCACCCAGCCAGGTCAGCCCCCGCCACAGGGACATCTGTGCTGTCTTCCTGGCAGCACAGCTTTGCCTGAATGAGCCAGATTGGGCCTAATTAGCAGCTCTGCTGATGCACACAAAGGTAGAGAGAATCCAGCTTACCCTCCATGACCTGCAGAGCCAGCACAGCTCTTCTTGACTGAGGGGAGCCAGAGCACCTAGCTCAGAGGGGCTGGGAAGCACTGGATGTGGATCCCAACCAGGGAGCATGTGCTGTGGATCCTGCTAAGGAAGCCCTGGCAAATTCAGTAGCTTGAAGCATAGCAACCAGCTATGAGAAAGGCGAAGCCCTCCCTTTCCCCACCCCTCTCCCTGGGGGTCTGCAGAAGCAGAGGGCTGGTAGCTGGGCTGGCAACACAGCTCTCACTGCCTGCTGCTGCCAGGGAAGGGAGCCCAGCCCTGCAGAGCAGAGACAGGGAGGCAGGAAGCGATGGGGAGCAGTTTTAGAAAAAACAAAGACATAAAAATGAAGGTGACATGAGATTTGGAATCCTGATTAAATTCAGTACGGCGGATAGGCATGAGGCATTTCCATTTGGAATGGAGGCGGCCAGGAGAGCTCACAGGGAGCCAGAAGGCTTTCAGGTGGACCAGGACTAGCCTTGGGCACAGCAAACAAGAATGACATTCCGATCTCCAACTCATATCAGGGAGTAAAACCCCCTCGGAGAACCAGCATCTCCCCCAGTTCCTCCTGGGGAGGAGAGCGGGCTTGACTGGGATCTTGGGGTACCCCCCCAATTCCCCTTGCACCCCACAGCCCAGCAAGTCCAGGGAACCACCACCAGGCCCGTCCAGGCCACCTCTTTATTCTCCAGTGAAGCAAAGCAAGAGAAGAGGGGACCCCCCCCCCCTCCCCGCCATAGCAGGCCCCTCCCTCTGGATTCCCTAGGCCTCCTCTGGCACAGACCCCTTTCCCTGTAGCAAGGCAAAGGGGGGCGGGAGCCGAAATCACCCCACCGGGATCCTGTTTCGTGGGGCGCACCGCAGAGGGTGGGGGATTACCGCGGGGACAGGGGGTGGGATCCCCTTCCCCCCCACAGCAGCTCGAACAAAGGGGCAAGGGGGCGGCTCCCACGGGGTGAGGGGCAGCATCACCCATGCACGGGGAGGGCCCGTATCCCCCACGTGGGGCGTGTGGGGAGGGGGGAAGCAGCGCCCACGACACGAAAGCCCGCGGCCCCCCCGGCCTTGCCCGCCCCCCCGTCACGCCTTTGTCTGCTCAGGCGCGGTTGCTCCAGCACCACGGACAGCTCCGGGGCCGCGGCTCCCGCGGGGCCAGCTCTGCCCGCGGCGGGGCGAGGGGCGTCGTTCACATGCATGGTCTGCCCGGGGCCGCCCCGCACCCAAGAGACACCCCCCCCCTCCCCAGAACCCTCCTGCCCGGGACCCCAGCTCCATTTCTCCCCCTTTTTTTCCCCTAGAGAAAATGTATACAGGAGCCTCTGCTCCTCGACAGCTTCCCTCCCTCCTCCCCATCGCACAAGCGGGAAGGACACCCCCATATGATCACCAGCAGACCGCCCAAGGGGTCTTCTCCGCCGTCCCGGAATCCCGGAGCGCTGACCCCAGCTGGGATCGGAAGGGATGGCAGGAGGGGGGCGCACGGCCGGATCCGGAGCAGGGAGGGTCCAAGCAGCGTCTCTATGGAGCTGGAGGCCGGGGAAGGGTGGGAAGGCAAGGAGGATGCGGGGCGGGGGGAAAGGGGGGGGAATCCGGCAGTCCTTCGCCTCCCCCGCCCGTCGGTGTGCTGCCCCTTCCTCCGGCGCCGGAGGCCTGGTACCTCCCTAGCGATCCAGGCTGATCGTCCAGTGCTTGGACCCGTCTCCGCCCTCACCCTCGCTCTTGAGGTCCTGGAAGAGTTGCGTGAAGTAGTGCGGGTCCGCGTTGATTCGCAGCATCTTGGCGCTGAGGCGCTGGATGATGCCCAGGCAGCGCTCCCAGAAACGCCCCTTGTCGCCCTCCACCAGGAAGGGCTTGAGCGGGTAGGAGATCTCGTTGCCCATGTAGGAGTAGGCGAGATAGAGGCAGGTGAGGAAGGCGGCCTGCAGCTCAGCCTGGGTTCCGATGTCTTCGCCCCGCAGCGCTTCCCGGCACAGCAGGTAGACAAACACCAGGTTGGCTGGGGTGATGAAGCCCTGGTCCTGCCAGCCCTGCAGCAGTAGCGAGCGGTCCACGCTGCGGAACCAGGAGATGAGCTCGCCGGGGCTCAGCTCCTTCAGGCGGTAGCAGCGGCGGCACACGAAGTCCCCCAAGCAGCGCAGCAGCTCACCGGTGGACGCCTGCACCACCACTCGGCGCGGGGACCCTGGAGCTCGGCTGCCGGCCGGTGGCGGCGGAGGCGGCTTCCCTCCGCCGGAGCCCGGGTGCAGCTCCTGCGGCGCCGAGGGCACGGTGGGCACTGGCACGGCCAGCGGGCCTTGCTTGCCGCCTTCCGCCGGCCCCACCACTGATTTTCGCAAGTTCTCGCGGTTGCGCTGCACCACCAGCGGGTCGGGCTGGCCTGGGGCCCCCGGTGGGGCCCCGCCGCCGGGCTTCGGCGTCACCTTCTTGGTGCTCTTCTTCTTCTTGGCCGAGGCAGCCACCAGCCGCTTCCAGGTGAGCGCCGAGATGAGCACGCTGGGCCGCTTCAGCCGGCTCTCGCCTTTGCCTGGCACCCTGCCCGGTGCCTTGTCGGCCAGCAGCCCCCCGCCGCCGCCGCCGCCCTTGCCCGAAGAGGCGGCGGGGGAGAGGGAGAGCACCGTGCCCATGCTAACGCCGAGCGGGACGGGCGTGCGGGGGCCGGGACGCCGGCACCGCCCATAGGAGGCCGGGGACTGCAGGGAAGGCGGCCCGCACCGGGGCAGCAATGCCCGAGGATGCTCCGCCGCGTCCGCTCTGGGCTCCGCGCCCGCCGCTGCAGCCAGCCGCGTCCCCGCCGCTCCCCGCCTCCCTGCCGACAGCCAATCGCAACCGCACGGGCCTCCGGTACGACCCGCCCCTTCGCCGCTGGGCGGCCGGGGGAGGAGGGGGGAACCCAGCGAGGTTCTGCTGAACGGCCGCCGCCCCGGCGTGACCTTCACCGATGGGAGGGAGCCTGGTGCTCCCACCCGGATGATGTAGCCGATACCTGCGGTGGTGTCACAGCTCCTTCAGCCCTCTGTGTTAGGGACATGGGGAGACGGCAAGGCCCTGCGGGGGGGAGGGTCCCAGAGGACAGGGGGCACGGGGAGAGTCTGGGGGAGAGGAAGACAGTCTTCTGAAATTGGCCTCTCTCACCCAGGTCCTGCTTTCTATTCTTACCTGCAAGGTGAGGAATGAACCTTCCACACCAGCCGATCTCCTCCTCCAGACGGTGCTAGGGTGACACAGTGGGGAAGAAGAGCCCTGGAGAATCCTAGAAGGGAGGATGAGGAGGGGTGAAGAAGACTGTGAATGTATGCTGGGGGTCAGCTGGAGAAGGCTTAGGGCTGGGGAAAGGCTGACTGTGACTCAACAGCCACCATGAAGGACCTAGTTTTGGTGGCAGAGTCCCAGGTCTCATGAGAACAAGCCCAACCCTGGATACAGCTCTGTAGGGAGTCAGGAGGCACCCAACCTGGGGGAGCACACCCAGTCCTGCTGTGCAAGCTTTGGGTCCCCCTGCCTACCCTGCTCATTCAGCCCTAGAGAGGAGATTTATCACCACGCTGGTGGTCACCAGCAACAGGCCAAAGTCAGGGACTTCGGAGAAAGGGAAAGGAGCCTTCTCCAGGTCCCCAAGGCAAGATCAGCCAGCCCTGCTGTCCAGGGCTTCCAGAGCCCTCAGGGGAAGAGAGAAGAGATGCTGCACTTCTGCATCATTGCAAAATGGTATACAATAAACCACCCACGTGCACACAGCCTGCTTCTCCCTCTCCAGATCCAAACATGCTATGGATGAAACCTGCACTCTGTGCTTGCGGCTGCCCTGCCCCTTGCAGGAAGATCCGACTGTGTTTCGCATGAGCTGGAGGCTGGATCCTGCAGCTCTGATTGCTACAGCAGGTGCCAGGCATCCATTAGAACAAAACACCCCAATTCCCAGGACTGCTCCTGCATGTAAAGCACCAGGAGAGGCAGCTGGGGAGGGTTTCATGGAGAATGTCTAGATGATGCATTTTGATACAGCATTTTATGTGTGAAATGAGCACATGTCAGTGCCAGGATGTAGCTGCTGCTGGATGGATTCGGGCTAACAGGCAGTAATGAATTATCAACCGGGAGGAGCTAAGCCAGCCCTCCCCACTTCCTCCTGCATTGCTGATGCAGGAGGTGTTTGCAATGAAAGTGCAGGCTCAGAGCTGGGTTTCAGACCTCCAGCTGGGCCTTCCAATGCCTGGGGCTGATGTGCCACATCTGGGGGCAGAGCAGAGGCTGTGGCGTCTGTTCCATGGCAGGAAAGAGGGGCAGCCACATTCCCACATGTCCTGTTACCTTGTAGGAGGCCTCAGCTGGATCTGCAAAGAATGTGCACGTGTGCACACAGACCCCCATACACATAGGTTTTCTTTGGGAGTGGCCAGAATCAAAGCAAATCTGGGCCAGCACCACCCAACCAAGTCAGGCTCAGGCTGGGCTGAAGTAACCACAAGGATTTGGTAAAAGGGTACAAAAACAGAGGACGAAAATCAGAACAAGGCTCCTGATGAAGGTTAAGTCAGTGCCTTTAGATACATGGAGCTGTCTTCAACCTACTGAGAAAATGGAGGAACCCTAGGGAGGGGATGGGAAGGAGCGTGTGGTCTTTGCTTTCTTTGCATGTTTGAGGATTGACTGATTTTCTCGCATGCAAACATGGTCTCATCAGAAATCCACAGCTGAATTTTGCAGGTGAGGAAGCAGAGCCCTTCCTGTGTACTGCTCACTCCTACTGGACTAAAATTGCTCCATCTGAAACACAGGAGGCCGCCCCCAGCCTGTGTGAGCTCTCCCAAACTGGCTTTTCTGAACACATTAAGGGCTATTCATATTCAGCAGTGCTGAGCTGGGCTTTGCAGCTTTCTATACAGAGGACAGGGCCAGAGAGCTCCCCTGCCTCCCCCAGCCTGGGCTTCTTGTTACCGCACGGAGCATCTCAGTATGTGTGTGCGTGTGTGTGTGTGTGCACGCACATCTCCTGCCATTCCCAGGAGGGAGATTTGGCTGAAGCCTGTTTAAAAATCCCACTTGGGGCTGTCTGGTGATGCAGCTTGAGACCTTGGCTGTGAGCAGCAGAAATAGCTCCAGGGCCAGTTTTTCCTTTCTTGCCTGCAGCCTGTCCCCCACTGTGGGAGCAGCTCTGGGGTAGAGGAGGCCAGTGAGCCCATAGTCCCTCCCCAGGCCAGCAGCAAGGGCTTCCTGCAAGCACTAGGGAATTACCTGAGCCCTGTGATAACAGCAGGATGTTTCTTATGCAGGTAAAGAAGAAGCTTTGCAGCTTACTTTGGAGGCAGCTGCTCTTCCACGTGAAAGAGGAGGATCTTTTCCCTGCTCTTGAGTTTTGCACTTAAGGCTTCAGCCCTGAAGCTGGCAATGATGTAGCACAAACTATGTCCTTGGAGGCATCGCTGCTTGGCTCTTCCTTTAGGTCTTGGTTGTAAATAGTTGGCAGGGAAAGGCACAAAGCAGGAGGGAAGGCAGCATTTCACTTCCCCAGGGAAGTTTCCCACCCCAGGCAGCTGGAATGACATGTCTTTGGATTTGAGGGAAGAACAGAGTAGGGCTCCAGGCACTGTCAGTCTCAAAGCTGCTCTCAGGCTCCTGCCTATGGCCAAATCTTCAGCTGCTGGTGGCAAAGCTTTGCTGGGACACTCAGCATACACAGATCCTTTGTTACTAAGGGTCACTCCAGTCAGGATAACACATACCTCAGCTACATGCTAGCACCAACAAAAGGATGGTTTCTTGTCCAGGCCCTCAATTTGGGCTGTGTGAAGGGGTATACCTGTCTTGAATCACGGTTGTTCCAAATTGGGAGTTGGAGCACTTTGGTACCCAGCACAGCTGGCTGGGCTCCGGGGATGGATACAGGTGGAGAGATCAGTAGCAGCAGCTGTGAGAAGCAGGGTTAAAACCAGACAATACTGTGAGAAAGCTGTAAAAGAGCTACTGTTGACCTGCAGGAACCACCTGAGCTGAGCCTCCCACTGCACAGAGCCATGCAACTCTGCCTGTCCAGTGCAGGTTGGAACATAGGGAATGGTGAAGCCTGTGCGAACCCTCACATGCTCTCCAAGCTCTCTGCATGATGCTGCCATGCTGGGGCTGTGGCTCAGAAACACACAAGCTCCCAGCCTGGGGTAGGGCAGCTCTCCCAGTGCTCCCAGGACATAAAAAGGCATTTTGGAGGGTCCTGGACCCCGTAGTCTGATCCCAGTTCCCTTCCAGACTGCTGCGCTTTTGGGCATGGACTTTGTGAGGGGTCCTGGCTAAAAGCAGCTGGCACCTCCTCCTGCCTGCTCCAGAATGATGAATGAGTGTGTGTTTGCTGGCTGACTGGAGCTGTTCTTTAATAGCTCACTTGCTGTGTGTGGTCTGTCTGCATTGGCAAAGGCAGGCAGGGAGCAGGACTGTCTCCCTAGCAGCGACTGGCCAGCCAGCTCCTGTGCTGTGCTGCTTTACCCGTGGAGACAAAGCTCAGAGTCTGGGTACATCTCTCAGTGAGCAGGTCTGACAGCTCTGCTGCTCCCCCTCCCAAGCCCGCACTGCAGGCTGACAACCTCCCCAGCGCTCCTGCCTGAGCAATGGGAAGCCCCAGAGGACCTGGCTGGCAGGTTGTCTGCAGCACCCAGGGAGGAGAAACCTGCTTGTGCTTCTGGGTACCCCAGTCCAGGCAGCTCTTCCTTCTCCATCCCTGGTCCTCCTCCATCCTTCTCCTTTTCCCACAGACACTGCAGCTGATCCAGGCTTAACTTGTGACACCCCCTTAGTGTGGCTTGGGGTGGGGGGCAGTGCCTACCTAAGATGGCTGGAGGAGCTTTTGCAGTCCCTGCACTGAGGTCAGCCCTGGGTTCACATGTCAGAATGGAGCATTGCACAGCCAAGTCGAGCAGCCCTGTTGCAGCCCCTGGAGAGCAGTTATTTTTGTCTTGCCATTTGCTGAACGGCAGTGCTGGGAATGGCTCAGAAAGACGGAGAAACACAGCTCCTCTGGGTGGAAACCATGCAAGGCAGAACAGACCTTGAATCTACATGAAAACACATCTCTGCTTCCTCATCCCTGAGCAGAGAGAGGGATCCTTGCACTAGGCAGCCCCCAGCTTCTTCTGGTGGGGAGGCAAGTACTGCTTACTGGTATGGGGCAAGGATGGAGAATGGTATAGGGGCTATACTCAGAGCCCGCATCCCTCCCCGGTCTGCTGCTATTAAAATCCTTAAGGGAAGAAGGTCTCATCTCTGAGAGGGACAGGAAGGTTAACAGGGAAGTCCCAAGCATAGCCATGAGTTGTTTAAATGCCTGCCAGCACATCCTTATGGTGGCAGTAGGAAACCCACACAGCTGCAGGCTGAAGGAGGTTAATGAAGGGGCTAATTATCCCCCTCCGCAAACAATTAGGGCGCCATTAGCACGAGAGGTGGCGAGTGGTCGCTGAGCTGGAGTCCCTGAAGGGGCGAGGAGGGGATGTGCGCGCCTCGCAGCTGCCGGGGGTCTCCGGGGAGCCGCCGACCGGTGCCTGTGCTGCCCTCTCGCGGCAGCCGCGCTCGGAGCTCCCCGGGGCGGGCCCTCCGCTGCTCTGGGTCCCTTCCCCACCTCCAGGTTGTCTGGGGCCCGCGGCTCCGTGCCCAGAGCATCACCGCAGCTCTCTGCCTCCTCCCCGCTTTGGGCAGCCTCTCTGGCTGTCAGGGCACTGGAATAGCTGGAAGAAGCTGCCACTTGGCTGAGGGAAAGTGTCTGGTTGATGTCCTGGTGGTGGCGGTTCCTTCTTGCTACCCATCATCTGCCTGTGAAGATACAGCAGCTCCCAACCTGCAGCCCACACAGAAGCAGGGACATCTCTGGGGCCTCCTGGCAGTGAGAGGGCTGTGGGTGAAAGGGTTAAGGTCTTTGTTCTGCGATGGAAGTGGTGCCACCGAGTTCTGTGTGTGAGGAGCATCCCAGAGCAGGGGAAAGAGGGCAGAGGGAAGAACGGGGCAACGAAAGCAGCTGTGCTCCTCCATGGCAGGTGGCAAGGATTGGTCCAGCATCATGTAGGATGCTGAGTGCTAAGCTCAGGACTCCTGGCTTCCAGGTCAGGCTTGCTCCCACACTTCCCCGGATGGCAGGAGCTGAGCAGTCCAGCCCCACCGGATTGCAGCTCCCTTGTTTAACCTCCTCCTGCAGGCACATGGGAGCCTCAGCGAGCAAAGGCTGGGTCCCAGGGGCACAGCTGGCACTGCACCAGCTGTCTCTGTCCTCACCACACAGGCTGCGTGCATGCCGAGGTGCATTTGTGTGTGTGCAGCAGCTTGTGCATCCACAGGCTGATGCTGCCCTGGCATCCCTAAATGCTGGAGCAGTCCAGATCCTGGGGTGAGGCTGCTGTCCCCTGCTCTCTTTCCTAGCTGTGAAAGAGATGGCAGGGTCATAGGTTCAGCTCTTGTGGCACCTTGTCCCGGTTTGGTGGCCAAAGGGACCTGGTGACACTCGGGGGGGCCTCACTGCCCACCAGGTGGAGCTGCACCCCACGTTTTGCTGTTGCTGGGGTGGCCCTGGGCCAGCTCTGGTTTCCTGCTGCCTGGTTTTTCCCGCCCAGCAAGGAAGTATGATGGCCTTCCACAGTCCTCCAGGTAGTGCACACATGAAAGACAAGCATGCATGTCCTGTCCACATGCTCTGGTGACAAGTGCTGACCCTCTCTGATCCCACCTGCCCAGTAGCACAGGGAAGTTGCCTTCTTGCAGGTAGACAGTAGATATTGATCCAGTATTTTGGAAGCCTTTTCCCCAACAGCCACACAAGGGAGACTCAGGACATTGTCCTCAGTGGTGTTCTGGCATCATGTTTTTCTGGTGCTTGGTGCTGACTGCATTCACTGCACAGATGAGGATGGAGTCAGTCCCAGACCCTGCCAAGCTCTCCATGTAAAGTAGATCTTGCCTGTGCCAGCTGCATGTGGGTCCCCAAGGACCTCTGACACTATGGAGCTGCTGCAGGCCATGCCACCAGCTCTCCTGTGGCTGTCGACGGGATCCCAGGCTCTGTGGTCCTGAGGTGGGGATGCGTCTGCTCAAGCACTGCAGCCCTGTGAGATGCAAAGGGCTATGAGGGCAAATCCTTCACCTGATATCTCACTGCCTCTCTGGGGCTTGGCTCAGGGCTGCTGAGGACTGGCAGACTGAGATCCAGCTGCCCTGTACCTTAGCTTGGATCCAGGGATAGGTGTTTCTGTGCTGATACTGTGCTAACTCCAGGGAGCCAGTCTGAGATCCACCAGCCCCTTTTTACAGCCCTACACCTGCCCCATGAAGCTGGGACCTGGAAGACCTTCTGGTCAAGCAATCCACTGCCTTTCCTAGCCCCTTTTCTCCCCTGATGCTTGCCAGGTCCATGCAGGTATTCCATTACAGACTGTCCCTCCTCTCCTGGTGGCACGCCCAGTGTGTGACAGGCAGGGGCACAGGGACTGGGCAGTCAGGGTGTTGGAGAGGGTCTCTTGGCCTCCTCTCCTGAAGGAGGGTCTGCTTCTTGCCTGCTGGGATGCTGTCAAGCCTGGTCTGCGGTGGAAGCAAGGGAGGCAGCTGTACAGGAAATAATCACGGCTTGTTCCAAGATTAAATCACTGGCAGGAGCACAGCAGAGGATAAAAGGAGCCGTCTGTCGTTAGAGAGAATATTAACCCGGCAGCAGGCCGGGAGGGGGGAGAATTTTATTCCCTGCACTTGCTGGCTGCCAGCCCCACTGTGCACGCAGGGCTCAGCACTGACAGCATCTCTCAGCAGGACATGTGCCCTCCCTCCCCGTCTCAGCCCTCGGTACAGGCCCTTCTCCCTCCCTTGCTCAAGGGAAGGATGCTGCTGCGAGGATCCTTCATGATTTTCAGAGCAGTGGGGAAACTGAAGCAGGATTATGCTGCGTGTCTGGCACTGCATGGAAATATCAAACCACCCGGTCCCTCCACGAATTGCTCTTGCTCTGCCCAGGTCAGGTCTTCATCCAGTTTCTCCAGATGAGCTCAGTGTGGCACAAAAGGTTCTTGTTTGGTCTGGCCCTTATCTGGGACCTGCCTCGAGGTCCTTCAGCATGGGAGCTGGGCTGGAGCTGAGCAGGTGGGGCCAAGGAGCAAGGAAAAGGGCAGAGTGAAAACAAGAGACCAGCTGCAAAAGGGTGAGCCAGCAGGGAGATAAGATAGAGGGAGAAATGCAAAATATGATGGGTGGCAGGCAGGAGGGAACGTGGGAAACTACTGAGGACCTTGGATCAGCCCAGCTGGGAGACACACTTAATGGGGCAGGACCTCTGGGGGTGCTGGCCAGCTGTGGTGACAAGCTCTCAACACCACTCCTATCCCCTTGTTCTTAGCCTGGGACCTGTTCTCAGGTCTGGGAGCAGCTGTGGTGAGACCACAAGTACCCTGTGCCCTGGTGACCCTCAGCCACTCCAGGGATGCTGCATGGGGACTGAGCACAGCCTTGGAGAGATGATGAGAGCAGAAGAGCTCACTTCTGGCTCCAGGGATGTGGGGATGGGGACACCTTCCCCACAGCCCAGCGGGGCAATAGCCATGCTCTGGCCAGGCTTGGCAGCCCCCCTCCTGCCCTTGGCAGGCTGTCCCAGCCCCGCTGCAGCAGGGAGGAAAGCCGTGCTTCATGGGCCGGCTCAGGGCTGCTGTTTATGGGCTCTCCCGTGCCAGGATAAACAGACCCATGGGGGCCGGGGTTTGCAGCGAGTGGTTCATGAAAGCCTGCAGGCCTGTGCCTAGGGCTTCCTTCCCTTTGATGGAAGAGTCCCGGCGGTTTCCCAAGCAAGATGATTCCAATTCCTTCCCCCTCATCCCCTTTCTTTCCCCCCCAGCCCATTCCCTCTCCAGCTGAGGCCTGGAATGAGAAAGGAAGATGAACTATCCTTGGCTGCCTCTTCCAGCCTGGTGATACCCCACAGAGCCAAACCCTTCCGTGCAGGATGAGGCCCACGGTGCTCAGCCATCACACATGGGGATGCCTGGCTGCGTGCAAACTGCCTGAGCATGGCCTGATTTTGCCTGAGCAAGTTTCTTTATCAGCTTGCTCCCTCTCTGGGGAAGTCATTTGAGAAAGGCCAGTGCTGTCGCAAGCAGCAAGGCAGTGATTTCTCCCACCAACACAGCTGATGGGGGGACCAGACCCATCACAGAAACACATATTGCATCCTTGGTATTCAGAGCCAGTGCTGGCAGCAGCAGTGGGTGCTGCTGGTCACTGCCTACCTCCTAGGCCCCATACCTGATGTTCCTCACTAAGGAGAGGCTCCCATGGCACCAGCTCCATGGTACCAGGGGTGGGCTGAGATGTGTGGGTGATTTGCACATGCATCCATCCCACAGCATCCCCAACAGCTCTCCTCCACTCCAGACAGAGAACCTGGAGCGGATGGAAATCCTCAAAGCTCATCCGGAGCCTGGAGATCTCTCCATGCTTACACCTGGGGGAGGTTTGGCCCGGCTGCACACAAACCCCAGCGAGCAGCCGTTGCCAGGATGCTGCAATTTCCAAGCCAACATCAAAAAGCAGCTGGGGATTGGCTTGTGAACACTCCCACACAGCACATCCCCTGTGTTTTATGAGCGATATTTTACAACATAAGTGCTGCTATATTAAGCCACGCATCTAACTGGAAAAACAGGAGATGGCGAGGCAAGCACAGCTACCTCCATGCCGGCTGCTTTAACGCTGCATAAGCGAATCCTTCTCCTGCTCAGGATCTCTCCCACCTCTATCTCCTTGCCCAAGCCCCACTCTGGGGGGGGCAAGAGGCAGGTATGGGTGTCTTGGGCTTTGGGATGGGGTGTTTTCTTAGCTGATTACAGCCCTGCTTCTGGGGTGGGCAGAAATGGGGCTAGTCGCCATCTTTTAGGGCAAAATCCTTACCAGCAGCAGGATATCAGGGAGGTTGCTGGGGGTTTTTGGCCTCAGTTGGTGTCTTTCAGTTCCTGAGCAAAGGGAAGGCCAGCCTTAGCCTGTGCGAGGAAGGCCAGCCCTCCTCACCACTGAGCGGGTGAAGGGAGAAGGGGGTCTCCTTCCTGGCAGCCCCAGGGGAGCCTGCTCTCTGCCTGTGGCTGTGCTTGGTCTGCGCCAGCACCTCTGTGGCATCCCTGCACCCAGCTGGCCAAGGTGCTGCCCTGCTCCTCCTGCAGTCCTGAGGAGCAGGGGAAGTGGAGGACTTGGGCCACAAAAGCCCCTGGGATGGGCCCTGCTTTTATTCCTTACAAATCCCTGGGGTAAGGATTTGCACAGGGAGGCTTGGTTTTCAAGAGCTCCCACCATCCAACCCTGACCTCCATCCCCATCTCTCATCCATGGAGATGGATGCAAAGAGTGTGGCTGCATAGTGCCTTACCTGGGGACAGTGGAGGGAGCAGTCCTTGGCAAGCCAGGACCCTTGCAAGAGAGCAGTGGATTTGATTTATGTTCCTGACATTTCTCTCCCGGTCGGGCAGAGCTTTTAATAAAGAGTGAGTGATTTATGGCTCCTTTTAAGTGGGAAGGAATGTTACCTAAGGCAGTCTGCCCCCAACACCCCCGCCTCGCTGTCTCACTGAACCCCCAGCATCTGGGCTAGGAGGAGGGGAACAGAAACTGTCTCTGCCCCCATCTTTCCCCAAAGCTCTCCCCACAGCCAAGGTGGCCCCAGCATCCTGCCCTGCTCCTAGCAGAAGCAGCCCTGCCTCCATCCAGGGATGCCCTGGCACCCCAGGGAGAGCAGTGCAGTCTCCCCTCCGAACTGCTCCAGGCCTCTGCAGCAGGGCAATGTGCAGCCCACGTGCCACCTGCATGCAGCAGTGATTCAAGAAAAGCTTCTGCCCTGAGACCCCTCTGCTCCCCTCTGCAAGGACCCCTGTGATAGCTGGCCTGGGGACAGGATGACAGCTCCACAGCAGTTGTCATGGTTACTGGGTATTAAAGGATGTGGGCATGAGCGCTTCCCGGTGATGAGCAGATCTAGAAGGATGAGGGCTGCCCTCAGCCTACCCGGGTCCAGCCTTCCTGGGGTGCTTGCACGTGGAGCCACCTCTGACCTTGTCCCCAACCCCTCTAGACCCTGAGCCAGCACTGGCCAAAGCCACCCAGGTGTAGCAGCAGCTTGCAACTGAAGGGGCTTCTTGAGGCCTAAAATGGCTCTGGGGTCTCCCAGAGCAGATAAGCAAGGGGACCTGTCCCCTCCCCTCCCGGCCCTGCTGCCTAGAGGGGATGGAAAAGGCCACAGGTCTGTGGCACATGATGGCCAGTTGGAATGGAGGTGCAGAGGAGACTCAAGACCCTGCCAGTCAGCCCCTTTCCCCTCTGGAATAAGCTAATGAGGGAGGACAAGGGATAAGAGCAGGGGCAGAGGGAGCATCGCCCAGACAAAAGCTGCCCCAAGAGGCTCCCAGCTGCTAATGAAGATAAAGTGCCCGGTTCCTTTTCTTCTCCCAGTGAAATCTGGTGGCTAAGGGGGAAAAAATGCTTTCAAGTGTATTCATCTATAACATGGCCTGGGAGGCAGGGATTCCAGCAGCCAGAGCGGCGGCCAGCTGAGACACTGATCTCACACTTCACACACGTGCACACACACACATGCATGTGCAAACACACACACACATCCATGCAGGCTGCATGCAGTGTGTGTGAAACACCTGCAGAGCACACACGCTCACACACTGACATCAAAAGCCTGGTCTTTCTCTGCATCAAAACCGCAACCGTAGGTGAAGGCATGTGCTGAGCAAAACACCCCCTGCCCACACAAAGCACCCGCGCCGGGCTGCCAGATCCCACACGTGCCCTGAAATGCACATGGCAAGCGCAGCACAAACACGGGTACGGAGCACGCCAAGGGCACTTGCCCGGCACGGGCACGTGTGCACATGCATGCACACACATGCACACACGTGTGCATGCATCCTTCCCCTGTCCTCAGGCCTGGTGGTCATGCAAACACAACCTGTGTTGTGTGGCCGTGGTGGGAGAGGAAAAGTGCTGCCCGGCAAGGTCCTGAGGGTGGGAGCCCTTGGGCGTCGCTGCAGTGTTTCTGTAAGTATGTGAACAAACCTCATTGCTATTGATATATAGGGGAGGCAGGGTAGAGGGACATCGGCTAGGGCTGTCCCAGGTTATGGATGTGTGGACTCCCACCCCATCACACCCATGGGATCTGTCCCCAGCCCTTCCCCCTGCCTGCTGTCCCATGGCACAGCCCTTGAAAGTCTCCTTAATCTTCATCCCAGCCAAGATTTGCAGCAGAGACCCACAGCTGCTACCTGCCTGGGAGCTGCTGTACCCAGACACCCTTCCACATGCCTGGATCAGACATGCCAGTCAGTGGGGCTGTATTTCCAAAGTGCCCATCACCAGGCTCTCTGGGAAGGGTGCTTTACAGACCTACACTAAGTTAAACAAAACCAGGGCTGTTCTCTGTCCCTGAGGACCTCTGCCATGGACCAGCCCACCTTCAGGCTGTGAAAAAAATACTGCAAATGGGCAGCCTGTGTGCCAGATCCTGCTGGGGCTGTCCCTGACCCAAGCTAAGCCCTTAACCACAAAGAAAAATTGCCTGGATCAGTGCAAGCTGGCCCAAGTCAAAAGCACACCAGGGCACTGCTAAAAATTCACATGGGGACAGTCCCTCTACTGTGCCTGGGGATGCCCTGGGACTGTTTGTTTTACAAGTGCAGAGGTAGCCAGAGATCCCCACCTCCTTTCCTCCAGAGGCTTTGAATTAAGTGGCCCGTTTACAGAGAAGCATCAAGGGAATAGAATCATAGAACCGTCAGGGTTGGAAAAGACCTTAACATCACCTAATTTTAAACCCCCTGCCATGGGCAGGGACACCTCACACTAAACCATATCACCCAAGGCTCTGTCCAACCTGGCCTTGAACACTGCCAGGAATGGAAAAAATTAAAGAATTAACAGTATGTGGGGAGGGGGAGCAGCTCCTTTCCAGCACATCTGGCAGCTAAATGTACCCCCTAGACCCATTGAGACCCTCCAGGCAGCAAAGCAGAGAGAGGCTGGATTTGGCCCTGCTGACACCCTCCTGCCCTGTCTCAGCATCACGTCTGAGCCATGCTTAGCTAGACCCTGCTGGCTTGTTGTGATCAGCTGCTATATCAGTTGAGTATGAAGGCTGAGAAGAAGTGCCCCACACCTCTGGGGCAGAATGGAGGGGAACAAGGCTGCTGGAGGTAGCTCTGGTGCCACTGGCATGCCCAACTTGTGCAGGTAGGCTACTATCCCACTCCTGACAGCCAGCTTCCTGGTACCTCCCTGCTCCTGGGTATTAATACATACGGATCTGCTTGTCTGGGGCTGGGAGAAATAAAAAATAGCTGGATAATTGCACATACACCCCCTCAAGCAGATAATAGGAAGGGGGATATGGAGAGACCCAGCTTAGTTCTAAACAAGGGAAGGTATGGAAAGGGAATCCCGGGAGCAGTCGGGAACCCCTCGGCAGGGGGACAAGACCACAAAGCCAGGGTCAGGAGGCTGGAGCCAGAAAATAGCACCCGGTGAGAGATCCCATTAGATCTCACAAGGCTGCCCGTGCGCAGCCCACCCCGAGCCCCGAGCACAGCCCCGCTCTCGGCAGTGTGAGCTGCCGGCGCTCCCTCAGCAGAGGGCAGTGGATGCACACGCACACGCCCGCACACCTGTGCTGCACACTCCGGCCACTCACCTATGGGTGCCCAGGACACGGGGAACACAAGACAGGGAGCGCTGCTCGGTGCTCCCCATGCTGCCGGCTTGCTGGAGGAAGAGCCTGGCACCCCTTGGGCGAGAAACGGGTGCCCAGGGGCTGGCAGGCGAGGAGCAGCAGTGGGGTGAGCCCTGGCCCTGCGACACACCCTGGAAACTGCCCAGGTGGGGACTGCCGGCTGGTCAGAGCCTCTTCCCCATGCTCTGACTTGTCCCTCCGTTCCCGACCCAGCTCCTGGTCCTCTCCCTGCTTCCCAGTGGAGGACACGCTGTCTCCAGGCCAGGTGGGAGAGCCCCACTCTGCTCTGCTCACTCCTGCAGCTAGCTGTGCACTGGAGGTCCCTGCCTGCCCTCTGAGGCTCTCCTTCCCACTGCGGTGCTGGAAGCTGTCTCCCCTGGCTTATTTTCATGGGTGTTTGCCACAGCAGCAATTCTGCACTCTGAGCAGTGGAGACAAGGCTACGAAGGCAGCCCTGAGGCCTGGGAACACAGGGGAATTGTCCTATTGCAGAACTGCAACACTGTGGGCTATTAAATGGGGACCCCATCCTTATTGCTGGGTAGAGGGAGGTGAAGAAGTACTTATGTACACGTGGGCAGCCTCCAAGGTCAAAGGGATCCTTGTCAAAGTATAAAGGCGTTCCTGGTAGATGCATAAGTGGGGGTCCCTATAGCTATATCAGAAGGGGCACTATACCCATATAAGCAGGACCACTATAGCAGTGTAAGGTGCATGACAGACAGCCACAGGATTCCCCTTCCAGTTGCAGAAGGGTCCCTGGTGTCAGCCACTCCCTGTAGGAGATGAAGCACTATCCCTTCCCAATGCATCCCATCCTCTCACAGTATCTCTGGCTTTGCCATCTCAGTGCTGCCTGGCCCAGATGTGCTGGGAAGAGGGAGGGTGCAGCCCCAGCAGCTGTGGATCACTCAGGCCAGATGTGGAAGGTACACTTTGTGATGGCAAGCCATACAGAGGCTGCTGAGCTGGAGGCCTGTACTTATCTGGCCACCACATGGCACGGGAAGAAAGGACATTCCTCGCTTAGGAGCAGCTTGCACACATGGCGTCATCCCCTCGTTATTAGGAGGAAAGCCACAGGCAGGGTGTTCCCAGCCCCCAGTGCCAACGCTCAGCCTCCACAGGCTAGGCTGGCCCCAGGAAGGGTGGTGGGATCTGGGTAGGGAGTGGGGGGCTTGTGGGATGCTGTCTTTGCCATCTGATCCCTGACTCTGGGACACCCTCAGCCTCTTGGCTTGCTGTGAGGGCAGGAGCCATCCTGGCCAGGATTCAGCCGACTCAGCACTTTGGGCTGAGCTCGGCTGTCACCAAGCCCAGGCTACGGCTGAGCATGCCAGAACCTCGCCAGATGCTGGGGAACATGTGCCTTCACTGGCTGTCCCTTTGCGGCTTTCCTGGGCGATGGAGAAGCTTGCAGCAGTGCCGGCTTGAAAAAATTCCCAGCCCATCCTGACAGGGGCTGCTGTCTGCCTCAATGGGAGAGGCCTGGTTTGAGGAGCTTGGCTCAGCATCCCTTCCTTGGAAAACCCTCCTGGGAGAGGCTTCTGCCCTGGCCCAAGGCCCCAAGACCCTAGCTGGGTGGAATAGTCTCTAGTTGGGGCATGGCACTGAGCTTCTCCATACTGGGGTAGGGACATGCCCTGTGTCCCTGCCCAATGCCTAGCAGAGCTCCTGTTAAGTCAGCAGGAGCTGGGCATGTCCCAGTCCCCAGGGCCTGGCCCACCAGTCCAGCTCTGCAACAGGCACAGCTGACACTGAGCCTCCCAGAATGATTTCCCTGCTAAAGGACCGTGATACAGCGGAACCAAGTTGCCCCGTCAGCCATGCTTGGGATCCTCCTCCCTGAGCCCTTCTCATAGCTAACTCAGAACCCTGCCATGAGATGGGGCATGGGATGCCAGGGACGGATGGGACAGAGTGGTTTGGCTCCAGAGCCACGAATTAAAAGCTCAGAGGGATTGACAAGAGACCAGGGAAACCTGGAAACCAAACCAGAGGGGTTTTTCCTGGCCCTGTTGAGGAAGGCTATCAGCTGCCAGTGCGGCAGCAGGAGGCCGACTAGGTGATTCAGAGCAACAACAGCTTGGGTATATGATAGGACTTGCCTAAAGCCAAAGGATGCTCCAAACCAGCGTGATGGAGGGAAGGGCAGAGCATCCCTGCTCCCTTTGGAGCTGGTTTTGTCCTGTCCAGAGTAAAGCTGCCTTGGTAATCTTCGCAAGTACCTGGCTTGTTTAGTGTCTCATGACCTGTCCCCTGGGAAGGGCAAACCCTGAGCTGATACCCACCGAGGGACTCCACAGCCTCGGAGAGAAACCAACCCAACTCCCCACCAGTGTTTCCAGTGACCACAAGCCAGCAGTGATGCCGGGTGTCGGGAAACATCAGAGCACGTGTCTCCCATCTGCACAGGTGAGAGTGGCGTGTGGGAGTTGGGACACACCTGGCCAGAAGAATCCCAGCAAATTACTTCTCCTTGATGTCTGCGGGTTCGTCACGGCAGAAACACGGCGTGCAAAGGGCTTGGTTTTGAAGGAGCGCCGAGAGATGCTGGAGCCGGGCTGCTGCCAACTCACCTGTCACTCCTTGCACACTGCCCTGGGGCCCACAGGCTGGGGGGAGGCAGGTGCTGGGGAGCCAGCGCAGCCGCAGAGCCATGGCCGAGGAAGCAAGCAGGTAGGGAGCTGTCTCACGCAGGCTCCTCGCTCCTGCTCTGTCAGGCACTATCTGTCTGTGGAAAGTGCAAGGCACTTCCAGCCTCGGGTGCAGGGTTTTTCTTCCCCCTGTGACTGTCATGGTAGCCTTTGCAGTGGTGTTGGTGGGGAGGTTGTCCCTAATTGGAAGCACTCAGTAAGGAGGAGCACAGGATGGCAGGGCTGGGGTGCAGATGTCTGGAAATCCAGGGTTTGGATGTATTGGGAAGGACCAACAGAACAGACTGTCCCACCCTGGGGGCCAGGCAGAAATGAGCAGAAGGCAGTGTAGATGCCAATGGGCTGTGCCTGTGGAACAGGGGACAGTCAGAGACCCTGGGGTCTGTGGCAGCAGCAGCTTGGAAGATCTGGATGCTGTGAGATGCTGTGCAGCCTTTTGCAGCCCATGAGGCCATTGTGCTGCACAAACCAGATCCTTGTGCTTCTCCTGCACTCTATATGAGCCAGCAAAGCCTCAGGGCAGGCAGGCTCCAAGGGGCTGATGTACTCTCCTGCAGCAAAGCAAGGAGTGTGACTAAGGCTGGCTTTGAGCACAGGACCCTGCTCAGCAGAAGAGCCCAGGGGCATCTCTCCCTGCTACGATCTCCTGTGTATAGCCACAGCTGAGGAGTGAATGGGGACTGGTTGGCATGGACCCAGAGTCGGAGAGGAGTGTTGCTGCTGTGAACCTGAGCCCCAGCCTGGCTTGGTGAGGGTAAGCGTGTAGGCTGGCCAGGCCCTTGCCTCTTATTGTTGCAGGATTTTAGTGCAGAGACATGCACTTTCTCTGGTTGGTTGCAGGGGATGTGCTGGAGTTGCGCCAATGTGGTGCTGGGGATGTGCAGCTCAGGGAGGGAGGTCAACAAGGCAGAAGGCAGGGCAGTGCCAGCAGGGCCATGCTGACGGGTTCTGAAGACACTGGCTTGATTGTGGCACTAGCAAGCAGGGAGGTGGCATCACCAGCAACCAGGTTTGCAGGTGACGCACGGGCTGGATGGTGCTGGCGGCAAACTACACATAGCGTGGCTACGTGGCTGAGCACAGCATGTGTGAGGCAGTGCCAGGACAAGGACAAGGGCAGGTTATACCTGCAGGACAGGAGGCTCTGCTTTGGTGATGTGTGACAATGGAAAGGGATACAGGTGCCAGGAGCCAGCTCTGAACTATGGGCATCCTACGTACTAAGCTAGGGCACATGTCAGGGAGCCAAGGCTGCTCATGGGGAAGAGTTGTGCTTTAGTGCACAATCCAGGTATCTGATAGACCCCAGTGCCAAGGAGATTTGTCACAAGAGAGACCTAATCTGTTTATCCAAGGCAGTGATGGGTCTTCACTTCTTGGCTGGTACCACTGCAAGCAGCAAAATCTTCCCCTGGCACAGAGAGGCCATATCCCAGCACTATCAGCCATCAGAACATTATCTATAGTGGGCTCAAGCATGTACATGGAGGCTTGAAGGCAAAAGGAGCTTGTCTCAGCAGCCAGGGCCTGTCTCCTGCCCAACTAGAGGTATTATCTGGTGTCCTTCCAGGGGACCATGGAGACTGTGGGCTGGCCCAGTGAATGCTCTTAGCTCTCAGCAGCCCTGTGCCCTGGGTCTGAAGTCAATGTGGACCAAAACTTCTGTCCCAGGTGATGCTTTTGCTGGTAGCCAGGACCATGATCAAGACAGGGTGGGTTACAGCCCCCAGCACTCTGCTGCTGCTTCCTCAGCCTGGCTTCCAGGCAAAGGCTGCCCAGGACACAGGCAAGCTGTGACCACCGTCCCCCAGTTCAGAAAGGGAGGCTTCACCCCCTCCATACCCCCACACCCTGTGCTGCTCTCCCAAGGGTTTTCAAGGTCTCTGTTCACAGGAGGTTTGGCACCTGCCATTGGGGTGGACCTGGGGCAGCCCTGCTGTGCCCCCATCCCATCACCACTGGGTCCTGCACAGCTGCTGGGGAAGGTTCTGCAAGGCTCCGAAAAGCTGCTGCCTGGCTCCCTGTCATCAGAGCAGCACGGGGTGGTACCTCCCAGCCACAAAACCTCGGGGAGATACTGAACAAAGCCTAACTTGTGTAAACCAAGCCAGCTTTGGTGAGGTGTCTGCCACCTCCCTGGCCTCCTGCCCTCTCCGCTCAGCCTATCTCAGCCCACATTTAACAATTATCTCCTCTCCGCACAGCTCCCCAAGTGCTCTGAGTGATGTGGGCCAATTTCCCGCTGGCAACTCCCGGCTGCCTCCCAGGAGTTACGTCAGCATCAGCAGGGAGTTGGACCATGTGCATCCTCAGTGCAGCACCTGGCAGTGGGGCAGCCAACACCTCCCCTGGGCCTGCCAGGGCTGACATTGGGCATTATCTGAGCACCCCAGAAGGCAACAGCCTCCCTTCTCCCACCCAGCAATGGGAAGATGGTGTCCTGCCCTCTGATTGCTGGAGAGGGGGTTCTGGCAGGCGTGGATACCTGAGCTGGAAGTGGACCAGGATGATGGATTTAGCACCCTGGCTCTGGATGTCAGAGGGCATCAAGCCATCAGGACATAAGGCAGTGTTTTGTGTCTGATGCTTTCAGTAATGGTTCCAGCACAGGTCGGTGCCCTTGCCAGGGTGTGCTGAGATAGTCTGACCCAGCCATAGTATGCCTGCCCTCTGCTAAGAGCCTGGCACTATGCAGAGAGCCAACCTGAGGTGCCTGGAAACCACCACCTGTGTGCCCAGCGCTGTCACCTTGTTGCCATATGCACAGCTCAGCACGTGGTATCTGGGCATTACGGCCAGCAAGAATCGCTCCCACAAAACCAAGCGTCTCTCAAAGCATTGTCACTGCGTGTTCTGGGAAAGCCATGCCCAGAGCCATGCCTGTCTGGCATGCAACAGTGCTGGCCTTGCCAGTGCTGAGCCTGGCACTGCAGTGGGGTGACTGTGGCAGCATAGGCTGCCCTGTCTCTCCCTCTTCCTGCATGGCACCACGGCAGAAAGCAGCACTCCTTCCCATGCCAGCAGGATATGCACCACCTCCTTCCCCAGAGGGACCCAGCAGCACCAGGCTCATCATGGGAAGCTTCTGGTGACACCAGGCTGGGCGAGCAGCAGGAGCTGGGCACAGACAGGAGCTGAGGAGGCGCACAGTGATGGTGAGCTAGTGCTTGGGCAGAGGGGGCAGAGGGACCCAAAGCTTGGGGGCATCAGTCCTCAGCTCTGCATATCAGGGAGCACTGGAAGGGCAGGGAGGCAAGGCAGGGAGCAAGGGTCTCCTGCACCCATCTCTCCCAACTGGTACATTCGTTCTTCACTCCACCACTTGTCTCCACCCTTTTCCAGCCATGCAGCCTCCTCTCCTTTTCAGTGGTACCCAAGGGGCCTCCAGGTAGGGCTGAGGGACAGGAGCAGGGGATGTAGCATCCTGCACAAAGTGATACATCCTGCATGTGATAGCCTGAGCTCACTCTGCAAGAAGTGATCAATGGGGATCTTCTGGTCACCTCTTCTTGTGGGCAGCTACACCTCTGGTTGGTCTCAAAGGGTGTCCATGACCAAGGTATCTGAGCATTAGTTCTGGGTCCGTTGGTTCCAGAGTAGCCACAGCCTTGGAAGCAGCGGTGCAAGGGATCAAGATAGGTGATGGTGTGGCCCAGGGTGGTGATGTGCCTGAGATATTCCTTCATGCCTCTGGCTGCCAGCCCTTCCAGGCATGAGATGGCTCTTTGAGCTCCTGGATGTCTAGTACCAGCCAGGCCCAGCTCTTTGAGATTCTCTGTGCCCTCACTCATCCTTGGCAAGGGAGAGGGAGCCAGCAGCTGGCCCAGGGGCTGGGAAGGGCAAGGAGACTCAGCTACCCACTGGGAGGTGGAAAATGGCCCAGAGCAGGCAGTGCAGTGAGGTCGGGTGTTGCCAGCTGCCATCTATTATTCCTGCCCTGCATCAAAAGGCCGAGATGAAAGTCTCCGGCCACAGCCCTCACCGCAACAACATCGACCCCCCTCCTGAAATTACTGCTCCCCTGAAGGAGGCTGCTTTTGCCTGAACGGCGGTAGAGAAAACCATGTTTACACACCAGGTTTCAAGCACCGCTCACCAGCTGCTGCACTGTAATTACAGCCGTTTGGAGGGGATGAGCTGCTGGGGCTTGGTACTGGGATGTTTGTTTGTTTGTTTGCAGGCCCAGTGCAGGGCAGCTGGTGAGGGAGGGATGCTCTGTTGGCAGCTGGAGAGCCGGGCTCCTGCCGAGCCTGGCCAAGGGCTGCTGTGGTCCCCTGTGAGCATGCGGCCAGCCCTGGGCTTTGCAGTGGCACAGGGGAGAAAGGTCCCTGGTGGGAAAGGGCATCTCTTCAGAAGGGCAGGGATGGAGCTGAATCACCAAATCCTAAAGTGCTGTGACTGCAGCAACAGGAAGCCCACAGCAGGCATGGGGAGTGAGGAAGCTCCAGGAACCAGGGGCACCATGGACCAATTTCAGCTGCAGCTCTGCTCGAAGCCCGAGTGTGCATGGGCTGAGCAGGGACAGGCATCCCCTCTCACCCCCTCTCAGCTGCTGAACCCCAAGTCAAGTGATGAAAGTGCCTTACATCCCTGCCTGCATTCAGCCTTGATTTAGCACTATGCTTTGCCCAAGCATTCACGTGCCATGGGGGATTCACATCCCGAGATGCCTCAGGGACATCTCTTCAAGGCATCTCCTCCAGCTTCCTCCAGCAGCAGCACCAAGCTGCGGAGACAGCACAAGGATCAGGCTCCCTCTCAGCCTAGGTGACATGTGGTGTAGAAATGCCACCAGGAGCAAGACTTTTGGGGCCTATTCCAAGAAGCTCAGCTGCTTCTTGCTGCATTATCCACAGCAGCTCTTGTGCACTGGCACTGGAGCTGATAGCATCCATCTTGTACGCAAGTTGCAGGGTTGAGCTGATGGCTGCAAAATGCTTCCAGTAAAGACTGCTTATTGCCCAGCACATCCCAGGTTTTCTGTTTCTGCCATGCTCCTCATTCAGCCCAACCAACACCACCTGGAAGGGACCCCCTGCAGTATCTGAGATATCTGCCCTGCAGCCAAAGCTGCCACCCAGTGTCCTTGCAGAAGTGGTTTTAGCAGGCAGCCACAGCAAAGCCAATCCAGGATGCTCCATCCCACCACAGGCACCCATGAACATTGAGCATCATGACAGCACAGATTGCTTCTCCCTGTTAGCCTGGGCAGGCAGTGTGTGCGGTGGGAGATGTGAGGCGGCAACAACAGTGCTGCTGCCTTTCTCTTCACAGCCACCCTGGGATTGCTCTGGGTCCTATGGCTGGAGAAACATGGCAGAAGTCTTCTCCTGATTTTGCACCTCTCCTGTCACAGCCCCACCTCCTTAGGACAAGCATCCTCACAGGTTACCAGCTTGCCTGGCTCCAAAGCCTTCAGCACTGCAGATTCCCCAGTCCTGGGCAGAAGCATTTCAGTGTTCTGGCTGCTGGAAATGTGCCTCCTTGCTGGCCCATATGTAGAGAGAGTAAACTGCCAGCCATTGGCTCCTAGGGGGTCTGGAACATACCTCTAGCCAGCACAGGGGTACCAACACCAGTCAAGACCTGGCCTTGTTCCGAGATGTCACTCAGCAAAAGCCCCTTCCTCCACCAGGTCACGGTAGAGGATTTGCGCTGGCAGTGTCACGGTGTGGTGCATCCTTCTTATTAGGCAGCTGTTGTAAACAAATGGAGACTTTGGCTTTTTCCTCGTTCTCTACTTGGAGTCAGCTCTTTAGGATCCCCTTGGGATATGTGCCTCAGTACCTCAGCTGAGAGCATGAGTAGAGAGTCTGGAAACCTCTTGGGATGATACATGCTGCTGGTCTGGTGCAGGCAGTGTGATCAGCAAAATGCAGAGGGGTGCAACCTGTCCCAAGCAACAGGATCCTGCAGCAGCATAGGCACAGTGAGTTGGGTGTGATCAGCTGGGATGAGGCTCACATGGATGTGTTCCCATGCATGTGACAGGCATGTTGTCCATGTCCATGCAAGCAGCAAATGAAAGCAAGTCACCAGGCACCACAACTTGTGCTTCTCTTTACTCATTCATTGCCATGCATATCTCTTGATTTCTGATCCTTGCTCAGCAGCTCCCTTGGCAATTCATTCAAGCAGCGATGCTCAGGCTGGAGGGACTCAACGATGCCACTCAGCCAACCCTCAGTTTCAGGCAAGGCCCACTCGTACCCCCTTTGCCAGGGAGAAAAGGGGTATTCCCCCCCCCGCAGGACCCGTGCGCTACGTGTGGAGTGTGATGGCGAAGCGGGTCGTTGCCTGGGGGAGCTCGACGTTCACCAGCACAAGTGGGAGGGCGAACTAGAAAGCACCTCCTCTCCCAGTGGAGCACCACTGCCCAGGCTTGATGAGGCGTGTGCTCCTGCGCCACTCGTACACGCCTTGGGTGCCTCTAACCGCCTGGGACAGGTATTCATGGTCCGGCGAGGCGTGCCCTGTCATGCCTTCATGCCACGGTGCTCAGCAAGCACCTCCTCTCCCTGCAGCTGCAGCCGTGCTGGAGCACTCCTCTGGGGAGGGCTGGCTTCTACTGGGAGGGATGGGGGGGCTGTGGATGGCCACCTCCTGCTCCCCAGGTGCTCTTCCTCAGTGCAGCATCCTCATCACCTCTTCAGCTCAGTCCCCACAGTGATGGCCTGCTATGGCCACGGAGGCAGCACTCTTGGCATGGGGTGGTGCTCCCAGGAGCAGTTTCAGGGCTGCAGTGCAGGTATGGGGAGCACCCTGGGATGGCTTTGCCCCTTGTCTTGCATGCGTCCGAGGGTGGTGTGACGCTCCCTGACTGGTGTGGAGTGGGAAGCAGATCTGGCAAGGGTAGGGACAGTGCATTAGGGTTGACACCTCCTTGCCCCAGGGAGAGTCCCTGTCCAGCTCTGCTGGACGGGTGGATGGTGCATTCTGGAGGAAGTCAAAGCACTACCAGATGTAGCCAGATGGAGTTAGATGATATCTCCCCAAAGGGGTGATACCTGTGGAGCTGACACAACCCTGTTCTGTGAGAAACATTGGAAGGGAAAGGTCCTAGAGAGTGACACTCTCACCAAGGGCTCAGAGGAGCACCTTGGCCACACCACCAAGCACCAGTCCTCTTTTATCTTGAGAGTGGGGTTGTGGAGAGGAAAAGCCCTGAGACAGGAGGGCAAAGGCAGCTTCTGGTGTTGCTCAAGCTCAGAATCATTTCTAGCTGAGCCCACCAGGTTAACATAGTCACATAAGAGAAGGTGGGCATGAGCAAAACAGAGATGAGAAGGAAGGGAGACGTATGCAGGACCCCTCATAGGTATCAGCTCTGCTACCTAAAACTGAGATGAGAGCCCACCATCCCTGCAGTTGTCAGCAGTGGTGGACAGTCAACTGTTCAGCAGCAAGGTCATGTGCTATGGGCAAAAGCCTCTTGCTGGTGGCCTGAGCTGGGCATAGAGAATGGAGATATCCCAAGTCACAAGTGCTCTGGAAACACTTCAGTGTCCGCTGTGGCCTGGGTTCTTGGTTTGCATTTGAGGAGTAAAATAAGTGACCCAGTGACCCACCGGGATGGGCGCCAATTTCATCTGCCAAGTGCTGCTGCATCCCTGGTACCCAGAGCCAAGCCCAGCAGGCAGGAGCGGTGGGTAAGGCACTCCACAGGGGAAGCAGGGGAGAGGGACTGAGCCCATATGGCCCCTGCAGCTCCTACCTTCATGCCCTCAGGGAGTGCCCCTAAGGGGCTGGCCCATGCTGCCGCGGGTGCTGTTTGATCCTGGCTCTCCTGGCTCAACCTGTGCATGTGTGTGTAACCATCTCAGAGCTGTACCCATCCACCCTCCAAGCTCATACCCTTTTCTGCACGTACGAGTGACCACCTCTCCCCCGAGCAGAAGGGACCGTGCCTGCCGCCTGGCCCCGTCCTCAGTGGGGTGCAGCACAGCGTGTGTGCCGCGTACCGGGGTGCCCCGGACCCTGCGTGTGCCGGGGCCTGGCAGGCGCTGGTTAAGTCATGTGTTTTGTGTTGGGTTTCTCCCCCTCCTGGAAAGTCCCGGTGCGGAGCGGTGGGGCTGAGCCGACCGCACACAGCTGCGGGCCACCACATGAGAGGAGCCAGCTCCCCGGGGATTACAGAGCCTCGGGAGCCTGGGGAGGAGGCAGCAGCACCCGCGCCGTGGCCCTTTCATCTCTCCCCTGCCTCACTCCCCCTTTCATGTCAGCTCTCTGGCCACGCTCTCTTTTCCTCTGCTGCCTTTGCTCTCTTTGCAGTTGGCCTCTTTTCCCTGCCTTCCTCCCAGCCCTTCCCGCTGCACCTGGCTGTGCTGGCTGCCTCTGCACTGCTCCTGTCGCCCCCCAGGACCATGCTCTTTCATCTCCCGACCCCCGCTGCCTGCTCCCCCCTCCCCTACACTGGCGTCCTGCCCCCACCCGGCTCTGCCTCTTCATCATCTCCCTTCCCAGCTCAAAACCTCCCACTGCCATGGAGCGATGGAGAGGGGTGGTTCAAAGTCCCTCCAGGTGTTCTCCATCCATGTCCAAAAAGCTTTTCCCCCTTTCTCCCATCCATCCTGCTGTCCCACCAGGCTGCTTCTAGGATTACACCCATCCCTGGGTGCACCCTGTGCTGTCACAGCCAGGCATCCTCTTGCCTCCTCCATCTGCCTCATGGAAGCAATGACCTGGGGATGCTGACAAACCCCAGTGTCCTTCCCTGTCACTGGCACCCACCTTCCTCTTCTTCAGCTCCAGCTGGGGGACAGAGAAAAGGCACCCATTCAGGCAGCAGCCAGGGTTGGGCACTCCCTGTGAGAGGTCTCTGGTCAAGGGACAAAGGAAAGTGGTGGGTGCCCTATACTTGTGTGTTACAGACCTATGCCACGGACCAGTGTCCTTCACACACTCTCCAAGAGGTCTCTGGTGTTTCCTGGGGCAGGGGATCACATGCAGGACTGAGAGTAAAGAATATTTGGGTCCAAACCTATCTGCAGCCATTGCAGTATGAGTCACATCTTGAGCAAGGTGGTCTAATGGTTAAAGCATTCCTTCTGAGTACACAGGCTCACTGGGGAGACTTGGTGCCCATCTGCTGGATGGGGATCTCAGCCACTGGGGCTTGGGCTGTGGAGGACCTCCACATCACACCTTCCCAGGTACCGCATCAGCCTTCTTTCTTATGCATCTCCCCTGCCTGCTTTCACTCTGGTGCTTACCTCCCCTGCTCCTCTGCACTCACTGCCTCCACTCAGATCTTCTAACAGGCTCAGTGCCCCTCAAACTCTGCTCCTACCTTGCTCAGCTCGTATCTTCCACATCCCTTGTCCAGCCTTCCCTGGGAGCTCTTCCTACCCTCGCCCTTGGAGTTGACCTAGCTCCATTACAGCCTTCAGCCCAAGCCCTCCCTCTGCTCTCCAGCTCCACATCACACCCATTTCCAGACACTGCTGGCCCTTCTGCAGGCACGTGGCAGCCCCATGTCCAGGGGCACCCAGTCACGGAGCACCATGGGCTGGTGTAGTTGAGGCTGAGCCAGGAGGCTGCAGTCCTCCCAGGCAGAAGGGGCGCTCCTGTGGAGTCGGGCTGCTGCCAGCATGTCTGATCACTCAATGAGCTCAACACAGTGGTGGCTCCAGCATCCTCAATGGGTAGGTGAACAACGCCTCACCATGGAGGGCAAAGCCACCAGGATGCTGTGCCACGGGGTGGTGGGCAGCAGCTGGGCCTGGCGGAGAGAACACAGGCTTCTGAGCTACTCTCCAGAAGCAGCTGCCGCCTCGCTGTAGGTACTCCACCTTGCCAAGCAGGTCAGTTAGGGCCAAACTTTTTTCTCTCTTTCGGGGGGTTGCACAGGTGCTGGTGCCAAGCATGACATGTTGGGGCTGAACTTCAGGAAAGCCTTGGAGCACCTCTCTGCAGCATAGGTTGAAGCATGGTGCCAGCCAGGCTCTTGGGAAGGGTCTTGAGCCATGGTCACCTGCTTCTCAACCAGAGGAAGCATGGAGACAAGTTGCCCAGACGAAACCAAGGAAGGATCTGCCCTCTGCTCCCCTTGGACCAGCAGATGCAATGAGGCTTTGTTCTCCAGTGACTTCAAGTAGCCCAGGTGCGTCTGGCTGCTTTTGTGGGTGAGCAGCCAGCACTGCCAGCCTTGCCCATGGCCATCCTCATGCCACCCCAAGCAGGTGGGATGGGACAGGGGGTACTAGGGGACTGTCCCCTCATGGCTTTGCTTTAAATCAGCTCTGCTGGGAGCAGGAATGGAATTTGGATGGGGCTGGGCGTTCCCGTGTAGTGATTCCCCCGGGCAGGATCTGGCTCTGATGACTGTTCTGTGCGGGGAAGAAATACCAGAGGAGTTACTCACAGCTCACTGGGGCATGATGTAGCAACTCCTCACCGGTTCCCCCCACCCTCCAGCCAAAGTTTCTCCTGTGATCTCCTAGGGAAAGTCCCAGCCCCCCACTCCCCCACTGCCACCCCCAGAGACTTTCCCCACCCTTGCTGGAGCTTTCCAGAAGCAGGAGATGAGCTGGGGCTTTAGGTGAGAGGAGAAAGGACCCAGCGACCTGCTGTGCTGGGGGGAACTTGCTGTCCCCTTGTCTATTCCACACTATGTCTGGAGATGGGCATGAGGCCAGGGTCTGAGAGAGCACCAGCCTGGGATATCCACATCTGGACAGCCACACATCTGGCTTCATACCTGGCAGAAGTGCAAACCAATTAGGCCAGCTCAGGTCTCTCTATTGCCTTTTCAGCGGTCAGTCTCAGGTCAGGCTTTCCCATCGCTCTCCCCAACTGCAGGAGCAAGAAATGAGATCCACTTTCGGTTTGCTAGAAGGAGCTGAGTTCTCCTGCTCCTGGGAACAGGCATTCAAACTTAGAGAAAATCACTGGACTTTGCGTGGCTCTAGCAGAGTCACCAGGCTGGTGGTCCCCTCTGCAGCAGGGACCCTCAGAGGGCTTGGGCCCTTAATGAAACTAGACTAAGTTCCACCTGGTTGTGCAGCATGGACTTGCTGCCATCTTTAGAAGCCTTCACTGCTGTTTCCATGACATACATGTGAAAAAAATGGCCATGTCTTTTTTAGCTTTGGAACTTCCTGAGTGATTTGCCTCTGCAGGGAGATGATGGGAGAGCATTGGGAAAATTTGCTCCCTTCTGCTGGAAACCACCTCCATCATCTGCCTAGGCTCTTCTGCCATGATGGCCATTTCTCTCTCTTGGGTGAAGCACCTTGAACCTTCCCATTTCAGCCCAGCCCCTTGTGTAGGTAGAGGTGTTCCTGATGGGGCAGAAGGGCCATGCACCAGAAGGTGTAAGGCTGGAGCAGCTCAGCAGGCTCAAATAGTGTCTCCATGTGAGGAAACATGACTCTTTGCAGGGGCTGAGACAGATCCCATTTGTGGATCAGGGAGGCTTCACTCAGACCGATGGAAGAGGAGAGGTTTGGGATGCACAGACCCTGGGGAGCCAAGCCCTTACTGGCGACTGGCTCTGGAGGTTCGGCACTGACTGTGAGGAAAGGAGGTTGTGCTGCACACTCCCTGTGCCCAGTATTGTGGTTGCTAGGATAGCTGCCCAGCAGCTGATTCCCAGTTAGGGAAGGATGGGGACACGGTTTTGTAACCGCAGGCACACTGGTGTCTTGCCTGTGGCTCCCAGACATTCAGTGAGGGAAGCCACAGAGCATATCCTGAAGGTTGGTATGCGTTGGGAGCCAGCTGGCCCCAGGAGGGAATGAGCTCCTGTGACGAAGCAGCCTGTGCCCTGAAGCTGCCTGTACCCGGAGCATGCTGCCTGCAGCCCAAAGCACCCTACAGCACAATGCCTGCACCCCGATCATGCTGCCCGCAGACCCAACAAGATCAAGGGATCTTTTCATGTCTTCTCCTGAATATCCTAGGGTCCCAAGCTCAGACAGGGTCTCTGCAGAACAAAACAGCACCAGGCACTGTGGCTTGCCAGGCTCGCTGGCCAGGCTGTGCTGGGAGTCTCACCCTGACTGTGCTGGCATTACTGGTGTGCCACTGCACAATGATGTGTTCCCAGGGGGGGGGGGGGGGGGGGGGGGCAGTAGGGGAGAACAAGCTGCAGTCTTTGCAGCCCCAGGATGCCCCGAGCCTGTCCCTCACTGAGCGATGTGAGATGGGCTTGGGAGGAATGGCCCATGCCCTGCATCCCCCTCTCTGCATCATCAAACACACCTCGTCCCCACTCCGGTACCTTTCCTAGCTGTGCCTGGATAGGAGAGCCATGTGCTGGGATCCAGCTGCTGCAGCGCAGGTGACCTGAGATTAGCAAATAGGGGAGAGGATCCTGTGGTGCAGGGAGAGCTCAGTGGTGACTCAGTCATCACTCCAGGCAGCCCTGAGATCAGACGCCTGCAAAGCAGCTCCTGGGAGTGGGGAAGCCAATGCCATCTACAAAGCACTGAAACATGATTGATGTGCAGAGCCCCCCTGCCACGGGCAGCACTGGTTTGGCCACTTTGGGAGGAAAGGGGGAGATGGGGTGGCCAGGGAACATTTTGGGGGGTCCAAATAGTGCTTGGAGCAAAAGGCAGAGGGCTTGAGGATTTGGAAAAAGGGCACTGATGTTGGAGATGGATATTGGAGATAGAAAAGGAGAACCTCAGGAGGGAAATGGATTTCTGGAGCATGCCCTGCTAGAGCAAGCTCAACCCACAGGAACACTGCAGTTTTCACGACCTGCAGGGTGAGCCTAGGTGCCCTGAGCCTCAGGCAGAGGTCCCATTCCTGCAATGTCACCAGCTAAAGGGCTGCTGCCGGGAGCCACCGCGGTGGCAACGTGCCCTGCTGTGCTGGCAGACGGAGACACGCAGGTACTCCCACGCTCCCCTCCATCACCCCCAGAACCTCCTCTTCTCAGCCCCTACACCGGCTGGCCCCAGGGGAAAGCTCCCTAGCGGAGGGGCAAAGCAGCCCTACTGCCCCGGGGTGAAGAAGAGCAGAGCATCCATTGCAGCTTACCCAGCTCCCTGCTGCTGCCTACGGGAGCGTTATGAAACGAGGACAGGAGCCGCTCCCTGCCGGGCCCGGGGCGCTCGCTTCCTTCCAGCCTGGTATTTTCCTTCTCAATTTGGTTTTGTTTTTTGTTGGGTTCTTTTTAATTCGCCTTTTTTTTTGTAGCCCCAAGGAGCACGCAGCCGTGGGAGGAGCAGGGAAGTTATCAGCTGGGAGATACCAGCAGCATGATTCACTGCCTGGCCCCCGCGGGCTGCTGCAGCCAGTTGGGTGCCCTCCCCACCACCACAGCGAGGTGCCATGCACGGACCCCCATTGCCTGGCCTGTGCTTGCTGCCCTTCCCTCCCCCTGCTCTTTGGATCCACCATCCCTCCCCAGGAGCATGGGGGGCAGTGGAGCAGCCCCCAGCCCTTGTGCGGCCACAGGCATGGGGCCAACAGGCAGGATTCCCATGGGATGGATGGGGACTAACATGCATCCTGGTGGGCAGGAGCCCTCCAGCAGCCACCTTGCAAGGGTCTGGTGTGTCCGCAGGGGTTCCACACCTCCTGCCAGTCTGCAAACAGATCGTAGGGCTGTTATTATGGTACGGCAGCAAAGCACTGCAGAGAAAGTCTCACACAAGTGGGTATGCAGTACAGAGGGTCCCTCCATCCTTCTGGCACCCTGCAGGAGCAGAAAGCCCCAGCCAGCGGGAAGAGCAGGGTTCTGCATCCTGAAATACCCCATGCTGTCTCCAATCCACTTTTATTCACAATCAGAAAATAACTTACCATACAATAACACAGGCACGCACAGCACAGCTCTGGGCACCCTCCCCTCTGGCCACGGTGCTACAGCCCAAGCCAGCCCAACCTCTGCCCCTGCAGAGGCAACCCTCAGCCCAGGGAGCTGTGCCCACTCTCTATCCCATATCTCCATCCCCATCTGGCCCAGAGCACAGCCTCACACGTGGCCGGAGGAACCCGTGCACAGTTCTGGTGCGTGTCCCCCACCCTCCCCTCCCATCCTGGGTTCCCCATGCCTTGCTGTCCCCCACCCCACCCTGCCCCATCCCACTGGGTGCCAGTGGGCTCTTCCCCACCCCTGTGCCCACCCTTCACTCCCCAAGCAGTGCTGGTGTCAACGGTCTGTACAACATGGCCGTGTGCTCCCCGGGGCCAGGAGCCTTGGTGCTCTCGTGCACGGCCGGGCAGGCAGCAGGCAGCGGGCAGCCCTGCCCTCCCCAGGTGACAACAAAGTGCTGATTTCAGAGGGTGCCGAGCATCTCCTCTCCAGCTCCCCTCGGAGCAGAGGGAAGCGGGTGCCACAGCTCCATCTCCCCCCCAGCGCCGATCCCTGTCTCCCTCCTTTGCCGCGGGCAGGTGTGCTTGTCCCTGGCACCCTGGGGTGGGCACCCATCCCTGCCCGGCTACTTGCAGACGCTGACCCACTCGGTGATGCGACACTCCTCACAGGCCACGAAGCAGCACCAGTGGAACTTGCAGTTGCAGCGCTCACTGCGTGTCTGCCGCAGGATGTTGTGCCCGCGGCCGCAGCACAGGCTCTCGCAGTTGTCCATGCCCGGGCTGGTCTTGTTGCAGAGGCGCCCTTGGGTGCCCAAGGAGTCCAGGGCCGGTTCCCGCTCGCAGAAGTCGGGTGACTTCTCAAAGTAAACCAACTCACTGATGCCAGCCCGGCGGCGATGCCGAGCATGGCCCGCCTCCAGCTGCCCAGCATTGCGGTTGTGGGGCCGGATGAGGGTGGCCCCATAGAAGCGGTCCTTGAGCAGAGACCCCACCAGGCGAAACTCGGGTGTCACCTGCCAGCACGTCTTCAGCTGGCAGCTCCCCGAGGTGCCGTGGCATTTGCACTTCCTCCTCATGTTGTCCATCACCACCTGCATGGGGAAAGGACAGAAAGGACACCAAGGGTTGTCATGAGCAGCCACCAGAGTCCTGGAGCTGAAAAGCCAAAAGGACTGCACCCTGTTGCTATGCTCAGTGTCACCCATGTCCCACACCCTGCCCCTTCCCATCCTGGCAGTACCAACTCTATGCTTTACCAAGGGATCAGCACCTAAAGGAGAGTGTGAGCTACCTGACCACAGGGAGAAGGAACCTGAATCTCCCCTTACACTGCTGCCTGGCTCCAGCCGCACCAACCTAACCTTGGACACCACATAAAAGCTGGCATGGCTGCATGTCTGCAGCCCTACTGGGACTCCCCAGTGCAGGAGTCCCCATGCACCATACCAGTCAGGAGCACTTCAAGGGGGGCAGGTGAGAGGGATGCTTTCCCCTCCCCAGGGCTTTCCCCTCCTTAAAGCTCCAGCGTCAGGAGTCCCAGGAGCAGCTCTGCTCCTGGCTCTTGCCTGCTTTCTGGTGGGAGCCAGGGGCACTGAGGCACTGCCTCCCATCATCACCCGAATTTCAAGCAGGGATCAGAGATGCTCACAGCCCTGACTTGTGGTCTGGGGAGGCCACAGTGAGGCTGGTGCCACACGTCCACCTGCCACAAGGGCCAGGGTGCATGGGGCTGAGCTGTGGTTTGGGCTGCGGCCAGAGGCCAGCATGGGGGCAAGGAGGAGCATGGGGTCCCTAGGCAATGCTGCTGAGCCCCCAGGCTGCATGCTGAGGTCTCCCTAGGTCCCCCGTCCCTGCAAGGGACGCTGCTGTGGCCATGCCAAGGGAAACCACTTATGCCCAGCAGTCTCCAGGGACATGGAGCAGCCACACATCCCCACATGGCCTGGAAAGATGCATGTTGGGATGCATTTATACCTTCTGTTCTGTCCTAAGAGGGATTCCCTGCTGGGTACTGTGCCTCCATACCCATGCGTCACACAGGCTCTAGAAGTTCCCTTCTCATGGAGACACCCAAGCCCCTCTAGGAACTGCGCTGAGGCTTGCGAAGACTATTCCCCCACCTCAGGGACACACTCCAAGGGCCAGGGGAAGCCCAGGGGACATGTGGCCTTGTGCAAGGTCCTGTCTCATGATGCCAACCCTGCCTGGCTGCCCGGCTTCACATCTGACCCGTGCTGCCTGCTCCTGCCCCCATCCCTGGGGAGGATCCATGTGCAAGGAGTGCCTTGTTTTGAGAGGGGTGGGTAGTTTTTACTCCTTGTTTTCTTGTTTTTGAGTAAATCTCCCCGTTGCTAAGCAGTTATGGTAATGAAGGTCGGTCAGGGAAACACGCCTGGAGCTCGCGGCACACGGTGGAGAGGTCTGGGCTGGGCTGGAGTTTGGCTTTCATCCTGATGAGAGTCCTGTCTCCTGCCGGGAACTGCCTCCACCTCACAGGTAATGAGCTGCCCAGCCTCTCCGCTGTGCCCTGGGTGTGCCAGCCAGGAACACCAGCTGCTCGTCACCCTCCTTGACACCATCCATGGGAACACACTGGCACTGGGACTCATCCTTTCCCACACCGCCTCCCTGCTCCCTTGGCTGGGCCAGGGAAAATCTGCATATAAGGCTCTGGGTGGGATGGTCACCACTGGGATGGAGGGGACAGCAGCATGACAGCTGGACAGCGGCTCATCTGGGGCTACGACTGGTCACAGCAGGGGCTGGACAAGACAGCATGGTGTTCCATCTCCACCACCCAAGCCACCACCACTGAGCATCCTGAGCCCCAGCACTACAGCATCCATCCATCCCTGCTCAGCGATGGCTTTTTCTCCCTCCTGCATGGGCAGCGCAGAGGACACAGGACCCTGCCAGTGCCAGGAGACCGGAGAAGGACCCATCTGAGGAGCCTCAGCCCCATGCTTTTGCCATCAAATCTCCTTCACACACCCCTACCCTTCCAGGTCCTTCCCCTGTCTCACAGACACCCAGGTTCAGCACATGCCCAGACTTGTTGGTGCTTTCTTTCGCACATTCCCAGCTCCTCCCAGACACGCTCATAAGAGCTTTATCGTAGGTCTTTGTTGTGAGGGTAATGGGTAGTTCCTTGCTGCCTTTCATCCTCTCTCACTCTCCGATCTGATGCATTAGGAGGACCTGCAAAGCCTCTTGAATGCTCCTGCTGTTCCTCACTTGAGAACTTGCTCCCTCCCAGGGATGCAGCACACTCAAATAACTGTTGGTTGCCCAGGGCTTCCTATGCCAACAGTGGACCAAGGTGACCACTGCCACCATCAGAGGACGCTGTGCATCCCCAGCAGCTGTAATTGCCTCCCTGGCTTTGTAGCTGGATGCAAAAGAAGAAGAAAAGAAAACAGCATGTTTCTGCCTGGTTTCGAACCAGGGACCTTCCGCGTGTCAGGCGAACGTGATAACCACTACACTACAGAAACTCACATCCAATAGCCATTGGATGTGGTCATTGGTGGGATTGTCATCTTCCCTGGCAAGGGAGGGTCTGAGCTAGGAGACAGGCTTACCCGTGTGCAGAACACCCCTGGGACACACAGGGACCACGGACATGATGCTCAGAATCAGCGAGATGCTGGAGAGCTCTCGTGCATGGAGAGGGACAGCGCCTGGCAGGGCACAGCACTTGGCATGCGTGTCCACATCACTGCTCTGCTCAAGGGCTACAACCCCCAGGACACAGAGGGGAGGACCACAAAGCTGCTGCATGCAGCATAGACACTCCTTTCCCAGAAATCCCAGCCCACTGCTTCTTATTACAGCAGAAAGGTGGTCCTAGAAGTGAGGAGGGCTCAGATGGGTGTGGGACCCATGGTGTTGCTGAAAGAGTAGGTGGGGAGCTGGAGAACCCATCCCCAGGCAATGTGGATGGCTGGGTCAAGCCCCATCAAGAAGCATGGCACCAACAGGCACAGTCCAAGCACAGCATCATCTCCTTGTTCCAATGCATGGCACTCACAACCATCACAACCTGACACGCATGTGGGCTCACATCCTCATCTCAACAGGGTCCCTGAGCTGGGCAGTCTGTCCAGCCATTGCTTGCCCCCTGCACTGGTACCATACCCTCCTTTAGCCCTTTGGTCCTCCTCTGCTTCTGCTTCCAGTTCCCAGTTTTCTTTCATCAGCCCAGCCCTTGTCTCCGAAGCCACCAAGAGCTAACATGTGCTGCCTGCCCTTGCGGACAAGCAGATCCAAGGTATTTTTGCTGTTGCTGGATCCCACAGAGACTGCACACTGACATGCCTCAGTGCAAATATTCCTCTCTCACCTTCCCCTCCTTCTCCATGGGGCTTCCTTTGAGAAACAGGCAATACAGACCCCAAATTTCTGAGCACTGACAAGAGTCCCAGCGTTTTGGGGTACACAGAGCTGGAGAGGAGCCAGAATGGGCCCTGCAGCCAGAACTGGGATGGGAGGGTCTTGCCTGGCCTGGGGCAGAGCAGCCTGTGGAGGATTTAGCTGCCTAATGCTGAGTGAGCCTTCACCATGCACAAGCACACAAAGCCAAACAAGCAAAAAGCTTTGGCTTTCCCCAGGCATTTACAGCTTGGCCAAACTAGGATGGCTTCTTTGGGGTGGTAAAGCTCAGCTCCAGCACCAGGGAAGGGCACACACCGAGGTCCGGCTCTGCAGCGTCGCCATCTCACAGCTGGCTTTAAACATTCTCAAAGCAGGAGGCACATTCAAATGTCTGAGCCATCCCATCCTGGGCAAACACTCCCTGTGGAATTCTGAACTTTAATTACTTATTCCTGCAGCCATTACACACACTTCTGTGTTGCCTTGGCAGCATGTGCCTGGGATCTTGGGGACACATGTGGATTCATGAGGATGAATCCACATGTGGATGCACTTGGGGATCACGGAGATTCATGGGATGGGGTCCCCCTGGCACCTGCTGGGAGCAAAGGCAGGCAGGGCAATGCAGCCATGCTCCCAGCCCCTCCTGCCTGCACGCTCCTTGTCTCCAGTGTCAGGCTGCTTTTAAACATCAGTTTCCAGACAGTGAAGTACTAATTAGCACCTTTAACAAGGTCTGACATCATGTGAATGGAGGGGAGGCTGCCCTGCTCACCTGGATGGGCTCCAGCACCCCTCGGAGACAGGGGACAAGGCTGTGGGCTGTCACCTCCACTCCCGAGGGGATGCTGCACTTCCAAGCTGGTACAGGCGTGCACTGCCTGGCCCAGTCCCACTCACATCTGCCTCCCTGGGACAGCGGCTCCCTCACCAGAGCCAGAGCTGTGCTAGGTGCTGGAGCCTGTGCTGTGCCCCCTTCTGCCAGTGATGTTTCCCTGCCTGTCTACAGCCTTCCCTTGCTGCAGCTGCCTGACACCAGTTCACCATGTCCCTGAGACAGCACTGCTGCAGCACAGGCAGGTGAGAGTGGCCAGGGAAGTGTTCCTTGGCAGGGGACAGCAACGATGTCCAGAAGTGCCCTCCCCAGCAGATTTGCTCCACAGTGGGGCTGCACCACTGCCTTTGCTTCAGGCAAAACTGGGGAGATGGGGGTGCCTTGGGGGCAATCCCAGTCTTGCACATGTGTCCCACAGCAGCCCTCCTGCATGTGTCCTGGGGGACCCAGCAGCTTCACCCCACAACTCTGCTCACCTGCCTGCCCACACGGTTGTTGTGCAGCCTCATGCGGGAGTGGATGTCCCTGTAGGTTTCCCGGGAATCGAGGAAATCCTTGGAAAACTTCTCCCCATAGTCCACATCGGGGCTGCACCCTCCCCATTCCCAGGAGTCCTGGAGGCCGGGGGTCTCGGCTGGCATGTGCTCCATGTGCACCCCGTGCACCATGCCCTTGCCACGGTTCATAGCCTCCAGCTGGAGACGATGCAGCTTGCGCCGGAAAGCCTCCTCATCGCCCCGGCGTTTCTGGTCACAGCCGCAGGCCTGCAGCTTGCCGAGGGCGCAGGCGTTGGACACAGCGTGCACCACACCGGCGGCTGCGATGGCGTACGCGAAGGCGCTCTCCCGAAAGCCTGTGAGGAAGGAGAGAGCAGGGCTCAGGCTGGGCAGTGTGGATGCGCCAGCAGCATGCTGGGGTATAGGGAGCCAGAGTTCAGCTTGCGCCTTGGCTTGTCCTGATGCACCAGCTCCCACCAGGACCATGACCAAATCCTCACTGCAGCCCCATTCCCACCATTGCTGCCCTGAAGCCCAGCCCTGCCCTGACCCCACCTCCCACCATCACCCTGCTCTCCCATTGCTCTGAGAGATGCCACCATGGCATTGCTCAGGCTTCAATGTCATGGCCCTGATGGGAAAGGCAGTATCTCCTCCCACCTCCACTCAGAGTTTACCACTATAATACATACACTGCTGGCTGAGGAATACTTCTGCCAAGGAATGGGCCATTTCTGCTTACCCACAGGGTGCAGGACAAGGCAATAACAGGAGCAGACAGCACTGCCTGTCCAGCCGCATTCGTCTGCCCATGCCCTTTCCTTCCCCAAGCCCCATCAGCTCCCTCAAAAAGCTCTAAATGTGATACTGTGCTGGAAAATCGAGCATCCTTAGTCAGTGAGAGCATGCTGTGACCGCACCACGCGCTGCCAGGGCCGGCAGCTGGTATTCGTTAAACACTGGGGAGCGAGGACGTTCACAAATGCCATTAGTTGGGGATAGGGTGGATGGGGACAGGGATGGGTCCCGTGGCAGGGGCTCTGTGGAGCTGTTTGGCTTTGCTACAGCTGGATGAAGAGCCTCCCTTACCTGGGAACTTCTGTTTTACTTTAAATGCAAAGTAGTGTTTTTATCTGTGGTTCCGGGGCCAAGCATGGAGCCCGCAGTGCCCTTTGCTTCAATACACAGTGGCTGGCCCCAGCACAAGGAGGAGGAGGAGGAGGAAGAGCCAGATTTAGTGCCATGGCTTCCCACGGGGAATAAATAAGTAGCTGGAGTTCACCAGCCTCTCTCCCTCAATTGGACAAGAGCAGCTTAATCAGCACTGGTTTTGCTACAGCTGAACAGAGGAGAGGTTTTGGGGCATTTTCTCCATGCCATCACACAGGGAGCTTGGGTGAGCACCCCAAAGCACAGATCCCAGGCAGCAGCTCTGCCAGCTCCCTGCCTGCACCACAGAGTCACAAGAGGTGAGAGTACAACCACTCCCCGCGGCCATCGCCCATCCTTGCCAATGCTTCCCACCACGCATGCCTCCTTGGTGGTTCGCTGCCGCCCGCCAAGCAAACGCTATGATCTTATTAAAGGGAAATGAAACGCGGCTAGGAAACCTGCATTTAAAGTCATGCTGCTCTTTTGTGTGTTAATTTGACACTGGTGCATTTAAAAAATTAACGAGGCGCTTGCTTAAAAGCCAGTGGGAGCCTCTCCCAGCTTCCCCTCGGTGTGGGACAAGCTTGCTCTCAGCCTGCCTCTTTCCGTGCACAAGTTGAACAACATTTTTCAGCGGGCAGGTAATGGGGCTGCTGGTGCGTATGCTGTGCAGCCTCCCCGGGGAGAGCGCTGGCAGGCAGTGCCTGCAACACACCCACAGCGCTGTTAGAGCAGGACACCCTGAATCTGGGGACCTTCAGCGATGCAGGTCCCAGGTAAGCGAGGCAGGAATGGAGAATCAGCATGGGAAGGTCTTCCAGATCCCAAAATTGTCCCCATGTCAGTTCTCCATCCCCACAGTCTGGGCCAGCTCCAGCCCTTCGTGAGCCAAACCCAGGCACAGCCCAAGAGCAGGGACTTGTCACTGTCACTCCACTCAACATCTCCAGCTCCTTGCACAGCCAGTGCCTGGGGATGGCAGCAGCAAACCCTCCACCCAGCACAACACCCTCCCTCAGCCCTGCCTTTCCGTTAGCCTGTTTCTCACATATTTCCCCAGCCTGCGGAATAATTTCCCATGTGGCACCTCCCAGGGCCCAGACAGAAGCTCTACCCCACCCCGTCCGTCTAGCAAGCCCGTCCCTTGCAGATAAAGAGGCCAGGTTCGTTTGGTGCCCTCCACAGCTGCAAAACCCCTGTGGTCAAGCCCCAACCCTTCTCTTTCCTCCGCTGCTCTCCATCCACGCAAAAGCTGATGGATGGGGTGCAGGGTCCTTGTCCCTTGAGCTGCCATCCCCCAGGCTGCAGGCAGGGGACAGGCCAGTCCCCAGGACTTAACCTCCCAGCTCTCTTGGACTCTTGTCCCCTTCTCACCATGGCCATTTCCCTGCTCAGTATGGCTGTGCCTGGCCCTGCCACTCCTCCCTGCTTTCTCTGCTCCTTCCCTCACCTTCTTTCATGGGGATCTGCGGGCAATGGCAGAGAGGGGGCCAGGGCAGCACTGGGACTGCAGCTTCCATGCCAGTGCAGTTCTGCTTGGAAGTTCAAGTTACATTCCTTGCTCTACCCCAGCCACAGCAGAGCCCAGAGGATTGCAGCAAAGCAGCGAGAAACGTGGCTGTAGGCGACAAACACTGGCCTCGTGGGCTTGGAGACGGTGGGAGCTTCCAGGAACCGCAGGCGAGCACAGCATGCGGCACCCAGCCCCGAGCCCTTTGGAGGGAGGCTCTCCAGCTACCCCAGCCACCTAAGACCTCAGTGGTGATGTCTGAGTCACCAGATCCCTCCAGAGACCACAGAAAAGGTTGTAGCTGTGGGAGGTATGAGGAGAAGTATTGCATCCTGCAGGGACAAAGAAATGGAGGACACCACCCTTACACCACCACCATGCCATGTATTTAAAGGACTGTGCTGGGCAAGGAGGATGGATCTGAAATCTCACCCCCAGGTCAGATCCTGAAGTGGCTGTCTTAAGCAAGGGAAAAATTTCCCTGTCAAGATGCATCTGGGAAATGGGGAAGCATTTAGCAGGACCCCATGCCCCAGCTGGCAGTGGCTCTGCTACAGGTGCTGCTGTTTCTCCATCTCTCATGCGGATGTGGGATGAAGGCAAAGGGGCCAGCTCAGGCACAGCTCTGGGTTCCCTGGTCTGGAGACCAGGGAGAGCTGGAGTCATGGCCTTCCTCCCACACATCACCATCACACCCGGGCAGCAATGCCCTCCCAGCACCCATCACTGCAGCAGCTGGGTGGCATTGAGGAAGCAGCCAGGACAGCCTGTTCTGGGTGCACCCTGGGGTGTCCAAGGGATGCTCAGCCACCCCTCCATGGGCAGTACCCCCCAGGAGTGGGGGACAGCTGCCAGGAGCTGTGGGCACATTGCCCTGGCCCTGCTGGCTGGTGAAGCAGAGGAGAGCTCCTCCTGCCACCCCCTGCGAGGCCCACAAAGATGGCCAGTCCCAACACGCTGTCTCTCCCCCAGCCCCGCTGCCTCCCTTCCCCTCTCCCTAATTAAACTGCAGGTGAACCTGCCAGGGTCTGGCCCAGCACCAGGCGCTAAACGCCTTCCTGCAGATCCCGACTTGCCTCCCTGCACCTCTTTGAGCATGCCAGGGACAGCCTGCAGCCCTTGCACCTCATTCGCCCACAGCGCTCCAAGCCGGCAGCCTTTGCCGCTCTGCAAGGAGCCAGGATCAGCCTCGCACCTCCAGGGATGCTGCCCTGGCCCCAAGGTCTCACTGGGGGAAGGTCTGGGGGATGGGGATACCCACAGGGATGAAGCTGAGCATCCAAAGCACCTACGTGTGCTTCAGGGCCAGGTGGGCAAAGCCCTTGGTTTGCCTGGGGGTACCAAAATCCCTGCCAGCAGCCCGGCTGCAGCTGTGCCAGGCCAGGCGCTGCGGTCTGCAGACACCCGAGCTTGGCTGGGGCTCTGCAGAGCCAGGCGCCGGGGTCCTGAGCTTGGCAGCATCTCCCTGGGTATCCATAAGAGCACCTGCCTCCCTCAGCACGTGGCAAAGCCTCCCCATGCTCCAGTTCACAGCTAGCTGGCCTCCAGCACTTGGTGTTTGCAGCCTTGCAGGGAGTGCCCCCCTTCTCACTGTAAGAAATCAAGGTTTGGCCATGGACATGCAGGGCCTTTGCCACCAGGAAGCCTTTCAAGGAGGGCACAGGGCGTACCCCATTCCTCCAAAGGCTGCAGAAGGAACCAGGGAATCCTGCCCTCCAGAGACGTGTCCCTTCCAGCCATGTACCCTCGGGGCCTTCAAGGACACCCAGCTCCACCATGAGGGTCCCAGTTATTTCACAGTTCCATATAGATGAGGTTGGGATGAACAAAGGGGAATGCACAGGGAAGAAGGATCCCTTAGCACACCTCAGACAGCCTCTGCCTGGCACCCGGACAGTCCCAGCCCTGCTGTCACTGCACCAACCCATGGGTGCACATCTACCAGACAAAGACAAAGGCTTGGTGACCCACCGCCATCCGCAGCTTTGGTTTTGGCAGGCACCCCGGCACGGTTCAGCACAGCCACACAGTGCTCAGCCACTCATGGATGCTGCAGTGGACGACATACAGGCAACAGGCAACTCTTTCCAGTGAGGTGGACACAATCATGCTGCTCACCCTAGGAGCAGGGGACCTGTCTCCCCTGCTGATGCAGATGCAGACAGCTGCCTTTACCTCACAGCTCTGTCCTCATACGTCTGCCCCTGAGGCCAGCAGATGTCTCTGGTGGCTGGGACAGCACATGGAGCATGAGGGTGATACAGCAGAAAGGGATGGGACCAGGAACAGGACTGGAGGGTGCTGGCAGGGCTGACAGTGCCAGCGAATGGGCAGGAGGGTGGCAAGGACATAGGCAGTCATCTGAGGAGTCAGAGAAGGTAACAGGAAGATTCACAATGGCAATGCTGAGCACATGGAGGGCACATGGGCCAAGGAGAATGCGGGGTGTAGATGGCACTGGAGGCTGAGCAAGGGGTACAAAGGACACTCCACACCCCAAGGGTGCAGCATCAAAAGACCAAATCTGAAAAACCCACAGCCCACTGGAGTGTCTCAAAAATACCAGGGACTCTATGAGAGCAGGGACAGTAAATCCATAGGCACCCTCTCTGCTTGCCCCCTGCTAACCTGTTGTGCTCTGCAGTTGCCATGCCCTGTACCCCAGGGATGGGAGCATCTCCCTGCTACCTCCCTGCCATAGAGCAGGTCTGTGCTCTGCCCAGAATGCTGTCAGCATCCCTGTCCCTGGCTATGCTGCCCAGAACCCACCTTAGGCTCCCAGTCCTGTCGGATGTGAAGCCTTCCTGCTCCTTCCTGTCTCCCCAAGGCTTGCACTCAAACTTCTGGGATCAGATCAGCAGGATGGGGAGACAGGCATTCATCTGCCACCCTCCCCTGCTCTATTCCCAAGGGATGAGCTGCCCCAGCTCCACCAAGTGCCTGGATGCCTGGCAGAGGATGGGACAAGCACCGGTGCTGCACCCCGGATGGCTCACGCCTGCACTGATGAAGATGCAAGAGATGCAGGAGGACGGGGCGGAGATGGGGAATGGAGCCAAGTGGGGAGAGTGGGAGGGAGAAGCCAGCTACAAATAATTTAAAGTGAGATTCACGCACGGCTGAACTGATGGCAGAAGAAGTGGGAAAAGGAATGAAAGATTAAAGGGGTCTGTCACTTCGGGTTACAAACAATGATCCTACAAGCACACTGCGCTCGCAGGCACGGCAAGGATGGATGAGGCAGGGCGCAGAGCAGAGACCTGATCCCCAGAGGTCAGATCTATTAATGCCTGCAGCATGGAGCCTACACCCCTCACTTCCACTGCTCGCCCCTCCTCCAGCACTGGGGTTGGGTGATGCACCCGGCTGTAAGGCAGAGCGCAGAGCTCCAGCTCTGTTACAGAGGGACACGAGTGGGCTGGAAGCAGGCTAGGCACCAGCCTCAAGGCTTGCTCCATGCCAGAACAGCTCCGAGCAACCACATGGGATGGCCTGGGTGCTCAGGGCTCATCCTGCACCCTCTGCTGCCAAAACAGGAATTCCGTGATATGCCTGTCTGCTCTGCTGCTCCAGCCCTACCTCCATCCTTTCCTGGTTCTGGGTGCTCTATCCCAGGGAATTATATCCTACCAGTGCAGCCTGGGATGAGCCATACCCAAGAGCTCAGGACTGGATCAGGAGTCTAGGGGCTGCGAGAGTCCCCACACCCATCAGTCACAGCCCTGACAATGTAAAGAGCTGAGGTGGCACACAAGTGAGCTGCAAGTCACCAGCCACCACCAGACCCAGTAGACTGAGGAGGGTTGCAGGAGCTCAGTGCTCTCTGCTGCTGGAGCTTCTCACCCAGGCTGGTGGGACTGAGAGCAGGGAAGCTCGCCTGGCTGTGTGAGCGACTTGAGCCAGCAAGTTAGTGTCTCCTACTGCCTGAGGAGACTAAAAGTGAACTGCATTCCTCAGAGGACCTGGAAATACCTCGATGCTTATCAGGGCTGACGGTCCCCACCCTCCCTGCCAGGCCCTAACCTGGATGCTGCTCATGGAGGGAAGAGACACTGCCCTCCTCCAGGCACCACCATGCCTGAGAGTGGCCACAGCTGCTCCATGGCTGGACCACAGCCCTCATGCCACAGGTGTTCCAAGGCAGCATCTACTCCAGTGAGGCTTTGCCCATCTGCCTTGGACATGAGGGAGCTCCCAGCACCAAAACACTCCTTCACTCCCCTCTCCAGCCATCTCCCCACCAGCTGGAGCTGCCTAGGTGACCCTGCCATCACATCCCTGCAAAGGCATGGAAGCCTCAAGCTGCCAACTTCTCTGTGACTCTCCTTGCAGTCCCATGGACAGAAGATGTTGTAGGATGTGGAAGGATGCTTGAAGAAGGGATAAAGGCACCTCTCTGCTGGGCACCAGGACAGGAGGCTCTCAGGCTAGGGTATGTGAACAGTATCTTCAGTGGTTTTCACCTTCTTCAGGAGCTAGACGAGCAATGTGCTTGCTGGGCACCTTTCCTGCCCTCAGCACCCACCTGCCTGCCACTGGCACCCTACTGTCCTCTCCTACCCACAGTCTGGGGCTGTGGGCACTTAGAGATGTGCTGAAGCCTAGGCTTCAGGAGGGGTACTTAGGTGAGAAGATGCATTCAAGTCCTACAGAAGGTCCCATCAGGTCACAACCCTCATCTGCACCATGCAGTGCAGCCCCTCTGCACCTCCAGAGTCCACTCCTGAGGAAAGATTATCAACTGGGGAGCTGTAATCCAGGCAGAGCCAGCCATGCCTGCAAGGGAGTCATGGCACCAGGACTTGACAGACCACGGAGAACTAGGAGAGCTCTCCCAGCAGCTCAAGTGGGTGCTCTGTGGGCAGACAAGCTCCCAGTACAGCCTGTCTCTCTGCCCCCACCATGCCACCATGCTCTGGGGTCCCACAAAGCAGCTTTCTGCACTGGGGAGCCAACACAAAGGCAGGATGCCAAGGTGATGGGCTCACAGAGCTATGTCCCCTTAGCTAGAGGTGTTTCTGCTCACCATGATGCACAGAAACACCATCTCCAAAGCAGGAAGGAGCCAGGATGATCACTACATCCACCAAACTGAATCCCAGAGCTCAGCATCCACCTTCATACCCACCAACTGTGCTGCACACCTGTGGCACCACTCCAAACACCAGCCTACACCCTATGGGAAGAAGATGCCAAAAAGAAGCCTGGAAGAAGCCTTTAGAGTAGCTGGGGCTGGGCAGGGAAGAGTAGCTCATGACGAGGGCCAGTGTAGGTACAAAGGTGCATGGAGAAGAGTCCAGCTTTGCCACAGTGCAGTGGCAAAACCGTGTGGTTTCTCAGGCTCTGCCTTCATCCATGGGGATGCTGAAGAGCTGGCCTGGTTCCCTGTGCCAAGGAAGAGCTGTGTAGGGGCCCATGGAGAGCCTATGATGGCTCCTGAGAGCAGGGGCTGGGCATAGAAAGAGGAAGAAGAGAAGGGAGACCATCCAGCCCTTACCTCTGCTGAAGATGATGCTCTCGTAGGGAATCTTGTTCTTGGTCTCAAGGCTGGAGCAGTTCCAGCGCTGGTCCCGGAACTGGTGCTGGCACTCATGGATAGCGATCTGGATGCCCTGGATGGCTGACGCAGTGACGTCGGGGTGGCGCACGCACACCTCCAGCTGCCGCCGCGTCAGCCCCGGCAGGGTCAGGCACACCGTGTTCGCATTCAGCACCGGCTCAGATGGCAGCTTCAGGCCCAGGATCTCATTGGAACAGGAGCTGGGAGAGAAAGGGAAACTCATGAGCTCGGTGCAAGCTACGTGACAACTGCTCGCTTTCCCTTTGGGGAGGGAGAAGAGCCTGGTGGGGGACACACATGGGTAGGAGATGCTCCTCAACCCACACTGTGCCTGATGCTTACAGAGAAGGCTGGGAAAGGCCTGGGCATACCAGCTCAGCCAGGCAGAGATGCCCCAGCAGCAGTGGGGCTGCAATCCTCTCCAGCCATGTCAGCACAGACTGTACCCAGCAGCTGTTCCATTTGGTCCCCCTGCCTCTGGAGCCCAGCATTTCCCACAGCTGCACCCCATCTGTGTGCTCCCCCAGGGATCTCACACCCTGGCCTCACAGTGCAGACTGTCAGGCACAGACAGTCCAGGCTTGCCTTCCCCAGAGAGCACAGGCTTTCCCCTGGGAGAGTAACAGAGACCCCAGCATAGGAGACCATCCCAGGTCTGGCCCCATCCTTGTTGCTGGCTGATACCCTCCCTACATCTCCCGAATCTCCCAGCACTGCTGGTCCTCACAGGGGAGGTAACCAGAGGGACCAGCCTTTTCCTGCCAGCTTGACAGGGAAATTTGGAGCCAAGCACCCTGCCAAACACCCTCAAACTCTCAGCAATAATCCCAAATTAAGATCCCAGTCCCACTAGACCTGATGCCTGTCACCACAAAAGCACAGTGACCAGCTGATGGATGGGTGCAAGGGGAGGCACATGATCCATGGCAGGGGAGCAAACACACAAGTAGAGGTGCTGCCTGGGGAAACAGGGAGATAGATGGAGTGTGGGGAGATGGACAAAGCATGTCCAGAGAGATGTGCCTGGAGCTAAGACAGTGGTACACGAGATGGATGTGGAGAGGGAAATGGAAGGGGTGGAAGTGTTTGTCTAGCTCCAGGGAATGACTTGAAGGACCCTGAGATCCACAGTGTCCAAGCAGAGGACCTGCAAAGCAAGCAGCAAGCAGAGGGATGTCCAGGAGCATCTTGCACCTTGCAGCAGGGTCCATCAGGAGCTCAGCACTGCCCTGCTCCTTGCTCAAGAGCACCTTGGTCCCTGCTGAGAGCTCTCTCCAGGCAGGGTTCCCTCTTCCCTAGTACTAGCCAAGAGCTGGGTCTCTGGCAGGAGCAAGGAGCTTGGAGTCCTTTGAACCTTGACTACAGAAATGAGACTTGGAGGAGGATGCTGGAGGAAGGACTATAGCTGCCTTACAGAGCAACTTGGTCTTGAGGAGAAGGGTTACTCCCCCTCTGCTCCCTCAAATCCTACAAGCTTGGTTCAGGCACATGGGCAGAACCAGCTCTCAGGGATCGGGGACTGACTTCCCCAGCTCAGTGCTCACCCAGCTCTGGAGGAAGGGTTCAGCCCCAGGGTCCCTGCTGATTTACAGCTTGTTCAGGGGGGAAGGGGAGCTGTCAGAGTCAGCCTGCTGCTTTCTCCAGCTTTCCAAGTGTGTTTACACCCATGCCACCACTTCCACTGGGGATATGTGGGTCTGCCACAGTGCAGATCTACAGTGACTCCAGCCGGGTGAGTCGAGGTGGGGGAGAGCAGACAGAAGGAAAGCAGAAGGGGGTGCATCCCTCCAAAGCACCAACACAGGAGAGGAAATCCTCTGCCTGGCTCCTGCGCTCATTCACGCTGTCAGAAGCAACCCGTGGCTGACACGAGATGCAAAACAGGTCCGCAGCTACCACCATCACCAGCCCCAGAAGCTTCTGCCCCAAGCACTGCAAGGACTTTGTCCCATGCTTGTCCTGAGCCAGACACAGTGCCTGCCACCCTCTCCCAGGGCATCCCGCGGTGTGTGGAGTGTTATGGTGCTTCTCCCCATCGCACAGCAGGGAAACTGAGGCAGGAGCCCCTGTGCAGGGCCCCGGAGATCAGAGGGCAGGTCCTGCTGCCTTTTGCTCCACCCAGGGCTCAGGGAGACCCAGGGACCGGCAAGGAGCTGTCACTGTCACCCTCCCTAGGAGGACACAACGCTCCCCCAGCTCTCTTCCCCCTTGAAATCTGGATTTAAACTTGATTTCACGGTGACAAGCCCCCAGGTCACAGGCTGCAGCGGCTGCTGCTTTAATTAATACAAGTCCCAACGTTAACAAATTATATTTAAAGGGGCTGGAGGGAGGGGGAAGGGCGGTGAGACCCCCCCCAATCACACCAGCACCAGTGTTAACCCCTGGCTGTCCACAGCGCACAAGTTTGGGAGCGGGCGGAGGGGAGCTGCCAGCCACCCGGGGGAGATGCAGACAGACGGGGTGGTGAGTGTTTGGGGGTCCGTTTTCTGGAAGGCAGGCGGCTCCCTCTTAGTCCCCCCCACCGCTTTTAGCACCGCCGGAGCCGCGGAGGGGATGCAGGTGAATCTCCCGCCCTGGTGCGCGCCTCTGGGGTGCGGAGCCCAAAGGCCCCCGTCCCGTCCCCCATGACATCCTCTCCGGCATCCCTCCGACCCCCGCGGGGGCCCCCGGCAGCGAGGCCCGTCCTCCGCCCGGGGACAGCGAGGAAACTGAGGCAGATAGGGCGGGCGCTGGGGCGGCTCCGGCCGGGGAGGAAGGGGGACAACCTCTGGGAGCGAGGGGAGCCTCGCATCCTGCCGCCTCTCCGCCGGGCCGGAGCAACGGGGCGGGCAACGGGGACAACGGCCCTAAGAGGGCCCTGAACGGAGGGCCGCAGCCGTGCGGGGCCGGGCCGGACCGGAGCGGTGGGACCCCCCCCGAGCCTCCCTGGGCAGCCCGCCCCCGGCGTGGGGCTGGGCTCGGAGGCTTCTCGGCGCCCTCCCCGCGGGACCCGGGCGCTCAGCGGCAGCGGGGCTGAGGGAAGACCAGCTCCTACCTGGGTACCCAGAGGCTGAGCAGCAGCGAGCAGAGTCCGTGGGCCAGGGCCGGGCGCATCTTCGCTGGGGCAGCGGCTGTGCGGGCTGCGGGCGGGCGGGCGCCTTTGGGGCAGGGGCGGCGGGGCTCGGCGCTGCTCTCTGCCCGCTTTGTTTGTTGTGGGTTGTTTGCTTGTTTGTGTTTTCCCCTCTCCTCCCTCTCACTGGCTCCCTGCGCGCCAGGGCTCGGCTCGCCGGGGCGGCTCTGCCATCCTCCCGGGATGCGCCCCCCACCTCCCGCCGCCCCGGCGCCCGCCGAGCCCGGCGAGGGCTGCGTGGTCCCCGCCCTGCCCGCCGCCGCCCCGCCGCGCTCAGCCCCCCGGCTCAGCTCCCCATGGCGGGACGCGCCGGGGAGCCGGGGGGGCCCTCGGCCCGCGGGGTGCGCTCCCCCGCTGCTCCCCAGGGCGCCCCGGGGCTCCGGGGCCGCGGCGGGCGTGGGCAGAACTCGGCGGGCGAGCGGCTCTGTGGCTCCCGCGGGGCCCGCAGGCACATGGGGAGCCGCGGCCCCCCTGGCGCTCCCCGCCGCCGGTGTCGCTGGGCCGCCGGCAGAGCGGGCAGGGTCGCGGCCGGAGCGCCCCGGGAGCGCTGGGCGCGGAGCGGCGGCGGCGGCGGCTCTGCCTGGGATCGCGCTGCGCCGAACATTACTCAGCGCCCGGAGCCCGAGTCCCGACACGTCCAGACAGGAGCCCGCGGGGGAAGGACGGGGCAGAGGGTGGCAGCGGGGCGGAGAACCGGCGTGTCGCACGCAGCCTGCCGGGGAGGGAGCGGGCGGCGGGGGGGCGATCGCAGAGCCCCGGCCCGGGGGAGCGGGCACCGGGGGGGGAGCGGGCGCTGGCTGTAGGGTAAGTGTGGCTGCTGTGGGGGAGCACACAAGGTGTGGGGTGGGGGTGCGCGGCATGGGGTTTGAGCGTGATTAGAGGTGAGTGTGCGTGGCCTGGGACAAGCGTGCACGGTGTGCGGGGCTGTGAGGTGAATGCGTGGTGTGAGGTGAATGTGCGTGGTGTGGGGGAGCGCTCACAGGGACATAGGGGAGCACCTACAGCATGGGTGAGTGCGTGCAGGGCATGGGAGGAGGGTGCTGCAGGCGTCGGGTGAGTGTGTGCAGAGCAGAGGAGCGTGCAGGGAGGATGTGGTGAGGGTGCATGGCATGGGATAAGTATACATGAGGTTTGGGGTTAATGTGCACAGCATGAGCGTGCTCCAACTGTGGGTTGATTGTGGATGGTATGAGTGAGTGTGCACAGCATGCAGGAGTACAGGGGATTGTGTGCAGTGTACAGTGAGTATACAGTGCATGGGTGAGTGTGCATGGCTGATGGGAGTGCATGGGGTGTGAGTGTGTATTGTATGGTGTGGGATTAGTGCGCGTAAGGCATGGGTAAGTGTGCATGGTGTGGTTGAGTGTCCACTAGGTAAGGAGTGAGGGTGCATGACATGGGGTAAGTGTGCGTAGCAGGGTGAGTGTGTGTGGAGTATGCTGAAAGTGTGAGCGGTAAGGGTGAGCAAGTATGGAGTGTGGAGTGACATTGCACAGCCTGGTGCGAGTGTGCATAGGCTGTAAGGCAAGTGTGTGCAATGTGGGTAAGTGTGGACAGTGTGGATTGAGTGTGTGGTTGTGACACTGTACGGGCTGAGTGTGCATAGCAGAGAGTGAATGCAATGGGGCATGAAACAAGGCTGCACAGGGAGAGGGATGTGCATAGCATGGGATATATGAGGAGTGGGGACGATGCGCCCATGGTGTATGCCCATGGGGACTGGGGGTGCCTGGCACGAGCTGTGGATATGCAGAAAAGTGTCCCTGCTGGTGTGAGGCACACAGGTCCCTGTCTGTGTGCACAGAGAGGGGTGAGCGTGTATGGCCTGTGCTGCGGATGTGACTCTGTGTGTGGGCAGAGAGCATGGCCATGTACATCCCATGGCAGTGCTGGCCCTGTTCAGGGCTCACTAGCCCTGTGCCAGGGAACCAGCATCACAGGGCTGATGCCTTTGGAGGAGCTGTGGACACGGCTCTGGCTTCCCTTGACGGAGCAGACAAGCACCCCTTGCCTTGCCTTCCCCACAAGCCCTCCCAGGCTGAGCACCCAGATTTTGCCCATCTCCTTGGCACCATCACCCAACATTCAGGCACCCCTTACCTTCACAGGGTCCTGCTGCATCTGAGAGCTGCATGGTGGCCTTGTAGGCTGTCCGTGTGTGCTGCTGCTCCCATGGGAACAAGATGTGGCCCTGGGAAAGCCTGGAGTAACCAGGCTGTCAATGAATACCTTCAGCCCCAGCACAGCCCCTTCATGGTCAGAGGATGTTTGATGTCCCCTCAGTTTGGGTGCCCACACTGGGCAAACTAGAGGGGCTCCCATTGGATGCTGGTGGCTGGGGATGACAGGCAGTGTCCCTGCAGCTCCCCAGTGTCCGCAGCCACCGCAGCCCACACCATGCTGGTGTTCACACCATAAACAGCTGGGTGGCCGCTGGCAAAGCTCTGTCCCCCCGGGCAGGCTCCATGCAGCATCTCTGCTAGCACAGCAGTGCTGGCAGGGGCTGCCTGCGGTCCTGTGTGTCGGTTCCTGTTTGCACCAGGGGAGAAAATGCATTTCCCTTGAGAAATGAGTTGCAGTTTGTAATAGAGCCCCAAGGCTGTGTTGTGCCCTTTTGGACACTGAGTGCAGGGGATGGCATCTCCACTGAGGTCCCTTTTGCACTCCTGGGAGTGCTGGCCCCTCTGTTTCCAGCTCTGCTCTTGAGTGGGCTTAGCCTGTGGGCCAGTGGAAGTCTGGCATGGAGGCAGCATCTGCCTCCCAACTTCCTGCCCACACAGCTTGGCAGGAGGTGGGTCACAGACACTATGTCCCTTGTGCAGTGCCTTAAGTGCACAGAGAAGTCCCTTGCACAGCATTGCCCTGGCACCCATCCCACTTCCTCCATAGCTGCTGCCCTCCTGGAACCCTCCTGTACCCGCTGGGTGATGCGGGGTATCCCACAGGTAGTACTGTCAGGAATCCCTGCCTGCCACCCTTGCCGCAGACGTTGGCTTATGAGAGGTGCGGTGTCAAGGCTGGGCAGAGCACACCTGGGGACTCATGGAGGTGACACACATTGGACTCCAATGTAGGGGCCATTGCTCCTGCTCTCCCCACCTTCTCCAACTTGGCTCCTGTGCTTCATTTCCCCTTCTCACCCTGGTACAGGCTGGACCCCCCCTAATTGCTCCCCTCTGCCAGGCAGCCACCTGGCTCTGGTGTCCCCAGCAGGTCCTCGCCACCCCTTGTTTTTTTGAACCACCCTAGGGGTTACACCCACGCCTGTGCTGCCCTTGACCTGGATACATCAGAAAGTGCTCTGGGGGCTTCTTTCGGGGTTCCCCTTGTGAAAGCAGGGCTCCTTCCCACCTGAAGGCAACTCCTGTGGCTCCTGGGACTCTGGTGCCCAGGCTCTGGGAGCGCAGATGTTTGTGTGTTCGTTAGGATCCTGCACACGAATAAATGCCAAGGCAAATCAGAGGGGAAATGCTTTCATCCTCCTCCAGCCCTTAATGACATAATCGCTTCCAAGAGCGAGTGTCTCACTCGCACGCTCTTGCTGGCTTGGGGAGGAGGCTGGCCACTGCGTCCCACTGCCGGCACTCACGGGGGGGCAGGTGGGGGGGACCTGTTTCCTCATGTCCCAGCAATGTCCTGGGGCTGAGGAAGAGCCAGGTGACTCCTTGGCTCCAGCCTTTCTTCTGCGTCACACCAGCAGCGCCCTTAAGCACAAGATGAAGCAACTGTTGTGGCCTGTGGGACTGGGGGCCTACAGGACAGGATCTGGCCCCTTCGAGCAGGGGTGGGTGCAGGCAGGCATGTGAGGCTGTCAGAGGATGCTTTGGTGCCGATGGGAACATCAAGGCTCAGGGCAAAAGCTGGATCTTCTGTGAGCACCACATTTGTCCTTGTCACTGCTACAGCCCCTCAGTTGGGGACACAGGGCCATGGGACCATGGGACCTGCAACCTTGCAGCTTCTCAGCCATGTCCTACACCATTCAACAGCCCCACACTCTGCAGAGACCGAGCAGGGATGGGGGAAGTTCTCAGAACTGGCATGAAGGGTGTTGCTCCCCAGAGACAAGGCAGGAAAGGAGCTCCCCTGCCCAGGCCAAAGCACCCCAGGCAGGTCCCTTCCTTCAGCAGGTTATATGGTGCCCCAGGATGTGCTTTGTATAGGGGGTTGGGGAAGCATCCATCTGTCCTCCTCTCCATCCTCACTTTCCTCTATCTTTCTGTCCCTCCATCCCTCTGACCATCCTCTGTCTGTCCATCCTTCTGACCATCCTCTGTCCCTCCATCCCTCTGACCATCCTCTGTCCCTCCATCCCTCTTGCCATCCCTCCATCTCTGCACCCACATCCAGCTCCCAACTTGCCAGCACTTTCCCTGCTCCTTTCCCTTTTTTTTATGCAGGAGCAGGTCCTGCCAGCACCCCATTCTGTAGCCTCTACACCCCAGGAGAAAGGGGCTGGCTCTTCTGTTGTCATCCCCATCAGGACTCCTTTCCAGCATCTCCGCATGCAGCCCATGGCTTTCTGGCTCTGTTCCCACTTTTCCTCCTGGCAGGTGCCTTCTTTTAGCCCCTTCTGCCTTGGGATAACCATGTGCCAAACTCTGTGCCCTGAACAATCATGCAGTGGTTTTTATAGGCACTGGATGGAGGGTCTTTGGCATCTCCTTGGGACAGGTGGTGATCTCTCTGCAATTTCTGGGTGCCCAAAGATAACCCCCCAGAGACCCATGTCAGAGAAAGGCAGGGGTTGAGATCTCTGTGCTTTATCATACTGCTCCCGCTTGATCTTACAGACTGGCTGGAGGCTCACAGATGGAACTGGAGAGCAGCATGGGGAGAGACCAGCTTGCTCCAGCCAAGAAAATCCTGACCATGCTGCAGCCCTTGGAGGAACTGATGGCTCCTAGGACCACCAGGTCCAGCCAGTCTGTGTGTGCAGCTGTGGGAGGATGGGGCAGCTCTGCTGACACAGAGTGGGGCTGAAAGGATGCAGATGAAAGATCTGGGGAACCTTAAAGTGTGGATGAGCAGGAGGATGGACAGAGATGGAGAAGCACCGGGGCAGATGCTCAGCCTGATGCCACCAGGATCTGGAAGCTGGAGGGAAAGGGTGCTGTGAGCTGCATGGCTTACAGTCTGCGGGGGGGGGCATGCAAACAAGTCTGAAGGAGAAGGAAGAAGAAGGAGGGGTTCTCTGGGAGCCCATGCAGCCTGCCACGCACCCAGCCTTCGCCATCCTGCCGCGGAGCTCTCACAGCTCCCCTGCCCGGCAGCACCCACGGGACCGGAGCGACGGCTGCATGAGTCAGGGCTGGGTGTGGGGTCGGGGCGACCCTGCCTTTGCGGCAGCGTTAGTCACCGTGCGGAACTGCCCCAGCCCGGCAGCACCGGAGCCCCCAGCATCGCTGTCCTCACGCCCCGCGACCTGCCCGAGTCTGCTCGCCGTGACTCAGGACCCAACCTCACGGCCACCCGGCCGGCCTGGCCAGTCCTCCTGGCTTCCCCGGGGCTGGGGCGCTGGCAGGCCCCGGGGCGGAGGGTGCACGCCAGCCCCAACGCCATCGCTCGGCCGCGCTGCCCCTCGCGTCAGGGCGGAGCGGCAGGATCCGTCCGCCTCCAGCTTTCCCCGGGAGCATCCTGAGTGAGGCACATCTCCCCTCCTCGTCCTGCTGCCAGCACCTGGCAGTGGGTGCCACAGTGGCAGCAGAGTGCAGGAAAGGGGTTGAAGCCCTGCTATAGGTACCATCCCACGGGAGCGTCCAGTGCCAAGGCTGGGCAGCCCCCACTGATGCTGCCTCCTCCACACCACAGGAACTGGCGATGCGGGGGGACACCCTGTGGCAGAGCAGCGTCCGAGTTTTTTGGGATGCTGATATGAAGGGGATGGGGGATCCCAGCCTAGCACTGCCCCTGCAAGGAGAGCTCTTCCCCAGAGGTCCAAGCTGCCGGCTGGGGCTTTGGGGAGGTGGCTGCATGATGGGATTGCCCAAGCACATCTGTGCGGCGCTGCTCCAGGTTTCTCTATGCTGCAGGGGCAGATGCGTGGCCCCAGGGATGGGTGGAGGGTACTGGTCCCTATGTGGGGTGAGCAGGACATGGAGCAACCTCAGCAGCTACTTCTCCCGCACCTCTGCCTTCCAGGGGCATGCTTAGTCAGAGACTTCTTCATACAGATGGAGGATGGCTGCTGCCTTCATTACAAGGTAAGTAATGAGGCTGCAGGAGTGGAAGCGATCTGGATAAGGTGAGATGTTGGCAGTCAGAAATAGGACCTAGGGGTGGGGGGGTCTCTGCCGTGCCCTTCTGCTGGGGGGTGCTGAAGGGTGCCCTGAGCAGGGGACAGCTCCCTGCCAGCCTCCAGAGCCCACTGCACTCACAGACACTGCTTAGTGTGCATCAAGCCAGCACAGCTTGCCCCAGGATGTTGGGGTTTCACAGACAGAGCAGGGGCCGGATGCCAGTGCCAGAGAGGGTCTAGGAAAAGGAAAGATACGGACTCCTCATGTTCACAGGCAGTATCCCCAAACAGCATATCTGTGGTCCTTGAGCACCCTATCTCCTGCCCCTTGAAGACTCATTCCTCTCTCTGCTCCCTGATTTGTGTGCCTCGGGACCCAGAGTATCCCTTACCTGGGCGCTTGGGGATGCTGCAGCAGGGCTGGCCCAGACACCTCACTCAGCACCAATCTTGCCCCTGCCAAAGCCAGCCACTGTGCATCCCAGAGAGTCCCAGGAACAGGGCAGAGCTGGGAGCAGCAGGGCTGTAGTGGGTCAGCAGAGCCCCCACAGCGGTCAGGGATGAGCTGGACCCTCCTGGGCAGGTCAGGGTGGATGTGACCCCATGACTGCATGGGTGACATCTGTCACTGGGAGCTGGAGAGGGGAAGGGGGGAAACAGTTGCAGGCGGCTCCCTGGAGGGAGCAACAGAGCCTGGAGAAGGAGCATCAGAGGTCCCCTTGGAGAGCAGGGCTGGGCAGGCAGGAGCACTGGCCGGGACCCAGCTCCTGCAGCCAGGCAGCCCTCTCCTCGATACCCAGCAATGAGCAGGCAGAGGAACTGTGAGCATGAGAAATGGGTTTGTTGGGAGTTTCGGGTGCTGCTGTCCAAGCGTTCCCTCAGCTGAGCTGGTATCTGGGTTTCTCAGCCTCCCCCTCATAGGCCTATCTGTGTTATTCCAAACTTTTCTAAAAAGCTGCTTTTTTTGGCTGAAGCAATTCTATTTTTGGTCTCTGTCCAGAGACTGGGTTTTTTCCAAGTTTGATTGAATTAATGTGTCCGGCTGTTTTCAACTTGGGCAAATTGTGCTCCTCGCATTTGGTAAAAAAAAAAAAAAAAAAAAAGAATGAAGCCATGAATGTTATGGAGGTTTGGGATTCCTCTTTTTTTTTTTTTTTTTTTTTTTTAACCCAAATGTTATAAACTTCCTCTTTTTCCCTTGGGAAGATCCTGAAAGTTTTGCAATGTAAACTGCCCAGCACAGGGATGTGGGCTATACACGCGCACATGTATAGCTATACCCTCTGCACTCCCACATCACCCAGACAGTCACTCCTGTGCATCCCTGACTCACACCAGCCCCCTCAGAGTTGAGTCCTGCTTGAGCCTTGCCCCCAAAAGCATGGGATTGAGAGTCTGGAAGGGAATTAGGGTGCTCATACATACTCACATGCACACTCCCATCTACAGCCTCATGCACACCCATATGCATACACCCCCATGTGCACAGTCCTCATGTATAACTCTCCGTGAGCCCCCGTGAACGCCCACATTCATGCACCCAATGCACATTCCCCCTATACACCACCCACTCCTGCCCTCCTACCCTGCCCCCCAATGCAAACACCTCAGGACAGCCACCCATGCACTCCCTCCTGCCCCCCGTAAGCCCATCCCAGACCCCCCAAGCCCACCCCATACACTCCCCATGTTCCCCACCCACCCTTCCCCCCCCATACTCTCCATTGTCCCCCATACTCCCCCGGTTCACCCCGTGCCATGCCGCAACGCCCCCTGGCGGTCGTCCGGAGCCGCGCCGACCGCCGCGCCCCGCATCCCGGGTTGCCACGGCGACGGTGATGATGCTGTGACACACACCCGCCTCCGCGCTGAGAGCTGGCGGCTCTTGAGGGCATTCAGCGGGCTCCTACGAGTGTGGAGTGCTGTGGGATTTGTAGGAACCTGGGGAGCTCTTGGGCACTTCTGGGGAGTTAGTAGGAGCCCCTAAGGAATACTGGCGTGCTTGCAGGAGTCTGGGATGGGGTCCTAGGAGATGGGGAGCTCCTGGAGAGCACCTGGAGGTCTAGGCAGCTGGGGGCATTGCTGGGAGTCTGGGGAGCTGAGAGATTGATGGGGACTCTGCTGGCTGTTCAGCCCTCTCCAGACTACTGGGCCAGATCCGGCCTCTGCCTGGCTGCTGGTGTCACCTTCCTATGCCAAGGCCACTCCTGGCTACCACAAGAATGGATTTGGCTCTACCAGTTCAGGGACAGCAGGGAGCAGTGGTCGGGAGTTAGCAGCCCCCCAGCAAACCCTCGTCCCCAGCTGGGCAGGGCACAAGACACACCTGCCAACTTGTTTGCACAACCACAAGGGTCTCACATGCACGGTGATGAGACACCCTGGGGATGCAGAGGAGTCACCCCACAATCAGTGGCCATGTGCCTCTCCTTACCCTCACACTAACTCCATTGTCCATCTTCTTCCCCCTACATACTTTCAGCTTTTGTGATATCCAGCCTTCAGGATCTGTGATTTGAGGCAATGGCAGAAAGGACACAGGTCAGAACCCTTACTCAAAAGAACTACCTGTCTTTCTTAAGGTTTACCCATGATCCAGACTTCCAGAGCTATGTTTATGCAGCTAGGAGCAGGAAAGCAGCCCATTGTGGGGAAACTGAGGCAGACTCCCAAGAAGGAGCTTGCTGAAGGTCAGAGCTAGGACTCTGACATCTCACAGATTCAGAATCCCCCAGTATAACTGGCCTCAGCTTGGGGTGGCCCCGGGGGAGAGCAGGGGTGACCCAAAGTTTCACAGGACCTGCCCAAACTGAGCTCCCCTGATGGGCAACCCAGGGCTTGAGGTGTGCTCCGGTGGTTCTAGTTCAAAGGGACCTGCTTCCCACGTCTCCCAACACACAGACCCTGCATCTCCTCAGCTCCCTTCCCACAGGGCCCTGCTTCACCCACACATCCTCCCTGTCCCAGACACACCTGCAGAAACACAGTGAGACACGCAAACAAACATGCTCGCACGCACACACACACAGGGATTGTGTCGCCGGCACACACACACTGATAATTTTCTGTATATTCATAGACGTGCATGAAGGCACATGGGACAACTTGTTCGCACACCCAGGAGGTGCTCACATGCACGATGGTGGGTGTGCATGCAAGTTCACACACACACATACAGTCATGAACACATGTAGATGTGTTCACCTGTGCACGCACACACACACACAGTGAGCTGCTTGAATGCACAGGTACCTTCACCTGCACCCACCCACCCCTGCTCACACCCATCCATGTGTTCCCATGGGTGGGTGCATGGCTGGGAGTTTCCTGAAGCCCCATGTGCCTCCCCTGTCCCAGTCAAGCCAGGAGGGAATTTCCAGCTCTGAAGCTGCGGATGACGGATTTAGAGGCTCCCGCCCAGCCAAGTTAATGTTTAATGGCATCCTGCTTCTCCTGCCTTTCACTGCTGGCTGCCTGGGCTGGGTGAAGAGGGACTCACTGCTGGGCATCACCAGCAGCAGCTCACTGCAGCTCTCCTGGCCTTGCAGCGTGCCCAGCACCGCAAGATCCATTCGTGACTTGCCTGGCGGTGTCTAGAGTGGGGCATTGCCCGCCTGGTAGCCCTTTTGCAGAGCAGTGGACAGGCAAAGCCCCCATGCCCTGTTTTGCTGCAGTGTGGAGGGCAGGCACAGGAGCATAAAGCTCTCTGCCCAGGCTCTGGTTCTGCAGACATCCCTTGGGGGCTCCTCTGTGCAATATGGCATTGCTGCACACACACATTCCCCTCTGCAGCTACCTAAACCCCCATATGCTGGGTAAGGCTGGAGAAACCAGTTCTGATGGTCTTCTGGCAGCATGGGAGGAACCCCCTTGGAGATTCCTGGAGCCTCTGGAGCTGAGAGATGGCAGCTGCCCTGCTGGGCAGCCAGGCGGGCTGCTCCTCACCCCGTGTTTGCCCATGAGGGGCACAGGCTGATCAGGTTACCAAGACATGCCTGGCACTGTGCCGGGAAGGTGAGGCTGCACGTGGCACACAGCACGCCAAGCAAATGCCTTGCATGCCACCAAACCAACAGCGTAAGCACCACGAAGGGCTTCTCCATACCAGGCTCCGTGGCAGGAATTGCACCGATGGTGGCTGAAGACAGAAGTATAGAAGATACCTTCGAGAAACTCATAGCCCATCACCATGGCATCAGGGCTGCTAGCCATATCGCCTGCATGAGGAGTGAGCAGAGGGGCCTTGAACAAACATCACAGACATCACAGATCGGGTGGTGGCGTGACACAGATTGGCATCCCCAAGAGATGGTGGCCATGAATGATGGGAGGAGAGCAGCCACCCAACCTGGCCAGTGTGAACAGGAGATTGGAGGTAGTCTGGCTGACTAGCACTCACAGCCAGGGCAGGACAGCTCTCCACCTGGTCCCATCCTGTTTCAGGGGTCAGTGCTTCCCCGCCCTCCCCAGGAAGCGCTCTGCCACACCAGCTTTAAATAGCTTTATTGGTGGAAGCTCTGCGCCTGCAGCCCCCATCATGGGGGCCTTGGGGTGCCAGGCAGCTCCACACTGTCCCCAGAGAAGCCGGTACTCCCTGAGGCGCAGAGCTGGGCTCATCCACATTGTCCCTGCCACCAGCACAGCCTGTCTCTGTCCAAGGGGGGCTGCAGCGTGAGCCTGGGGGTAGCCCCCCAGATTGTCCTTGCCTGACCCCAGGTCATCACACGCAGAGGCTGAGCTCCTGACGGACGGAGCACTTGCGGCACTGCACCACGCAGCACCAGTGGAAGCGGCAAAGGCAGTTCTCCTCCATCACCACAGTCTCATCTCGGTGCCCTCGCCCGCAGCACAGCAGGTCGCACCCACTGGTGTCCATGGCTGTGCTGTTGCAGATGCGGCCCCGGGTGCCCAGCGAGCCTGTCTTACGGTTAGCCGAGCAGAAATCTGGAGAGTCAGCCGAGTAAATGAGGTCCTGTTTGTCAGGAGGCTTGATGTTGTCACCCACAGGGATGAGGGTTTTCCCATCGTTGCCTCCCATCACTTTGAAAGCTCCATTGAAGCGCTCAAGCAAGCGGTCCCCCACCTCACGGAAATGGGGCATCTTCCGCCAGCAGGTCCGCAGGGTGCAGGAGCCCGACAGCCCATGGCATTTGCACTCTGTTCTCATGTAGCTCCGCACCGCCTGGGGAAGAGACAGTGATGCTTAGCCCTTGGACTCCCACCTCCATGCCCAGCACCACCAGCCAAAACCCTGCCTCTTAGTGCTGCCCAAAGCACCTGCAAAAGGCTTCTGAAAGGTATTTGGTCCATATTTCACCTAAAACTGGTGCAGATATGTGGCTTGGGGGAGATAAAGGTGGAGGGTTGAGCTGGGTAGGGGCACAGGAGGTGATGCTTGTGGAGGGGCAGGGAGTAAGGGGACCTTACCAAGCGTCCGGCTTCATTGTTGTGCAGGTCAATAAGAGCTCGGATGTCATTTTTGCCCTTCTTGCTCTTGGCATCCATGAACTGCTGGGATTTCTCATAGCCAAACTGCACATCATCCCCGCAGCCCCCCCACTCCCAGGCTGTGCCCTCGGTGCCCGGACCCGCCGTGGGTGAGGGGGGAGCCCGGCTCCGCGTCAGCTCACAGCCACACTGCAGCAACTCGCCCATGCTGCAGGCCTGTGTGATGGCATGGCTCACCCCTGCTGCCGTGATGGCATACACGAAGGCTGTCTCCCGGATATCTGCAGCAGAACAGACAGGGCTGGGATGTGGGGTCAGCTCTGGCAAAGACTCTGCAAGCAAAGCATCCCCCCAGCAACATCCCATGGGGGCTCAGACCTCCCGTTTTCCCCCTTGGTCTGTGCCCAATGCTGTTCCTGGGTGATGTACCCATCCTGGAGTGGGCTGCCTGGTGCAGTCTCCCGCAAGCAGATATGCAGAATTTGGGCCATGGCCAGGCCCTGCCAGTGTTCCTCCACCCAGCTGCCAGGCCCTAGGGCAACAAATTTCCTGCCTCCCCTTGCAAGGACGGGTGCTGCCCAATAGGAAAGAGGGAAGCTGGGAGAGCAAGAGGGGCCCTGGGTGATCAGGTGGTACCCACAGCTTCCTCACACTGCCCTGTAATGGTCCTTCAAGCATTAAAAATCCCATCCCCAGATGCAAGCTGGCACCTGGAGAGAAGTGCTGTGAGGGACACTGCAGGTGCCACTCACCCCTCTGCAAGGCAACAGCAATAAAGCTGTGCTGCCCACTCTCCCTCCATACCCGCTTTGCCATGGGGCGCTGCCTGCCCCCCTTCCCTGCACCGGCACAGCCTCCACCCTGCAGGATTATTTATTATTAGTATTTGCTCCTGTCTCTCTCTGCTCCGGGACACAAATTCCAAGCATCCTTCCCCTGCCCGGACCTGCCGCTCACAGCCACAGCCAGCGGGGGATTCTGGCAGCAGGGGCGCGGCGCCCTACTCGGGGGGCTCCCCTGCTCCCCCCGCCCCATGCCAGGCAAACCCCTGCCCACCCAAATGCCAGGGCAGGGCTGGCCAGGGGGGGTGACATGGAGGAGATGCTTGGGGCATTGGGACAGAGGGAAGGTGTGGTTTTGGGGTTGCCCCATCCCTGCATCTCCAGAACTCTGTCTTTGGAGGGTCTGTGGGAAAAAGAGCTCCGTGAGTAGCTCCTCCACAAGCTGATTCCCACTGGTGTTGGCAGGACCTGAGCACACCAGTACCTTTCCAGCAGTGTCACCCTGTGGACAGCCCTGGCCCTCCTGCCCCCCTAAGCCACACGACCACCCGCCTGCTGCTGCCTAGGGCTGGCAGAGGCTTGGCAGGCAGCCCAGAGCTGGCAGAGGTTCCCGTGCCACCCTGCCAGCTGAGGCCCGGGGGGATGCCGCTCCTCTGACAGCTCCTCCAGACACGTGGCTGCCCCCGCGCCAGCCTGCCCTGGCATGCTGTGCCTGGCACCAGCCACAGAGAGAGAAGGGGGACGGCTGTGACTGCCCCACGGAGGCCATGGCCAGGAACCAGGGCCCACTGCAGCATACTTGGAAAGAAGAGGCTGTTGAATGAGAGGTGAGAACACCAAAAGTGCTGGGATACAGTCTCTGCAGGCTTACAAAGAGGCTGGTGCCTGCTGGTGCCTTTCAGTGCAGGGCAAGCTCTTGACACTCACAATGCCCCCTGAGAACCTCCATGCCCCTAACTGGGATGTCCCTTGTCCTCAGAGTGCTAGGGGCTCCTAAACTTGCCTCTGTTGCCAGGACATTGCCCATTTCCACCACCGCAGCAGCAAGGCTGGGCCAAGCAGACCATGGTGGCTTCTTCAGCATCCCCTGGCTCTGGGTACCCCAACAGCTCATCAACCAGCATGGTCTGCTCCTGGCAACCTGGTACCACCCCACTTCCAGCCTGGTGCCCTGCCTGGCACAGATCCCACCTGCCTCACTGCCAGGTTGGTGTGAAAATAAGTGACTCCAGAGGCTGTGTGTTCCCCACGCGCCCTGGCTCTCTGCCCCTCAACTGAATGCACCTCCCTACATTGGGGGGAACCCACACTTGCAAATCAGCTTCTTAAATGAGCATGGGTCGGTGTCTCCCTTGGAGGCCCAGCTCTGCCCCTCACTGGTACCCTCAGCCAGCAGGTGCCCAGGGTGTTCTGCCCTTGCCAAACCCCCAGGAAGGCCACCCTGATCCCTGCAAGGCCCAGCAGCACACCCAAGATGCACCAGCAGATGTGATGACCAAGGACACTGGGGCTCGCCTGAGCATCTTCATCTATCCCAGCACAGGGACCAACATGGGAACAGGGGCAGTACTCAACTCACCACCTGCTAAGTGGCCCTACCAACCCAAGCTGCTTCAAGTTCACACCCCCCTTCCCTATCCACTTCCCAGCCTCTGTTCCTGGGGAGCCTGGCAGTGCTTTTTCATCCCTTCAAAACTCACAGGTGCCCCTTTGCTTTGCCTCTGCTCTGGCCTCGACAAAGCTGGGCTGGCCTTGGACCACTGTATCTGCCTGGCTGGGATTTGCCCATCCCTCCCTGCCACCCTATCCCTCAGGGTGACACCAGAGTGCCTAACCAGGGATACAGGGACAGGGGGCAAGCACTCCTCTGCACCCTCCCAGGCCAGGAGGAGTGATGTGCAGGGCACACATGGGGCAAGGAGCAGCTCCTTGCTGCTGTGCACTGCCTCCCACCCGGGCCCCTTCCCCGAGCACATCCCGGGGTCCCGGGGGAGCAGTAAATCACTGCCAGACGAGGGTGCATTCTTGGGCTTTGTGAAGCCCCGCACTGTCTGGGAGCATCGGTAATTGCTTCATTACAACACGGGGAGACATGTCCCGGCAGTAAAACCTCAGCGTGACTACACCGGGGAGCACTGAGCAACCCCCTGCGCACACACACACACACACACACACACACACACACACACAGAGAGCACACACACTCACGGGTCTGCATGCCCAGACTCTGCTCCAGGAGTCCCGGGGAGGCACGCAACTGGGTGTCTGGAGGCTTTTTTGGAGATGGGAGGCAGAGGAAGCGCTTGCCTTACCCTGCTGCAGGATCTTGCCGAAGTACTTGCTGTGGCTGGTGCAGTTCCAGCGGCGGAAGCGGAACTGGTACTGGCACTCCCGGACGCCCAGCTTGGTGCCCTTGGCCACCTCCTGCACTATCTCTGGCTCCAGCTGGCACAGCTCCGCCTGCTTCCCCGCCAGCCGCTTCGTCTTGCGGCAGATGCTGTTGGGGTCCATGACCAGGGGGCTCCCCACTGCCCTGCAGGAGGGGACAGCGAGCAGAGCAAAACCAGCACCCGAGCCTGGAGAAACCAGGGTGGGGATGGGGCATGGCCAGACCTGCTCCCAGGGATGGAGCAGAGCCATGGGGCAGTGCTGGCTCAGTGCTGAGCCTGGGTGACAAGGGGACAAGAAGAAGCATGCAGGGAGGGCAGGACAAAAGGTATGGGTGGCACCTGTGTGCCAGAACCCAGGGGACTCCTTGCCCTGCCCAGTCAGCCAGGGAATGGGGGAGATCCCCAACTGGGGCTGCCTGAAGGAGGATGCTGCACATACCACTCCACACCCCAAAGCCCTTGGGGACAACCCTGGAGGTGATATGGTGGTGTCTCCAGTGGGGGATGGCAGACATGCTATGCTGCTCAGCACCTGCTCTTTGGGGCTGGTGCTGACCTGACACAGCCCTGGCATTGCAGTGTGACCAATATGCGATGCAGCTGCAGCTCTCGGTGTGCCTCCCCCTCTCCAGGAGCGCTTGCTGCTTTACCTCGTGGGAGAAGAACCGAGTGACCTTGCTGGTGATAAAGCCCCTTGGCTGCTGGCCAGGCTCCCATGCTCCTACTACCCAGGCACTGGACCCAGGGGAAGGGAGCCGCGGGCAGGCAAGCAAGGGAGGGATGCAGGTGGCATCGCCAGCCCTGCCAATGCCAGTGCAGGAGGGCAACTCTCCACTGGACCTGTGTCAGAGGCAGCTCTTCCTCCCCAGCACAGCTGGAGAAAGATGCCTGGTTTTTGGGGCTGGGAGGCAAAGTCTGAGCATGATACCATGCTTGCCAGTGCACTGCTGGCTGCAGAAAATCCTGCTCTTTCCCCACACATTTTGCCTGGAGTGCCCTCCATGGCACAACTCTTGCAACTGTGCATCCCGCCGGCGTCATGCCCTGTGCCAGAGCAGGCGATGCTCCAGCTCCACCATGGGCAATGCCAGAGCTGCAGCGGGCAAAGGGCAGGCACATCATGCTGACAGCCTCCTGCCGACACTGCCTGTCCTGTGGCATGGAGATTGCATGGCCACGGGCTGCCAGAATTTAGCACACCCCAAACACCACCCCACTCAGCTCCCGCTTGCCTCCAGCACTGCTCCTGTGGGCTCAGAGCTTGTCCTGCTCAATAACAAAATTTTCCTGGCTGTGGATGCCCACAGCATTCACTTAGCATCCCCTGTGCTTTGAGGTGCCTGAGGACTACAAGGCCACATCTCCTCAGATCCCCTGGGGAGCAGCACCCTGGCGGCCTGTGCTGCTGGCTGCCTCACTCACTGGGGAGCACCAGCTGTGCTGCAGCTTCCAAACCCAGACCTTTATAGTCTGGCCAAGCCCCAGGGGCTCGAAAATCACAAGCTGAATCTCAGTGTTCGACTGTGTTCTGGGTTTCCTTTTTGCTCTCCGCAGCTGCAGGGCTGCAGGACTTCACTTGCCGCTCTGCCCCCGTTGCAAACCCCCTCTGAGCTCCTTGTTTGAAGCTCGAGGTCTTGCCAGGGCCCCCCTGCCCCATGTCAGGCTCCCATGCTGCCTGCATCTCCTGCCCATCAAACCGCAGCTGGGTTTGGGAAGGATGTGCCCTCTCACACAGCCTGGAAAAGGAGTCTTTATTCTTTGTCTGGAGGTTTAAACAGCTCAACCTAGAGGCACAGGCTGGAAAGGTGACCTCCAGCAGGGAAACTGAGGCAAGCCCACACTTCTGCTGAGGAGAATGCATCTCACTTTGCTTCCCACAGCTCAGTTTCCCTTTGCTGCATGATGTATGGGTGCCTCAGCAAAGGGCTGGGGCAGCATCATGGGTCTGTGGCTGGAATGGCACAGGCTCCCCATTGCTGGGGAAACTGAGGCCTGTGTGGGAAAGCCACCAGCAAGCCTGCCCAGTCCTATCACACGATGACCACATGGGGATGGATTCAAGACTCAAGGCTGGGCTTTGAGCTCTCCCTCCTTGGGAACCATGGGCTCCCGACATCCCCAATGAGATGGCAGAGGTTTATCCTCCTGCTCCGGTGCGGTGGGGAGGAAAGGCAGCCGGGATGCGACTTTCATTAAGAGACAACTCTTTGTATTCATATAAAACGATGCGCCAGCCCCCCGGGGCCATCAGATCAAATGCTGAACTGCGGCTCACCCCAGCCCGCCGCATCAGTCCGGGAAGAAGAGCTCAGCCCCGCGGGGCCGGGGGGCGGCGGGCGGCTGCGGGGGGGGTCCGCACCCGTGTCCCGTCGGCAGGGAGGCCAGCGGGAGCTCCCGGCCGTGCTGACGAGGCGTGGGGTGGGCTGCCTAAGTCCGGAGCGATGTTAATTTCCGCTGGGCTAAGCGTTCTGGCACGGGGAGGCTGCCAGGAGCCCGAAAGCTGTTTTGCTTTGGAGGGGTTGGGGGGGAGATGGGGGGGAGACAAGGGCAAGAAAAATGCTGCCAAACTGCTACCGCTTTGGCAAGGGCTTCAGCGCAGGGCCCAGATCTGCCTGAGCTTGTCCTGCTCCAAGGCCTCCCGCATCTACAATTAAGGTGCCCCACCTCTGCCGCCGGGCACTCCTCCCCCTGCCCTGACGAGGGAACCAGGTCGCCAGCTCTGCTCCCCCTCCAGCTTGCCCAGGGCACCCTGGTACCCGATGCCTGCCACCTGGCACCCCCAGGCCAGACTCTGTGCCTCAGCAGCATTCCTCCTGCTGCCCCTGGCACCCCTCTCCTGATGCCCCAGGCAGTTGCCACCTTGCCCCAAAAAGACCCAGGATAATGAGCCCCACTTTCTGACCTGATTCACAGCACCCCTGTGTAAGGGAAACAACCCCCATTGCTGAAAGGGGAAACTGAGAGGAGCACAGAAGAGGATCTACAGCCTGCATCCAACCTGCTGCTGTCACCTCTTCGGCTGCCACAGACGCAACCTGGGACCAGTCCAGATGACGCACGGAAAATAGGAGTCACTGGGGTTTCTGATGCAACCCCTGTGCTCTGGATGCTGTCGTCACTGCAACAGAGCCAGGGGCTCCCAGTTGCCGTCATCACCAGCTTTTCCAGCTCACCTCACTGTTATGGAGCCTCAGTGTGTCCCAGTGTGGTTCCCAGCCAGAATTATAGACCAAGGAATCTGTCACGAGTTCCCATTTCCCTTTTGGACATGGGGCTGGTGTGAAGCAGGGCTTCTCCTGGCCCCTGCCAACAGAATGTGATCAAGGAGAGCCAGTGGGGTCCCGGTTTGCAGAAAGCTGATGGAAAGGGGCTGGCAGAGCCATGTGACGAGGAAGAGGATGGCCAGCCTTCACAAACAGCACTCATATCTTGGGTGGAAAAATGTCTCCTATGGTCCTGACAGCCCTGAAACCCCAAGGAAGAGTGGCAGTTGTGCCATGGCAGCTGCACTGTCACCCATTGCTTACTGCTGCCTGGCTATTTCTGTGTGGCAAGGGGACACTGCTGTGAGGAAGCAAGGGTCCCCTTGGATGGCTTGCCTTGCATTCAGGTTTTCATCCCAGCCCCTGGATGCCTTCAGGAAGGGGATGCAGGATGCCAGGGTACCCATCTCATAGCCCAGAGCCCATAGGCACTTCTCCACCTACTTTGGAGAGGCAAGAGCCATGGGATGCCAGCCCTGGAGAGCTGAGCTCCATCCCTGGGGTGACAGGTCACTCCACATCCCACCCAGTGGTGTGACACTCAGTGGCAGCCCTGCAAGGAAATCAGACCTGGCGGGAGCTGGTCCCTTTTCAAGCTGTGCAAACAGGGTGAGGGGACACACACATGGATTTCACCCATCCAGCTTCCCCTTCAACCCGCGCAGGCGCATGACAGGTACCTGGCCCCTCACCCGGGGCAATGTGTGGGTGCTGCCACTAACCTGGGCAGCCGGGTGTGGAAAGAGGAGCAGGAGGTACACAGGGGGAGCTGGGGTGTGAGTAAGCAGCAAGTCACTGTGCTGGAGGGCATGGCCAGGGCTCAGCTGCTGAGCAGTGCTGGGGGCACCAAGGAACGGGAAATGCCATGAGACAGGGAGAGCAGGGGGACCCTGTTCCCTGCTCTCCTCCTCACACCTCCTTGGTAAAGATGGCATGCAAAGAGCTGGGAAGCTGCCCAAAGGAAAGAGGCTTTGGCATGGCATGGCATCAACCCATGGACCTGCCTGCTGCAAGGTCATGCCGAGGCCAGGTGCCCAAAGGCAGGAACTGCCCAAGCTTGTGCTGTGGATACCAGGGGGATGGAGGGAGCACACACCCACAGAGATGGCTGTCCCAAAGCCATCTAAGCCCTGGAGGCACAAGAAAGGGGTCCACCCACCCATGGTCACTGCATCCTTCTTCTGGGCACTAATGGAGGCACAAAGGCTGGGCTAATGTATGCCCAAATGTGGGTGCCACACATGGTGTCAGGACCCTGCAAATCCTGCGCCAATATTGGGGTGTTGCCAGTGCTGCCCAGCACACTCCTGCATGAGGGAGATTTGAAGGGGTCAAGCCTCAGATGCAAAGCTCAGATGAGCCCTCCGGCTTGGGGCACATGCAAGACAGGGCTGAGTATCCTGGATGTCACAGTGGGCAAGTTGAGGTGGCCAAGAGCAGGAACAAGGGATGGCACAGAGGAAAGCTCAGTTGTGTTTGGCAGAGACACAGGTAGCCCAATTCCAGGGCCAGTGCCATCTCAAAGAGTGCAAGGAAACATTTTCCCTTTGAAGAACCCAGCCAGTCAGCAGCTGCCGTAGAAGGGGCACAGGGAGATGGTGCCAGGCAGGGGTTCCCATGCTGGGAGGTGCTTTGCTGCCTGCAAGGCACTGCTCCAGGGGTGAGGGCATGCCTGGGATGACTGGGCAGCCCAGTCTGTTGGGCACCGTGGGGGGCCGTGGGCTGTGGGTTGGTGGGTGTTGGTCAGCAAGCCCAGGGGGTGACTCATGATCCTCACTCCAAGGCCCTACAGCCTCTTACAGGCTCTGCAGTGTGGATGCAACTTGGGGCAGCAGAGGGGAAGGGGAGGTCACCCACATGAAACCCTCTTGGGGGTATGTGGCTTTTGGGGGTACAGGGCTGGGACCTCCTTGAGCAAGGGTGCAGCCATGAGTGCTGATGCATGGGTTCTCCCTGAGCTCTTCAGACGGAGCCCTGTGAAAACTTGGAGAGGCACTGCCCATGTGCATGCATGGGAAGAGGATGCAGGGCAGGGGTCCATCCCTCATACCCACAGATGGAGTGGAGCACATCTCATCTGGGATGATCTTCCCCTTTGCTCTCTCTTCCACCTCCCAGCTGCTCTCAGTCATGCCCATGAAGAGCTGATGCCTGCTGTGGCATTGGGAAAGCCCCAATTTGCCTGTACCATCCCCACAGTGCCTCCCTGCGAGAACAGCCCAACCACAAACCGTCTCAGATGAAATCCTGCTCTCAACCTGCCTGGGGATCCTGAGACACTAGGTTTGCCTGCCCCATATCCCTGCCCCAGGCAGTCTCTGCCTGTCCTGCTCTGGGAGGAATCACTCTTGCACAAGGAGCCAGGTAAGAACCATGAAAAGATGAGGGTAGGAGGAAGAAAGAGGTATTGCAGGGCTGGTGGGAGCAAGGGAAAGACCATACCCTGCAGCCTGGTACTAACCAAGGGACCAGCAGCACTTGAATGACACTGACCACAGCTTGCTCCCCTCTGCCATGGAAAGATCCATGTGTCTGTCCATCCTGCTGTTCCTCTGCTGCTTCTTAGGCACAGAAATATAGGACAAGGTTGACTGTATCTTCAGTGAGCCCTCTGAAGACATCCTACCACAGTGAGGATGCTCCTTCTCCAGCTACAATGTACCAGCATGATGTCACTGCTCATACATCACACCCAAACCTTGCTCTGTAGATTCAGCCATCTGCCAGGATCCCAACAGGCGCGGTTACCACCCATGGGTGGCCAAGCCCGACTCTGTGCCTGGGCTGAGGACCATGCCCTCTGGGACCCAGCCCCTCCATGCCACTCTCACAGATCAGTTTGTCACCAGCATAGAAAAGAAATGCCTCAAACAGACAGCCCCTGCATCCCCCCTTACTGCACAGCCAATGCAGCCTGGGGTGGGATGGGAGCAGGTAAAGACCTTCCTTTCCTGCCCAGGGGAACATGCGCCTTGGCTAAGCACCCATGGGTGCCTAGATATGCACACGTGGAGGAATGCCACTGAAGTCCTTATGAGTCGGTGATAGGGAGAACAAGGAACAGCTCTACCAATGCCACCAAGCCTGGGGCTTCCAGGAGTCGTGGCACAACACAGAGCTGGACTCCTGAACCCTTCCTCACCAAAAGCAGATCCTACAGACACCAGTTCTACCCAGACCTGGAAGAGGGGATGGGTACTGGGAGCGGGTGTGTGGGAAGATGCCTGTCTGCAGCTGGCACAAAGGGCCAGGCAGCACCAGGACCTCTCTCCCCCGCATGGGAAGAGCTCCCTGAAAATGTGGGATGATCACAGGTGGGGGCCAGAGAACCCAAACTCTGGGGGAAGCAGCACGTGAATCAGCCGCTGCTCCAGTCCCCTGTCCCCGCCCGTTTGGTGGTGCTGGTGGCCTCATCCACACATCACCTCCTTCTGGCTCACTGGCTCCGGGCTCCAGAGCGAAGCGGAGTGCGTGCTGGTGATCCCCCTGCGGCTACTCTGCTGCCTGGAGCATTCGGCTGCGCTGCGTGCAGCTGGGTTAGTATTCTTCAATTAAAGGTTCCTTTGCTTCCTTTTTTTTTTTAAGAAGAAAAAAAAGTTTGACCCCTTGCCCTCCTCTGCCAAATCCTGCTGATCTCCCCAAGCCGGCGCTGCCAGCTCGCGCACAACATGGTCACAGCACCAGCGGGACCCAAGCTCGGCAGCGAAATACTGCTCTAAGCAGCTGGGGCACAGGGCAGAGGAACACCAGCAGCCTGCCCTTCCCGGTGACATCTGCCTGCCCTCTAAATTGAAGGAAAAGTGAGCTCCTGCTTCACCTCTGCCCACTCCAACCATGGGCAGGATAGCACCTATGTCCCTGGAGCTGGAGTGTGGGGCATGAGCTTAGGGGTGAGGGCTCACCGGCTGGGTATTGGTGGGGATGGGACAGAGAAAGCAAGGAGAGCTGAAGGGACAGTATGTCAGTATCGCTGCCGTGTGTGCAGAGCAGCAGTCCAGAAGTTAGCCAAAGAAAAGCAGCTGTTCTTGGGCAGCAGGAGGGACTGTGTCCCGGCATAGCACAGGTGGTGGGGAGCAGAGAGTCCCCCACATGCACCCTATGCCTGCCAGGGCTCGATATACCTGGCTCTCTCCTCCTCTAGTGAAAAAACAAGGTAAACCCCCCTTAGACCCATGTTAACACCTTCCCTGGCAATAAACACAGCACTTGGGCTCCAGGACCAAGCTCAGCTGGTGTACATCTGACCGTAACAGCACAATTTATACCCACTGAGTCCTCCCCCTTCTGCCCTGAGCTCCTGGAGCCAGGGCTAATGAAGGGGATGGAGTTCTGAAATAAATCACTTGCGAGCAGGCAGGGGACCGGGAGGGGAAAAGCTTATGGAGAGCTTTATTTTAGGGGTCAAAAGAGTGTGACAATGTGGAGACGAATAGCCTCAGATAATGAATGATAGCCCGGACGGCACGCCGGGGAGCTGGAATCTAAGCACTTAAAACCGGATAAAGACAGGCTGGGTGAAATTCTTAATAGATTTAAATAGTTCATGTTTCGACAGATACCTGTGCTTTCCAAGGCTGGGTCCCAGCTCTGTGCCTGTAATGAATCCCCCACCCCCTCCAGTATCCTGCAAGGCACCGTCTGCCTTTGATGAAGGCACCATTACAAACAGGGGTTTTGTCCCCACCGTGTCCAGGCCACCGCTCAGGAGGTGACACCGTAGGGACCTTCGGGCTTTTAATTAAAGTTGACTTATTGGAGGGGTCTGGAGGCCCCTACCCCCACTTCCCCACCCCTCAGGCATACAACCCTCCCAGGCTGTGGGCTTGGAGTGCGGGGAGGCAGCTTTCCCCACAGGTCCCATATATCCCATATCCCTAGGGGTTTCCCCACCTGCTGTCCCTGACACACTCGTGTGCCCGAACCCCCAGAACGTGGGGGTCCCCTCGATCTGGATCCTCCTGGCCAGCGAGCAGCAGTCCCCACCGAAGGGATGTAGGGCACTCTGGTGTCCCCAGGCTGGGGCGAGTGAACCACCCCTGGAGACCGAGGGACCCTCTTGCACCCACCGAGCGATGTCTTACTCACCACCAGAGCCCGATGATGTTGGCGGGGCAGAGGAGGATGAAGAAGAGCCCCAGCTGAGTCCGGGAGGAAGGCAGCATCCTGCCAGGGCTGAGGAGATCACCGAGCCTCCTCCGCGCCCCCCGCGGGGAGCCGGGCAGCCGGGCTCGCCGCCGCCCCGAGGGTCCGGCTGGGGCCTCGGCGGGTGGGTACTCGCTGCCTCCCTCTGCCGGGCCGGCCGGCCCGGCGGACACCGCGGCCGGCGGGACTGGGCTGGGCTGGGCAGGCACCTCCGAGCGCCTGGAGTGCGGCGCGGAGGCTGCTCCGGCGAAGGAGGAGGAGGGACGGGGCTGCGAAAGCATCTGCCTCCGACAGGGAAACCGGAGCCCGGGGGGACGGACAGGGCGGGCCGGGCGGGGGGACTCCTGGGTGCCAAGCTCGGCTCCCGGCGCGCAGCCACGACCGCGGCGTGGGCACGGCAGCGGCCACGGGCACTCTCCGGCACTGAAACGGTGGCTGCAGCCTGTCTGGCCCCGCTTCCCGCCACGGTGCTTGGACGTGCACCCCTTCTTAGCAGTGTCTGTTCAGCACAGCCCTATCCCCCGCAGCCCCGGGAACCTGCCACCAACCAGCCTGGCACAGCCCGGCTCAGCCCCACAGCCCTTGCAGGATCCTGCCTGGCACAGCACTAACTGGCTCCACTCAGGGTCCTAAGTGAGGCCCTGCTAAATCCGACTCGGCCTCGAAGTGCCCCCTGGCACCTGCCCATCACTCTCCTGCATGACCCTGACAACATTGTTATGGCCTTGCCAAAACCTGGCATCCCTGCCTTCCCTCCCAGCACATCCCTGCCCCTGTATTGGATCCGCCTGGCACAAGCCTGGCTCCACAGTCCTGCCTGCCCTCGAACCAGTCTGTCCTGCCTGGGGACGCTGAAGGAGTGACCCCCACCTCCAAGCAGCTCCCAGCACTTGGCTACAGTTCCTCTGGGGAGACATCCCTGGGGCAGGGGGACATGAAGATGGACGATATAAGAATGCCCCAGGAGCAAAGAGACCGAGAGAAGAGTGCAGTGAGGGCCTGGCTGCTTATGGTGATCTCATCTCAGGTGCAGCAGGGACCCAGGAGGGAGACAGCCCCCAGCACTGGATCACAGCAGGCAGCAGCAGCAGCAGCTGCCTGAGAGGTAGCAGGGGGCCACACCAGGGCTGGGAGCCTGAGGACAGGAGGAGATGGTGCCCATAGGCTGTCACCCCAATTTTCTCTCCCTCCCAGGCAACCTCAGGAATGGTTTCTCAGGACTCAGCCCAGGGCCCTGGATCTCTGCTTCCTCTTGCACCATCTGTGATTCACAGCAGAGCTTGGAGATGCAGCTCCCAGCCTTGCAGCATCCAGGCCACAGATCATGAGCCTGGGACAGACACCCTGGAGGGTCCTGAACCACCTCTGCACCCACATCTGCTGAGCACCCTGTCAGCCCACTGGTTTACCCCAAGGGAAATGGAGTATCTGCCACCAGCAACGGGCAAAACACAGCACCCTTGCAGCTGCTGAGCTCACCCCTCCCTCCAGCAGTGATTTGGAATCTGCCTCCCTTTCTGGGAAGGTACCACCCCCCGTCTCCAGCCCCTGGCTTGCCGTTCACTGATCCCCTTGCCCCATCACCAGTGGCTTTTCCCCTTCTCCCAGGCACGTTCACTCCCCACCAGCAGTATTCAGCAGTGAATGACTCAGATTATATCTGCAGCTTGGCATGATCCTCCTCTCCCTCCTCGGCACAGGAGGTAAGAAACTTCCACCACCTTTGGAGGTTTCCCACCTGCTCCTTCCGTGCCCTCCCACACAGGGACTGGGCTCCTAGTCTACATCCTTGGCATGGTGACCGGGATTGAGCTGTCCTGGCTGCAGCACAGGGACACAGGTCCCTTCTATGACCTGCACACTGAATCTGTGCTGCTGCACCACGGCTGGTGCCTTGTGTCTTTTGCCTTCACCCACCAGCCTTGATTCTACTTGCCCTACAGGAACCCCATCTCCTCGAATCAAGGAGAGAAGTCAGCAACAGGCAGCTCCTGGGGAGGGGACATCCCTGCCAAGGCTGGGAACAGGCTGACACCGTGACCAGCACCCCTGTGAGCAGAGCTCTGCAGTGGCTCTCTGCAATACACAGCTCATCTGCCGGTGTGTTGAAAGTGCCTGTTGTCCCCCCGCCCTGCGCACCCGGCCCCCTCGCAAAGGTAGCTCGGGGCAGGTGAGAAGCCTTTATCTGATTTCCTAAGGGCAGAAAAATCCCTTTGATTTTGCCCCGAAGAGGAGAGCGGGAGGAGGGGGAGCCCCGTCCCGGTGAGCAGGTGCGGCTGGCGCACAGCGACTCGCCTTATCATGTCCCAGCTCTGTGCTAGGCAAGCAGGGGCCGGGAGGGTGTGATGCTCACAGCACCTATATGGGAACTGGCCTTGTGGTGAAACCTCCTGCAAGGGGCTTTCTTTGGTCCTTGCTTTGTGCCTGTACCAGGGTCTGAGGCCCAGGGGAGTGCCCAGGATTTGTCCCTGCCTCCCAGATTTCTCTCAGTTTCATAAAAATCCCTCCTTAGCAAGGAAACTAAGGCACGGAGAGGCTGAGACCTTCTTCAGCAGCCATGGGGGTGATTGCCTGCACCCCCAGCCCCAGGAGTTTGCTCACACAAACCCCCCTTTCTGCAACAAAACCCAAAGGGCCACATCCTTCAGGGGACAAGGCCACAGGGGTGACAATGAGTGAGGGCTATGGGTGATGGGATGCCACCACCACTCCGAAGCAGCCTTCTCCACCACAGCTGGTCCTTTGTCTCTGCCTTTCCTTGCCTCTTGCAGCTCAACACCCCCCCCCCCCCCGCTTTTGTGTTATTACAAATTATAAAACAATTTTTTCCTGCCTTCCCGCATTCTTCTGCCTCCTGCAAGAATTTTAATGTATTTATTTTTGCTATCAGGGGAAAGTGCTGTGTTCCTCGGCCACCCCTGGGCAGCCCCGGCCCCGCTTGGCCACTGATGGAAATTAATGATGAGGGATGCAGGGGGGAGCAGGCACTCCTGCACCCCTGCAGCACAGAGAAGGGGGGACTGTGTCCCCCCAGCCAGCCGCAGTTTCCCCAGTGGCAGGGTCTGTGTGTGGAGGATGGAGAACTGGACTGCAGATGGGAAGGCTGATGGGGCAGTGGGGGCCGGTCGCCAGGAGATGCTGCTGGTTATGGGCTGGGGAGGGGATGGCTGTTGGGCTGCTGGGTGTTTTTGGGTCCAGCTGCAGGGTGCTGTGAAGGCAAATCGTGTTCCAGAGTAGCAGCAGAACTTCGGGATTCCCGTGGGGAAGAGAAGACTCTCCCAGATACCCAGCCCCATGTGACAGCATCTCCAGTGGTCCCCATCCTGCTCCTGGGACAAAGTACCCCTTGAGTGCCCCATCCTGCTCAGGAGCACAGCCACCTCTACCCCTAAGCTGGTGCCCCGATGCTGCACTGAGCTCCAGCTGTCACTCCTCAGTGCATGGCCCCAAGAGCAGGGATGGGGGTGCCTCACTCCTCCAGCCCCCCTGCTCCAGAACCACAAGGTTGGGGGGCTCTGGCCGCTGGGAGGGAGCAGATGGGGGGAGGAAGGAATGGGCCTTTCCCGCTGAGGGGAAAGCGCGGCGATTTCCAACCCAAACACCCCGGCACTCAGCAGCCGCATACTTTCCCAGCGTCCCTCCCCTCCTTTATTCCCGAGGACATTGGTGATCAAACCCAGGTTGGCCCCATCTCCTGCTCCTGCAGTGAGGTCATCGAGCTGTGTTTGTGACATCCCGGTGTCTCCATGGCAGCGCGCTGTGATGTCATAAGCCTGGGGTTGCGACCTCACGGCAGGAGGAGAATGATCTTATTAGAACAACATGGTCCCCATCCGCAGCTGCTTGCAGCCAGGGGACTAAGGTGCAGGACAAGGGCCAGTGGAGTGGCTGGGGGCAGCTGTGGGGACAGAGCCCTCCCTGGTTATGTCACTTGTGAGAACTCATGGTGACACAGAGCATGATCCGGTGCGCAAAGCAGAGGGCAGCCCATGGGGCTGAGCTCCTTGACTGATGCAAACACACAAGCCCCGTGGTGCTGGGGTGACAGTGAATCTGAGAACAGCCACACTGTCTGGGGGTACCCCAGGCTTGGCTGCAGTGCTGCCCACCTCTGGGGCTGAGCGTCTGGGGCCTTATCGGGGCAGAGAGACCTTTCATGTCGGGCCGGCGGGCGGCAAGCAGAGCTGATGAGGACCTGTCCCCAGATCAGAGCCGCCCGGTGCTGACAGCAACAGTGGGGCCTGTTCTTAAATTAGACTTGTCCCCTGCCTCTTCCTGGCCAGCACTCCCAGCCCCTGCCCCATGGCTGGACACAGCCCAGGGCATCCCTGCCCTTGGTGAGCCACATGGTCCTTCACACACACATGTCCCTGTAACTCCTAGTGGGGCTGTTTGCTGGCTGAGCATCACTCGAGCACCAACAGGCAGATGATGGATGGATGGATGGATGGATGGATGGATGGATGGATGGATGGAAGGAAGGAAGGACAAACAGATGCATGGGTGATTAGCTGGATGGACAGTTGTGAGGATGGGTGGGAAGAGTGATGCAGGTGCTTGTTGATGGATGGATGGGTGAGTGCATAGGCAGCTCAGTAGATGGATGGAGAGATGGCTGTGAGATAGAAAGCTGCATGCAAGTGTGAAAGGATGGATGGACGGACGGATGGATGGATGGATGGATGGATGGATGGATGGATGGCCCTAGCACTCCTTAGTGAGCCCCTGTGGCCCTGGATATTGTTGCTCTTTCCCAACAGCCTCAGCAGCAGAAAAGGCACAGCTCTGTCCTGGAAGAGAAGGGAACATCCATGTCCCAAGGGGAAAAAGTGTGACTTTCTCTCTGGACAACAACTTGAGGGCCTGATCTTGTGCTGCTGCAGCAGTGAACTGTCACTGCTAGCACAGGATCTGCTCTATACTGCCAGAGGGGAAACTGAGGTCAGGGGGGACCAGCTTGCAGTGCTAAGCTGAAACCACCAGGCAGACATGGTGCTGTGGCCAGTCCTGCTCCACCCCACTGTCCATGCGTCCATCTGCCTGGCCGCAGGCAGGACACACATTGCTTGGGCTGGGAGCGATGCTGCTGGGAGGGGGTGTCCTTGGGCCCCCGGAGGCCGTAACAATGATGTCATGTGGCAGCGTACACAGCCCGCTCTGTGCGCGGGTCCCCAAATGGACTTCACAAGTCCTGCGTGGGAGGCATCGACCATGGCCCACAGCCAAGGGAACTGGAGTCGGGAGATAAAATCAGGTTTGGTTTGGGCTGCAGCAAACAGCCCTTTGCAGGAGGAGTAAGGGACAGGGAGAGCAACTGGAGGGGAGACACCTCCCCATCCCTGTGGGGTTGATGGGGAGCAGAGGTGATGGGGTATGCCTCAGCAAAGCCCAGCACTGGTTTCTTTGGTCCCAGGTCAGGTTCCATCGTGCCTACTTGTCTTAGAATAACTCTGTAGGCACTTGAAGTCACTAATCAGTCAGGACCACTTGAGAGCAGCCTGAGGCTGCAGCCTGGGGCTGCCTCCTGTCTCCTGTGATAACAAGCCGCCAGCCCAGGGCACACTCCACATCCTGCTCCCACGTCCTCAGGGAAAGGTCCTGGCCTGCCAGGATCCCACGGGGCACACCGCAGGGGGAACCCAGAGCAGAGCTCACTGCTGGGTGATGAGCTCCACGTGGGGGACACACACACCATCATGGTGGTTGATTTACCTCTCATTTCAGCAGCTTTGTGCTGTCCCCAGGATCCTGGCCAGATCTAACAGGTCAGAGAAGGGGAAACAAGGAGATGGGAACCTTTGAGAGAGGCACAAGAGGGTCTCACTTGAACCCTCTATGCAGGACAAGAATAGCTGTCTCCAGGTCTGGGATCTGTCCCCATCCCTCTGGATCTCCCCATGTCCCCCCTGTGCTGCCCCACTGGCCCCAGCATAGCTCATGACTCAAGCAGTGACAGTGTAGTGACACACAGCTGGCGTGACAGGCCATCTCCAGTTAAATGTTATTTACAGTCCCTGGGACCCCGGGCTCAGCCTTCTCACAGCCTGGGCTTTCCTGGGTGTGAGTCAGGGGATGCCTTCCCATGGGACACCCCACTTCTCCTCCCACTGTGGAAGAGCAAATGAGGGTTAGTGCATTCAGCCCTGGGAAAAGTTTCTAGCCCCCAGCTGACACAACGCAAGTCACATAAAGAAGCTGTCAGTCAGTCCCAGCAGCCAGGACCCTCCATGAGCAGTGTGTGGTGGATGGGTTGAGGGTTGAGGATGCAGCAAGGGAGTCTCACTGTGCCTGTCTCTGCACCCACAGGTCCCCCCAGAGAGGTGAGATTGGACCTGATGGTGCCACTGGGGGATGAGTGGAGTGGCAGCATCCCTGGAGCAGAGAGACACACAGGATGGGACCTGCCACCCCCAGCCCCGGTCCCCATGATAAACGCAGCGTTTGCTCTCCTGTCTCTGCCCCACTCGTCACAAGGTGGGATCGCTGCTGGCCGAGCACTGCGGGACTCCCCGGGAGCTGGCGGTACCCCGGCTCCCCGCGGCATCCTCCGCCTGCGGATGTGTCACGGCCCGGCCGCTTCCCTTCGGAAGTCCCCTCCGGGTGGCTCTGGGGGAGGGGGTGACTCACCCGACCCCCCCTTCCTCGGCCTCCTCCCCAGCCCTCGCAGCCGGTCCCGGCGGAGCCCCGGCCGCCGCCCGCGGTCCGAGGGCGGGGAGCACAGCCTAGCGGCGGCAGCGGAAACAAGCAGGGCTGTCGGTGACACACAACCCACCCCCCATCGGCCGGCTGCGGAAACAGCGACAACCGGCCCCGGGAGCCGCCGCGCTCCCACCAGCGCTGCGCTGGTGAAGCCTCTGCCCTTCCACATGGCAAAGTGCGAGGTCCTGCACTCATAGAAGCAACCACAGTACCAGTACCTGCTGGGAGAGGGATGGATGATGGATGGAGAGATGGATGGGTGGAGAGCAGCCCCGTGAAGAAGGACTTAGGGATACTAGTGGTTGAAAATTAGTACATGAGGTGGCAGCGTGCCTTGTGGTCCAGAAAGGTGATCACATCTGGGACTGCAAAACAAGAAGCATGGCCAGCATGTCAAGGGAGGTGATTCTCTCCCTTCATTCGGCTCTTGTGAGACCCCACCTGGAGTCCTGTGTCCAGCTCTGGGGTCCTCAGCACAAAAGAGGCATGAACCCGTTAGAGCAGGTCTAGAGGAGGGTCACAAAAAAGATCAGAGGTCTGGAACACCTCTTCCATGAAGAAAGGCTGAGAGAGCTGGAACTGTTCAACCTGGAGAAGAGAAGGCTCCGGGCACACTTTATTGCAGACTTCCAACGTATAAAGGGGTTTATAAGAAATTTTACCAGGGCCTGTCGTTTTTACTGTTTTTGCAAGGGGCAACGGCTTTAAACGGAAATGAGTGGCTGGGTCCCACTCTCCAGTGAGAATAAAAGCGGCCACACATGGGGGAGCAGCCGAAGGGTCTCCAGCCGCCGGGAGCGAGAGCCGCAAGGTGCCAGACTGGAAGCGGCACCGGGGCCCGGCTGTGCCGCTGCCCCGGCTCCTGCCTGCGTGGAGCAGGGCGAGCTGCAGAGCTGGCTGCAATCAGCCATGAGGTGGCGGCAGGCGCTCACGCTTGGCTGCGACTCCCTCAGTCTCGGTGACTCCCGGTGTCTGCTGACACAGAGGTATCCGGGTCCTGCACCTTCAGCCCCTGCCCCACTGGCATGGAGCACAGCAGGCACCAGCCTGGAGCCCGGCCCGGGACATCCCCGTCCCCCAGGGAGGATCTGAGGGGGAAAGCAGCCAGTCTGTGCTGTGAGCTGCCTGCCCAACCTGGGGACAAGACCTCTCTGGTCAGGACCTTGAACCCACCACCCGATAAGGGTGGTTAATGATCAGAGGTTGGATGTCCCAGCCAAAGGCACGGTGACTGCTGCCCCAGGAGTGACATCTGGGAAGAGCAGCACCGTGCCCCATGGCTCCAGGACCTCGTGGAAGTGCTAGGCTGGCCAGAGGGGACATGCCCTGTGACCATGGCCCCAGACACCACTGCAGCAGAGCCCTGCTTGAGGGCTGGACAGGTTGGCCTGCACCACCTTGAGGCAGGAGCTGGTGTCATGCTCTCCCTGGTGTGAAGACAAACCAAACCTGCCTCTGTCTGGGTTGCCAGCAGCTGCACAGGGCATGCCAAAGTCTCAACATCTGGGCTCTTGGAGGAAGGGCTGAGAGAGTCCCTGGGACAGCTTAGACCCAGTTCCTCGGCACACCATCCTGCACTGCACAGGGATAGAGGTATGACAGGCAGGACATGGAGGCAGGGCAGGAAAGTTCAGGCCAGGAGGGCAGCAGCCCTGAAGAGCAGGCCCAGTGGTGAGGCTGGTACTGATGCAGGATGTGCAGGGCCTGGGATGCGGTATCCAGTGTCAGAGTGCACTGCCTGTGCTGGCACATGATGCATGGTGCCTTGTGCAGTGCTGGTCCCTGGTGAGCAGTGCCCAGTGCTTGTACCAGTGCCAGTATGACATGCTACATTGTTCCCAGAGTGCTGTGCTTACCGTGCCATGCCAGTGCTGGCTGCCAGCCACCCAGTGTCATTGCGCAGTGCACAGTGCACGGCACTCAGCACACAGCACCGGGTACTGCTGATGCCATTTCCAAGCACCAAGCACGTGGTGCATAGCGTGTGATGCTGCTGAGCAGTGTCTGGTATACAGTAACTGGTGTATGGCAACGTGGTACCCAGTGTACCTGGTACCCAGTACGATGCAGCCGGCATCTGAGGCCCGGTAGCAGGTGTGCAGCAGCCGGCACAGCATGCCCCGCATGCACTGCCCAGTGCCTGGCCCCGATGAGCAGCGCCCGGTACCTCGTACCTACTGCGCAGCCCTCGGTGCGCGATATCCGACGCGCGATGCTCAGTTCCCGGTGAGCTGCTCCCGGGGCCGGTGCCCGGTTGCCGCCCCCGTGCCGCCCCCCGCCCCGCCCCCAGTGCCGCCCCCCCGCCTCCGGTGCCTCCCGGACCCGCCCCGTCCCGTGCGCTGCTAACGGAGCATGGCGGGCCCGAGTGGAGGGGCTCGGTGGTCATTGCTGCCGCTGCTCCTGCGTTCCCGCCCGCCGCCGCCGCCGCCGCGCAGCATCCCGGGGCCGCCGCGCAGGACCGCGGGTTCGGCGGCGGCAGCGGCGGGGCCGGCGCGGCTGAAGGGACCGGAGGAGCTACCGGGGCCGGGGCTGTTTCGGACTTTCGTCTGGCTCTTCCTGCGGGGCTACCTGCTGCACACGCACCGGCTCCAGGTGCGGCGGGGCAGCCCGGCCCGTGGGCTGAGGGGTGCGCGGGGGGCTGGGGACCCTGCCCGGGGGTGCTGGGAGGGGCGCAGGGATCGGACAGGCTTCTGGGTGGGCTGCAGGGAAGGTGCTGTGCACGGGAGGGGCTTGGCTTTGCAAGGCGCAGAGTAGGTGGATGCTGTATGAAATGGGCTGCGGGGGGAACAGCCTCGCAGGTAACGGCAGAAAGCTGGATGGGGGCGGCGGAGATGGGGGGGCTGGGCGCGGGAAGCCCCCCTACACCAAGGGGTGATGCTGGGCTAGCAGCATGGAGAGGCCAGCGCAGAACCAGGTGGCTCTGGGAGGGTCCTGCCAGCTCAGGGTTGCTCCGGCATCCCCGAGCCGGCCAGGCAGCCGAGGGCAAAGGTTCAGGGACAGTTCACGGGGCCCTGGCATCACTGGGCTGCGCTGGCCGTGACAAGCTGGAGAGGCCACAGTTCCAGGAGCAGGCAGCCAGGCAGGTGTTTGGACAGATGGTACCCAGGGGAAGGATGGACAAAGATGTTTGTTCTCTTCTGTCAACGCGTTCTCATACATCAGATGAAGCAAGTGATGAGCTCGGCTGGCCGTGAGCCAGACAGCATATTTCAGTGCCCTGGAGCTCTGACCGGCAGGAGGAAGGTGCAAGATCAGGCCTCCCTGGCACCGCAGAGCACCAGGCACTGCTGTTTGGAGAAGGTGCTGTTGCTGGGTGGTGGGGTCTCAGGAACGGGGCACAGGAGCTCCCTGCCTCCCTCCTGCCCTTGGGACTCAAAGCACAGCCTGGCTTTGCAGACAGATGCCTTTCCCCCGATCTCAGCAGCTCCGGCGTCTCTCAGCCCTGCCCTCCGAGGCCTGTGCTGTGTTGGTCCTGGCTGCCAGCAGACACCCGTGGGCAGGCTTCAACCAGGGCCACAGCCGGCCGCGGCCCCACGCAGCGCGTTGGCCGCCTGCGGCACCGGCACCGGGGCGGCCATCCATCCCTCCCCCTCCGCCTGCCACCACGCGGAGAAACTGATCAAAACGTCTCTCCGCGGTGATGAATCCAGCTGAATCCGGGCGCAGGCTGCGATGCAGTCAGTCACCAAGGGAGATTGTACCACGTGCATTCCCGCAGCCGCGGGGAATGAGGACCGGGGCTTCCCTGCTAGGTCCCTCGCAGCCCCCCGGGCGTGGTCCCACCCCACAGGGGCTCAGGTAGCGCTTGGGTGGGATGGAAAGCACCCCTTGGACATGGCCCTGGGCAGATCTACTTGCAAAGAGGTGTTCAGCTGCCCTGAGGAGTGCCCTAGGGGGATGACAGTGCTTCCCAGCAGGGAGGGAGGCACGGCACCCTGGGGTGCAGCCAAGGAGAATGGACTTGTGGCCATCAGAGCCCAGAGCAGAGTGATGCTTGTGGATGTCCCTGAGCTGGCTTGTGAGGCCACGGCCCCAGGGCGATGCCCTGGGGTTGGCAGCCTGCCTGGGAAAGCAGTCCAGTCCTGCCCCAGCCTGGCACTGCCCTCCCACCACTGATCATTAACCACCCTTATCTGTTGGTGGGTTCAAGGACCCACACAAGGACTGTTGTCCTCATCTTGAGCAGAGTTGGGGCTGTGCTAGAAGCAGCAGGGCTTGGACCTGCTGACAGCTTCTGCAATGGCCCTGCATCTCAGCAAAGCCATGTGCTTGGCAGTTGTCGCTGTCCCTCCTGTCCACTCTTGTCCTTGCTTCCCCAAGAGACCCTCCTGATCCTCCATAGCTCTCTGGGGTGAATGAGAGATGCGCCAGCCTGTGCCAAGTGTCAGTACCCGGTGTGGTTAGTACTTTCAGAGGATGTGTGCCTGGAAACACCAGCCCAAGCCATCTGCAGAGTGCTTCAAGGATAGTGCCAGCCTAGGGGGGTCAAAGGCAGATGCTTGAGCCCACTTGGTGCTGAGGGGTCCCTGGGATGGGTGCAGAGTGTGATGGACATATGCAAGGCAGCATCAAGGCAGGAAGGGACTGATCAAGGCCCAGTGCTGGCCCTGTCCCATTTATCCTGGCATGCTCTGGTGCACTGCAGCTGATGTCCCGGCGCATCTATGGCCCTATCTGGAAGTCAACCTTCGGGCATTATGAGAACATCAACATCGGGAGCCCCGTGGTGCTGGAGCAGCTGCTACGGCAAGAGGGCAAGTACCCCATGCGGAGTGACATGGCCCTGTGGAAGGAGCATCGGGACACCCGACACCTGCCCTATGGACCCTTCACCGAGTGAGTCCTGCCTTAGCTGCGCTCTGCAGAGCAGCAAGCGATCCTGTCACTTCCTTGCGTGTAGGAACAGGGTGGCAGCTCACATTGCTCCCTCTCCTGCAACAACGTATCCCCTCAAGCAGAAGGGCATGGCCGTGAGGGGTGGAAATTCCCCCGGGGTGGTTCCAGCCTGGCATGGGGAGGATGCACCCAGGGACTGGGAAACTGCTACCAGTCGCTGTCCCCTGCCGTGTCTCGGCTCTGAGCCCTGTCCCTGTGCAGGGAAGGGGAGCGCTGGTACCGCCTGCGCCAGGTCCTCAACAAGCGGCTGCTGAAGCCCTCGGAGGCGGTGCTGTACGCGGACGCCATCGGGGAGGTGGTGTCAGACCTGATGATGCGGCTGCGGGACGAGCGGAGCCGCAGCCCCTCGGGGGTGTTGGTGGGGGACGTGGCCAACCTTCTCTACCGCTTCGCACTGGAAGGTAGGGGGGTTCTCACCCCTGCCCCTCTCTTCCCATCCCCGCAAGGTTCTGAATTCATCCTGTCCCCCACAGGGATCTCCTATATCCTCTTTGAGACCCGCATTGGGTGCCTGAAGCACCAGGTCCCTGCCGAGACCCAGCGCTTCATTGATTCCATCAACCTCATGTTCAAGAACTCCATCTTTGCCACCGTCCTGCCCCGCTGGAGCCGCAAGGTGCTGCCCTTCTGGGACCGCTACCTGGACAGCTGGGACACCATCTTTGCCTTTGGTGAGCACTGATGATAGGGGCCCAGCACGGTGGGATCAAACTCCCTAAAGATCCTCAAAAGGGGGCACATGTCCTTTTGGCCACCTCACTCTGTCAGCGCTGGGTCCCACTCTCTGTCCTCGCAGGCAAGACCCTGATTGACCGAAAGATGGAGCAGCTGGAGGGGCAGGTGGAGCGGGGCAAGGAGGTGTCTGGCTACCTGAGCTACCTGCTGGCCAGTGGCAGGCTCAGCCTGGATGAGGTCTATGGCAGTGTGGCTGAGCTGCTGCTGGCAGGCGTGGACACGGTGAGAGCCGGGCAGCCACTGCCAAGGAACCCCCACTGCTCCGTGCCAAGGGAGAGGCACAGGGCCATGCTCAGCCGTGATCCCAAGACCTGAGAGCTCTGGGCTGGTGGCTGGGGGGCTGATGGCTGACAGGACAAACCCTCACTGCAGACCCTGTCCTCCCCTCTGCTCCCTGCCCTGCTTCCTGCCTCAGTCTTCCCCATGCTTGCTGCCCCCTCACTGTTGGCTTCCCTGAGCACCAGAGCACAAGCTGGCTGGTGCTGTATTGGTGCGATGCTTGGCACCAGGCTGCATGGGTACCGGCCCAATCTCCCTCACTTCCTTTGGCACTCTGCTCCCCTAGACCTCCAATACGTTGTCTTGGGCCCTGTACCACCTCTCCCGGGACCTAAGCATCCAGGAGACCCTGTACCAGGAGCTGAAAGCCGTTGTGCCTCCCGACCGGTTTCCTGGTGCTGAGGATATCCCCAAGATGCCGATGCTTCGGGCCATTATCAAGGAGACACTGAGGTACAGCTCAGCCTTGCTGCTGCCCTAAGGTCATGGTCACCAGCCCCTTCTCCCCTGCATGAGGGGATGCGCCAGCCAAGCAGAGTGCAGGGCTGGGTTTCAGTCCCTTGGGGCCACTTTCACCCATGTCCTCCCTGGGGAGTGGGATTGAGCAGCTGAGCAGCAGGAGATGCTCACTCAGGTCCTGTCCTGCCTGTGGCTCTCTCCTCTGGGGTCCCCAGATGGGTAATTCTCCCCCACTAACTCTCCCCATATCCCAGGGTCTACCCTGTGGTGCCAACCAATGCCAGGGTCTTCTATGAGAAGGACATTGTCATCGGAGACTACTTCTTCCCCAAGAACGTGAGTGGGGACCATGCCACAGGGACCCCTGCTGTGTTCAGTGGGGCTGGGCAGAGGTCATTAACCCCCACTTCCTGCCCCACAGACCCTCTTCGTCCTGGCGCACTACGCCATGTCCCACGATGAGACCTACTTCCCTGAGCCTGAGCGGTTCCTGCCCCAGCGCTGGCTCCGTGGCCATGGCTCCCCTCACCACCCTTTCAGCTCCATCCCCTTTGGCTACGGGGTCCGTGCCTGTGTTGGTCGCCGCATCGCTGAGCTGGAGATGCACTTGGCCCTCGCCAGGGTGAGCAGGAACCCCCACCCCGGGTAACTTGTCACAAGCTGGGATAGGGGCCCCAGGGAGCCTCCGAGGCATTGCCACCCCCCTTCTCCTCACAGATCGTCCAGGCCTTCGAGGTGCGGCCAGACCCCAGCGGTGTGGAGGTGACATCCGTGTCCCGCATCGTCCTGGTGGCTGACAAGCCCATCAACCTGGAGTTCATCGCTCGCCCGGGGGCCCCTGAATGCGTGCCCACCCCCCAGCCTGGGTGCTGAGGGGGGACCCCACTGCCCTACCAGAAGGGGCATGAAGGCAAATGCACCTCAGCTTGGGCCAGTGGGCTCCCAGCCCTGCTGTGGGAAGATGGGAGGGATGAAGGATGCCCACACATCACCCTGGGGCACTAGTATCCCCTATCGCAAATCAGCAGGAGGCTTGGGGAACTGCTGTGCCTTTCACACGCCGCGAGGGCTTGTGTCCCCCAATCCTGTGCCCAGCCACGCTGCACTGGGGACCTGGGAACTCTGCTGGGGCGGGGGGAGGCAGGGAGGGGGCTTGCAGCCATTCAGTGTCTCCTTCGTCCTGTCCTTGTGTAGCTGTGCGTGGATCTGTGCCTGGAGCCAGGACATCTGGGTCTTCTCTGAATAGCTGACTTTGGTCTCAGCCGATTCTCTGTGCCTCAGTTTCCCTCCCTGCCTCCCAGGGGAGGCTTGACTGCTTGGGGGGAGGGTTTGGGGTTTGTGCCTGGTCCTGAGGGATGGAGCCAGCCCTGGCCCTGGGCAAGTGGAGCACTAAGACAGCACATCGCTGTGATGGAGGAGGCCTGTCACCACCCAGCACTTGTATCATGTCCCCTGGCAGGGCTAGCCTGCACAAGAGGGGTGTGAAGCATGCAGGACCTTTTGCTATCAGCCATTATTCCACTGAAATGCTGATAAGGGGTCACAGGAACTGGGACAGGGCTTGCTATGGGCAAAGCAAGGGAGGGAGGATCACCTCAGCTGCCCCCCTGTCCACAATTGAGAGCATGGGGCTGACATCCAAGGCCATCGCAGGGGCTCAGAGCTGGATGCACTGCCTCTTGCCCAGGCTCCTGGAGGGATGGGGTATGGGACATCCCAGCAGGGAACCCCCGTCACCTTCCTGCTGCTTGGGGATCCTAGCTGGGCTGGGGGAAGCAGCAGGCAGAAGCTTTGCAAGCACCAAGGCTGCCAACCCCACTGGGACATGCACACCACGGCCATGGTGGAGCTATCAAGGCTGTGTGCCCATTCCCCTGCCTCTACCCACATGGGCAGAGGTGCCACCCTGTGCCCATGACACCCTTGCAGGCATCCCAGATTGGGTCCCCCAACCCTGCTCCAATCCCCAGCCTGGCTCTGTCTGCAGGACCCATGCCCAGCTGCACTGGTCAGAAAGGTGAGGCAGCGGTTCCTGGAGCAGGCTGCTTTGTTACAACAAGGCTGAACAGACCAGAAAGTAAACACATACCCCCCGCACACCCCAAATCATTCACTGGGTCCCCATGCAAGTGCCTGTCCTGGCGCCAGCTCCAGGCATCTCCAGCCCTGCGTGACCCTACCGTAACAAGCCTGTGTGTGCAGCTGAGCCTACGCTACCAGGCACTGGGCGCAGCCAGCAGGACTGCACTTGCAGTCATGGATGCCATGGCCAAAGCGCTCCAATCCAGTAGCAGGACAGGAGCGGTGTGGCCAAGTCCAAGGCAGCTGTGTGGGTCCCCGTGCCAAGCTGTGGGCATGTACAGCTCCTCCGGCACAGTGCCCATCCAGCATCACCATGTGCTTGCAGGTGGGAGGCATCTCTGGACCCCTTTTCCTCACTCCCTGCCTCCCCGAGGCCAGCAGGATCTGGCCCCAGACTCAAGACGAGCCCCAGGACTGCGATGGGCAGGTAGGTCCTCCCCACAGAGAGCCTCTGGAGCCCGAGCCTCCTTCCATGGCCCCAGAGCCACGCAAGTGGGCTCCACATCAGCCTAGACAGTGGCACTTCCCTGGTGTCTTGAGAGTGAGGATCGGTCGGTGCCTGCAGGGTGAGAGAGCGTGCAAGGCCATAACACCTGCAGGCACTGGCGCCATGGCCCCCCGCCTGTCCAGTGGACAGTGAGATCTTGCTTCCATCCCTGGCTTGGATGCAAGCCCTGGGGTATGAGCGGAGGGGGACTGGCCCAGAGGGGGACATCCCCATGGCCACTTGCAGCTCCTGATGCAGCCACCCCTGTGGACACCAGGCACGGGGTGAGCAAAGGCATCGTGATGAGGAGGGTACCAATGTCTGGTGTGGTTAACACACACGAGTCCCTGTCACCTTCTATGTGGAGTGCCTGGGCACTGCTGGGACAACTGGTGGGCATGGGGCTGTCCCAAGCCTGTTTCCTAGTATCCCCCAAAAAAGCTTCAATAGCTTTGGGAAATAGCTGGGCACTGTGGCCACGTTTCCCTGCCTCAGTTCAGTCCTAAGGAGGGCTCTGCTAGCCATGGCCCATGGGCCAGCCACACTGTGCACATGGCTAGTGCTGGGCAGCGTGTCCAGGGTATGAGTAGAGATCTATCCCCACTGTGTCCCCTGGGAATGGCACTGGAGGTGCTCAGGTCTCATGGGAACTTTGAAGGGAGGTCAAAAAAGAGCTTTTCTCTTAGGGTGCATCACACTCCAAAACCCTCACCCAGCTCAAAGCCCAGGGATCTGCAAAATCTGCCTCCGACACGCTGCCTGAATGAGGGTCTGGGGGTGTATCTGTGGCAGATGCCCCCATCCTGCCTCACAAACACCAGGGCTCAGAAGCCCATAAGGAGCTCCTGTCATCTTTGTGTCCCCTGGGACAAGCAGCATCCAAGTCCTGCTGTCCCCACCTGGGTACACAGTGCTGCAGGACACCAGCCCCAGCTTCCTCCATCCCCCAGGCCAGTTTGGCTAGGGAGGAGGCAGGTGACCATAGCAGGGAGGTGACGAGGTGCGGGTGACCCAGTGGTGGGGAGGGAACAGGGACACAGTGGCAGGGGACAGCGCCTACCTGAAATGGAGAGAAATGGAAGGTGCAATTGGAGAAACTCGAGCGTTGTGGGCTAAGAGTTAAGAGCATCGATACCTGCCGGAGTGAGCACAAGGGCCTGGAGAATGTCAGAGAGGGAGACAACGCCCCGCGGGTACTGGTTCTCATCCACCAGAACCAGGCGATGGACCTGTGGATGCAGGCAGAGCATCGCAGGCAGGTCAGGCAGCAGGCAGAGGGGGCTGGCGCTGGCACTCACCCTGGCCACTCACCTGCTCCTTGGTGATGCGGTCAATGATGTCCTCCATGGTTTCATGAGGGTAGCAGGTTAGGACACCCTCCAGGCAGACAGTGCGCTGCTGCAATGCCTCCCGCACGCTGATGTCCAGGTTGTTGTAGGTCTTCTGGGCAGCCAGGTGCTGCGGGAGAGGTGACCCCGCTCAGTGCCCCAATGCGTCCTTGCACCCTGTTGTGCTGGCACAGCGTGGGACACTGAGCCCTGGGGTGTCACTGCACATGGTGTGGGTTTGCACGGGCACAGATAGGTGTGAGCACCTCAACAGTCGCATGCAAGAGGCCACGCTTGCGCCTGGGTGTGTAACACACAGGTACTCACAATGACGTCAAACCGGGAGTAGAGGCCGACCACTCGCCCTGCAATGAGAGACAGTGCAGGGGCTGGGGAGAGAGCCCTGGGCACTACCTGCTGAGCTTCCCCTGCACCCCAAGGGCCAGCCCAAGGGCTAGGAAGGGGGTTTTGAGTGGGGATGGGCCCAGAGCCACTGGCAGAGGGAGACGGGGTTTCACCAGTGCTCTCTCCAGGTACCAGCATCGTTGATGACGGGCAGGGCGGAGACACGGCGGTCCACAAAGATCTCCAGAGCAGAGTAGATGGGTGCAGTCTCATGCACAACAGCCACATCGCGGAAGGTACCAACACACAGCTCCTGCACTGTTTTCTTCAGGAAGTGTGGCTTGGGAATGGTGGAGCCCTGCAGCGGGGCAGGGCAGGGCAGCGCTGGCATCTACACACTCCCCAACACCCTTCCTTGTGCCCCTACCCATCCACCCCATGCATGCACATGCAACTCTGGCACTCACAAAGATGTGGAGGAACTTGAGGATGCGCTTGTGTGTGAGGATGTGCAGGACATTGCCTGAGATGGGCTCAATGACGGGCAGGCGGTGGATCTTGTGCTTGATCAGAGAGTAGACAGCATCGAAGAGGCTGCAGGTGATGGGGACAGCATGGGGGATAGGGCTGCATCCCTGGCACACACCCCCAGTGTGTGCTTTCCCACAGTGGGCAGGCTCTCACCTATTGCTTGGGGAGATGTAGACCAGTGGCTTGAGGGAGCCCTGCAGGTAGACATCTACCAAGGGAGAGAGGTGAGAGAGAGGGTCCCCTATCCCCCTCATGCAACCCCAGAACCCACCTCCACATGCTACACAACATCCCCAGCTCAGCCACCCCCATCACCCCCTGCTTTTTACCTCTCCAGGTCTCAATCTTGTGCTCCTCCACCTCGTAGATCTGAACCTGAGGGCAAGGAGATGCCCTGGTCATGGTGGCCCCACGGGCACTCTGCCCCCTTCCACTGGCATCACACCCCATCCCCCTAGGTGCAAGGATCATATTTTTGGTGCCGGGCAGAGGGGCAGCAAGCAGATATTGGGCTGGCCCAGAGCAACCCCTGGTCATGGTGTAGTGATGAAGTGCAGACCAGGAGAGGGAAGAGGGGACCGGGAGAGGTGGGGACAACCCCTCCCTGCCCCATGCCTGCCCCGACCCCCATGTTCTCCCTGCTGAACTCACCAGGGGCGAGCGGTAGTAGCGGTGGAGGATGTTGATGAAATCGGTGATGGTGAGCATCCCTGCAGAGACACGTGGGGCTGGCAGCACTGCCAGGGGGAGGAAGGGGCCATGTGGCACTGCTGGCACTCACCCACAAAGCTCTGTGTCTTGCTGTCCCAGAGAGGGGCCGCTCGTACCCCATTGGCCACCAGTGCCACAAAGGCTTTCTTGATCTGCTGGGGGAATGGAGAGGGTGTCAGGGCGCTCCTGAGCCCGCTCCTCCCCTGCCCATCCCTGCCAATCCCCCGCTTTGTCACCTCCAAAGAGATGTCAAAGACAACAAGTTTGCAGCTGGTGGGGATGGCATCGTAGCAGCAATGGCTCCTCATGAAGTGCATGTAGACCTCAGCATCAGGGCTCTGAAATTCGCTCTCTGGGCCCAGTCCCAGCATCATGTTGGCCAACGAGAAGGTGACAGGCCTTGGGCTCCTTTGTCTGTCCTCTTCATCCTCCTCTTCCCTGGGGCACAAAGCTTCTGGGAATCCTGTGGGCAAACCCACCCCAAAGCTGGCCAGTGAGCTGAACTGCTGGGTCTCAGCACCCTCCTGCCTGGGGGAAGGAGGGAAATGCTCCAGACCCTCATTCCCCGCAGGGGCAGCACACAGCACTGCAACTCTCCAGTCCTGGCGGGGGCGCTGGGAGCTGCTGGGAAGGAGCTGAGGGGTAGGGTGACAAGGGAATGGTGGAGCCCTGCAGCGGGGCAGGGCAGGGCAGCACTGGCACCTACACACTCCCCAACACCCTTCCTTGTGCCCCTACCCATCCACCCCATGCATGCACATGCAACTCTGGCACTCACAAAGATGTGGAGGAACTTGAGGAGGGCAGGGCAGGCAGAGGACCGATGCGCTCATTGCATGAGTGAGCCAGCCGCGCGCGCACACACACACACACACACACACACACACACACACACCCCGCCGCTACAGGCCTAGGAGCTGCCTGCTACGCACCTTCCTCCTCAGGGCGGGCAGCGGCATCCAGCAGCGCCACCTGAGGGGGCACACAGCGAGGGTGTCATCAGGAGGCAGCCACCCCCAGCTGCTGCCTGCACCCACCCTGCTGCCCCTGCCCTCCGGGCAGAGGAGACCCACTTAGGGTACCCTTGCAGGCTGGGCTTAGGGTCAACATCCCACTTCAAAACTCCCAGTGCTCTCAGGCCCTGAGGTGGCTCCAGCCCAGGATGCTCAGCTTGTCTCCCCAGTCTTGGGAGGATCGGCAGGGTCCCTGGCTCAGGACAAAGGCTGGCAGGAGGGCCCAGCTTCTCTCTCTGCCGTCGGAGCCCAGCGCGTACAGCAGCTGCTCTGCGCCCATCCTCTCTCTCCCTCTTCCAAATCCAAGGTGTAAATCCCAACCATGGTTCTTCCCATGACAGGAGCCCCACCAGTTCCACCTGCCCCCGGGAGCCAGCTGGGCCCCGGGAGACCCTACAACAACGAGAGGGGCAGCACCAGACAGGAGGGAGGCAAGCCCGGCTGACCCCGTGCCCCGCGGTCCACAGGAGACCCTACCATAACATAACGGCACGTTCAGCGGGAAGAGCCAACTTTTACGAGCCACCCTGCAATAACAAAGGCGCCGGGACGGCTCCCTGAGAAGCCCGGAGCCAACCCCGGGAAAGAAGCTACCCTTCCCGAGGGGCTGGGACAGCCGGGGCAGGCAGGCGGGCCTTTCCGCACCCTTGTCCTCAAGGCGGCCTGGACGCGGGAAGGGGACCGCCGGTCCCCTACATCCCCCCACCCAGGGAGTGGCCTGCCCCCAAGTGGGGGGCTCTCGGGCCAGGCTCCCCACCCGCCCCGGCGGTACCTGGGGCGCGGCGGGGCCGGGGAGTCGCTCCATGCTGACTGCGAGGCAGCGCTGCTATTCTGGGCCCGCGGCTGGCGGGGCCCTGGCAGATAGGGTGACAGCGAGCAATGCCAGCCATGCCCCCGCCACCGCCGCGGGGGGGGACACACAGACACTGCCACCGCCGTGCAGTGCCCACAGCCGCTGCGCCGACTCGCCACCCGGCAGCACCGGGCTGGAGGGGTGGCTGAGGCCTGGGGGCGGCGCTGGCCCTGGGGACGCGAGGCAGGGTGTGATGCGGGGTTGCTGAGGGCAGAATCCTGCCCTCCCGCTCCTAGGACCCCCATCCCCCAGACGCAGAGCTCAGCCTGCCCTGTCCACCCTGCCCGACGCTCCCCAACCCCATCTGGCAGCAGGAGCGGGTGGCAGGCACAGCATCCTCCACAGATGTTGGAGGGCAGCATCCAGCCACGGGCTGGATCTGCTGGGGTCCCTGAGAGCTGCTGGAGACACTTTGCCCCCGACGCTGCCTCAGCCCTGCCTCCGCGGTTCCACCGTCCCCAGCCACCCCGGGTCTCCCTGCCAGGGAACCTCCATCCTCACCCACGGGGCCACCCTCGTCCACCCACCCTCCACTCGCTCCCAGCTCCACTGCTATTTCAGGAAGGTTCAAATAACCCTTGGCTGGCTGCCAGGCCAGCCCTGGAGCAGCCGTGGGTGAGCGGGCCAGTGGCTGCAGGGCCAAAGTGGCACCAGCTGACTCCCAGGGGGGACAGATGGACCCTGGCCCGAGGCCGGGTGCAAGGACCAAGGCTGCTGGTGCAACCCCAGGAGGAAGAGGAATGGGGAGGTGTAGGGCTTGGCGCTGGGAAAAGGCCAGCAGGGCTGGGGTTACGGGAGGACACAGTGCTTGCCCTGGCTCCGGTGGCCCTTGTCCCGCAGCGGTGCGGGAAGGTGGGCTGGATGGGGCCAGACTCTTACAGCCGCGCCGAGCGCGGCTCCTGCCTGGGCACCGCCGGGTGCTGGCAGCTGGGAAGGGAGCAGGCATCTCCACTTTCGGAGGCTATTTCAGGTGCTGGAGGGAAGCCGACGAGCGATGAGATAGTCACCAAGGAGACGGGAGAAACAGAGCCCAGCTCCGGGCAGCAGGGGGCTGCGGGGAGAGGGGAGGGAAGGGCTTCCTGCAAGCCCCAGGGCCTGCGCAGAGAGCTCAGCCCTGACCTCAGCCCCGAGTAATCCACCCGAGGTGCCCAGCATCCCCCCGGCAGGCGGTGAGACAACACCTGAAAACAGCAATGGACAGCTCAGGGGAACCCAACCTTTCCTTCCCCTGCTGCAAGGCTGGGCTGCTCTGTCCCTGCTGGTCAGTGATCTGCAGGAGAGGCCCAGGACATAAGGCAGATCCCAGACCCCAGCTATGCTGGGAGCTGCTCCCCCATGCAAGGGGCACACTTACCTGCCATAGGGCAGCAAGAACGACCTCAAGCTCAGGGAAGGACACAGAACAGTGGGGTAGTGGCACAAACGCTGCCAGTACCAGAGCCTGCTTAAGAGTGGGTAGAACCAAGATGCACTACAGATCCAAAAGGTTCAGGGAGGACCTGATGGAGGCAGATGGAGGCCAGGAGAGCAGCTGAGTGCTAAACTTTAATAAAAATCCTTAAGAAACAAAGGGAAAATAGCAGAGCCCAGAAGAAGAGCACCAGCCTGCAGTCTCCACACAAATGCTGTGGACCACCTGGGAGAGCTAGCAGCCCTACTGTCCCCACAACAAACCCCATAGCTGGTACCCATGGGCTCTCTGATGTGCATGACCCAAGCTTCACCCAGGCCCCAGGGCTGGCAGGCAGCAGCAGGTAGGATGTTGGTGCAGGTGCTGAGAAAGGACGAAATGGGTCAGTTGAAAGACCGTGCTCCTTCCAGAGGAGCATAGTAGGGAGTGGCTGGGGACTTCTCCAGGGGACAAACTGCACTGGGGCAAGTGCAGACTCAGCTCCCCACAGCTCATGGAGACATAGGCAAACAAGGGCTCAGCCCATGCTGGTCAGGAATGGGAAGGCCAGGATGACTAAGTTGCTAAGCCACTGTCTATCATATTTGAAAAATCATGGCAGTCAGGTGAAGTTCCCAACGACTGGAAGAAGGGAAATATAACCCCCATTTTTAAGAAGGGGAAAATGGATGACCCGAGGAATTACAAACCAGTCAGTCTCACCTCTGTGCCTGGCAAACTCTTGGAGCAGATTCTCCTGGAAGGCATGCTAAGGCACATGAAAAACAAGGAGGTGGTTGGTGACAGCCAGCATGGCTTCACTGAGGGGAAATCCTGCCTGACGAATTTGGTGGCCTTCTATGATGGGGCTACGGAACTAATGGAGAGGGGCAGAGCACTTGACGTCATCTACCTGGACATGTGCAAAGTGTTCGACACTGTCCCACATGACATCCTTGTCTCTAAATTGGAGAGACATCAGTTTGATGGGTGGACCACTCGGTGGATAAAGAACTGGCTGGATGGCCGTACACAAAGAGTTATGGTCAATGGCTCGATGTCCGGCTGGAGACCAGTAACGAGTGGTGTCCCTCAGGGATCAGTGTTGGGACCGGTTTTGTTCAACATCTTTGTCAGTGACATGGACAGTGGGATTGAGTGCGCCCTCAGCAAGTTTGCCCATGACACCAAGCTGTGTGGTTCGGTTGATATGCCGGAGGGAAGGGATGCCATCCAGAGGGACCTCAACACGCTTGTGAGGTGGGCTGATGACAGCCTTATGAAGTTTAACCATGCCAAGTGCAAGGTCCTACACCTCGGTCAGAGCAATCCCAGGCACGGCTACAGGTTGGGCAGAGAAGAGATTCAGAGCAGCCCTGCAGAGAAGGACTTGGGGGTGTTGGTCGATGAGAAAATGAACATGAGCCGGCTTCAGTGTGCGCTCGCAGCCCAGAAAGCCAACCGTATCCTGGGCTGCATCAAAAGGAGCGTGACCAGCAGGTCGAAGGAGGTGATCCTGCCCCTCTACTCTGCTCTCGTGAGACCTCACTTGGAGTATTGTGTGCAGTTCTGGTGTCCTCAACATAAAAAGGACATGGAACTGTTGGAACAAGTCCAGAGGAGGGCCACGAGGATGATCAGGGGACTGGAGCACCTCCCATATGGAGACAGGCTGAGAAAGTTGGGGCTGTTCAGCCTGGAGAAGAGAAGGCTGCGTGGAGACTGCATAGCAGCCTTTCAGTATCTGAAAGGGGCCTACAAGGGTGCTGGGGATGGACTCTTCATCAGGGACTGTAGTGACAGGACAAGGGGTAACGGGTTCAAACTTAAACCGGGGAAGTTTAGATTGGATCTAAAGAAGAAATTCTTTACTGTGAGGGTGGTGAGGCACTGGAATGGGTTGCCCAGGGAGGTTGTGAGTGCTCCATCCTTGGTGGTGTTCAAGGCCAGGTTGGATGAGGCCTTGGGTAGCATGGTTTAGTGTGAGGTGTCCCTGCCCATGGCAGGGGTTTTGGAACTAGATGATCTTAAGGTCCTTTCCAACCCTAACTATTCTATGATTCTATGACTCCAAGCTCAGCCAGCTACCATGAAGCAAAGAAACCACCATGTCAGGCTTTAAGAGCAGCCTAGGAAAAAGGCCAGACAAAGCTCAATTGCCCAGCTTTGCTATTTGTTTTAAAAACGAAGTCACACCAGTCTGTTCTTTACTCAGTAGAACATCTCTCTCTAAAAACAGTCCCACAAGTAAGTGTGCAGTGCAGGTGGCTCCCATAGTCCTTGCTCTCTGGAGCCAGCTTCTGTCTCTTCCTTTGAGGTAGGTTGAGGTGTCCCCAGAGAAGGACCGCAACTGCCTGGTCACATCACCAAGGTGGTGTCAGAAAGGCAGTCAGCAGGTTTCTGGTCAGCTCCACCACTGCACTTGTTGAGAGGTAATTTCTGAGCAGAGCTGGGCTCCAGGCATCTCTTCAGGCCCTCACCAGCTGAAGACAGGAGCGTGCTGCAGGAGAAAGAGGAGAAAGGAGACCCCGTGCTGCTTAGGGACAGTGAGAAAGGATCAAAAGTGCCATGGTGCAACATTCATCTACAGTATCATTATACACAGACTCAGAGAAAGGGGTGCCAGGCTCACCTACTCCATCTCCTATCCCAGGCAGCACTACTCACCCCAATAGACATCCCAGGCACTGATGGGACTTCAGGGTGACAGCTTGATCTCCCTGCCTGCATGAAAACCCAACTCCATCCTGGCCTGGGCACAGCAGCAGGAATGCCATTTCCCTTAACACCAGAGACCAGGGGTGTGCCTGCCCTCCACTTTGGCTCACCCAAAGGAACCCCAGTCCTTCATGTCTCTGCAGGAAGCTCTCAGGGCCAGGAGCACCCATTTTGCAGCCTTTGCCCAGGGAAACTGGCAGAGTGTGTCAGACCCAGAGGCTTTATTGCTCCTCCAGCCCCACACTGCAGCAGAGAGCCTCTGCTCACTGCTGGCCACATCAGAACCCATAGAAATGGTGCAGGTCTCTCTGGGGAACATCCTTTCAGCATGTCCTGACCATGACAATCCCAAACATAACCCACTCCCAGCTGTTCCGGGCCTCACTCCCACCCAAGCTGGGCGTACAGTGCCGAAGAGACATGCCCAGTCACATAGACATCATTCCAGCCCCACCAGTTGGCTCCCCAGGGAGCAGAGACTGGTTGCAGAGCCTGTAAGCCAACCTGCTTCTCTCCCCTTAAACAAAGCTGCTTTCCCTGCTGCCACTTCTCTCTCAGGACACCAATCCTAAAACCACACTGAACATCATGCACGTCACAGCCACTGCAAACTCACCCTAGATTGCCCAGTTCCAGTTTGCTGAAGCCATTTGATTGAACATTGCTCTTCTGGATGAAGAAAGACTTTGGCAGTGACCACTGCAGGAGGAGAGAAAGACAATCAAATGGCTATTTCAGTTGTGGCAGTCTGCTGTGCTCTGCCCTAGTGCGCTTCAGCCTCACTCTGCTGTGCATCGTCACTGCCACCACACTGTTCCCAGAATAGCAAACAGAGCAGTCTTTGCTCTCTGCTTGATGAATCCCTCTGCTGTAAGTGGGAGCAGAGCATCTCGAGGTCAAAAGAGTGGGTTTCTTTCACTGGGTCAGCCTGCTGTAAGGCACAGGAGTGACAGACAGAGACGGCTCCCTCACAGAGGGGAATAACGGGCAGGCCAGGTGCCAAATATATAGGGCTGTGCTTAGCACATCCAAGGATATTCAGATGCAAAATACTTCGAGATCTGATATACTGGGTGGACTACACTTTGGTGGGAGATAGTGAAACATGTGAGTTTCCAGACTCCTGAAGGCCTTAAGAGGGCGAACGGGTAGGGCAGGAGGCAGAACAAGCAGGTGCTCTGCCCTACTCTACCCAGGCAAACCACCACCTCTTCCTAGCTCATCCACAGCCATACGCACCATCTGGGCTAAATCCGTCCCTGCCCCAGTGTGGTACCCTTTGACACACCAGTTCTTCAGCAGCTCCAGACCTGGGGAGTGACAGAAAAGAAGTGAGAACTCACAGAGAGTTAAGCCTTCCCTGCTTGAGGGACACAAATATGCTCCACAGAGTGAACTGCCCAAGCAGTACATGTTATGCCACAACTACTTGACCACGTGCCTGAGCCCAGCAAACATGGGGTAAACCAAGGGTGTTCACCCTTTGTACAAGCGAGCAGCAGCACATGTGCTGCTGCAGTGCTGCCTCCCTCCCAGGGAACCACACGCACTGTGCAGCAGGCTCAGCCAAGCAGGGAAACTGGGGCAACACGATTTGCCGAATGAGACCAGACTGGGCTCTCCCCCTGAGCCCGGTGCCTGCCAACAGCAGCATCTGATTTGGGCTGCACCTGTGGAAGTTCCTACAGTACAAATGTAGAGCAGCTTTGCTGTCACCAGCCCCCTTCCCACAGGAGAGCAGCTCAGGCAACATTCTCCTTGCACAACACTCTGCAGCACCCCAGCACATCATCTCCTCCTTGCACGGATCCATCTGGAGCTCGACATGTTCTCCATCCCTGACAGAGGGCAAGGCTGGCACAGACAGAGGTCAGCACAGATATGTCTGGAAAGGATCGCTCCTCCAGCTGCACACAAGACATACTTCTCAAAAGCAAGCAGAGCCATGTGTCCAGCTGCACTGAACGGGCTCCACTTCCTCCAAGGCCTCCTGATAGCTGTCCCTACCTCAAGCAAGCTCTCTGCTCTCTGCTAACCCAGAAATACTGTGAAATCCAGGATTGCTCCCTTCCTGTTTTATTTTTTAAGAGCTTTAGAGCCATAACACAAGCTAAGGGGCCTTGAGACTTAAGAACCAGCAGAGCAATGGCCAGGAACTTGATGCTGTCCAGCTGGGGTTACTGTGATTTGCTATATGATACTAGCCCTGGCTATAGGAGGAATCCTTGCTGTCCAGACTCTCCTCTTTAGTGACCTTTCAGCAAGCCTCAGAACCTTGGAAGAAAATCCCAAGTGTTTGGGGCTGTGGGGAGCAGGGCAGCTCAGTAGCTGTGCTCTGGGCTTTCTGCACCAGCCTGGGCTTTGCACCTTGCTGGCTGGGGAGAGAGGAGTGCTACAAGGAACATACATGAATGGGAAAGTGCAAGTGGGAGGCTGGGTTTTGCTCAAACATGAAGAACAACGAGGGGATAGAGCACATCTGCTCCCTGGGCTGCTTTGGGGAAGATGGAGCACTGATCCAGGATCCTGGCCTGAGTGGCAAGGTTCAGGGCAGCACTTCAGTGCAGACAATGACAGGATCTTTCCTTCAGCTGACAGGAGAGCATCCAGCAAAGGTATTAGCGAGGCAAAGGATGACACACGCTGACAGCACAGTGGAAGAGGACTATGAGGTTACTATCTCCCTGTGAAAGAGTTACTGACCCCTTTGATATTTGCTTTAACATCAATGAAAAGTAATAAAAGCTTATTTTTTCTTCTCTGCCAGCTCCTGCAGAAGCCTCTCCAGCTAGATCAAATGCTGAATGGAGAGCCATGAGCCTCTACTGCTGCCCTGACAGAGACAGCCCTGGGTGAGAAGGTACTGGTCCAGCCCACCTATGCTTCACTGAAGAATGGGGTTTTATTAAAATACAGAGTTGTGTCCTGGAAAGGTGGAAATGACAGCTAGATTTCTAGTGTTTAGGAAAAATTCCTCTGTGCTCACGCTGACAGTTTTTCATTAATTAGAAAGCAGCAGGAGACCAGGGAATAGGCCAAAGTTTTCCTTCACAGATCACCTGTAATGAGCAAAGCCCAGTGACTCCAGCTGTTTCTCCCTCAGAAAAGGGCAGATGAAGAGAATAAGAGGCCAGAGCTAGCCAGGTTGAAGGCAGAATCCCATCCTGCTTCAGCTTCAGGGCACCTAGAAGTCCTGCATTTACCTTACCAGAGCAGTCAGTACCTCTGATCAACTGAGAATAAGCTTTTTGTGATATCTGAAGCAGTCTGGGAGGGTAACACATTTCCTATGGCTAGCGTGCAAGCAGGCAGCTCCCCCTCAACATGTGTAGCTCACAAGTCTCCCACAACTACCGGCAGGCAGCCTGCCTGACTCAAGTGCCTGTGCCAGGCTCTCAGATGCAGTTACCTTTGTGTTTATTCAAGTAGTATTTGAGCTCCCACTGGGTCACCAGGATGTTGAAGTAACGGGGCTGCTCAAAGAACTGCAGGTACCGCATGGAGATGTGGGTGGGGAATACCCGCTCGAACTGCCCACGCCGGGAATACTCATCCTCTGTCTCCACCAGGATGCGAACATCATCTGGGGTCAGGATGTCCAAGACAGAAGAATAAAAATCCTGAAGACAAGAGCAATCCATGGTCAGAGAGAAGCAAACTACATTTTGGTGGCTTCCCTTCTCCCCTCCTCACTCCTCAGAGTCCCTCAGGCAGAGGTCTCCATCTGTCTGAGATCTTTGGGACACACAGAAAATGGAAAAAATCTAGGCTCAGTGGTGACAGCAATGCTGATGGAGCTGAGGAGATCCCCAGTTCTGCAGCCCAACCTGTCTTACAGATACTGCTGGGTGGCACACAAAGCAAGTGTCCTTGATAACCTGCATGGGGTCAGCAGGCAAAGGCTACAAGAGCTGTGCAGAGATACAGGACGAGCAGGCCAATGCACAGACCTAGTTTGGGGACTGGTGGGTAACGTGCTTCTCAGTACATGTCTATTTTAATGTAAAGATGAGCCAGTGCAGCAGCAGCATAAGCAAACCCAATTTATTTCTGACCAGCTATTTTGTAACCCACTGGAGTCCAAGCACTCCCCATCGTGTGGCTGTCCCCACAGAGGGGCACAATCTGAAGAAGGACAAGGGCTGGTTGGGATGGTGGCTTGGCAAGATGGCACAAGTATCAGAGGAGACTGTTATACCTGGTCAGGTATCTTCTGCATCATGTAATAGATCTTCTTCATCTTCTCAGCTATGAAATGCTCAGACATTGGCTTGGGCTTCTCCTTCAAACCACTGCCCATACTGAGGACACAAAAGAGGTAGTAGAGCATTTAAGTGCAGAAGACAAAATCCTGCCATGGTAGAGCTGTTCCCAGCAACTTCTATGAGAGCAGTGACACCCTCAGGAAGATGTCACGGAGGATCTTTTCTCTAAGGATTTCACTAGTTCCGAGATTAGTGATGCACCCACAGCCTTGTGCATCAGCACAGGACCCAGGAACGATGTGGAGAGGAGAACTGGGAGGGCCCTGCCAGTTCCCCACTAAGGCATTTCAACATTGCTCTGTTCAAAGGTCAAGCATCTCATCACACCCACACATGGTGCAAGAAGGCAAAAGACACACCATGACCCAATTCACAGCACTTGTGAATTGGGTCACGGTGGGATCTCATGAGACCTCATGTTTACATCCTGCTTGGAATGCAGTTTCCTAACTATAACCACAAGTATGAGCACTTAGTATTGCACAAGGCAACAGAGAACTCATAGATCCAAAACTTCCTCCTGCAACATTCAAGAACTCTCAAGACCCAAATTCAGCTCCAGCTCCACATGCCACGGGAAACCCTGGCCTTTTCTACGATCTGGCCAGCAACCATCTAAACTATTCTAAGCACCCAACTAAACCACTTGCGGATATTAGAGTCTGGGAGATACTTGTCCAACACCTTTTAACCCTGTATCAACATAGCTAATTTATGCTGCTGCTGCAAAAATAATTAGTTGTGTGTGGATCCAAATGAGGAGAGCAAAGCCTCGAGGCTGTGCTCTGTGGTGCTCAGGGAATATACAGATCTGCTGGAACGATGCCTATATGAAATAAAAAAACCCCTTAATATCCTTCCCAGGGCATAAGATGTGGTTAAGCAAACATGCTCTTGGATGCAGGAACTCTGGTAATGCATCATCTGAACTATGTCAGGGAACTGCTTAATCCCTGCAGGTCTCTCTGAAAACACCTTCCCTTCAGCACCTCCACTGCAAGCTGGGAAGCAGCGTGTGATCAAAGCACCGCAGATAAACTGGCAAGAGATTCCTGCCTGGGACAGGCCGTGCTCCAAGCCTTTTGCTTTGCTGAAGGCACCAGGCAAGCAGAGGGCAAAAGTTCCACCTTTCAGCATGTCCATACAGCACCATGTGCTGGTGCTCATGCCAGCAGGCTGCTCCTCCAGTTACTTATGGCCAGTAGCCACTCTGCTGCAGGGAACAGGATTGGTTTCCCCCTTACTGTCAGGTTTGAAACCAGTGTAAGCCCAAGCTGTGGTGAAACACAGAAGGAGCATGGGCCTGGGTGGACACATGCCTGGGAATTAGCCTTATGCAAGAAACAGTCATGTTAGCTGCCAGGTAAGACAATGCACACTCTTACCCATAGGTCTACAGCCCCTGACACCTCCAGTTGGGCCTAAGGAACAGATCACTTCAGCCTCTGCAAAATAACAGGTGCTCCTCTAGCTTACGGCAAAAGCACATCAGCCCTGGGGCAGAGGGTAAGCAGATCCAGCCTCAACACAGCCAACCAACCCTCCAAGCAAAAGCTGAAGCAGTGCAGCTCAGCATCACACTAGTTATGGCAGGAGGAAGGAGAAGACAGCACAACTCGATTAACTGCAGAGCAAGCACAAATTACACTGGCTTCACTTCCAACTATGGACCTGCAGAGGGGGCATAAATCCTTCTGCCTTGAAGAGACCACAGGAACCAAACACTCAGGCAATCATGCAAGTCCCTCAGGCCCATATTTGAAGGATCAGCAAGCATAGGCTCTCAATAGCATAAAAATAAGCATTTGCTAGGCTGCAAGCAGCCGCTAGATTAAATCCTCCAAGAAAAAAAGCCTGCCACTGACAGAGAAGGCAGCTGACCTGGAGGTAGAACCACTTCTTGTCTGTGGCCTTGAGGCTGCGCTGTCTGCGCTGGGAAGAACAAAGCCAGCAAGGTTGAGGAGGTCCCGGATCATCTGGCCCTTGATGCTCACATCCAGCAGGGAGTTGGTGTGGAGGCTGTGGGGAAGAAGCATCACAGTGCTAGAATGGAGGTACCAAGCCCCACAGCCCCAAGATCACACCCTGGTTTAATACCAGCCAGGGTACAAAACCCAGTCTGTCCTTTGTCTCATCACAGACAGACATGAGACACTGATAGAAAAGTCCTGACAACAGCTCTTTGAATGGGGGCTCCCCACCAGAAATAAGTAATTTCTCCACCTCTTCCCAGATTTGCTGGAAACAAGCAAATAAATCCCTAGAGCCCTGTGTGGGACCACGACTCTGTGTCCAGCTTATGCTCATCCATCTCACAGGCAGGAGAGGCCATGCTCGGGTACAGTGCAGCTCCCGGCCCTGCCTGTGCAGCTGACACCACGCAGCCGGGTACAGTCAGCAAGCAAGAAGCGGTGCACGAGGCAGTGGAACTGCTGATCACTTCTACCCACGCAAAGAAGAAATCTCTGCCATCACCTGTTCCCTACATTACACATCCCTCCTTGGTCTTCCTTTTGTTAATGTACTCTTCCCTGGCTCTAGCTGGAGCATGCTCAGCGAAGCGTTCTGAGCTGCAGATGGATGCTGCTCTCACAGACAGGGAGGACTTTGATTCCTGCAATCTGGAGAGGGAGACTTCAAAACCCACAGTGTTTTAGCACAGGGTGCAGGAGACATCAAGAGCCAAATTCACTGTGTGGTAAAAGAAAGGACATTATTGACTCTGCTATGGCTCAGAATCTGCTTTACCTTGGGGAAATGTTGACCTCTAAGATCCAGGGCTTGAGATTTTCATCCAGCATGATATCAAACCCAAATAGCTCATGGCAACAATATGGGCGATGCACATACATCTTCACCAGGCTGTTCACGTATGGCTCAGATCTGCAAGCCAAGGAAAAAACTCTTATTTCTAGCAGTCAGACAGCAGAGCTCTGCCTGTTCACAGCACACACTGCCAGTTCCAAGAGCTTATGCAGACACATGCTGCAGGAGCGGGTGGGCTGAGAGACCAATGAAGGCCTGTGAGCTGCTGCTGCACTGCATATGGAGCCTGCGTTGCATCCTGAGCAGCCCTGCTATGCCAGGCAGGATCTGCTTCTCAACACAAAATCCATCCTGCACCAGAGGACCTTTCTTCTCAGGCACTCTGGCCAAGCAGGGGAGTGGGTGGCAAGCTGGACAATGTTGGGTACACCCCACCCTTCTGGCCTCCCTCCTGGGACCCAGGAAATGTAAGGTCTATTTACCCAATGCAGTTACTGCAGCATGTGTGCAAGTAACAGAATGAAAGGAAAGATTCAGAGAGGAATAGTGAAGCCAACAGCAGTGGTAGCATTTAGATTAAAAGGACTGGGTTGAGAGAGGACTGGGGAGCCAGAGGGATCAGGGTGCACAACACAGCCAGGCACAGAGCAAGGAGTGCCAGGACTCACGCAATGATGGTTTTGATAACGATGTCCTTAATCTTCTCCCAGATGGCCTCGCTATTAACTCCCTTTTGGTTCAGGTAACTCCAGAGAGCTTTGAGTGCCCTGGGAGAGAGAAAGTAAAGAAAGTAGATCTGTAGCCCATTGCTTCCCAGCCCTGCTAGGGGAGTGAAAGCAGCAGAGAGAGATCTTGACAAAACTCTTCCCTGGCACAGCCATCCTTCTGCCATCCTTAAACCCCATAGCTCCTCGTTGCTGCCCTGCCCAGCTTCATTCCTGGTCTTGCAGGCCCAAGCTACCAGGAACATAAATGTGTCACAGACTTGTCCCAGCACTGGAGTAATAGATTCCAAGTTAGCACATGAGCAAGGTAAGCCAGGACCAGATCTTTTCTTTACCCCACCTTCTTGTCCTCAGCAAGCCTCCTGTTCCTGCAGGCCTTCCCCCACAGCACTGCAAAGCAGCTAAGCAGGAATCCAGCAAGACCCCTCTGTTTTAGCTAAAGCCATTTCACTGAGGCTTTGGGGGTGGAGAAACATTTCTGAATGTGTTGAAAACAAGATGGTAGGGAGGAGCATCTCTGCTTTTATAGAAGTTTCCCACACCACACCAAGTGCTGCAAACTACCCTGACACTGAGCCAAGGATGCTCAGATGTTGCTCAAGTGAGATCATGTGGCTAATGGCCAGGAATCCAAAGGTCATGCTTCCTGCATACGAGATGGAGTATATTACAGCTACTCTCATCTTTAATGTGGGAACAGCCAGCTTTGACTTGTATGGCAGTACCAAAACCCCACACAATCCCACCCCCATGGGATTTCAACTGCTGGGGGACAGCAGCCTCTTCTCAAAGTCTCAGTGGATGAACAGACGACTGAACAGCAGGTCCAGGCCTGAGAAAGCAATCCTACTACAACAACCGAACTTCTGCAGTTCCCTCTGAACTGAAGTAGCCCTGCCCAGGCCCATGAATCGAGAACTCTATCCTGCACTATTTTTAAAAGATTTCAAACACCACTGTGGAATCAGAGACAAGTGCCTGGGGCCTTGGATCAGTCCACCCATGGGACAGCAAGGAACAGGAACTGCTGCCAGACTGCAGCCCTTCTCCCAGATGCCTGGAAATGGCACTGCTGCTCCTATTCGCTCTGAGTAGCACATAAATTATCACAGTTTTGCAGCAGCATGGTCCTTTTCTCTGCCTCCCCAGGGAAGTCAAGAATGAGACTGGCAGAAGCTGCCTTCTAGCCAGTTTAAGCATCACAATTGCCCATTCAAATTCTAACAGCAAAAAATCAGATTCTGCCCTAACTACATCAGGTCACCCTTGCAGGACGGCAAGTGGGTGAACAAGCACAGATGAGAGCAGAGTTGGAAGCAGGGAACAGCACAGACACAGGCAGGATGAACAACCACCACAGCCCAAGCAGCAGCAGACAGGATGAGTCACAAGCCAGGGAGGACATTCAGATTTCAAAGACACTAACCCATGCTAAAATCACTGCTCCTCGAGTTTCCCCAGGCAGGAGCACACAATGCAGGAAGCACCTTCACTTTTTGGGTAAGAATACTGAAAAAAGGCTGACTTAACAGGGAATAGAAATTGCTGCCCTGTGCCCTAAAAGCAGCACCTACCACTTGTGTCCCTGACAAGCAGTTTCATCCGAGTTGGACTTGTACTCCGTGTTCTTCTTGTTCACACTGTAGTTGGTCAAGTGCACAAACTTGTTGCTGAGGCTCTTAATCGAGGAGGAATACCTGAAGGAAGCACCAGAAGCAAAAGGAGTCTGAGCTTGAACTGGCTGCTTCAGGCCCATGGGGCAGGCAGAAACTCTTCTCATCTCAGACCACCCTTGGCCACCCACCAGCTCTGCTGCCTCCCTTTCCCAGGCTGCCTGGAGCAATCCGTCCCCTGGGCCCAAGGCTGATGGGACAATACATGAGACAGAGCAGGCTGCCTTGGGACAGTTGGATGCAATCCCACCCTCACAGCACATCGTTAAAAAAGACCAGAGCCTCAGTGAGGAAAAGCAACGACAGAACTGCAGCAGCCTGAGGCAACATAGTTAAAACTGGAAGAAACATCTCAGTTTCTGGTATGCCAGCTCTTAATGGAGTATGAAGCACAGACAGCATATTGCAAGAACTGCTTTACACTCAGCTTGATCTTGCCTTGGGAAAGGTGGATAAATGAAGCATCCTCTCACATTCCTTTTCAACACTCACCTGCAGTGACCCCATGTATTTGCAGACTGCTTCTTACCCAAGCAAGCTACAGCTTTAAGCATCACCCTACATGGGATGACTCCCTCCTGCCCCAGCCAAGGTGGGTATCACAGCCACATATGCCTCAGCACTGAGGCAGCCCCCCTGGCACTGCTCTCCCACACAACCTACTTGCAGCTAGCAAAGCGAACCAATCCATCCTTGAACAGGTAGACCCTGAGGGGATCATAGCAAGTGACGTAAACATAGATCCTCAGGTCAAACTTCTTCCCGCCAATGAGGTAGGGTTTGTGGAGGTATCTGCAGAGGGAAGCAAGCACCAGGGGACGGTTATGAGTTCCATGTGCAGGAATATCTCCAAGCCCCATTTCAGAAGGCTTGGAAAAATAGGGATTAATGCAGAAGCCCGTTCGCACAGCATTTCTAAGTGCATCACAGTGAAAATGAGAAAGAAAAAAGCTCCCCCATGCAGTATTCCCTTCTGCTCAGTTCCATTTTGAAGATATTTTCCTGGCTCTAAGGCACAGTAGCTTTTCCACACCCACCAGACTGATCACAGTATTCAGGAACATTTAAGACATGCAGTCTTAGATGCAGCGGGCCACAGATGGTTTAGTTCAACAAGCAGAAACAGTTGGAAATTTTTATCCAAATAATTTGATTCTTCAGCCCACAAGTTCAAGATTTTCCATAGGAAAGCTCATCACTTTGCACAGAAGCAATCAGGAAGAACAGACAAGCCAAGACAGCAGCTCCCTGTTTGCCAAACACTGGGCAGTTTTCTTGCCCTCGTAAGATCCTTCCCAGAAAGCAGCCTCAAATCAAGATAAGCTATTCCATTTTTCTGCAGAAGAGGGAGGAGACTCCAGAAATCCTGTTATTTCTAGAAAATCCTTTGGCTGACATCCACACACACAGAGGCTCTTACTGACGCATTCTAACTTGGATAAGAAGAGATCTTTGACAATTGCCACCTCTTCCCTGGGACTTCTCTTACCACTGTGCTTGTGGGCACTGGATAAGGTCTGTTTGCCTCCAAAGATGCCAAACCCCAGATTACAAAGCAGCGTGAGCAGGATCACAGCAGAGCTGAAGCTGATCACCCTCCAGACAAAAGCTCCAGAAAGCCTCGGGAGCCAAGTTTGTAAGCAAGACCTCAAAAATCTTCACAGAGACAGCAGCTCTCTGGTAAGCCCAGCTGCAGCATCACACCCAGGTAGATGGGAAGCTTCCAGATGCAAATCAAGTGCTTCTGCTCTGCCACATAGTGGCAGTGGCTCAAACCCAGACAGAGAGACTGAACACGAGGAGGTCCCAGGCTGTGTGTTAACTTTGCTTTCCCTCACTCACCTCTGTACCAGCAGTGGTCTCCTTTTGGGGAGCTGGCTCCATTTATGGATGACTTGGATACCAATGCCTCTTGCTGATGCTGGCTGCAAAACACAAGTAAGAAGGGATCGGATCTCCCTGCAGCTACAATGGGACAGAGGATTGAGCTCTGCTTTGCACTTACTGGTTTCACAATCCATTTCTGGCGGCTAGCTCCTTCCTCCCACGCTTTCTTGAGTAATTTGATGTCCTGAGGCAGGATGAAGGACTGGGGGAAAAAGTTAAACTCCTTCTTCCCACAGCGAGCCTGCATTTTCAACAGGTTGCGCCACAGACGGTCCTTTCTCCCAATTTGAAATGAACCAGGGAAGTGATTTAACTGGAAAAGAAACCAGATGCTGTGAGATCTCACTGCTTCCCACCTTCCTGCCCACCCCTTGCTGCTCCCTGCCTAGAGGATATATCCTTTCTGAACACAGTTCAGGGTAATGTCCTTTACTCCCCTCCCAGGATTGCACCAAGATAGGACCCATGTGCTCCTGAGGCCCTGCAGGGACAAAATCCCACATGGTGACCCACACCAGCTACAGAGCCAGCAGCAGGTTCTTCTTCTCTTCTGATTGTCTAAGCAGCTGCAGGGCACTAAGCCTCAGCCTTTGAGTTTCCTCTGGCAGTATTCTCCACCCCAGTACCTTCCCACTTGTTTCTAAACTGTATGCCAGAGTCTTACCTACGCAACACAAGCTCTGGGGACAGACAGATCCTGCAGCAGGACAGACACAGGGCTGGAGGCTGCTAACTTCCAAACATTGATGCTGCCTCAAGGCTGAGCAGTTGAGATCATCACAAAACAAACATATATGAGTGATGGATATCAAACCTCTTGTCCCTTGTGTGTTCCTCGAGCTATGGGCCATCTCCTTCTGATATGGCCCTCTCTGCCAGCCCCTCTGGCTATGCTGGCATAGGGGGCACTGGCCCTACTGCTCAGTTCTGCCAAAGGAAGGACTGCTTTGAGTAACAATATCTGAATTTAGACAAGCTCACAAGTGAACATGAATTGGCTACAGCCTCAGTCTGTACAAAAGCCACCCTCACAGCATGGATGCTCAACCAGCTGCCCCTGTTGAACTCATCTCCCAGCACAGGAATGCCAGCTGCCACGCTTTGGAAGGGACCCTGTGGGGACAGCCTGCACAGCAAACATCTGGGCTTGAAAACAGGGGCACCCAAACTGCTCCCAACACATTCTCCATGCACTTGAAGGAGGGTAGCCCAGAACATCACCTACCTTTTGGTGCTCCTTGATGGTTCTGAAGCTGGTGGATTTCATGTGGTGGCCCCAGTAACCCAGCCAGTCATTGCTTTCTGCAGGAAAACCAGATAAACTATGACTAAGTACCCTGCCACCCACAACCCCCTCTAGCCCACCAGCACCGCACCTCCTGGAGCTAGCAGAAGTATGCCAATGATGCTGCACAGAATAGCACAAAGCACTCATACTGGATACTCCAAAGCTGCCAAACCAAGAGCTATGAGTGGGATCTGCCCTCTGTGTCCCATTAATAGCCCCAAAATGGTCTGTGCAGGGGTTTCCCAATACACACAGGAGCCCCATAAGTACTGCTGCAAGATCACACTCCAGGGCATAGATCGTAGCTGCAAATGCTCAGTGCTTCCCCAGCCCCAGCCCTCTCCTATACATCTCTTCAGTATCAAGATCCCCAGCCTGAGAACAGTCTGGCTATGGACAAATGAATGGCTTTTTCCTTAACACATGAAGACAGGACGCTGTGGTGCTGGGGCTGGCACCACATGAGCGCCAGCCTCCTTAGAGTGGCAGCACCATCTAGAGGCATAGCTCAAACAAGCCACAACACAGCTCTGCTGCCCCACACACTGCCTCAGCTCCTGACAATCCACGAGTAAGTCGTTGACGTCCATGCCAAGGACAAGCCAAGAGGGAGATCAGGATCCACAGAGCTCAGATATCGCAGGTCAGACAGGCAGAAATGGGAACCCAGCATCCTACAATGCCGAGCTCTGCTCACCATAGGCAGCCTGCCTTCTCATGCCCACAGGCTAGAGGCAGGGGAGGACAGCATGTGTCAGATACTTCCAGCCTCCCACAACTTACTTTTGCTGACTCTGAAATGGGATCTGCTAATGGTTTGCTTCACTATATTTGGTGTGACTGTGCACATTTTCCATCGCAGCAGCTTCCTCTGTTCCCAAGGCAGCTTTTCCACTAAGAAGGCAAAAAGATTAAGGACAGAAGGAAAATGAACACAACACCTTCCCTCAGTTTCCTGCACAGGCACAAGGTCCACAAGGGAGGATGCATAGGCCCCTTTGCAAAACTAGCATGGAGCAGAGGACTCCATGGCTGGGGGAGATCCAGGATGCTGGAACATTTGGTGGCAGCCTGACTCATGCTCCAGGTTGCAGCAGCAGCCATCGCTTTACTCCAACCCTTTGGATCTGACAGTGGTGCTCGGTCTCATCACAGTAAGGGATGCTGTGTGCTGGCACCGCATCTTGCTAATAACAGGCTGGCTGCTCTCACTCTACACAGTAACAGATCCCAGCTCACCTGCCTCATCCCAAGTACTGAAGTAGAGAGTTGGAGGCACATTAGGGAATAAACTGGAGACAAGAGCTGGTTTGAGCACTTTCTGCTGAGCCTCAGCAGGCTGGGCCAGGCACTCGATGCACTTCCTAGGAGAGATAAAGCAGTAGGCATTTGGCTAAAGGTGAAAATCAGCACAGGGAGGAAGAGGGAAGCCAGAAGGAGCCTTGATCCTGGTAGCAGGATTTGCATCATTGCCATGTGGTGCAAGTAACTGGTGTTAAGGTCAGTAACCCAGTTTGCAGCGAGGACATGGGGGTGAGATTGCAATGAATGCACATACCAAGTGTTGTAATCTCCATGGGTTTTGTGTTTTGCCAGGGCAGCGAGGTGGAGTTTGTTACATGACAAACCCTATAACCTAGTCCACAGGAACAAGGGGTGGAGGTTGTAATGCATATATATATATATATGATTCAGCTTTTGTAATCGCTGCAACACACCAAAACCAAGAGCAAGAGGGCCAGAGTTTTACTGACTGTATGTCCCCCTTCTTACCACAGCAATCCCTAGCACCAGGGAGGAAGGGCAGAATTTATAACATATCTATTCAGGTTGGGATGACACTAAAAGTAGCACTTATAATGGACATATATTTACATATATGCCACTGCAGCCAGTGGAAGAAATCACACCAGATTAATCCACCAAGGAACTAAGAGCACCAAAAGAAAAGGAACCACAACACATTGACCCCAATCTCCCAGGCCACACCTTGCCTCACTGAAGGGACTGAGTGTAGCCTGCAGAGAGGAGGTTAGAGACCAGGATGGGGGCGAGAGTGGAAAGAAGTGTTTTCCCTAAATCTTTGTACATATACATCTGTTTCAATACCAGAATCAGTAACTCAAAGTTTATCAATTGGCAATAAATTATATTAACATTCCTTGGCACAAAATTGGGTTTGCCCACAACAGACCAAAGGCAGGAGACAGCAGCAAAGGCTTTGAGGCCAGCCCAGCTCACAGCCCACACAGAGAAGTGGCCAACTCCCTCCTGCAAGAGGCATTTGGCCCAAGTGCTGCTTCCCCTCATCTGCCCCTGGAGGCCAACCAGCCACATCCTGACAGAAACAGCTGCTGATCCAATTTGTCACCTCTGCAGGACTTTCACAGCCATGTGTGAGCACCCTGCAGCACCCTGAGGTTCAACACTTGCTTGCAGGCAGTCATCCTTGTCTCCCAGGTGAGTTATAGCATGACAGAAAGCAACAAGTTGTCAGGCAGACAGCAAAGCCTGAGGCAGCCCTGCTACAAGGAGCAGCACAACTGCAAGGACCAGCTCCCATTGCTGGATTGGCAAGAACAGGTCCCGCAAAGGTCTGCCAGGAGTCAGAGAGGCAGAGCTCTGGTGACCGCAGGCTGATAAATCCTCCCCCGAGAAACCTCCTCCCAAAATCTAAAGGAAAACCCAGGCTATAGGACTTCTTTTTAGGAGAGACAAGATGTCGCAGAGCTTTGCAATCTCTGGCCTAGGATGCCTCCATTCTGCTTCACCTGCAAGGGAACAGCACTGCAAGAACACAGTCTAATCCAGTAAGCCTAACCCAGCAACTAGCAGTGGCAGTGAAATTGAGAGCCCTGTTTTGATGTGGTGGATATACCTCAGCACTTTGCAGGCTGCTGCCTGTAGCAAGAGAAGTAGCTTTGGTCTGTAGGGTAGCAAAGGAAGCTCATTTTGGTAGGGAAGACTGTTACTACCTCTACTCCATTCCCCTACATGCTACAGCCCTCCTCTGTCACCAAGGAGGGCAAAGACGGACAAGTCTGGACAAAGGTGCAACGTTCAATGTACTATTTACTGCTACTAACCTGGATACAAGAGCCACAGATCCACTGGATGACACGCCAGTGAGAGAGGAAGCATCTGAGTCACCTACAGACGGGAACAGAGTCAAGTTTTATCTTCACAGGGAGTGAATGCATAGTTATGAGGGGAAAAGATAAAACAAATGCTCCAGGGGACAGACCCTTCCCAGCTGTCCTGAATCCTTGGATCCTGGGTTTTGCCTTCTAATTGGTGGCATAAAAGGCAGGGCCGGGGGGGAGCTGACAGCCCTGCACAGAGAGGAGATGTCTAAGTTTTGGAGCAGGACAGTGGTGAACCCTAGCCTGCTCTCCAGAGGAATGTATACAGCTCCTCCTTGCTGCTACACTGCTTTCGTGCTCAGCACAATCTCTAGGTCATCCTGAAATGACAACATGAATGTAAGACAAGAGAGAGCTGCGCTCACTCCCAGCTCCCAGAGAGGCCCCACACTCCTCACCTCAAGGCATGGAGCACAGCCTCCCCAGTGAACCAGCACTTACTGTCCTCATCTTCCTCCTGACTGCTGCTCTCAGCCAGGCCATCAGGAAGTTCTTCCTCTGCTTCATCCTGGGGATGGCTCAGCTCCAGTGGTGACTGCTCAGCAGGGACACTGGGACAAAGGAGTGGCACATGTTTTCAAGGGCCAAAAGACCCAGAAGCCCACCAGATAGCACGAGATAACATGGACAGGGCAATGATATCAGTGCCCTCCCTGGTGCTGAGGTACAAGCACTAATCCCAGGCTAGCAAGATGGAGAGGTCCCAGAGGAACCAGAAAGAGGCACAAGGACACCATCTCCCAGCTGGAGTGCACAAGTTCTGTGTCCTTGCTCCCTCCCTGTCCTGCATCAGTTTTGCATACCTTTAGGAACCCATGTCTCTGCCCAGGAAAGCCTTGCTGGACCTGGCTCAACAGCAGGTTTCACTCAACATACACACAGAGCTTGCCACAGCTGGTAGGGCCCTGTGACTGTGTCAGGAGTGAGCTAGAAATGCCACACAGCAATTCTATACTGTGGCTGAAGGAGAAGGTGGAGGAGCTCAGAGCCACCTGCGTCAAGCTGGGGTAAGAGGAAAGCTCCCCCTGCATCATAGAATCATAGAACAGTTAGGGTTGGAAAGGACTTTAAGATCATCAAGTTCCAACCCCCCTGCCATGGGCAGGGACACCTCACACTAAACCATGTCACCCAAGGCCTCATCCAACCTGGCCTTGAACATTGCCAGGGATGGAACATTCACAACTTCCTTGGGCAACCCATTCCAGTGTCTCAACACCCTCACAGTAAAGAATTTCTTCCTTATATCCAATCTAAACTTCCCCTGTTTAAGTTTGAACCCGTTACCCCTTGTCCTATCACTACAGTCCCTGATGAAGAGTCCTTCCCCAGCATCCCTATAGCCCCCCTTCAGATACTGGAAGGCTGCTATGAGGTCTCCATGCAGCCATCTTTTCTCCAGGCTGAACAGCCCCAACTTTCTCAGCCTATCTGCTGCAGCTGCGTTTTGCTCAGGAATGCAGCCCATGGTTATCCTTATGGCCACCCCCATAGTGGCCACAGTGCATCCTCTCCCAGCACACACAGACATAACAGCCAGCCCAGCCCAAACTGCCACCCAGCTCTACTCACTTGAGCTTTCCTGGGAGCACAGCGTGGGCCCATTTCTCCTCTTTCTCCAGCTGGATTGTGGACATCCGAGTTGCCACTTCAGCGACAGCCGCGACATGTGGAGGCTCTGCTCTCACCGCCCTGTCCACGGGGCACAAGCTCAGTGTGCTCACATGCTGGCAATCATCACCGCTCTTGGGAGAGGCAGCGTGCAAAGCCGAGGGATGGACACCGATATGCTTAGTGCAGCCAGCAGCAGCATCAGCACCTGCAAGGCTCAAGTTACTGTTAAGGCAATGGCTACCCAGCTCCAAGTTGTGAGGAGCAATGGCTTCTTTTGGGGTGAGCTGTGCTATGATGTTCTGCCTGCACCTGCTGTTCCACCTGGACAGGCTGCCCATGTTCGTAAGGGCAGAGCTTTGGACTCTGCATGCAAAGCCATTGTGTGTGGCAGTCTGTATGGCCAGCTGCTGAACAGTCTCGCCAATGCAGATCTCTGGCTCCTTTTCTTTTAAGCTGTGCGTTCTCCTCTCAGCATCTTCCCACAAACACTGGTCCTTCCTGAGGGTTGCACTGCTAGGCACAACAGTCCCAGAGGGGACTGCAGTTTGCTCCAATGCATGGTTGCTGCTTTCAACTGCTCTGTTGACCAGGCTACTAGGGGAGCTGTCTCCACGCCTAGAGTGGGACCATGAGGCGGTGGGGATGCTGTGGGTGTTTTTGACCTTCTTGATCTCCAGCGACTGAGGGAAAGGCACTTTAGCACTGCTTGGCCGTAGGAAGGAGTTGTTATTGAGCACCGGTCTACAGAAGCTGGAAGACTGCTGACCTGAGCTCAGGGCAGGGCCTTTGACCCCAGTCTCAGAGCACTCCTCTGCCAGCGCAGGTTGCAGGCAAGGTTCTGTCAGCAAGGAAGACATCACTCTTCCTGTGGTAGAGCCAGTGTCTGGAGAGCTTTGGAAAGGAAGCCCATAGGGCTTGGGTCTGAGGCAGGAGTGTCGGTAGAACACAGTGCTCCTGCCTGGGTCCAGGCAGGGCTGGGCTGAGGACGGGCTCAGGAGGGCATCTTCACTGGGGCATGTGTGGCATAGTGACGGTGAGCACAAGAAGCAGGATTGCTGCAGAGGGATCCCTGAGGGCAGCAGGCTGTGAAAAGCACTCACATGCGTCCTCTCTAAATTCCAGATGGGTTTTGCCTGCTGCCAAGTGAGGTGTGGCTCAGCTCTCCCTGCTGGAAGGGTGCCAGACTCAACCCAGACACTCTTCTCCTGTTTGGGGCCTGGACGAGTGTGTTCGGGTCCTGCAGAGGCCATATAGAGCCATAGCACATAGGCACAAGTGAGTCAGTCACCTACAGCAGCATTCCTGCTGGCCTGAAACAAAACAGCATGAAAGGCACTGTTACCCCGGCAGGGCAAAGCACCTGGCCCAGTGCCCAGATGCGGAGCAGGGCGAGCTGCTCTCCCTACAGGATGAAAAACCACAACTCCATCTGCTGAGCTCCCTGAGAGTCTCCTGAGACCAAGACAAAGGAAGAGCTGGCATCTCACAAGAAACCAGAGGACACAAAGAACAACTTAGAGAGGGCCCTGGGAAAAGTGCTGTGCCCTGCAAATGCGCAGGGGTGCGTGGCTGCCAGCCAGGGCCACATGCAGCAGCCCCAGCACAGCAGCTCTGGCTGCAAGGAAAGGGAGGCCACCTGCCTTGGACCTGGCATGGATGCCTGAACCCACTCCCACAGATTTGTGTCTCCAAACCGCACCATGTGCTCTACCACCAGTCCTCCCAACACCAAATATTCACTTCTTTTTCTTCTCCCCCCCTCCTTAAAGCTTCAGCTTTCAAGGTCACACAACTAGGTGAGAACCTCAGCCCTTGCTTTTAAAAGAAATGCTTTTCTCACTTTCATAACCCCATAGAAAAGCTCAGCAAGGACTGAGGGCATCCTAAAGAGCTCAGGACTGAGAAAGCAGCAAGGAGCAATGCAGGGCTGTTCTAATATCAGCAGTTGGGGTTGCAGCAGAGATTGGCAGTATCACACACACATGTTCTTCCCCATTGCAGTCCTGCAGAGAAGACTCTTTCAAGGAGCAACTGGCAGATCACCGAGCTGCAGATAGATGTCCTGAATCCTCCTAGAAGGAACTATTGCACCGTACCTGCAAGATCCTCTTACCTGAGGGGAAAGGAAAGAGAAAAGAAACCACGTGCCAGGTATTTGTCTTGCTTTAACACACGCCTGGAGGGCCCCTGGATACAGCAGTGACAGGAAGTTGCAGGCTGCCTGGCTTGCTCTTCCACTTTCCAGCTCTCACAAGCTTGCATATTTAAAGCAAAACAAAAGCATAAAAAGGAGGGTAAGCACAGCATCAACCATCACCTCTCAGTTTTCTTGCAATACATGCACATGCTCCTTTCTCACCTGAAAAACCACCTTGCCGCAGCAGCAATATATACTGCAGCATAGCTGAGAGCCCCTGGGATTGCTCTATAGCACCATGACACCTGCTCACACCCACCAAAGGGCTGGGTCAGACTGACCTACACCCTCCAGACCTTCTCAACCTGTGAATTACGCCCCAGTCTCTAGCACAAGCAGCATCCCAAAGAAAGGCTGTACAAGGTCGGAATGTCCCACACAGGATCCCAGAGGAGCTATATGTCCCCAAGGAGCATTGCTGCCCTGCCAAGCTCTGCAAGAAAGCATGGAAGGGGTGAGATCGCTCCGTACTCATGGCTGCACTGCTCATTAGTGCTGAGACATTTACATTGAGCGCTCCTGAGGAGGGCAGGGCGGCTGCATCCCTCTGCGAGCTGCAGCCAAAGCGGGACTCAGAGCCGCGGGGCAGGGAGCCCCACACGCCTTACACAACCGAGCTGTACCGCACTATAGGATCACTACGCTATCTGCGCCCAGCAGCAAACCCGTTCTGACATTCACAGCGATTAGCAGAGAGTAAAGAAGCTGCGGCTCAGATGCCGCCACCCGCCCGGCTCAAGTTTCCCTCAGTAAACAAGTGAGTGCCTTCCGCCACCAGCCCCTCCAGAAGCGTAGGTCCCCAGGCGAGTTCGGAACACAAAACACCCCCAGCACACCAGCGAACGTACGTGTGAAAAAGAGAAACAAAAAAAAGGAGGGGAATGAAAGTGTCCCCCATGTCCCTGCCTCAAAGGAGACTGCCACTGCAGCATCAATGCACACGCTGCCAGCTTGGCCATTCCCTGTGCTCTCACCCGGCTGTGAAGGACCTTGCAGAACCAGGCTGCAGTGAAAGCCACCTGTGCCTCATCTCCACATGGCTTTACAGCTATCAGTGGATCATCCTGCTATAAAAATAAGTGATTTGGCTTAATGAAGCTGTTACAAGGGACATGAATCCTACAGCCAGCTTAGACACAGGCGTGAGTATGTCAGCAGCAGCTCTGAGTGACCCTGCCCTGGAGTGACAACAGCAGCAGAGATGTGACCAGCACAAGCAGGGAGGTACTGCCAACAGGCCTGCAGGGAGAACACGCTGAGCCCTTCTCTGGAGTTCTGTTTGGCATGGGGCAGGGGTGCCCTGGAAGCAGCAGCTGTAGAAGGATGTGGCAAGGCCTTTTGTACAGCTTCCAGGCAACTGCTTGCTGGCCAAGGGCTAGTAACCACCGCTGTTTCCGTGGGGATGCAGAAGCTCAAAGCTGGGGGCAGGAAGGATGAAAGGAAGAACACGACCCTGCACTGGGCAGGTCACGATGCATCCAGACTGGCAACACCACTTCATGCTGCCTGTCCTTCCCCTTGTCCACGCTCCTGTCCAACCTCCAGTATACCAGCACAGCCACCTCTCATGTCTGCCTGCAACCTGGGTCCTGTTCTCCCTGTGAGGACAATTCGGCACAGCAGCTGCTGAACATCCAGGAGAACCAGCAAAGATGAAGGCACTTTCACAGGCCAGGCTGTGGACACAACAGGACAGCAGCTGCCACGTCCTCATGGCTCTGGGCATGAACCACAGTAAATTCCGGCTGGTTACCAGTGAAGGAAGTTCCCCCTTTACGTGTAACTCAGTCAGTTTTGGGGTGGAGGGAGGTCACAGCTTGATGGAATCCCTACTTCTGCCAACCCAACCCTGTGGCAAAGGAGCAGGAGTCCTTTCTGCTGCTCGCAACAGCAATAAAACTACACTTGGAAATTTCATTGTAGAAACATGAGCTGGGAAAAGCCCAGGGCGGGCTGGCTGGGCTGAAAGTCAAACTCAAACGTCATTACTAGTAATTAATGGATTTTGGCTTGGACTTATTGACACACAAGATAGAGCCCAAAGCTGTCACTGCTGGTGTGACCATACAGCTGCACTCACAATTATTTCTCTAGCACCTTTAATTACTGCTTGCAGGCTTCAGGATGTCAGCTGGAGCACTGCCACTGCCTTACCAAATGTCACCTCAGAGGCCGCCTCCTGCACAGCCTGTGCTCATCCCCACCACATGTCAGTGGAAGGTCCCTTCTCACAGCCCCAGCCTCCCTCAGTGTATGCTCCTCTAAGGGCAGCGTGGCAGCTCCTCGCAGACCCGCTGCTAGCGGGAAAGGCCGAGGCTGTAAGAGCGCGGTGTGCACATCATACCTCTGTCACGTGAGTTGAGCTGCGGAGGTTATTTTAAACACAGCTGTGGTGACACGCTTAAAATAACAAGAGCTTGCAAATGTATGAGCTGCAGGCTGACCTGATAATGTGCTGTCAGCTTCACGCAACCCAAAGTCACAAGTGGGGGTTGGCAGACTGTGATTTGCTATTGTTTTCTGTGCCATTGCAAGGTGAAATTTCTGTTCTTTGCCATTACAAAGGGTAACATCTTTTTTGAAATAAGACTTGAGTTCACACCAAGTTCCTCACTTGCAGCTCCGGGGCTTTTGATTAAAGCTTGAACAACCAACTTAACAACGATGCAAAATAAACAGGGTTTAAAACCAATATCCATTTTAAAATAAGGGTTTGTAACCCTTCAGAAAAATGTAAAATGTCCAACAAGATCAACTGCAGTGATGTGAAACCAACTGACCTGGAGTGCGTAAAGCTGCTCTTACACCTGGTACCCAGGTACAGACTCCTGAGTTTCAACAGCATGGAAACAGTCCTCACCTACGTCAGCTCCTGGAAATAAGTGGCCTCGAGTGCAGCCATACACAAAGCAGCACCTGAGGCCACCCACAAGTTCAAGCTGAAGAGCAGAGGGTCCTACTGGCCATGAGACACCCACGAGGACAAGACTGCTCAGAGACAGCATAGCCACCACAGGAACACTGGCACCCACAGGCCAACAGCCTGGTGTGGTGCTTGGCCACACAGCCAAGCATTGCTGCTCCCTCCTAGCTCCAGTATTGTCCTGGAGAACCACATCTGGAATACAACAGGGCAGAGGATGATGACTGATTTCTCTCCTAATCAAGACACCAAGTTTTTACTTGGCTACTCAGGCCACAAAAAAGATACCATTGAAAAACTACCCACCATGGCGATGTGTCAGCAAATTCCTTCTGCATCATGGGATTCCGTTTGTGCCTGGCATTAGCACTGATGCAGGGCCAGTCATTTCAGTTCAACAAGCTGCAGTGCTTGACCTTCGCTCCACATTGAACAGAAAGGGCATGAGAAGTTCATAGCTGCCCAAAACAATGCTTTAACTAAGTGCAGGCTGCCCTGCAAGAACAGTGGAGCAGCTCCAATGCAGGCTCCCATTTCCAGACGGGAGGGAGGAGGGAGGGCAGTAGGGTGTTGGACTAAGCCACTGGAGGTCTAAAGCACCTTCCTGCTTCCTCAGTTGAGCTTCCCAGCAGGAGAATTATGCAATGTGCCCTGGGGAGCAGCTGGCCACCAGCGCAGGAGCTGACAGGACGCCAGTGCAGAGCCCTCTGGTTTTAGGCAGCCTGGGCACACCCTCAGTCTTTGGCAGGAAAATAAAATAAAAGTGGAAGGCTCTAGGCGAGTGGAACATGAACTGTCAACACATAGCAAGGAAGCAAGAACTACCCACTTAGTTCAAAACACATAAAACACAGTCCATCCTCTTTTCTGAATAGTTTTTTTCTGAAACATATCTGGAACTGGAAGAAAAACCTCCCATGTAGATGATTTGTCATCTACAAAGTTTGCCTAATACAAGCTTAAGGACTGCAGCAAGAGAGCAATATAATGACAAATAGGCACCACTATCTGTTGGGTACAACCACTAAGAGTCAATGAAAAATTATGACGTGAAACTGTAATCAGACCAACAATTGCTGTTAGTACCCTCAAATTGCTCAGGAGTCCCCTGACATCACATGCCTGCTCAGTGAGGAGCACACAGCAATGAGAAAGAGGAGTCACGTTTCAGGGAGTCATGTAGGGAGGGCTTTGATGTGGAGCTGTGGGCCCACGAGATACCCACAGCCTGGCCCAGCAGGGAGACAGGAGGCTGGCACAGCACCGCAGGGCTCCACTCCTGCACTACTCATTCCCAGACCAGACCCTGGAGATACTCAGGAAACACTCCAGGCTTGTCTCAACTCCTCTAGCAGCTTTGCCATTCCCCTTTTGGAGCCATCAGCTCCTTTCTACACCACCTAAGCAGCCAAGCCAGGGCCCTGATGGAAGGATTAGCAGACAGGCTGCCCCAGTACCCACTCAGGTCCAGTTCAACTCAGCTCCATCCTCGCTGCTGCTCCAAGGGAGAGGTTCACTAGGGCCGTGGTTCACAGGGGACTCAGGTCTTCCTCCTCCCTGTGCTCACCCACGGAACATGCTGAGTTTCTCATTTCTTCAGGTGAAAATCTTTTGAGGCCAAAGGCGATACCGAGACGCTCTGCCCTACTCAAAGAGAGCTGGCCAGGCCGTCGGTCCCCGGCCCATCAAGCCGCAGAGCATCCCCCGGCAGCCCCCAAGGGCACAGCCGGGAGCACCCCGAGGGAACACAGGGTAAGGCCACGGCGAACCCCCGCGGAAGGCCTGGGGCTAGGCAAGGCACCTCCCCGGGGCCTGGGCACTGCGGGGCCACACCGAGGCGGGGCTGGGGAGGCAGCGGCGGGGACCCGAGGGCCCAGGCGCCGATGGGGACGCTGTGGAGGACAGGCTGGGGAGCATGCACACCGCAGAGGGGGGGAAGAGCCCCACTCCCTGGAGGGCCGGCAAGAAGAGCCCGCCCCTCCAGTACTCACCACCCGCCCGGCGCCCCCGACCCCGCCGCTCCCCGCAAGGCCGCCGTTACCATAGGGATCCGGGGCGGTGGCGCCACGTGACTACACCTCCCGGCAGGCACCGCGCGAGCCGCCGTAGCGGGCAGCACCTCACGGTGCACGGCGCCCCCTAGCGGCGCGGCGGGGAGCGAGCCTGGGCTCCGGTGCCCACCACTGAGGGAAGAGCCCGGCATAGAGGAGGACAGCTCCGGTGGCCCCGGTGGGCGGACGCGGTCCGGGAGGCCGCTTAGAAAGAGGCGGTTTGTTGAAGTCTACAGGCACTTTTCCAGGAGGGGCTTACCACGGGGAGGGCCCCGGTAAAGTTGGCGGGGTGGGACAGCCCCACAAAGTGTCACCCACGGGCGGTAGGGACTGGAGCCCGAGGAGGAGGAAGGAAGAAGCGTTTGTCCCGTCCCGCCGAAAGCAGCGTCAGGCTGAGCCCAGGCGCCAGCCCTCACCGGGAGTGCGGGACTGCTGCCCTGCCGGGGTCGATGGGTCCAGAGGGGCGTTGCGGAACGGTCAGGAGGCGCAGGAGCTTCTTGCAGTGCCAGGCGGAAGGCAGCCGGGGACAGCCACCAGCAGCCACCTGCAAGTTGCTGCTGGCCAGCGCAGCCAGCTTCTCAGGGGCTCCGAGGGACAGCAGCACCTGCGGAGCAGCGAGAGAGACAGTCACCCACCAGCAGGGCGCCTTGTCCCTGCAGCACTGGGGTCACCATGCGGTACCTGCTGGGTTCCAGGGTGCTGGCTGAGGGACCGCAGTGCAGCCAGGGCTCCCTCCCGCACACTGTCCCGGGGGTCCCGGCAGGCCACCTCCAGCAGGACATGTGGGGCCCGACTCTCCAGCAGCAGCTGCCCCAGCTCTTCCCAGTGCTGGCCCAGGTTGGCCAGGGCTGAGGCTGCGTTGCAGCACGTCCTAGCCTGCGTGTCGCTCAGCAGCCGCATCAGCCAGGGCACAGCTCGGCCCAGGGCCCCGGCTGGGCAGCATGGGTGGTAGGCAGCGTTGCCCACTGCAAAGCTGGCCGCCCTGCACACATTCTCCTCCGGGTCAGCCAGGCACCCTAACAGGCTCTCCAGCAAACCAGGGTGGCTCTGCAGAGCCTGGGAAAAGCCGTGGTTGTGTTGGAGCAGGTTGCCCAGCAGGTTGCAGGTTTTGGCCCGTATTAGGTGGTGCTGGTGGCCAAGCAGGTGGGTCAGTGGCTGGTCAGCCACATCCGAGCCCCTCAGGATCCTCTGGAGAAAGGGCAGGTGCTCCGGGTAGGCCCGGGCCACATGAGTCAAGAGAGACAGGAGGTCACTTGTGAGTGTGAGGCTGTCTGAAAACAAGGCAGACGTCAAGAAGGCAGTGAGGTGCTCTGAAGCAGTAGCTTCCCTCACCAGTTGGTCTATGACCTCCTCATCAGACACAACAAGGTGGCACAAGAGGCTCATGGGGAGCTCAGTGTATGAGAAGGGCAGATGGCGAGAGCAGACCTAAGGAGAAAGGAGAGACAGCAGCACTGAGTGCACTGTCCTCATATGTGGGCCAAGTCCAGCAGCCACTGAAGGCGGCCAGCAGATCAGCACAGAGCTCAGCTGCTGGCCAAGCTGCTTTGAGGGCTGCATGGCACTCACATGACATCCCTGTGTGCACAGGAACTGCCAGCATGGTGTGAAATGGTGCCACGCATCAGAGGCTGCAGTGCGGAGAGGTGTCTCCACAGTGTGTGTAGGGGCATAGAAACACAGGGCCAAGAGGGTACCTGCAGCAGCTGGGCTGGGATCTGAGAGTCTCTCACAGCCTCTGTGACCAGTGCTAAGGTGTCTCCATCCACTTCCAGGGCAAAAGGGAAACAGAGGAGCTGGCAGGCCTTGATCACGACAGCTGGGACAAGCTCAGGGTCCCCATCCTCCCCTGCTTGCCTGAATGTGTTAGAGAGAGAGGGCTTAATACACAGGTGAACAGAAAAACACCAGGGCAAGAGCCAGAGAGCATTTGCCATGCCGGGCACGAGAGACTCTGCAGGTAATCTGCGCCCTGCAAGTTCCAGGTCAGGAACCTCTCCACCCTCTGTGTGCTTGTGTCCAAGCTCTGTTCTGTGGCTGAGCTCTGCCCACTCCAGCCCTCCCCGCAACTCACATCTGTGCCAGGCATGCCAGGAAGCCAGGGGACAGCAGCCTTTTCAGTGTCACCATGAAGACACCGTGGGACGGGGTGAGCTGAAGCAGGCACCAATGGGACTCACGAGTGAAGACAAAGAGGGCCAGGCTAAGGAAGAGCAGGGTGCCTGCAGCGGAAACAGCACAACAGAGGGGCAAAGCTAGAGAGGGCTGAAAAGTCTCCTCTTTTCTGTCTGCCTGTACTTCTTCAGGGCTGCTTCCATGGTTCCCTGCCAAAAACTAGACCAATCTCCATCCACAGTGATCACACCTGCCAGGGTGAACATTCCCTGCAGCACAATATTTCTTGTTCCCCCACAGCCAGCTCAGCTGATCCGCTGCCGACTGGACACAGCACAGGCCTGGGCAGCCCTCTCTTCCCACAGGATAACAGCAGTCCTCAGGAAAAGCCCCCTGAGCCCTCTGGTCTTAGGGATCAGATGTGGATGGGGAGAGACAGGGGCAAGTCTGAGGGCAGGAGGTGAAGCAGGATCCAGGGCAGAAGCCCTGCTGTCCTGCAGCTCCTACCTTGAGGGGAGAGGAGGTTCCAGTCTGGCTCTGCTGTGGGGTGACCTGCCCCTGTGGAGTCTCCCTCCAGCGCCGCCCGGTTGCTGCTCGCACAAAGCACCACAGCAACACATTGCCACACCACAGTCCACAGCTCTGACGAAGCAAAGCCCTGCTCCATTGCCATGTCCTCCTAGAGGTGGGGAGGCAGATGTCAGAGGGCTTTACAGTCCCCATGGCTCCCCAGGGTTCTGGTCCCTGGCTCTGCCAGCCCCATGTTCCTGGGAAGGTCAGGCCTGGACTGACACGGCCCAGATGAGGAGAGGGGGCAGGCAGCTGGCAGCCCTCCTGCGCCTGCTGATGGTGCCAGTCCCAGGGCATTCCTGCTCTCTCCCACTCCAGTGTGCCCATGAATCACCTCTTCCTGCCTACCACTCTCCCACCAGCACTCCAGAACTCCACAGATAACCCAGGGACATTAGGAAACTTTCTTGGGGTTACCCAGCTCAGCCAAAGCTGCCCGGTTCCCTGGTTTGCCTCAGCCTCAGTTACAGATCCATATTCAGGCCTTTTTGCCACCACACCTTTTAGCAGAGACTGGGCAAAGGGAGATTTAGCAGACTGGTACCTGGGCAAGGAGCTTCAGCAGGAGGAAAAAGAGCCCATCATAGAGACCAGCACCCATTGGTGGGGGGAGCTGCAGCTGTAAGAGAGAGCAGCAGCAAGCTAGAGCTAGCTGCTGGGTCTGAGGGCAGCAGCGCCACACATGCGCCCTTGTGAGTTGTCTTTGTCACCCCACTTCCACAGCAGGGTGACAGCATGGCTCCCCCACTCCTCTGTCACTATCCCATACCTCAGCAGGCGCTGTCAGCGCGTTTGTCACCACCAGTAGGATCTCTTTTCCTCTGAGCTCCAAGGCAACCCCATGCCGACTGAGCTGTGTCAGGAGGAATGCTGCAGCACCCTGTGGGACAGGGAGAGCTCAGCACCCTTGGGACTTTCCCATCTGCCCACTCAGGTGCTGACTCTTTATCCCTCAGCCCCATCCCACCGAGTGAAAGCAACAGCAAGACCCAAATGGGACGTAGGGCTCTGAAGGACTCTCGGGGACTGCTCTGGCAGGGTGGCCAGACTCACCACAAGGGAGATGACAGGAGACTGGGTGATGTGATCCACAGCCAGGGTGACCACCTCCTCAAGCCTGAAAAACAGGGACCAGGAGAGAACCACTATGTCCCCACACCTCCACATCCCACAGAGCAGCAGCATCCAAATACCCCCAAGGCTGGAAAGCAGCCACCTTGCAGGTCTGAGCCCTGGTTTACAGCACCTCCTTCCACACTGGGGCCTCACCACTTCCCCAGCACCCACCCACACTGCTGGTGTGTCCAGATCAGAGGAATCAGTAGGAGCAGAAGCTCAGCTCTGGGCAGGGAGTGGGACAGAGGACTGTTCAGGGCAGGGCACGTTCCTCTCCCACCCATGAGTGAAAGTGTGTGCTTACCTGGGAGGGGAGGCCTTGAGCTGCAAGGTGAGCAGGGCCAGCAGGTATAGAGAGGCCTCACAGGCTGCACCCCGGGCCACCTCTGCCATGGGGACCTGCCAAGGGAGCAGGAGTCACAGGGGCACAAGCAAGGCTGCAAGGGGAGGAGGGGGTGTTTCCGGACCCTGGAGGAGAACTGCACTTTCCAGACTAGGCTCCACCAAACTCTTCTTCCCATACATTCCCCAGCTTGGTCTGAGCAGTGCTCAAAGGAATGTGTCCTGCTTGCCCACACTCCTGCCCTGCCACTAGCACTGTGGTCAGTCCTACCTCGCCCTTTGAGAGCTGCATGAGGGAACCCCACAGTCGTTGGCTTCTTCCCAGGTGCTGGCACAGGCTCAGGCTGACATGGCAGCCAGCATAGAGGATCTGCAAGGCAGAGTGGCAAGATGCATACCAACCCCTGGGGACAGGGATACAGTGACCAGGCCCATCGCAGTCACACCCCATGGCTACCATGGGTTCATTCACTCAACAACTGACACCAGGGAGATGGGGGTCATTGAGGGCTGAGCCCACAGTTCCCCCTTCTCCATGCTCCTAACGCCAGTCCAAAGGTCCAGGACCTCTGGACACAGCCAGACAAATGGACAGGGCCTTTACCTTCAGCACATTCAAGGAGCAGCTTGGGTGTTCCAGTCTCCCCAGCAGTCTCCCAAGCTGTCGGCTCTCTTCCTTCACAAGCTTTTCAGCTACCTGCTGAGCAACCTGCAGAAATCAGCCTGGTTTGCACCCTGGGCATCTGAAGCACTGCACAAACTTAAGGAGTTTAATGCTAGCAACAAGTTAATAAAAGAAGGCATCTGCTTCCTGCATGTTACGTGCATTCACAGAGATGCCGACCTTTCATGACCCAGCATGGCTTTGATGCACAGTTGCAGAGATGCACAAGGTAAGATTCCTCCTCTGCTCCCCTCCCCATTAACTCAGAGTTGAGTTAAAGGATCAAATGTAAATCTGTAGTTTCTTTTTCCCCTCTCACTGTCCCATTCAATTTCACACTTCCTGTAGTTCATATCACTGTAATTTAAGAACTATTCATGTTTTCTCTGCATTGCCTAGTTCTTTATGTAGCGCATCTCACAGTTCAGATTGTAAGTGTGAGTCTCTTCATTGATTTAGGAATCCTTAGATTCCTAAAGCTCTGCTATTGGCTGGGGAGGAGCATCCTGCAAATGCCAGCCCTGCAGCCACCAAAGCCAGAGGACCACAGCTCTCCGCTCTACCACAGAAAAGAAGCTCCTCCGAGAAAGTGCTGCTGCTCCTATGAGGACCACACCTCCTCACCCTGCAAAGAAAACTGGCCTGACCTGCTGCTTGGCTTCCCGACAGCTGCTCCTCTCCAATGGAATGCTGCAGGCAGCAGCCAGTGCAGCCATGAAGAGGTCGGCCAGACCTGGGCTCTGGTCATGGGCTGACTTGGCCTCCATTACTGAACCTGCACAAGGACAGAGCGCAGGGTGAGGGATGCAGGATGAGTTTGGAGAACGAGAGAGGAAAAGTCGGGCTTGTGACATGAGGGGGATGAGATCTGGGATTAAAGGAGAGCAGAAGAGAGACCTGGTTAGCAGCAGTTCATCTCCTTCTGCCAACAGCACTGCAAAAGCAGTCAGTGCTCTGAGGGAGCCCAAGGACAGGAAGGAGAGGGAAAACACCAGGAGAATGTGGGGTGTTGCGTCACTGCTACCTCGCAAAGCAGGCTGCTCTGAGATGGATCCCTGAAGGAGTCTGTTTAGCAGGGGCTGATGATCTTCTCGCAGGCTTGCATAAAAGCAGGCAGAGACAGAGTGGTATGTCGCATCCAGGCTCTCACAGAGCAAGGTGAAGCACTGGGGGAGACACAGGGGTTGCCATCACTGCAAACTGAGGGTGGGAGGAGAGAGAAGGACAATGGGGGAGGAGACTGTGGGGAACAGCAGAGATGGGAGAAAGACTTGTGCTGGAGCTTCATGGACCACTAAGTGTCCTCTCCAGCCAGGTTACTGTGTGGAAGCCACACGCATATGCAAGCTGGATGAAAAGGGTACACACAGAGGTACAGATCCAGGGAATCTGCCCCCTCAGAGACCTCCTTTATGTATATGATCCCCCCCAAAAAACCCTAGTGGGTGAGACAGTCTGCCCTGACAAAGAATGCAGCAGACCCCACTGCTGAGAGCAGAGTCCTCAGCCTGCAGCCCCCCTTTCGCACACACCCCGAGCCCCATAGCTTCTGTCTCTGTGGGAGGTGTTGGGAGAAGGGAGACAGTGAATGCTTACCAGGAGGCTTTGCTGGCAGAGTCTCATCTTGCTGTCAGCTGGGTCAGCCAGCAGCTCTGGCAGCAGGGATAGGAAGCAGGAGGCACTTTCCTGGAAGGCCTGCAGGCTGAGGGAGGCAGCCAGGGCAGAGGAGAGCACAGAAACATGGCCCCTGGCTGTTAGGACAGGATCTGACCAGCCCATATGGCCCTGGCTAATGGAGCAGGCAGCATACACTAGCACCGTGAGCTGATGTCAGCAGTCAGCACAACTGGATTCCAGTCAGCTGAGCCTTCCCCTTAATTAGCCCCACTCAAGGAACACACTCCTCTGTAAGCACAGCAATATGGCATGAAGAACTTAGTGCACAGTGGTTTCCCAAGGAGACAGCTCCAGCCACGGAGTATGAACACTACCCCTCCACCTACTGCTGGGTCCCCAGAGTGGCCACAAGAGACCTCAGAGCACAAAGGGTTGTCCCTACCTGTCCTTTTGCCCACTCTCCTCTGGATTGCATTCACTGCTGAAATACACTGTGGTCACCATGATGAGGTCCGTCAGCACTGTGATACACCAGGGCTGCTGCAGGATCCAGAAAAAATCCAGCAAGTAAGGATTGTCTGCTGGCCATCCCAACACCACCACAGCAGGATCCTTCCCTGCCAGGACCTCCCACTTCTTAAGGGTGCCTGGAAGAGGCACTGGTCCTGTGAGCCAGCTCCAGCAGGACACAAGGGCCTCCTCAGCACCCTGCAGGGCTGGAAGAAGCTCAAATTTCTCAGGAGTCCTACACTCACCTGCTTGGTGTTTCCACTCTCTAGGATCTGCTTGGCTAGATACAGCAGGGATAGAGGCACATTCAGCTCTTGGCAGAAGTGGTCCAGCAGCTCAGAGTCACACCTGGTAGCCAGGAGGTTGCCTATGACATGCAGTACGGAACGGAGATGGGAGGCTCCCTCCAGCATCCCTTCCAGCACCTGGACACAGAGAAGCCAGAAGAGCTCATGGTCAGCAGCAGTTCTGTCAGCCATGGGGAGCCCTTCAACTCATTTAGGCAGGAGACAGCAGGGGAGCAGATGGGAAGCTAAGCGCCTCCAGCTCCTGGAGAAGCAGAAGATCTTCTTGCTGGCTGTACTGAGGACTCTCCCAGTGTTCCTGACCCAATCCTGGGGAAGAAGGCAGCATCCATGTCCCCAGTCATGGATGGGCCACGCACCACTCACCTGCTGAGCACAGGCTGCCAGGCGGGCCTGGACACAGTGCTGGAAGGCTGGGTCCTTCAGAAGACTCAGTGGTGTTCTCAGCTGCATGGCTGTCGGCTCAGTGATCTTAATCAGGTGCTGCCACTCCTTATCACTCTCCAGCTCCTGATCATGGACAGAGGACTGGTGCCACAGACCCTGCCTGCCTCAGGGTGTCTGTACCAGCCCCTGGGGACTGAGCCCTGCTGTCCTCACCACAAGACATCATCTTACCTCGCTCTCCAGGTCCACGGCCTCAGTGCTGCGCTTGCCCCAGGCCTCTGCCCTGCCAGCACCAGCCTGTGAAGGGACATCTGCTCCAGGAAACTCCCTGTCATAGTCTCGAGTGATGCTGTGCTCCCTGGCCAAGGAAACAGCACAGTCAGTGAATGACCCTGCCTTCCCCTCTTCCTCCTGTCCCAGCCTCAGTCCTTTCTCACCATAGGTTGGGAAAAGGCTCCTCCAGTTCCCACTCTGTTATGATGCTCTTTCCTTCTAGGACACCAGGTTTCTTCTCATTAGAGGTAGCTGGCGGGTCCCCCTCTTCAAGGGCTGCCTTCCTTGGGGCTGCTCTGGCTCTATGCCCTGCACATCCTTTGCCTTGGGCCTTTGTAGATGCATCACCTGCCTGCAGTTGTCCCTGGGTGACGGCACAGCAGTTTGGTCAGGGCAGGGTTACTCAGTCAGCCAGGTGAGGCCCCTAGAGCCCACCACCCCGAGGACCCCACATCTTGCGTTGTATGTGGCTGACACCCCAGCCTGACCCAGGTACCTTCTATCTTTTTTGCCCAGGTCCTATTTCAGTAGCCCTCCTTTGCCCTGACTGTGGGACACAACCAGGGAAATCCCATGCTTTTCTCTACCTTTTTCTGTGCCTCCTCAGCCATCTTCTGCCGGGCTTTTCTCAGGATCTTGGACTGGCCACTCCTGGGAGCCACAGAATGGGCTTGCTGCTCCTTTAGGGCCTGCAGCTCTGGAGATGGCTTAGTGGTGAAGGGATTTGAGATTCCATGCTCTTCTGTGTCATCAATCACTGAGGAGGCGAGAGGAGAACTTTAGCAGCAGCTCTCCCTTGGGACACAGGGAGAGTGATCAGCTTTGAGATTCCCCTGGGATCTCAGAGGACCCAGAGCAAGCCCAGGGGCAGGAGCTAGGGGCCAGTGCTTGAAGAAAGCTGAGAGGAGTGAGGCAAAGACCAGGGCAGTAAACATAGCAGGGCATCCTTCAAGCAGGAATAAAAATAATGGACCTAGCCAGTGCAGGAAAAGAGCTGGTACTCACCAGTAACCCGTCCAGAAACGAAGGGGTGAGAGAGCAGCTCTGGCCACGACAGGCGGTGGCGCGGGTCCTTCATTAGCAGTCCCTGCAGGAAGCTCTACAGCGCAGCACAGCACAGGATCAATGGCACATGCTCAGCACCCACCAGTGAGCACAGTGTACCCAACAGTCTGCCCCACTAAGGACTCAAAGCAGGCCTGTGTTCCCTGATTGGCTCTGGGAAAGGAGTGGGGGGCTCCAGTGCTTAGGGCAGATGAGAAGACATTTCTCTTCCCAATCCCGTAAATCATTCCTCTGCTGTCAGCCCATTTCCCACCTTATGGACAGCAGGGATAAGGGTCCCCCTCCCAGTAGGCCCCACACTCATTCCTTCTTCATGTTTTGAAATCCCTGTTAGGGGATGTAAAACCTAAGAGTGACCCACCAGGGCAGCATGGGAGACCAAAGCTGCTACTGCATTAAGGGATCTCAGCCCACAGGCAGGGCCTTCCCCTTACCTTGAAGACTGGGCTCATGGCCACAGGCCATTTGACAGGGTCATTGACAATGAGGCTGACAAGCTGGAAGATGCTGCTGGTGTAGAAGGGAGGAATGCCCACAAACAGCTCATACAGAATGCAGCCCACAGACCACAGGTCCGCTGTGTGGTCGTATGGCTGCTCCTCCACCAGCTCAGGGGACATGTACAGTGGGGTGCCCTTGATGGAGGTCAGCACCATGGTGTGGATGCTCATGGCACGGGCAAACCTGCTCAGATCAAAGCACAAATGGCTGGTTCAGTCTGAAACATCCAGTGCAGCTCCCAGGGAGATTCCTATAAGTTAACCAACACCCCTCCCCTCTGAAATCCAAAATACCCCATCCCTGCTCAACCTCTAAATATGTACAGAATCCAGGTCCCCTTCCACACTCCTCCTTCCTCCTCTACAGCACACAGGACACCCCTTGACTGCCCCAAGGCCAAGTGTCCCCCTCGAGCTGGCTCCAGCACCCACCCAAAGTCACAGAGCTTGACAACGCCGTCTTTGCCCAGGAGGATGTTCTGGGGCTTCATGTCGCGGTGCAGGATGCGGTGGGAGTGCAGGTAGTAAAGAGCAGATACCAGTTGGGCAGCTATAGTCTGGACCTGCCGGAGACATGGGACCCTCACCCTGTTTCCCATGGTGCCACCAGCTGGCACAAACATGGGATCCCTTATGGCCTGGCTCCCCCAGTACCCCCACTTCTACCCTTGCCCTGTTTGGAGCCAGGACCAGCCCAAGTTTTGGGCCCGCAGTTCCTTGGAGCAGGCTGATGGCTGAGGCAGCAGCCTCGTGCTGTGATCCTTGGTAAATGAATAGGGAAACTGAGGTCCCTGCTGGACCACAATGTCCCCCAGTGCAACTTGGCTCCCTCCCCACCCCCCCTTTAGCAGCTCTGCCAGGTAAAGCCCCTGAGGCATTCCTGTCCCACAGCCGAGATCCACTGCCTGCAGGCAGACAAATCCTGCTCTCTCCATCCTGTGGCAAACACTGCATGGCCAACTCTGTGACAGTCACCTGGTCCTCAGGCAAAGTCCTGTCATCCTCCAGGATCTGGAAGAGCTCCCCCTCTGCATAGTCAGTCACCACCACCACCTGGAGGGAAGAGCAGTGTGGTCAGATCAGGCACTCACCCAGCTACATCCCCACCATGCCCTGGGGACCAGGACACAGCAGGGTAGGAAAACTGAGGGATGTGCTGAAGTGTCGTCATGCACAGCCTGTCAGCTTGGGCTGGGATCTAGGATGGGAGAGAGCACCCACAGCTGCACCGCAGCAAGGGCCTGGCACTCAGAAGCCTTGTGGCTGTCCTTATCTCAGACAGCCAGCAGAAACCAGGGAAGAGGAAAGGACAAGACAAGCACAGAATGATACTTCCAATCCAGGTGGGCAGAATCATTCCCTTGAGTTTTTTTGATTCTGCTACCCAATTACTATATTTCATGCCCCCATGTCCCATAGCACAGTCTTCAGTCCCTCTCTTATACTCCCTCCATGAGGGTTTAAAACAGTGAAGTCAGTCTTTGAAGAGACTGATGAGGTGACTGAAGAGTCACTCTCACCCTGTGATCCCAAACCACTCCTCCTGCACCACACACCCTTGCCCAGCTCCTTCATCTCTACATATGACTTAGTGCACCCCATACAGCCCAGATAGGTGCTGACTCCACATGCACCACACACTGAAAAACACTGACCAGGCCCTGGAAGGGTGTCACCAGCATCTCCCAAGAAGGACACCCCTATGGCAGCAGGGGAAAGCCCTTGTCCCCCTGCCCCTGTCAAGCAAAAGCATCTGCCCAGAGTAATCCCCTTCACCTCCTTGTCAGTCTCAAAGCTGTCAAGCATCTGGATGATGTTGGGGTGATGGAGGCCTCTCATGATCTCGATCTCCCGCTGCAGGTTCTTCAGCTCCTTCTCAGACCGCCCCACTTTGGGGATGAACTTCAAGGCCACCACCTTTCAAACAGGGAACGCTGGGATCAGACCAGGCTCTTGCCCGTCCTGGCAGGGGCCTCATTTCCCCCAAACAGGACTCAGCATTTTGCAGCTGAGCACACCAAACAAAACATTGATCACTGGAGCCAAGGCTCTCCCCAGGCCCTTGCACATCAATGCAGGTCTCAGTACTATGCACACTGGCATTTAAAGCAAAGAAAACTAATCAGTGAGCATAATCAAAACTAGGATTGCCAGAAACATACGACAGGACCTACCGATGCTGGTGGACAGCCAGCCTTACACAAGCCAGCAGCGTGCCATGGTAGTGAGAGCCACTAGCAGCACCCTGGGCTGTATCAACAGCAAGAATTGGAGGAAAGTGATTATTGCCCTTTATTCGAAACTTCTTAGACCACACTGCAATATCATGGCCAGAAAGACATCAACAGGCTGGAGCAGGCATAGCAGAGGCCACCAGGATGGCGAGAGGATGAAGCACGCAGAATGACACAGGGATTACAAACTGAAACAGGGGAGCTTCATTTTGATATACGTAAAATCTATTCACCAAGCACTGGCTGTGGGGTGTTTGTCCTTGAGGTTTCACTGAATTTAGTGCTGGCCCTGCTTTGAGCAAGGGGTGGACTGAGGACTCTTCAGGTCCCTTGAACCTGAATGACTGTGCCACTAGGAGCTGTCCGGGGAGGTCAGCACAAAAACGAAAGAGTGCCGAGTCCCGAAGGCCTGGAACCCACAGCCACCAGAAACCAGCCCTCAGCGCCAGCACTGGCGCTCTCCCCCGGTGCCTCTCTCCTCACCTGGGCGCTGTGCTTCCGGCGCCCCTTGTACACGCGCCCAAAGGAGCCTTCGCCGATCATTTCCAGGACATGGTACTTCTCCATGGCGGGCGCCTGGACAGGGAGCCGCCGAGCTGCCGAAGCAGAGCGGCCGGTGAGGATGAGCGCTGTGCCTTCTCCCAGCTCCTCTCGCCCTCCGCCACTGGCCGCCGTGAGGCACCAACTGCAGCTGCGAGGGGCAGTGCCAGGGCAGGGCCTGCAGGGCTACACCCCCTACGAGCCCAATCCCAAGCGCCGGGGCCTCCCCTCGCAGCGGGGCTGCACCCTGCCCGTGGTCTCAGGGCGCGTGTCCGCCGGGCTCTGTCCCGACCGCGACTCCAACTGCACTCCCCACGACAGGACGAGACCCAGGCCCCGGGTGGAAGCCCGGGGGTGGAGCCCCCCGGGTGGACCGGACCGGAACTGCTCTGCTCTGCCCTCGCCTCGCCCCGCTCCCGCCGCGACCCAACCCGGCCACTCCCGGGCCGGTCACCGCCTTGCGTCTCCTAGCAACCCCTTCTCGCGCCTGCGCCCTCGCAGAGGTTCCGGTTCCGGGGCGCGCCGCAAGATGGCGGCGGCCGGTGAGGAGACGGAGGCTACGGACTGGTAACTCGCACACACACCACCCCCACCCACCCCTTCCAGTACCGCTGCCCCGCAGCCCCATTCCACCGGGGCCGGTGGCCTCACCCCCGCCCGCTCCCCGCAGGGCTCTGCCGCCGGAGGTGGAGGTGCTGGAGTCCATCTACCTGGAGGAGCTGCGGGTGGTGCGCGGGCAAGGCAGGTACGTACCGCTGCCCACGTCCCCCGTCCTCCCCGCCCCGGGCCGCCGCCCCTCACCTCGGCCTGCCCCGCAGGTGCGAGGCCTGGGAGCTCAGCATCACGCTGCACCCTGCCACGGCGCAGGACCAGGACTCCCAGTACGTCCGTTTCACCCTGGTGCTCGCTGTGCCCCCACAGGTAGGCTGCGGCCCCCCCGCCCCAGCGTTCCCTTCCCCCCGCCCCGTGCCTTTCGCCTTCCTTGTTGTGCTCTGAGTGTTTCTCTGTTTTTTCCTAGTATCCCAGTAAAGCTCCAGAAATCTCAATCAAGAACCCACGGGGTCTGTCAGATGAGCAAATTCAAAAGTGAGTGCCGGGAGGGTGGGGAGAGTGTGATCCTTCCCTCCGGAGGTCCGGGAGGGTGGGGAGAGGGTAATCCTTCCCTCCAGAGGTCCGGGAGGCAGAATGGTGGAAAAGCTTTCTCTCAAATTCACATGGCTCCCTGTGGCCGATGAACAGCTGGATACAGGTCCCTAAATCCCTGGGTCCTGAAGCTATTGGTCTTACTTTGACAGAGATGGGGCTGAGCTGAGTCCTTGGGCAGCCAATTATTGCCTTTGTGCTCCTGTCCTTGGTGCAGCAGAGCATGGTTAAGGACTGCCATCAGATAAAGGAAGTCCAACATTCACTAAAAAAGAAGGGTGCTGGCTGAGCTGGAGCCAAGGCAGTCAGCAAATCTGTTCTTGGCAAGTGCTGTGAGAACAAAGGCTTCCTGAGCACCAGCTTCTGGGGAGCCAGAAGAACGTGAATAAGTGTGTGCATGTGTGCCTATCCCATGGTGCAGGGAAAGCCTAAAAGCCAGCGGTCTGTTTCTTCCTGCTGTCATCATGGCAGGGTGACAAGTATGTGGGACAGTGAAAAGGTGTAGCTAAACTTATGTTAAGTATTTCTGCTGCTTTGCTGTAGAATTTCCCAGACTCTCAGAAGTATTGCTGAAGCCAGGCTGGGGACAGAGGTGCTCTATGAACTGATTGAGGTGAGAGCTGGGGAAGACTGGAGGTGACCAGCTACAGACACTGGTACCCAGCTGCCAAAGGGGTGCGACAGCCCTGAGCCCTTGGGCAGGCCAGTGGGTAAAATGTTTTCCTTAATGTTTCTACAGAAGGGGAAGGAAATTCTTACTGACAACAACATTCCTCATGGCCAGTGTGTGATCTGCCTCTATGGATTCCAGGTACGCATGTGTCTTCTGGCCCTGCAAGCTGTCTGGGAAGTGAGGTAGGAGAATGGAGAGCCAAGAGCTCAAAGCCTGAGATATTGACTAGGGTGTGCCTCAACAGCCCCATGCCCCCTGGTCTGTAGGTGAGACTGCTGAGCTTAAACCTTCCTGAGGCAATACACAGTACTCTCCCGGTCAGCCTGAAGATGACCATATACAGAAACAGGGCAAAGGGGCAGCAAGTGATGCCAGGTTGTCTCTAAAGGAGTGGGTAGGGGCTGGGGATAGTTGCTAATGCATCTCAGCTTCCCTGTGTTGGTCAAACCTCACCTGGAGTTCAGCACACAGGCAGTCAGGAGGGACTGGAACACATCTGTGCAGGTGCTGAGGTCTGTGGGACCAGGGAGCTTGCCTTGTCTGGGTTGCAGGGAGAGGCAGTGCCTGCCCAGGAAGAACACATTAGGTGGGAAGATTGCTGCTTACACAGGAACACATGCAGAGAAATCAGTCACCAAAACTTTGCATCTTGACATTAGGAGTGTTTCTCACACTCCAAACAGGAGGCAGTGTCATAGTAGGGCTTGAGAAAGTAGAGATGAAGCCCAGCAGATGTTATGTGGCTTGGCCAGCAGTTGCCTTAGTTCCCCATTGGCCAGCACTGATGTGGGAGTGAAAACCTACCTCAGCTGGGGAGACTACACAGCCCTATGCTCAGAAACCCTTTAAAGCTGCCCTTTATTCTTTACAGGAGAGAGAAGCTTTCACAAAGACCCAGTGCTACCACTACTTCCACTCCCACTGCCTGGCCCGCTATGCCCAGCACATGGAGGAAGAGATCCTTATGCAGCAGGAAGAGAGAGAACAGCACCTGGCACTATCCCCCAAACAGGTACCAGGGCCTGGGCTCCCTCCCTTCACACCTGCACAGGCCCTCATGATACGTCCATCATCCACTTCAGTACATGGAGCAATCACTGCATCATCAGTGCTGGTCCATGCTGAGAATCACGGTGGAGATTAGACCAAGTGATCTCCAAGGGCCCTTTCCAACCAAAATTACCCCATGAGCTTTCAGTACTTTAGCAGCTGGTTTATTGGATCTTTGGGTCAGGGCCTGCTGTGTGAGCGGCAGGGAAGTCACAACTTTGGACTCCTGGAAACAGAGGAGTTGGAAAAGAGAGTTCATTCCCTAATCCTTGAACTGCAGGGTTTTGCAGCAGGATAAATATGACCACCTGTATTCTGGGGTGATAAAACCTGCCCAAGCAGGCACTGGAATAGTGTGTCAGGTCCCACTGCGAGGCTGGGAGTATTGGGCAGTGCTTGAGCTGGGTTGCAGCCAGCATTTGGTATCACCTCTTGCCTCCCTGCAGGAAGTCTGTGTGCAATGCCCTGTGTGCCGGGAGACCCTGATCTATGATCTCAGTGCCCTGAAGGCAGCACCACCACCACAGCACCCACTGGTAAGAGATGGGGCTCACATGCCCACTTCAGCTGGGGCATTATAATGGATGAATGAATGCCCACTGTCAGGTCCTTCTAGATGGCCCATCCAAAGGGCAGTTCACAAAACCTAGCAGGGTGCCTCCTGTCTCTGAGATGTGTCCACAAAGCGCAGGCTTAGTTGTATCGCCCTGAGTCTTGAGCAGATTTGCTGGGGGAGAGGTGATTCTGCCATGGACAATGTCCCTGTATTCACTGGGACATAATCAGGGTTGGGAGAGTGACCTACTTGTAGCTGCTCTGTATTTTGTCCCACAGCAGGACATCAGTCACTGCATGAACAGTGGGTCTGCACCGGCATGCTCTACCGCTGTCTAAGGACTTCCTAGAATCCTAGAATGGTTTGGGTTGGAAGGGACCTTAAAGGCCATCTAGTTCCAACCCCGCCGCCTTGGGCAAGGGCACCTACTAGATCAGGTTGCTCAAAGCCCCATCCAACCTGGCCTTAATTTCTCTAAAGACACAAACAAAACCCCTTAATTTGGAACCAGAGCATATGCAAGTTATGCCAACAGCTATGCCAGTGTATGCAAATTTCACACGCAATCAGAGGAGGGTTTGGGGAGTAGCTTTTAGCACTGCCAGCTGCTTATCCATGCTAGGTGTGGAGACAGCCCTTAGCCTGCCTTGCTTTCTGTCGTTCAGGAGCCGTACAGGCCTGATGCCAAGACACTACAGCACCAGGAAGAACTGCGCTTAATTTTCAAGAGACAGCAAGAGAAAGGAGGCATCATTGACCCTGAAGCAGAGAGGAACCGTTACTTCATCAGCCTCCAGACGGTATGGCACTGGGGCCAGAGAGCTGGGGAGGGGGGTCCTGGACTGGAGGACTGATCACTGTCCTGTGCTGTGGAACTTCCCTGTCCCTTTCTTCAATGCTGGTTTCTTTCTTTCAGCCTCCAGCTGCTGTTAATGTAGGCCAAGCAGGTGCTGCCCCTGAGCTGCCAGTGAATGCAAGCACTGTGGATGTGCCCCAGCCACCCAGTCAAGCCTCAGCTCCAGAGCCAGCCAGGGTACCAGGGGGCAGGGCAGAACCCAGGCGGTCCGAGAAGCCTGCTGTGCCCAGAGAGCAGCAAAGCAAGAGGGAGAGGCACAGAGGGGAGAGGCCAGGCCCCAGAGGCCAGGGGAGGCAGTCATGCAGTGGTGTGCAGGAACCAGCAGAAGAAGCAGGTCATTCGCTCCATGGCTCCAGGAGGCCCAGGAGCTTTAGCCACAGACCAGAGCGGCAACCTATTGGGAAGCACAGCCAGGAGTTAACAAAGCCTCACAGCAGAAGCAGGGCTGCTGCCTTGGCTGAAAGAAAGGAATTGTGCCCTGAAGGCCCCTCACCAGTAACAGAGGCAGTGGACTTGAAAGAGGAGCACTGTGATGTGGAGAGATGGACCCCAGAGGAGGGGACCGAAGCCCGGGCCAGGGAGAAGAAGAAACTAGTGTTTGACCACAGAGCAGCTCCCAGCCGGCAGGGCCACCACAGGTCCTGGGATTGTGGGAGGTGGGAGAGGTCCAGAGCCCAGGAGCATGGTTCCTACCCCAGAGTGCCAAGAGGACAAGGGACATTCAGGCCCAGTGAACGACAAGAAACCCATCTTGAGAAGGAGAGTGGCTCCTAGCAGGAGTGGTGAGGAACTGGGCCAGGGGCGGGGGCTCTATTTCTGGGAAGAACAGTGAAGTTTGGTGGAGCAGTAGCAAGCAGACACTATACCCCTTGGGAGAGGGAGGAGACAGTTAGCATATGGTACAGCTTGGGACAGGCAGTGTCCCTATGGTATGTGCAGAGTGAAGCATCCTGGCATGAGCTGTCACCAGCACTGGAGAAGTTGAATCCTGACAAATCGTGTCAGCCTTGGTCTTGGAGGACGGAGGGGACAGAGGAAGCCTTGACTAGGGACGTGCAGCCATTATCCTTGTATGTGAGCTGTCAAGAAACATGCATACCTACAGAGCAAACGCGCTGAGCCTAGCACAGTGCCACACCAGAGCCAGAGTTGTGGCAGGACCTTTCCTGGAAACCAGTGTACCAGCAAAGCTGTAGTGGTGCCAAGTGATAAGACTGTGCCAGGGCAGCAGCCTGGAGATCAGCTTGCTGTGTCCCCCATTCCTTCCTAAAACACCTGAACTGCTGTCCCTTGGTGATAGTATTGCTTCTCCTGCAGCCCTGACTGCTGTTCAGCTGCTTTTGTGCAGGCAGAAGCTGATGGGAGAGACCTGGGAAGAGCCCTCTGCTTTGCAACCTCTCTGTTGGGATCCCCCTCAAAGGCCAGGCTGCTCTGGGAGCTCACCATAGTTTAGAGTGAAGACGTGCCACAACGTTTTGGATACTCTTACCCACCTTCATCTTCAAGCTGACCCTGCTTCAAAGAAATGGGGATTTGCTGTTTAAACTAACTTGGTGCTGTTCCTTCTGCTGCACAGATTTCAACAGTGTCCCACTCCAGAGCTGTGACGGGCAATCCCAAACCTCTAAAGTGGGACGCTGCTATTAAATTAATTTGTTCCTTCTTTTCCAGAGCCTGCGCCCTTTGTTTTCCCTGCCCTCTCTCCCTCCTGGTCTTTGCTGTTCAGAGCAAAGGTGTGATCCCTGGTGTTGCTCACTGCTCTCCCTACTGCCTACAATTGGTGCCAGGGCATAGACTTTCCCCTGGCACTCCTGGGTGGCTGGAGGTCTCCATGGTCCCTGCTTTGCCTGGCTCGCTGTAAGCTCTCTGGCTCACAGTACTGACTCCTTTGCACTTGTTTGTGCCTTGTGCCCCCACCACTCTTTTGGCCATACTTGGGTTGTTACTGTCTTCCTCCTCCTGCTGAATGCAAAACTGGCCATGCTACAATGGATGTGCCAGAGCTTTGGGTGAGATCCCTGGGAAACCAAGGGCTGATGCCAGCTGGGAGGGCATTTGTGCTGCATCTGCCTGGCTGATCCTCTGGCACATAAAGGGTGCACAATGGCATCCTTGGATTGGTCTTCCTCACCTTGCCCTGTTCACACCTGGCCTTGTCCTTGTGCTGCTGCTCAAGAACCTTCTGTGCTTAAATTTCCAACACTGGCCTCTTCAAACCCAGTGCTCTGAAGCATTATTTTTTAATTCCCCTCCTTGTCCTGAGCCTACACTACCTGTCCTGGGCTTGGGGATCTCAGCACCAGATGTTGTGCCCTGCTGGAAACAAGGACTGAGCCCTCGCTCCTTGAAGAGAGCCTTGATTTTGCCTCAGTGCTCACTCTGTCCTTGTTTCACCTGGTTTCTGGATGAGTGGCCTGTCCACACTTGGGTGAAAAGGTGTCAACTTTATCTGATGTTGGTGCTTGTGCTGCTGCCTCCTGCCTTCACCTGTGAAGATGCTGTGCTCCAACAGAGGTGTACTGGAAGAAACATGGAAGATCTCTGCCCTTTGCTGAAACTCCTTGGCTTCCTCCAGTAAGCCAGCCTTACTCTCAGCAGGAAAGCTGCTGGCCCCAGTGTTTGGAGCATGGGAATTCTGCCTTGGAACTCAGAGTGAACAAGGACTTGGGTAACTTCAGTCAAATGCCAGAGGGGAGAGTTTTTTCCCTCGGATTTAGGAAGGGCTCTCACCTTTTTGACTCACTGCTGTCAGGCTGGAGCAGAGGACAGTTTGCAACAGTGCGTGGAAATGAATCTCAGATAAACAAACCTCTGGGTCAGGTCGGAGGGGAGGAATGGAGCCTGCACCCTGCCCTGGGACTCCCTGCTTGGTGTCCACCTCTGTCACCCACTTACCTCACAGGGCTGTTGTGGGGCTTTGCTGACAAAAGCACTTGGGCCGAGCAGAAGTGCACCAGTGGCATCTGAAGCACTACCACTATTAAAAGCAAGCAGAGTGAAAAGACATTGTGTGTGCTCTTGTGTGGTGGCATTGTGCCTCTCTGGCTCTCCTCACCAGTCTCCTGTCCTCCTGAACCACCATGAGGCATTCACCAGGCACTCACGAGCCAGTTTTGACCCTCAGGTTTGAGGGAAGAGGCTGGATCCAAGCAGTCCACCTCCTTGGGACAGCTGAGCACAGGGTTGAGATGTCAGCATCAGCACCCTTCTCCAGGAGCCACCCAGGGTCACTAAAGAGACAGACACGCACACACCCCCCATGCTCACAACATAAGCATTTCACGTGTAGAAGTATTTGACTTGTCGGGTTGCATCAAAGCAGCACCTGTTTGTGCTGAACTTCAGCCAGGTGCCATCACCTGGGTCCCTTTTTGTCCCCACGTGCTCTCAGCTTCACCTTTGCCCCCACAGGGCAGAGCCAAGAGTTGGGCTGAGCAGCAACCCAGCAGTTTGGGCTTACCCTGGAACCAGCTCCACCTGACCCACCAAGCTCACACAGCCCCCAGAGCGAGAACATGAACACAGGGCTGGCTCTGGGGAAGCTGATTTTGGGACTCTGAAACAGTCAGGCAGTTTTGTTCTGCTGGGTCAGCATGCATACCCCAGCTCCATGGCATTGGAAGGAAGCACAGAACCTGCCTTCTCCTCAAATGCATTTCAGGCACCTGTGGCTCTACCTGCCCATTCAGGACCTTTGTTCCTAGCAGGAGGAAAGCCCAGTGACAGGGAAAAGGCTGTGAGCCTGCCAGCAGTGGGACAAATTCCTCCTTCAGCCATGCAGGACTCCTCCTCCTCATAGTAGTAGTAACCTCCAACAGGGTTTTCTGCACCTTGCACAGGGCTGGTGAGGCTGCAGAAACTTATGTTGGGGTAAACATCAAGCTCTTGGGAAGATATTCTGTAACCAAAGAGTCTCATCTGCCCCCACATGCAGGGGGGCAGTAGCTCCAGGGCCCCATATTTCCTCTAGCAGGGGGGAGAGTCATGCCCACCCAGGAACAATGTCCAAGCCGATCTGCGACTTTGCATCACAACCCCGCAGGGCAGGAGCTGTGCTGCCAGCCTGCAGCCCAAGGGACAGTGAGCTGCTTTTTCCTGAAACACTCTGGATTGCAGTACTGGCTGTGCCAAGCCCTGGTCAGGAGGGCTCTGGACCAGCAGCTGGGGCACCCAACAGGAGAAGGGACCAGAGAGCCAAGAACCATGTTGTGCACTTGACAAAGGATATTCACAAACCAGTGAAGACTTGTTCTGTAAAAGACCAGCAGCTCTTTAGCAGTGCAGCACTCCCAATGTCCAGCCCCAAGGAATACCCTCCTGGGGGCACCCCCAGGCTGCTCTGCAATGAAGAGGATTCATGTCCAGGAGCCTTGGCAGTTTATGGCAGATTTCCTCTCCCTGCTGCAAAGCTGGCAGCTCTGCCTCTCGTTTTAATAAAAAGCCAAGGCCTTGGATGGGTAGAGGTGAACAGAGACCTGGCCTGCATGGCTCGGCAGCTTCACAGCATCCCCAGGATGGTCACATCCTTGTCCCAGTCCTTTCAGCATGCAGGGGAAATCTGGCCCCTGATCACAGCAGGATGGAGCGTATGTTTGAAATGGCTCCTTCAGGGTCCATCTTGTAGAGCATGAAGTGGCCCTGCACCTGAGCAGCGCTGATCTGTTTGGAGGCCTCCAGCGCCTGCTCTGCAAAGCGCTGGGCCACAGCCAGTGGCTGCTCAGGGTAGAAGCGCTGGAACATGCAGGTGAGCTGCCAGTGGGAGCAATGGCCCACGTACTGCTTGAGATCCACACGGCCGGGCCGCACCAGCGCTGGGTCCAGCCTGCCGAGAGACACGGGTGCCTTGAGAATCTCATCAGTGTCTCTGCACACTAAGCACGGCCTATGTCCTAGCTGCAAGGTGCTCTGCTCTGTGAGATGGTAAAGGTGGGGACAGGTTTGTCCCTGGGGTCCCAAGGGGGAAAATCAACCCAAAAGAAGCGAGTGAGCTGAGGAAGGGCTGGCTCCTCAGGAGGAGGGCAAACATGCCCTGAGAAATAGCTTTTCCTATCTCTGTCCCATGAGCAACCTCTGAACAATCCTCTAGGCCAGCTCAGACCAGAGCGAGCCAAGCACAGCGTCCAGCGAGGTGCTGTGAGCCCAGACTGCATCCTGCCCACCCAATGGGCTGCACATGGGGCCAGTGTTTCACTCACAGCACAGTCACAACCTCAAAACCTATGGGCAGGTACTGCTCCTGAAGAGCACAATCATGGTCTGAACATCAAGGGAACATCTGAGGCTCCAGCAAAAGGGATCCTGATTAGCAATCAAGGGATTTGCATCCCAAGGGAGGATTCAAGAAACCTGAACCCCCAGTCCTCATGTGACAGACACAAATAGTCCTCTATAAAGCCCAGCCAGGTTTCCTCATGCTATCCCTCCATGTTCCCTGCCAGAGGGCAGCTCTGACCTGTCCACGTAGTTGGTGGTCATGAAGACAATCCTAGCCTCTGTGGAGGCCACACCATCCAGTGCGTTGAGGAGGCCGCTGAAGGTCAGGTGCCCCATGCCTTGGTACGCAGTCGGGTCTGTAGAGACAGAGGTGTCTGAGATCACATCCATTGGACACTAATCACATGGCCTTGTGGACCACCTCCCTATCACCTGAGGCTTAAAACAAGCTCCTTGCTCTCTCCTTGCCCTGAGGCTGATCCCTTGCCTCCCCTGCCCACCTGAACCCACAGAACCCAAAAAGAGGATAAGGGGCAAAGCCACCTCCTTTCTCCTGCTGAAAATAGCTGAGCAGGAGTAATGTCTCTGCCTGATAAAGAACCCGAATTTCCCTTTGTATAGCCTAGCCAAAACTGGAAGTGGTCCAGCTCAGGCCCTGAGGCCCCAGAGAGCTGCCCGCTCTGCTGGTGCAGCAGAGTAGCCCAGAGTCCAAACCATTCCCCAGCACAGCTGGCAAACCTCCCTTCCGCTGCTGGCCCAAGAACGGGGGTGCCACTCACTCTCAGCAGCAAGGTCCCGGCTGATGAAGGCAGCATCCACATCCTCCAGCAGGATGATGCTCTGCTGTGGTGCCACGCTCAGGAGATGATTGAGCCGGTCATCAGAGAGGCTGCGGTCACTGAGGCTCAGCAGGCAGATACTGTACTGCAGCTCCCCGGCCAGGGCTGTGCTGGGAAGGACCCAAACCACAGGGGTGAATCATAGCAAGAAAGCCGGGAGTAGAGGAAGAACCAGACCTCCCTGCTCAGCAGCAGGAGAGAGGGCAGAGGCATCCTCCCCCAGCAGGAATCAGATATGGGAGGTAGGTGGGAGCCCCTGCTCAGCCTCCTGGTGCCACAACAACACTGTGCCAAGCAAGGGTGTGAAGGGCTCATCACCTCGATCTGTCAGAGTGCCAGCAACACAAACACCTACACCAAGCACCACAAAGGACGCACAGCCCTCTCCTGCATTTCAAACCCACCAGAGACTACTGTGTCTCAGAGCAGGCAGCTGGCAGAAAAACTCCCATTAGCCACCCAGTAATACTCACATGAAGCTGCTTTTCCCGCAGCCAGGAGGACCATACAGCAGGTAGCCTCTTCGGTAGGGGATCCCTAGGAAGACAAGGTCCTTTTAGGAATCAGCTGGGTTGCTCTGAGCACTGTCCCCAGAGTTGTGGGCCTGTGCTGAGTACACACAGAAGATACAGCAGGGGAAGGCAATCAGCAGAGAAAAAAACTCTCTGCAGCTGTTTCCCGAGAGGCCCATAGGCATCCTGTTCCACCACACAGCAGTGTCGCAGGTGGTGAACTCCGTGGCTTATCGTGGTTTCCAGAACTGGATTGAGCCAAGGGGAGTTTATCCCTCTGCAGCCCCAGGCCTGACCTCAGCACCTGGGCTCACTTTTTTGCAGGATGTCCCCAAAGTGTCACCCCGCAGCCATGGCTGCAGGGAAGGGATAAGGAGCCATGATAGTGAGGACACCACAGCAGAACCTTGCCTCTGTCGCTGTACCACTTAGGGTTGCTGATGAACTCCTTCACATCCTGGACCAGCCTCTCCGACACACCTTCCTCCAGCACCACAGAGCTGAGGGGCCGGGGGCGGCGGGGGAAACCGAACTGCCGCCACTCTGCCCCCATGGCCGTGTACATGACTGTCTTCCCCTCCTGCTCCTGCAGTGCCAGTTCCCGGGCTGCAGAGAGAGCAGAGGAGACAGCTGGCAGGGAAAGATCTCCCATGGAACCCTGTGTGTCTCCAGGGAACAGGTTGTTCCCAGCAGGACCTCATGCAGCTCCCCTACAGACCTTCCTGCAAGATATTGAAGAAGATCTCACGGTTGGTGCCCAGCGCAGTGAAGGTCACAGACTCCCAGGGGGTGCCCGTGTTCAGGTTGATCATCTGCTTCTCCCGGTTGCGCTCAATGCGGATCCACTTCTTGCGATACCTGGGGCGGAAAGACAGGGTTGGGAACAGTGGCCCAGGACCACTCACTGCACCCAGCTCGGTTCACACATCAAGAACATTCATCTCGGGTAAAGAAATAACCTCACACTGATGAATACAGACTCCTCTCACCACTCTCAATCTCCAACTCTAATCCAGACCCAAGGAGGATGCACGATCCTCTGTGCTGCCTTTACAGGACCCCCAGTTTGGAGTTGCCTTGCCAAAATGAAGGTCAATCCCCAGAGTGCTTTCCCCTGTCCTCCCTTACCAGATGAAATGGTCCCCAGGGCTCGGCACAAAGTCGAATTTGGTGCTGACACGCCCGCTTTCATGCTGCAGGTACGACGTCTCCACGCTGAGGTGCTGCGTGTGCTTGGCATGGTGGGAGATCCAGTTCAGCAGCCAGTGGTAGCTCTTATCACTGCTGGGCACCTCCAAGGTGATCATATAATGGCGTCTGAAAGCCACCAGCCCAAACTGGGCCCCTTTACGGGCAAATGCCAGGGCTGTGCCCACCCCGACAAGGCCAAACCCAGCCCCAAAGTATGGGTTGTCTTTCAGGGCTAAGACAAAGTCAGAAAAGGGCATTGTGGGAAGTTAAGTGGTTCCTGTTCCACAGCATCTGGTCTCTGTGCTCCAGAAACAAACCTGTGTGGGAAGAGAAGGATGGAATGGCAGTAGGAGACACAACTGATTTCCCGCAGTTCCCTGGCTGCAGGCCACCAGGTGAGACAGGCAGGAGAGAGCTGGAGGTTCCCAAACAAGCACAGGGCCATCTCTTCTTCAGCCATAACAGCAACCCCAGAGTTTTACGTGATTTTATTCTTTAAGCACCTAGAAATCAGGAGAACTGCCATTATTTACAGTTTATTGTTTTAAAAAGCTGAAGTACATCCCTAGGCTGAGTCCAGAGCCTGTCCTTTGTTGCTCGCAAGGGGCACATGGCTGTGGTGGAAGCAGCACCTCCATGTCTGGATAAAGGGCCCCCACTGCATGCTGAGGAGGCAGGAAGCTTCCCCAGCTCCCTCAGCAGGGGTCTATCAGATGCAGAAGGTGAATAGGAGCCTCCCCTGACGGGCACACGGCCACGCTCTGCTCCCCCAGGCAGGATCCCACCTCCCCTAGAACAGGCCCTGACCCCACAGCGCGGGCTCCTTCCCCAGCCACAGGCCCACGGGTCCTCCTACCGCAGACGGGCCTTCTCCTCCGCAGCCCCGGCGGGACACCAGCCCTACACCGGCCTTCCTCCACAACAACGGCCCAGACACACCCACCCGCTCCGCCTGCCCCATGCCTAACGCGCCCCCGGCTCCGCCACCCCTCACCTCCCCGCAGCGCCGCTCTGGCCCGCACAGAGCCGCACTCTATGACCCCGGCCCTCACTTCCGCCCGGCGCCACTTCCGCCCGGCTGCCGGCTGCAGCAGCACAGAGTGGAGCCGGGCGGGCAGGGGTGCAGAGCGGAGCGGCACAAAGGGCGATGCTCCCGCCCGTCGGTGGGTACCATCGGCATGGGCCGGAGGCACCGGGGCGGCACTGGCCGTGTGGCGACTCGCGGTGGGCACCCCCTCACTGCAGGCTGGGTCTGGAAGCTGGGTCGGGGTTGGTGCTGGGGGCTGGGCCCGGGGAGCCAGCCCTGGCAGCGGGTCTCGGAGCAGGCCTGTGGGCAGGGTATAGGGCTCCTTGCAGCCCCGCCTCGCCGCTGGCAGTGGGTTGTGCCGGTAGCCCGCTTGGGGCACAGCAGAAGGGAACCAGCATTGAGATACCCCAGTTCATACCCTGCCTAGGGGTGGCACGGCAGGCTGCCCGCCAAAATCCTGTAGCGCCCCTGGAGCTCTGCATTGTCCCTGTTTAAAGCACTTTCTTCTGTTTCAGAGTGACAGGCTGTGCTGCCCAGCACCAGCCAGTGTCCAGTGGCAATGAGTGCAGAAGTGGCTGTGTCTGAGGGTGCCAGAAGGGAGATGGAGGCCCTGTGCTCGGAGCTGCACCTGCTCACACCAGGAGAGGCAGGAGCTGTGGAAAGCTCCGGTGTGGCCAGCACCAGCCCAGCCAGGACACCCCTGCTGACTACCAGCCAGGACTTGCTGCTGGCAGAGGCATCAATGCCCGGAGAAGGGGTTCATGCTGAAGGAAACAACGTGGAAATATTCATTGAGGCAGTGGCTGGCAACATGGTGCTGAGCAACCCGGCCAGTGCCACAGGTATAGGGTGCAGGGAGGGCCCCATGGCAGTCAGTGAAGGGAGGGTGTGCAGGTGGGGAGAGGGGGCTATGAGAGCTCTCTGCAGGATGACGGGGTCATGCTCGGCTGTCAGAAGGGACCAAGCAGAGACCTCCACCCCAGACTGCTGTCCTCAGTATGCTTCTCACCTAGGTTCAGTGTGGGCATGTCCTGCTAGGAACTGGGCCTTGCATCCCTGTGTGCCCCAAAGGCCCTACGGGACAGACCTGGTTATTGTGGTCACCTGGATGGTGCTGTCCCCTCTTTTATGGGAGGTGCCCTGAGATACCCCAGGAAAGGGGAGTGCTGCGGTTCTTTAGACTGTAATTTGTGGTAGTAGCAGTGTATCCTCTTTGTCCAGAGCTAGAACTGAACTGCCAGTCCCAAGCTCTGGGCCTGACAAAAACCCTTTCTTATTGCTCACCCTTTGCTACTTGCAGAGGTGCTGGTCAAAGTGGTGGAGCTGTATTTCTGCGAGAGGTGTGGCCAGAGCTTCCCAGAGGCCTTCCTGCTGTCCCAGCACCGATGCCTACTCCTGGCCTCCCCGCGGCATCTGGAGCTGCCTGGGACACTGTTAGCTTCTGCCAGCAAAGGCCAGAGTGAGCCAGTGGGCCTGGAGCAACCCAGAGCTGGCACACAGGAAGGCTCCACTTCTGAGCGCCTGCTGTGCCCCGTCTGTCAGGAGGTGTTCACGCAGCCCAGCGAGCTCAAGGAGCACTTCAGGATGCACCGTGCCCCACTGGGAGCCCTGCCCTGCCCCGAGGAGGGCTGTTGCTTCACCACAAAGGATCGCAAGCAACTGCGCAGCCACCTGCGCCGCCTGCACGGGGCCTCCCCTGTGCCCTGCTCCTACCGTGCCTGCCCGCTGCTTTTCCCCAGCCACCCCACCATGGAGCAGCACCACCGCACACACTTCCCCTTCCACTGTGGCCACTGCGACTTTGTCACAGCCAATGCCAAGCTCTTCTGGCAGCACAGGAAGGGCCATGCTGTGGAGCCTCCCACCAAGACACCTGAAACTGGTGGTCCCCCTGGTTCAGCCCCCCACAGCCTGGAGCAGCACTATGTCCTGCCATCAGGTATGGCTGGGTGCGGGGTTGGGGTCTGTCTGTACTGCAGAGGATGACTGTGTCCATGCATCCCAGTTGCAACATGAAGGAGTAGGGGGTGAGGCTGTGCTGCTGGAAAGCCATGGAGCCCTGTGTTCCTTCTTCCTTCTGGCATGGATTGTGTCGCCATCTCAGCCAGGAGGTTTTTTGCATGTAGGGGTGCGGGTGCCTGCCTTTTACCTGAAGCCTGATGATCTCTATCTTTCCCTACTGAAGCAGCAGGACAGGAGGAGACAGGGAATTGTGACCCTGGCTGGGAAGCCACTGCAGCAGGAGCCAGGCCAGCGAAGCCTGCAGGCACCAGGAAGGGCTCCTTGGAAGGTCAGAAAGCATCAGGTGGAGAAGAGGACTCCGACAGTGGTGAGAATGAGTCACCAGAGGAGGATGGCAAGAGCCCATGTGAAGGTGAGGCCAAAGAGGATGAGAAAGCAGCTCCTGAGAAAACCAGAGTGCCACGGACACAGCACTTCAAAGGTAGGATGTTGGGCCCTACCAGGAGCTGCCTGTATTTTTGCAGAAGCAGTACAGCCTCCAGACTGGCAGAGAAATGTGGGCCAGGCTGGTGGGCCCTGGAGGTTCTCTGCTGTCCAACAGCCCCACATCTGCATGTACCAGTGCATTGTTCCACCTGCCTTCTGCCCAGTCAGACACATCCCTTCTTTTCCCCATCCATAGCTGCTGCCAGGCGCAGGCAAAAGCAGCCAAAAGTGTGCCTGGCTTTGGGGATCAGGGGCACACAGGCGGGCATGATTTAGGCTGTGCTTTCCTGGTGTTGAACTGGAAAGAGCTCACCTGACCCATCCTGCTATGTGACCATATATGTGTATAAGCTCTCCCCCGGCACAGCTGGATCAGGGAGAAAACATTTGCCTGTGCTCTCCTTTCCCTGCTGATGACTGCCCCTCCTCTGCTGTCACAGGGGATGTCGCGGAGGGCTCAGAATACCTCTACAAAACCCACATGTGCCCTGAGTGCAAGCGGTGCTTCAAGAAGCGGACACACCTGGTGGAGCACCTCCACCTGCACTTCCCTGACCCCAGCCTGCAGTGCCCCAACTGCCACAAGTACTTTACCAGCAAAAGCAAACTGAAAATTCACATGATGCGAGAGACAGGCGAGAAGACCCATCGCTGCCCGCTCTGCCACTACAGCTCGGTGGAGAAGAACGCCCTCAACCGCCACATGGCCAGCATGCACGAGGACATTTCCAACTTCTACTCAGATGTTTACTCCTGCCCTGTCTGTAATGAGAAGTTTCGGCTCAGCCAGGCCCTCAAAGAGCACTTGAAGACTCACAAAGCTGAGCCCAAGAGGCTGAGCTGCTTCCAGGGGGACTGCGACTACTGCGTGGAGGACCGGAAGGAGTTTGTCCGTCACCTCAAGGATGCCCATAGCATCAAGGCAGTGGAGTGCAAGTACCACGCCTGCTCGCTGCTCTTCGGCACGGCCGAGGCCATGGAGGCTCACAGAAAAACCCACTACGCCTTCCACTGCCAGCAGTGTGACTTCATCTGCTCCAACAAGCACGTTTTCCGCAAGCACAAGAAGCAGGGGCACCCAGGCAGCGAGCAGCTCCAGTGCCGCTTCTGCCCCTATGCCAGTTTCAACCCTGTGGAGTATCACGACCACGTGGGCAAGATGCACGCCAATGAGAAGATCCACAAGTGCAGTGAGTGTGCCTTCGCCACCGCGCACAAGAGGGTGCTCATCCGTCACAGGCTGCTGCACACTGGTGGGTGTCTGCTGCAGGCATCCTGAGAGCCAGGGTGGGATAGGGAGTCCTGTCCTGGCTACGGGTGGGCAGACAGGGCTGGGTCAGGGCTCCTGGGTGCTGTCACTGGCTCTGCCACCCTAGAGTCACTTGGCTGAAGTCATGGTATGCCCCCATCCCTGCTGTTATCCACCAGCTCCTGCTGAGAGGAGGTAAACCATGTTGCTTTATCTGGTCATCATGCTGAGGGTGTTCCTGTGTTGCATGTAGGAGAGAAGCCTCACAAGTGTGAGCTCTGCGACTTCACATGCCGGGATGTGAGCTACCTGTCCAAGCACATGCTGACCCACTCTAATGACAAGAACTTCATGTGCACCGAGTGTGGGTACATTACCAAGTGGAAGCACTACCTGAACGTCCACATGCGCAAGCACACTGGAGACCTCCGGTATGAACCCCGGCTCCTCTGGCCTGCAGCATAGTCAGGGTTCCCCAGATTCTGTTCCACGGGTCTGCTGCTCTGGGCTGCATTGTGTGCCAGACCCTTGTGCCTGGGGGATAGCTACAACCTGCTCTGTCTGGCACGTAAGAAGTGTGGTCTTTCAGCTTGCAGGTTGTTGCCAGCATGGTGCTGTGGAGGCAAAGCTACTTTTGGTGTCTCTGCCACTAAGGAGGTGTATTAGCATATCAGTGCAGCTCTGAGCCTGGGTTCATGGGCTCTGCTGATGTTTGTGGGCCAAGGCCAGCTTGGGCATGTACAGGACTCTGCCAAAACATGTTTTTCTGTATTATCACCTCCTTTGAGTCTAATCTGCCTCCAGGATGCTGGAGTGACAAGTGGGGGAGTGATGTGGTCACTGTATGGACTATTCAGAGAATCTGTCTCCCATCCCCAGACTGGGGGCATAAAGCATCAGGAGTGCCAAGGGCTACAGCAGGGAGGAATGGCCTGTGGTAAGAACTGTCTTGACAGCAAAGGTCAGATATGGCAAACCAAACAGAACCCCTTCCCCATGTGCCTGGGATGGGGAAGTGGAGCTCGGCATGCCTGACAGGGCTCAGTCTGCCCCAGCTCCTCATGCTGCCTGATCGGTTCTGCTTTCCCCACAGGTACCAGTGCAACCAGTGCTCGTACCGGTGCCACCGTGCTGACCAGCTGAGCAGCCACAAACTGCGGCACCAGGGCAAAAGTCTGATCTGCGAGGTGTGCGGCTTTGCCTGCAAGCGCAAGTATGAGCTGCAGAAGCACATGCAGGCGAAGCACTCGCAGAACTACCAGGTGCCTGTCTTCCAGTGCCAGTACTGCACTTATCAGACCAAGTACAAGCAGGCGTTGCTGAACCACGAGAACTGCAAGCACACCAAGCAGAAGGAGTTTCGCTGTGCCCTCTGCTCCTACTGCACCTTCAGCAACACTAGCCTCTTTTTCCACAAGCGCAAGATTCATGGCTATGTCCCTGGTGACAAGGACTGGCTGGAAAACTATGCCAGCAAGGAGCTGGAGATCAACTCACCTGAGGCACTTTTTGGCTATGAGCTTGGTGCAGCCCTGCATGTGGATGCCAGCTCACCCCTCGCTGGCAAGGAGCAGTGGGCAAAGGCAAAGCCATCCCAACTGGAATCTCAGGGGGAAGAGGGCTACCAGCAAGCACTCATGGTGCCCCTCCTTGGGCAGGATGCCATTCCACCAAAGAGCAGCAGTGAGGCAGAGAGAGATGTAGGTGAGGGGGAGCAGAGCTGTCCCACAGCTGGTGATACCCTAGGAGATGACCGTGTGCAAGGAGACACTGCCACAGGCTCAACTGAGCTCACTGCTTCTGGGGATGGGGCAGAGAGCTGCACTGTGCACTTGGAGGCACTGAACGTCCCATCTGAGCCCCTCCTGGAGCATTTGACTGAAGAAACCTGTGCAGCACAGCCAGAGAGCATGGAAATGCTTTCCTGCAAGGAGCTTCCCACAGCCTGTGAGATGCTGGGCTCCCGGGATAACCTTGGCTTGGAGGACAATGACAATACACTTGAAGGCATCCCAGATTTTGAGGAAGAGGAGGCAGATGTACAAGAAGATGAGGCACTGGTGCTGGAGGGTAGCGCAGAGGCAGGAGACAGCCAGGGAAAAGATGCCCTAAGGCAGGCCACAGGCCATCTGGAGGGGCCATGCTCAGACCACCACAAGCTGGTGACAGATACTGAGATGAGAGAGACCAGCCAAGCTGAGCTACCAGGGACCTGGCTCTGCATGCTGAAGACAGCAGAGCAAAGCTGTCCACCTGTCCCAGGGAACATGGTCACCTCTAGTGATGATGCCAGGGGCAGCTCTGAGTTGGTGCTGAAGGCTCTGCGGAAGCAGGACAAGGAGCAGGCAGAGACACTGGTGCTGGAGGGCAGGGTGCAGATGCTGGTGGTGCAGTCGGAGAGCCAGATATTTAAGTGTGAGAAGTGCTCGTACATCACGCGGAAGGAGAAGTCCATGTCTCTGCACTTTAAAGCCAGCTGCCAGAGCCGCCGGGCCCCACTTGTGTGCTGCGAGTGCGGCGCCAGCTTCAAGCAGCAAAGGGGGCTCAACACCCACCTCCTCAAGAAGTGCCCAGTTCTCCTGAAGAACAGCAAGATCCTCAAACCAGCTGGGCAGGAGCCACCTGGACTGTGCCAATGTGCTGACCAACCTGGTGATAATGGTACAGAAATGGCAGAGAGCAAGAAAGGAGGCTCAGAGGAGTCTGGCCATGCCAAGAGCCCTTGGGAAGCTCAGCCGCATTCTGATAAAACACAGGCAACAGGCAGTCCTTTGGCTGGGGAATGTGCATCGGGCTGTCCTGCCCCTGAGAGATCCCTGCTGGGTGACAGCACAGAGGTGACAGAAGAGCCTCCCCAGCAAGGGGATGGGACTGACCGAGGTGGAGCTGCTTGTCCCTTCCAGCCTGGGAAACCCTTGGAGAAGTACCGGCTGGAGGGAGGGAAGCTGCACTGCAACGCCTGCTCCTTTGTGTGCTCCCGTGTCTCCACCATCACCTCCCATGTGGAAGATGGATGCCGAAGCCTAGAGCAGTTCTGGTGCTCCCTGTGCCCTGAGGCCTTCCGCTCCCGGCGGGCCCTCAAGAGTCACTGTGCTGAGAAGCACATCGTGCATCCCGAGGAGGATGGACCCCAAAGCACCGAGCTCCCTGAGAGGGACCTGGCCAGCACTGAGACAGGCCAGCCCAGTGAGCTCCTGCTGGGTGCAGCCCCTCTGAAAGCCACCCTGCCTAAGAGGAGACGTTTCTCTTGCCCCAACTGCCCCTTCACATGCCACCAGGAACGGGCCATGAAGACGCACAAGAAGAGGGGCTGTGTGGCCCTGGGTGAGTTCCGCTGTGCCTCCTGCCCCTTCACCTCCAAGGTGGCCAAAGCCCTGCGGCTGCACTGTAAGCTGCACCGCAAGCACTACAGCAAGCGGCCGCAGCTGCAGTGCCGCCAGTGCGAGTTCACCTGCAAGCAAGCCCGCTGCCTGCGGCAGCACATCCGCATCAAGCATGAGGGGGTGAAACCGCACAAGTGCCGCTACTGCGAGTTCAGCACCACGCGGCGCTACCGCCTGGAGGCCCACCAGTCCCTGCACACCGGCGTGGGGCGCATCGCCTGTGGTATCTGCAGCCAGACCTTCGGCACCAACTCCAAGCTGCGCATCCACCGCCTGCGGGTGCACGAGAAGACACCCACCCACTTCTGCCCTCTCTGTGACTACAGCAGCTACCTGCAGAATGACATCACCCGCCACATCAACAGCTGCCACAGTGGCGAGCTCAACTTTGGCTGCTCCCGCTGCGAGGCTCGCTTCAGCTCTGAGACAGCTCTCAAGCAGCACGTCCTGCGGCGGCATGAGGAGAAGGTGTCCTACGGCTGCCCCCGCTGCAGCTTCATGTGCCACAGTGAGGCCACACTCAAGTGCCACATACAGAAGCAGCACCCACACCTGGAGTGCAGTACTTGCAAGGAGACCTTCACCACGCGGGAGGCGCTGGAGGAGCACAAGATGCAGCATTTCAGCCACCGCTGTGAGCTGTGCAGCTTCGCAGCCAAGGAGCGGCAGCAGCTGGTGCGGCACTACATGGAGAGCCATGAGCCAGCCACCCCCCAGGACAAAACCCTGCACTGCCCCTTCTGCGACTTCGCCTGCCGCCACCAGCTTGTCTTTGACCAGCACATGAAGGGCCACGGGGGCACCCGTGTGTACAAGTGCTCAGACTGCGAGTACACCACCAAGAACAGGCAGAAGATCACGTGGCACATCCGCATCCACACCGGGGAGAAGCCCTACAAGTGCCACCTCTGTAAATACGCCTGCGCTGACCCCTCGCGTCTCAAGGTGAGAGCCCTGCTTGCGGATGTATCGTTCTGCATCTACATGGGTTAGGGGAGTTCCAGACACGGGCATTTGGGGAAGAAGTAATTCCCAAGGAGAGATTTTGTCCTCTGTCCTCTTTTGTGGCTGTTAGAGGAATAACAGGTGAGCAGGTAAGACTCACATGGGTACCATTTATTTCTTCCTTGCTCCCTGCTGTTGCAGATTAAGGGGAAAAGGAATTTGTAGCAAGCAGGAAGGTGGGCAGCTCTCTGACTTTACTACTCATCCCACTCACGTCTCTGGTGCCCTCTGCATGCAGTCTTGCACCACATGAAGCCAAGTTTGTCTGCCTGCTGGCTTGCAGCATGCTCTGTGGCAACAGTTAGACACAGTGCACGGAAAGCTCAGCTTTCCTGCACGCAGAGCATTTCTGTAGGTGATCAGCATCCTCCCGTATAGTAAAGGGCCTTTCATAGAACAGGAGTGCCAGGTGTGGGGTAATGGAAAGGAAAATGATCTGGTTTTGCTAAAAGAAATACTGACTTTTTTAATGGCCAGGCTCAGCTGGAGCCCTTTGGGACCTCGTGGGCAAGGCTGTGCAACATGCTCGGCTCAGGGCTTGCTCTGTTGGTCTGGGTTTTAAACTGGACTTTGTCCTTAACACCAAACAGGGGAAAAAAGCCTGTGCCATCCACAGGCTGGGACAGGAGTATGAGCATCTCATCCTGACCTCGCTGTGGATCCCCCCCTGCCCATAGTCTGCCAGGCAAACAGACAACCCTCCTTGCCCCTCACAGTTTGAGATGTCAGAGCTGTCTTTGAGCCCCTCACTAGCATCCCAGAGCCCTGCACATTCCCAGGGCAGGGAAATGGCCTCATCCTGACCCTGCCCTCTTGCCCTGTCCCCAGTACCATATGCGGATCCACAAGGAGGAGCGGAAATACCTCTGCCCTGACTGCGGCTACAAGTGCAAGTGGGTGAACCAGCTCAAGTACCACATGACAAAACACACGGGTGAGTGGTGCCCACTGGGGACGGGCCATGGGGCACCAGGGAGGGTGTTGGGGGTGTGGGAACCCCTGCTACGTGCTTCCTTTGCCACAGTGTTGCAGCTGGAGGCAGGGGAGGGCCACCAGCAGTTGGGGGTAGCACACTCTTGTGTGTTGCTGGATCGGGGACAGTGGCCTGGGGCAGGCGGGAAAGTAGGGTGGTAGGGACTCCAGGCGCCACGTGGTGCCTGCTGAAACAATGGGGACTGATGCTGTTACAAGGGATGGTGAGACCCATGGGATGGAGGGCACTGTCCCCCCCATCCCAGTTCCATCCCCTTCCCTATCACCACAGGCCTAAAGCCGTACCGCTGTGACGAGTGTGAGTACCGCACCAACCGTGCAGACGCCCTGCGGGTGCACAAGGAGACACGCCACCAGGAGGCTCGCTCCTTCATCTGTGAGCAGTGTGGCAAGGCCTTCAAGACCCGCTTCCTCCTCAAGACCCACCTGAAGAAGCACAGTGAGGAGAAGCCGTACATCTGCAATGTCTGCGGGCGAGCTTTCCGCTGGGCGGCCGGCCTGCGCCACCATTACCTGACCCACACCAACGAGCACCCCTTCTTCTGCCGCTATTGCCCCTACAAGGCCAAGCAGAAGTTCCAGGTCATCAAACACATCCAGCGGCATCACCCTGAGTGTGGGGCTGGCGATCCCAGCCAGGGGGTGGGCAAGGACCCCAGCACACCGACCATCCACCTCCACACTGTACAGAGGGAGAGACAGGCTGAGGGGCCCCACTGCATGGAGCAGGAAAGAGGGCGCCCCACAGAGAAGGGTGGCACTTTGCAGTGAAGCCAGATCCTGGCTGCTTTAAGGCTCCAGTGGCATAGGCCTGCTGCAGAGATGTATGTGTGTGTATAGGCATATATGTATATGGGTTGTAAAATATGCAGCTGTATAAAAGGAATCTCTCAGCTCCTTTTAATACTGTTTTTGGGGATCTGTTTGGAGCTCTGTGCAAACAGTGTGCTAGGTGCCCACAGGGAAAGAGCACAAGCACAAGCCCAGCTCCCTGACTGTTCCCCAGCACCACTGGACCCAAACCAAAGCTTGCCTGTCACTGAATAATTTATTAGGTTGCTTACAGAGGAAGGACATGGCAAAGGTTAGTAGGGGCTGGGGACTGTGATCGGGCTTTGCAGGGTTGGGAGGCAGCGAGGACCAACTCCTTTCCTAGCTCTAACCAGCCCTGTGGTTCTGCTCCAGCCTTGCTCCCCTGGCTAGGGGGGATCAGCCCCTGTGCAGAGCTGGGTTGCTGTGCATCATCTCTCTCTCTTCCCCATGGCCAAGCTGTGCCTGTAGGCCAGGGCACGATGCATGTGGGGGGGACATGGTGGGCTGCACAAGCACAGACCCCATGCTTACATATGGGAGGCAGTATCCCAAACACGGGAAAGGGAGGGAGATCAGTGCCTTTTCCCAGACTTCTGAGGCTACTGCAAAGAGGGGCACAGCAGCAATGATGATGGAGATGACACAAATGGCTCAAGAAGAGGGCAAGGCAGTTGGCTCCATCTCCGTGGCTCCAGCCCCTTGGGGCTGGCTCTATGGCTTCTATCCAGGTCATGCTCACCCCACGAGCTCAGTCCTGCTCAGGGCCAAGCGGCTCAGTGATGCGGATGTGGACAAAGAGCGAAGAGGGCGGGATGCTGGTGCCATCCTTGGAGAGGAGATGGATGTGGCGGTAGCCTGCATGGGGGACACCGAGGCTCTGGCTGACCGCTGCCCCCCCACCCTGCTCTCCAGCACCCAGCTGAGCCCCCAGACACCGTTGCAGGGATATGCTGGGCCCCACCACTCACCGGGTTTGATGTTGGCAAAGGCGAGGGTGAACTGGCCCACAAAGTCATTCCTGGAGGTCTTGTCATAATCCTCCACCACAAAGCGGACGAGGGCCAGCTCAGGCACATGGAGCTGGAACTGGAGTGTCTCATCCCAGTGAGGGTTAAACCCTGGAAAGGGAGAACGGGTGCTGGGAGGGCAGGGGGAGGCTGCCTGGGTGCAGCAGGGTCCCTTGTACCACCATGGGGCTCACCATTGTTCTCAATGTATTTGGTCTCCTGGCGTGCCTGGTCCGCAGGGACTCCATGGATCTCCACACGCACCACTGGGTCAATGACTTCTCCATCCTTCCTGTTGGCCACTTTGGGCAGCTGCTGCCCACTGATCACCTGCAGGAACAGGCAGGGACCACATGAGCAGCCAAACCAATCTTCTGGGAGGCTGCTCAGCTCCAGCACACTGCCCAGTGATGTCCCCACCTGTCTGGGACCAATAGAGACAGTCACAGCTCCACAGGGTCTCTCCTCAGCCCCATACCTGGATCGTCAGGGTGATGGGGCCAGGGCCCTCCCGACTGCTGGGGTCACTGGGATTGAAGAGAGTCTCCTCATTCCTCATGAAGGGTGGTTTGAGTACGTAGCCGCAGCGGCCATTCTGGCTGAAGAGCCCATCGCACAGGTCCATCTCCGTGCCAGCTGTCTGGAAGTTCAGGGCCACTGTGGGAAGGTGGCAAGGGAAGGGTTCAGGACAGCTTGGAGACAGTGTGCCCTTCTTGGAGCTGAAGATCATCCTGTCCTATGACCGGAGTAGTGCAGGGCTGCACTGGGGGACAAGGTACTGATGCCTGGGTACCCCCAGGCTTCCCAGGGCAGAGCAAGAGCCTGCAGCCAGACCTGCAGCTATCATGGTAGCTGGCTCCAGCACAGGTGTCAATGGTGCCCTTTGGCACAGGAACCAGGGCATCTTCCCCAGCCCACAGCCTTGCAGCCCTGACGCCCACCAGCCATACCGATCTGGCACCCCACGTTCCACATCTCCTGGGGGTTGTAGTTGGAGGAGTCAGTCCGCATCCCGCTGGGGTAGATGCGTGTCAGCTGCCAGGCGTTGTGACGCACAAACTCATTCCCTAGGGATGGAGCATGAGGGCCACTTGTGGGGCTATTCCCTGATCTGCACCCACGTATCCTGCCCTCCCTCCCTCCCTTCAAGCATCCATCCATCCATCCATCCATCCATCCATCCATCCATCCATCCACCTGCCAGTTCTTGTCTCTTTCCTCTCCCAGGAGCCCAGGCATACTGCCTTGCTTTTTAAGCCAGTGACCCCCCCTCACCCACCGGAGCCAAAAGCAGGGTACAGCCCTGCTGGACCCCCTTTTCACAGAATCATAGAATCATAGAATAGTTAGGGTTGGAAAGGAACTTAAGATCATTTAGTTCCAACCCCCTTGCCATGGGCAGGGACACCCCACACTAAACCATGTCACCCAAGGCCTCATCCAACCTGGCCTTGAACACCACCAAGGATGGAGCATTCACAACCTCCCTGGGCAACCCATTCCAGTGCCTCACCACCCTCACAGTAAAGAATTTCTTCCTTATATCCAATCTAAACTTCCCCTGTTTAAGTTTTAACCCGTTACCCCTTGTCCTGTCACTACAGTCCCTGATGAAGAGTCCATCCCCAGCACCCTTATAGGCCCCCTTCAGATACTGGAAGGCTGCTATGAGGTCTCCATGCAGCCTTCTCTTCTCCAGGCTGAACAGCCCCAACTTTCTCAGCCTGTCTCCATACAGGAGGTGCTCCAGTCCCCTGATCATCCTCGTGGCCCTCCTCTGGACTTGTTCCAACAGTTCCATGTCCTTTTTATGTTGAGGACACCAAAACTGCACACAATACTCCAAGTGAGGTCTCACGAGAGCAGAGTAGAGGGGCAGGATCAGCTCCTTCGACCTGCTGGTCACGCTCCTTTTGATGCAGCCCAGGATACGGTTGGCTTTCTGGGCTGCAAGCGCACACTGAAGCCGGCTCATGTTCATTTTCTCATCGACCAACACCCCCAAGTCCTTCTCTGCAGGGCTGCTCTGAATCTCTTCTCTGCCCAACCTGTAGCTGTGCCTGGGATTGCTCCGACCCAGGTGTAGGACCTTGCACTTGGCACGGTTAAACTTCATAAGGCTGGCATCAGCCCACCTCACAAGTGTGTCGAGGTCCCTCTGGATGGCATCCCTTCCCTCCGGCGTATCAACCGAACCACACAGCTTGGTGTCATCGGCAAACTTGCTGAGGGCGCACTCAATTCCACTGTCCATGTCACCGACAAAGATGTTGAACAAGACCGGTCCCAACACCAATCCCTGAGGGACACCACTCGTTACCGGTCTCCAGCCGGACATCGAGCCATTGACCACAACTCTTTGCATGTGACCATCCAGCCAGTTCTTTATCCACCGAGTGGTCCACCCATCAAACTGATGTCTCCAATTTAGAGACAAGGATGTCATGTGGGACAGTCTCGAACGCTTTGCACAAGTCCAGGTAGATGATGTCAACTGCTCTGCCCCTGTCCATCAGTTCCGTAGCCCCATCATAGGAGGCCACCAAATTGGTCAGGCAGGATTTCCCCTTAGTGAAGCCATGCTGGTTGTCACCAAGCACCTCCTTGTTTTTCATGTGCCTTAGCATGCCTTCCAGGAGAATCTGCTCCAAGAGTTTGCCAGGCACAGAGGTGAGACTGACTGGTCTGTAATTCACCGGGTCATCCATTTTCCCCTTCTTGAAAATGGGGGTTATATTTCCCTTCTTCCAGTTGTTGGGAACTTCACCTGACTGCCATGATTTTTCAAATATGATGGACAGTGGCTTAGCAACTTCATTTGCCAGCTCCTTCAGGACCCGTGGATGGATGTTGTCAGGTCCCATGGACTTGTGTACGTTTAGGTTTTTAAGAGGGTCTCGAACCAGATCCTCTCCTACAGTGGGCCTAGGGTCTTCATTCTCACAGTCCCTGCGTTCGCCTTCCAAGACTTGGGTGGTGCGGTCAGAGACTTTGCCAGTGAAGACCGAGACAAAGAAGTCATTAAGAACCTCAGCCTTCTCCAAATCCAGGGTAGCCAGTTCTCCCGATACCTTCCAGAGGGGGCCTACGTTTTCCCTAGCCTGTCTTTTACTTGCTACGTACGTATAGACAGGGAGGGAACCCCAGTGTCTGGGGGCTCTAGCCCTACATCTGAGGAAGCTGCCTGCCCCCTCCACCCTGGCCTGGTCCCCTAGTGCCATTGCCCCCTCCATCTCACCAGCATCCCGGATGAGCTTCCTGGCCTTGGCCTCAGCGAGGGAGGAGATCTCGGAGGGCCGGGAATGGCTGCGGGCCTCCTGGAAGCCCTGGAAGGACACGCTCTTGCAGTAGACGACACAGTCGGACAATGCTTGTGCCAGGCTCTCCTTGTCCTTCTGCAAGGCAGAGCTACATTGTGTCCCCATGGATGGAGATGGGAGCGTCATCTCACAGCACTCAGCCAGGACAGGGGCTGTAGAGCCCTGAGCAGCTGGGGATGTGCTCCGGGTGGCAGCATTCCCACCATGGGCAGCCTTCCTGCCAGGAATGAAACAAGCAGGTGACAGCCAACATGGTGCTACCACAGGTACACTGTGCAGAGGGCATGGCCGGGGGCAGAAAGGGCTGTCCTCCCTGCCTGGCAATGGCCCTGCAGTCCCTGTCTCTCAGCACTGGGATGTCACCATGGCCCATAGCTGTGTCTAGGGCTCAGTAATCCCAGTCAGTCCCCAGCCCGGGCCACCCACCTTCACCCTCCTCCTCTCCTCCTCTGCCTCTGCCCCGTTGTCATCATCGGACACATCGGGCCCCTCATCCCCTGGGCCATCCAGTGTGTCCTCCAGACGTCCAATCTTCTTCCCCTTCAGCAGGATCTTGTGCTTCAGATCCTGCAAGGTGAGGATAAAGCAGTAGGCACCTTGGGGTGCCCATCACCTCCATGGGATTTGCTGTCATCTGGGACCCTGCACTGCTGGGAGCCAGCACCACCCGCTCCCTTCAGCACCCATGAGGGAGCAGGGTAGGAGGGCTCTACTCTGCCGTCTGGTTCTGCAGGGCGTGGGGAGACAACCTTAGGGAAAGCTTTGGGACCCACTGTGAACATGAGGATACAGCATCCCCAGGGTCCCCGAGTGTTCCAGCAGAGCAGGAAGATGCTGGGACAGAGGTGTCCTTCCATCTGGACAGCAGAGCCACCTCCTCAACCCCACTGCCAGGCAGGACAGCAATGCCCAGTGCAGATGCACTGTCCCCACCTCTGGGGATGGGAGCTGGGTAGGAACGCGCCCATCAGTGGTGGTGGTGAGGAGCTGTTCCCCCAAGATGGTCTTGAGCTGCTGGGCCAGGACCTCCTGCTGCTCCATGCTGCAGTGGTTCTCCAGAGACAGAATCACCGGATAGTCCGAGGTCTATGGAGCAACGTGCACATCCAGAAATCAGCATCAGTGTGGTTGAGAGCTCTCACAAGAGCTTTGCCCAGGTGTAATCAGCGCCAGGATGGAGCCCCTTGAGTGTCCTTGTGTTCCCTTGAGACTTTCATACTCCTCCAGTCCCCCAGCATCTCCCATATCCCATCTCACCCACCTGTCTCCCAGGTCCCATCTCACCCCTGCACCCCCAGCAGACTGTCTGCACGAGCCCCCTTCCTCTGGCACAGCACAGTGCAGGGCTGTGGGTCAGACCTCCCAGTGCTGTCCCCTGGGAAAGGGACACAGCCACCTTCTTCCCTGTGGTGGGGTCAGTCCTGCTGCACACCAGGCGTGTGAGCCTCAGCACCACTCCCCCTCCAGAGAGACATCACTGCCCCAAATCAGAGCCACATCCCCCCCACACAAAGGGTCACCCAGGACACACAACACATAGGGGAAGTGCCCTACCTTGAAGGCGTACTTGCCCAGGGTGCTCACCACCTCCCGGAAGGGGATCTTGGAGGTGAAGGTGTGGCCATGGTACACCATGGGCTCCCCATTCGGCCCATCCCAGCAATCCACCTCCAAGCACCGGCAGCCCCGTTTCAGAGCCCTAGAGGTGAGTTACCAGCCCTGGGACCATGCACCCAGCCAGGACAGCAGCCGCCTGCTCTCCCCTCTGCCTGAGGGTGTCAACCCTACAGGGATCAGGTGAGAACAACGAAGTGTGGGGATGCTGCTGCATGCAGGGCAGGTAGAGCTGGGTTCAGGATTCTCCTTGCTCAGCGTCACATAGTGTAGCCACAGGGGTGTTGGACCACAGAGGAGGCAAGGGAGCTTCTGGGTTTGCCCCTTGGAGCTGCCTGGGGCACAGCACTGGAGCAGGAGGGTGCTGGGGGGCAGCTAGGAGGGAACAGCCACTTTACCTGATGTAGCCCTCGATGCTGCTCTGGCCCCGGATCTGGTCCTCTATCAGGTAGGTGTTGTGGGAAGAGGAGATGAAGTAATGGCAGAGCGGCTGGCTCATGTCCTGCCACAGCGCCTGGTGCCGGGGATTGAAGATGGAGCCCTCCGGGGAGCAGAGGTACATGAGGAACCCATCGGCACTCAGTGCATGGCGAGCCCGGGCTGCAGGCAGAGGGGGAGGTTCAGTGACAGCCAAGGGCCCAGATGGGGTAGGATGAGGGCAAACAGTGCTGCTGATGGCTCCTGGCATCCCCAACCTGGGAGGCACAGCTGCTGCCAGAGGCTGGGGCACAGGGAAGGGTGTCCCAGGGCAGTAACAATGAGAAAGTGGGCAGTAGACCCAAAGCCAGAGCTTGTACTGCATGACTGGTCAACCTTCTACACCAAACTGGGCCAGGAATGGGCCAGAAAAAGGGGAACTGCACCCAGATCACACCATGAAGTGGCTTCCCCCTGTGCTCACCTGCAGCAGGGTGGGGCTGGGGGTGCCCCTGTTGTGAGGCTGTGGGTCTCAGCCCCTTCTTCCCCCCATGCAGAGCAGAGCCTTTTTCTGGGCTGACTCTCACCTATCTCCGACGGTTCGTACTTGTCAATGAGCTCCATGGCCAGCTCCTCTGTGCCCTCGTTCTCCAGCTGCTCCTGCCGCAGGAAATCCACCAGCTCCAGCAGCGTCAGCTTCTTCCCATCCTCAGAGAAGTCCTGGAAGAGGCTCAGCACCTCCTGCCGCTGTGTGAGGGCCTTGTAGAAGAGCACGAACTCTTCCCCTTCCAGCGTTCCTGACTCTGACTTGTCGGCAGCCTGCAAGAGATCTTGCTCAGCACCCAGCCCAGAGCAAAACAGGATGTCCTGAACACCCCGTGGCCCCCAACGGAGGGCACAGAGACTCCATGCCAGCAGCAGTTGTAGGTATCAATGAATGCATGGATGGGTGGATGGATGGATGGGTGGATGGATGGATGGATGGATGGATGGATGGATGGATGGATGGATGGATGAATTGGCAAATGGAGAGCTGGGTGGGTAGAATGATAGATGGATGGCTCCATGAATGGAGAGCTGGACAAACAGGTGGAGGGAGGAAGGGATAAATAGATGGCTGGTTAGCTGCGTGAACGGATAAATATCTGGATGGACAAAGGAACAGAAGGGAGGAACAGCTGCCTTGGCTGGTTGGGTTGACAGGTAAATGAACAAATGGGTATTTGTCTGGGTAAACAGGTAGTTGGGTGAAAAAATGGATAGATGGATGGATAGATGGATGGATGGATGGATGGATGGATGGATGGATGGATGGATGGACAGATCAACAGAAGAAAGTGACCACATCCTCCTGCAGGAAGGTGTTGTGCAGCTTATTCCAGCTCCTTCAGGCCCTCCCCAGCCTGCCCTGGCCCTCTGGTACAGTGCTTACCTGGAAGAGTCGCAGAGCATGATCCTCATTCATGTCCACATTCATCATCTTGAGGAGACGCTGCACCTCCTTGAAGTTCATGCGCCCATCCTTATTCTTGTCAGCTTTCTGGAACCAGTCACGAATCCATGTGCAAGAAACCAGGGCAGATGTTAAGGGAAAGGACCTTGGCTAAGACAGATGGAGCTGGGGAGCACCAGAGGGCCTCTTTTCCTTTTTCTTGGGCTTTCCCTGCCCTGATGCAGATGGTGAGACCCAGAAGAGCTAAGAACATGGTGGGGCAATGCTGAAGATGCGGTGGCTGAGGGATGGCTGGAGATGGGGAAAGGACAAAGCAGGTCGAAGGAGGTGATCCTGCCCCTCTACTCTGCTCTCGTGAGACCTCACTTGGAGTATTGTGTGCAGTTCTGGTGTCCTCAACATAAAAAGGACATGGAACTGTTGGAACAAGTCCAGAGGAGGGCCACGAGGATGATCAGGGGAATGGAGCACCTCCCGTATGGAGACAGGCTGAGAAAGTTGGGGCTGTTCAGCTTGGAGAAGAGAAGGCTGCATGGAGACCTCATAGCAGCCTTCCAGTATCTGAAGGGGGCCTACAAGGATGCTGGGGATGGACTCTTCATCAGGGACTGTAGTGACAGGACAAGGGGTAACGGGTTAAAACTTAAACAGGGGAAGTTTAGATTGGATATAAGGAAGAAATTCTTTACTGAGAGGGTGGTGAGGCACTGGAATGGGTTGCCCAGGGAGGTTGTGAGTGCTCCATCCTTGGCGGTGTTCAAGGCCAGGTTGGATGAGGCCTTGGGTGACATGGTTTAGTGTGGGGTGTCCCTGCCCATGGCAGGGGGGTTGGAACTAAATGATCTTAAGGTCCTTTCCAACCCTAACTATTCTATGATTCTGTGATTCTATGACTGGGTGTGGAGGGCAGAGCAGTGCCTACAGGAAGGATATTGGTCTATCTTCTCCCTTTGGTCCATGCTGGCGGCCACCTCTATGAGCTGGCGCAGGCCCTGGACCCAGCACTGCGCCTCCTCAGCTGAGCCAGCAATGAGGTCCAGGTTACCCCGGCGGCCGTAGAAGACAATGGTGAAGCAGCACTCGGGGGGGAACTCCTCAGCCAGGCTCTGCAGCACCTCCGACTGATGCCCTTCCCGCACTGTCTCCACATCACTAATGGAGACTGGGGCAGAGAAAGGGGAGGCCTGTCTGTGGGTGACAAGGACTGCAGGGCAGGAGACACTGCACACAGACATCTCTGCTTCCAGCCATCCCTTGTTCCTTCCTTCCATCCATCCATCCATCCATCCATCCATCCATCCATCCATCCATCCCTCCATCAACCCATTGAGCTACTCATCCACCCACCCATCCATTCCTCCACCCACCCATCCATTCGTCCACCCACCCATCCATTCTTCCATCCATCCATCCATCCATCTATCCATCCAGCTACTCATCCACCTGTACCTCTGTCTGCCTACTCCTCCACTGGCATGCTAGAGCTTCCACTTGTATCAGCTGCAATTCTACTCAGCCCCTGCAACCCATGGGTCCTGCTATGGACAGGATGCTTCATGGAGAGGTGTGGGTGAGAAGAACCCACACATGCACACAGAGCCTCTCTTGAATGCCCCAGCACCTTTTGCAAGCGTGGCTTCAAGAACCTCCATACATTCACCTCCCTGTTCACTCTGAACCGTACTGATGGCCCCATGGCCAACACACAATAGCCACTACTCACACGCAGACTCAGTTTTGCCTGTCCTCTTTGACTGGTACCAGATGGTCATGCAGTCTTCCTGCAGCTTGAAGTATCGCTGCTTCTTCCAGCTCTTGGACTTGACTTTGCGCATCAGTGTCCCTTGCTGCATCTGCTCCAGTGTTTCTGTGAGCTGGATGCCTGGTGGCAGCATGGACTGCATCACTGAGGGTGGGGAAATCCAGGTACCTTGCTCCCTCTCATCTCTAGGACCCCACATGGTCCCTTGATGTGGGATGGAGGAGGGAAGGAGCCCAGATAAACTCCCTTCACCACAGGAGGGGCAGAAGGCAATTCCCCATCAACCCTCCCCATCCACCCTCAGCACTGCCAAGCCCAAACCCCAGTGACCGCAGTGTGGTAGGGATGCTCCAGAGTGCAGCAACCCACAGGCCAGATTTGCCCTGGCTTAAATCTGGGTGTTAGGGTGCCCTGCCCTGCACCTCCCTCCGCCGGGGCACTCACGGGCGTTGCACGGCAGCGATGCCATGGCTCTGCCTCCTCCACACTGGCGGCCGCTGGGGAGGGAAAGGAAAGAGCTGCTGAGGGGAGCGAGGCCAGACCCCCCCCACTGCACCCAGGTCCCACCCGGTGGGCTCCTGTGTGCCCATGCAAGGTGCGTGTGCCCCTGCGCTTGTCTCTGCTGGGTCACTGCCTTCCTGAAGTGTCGGGTTCAGCCGCTGTGCTCATCAAACATTAATCTGTGTTACCGGGAAGCCGGAGCTCAAAAGGTGTCAGAGGAGAACAGAAAAACCTGTGAGCGTGTGCTGGAGTCCTGGTGCTCCCAGTCTCTGCTCCCAGGGGACAGACAGCAACAGAAGCTGGGAAACACTGCTCTGGGAGTGCCCAAGAGCAGCCCCCCCACCTGGGAAACAGCCCCCAACCAGCACATTTGGAGGCAAGGCTGTGGGAGCAAGGAAGGGGGTGCAGAGCAGTGACCCTCAGCTCCCCCGGCCCCTTCTCCCTGAGGAACACCAGCACCACAGGGCTGTGACTGCAGTGGCAGCGTACAGGGAGTGTGCTGCAAAGAGTGGGACTATAAATACAACTGGACTGACAATAAGGCTTTGATTAGGCTGTTAAGACTTTAATTAGACTGACAAATCGCTGTGCCTGTCACCCGGCTGCTGGAGCTGGGCCCATGAGGAGTGGATGCTACAGCCAGTGGGATGGGATTTGGGTGCAGAAAGGGACTAGGGGTACTTGGGTGAAGGCTCTGAGCTGGGCACAGGGGTGGCAGCCGTGTCCCAGGCCCCTGACTCAGCACCAACACTGGCGGTGTGGGGCTGGGAATAGCCAGTGCCGTCAGTGTGCAGGCAGCTGCCAAGCCCGGCTGCCAGACCCTCATGTGCTCCAGGGCCAGACAGCAGCCGTGCCCTGCTCAATGTAGGGATGGCAGGGCTGATCCCAGCACAGCGCTGCCCATGGCAGTGGCCCCACTCGGGGGACACACCAGGCACAGAGCTGGCAGTGGCTGTTTGGCTGTCCCAAGGGCATATGAAGATTGCCTGTCCACACTCGTGTGGACCTCAGGTGTTGCTGGAGACACAGAGTGGCTGGGGTGCCATCCTCACTGCCTCACAGCAGTGCTCTCAGTGCCTGAGCTTCAAGCTCCCAGTATAAGCCCTTTATGCAGGGCTCAGACTGAAGGAATCAGCTACAGTGCCTGCATTCTCCACTTCCAGTGTGACAGGGGTACCTGTCAAACTGGACCAGAGATTGGGGTGCCTGCACCCACAAATAGGGGGCTAGCACCATGCTCCTCTTGTGCCCTGCAGAGTGGGTGCTATGATGCCTGCTGGTTTGCATAGCCCCAGCAGTGCCCCTCACCACTCAGCGCACTCTCAGCCCCCTGCACCCCACGGCCTGTGGGGACGCAGGGAACAACCCCATCTGCCTGCTCCCTCCTGCCTCCTGGCAGCACTCAGCACAGCCACTTTGCAGGGTCACAGCTCCAGGTGCCCACTTACCCCGTGGCTCCTGTGCTGCAGCAGGCGACGGGATGGAGATGTGGGTGTTTTGGGGAAGCTGGGGTAGAGAGAGAGGAAACAAAGGTGGAGGAGCAGGGAGAGAGTCTGGTCTGGGGTAGAGATGGGCTTGGTGCCACCAACGGGTCCATCCTCTCTGCACCCTGCCACGCATCTGTGCACAGTGGCAGTATGCAAGGGAGCTGCTTGCAGCCCCCAGGCCCATACTCACAGTAAGATTTTGGAGCTAAACTGATCTCCCCCCGTGCTTGCCATTCCCGGCTCCCAGCACAGCCCAAGAGCTGCCAGCCCTGCCCCAGGCACGAACCGCACCTTCCCCACACACGCAGTAAGGAAGAGGCTCTCCCTCCCAGCACAAGGAAGATCCCGGGGGCGAGGATGCACGGACGTACCCGGCTGTTGGGCTCCGTGCCTCCAGTCCGGAGCAGCCCGGCCCCACACAGCCTGCCTCGCCCCAGTCTGAGTTATGCTGTCTAGGCGAGCGGGACGGGAGCCAGGGGATGGAGAAACCCAACCCGAGAGTTTCCCTCGGGGCAGCTGCCTCCTGCCAGGGACCTAGGGCCAGCCCCAGCACCTCAGCACACACCGACCCACCGCAGCTTTCCTCCTGGGGGTGACAGTCCCCAAGAGGAGCTGGAGGGGCAGCGGGTGCGAGCGCTCCCAGCCGCTCCAGTGCACAGTGCCCTGGCGGAACTTAACGCCACCATGGGGGGAGCCGTGCCAGAGTAAGGAGGGATTCCACTCCGGGCACCCACCACCTTCTATGCTGCCTTGCTGTGGACACAGACTGCCCGTGTCCCGGCGCTTTGCTCAGCCCCACTGCCCCGCTCAACCTTCCCACCCGCCCCAGGACACGCAGCGGCACCCGGGCACCGAGTCTGACCTATGAGGCGGAACCAGATGGCTGCTGGCGGGTCGGAGGGGCTCGGGGAGGGGGTCGGGATGGGGCAGCAAAACACCTCAGAGGGTGCTGGGGTGCAAGTGACAACTAAAGGCAAAGCAGACAAACCCCCCGGCGCTTCTCCCTCCACCCCGCGCCACCCGCCCCGCGCAGCGCTGCCTGAGCCGGGAGTCCCAGCCCTCCCCGCCGCCCCTCTCCCACCGCAGGAGCCCGGTCCCGGCGCGGAAGACGCGGCGCGCAGCGCCTTACCCGCTCTCTGGTGCCGCTCCGCTCCGTCGGTGCTCCACCGCCCGCGGCCGCACGGGGCCGGGGCTGCCCGCCCCTCGGCAGCGGCAGGGCGGCGAGCCCGCCCCTGGCCCCCCACCTCCCGGGCGCCCCGGGCCCCGCACACTCCGGCCCCGGAGCCACCGCCTCTCAAGGTCGCCTTGGATTAAGGTCACGCCGGTCCCGAGGTGAATGGGGGGGCAGAGGCGGTGGCGGTAGCACCCTACGGTGTCCCCCTCTTGGGGCCGAGTCCCCATTGCCACCCTCCGGCACAGCTTGTCCCAGCTCAGACCCGCCTGCATCCCGACCTCCACATCCACGAGAAAAGAAAGCCCCCAGCACGGCCCTGTCCCCTTCCTAGGACACGATGGTCGACAGACTCCAGGGCCAGGCCCCTCCAGTTGGGAGACCCAAGACTCGAAGAGCAGGGAATGGTTTGAGCATCCCAGGGCATGCAGGCTGGGGATACAAGCACACTGAGGCAGGCTGAGCTAGGTGCACAGGCTACAGGACAAAGACCAAACCTCAGGTGGCCGATGCTTTAATGGACCTGGACCCCAAGAGAGTGTGGCAGCACTTGCACCCACACTGCAAATCAAGAGGGAGCATTGCATCCTCCCCAGAACCCCTCCTCATTACCTGCTCCAGCAGAGATGGAGTGCCACAGGAATGCAGCCAGCTCCTGCCAGGAAAGGCCACGCACTCCCCAGCTCACATCCCCAAGCTAGCACAGCCCCCTCCTTTCCCCCGCCTGCAATAAATCCCCCCCTTCACCGCTTGCCCTCCCCAAGAGACCAGACCAGGAGCAATTTGTGCTAGCTGGGGTTTTATTATTTATTAATCCGAATTTAGAAAAGAAACGAAACAAAACAAAACCCCAAAAGCATTTTCACACCCTGTCAAGGTCAGGGTGGAGGGAAGGGGAAAAGAAGGCGAGGATTACAAAATGAGACCCCGGGGGCAAGGAAGAGGCCGTGCTCTGCCCTTGTTATGCAAGGCTGTGAGGGGAGGAGGGAGGGAGGGAAAGGAGATGGGATTTAAGACAGTGTTGGCACAACACCACAGATGATCAGCAAAATGGGCTACTGGCGGAGGGGGAGAAATCAAATAGCTGCCCAGGCTCGCCTGCAGCCAAAACAGGCTCCGCTGCAGCAGAGCCCGGGAGCTCTTTGGCTGCTTCTGAGAGCCCAACTGCAGCCGAACAAAGCCCTCGGCCCAGGGAAGGCAGATACGCAGTTGCTGGTCCAGTTTAATTGTGGTGGGGCCAAGGCAGATGCCAGGGCAGGTTTGAAAGCTGAAATGGATGCACCCGGCTGGCAGAGGAGCTGCAGAAGGGGGGAAAGGGAGGGGACCAGGACTGACAGGCACCTAGCATGGAAGCCTCATACCTGGAGCCTGCAGGATGTTGCTCCCTGTGGCAGGGGTTCACCAGCTGACCAGCCACAAGGCAGGTTTCCTACGCTGGGCTCCGTTTCACAAGCCAGACAGTAGCCCAGCTGCGCAAGAGCTAGGTAGGAGGCCAGCAGACATCAACCCTCTGCTGCTGGTTAGCTGCAGGAGCATACTATTTACAGCACAGTCATGCTGTCTTCTTCTCTAGAGCCCTGGGCAGCAAGCTTATGACACGCAGGTAATCCACCCCTCCTCCTGAGGCGAGCAGCGGTGGTGCTCTGACTCCAGCCACTGCCTCCACGCCAAAGGAAAGGAAGAAGCTCACTGCACCAGCCGGGTGCAGAGCCAGCAGCAAGGATGTGCTGGCAGGGAAGAAAGCTGTTCCTGGGCTACCTGCAGCCGAGTAGCAGTCTTAACAGGGAATAGAACAACTGGATCGGCTTTTATTCAGCTCATTCGTCTAAACAGATGTGTAAACAAGAAGTGACAAGACCTGGAGGGACGTGGCGCGCACCCCTATGTCACACACACCACTTGGGTGGAGGCTGAGCTAGCTGGAAGTAGACATCTGTGCTACCCCCTGCCTGGCAGTGGGGGGTGAGATGCCAGCCAAGCCTCCCGGGGAGGCAGGGATCCTTATAGATGGGTTTGAATTGATTTGTTTCTTGGTTTCTGAAGCTGTAGCATCAGCATTTGCTGGTGTTGCGATCCCCGGAGGTGTGCTGCGCCACTACAGAGCAGCCCTTTGGCTGGGTGGGATGGTTCGACAGGCTGGCAGCCGGCTGGCGTGCCCGCTTTGTTGCAGAAGAGGTCACCTGTGCCTGGTTCTTTGTAAACCTGAGCTGTTTCTTCTTCGGTCCCCCACCTCTCCCAGCAGTCATTGCGGAGGAAGCGGGATGCCCCGTGGGTCAGTGACTTGACCCTCCTGCAGGTTCTTGACAAGCTGAGCCAGCCAGCGTTTGGTGGTGGTGTCATCCTTCAGGACCTGGGCGAAGGTGGTGTCCTTCAGTTGGTCAGGAAGGCACTGCCTGAGAGCTTCACGTGCCCTACATCAAGAGACAAGAAACGGGGCCCAACAAATAAACTCACAGGGGCAAGAGGGGAACAAACCCCACTGGGGAGACCATGCTCCTTTGCCTGAGGGTCTCCCTGGCAGGGCCAGCTGAGGAAAGCACCAAGCAGCAGCACCACCACAGCACGTGGTGCTCAGCCAGCCAGCACAGCTCCCACCCCGCATGTTGACCCACTGAGCCAACCCCTGTGTCCTGACATCCATCAGTCAAGAGCGATGTGATGCCAGGAGAGGCCAAGACAACAAATACATACCCAGCAGCTCTGGGCATGAAACTAACTTGTATTCTCTCAACTGAATTTGAACTTCTGGCTACTACTAACAGCCCTCACAAAGCAGAAGAGGGAGAGCAAAGTGCACCTTCCACCCCAGTCCCTCCCTCGTATCTCATTCAAGCTACATTTGAGCTCAGGCAGTCGTAACCTGCACAGCTTGAACCGGCACAAGCCCCAACCACTGTTTCTTCCATGTACCATAAAAGCTCCTGAGACTAGCAATACAGAACCCAAACCCCAAGTAAACCCACCCATTTTTCACACCGAGCTAAAGGCTGACATAAGGACACATGGGAACCTTGACTCTCCCTGAGTGAGCACCGTGGAGAAGAACTGCACTTCCCAGGGAGCAGGAGAAGACCCTGCCCAAACTCCTAAAATGTTTACCTGGGGTTATCAGAAAGGCGAAGGTAGCAGCGGACAACATGTTTCAGTAGCCGTGCCGATGGCTCCTTGGACAGCTGCAGGACCATTTTACCCTGTTTGACAGAGGCCAGTGCCACCAGTTAAAAGTCTTTTTACAAACAGCTTCACAATCAGCAGAGAATGGGGAAGACCATTAAATTACTCACTCTGGTTTCCCCTGCATCACAGCCTATTACCTCTCAGCTTGATACCCCATATGGAGCCCAGTGCTCTGCTTGCCAAGATGCCTTTGAGTGGAGCAGCTAGCCATGGCTTGGAACAGTTTCTCCCAGCATCTCAGAGAAAGCTTGTCTCATCTCTCTTTGCTTTTCACCTCCCCAGGACTGCTTAGTGGTCCAACAATCTGCTACATTAAAGGCAACCTGGGGCTTCCCCCTTGCGGAGGAAGGTAAAAGTAACCCAGATGCTTTAATAAGCTCAGGCTGAGTCACCCCATGAGGTGTTCTCCCAAGCTCTGCAACACTCCCTCATCTGTGCTGCCTTCATTTCAACACCCTTCTAAACCATTACCAGCAGCCTGAGAAGCCATGCCCAAGGACTGGGCCCACCTACACCATGTACAGTAAGATCCACATCTGATCTTATGCACCCAACAGTTGTACTCTCTCTTTCAGCTACATCCCTCATTAACCCATTAGTAGGAAGCAAGACCAGGGCAGATGTCCCCAGCCCAGCCCCCACATCTCACACTATCTAGATCTTTGCACATAGTTGCACCTTCAAATGCACCCAGCCTAGAGAACAGTGCTGATGCCTTCACATGTCTGCTTTGAAGGACTTTAACAATCTGCTTCCACATGTTTAGGAGTCAATTAGATCTGCCCAGTGAGGTTTTTTCCTGTAAAACCACCTTGGCTGGCACTAACAATCTCTCTCATTAGCCAAATTCACCTGTATTGGGATATTCAGGCAGTGAGCAATTAGCAGGCCCCCTCGTCTGCCCTTTTGCAAGCTTCCTGCTCTCAGCAATTCCCCAGGATACCAATATATCTTCTAAATAAAGAACAACAACTCAAAGAGTTCCTCACACAGCTCATGGATGGGAAATGCTAACTTCATCTTGTAAAAGCATCTAATACTAGTGTAACATGTTACTCTATTATCAGCAGACAAGGATGTAACTCATCACCCTCATGAGACAGGAGCACACTATCCTGATTTTTTAAATAGAGAACAGAAATGTCTATGAACTTTTAATCTTTCTCCAGAGCAGTATGGAACATGAATGATGCCAGTGCTTCACCCAATGGTGGGATTATCCCACAGCGAGGACTTCTTCCATGCTAACACAGCTTTATGTGCTCACATTCTTCTGTCTTTGCGCCATTCCCAGCCACGGATTCTTCCTTGGCCTTCCCTACCCCAGGGTTTCTAATTTCATCCTTCACTTTGCCCCCGAGTCAGACATACTTTCATCAAAGCAATCCTCTTCTTGAATGCAAAAATCATACATATCCCATTGGATATTATGGACATCCACTCCCAGTCATTCATGTTTTGCTGTTTGAATTAGGAGGAAACACTTTCTTTACAATTGGGAAACAGACAAATACTTCAAATGAAAGCATTAACATTTAGGCACAGAACCAGCACTGCAAAGAGCTTAACTTAATGCTGCATTTTCTTCTCCTGAGACTGACATTTAAAAAGCAAACAACCAACAAATCACACACAAAAGCAGGACAATAGCTATTCTAGGGCAGACATGTATTCCCCTTGGCAAGCTCAAAGATAATAAAGCTCAAGCTGGGGCTATTACTCCTGGATGAACAATTATGAGTACCCAAGCTCCTCCTTCACAGGGGAAAGGGAATGGGCAAAAATAGTCTGTTCTCTCAGCTTCCCAAGACAAGAATTAGAATCATAAGCAGCAGCTAGTAAGACTCAGGTTAAAAGAGAAAAAAAAAGGAGGTTGGCCTTCCAGGCAGCAAACAGGAAACCCATGAAACAACTTGGGAAAGGACACAATGGAAGCAAAAAGTTTCCATCAGTTCAAGGGGAGGACAGGACAAACACTGGGGGTTACTGCACAGAAAACCCACAACTGGCCCCAGAAATTCAAAGGTAAAAATAGCTGCAGGACTGTTACAAGGGCAAGTATCATGTATGTTGGCCCTGCTTTTACTCCTTCACTCAACCTGCTGCTCTTCTGTGGGAGACGGAGATGAGAAATGGATTCACGGTCTGAGCTGTGTGGTCACTCTTACATAAATAATTCACATCCAACCAACAACCCTGAAACCTCCTTTTCTTCTCTGGAGGTGTTTACTCAGTTTATCTTGGGGACTTAGTATATTACAACTAATGCATTCTCTTGGCACACAAAACAGAGATACACAAAGGAAACACGCAGAAGCGGAGAGCTACAGTGTCACAAGCAATAAGCCCAAGACCTCTTTGCCTCCCTCGTCTTCTGCTCCAGGCAGAGAGCAGTGAAGTAGCTGGGGAAGAAGCTGGCTGCTACAGCATCTTTTTTTTTTTTAAATTCAAATCCAAATATTTTAAAACCAAATAATCTTACCAGTATCATGGCAACATGGGAAAACCGCTCGTAAGTCTGACAGATATATGCCAGCCCTGTGTCATCCAGGAGGATTTTCTGAAGAATAAACGTAGCAACCTAGATGGGGAGAAAGCAGAAAAGAAAGCATACAAACAACTTACCTATCCTGAAAAGGACACCCTTTGTGTTGTGTTCTTTTCAAGGCAGGCCCAGAGCTGAAAGGCCTTTTAGCAGACAGCAAATGCTTTACTCAGTGAAAGTTTAAAGCCAAAGAAAATGCAGGACACTACACAATGTTTGGCATCTCTGGCTAAAGAAAAGAGATGGATACAAAACAGCATGTACAAGACAACTGGATGTAGGTTGTGTAAGTCAGCAACTACTACCAGGCTGCTCAGGACAGCCTTGGGATTACAGCCACACTACTCTGGTCACAGAGCAAGAAGCAGAAGGATCTGCCCCTTGGCCCTGCAAGCTGATTTCAGTTCTCATCTTAAGGGTTACTGATTCACCCTGAGACACATGCCTTCCTGGAAGAACCTCAGGCACCTGTGTCTGCAGGCTTCATCAGAGAAGCACACACAGGCTAAAACCTTTGGCCAGCCTACTTGGGTCATCAGAGCAGTCTAACCACAGATCTGAACTCATGAGGAAAAGCAGCCCTGGATCAGAGGAGACAACAACCTGGCCTAGTGCAGTGAACATTCCCATAACTGCCACTAACAGCTGCCACCCAACCTCTGCACTCTGCATCTACAGCATTTGTTCTCTCAGGCCAAGGAAAGTTGATCCAGTTCAGTCCTAAAAGTTACTCCTCAGGGCTGCAAAGGAGGGAACGGGTGCTGAAAGCTGACAAATGTTTCCCAGCCGAACTACTGAGCTCAGGAACTCCAGTTTAGTCATTTTGGTTTGGTTTTTTGAGGAGGTAAAAACCCCACCCAGAGTTACCCCAACATCTGCAAGACGACACAAGCCAACTCTGCAGGTTACTCGCTGCCTGGTCAGTCATATGGTCAGAGATAAACAACAACTCTTAATTAACACAAAAAGAGTAGGTACCGTTTTGGAGAGTTCACTGCCAGATTCCATAATGCGCAAGCACAGGGGGATAATTTCTGTTGTCAATAAGAAATTTATCACTTCTTGTTCATCAGTTTTCACCAAGGCCCCTGGAGAGAAAAACAAACCCCAAAATCAATAAACGAGAAATTGTTTCAAAAAAATCTCACCTTTCAAAGGCAGCCTGTGCTATGTCCTCCCCAGGAATCAGTAAATCTGAATAGCAGGCTGAGCAACTGTCAGCCTAAATGTGTTGCAGCATGTGGCTGGAAAAGAAATCACTTTGACAGCATAAAAGTAATCAAGCTGAGTTCAGCAGTTGTTTGTTTTTCAGAAAGCATCCTTGGCTGTCCCGCAGTGGTGACACAAACACAAGAGGATCATGCCACCCACAGCAATCTCCGGGAAGAAGTGGATTTTAAGACCCTCTTAATTTATACACTGAGAGATAAATGTTTTGGGCAGAAAAGAAAAAACCCAACATCAAACAACACAATAAGGGGCAGACAGGCCAAATACACCCAAATCAATCAACGACAAATACTCAATGAAAGCCCACTCTGTGCCCACACATTCCAGTGGCTGGTAGCTCCAGTAGCTGGCTGGGCTGAGGGTGAAGGCACAAGAAGCCTGCAGGTGCTTGTATTCAAAGGGAATATATGTCTGGCAATATATCCAGATCAGTGTTTTCCTACTAGTGAGAAGCCCAGTTCCTACACAGAAAAAGGAACCTTCCTGTGTCTCCACAACTGATGAGAAAGGAGCAGGTCTTTCTGTTAATACTACATGACTCGGAGGATCCCAGCAGAGACAGACCTGTGCAGATCTCCATACCCACAGCCTGAACTGCATCCAACCTGGTAAGAAACTAGTGCTCCAGCACTAGTCTGGCTGCTTACCAATCACTCCAAGGCTTGTAAGCCGCAGGTACTCAAATGGACGTGTCTTGCTCACTGTGTGTAAAAAGGGGTACAGGAAGAGAGGGATATGAGCTGCCAGAAAAGCTGACCTGTTGGAAAGGGAGAACACCCAACATGAGACACAAGGAAAACAAAGTGAGCTAACAATCCAGCATCGCCATGCAGAGCCTCAGAATATTCCTGACAAACACTATTGCTACTGCTGTAACAGGCTGTTCTCTGATGGAAAGGTATGAAGTAAATTCTGCACTGGGTGCAGCACAAAACCTAACATCTAAACTGTCAATTACATGCAGCACTGCTTCCAGCTGACCAGGAACAGAGCACATCCTGTAATTTTTATTACCTCTTCCTGCCACCCAGACCCTCTGCTTTGTACATTTACGGTTGCATTTCACCTTACTGGCTCCCATGAGCAGAGACAGTTAGCCACAATGCATGTGCAAAGCCTTTGCATGGCAGAGATCCAGACTAGCTGATACCTACACACTAACACAATTTAAATGTGTACAGCCATCTTTCCCCAAGAGTCCTCATACTGCCTTCTGACTACGGGCGAAATCTGGAGCTTGCTGTGCTACCAGAGGCAGCCTCTCTTGCACAATCATCCAACATTCTTCCTCTGTTTTAATTTTTCAAACTTTAAATGTAAAGGTGAGTGGTGTAAATTTCTTTGGATATCATCTCATGGAAGGTTGCTATTCAAGACTACTTTGCAGCAGCTGAAAAACAACTTCAGCTATGCAGCACTTTCTTCTCAGCAGGATCAGAAGCATGAGATCATGGATCTCTGAACCAGTATCATTTTTTCCCTGCTGACATGGGTTGGACTCAGATTGAGAAAACCTGAAGTTAGGCACTGGCTGAGGACTCCACACATGGCTCTGCTATTGCTCCTTTACTACACATGGTTTCTGGGAAGGACAGTCCTGCTCATTCAACACTCTGGACAGATAGTCTAAGTAACTGTAAGATGCTGTTCTAAATAACTGTAAGCTTATTAAAACAAAGATCTTGCAAACAGCACCCAGCACAAAGGCACCCTTATCTCTGGCTGAGCTCACAGGATCTGCCAGAACCCAACATTTTGGGAATTTCAGGATCTCAGGATTATCCACGGAATGCAATGCATTTAGGACCAGCATAAAGCTATCATCCTGATAATCCGTGCAAACAGGTGAAAGTAGGAGGCAACTGCCTATATTCTAGCTCTGTCCCCCATTCTCCTTCTCCTGGTAAAAAAGAAAAAAGGAGCTGACGTGCTTTTGGAGTCAGACAGACTGGCTGAGCTGTCAGCATCAACACCTCAGAGAACTCATGCACTTGGAAACATTTACCTTGTTTCAGGATGTGACGCAACACACTGCAGCAGAGCTAAAGCATTGCAGACTCTGTTGGACTGATGAGCTGTCAGAGTCGGAGGGTTGATTGATGGATAAATATTTACAATTTCCTAAAAATTAACAGATGAAGAAGAGTTACAGCAGAAAAACATCAGAAAGCTGCATCAAAGCACTTGCCTAGCAAGGAGCTATAGCGACAGGAGATAATAGTCTGCTTTTACCACGCATCACTTTGAAGTTACATGGCAGCTACCATGCTCCCCAGGCAAGGGCAGAGCTGGGTCAGAGTCAATTTGACAAGGAGTCACAGGAATGCCGTCAAACCTTAATTTCAGCAAAAAAGGGTTCATTTGATTTCCTGGCTCTTTACTAGTGTAGGAACTGCTTTGTTTTGAACTTCCAAATCGAAGAGGAATATTGCTCCTGTGCCTAGAGGCAGAGCACACCCACTCTATTCATATTGTAGCTGTTGATACTCTTCTAACTCAATGCAGGAGAAGCAGCTGATTGTGAGAAATCCAATTCAGAAATCTGCCTGCTTCCAAGTATAGCTCCCTTCTAATTTTCCTCATTTGTTTCAGGGACACTCTGAGAGCAGTTTCACATTGCCAATGCTGCACTCTTTTTCTTTCCTTCTTTGAAAGAAATTACTAGATTGGCACTCAGAGACAGCCAGTCATCAGCTGCAGAGCAGTTTGCCCAAAGACAAGCTGAGCCATTCAGTTTCATATGGAATGCAGGTACATTCCCTTGCAAGGATCTCTGGGGCAGTGAGCAGCATTCCCCTGCTTCCCTTCCAGCAAGCTCCCTGCAAGGGCAACCTTCTGATCAGGAAGTGCTCAGGCTCATGCAGAACCAACCAAATTAGAGATCTTAGTAAGACTGTTGTGGTTCTACTATGACATGGTATGAAAATGAGCAGAACGTGGTCCACAGAAAGCTCATACACCCAAGAACTTGCCTGTTCCCCTTCCAACTATTTAAGCTGTCTAACTAGAAATCATGCAGTCTCTGCACACATTGTCTCACTAGTGATGATTAATGGCAAATGGGCTTCTCGAATGTGCTCCCTCACCACATGATCCAACATACACCATTCTCCCAGCAATGGCAATAAGGGACCCCACAAGTGCCTCCCCTATGGACGCGCAAGCTCTGCAATGTGCCGGTGCTGCACCAGGGAATAAAGACAGCATCAATCTTACCCACCTGAAGGAGCGCTGCGATGGTGCCAAAGGAGTGCCACAGCATCGGGGCAAGGTCAGGCACAGACTCACGCTTCTTGCTCAGCTCTAGCAGCGCATTCTCCCGTGTCTCAGGGCTGGAAAGCTCATTGATCCACTGGTAGATCTTCTCACGGTCAACCTGAGCCAGCGCCGTTGGCACAGGCTGGGAGGGAGACAAGAAAACATCAGTCCAAACATTTTACCCAAGTCTCAGCTGAATTCTTCTCACAACCTGGCAGATAAATAAAAAAGGGCCCAAAACTCTCCTGACGGGGGGAGGGAGGAACTAAAGCTGCATTAAGATGCTCTGGATATGGATCCATTCCTTCAATTAGTCATTATTTCTCCTATTGGAAACAAAGGTTTTACTTTCTGGCCTGGCTCATTATGACAGTCTCTCTTAATCCACTTGTCAGGTAGTACCTTGTAACTTAATTCAGCAATGAATGTAAGAGAGTCATGCTGCTGCCTGTCTGTGCCAGCAGAGCTCTTGGGGAGGTCACACATACTTCACATACTTCAGCCAGCTATCATTTGCCTCACCTGCACTTAACACACACTCATTTTGTGTTTCAAGTGCACACTTACACAAATTCAAAGCAAGGCAGATGCTACTTTTTCTCTCAAAAAACATCCATGGCATTAGAAATTGCCAATAGGGTTCACCCAACATATCTGAGAAAAACATTCATACAAACACTATAAAACCCATCACTTTTCCAACATCAGCATGACACCATTTACACCTGCTGCCAGAGATGCCTCATATTCATCCCATGTATCTTGTTTACACGCACGGAAGTAAGAGGGATTTTTCCAAAGCTGATTTTGTGCAAAAATTCCTGTTCAAGATATACCCAGAGAAGGGCAGACCTGTATTCACAGTCAAGGCACATTTTCTACTACTTGAGTGAAATAAAGGATTTCTCTTCTGCCTTTCTTGGAGCACCAGGGAAAGAACAGCACCAAGGCCAACAAGCTTTCAAGCCAAAAAAATGAGGGAGGGCTGGGAAAGAAGAGAAACAGGGACTGTGGGATTGCAGCTCGGTTTCTGTGGAAAGGCACAAGGCTTTCAATGAAATTTGCCTCATGGCTCTGCTGGCACAAGAAGCACTCAAGGTGCAAACAAATGCTCAGCAGGCTTCCTAAGTAAACAGCTTGGTGATTGAGGTACAAAAATTAGAGGAAGACAAACATCAGCATTAGAAAACCTCCTGTGCAAACACTTCCAAAAGCCAGCTCAAAATCTATTCAAACATTCCGCTGTGGTATTTACTACTCAAGTAAAGTGCAGCCCTGTCTGTACACTGCTGCTCCCAAGCTTGCTAGCACACAGCCAGCTCAGCATCCCCACAGCTGTGTACAGCAGCCACATCTGGGAACAGTAAATGGACAGCTTTTGGTTTTATATCAAACCCAGGCTAATTGTGCTGCCCACAACACATGTGAGCAGTGCCTGACCTCACTGACAGCAACGCTGCTATTAAGCAGCTCATCACCCAGGTACTGAATACAAAGGAGTTCAGGAATTGGAAGTGGCTGGAACCAAACCTGAAGCCATATGGCAGAGGCAGGCGCACAGAGCTGCAGGAGGGGTGAAGGAAGAGATCTTAACTTTTGGCAGACACCTCCAGAGCTTTTTCTTTCTATTTCTGCAAAGGTTTTCCTCCTCCATTAATCCAAGTATTGCATCCATAGTCATATCCAAAGAGAGGCTTCCCCAGCTGTGGGATTTCTCTCTCCTCTACCTACTTCCACACCATTAACTTAAATGTTTATACATAAGCCAATGCACTGTTACCAATTCCTATACTCAAGAACCCAAATACCTTTATAGCTCTTCATCTTTCCTCTTGTTCTCTTTTTCCTCTTGTCTACTCAGTTTTATTTGTATTTTTTTTCCAGGACCTCATGCTAAATTAGTAATCCTGACAAATGCATTGCAGTTACAGCTGGGAGTGCAATTCAATGGCAACGCTGACACTGTAGCTCAAAAAGAGAGGGAGGATGAACAGAGCTCATTTGTTTTTATTTCGGATGGTAGTGACAAGCAGTGCAGCAATAATGTTGTTATAATTGTGTTATCTAAAGCTTCCATCTATTTTTCTAGACTCACTGAAGTTTCAATTCCTGTAAGCTTAAATACATCGACCCTTTAAAAGCACAATCATGTGCTTGTGCTCCCTAAAGAGCATTAAGTAGATTTTCCACACAATTAAGTTTATGATGTCCAATATCTGTCTTAGCCAGAACCAACTGTCTTTCACAGGCTCTATAGTTGTTCATCTCAGTTTAAATTGAAAGACTTTTTTTTTTTTTTTTTTTTCCTGATTTGCTACTTTATTGCTGTTCCTCTTTCTCCTTCTGAAACCTAAAATTTGGGAGAGCCCTGAGGTTTACATACAAATCCTGCAAGCTCGGAGACAGAACCCTGCCAGGCAGATTCTCTTTCGCATTCAGGTGAAGCAAAAGTTCCCAACAGTGTCTCAACACAGCACAAGCTGGCCACCTCTGCATCAGGAAAGGCTCTCCTCAGGAGAAACAGCATGATCTCCAACAGCCAAGCCCAACTGCACCTCCAACAACTACATAATGAATTGGATTTAGGCAACTGGCTCTCTTTTCCTAATTGAGCAGTTGCTGCCAGGCACACTGGTAAAAGTACAGGTGAAACAAAGCAGAATGTTGATTAACTGGATCCATGTGCTTTTTAAGGTATTTTGATAGGTCACCAACTCAAAACCACCAAAATGAGCTTTGAACTCCAGTAACTGTGAATTAGCTGATTTGAGTTGGGCCTTCAAACTCTTACTGCTAGTTACAGCTGCATTTATTGCTTTGAACTTGTTTTCAAGCCTCTAGCATGTTATGCAGTCTTCTGCATTGGAATCGAAGTGTCAGCTCTGCCACTGGCTTCACCAATCCTCTGGTTTACACAGCTTTAGCATGACAGAGATCACTCAAAGGAATTCCTGAGCCAATTCATGACTCTCTTAATAGGCAACGTTATTCACTACAGCTCCTAAGCACATCTCCAAAGCCAAAGACACTTTTAGTCACTTTTAGTCTAAGAATACCAATCAACTGTGGTAGGAAATACTTCAATACAGAACTACCGCATGGCATGAATTATGTATAAATTAAATACACATTCAGAGAAGTCCAAATTAAATTTGATTTCTATTCCTGAAATAAGTTGTTAAAACGGTCTTAACAAAGAAATATCCTTTTATAGAGAGATGACTAGGACACAGATAGAGGATTAATGGGAGATACAAGAGTCACACATTTTGACAAGTGCTTAGGAACTATATGACTATAAAAATGTAAATGCTGATTGAGAGAGCTCACTGTGATCTCACACACCTCACTACGCTCTGGAAATTGTCACTTTAAATCAGAAATATTGGCCAGCTTTCAAGTCACAAGCACCCAAACAAAGTGGGAAGACTTAAAAAGTTCTCTCAAGTCCTGCTTGTAAGTACTTTACTCAATACTGTTTGCTTGTTAGTCCATGGAGAATCTTCAGCTAAATTAACCTGAAAAGCTCTGCTGGTCTTGCAACACACCTCCCAAATAAAATATGCACCAGAGACTCAATCAACCCTTGCAATTCTTACACACGCAACGAGCATGCATTTGGAGAAGTGAAAACAAAACCACCAGCCTCCTCAAACGGGAAATAAGATGCAATAACCACATCGTTTAAACTCAGCTTCCATTTCTGAGCCCAACCAGGCCAAAGCGACTGCCAACACTACAAGGTATTGGGGAAAAGGGGGAGTAGAAACGAGCAGCCTCTGCCTCCCCTCCTCCTTGTTGCTTCCCTGAGAAATTTCTCGCCATCTCCTCTTTTCATCAACAAAGTAAAACAGCTCCCAGAGGGCAGAGCAGCGGCTCGGGCGAGGCAGACAGCGTCCAAGCACAAGGAGGGACGGACATAAACCCCGACGTGATACAGATCCGGCGGGAGGAGTACAGCCAGGACACCCGCCAGAAATGCCCTCCTGGCCCTTGACTAAGCTCCTTCCTCCCCATGAGCAGCACAGCAAGGCACAGCCGGCCCAGGGGGGCGCGGAGGAGCCCCGGGACAGCGGCTACAGCACGAACGCGCGCTCTCAGCGCCTCCCGCTAGGACAGGGACCCACCGCCCCGGCCAACCGCGCACCGGGCCCCGCCACTCCACCATCCCAGCCCCGCCTCACCGCGGCTGTAGCCAAGCTGTGCATGGTGGGTGACGCTGCCGGTGTGCCGTCGGGCCCGACTCAGAAAACCGCCGCCATAGACCCAGGCCCACCACGACCCCTCACCCCGCCGCAAAGAACGCTGGGATGGGGCGAACAGGGAACGCTGCGCGCATGCGCCAGAACGGTGCGGCGCCGGCGGGTGAAAACCAAGTGGGCCTCTCTTGCGCATGTGCAGCGGGCAACAGGGCGGGCTGTCGCGGGGTGCGCCGGGAAGGGCGTCGCCGCCGCGGTGACGTGAGCGGGCGCGCGCGAGCGTGCGTCCGTCGCGCGGCGTTTTGGCGCTGCTGGCCAGTTCCCGCCATCCGCTGCCGTTCCCCCCACTTCCCCCTCCCCCCCACTGCCCGGACCCAGCGGCGCCGGGACGCAGGTACTGGGGCTGTGCCCCCCCCTTCCCGCGCCCCCTTCACCCCCCGCGGCGGCAGCGTGCCTTCCTCCCCCTCCCTTCGCGGCGCCTCCCCTCACAGCGGCGCGGCCCGGGCGGCCATGGAGCGGTGGGGCGGGACGGGAGGCGCTGCCCTCGCCACCACCCCGTGCGACGGGGCTCTGACCGAGGACAGCGGGGCCGGGCTGGGAGCGGCGGCGGTGCCTGAACTCGTGCTGCCGAGGAGTGGTGGGGGCGGACCCTCGGCGGTGGCGCGTAGGGGCCGCTTCATTCAGTTATTCCTATTTGACTTTAAAACACGCCCCGCCGTTCTGATCGGGAGTGGGGGCTGTTCCTCGGAACGCTGGGTGGAGTGCCGGGGAGGGGGAACACAGCAGCACAGGAGGGCTCCGAGAACCCTCGACCGGGCCCACCCTCATGTCACGACAGAAACGAGCGCGCTTTCTCTCTCGGGCTTCCCCGAAACTTTCGTTTCCGTCTCTTACAGACTGTCTAGGTCATCTTTTCCTTTCCTTAAGTTCTGTTGAAGTTGCTTCAAGGGTTTGTAAGAGCTTCTATGTCTGGATTGGGTCTGTTTGCTTTCTAGCAGTGGTAAATCGGCGCGTTGCTGCCCAGGCGGGAAGGGAGTTGATTAATGCAAGTTTCCTTCGCTTGTGTCTAACTCCCCTTCACTGTGTTTACAAACACCAGCAAAACAGTGCTCCCGAACTTCAACAGAAACTTAAGCCACGCTTACATCTTCCTGCAGAGGTTATCTGGCCTGCTTAGTTATAAACTTCTTTTGAATAGGTCTGTAAGGTGGAGTAGCTCACTCCTGTTGCCTCTTTCCCGTGAGAAAGCATGGCTCTGCTAAAGGTGCACGGACCTGTTCGAATGCGCAGCATGCAGACTGGGATTACAAAATGGAAAGAAGGGAGCTTTGAAATTGTGGAGAAGGACAACAAAGTGAGTCTGGTGGTTCACTACAATGTTGGAGGGAGTCCAAAGACGTTTCAGGTACACCAGATATTAAGGCTTTTGTTTGAGCAGTGCATGGATTGTGCTCCTTTGTTCACAGCTGTCCTCTTCAAGGCTATTAAGTGTCACGAAAGCTTCCTTGTGTCACTGTTTCTTGTTCCTCATTTCCTGAACACTAATCTCTCTGTATAACTCTCCCATAAATTATTCACGTGTATTGTTAAAGGATCTGCCAGGATCGGCATCCAGATGCCACTGAATGGAAAGAACCAAAAAGCAGAGAAAAATTGCCAAAGTACATATGTAGCCTTGTGGCTCATGAGCTTGCATTTTTGGACCATGTAACCTTTCTGTTACCAATTCATTTGAAGAATGTAGAGGTGCAGATCCTGGACACGTTGTATTAGCAGTTTTCCCATCTGAAGAGTAACAGTGCTAGCACACTTGTAGCCTTCCAATTGTTTAAACAAGACAGCTCCGCACCAGTTGTTACAGTTTTAGGTTTTAAATATTCCAGGCAGTGAGGTTCCCTCACTGGGGGGCTGATGCATATCACTGGTAAAGATTTTTATGCAGTATTCAGCCTAAGTGGCCTTATTTTTTGTTTCATTCTGTCCTTGGTTTCAGCTCAAGTGCCCCAAATCAAGAAGAATGTAAAGGAGTGTTTTTCTGTAAGAAATTTCTATCTGATATAAAAAAAATGTTTAGATGATATAAAAGCAGTTAGAAAGAAAAAAAAAATCCAATCTTATTTAGGAACTTTGTAAAAGCCTAAACTAATCCAAGTATTAGCTTCTGCTTTTTCATGCTGCAGTTCTTCCTGAGTGGTGTTCCCCAGACCATTCTCTGAGCTTTTGTTTCTGTGTGTGGACTCGGTAAAAGAAAAGTTCACTTTATTTTTGAAAGATCAGGTTTTGCTGCCTTTGTGTGCTGAAATGTCGTAGCAAAGAACATGAGTTGCCTTCAGATCAAGGGGTGAGAAAATCATTAGATGTGAATAATTCCTTCCTCTGTTACTGTGGACTTCAGTCATCTGCCTTCTGAGACACGATGCTGTGACTGCATGTTTGATTTAATCTAGTGTTGGACCATGTTGCTTTTGAGAAGAGTCTCAGAGGTCTCTTACCTTTACTGGGTGCTTGTTCTCTTGCATTGCTTTTTGTCTGAATGAACATTAATGTGGTGTGACAGTGACTTGAAGGGTGATTCCATGGGGAGGATGAGCCTACAGAACAGCTAACCATGGCTTAAAGGGGCAGGCTTTGCTTCCAGCCTCTTGCATCTGCTGGCTCTGCCACTCGTCAGGTCTCTCTGTGAGCTCAGTGGAGGGTTTTCACGTGAATTAATTCAGGGAAAGAACCAAATAGGAGATCTGGTGTAGGGGGTGATATGGCGTGATGCAGCTAGGACTGCAGCGGAGGAGGAGGAAATGCTGCATCTTTAGACCAAATATTTTTGTTTGGATGGTGGTTATTTTTCAGCAGGATCTGTTTTCTGGTGCTGTTCATCTCGAAGCAACACAGACAGTGGCACAAGAGTGTTGGTGAGGTGAGCAGCAGGCAGGGAGAGCTGCCTGCCCTTTGTGCTTCAGTCTCACAGCGCTCTTGCGTGTGCTGCCTCAGGCATGACAAGTCCCTGATAGTTTTACTTTAAAAGCAGCATTCCCTTTCTTTGACAAGTTGCTCTGGGAAAACTGTAGGTGTTTTCTCCACTTGTTTTCGCTTCTCTGTAATACAACATTTGGATGGATCCAGGGTTAAATTTCTTTTTACAGTGACTGGTGTGTCATCAGATTTCTTGTGTCAAATGATATGTTTTACTAATGTTTTAAAGCTCTGACTAAGTTGTCCTAGATGCTAGATATGTATTAAGAGAAATATTTACTCCTTCCTTCCAATACTTTGTGACGCTGACAGGGTCATAACAGGTGGGTGGAGAGTATGGATGGAACCCTGTCGTTACAATGTTTTGAGGTGAAAAAGGTTGTTTTGCACTGAGATGGCAAAGTAACTTAATCCCTTTGTACCAAGCTTAATATTTTAAGAAAGGGAGAAAAATTTGGAGTCCCCTTTTCAATTCTTTCTTTGAAAACATTTTTTAACTTATAGTTTAAAAAAAAAAAAAAGGAAAACAAAACAAAACCCCAAATACCCAAACCTCCCAAAATCAAATAAACAAAACTGCAACAACAAAACAAGGTTTGCGAATTAAGTATTTCATAAGTTTAATTTTCCCAGTAAAACAGCCCTGAGTTTCCAATTGAGCTGCTTTTCCAGCCTCTGATAAAGTGCTGTTGTGTTTAGATTGACTTTCCAAGAAGTTAGAGATCTGCACTGAAGAAATCTCACTGGGGGACATGGAGCCATTTACTATCTCAGTCTTCTATATACCTGAACAAATCTAAGTAAAAGTTGGGAATAATTTTTATTTTTAAACTTGTTTATAGTTTGAAGACAACAAGGCAGGTTCTAGAGCAATGTATAGTGAAACTTTAGTGTTAGGGTGTAATTACTGTTCATGTCTATTAATTCCTCATTGTAGTTTAGCTCAGTGATGTGGCAGTATGCAGGTCAGGCCAAATTAGGAGGCGGCTCCAATCTGATGGGCAGTGTTTTACTCTGTCTTGTGTCGTGCCTAATGACCTTGGCCGTGGTTTCTGATCTTGTATAAAGCATTGAGTACAGCAATATCCTGGTGTGGAGGTCATTGTATAGCTAGTGCCTGATCTTAGGCAAGGCTAAAATGAAGAATTAAGCGAAAAGGGAGGAGGTAATTGAAAATGAGAGTATGTTTAGGTGTGTATTGTCAAACTTTCATGCAGTCTGCAGATGTGAGGGATTCTTTTGCTTCCTCTGCTTTAGGAGTTACACCCAACCTCCTCAGATAGTGGAGCCTTTTCTGAACAGCCAATTCTTATAGGTGACCTAGCACATAGTAACAATTAAGCAGTGGTATAGTAAAGTAGCAGTGGCATTATTAGGGAGCACAGATTCTTATTAAAATTATTCTTGTGCTTGACCATAACCCTGAAAGTTTTGGCACCACTTAATTGTTATAACGTTGCATGTAGACTAAGCATGCTTCTTATTAACTTACTCCCTCAGCAAATTTTTTTATGCTATGTCAAATCTGCTTTCCCTGAGAGCTAATTATAAACTGAGTAGAAGTTTGTAGCTAACATTTAAAACTTTGCCCATCCTAAATTATATGTGAAATTTTGTGTGGAAGTTTCAGACAGCTAAATGGGACTGTGTGAAACTCTTATTCTTTATGTTCAAAAATGTCACACTCAATAGCAGGGCAAGTTTCAGAAAGTTTATTATTATAAGGACTGTTGAGCTGTAGTGATGCTATCAGCTTGCAAGACCACCAGTTGCATCAATTCTGTGAGGCTTCATGTTTGCTTGAAATGGAGCAATGAGAAGTATTTCTGTGTGAATGCCTCTTTATTTGAAGTGGTTTGTTTGAATTTTTAAGTATTTAGGCCTTTTAAAAATGGATTTATGTTTATAGTCACCTTCTTATTTTCAGCTAAGCCATAACATTAAAACTGTGACACTACGCCCAAATGGTAGAAAGCTGTGCTGCCTAATGCTAACACTAAAGGATACCAGCTTCTTGACAATTGATAAGGTACCATTTAAAGATGCAAATGAAATGCGGATGTATTTGGATGCAGTCCATCAAGACAGGTTTCATACTGGTAAGTGCAATTGTTGTAAATCAAGTTAGTAACAGTTTGGAAAGGAGTCAGTGCTGTGTTTCCTTTTCCTATATCTTTAGCCATTTTGTCCTCGTGTTACTGACTTTCTTTGCATTTGTGTAAGTGCTTCTTTGTGGCCCTGAACCCCAATTTTTGTTACATACCTTTCTCATCATATACCTCTTATCATGCTGAACAATAAGCAGAGATTAACATGCAGGTATTGCTTACGTTGTAGCTGGTATTTCAAACACTCGTCTGTTTATCACACATGCAGAGTCTCTTTCTTTTTTATTTTACCTCTTATTTTGTTCTTTTTAAGGATAGGATCTTTCCTGCCAACCAAGTAAATGACCAATATAAGGGATCCCCATAAACATGTGCTTATATCTGTGCCCTCAGAATATTGTACTGTCTGTTGGCAGGAAATTAGCATGTCCCTTCCAAAATCGGCTCCAGCTAAATAGCATCTTACAAATAAGAATGTCAACTGGATAAATGACAGACAAATAAAATGTTGTGTACTTTTCCTGTCAGTTGGAAAACCCTCTCAGGGATCTGGCAGCTTTGGAGGTGTGCTGGGCAGCAGAACCACACAGAAGGAAGTTAATAGGCAATTCTCTTACATAGAGAACCAGGTTTGTTTAATTGTTCCAATTTTTCCTCTCCTCTAATTTTGTTTCATTCATTTCCTTCTCCCATTCTCTTAATGTATGCTGTAATAGCACTGTAAATACTTATTTTGCATCCAGAGTCTTTGTAATCTAGAGGGCTTGGGATTGATGTATATAGGGTGGTTGACAACACTGTGTCTTGCTCATGAGGAGTCATATATTCAGTATAAATAAGAAAGGTCAGTGTCTTGCTGCAGAAGACAGAATGTAGTCTTCATGCTGAGCTATCAGTCAGGCAGTTAAGCAGCAGAAGTTGAGGGGAAAATAGGTTATTAAGACTTCTCACATAGTTGTGAATATCTCTGTTCATACTGAATACCTTACATAGCAGCTAAATATGTTACAGTCAGCATAGGTCTTACTGAGTTTAGCAGACTTCAGCCAAATATATATGTATATACATATATATACACATATATATACATATATATAAGCGGCTGACCTGGGTTTGCATCAGAATAAAGTCACTGAATTTGTAGCATTCTACTCAGATTTTATGTGTAAATTTTGCAGATTTTCCCCCCTAAGTGTTTTTCCTTCAAAATGTTGTTATTCTTCCTTTTCTCCCTGCATAATGCAGATTTCATGGTGTATCTACCAGCTTTAATTTACTTTGTGTCTGTAAATATACCTGTATTACCACCCTGAGAGAGGATATTTTTTATGTTGTCCCAAAACAAATTTTGCATGTTGCTTAAAGGCAATCTCACAGCAAAAACTCCAAGACTCTGTGTACAGTGGTAAGATTAGACATGTTTAGATTCCAAATCTAAAATTGATCAACATTCCTAAGTCAGCTTGGCTCTTTCCATTGTGTTACATGTGGCACTTGCTTGCCCAAGGCTGTTAGGGCACTGTTCTAATTGTGTGGGTTTTCATATGGCTTTTCTTTAATACCCACTCCCTAGGTTTGATCTGGGGATACATAGAAGTCATGCCTTTAGATTTTTAATGTCAAAGCACGTGAAGGAGTTATTTAAAAACTAAAGTTTAACTTAGTGTTGGAAAATGATAAGGGAAATTGGTGACTGCAGTAGAGTTTCATGTTTATGCCTTCTGTCCATATAATCAAAGTTTTGCCTATGTCTAAGTGGTGTTAAACTCTCCTAATCTATTACAAGTAACATTTTTCTGGATTTGGATGCTACGCTGTAGCAAGCAAAGCAGTGGTGTGAACGTTAGTTGGAACAGACTTCCAAGGCAAGCGGTTGAATTACCATCCCTGGGAGTGTTCGAAACCAGTGTAGATGAGGCCCTTAGTGACATGGTTTAGTGGTGGACTTGGCAGTTCTGGGGTAGTGGTTGGACTTGATGATCTTAAAGGTCTTGTCCAACTGAATTGATTCTGTGTTTCTATATTTTTCACTGTTTCGGTTCTGTCCCTGCCCCCTCCACTTGGGTTTTGTAGACTCCTCCCAAAAGAGTGGCTGTGGAAAGTAAGGAGGAAAACGCTTTGCGCAAGGTGCTGGGTACCCCGCCGAGAGTGTCTGTTAAGAATTCCTCTGGAACTGGAACACCTAGCAACAGGGTGAACATCTCAGCGTCTCCTGCATCCTCAGTCCCCCACAGAACGGGCTTGTTGGAGAATCGGTAGGAGTGTTATCCTCTTACTATGATATATGATACTTTAGCTGTTTGTAGAGCTGCAGGTGGAACTTGGTACACCTAGAAGTAAGAAGAAATATGTTTCTTCCTCTGGTTTTGCTGTTACTTATAACAGGATGTTAATATGTGCTTTTCTAGCCTGTGGCTGGTACTGGCACTAGAGCTTTATGAGCAACTTAGGAGTTGGGCAGACCAAATTGTTCTCTATATGCTATGTTATAAAAGTGGAGTTTGTGGAAGATAGGTGCAAAATGCACGGAAAGCATTTGAGTTCTGTTCGGTTGGAAGAGGGTCACTCACTAGCCTTTCTGAAAGAATGACCACTTCAAAAATTTTCTGTTATCAGTGAAAAGAGGAAAAGAACACAACCTCCTGGTTCAGAAATGAGTGAAGATTATCCCAAAGAGAATGATTCTTCAACGTAAGTAACCATGGTTTCTAGTTCCTGATTTTAAACTCTTCATTCCTTTTGCAAAGGTAATTTTTTCTGAAGGGAATGCTTGGGTATTTCCAGTCTCAGCAACGTGGCACAAGCCAACCACTAGTGAACTTGTGAAGACACTGAGTGCTTGAAATGGGGTTTGCGTTCAGGATTAATGAGGGAAATAGAACCTGCTCCCGCAGTTAACTTGCTAGAACTGGCACATGAAAATTCTGCTATCTTTCTTCTCTCAGTCTAGTCAGGGCTATCATATGCACTATACGTGTATGGCAATAGTTACCGTCCTTATTGAACTTCTTTTTCAAAAGAAGTTAAAAAAAAATTTGAACCCTTTTCAAAACAAAATTCATAAAGAAGAAATTGCCATTTGGAGAATAAGCTCCCTCTGGCTGAAATCACTTTTAAGCATAACTAAGAAGGCTTGCTTAAACAAATTGATTAAACTAATCTGCAAGTAAAGTTCGACCATTCCATAGTCAAGTATTAAAGGTGATAGGAGAGAAATGCTTTAAACAAATTCTAAGTATCAAGCAGGAATATCCTGTATCTTTTATAACTGCACTGACTTTCACTCCTCTTTATCCGTAGGAATAATAAAGCCTTGAGTGATCCAGCTTGGAAGTACTTGAACAGTAGCAGAGAGAAACAGTTAAATCTGAAGCAGGCAGAGGAAAATAGGACATCAGGTAAAAAATAAAAGTAAAGCCAAATGATACCTGGCTTTGAACAGTTCGATTTTAACACTTTGGTATTAGTTTAGAGAGTTACTGCAGGGGTGGTTATCCTAATCTGCTTTCTCTGTGCCATAAACTTTCTTGCTTTCTATAGAGCTATATATGAGATGCGAACAACTTGCCTTTGTTTTTGAAGCCTGTCTTGCTCTAGTGTGACCCTGACCTTTATACTTGGGTGCTGATGCCAGCCCATGTGCCAGCTTGTTTAAAAATTCAACAAGCAGCTTCAAACTTTGCTCCAAACTGCCCTTCCCCTTGGGAGGGGATTCCTGTGAACACCTCAGGATTTCCTTTTTGCTTTTTTTGTTTATTTGTAAAGCTCTCCTTTGCTGTTAATGCCCACATGAATTGTAGGCTGGGTTTTTTTGCTCAAAATGTGTACTGATGACTGTTACTTCCCTGTCTCTTCCCCTTAGAGAACTTAGAGGGGGAATTATTTAGGGCTAGGACTTTCATTCTGTTTGTACCAAAGTTCTGCTGGATACTGGTGTGTGACAAGGTTTTATAGACAATACAGAAATATTGACAGTATGTATATAAGCTAGTAAGTGGCACCATTCTTCATTTCTGCTAGTAGATACTGAGCCTCTTTCCCCATAAAGGGGAATTCATTCAAGATACTGTTCTTATGAGAAATGTTGCTGAATGCATTCTTCTTCTAGTGAAACTGTGATGGCACAAATATGTTGCTAGAGGAGCCAGTAAGGTGAATGTTTATCTGAAAATTGGGGCTGCTCTTTAGGGTCAAAAGTAGAATTTATGAGTATATACCTGCAATGTCAGGCAGCAGTGTTGTGAACTTCCTTCATGTATCTGCATTTTTGAAAGTTGCATGCTTCAAACCACTTCAAGCTGAGATACAAGCAGATTCTTATTCTTAAACTAAATTGCACTGTGATTCACTGTAATAGGTGGGGTTTTGACTCTTGAGAACTTCTTTTAGTGTGGCACTGTCTGAGACATTAGGGTCTCAGGATCTGACGCAGTGATATCAGGACAATGAAACAATCATACGTTGCCTCAAGCATACACTAATTTACTGTGGAATTTGGAGTGGGAAGAGAAACTGTTTCCACTTTGCATATTTACTTTGAATTTTGAGAGCGTGGCATTGGAAATCATTAGTGAGTTTTCTGTTACATGTATCTTGTGTATCGGGACAAGAGGTTGATATTATCTTTCAGATACTTTAGACCATTCAATGACTCTTTAATGTTTCATATTGCAATTTGGATTTGATGGAGATTATGGTACTAAGTTCAAGTAAAACTCCAGCATGTCTTTAATTACTTATGATTAATATTGACTAAGTGTGTGTGTTTAGTACTTTCCCAAACAATTCTGTAAAACAGTATTTGAGGATTTTACAACCTTTTCACTAATTTTAAATTAGTTACATAAATAGGTGAGTTGCCTGGAACAAAATGACCCGCCTCTCTGTCTTTCAAGGTATTTTACCGCTGCAGTCATCATCCTTTTATAGTAGTCGGTCTTCATCAAAAGAGTACTCCACTGGCAGTTCCACCCTGGACAGGTAGGACTGATTCACTAGCATGAACTTGCAATGACAGTTCTTTCCCAGGAATTAGGATCTTTAGTTTCCTGGATGTTCATCACATGATATATAGCTTATATGCATAAAACGTGTGTGTGTGTGTGTATGTGTATACACACACTTTTATTTTTCACTTATCTTCAAACTCCAGTGACTGCTTGCAATAGATAGACTTTCTAAAATCACCCATGTCTGTTGTAGTTATTGTGAATGACTGGTCCTGATGTATCTAAGCTCTAGTTAGTTCAAATTCTATATAAACTCTGGAACTTCAGACTGAATCTTCGCTTCATTTTCCCAAGTAGCTAAATGGCATGAAACTATATAATACTCAGTATTATATATGAAACTGAATCCTGGTGAGGTTGGAATTATTCTGTATTAGACACTGCAATCAAACTGTTGGTCTCTTACCTAGATAGATGAGATACAAGATCAAGGAAGAAAAGCAGCATTGTCCATGCTTTACACACGAGGGACTGAGGGACTAGGTTGCAAGAGGCTGAAAAATAAGACTCTGGCCCAAATGTGAATTTTAAGTATATCTTAAGAGAGGTGATCTTATGCTGCATGATCATTCTTCGTCTCATCATACAGTGTGAAGAATTTTTATCTTAACTGTTACCTTTAAGACAAAGGTTATCTTGAAGGCCGGGTTGGATGAGGCTTTGAGCAACCTGGTCTAGTGGAAGATGTCCCTGCCCATGGCAGGGAGTTTGGAACTAGATGCTTGTTGCCTTCGTTAGGTGTGGCGACCTCGTTCAGGAACAGTGCAACGGCCCACCCCTGGCCGACTGGGCCATTAGCTCACAGACACCAATGTGGTGGATGGCAAATGGCGTTTTATTGCTTAATGACACGGCGTTACATAGCTTAGATTTACAACGTCACTTCCGTCTGCTTACCTCATAAACTAAGTGTTATTGGCTATCAGGAGAGGGGCCCTATCTTTCCGTACAGCGCGATATCTTCCGACCACCAGACCCTGGCTACCCACAGATGATCTTTAAGGTCTTTTCCAACCCAAACCATTCTGCGGTTCTCTGATGAAAGATTTGGTTATGCTGCATGCACACCTGTGGATGTAAGGAAATTTAACCAAAGTACACAAGTCCATGGGACCTGACAACATCCATCCGCGGGTCCTGAAGGAGCTGGCAAATGAAGTTGCTAAGCCACTGGCCATCATATTTGAAAAATCATGGCAGTCAGGTGAAGTTCCCGACGACTGGAAGAAGGGAAATATAACCCCCATTTTCAAGAAGGGGAAAATGGATGACCCGGGGAATTACAGACCAGTCAGTCTCATCTCTGTGCCTGGCAAACTCTTGGAGCAGATTCTCCTGGAAGGCATGCTAAGGCACATGAAAAACAAGGAGGTGGTTGGTGACAGCCAGCATGGCTTCACTAAGGGGAAATCCTGCCTGACCAATCTGGTGGCCTTCTATGATGGGGCTACGGAACTGACGGACAGGGGCAGAGCAGTTGACGTCATCTACCTGGATTTGTGCAAAGTGTTCGACACTGTCCCACACGACATCCTTGTCTCTAAATTGGAGAGACATCAATTTGGTGGATGGGCCACTCGGTGGATAAAGAACTGGCTGGATGGCTGCACGCAGAGTTATGGGCAATGGCTCGATGTCCGGCTGGAGACCGGTAACGAGTGGTGTCCCTCAGGGATTGGTGTTGGGACCGATCTTGTTCAACATCTTTGTCGGTGACATGGACAGTGGGATTGAGTGCGCCCTCAGCAAGTTTGCCGATGACACCAAGCTGTGTGGTTCGGTTGATACACCAGAGGGAAGGGATGCCATCCAGAGGGACCTTGGCACGCTTGTGAGGTGGGCTGATGCCAGCCTTATGAAGTTTAACCATGCCAAGTGCAAGGTCCTACACCTGGGTTGGAGCAATCCCAGGCACGGCTACAGGTTGGGCAGAGAAGAGATTCAGAGCAGCCCTGCAGAGAAGGACTTGGGGGTTTTGGTCGATGAGAAAATGAACATGAGCCGGCTTCAGTGTGCGCTCGCAGCCCAGAAAGCCTGGGCTGCATCAAAAGGAGCGTGACCAGCAGGTCGAAGGAGCTGATCCTGCCCCTCTACTCTGCTCTCGTGAGACCTCACTTGGAGTATTGTGTGCAGTTCTGGTGTCGTCAACATAAAAAGGACATGGAACTGTTGGAACAAGTCCAGAGGAGGGCCACGAGGATGATCAGGGGACTGGAGCACCTCCTGTATGGAGACAGGCTGAGAAAGTTGGGGCTGTTCAGCCTGGAGAAGAGAAGGCTGCATGGAGGCCTCATAGCGGTCTTCCAGTACCTGAAGGGGGCCTACAAGGATGCTGGGGAGGGACTGTTCATCAGGAACTGTAGTGACAGGACAAGGGGTAACGGGTTCAAACTTAAACAGGGGAAGTTTAGATTGGATATAAGGAAGAAATTCCTTACTGTGAGGGTGGTGAGGCACTGGAATGGGTTGCCCAGGGAGGTTGTGAATGCTCCATCCTTGGTGGTGTTCAAGGCCAGGTTGGATGAGGCCTTGGGTGATATGGTTTAGTGTGGGGTGTCCCTGCCCATGGCAGGGGGGTTGGAACTAAATGATCTTAAGGTCCTTTCCAACCCTAACTATTCTATGATTCTAAGTATTTAGGTGCTCAGGAAAAGCTTCCTCTTTCTCAGACCTCTTTTGCATTATGATTCGTGCCAGTTATCTTGTGTGGCCTTACCAATCCTTGTCTTCTATAGTGATACAATTCCAGTGTCATGGACTATAGCTATTTAAGGAAGAGTATTGGAAATCTTACTCTTCTTATCCCTTTTATGTTTTTAGGTCTAGTGTATCCAGTCAGACCCCTTCAGCCAAAAGAAGCCTAGGATTTCTTTCTCAGCCTGCCCCTCTTTCTGTTAAAAAAATGAGATCTAATCAAGATTACACAGGTTGGAACAAACCCCGAGTGCCCCTTTCCACCCATCCTCAACAACAATTACAAGGGTAAATCTAATTTTCTTTATCTAACATGCACACTTTGATCATCAGAACATCTGCATTCTTGTTAGAATTATTTAATAGGAAAAAAGAAAAGAAATTAATGGTCACTGAGACAGAGAATACTTTTTCTAGCTTGGAGAATAGGTGTTCTTAAATTCACTTCCTGAGAATTTAAGCGATACAATAATTTCAGTTAATTCATGCTCCTCTCATACACTTCCATGATTAATTTCTCTGTCTGGTGTATATATACACTGTTTTTTAAATTTTGATTGCAAAAACACATGGGTTCTTTCCTGCTAAATGCCACCTCCCATGAGTTTTCAGTTTAGTCTGAAGGGCAGGAGGACAGCTCCAATGAGAAACGCTGGGGTGGATGTCATATGCGTTGGCAGTGTTGTGTTTAACATCGGCATGTTTATACATTGACATAGGTACCATGTTCAGCCTTTTTTCTTTTTCAGCTTCTCAAACTTGGGAAACACCTGCTATATGAATGCCATTCTACAGTCCTTGTTTTCAATTCAGTCTTTTGCTAATGATTTGCTCAAGCAGGGTATCCCATGGAAAAAAATTCCACTCAATGCCCTTATCAGGTAAAATTCACTTTTCTGGGAAGGATATTTTCTTTCATTACTGAGAAATTAATTTTGTGATACTGAAGCACCTTTGTAGAGGGTAATTTTCACGTGTAGATAATAAAAGAAATCCTAGAGCTGTCTGTGTTTTGGAGTTTTAATTTAGAAATAGGAAGTAGGCTCTTGAAAATTGCAGTGCTGAGTTACAGGCAGTGTTTTATGTCTTCTGTATTTCTGGTGGCAAAGTGGAAAAAATAGAAACTAGTCTGACCACGCAAGTTGAATTCAACGATTTTGTGTTGGTTATTTTGGTGCCATGTGATTTCTTGTCTCCTATCAATACAAATGGTTTCAAAAAGCACTGTGTTTTGGGGTGTTTTTTCCCCCTTATTGTAAAAACTATAGCAGAAATAAGTTTATAGAACTTTATAAAGCTCTTTTCTACCTTAAAAGGTTGTGAATTTTTTTTGTTCGAGTCCTGTTCCAGTGACAGTCTCAAATGAGATTTCAAAATACTTGAAATGGAACAGGTTAATTGTATATGATAAATTTTCATACAGAACCACTTAGCCACTTACCGCAGGACAAAAGCTTTTAGAGACACTTAAAATGAGGTATTGTGAGTTTTATTTTGTTTCTCTGATGTCCTGGAAAGCCCATCAGTGTTTCATTGCATTGATTTCTGCAGACGTTTTGCCCATCTGCTTGCTAAAAAGGATGTCTGCAGCCCTGAGGTTAAGAAGGAGCTGCTCAAGAAGGTGAAAAGTGCCATTTCAGCTACTGCAGAGAGATTTTCTGGGTACATGCAAAATGTAAGTACCATATTGACTAGAAACAGTTACGTGTAATTTGGTCAGTGTTTGGACTGCACTGAATGCCTTGTCAGGCTTCGGCTCTGTTTGACAGTGACGTGAGCTTTTGACTGAATGACAACTGCCTGCTGTGTTTTAGAGCAGAACTGCCTTAGTATCGCTGACTGCAATGAGCTAAAGTATAATTTTCCCAGTCTGTGCGTGTGTTGAGAGAAAGATACTGAATGGAGTTGTGCAGAATCACTTTGATGAGTTTACCCGGTTTCTAGGATGCACATGAGTTCTTGAGCCAGTGCCTGGATCAGCTGAAGGAAGACATGGAAAAGTTAAACAAAACTTGGAAGAGCGAGCCAGTCCCTAATGAGGAGAACTCACCAGGACGGGCTTCTGATGACCTCTCAGCCACCAAAGTTTATACATGTCCAGTTATCAGTAACTTAGAGTTTGAGGTTCAACATTCTATCATTTGCAAAATGTAAGTATGCTTGAGAGCTTTTGTCATACTTGCCTTAAATGACGCTTCCTGTCATTCCTGTGTTCCTGTCTTACATAACTTCATCGGCAGGTTAGAACTAGAACTAAGAACTATTTCATTTCCAGAGATAGATATTTAGAAAATATTCTATTGTCTAAGAATGCTGTAAACCTCACGCCATGCTGTCTGCTGCTACAGACCTTCTTCGAACAGTCTCATACCATCTGGTTCTTCATTACATATCCAGTGGAAAGCCTCTGTGCTTTGTTTCTTGTGTACTGGTTATATGAGAATAGAGAGAAAAAGGGGTTTTAGCCAAGTAATGTTATCTCTTAAATTATGGGAAGCCATGATTTTAATTTGTTCTTTCCAAGGGCTTCCAGACAGTGGCATTTTCTTCTGTCTCTGTAGGTTATTGCAGAAAAAGATGTAGACTACTATGTGGGCCAGTAGAATCAACTCTTTTCTGACCTAGTTAATTCTATGGTTTTGTGTCTGGGCATTTGTTGTGTATGACCTGTGCAGCAGATCGCCATTTGGGATGCTTGCATGCCACAGAGTTTTCATCAACACAGATGTTTGGGGATATTACTTTGTGTGTACTGCATTAGTTCCCTAAAATAATTATAAGTAAATTGCATGCAGCCAATAATTATAATTAGTAAAGACATATTATTATAGGGTTGTTTTTTGGTTGGTTGGGTTTTTTCTCCCAAAAAATACCATGAGAGAGTTGAGGTTTTTCTGTGGGTTTTTTTGTGGTTTTTGTTTTTTTTTTGGGGGGGGGGGGGGGGCGGTGGTGGAGTTTGCTGTTGTTTTATTGTTTGGTTTGTGGTTTTTTGTTTGTAAGGATGTACTCTACTGTTTTGTTTTTAAAACAGTTTGAAAGTATTTCTCTTCTGGGCTGGGCTCACTTCTTTTCTCCTAAGAATGCTGAATGAAGAAGACACGTTCAGCTGCATAGCAGCCACTTTGATTTCCTGTATACCTGATCACTTGCCTCTCCAAAGCAGTCTGTGGGTTTTTTGTTCTCACCCTTAAACAAATGTTTCTTTCAACTTCTAAAGCATCAAAGTGAAATCCCAAAATTCAACTTTGTCATAAGCAAGCAGTTCAATTTTAAGTAAAAATAGATTGATCAAGAGGCATATATTTACTGGGAAGTTACCTTAGCCTAAAAATGTAATTAATTTCAAGTATATTTTTCATTAGACTTACATAAACATGTTTCTTTTCCAGGTGTGGTGAAACAGTCACTAAACGTGAACAGTTTAATGACCTCTCCATTGACCTTCCTCGAAGAAAGAAATTGCTTCCTTCCCGTTCGATCCAGGATTCCCTTGACCTCTTTTTTCGGGTACATACTTTTGGAGGGGTTGTTTTATTCAATCTGAAGTATGTGTAGGTTATATACCACGTGGAATTTTTTTGTTGTATAGCTGATTATTAGTTTCTGTGACAGTGATTTCAAGCATGTAAAAAAATTAACTTTGCACTTTTTTGAGGTTTGTCCATTAACAGTAGACAGTAGGTTGTATTGTAAAATGCTGTGCAGACGTTAACTGATCCTTACCATACCACTGTGAAATAGGTAAACTTCTCCATTTTGTGATGGAAGAGTTGAGGCATAAACAAATACAAAGGAGAGAAGGGAGGCTGTCAGGTTGAGATACTTGCTGAGAGGAATTGTTGCTTCCTCTTCTGGGTGAGGGTGCTTCAACAGCTTATGTACTGGCTTAAATTAGCATGGAAGAAAAAGGTCATGCAGATACAATTATTAAAAAAATAGCTGTAGTGCATGGATGCTCATCTTGTAAGTAGAGCTTCAGGGTGAGGTTTCTGAAAGCTAAAAATGAGCCTTACATCTGTGAATTAATGACATGTTTTGGCATATCTTGAGGCAGACCTGTGGTTTTTCTCCATTTACAGATAGTGTTTTCAGCAGAAAAATAGATGTGCCTAAAAGCTGGTGGAGGTCTTATGATTTAAAAAAAAAAAAAAGTCAATTATAGTGGTCATTTGGCCTCACTTAAAGAAAATGGCTGTAGAAATGTTTGATGGCTAAGTCGTATAATTTCAGCTCAGTGATGCTTCCCCTTTTGCTGCCTGTTCAAAAGTGCGCAGCACATCCATGACAAGTTTAGATGAGGATATCTTTTCAGGAACAAAGGTGAGGTTTTGAACAAGGGAGAGAAAACTTCATGTCAAATTACCCTTAACCAAAGGTTATTATGAAAAAAAAAATCCCTGTATATGGGAGAGAAAGCTGTAAACCTTACAAGACTGTCCACTCTCTTTGGAAGCTAATTTGTCTCAGCTGTGGCTGATTCACTAGCCTGCAATAGACTTAAAGGAAAAATTCCACTTATGTTAGTGGATGTTGTCAGCATCTATGCTCTGCTCCCTGTCCTCTTATCAGATGCCCTTTTGTTAGGTCACGTTGAAGGTGATTTTAATTTTGAGTGTGACTGCTGTTTTGAAGAGCTTCTATAACAGCCAAAAGTGATGTGCTTTCTGCCAAGATCCATTTGATGTGTCTTTTGTTCCACTAGTCGTTTTTCTGTTCCCTTAAACAGGCAGAGGAGATTGAGTATTCCTGTGAGAAGTGCAATGGAAAGTCTGCTGTTGTCACACACAAATTCAACAGGCTTCCCAGGTAAATGTTGATATCTGTTCTTCTCTTTCCTGGAAGCACATGTTAATAAAAGTGCAAACAAAAGTGGTCTGAAAAATAAAGCTGGGAAAATATATAGGATGGCATGTACAGTGGTCAGCATGTAAGAAAGATGCACATGCAGACAGTAGTCTTCATGCTGTTCTTCAGTTTCCCTCTGAAGAAGCTCCCAGGCACCCTCTTTAACACCTCTTTCTTCCTCCCTATCACTACACAAGGAGGGCTGAGTTTTTCCCTTCTTTTCTTGAGGTTTCTGGGATGTGAGGAAAGCAGAAACAGTAAATATATCCTGGAAGTTAAATATTTTGTGCTCAGCTGATCTGGTGGGCAGAACTGAGTTGGAGGCATTTAGTGCCAGAAGGTATATAGAGAGTTTTGCTTTGATCAGTTAGTTCTTCCTATGCTGATACCTGTTTTCTCTCTCAGCAAGGATAGCACTTTAAGGAAGAAGCAAACACTTAGAGGGCTAATGGTACGCTCAATAGTCTCTGACCTTGTGGTTGGGTTTAGCTCATTATTTAGGGTGGAAGCGCATGGAGGTAGGGATCATGTTCTCATGAGATGTAAAGCATTGAAAGTCTTTTGGATAACTTTATCTGTCTTATGTCCCAGGTGTACACATACTGAACCCAGTAACTCAGTAGTTAGCATGAGTTTTGCTTAAATAGTGTATTTATGAAAGCACTGCAAAACCCTTGTCAAAGTTTTTTGAATATTAGCAAAACAGAAGTGATGATACAGCTGGATGAACTATATAGACAGTACGTTACATGAGTTATGCCATGTGCGACATAAGGAAAAGGATTCAATATAAAGAGACCTTTTCAGGCTCTTTATGCTGTTGTGATAAAAATCTCTTAAAGTGAAAGTGTCATGACAGATAAACTGAGTACACATCTTGCACTATTGATGAGGCATAGTTCCTCATCAATTTTAGGTAGCTATGTGATCTCTCCATTGCAGTCTTAAATATCTGGGAGTAATATACCAGCTCTTGCAGGGGGGTTGGACTAGATGATCTTTTGAGGTCCCTTCCAACCCTTGGGATTCTGTGATTCTGGCCTATAATTGTAATATTTTTATTGTTTCTTACCTCTCACTGCATAGCAGAAATAAGGAGTTTGGCAAAAGCTGCTTGCTTGTGCTTGCCTGAAGAGCAAGGTGATGCAGACCAAAGCAGAAAGCCTCTTGAGCTGGCAGTCTGCACTCTGCACCTTGCGCAAAGTTTAGTGATCCACAGGAGAGTAATCACCTGTCTCTTGCCACATAAGAGATGGGTAGAGCTTCCCTACCACTCCAAAGTAACAGTCTGTTTTAGACTCGGAGGAATGCATTTTGTAAACAGGGCTACTTGGCTTTTGAATGGGATTTCTCTGTCTTCTGTCTTGAGATTAATATTTGTTCTGTATCTCTCCCAGAGTCCTGATTCTTCATCTGAAACGATACAGCTTCAATGTAGCATTGTCCCTCAATCACAAAGTCGGGCAGCAGGTGGTTATTCCAAGATACTTGACCCTGCTTTCACACTGTATGGAAAACACTAGGCTGCCGCTGACACTGGGATGGAGCGTTCATTCTGCAATGTAAGTGGTTGACCTGTTAACCACGCCTGCCCCAACGCAGGCAGTTGTCAGATCTCCAGAAAATAGCTGGGCAAGGAAACTTGTAAAATTATGCAGCTTCAGATGTATGCTGCTAGTTTGGAATGATGCCATCATGCATGCAAAGGGAGCATAACAGAAGCAGTAGCAAGAGGTGGTGAGGCATTATCTAGGGAATATTTGGTATGGTAATGTTCTTTACTGTCCTTGAAAATAACTTTCTTTTGAAGAGAGCTTCTGTTAGTAATTTCTAAAATGTATGCCTCTTGGTCCAAGATAATCTAGATTACCTTTCCCTTCACAACACAGTTAACTCTGCTTAGGACCTATAACATCCTACCTTTTTCTGCTAATTTCCACTTGCACCTCCTGTGCTATCATTCTTCTTTTGTCTTTCCTATGCCACTGTAGTATCTGAGCACTTCACATGCTGAAAATACTCTCCTTTTCCCTGTGACAGTTATTTCTGTGCAGCTGCTTGTCGTATGACAGAGATTAAATGTGCCAGTTGTCACATAGGAAGTATGTGGCAGAATAAGGAACAAGAAGCCCTTGGGTCTCTTGTCCTTGCCTAATGACATAACCACAGTGGTGGTAGCAATGTGTTCAGCAGTGTGGCATGTGTTCTTGTGCTGAACTTTCAGTGGTGTTTGAGACTTACATGGATGTTTCACAAGTTTGCTTTAGCAATAGAAATCTTAAACCCAACAAACAGCTTAAGCAAACCAGAGCAGAAAAACTTGAAAACGTGTTTGAAATAGCTTTCCACTGTAGTCATTTTGTAGTCATTGAAACCATTCTGAGTGACTGGTGAGCGAAAAGGTGGAGAGCAGCAGCCCTGTTCTGAGGGGGAAGATTAGAAAAGATTTCTGCATTGCCAGCCATCTGGTGGATAGGTGTGTAGTGATAGTGATGGACCTTGAGGAGCCTGTGAAAGGATTAAAAGGAGCTGGAAGTTTGTCCAGAAGAATCTGGGTAAGGGAGGAGAAACAGAGATGTGGGACATGCCTGAAAACCAGCTAATCCAGATAGCAGTAGCAGACTGTGGTTTAGGAGCAGAAACTCAAGTGTTGGTGGGAATAAAAAGTAAAGGAGTGAGTTGTCTTGACATGGGAGCCCAAAGCCTTTAATTTGTGAGCTTGTCCCTAAGGGTGCATCACTAAGAAGTGGATCAAGTTTAAAGGCTTATATATGGTTTTGAACAACTATTGTATATTTATAGCATGATGGAGTTATTACTTTAAATCTAAGCAATTAGCAAGTACATAATGGTACTCTGCTTGTTTCTTTGGTCATGGATTTGCATGCATAGCAAACAAGTAAATACTTATTTTTTTTAAGACTGTGACTGCTGCAATAAATACTTTGATTTTTTTAATAGTTCCCGTCCATTGAAAGCCTCCCAAATGGTGAATTCCTGTACTGTAAGCACTTCCACGTCTTGTAGGTGAGTTATAGGTATGAAATGCCTGCGACTTGGTGTTTCATGGGATAATTTTTAAGGCATTTTAACATTTTCTAATTCTTCTTTAGTCTTTCCCCTTTTCCTATTTGTTTTCTTTCTACTTTTTTCTATTTTAGTAAAATGTTTCAGATACTGTCTTTTTTTTCCCATCTTTTTTATTGGTGTTACATGCTAGCTGAAATTAATATCTGTGGTGTAGTTTGCCTAGTTGAAGTGGTCACCTTTGGGGACTTGTAAGTCAGCAAAGATAACTTTTGTCAGAAGGCTGAGCATCAGAATGAGAACTGGATTTAGTCGGTACAGGTGCCCAATCTCTTAAATTAGCTTGCATTTTAGTTGCAAGTCACATACGTAAAGAAGCAAAGTGGTTTCTAATTCTGCAGTCCAGCTCCTTTCTCTGTTCTGGCTCTATGGAGCCCCAATGTGTGTTTTGGGAACGGGTGGTTAGTTCCTTAAGTTTATTTGCAAAGATGAGAGGATGTTGCTTTTATAAGCCATTTTGAAAGGCCAAATTTTGATACAGTGCAAAATGTTATATCACACTGCATAGTTTTGCATAGTTAGAATACTTAAGGACCAGATTTCCTAATTGAGCAGAAATGGTGACTTCCCCCAACAACCTTGTCTTCTGTTCAGGAAAACTGAAAAACTTGTGCAGATTTGCACTTTTTATATCCTAGCAATGATGTGGGAAGTAGCTGTGTGCAGCTTAGTAAACTTCAGAAGTCAAATGGTTACTGTGGACTTGACTCAGATGAGTACTGTGAGGGATTATGAGGTTATAAAGTGCATAATCTTTGGCCTTAGAAGCAAAAGCTACACACTTGGTAACTTTTAACATTGCAAGTTGCTGTTGCAGGCTTGAAGCTGGTATCTCAGTTACCCTAGTAAAATAGACCTTTTCTGAAAACCCTGCCCACTCTATTAACAAATTGTCATTGTCAGTTGGTGCGGTTTGTTCCCGAAGTTGTACTGCCCCACAGTGTGAAAGTTGGGTGTAACACTTCTTTAACAGTTACTTCAAAACAGATTTGTACAATGCTACAGTGCTTTAAAGTTTTATAGCCGTGTTTTTAACTTACAGAAAATACACTTTCAAGTCAAAGAGCTCCTCAGCACTCTCTGTAGACTCTGACAGCGATGATGAGCCATTGAAACGCTCCGTTGCCCATAGCCAAAGGTTGTGTAACGTACAGAGCAGGGATCAGCAACAACTACAAGAAGAGCTCGAAAAGGTAAGGGGAAAAAGTACACTTTTATATACGCAGATCCTGCATGTGCTCATGTCTGGGCTGTGTTTTTCTTAGCACAGACTGTGGGTAAAATTGATGCAAGGTAAGGTTTTTTTTTCAGCTGATTAGCACTGTGAGATGCTGGAAGGGAGTGCTTTGCTAATTGACCTGTCTGTACTGTTGCTTTGGGTTCCCACTGGGAACAAAGGTAATTGCATTGCAACTGCACTTGAGTTTTCAGGTTGGTATACCAGCTGCTTAGCAGTTTTGTCAGTCCTTTGGGTAACTTTCATTAATAATGTCCCAAGCTGAAATACAATGGGATGTAAATGCAGTAAAGCCCTTGATTACATTAGGTCCAGTACAAGTTGGGCTGAACAAAATATTCAATTGAGAGAACTTCTCAGACATCCAGTCTATGGCCCTTTTCAAGTGTGGCTTTTCAAATGCTTTTAGAAACTGAAGCTATCAGCCTTTGGGGGCAGACATGGAGAAGTGTGTAGAGACTAAGTTCATTGATGTGACGGTGCATTTAACTACAAATTGCCTTTAAGCTCTTCATTGTGACTAGTATTAATGTTGCCAAGATATTTTTTGCCTCTATCAGGGCAGTGCATTAGCAGGTAGATGAGTTGTGTGGGAAAGGAATGATGACCCAGAAGGGAAAGCAAGAAGCTTAGAGGATTATCTTGCAGTACCACTTTCTTCTATTAAGTGTTGCAGGCCTAATGCTTAGGACAAATGTCTGCTTCTCTAAAGTTTTTGACAATGTCAGTGGGGTTATTTTAATGAAGCAGAGACTTGTGGTCTTGATTGTGGCATTAAAGGACAAGTGTAAAGCTGGCTGAATAGCAGTAGGTAACAAGAGGAGAATATCAGAGCTTTCTGATGGGAAGATCAAAGCAGGGGAGGATCCTGTATTTAATAAATGATAAAATAGATAGTGAGTATTACATTTTCAAAAGACCCAGAGCTGGGAAGGGCTGCCAGTATGTTCAAGCTCAGAACTACTGTTCAGAATGATCTTGACAAATCTGAGAAATTGCATAAAAATAGAGGGGTGGTTCAGGAGGAACAGGCTAAAGGTGCTAATCTTTGCAAGGCTAATTGGCTGTAAATGCCAGATGGGAACAGCTGGGAAAGCAGTGAGCCTTCAGAAAGGGCATGAAAGATGATGGCTGGTCACAAGGTCAGGCTGGTTGAAAACAGAAGCATATAGACAGAGGCGTAGCCTGCAGGTTGTGTGAAGTAACCCTCCTTGTTTCCTCAGCGTTGAGCTGTAGCTGGTGTTCTGTATCCAGATTTGGGCTCCAGGCTGAAAAGAGTTATAGATGAATCAGAGAAGGGCCAAAGGAGAGAAAGATTTTGGGAGAAAGAGCAGGCAAGTGAACTTGGGCCTTCAGTTTAAAGAGAAACCTAAACAAGTCTTGTGTTTTCAAGGAAGGGAAAGAAATTAATATAAATACTTGGGCTGTTTTCCATGCTTGTGATGGATAGAGCAAGAAATAATAGCCTAAATTGTAAACAGTAATTTTTAGATTAGATATTAAGGCAAACTTCGTGATGCTCAGAATGTTTAGGGATGGAACAGGTTGCTTATGGAGAAAGCAGAAAACCTGTGTTGTTGAAGGTCTCAGGAACAGTGTAGGCAAGTGCTCTTCTGCATGGCACATCTGTGCCTGGCTGTGGGTGGGGAAGGAAATTAGCTTGTCTTTGAAGTCCCTTCTATGTATAGAAAAAGCATTCCAAACTATCCCAAATGATTCTTCCTCAAGTTTTGTTTGTGAGGAAGTGTAGGTAGTCTCTATCACATAAGCCCTGTGAGTGCAGAAATTGTGGGAATAAAGCCTATTAATTTGAATAGCAAATTAATTATAGGCTTTCCAGCCTGCTGTGGGAAAAAGGCAGTGGTGGTGATGATTCCACGTAAGTGACTTCATTCATTGTGGCCGTGCACATTGGCCACTCCTCAACCACAGACCTGATGAGCCATCTGTTGACATTAACCAGATCCTCTGTGCTTCTCAGTGTTGTCTTGGGAGGACTTGGTCCTGGTCCTTGGAAGTGGCATTACTGCTGCTGCACCATTTCCATTGGTGTGCTTCTCATAGCAGCTGTGGATGGGGTTGCATTAGAGGCTTGGCAGTCACTTTGTACGGCTGTATATCCCCTGCAGGGCAGTGCTTGCAAAACAGTGCTGCTATGTGGGAGAACAGCTGAAACAGTGGGTGTATGCAATATTGGGTTGTAGGGGCAAATAGCAGTCATCCAGCTGAAGTGGGCAGAACTGTGATTTCTGCCTCTGCAGATGAAGTAGTATTTGAAGTACTTTTAAAAAATACTTATTTAAAGCAGCCTGTCTTGGAGCCTGAGCTACTTAAAATCTATGCAAATAATTTCTAATTGAAAAGTTGTATTCATATAATGCACAGATGCTGCCAAGTCTTTAAAGTCCATCCACTGAAATAATGGTGGTGGTTGACAAAGTGCCCGAAACTAGTGTTTGCTGAAAAGCTAAACCAGCTTTGACATTAGTACCCTACAGGTGTAGAAAGAGAAATCAGAAAGCTTAAAAAGCAGGTACTCTGCTTTCCTTATTCAGTGCCTGAATAGATAGGAGAGAGGTTTAAATTTGTCACTTCTAATTCTTGGAGGGCAGGATGTCTAGAGCAAGCAATTTAGTTTGCCAGTTCCTTTGCTGATCTTGCTTGATAAGCCAGTTCTAATACAAAATGTTTGTTATATAAAACTAGTCTTGTTCATCAAAATTTGCCATGCTGAAGTAAAAAGCAGCAATAAAAATGTATGTTTGTTCATTTTATCAAAGTTTTGAGGTCCATCGGTATGCAGTTCGGAACAAGAGCTGGACAAATACATTCTGATAGAAACTATTTTTGCCCATTTTTAACATAATAGAAGGGGAAGAAATTTAAGCATATGCTAAGTAGTGTAATGATGAAAATATGTGTACATGGAAGTTAACCTCCTCATTAATAGTTAATATAAAAATGATTGAAATTACTATATTAGTTTCAAATCAGTATGATGTAGGAGTTAATGAGCATCAAGTTTAGGAAAATAACTGAAAAAATGAAAGATTCAGATTAAGACAAAAGTGTTTTTTCCTTCTTGCAATTTAAAGTCATTCTGTTCTCCTAAGGAAAGAATAATTCCGCACACACACACACCCCGCCTTTCCCTGGTTAACTGTTCTCTTATTTGACTTGCAGAGTCCTGCCCCTCTCCCTCCCCCCTGCCCCCAAGATTTCATATGGCAAGTCTGCAGCACCAAACCTAATTTTAATTGCTCTTCATACCAGCCTTATTTCAGTTCCTGTTGTTCCATCCCTATGTTCAAGTTCCATTACTCTCATGTTGCTGCTTCAGCCTTCGTTAACAAACTTGCAATTTCACTACTTGTGCCTCATCACTGATTTGCCAGAGGCTTGAGGATTAATCAGAACCTAAGGGTAGAACACATGTGTTGAAGGAAAAGAAGGGAAGGGTTATCTTTTGTATGCTAATCCACAGGGCCTGTAAAAACTTGGTTATAGTTTACATTTAAATATTCCTTGAAGTGAGCATAGTTACAAAGGTTGTCTCTCCGTTGAGTCTCATATAACTCTGTTTAATGTTGACAGAGCCAAGCTCCCACTCCCTGGGGTTAATGAAATAAAACTAAAGCTGATGCTATATACCTGTTTATTCAAGCACTTAATCATAACTCCATTCATCTCTAGGGTTCAAAAAGAAGTAAAATGGAGGGCGATAAACCTGAGCTGGGTAATGCTGGTTTTGATGGGATGAGCGAAGATGAGCTGCTAGCAGCTGTCTTAGAGATTAGCAAAAGGGAAGCTTCTCTGTCTCTGAGCCATGATGAAGATAAGCCTACAAGCAGCCCAGACACTGGTTTTGGAGACGATGAAATTCAGGAGTTGCCGGAAAGCCTGGAATCTATGGAGATGGAGAAACCAAAATCAACATCAGACTCAGGTAAGGCGAACTACCTACCTTAATTGGACTATAGTGAGCTAAAGTGGGTTACTGATAGCATCAGATTAGTAACGCATGGCGGCAGAATCTGACTGTAAGTGCACTGCTGAAGCTGCCTGGCTTCCTTAGTTTTGTTGCTGTTGAATTCATTGAACTGTGGAAATATATTTTTTTTTGTATGTCTGTCGCCTCTCTGATAAAGGTACTCTCATCTTCAAAGTTAATTCCCTTTGGGATTTTTGTTCTCTGTCCTGATTAACAAATTTCCAGTGGTTTCTGTACCAGACAATTCCATTGACTAAGATTTGGCAGTGTCTGGGACTTAATCTTCCATAATCAGGAAGCATTTTCATTTCTGTAGCAGCTGCAGCCGGGGCAGCACAGTAGCAGTGTTTACATTGCTGGCATGCAAGATTGTTGTCTGGCATGCATAAGGCTAGAATGCTTTCATAAATGCAATTGTTTTGTCACTAGTTACTAAATTACATTTATACAGAGATAAATTACATTTATCTCTGTAATTTTTTCTAATACTTTTTAATGTGAAAGGAGACCCTTGAGCATAAGAGGCTTGGCATGTGAATTATGGCCTTTGACCCAGAAACACAGTTAAGTACAAGAAGAAGCCTGTTTGATCTCAGTGTAGGGAAATTGTCTTCCTTTAGTTGGCTGAAGGAAATTTAAGTGTTTATCATTTGCTGTGTGCTACATGCTTTCAGACAGATCTTAAAATTCCACTAGCTTGGAAAAACAGGCCAACAGTATGCTCTCCTCGTCTAAGAGCCAGGAGGTTAATTATTAATAACAACAAGCACTACTCTATTCTCAAAAATCACACTTGTTTCAATGGACAGCTTTCATGTTGGAAGGCAGTGTGTAAAGAAAAGCAAGTCTGTGGTCAGCCTCATTTGTGCCCTCCTTAATGTACGCTAATGTTGCTTACAGCTGTGTAAAAAGAGTTGTGAACATAGGCACATGAATGTATCTATCCCCAGGTTTTCTTTGGAGAGTATAATGTAATTATTTGAAGACTCTATTGTGACAGTGCATGACACAATATTGTGTCACTTTGTGACAAGTATGTCTTTAATAAAAGTTTCTGTATTTTCTGATTAAGAATGAAGTAAACACTGAACATTACGTTGAGTTTTTGTATTTGACTGTGTCTGACCAAAGCACTGCTCAAAGCATTCTGCTTGGCATTCAGATGAGCTATGTGTGTATGCTGAGTTACCGGTTATGGCAGCTGGATGTAACATGCTCTGGGTTCACATTCCTATTCTATTTAAAGGAAACTTAATTGCAAGAGATCCTTTGCTGTATCACTCAAGATGATTCTAAACATGCCGGGTTTAACCTGGTCTGTTTCTTGTTACTGCCAGTAATAGTATTTTTTGTAAACACTGTATAATTTATGGGGCTTTCAAAAAAAGCTAATTTAGGTATGGCAGAGGATGGGTTTTTTTGCTACATGATCCTCAAATAACAGTTCTGTGAGTTGTTTCTTCTTATGCTGGAAGCATATTCAAAGGTCATGTAATAAATTCAGTTTTGTTTTTCATCTTAAGAAGATTTGACTTGCGGATTATAGTTCTGGCTCTAGTGGTCTTGTGTTTAAGAGCTCACAGATACTGAGACTGCCTTGTACAATCCTAGCTAATAACTAATGAGCAGATGTTGAAGTCTGCATAGGGCAAAACTATGAAAACTTCACATGTTGCTGAGTGATAGCTGTGGGAGCAGGTCCTCACTTTCTCAGCTGCAAGCAGATGGGAGGCGTCTTGCAACTGCAGGAGATGTATGCAATGATTGAATGAATGTTCATGCCAAAAGTTTTGTAAGATACTTCTGACACAGCATTCACTTTAAAGGTGAACTGAAAAGTTATAATGTTCTTGCACTTTTAATGCTGTAGATGGTGTTCACAAGATTAAGGCTCTTACCTGAAGCAAAAAGTTAAAAAATTTAAATAGTGCTTGAGATCCATGCTTCCCTCTGTCTTACATATGATTTGGCTTTAATTGTGGCTTCGTCTGTAGCACTCTGAGGTATAATATGCAATGCAAATTTTTATAATCCATGGTTCTTTCTAGAGAAATTCAAGCGTCAGCTTCCTGGCTGCAGAAACCTAGGGCCTTGTGACATCTTGCTTTAGTTAAAGTTGCTGTTTCTGAACATAAAAGGCTGAGAAGAGAAACAGGTTCAGGGATTAAGGAAATGATTCATTTTACACCTGTTGGAATAAGTGCAAGACTGTGCTTTGGAGTTTTTTCTGTTTGACTTGTGTGCTTTTTTTCATGGCTGGTGAACTCTCACTGTCAATAGATGTCACTGTGCTTCAAGGATTGTGGTGATTTAAAGAGGATTTAGCTGGTAACAAACAGAAGACCCAGGAAAGCATAACTGAACTTTCTCATTCCCCAGGTCCTGCCAATTTCACTGAGATAACTAAAGATTTTGATGAGAATAAGGAAAACAAAACTCCAGAAGGCTCTCAGGGGGAGGTTGACTGGCTGCAGCAGTACGATATGGAGAGAGAGAGGGAAGAACAAGAGCTTCAGCAGGCACTGGCTCAAAGCCTTCAAGAGCAAGTAAGAAATAAAGTCTGCTTCCCTGAGTTATCTTCGCCCATCACTGGAAACCCAATGGCTGAAGGGAAAGCTGGTATTCGGGCAGTAACTGCAGAGGCATTTGGCTACTTCATTTGAGAAAACCAGATGAAAAAAGGTTTGGGTCTCTTCTAGCTCCAGTGTCAGTAGAGTGATGGCACTGGATGCATCTGGGCACGTTTTGTGTGTGCTTTGGAAACCACGTATCACATCACAGACCTGCAGATTTCTCAAAGCTTTCCATGCACATTTATACACTGGTGCTTGTAACATTATATAAAAATGATGATAAACTGAACTAAGCTCTTACTGCCTGTCAATGAGAACCAATCCCACCTTTAGCTTCCCTGGCAGTTGCTTCTTGCAACCTGTCATGTCAAGACTCAGTGAAAGTGGCAGGTTTCAAACCAAATGCTAAGAACAACCCTGCCCGGTCAGGTTAAAGATCTGTCTATTCCAGTGCCTCATTTCTAGTACTGGCCAGTAGGGGATGCTTAGTGAAGAAAGAATATAGGAACTGAGCATTTATATGATTTTTCTCTGTTAGTAAATTGGAAAAGGATCTCAAGTAATTTCATCTAAAACAAGTCCTTTAAATTAGACTTGAAAAGAATTGGGATCTTGAGTTGTGTATTAACCATCTGTATTCCACTTGAATTTCAAGACCTGTAACTGATTTCCCCAAGTTTAACCAAGCTGCTGAGAGTGAAGCAAGCACTCAGCCAGGTCTTTCTTTAAATAGGTGCCCTTGTTTGCTCTCTATTAATACTAAAGCTGTCATGGTTTTCCTTATGAGTTCTGATGTTTCCATGGCTCTTGGATTTTTCTCTCCCATTACTCATTATGAGGTCCTGGTTGGTGTGTTACATGCCAGATGTAGCTTTGATTCAGCAATGCTGAGTAGTTTAACAAAGATTCCCAAACGCTTTAGAAATAGTAAGATAAAAGGCTTCATGCTAATAATGTAAAACTGCCCTTTGAGCGTTGTTCTGCTACAGTTCTGAAGCGAAAATCTGCTATTCTAATGATTCAGGCATGGAAATGTGGTAGCTGTGGTTATCTTCATTTGAAATACATAGTTAGGGTTCTGTGTTCAGGTGCACTGAAAGCATTCAAACCCTGAATTAAGGAGCCAGCTCATTAAATATTATTGACTGGCTTGTTGCAGCTCTGAGCTTTCCAAGAGTGGTGGGAGGAACAGGGGCGTGATGCTATCCGAAGATTAGAAGGGTTTGTTGACTTGAGGTTTCTTTGCTACTTGTTCATGGTAATATTTTTAATACCTGGTTGTTTAGTGGTGGGGATTTTTGCATCCTGCCTTTGTAAATTGCACCTGTTACACACAACCACTGGCTCTGCTTTCAAATAGCTTCAAAATAATGAAATCTGTCAGGGTTTAACGATTCTGTCCTCAGCTGGCTTTGGGCAGAAGTAGTCTAAATTTTGTCAACATGTGAGGAGCTTTGTGTGTAGGTGACAGCTTTCCTTAGTGAAGGGTTGCAAATTCATTCAGATGCTTTTCAAATTAATGATCCAGGGAAAGCATTTGGTGTTACTGGAGACTTGCTCTGCTGCATACCAAACCTCAGGAGCTTTGACAAGCCTTAATGAAGGTTTGTCCCAGGTTCTGTTGCACGAGAACATTGGACTCTTGCTGGTTGCAAACATTCCTTCACACAGAACCTTTAATTTACAGTGTCAGGTTTGTTGTAGAAACCAGAACGGCACAGTTTCAATGGAAAAAGAGCGCCACAAGAATTTTAAGCAGTGAAGTGTCTCAATGAGCTGAGTTTTGTTCTCTTCCCATTAGGAGGCTCGAGAACAAAAAGAGGATGATGACCTTAAACGAGCCACAGAATTAAGTCTACAAGGTAAAGCTTTTTTAACTTCTACCATGATGTTGCTTTTGAGGGAAAATAGATCTGTGTGTGTGAGTGCAGCTCCTGAGTGTCTGTAAGACAGCTGGGATTTCATGTTCTTTTGATGTTTGCTTTGTTGTGTTTGGCTTTGCTCAGGTTAGCTTTTCTTGCTCTTGGTTGTGAAAGCAAATGCCAGGAGAAAATAATACGAAAAGTGACCGATTTCAGTTTCTTGAGTTTTTAATTAGATCTATAATATTATCTATATAATCTATATAGATTACATATAAGTAATATATTAAATGTATCTAACGTAATACAATAAATGTATTGTATGTTTAATATTGATCTGAAGAGAGCAAAATGGACCTTGAAATTTTTCATTCCCAGCAAAAACCAGCATGCTAATGGCTCTAGTTGGAGCATAAGGATTATTTCTTACTTGCATTGATATTGCAGTGCTAATTAGCAAGTGCACTGGCCTTGCCCAGGAAAACGAGTGAGTGCTGTATCTGAAGCAGGCTGGGAGGGAGACAGACCTCACTGCAAGGTATAGCTGTTGGGGATGAAAATAGAAACCCAAAATACACTATTTGTCTTCTCCAAATCCAGGCAGTGTGGTGAGCCTCAGGCACTGTTTAACATTTGTGTGAGGCTGGCATGCTAGTGATTTCATACAATCTGGCAGAGCAAAGCAACAGAAAAAATTCTCCTCCAAAGAGGGAGAGGGAGGGGTAATGAAGTCTTGTGTTAAGGTTCTTGTAGTTGCTCAGGAACCTTTAAAGACATTTGGTTATTACTGGATCAAACTGTGTCTGCTTCTGAGGTGAAGCAAAGTAAGTTGTATGCTGCCTTAGCATCCCCCAGTCTGAGTGCTGTCCCCTGATGAGCTCTGGCAGACTGAGTGCCCAGTCCCTCTCAGGTCTGCCTCAATTCGTGTCCAGGAAGAATTCAAGGCGAGAAATCCTTCCTCCTCCTGATTTACAGTTGCTTAACTTAAACATGAGAGTTGCCTTGTGCTTCTCTACTTGCTACTGTCTCATTTGTAAGGCGACAGCAGCAGCGGTTGTTCAAATTTCTGCTTACAATCTCAAAGTTGTAGCTGCTAATATTTGTCTTAGGAAGGCTCCCAGTGGTGCTCCAATCAAAGAATCACTAGTTATCCAGGGACCGCTGGTGAAGTGGTGTTTAGCAATAGCTGTGGCAAGTGCCTCATGCAGACACCTACCTAAGTGGCTGCGTTTCTTGGCTGCAGTCTATCTTACAGAGCCAACAGCCCCAGGAAGTGTAGAAACCAGCAGTAAAATATTCTCAGCTAGAGGGATTCATCATGAACTTCCTGAGAAGATTATACTAATCCAGCGTCTGATGACTTAGCAGGGAAAGCAGTGTGAAAATCTCTTTGGCAAAACATCTCCATCATAACCAGCATGACAGTCTCTTTAAAGGGGAAAAAATCCCAAACCCTGAGCAGTGTCCTGTTAATCTCTACTTCTCATCCGCCAAGGACTCCCCAGCTTTCATTTAGCTGGTGAAAGTGTAGCTACTTCTCATGAGTACTGTACCAAATCTTAAATTAGTGGGGTAGCTGCAGAATCCCGGGAAGTTTGGAACAGCGTGTACAGGGAGCACTGGTGCCTTCCGGCTCTTTACAGAAAGCTGCCTGCATTTTGCTCAGCCAAGCAAACTGGAAGTTCCTGTGGTGAGCAGCCTTCTTACCATTGAAAACAATGAAGAGATGCCTGCTGCCAGCAGTAGCATTTTGATGCCAGATTTAATTGAAAAATGCACTTAGTTATTGCAACTTATAGTTAAAACTGTAATTCATAGCTGCTTGTTGCAGAAACTTACAGTGCACTGACCAGACTGTACTGCTTTTAATGTCAGTTCTGGCTGCAGACCACTGGTGCTCTGGAGCGAACTGGGTAGTTAAATGCTCTTTTATCACCCAGCTGTCATTGCCATAGTGCCCTTTTGTGAAAGTATGAGGGAGAGGATGCTAAAATGAATTCTGTAGTCCAAGATAACTTTTCTTAACTATTGCTCTGACAAATTGGGGAAGGGAGAGAAAGTTTTTATTTGGAAATTCCAGTATCCCCCTACTTTCCTTGGAAAGGAAGCTTGAAGCATTAGCATTTTGTTTATGTGATTAGATGTACCCCAACCTGTTGTGAATTCCTGTGTGTGCTATGGCTTCTCATGCAATATCATTGTTCCATGCTGTCTAGAGTTCAACAGCTCTCTCCTGGACAGCGCTGGTTCTGACGAAGACTCTGGGAATGAAGATGTTCTTGACATGGAGTATTCAGAAGCTGAAGCAGAAGAGCTGAAAAGAAATGCTGAGGTGTGATCTATGAATTCAAAAGCTAGCTGAGACATACACCCCTTCTTTCCTATCAGTTTAGTGTTGGAGGTAGTTTTACAGAGCAGGCGTAGAGTCTAGAAAGGGTCTCCCCTGTGATGTTCTTTTAATTTTAAGAAACCAAAACTAAACAGCTGCAGAGACCCTCTGAGTTTCTCTAAGGTGTGGATAATGATGAAAAGGAAACAGTAATTTTATACCAGAAATGTCTCAGTGCATGTAAAGCAACGGGCCTGAAATTTTCACTTACAGAGAGGACTTCAGCCAGCGTGGTAGTTTAGTTGCAACACCATGGGCTTCTAGATCCTGCACCACCAGAACTGAGAAGCTGTGGCAAGCTCTTACTCCCATTAGGTGAAACCTAACTGTGACTTAGGCTGTGCTGCTGGCCGCTGGCATGCTCAGACTCCATGCAGCAGTGTTGTGAAACTTGCCTGCTTGCCTCGGTGGAAGGAGTACTGTGTAGCATGGAAAAGGTTAAGTAATTGGAGTTTCTTTGAGCAGTTCTTATTTTCTTGCAGTTCTTTACTGATCTCCTTACCCTAAAACCAAGAGTTAATATTTTAAGAGTACTGTCAGTGAATCATATCGATAATGTTTCCTGGTCAGAGAGCATTATATGTTGCCAGAAGCCAATTACAATCATTCAGTTTTATTGGCAGTGAACAGAGCGAGCATGTTTCCTGCATGCAGAAGGGGCGTTGTCTGCTGACATTACAGGTGCAGGATGAGAGAATCTGGGCTACACAGAATCATAGAATGGTTTGAGTTGGAAGGGACCTTAAAGATATCCAGTATTAGCTGTTAAATCTGTGTGTCATTAGCAAGGATATTTCTTTGATGTATTGGAAGTGTTCCCTTTTTGCCTTTCTATGTTTATTTGGTGAATGAACTTTGTCATCAGTGGAAGTCGCTCAGGAAGTGGTTGTTTAGAAGATTTTGCAGTGTAGACCTCATGTCAGCATCTGTTCTGGGGTCACAGTGGCTCCTTTGCATGTTCATTGGCTTGCTGAAAGATTAAATAAGATGGGAGGCTTCTTCCCACTTCTGGAAAGACTCCTTGTTTGGTCTGAACCAGGGTGTCTGTTTCCGTAATCCTTGGTTGAGTTGTAGCTTTGAATGCAATAGCCAAAGCTGGTATCTCAGATACAAATCATCTTGCTCATAAGCTGTGTAGGACAAGAGTGAATGCCCAAAAGCTTTAATTGAACTTTGCTTTTTTAGACAGGAGAGCTTCCTCACTCCTATCGTCTCATAAGCATTGTCAGCCACATCGGAAGCACATCATCTTCAGGTAAAAGATAGTGTATTTTATTTTCATCTCCTACCTAGCTTAAAAATTCTACAGTACAGCATTACCATACCAGGATTACTTGCAGAGAAGAATTCCGGCAGCAAAGCAAGTCTTCCATCATGGTTTGCTGGTGGGGAGCAGGTTGAGGATGTCATGGTCCCTCACTGCAGTATGTGTATGGTGTACTGCTTACCGGGTTTATGGAATTGCTTGTGCTTGTTATCAGTTTATTGCCCAGGAAGGATGGAGGGACCAGGATCTTGGGGTCTTTAGCATTTAAATCTGATATAGGTTGCTGGACCAGAGTATCCAGCTAACCAGCTTACTGGTTGAACTGTAGCATGAAAAGAAAGACGCATTCTCTGTTTTAAAGGTCATTATATCAGTGATGTCTATGATATCAAGAAGCAGTCCTGGTTCACCTACAATGACCTGGAAGTGTCTAGAACGCTAGAGGCCACCGTTCAGTGTGACAGAGACCGAAGTGGCTACATCTTCTTCTACATGCACAAGTAGGTGTCTTGGGGAATTCTGGTGCTGGAAGAAGAGGGAGTGGGCTTCTCTTCTTCCTCCTCATCCTGCTGGGATGAAAAGTGCCCCCATGTATTTGTCAGAAGAAATCATAGTCAGAATTATATGCAAGAATGACAAAATTCAAGTGCTCTGAGTACAGAGACTTGGAATTGTATGTCACTAATACATAGGGTTTTAACAAGATGCATTAAATCGTATTTTAAGAAGGGGATTCAGTGTCTCAGCTGTGCATTCATTGCACCAGGAATCATAATGGAGCTTGGGTTTTTCCCTTAAGCACTGTGATATTTGTAAAAGCCCTGTCTCTGTTCCTGGTGGTTGTGTGGTTGCAGCCAGTGTCATCTCGGAACACAGGTAAGATGAGGTTTGTAGGTAGAAGTGGTGTCTTTTCAGGCACATGAAACTGAAGAAGGGGTTCTATGCCTGAGTTTGTCTCCTTCATCTGTCCTTAGTGGTTGCTTTAATAAAGGATATTCCTTCATCTGCAGGCTGTGTCCTGTGTTGCTTCTGAACCTTGTACCAGCCAGGAGTTATTTTGACTATTGTTACTGTTCTCCGAGGCTTACCACTGACCTTATTCACTGTAATAAATTAAAAAGTTATAAAGAAGTGCTGTGGGATTCAAGGAGCCTGGCTTTGAGGTGCCAGATAAAACACCTTTCTCTGCCAGGATCCACGAGCTTGAGGTTGTGGATTAAATCCAGTGGCTGATTTCCTCAAGGTTGTCTTATGTAGCAGTCTGTTGTTGTACTTAAGTTTCACTACTGGTCTTTCCCCTCTGTTCTAGGGATATCTTTGATGAGTTACTAGAAACAGAGAAAAATGCACAGCCACTTAGCATGGAAGTAGGAAGATCAGTTCGTCAGCCTCTGTGAAGAGTAAAACACCTTGTTCCTCCTGAGGAACAAGGAAGGTTCTGAACTTGTGCCAGCCACACAGGAGTTAACAAACAGCTCAGGGCCAAAACAAGCAACAAAAGGTAGAAATATGGGACGCTTGGTTTGCTGAACCATCTGTGCAAGTCCTGGGCCTGAACCACGCGTTTAAACCTCGACATCCCAGAGCAGTCCTCCTGTGGTGAAGTTTTTATTGTTCCTCAGATAATTTTGTCAGCATGGAGCCTTAAAGAGTTGCATCAAGCCACAAGACTACAGCTGCTCATAAACTGGTTTAAAATAAATAGTGCAAAAAGAGACTCGACTTTAAAAGCCCATTCACTCATGAGAAGTGAGTGGTGAAGATTTACATATCACTTGGCTTTTCTGGTTTTGTTTTTATTGGGTTTTTTTTAATCCGAGAGCAATTTAAGCAATAGATTCGGTAACCTGGCGTGTGTTGTGTTAGTAATATTCACTGGAAACCCAGATCACTGGGTACGCTCTTGCCACTCGTCTTTGGAATCACTCAAGCTGATGGGTTTTGACATCCGTGGGTTTGGAAGCGCTCCACTGTTTACCTGTGCTTCCTGGAAACAAACTGTCGGTGCTGTGGAATGTATTGCATACCTGGTGGCAGCTCTGTTGGGTTTGGTTTTTTTTACACCATTCACTGTCATCCTCATTTAGATGTGAGATTATAGATGTGATTTCTTTTGTTTTACAAGTTCTACTATTTGATTTGCTTCATGAGGTGGTTGTTTTGTGTTGGAGAGGAGAGGTCTCTTCTTTGGGTGTGCAGTATTTAGCACTGAAATGACATTGTTTGGGGCTGCTCCAGTGTAACTCTGGGGGTAGGTGAACACCTGGAGCAGACTGAGAACAGTAGCAGGAGGTGAGCAACAGCCACTTCAGATCTTCTCAGAGTGAAAGAGTGTTCTATGTTCTAGCCTTACCTTTTCTGCGCAGGCCTGGGTCATTGTGAAACAGGAGTGATGGGGAAGGGGTCTGCAGGGTAGCACTTAGCACTTGAATTGCTCTTGACTGAACCATGGTCTTGCCTTGGTCTTCTTGTATCCCAAGAAGAGAAGGTAAGAGGGGTTTTACTGCAGCTATGCCTCTGTTCTCCTTTCTGAGGAGCACAGAGCGCTCAAACTGTGAAACTAAAGCAGGTGGAAAGCTTTCAGAAAGCCCATGTTCAGCGTTAACAGAACATGGTTAGGAAGAAGTGTTGTGTTTTATTGGATTTCAAGACGTGAAGCTCCTTTGACAGCTTGTTTCAGCAGGGAAGGGGGGAAGCCAAGTGACTTCAGTTTTTCAGCACCTTGGCACTGATATAGCAGGGGCAGATGTTTCCTTTTGCTGGCATTTACTCGTTTCAGAGACGTTGCTGTTAAGCAGAGTAGTTGCTCTTGGTTTGGCCTCAAGTTCTGATATTTTTGCAACATGAGTTTTAGAGGTGTAAGACTTCTGTTGGGGTGTTGTTTTTTTTTAAAAAAAAAAAAGGAAACAAAACCAAACACTTTTTTTTTGCTGTTGAGATAATTTCTGGGTTTTTTAAACTATCTGGAGGAGTTTCTCAGGAATAAATCAGCTGAAGCAAAGCAGACAAAACCATCAATTTAGGAGACATCAGGCACCTTTCATGGGCACCTCCACACTTCCTGGCAGGGGGGTGCTACCTTAGTGGCCTCTTCTCACCCCTGTGTGCAGCGGGGACCTACAGCCATCAGTAGTCCTCCCTAAACCGAGGGCTTCTGGGGACCCCAGTGTGTTGAGAAGACTGACTGACCTTGCGGTCCCCATGTGGGATGAGCCCAGGAACCTGGTCAGGGTGACATCTTTCTGGTGTCCAAGCTAGGAGCCAACATTTGGTTGTAAACATGATAGAGCGTTTATCTTGCAAGATGCAGCCCGGGTGGGTGTGTATGTTAATTTATTATAAAGCATTATACTTTTCTATTCTGGAGAGTAATTTGGGTAGAATTGTGGGCTATGGGAAGAGGCAGAGATGTGGGAGTTGTCCTTTGAACTGATCGCCCCTGCGAATGTGATGGACTGCTCCAGCCAGAGGGCAAACCTGTTTTCCCCAAGCGCCATCCTATGCTAGTGCTGTAAATAACCAGTATTCCTGTAGTGGCAGAAGCCAGCTCTGCTTTTTTTGGGTGACAAGGTTGTTTTTGCAAGGTGCTGCACTCCCATTAATTTATAATAAAAGCAAACATTGCCTGACTTCTCAGTGCAGTAACTTTTGTTTAAAACCAGGTTTTGGTTGGGTCAGGGTGCAAAAGCTGATGCTTGAAACCTGTGTTCCTCGTTTTGTGAAAAGTTCTTGCTTATTATTCTAGCCATTAAGAATTTGCAGACACTTAGTAACTTAATTTAAGCTTTTTTGTTTGGCATGGAGCAGCTCAGTTGCACCTTCACCCTGGCAGGAGGGTCCATGGAGCCCTTCCCTTGCAGAAGCCAGCTTTCTCTGTGTCCAAAAGCAGTGGGGAGGCAGGCAGGTGTGTGTGATCGTCAAGGGATGTGCTGCCCAACAGCTGAGATGTTCCCACCCCTCGTGCTGTTGCAGCAGCAGGTTCAATAAGGTCATCATCCCTCCTATGTGGGATGCCCATTGTGGGGTTTAGGTAGGTGGAGAAGTTCAGTTGCGGTCTCTTAACACTTGCAGGCTCTTCCCCACATGTGCAGGGTTGTGGTTAAACATTTACCCGCTCCTGAATCAGCCTAGTTCAGTCCAAGTGTGATTCAGCATTATGAACGCAAGGAACTCCCATCTCGCCATTTCTCTTGCTCCTTCGTTGTTTGCCTCTGGTAATTTGTTCTTGATTTACTCCCCTACTCCATTCTTGTCAATGAACTCATGGGGGGGTGCCAGGGGAGCCCTGGCCAGTGGGGCTGCACAAAGAGCCTTTGCAAAGCAAGGACTGGCTTCCCAGCTGAGGCAGCAGCCTGACACCAATGCAAGGAGCAGGAGGAGTGAGCCTCTCCAATGCCTGGGGCCATAGCATCGCCTCCCGCTCGCTGCAGCACAGATAACCATCGGCTGTGCATCTTCCTTCCTGTCCTGCATCCCGAGGAAGGGCTGAGGGCCAGCCCAGAGCTTCCTGCTGCAGTCACTCCGTATGTGGGGATTGCTGTGCCCCAGGGAGGGTGGGCAGGGCGGGCATAACTCATCTGCTTTGTTTTCTTTTTAATGGAGCTATTATCCCTGTAAGCACCTGCCAAAGAGAGCAAAAGAGGGTGCGGGACCCCTGGCAGCTGACTCCAGCCTTGCCTGCCCTGGGGTGGCTGCTGCCGGTTCCTGCCTGCGCCCCGATTTTCTGGTTCTTTACACTGTTGATGTGGAGCAGCACTTTTCTCTGTGTTTTAGCAGACCTGTTCCTCTCTATTCTTTACAGTTTTTGCTCTTGGGTTACCCCCTCCCCCCCCTTTTTAAATGATGTGTAGATAGATTTTTTGTGAAATAAACACATCTTTATTAACCCTCTCTTGGTTTGAGATGTTTTTTCCATGCTGCCTCTTGGACACCACAGGCAATGGGCACCTCTGCTCCCTGTTTGGCATTGGGACTTTGCTCACGTGTCCCAGAACATCATGTGTGTGTTCAGTACCTTCCCATACACCAGAGATGTGTCCCTGAGGTGAGACCCACCGGTTTCTCTATGGCTTCCTGTGGATCCTAAGAAGGAGGGAGATACTCTCCTTCCCTCCCAGGGCAAGGGCACACAGGTGCTCCCTGGTGTCTGTTCCCACACGTACTCCATCCCATCAGCCTGTATCTTGTTGCTATTACCTTTGGTCAAGCACCTATTTACTGACGTTCACGTGACAGCGCAGGGAGCGGCTCCAGCTCTATACCAAACCTTTAGCCCCGAGGTGCCACTGGGGTGGCATACGGCAGCCCTGACTCCCGTGATGGGGACCTGGGTTGTGGGCAGCTTGTGGGTCTCATCCAAGAGCAGGGGAGCAAAGGAAGGACTCCGGGAACAGGAGTCCCTATGCTGCCTCGGTGCCTGGTTAAGACCTGAGTGCCCTGAATCCCACCGCTTTGCCCAGTAAGCCCCGCCGCTGGGCTGAGCCGAGGGGTACACACAGCCCTGCTTGCCAAATCCATTTTATTTAATAGAAACAACAAGCCGGGGTTGTCCCTGTGCCCAGGCTCTGCCCTAGAAGAGTCCTTTGTCTTTCTTGAGCTTCTGTTGTTTCCACAAGGGCAGGCTGCCGAAGGCGGAGCGGCTCATGCCGAAAACAGCCTGGAAGTCCTGGTCAGAGAGGTGGCACTGGGGGAGGAGAGAGGAGACTGAGCTGAGGCTGGGGGGCTCCCCCCATTCACCTGTCCCCCAGCAGCCCCAGCCTCATCTCACCTCCTTCCTGCTGGGATCCACGCCTCGTGGCAGGTCCTCGGCCGCAGTGCTCACCAGCACATCCAGGGGGAAGATCTCCAGCTTTTCAGGGAGCAGGGGGGTGGTGGCGGTGAAGACCTCTTGCGTGGATGTGAGCGCCTGGGTTGGGGGGAAAGGGGCACATCAGGGCGGCCCCAGGACAGAGGCACCAGCTTGGTTAAGTGTCCTCTCACACAAGGACGTGTCCTTGCAGCTTTGTGCCACCTGGCAAGGGAACGGAGGAGCGTTCTGCAACCCTTCCCACCCCTCTCCCTGTGCCACTTACTGAGGTGAGCAGCTCGAGGCTGCTCTCGTCCCCCAGCTCGGCTTTCAGCTCCTCGTAGGATTTCTTATCCTGGAAGGTGACGAAAGTGCTCAGTCTCTGGGCAAGGGTCAGGCAAGCTGCTGCGTGCACCCTGCCACTGCCAGCTGCAGCCAGATCCACATCTGGACGCACCTGCAAAGGCCCCCCCCGGTCTTTCCAGTCCCCCTCCATGACTCACAGCCCAGTTGAGAGGGTCCCAGGCCAGGAACCAGCCAGTGAAGGTGGGGGGCTCGTAGCCCTGCTTCACCACGACGATGGGGGTGTCGAGGTCGCGCCCACTGGGGTGGCTCCGCAGGTACTCCTGCACCATCACCGCCGCCGCCTCCTTCTCTGACTCATTGGCGCCTTTCCCAATCCAGAAGAAAACCTGGAATGAGGACACCGTGTCTGCCACTGGGGTGAGACGGGGCCCTCTGGGGCCATGCCCAACCCATGGCTGGGGGTACATGGGATCTGTCCTCAGGGAAGGCACTGGGAGTCTATCTCAGCTAACCCTGGAGTGAGGGAATGAAAAGCAATTTCCTTTACCAGCAAGGGCTGGCCAGGGACATGGTGGATTCCAGCCTCCCATCCAACCACCTCTGGTTGCTGCAGGTCTTACACCTGGGAACATTGGGATCAAAGGTATCCCCCACCCCATGTCCCCAAGCTCACCTGATCCCAGGTGTCTAGCACATAAACATCATTCTCCTCCAGGTCATCCTGGGTGAAGTCTACAATCTCTGTGGCCAAGAAGGTGCCTGTCTTGTTGGAGCACTCAAAGAGGCGGGGGAGCACAGAGGGGTTCTCTTCCTGCAGCCTGGTGGAGGGCAGTGTGGTAGTGGTGGTAGGAAAGGGGCTCACCCCACTTGGGGACTGGTGGCCCATCTTATCCCCAAGGGTGTGTAGCGACAAGGGACCCCCGGGCATACAGCTCGTACCTCTTGCTGTTGGCATACTGGGACTTGCCTCCCAGGGCCAGCCAGAACTCGGGTGGCTCCTGTCCCTCTGCGATCACCAGCTTCTCTGTCTTGGAGATGATGTCAGCCACTGTCTTACCCATCTCACGCTCGTCCCCGCTGCAGCCCTGCCAAGCAAGCACAGCTGCTCCATCACCAGCCCCAGCGCAGGGAGAAGAGGTAGAGACATGTTCCATGGGGATGTCAGCACCCTCACAGTGCCCAGCTGTACCCACCTTCCCATACCAAAGGTAGCAGCAGCCGGGGGTCTTGAGCACAAAGACATCGTTGGAGTTGAGGGAGGAGGCACGAACGGGCACCTCAAAGGCCTTGGTGTTGTACTCATTGGTGCCATGCACGTGGAAGAGGCGGGTGGAGGGTGTGGGCTCCGTGCTGCCCGACCGTGAGGTGCCACCCTGGAGGGACAGGGCAGGAAGGGGAGGTCACCACCGGCGCCAGCGGCTCCCCGCTCCCCTCCCCGGCACCCCTGCTCACCGCGTACACCACCATCTTGCCCTTGAAGATGGCCATCAGGTGGGCCGGCTCTTTGCCCATGGTGACGCGGACCTGCACAGGCTCGTTGTTGTACTTCTGGTCCAGGATGACAGCTTGGTAGGCAGAGGCAGCCAGCTCGTCTGTGCTGGCATGGCGGCCCTGGGCAGGGCAGAGCGGGGCTCAGCACCCACTGCAGCCACCTTTTCCCTCTTGGGAACAGGGAACCCTTGCACCAATCCCATGGAACCATGTGTAAGGCAGAGCACCCCCAGTCCAGGGAGGTGCCCCTGTCCCTCACCCATGGGTCAGTGACCTGCAGGTCTCACCTGCCAGATGTAGATGATGCGGTTCACCTTGGGCCCCACAGAATAGGTGTAGAGAATCAGGTAGCAGTCCCCACCATAGAAATGGCCCAGCCACCTCTTCTCCACGGGCACCAGCTCCTGGTTCTCCACACGCCAGACCTGGTGAGAAAGGAGCAGGGATGTGCTGCTACCAGGGCTGGTGCATCCCCCTGCCCTGCAGCCAATGGGCCCCACAGCATCCCCGAGTGCAGCCCAGGGGGTGCTCTGAGAGTGTCCCACATCCTGCCCCAGCCACCCTACCTCCACCTCCCCAGATCCATCATCCACCATCTTCTGCTGGGCAGCCATCTGGGGCTTGGCGTGCAGCGTGGTGGCATCAAACTTCACCTGCTCCACCTTGGCTGTGGGGAAGGGGATTGGGATGAGTCATACCCCACCAGCCACAGGGTCCCCACAGCCCCCTCCCCTCCCCATCCCAATCCACGGAGTCCTAAAGCTTCAAAAGAGGACACTCACCCACTTTGCCTGCGGTGTGAGTTTTCCCCAACCCACTGGTCTGGCCGGGGACAGTCCACTTCTGGAAGAGCTGCCTGAAGATGGCTGACTCAGATCCATCATTTTCCGTCTCCACACTGGTGCTGTCGGGGTAGTTCTTGGCTTTGATGAAGCCCTGGGGAGATTCAGACCCTGAGTGTGAGCATGGGGTGCCCAGCACCCTGGGGAGCACACAGGCTATCCCATAACCAACCCCTGACACAGCACCCACCAGCGCCCTACTCATCGCCTGCTGCTTCTCCTCCTTGTTGGCATTCTTGCCCTTCCACACAAAGATCTTGAGACCTCCTTGATCAAGGATGTAACAGTCCTTGGAGGGGACACAACAGCAGAAATTAAGAGTTTTGGGGCAAATCCCACCAAACTGGCTTTTGAAGGGTTAAAGCTCTCAAGGAAATTGGGCACCCCTAAGCATGGAACTGGTGACACACCTCATGCAGCAGCATGTCTTGAGTCAGGGGTCGAACCGCCACCTCCTGTATCACCAGGTTCCCACTGGCATTGGAGACACTGGCAGGGGAAAAGACAGAAAGAGAGGAGGAGGGGTTAGAAGCAGGGCTGGAAAACCCCTTCCCCATCCCCACCTGACCGTGGCAGAGTCAGGTGGCAGTGTCCCCACCCCCTCCCCACCCTGATCATGGCAGAGGTGGTACCCAGGAGCCTTCGTGCCCTGCCATGGTGGCAACCTGGCTTGCAGCTTGCCCCGCCTGTAGCTCACTCATTGCCATGAGGAGGGACAACAGGGTGTCAGATGTGACGGGGCCACCCAGGGACGCTGCCATCACATCCAAAGGTCACGCATGCACTAGCATCTCCCAATCAGATACCATCCCTGTTGGCGCCAGGGGTTCCCTTTGCTCCAACAGCATTTGAAGGATCTGTACCCACTCCTGTATTGGCCTTGACTCCTCTTGCTGGATGTTCATGGGCACAGTTGTGGGACACAGCAGAGATGGGTGCTGGGTCCCACTGGCACCCTGTGAGATGCCCTCATGGGTGACCAACACCCAGCAACTCACTGGTAGAGCTTCAGGGAGGACTTGAGCTTCTGGTCCACTTTGTCATCAGGGATGGCTGCCTTGATGTCCCTCTTCTCACCCAGCACGTGCGTGAGCACCTGCATGAGCCCTGGCGAGGCACCCTCATCTTCCCCATCCACTATTCCCACCTTGGCACGGCCCCCGCGCTCCCGGTCACGGATATCCTTGGCCAGGGTCATCGCCTGCTCCCGGGGGAGGAAGCGTCAGTTCGGATTGGGGAGGGGAGGTGGCTTCCTCCTCCCTGCTCTGGGGAAGAGCCCTGGGACCTCCGTCAGTACCTTCAGCCGCTCGTTCCGATTGCTCTCGGGACCGTTCCACTGCACGATGAGCTGCCCCAGGTCCAGCAGGAACACATCCCCAAGGTTGAAGCTTTTCCAGCTCATTTCCACCTGCCGTGGGAAGGGATTTGAAAGGGGAGATATTAAGCAGCAGGGTCACCCTGGCTCCACAGCCCCCACCTGCCCTTGCTCAGTGCTGGTGCCTCCAGCCTGTAGTTCCCCTTCCTAACTCAAGAGTGGCTTTTTGAGGGTGAGGATGCTCCTGAGGCAAGGCGGTGTGGCCACACACCCATTCTGTCCCCTGCTGTGTCTGGGGAGGCTCTGGACTGATCCTGACCACAAACAGTGTCTCCTCATGGCTGGGGACCCCCCCATACTGTAACTCACCTCTCCTGCCACCACGTTCTTCTTGCCTTTCACGTGCAGCAAGCGCTGGATGTTGTAGGTGTTCGTCTCCACATGCTTCATTCCCGAGGCCACACCACCCTTCTTATAGCTGGAGGGGATGGACACGGCGTCAGCCCTGGGCCCTCCCTTCTTCACCCACAGGGAGGTGCTCAGGGACAGCCCCCCCTCCCACAAGTGTAATGAATGAAGCAAGACCAGTTCCAGATCCTCCTCCTCCCTCCTCACGCCACTGGGACAGGGCTGTCCCCATCCCCACTGGGGCTGTCCCCACGGTGGGCATGCAGAGGACCCCTTCCCACTGTCACCCACTGTGGGAGCAGGTCCATGGAGGTGACCAACGTACATGAGTCCCTGTTTGAAGTAGGCTCGGAAGGTCTCGCTCTCATGGCCCTGGACCTCCCGGTGCTGCACAGCCACCGTGCCCAGGTGATCGTCCATCTGGATGGTGTAGATGGCGGCCACACCCTGCTCATCCTGGCTTGACTCCTTGCCCAGCCAGTAGTGGATGTCGTAGCTGAAGCTGCTTCCACTCTTGCGTGTCTGCAGGACACCAGTCCCTGCTAGAAGAGCCCCCATGTCCCCAGGCCCCCCTGGCCAGGGACACCCCTCCCTCCACCCCAGCATCCCCCCCAGCCCCCCGCAGGCCCCCAGGCTGCCCTACCGACAGCAGGACATAGCAATCCCCCTCGTAGAAGCTGCCGTAGCTTTTGGTGGGCACTGGCACCATCTCCATGCTCTGCAGAAGGAAAGGAGATGTCAGCCCTGTTGCGGACCCCCCCACCCCAGCCCCACACACCCTGCTGCCCCCAGCCCCAAACCTGGGTGGGTTTAACCTGGCACTAAGACCCTAGACTGAGGCACTGAGCACTCAAAAGGGGGATCTTCCCTTCCTCACCCCCCCCAAACACCCAGTGATGGGTGCCCAGGCTGTGCCCACATCCCTACCTCGATTCGCCATATCTGGATGCCTGCCGTAGTCTTGTTGAGCGTCCTGCTGACTTTGCTGCTGAGCTCCACCATGGTGCTGCAGGCAAGGGGACCTACTGGGGCATTGGCAACACCCTCGTTAATGACAGGCAGTGTGATTAAGAGCTGGGACGGAGCCAGCCTGCCATGCCACCTGCTGCCCTGCCCCATCTGCAGCGGTTGGGCCATAAACCGCCATCCAGAGCTGCACGGAGTAAGGGACCCCTCCAGTGCCCGGGTGACAAGCAGGTCTCTTGTCCCCTCAGCACTGCAGAGGATGGGGGCTGTCGTGCTCCATGACAGGGTCTGAAGTGGGCAGGAGCAGGGTCCCCTGAGCACCCTGGCGCCCTGTGCCTGGGCAGGGCTGTGCAGGTGATTGACACCACTGCAGGTGATGTTCTGCTCTTCCCCAGGGCCAGCAGGAACTGGCCCTGCTCAGCCCTGTCCCAGCATAGCTCAGCACGAGATGGCACAGCACACACACGTATATGCAAGCACGCCCTGCCTGCTCCAGCCCCCCAGCTCCCAAAACCAGTGCCAGATCCATGCCTGCCAGGAAGGGCATGTCCCAGCCCCACAGAGGTGCTGAGCATGCCAGGACCCAGCCCCGGTGCTGCCAATGTTGCCTGCAGCCATGTCTCCCATGGCAGTGCTCTGGCAGGGAGAGCCAGCGGTGCCCAGCAGAGGGGCCTCTGCTCCCCCAGCCCTGCAAACCCCAACCTGGTCCCACTGAGCTGCCCTGACAGCACCCACATCCCACCCCTCGCACCCTGCATCCCCCCAAGCACAGCCCCAGGCTGGTGCAGGAGTGGGTGCCCAAGCCCCATCCCTAGGCCATCGCGGTGCCAGGAGCGGTGCTGGCTGTGGGACACGCTGCCACCCACGCCCACTCTGCGGCCCCTACCGCAGTCCCTCACCTTCCCCGCAGAGCTGGCACAGGTGAGCGCACCGAGGCAAAGTGCTGGGTGCCACCACCCAAGGGACCTTTGTCCCCTCCTGTCCCAGCCTATGTTCACCATATAAGGGCAGGAACAGCCTGGAGTCAAGGTCCCCAAGGTCCTCCAAGGCTTTGTGGCACCTGAAGAGCCCCGTTACTCATGGTGTGATTGTCTTCCAGGAGCTATTGCAGCACAGGGCACCCCATAACACCCTGCCTACGGGCGTGCTGTGCCCTTGTCTGCTGCCATTCCCAGGCCTGTGCCCCCCTTGGCATCAAGCCCATGGTGATGGGGTTTTGATGCCTGCCACACAACCAAAAGGTTCCCAAAAGTGATAGCAACAGCATGAACCAGGCCATGAGGGTGCATCAGCCACAAACACAGAGGTGCCCTGACGCCATGGGGATGGGCTCTGTCACTGCCCTCCGTTCAACAGTTCCCCAAACCCCCAAACCCTTCCAGCTGTGAAGCACAGAGCCCATGCCTATGAGGATTTTTTTGTGCCTGCCCCCCAAAAATATTCCTCAAAGTGATGGCTGATGTCACAGAGCAGGGCTGCACTGCTGCTCTCCACTCCCCACATCCCCCAGTGATGGGGGTTTTGGTGCTACCAGCTCAGAGCCATCAGCAGTGAAGCATCATCTTCCCAGGGCATCCCCTTCCCATCCCACACACCCTCATGTCCCACCTGGCACATCATTCCCCTGCACACAGAACTGTCCCCAGGCTGTGCCACATTGGCAGCTAGAGTCCAGATGCCTGCTCACTACCCGATGGGCTTTGCTCCCTGCACTGGAGGTCTCTGCAGTCTCAGCCTTAGGGATGGGAGGGAGGCACAGTGATGTGGTATGGAGCAGGGCACAGGGTGGTGGCACAGCTCAGCCCTATTCCCTGTCCCATGCCCCCAAGCCCAGCCCCAATGAGTGGTACCTGATGATGCTTTTGGCTTTGGCAGAGAGAGGACTGGTGTCCTGCCCAGTGGATTCCAGCCCCAAAGGTGGTTTTGGGGGATGACTAGGGGGTACATAAGCCTGGGGGGTGTGGATTGCAGCAGCAGGCAGGGCCCCAGGCTCATCTTGCTCTTATCTCTTCCCCAGCCCTGCAGGATTGCCTTATCTGGGACACCTTGCTGAGCCAGCAGCCCTGGCCATGTGCACCACGAGCAGCCCATCACCCTGGTGCCAGGTCTGGGTTGCCGTGAGCCTCAAAACCTACCTGCCTTCCCTCCACAAGGATCCCTGAAGTGATAGCAATGAGCCGACGCAGGCCATGGAGGCGTCAGCCACAAACGAGGGGCCCTGATGCCACAGGGATGGGCTGTGCTACTGCTGGACCCCTAAAAACCCGTAACCGTTCCACCCAGCTCTCACCCTGTGCACCCACACCAGTGTCCCCCATGGGACCTTTACCTGGCTGCAGAGCCTCCGGAGGGGTGGGGGGTGACACCCTGGTGGCCACACTCCGCTCCGTGTTACCAGGCTGCATCCCTTATGGTGCGGCATGAGGTGGGGACCCTACACCAGCCTCAGAGCTCTCGCCCCCTCCCCGGGCCCCCAGCCGGACACACTGGGCCACTAATGAACTCAGTAATTAGAGGAGCCATGGGGGAAGATGGAGAACTCGCTAATGAGTGGAGGCACAGGGCCAGCGAGGGTATGGAGGAGGCAGCTAGGAGACACCCCCCAGCACCCCACTGCCTGTATGTTGGCAGCAGGCTGCACAGGGTGGGTTATGAGTCCATTCCCCCCCAGTGACCTCCAGATCTGACACCTTATTTAGAGGACAGTGAGGAAGAAAGCACTTATGAACCCCTACCCCATCACATCCCAAAGCTGGGGGCAGAGCACACACAGTAAATTCAGCCCCCCCCGCCCTTTCCAGGGGCAGGATACCTATCCCCATGGCATCAGGGTCCTTCTTCCAGGAGGAGGGGAAGGGGTTAGGACAAGGGTGTCACGCCAGCAGGGCAGAACATCACTGTGCCCGCTCGGAACAAGAGGTGACCCCTCACCAACCCTGCAGCCTGAGGGTGCTCCCACAGCACTGACCTGCAGTGTTCTGCCGCTTCCAGGGCAACTTATGGAATCCATGGGCTCTCTGTCCCCCGCCACCTCATGCACCCCACCAGTGACCCACATGCATGCGCACACACTGACACAGGACTCCCCTTTCCAAAATGGTTTTACAGCTTTAATCACATGAAGGCACTTGGATCTGGTCCCCCAGCCCTCCCCATGCCACCCCCTCCCCCCAGGGGTGCCCGGAGTGGGGCTGTGCTCCCCAGGTGCCACAGCACCCACGGGTGCTTGCTGGGCAGCGGGTTTCGCTGGTGCCGTTTGACTTGTCTAATATAAAGTGCTGAGTTCAACCCTCCCGGAGGGGCAGGATGAGGCCCGGGAGGGTGTGCAGGGTTGCAGGCAGGCCTGGGGGGCACCCCTGCCTGCCCCCAGCACCCAAAGCTGGGAGAAGGGCAATGCCGGCATGAGCCGGATGGACAGCACCGCAGAGCTAAAACCCCTCACATGACCCCACCCCCAATACTGCCCCCCGCCCCCCCTTGGCACAGCGGTAAAAAGGCACCCATGATTTGCTTGGGAAACCGTTGCTTTTCCCCCTAAAACGATTCTCGACATTGTCTGTATTGCGATGCTAAAAACGGCCTGGCCAGGCTCGGCCCCCCACAAACCCTCCCTGAGAGCCCCTCAAGGCTGGGGGCACCCTGGCACGAGCCTGACCCCACCAGGGTCAGGGTAACCCCCACCCTGCAGGGAGGGGGGGCCTCAGTGCCCCCCACCCAGCCCCAGCTGGGGGACTGGGGTAAGGCTGGGGGGGGCACTCTAATGTTGGTAGGGGGGTGTTGCTCCCCCCGGGGGTTGCAGCCTTTGGTGAAGCTGCAGATGGATGGGGAAGGGAGGTGTGCCCCCTCCCATCGGCGACTGGAGTGGCTCCCACTGACACGGTATAACTGAAGGGGGGGTAAGGGCACCATAACCCCCATGAGAAAAAAACGAGGTTGGAATGGGTGAAATAAGAGGCACAGCCCTTGCAGGGCTGGGAGGGGGGCACACAGACGTGGTGTCCCAAGGCACGTGGTTGGGGGGCATTTGTGGCCAGGGGCTCAGCCCTAAGGCTGGGCTGCCCCCCAGAACACACCCCCTAGGCAAGGGGCAGCAAAAGGCACGAGAGGGGTAGAGATGTGTCCCCCTGCGGTGATGGGCTGCACCTGGGCAGAGCCAAGAGTATGGTGGAGGCCCTACGCACCAAGGCCAATCAGACTCCCCCATTTCTGGGGGGGGTGGTAAGGGATTAACCCATCCCGCACCCCCTGCACAGAGGGACTGAGGGCCGCCAGCCCCCCCTCAGTGGGCAGAGCCCAGATGGGGGAAGGCCAGTCCCCCCCAAAGGCAGTGGAAAGCAGCAGCTGCTGACCCCCGCACCCCCCGATCTGGGGGGACACAGAGAGAAAAGGACCTGAGAACTGTTCTGGGGAGAGGGGACACAGGTTGGGGGGAGACAGTGGGGGAGGATTGGGACCCTCCCCAGCAGGTCCTCAGCACAAGGCAGCAGGACACCCACCGCCCTCCTCCTCCAGGGGAAGGGGACACCCACCTCCCTGGATGGGGTACCCACGTCTCCCACCACCAGCAGGCAGAGAGGGCACCCGAGGACAATGGGGGGGGGCACACCGGGGGATACTTCCCCCCCTAACACAAGGCACCCGGCTGCCATGGCGGTGCCCCTTGGCAGCACCCGCAGTGGTGGGGGGCACTAGCTGTTAGTCCGCTGCTTCTTGAGCACTGCATACACGTCCTCCACCTTGCTGAGCCTCTCAAAGAAGGGCAGCAGGTCCAGCAGCTCCGTGTCCGCCATGTTATCGAACCAGGAGGCCACCGGCACCTGTGGGAGGGCAGTGGCTGAGGGGCGCCTGCCCCTTGTCTCCACTACCCCCCCAGCCTCACCCCATCGGTACATACGGCGTTATCAGGGTGGAAGATGTAGGACGCGGGCGAGTTGTCCACGATGATGATGCGGCGCAGGTCGCGGCCCAGACGGCTCAGGTCCTTCACGTAGTTGCCGCGATGGAAGACGCAGGATTCTCGGAAAAGCCGTGCCCGGAAAGCCCCCCATTTATCCAGCAGGTCAGCCACGGGGTCCGCGTACTGCAAGCGTGGGACGGGGATCAGCAGGGCACGCCACACCACCGTGCCCATCCCACGGTGATGATGGCAGCCTGCTCTCCACCAGCGGCAGCTCACCCCGTGCCTCAGTTTCCCTGGACAGCATCATGGAGGGGCAGGCAGACAGCGCTGCCTGATGCTGGCACTGCCTGCAGTAGGCAGGGGACACAGGGCCAGCGCTGCCCATGGGTGTGCAAGGAAGGGGAGTTGTGCCACCCGACACGTGGCTGGGAAGAGGAGGGCACGCACCTTGGCCAGGCTGGCAGTGAAGAGCACGCACTCAAAGAGCTCACCCATGCGCTGTAGGAACTCATCCACATGTGGCCGCTTAAGCACATACACCTGCAGGCACAGGGCAGAGAGCATGTGTCACAGGCACCCCTGCCCCTACCACCCAGCATCCTCATGCCCACCCCGGGGGACACCCACATCTCCAAGCACAGCCAGCGGCTCCCTGCTGGGGAAGAGGAACAGAGGGCTGCCTGTGCCCTGCATACTCCTGCATGGGGGCTGCTCCATGGGGGGTGAGGGATGCCATGGCCCCGCTGGTACATCCGGGTGAAGCATCTGGCCGGCTCCAGAGCCAAGTAACCAAGAACAGGCTGACTGCCCAGATCACAGCCTATCCTGGATTACTTGAACCCGGGACTAGCCACTAACACAGGGCACCACACCAGGATTCCCCCTCACTTCCCCACCCCGGCACCCTGATGCCCCAACTGCCCTTGGCGCAGGGAGCTGGGATGGCTCCCAGTCATCAGGGAAGGGGCAGCAGGGGCTGTGCCCCCCACCCACCGGGCACCCTGCTTCTCCCATTACCTGGTGCATGATGCCATCGATTTCCACCGGGATGATGAAGTCGGCGTTGTTCACCGGCTGGGGAGTGCACAGCAGGGTCAGCACCGGGCGGGAACCCCCTGCCCAAATGCTGCCTGCCCTCTGCCAGACCCTCACAAGGACACCCTAGCCAACCCAGCGGGGCTTTGCCGGGTGCTGGCACCACTTAGAGGTGCAGGAAGGAAAAGCAGGGACAGGGCAGGTGGAGTGAGGAGCAGGAAGGGGGCTGGGGTGTTCCCCACCTTGAAAGAGCTGTGCACCAGCGTCTCATCCAGGTCGATGACCACACACAACTTGCTAGCATCCTGCGGCTTGATCTCAGGCAGAAGGTGTTTGACGGCAGCCTGTGGCATGGGCGGACAAGCAAACTTTGGGTTCAGTGGGGCAGGAGAGGCACTCCCTACCCCTTCTGCCCACTCGGAGTGGGGAAGCCCATTTAGCCCCACATCCCGGCACAGGGGAAGCACCAGAAGAGGCTGGGGTGAGGGAGGTACCTTGGGCAGCACCCCGTTCTCCTCCACCAGCAGCGGGGCACCAGGGGTGCTGGCACAGGGCTCCCCATCATCGCGGCACAGGCAGCAGAAGAGGGACTGAAGGATGCTGCGGCTCCGCGGCTTCTTGGTGGCAGGGGCCTGGTTACCTGTGTGGAGGGGTTGAGGGTGAGGGGCACCCTCGGGGGTCACCCCAAGCCCCAGCACAGTGAGGAGGGGGTGGTTGAGTTGGGGTCGGGACACTGATGCCAGACATGGGAGATGTCCCCCCTCTGCCCGGAGCCCCCCGCGCCCTTATCAACCCCAGCACCCATCCGGACACTCTTCCTGCCCCACCAAGCAACGGCATCGGGGCAGCGCCGCGGACACGAGTGTTTGGAGATCACTCGCAGGCCCCTGCCTGGCCGCGATCCCCTGCACGGGAGACCCCCGTGGGCAGACCCGGCAGCAACAAGCCGAGGGTCGGGGCCGCTGCTGGACCCCGGCCGGTCCCCGCCGCGAGCCGCGGACCCATGTCGATGTGTGGCCGCGGGGGGGTGGGCGAGGCCTCGCCGCGGGAGGCGGGGCTTACAGCCGCTTTGTTTCCCGCCCCCAGCCTGGCCCCATTCCTCATTGGCCAACTCGAGCGTACCGGAGATGAGAGGCCAATCAGAGCCAAGTGCCCGCCCCTGGGCGCAGTTCCCGCAGCCCCCATTGGCGAATCAAGGGGAAACTGAGGCAGAGAAGCAGCTCCTGCAAGCCCTGGCCTCGGCGGGCGGCGCGGCGGCTCCAGCCCTTTCCCCACCGGCCCCGCGGGCTGGATCCTGCCGCCAGCCCGGGCCGGGAGCTGCAGGGCCCCCTGGTTCTGCCCCCTCGGGCCTGTGGTGCGCGCCATGGCACGGAGCTCCCCGATGGGGTCAGGGCCCGTTCCCCCGCTTGCCTCCCCAGCCCCGGCCCTGCCAGCTCCCCAGGCGGGCGGGCAGCAGGACGGGCAGCGCTCCCCGCCAACCCCCCTGCGCCGGGCGGAGGGAGCGCAGGGGACGGGGAACGCCGATCTGTAGCGGGTGCCCGGCGCTCCGCTCGCTGCCTGCCTCAGTGTCTCCACTGGCGCAGCGTGCAACACTCCCCGTCGGGCAGGCTCCGGAGGAAACCGCGCAGAAACACCGAGCGCTGGGGCTTGAGCAGCGCCCCGAATACCCCGGGGTCACCGACGGGATTCGGGCGGGGGGAGCGGTAAGGACAGCCCCGCGCCCCAGCCCCCCTGCGCATCCCCTTCCAGCCCTGTGGCAGCGGGACGCGCGGGGGCCGGCTGAGGCTGCCCGCAGCTCATCACACCCCCCGAGAGCAGGTCCCCCTCCCAGTACCGAAGACCTCCCCCCGCCTCCCCGCACTGTGGGGGCAGGGATACCCCCCCCCCCGCGTTACCTTTCTCCTGCAGCGGGGCGCTCCCCTCCTCCCTGCTAACCTGAGCGATGATGGACTGGTGCTCCATGGGCGCCAGGGAGGGGGGGGTGCGAGGGGGCGGCCCCCCCCGGCGCGGCCCCCCGGAGGGGGGAGGCGGGGCGGGGTCCGGCGGCGGCGCGGGGCGGCGGGCGCGGGAGCGGCGCCGCGGAGGAAACTTTGTTACAACATGGAGTTTCCTCCGCCCGGGCTGGGGCCGCAAACATGGAACCCGGGCGCGGTTTCAAGGAACCCCTTAAAAGGGCAACGCTGGGGAGAGGGGGGGGGCCCGCCTGCTTCCTCCTCCTCCTCTCACCTCCGCCTCTCCGCAGCCGCCGCCACCGGGGTACGCGGTTTGGCGGGGAAGGACCTCTCCGTTGCGCTGTGGTGGTCGAACGGGGGTCCCTGACACGCACCCACACTCGGGGGTAATGGAGAGGGGGTCATCCCCCCCCCAGCAGCCAACCCCCCCGCTATGCTTGGGTATCCCCTGGAGCAGAGACCCCTGGACCCGGCGGCTCCAGACTGGGGGGTCCTCGTCCCCCACCCGCCGGGCTCATTCCCCATTGCCAGGAGAGCATGAAGGTTGCAGGTGCCGGGGGACTGCAACAATAACAGTCTGCTTTTTTCTTGCTGTCCCTTGCAATTATCCAATTATTTGGTGAATTAATATAGATTTATCATTGACACAGGTATTTTCTCCCGCAGATCCTCCCTTCCCGCCTTCGGGGGAAGCAGGGCTCTTTCCAGGTGGTTCCTGACGAGCAGTTTTTAGCGGGAGCTTAAGAATGCAACACTCTTCTCAGTAGAATCTTGTGTCCCCCCCAGTCCCCCATGTGCTGGCATTCCCCAGGCCCTTCCCCCCCGCCTTGTTCCCCGTAGGCACCCGGGAGGGAGGTTTCCAGTCGATCCCGGTCACCCTGTCCCTTGCCACCTCGGTGGCAGGAGGTGCTCTTCCCTCTGCCAGCACTGCCCGTGGGAAAGAGGTGGGGGAAAGCAGTTTGGAAATTCCCCATCGGAGCTTGTCTGGAGCCTTTCCCCCAATCCCAGCTGCGGTTTTGGGAACTTTGGGGGCTGAGATCGTTCTTTCTGGTCTGGGGGCAGGATCAGGGTCTCTCCTCGTGCTGTGGGAGCAGCCCCTGGGACACAGGCCTTGTCTCCCTGACAGAGTAGGGCACAAAGGGGGCACAACACGTAACCTACAGATGAGCCCGCTGGGAAACGTTTCTGGCATCAGGAATTGGGATGCTGCAGGACCAGGCAGGCGGTGGAAGCAGAAGTAGGTTCACACTTGTAGCTCCCATGCTTCAGGCTCTGCAGGACCCCCTGGCACCCCGAGATAACCAGGGAGAGCCCAGGATACTGCTGGGTACCGGGACACCCATCCTGCCACCGCTGCCGCCTGCTCTAGTGAGAGGTCAGGCCTTGGACTCCCTGCCCCAGAAACAGTGCCAGGCAGGGGGAAGCCGGTTCCCCTGCCCAGGCCAGCGCTGCCTCCGACCACGCAGGAGGAAAAGGATGGAAAAGGCTGTGCTTCTTCCCCTGCTTTCTCTTCTGGGCTGACCTGTGCGACTCCTTCAGCTCCGGTGAAGCCGGGCAGGACACAGGCTTCGTCTCAGCGGGCTCCCCCAGGTGCCAGGGCCACTGCTCACCATAGTAACAGCAGTGGAGACCACACAGTCCCACCTCCAGGACCGATGTCTCTCTGGCCGAATGCGTCTCTTCCCTGAGCAATGAGCCATGTGCAGGCACCAACCCCAGTTCAACCAGGCCATGCCTGGCCTCTAATTAACGCAATTAGCGAAGTCTCCAAGCCCGACGCCTGCGGCAGCGGTTGGAGCATTGCTCCCAGTTTTGCTGCCTGTGCAAAAGCAGATCAGGCAGCTGAGGAGCTTAGAGCAACGTTGTCCTCGTCCAGGGGCTGCAGGATAAGCAAAGAGACACGGAACCTGTGAGCATCAAGAAAAGTACTGGGACCTACACTGAGAGACCCCGGCTGGGGGTCCCGGGTGGAGAAAGCGATCCCCCCAGGCAACAGCCCTGAGGACAACTCCCAGATCCCCAGCGGTGCCGTGGGGCTGGTCCCTGCGCTCCTCAGCTCCCAGCCCCGTGCCCTCCCGGCCCTACAGCCCCGGGCACATGCACCGCGTCTCCTTGCTCCTCCTCGCCAAGCCCGGAGTCGGCTGTGTTCGATGGGGTGGGGGGCACGACCCCAGCCTCTCGGTGGGCCCCACCGTTCCTTCAAGCAGCCCGAGGCCGGACCAACGCGGAGGCGGAGGGAGGCACCGCCCCACCCCGGCCGGCATCGCCCTTTTAAGGAAGGGGAAATTCTTCACATAAACAAGCGCGGCCCCCGGGAGGGGGGGTGTCCCCTTCCCCGAGGCGGAGGCTCATGGCTGGAGCGCGGGGCGGGGGGGTCCAGCCCTCCCAATTCCCCCCTCCACCTCCTGGCCGAGGTGGTTTGGACAGGGGAGATTTTGGGAGGCGGGGGGGCTGGGGAGAGGGGGGAGCCTTGAAACAGCCAGGGAGCGTCTCGCAAGTGCGGGCCGCGGCGGGGGGCGAAGCGCGACGGAACCCCCCCCACCCAGAGAGCGGGGCCGAAGGAAGTGGAGGGGGGGGACGGACGACCCCCCCCAGGGGAATCCGAGCGGCCCTGCATCCGCATCCGGAGGTGCCGGCAGGCGGGAAACGGGGCATCCGGGGCGGGGAGGGCACGGAGAGGCGCCCCCACCTTCCCGCTGCTCCTGTGGGAATGCAGGGAGCTGGGGTTGAGCTCCCGCGCCTTGGTCTATCCACCCCCATGCCTGGGCAAAGCACCCGGCCCGGGCTATGGGGGTTGCCGTGCGGGTCCCTGCCCCAGGCACGCAGCAGCAGAGAGACTGGAGGCAGGTTACAAGCACGCCCTTTATCAGCCGTCCCTCCTGAGTTTAGGACCCCCCCGTGAGGCTCCGGTCCGGGGCTGCGGCCGGTGCCAGGCAGTGGGACTGGCGACCTCGGCTCCCCGGGGCTGGCCCCGCCGTCCGCCGGCGGTGAGGGCTGGTTAGCGGTGCCGGGCGGTGGTTAGCGGTCCTGGGAGGCGATTAGCGGTCCCGGGAGGTAATTAACGGTCCCGGGGGCCGGCAGTTCCCGGCACTAATGAGCCGGGGAGGCTCATTCACGGAAGCCTCTGTTCCAAGGGCTGGGGGCACTTCCCACTGCGCCCTTCCCATTCCGCATCCAGCTTGGACCAGCAGCCCTGGAGTGGGAGCAGAGGGAGTCTAAAAACTTGTAGGAAGGGCTGCCCGGCTGTTAACCAGTTCCTTAGTGGGTGCATGTCCGGCCAGAACATCAGCCCAGGACTTGGTGTGGCATCAAATCAGTGCGAGGGGACTCTGCTGGGCAGGGAGGTGGGAATGGGGTCTGTCACTGGGTCCTTGCCAGTGCCCGTGGGTCGAGGGAGACGCCGAAGCTGAGCCGGTCATGATGGCCCCCAGCCAGGAACCGGGCTCCGTGTGCGACGCTGCATGTCCAGATCTGGGGTGCGAAAAGGGCAGGTCTGTGGGCACCCACGGGGGACGCTGTTCCCCACCCTGCTGCCCCTTCCTGAGGTTCCAGCCCTACCAGGTAGGTGATGAAGACCACATAGGCGACCAACAGCAGGCTCAGGGGGATGTAGTAGCCCAGGCCCTGCAGTGTGGGCAGAAAGTCCACCACGAAGTAGACATTAATGGCGCAGACCAGCCCAGTGATGAGGGTCATCAGCACCTTCCCTGGGCTGTGGGCAGGGAGTGAGCATCAGCACAGGGGCAGAGCACCCACTCATGTGCCACCAGGCACAGCAGTCTGGGAGACCTGGGTTTGTAGGTGAGCAAGACCCCAAACGGGCCATCTCTGCACCCCACAGCCATACTACATCCCTGCAATGGGGCTCTGGGCATGGGCTTTGTCCACCCTCCAAATGCAGGGCTGGCAGTGCCAGAGGGATGCTAAGCACCCAGGAATGCCCAAGGGGGCTGGACATGGCATTGGGGTGAAGATGGAGAGGTCAGGTATGGGGTCTGTCATAGAATGGTTTGAGTTGGTAGCAACCTTAAAGGTCATCTAGTTCTAACCCCCATGCCCACCCCTTCCACTAGACCAGGTTGCTCCAAATCCCATCCAAGCTGGCCCTGAACACTGCCAGGGATGGGGCAGCCACAACTTCTCTGGGCAACCTGTGCCACTCTCTCACTACCCACACAGTGAAGATTTTTTTCCTGATATCTAATTAGGATCTAATTTTCCTAATATCTGTTACCTGCTCTGGCTGCCCTGGGCCGGTGGGAATGAACATTCTCTCCCAGTGCCCATACAGCAAATGCTCCCATGGCATGGTTTGGGGGGCAAGGATGAGCCAAAGGGAGGGTGCCTGCAGCTGGAACCCCACACTCTGTGCCTCCCCCTGCCCTGGCACTCACAGGCCATTAGTGAAGTCCTGCATGAGCGGGTGCAGGCTGGTAAAGGTGAGGACAGGCAGGACAGCAAAGGGCAGCTGAAAGGAGAGGGAGGTGAGAGGGGGGCACAGCCACCAGGCTGGGGTGTTGAGGGGCAGGTGATGCCCCCCCCCGCCCTTACCAGGATGCTCTGCAGGACGTTGAGCAGGTCATTCATGCCCGTGAGGTGGCTGACATCCCTGAAGGTGGCCACAAAGATGGTGGGCAGGATTGCGAAGGAACGGGTGAAGAGCACCCGGGCGAAGCGGGACCAGCGGAGCTGCAGGAAGTCCTGGGGACACGGCGAAACCTGCGCCCTCGCCTCTCACCGTGCCTGGGGCACCAGGCCAGGGCGTCCCCCCAAAACCCTTGCTTGGAGGAACGTGGTGACCATCGTTCCCTCGCCCGTGCCAGGGCGCCGAGCGGGCCGTTGCAGCGCTGCTGGGCCCCGCTAGATGTCAGCTCCAGCTCATTAAGAGAAAGAGCTCATTAAGGAAATGTGTGGGGCACACACAGGGTGCCTCCGGGAGGGTATCACAGGGGCCGAGGGTAGCCATGCCGCGGCAATGGGTGGGCACTATCCCCATCCCACTTCCTTGGTGCCAACAAGCTGCCACCCACCAGGCGGGCAGTGCTCCATGCCCAGCTCCCTGAAGGAATGGAGGGCAATTCCCTCTGCCAAACAGCCCGTGGTCCCCCCCAGCTGCTCCCCGTGGTCCAAGGGCCAGCATCCCAGCACCCCATCCCTCACCTCCATGACGAACTGCCCCGCATAGGTCCCGGTCATGGTGGAGCTCTGTCCTGCTGCCAGGATCCCGATGGCCCAGATGTACAGTGCCACTGCCCCAAAATAGCAGCCCAGGATGACGCCCTGCACGGGAAAACTCCCATGGGGACCCCAGAGCATCCCCCACCCCACGCACCCCCATCAGCTCCCAGCCTTCCAGCAGGGTCACTGCTGCCCCCAGCCCCAGGGAAGCACTGTGTCACCCAGATAGGTACGGATGCCTGTGGGGCACAGCCTGGAGCCACTCACCCCCTGGTAGATATCCACAGAGACCGTCTCGTTGTTGGTGGGGAAGATGCTGGCATAGTGGCTGACGCTGCTGTTGATGCACTTGTTGTGCTGCAATGCACACAGTGGGCACAAGCTTGATGGCCACCCAGTAGCCTCCACATACACAGGGCCTTTTGTATACCGTGTCTCAGGGGATGAGGACACCCACTTTTCAAGGGATGCTCACCCTGCCCATTTACACAGCCTGGCAAAGCAAACACCTCCCTGTGGTGGACACTCACCACATCCTCGTTCCGCTGGTGGTAGAAAGCCTCACCAAAAACAGCCATGACAAAGAGGTTGATAAGAAAGGAGATGAAGAGCGCCAGGCAGGATTCAGTCAGGAAATACATGTTGGCCTCTTGCACTGCCTCCTTCTTGGACCGGTCGATGTCCCGTGTCTGGGTACGGTAGGTGACATGGGTGCCACGGGGTCAGGTGAGCACCCCTGTCCTGGATGGGGATGTCCTGGACGAGCCAGGACCAGCTGGTCCCCACCAAGTGTCCCCTGAGACACCCTGGGTGTCAGTGCCCGTGGCAGCGCCCATTGCAGTGCCTGGGTCTCACCTTGACCAGGGAGGAGTGGAGGAAGATGTTATGGGGCATAATGATGGCGCCAACAATGCCCACAGCCTGGAGCAGCTCCTCTCGCCTGCATCCCGGGCAGTAGGGCAGAAAAATGCCTTTCAGGACCTCCACCTGCCCTGGCCTCACCATCACGTACTGGGGATCGGTGAGAAGGAGCACTGTGATCTGCCCCCTACCACCACTGCAGGCCACTGCCAGTGGGGATGCACCACAGGGGTGCCCTGCCAGCGCCCTGCAGGGAAAGGGGTGTCCCCAGCTCCCCTTTTCACCTCGTAGCCAAAAGTCAGGGCCATGATGGTGATGAGGAGGCCAAAAAAAGCCTCCAGTTTGCGAAGCCCTAGAGGGGTTGAGAGATGTGGTGGGACAGAGCCAGGCACACCAGCGCCACATGGGCATCAGGGCTGCGCGGGTGAGCATCCCTTCATCCGCCCCGCCTGGCACCCACCGTACTTGTCGAGGAAGAGGAAGAAGAGGGTGTCCACGATGGTGATGAGGACCCCACCCCAGAGGGGGATGCTGCAGGATGGCAAAGGGTGGCCTGTTAGACACATGCCCCTCAGCAGAGTGGGACCACAGGGGAGGCTGGGGGTTCCCCATGAGACAGCTCACCGGCCGGCCGACAGCAGGCTGAAGGCGATGGCTGTTCCAATCACCTCCTGCATGTCAGAGCCGATGATGGCAATCTCGATCATGAGCCACAGCAGTACACGGGGCACCTGGGGGGACCGGGGCATTGAGGTGCTTGAGCCCACAGCAAGGCTTGGCCCTGGGCAAAATGGCACAATGCCCAGGGTGGGGACCCCTGTCCCTAGGCTCTGGCAGGCCACCCAAAGCAGCAACCTCTTCCATGACACAATCTTAGGGTGCAAGATGGATCCTCAATCACAGCCTGCACCCCCTCCCCATCCTTGCCCCAGTGGGACCTGAGGATAGGACTCAGCTGTCTGGACATCATGTCCAGACAGGGCAGAGGGATGTATCCAGCCCCCCTTTTGGGGACCTGTCATTCAGCCATCATCTCGTTGCTCATTTACCCTCATCAGGATCCTGCCACCTAGATGGAATCCCTAGCTCCCCACCTCCTTTGTCCTATGACACCTGCCTGAGCCCCTCCAACCCCCTGCACCAGCATGCCCAGGCTCGCCCCGAGTCCCTGCTGCGCGTTGCTGCCGCAATGCCAGGGCTCACCCCCCGGGGGACGCGCTCCTGTGTCCCCACATTGGACCAGGACACCAAGGCAGCTGCTTTCCCCTCCTCACCCCTCCCCATGCTGCAGGGAGGGGTGTGGGTGCTAGATAGGGGGCACTGAGGCTGGAAGAGCTTTGGGGAGTCCCTGGGAGAGGTGAGGCCCTCACAGCATCTTTCTGCTCCTCTCCATCCTGCCAGGATCATCATCAGCCCAAGAGTGGGGTCCCCCAGGCGATGACCCCGCAGGGGCTTCCTGTGGTGCTCACCTTGGGGTAATAGAGGTAGCAGATCTCACCCAGGTCCTTCCCAGTCACCACTCCCAGCCGGATGGCCAGGCGCTGGCACAGCAGCCCCAGGATGGTGGCCCACAGCAGCACCCACAGCAGCTGGGGGGGCAGGAGAAAGGCAGCAGGAGCTGGGCACCCAGTGGGATGTGGCCACTTAGGGCTCCCAGCAGGGACACGGGGAAGAGGAGCCCAAAGGGGCTGGAGGTGGTCCCCAGGCAGAGGAGTTGCCCTCTCACACCCCTGGGTGCCCTCCGCCTGGGCCAAGGCCCCCCTGCACCCCACCTTGTTCCCGCTTCCCATGCAGGGGAAGCCATGGGGCTGGGCAGCCGTTAGCACAGGAAAAGTTGTGAAAGCCCCGGCTGCTTCCTGACCCTGGGCTCGGGGGGGGCCCAGGGCTCACCTTGAACCCCGCCACAGCCCCGCACTGCAGGTCTGACTCCACGTTGCCCGGGTCCAGGTAGGCGATGCTCATGAGGAAGCCGGGTCCAGTGAAAGCCCAGAGCTTCCTAAAGCTGAAACCGAGCTAGGAAGAGGCAGCAGATCAGAGCAAAGAGTTCCTGTTCGAAACCAGCATTTCCCAGTTGCACTCCCGATTCTCTTTAGCACAGTGCTAGGAAGCCTGGTGCTGCTCGCACGGGTGCGTTTCTCACACGGGATGTTTCTCTCCTCTGCTCTGGGGAGGGAACTGCCACCCCCAGCCCCTCTCTGTTAGCAGCAGTGCCAGGGGGACAGCAAGATCCCCATCCCACCCAGGGACAGGCTGGACAGTGATGTGCAAGTGGTTTCTGGGCTGTCAGGCACCGTTTATTGCACCTCATGGGATCCTGCTGCCAAGCCCTGCTTTCACCATCACTTCTGGCAGGGAAACCCCCGATTCTTCCCCTTCTCCCTTTCATCCCCCAGGACCAGATGGGGATGGGGAGGGCTGGTGTGACACAGACAGCCTGGGGGATCCTCACTGGGCTGGGCACGGGTGGTGTGTGAGCAACGGGGTGATGCCTGCGGCTGGGTAGCACCTCACTCCTTGCCTCAGTTTCCCAATCTGGAAACCTTTAAGCATGGAAATGTTCACCCTGGGGCTGTGATTTGCCTGAGCACGGTCTGGGGACACTGAGGTCCCCGGGGCATGTCCTAGGTATGTCTCCCACTCCCTCTGCCTCCCCACCTCCAGCTCCCTGTGGTCCCAATCCCTTGCTCAGTCTCTGCCCACACTTAGATGGAGGTGCCAGCGTGGCAGCGCCTACCCCACCACCCTTGGGGATGCTGATGCGTTCATCCAGGTAGGTCTGGTCTAGGGTGCCAAGGTGCTGTGGGGCCACCGGGCTTCTGCTGGTGCCATAAGTCTGGGCTTGGCCCTGGTTCAGGGACCCTGTGAGGCCTGGGAGGAGAGGTGAGGAGTGAGGAAGAGAAGGAGGAGAGGTAGCAGCCCACCACGAGGACAAGAGTGGCAGCCTACCTGGCTGGCAGCCCCTTGGTCCCACCTGCCCCACCCAGTGCGCCCCATAAGGGGTGAACTCCATTTTTACAGGGCAGTTGTGAGTGGCTATATGGGGGCTGTCAGCAGCTGCCCAAAGGCAAGCCAGCTCCAGCTCATGTGTCCCTAAAAGTTCCTGACCCCAGGCCAATCTTCACCAGCTCAAAAGCCAAGTGCATTTCTGGGCAGGAGGGACAGGAGGGGACCCTGCTCTGTATTCTGCTGCTGGGTGGGCATGGAGTAGGGACAAGAGGCTGGTTCTGATCCCAGCCCCCCCGGCCCCCATTTTCTGGGAGCGTGGGTGAATCACGGATGGGTGTGGAGGGTGGCTTCAGGACAGGCTTCAAGGCGATGGTGCCCACTGGGCCGGGGGGGGGGGAGGGGAAGACAGAACGAGGGGTCCTGAGGCAGAGGGAAGGGACTGTAGAGGAGGAAAGAAGGCGCAGGGGGACCCAAGTGTCATGGGGCTCACCTGGCTCCAGCGATGCCGTGGCTGAGCCTGATCCAGACATGATCTCAACACTGGGTGCAATGCCTGCGCCCAGCTTTTAAAGGATCCCCAGTTGCCCTCCCCCTCTCTCCCTCCCCGAGGAGGAGGAGCAGGAAGTGTTCCTTCCCCACCCGCTGTCCTGGGCCGGGAAAGGGGCCCTGCCTGGTGGGGGCTGGGTGCTATGAATGTGCACGGTCTCAGTTCCCCCATCCTGTGCCAGGAGTAGTGCACCCAGTGCCTCCCTTCCCCTTTGTCGTACATCCACACATCCCAACACAGGCCACACAGGGATATGGGAGCGTGCTTAGGTGTCACCATCTCAGGCCAGGGGTCCTGCTCCTTGGGTGGCTGTGGGAACAGGGGATCATGTTCCACAGCATGGGGAGGGCTTGACCCGTGGGAGTAGGGGAAAGGCTGGAGGAGTGGAAGAGAGGAGGAAGTAGGCCTATGTTGCACAAGCATGTGAGGAGGTCAAAATGCATGCTCAGCTGCAGGCTCTGCGGCACAGGGTGCTCACACCACCCTCAGGTTGGGGACCTTGACCCCAGTGATGGGGTGATCAGTGTTGTTGCAGGTCAGGCTGTACCCACAAAAGCAGGGCACCCCACACCTAGAACCCCTCGTGGCTGTGGAGGTGGGAGGGGAGCAGTCTGGTTGCACCCATGGCTGCTTGGGTAGTACCAGCTGCTTCTCGAGGGCACCACTCTGCCAGCCAGGCTGCATCCCACAGAGAGGTGGGCATCGGGGTCTGCCCCCAGGGAGATGTGGTGATGGGCACAGGGAGGAGAGCCTGGCCCTGCATCAGGATCTGCCTCAGGTGCCTTCCCCCAGGCAGGGGCTAGAACAGCTGGGAGGGGGACAGGGTCCTCCCAAGACTGGCATACACACACCTCAGCACCCCGTGCACGCCTCGTGCCTCAGTTTCCCCAAAGCAAACAAGCCTGGACAGGCAGCACTGGCAGCTTTATTCCCTGTTAGCCACAGGGTGGGAAGGTGAGGGGCTGGGGTTGGCAGCCCTAGAGGATGTAAAAGAGGTTTCGGGGGGCTCCTTGTGGGCAAAGAATTCTGCAGCAAATGAGACGGGGTCTTCGGGCTGCTGCAGGAGCAGGGCCAGGAGGAAGTCGGACAGCAGTACCTGGAGCTCTGTGTGCTGCTGGATGTAGGCAGTGTGGTACTCTTGCAGCTCCCCCTGCGGCGGGGTGGGCAGGGTGGGCAGAGGCACCGATGTCCCCTCCCGGGTGCTGTGCCGGAGGGGGTGCAGGATTCCTGCATCCTTTCCCACACTTGAGGAGGTTCTGGGGAGGATGCTGGCCACCCTGCTTCCCCCCTCCCCTACCCCTGGGCACCTCAGGGGTGACCCTGCTGGGGGGAGGCACAACTCCATGTCTCTCTGTCATTGTGCCTCCCTATCTCACCTTTCTGTCCAAGAACCAGGAGATGAGCTGGATGTCCTCCTCCCAGTCCAGGGGCTGCTTTGGGAAGGGGGGATGCGGCTTGACTTCACCTGGCAGCAGGAAGGCAGGGCAGGGTATTTGCTATTTGGCTGCCAGACAGCAGGCAAGGGCTGCCCGTGCTGGGAAGCCTCTGCCTCTTCAGTACCTGTCTTTGTAGCAGCGACAGGCCCATCCTGCAGACGCATCACCATCGGGCTGCCGACCTGCACCAGCCGAGCCAACCGCCTGCGAGGGAGAGAGCCAGTGACGCCCCACCTGAGTCCCCGAGGGGCTGGAGGTGACCCGGCCGGACCTCCCCCGTCCGTACCCGCTAGGGAGGAAGCTGCCGTGCCAGACGGTGGAGGCGCCCGCGCCGCCGTGCACGGCTCGCTCGATCACAAACACCTCTGCCTCTGCCGAGCCCACCGCCTGCTGCTGGACACCCAGGGCACACTGCAGGGGCACAGCCAGGGGTCACCTCATCCTGGAGTCACCCCTGCCCCTGGGGGCTCAACCCGTGCCGTCGGTGCTGTCAACCACACTCCCACATCCCACCCTGGCACCCCCAACCTGACCACAGCCCCATCCCACGGGCTACCCCGAACGGTGGCTCACGTAGCTGGCAGTGCAGAGATGGCCCTCGGTGTTGATGGTCGGGAAGACGAGGCCGGGAGGCACCTCCCGCCGGCACGCGAGCACCCGCAGCAGCAAGAGGCTGGCACCCTCCGGCAGCAGCCCCTGCAGCTCGGCCCGGCTGTAGATGAAGCTCCAGCGCTGTGGCTCTGCCTGCAGAGAGACCCAGCCACCTCATGGGACAGCCACAGCCCCACCATCCCCAGGCACAGCACCCCCGGAGCCTGGGGGGTGCCTGGTGATACACCCCCCCCCCCGATATGACCCATCTGGGGGGCAGAGGGGAGACACAATCCACCCCCAACCTCACCTCTCCCTCCTGGAGGGTCTTTGTGACAGTCATTCCGTGCTGGTGGCTCACCATGTGGATCCTCTTCTGTGCAGGGTACGGTCTGTACTGCAGGAGAGGTGGGGGCACAGGGCAGAGGGTAGAGCCAGGGAACCCCACCTCTGAGGTGGCACAGCCCAGCACCCCTTTCAATCAGGGTACCACACCAGATGCATTGTAAGAAGCTACCTGCCCCAGCTCCACCCAGAGTAGGGAATGGGGACCATGGTGTTAGAACAGAGATGATGTCTGAGCTGCGGAGGGGACACCACAGCAACACTGTGTGGAGTGCAGCTTCCAAGACGGCATCACTGCAGGGCTCATCCCAGGACAAGGAGGCAGGACACAGGGAAAAGGGACATGCCAGCTCCACCCCAGTCACCTCCAGACACTCCTGCTCCTCCTGCTCCAGGGTCTCCATCTCCGGGGTCACATAGGCTGGCAGAGCAGAGCCACACTCAGCCCACAATCCCAGCCCCAGGGGCCGGTGGGATGGGGATGCTCCAGCCCTTGGGATGCGGGGAGACACCCCACACTGCGCCCCACCTCACCTTTGAGGCTGCTGGAGGCTGACACGCCTTCCTGCCTGCGGCGGCACCCGGCCTGCACCAGGAGGCAGCTCCGCACTGGCTCACCCGTCCGCTCGTACGATGCCCACCGGGCTGACACCCACCACTGGCCCCATGCCGCGTCCCTGGGCTGAGCCTCAGCCGCCACCACGTCCAGCGTCTCGGTGAACAGACATGGCTCCAACTCTCCCGGCCCTGCCCGGAGGGACTGTCACCCTGCCCCGAGGGATGTACTCCGTGCCCGGAGCCTGCCCAGGCACCTCCCGCCTCAGTCTCCCCTTCCCCTTCGAGCAGGCTGGGCCCAGCCCCTCACCACTTGCCCGGTCCAAGCCTCCCCAAGCCGTCCCGCTCCCAATGGACCCGGTCCCATATGTGTGTGTGTGTGTCCGTCCACCCGGCCCCGAGGACCCCCGGGCACCGGCTGTGGGCACCCACCAATGAGGTTCAGGAACTTGGCATTCTCCTCCGCAGAGGATGGGGTCTCCTGCGGGCAGCCGGATGGGGGCTCCATGCCTCGCCGTGGGGCTCCTGCTACCGGACGCCCGGGTAAGGGGCAGTGCGTCCCCCCAGATCGCGGCACACCCCAGTGCCCACATGTGACACCCCCCCCCGGGCTCCTGGAACCCACATCCTCCCCCCGGCCCCATAGCAGCCCGCAACACCCGACCCAGTCCCAGACCTGCAGCGCTGGGCCCAGGTGCCCTCCCCAGCGACGCCTCAGCGGTCTCTATAGCAACGGCTTGCCCCCCCCCCCCCCCCCCCCCCCTTAAAGGGGCCGCGGAGGGATAAGGGCTGCGGAGGGATCAGACCAAATGTGTACAACTCTACCAAATAGGTATAACTCTACCAAATAAACTTAGTCTTTTATTCGGGGGGGGGGTTGACGGGACGGGACGACACACTCTAGTCCCCAGTACAGCAGTAATCCCCCCTCCCACCCAGTGTGGCCCCAAACATGGGGTGCTGGAGAAGAGCCCCTTGCCTGGAGGTAGTACTGGGCTGCCCACCTTGCTGGCTCCATCCCAGCCCCCCCAGAGGAGATGCACAGCAGTGGGAGCTGCCAGGGGGAGGCTGAGTGCTGTGGGAGGAACTGGGGGCTCCCAAAAAGTTAGGGCAGGGTTAGGAAAAGCCCTTGGTGCCATTGATACAGCCCCAGCAGTGGGGTGGGGGACTACAGACCCCCACAAAGGGGATCAAGGTGCTTCTGTGTAGCAGCTGGTGACCCCCAAGTCTGGGAGAACAAAGGCAGGGATCACTTATGGGGTGCCCACATTGGGGTGTCCACTCTTCCCACACACCCCTGCAAACACTGCACCCCAGGAGGGAGATTCACAGCAAAACAAACCACACTGTCCTGGGTTCCCTGTGCCAGAGAAGCACCCGGCCCATGGAAAGGGGGCCCGGACAGAGGGTGACTAAGGGGCTTTGTAGAGGTCCTTGCGCCGCCGCACCTCCTTGAAGACACGGGCTCGGAAGGCATTGGGGTGCTCCCCCGCGCCTTGCCGCAGCCCCAGCGCTGCCTGCAGCTCTGGCCTATGGGTCCGCAGGAAGGGGTTGTAGGTCTGCTCCTCCCCCAGCGTGGAGGGGCACTGCAGGGAAAAGAGGAGGGGGGCAGCTGCTCAGACCCCCGCTGGAGGCAGCACCCCCACCAGGGAGCCAGGACATCTCCTGCAGGACCCCCTTCCCCTATGGCACCTGCCATGTAAGAGAGGTGATGGGAAACCCTGTGAGGGGCTTGGGTGGCGGAGGGTGCAGTCAGGGACCCCCCCTGTCTCACCGTAATCCTCTTCTCCTGGCGCTGCTGCATCACCCACCGCCACTTCTGGTCCAGCTTAGGATTGTCCAGCTCCAGGAGGCTGGCGAAGGTCAGGCACTCCAGTGCATACTCATGGCCTGTAGATTCCCACACCCTCCAGCATCACCCACAACCAGCTCCCCAGTGGGAGCTAGGGGGAACATCAATGGCTCTGCCACACTGCTGGGGACACTCACCTGGCCACAGCAGTGTGTCCTCACCCAAGCCCATGGCCAAGTCTAGGGAGGTGAGCATGGTCTCAGCGGAGCCCTCAAACAGCCTGCCTGGACCCCCGTGCAAACACCTGTCATGGGGGGAAGAACTGGGGGGTCCCCCCAAGCTCTTCCCAGGGTGGGAACCCACTATCAACCCGGACTGGGGTCAGGCACACTCACCGCAGCCAGAGAGGAAGAGGAGGTCCCCGGAGAAGAGGCAGGGGGGGCCGCCGAAGGGCTCCCCATCCAGCACGTACACCATATGGCCCACAGTGTGGCCAGGCGTGGCAAGCGCCTGGAAGGTCAGGCAGCCTACGCTCACCGTCTCCCTGTCTGTAAGCGGGCTGCTCCGGGCACAGGGGTGCACCGTCAGGGTATTGTGTCCTCTCCCCAGCACCTCAAAACCACCACCTCCCAGTGCAGCCCTTCCCTGGCACACCAGTGTTGTGAGCGTGCCAGGTCTCCGACCACAAAGGGGGCAATGTGGTATTTGGGGGATGGACTGGTGGGTGGAGCAGACAGTGATGGTTGGGGGTGAAGCCCCCCCCAAATTTACAGGGGTGCTGGGGGGGTACAGGACTTACTTGGTGAGGTCTGGGATGGAATCGAGGGCACTGCCGTACACCTTGCAGGAGCTGTGCTGCTGGCAGAGCTCCGCATTTCCCCCGCTGTGGTCCCTGCAGACAGGGAGGTCAGTGCCTCTGAATGTGTCCCCCCCATACCCCTCCCAAACTCGGGTTGGGCTGGGGTTCACCTCAGCTGGGGCACCCTCCACAGCCGCCACTGACTCAGTGCTCCCTCTTTGCCCCTTACCAGTGTTTGTGGGTGCAGAATATGGCCTCCAGCATCACCCCCTCTTTTTCAATGGCAGCCTGGGAATGGAGGGGGACAGACAGAGGGATTAGGGAGGGACACAACCCCAAATACCAGTCTCGATCTAAACCCCCGCAAGCTCTCCAGTTGAGGATGAGCCCTGCCACCCTCCAGCCTTGCCTCAGGCACCAACGACTGCAGATGAGGAGCACATTTGAGTCCCAGAAAAGCCTGAGACATGCCACCCCCCTCAAGCAGGGACACCCAAGCAGCGGGTTGGGGGGGCTGCAGGGACCTTACCTGCACAGCCAGCGGGTCAGAGGGGTCGATGGCAGCTGCGCGGCCAGAGCTGGTGTCTATGACCAAGTAGCTGTAGTTGTTGGAAAGCACGGGAATGGGCAGGATTTTCACCCCTGGGGGCATACACAGACACACATCAAGGCACGACCCCCATGTGGGAAAGACTGGGTGGGCAGGCCAAACTGCCCATGTCTTAAATCCAATTTTCAGTTAAACATGCTTTGGGCAATGTGGCAATGGAAACCCCTCCCTGCCCCACAGTGCCAGTGCTGGGGGACACGATGGGGCCGCGCAGGGTGTCTCAGCAGGACTCACCGGGGAAGCAGCATGGCTGGGACACGGAGTGGCCGTGTGGGTACCGCTCCCGGGCCTTCCTCACCTGCCGCTGATAGAAGAGGTAGCCCAGCCGTGTGCGGGTGTACAGGCTGTACCTGGGGAGGGCAGACACCCCCGGCATTAACCTACAGCACCCTCAAGGGGCTCATTCAGTGAGGGGGCTGCTGCCTGGGCCAGGACTCCCACGGGGGACACGTACAAGGTCACTTTCACACCTTAGGGGATGGAAGTGGTGTCCTTCCCACTTTCCTGCCCTGCATCTGCAGAGGGCAGAGTTGGTTTCCCTGCAATTGCTACGGGCAGCAAGGATGGGGAAGGGGGGTGGGGGTTGGAAGGCATCACAGCAGGAGTGTCTGTCCGTCTGTCTGTCCAGGATGGCTCTGCTCACCATGAAGGGATGGAGCCTCGTGGTTTTGCCTGCAGCCATTCTCTGGCTGCTGAGTATCCTCAGCTGCCCACCCCTTCCCTCAGCCCTGCGGGGGCCATGCCCAGGGCTGACCCCACTCTCAGGGCCTCCTCTGGGTGCCACGGCCATGGGGAAGAGGGAGAAAAACAGGCCGAGGAAAAGGGAAGCAAGAAATATCCCCGCAGCATTTCTACGCAGGGGTACAACAGACGCAGAGTAGGGGCTCAGGGGAACGCACCATTTATACAGCAGCATTTTGGGGCTGGGGACAGGGACCGGTACCATGAAGGACATTCAACGATCGGGGTTGCAAAGCCCTTCCACGGGCGACGGCATGCCCCTGATGGCCACATCCTCCACGCTGGCACCGGCAGGTACACCGGGGAGGGATCCTGGCAGGAGCCGGGCCTTCCTGCAGCCGTGGGGGTTGGGAGCCCGAAGCTGGGAACTCCTGCCAGCAGCGGGCAGCAAGGCCACGGCGGGGGCACCGGGTGGGTTAATGATTAGACCCGAGAGAAGGAGCCCCGAGATGGGGTGCCAGGTCCGAGGGGGATCATCACCGTGCTGGGGAGCCAATGGCTGACCCCCGGCCCTGCGGAGCATCCCCGTAACAGGGCTGACACCGCCTGCCCTCATCCCCATCAACCGGGCGGGCTGAACACCCAAGCGGTGCTGGAGCGCACCGGGCTGGCCCCCGTGCCATCCCGAGGAGGACTCCGCGCAAGCAAGGACGGACGGGCCGCTCCTCCCGGAGGCAGAACAAAGGCAGGCGGCGGCAGCTCCCTCCCGGCGGGGGGTACGGGAGCGGCGGGCACTCACCCCACACGGAACAGCAGCGGGCGGGCGAGGGCCATAAATGAGGCGGCGGCGCGGCAAGCGAGGCGGCGAAGAGGCAGGCAGCGGCGCAGGCAGGCGGCCCCGAACCCACGAGCACCGGCTGCCAGAGTCCACAGCACAGCCCGGCCATGGCCCTGCTGCCGCCCGCCCCGCCCCGCGGCCATGCCGCCACGGACACGCCCCCCAGTGTGCGTCACACCGCCGCCATCCCGGCCACGCCCATTACTCGCCGCCGCGCCCCCTGCTGGTCACGGCGCGTCACTGCCGCGTGGAACCGGGAGGGGGGTGACGAAGGATCACAGCGATCGCGTCACCGGCGGCGAGGAGGGGATTCCCCACCCTACCAGCGCCGCGACGGGTGTCCCCCAGCTGACGTCACTGCATAGAAAAGGGGGGGGTCCTAACGTGACGTCACAGATTCCGGGGGTGCGGCTGGGGCCCCGTTCGGGGCGGGTTTAGCGGGGTCCATCCCAGGGAGCGCCCCCCCATCTCCCTGCTTCATCGGCCCCTGGAGCGCAGCAGCGCGGAGCTGCCGCGGGGGGGCGCGGCAGGAGGGAGGGCGGGCGGTGCCTTCCCCCGCCCCGTCCGCTCCGTCCGCCCCGTCCCGGCTGGTCGCGGCCGCCGCCCGGCGGAGCAGTGCGTAGCAGGTAGGGTGGCCCGGTTCCGCTCCGCACCCCCGCCGTTCCCGGTTCCTGCGTAGGGCCGCTGACAAGGGTGAGACACGGGGGACCACCCCCCATCCTGGTGGCGCCCCCTCTCTTTCCCCGACTGCCCCCCGCCGGGATACCCCCGCCCGCGTCCCCTTTAGCTCCCCCTGTCCCGGCGCCTTCCGGTGCCACAGGCAGCGGGGCGGTGCTCCAGAGGGGACTGAGTGAGGATGGGAGGCTGATCCCAGAACCTCGGGGACGTGCTGCGAACCCCCCGCACCCCCATCCCTGGGGTGGGGGACATTTCGCGTCGCGGTTCGGCGGGGCAGGTGAGCTGGGCAGGACCGGGGTCCCGCGGGAGGGACGGAGGGCAGGACCCCACTGACAAGACCCCGCGGTGGGGCTGGTTCCGATTTTCCGACCCCATGGGACAACGTGAGGGGGAAATTGGGGCGCGGTGTGGGGTGGTCGGGGGGAAGCACCGTCCTTTGTGCTGTGGACGGTGAACCCACGGACCGGTGGGGTGTCTCAGGAGGTGAGGGCACGGGTCTGTGCCCGCAGGGTGTGGCGTGGTACCGTGGAGTACGCGCCCGCCGTAGGAGGCACTGGGTTGGGGTACAGAGAGTCAGTGGTGTTGCTGAACTCTGGCAAACTCGTACCCTGTGTGAGCGGCACGAGGGCAGGCAGCAGGGAGCCCGGCTCAGGTGGCACTGGGACCCTCTGGCTCAGCAGGGCTGGGCTGAGCCAGGCTAAGTTGGGTTGTGCGGTACGAAGCCATGCCGTGCTGTACCAGGCTGTGCCATGCTGTACCACGGGGTCCTCTGTGTCTCACTCTTGTCAGCAGTTCCTTGCCGTACCAAGCTGTACCGTCCTGGTGAGAGCTTCCAGGCTCTTCTAGGAAGTCAGCAGCTTTTCCAGGCAGCCTCACCATGGAGAGCCATGGGGAAAGTGGAAGCCTTGGCCCCCACCTCAAACCTTGGTGCCCCCACAAGGTGGCCTTTGCCACCGAGGCTCCCTATGGAGCTGGTGATGGTGGGGCCTGAGCCTAGCTGAAACACCGGGGTGTCTGCTGGGGACACTGCCTGGTCCATTCGGGGGGCTGTGCTGGGGGTAACAGCTGCCTGTGCCCTGGGTCCTGCCACATGTGCCTTATCTGTGCTGAGTCATGGTGCTGTGCTGAGCAGCACCCTGTCCCCGGGGACGGCATGTCACGGCGGGGCCACCGAGCTGGCCCGTGTGGCCCTGTGGCTGGCGACCTGTGGTTTCAGAGCCCCGCAGTGCCGCGGCGTGAGGAGGGTGCAAGGTGCTGCCTGCTTCTCAGGGTGCGGCAGCCGCAGGGACCCGTCAGGCTGGTTCCTGCCCCATCCCCGAGGCCACCCCGCTGGGGTGGGACAGGAGGGGCTGGGGCAGGCAGCAGACCCTGCCAGGGGGTGCCGGGCATGGGCACAGAGTGGGACGCCCCGATGGCTGTGTGCTGGCTGCATACAGCCCGCTTTCCCCTGGGTTTCCTCCTGAGCACTCTGGTCCCACCTAACCAGGTGCCAGTCATGGGGGTTTTCCTGGGATCAGGCCCCTGTTTCATGCCCTCATTGGCCCCACAGATGAGGTGGTGCCAAGGGGCACTGTGTGCTTTTTGGGACTCCGCAGAGCAGGGAAAGTGAAACTTCCCAACTGGTCACTGCCACGATGGTTATTTTTGGTACCGCTGACATCGTGATGGCGAGAGATGGCGTGGCTGGGACAGACAGACGGTGGGAGGGACAGAGGGACAGACACTGAGCCCTGGCACTGTGGCCCACCCAGCCTGGCTGTGGGAAGCGCTGGTGTCACACTGGAGGAAGTGCCTATTCCCACCCAGCCTGTTCCCGGCTGGGGTTGAATCCTTGTCCCTTCCCAGAGACTGTCCTGGGGTCACATCCCTGCTGTGTGTGGGAAGATTGTGGGGGGGCTCTGGCTCCTGTCTGAGGCTTAGTGTGGGCACCCCCAGCTGCCAGCCCTGGGGGGGTGACGGGCCTGGCACTGGCTCCTGGCAGTGCTGTTGTTTTCCAGGGTTTGGAGATACTGCCTTCTTCCTCCTCCTGCTCCTCCTGCTCCTCCTCCCGGCACCCAGCCCAGCAGCTGGCCCTGGGCCCGGGCTGGCTGCTCTCGGCTGCTGGGGGCTGTGCGTGGGGGCCCAGTGCAGCTGGGGAGGGGAGCTCATCCCCGGGGTGGGGGGTTCTGGCTCCCCAGAGACACATCCACCTCCCTCCGAGGTGATGCGCGTGGCACTTGTCCCTGTATAACCCTCTGGGGGGACTCTGGAGTTCTGGAGCTGCTGTGTGACCCACTGGGCTGATGGGTGGGCACACCCCAGAATGGAAGTGGGGCAGGGGGTTCTGCACGGGTGTGATCAGGGTGAGGCATGGTGATGCTGTTTGTCCCCAGCGCGTTGCCACCAGGAGCCAGAGACCAGCCCAGGCATGGTGTGGGTTGTACGTGCTCCGTACCCCCCGGCAATGGCAGGGTGGGCTCCAGTGGCCACAAAGGTCACATCCCTCTTTGCTGCGGCGTCTTGAGTCAGCGCGTGGCCATGCCCTGCCTGTGGCTGCCACTAACGCAGGCGTTGTGGACTCAGGACACAGGAATGGGGTGGCCCTGGTTGGAGGACTGGGGGCATCCCACACGTCTCATTGACCCACTGTTGTTGAGGTCAACTCACCCTTATTAATTAGAAGCTTCTATTAAAGTGGGAGGGGGAGGTTTTGAGGCTCCACTGACCCCTGTGTCCCTGCAGCTCCACTCGCCAGGGATATGTCCTGCCTGGGAAGGGGACCTGCGCTAAGAACCCCCCCATCTTCTCTCCCCTCCAGGTGCCTGTGGGAGACACAGGGAGCTGTCATGGCGCAGCCCAGCGCACCCCCTGCCTATGATGACAAGAACCCCCTATACCCCCCGCCCCCGGCTGGGTACCACCAGCCCCCCCACTATGGGGGGTACCCACAGCCCGGGGGTTACCACCCACAGCCTGGGAGATACCCCCCAGCAGGCGGGTATGCACAACCAGGGGGGTACCCCCAGCCAGGGATGGCCATGCCCACCATGCCTATGCGGTTTGGTAAGTGGGGGCATCTTGGGGTTCTTTGGGGAGGGAAGGGGGGCACTAGAAACAGGGGTGCTATTGGGGGGGCTGCACGGCTGACCCTGGTGCTGATGGTGTCCCTCACTGCAGGTGACAATGGCATGGGGGATGGCTCCCCATTCCAGTCGGCCGACTGGGATGACAGGAAAGTCCGGCACACCTTCATCCGCAAGGCAAGTCCTTCAGGGCTGGGGGCACCCGTTAGGGTGGGGGCCAGGTGCTGAACCCCCCCCTCTCTTGCAGGTCTATGCCATCATCTCCTTGCAGCTCCTGGTGACGGTGGGGATCATCGCTGTGTTCACCTTTGTGTGAGTGGAGGGTCCCTCCATAGCCTTGCCCTGAAGAGGGAGGGGTCCTGAACTTTTGTCCTCTGGGGGGGTCCTGAGGAGACAGTAGTTCCTGACCCCTCTTCCCTGACACTCTTCCCGCCTATCCCACAGCCACCCTGTCCGCTCTTTCGTCCAGAGGAACGTCGCCATCTACTATGCCTCATAGTGAGTAGGGGTCTGCTGCCTCATGCTCCCTATTCTGGGGTGCTCTGCAGCAGCTGGCACCCCACAATCACAGCCCCAAGCCCCGGGGGTCCTGGTGGGGGGATCGCAGGGTTGACACCCATCATCTATCTCTGCAGTGCCGTGTTCCTGGTGACCTACCTGGTGCTCGCCTGCTGCCAGGGTCCCCGGTGAGTTGGTGGTGGCTGGGACCACTGCGCTGACAGGGTGTGGATGTAGGAGGGGAGTCTCCAGGGCATCAGGAGCAGGGTGTTTGCCTAGGGCTGCCCCCAGGGGGGTGGGGAGCAAGGGGACACAACGTGGCCACTGTCTCCAGCTGACCTCCCTGCCCTGGTTTCATCCGCAGGAGACGATTTCCCTGGAACATCATCCTGCTGAGCATCTTTGTGAGTGGGATAGGGTTGGGGGGGGAGCTGGCGGTGCCCCCATGGCAACCCAGCTCCCCATGCGGGCTGGGAGGGGTAGGGGGATAGGTGGGGGCAGCCAGGAACTGCTGCACTCCATGGGGCTGCTCACCCTCTGAACCCACCCTTCTCCTCTCCTGCAGACGCTGGCCATGGGGCTGATGACAGGGACAATTGCCAGGTATGCCCTGGACCCTGTGGTGACAGGAGCTGGGCTCCCTCGTGTCCTGCACGGTGCAGCTAGCTCAAATGAGAGGCTGCTGGGAGCCAGGGGACACTTTGATCCCCTGGGACTGGGGACAGCAGGGTCCCTGTCCAGGATCGGGGCTGAGAGGGTCACCAAAACCCCCCTGGGAGGGGGACGCCAAAGCTCGGGGTGACTCTGGTTGTCCCCTCCATTTGCAGCATGTACCGGACCAACGCTGTCCTGATTGCCATGCTCATCACTGCCATCGTGGCCATCATTGTCACCATCTTCTGCTTCCAGACCAAGGCAAGGAGGGAGATGTGCCCTGCCCTGGTGGGGGGGTCAGGCACAGGGAGCTGGGTGATGGGGACACCCTGGGCTCTCCCGTGACATATGTGTGTGTCCCCTTCCCTGTAAGGTTGATTTTACATCGTGTCCGGGGCTCTTCTGTGTGCTGGGCATCGTGGTCATGGTGACCGGGATTGTCACCGCCATCGTCCTCTCCTTCAAATATGTGAGTGGGGGGGGGGCAGAGGGGCTGAGGGGTGCTGTGGGTGTCCCTGGTGGGGCATCCACAGGGCTGGCAGGGGGGTTGGGGTGCCCCCCTTTGAGGGAAGCAGGGTGTGGTGCTGGCCACGGCACAGGCAGCTTGCCCGCAGGGAGAGGGTGGGTTGGCGTCAGCGGCAGCTCCTTGGATCCGGGTGCAGGCAGGACGTGCCCTGCCTTGCCCACTGCCTGCCAGGCTCACCCTGCCCATGTCCCCCTCCCTGTGCAGGTCCCCTGGCTCCACATGCTGTATGCAGCCATCGGCGCCATCGCCTTCACCCTGGTGAGTTGATGGCTGGAGTGGGCAGAGGGTGTCAGGCAGGGACTGGAGGGGGAACCCTGCCTTGGACCTTGCCTGACGCACTCTCTCCCACCCCAGTTCCTTGCCTATGACACCCAACTTGTGCTGGGGAACAGGAAGAACACATTAAGCCCTGAGGAGTACATCTACGGTGCCCTCACCATCTACACCGACATCATCTATATCTTCACCTTCATCCTGCAGATTGTGGGCCGCGATTAGCCTGGGACCCCTCCTGTCCCCACCTTGCTGCCCCTTACCCCTTTCTCTGGCCTCTGTGCAGGATACAGCCACTTACCACGACTCCTAACGCTTTGGCATCCCTACCCATAGACTGCTAAGGAAAGGGCTTCCCTTGACCCACCCCCAGAAGCCTCCAAGGGTAGCGTGGGGGAACCGGCTGCCTGTGTTTAGGCAGTGCCCAGCCTCAGCACTGCTTGCTGAGGCCATGCCGGCGGTGCCGGGCTGGTAGCAGAGTGCCACGGTCCTGCCTGGGCTCAGGGAGCTCGCAGCAGCACTGGGATTGTGTTGGGATATTTCTAGGAGAGCCCAGTTGGTGTCATTCACTCAGTGCCTTAAACGCGGCTCAGGCCATGCCCTATTCCCGAGCTGCGGCAGTGCCTGGTGCGGGCAGGGGGGCAGCGGGGAACCCTGCGGTGGGAGTCGTGGCAGAGCTCCTGTTCCCAAGGCCCTGCAGCTGCGGCCATGGACGAAGTTGCACTTGCTAAATAAAACACTTTAATTTTGCAGACTGTCCCAGTCTCACCGGGGTGGCGACTGCCCCAGAACCCTACGGGCAGCCTCCGTGGGGGCTGCGGCCCTGGGCAGCGCAAACCCTGCTTTGGGATGGACAAACCAAGGTCAAGCTGCTCAGGGCTGGCCTCCCTCCCTGGCCTGTGCTCCTCCACCCGGCTGCAGAGCAGCTGGGTTCCTCCCCCAGAACAGGGGAGCAGGCAGGGCTGGGGCTGAGCACCGAGGCAGTGACTGCAGTGGCACCGAGCTGTTCCACTCACAAGGGACGATGTTTATTTGTCCCTGTCCAGTCCCACAACCACCCCATAAGCTGGACAGGGAGTGCAGGTGCCAGTGCTGTGTGTCCCGTGGGGCTGGTGTCCCCTTGGCCAGTCCCTTTGTGGTGCCAGGCTCGGGGTGGGGGCAGCCTGGCTATGCCCCCCTGGCCACCCTCTTGTATCGCTCCGACTCATACTCGCCGCGGGTGGCTTCTACCATCTTTTGGCGGATTTTGAGCTGCTCCAGGCGGTTTTTGTCCACTTCCCGCTTAACCAGGAGGAAGAGGATGATGCCGGAGGGCAATCCGATGGCCCTGCAGGACAGCCAGGGGGGAGAAGATGGAGAGCTGGTGGGAAACACGTTCCCTGTGCCAGTCTGGGGTGCACGGACACCCCCCAGCTCAGCGCTGCAGCCCCTCGTGACGCCTTGTGTCCCCCCCCCCCAGGCCCTGCAGAGCAGCAAAGTCTCCTGATGCCGAGCTTCTCCCGCCCCCCGAGCCACTCACCAGGCCACCCCCACCGGCTTCATCGGGTTCTTGCCCTTCTTGCGGGTGGGAATGTACTCCACCCCCTCGGGGAGCCCCCCGCGGCCAGGCTCCGGGCCGGACTGTGGCCCCGCTGGCCGGTGGCAGCTCTGCCTGAGGAGCCGTGTGCCAGGAAGGCACAGAGAACACCGGGGCCGGGCACTACGCGCTGCTGGTCCTGCTGCCAACAGCCCTGCGGGGAGAGAGGGGTTAGGGACAGGCGACCATGGGGCAGCGAGGGGCGCCAGCCTGAGCCCTCCCCTGCCCCGCCACACCGGCGGCAGGGGGCGCTAGAGGGCGGGGCCTAGATCGAGGGGCGCGGCTCTGCGACCTCCGCCTGGCGGAGCGGGCCGGGTCCCGGGGCGCCCCGGTGGTTGTGTGGGAGGCCGCGGGGGTACCCTCCCTCCCCGGGGCCGCGCCCCTCAGCCCGCCGTTACCGCGCAGCGCGCCGAGCGCCACCGCCATGGTGATCCGTGCAGGTACGCGCAGCCCCGCGGCATGCCGGGAGCTGCAGTGAGCCTACCGGGGGTGCCGGGAGCCGGCGCAGACCGGGTTGCTCATGGAAAACTACATCTCCCAGAGGGCGCGGGGAGGGCTCTGCCCAGCGCTGCCGGCGGAAGGGGCGGGGTCCGGTTGAGAGCGCGGTCGGGTTGGCTGAGGCGGACGGCGGCGGGCGGGGATTGTCTAGGGCGGGCTGAGCGGCGGAAGCGGTGGCGGCGCGGCGGGGCGGGGCGCGCGGGCAGGCCGGCATGGAGCCCGCCGAGGGGCCGGGCGTAGTGGACTTCCACGGCGATGAGGAGATCATCGAGGTGGTGGAGCTGGGCCCGCCCGGGCCGGGTGAGACGGGGACCCCGCGCCGCGCACTGGGCAGCGCCTCCCGCCGGGGCAGCGGGCCCACTTCGACCCCGCACCAGCGCCAGGCCCGGCCCGTTCCGTTCCCTCTCCGATCCCTCCGGGCCTTCGGCCTCTCCCAGCGTCGCGCCCCGCTGCTGTGCGGCTCCTTCGCTCCGGGTCTCCTGGCCACGGTGGCGTCGTGGTGGCGCGGGCCCCAGGGACCCCCCATCACACCCCGTGCCTTGCAGTGGCCGATCCGGGCAGGCCGCGAGCCGAGCCCTGACCTCTGCCCCCTGCAGATGACCTGGCCGACGAGATGGAGGACGTGGACTTTGGCGAGGGGGGAGAAGAGCCCGATGCCGAGGCGTGGGAGACGGAGGACGAGGAGGGCGGGGGGGACGGCATGGAGCCGCAGGATGACAGCGAGGTCACGTTCTCCTTGCACTCAGGTGAGTGCCGGGCACGGGCATTGGCTGCCGGGGTCTCCCTCGGGACCTGCCTCCACACCCTGATGTTCACCGGGTTGAGGGTGTGCAGAGTAAGATCCTTGCATACCGCTGGCTCCTGGCTGTTTCTGGGATGGTCATCAGAACTCGGGGCTGTGCTTGTTTATACCTTACACTCTGGTAGAGAAGCCCTTTGAGCCTCCTACCATGGCAGCTCACCCTGAGCACTGCAGACAGCGCTTGATGTGCTTCCCCCATGGGAATTGATTCCCACTGGTTTGGTTAGGAGTTCAGCTAGCTGTGGGGTTTGGACCCCCTGGGAATGCTGGGTGGGGTGTGAGCAGTGTCTGAGCTGTGTGGCCTCTCTTTACTCTTCTGTGAAGCTTCTGTTTTCTGTGTGAGCCTTGACCCTAAGACCAACACGCTGGCAGTGACGGGTGGGGAGGATGACAAGGCCTTTGTGTGGCGTGTGAGCGATGGAGAGCTCCTGTTCGAATGCACAGGTGAGGTGCTTGAGAGTGGTAAAGCTCTGTCCCTCCCTGGCCATGCTCATCCCCAGCCTGTGCTCTGCTGGAGCTGGTCTCCTGACTGTCCTCTATGGCTCTGCCTGAGCAGTCTCTGTCCCCCAATGCCTCTAGGGCACAAGGACTCAGTCACCTGTGCTGGCTTCAGTCATGACTCCGTGTTTGTGGCCACTGGTGACATGTCTGGGCTTATCAAAGTATGGCAGGTGGATGCCAAGGAAGAAGTGTGGTCCTTTGAAGTGGGGGACTTGGAGGTGAGTGGTAGGATTCCTGGTGCTATGGGAAGCCCATGGACCAGCATGGGTGGTGGTGGGGACATGCAACCCCCATGGCGCTGCCTGTCCTCTCTCTGCCCAGTGGATGGAGTGGCACCCTCAAGCCCATGTCCTTCTGGCGGGCACAGCTGATGGCAACTCCTGGATGTGGAAAATCCCCAGTGGAGACTGCAAAACCTTCCAGGGCCCTGCGTGCCCAGCTACGTGTGGCAGGATCCTGCCTGACGGTGAGGCAGGAGGGCAGTCCAGGGTGGGGAGTATCACCAGCACTGTGACAGATCCTGCTGCCACCTCTGTCCTCCTGCATCTGCCAGTCTCTGCTGAGGGATGAGTGGGGCTCTGATTCTATCTGCTGGTCTTGTCTCACCCAGGGAAGCGAGCAGTGGTGGGGTACGAGGATGGGACCATGCGCATCTGGGACCTGAAGCAGGGAACCTCACTGCATGTCCTGAAAGGTACAGAAGAGCTTAATCACCTGGGGTGCTCCCTAATTGGGGAACATCCCCTTCTAGTAGGCTCTGAGCTCTGCACAAGTAGGGAAATGGCACATTCTGGGGCCAGGGAGGGAGACTGGTACTGGGGTTCCATGTCCCTGTGGATGCTGGCAGAACTGAGGCAGGTGGAGGCTGCAGAAGAGTAGGTTTTGAGGCCCACCCGGTCTCCATGGGGAGGACATGTGGAGCTCATGGCTGTACTGCTCACCTCCAGGCCAGGATGGCCACCAGGACCCCTTGACATGCTTGGCCAGCAATCAGGACGGCAGTTTGATCCTGACGGGCTCCGTGGACTGCAACGCCAAGCTGGTCAACTGCACCACGGGCAAGGTGGGTGCCCGCGCAGGCGGAGCCAGGAGCCGCCGGGGACCGGCCTGGGTGTGCGGGCGGTTCACGGCTCTGCCGGCCCCGAGGGGCTCGTGGTGGCTCCTGGCAGCCAGCAGGAGGCGACCGCGGCCAACACAGCCGCGGTGGGGCTCGGGGCCTGTCCTGCGGGGCTCGGAAGGGGCGCAGGTTCCCCCCTTCTTTGCTCCGAGGAGCTGAGGTTTTGGGCTGGATACCGAAGGGGACCTCGGTGCGGTGGGGGTCCCTTCCCCTCCCTCGGACATTCTCCAGCCTCCCTCCACGCAGGTGGTGTGTGTGTTCAAGATGGAAAGCACGGCCCCCAAGGCCCCTGGTGGTGAGAGCGAAGAGGCAGAGTCCAACTCGGTGGAGTCTCTGGGCTTCTGTAAAGTGTGAGTGTGGGGACAACCCCTCTTCAGTGTGGGATCTTACAGGGGGTGTTTCCGTCCCTTGCTCTGCTACGTTTCTCGTCTCCATCCTTCCCAGCTGGCTGTGGAGAGCCTGGGTCACTTGGGTGTGACACGGAGGACAAGGGAAACTATATGATCAGTCCTCCCTACAACCCGGTGGGTTTCTGAGCTAGCCTGACGAGCCACTGTTGGGCCAGGATAGCCTCCAGACGTGGCTGCTGGGGATCTTTCCTGCCAGGACAGTGTCTTCTTTCTTGTGAACCTCAGGCTCATTACTGACTGTCTCTGCCCTGTTGTGTTTCCTGATCAGGTTGTCTCTCACCTTCTTGATGCGCTAGGGTTTGCCTTCAACCTTGACATGCTTCCATCTCTGCTTCCCCCCGGACCATGTAATGCCTGTTCCCCTTTCTACAGGATGCCATTGGCTGCTGTGGGGTACCTGGATGGCACGCTGGCTATCTATGATCTCTCAACACAGAGCTTGAGGCATAAGTGCCAACATGAGGTACTGCCCTACCACCCCCTCCCTTTGCCTGGGGGTTGCTCTTTGGGCCCAGCCAAGACCTCCCTTGGAGCCCAGGGCCTTTCCTGGGGCCAGTTCCCAATTTGTGCTTCTCCCTCAGCCCCCTGGGCTTCCCCAAAGGCAGCCACAGTCCCTGCACAGAGGATGTGCCCCAGAGCCCAGCCCTGGGGGCTGGCCCTCCTATCCAGACAACGCTGGGGGAACCCATGGGGGGAGCTGAGCCTTGCTGGGGTCCCCAGTCCTCACCCTGTGGCCTCCCCCTGCCACAGTCGGGGATTGTGCAGTTGCTGTGGGAGGAGAGCTCGGCCGTGGTGTACACCTGCAGCCTGGATGGAGCCGTCCGGCTCTGGGACGCGCGCTCAGGGAAGATGATCAGCGAATACCGAGGGCACTCGGCCGAAATCCTCGACTTTGCTGTCAACAAGTGAGTGGGGAACCCCTGCACCCCTTCCCTCATGGAACTGCGGTGGGGGCCACCACAGGCTTGTCTCTCCTTTGGGTGCCCCTGGGGCCTGTTGCTCAGGTCCATGCTGAGACTTGAGGGTCCCAACGGAGAGCAGATCGAAGGTGGGCTCAAGGATGCCTAAAGCCCCCAGGCCCATCTCTGAGCCCTATCTCCCTCCAGGGATGCCTCCATTGTGGTGACAACTTCTGGTGACCACCAAGCCAAAGTGTTCTGCGTGCAGCGTCCTGATCGCTAGGAGCTGTGCTGAGGGATGTGTCCTAGCTCTGCTGCCAGGGGCTTGTGTACAGAGGGAAGGAGGAGATGGGTTCCACCACCCTTCTCCAGCGCGTGCTTTGTAATTTTCCAGTCTGCCTCACTTTGCCCTCACCATCTGGGGGCCAAGCCTGGGGTTTTGTATGAAAGTGTCTTTCAATTATATAAATTATTTCACTTATCTGGATGCCATCCACTCTGCTTGTTGGGGGGAAGAGGACCTGTGGAGCTACGTTCCCTCCCTCCTTAGGTATCTCCCCAGCACCCAGCCATGGCCTGAAGATCAACAGCAGATGTTTTTATGCTTGTCTGGGTGAAGGCAGAGACCCCCAGTTGTAGTTCTCCCTGTCAGGGGGAAGGAAGGCATTAGGGTAGGGTGCAGACTGCTAACTGAGGGTAGGAGAATCCTGCTCTGTACAGCCCAGGAGATCCTTAATGCAACAAGCTACTTGCTCCAGAACTAACTGGCTCGGGTACAGTCATTATACAGTAGATAACAGGCCCTCTGCATCTGTGACTTCAAATACGGCCACATATGTTGACAAGCCAAAGCCCCACAGCCTCTTAAGATAGAAAGATCTCCTTTATTAATGAACCCCAACAGTATTTCTTCAGATACAGGAGTTTTGAACTCAAATACTCAGAAGAAAACAAGTTAATATTGCATTATTCTCATAAGAAATACTGCAACTTATTTCCGGTAACTATTGCAAAGCGAAACAGATTGAAAAGAAAAAAAACATTAAAAAAGAAAAGAAATTAAGTCAATCAAACTGTAATTAAGGTTTTTGTTTCTTGGAACGATCAAGTCCTCGCAAGCACAGCTCGTTTCTGCAGATTACTCCCCAAACTGTCGTACAAACAGACCCCGATTGCGTGAATTCCTTATGAGCCCACAGAGGTGCAACATTAAAAGCTACGATTATCAGGTAGCAAGTGCCCCAACCTTCATACTCCACAGCAGCCTCAGGGACCCTGGTGTTAACGGGTTGTGAATGTCTTCCCCCTGGAAGGATGCAGAGAGAGGTCAGCACGGCGCCAGTGCTGTTCTGGGTGCCCCAGGGTGGCTTTTGGAGGGGCACAAGCTTGCACTGAGCTCTTGGAGCCAGGCAGGCACTGCTGGTTCAGAGCTTGCAGGCATTTGTGGCTGCAGAACCAGGTTATGGGGCTGTGTGGAAGGGTTGGCCTTTGCACAGCGGACAGCCCTGCTGCCCTGGGTCAGAGCTCACAGGACATGCCAGGATGAACAGAAGGAGGATACGAAGGGGCTCTGGGATCAGCAGAGGGAAAGGGAGCCCAGGGAAATGTGCTCATGCAAGTGCTCTCCCTCCACTCATCCTTTTATTCACAAGAGGGAGCCAGCCAGCCAGCCAGCGTGCTGGCCTAGGAGTGCTCCTCGCCTCAGGGCCAAGGAGCTACAGACAGTGAGCAGCAGGAACCTGCTCCAGCAACCACAAACCCCAAGGAAGGACCTGGCCATTGTCCCCACATGAGCTGGAGCTGCCCCCAGAGCCAATCCCAGAGTCAGCTTTAATACAAGAGGGGAAAAGCCCCATGAATGCCCCGTGGGCTCAGGGTGGAGGACAATGGAAACACCAGGGCTTGCAGAGCCATGTAGAAAAGTTTTGCGCAAAGGACCTGCCCGCCCAGGGTCTGCCACACACCCGGCTCCTGAAAGGACACGAGGCAGCAAGCGTCATGGAGGTAGTAGAGGGGTCCTGGGAGGCCAACACACCATGATCCAGCCTTTTACCTTGAAGCACCCAGGCAAGCACCTCTCTGTGAAACACTCCCTTTCTCTCTCAGATGGAGTCCCAGCACATCAGCCCCTATTCTGGTCACCCCCACAGCATCCCAGCCCTCCCCAGGCTGGAGTATGCCAAGGTGAAAATAAGCAAACTCCTGGCTGGCAGAGCTTGTTACTCACGTGATTGTTTTCATTTCTTTCTTCTCTGCGTCTGGACGGGCACGGTTCAGCACCTTGAGGAAATCCGATGTTTTCGCCCTCATCCGCGTGTGAATATAGGCCTGTGTTTCATTAGGAAAAAAGGGGGACATATCAGGATCCTGTTTTCACAGATGAGATTTCAGGACACAGGGTAGGAGCTCTCTTTCTGCTCCTTGTTAAGTGTGAGGGGAGTCCAGGAGGCAGTAGCTCCCCTGAACAATTGCCCTCATTTCTGTTCCCAGAAAGAAAGGAAATCAGGTCCAAAAGGGAAAAGTCCTAGTTCACTGCTAGTGGAAGCAAACAGGTATTGCCTGTGCCTAAGAGCTAAGGGAGAAGGTAATGATGCATTACTTGCCTCCCCTGCATGACAGGGAAGGGCAATGCCAGACCCTAAGTGAGCTCGTAGGAGAGCACCCATGCTCCACGCTCCTCCCCAGCAGCACCAAGGATAGACGGGCTGAGGCTACCCTGTATCCCCCAGCTCCATCCCATCAGTACCTTTGAGCACTTGATGTGATAGTGCAGGTAGTCCCGGAATGTGTGGATCAGGTTTATGGTGTTGTCTCTGGCAGCAGCATTGGTGTGACGGGGGAACAGCACTGAAAGAAGAGGGTGACACAAACTGTTAATGCCTCTTGAGGCTACCAAAGGGCTTCAGGTTCCTCCAGTGCTGGAGGCTTCAGTGTGCTGCTCCAAATAACTACTTTGCTCTCTACAGAGAGCCCATAACACCACAATTAAGCAGCACTTGTGATGTTAAGCACAGGGCTTAGCAGCACTTTCCTACATCTCTCGCAGCAACCTGGATACAGCCATTGCCCTCCAGAGGATGCAGACAAGGCCAAGTGCCCAGAGATGACGGCACTGCAGGAAACTCTATGATGCTACTTCAGTACCCGGGAGGAGCAAACGGACGAGAGAGCTGGGAGGCAGACAAGGAAGGCAGACAAAGAAGGCAGATCCAGTCTGCCCTTGGATCTTGGTATCAGCTGTGGGTTCCTGCCTGGCAGCTTGCCGGCGCTGTGACACAGCTACACTTGGTTACAGCCAGGGCAGGGCTCATAGCTGGCTCTTTCCACTGGCTGGCGCTGTGCTCAATGTCCCAGATCCAAGGGCTGAAAGACCTTTTTGTCTGCCTGATGATCTCACCTGGGACTGTCAGATCAGATAACACGGAAATTGCATCTCAACAAGAATGAAGTTTTGCTCATGTCCTAAGCCTGCCGTCAGACAGCCCTGCCCTAGCTGATGAGCTGCTCCAACCTCGAGGCACCATTCCCAGCAGAGGAGGGGGGCAGTGCTAGCCTCACCTTCCCCTGCAGTGCCTGTGCTCCACCTCTGAGCTCTGAACTGCAGGAATGTCAGCCTGTGAGACCCTAACCCTGACCCCCAATTTCTCTGGAAAAGACCTCTCCCTGTGAACAGGACAGGGTTTGGACTCCTCAGCTCAGCCCTAAGCAGTGCTGCCCAGGAAAAGGCAATGACTTTGCTGGCCAGCACCTCTGCAGGCAGGGGAAAGGCTTATCAGAGATGGGACTGTTCGGCCCAGAGCAAAGAGGCAGAGCTAGCGAAACAGAACTTGCTGCCCTGCTCCTACTCTCATTGCCTTTGCTGATCAAGCACTGCACAGGTACCTGCAGCTGGACAAACAACAAATACACTTGCATGGAACCACCCACAAGAAACCTTCATTTTCCACAGTATCACAGCAGAGCCACCCTTCCCTTGCTCCCAAATGCTGAGCTTATTTCCTAGGCAAACTTTAACAGCTCATTGTCTGCTTCCACACCTCACCCACAGCAGAGCTGAGGTGACCTGACACAGCAAAGGGACACACCGAAGGGGGCAGACAGCACAGAACACAACCCCAGAGTCACTGCAGCTCCAACGACCCATTTGAACACTCAGGGAAGGTGAATCCCTCTTTGGTTTGCATGCAGCAGCAGGAGCCTCTCTCCCCCTAAGCGTCCCCACGCCTCAGAGCTGCCTCTTACCAAAGGTGATGTAGCCAATGTTGTCGCCAACGGCCGCGTCTGTGTCTTTCAGTTCCAAGGGCGGCTCTCTGTGGCTGAAGAGCACCTGTGGGGCTGTGTGACTGGCCCGGCGACCCTCCTTGAACTCCTGAGCAAGACAAAGCAAATGTGAGTCCCTCTGAGGCCTTCCAGCTACACACAGAGAAAGCAAATGGGGTTTCCCCAGTCCCACAGAGCACTGAGCGGGAGGTTTCCCAGCTTTCCCTGAATGAGTCCCCAGCAAAACCAGAACAAATCAAATGGCTGCACCAGGTCTGGAGTGGCTTTTGGCATCTCACTTCCTGCCATGGGTGTTTTTTGGAAGGGACACCTCAGCCTGAGCAAGTGCATGAAACAGCACAGCTCCTGCTGGGAAGTCAACACCATGGGGCTTCCAGTGAAAGTGGGCAGCACCCACCACCCCACAGGAAATGAAACTTTCAGAAAGGGCTGCAAGGCAAGGTCTCCATTGCACCTCATGTAAAGGTCTGTCTGAGCAAGCATCTCCCACCAGGAAACTTTGCCTAAGCATTAGGAGACATCCATGGTGTTTGAAGCTTGTGTGCAAAGCCTGTTCCTCCTAACACTTCTCTACACCTTGAAACAATACTTCCAGGGAGGGAGATGCCTTCCATCAGGGAACCTTTCCGACAGCAGCATGACCCCCACCTCACATGAAATGAACTGGCCCTGCATTTCAGGAATTACATGACTGTCCCTATGTGGAGCTGGGAAAGTCCAGACACCATTCTCCTGCCCCAAGGCAAGGCAGCCTCCCCTCTGCCTCACTGACTGCCAGCCCAACCTACAGATCATCAGTCAGCCCTGGCCTCTTCTCCCTGCTGAGCACAGCTCACACTGGGGAGGACAGCAACATCTGTGCCCTTTTTAGAGAACAGAGTAGTTCACCCTGTACCAAGGAAGGTACAGGTTGGATATTAGGAAGAAATTTTTCACAGAAAGAATAATAAAATATTGGAATGGTCTGCCCAGGGTGGTGGTGGAGTCACCATCCCTGGATGTGTTTAAAAAGAGATTGGATGTGGCACTTGGTGACATGGTTTAGTCGAGGTGTAGGGCATGGGTTGAACTCGATGATCTTGAAGGTCCCTTCCAACCTGGTAATTCTGATACTGGGGTTTCCCTAATGAAATGCTTAGCTTGCACTTCTGCCTGCTCATGTGGGAGAGTGAAATGGTTCAGATGGCTTCATTGGTTAGTTAATGGTCAGATTTTCTCCATGAGAGCCCAGATGAGCAGCCACCATGCCTGACTGGGCTGGGTTATGCAAGAGCAACAGCTGGAGGCAAGGAGCCATTGTGACTCAGAGTGGAAATTCTTGTGGCTGGGCAAGAGCAGGGTTTGCTATTGTAAAACCAAGAACTTGGGACATGGAGACTCTGGGACAGCCACTGCCTTGAAGCCCTGCCACCTCCCCAGGAGCCTTGCAAGCCCTGTTTTGTTCACTTCACACCTCCCTCCCTGTTTTAAAAGCTGTATTTCAGGCTATGGGATATGCTGGTGAGATAAAGCTCAAAGCCAGAGCAGATGTCCTGTCCATAGCAAAGAACAGAGCAGAGCTGTGAGATATGACTCTCATCACAACAGACCCTGTTCTAATGACCCCAACACACGTAAACTGGTATCCAGCAGACTGGACCAGTAAGTTACTGTCCATGAGGCTGTCAGCAGCATGGCCTGGCACCCCTGAATGGAGGAGCTAAAGCTCCTCTAGCCCTGGAACACCCTGCAGGGCCCTTCTCCACAGCCATGCCCACGCAGGAGGCTCCCTGGGTGCTTCAGCAGACACAAGGTGAGCTAGGTGGGCCAGGGACATAGATCACACCCTGTACCAGCATGCACAAAGCCTTCCCTAGCTGCAAGCAAATGTCTCTATCTCCATAGGCTGCAAGCAATCACCAACAGACATGAAAAGAGTCTACTATGGGCCTCTTAACACTTCCCAGCTAAACACCAGTTGCAAAGGGTAGCTGAGTTCAGAAGTACTTGGTATTACGACTGATTCAAGCCCACAAACTAAGCAAATCCATAGCTCTGAAAAGCTCGAATTCAGAGCTCATTGCAGCATGTGAGAGCAGCCACACCGAGCTGGAGCCTCCCTGCAGCATCTGAGCATCAGCAGGAGCAAGCTTTGAGGTGAAGACAACTCTCAGCATCACCCCAGGCATGGCACATCATCGCCTCTCCCCTTCTTCTCCCTCTACATCCTCCCCACCATGCTCAGCTCCTCAGCTGGCTGACAATCCTCACCACAGCTAGCTGCACTACAAGGCCTCAGGGTGGATACTGAAGTATTCACCATGGTGTGTCTCATCTGTAACACATGATCTTTGGTTGTCCATATAAGCAAGACCATCAGTAATGAAGATGCCAATGCAAGAGCCTGGATTACAAAATCCACTGCCTATGTCTATTAACATGTTTTTTCCATCCCAGTGGAGCCTGCAGCCTTACAAAGCATTTCTGTACATTAAATTGCCTGTGAGCTCACTTTAGCCTAACATCTGCTTCTCTGGCAGCTTCAAGCATGAAGGCATCTGAAACGAAGACCAGACCCTTTCCCTGTAATTCAGTTTCCATACCTGCATAAACACCTTCCCGATCACCACGTCATCGTCGTCCTTAAATACCGTGCTGAACACAACCGTCACACGGTCCTTTTTTGCCTCGACATACCTGCAGGTGGGCAAGAGAGGGGAACCCAGCTGTGAACAGGAGCTAAGCAGAATGAGGAAACAACTGTGTGATGAGGTTAAGCACATCCAACAACTGTTCACAGGCCCGGCTGCCAAAAATTTCCCCTCCCTCGAGACAGTATTTACAGAGAGCAAAACATTTCTGTTGGGAGCAGTCAGTTCCTCTCCTGCGTGCAGCCACAAGTGCTGCCACTAACAGAGACTTGTGTAACAACTCTGCAGCCCAAGGGATGAGCATTACCCTCACTGGATACTTCTGACAGCCTAGGACAGGCCCTTAATACCTGCCAAAGTATTTTGGATTTCCTGACTTTCCACCACAACCTACAGCAGTGAGCAGGAGCAGAGTGTACTGAAAGCTGTTCAACTCCCATGAACACTTACATTGTCTCATCGTCCCTGTAGTGGATGACAGCTCTTTTTTCTCCTTCTTTGCCCTCTTCCTGGAATTTGAAATACTTCTCAAAGACTGAAGCAAAGCAGTTGCGCTTTAACATGCCAGCTTGGTGCACAACAGCGTCCTTGTCTGCGGGGAGGTTCTCCAGGTCGTAGAGCAAAGAGACATTGTAACCTGGGGATGGACAACCACTAAACTTAATAATATCTTAATGAATCCAGCAGTGTTTTCCAGAGAGACACCTAAAGTCCCACCTTTGCTTTAAGCCCCCCCCAAAAGCCCCGGGGGTGAGTGCTTCCCACTCCAAGCACAGCCAGAAGCCATGCCTGAACTCAGTGTGCGGCCATGGCAACGCTCCTAGGACTCCTTCCTGAGCTCCCAGATGCACCGTGCTGGCTGAACTGCTCCCAGGTTTCTGCAGTGAGTAGGAAGAGATGCTGTCACAGGTAACCATGGTTTTCCTGTGTCTCACAAAGTGTCTCTGAGCAGAACAAAGACCCCAACTGTGAGGAACAGAGGCTTCCCGGAGGAGGGCTGCATCAAGAATTACAGCTTGTGCTGCAACCTGCTCCAGCCCTGCTGTACCTGAGCTACCTTTTAAATTGCCATTCATTGTACAGAGAGCCCAAGATATCAAACTCTTGAAGTGCAGCCTTCACTCGAGCATTTCTGAGGCAATTTAAGTCACTTTGGAATTGCATTCACACACACAGAGTAAATGTTATTGCAGGGTTACCTGATTCAGGATTTACCAAGTAGTTTCCATAGACTTTCTTCAATACCTAGGAAAAAAAATTACACATTGAGAGCACAAGCTATCAAGAGCTGTTTCCTCCTGCACAGCCCAGGCCATGTTTGGTCTCCATTCAGAAAAATCAAATTACAGCATCTGCCTCCCCTAGTATAATTGAACTTAGATAAATATTAAGTCATCAGCTTCTAGTACTATTGGCTACTCCTGCTCTAGGCAGAGCTCCCTGAGCTCCACTCACAGGGGACACGCTGCAGGACAGAACTCAAAGCTGGAACTTGTTAAAGTTCTTGCCAGTCTTGACCTTGCATAGGGAGGAAAACCCTTTCCATATGCCTCATATCTTTAAAGAGCTGCCAGCAGAGCTTGATGCAACAGCTCTGAGAGCTACGACCCTTCTGCCCATTCAAAGGCAGGTGCAAAGCACGCCCTGTCCCTCTACCTGCAGGAAGGCAAGTTCAGAGCTGGGATCAGGCAATTCCCTGCCCTGCCTCAGCCTATTGCATGGGACAGATGGGGACAGAGAGGAAGCTGCCAGGCAGCTTGGATGCCTCCCAGGAGCACAGCCACCTACAGCATAGCGAAAAACCTTTCTTCAAACATAATCACTGCTGAATTTTACATCAATGACAATTTCCGACTGAGCCACAGCTCTGTGTCAATGAGGGGGCCGGGAACAGGAGGTATTTCACACAGAACATAGCAATGCTGTGGCAGAACTGGCCCTCCTGGGGTGACACCCACCAGCACACCGAGAGGATGCACGGGCTCTCTGTGTGCCAGCAGGGAGCCAGCCTGCCTGCAGCAGCCCAGGGGGATGCTTTGTCTTAGCAGGTAGCCCACTTTGTGCTCTTCACAGTGGGGTTTCACCCAAGACAGAGCAGAAACAAGCTCCATCATCTCCAGGGAAGCACAGAAAGCAGCAGTTTACTAACTGGCAATTTAAAAATGCAGTTTCTATTTAGCCAGCACTCCCAAGGCAGTTCTTCAGGGATCCCCTTTTCCTCTAAAAGCTTGGGAAGTTGCCTTCCACCACCACCACAATGGCTGCTGGTGCACAGTGGTGTCAGCCACTCGCTCACCACAGTTCTCCTGGGATCACACTCCAGGCCAACCCTCACTGAACAGCAGTACCTTCCGAAGCAGCCAATGCTGCTCCTCGAAAGCTCTGCACAGAGGGACCAGAAAAGCAGGACACTCAGTCATGTTTATTCTGATGTTTGTAGGCCTTGCAGCAACTCGCAGGAATTAACTTTGGGTTCAAATCACCTCTGGTGTGTCTCACCAGACTCACAATAAACTCATGGAGCATTCCCTTGTTTTCCTCCCAGAGCAGAGAGCCAGAGGCAAAACCCTGCTGAAGAGCCTTGAGTGAACCCCCTTTGCTACCATGAGAAGATTTGAAAACTGACTCAGGAACTGAGTCACATTTCCTGCCCCACCACCCAACCACAGCTCAAAGAGGCTCCTTCTTTCTACCATAAATGGCCCTCTGCAGCCCCGGCCCATTCAACAGGAACTGAACCTGTTGCTTCTCATAGCAGCAGCAAAAAGGGAACCAGTCTGCAGATCAAGGTCTGCACATGCAGAAGCCCATCACTCGCTCTCAAGTGTGGTTAGTCAGAAGAGCAGTGCCACATGTCTCACGATTGGTCTTGATGCCTTGCTTTCACTTGCAGGCTCAGCACATCAGTCAGGGAAAGTATTCCTATATGGTCAGGCCTCTGTCAGTCACTCATTTAGACTTTCAAAATTAATGGCACCTTTCGCCCTTCAGGCTGCAGGGTCATATAAGATAATTTCATATTCATGAGAGAGTACACACACACTCTGCCCTTGTCTTCGAAGCACAGGGCTGCTCCCTTCACCAGCATGAGATGGGAGCACAGATGCTTCTCTATGCGTTAGACATGAGATCCATCACCACTGCAAGAACACTGTCCATGCTAAGACAGGATCCACAGCCTCAAGGCCCAGAGATGCTCACTCACCTCATCAGCACCGTGTTCCTGGAGTTCCTTGTAGAATTTCAGAGAAATACTGACCATCACTTTTGTCTTGTCTCCATTGGGGTTTGAAATATGGTAAAGGACTCCATCAAAGTCTATGAAGCAAGCAAGAGAAACATGAGGGAACAGGAATCGGTTCCTATTTCTGAGGAAGGTTTTCTCTACATGTTCTAAGAACTGCATAAAGCAATACTGTTCCCTCTGCTCCAGCTCTCACACATACAGCAAGAGAGAAACCCATAATTAAGGAAAGTGGTACTGTCATGTAGGGAGACCTGGTATAATTCAAAGGGCTGAAACAGTTTTGACACGTGTCCATCGCAGAGAGCTTTAGTCTAGTGTCATTTACCATCCCTGACACATCCGCTTGTGCTCAATGCACACAGGACACAAATATACAAAGACAGGAGCCTTCTGGATGGCCAGCACAGAAAGTGACTGACATGCCCACCAGGCCAGCGATGCAGCCAGGAGGAGAAAACATCTCTGCCAGCAAAGGCAGCTCAGTGACTGCCTGCTGAGACAGCTTCCACTTCACTGAAGAATGGGTAGGGAGGGCAGGAGGCAGTGAAAGGCAACCCTCCAGCTGCCTTCCCTATGGAGCTCTGCAGCTTACACAGATTCTTGATAACAGAAGCAAAAAATCAGCTGCTGAATGAACACTTGAACTTCCTTGGCACTTCTCATCCTGGAGAGCAAACTTCAGGCACTGAATTCATCTTGTCTGTCACCCCGAGACAGCTTTCTAACAACCCAAACCAAATGATGCTAAAGACCTGATAACAAACAGCATCAAGGGCAGGACTGGAGAACAGGCAAGGTAAAATAGAAGACTGCACAGCAAACAAACTGTTGCCACCACTGAACTCATTGCTGTGAGGAAAGTCCTAGGGAAGGCAGATGGACAGAGAAAACAGTGGGGCAGCCAACAAAGCCCCAGCTCTGGGGACACTGCAGGGTGTCCACACCATCTGCCGCTGCGCAGCTCTCCTGCTCCTGCAGTGGTGCTGGGTGAATTTGGGCATACCAGGCATAATCCTGGGCAGACCATTCAAGCCAGCCCTGTTTTTCAGAGAAGACAAGAGAGCCACAGAGCTTACCTGCAAATGTTACTTCTACTGCCTCTGGTTTATTTCTAAAAAGAAAAGAAAACAAAGGAGGTAAGTGAGAACTCAGCGGCCTCCAACCTGCAAAGGAAAGAGGATTAATTTCCAATGCCTATTTCTCACAATCAGCTCTACCTGGAAACCCTTCTATCTCCTGCTGTTCAACTAGCAGATAACCTTCAACAAAAGATCTTGGACTTCTCCCCACTTCTGTAAGCACCAGTTTTACCCCAGATTATATAAAACAGTGCAGAGATACAGAACAGACATGATACAGGTTTGGGGACAGGCTCTTTTTTAAGTTCCTGCAACTTCATGGAATGGACTCCGAGGCTGAGCAGTCCCCCCGAAATACCCCAACATGATGCCAGCTACCTCTGCAGGGAAAAGTGTAAATCTGGGTTTTCTCTAATTCTGCCCAGTGTGGTCTCTAGGATCCCAAATAATCAACAAGGATACCTTGTGAGCCAAAGGCACATCACATCTTACACTGTGGGCATGATGATGTAACATCTTAACAAACCCTATTTGCCAGCTTGTCTGTGATCTGGAGAAAAGTAGGATCTCGTGAAAGATCTGACTGCTTCTGAAAAGTGATTCTGTTGGGACTGGCATGACATAAGTGCTTTGGCAGCTCTGAGGGGACTGGTAGTAATAGGTCATTCTCCAACAGGAAGCAATGCGAAGATACCTCCACTGCTGAGAGAAGGGGTGGAAAATGAGAACAGGATGAAAATGCTAGTGTGCTACTGGTGTTTCACAGCATCTCTCTGTTTATTCTTCAGATCCTGGTTATTAACAGTGTACAGGCTGCTGCTGCTGCTAACAGAAATCCAGCCTCTAAAACAGGTCATTCACACCTGTCTGAATCAACACACTGAAATAACTCCCCACACCAAAGCCAGTGTGTCGAGGCAGCCTTGTGGTCTCAACTACGCTGCCACTGCCCAGAGGCCAACTTCAACCTTTTTACCAAAACTTTCTTTGTCCATGCACATGGATACTGCTGGCGACCAGCAGAACATACATAGAGAAAGATGTATGGGGGAAGCCATGACTCAATATCTGCTTCCTCTCACCATATCCTGGAAAGGTTTTACTGATTTTTTTTTTTTTTTTTTTTTTTTTTACTCCCCAGCACTGTTCTTCCATCAGCTTTTCTGCAGACAGCCTCATTCCTGGAGGTCAGGAATGACCACCATGTGCCAAACCACAAGATGGACAATGCAGGGAGACCAGGGCACTGAACAGCAATGATCCCAGACCATGCACTGGATCAGTGACATTTTACGAGGGTGAAAAGGGAGGAATTAACCCCCAGCCACAGATCCTAAGTGGAAATGATGAGGTGTCGCTGCTTCTTGAAAGTTATTAGCTGTGAAAAGCAACAGCCCTTTTTGTTGGGAGACTCGAGAGCCTCTGTCTTTTGTGCAGCATCACTGAAGATGAAAACCACACACTTGAAAGAAGCAGTGCGAGTGTACCTGAGGCAGGCCTTTTAGCTTAAGCACCGTACCAGCTACCTGTGACCTTCTCTTGCTCTCATCTCCTGTTCCCAGCTGGGCCTGAGACAAAGGCTCAAAAAAGGCTTCATATTTAACTTGGGCTCTTGGAAAGGGGAGCAATTCCCTCAGCCGCACCCAAGCCACTTATGCTCACTAAGGACTGTTCAGAGCAGAGATAAAAGAAAACCCCACCGATCTCCCTTGGGCAGTCGATGCAGACGTGTTCCTCTTTTAGAGCACCACACTCAGACTTGGGAACCGGCTTGGATGGCAGTATAAATTTTTTATAAAAAAAGAAACCTATGTAGGAAGTTTCAAAGATAGCACAGTTAGGCACATGAGAGCCAGGAATATTAAAGAGGATGCATCCCCAAGCCTCTGTTCCATCTCCTCAAAGCTCCACCATTCAAGCCCTGTTCCACACACACACAGAGCTGATGCCTCCCACAGCCCCGGGCTCCCAGCAAAGCCTCTGAACACAGCACCTCCCTCCTAGAAAGGCAAGGAAGCAACTGACAGCCAGCCCCTGGAGTGCCTAGGAAGGACAACGATTCCCTGGCTCACATCCTGAGTACCCCAGGGGATGAGAGGAAGATCATGCTGGAGACTACATACCCAAAGACAGTTAATGTCTCTGCAGGAGAGAGCCTTTGTTCTGCACACAAAAGCTTACAGCTAACACAGCCCCATTTTTAAGCCTTTCATTGAGCAAGCATAATTTCTTAGAGAAGTTATTTTAACACTTATTTCCCAAGTGGCTTGGTTTTTGTGCTTGGGGATGGCAAGATACTGAAGGAAGAAGTAGGTAACTGGGCAGAACTTTGGGTGCTGAATATTCACCCACTTCCTGGTGCAGCCTCAGTGAAGCAAGCACTCACATGAGCCACACACAGAGCTCCTTGCAGCCATGCTGGCCCTGTCATCTCCTGCAGAGTGGGCTTTCTACCTCAGCTGGCACACACCTGAGTAACCCAGGCCTGTTCTGGCCCAGGGGAGGAGAGAGCACAGTATCAGAAGTGTGGCTGGGAATGAAGTAAGCTCTCTAAGCCCTTCACAGTTCAACAGCCTTACAACCCCAAAGTTTAAGTGCTTCTATTTATTTTTCTGGCTTGCCTCACCAGAACTATTCTGGCTGCTTAAAACATTTCTACAACAGAAAAATCACTCCTTTTGCTGCCTGTGTTGTTGTTCCCCCATCAAGAAGCCCCCAGGCAAAAGAGATTGGAGCTCTCACCTCCAGCATCCCTCAGCAGATTCTGGACAAGTGACGGTGATGCAGGTGTGATCGCTTCCCCTTAGCCCTCCCACCAACCCCATCTTCTGTCAGCAGAAACAGCAGCAGGGGACGTGCCAAACGCCCTGCAAAGCACAGTGTGTCTGCTCTGTGCATAGCCTCCCAGACACCCAGCTCTTGTGCAGGTGAAGGCTTCAAGCAGAGGACGCACAGCAGGCCTGGGACCAGGGCTGTAATGCTGTGGGGTGGGTACTGGTTACCATCAGGTTACTGGTGTGGTCTCAGAGAGCTCTGCCTGGTCTAGCATGCTCTAGTGTTCCCTGTCTCTGTGATGACACCCATCCACACCATGGTGAGAATCAGCAGAGTGACTGTCAGTCCCAGCCATCCCTTTTGTGTTTTAAAGCAGGCCTCTGGGCAGCCAGGAGCTCATCTGGGGTTCACTTCCACCCTAGTTCAAGTCTCTGAGACCCAGACTACTCTCAGAGGATTTCAGACAGCACAGCCCATCTGTTCCTGGGGCAGAGAGCTGCTGTGACCCCTGCAAGCTCCTTACCACCAATGCTACCTGAACCACAGCCTCACCCAGCGATCCTCCCTTTATGCTACCCTCTGCCCCACATGGACAATAAAACCAGCTCATACCAGGAATAACTGAGATAGCTCCTCTCTGCACTAAACACCGAAGCCAGACCAGACCCTTCTGCAAAACCCTGCCTGAACTCAGACGCTAAAATGGCAGCTGTTCCAAGCAGCAGCAGCAGCCCATTTTCTGATAACACAGGTCTGAAGTCAAATCCACGCCAAATCCCATCTGTCCTGAGTTTCTAACAATAAAAGACCGTGACAGGTTTTACATCTTCTTGCCTGCATTCCTCCTATTCATCTCCAAATGGATCCTACACTCCATCTAGCTAATACAGAGCCAGATCCAAATCAGATTTTTCACCCCAGCAGAACATCCATGAGAAGTCACAATGCCTGTGGAAAGGCGCCAGTGAGCACTTAAGAACAACAGCAAATCTTCTCCTGACAGCATTTCCTCAATTTTGACTCAGACAACTTCCAAACTTCCCTGCCTTATTCTCAGGCCATGGAGGCTCTTAGCCATATGCTATGAGAAATACAAGACCAGAAGAACGAAAACTGCAATTATACAGAGCCCTCATGTTCTGTGTTAAACAGACCTAAATGCAAACTTGGCCGACAATCGTACAGAAGCATCTCCCACATCACAATTAAGGCCTGTACCCAATAAAGGTGAATGATAATTATTTTAAAAGCTGCAGATGTGCAGATATTCTAATCTTTTGCCCGAGACGAGGGGGAGGGGAGGCAAGGAAAGGCAGCATTTTCAAAGCTTAAAGCTCCAAGCTGAGCTTTCAGATCAGCGGAGTCGACACACAGTGTGGAGAAAGCAAGCCAGATTCAGTGACAGACTGCAGGCTCCTGCTACAGAAAGGTCACCCCAAGAAAGAAAATTATGAGCAATGTCTAAAATTATCTGAACAGTTCCTCCACCCCAGGCCTGCTCAGCTAACAAAAGCTACTCTGCGTAAGCTGCGGGAGTGTGTGCAATCAAAGAGCTCCCATAGCTCTGGCAGCACATCCACCACGCACTCGAGCAGGAGCCAGGCGATGCCAAGCTGTGTATGGCAGCCCCTACACGTGCCAGCTCTCCGCTCTCGGTTGTGACCCCTCTGTGGCCAAGCTTCTCCTCTGCTGTGTGCCCAGCAGCCTGGAGGAGGCTGGCTGGTAGGAAGGAGCACCGGAATGCCCAGTGGACAAAGCACAGGCTAGCCCCGCAGCACAGGTCTGGACAGGTCTGCTTCCAGCCAGGTCTTTGCCCCACACATCTCTGTTCCAGCTGCAGGCAGGTAGCCCTTGGTTCCCTGCTGCAGTGATCTGATGCTGGGGCAGGCCTCTGTGGAAGAGCCTTATTTTGTGCACACCATTCACTGCATTTCTTTAGTACAGCAACCGATTCCCACTTTTCTTTGGTGGAAAGCACAGGTGGCTGCAGCAAGAACCGTTCTCAGAGGATAATACGAAGCAGGGCCCTTTCAGTAACCGGAGATGAAAACTGAGGCTGGAGTGATGAGAGAACTACCTGTGGAAGCCTAGCACTTTGCAGATCTGGGCTGCTCTTCCCTCCTGTTCCTTGCAATATCGCTCGAAAGTGGAGCACTGCCTAGCTCCAGACAGAGGTGGTTCATGATCCACCATTAACACAAAGTCACCTTCCCTGGTGGCTGAAGCCAGATATACTGTGGCAGCACAGGAGCTATGCTCAAACATGCTCAGTCAACATGGACAGCCAAGGTCTACCACTGGTGCTGCCCATGCCATGCTGAACCCAAGAGTAACACTTTCTGTGGTACCACTTCTGCTATGCATCACCATAGCACACCTTGTTGTCAGGCAGATGGGTTTCAGCAGGGCAGGTTGTGCCGGGGCAGATGTGTGGCTCCAGGCTGGGCTTGTGAGACTACTGAGCCAGCACCTGCCACTGCTGCTGCAGGAAGGAGATCTGATCCCTGCTCCTCAGCTGCACGATGGTGAGCAGCCTTCACATAATGAATGGGATGAGGAAACTCATCTGGGCTAAAAATACCCAGTTTTGACTGTTTAATTTTAACCTAGGTCACTTCCCCAATGCTGTTTCCCCTGAAGCCACAAAAATGTGGCTGTGTCAGCAAGAAGGATGGAGTGGCAGAGGAGCAACCTCTGTTTTCAATGGGGTTGCTGAGCTCCCCTGAAGTGCCAGAGCCACAGATGGCCACAGCCACTCCCACAGGATGTTTCTCCGTGGTGCCCATCAGGACCCAAAGCTCCCCTACCCTTCCAACATGCCCAACAGCCTCCAGATGCTCCTCAGTCTCCTCACAATGAACTCACTCCACATGTCACATCACAAACACAAAGTTCACGCTACCAGGTTTCACCCAGCGCTCAGCCTCTCTGTCTGAAAGGCTCAGCTCTACAGTCAAGAAGCACCAAAGTGACCACAAATGGGAAATACCATCAAGCACACGGATGCAGCTTCAACGCAGCTCTCCAACCAACACACACGAACTGCTCTGCATCAGGGAAGGTCAAGCTGTTCTATGCAGTCATGAAGCCCTGCAGATTTGTACCCACCAAGGGCTGTAAAGAAATCAATGATTTGAGATTCTCTTCCTTCCACCCTCATCCAAGGGAAAAGGCACTCTGTTCTCCAGCTATGCAAATTTGTTTTCTTTTGCACAGTGGGTACATACTAAGCAACAGTTTGAGAGAGATGATTAATTTACCAGAGATTCAGGGCAAGCTATGGATGGCTGGAAAACCAAACCCCGTGAACAAAGCCCTGTGCCACACCTGCACTGGGGTCAGTTAAATTAAAGCAGGACAAAACCGGGCAGCAAATCTGTTCCAGGAGGCAGTTCCTCCCCATGTGTTAAACAGAACAAGTATTCACCAGACACTGAAAGAAATCATCAAAATGTTTTATACTTAAATTGTTTGTTGTTTTTTGCAGTTAGCAAAAATGATGAGAAACAACATCTTCCAATTGGTGGAGCTCATCCCCTCACATCATGTTCCTATCAGAAATGGGAGAACGCAAGTGTGACTCCAGCTTCTTCTCAAGTCCAAATGAACTAGTCAAAGCTTATGGAACAGTTTATTCTCAAAGCTCATGAGCTACTTCATTTCAACACACTTGTTTCAGATACTGACCAGGTATTCCTCCACTGCAGCAGTTTGGCGCTCGAAAATTTCAGCAGCAAATTCCTAATTCAAGTTACTTCAACAGGTTCTGGCAGCTTTAGACCTTCATTTTAAAACGTGGTTGGTTTAAGGAAATGGATTTAAAACAAGAAATCACAATATTAAATATGTAAGTAAAAGATGTATTGAAGTCCATTACCTGTCACCACCTTGATCTAAATACTATTGTTCAATGGCAGCTGCCCAAGGAGAGATTTCCATGGGGTTTAGCCCACAAAACCAAACTGCATCTGGAATTACCCTCTTTACAGGTGGATGCTGCCAAGCTCCAAGGACCTTGTCAAGGGAGGACTCTTGGACATGAGTCAGGCCCTACCTCAAGTGCTGATCTGTGTGCAGCAATGCCAAGGCACTTTCCACATGAGGAACACCAGAGACAGCTGATGGACCTCTATGAACAGTGGACTTTGACATACAGTACAGGACAATAGTGTCATGGGCAGTCACTCCTAAACATGACCTAGTTCTATATGATATGGTGACATACAAAGTGTCTCTCACCTGATGGCCCAGGAAAGCCCTGCAGGGAGCCATGTGTGCCTATGGGGAGCAGAAGGAAGCGACACAGCCCAAGTCACACAACAAGTCTTTGGCAAAGGATTTGGGAACAAACCCCGCCCTGCCCAACTCCCAGGCTGATGCTGAAGCCATCAGGCACACCTGGCTCCAAGGCAACAGTTTTGGACAAATGCATAGTGCATTACACCAGCTCTACTCCTGGTTTAGAGGAAATGATGCAAAACCAGCTCTGTCTGAGTGTCCACACTCACTCCTCCCGGTCATGGAACCCCTGAAGGCTTGACCTTGCCCTGACTGTCCTGTGCTGTCGCTTGGGAAAACCATCACCAAAATGGTGAAATACAGGAAATATCCTCCTGCCTCCAAGTTCAGCACCATGGGAATGACCCCAGAACTGTGGCTGGAGGGAAAAGAAATTTCACATGAATAAACATTCTATAACACTCATTCCCTAAAAGACGTGAAATCAGAGGAAAAAGAAATACACCTCCCTGCACATCTCAGACCCTTGTCTCCGCCCTGCACTTGCCTTGACAAGAGGGCCACGGAATGAGCACAAAAGAAAATGCAGAAGTAAATAACTTCCTCTCTTCCAGCAACACACTCAAAGCACAGCACTTATCTAGAAATGACATCTGAAGAAAAGAACACGCTACAGATGAGTAAGAGGCAGAAGCAGAGCACTACAAATTGATCCAGGAACAGTCTGGCTGCCAGGCAAGCATGCCAACGCAAAGTGAGGAGGCTCTGCTGTACAGTGAAAAGGGAACTTCAGGGGCCTGCAGGTTGATCAGAGTGAGCAACCCCAGCTCTGGTTACACCAAGTCAGGGTTTCAAGGTGTGTTTAAATCTGCACACTGCCACCTCCACATTTACACCAACACAGGGACACATGCACATGCCTTCCCATCCAGCAAGAGGAGTGCTTTGATATGAACTTGTGATGAGCGAGCATTTTTGACACACACTATTAACCTCTATACATGTAATATTTCCCAGTGGATGCAGCTGCAATACCATAGTTGTCACCCAAGAGCTCTCTCTTCCCAGCTCAGTGCCTGTGCTCTGGGAGAACTTGTTGCATTAAACAATCAGGCTGAAGAAGAAGAAAAAGCCTGTGAGCAGCTCAGCTACCCTGCAAGGCAGTGCAGTCTGCGAGGTTATTTTATGGAGCAAGCAGACAAACGATCCCTAAAACAAACAAAAAAACCAACCCTGTGCAACAAGTCCACCAAGAGAGGAAAGCCGAGGAAATGGCCTCTGTCAAAGTACTGCACGCAAAAGGAGAAGGCATTGAAAGCTGCTGGAGAAAAAGGTGATGCAGAAAAAGGCACCTGCCTAGGGGGTCCCTTCTGAGAGTTGTGCTCTCTGAGGCACCAGGGCTGGCTCCACCCCAGAGATAACAGCACCCGGCTTTGCTTCTCTCGGCTTTGTCTCCATACAAAAGTGCCCAGCGTTACTCATGCTAGCAGGCAGTGCAATGAGCCCATGGGTAGCTCGGCTGCAGATAAGGACATTTATAAAAAGGGATGCTAACCATTCTGTGATTCTATGCTCTTCTGGGCTAAGCTGTGCTCAGATGAGCACCTTTACAGCCCCAGTGCAACACTCACAGCAAAATTATCGCTAGCTCCCCAGGTACTGAGGTGTCCCAGATGCAGGCACATATGAGTCCCCTCAGCGTACCCCCTCGAGCCCAGGACACCACTAAGCTGGCACCAAGGGCCATATCTGACCCGTGGGCCTGCATCTCTCACCTGCATCTCAAGAAAGCATAGGACAGAAGAGTAGAATCTGCTCCCCACCCCCAAAGCAACAGGCTGAGGCCACAACTCCACACACCGGCTTCCTGTTCCTCAGCTCCCCACACACATTCTGTACCAGCGCTGGCATCACACTGGGCCCGTTCTGATGAAGGCTGCTTTACCCAAAGCAAACATTCCTGACAATCCATCTTCCCTCCCTTCCCAACTCCCTCCTTCCCCAGGCCCTCCCTCCAAGCTCTGCTCCCTCAGCCCTCCTAACACTGCAATCTTCAGCTCCCTCTTCCTTCCCCGGGCCTCCTCACTGTCCTAGCACTAACCACCCCATCAAGCCCTGCTCTCCCCTTCAATTCTGCCCATTCCACCTTGCTTCCTCAGCCCCCAGGCCTCCTCTCTACCCAAGACCTGATCAACTCCATGGCCCCCCCCTTAGCTACCTTCACCCAGACCACCTTCCTCCAGTACCAACCCTCCTCCCAGCCCTTCCACCTCGCAGCCCCCCACCCTGTCCCAGCTCTATCCTCCTCTCTCCCAGGTCTGTATCCTACCTCACTGCCATCCCCCATCATTCTTCAGGCCTCCATCCTGCCCTGTCATCAGCCCCCCCTCCCAGCCCCTCCATCCCCGGCCCCATCCTGCCTCGGCTCCCCTCGCCCCGATCAGCCCCATCCTCCGCCGGCCCCCCTCCTACACCGGCACCACCATCCCTATCACCCGCCGGGCCGTCCCCTCTACCCAGGCGCCTGGCACAGCTCTGTCTCCCCACCCCGCCCCTCCCCCCCTCAGCCCCATCCCAGCCGCTCCCGTCCCCGCCCCGGTGAGGCCCGGCCCGGCCCCTCTCGTTCCTACCCGGCGGCCGCGCCCTCGAACTTGAGCGTGAGGGTCTCTTCGATGATGCGGTTGTTGACCTCGAGCAGGATCATGTCGGTGCCAGGGAGGGGAGAGGCTCTCAGGGAGCCGAGGCCGGAGGGAGCCGAGCCCACTGCGCGCACCGGGGACCCGCCCGAGCCTGCGCCGCCGCTTCCGCTACCGCGCCCGCGCGTCACGTCCGGCCGCGGCGGGGCCGGCGGGCGGTGGCGCGGAGGGCCCGCCTCTCCGCGTGACGTCACGAGATCCTCGCACCCCGGCCCGCGGGAGGGGGAACGGGGTACAACGGGTGACCCCCAAATGCGGTGGGGCAGGGGAAGAGGGGTGCCCCGGCGGATGGGGGTGAGCCGGGGGGGTGGCGGTGTCCCCAGCTGTGGGGGGCAGGAGTATGAGGTGAGCCTGGGGCATGGGGTGTCCCTAACAGTGCGGAGGTACCCCCAGGGATGTGGGGTGCACATGGGGTAAGGGGGTTCCAAAAGTGTGGGGTGCCCCAGGGATATAAGGGTGCCCCAGGAAGTAGCGGTAGTGGGTATGCCCCAAAGTATGGGGGTTCGCACAGGATTTGGAGATATTGGGGTGCTCACAGGGGAGAGAGGTGCCCTGTGGACTGCATGATTTTGCGGTTACGGGGTCCCAAAAGCATGGGGTGCCCCCAAGAGAGTGAGAACACCTTAGGGGGGCTGTGGGAGTGCCCTAGAGCTGGGGGAGTGCCCAAAACTTGGTGAGTGTCCCCAGGGAATCGAGTATCCTGGCTTCTGTGATGACGCCCCAGGGGTATAACGATGCCCTACAACTGTAGGGGTGTCCCCAGGGAAGAGTGGGGCACCCCTAAGACTGACAAGCGTTTCATAGCCGTGACAACGGCGATGTCCCAAGGGTTTGGGATGCCCCAGAGGAACGAGGGTCTGTGGGGGGCTCCCCTGGGTGCAGGTTGTCCCTAAAGGCTATAAGGTGCTCAGAGGAGTGAGGGCGCCCCAGGGTTACAGAGGCGCCCGGGTGGGGGTCCCATCGGGTCCGCGGGGCTGGGTGCCCAGGCACAGCTCAGTCTGTCGGCCTGGCTTGGCTGGGCTGGGCTGGGCTCGGCACAAGGTGGGAGGGACATGGGGCCCCCCTCCCGGTGGATCTCCTGAAGCATTTTCCAACAGGGGCAAGCCAGCCCCACCGTGCCCCCCAAAACGTCGGCGCCAACCCCCGCTGGATCAGGAACCCACTGCACAGAGCCCTGCCCTGGCATGCTCCACTGCCCCGGTGTGGCTCCACTCTCCTGGGGCGGCTATAGCCCCTGGGGGAGGCTCGAAAGGGAGCCTTGCATTCACTATGGGCAAGGGGACAAAGTGGGGGCCCCCAGCTGGAGACCCTCGCGGTGCATCACTGCAGGGGGGTGATGCACCCCTGGGTTCACCCTGGTGTCACCTGCTACCAGATGTCCTGTGACACCCTGGGGCAGGAGGGTGGCAGAGGGCTGTGGGTTCCTCCCAGCCCTGATGCTGGGGAGGGTGTCCTGAGGGGGTGCAGAAGGGTCCCTTCTAGCTGCCACTTCCCCTTCATGCTGGGTGAAGCTTTTGCAACCTCGCTTCCTCCCCGAGCAGCATAAAGCAGGCTGTGGAAGGAAGGGGTGCTGGGAGGTGGCACAGCAGCGGCCTCAGGTGAGAGCCCCTCTGGTTGACCTGGTGACCCTCAGTGCCGGAGCTCTTTGGGGGTGACGCTTGGATTTGCCCCGTGCCCCGGAGCTTCCTAGTGAGAGCTAGCTTGGGACCAGGAGAAGACCCCAGATTTGGGGGACAGCGAGGGCAGCAAGCGGTGAGTCCCTGGGGTGCTCCACTGGAGACCGGGGCTGTTCTCAGGCTTTGCTGGCTCCCCAGCACTCAGCTGAGACTCCTCACATATGGAGCGGGCTGGTCTGGGGGCCAGGGTGGGCTGCTCTGGCTACCTGAGGGGCTGCCTGCTGTGGGGGCAGCAGGAGGTGGTGGGTGGGGGCCCCCACGGCTGTGCTTGGGGCTCATCTGGAGTGCAGAACCCCTATGGTCCCCAGGGACATCAGCCATGCGTGCCCCAGGGGGGAAGAGCCTGCTCCCATTTCCTCACATGGAGGGCACTTCCCCATGCCATATCCCTCCTTCCTATGCCATATCCCTTTTTCCTTGCATCCTATGGGGACCCCCAAGTCCACCCCAGCATCCCACCAACTCTTCTGGGGTCAGGAAGGGAAATGGGGTGCTGTTTGTTCCCCCAGCCGGGCCAGCTGCAGAGGGTATCTGTGGGTGGGGAATGCCTGGTCCCAGAGGAACTGCTGGGATTGTGGAGGGGGGGGGCAGAAAGAAGCAGCCAAAAATAACTTGAGGGGAAACACTGGTGTCCGGTTCTGCCCCAAGTCTGCAGCAGTCCTGCTTGGGAGGACCTTCCCCCATCATCACTCCCAGTGTCCTCACATGTTGTCCTCTGGGATGCTGGGGCATCACCATCCCGGGATCCCCATCCTGGGACCACCACTGGAATGGGGCTGGCAGAGCCAGGGATTTTTCTGAGCAGGGGCACCTGCCCAGCTGCAGCAGGGAATTCCGGCTGGGCAGAAGGAGAAAGGTGGTCCCAGGGAGGGTTTGGGCTCAAACAGGGCCAGCTCGGTACCAGAGACCCTGCAGTACTGTGGAGACTCAGCACTCCCAAGCAGCGCTGGCATCGCCAAGCTCTGCGGGGCTTGGGGGCTCAGAAATGGGGCAGATGGGTGAAACTGGAGTGAAATGTGAGCCCTGATCAGTACTGGGAGAAGGCTGAAACCCAATGGTCTTTGAGGAGGCAGGGGCTGAGCAGGATGTCCTACATGAGAAGACAAGAAGAGTTACTCTCACCTGTGATTTCCCCATCACAGCTTAGCACAGGGGACATTGGCATGTCCAGCATCACCCAGCTGAGCAACAGGAAAACCAGAGATATGAAGTATTTCCAAAGCTGCCTGCAAAGGGTGACACGTCCTTCCGTCCGGGGGGTGAAACCACTTATGCTGGGGCAGGACGCAGGAGAAGGGGAAGGAGGGTGTGAAACCACCTTCAGACCTTCTCAAGGGTTGCCTGCTCTGGGCACTGTGGCTGCAGTCTTGCTGCTAGCTGGGGTGGCAGGAGAGGCAGCTGCAGCGGCGATGATCGAGGGGATGGAGAGGCTGGAGGGATCCTGAGGTGCTTTAAGGACTTTTGAGATGCCCAGAGAGCTCAGAGGGTCTTGAAGTACCCACACAAATAGGGGGATCCAGGGATGCTGGAGGGGCCAGGTGATTCCTGGAAGGACATGATGGCTGCATGGAACCCCCTGAAACCCAAGGAGAGGTGGCCAGTCTGTGAGGGAACCCCTTCTTCCATGGGAGAGAGGGAAGGAACAGGGTTGAGGTGTCCAAGGAGTGCTGGGGGTGTTGTACAAGTGGGTATATGAGGGACAGTGTCCACCTGCAGTGTCATTTCCTGGCACAGCATTGATATATTGAAATGATGGAAGGGGGCTTCTCAGTGGCTGGGAGGGGACCTGGCAGGCAACAGGGATGCCAAGAGGACCCAGAGACACTGTCACCACTGGCCCACACCAGCTCCCCCCCAGTCATGCTGCTTTGTGCTCCACAGGCAAAATGGAATCCTTGTCCTTCAGTGGGGATTTATCCAAGTTCCTCTTCTTCTACAACTACACCTATGACTACAGCACGGCCATGCCCGACACTGCTATCTCCTCTGCCCCATGCCGGCCTGACACCTCTGTTCTCAACAAGTACCTGGTGGTGGTGATCTACTGCCTTGTCTTCATCCTCAGCGTGGTGGGGAACGGGCTGGTGGTGCTGGTGGTGAACTCCAGCCACACCAGCCGCTCTGTCACCGACGTCTACCTGCTCAACCTGGCTGTGGCAGACCTGCTCTTTGCCTTCAGCCTGCCACTCTGGGCTGCTTATCGAGCCCATGAGTGGGTCTTTGGCACTGTGATGTGCAAAGCCATCTCTGTGCTGCAGGAGGCCAACTTCTACAGTGGCATCCTGCTGCTGGCCTGCATTAGCGTGGACCGCTACCTGGCCATTGTCTATGCCACCCGGGCAGCCACCGAGAAGAGGCACTGGGTGAAGTTTGTTTGCATGGGCATCTGGGTCTTCTCCGTGCTGCTTTCCCTGCCTGTGCTGCTCTTCCGTGAAGCTTTCACTTCTCCCAACAATGGCACCGTGTGCTACGAGAGTATCGGCAATGAGGACACGACCAAGTGGCGCGTGGTGCTGCGAGTCCTGCCGCAGACCTTTGGCTTCGCCCTGCCCCTCCTGGTGATGCTCTTCTGCTACGGTGTCACCATCCACACGCTCCTGCAGACCAAGAATGCACAGAAGCAGCGGGCCATGAAGGTCATCTTTGCCGTGGTGCTGGTCTTCCTCATCTGCTGGCTGCCTTACAACATCACACTGGTGAGCGACACTCTCATGAGGACACAGGCCATCACCGAGACCTGCGAGCGGAGGAATCGCATTGACACAGCCCTCTCCGTCACACAGGTCCTGGGCTTCTCCCACAGCTGCATTAACCCCATTATCTACGCCTTTATTGGGCAAAAGTTTCGCAACAGCTTCCTCAAGATCTTGGCACAGCGTGGGCTCATCAGCAAGGACGCTGTGGCCCGCTATGGCCGCGCCTCCTATGCCTCCACCTCTGGCAACACCTCCACCACCCTCTGAGCCTTGCTGGGGCCCGACCCTCGTGGCTCCCAGCAGGTCCCAGCACCTCACACCCACCAGCATTCTCATCCAGCCCCCAGGATGCAGGTGGCAATGCCATGGGGATGGGCAGGGCCATCACTGGATGCTGGACCGCGGCTGGAAAGGGGCTTGTGCAGTGAGGCAGTATGACCCCATTGCCAGGGGAGTGATGCCAAGTGCTGCCACTGTCCCCACTCAGAGGCAGAGCCTGTGACTTCTGGGATTCTGTGCCCCTGCTGTGGGGATGGTGTTTGTGGCTGATGGCCATTCAGCAATAAAGGAGTTGGTGGGTTGGTCACCCAGGTCTGTCTCCCTTTTGCCACAAGGAGGGAAGCGCTGTGCCCTGGCCCCATCACGTCTCTGGGGACGGTGGGTCCTGGGCTGCCCACCTCAGTGCCAAAGCAGTGGTGCCAGCTGAGCCCAGTGGTGTGGGTAACCCCACTTACAGGCCAGGGGAAGGGCTGTTGCACAAGAAGCTATTGCACTAGATTCAGCATCCTACATGATCCCAGAGGTCTCTATCCCTGCAGCCACCGAGCCATGTCCTGGTACTTTTCTGGTGCAGGGGTCTCTGTGCAGCATTTGTCCCACCTGGGGACAAAGCCACCCTGTTACCGACATCAATCTGAGCCCCAATGAAGCAAATCACTGTAAGATTCCTGGCCAGCCCCTTACTGAGACCAAGACAGCCCTGTGACCCCGCCTGAAGAGTGTCAGCACCCAGAACACTCCCTGCTCCCCTCCACCCCCCCGATGCTGCAGTGACAGGACATCATTGTGCAAAAGGCTGGGAACCTGCCCCTTACACAACCGTGATGTTTCTGCCCTGGCTTGGGCAACTGGGGCTGGCACCAGAGTAGGGCAGAGTAGATGAAGAGAGTGCTGAGACCCTGCTGGGGTCCCTCCTGCCACCCTGTATGCCAGGCATTAGGGTGCCTGCACCAGTGTGCCCAAGCATCTCTCCACAGGAGTCCTGTCCTGCTCCTCCATAGTGCCTGATTCAGGCTCCTGGGGGTCCTTAACCATGGGAGCATCAGTGGGTGCCAGCTGTGTGCTGGCTCACGGGTGGGTATGGGGTTCCCCTGTAACCAAGGTGGGAAGCCCTGGGGACTCAGGGCAGGGGAGGGACAGCCCATCACCTTTGAGTCTGGGAAACACTTGCCCAAGCAGTTCCTTGCAGCATGGCAGGAAGCCAGGGCTGTTGACCAGGAGCTGTGTCGCCTGCCCACTGCTGCTTCGCGGTGTGGGATGGGGTAGACGGTGGCTTAGCCTGGCTGCAGCTGAGACACCCCTTATGGGGATAGTCCTCCCCCAGGAGGGCTTGGACACCTCCATGCTGTTCATTCATCTATCGACAACCAATAGATGACACAGGAGTCACAGGGGTAGCAGGAGTGTGTTGTTTTCTTCTCTGTGGACCAGCCACAGGAAAGACACAGCTCAACCTGGAAAGTCAGGCAGCAGGACCTGCCTGCAGGCCCTGGACACTTTGGTCCCCAGTAAGTCTGAGAGGAGGCAGGCAGGGCAGCGGGTATCCCTGGCCCAGTGTGAGGGTTGCAGTCCTGACTCATGTAGCCTGTGGATGCCTTTGCTGGTAGCAAAGCAGGCAGCAGCGCCCCTGCTTGCCCACGTCCACAGAGCACGAGTGGCATACCTTACGCTGGCATAACCTGCCGAGAGAGCAGGCAGTGAGAGCCGTGCCATGCCAGTGCCATGCCAGTGTCACCTCCGGTGCCCCCCATAGCCCACCTGCAGTTGTACCGCCGGGAGAGGAGGCGGAAATCCTTGTGGCAGCGGGCGCACAGCCCTGAATCTTGGGGCGCTGGGCTGGGCATCACGGTGTTGATGCCCTCTGTCTTCTGCCACAGGGCATCCTTCTCCCTGTGGGAGAGCACAGGTCAGCTCTGGCAGGAGCATGCCTGGTGGTGGGGGTTCAGAAGCATGCCCTGGCACCCCAGACCCAAGGTGGTGATCAGGATTCGCCTGAGCTCTGGTGCCCTCCTCTGGGCAAAAAGGTTTGTTTGGGCCCCCTGCCCAAGCACAGTCCCACACGTGTGGGGTACCCGGGGCTCTCACCGCAGCAGCTCCAGCAGCCGCCCCTTCATGTCCCGAATGAGCTCCTGCTGCCGTGCCTGCTCTGCGCCACGCGTGGCCTCCCGCTCCAGAGCCTCTCGCTGCGTCCGCTGCAGAGCCGATGCCCAGCGCTCGCCATCCTGCCGGGCCCTGGTGCACAGGAGGGGGGAGACGGTGCTCCTGTCCCTCAGCTGGCTGTCTATCCATCTATTCATTCATACCTCTCTCTCTCCCTTTATCCGCTGCCCATCTATCCCCAAACTGGCTCCCTACCCCCCACAGCCACCTTACCATCTGTTGGGACATCCATCCATCCGTCTACCAGTTGTTCATCTGCCCTTGCCCAGATTCATCCCTCTGGACTTCTGCCCATCCATCCCTCCATTTCTCCACCCACTTGTCACACATTCATCCCTCCATCCCTCTGTGTACCCACCCATCAATTTATTCACCCCAAATTAATCCCTTCATCCACCCTTCCATCCCTTTGTCCATCGACTTGCCCCAAATGAATTCTTCCATCCCTCCACCTATGAGTCCCCGAATTGACTCCTCCCTCCAGCCCTCCTTCCCCATATCATTCCCTCCTTCCCCTGCCCATCCCCAGTGTCTGCTCCCCTGGGTTCAAGTGTGGCATCATGGAGGGTCCCAGGGGAAAGCCTGTGATGGGTGGAGATGGGGTGGTGGGTGCAGGGATTCCCTGCCCAACCTGCTGAGCTGCTCCTGCAGCTGTGCCACCTCTTGCCTTTTGGCCTGGAGCTGCTGCCGGCTCTGCCAGGCCTCCTCCCGTGCTGCTGCTGTCAGAGTGGCCAAGCGCTGTGGGAGAGGAGTGGCTCAGCCATGGTTCCCCAACCCCTCATCCCCGTGGGGTCCCCTTGGGCTTGTCCATACCATGGCCATGCTGGTGGCTGTGCTGGGCTCCCTCTCTGCCTGTTGTTCTGGCAGGGACTCCTGGGGACCACAGGTGATCTCCAGTGCCCGCCGCAGCACCTCCTCCACGGCAGCCACCTCATCCAGGGCATCAGCATCCTTCGGCATGCCCGTTTGTCCCGCTGCTGCCAGCGCTGCCTGGCATTCCCGCAGGTGCAAGGACACTGCCGCCACCTCTGCCTGTGCCGTGGCCAGCCGGGCACCCTGCTCCTCTGCAACCTCCTGCCAGCCCCGTGCCTCCTGCTGTGCCTGAGCCAGTGCCCCCAGTCCCTCCGCTCCCACCGCTGCCGCCAGTGCCTGTCCCAGGAAGGTGTTGGTGTCTCGCAGTGCCTCGGCCTCGCGTGCCAGCAGCCGGGCCCGCCGCGTGCTGCCCTCCTCCTGCCGCCTGTGCCGCCGCTCCTCCCATGCCAGCCGGGCTGCCAGTGCCTGGGACGATGCCTTCCACTGCTCCAGCTCAGCCCGCAGCTGAGACACCAGCGCCCGCGGGGACTCCTCTGTCCCCCCCGGCTGCCTGGGCTCTGGTGGTGGGGAGCCCAGCACGCACCTTGTGCTGGATGGTGGTGATGCACCGGAATCCATGTCCCCATCAGGCTGGGGTGCTTTGCCAGCACTGTGTGTGTCCTCCAGCTCCTCTGCATCCACGTCCTCCAGCTCCTCTTCATCCTTGTCCAGCTCCTCTTCATCATCCTCTTCCACATCCTCCTCTACTTCCACATCCTTCTTCACATTTACCTCCATGTCCTCCACCTCCTCCTCATCCTCCATCTCCTTCTCATCTTCCTCATATTCCGTTCCATCCTCCTCTTCCACATCCTCCTTCACCTTCACATTCACATCCCATTCCACCTCCTCATCTTCATTCTTCTTCACCTCATCTTCCTCTTCCACATCCTTCTTCACTTCGACATCCTCCACATTCTCTTCCACGTCCTCCACCTCTACACCCGCTGTCCCCAGGGCAGCCAAGGTGGGTGAGCACAGGTAGGCTGACACCTTACAGGGTGCCGTGGTGGGATGGGCGATGCCATCAGGCCATCCATGCATCCTGGTGTCAGTGTCATCTGTGTGTGAGGCTGTCTTTGCCAGGCTGCTCCCAGCCACTAAGCTGGGTCGTATCAGTGTCCTAGAGGGGACATGGGTTTTAGGTCCACCAGGTCACCCTCAGGGTGAGCAGGGCACTGACACCCTCCCTCAGGGCTCCCTGGGCACAGCCAGCCTTTGGGGATGAAGAGAGCAGAAGGGCTGGTTACACCGGGTGGCACCAGGTGACAGGGGACCAGGGTTGCTGTGTGCTTGTGCATGCACACATGGCATCTTTGAAGGCACAGGCACGGTGTGTGCATGCTGGCCCGCGTGTCTGTGCCTACCCATGGCCATATACGGAGAGCTGGCACAGCTGCAGTGCCACATGGGCCTGTGTGCTGCTCTGCCATGCTGAGCCCCAGTACCCCTGATGGCCCTGTCACCCCCAGTGCCCCTGGTGCCCCCCACATTCCCAGGCTCACTCAGAGAACATGGGCCAGGCAGTGTCCAGGTCATCTCTGCACAGGGCCAGGTGGAAGGTGACACAGTCCAGCTCGTACAGGCTGCCCAGGATCTCTGCCCGGTGCTGGGGGCTCAGGAAGGGGCTGCGGGCGTAGTACCACTCACTGCAACCACAAACAGGCTCATGCAGCCCTCTGCAGCCCTGAGGGGGCACATACGCCTGCAGTACCCTTGACAACTGGGTGCTGCGATTGATGCCACGGTGAGTATCCCATCCCCGTGCCCCTGCTCTCACCGAAGGCTCTCGGGGTTGAGGAGGCAGAGCTGCAGGGACTCTGCCAGCTGCTGGTGCACCAGGCAGTACCGCAGGAAGGCTCGGCCCCTGCCCAATGGGGTCTTCAGCTGGGGGGAGAGGAGGTCATCAAGCCCTGCCATGCCAGTCTGCTCCCCCCCATGCCTCCTCTCCAACAGCCCATGAAGAGGGAAAGAAGGTCTCCAGGGCCAGGACACCCACTGGGGGCAGTGAGAACCCCAGAGGGGAGAAAACCCTCTATAGCATTGCTGTGTGAATCATGGAATCACAGAATGGTCTGGGTTGGAGAGGACCTTCCTTGGATCATCCAGTTCCAACCCCTCTGGCATGGGCAGGGACACCTTCCACTAGAGCAGGTTGCTCTAAGCCCTGTCCAACCTGGCCTTGAACACTGGTAGAGATGGAACAGCCACAGCTTCCTTGGGCAGCCTGTTCCAGTGACTCACCACCCTCACAGTAAAGAATTACTTCCTTATATCCTCAGTGCCCAAGTGTGTATGCACCCACAAACAAGCAGAGGCAGCCACACTTGTGTGTGCCCACCTTGTCCAGGGAGGAGACGAAGCGAATGCCCTCATGCTCCTGCCGGTGCTGTGCCAGGCCCTGGCACAAGAAGTCCCAATAGTCCTTGCGCTGCCCAAAGAAGCTCTTCTTCTCCTTGAGGTCAAACTGGCAGAGACACAAGCTTGAGCTTGCTTGTTTGGGGGTGTTTCCTATTCCCCCAGTCTGTCCCTGTGGGCTGGGACCCAGCCAGCTACCCCAACCAGGACAGCGTCCCCTGGCTGTCCCCTCTGGGCTGGCTCTGTGCCTCAGTTTCCCTTTTGCAGCACATGCAATTACACATAGAATCATAGAATAGTTAGGGTTGGAAAGGACCTTGAGATCATCTAGTTCCAAACCCCCTGCCATGGGCAGGGACAACTCACACTAAACCATGTCATCCAAGGCTCTGTCCAACCTGGCCTTGAACACCGCCAGGGATGGAGCATTCACAACTTCCTTGGGCCACCCATTCCAGTGCCTCACCACCCTTACAGTAAAGAATTTCTTCCTTATATCCAATCTAAACTTCCCCGGTTTAAGTTTTAACCCCTTACTCCTTGTCCTATCACTACAGTCCCTAATGAAGAGTCTCCCTCCCCAGCATTCCTTTAGCCCTCCTTCAGATACTGGAAGGCTGCTATGAGGTCTCCACGCAGCCTTCTCTTCTCCAGGCTGAACAGCCCCAACTTTCTCAGCCTATCTTCATACAGGAGGTGCTTCAGTTCCCTGATCATCCTCATGGCCCTCCTCTGGACTTGTTCCAAGGAGGACACATGTGGACATGGGTGAGCCTGGTCCGATTGCTTGTCTGGCTGGGGATGCCCAGGGTTGGATAATGCCAGCTGGGATCATCCCAATCCACGAAACAGCCAGCATCGGGTCCCCTCTGCTCTCAGCTGTGCCACAGGGAAAACTGAGGCAGGGAGCAGTGGGGACACGGGAGCGGAGGTACCTGGAGGAGGAACTCCAGCTGGGCGCAGAGGCTGTGCAGCTCCCGGCTCCCGTCTGTCACTGGTAGGTTCTGCTCCCGGTAGCAGTGGTTCAGCTCGGTCACAGTCTCTGTGGGATGGCAGGGCTGAGCTGGCAGCGCCCTGCCCAGGCAGCGGGCACCCTGCTCCATCCCACACCTCCCACCACCTCCCAGCTCCGGGTCTGGGGATTTCTGACAGCGGGTGAAAGAGGAACCTGGCCTGCCATGAAATAGGGGAGTGAATGGCACCCACCAGGGCTGGCAGTGAGCATGGGAGCAGACAGCAGATTCGCTGCCCATGGTCTGGGTGTGAGGAGAGACCTGGCATGGTCAGTGTGAGATGTGCCATGCAGGGGACAGGCTGGCAGGGGACAGGCTGGCACACTTACTTTGCAGGTCCTTGATCATGCGGTTGAGCTCCCCATCCCCTGCCATGGCTGTCCCCCGGGATCTGCAAAGGCAGGGGCAGCAATAAAAGGCTTCAGGTTGACAGTCACTTGACACCCCAAACTCTGCCCCAAGGAGAGGGTCTGCCCCTCTAGCTCCACCCCAGAGCTGCCTACTGTTAAGGTAAGAGGGGTGGGCTCAGGCACCCCCTTTCCCTGCCTGTTTCCTCCATCTACATGGGGTAGGGGGTATGGGGTGTGCAAAGGTGCCCTATCCTGTACCCCTTTAGTTGTCCATGTGCCCTGTCTCAAAATGCCCCCAAGCTCTGTCCCACACTGTGCCCAGCCTCTGTTCCCATTCCTTGGAGAGCCTCCTAGTGTGTCCCTATCCCCCAGGATTCAGGATATGGGTTGGCACTGGGGAAGTGCTGCCTTTGTTTCTGCTCTCAATTCCCTCACTTACACCACAACCAGTGATGGGGGCTTCCGGGGGGGTGGGTGGGGAAGGGGGGCACACAGCCCCCATCATGCAGCCTCTCAAATTGAGCTCCCCCCAGGGCAGAGCCCCTTGGCACAGCATGCTGCCTGAGGGGCTGGCATGGGGTTTGGGGTGTTGTGGGGGGAACAGTGCGGTGGGGTGGTTTTGAGGGGTGGCACCCTGGAGACAGGGCTAGAGACAGTGCCCATGGAGGTGGCAGGTCTGGGGCTTGATACTGCAGGTGGTGGCTGGGCACAGGGCTGGGGGGAACACACGTGCGTGTGTATGGGGTCTTGTGCTGCAGGGTGCGTGTGCCCTCACGGGAGTGTGTGTGCAGAAGTGTGCCCAAGCATGCTCAAGAGTGTGCGAGTGCCCTTTGGTCCTGCCACGGCATAGCAGGAGATTCCAGTTGCCTGGGTTCCCATCCCGATGCCCTTGGGTGACCTTGGACAAGCAATCTTCCAGCCTGCCCCCCCCCGCCCCTGCCTCAGTTTCCCCGGAAGAGCCCCTTACCTGTGCCCAGGAGCTGTGGGGTGCCCTGAGGTGCTCGCTGGGTGCCGGGTGGGACGCTGGTGTGTCCCTGTGCCCGTCTGCTTCTCCTTTTGTACCTTGGCCAAGAGGAAGTGTGGAAGCTCGGGGGAGGAGGGGGGGCTGCAGAAGCCACCCCCCTCCTGCCTCACATCAGATCAGGCACTGCAGCTTGGCCCACGGCACCCAGCTCCCTCATTAGTGGATGCTAGTTTTGGGGAGGGAGTCAGTGAGGCTGGTCCCCCTGTGCAGCCCTTGCCTGTATCCCCCCTGGGACACAGTGTAAGGCTTGGGGGAACCCTGATGCCCTCCCATGGGCACGGGGCTTGGGAATGCTTTGAGGGACACCCTGCAGTTCTGGGGAGGGGGGTCTAGGCCCATATCCAGCTATGAGCAACCAACAGCAGCCCTGGGGCGGCAGCAGATCCTGGCACAGAGGACCACCACCATGATGAGCTGCAGCGCACCCCAGCAAGGCCCACAGACCCCCAGCCATCTGCCCCGATATGGGGGCTATGCCCAGAGCTCAGCTGTAACCTTTTCCTGAGGCACCCTGGGCAAGATCTCCTGCCCCCCCTTGTTGTCTGTGCCTAGGGGTGTCCAGCCCAGCAGTGCCCCTCCACTACTACGCCTGTCCCACTTCACTGCGCCAGCCCTGTCCTATGGGCTCCTTCTGGGCTGGGGACTAAGCCCCCTGGGAGGAGATGGACAGGGGTGATGCCAGCTCACCCCACCGGTGCCAGGCATGGGGACTCACTACCATTCTGCTCCCCACCACTATCCTGTTTGGTGGATGTGTTCAGTGACGCCCAGCTGCCCCCACATCCTGCCCCACACCATACCCCACCTCGCAGCACCTACCTGTGTTACGGGGGCCTGGGGAGCACCCGCCTACCCCAGGCAAGGCCGATGCTCGGCACTAAAGTGAAAGTAGGAAGTGATGCTGAGTGGGAGCCTGGGCCTCCCTGCATCCTCCTGGCGCCTGGAGAGGGGGGTGTTGGGCTGTGAGGTGCCCCTGAACAGCCGAGGGCATGGAGGGAGCTTGTGGCAGTGCTTGGGGTGACCCCAGTCTCCTCAGCACCCTCTTTTGCTCATGCCATCCTGCAGTGCATGGCGCTGTGAGCTCCATGAGCTCAGCACCCCACATTGGATTGGGGGAGTAGACAGGGTGTTGGGGGGTAGCAAAGCATCACAACACTGTGCCGGGGGGGGAGGGATGCATATGTGTGTGCATGCATGTGTGCGACTGCATGTGTGTGCAGGCTATAGGGGTGCGTGTGTATATGCAAGCCATATACACGTAGCAGGCATGAGGCTAAGCAGGGCACCCATGTGTGTACACACACACACACGTGTCTGCCTGTGGGTGCACCCACCTGCCAGCTCTGCCTGTCCCACACCAGGTACCCCACCGGCAGGACCCTGACACCACAACAGCCTGGCAGTGGGGTCCCCTGTCCCTGCTCCATCCAAGGGCTGGGGTGGTGGTGAGGGCTGGTGGGGGATAAGATGCTTGCCTGTCCTTGGCGTGGGTGCAATTCAATTAATGAGGCCTGGCCGTGGTTCAGCGCAGCCAATAAAGCTAATGGCCCCGCACAGGCCTGGCGATGCCCTGCCGGGGGGGCCGGGAGCCATCTGCTAATTAAAATGGAGGTGAGGGACCATGGAGCCAGCAGTGATGTCACCTCCCTGGTGCATCAGCTGGGGGGGCCGTAACTGAGCATCCCCTGCCCACCAACCCCTCTGCCAGCCCCTGGGTGCCAAGCAGGGTTAGGGGACAGCCATGAAGTGTGTGGGACCCCCAAACTCCCTGCCCCCCTTTCTGGTGCTGCCGCTCATTAGGAGCCCTCCCGAGGCAAATGTAATTAGTGCCCAGGCCTGGCACTGCTGCTGCCCACGCTTGGCACTGGCAGCTGCCCCGTGGGGATGGAACCTGGCCCGGCATCATGGTGGCATCACAGGGGCACATAGGGGTGCTGCTGCCAGATCCTCTTTGGCACAACCCCAGTGGATGTGTGGGGTGTGTGTAGAGGGTCCCCTTTGCAACCCCTGCCCTGTGTGAGCTCCATGATGGGGTAGGGGCACCCAGGGCCATGTAGGGGTGCCCTGCATTAAGGGATTCCCCTGGGTAACACTGTGCCCACAGCATGGTGCATCAGCCCGCCACCCGCTGGGAGGGCAGGCTAGGTCAGGGGGGTCCCTGAATGTGTCCTCAAGCTCCTGGGAAGGGGAGAGGCTTGGTAGGATGCCAGGGGGCTGGCAGAGGGGCAGGGAAGCTCTCCCCCCACCCCCCGTCCATGTGCAGGCACTGCCATTTAGAGTCTGGGGTAAGCAGGAGCTGCCGAAGGGAAACTGAGGCAGGGTCTGGGTGGGGGTTGAGGATGGAGCATACACAGGCGTCTGGGTTTCTCCACCCCCAAAACAGAGGGGGCTGGAGAGGAGAGCACTGTCCAGCATCCACCCCAGGGGATGCTGTGCCCCGGTGCGCAGGCGGGTGAGTCCTGAAGGTGCCGAGCCCCGAGCCCCGTGTGCGGGGGGGAGGGGGGAGCATGAGGAGAAGTAGGAGGAGGGGGAGGAGGAGGAGGGGGAGCGTGGCGGAGCTGGCTCCCACCCAAGCACTGCAGGACATGGGCGGGCACGGTGCTCCCTGCCTGGCTGCCAGCGCGCAGGCGGCGCTGGGGGACCGGGGGGGGGGAACAGGGCCCGGTGGGACCGCAGACCCCCAGCCCATCTCCGCACGGCCCCGTGCCCGCAGCCGGGCACCTCCTGGGAACTGCCCGGGCACCGGAGCTTGTTGCAGTCGGGGCGGGGGGGGGGGGGCACGGCTGGGTTTGGCCGCCCCCCCGAGCGCGCCCTGGGCAGGGGTCGGCCGCTGCACAGCCCCCCCCCCCCCGGCGGGGTGACCCCCGGGCAGGGGCACCATGACCCGGCTGAGCTGGTGCTTTGCCACCTTGGTTAGCTGGGGGAAGTCCTTGGTGTCCTGCCTCCTGCCCCTCCGCGCCTGCCGCCACCGGGAGGTAAGCGGGCACCGCCGGACACGGCGTTACGGTTAGGGTCTGCATGGGGGGGCATGGAGCTGGGGTGAGCTCCTGGGGTGCGGGGGGGTTGGGGTACAGGCTGGAGCTGGCCCTGCCTGCTGCGGGCAGTGCGGGGTTAAACCATGCCTGTGCATGCCAGGGTGCCGGGCATGTTCTTTGTCCCTCCTTGTGTTCCCCTCAGTGTGTCACTGGGACCCCCACTCCCCGCAAACCCGCACCCGCGGGCCCCTGCAGTGCCTGGCTGGAGGGGATCCGCTAGGATCTGCTGTGCAGTGCTTCATGCAAAGGGATCTGCTGGGATCCCTGTGTCCTTACAGAGTAAGCGGAGAGGTGGGGGTGTCCCCGTGCTGTAGCACCCACAATGGGGCACCCGTATGCCCAGTCTGAGGGGACTATGTACCAATAAAGCACCTGGCATGAGAGATCCCTGCGTCCATAAAGTGCCCAGCATGGGGGATCCCTGTGTCCATAAGCACCCAGCACCAGGGACCTCTATGCCTGTGAAGTGCTCAGTCTGTGTGAGATCCCTGTGCCCAAACATGTGCGTGGCATATGGGATCCCCATGCCCATAAGCACCCAGTGAGGGGCACCTCTGTGCCCATCAGCACCTCTTTTGTGTGTGGGATCCCTGTGCCAGGGGACTGCCCTGCAGTGGGACAGATCCCTGTGCTCCTGCAGTGCCCAGTGTGAGGACCCATCCTGCCCTGCCACCTGTGCCGGGGAAACTGAGGCAAAGAGGGGAGAAGCTGGTGGAGGGTGCTGGGCTCCCACTGCACCACCCTCATTTGGTTCCTTAACCTCTGGGAAGCTGTCCTGTGCCTGGCAGGATGGCGCGGGCCGCTCCGGCTGTACCGTGCCAGCAAAGCAGGTGCCAAAGCCACCGCTGGGCAGCGCCGGGGGGAGTGCCACTGCAGGGTGGTGACAGGCCAGTATGTGCCAGGCCAGGGACCCAGTTTGGAGCCTGGAGGACAGAGAGGACCCTGGCTGCTCAGGGACCCCAGTGGGGGCCGGGGACACAGGACCGTGAGCTGCTGGGGGCATGGGGGAGGTGGGGGGCACTGGTGAGGTGTGGGGCAGCTGTTGTGTGGTGCCAGGTCCATCCCTGTGTCCATGTGTCCCTGATGTGAGTGTGAGAACAGGGACTCACGGGGGTGTATAACACACGTGTGCCTGTGCGTGTGTGTTCATAAGCATGCAGATGGGGCTGGGGTGACAGTGCGCAGCAGCTTGCACAAGTGTGGGTGCACAGCAGATCCCTGGGGAGCTGCCATGGGGTGTGTGTCCTGGCATGGGTGCATGTGCACTGGGTGTAGTAGCTGTGCAGAACCCCTGTTAGAGGAGTGTCCCCCAGCCCTATCCATGCACAGACATGGGTACCCACACGTGCCGGACACGGGCTGTAGGTGTGACGTAGATGAATATGCCCTGGTGTGTACGTGGGGTTGTGTGTGCGCGAGGTGTGCATGTCCCCTGTGCACGCAAGGGCAGTGCGGGGACAGGTCTGGTGGAAGCCTTGGGGACGTGGAGATGCTGGGAGGGGGGACTCAGAGGATTCCTAACAAAACTGGCCTTCACTTGGGCTATGTGCCTGCATCACTGGTACCCATGGGGGGGACTGGGCTACGTGCCCTGTCTGTGCACTCCTGCTGAGAAAACGAGCCCTAAAAGATGCTCACAGGCAGTATCCCTCTTGCATGACCCTTGTTCCTGCCCTTCTGAGGGGCCCCGGGCTTGTCAGGGCAGTGAATGGGAGTGGGTGATTTATGGGGGGGTGGGGACACTCATCTCTACTGGGGCTTTCATTGTGGGCAGTAGTGAGCCTGATTAATGACGGTTGTAACGATGGGTGGGTAGGGCTGTGGGGTGTGCATGGACAGGCTTTTCCTGCCTGTTTGGTGCTGTGAGCAGGATCAGGCCCCCCAGCCTTCCCCATCCCCGAACCTGGCTGTCATGGGGAGCAGGAATGCTGTCCCCATGTGTCCCCTGTCTCATCTGGAACATCCCCACAGGGGTACCTCTACCATGAGCTGCATGGGCATGGGTGGGGTGGAGGGTGGTGAGAAAGGGATATTTTAGAGAGGGGATGCTGCATTTTGGGGGACTCAGATGTGGGAAGGGCAGTGTCTGGGAAGGGCAGCTCCCCCAGCCCACCCTGCCCTTCGTCTCTGGGCTGGCAGTGGGGTGCAGCATACAGACGGGAAACTGAGGCATGGGGAGGGTGGGGATTACAGTGCCCTCGTCCCTGCTGTCCCTGTGCCATCCATGCTCGTCCTGCCAGAGTGTCCTTCCCTCCGGCGCGTCCCCCAGCCTGACTCACACCCTCATGGTCACGACCGGCTGAGCGCAAGTTTCCAGGCTGGAGCCGGAGTTAGCGCTGGCGACGGGGGGGAGGACCATGTGCCGCGCTGCCAAGCCCCCCAAGAGGGGCTGGGATACACTGCTGTCAAATCCATCCCTGTCAGGGCCGCGGGCTGCCAAGCCGCGCTGCGTCCCGCCTAGAGGCTGTCCTCCCTCACTGGGGCCCCCCAGCGGGGGGGTGTCCGCCGGATGGATGTCCGCCGATCCCTTCCCGTCTCCCGTCCCGGGACCACCCAGGGGACGCGGCTGGGGATGGTGGGGGAACACCCGTCCGCAAGATCCGCTGGGGGCCGGAGGAAGTATGGGGATGAGGGGATGAGGTGGCGGGTGCTCCCCGGGTCAGCGGAGGAAATGGATCCCAAATGTGTGTGTGAGGGAGAGGGGGAACGGGACAAGCAAAGCTCCTCTTCGGTCCCGCCAGTCCCGCATCCTCCTTGCTGGGGTGGGGAGTCCTGGCCGCCCGCCGGCGCCACCTCGGCCGGAGTCCCGATGGGCGCCGTGGGAGTCAGTGTGGGGGGGGTTTGCAAAGGCACCCCCCTTCTCCCCCGGCTGGAGGGCGGTGTGGGGCCTGGGGGCGGAGCGGGCGGGCGGAGCGAGGGGCCGGGGGAGGCTCGGCCGGCCGCGGGGCTGCGCCGCGGGCAGCATGACCGGGCTCTGCCTCTCCTGCCTGCTCTGGATACGACCCGCCGCGCCCGCACCGGGCGGCACCGAGGGGAAGCCGGGCGGCAGCACGGTGGGGCCCGGCAGCGGTGTCCCGGAGCGGGGCTGGTACCGCGAGCGGGTGGTGGACGGGGCGGGGGGAGCGGCGGGGACCAGGACGGAGCGGGGGAGTTTGCGCCAGGGCGGGTGGGCTGGAGCTAGGAGAACCGGTGGTGCTGCACTGGTACCTGGACCGGAACAGGCGCTAGGGGAACAGAGGCCGAGCGGAGGCTAGCAGGGACGGCCGGTCACTGGAGCGGGGCTGGGGGGACCCGACGGGGAGCAGGGCCGGCAGGAGCCCCGGGAACTGGGGAGAGCAGAGTGGAGCGGGACCAGCCCGGGAGAGCGGCGGCGGTGGGCGCCAGGGAGTGCACGATGGAGAGGCCTGGATGGGATGCGGGACAGGGGTGTCTGTGGAGGGGGTGTGGGGCTGGGGATGGAGAGAGTGGGGGACAGAACCCCCACGACGCCCAGCCCGCGGCACCGGCCAGAGTTCCCCACCATTCCCTGGTGTTGAGGCTCTGCTGCTCCACTGGAGTGGAGGGAAATTGGCAAACGGGGGATCCTGTTAGTACTGGGGGTTTGGGGCTCTGTGCTTTCCATCGTTCTCCCTCATCACCAGGGTGAGAAGGTGAGCCAGGGTGCAGTGTGGTGCAGAGCGTGGGTGAGCCTGAGCCCATAGGGCTGAACCCAGGAGTTCCAGTGCCCCCACACCCACCCCGGCTTTACAGCCTCTTGGGAACTGGGTGTCCCAGTTACCCCCCCCGCTGCACCTCTCTGCAGTGCTGGGCAATGAACCCAGGCCTCTTGGATCCTGATGAATTTGGCTTCCCTCTCCAGTGCCTCTTCCAGCCCAGGACACCTGGGTCCCCTTCCAGCCTCCTTGGGTCTGAGCGTTGGGGTGCCTGTGGCCAGGGATGTCCATGGCCATCCTCACTCCTCCTGCACCACATGGGAGCCACCCCCTGGAGATGGATACCTATCCATGAGTACCCAGGTGGCATTCCCAAGAGGCTCCCCATTTCCCCCATGTATCCTCCCAGCAGTTCCCAGTCCTGGGAGAGTGAGGCTAACTGGGGTTCTGCCAGTATGGCACTGGGACAGGGGTGTTTTCATAGGATGGGCTGGTTCCCTGGCTGGTGGGATGGCACTGGCTGGGCAGGGTGCCCCCCAGCAGCAGAAAGGTGGAGGTGTAAAGCTGGGTGCTCAGGCGGCAGGCCTCCGGCATGGGGAGGGTGTTGGCAATGAGACAAGCAGAGGGGACTCCGTGGGGTGGGAACAGAGGGGATAACTCTTTCCCTAGCGAGGATAATTGCTGTTAATGAAGCAGGCCCATGCTAACGTGTGGCATGCTAACAGAGCAGAGTGGGGTGTACGTGCATGGAGGATGTGTCAGCATCGCAGGGCATCCTGTCTGGGGGTCCCTGGGAGCAGGGGGCAAGGCTTCTTCCCGGGCCACCCGGCAGCAAAGATGTTGCTTTCCATATGCAAACGAGCTCATGGCATCGTTAGGCCTTGCTGTCACCCAGCAACTGCAGCGTGGGAGCCCGGGGCCTGGGGGAGCTATTCCCACGGCTGCCAGATGGGTGACAAGACGCCTGTGCACACACATGTGCATGGTGTGTATGCTCCCAGCTGTGTGCACCTCTGTCCCCCAGAGTGTGGTACAAATGCTTGGGGCTGCTGAGGGACCAGTGGGAGCAGGTTCCCTGGGCAAGAGGGGCTTGCACACATGTGTACAAACCTGTGCAAATGTGCACACAGTTGCACGTGCACCTGCACCTGCATGTGGGAACATGGAAATATGCCGATGTGTCTGCTGCTGCTGTGGCTGGCAGGGATGTGCACACTCACACATACTTGCACACTCATAGGTGTGCACATACACCTTGACACATGCACTGCGTGTAGGACACACAGTGCCATTACAGCCCTGAGGGTGTTTGCACATGTGCAGGCACGTGGTGCGTGTGTGCGGCCCTTCTGCCTGTCCTTGCATGCACTGGGGCAACTGAGGCAGGAAGGTTTTTTTTGGGGGGGGCACCGAGCACCCTGACACTTTGGCACCATCCTCCTTGGCTTTGGTGTGCTGCAGAGGCTGGAGGGGAGCAGAGCGCCTGGGCGAGGGGGGGCCGCTGGGCCTCTGCTTAATCTCATTAGTCTCGGCATGAAAAGGCGGATTTACAGGGGCTCATGTCTTCATCTGGCAGCGGGTGGGTGGGCAAGCTGGAATGCTGCCAGGGAGTACGCTCTTCCCCCCCCAGCAGTCGGCGAGGGTCGGCATGGACACTGGCTGCCCGCAGCTCCCCTGCGCGAGCACACGCACACGCTCGCCCACTCACACCCCAGCACCTGCACGCGTTCGGATCCACCCGGTGCTTGCACTTCCAGCATCGGCCTCCCCTTGATGTGGGCTTGTGCCGGGCAGGGCGGCCACGGCCGCTCACGCTCAGGGGGCACCGCACTCCTGTCACACACCCAGGCACGCGCTGCCCAGCGCCCACCCCAGAACACCCGGTGACGCTGGGACACCGCTCCTCGCGCGGGCACCGTTCCGGCGGCGCGTCCCTGGGCGCACGCGCGCGTGTCTGCGTATCCACGCACCGACGCGCAGGCACATCCCTGCACGTGCAGGGACGCGTTTTCGCACGTGCGTTCCTGCGCGTGCACGAGCACGCACACCCGTCCGTGCGCACACGCGTGTGCACCCCCCCCCCAGGCCTGCTGGCGTGCGCGCTGCCCGCCAGGGGGCGGCAGAGACTATTTAAAGGGGCCTCAGCAGTTGGGAACGGGGGTTCGCTGCTCGCTGCCCACCCGGGGACAAGCTTAGGATCGCCCCATCCCACCCCGCCGTGCCCATTGCCTCACGGCCCCTGGTGATGGAGTGCAGGGGCACACATGTTTCTTCCCATGGGGGGGATGGAGGATGACCCCCCTGCACAGAGGGAAACTGAGGCAGGGCAGGGCTGAGTGCCTGGGTCCATGCCACCTTTATCTCGCTGACGAAGTCTTGTGTCCCCTCTCCCAGCCCCAGGACCTGGAGGCCCCCCCCGAACACACTTTCGAGATGACAAGCTTCAAGAAGGTGAAGGCATGTGGGATCTGCCGGCAGGCCATCACGCGCCAGGGCAGCACCTGCCGAGGTGAGCTGGGGGCTTGGGCACACGTGTGGCAAAGGGGGTGTACCGAGGGGGGTTGCAGGACATCAGGGGATGCACTGGTATGCCTACATGTACAGCTGCATGCATGAGGATGGGAAGGTGGGAACATGTACTTGTGCCAACCTGTGTGCACACACATGTGCGTGCAAGTGTTAGAGGGGAGTGTGTGGATGTGCAACAGCGTGTGTGGTGCCTTTGCAGGTGGGAAGGTGGCTGGGAGGCAATGGTGGCCCATGGAGGCATGTGTGCATGTAGCTGTGTGTCAGCGCATGTGTGTGTAGTGAGCGTGCAGCAGTCGCCGCATGAGTGTGCACGCACATGCAGGTCTGTGCGCACGGATGGGTGCTCACATCCTGTGCCATGCCCGGTGGGACAGAGGCGATGCTGCGGCCCCTCGCACGTGTGCCGTGCTGCTGAGCCCTGTGCGAGGGATGGCGGGCGGAAACACCACGGGCTGCAGGAACAATGTGGCTTCCTGCACTGCAGGAAACAGCCCCAAGGGGGAACAGGGCCTGAGGGGGAGCCGTGGCCATGGCTGTGCTGCATGGGGACCCTCGTGTCCCCTGGGAATGGGACATGTGGCTTTGCAGGGCTGCCTGGATGGTGTGGCAGTGCCCTGTGTTTGTGTGTGTCTCTGGCCTGCAGTGACCATGTGCATGTGCTGTTCTCTGCAGGCATACCGGCACGAGCGTGCAACAAAAGCAGGCGGGCAGGAGGTGGCATGGGCACTGGCAGCTCCCCCGTGGCGCTCTTGTGCATGCCAGTACACGTATGAGGCCTCGTGTGATGTGTGCATGCACGGCTCTCCCTTCATGCCGTTCGCTCCTGGGCACTGGGGGTTGCACCCGCACGCTCCCTGGCACGCTGCACACTGAGGGGGGGATGGCTCGTTCACATTGGTGTGTGCCCAAGTGCCACATGCATGTGCATGTGATGCTGTACCGGTGCCACCAAGCACGTTCATGTGCTTGTGCAAGGCATGGGCATCCACGTACACGTCCTGGCAACCTGTGCCCACTGCCAAGGTGCTGTGTGCCCTGCAGCATAGGGTGACACCACCCGTCCTGCCCTGCACATTGGGTGCCCCGGGGCTGCCTCCAGCAATGCTCCCTCTCCTGCTCCCTCTAACCTTCTCTCCCCTCTTCCTCTTGCAGGCTGCAAGCTCTCCTGCCACACCAAGTGCCAAGCCAAGGTAAGGCTGTCACCCTGAGGCATTCCTATCTGTGCCCGGGACATAAGGGGCTTGAAGGGGGGATGCCATGGTCCATATGCTAGCTGAGTCCACCAGGTGGGCACCCAGATGGGCTGGTGTCACCAATGGGTGAGGCTGACAGTACCATCCTGCTGCCTGGCACGTGATGGCTTGTGCCCATTCAGGAACAAGGCTGGGTTTTGGGGTGCAGCCCTGCTCAGAGGAGGCCATAGCGCCCCAGCACCTGGAGCTGGTGCCCTTTGTCAGGGTGGGTGCTGCTGCATGTGGATGCCATGCGCCATGGCCGAGCGCTGCCGCTGGCACGCACGCAGGCTGAGCACATCTTGGGATACCCAGCGCCGCCGCAGGCGGATCTCTGGCAGGCAGGAGTGGAGCTGAGGATGCCCGGTGGTGGTGTCTGCCTGTCCGGCTGCCGGGCTGGCGGAGGGGAACCCTACGGCAACCCAGGCTCTCCGGGGAGCTGGAGGTGGGACAGCACCTGCTGCTGCACTGCTGGGGCAGGGGAGGCTGCGCATTGCTGAATCCCCAGGGAGCCATGTGTGCCAGCCGGCTCGCGGCTGGCATCTCGGGCGGAAAGAGGCTGGTGTGCCCCGGGCAGGCAGCATGGGCTGGGACATGCCCATGCCCGTGCCCGTGCCTGTGCCTGGGCAGGGAGGGAGAGGAAAGGTCTGGGGGGGTTGAGGGGGCTGTCCTGGGGGACAGGCATGTGTTGGGCTTTGCAGGGTGCTGCGGTGTGGGAGAGCACTAAACCGGGGCTGGGCTGGCGGAGGAGGTGGGGACACAGTGGGCACATGTCTGGCACCCTGGGCCCTGAGCAGGCAGGGCAGAGGTGGCTGGCAGGCTCGGTGGGGCTGTGCCAGCCCTGGGGACCATGTGTGCCAACCCTAGGGACCTTGTGCCATGTGAGGACTTTGTGACAACCCTAGGGACCTTGCACCACTCCAGGGAACTCCATGTCATCCTGAGGACCCTTTGCTATCCCAGGACACTGTGACAGCCTTGGCACCCTGTGGCACCTTAGTGACCCTGTGCCAAAGATGCCCGGGGGCTGAGGCCAGAGGAGGAAGTTTGTCTTGTGCTGTGGGGAGAGGCGAGGGGGCATGGGATGAGGGGATGCCCACATTATGGCAGGCAGCGGCCAGGAGCATCTGCCAGTGATTTCCAGGCAGGAGGGAGCGTCGGGAAGCGCATGCGTCTGGGTGTGTGCCCGGTGGGGATTCTCTGATGTCTGATATGGGGTTGTGAACCATGAGGTCGCTCACACAAGGGTCCCAGCGTATGGGCAGCCTGTGTGCAGGGGCAGCCTGTGGCTCACTCCAGCAGCTGGCTGCAATTCATTACCCTCCATCACCCTTCCCACGCTTGCTGGAAGCTGGAGCCCCCTCTGTGGGGCCAGCTAGCTGAGGGGTGTGCTGCTGGGGGGGGGGGGGGTACGTGCGTGGGGCCAGGACCAGGGGCCTTCCGCAGAGCTCCTTTGGGCCAGCGCCCAGGGAGGGGCTCCTCCGGCTGGGCAAGCATCCAGCTGACTCACACACCAGCTTGTTATTGTAGGGTCTCTGGGGAGGGCGAGTGTGGGGAGGGGGCTTGGCACTGAGCAGAAATGGCCTCTTGTATACCTGGAGCCCCTCACGTTTAACCCCTGCACTCCCAGGATACTTTGAAGCGGGAAGTTGGGCTCACCTCCAAACTGCTGGCAGCTGCACCCCGAAGTGCATCCTCTTTCTGCCCTGGACATGCTGCTGAGGTCCTGGTGTTCCCCTCTCTAGTGGCTGCTGACACTGGAGCCTGTCCCACAATGCTGTTGGCAGCATCTTCCCTTTGGTCCCCATCTTTAACCCATTGGGACCTACCCTGACCCCTTGTTCTGTCCTCCCTGGCTGTACCCCAGCACAGCTGGCTCCTGACCTGGGCGGGGGGAAGACCCCACTTACCCCAAATGGATGGAGTATGGTGGGAGAGGGGAGAGATAGGGGTGTCTGTAAGGGGGGCTGGCGGGGTGTGAAGGGCTGTTCCGGGGATGATGGTTTGGGGTGCCAGGGGGTATCTGGGGTGGGATGGGGATATTTGGGGGAGCACTGGGGTGTGTGTGGAGACACCAGGGAGGTTTTGGGGTGCTGGGGCATGCTGTGTCCCCAAGGAGGCAGTCAGTGGGCAGAACTGTGCCAGGGAAGGCAGGACCTGTGCCCTGGCAGTGATCTGCACCCCTCGAGGTCCCCCCCTGCTTGAGAGACAGCAGCAGGACCCATGCCCCACAGTGGCAGCGATGCTGGCGGGGTGCCCGGCTCTGAGGGGGCCAGGGCAGCCACACACACATCAGCTGGGAAGCACGACGCTGTTCCCATGCCCATGTAAGGCCCTCCTCGTGCTCAGCGCCTCCGCTCAGGGATTTTTCTTTGCTTAGCAAACCTCTCTCCCTCTGAGGAGGACGGACGGATGGACATGGGTGTGTATCTGACCCGCTGAGCCTGTCCCCTCCTTCCCTCCCTGCACTGAAACTGCCTGCCCAAAACAAGGAGGGGTGCAGTTTCCTTTCAAAAGTGGGGAAACTGAGTCACGGAGCCTTGTCCAGGGAGAGGCAGAGATGAGGACATGGTGTTGGGTGCAGTGCTTTCTGTGGAAGTGGTCAAGTGTGGGTGAGCCCGTGTGTGGGCACATGCTGGCTGTGGCACAGCCAGGATCTGGTGGTGACACTGCCCTCCCAGACAAGATGATGGGAGGACCCCGAGGATGCTCCAAATTGTGGAGCAAAAAAAGTGCTGGGGGTGTCCCCATCCCCTGGGATTCACTCACTGACTGTGGCTGGATTTTGCCATGATGCTACTTGGAGAGGCTGAGAACAGACTGGGGATGATGCTTCTGCCTGTGGCAGGAGCTCGCCTGCTGATGGCTGGTTTGGCTGACAACAGGGAGAGCTGTGGTGTTTGGCTGCCGAACTGGCTGGCCATTGCCGGCGGGTGGTTCTGGGAAGTGGTGGCTGTGCCAGCCCCTGGGCCTGGCAGGGCTCCATCCTGCCCTGCTCGCCCCATGGCACACTGGGGCCCACAGCTCCTGGAGAAGTGGGGATGCGAGGGTGTGCCACGGGGGAAACTGAGGCACAGCACATAGCGTGGGGCTGGGGCGTCTGCAGGCTGCCTTGTCCCCCAGTGTCTCCCCTGGGAAGCTGACAGTAGCACTGGAGCCATGCTGGAATGCTGGGCTATGTGTGTGAGTATGTGCGTGCTTCTACAAGTGTGTGAGTGCATGCATGTGCCAGAACATGAATGTGTTTGCACGACCATGCATGTACACATGTGTGCATGATCAAGTATGCTTGCAGATACATATGTGCGTGTGAGACTGCAGGGTATGCACGTGCGTGCAAGCACATCCATGTGTGTGCACAAGCGTGCTCGCACACGGTTGTGTGGTCACATGCGTGTGCTCCCAGCTCAGAACCACCCATCCTCACTGGCCCTGTGCCAGGCCCAGCTTGTTTTTCAAGTGCCCCCCTGCGATGGAACTCCTGAGGGGTTGTTTGTCCATCATTAAACCAGGGGCTGGAGCGGGGCCAGGGCTGGGCAGCCAGGCGCATCCTGGCCAGAGCAATAGCTCCCAGTGCCCCCAGAGCCAATGGGCCCTTCCTTGGTGGTGGGGTATTGCAGTGGGTGGGCACCGGGTGGTGATGAAGGGGATGTGTGTCTCCTGCCCTCAGTGGGGACCCCCCACCAGTAAAGTGAGTCAGAGCCAGAAGGGAAACTGAGGCAGGGGGTGGTTGGACCCTTCTGGGCAGGCTTGACTTGTGGTGATGGGTACCCTGCAGCTTGTGCCATGGCCAGAGGCCTGGGCAGTGCTGGACGCAAGTCCAAGTGGGGTATGGCAGGCTCCCCATGGCTGTGCCAGGAACAGGGGCTGTAGGGAGGGGACATTCATGTCCCAGCTTGTGCTAGGGGACATGTTCTGTCCCTGCTCACTGTCCCAGCCACTCTGCTCTCTCTGCACTCTCTGCAGCCTCACTGCTTCCCGTCCCTGTCCCCGATGTTGCATCAAAAGCCACCCCCTGGTGCTTCGGGACAGGTAATTAGAAACACCCCCAGTCTCCACACAGAGCAGGCTGCAGGGGGGGGGAGGAATGCCGCAGGAATGTGTCCTTGGTCCTGGCACGGGCCCAGCCGGGGTGGCAGGATGGGGGGGCTGTGGGGGTCGGCGCTGCCGTGGTGCTGTGCCAGGTCGTGTTTGTGCAGTGTGTCCTGGAGGGGGTTCTGTGGGGATTTCCCCCCCCCCCTTTCCTTTTTCCCCTTCTTTACGTCACTGCCCAAATATTCAGCCTCTCTCAGCTCTGGGGCGGGGGGGCCGGGGGAGGTGTCGTCTTGGCTGCTCGGGAGGAGCTGGGGCTCTCCTCTGCACCCTCTGAGTGCTGCTGAGCACAGGGAGGGTGGGCAGAGAGAAGGGTTGCTGAGACCGCCCAGCCTCTGCATGGGTGAGCAGGGGCCAGGGCTGGCCTGGGGGGTGTCGGCTGGGGCAGTGGGGACCACCAGCCTCCCTCCCTCCTCGCAGTTAACCAGGACCAGATCCAGCCCTCCAGGGCTCTGCGGTGGTGGGAAGCCAGGTCTGCACTGAACAGGGGCTCCAGCAGAAGGCTTGTTTCCCACTGATTTGCTCCCTTCCCAGACCATTGTGGCCACCCCTCCTGGGACTTGTGCTGGGAAGGGTACTGGGGGTCCTCTGGGACCTCCAAGGGGTGGCACTGACCGCAAACCAGGTGAAAGTTCTGGCTCAAGAGGGCTTCTACAGACCCTGCACTGGGGCTTCATCTGTGTGTGCTTTCACCTCTGGAGATGACCCCGCCAGGCATGTGGTCCCCAGGTTCCCCTTCTGCTGCTGACATCTGGAGTAGTGATGCTCAAGGGGGCTTGTTTAGGGTTGTGGAGGAGCTGGTTCAGGTGGGGGGTGGTTTCTCAGTGGGTGCTAAAGGGACCCCACAGGGTGCAGAGGCCACTGGAGTCACTTGTTTGTCTGCTGGACCTGCTCTCACTGGTACATTGAGTTGATAGCTCCAGGAGGTGGCTGGAGTTCAGGGGTGTTGACAGGACTTCTCTGGCTGTGTCCTGCGAAGGGGACACGTCAGCTCCCCAGGGGACAGCTCCTGTCACCTTCCCAGGGACAGGGACTTGCTGTCAGTGCCCTTTGCTCATCCACTCATTTCTATCCCACTCAGCTACTTTCCCATTTGGCCCTGGCTCTTCCGCTGCTGGTGTTTCCCAGGGTCCAGGAGCTGGCCTGCAGCCGCCTCCCAAGGAACTGGGGCTTTGGGGGTCCATAAGGGGGTCTGTGCTGGAGCTGAGCTGGGATCTGTGTCCAGTTCCCCTGGTGCAGGATGTTCATTTCCCCTCCATCCCATTCACAGTATTCCCCTCATTTTTGGGATGCCTGGATTCTGGGGGCTGTGCTGCTGGCAGAGCTTGTTTGGGGGTGCCAGTGGATGCTGGCTGGGGGGGTTGTCCCCAGCGTGGTGGCTGCTGGGGTTCAGCTCCATGCCCTTGGGTGCCACGGAGAATAATGCGGCAGGTGCTTCCTCGGGAGGGGATGAGGAGGTGCCACCCAGGGATGTCGGCGCTCTGGTGCCTCATCCTTGGCAGCAGGAAAGGTCCACTGGTGCCTCTTGGTGCTCCTGTCCCATGGCTCTATCTGGCTGCTGGGGAAATTGAGGCATGGAGGGGCTGGGCAGGATCGGCTGGAGTGGGATTGCACTCACAAAGATGATGAATTTACAGGAGTCTTGACGGAGGGCAGAGGGAGAGCCCCCCCCCCCCAACCCCTCCCTCGTGACTCCTGGGGGTTGGTGAGGCAGGAGGGGTCCCCGAGCTGCTTCTCCGTGTGGATGGACCCAGCCCCAGCCCTTTGGCTAAGCCCACACTGCAAGGACGGAAACGCAAACAGGAACGGGGAGGCGTTGGGTGAGAAAATGTCAACAGCTCTGGGCCGAGTGCCTGGCTCGCCGCCTCCCCGGCCGGCTCGCTGCTCTATGGGCCGCTGCCGGCGGCCTCCCCTGCCCTGCACTGCAGGGGGCTTCCCGGTGTGCTCTCGGGTCTCCCAGCACTGAGCACTTCCCGCGAAGCAGCGGCGGGGCTGGGCTGCTCCAGGGGTGGCTGGGGAGAGTAGAGCTCTGGCCATGGCCACACAGAGCCCCAGAGGAGGAGGAAGGGAGATGGGAGGAAGGCAAGGGGGATGCTGGGCACACCCTGGGTTTGGGACAGGCAGATGAGGACTGGTGTGGCTCCATGTACCAAGGGACATCTGTAGCTTTTACAGCATTTTGGCCTTGCTTTTTACTTGGGGGGTGGGATGGTAAATCATCATCCTGCAAGGCCGGGGGTGCCGGGCACCCAAGGACCATTAATTGGGCACCTCGTCCTGCATGTGGAAGGGGGGACCAAGTTGTGCCAGGGGGTGCCAGGCAGATAAAAGCCCCAAGAAGGGCCCCATAGCCCTGTTCCTGCTACCCTGCAGCCAAGGGCACTGGGACACTGGTGGCGTCACATGGGGCGATAAGGCCCCGACCCCGCTGCACCCCATCACTCGCTGTGGCCCCTCAGCACGGGGTGCAAGGTGCTCTGCAAGGGGACGCAGTGGAGGTGTTGGGGGGGGTAGTTTTTTTTTTTGGGGGGGGTCTGCCCGCTTGCTTGTACCCCTCACCCAGGGCCAGCTGCCCGATAAGGGCTCCTGGTTGCCTTTAAGGGCGTTTTTAGGGGAGGCGAGGGGAGCGGAGCGGGGCTGGACTTGGAGCGCGCCGTGCAGCTGGGAAGAGAGGGAAAAGGGGAAGAAAGAGGGAGAAGGAGCAAGAGGAGAAAGGGGAGTGGTGGAAAAAGCCGCCCGGGACCCCCTTCCTCCCCAGAGCCGGGGCCGGCGCCCCCGGGCTCCCCAGTCCCCGGCTGCCCCAGGGGTGCGGAGGGGAGCGGGGGCCTGCGGGACCCCCTGCGCTCCTCCGTCGCCGGGGTCCTGCTTGAGGGGAGCGAAACCTTTCGGCTCTCCCCCTTCTTCCCTCCCCTCCCTCCTCCCTCCGTCCTTCCTTCCTTCCTTCTCCAGGCTTGGCCCGGGGAGGGAGGGGGGCTCTGCCTGCAGTCTGCGTTCGCGTCTGCCCGCCCGCCCGGGCGACGCCGGGCTCCCGCCTGCTCCCCTCGGCCCTCCCGGCCGCCCCCCGCGCCCCCTGGGCCAGGTGAGGCAGCGCTGCCGTCCCTTTCGGATGTAGGCAGGCGAGATCCCGGATGGATTTCGGGAGCGTCATGAACCAGGTACGGGTGGGCAGCGAGGGCAGGGGGGTCCCCAGTCCCCCGGAGGCGTGTGTGTGCTGCGCGGGGTTGCATCTCTTCAGGGGGCGGGGGATACGCATGACACCCAAGCTGTGATGGGGTGGTGCGTGTTGGGGGGGTGCTGCCCCCCCGCGTGTTGGGGGGTCCCAGTTGTCGCTCCCCAGAGGGGGTCTCGGGGTGCGGAGGGCTTGGAGCGGGCAACGCGGTTCTCGCAGGGAGGAGGATCTGGGGAGGGGGGTCGGGTTGGTTTGCTGCCGGCTGGGAGCTGTGAGCGGCTCGGGGGGGGGTCTCCCCTCCCCACCGGTGACCCACGGGGTGTCCCGGAGGGGGGGACACAGGCGCTAGTGTTCGCGTCTCCTCCCGAGCGCGCAGAGACCTGTCCCCGGGGATCCAGGGCTGCGCGGGAAAGCGGGGAACTCCCTCGGCGCCCCGCTCCCGCCCCGCGCCCGGGCGGGCGATGCCGGGCGGGTGCCTGTCACCCCGCGGTGGGCGACAGGGGAGGGGCAGCCCGGGGCCGCGACACCCATGGCATCCCATGGGTTAACCCCCCCCGCCCGGTCCCGCCGCGGGACCGTCAATGGTTAAACCGGGGTTAATGAGTGGCGAGGAGCCCGGCAGCCCCTGCGGGTGCACCCCCCCAGCGTCCCGAGTAGGGACCCCCGGCTCCTCGGCGCCGCCGGGCCCGCAGAGGGTTAAATCCGGCAGGGCATGTCGCGGCGCAGATGTTTTTGGGCTGTGCTCCTGGGAGAGGAAACGGCTGAGCGAGGCATCAGCCCTCCTAGTTTTAAGGAGAAAACAAGAGAAAACAGAGAACTGCTCCGTTCCCGGGGCGCCTGGTCCCGCTCGGGGTCAGAAGCAGCCCCTGGAGCGGGTCCGCTGACCCCGTGGGGTGTTGTGGGGAAGCTGGCAGGGACAGGGGGTTGACAGTGACTGCATAACCCCCTTGGTCCTCATGGAGGGTGCTGGGGGGGAGCCCGAGCAGGCACCCCTTGTCCCTACAGCGTGGTGGCACTGAGAGGGCTGCGTGTGTCCTCCCGGGAGTCTGAAGCCATCCCTGGGGGTGGCACCACTCGGGAAAGCGGGTCATGGGAAAACGAGCCCAAGCTGCACCCTCTCTAATGAAGTCTCTGTCAGCGATCCTGCTGGCCCCTGTTCCAGGAAGGGCAGGGCTCCTGTCGCTCTGCAGGGCTGCTGTCCCCCTCCAGGGTACAAACTGTGCTTGGGGCTGTGCTCCCCTCTCCCTCCCTTTTTGGGGTCTTGAGCCGAGGGGCCCATTTGCACTCTGGCTTACTTAGGGGATGAGAGAGCTCTGCCTGCCTTGGACCACGCTCCTGCTTGCTTTGCTGCTGTCCTGTGCCTGGCCTTGTGCAGCCCATTCCTCGGGCATCCTGTCAAAGTGCTGGCAGCCCTGGATCAGCACTGGAGCTGCCCTGCTGGGTGCTGGGGTGCAGAGAGAAGAGCAGCTCCATGGTTCTGCCCCTGGTTGAGTGGGAGCAGCTCCATCTCTTCTTCCCCCTCCTGACACCATAGGTGGGGGACCCCAGTTATAGGGGTGCTGCTCACTGGTTCAGTTTCACTGCAGCCTATTTGGCTCTGTCCCATGGGGTGGAGGCACAGCACTGACCTTGATCTCCATCTGCTTGGGGTTTTTCCCCATGAGGGAAGCGCGGGGGGCTTGGTGCTGGGAGGTACAGACCACCTGGGGCAGTCAGGGCTTATTTTGGCACCATGACCACCATTAGAGGTGGGTTGCAGCCCCACAAGTAGTGGTGGGTGCCCCTTGTGCCATGGGGCAGCCCAGAGCCTGTAGTAGGGTCTTTATGCCTAGGAATGGGGCTTGCTGGTGCTCCACCAGCATTGCAGAGGAAACCTGTGGGGCAGGGCCCCCCAGTGGGCTCACTATAAGGAAAAAGCAGCCAGCCCATCTGCTTAGAGGCCAGTGTGCTGGCCAGTTTCACCTTAAGTACCCATGCCCCAGCCAGTTCTCTTGTCAGGATCCATTTGTTGACCAGTCCCATGTGAGCATCCGTGCGCTGACCAATCTTGTGCAGGAATCACTGCTCTGACCCACCCTGCAGAGAATGAGTGCTCTGACCAATCCCGTGTCAGAATCCACACATTGACCAATCCTGTGTGAGAATCTGTGTGTTGACTAATCCTATCTAACAATCCATGTGCTAGCCAATCCTGCATGAGAATCCATGCACTGACCAATCTCAGGTGAGAATCCAGTTGCTGCCCAATCCCATTTAAGAATCCATGCATGGACCAGTCCCATGTAAGAACCTGTGTATGGCCCAGTCCTGGTGAAGCCCCTTGCAGCACAGTGTCCCAGCTAATCCCAGTGTGACTCCTGGCCAATCCCTAGTGAAGGAACTGCTCCCTGGCCAATCCTGGTGGCTGGCTTGGTACCTGGAGGGGACGTGTTGATGGGGGACAGAAAGCACCCCCATGCTCTCTCTTGGGGCAGGCTTGGTGCGGGGGGATAGTGACCCCCCACTCTCCCTTGGGGCAGGCTGGCTGGACCAGTGTGAGGGCTGTCCCCGCAGTGGAGTGTCCCTGCAGCAGGGTAGCAGCACCCATGGGTGGGTGCTGGCAGCAGAGCATGGCTGGGGCTGTGGGGCTGGTGCCGGGCAGGCACGCGCTGGCCCACGAGGCCGGATCCAGACCTGCTGCCTGCAGATGTTGCCTTTTTAGGCACTGGAGCTCAGCACATCCCTGCCTGTGGCCAGCCCTATGCCAAGGCAGTGCCTGCTGGCAGAGCAGGGTCAGCCCCTGTCCTGGGCATGTGGAGGCATTTCTGTTCCCCTCCTGACCCCCAAAACCTCCTTCATCCCCACAAAATAGGCCCTGGGGCGCTACTTTTTCCTCCTTCCCCTAGCTGGCACTTGGCAACCCTGGGGCTGGTTGCCCAGACCAGCCTGGAGCAGGGACCTGCCCTTATTTGGGTTCAGACCAGGGCTATTTTGGTGGTGTTGCCTCCATCACAACCCCTCAGAGCTTCGCTGTGCATTGTCTTCCCTGTCCTGTTCTCCCCATGCCAGGCAGACCTGGCTGGCCGCACGCTGCAGGGGAGGTCATCGCTCTTCTGGCCGTGCTGTGGGTGCATTGGGGTGCCAGTGGTGGCCCCAGGGCCAATGCAGGGTGGAAGAGCTGGTGTCCCCACAGGTATCTCAATTCCAATCTGCAGGGCTGTATGCACCGGGTGACCTCTCTCCTGGCCCTGCTGCCGCCTTCCTGGCGGGGATGGGCGATGAGGCGGCTCCCTGAGGACATACCACAGAGGGGACACAGAGGGGATAAGGTCCATCCCAGCTTGGGGAGCATCTCTTGGTTGGTTCTTTGCTTTGCAGTAAGCTCCCTGGGTACCACCAGCATCTCTTGGGCAACGCAGGGGCAGGGCAGCTCTGTGGCCTGTGCCCTGGCATGGGCACTGCCAGGCATCCCGGCACAGAGGGGATGGTGTGGTGACAGTCCTGGTCCAGCTGTGGGGCGGGACAGGGATGCTCAGAGGGAAGCCTGGGAGCAGTGGGACCTCCATGCCCCAGCGTCAGCCCAGCCTGACTCACCCGGAGCCGCCAGCCAAGCCGCTCCCCTGCATTACGGAACAGCTGGACCCCCCTCCTGAAGGGGGGAACTCCCCAAAGCAGCAGAGCCCTGAGTGCTGGTGGGGGCAGAGAGGGGTTGTGTGGTGCTGGGGTGCTGCTTCCTCCCCGGGACCCTTGTGTCAGGGAGCTGGGGCTCCGTATGGCTGCCCTGTGCCTCCTGTGCCGAGCTGTGTTTGGCAGGGTGGAGCTGGGGCGAGGGGGGAGCGGGTGCAGATGGAAACATGCTGTCCTCCCGCTGGGGACTTGTTGCATAAACAGGAGATTTGCCAGAGCTCCAAGAAATGTGAGGGCAGGAGTAGGCAGCACGTGGTGTGGGCTGGGGGGACCTCACCCCCAGGCAGGGCAGTCGTGTGGCTGCAGGGGCACTCTCTGAGCCTAGACCCTATAGATCCTTGTGGCTGGCAGGGGGAAGGATGCTGCAGCTGATCCCAGCAGGAATGGGGAAACAGGTGCTGGAGAGGGGAAAACCTTCCCTGACACTACAACTTGGTGGCTCCAGCCTGTCCCCTTGAAATGCCTTCCTCGTGGGGTGTCAGAGCAGGCGTCCCTGCTTTGCCCCCCACTATGGCTAAGAGGGGGTTTAGCAGGGCTTAGGGACTGCTGCGGGGCTGGCGAGCAGGGAAAGGGCTCTGGGTTGGCTGGGGGGTTGCTGTGGCCCTGGGAGTGGCCCTGGGTGCCCTCCCCCTTGCTTGAGGCAGGGTCTGAGGGTGAGCAGAGAGCCATGGGGGGCATGGGGAGGAGATGCACAGCCCAGCAGGGATGTGGGTGGCACAGAGCTTAGGGGTCTTGCTAGGGAAGCAGTCCACCATGGGGTGATGTGTGCTGAGCTGGCGTTGGTGCTACCCTAGTGTGGTCCCATGGGATGCAAATTTGGCCACTGAGTCACTATCCTCTTTGGCAACCGTGTTTCCAGCCCACAGGGTGGTTTGGACAGGGGACACCCTTCCTGGGGGGGTGGAGGGAGTAAGGTGCCTTTTTCCCTTCTTTTGGGGTACAGATCTCTTCTGCACAGTGGAGCCAGGAGGGCTGTGCCTGCCTGATGCTGGCTTGCTGTGGGGTAGACCAGGATGTCGAGGGAAACCGCTTCTGATAGCAAGTCTCCTGCCCCAACCACACCAGCCAGGCTGGCTTGCTGGTGTCTTAGTGCCTGGCCATGGGAAGCGGCTCTGGCATGCCGGGGTCTGCTCGAGGGCTGGGGTGGGTGTTGCTGCATCTGCTCCCGGCATCGCAAGGGTCAGCACCGGCCCGGATATAGAGCGGCTCGGGAATGTTTATCAGAGCTCCTGGGGAAGGGAAAAACAAAAACCACCACCCAAAGGAAGGGATATGCGTCAGAGATGGGCCTGCATCGCCCACCAGCAGCCGGGCGGGCTGGGCTGTGGGCTCCAGGCCAGCTTGCGACCGGCTCAGGCAGCCGGGCTGGGGGGACTCCTGTGCTCCCCCAGCCCGTCCTGTGCCCAGTGCTGCACTGACCCAGCCTGCTCCCAAAGCACAGGGCCCCTCCGTGGAGGTTTGTCTCCCACCAGCCCTGCGGGCATTGCGTGAGCTGGGCCTATAACCCATGGGGATGCTCTGGCTGGAGCAGGACCTGATGATGCCCCTGGGCTCCTCCACGGCTGCAGGGGTTGTTTTGCAAAGGGAGGAGAAGGAGGGAGAGGAAGGATTTGGGAGGGAGATGCGAGCATTGGTTGTAGCGTGGAGAAGGCTCTGAGGTGTCTGATAGCCAGGTACGTGGTGGATGTCTGCATTCCTCCAGCTTCGCTCAGTGCTTGTGAGCTGGTGCTGAAGGCCCGGCAGGGATCTGGGGTGCAGAGGTGGGTTCCTGAGCTGCACCAGGTAGTTTGGTGAAGGAGGGCTCCCATGGGCTGCTCTGCCCTGGGGCCATGTGTTCAGGAGCTGTCAGGTATTAGCTAGCCCAGTGTTTACTTCTGGGTTTGGACATCTTGAGGGCACTGAGTTGTTCTAGGTACAGTGATACGGTGACAGCTGGTTATGAGTGAAGCAAGCCTGTTGCTTCCCTCCAGGAGAAGGCTGCAGGGTGTGCCCAACCCTCTATGAGACATCAGAGAGACCCCACCACTTTAGGCTTTGGGGCCTCATTCACTGGGAAACTGATTCTGCTGCTTGGCAAAACGCAGGTCTCAAGGCAGCGGCTGGTGGGATGTGGCTGCTGGGAGGGATGGGGCTGCGACCTGGGGGGCCGTGGGGGACCGTGGGGTGGGCGGCAGCCATGCTGCGCCTCGTTCCTCACATTCCTGGGCAGGGCTGCTGGGTGGCGGGGTCCAGGCGGCAGGAATGCAAACACCGGTGGGGGGGAGAAGAAAGGCCACTGTGTCTGCCATGGAAGGCGAAGCCTGGGACAGGGGTGTGCAGGTCTCCCAGCCGTTCCCACCCCTCACTGCCCCGCAGGGCACCGGGTTGCCTGGGAATGGAGGTGGCAGTGGTCCTGTGGGTCACCCTGGTTCTGTGTGTGGTGATGCTCTCACAAGTCCCATGAAGCAGGAGTGATGCTCCTGCACCTCTGGCTCGGGAGCTTGGGTTCCCCAGGAAGGGGTCTGTTGCATGGGGCTGGGTCTTCCCTCTTCTCCTTGAATGTGGGGCATGTTTGAGCCGAACATGAGAGAGGGTCGGAAGCTGAAAACAGTGTTGCATTCCTGCAGTCCTTGTAAAGCTACCTTTCTGGGATGAGAGCACTGGCATAGAGCTGGGTTGGTGTCTCCTATGGATGGGAGGAGCACTGTAGGGTGAGCACATGCCCATGTTAGACATCTGAGGATCCCCGTAGGGCAGGGAAATAAAACCATGGGCACCCCGGTTTTCTCCATTCTCCACCCAAAGAAGCATTTGTAGCCCGCAAACCTCCTGATGCCAACAGCATAGGAGGGATGGGCATGGACCCTACAGGGACCAGCATGTCCCACGGTGGGGGAGCTGTGTATCTCCCCCCACCGTCACCAGCCTCGGGAGCTGGGCCTGGGTGGGGCCAGGAGCCCTTCGTTGTGCATCCCCAGGGGAAGAGCACGCGGTGTGCGGGACACGGTGAGGGATACGGGATACAGCACAGCCCTCGCCGGCCCCGTCCACAGCGGCTCACTGCCGGAGAACATTCCAGGGAGGCTGGCGCGGGGCCAGCGCCGCAGGGCAGGGAAAGGGGCCTTTTATGGAAGCGTTTCTGCATTAGAATAAAATCATAATAATAATGTGCAGGGAAAGGGAGCTGGAGGAGGAACAACAACAATCCCTGAAGAAAACAGGGAGTCTGGATGGGAACAGGCTGGCGGCCGCGGATGGGGCAGGCAATAGGCATCACCCAGTGGGTTGGGATGGGGTGGGATGGGAGTGTTCTAACCGGGGTCCCTGGGGCAAATCCTGCTTTTTATGGCTGAGGAAGGTGGGGGCGGGTGTCCCCGTGCTGCCATGGTGGTGTTCGGCAGATTGGCGGGATTCTGGGATGGGGCAGGGCATGGCTTGCTGGGGGTCACTGCTCCGGGGAGCACATGGAGATGCTCAGAGGGGACGAAGTGTTCCCAGTCACACCCTGCCGCTACCGCCGGCATCCCCGGCCCAGCGCGGTGCTGGAGCGGCTGTTCCCGCTGCCCCCGGCACCAACAGGCAAGGCGCTGCCCCTGCCGCTGCCGCTCCCACCCCGGCGTGCCGCAGCTTTCCGGCCGGCCGGGGTGCACGCAAAACCCAAGGTTAATTGTCAGTAATTGCCGCTGGTAATTAAGGTAACAATAGCCGAGCTGTTCAGCCGCCGGCTGCAGGAGCACTCACGAGGCTGGGCTGGGGTTTGTTCCAGGAGCTGCTTTTGGCATCAGGCAGCCATGCTGTGCCGTGCCGTGCCGTGCCGTGCCCAGCCCACCCGGGGCTGGGGCTGCCCGAGCATAAACGGCACCACTCCCATAGCCCTGAGCCCACTCCTGTTCCCAGGGAGCCCAGCCTTGACCTGGGGATGCTGCCTGTGCTCCTGCTATGGGTCACCAGCACCCCTGTCACCCCCTTGGGCGGGCATGCACTGAGTTTGCTCAGGGGAATGGGGGAATGCTGCAGCCTGGCCCCTTCTCACACCCTGTGCTGGTTGCAGGGACTAACCCTGGCCCTCTTCTGTTTCCTTGCAGGCTGTGACCCCCTGCTCCACTGCTGTCAACTATGAGCTGGTAAGTGACCCCCTGCCGTGAGCTGTGGGTGGCAGGTAGGGTTCTTGGGGATGCAGAGTGGGACAAGACACTGTTCTGCACTGGGCTTGTGGCTTTCTCTGCCTAGGGGTTTCAGGGTGTGAGTCTCCTGTCCCAAAACCACAGGGGTCCTGTGGTAATGGTACCCCCCCGTTTGGTGCTGTTCCCACCAGCTTTGCTGGCTGCAGGGCATCCCACGTCTGAGCAGCATCAGTTGGGGCAGCCCAGCCATCACAGACTTCTGGATCTGAGTTGTACCTCAGGGAAGAGGGGCTGCCTGGTTCCTCTGGGTTCCCTGGTCACTGAAGGCCTCCTCTCCCTGGCCTGAGCTGGAGCTGTTCCTTGCACACACAGAGATGGCTCTACCAGATGTCCCTTTGAATCAGGGAGCCCAAGGTCACACGTGTGTAGCCCTTGTTATTGTCATCCTCTTCTTTTGTCCCTCCTGGGGACCTTTACAGAGCAGCCGGAGCCAGGACGACGCACAGCACTTCCCACCCTGTCCTCTCTGGACACCGGGAAAACAGCTGTGTGCCCAATCTCCATTCACCCCATCCTGGGAGGACAGGCAATGGGGTGTTAGACAGGCAGAGCTGTGCTCCTTTGCCATGCTTTACAATGCATCCTTCTCTGGGCAGGGCACTGGGATGGCAGTGGGAGCAGGACCACACTGGGGCAGAGGTTTGGGAAGTGTGGCATGGCAGTGCCGAGCAGGCAGCATCTTGCCGGCTGAGCAGCCCTCCCATCCCCATCCTGCCCATGCTGTGGCGGCGGGCAGAGCGGGCACGTGGCGGCGAGGAGGCTGGCGTTGCCCGGGGCCCGCGCGGATGCCCTTCCTTCTTGCTCCGGACGTGTGCCAAAGCTTGCTGGGGCAGGCGCTGGGGAGAGGAGGCCCTGGCAGGGTTTTGGCTCTGGGATTGGCAGCCTACCAGTGCTGGGGTGGCTGTGGCCCTTGCGGAGCCCTGGGCTGGGCACCCCATAGCTAGCAGGGGTTCTCACCTGAAAAGTGGGTTTTGGGGATGCCCCCCTGAGAGCTCATGGGAGCAGTGCATCAGTCCAAGTGAGCGAGGGGATGGGGTGGGAGCAGAGTGTGGTGTCCCCCCCCAGGCCCTGCAGTGGTTATCTGTCCCGGGTTTAATCTCTGCCTGCACCCCCGGCCCCTGCCAGCCTCCTCGGGCACTTATCACCAGCAAAAACATGTTGGCTCCAAGCTGTGACCGTTAGTTGTGGCTCTGGGAGGAAATTAAAAGGGGTTTGCCCTGTCCCATGGCTGGAAATGGCAGCCCTGGCCCCACTGCCAGGTCCAGAGCAGCCTGGTCTCAGGGCTTTCCTCCATCCTTCTGGTCCCAGGACCCCCATAAGCCACCCAGCTGGGTCCCTTTGCTGCACCACCCTCAGGATCCCCAGCCAGCTGTCGCCAGGCAGAAGTATCTGTCCCCTGCTCCCTATATTTGGGGTCTGGACACTCTTCCCTAACCCTGGGAAGTTAATTCCTGTCTCCAGCCCCATTTCAAAGCTCTCTGTGGTAGTGTGTCACCAAATTTGCCCCTTTTTGACCATCTCAGATCCCTGCTCCGCTTGCACTGGAGTTCTTTGGTCCTGTGGAGCGAGGTTTATCTTGGGGAGCTGGGCCTGCTGGTGGCTGGGGGCCAGGCAGGGTGTGGGGCTGTGCCGGGCTCGCCTGTTGTTTACCTCCTGGCTGTGGGGTCTGACCATGGGGGATCCAGGTGGGAACCCGGAGGTGTGGGGGGCATCAGGCACTTGTCATGGAGGGAGCACAGGGTTCGGCTGAGTGTTATCCATCTGCAGCAGTGGTCCAGCTTGGGGGGCAGCTGGCAGGAGGCAGGATGGCAGCATCCTTGTACTTGAGCATTGCCCCGTCTTCATGCTTGGGTTTCGAGGCATTCACGACCTTTAGGAAGAGCGGACATGTTGAAAGGCAGGGAAGGAAACGGGACCATGGTGCATTTCCTAGGAAGGGCCAGAAATAGCCCAGGAGGAACTTTTGACCCTGTCCCCTGCTCTGTGTGTGCATGTCTCTCAATCTCTCCTCTCTTGCTTGCCTTTTTCTCACCCTCCCCTCCTTCTGCCTGCCTGCAGCCATCCGTGGGAGAGAGCATCAGGAAGCAGGTAGACACCCTGGTAAGTGCTACCAGCCACAGACACTGGACTGTCTCGAGACCTCCTGGGGAGTCCCTTTGTGCCTGTCCCATTGCCACAAGCACCCACCGCAGCCAAAAGCCCTCAGCCTAGGATGCCCCATAGTCCCCTAGCATCCTTGGGATGCCCCAGCCCTCCCTCGCTGCCATCCACAGTGATGATGGCCATGCCAAAGGCCTAGCAAGGTGCCCAGGGTTGGTGGCAGAGCCCAGCAGAGGGGGGCCTGGGGCTTTTGCTACAAAGCCGTCTTTCCTGTCTTTTAGCTGGGGATATGTTATTTAATCTGTGGACATGAAATTGCTAAGACAGTGTAGACAAACACAGTGCCAAAGTCAACGCGGGCAGCTTCCCCCCGCCCGCAGCTGGCTTGCTGGCCTCCCTGTGTGCTGGGGCTGGGACCTGAGAGATGGAGGCAGAGCAGTTCCCACGAGGAAGCGGGTGAAAGCTTTCCTCACCTGGGAGCCAGCTTTGCCGCATGCCTTTGGTTGTCCATGACATGTTTCCAGCACCTCCCTGAACTGGAGAAAGACCATCCACAGCTAGAATAACCTAGCGGGACAGTCAGGATTCCCCTCTGCTGGATTTGGTCTCTTTTGAGGAAGCTTCCTGCTTTTTCTGCAGCCTTTCTCATGCCTTGCATCACAGAAGGGACCTGTGGGTTTTGGGTGCTGCCCAGAACCTGGGGACACGCTGAGCCAGCCTGGGGCTGGGAGACAGATGTTTGATGGGGCTGGCAGTGGGGTCTTCAACCCAGTGTGGCTGGGACCAGCCTGTTGTGTGCTGGGCTGTACTGGGACATACTGGCTTTGCTGGTGCCTCTGCTCCAGAGGGGACCTTTCCATAGTCTCCCAGCCTGTCGGCAGGCAGGGCTGTTTAACAACGCGGGTGCCGGCTCCTATCAGCTGATAGTGGGCTGACTCTCCTTGGGCAGCGGCTGGCGGCAGAGGTGGCTGCCGTTAGACTGGGGGGAGTGGGGCAGAGCCAGGGGGACTCCTGCCAGGACAGGGTACGCCGGAGGGCCCTGGCCATGGGCACCCGCTCCCCCGAGCTATGAGGGTGCTAGGAGCAGAGCCACCATGCCATGGAAGTGGATTAGCAAGGGTCTCACTGCCGTTAAGGTATGGAGGGGGAGGGGGGCTCCTGCCTTGCTTACCCTTCTGTGCCTCAGTTTTCCCATGCAGGAGAGGGGATGAGTCCCAGTTGCCCTGTGTCAGCTCCTCCATCAGGCAAGGCTGCAGTTGGGAGGGTGCTGCAGCTGGGTGGGGTGACAGGGGCTGATGGGGCTCCCCTGGCGAGTGCAGGTGGGGAACCCCAGATGTCTCTTGCTGTAAGGGTTTGGGGCAGGGCAGAGCCCCTGGCGGGGATCCTGTCTTGGTCACCATTGGGCGACACAGGGATGAGCCCATGCTTGGCTTCAAGCTTGCTCCACGCACCCTGATCTGCCTAGGAAAATTTTACCTCTCTTTTTGCTGTGTTTTAACTCCTTTTTTGATCTGGTTTTTTATGTGTTTTGCTCTTTCTTTTTGCTGTGTTTTTAACTCCAGGGATGCGGGGGGGGTTTCTGGGGTGAGCAGGTTTGGGGCACCCTGAGGAGAACCTGGGGGTTATTGCCACTGCCGCCTGAGCACCCCCGGGCACTTGGGCAGGGCTGCTGCCTCCTGCAGTGGCTTTGGCTGAGAGGGGAGGTGGTTGTCCCCAGCTGAGCCTGAGAGCAGCTCCACTCCACTGGGCAGCCTGACCTTGATGGGGGACGTGAGGCTAATGGAGGGTGACAGAGCTGCCCATGGGAACACCCCTGGGACTGTTCTGGTGGGTGAAGGCCGATGGGGAAGCCTCTCTCACCTCATCCCACTGCTTCCAGCATGCTGTTTGCTGAATGCTGCACCCCTGAGGAGGGTGGCAGCAGGTCCTGCAGCTCCAGAGACAAAAGTGACATATCAAGAGGTGGCTGCAGGGTGCATCTCTTGTTTCTGGATCCTTCAGGGACTCGGAATCTGCTGCTTGCAGGAGATGAGTCTTTAAATGACTCCTGCTTATTAGCTGGAGATACTAAAACTAATGAGGTGTGAGTGTGTTTTTCCTTAGCGGTTTTTTTTTTTGGAAACTCTGCTTTGTTTTTCGGCTGAGGTCATGAAGTCACCGAGCAAACTGGCTGCAGATGAAGTTCTCGAGGCCAGAGAACATGCATAAATAGAAGTTTCCTGCTCTGAGAGCTCAAACATTTCCTCCCGGCGCTCAGCTCTGCAGAGCTGAGGCCAAAGCAAACCATGGTTCCTGGCTGGCTCCTTGCCGCTGCTTGGGCAGTGGGACCTGCCACTGCTCCGGGCAGGGCCATAGCCCCTCCGTCCTTCCAGGTGTGTGCTTGGAGCCTGGCTGAGACTGGAGCGACTTGTGACATGCCTGAGATTGTCCCCCTTGCCCCCAGCATCCTCTTCAAAGGTCCTCTGGGACCCTGTACAAGGCACTGGCCCTGCAGTGCCTGTGGTGGCTGGTCCCAGCTGCACTGCGGTTGTGAGAGCTGGGTTTTGCTCATGGCCACGGTGGGAGCGTGATGTCAAGGTGTTTGGTGCCACTGGGATGCTTAGTGGGTGGCATTTGGAGGCAGCAATGTTTTGGGGGTGTTACAGTGTGCAGTGCAATGTCACTGGGGTGGGATGCTCCAGCAGCATCATCACACCCAGCTCTAGCAGGATCCCTGTGGTGGCTGCGGGCTGGGTCAGGGTAGTGGATCACCTTTCCTCTCTGGTTTTTAGGATGCCACGAAATCCCCCAGGAGTGGGCAGTCACGCCGCAAAGCGTCCAGGTAGATGCCTCAGTTTCCCCTTTTTGTGACCTGAACCTCCCCTCCTTTGCCCCCTAACGCTTCGCTTCTCCAGATGTGCTACAGATGGAGATGCTCTCCATGGAGAAGACACAGGGGTTATGACCTGATATCACCAACTTTGGGTCCCTAGGACACCCTAAGGGGGCTGAGAGCGGGGGAAAGGCTGTGGGCAGACCTGCCGCTACAGCCCCACGTGTCACAGCCTGTCTTGCCTAACCCCCAGGGCGGTGCAGGGTGGGGAAGGGTCACTGTGTCCCCTCCCCGTGCGGTGTCCTGACAGCAGCCCCCTCCCCTGCCCAGGAGCATGAGCCTGACAGCAGCCATGGAGAGCAGCTGCGAGCTGGACCTGGTGTACATCACGGAGCGAATCATCGCCGTCTCCTACCCTAGCACGGCTGAGGAGCAGAGCTTCTGCAGCAACCTCCGTGAGGTGGCCCACATGCTGAAGTCCAAGCACGGGGACAACTATGTGGTGAGGGGCACGGCTGGATCCCTGCCAGGCTGGGGAAAGGGCTGGGGTGCTCAGGTCCTGGGGATAAGGGGCTGCAGGGTATGAGTACTGCGTCCTTGCCTCCACCTGAGCTTGACGGTGGTGAGGGGGATCGTTGCACTAAGGCACATGGATTTTTTTTCCTTCCTTGAAGCTTTCCAGTCTCTTGGCCCCCTGTGGGTTTTTGGCCATTGAGTTGTCCTATGGCAAGGCATTACTCGGGTTAATGTATCTGGGGAAGCCTTTCATGGGTGGATTTGGGGAGGCTCTGGGATGAGGAAGAGGAGCGAGGTGGCAGCGAGGGAGGAAGTATGTCCCCTCACTCTTTCTTCTTCCCCAAAGCTCTTCAACCTCTCTGAGCGAAGAAATGATGTCAGCAAACTTCACCCCAAGGTGGGTCAGAGCTGTGGGAAGCAGAGTTGCTCGGAGCAGGGCTGTCTGTGGGACCAGCACCCTGCTGCATGCTGTCTGGGGGAGGAGCAACCACCCTTTCTATCCCACCCAGCTGCCGGAGGAGCAGAGAGGGGAAGCCCAGAGGAAAACACTGGGCCTTCCCAATGAGTTTCTGTGATCTCAACTCAGCCGACCCTATCCTCAGCCCAAACCTGGCTGTTGGGGCCTCTTGGAGATCTCTCTAAGGCATCCCCATCCCTGTCACCATGGGCGAGCTGAGTGACCCGGGATGGGGGAGTGAGCTGAGATCTGGGACACCGCTGAGCCCCCCAGGGCAGGGCTTTGGGCAGGGGGGTGCAGGGTTGGGGGAGAGGCTGGGAGGGGTACATCAAGACAGCGCTCTGGTGCCCATCCTGGCTATGTGCTCTACGCTTCTGGGCTTTGTACACAGGCAGGCTTGGAGCTATGGAGGGGGGCAGAGTCTGGTGTGGATGTGACCCCTGTCTGTTCCCCTGTGCAGGTGCTGGATTTTGGGTGGCCTGACCTGCACACCCCAGCACTGGAGAAGATCTGCAGCATTTGCAAAGCTATGGACACATGGCTCAATGCGGTGCCACACAACGTAGTGGTGCTGCACAACAAGGTGGGCTGGACCCTGTCTTTGGGGTGCACAGTAATGGGAGGCTGCAGAGATAGGGCTGAGCAGCCTCAGAGGCTGAGGGATGCAGGGGATGTGGTGGTCTGTGGCTTGGGGTGTGGGCAGGTGTCAACGTATTTGTGTACATTGGTGTGTGTCTATAAGGTTTGGGGTATTTGTGTAGGCTGATGCATGTGTATAGGGGTGCTTGCTGCCACCACTGCCCCTGTGACACCCATTCTGCTGTGTGCCCACAGGGGAACCGTGGCCGGCTGGGGGTGGTGGTGGCTGCCTACATGCACTACAGCAACATCTCAGCCAGGTGAGAGGGATACACCATCCCAGGGTGGCCGTGGGGCCCTCTGCCAGCCTCCATCCCTGTGGTGCTGGGTGCTGGTGCTGATGTTCTCCTTCAATCTAATCTACTCTTTCTCTTCCCCAGTGCCAACCAGGCTCTGGACAGATTTGCCATGAAGCGCTTCTATGAGGACAAGATAGTGCCTGTGGGACAGCCATCCCAGAAGAGGTGGGTCCTGGTGTGCATTTGCAGGCTGGGTTTTGCTCCCATGGCTGGGGTGGTTGGATGCAGGGGGACCAAGGGGAGTGCTCCGCTGTGGGTCCTGCCCCTGAGGTGCTTGTCCGTCCTCCAGGTACATCCATTACTTCAGCGGGCTCCTCTCTGGCAGCATCAAGATGAACAACAAGCCCCTCTTCCTCCACCATGTCATCATGCACGGCATCCCCAACTTTGAGTCCAAAGGTGGTAGGTGTCCCCATGCCTCCCCCCAGCCCAGATCCCATGCACATACCATCACCCCACACTGCCTGGCTCTCCATGGGGGATATTTTCCACAATCTCCTTGGCAATTTTAATTTCCCATTCCCTCTCAGGGCCTGTTTGCTCCTATTGGCAGGGTGCTACCTTCTTCCCACAGAAATGCCCACAGGGGGTGCCCAGCCTATGCTGGTCACTAACCTGTGCTGTGGGGTGACAAAGCTTTTAAAATGTTTTTTGGGAGGATGGCACCAGGTTGGGGCTAAGAATGGAAGTGCATGATGGTCTCTGAGTGTGGGACCTCTTCTGAGTACCAGCACTTCCCCTCAGTCCTACAATACTCAAACCGGGCTATAGGGGCTTTCCCCATTTCCCACCCTATCTGAAGCATCCCTTTCTGCCCATCCCAGATGTTGGCCATGGCCATGTGCTGGTCAGCCGGGTTGGGGAGTGGCTGTTTGCCTTGGCTCCCTCTCTGTTTGGATTTCTGCCCTGTGACTAATCCCTGCTCGGGCCCCTGCACCCTGCCGGCTAACAGCAGCCTGCCTTCTCTCCCCGCCTTGATGTCTTCCAGGTTGTCGGCCCTTCCTGAAAATCTACCAGGCCATGCAGCCCGTCTACACCTCGGGGATCTAGTAACTATCTCCTCACCATGGGGCTTTTCCTTCCTCCCCAGCGTGGGGGCTTGGCAAGCAGGGGAAGATGGAGAGGGTCAAGGCCAAGTCCCTAGCAGTCTGGTGCCCTGTTTAAGTCTATTTGGGGTCTAGGGAACTGAAAAAACCCAAAAGGGTCTTCCTTTTCCTTGGAGGCGGTAACTGACTACACTGGGCCATACTGCCGGGAGGGCTGTAGTGACTCTGCGTATCAGCAGAGGGAGCCTGGAGCTGCGCGGAGCCTGGGGCTGGATGTCCCCTAGGGAGCAGGGACAGGGATGGGGACACTCCTCTGGGAGACGGAGGCGTTTCTCTGCTATGTGTCAAATAGCCGCTCCTCCTGCCTGAATTAGTCCTAGAGCACCTCTTTCTTTTCCCCAGAAAAGAGTTTCCCCCTACTTTAACCTCCCCACAGTTTACCCTGACACCATTTTTAAATGCTGTTCCTGGGAGAAGGCAAAGCAGGAGCCAGTTTCTCCAGCCACCCAGATGCTCTCCTGGGGCCACATTCCAGCCTGGGATACCGGGATCCTGGTCCTCCTCATCTTGGGGTGTTCCCATCTCCTCCCCCTGAACCAGGATCTCCCTTCCTTGCAGCCTGGCGTCTCCGTTAGCTGAGATTTACTGCCATCCCAGCCTTGCCTTTCAGCTTTTAATAGACTGTTTATGGGACGCCGGTAATAAACTCCAGGTTTATCTTGCCTGTGAAATCCAACTCTCTTCTTCCCTCATCCCCCGCTGCTGACGCCACCACCCAGAGGCAGTCCCTTGGTGCCCCTGGAATGGAGAGGCTTCTGGCAGGGAAACTGAGTCAGGGAGGAGAGCCTTCCCTGAGAGCCCTCCCTCCACGTCCTGTGCCCTGCTTGACCCGTGGAAGCCGTGTGGATGGCTGGTATCCCAGCGCCAGCACTCGGACCCTGGTCAAACCCTCACACCCAGCATCCTTAACACCTTCATTGGGCGGTGCCTCAGTTTCCCCTTCCTGTCTTCCTCCCTCTGGGAATGGGTGACCCTTTGGGATGGAGGATAGGACCCTCCTCTATCACTGAAACAGCTAGCTCTGTGCTTTGCAACTTTCCTGGCTGTGTTTGGGTGTAAGGGGCTGGTTGAGGTGGTGCTGGGAGCCCTGGGTGGGGGCTCTGCACTGCAGCTCTCATCCTTGGGCTGTCCTTCACTGCAGCAACGTGCAAGGAGATAGCCAGACGGGCATCTGCATCACCATCGAGCCTGGCTTGCTCCTCAAGGGTGATATCTTGGTAAGGAGCTTTGGGTCAGCCCCCCATATGGGGAGCAGCTGGAGGACGGGTGGCCCTTGTGTCTTGGGATCCCCCGGTTTCTCCTTGCCCAGCCCTGAAGCTCATCTCGATGGCTCATCCCCACTGCCCTCTGCAGCTGAAGTGTTACCACAAGAAGTTCCGCAGCCCGACCCGGGACGTGATTTTCCGCGTGCAGTTCCACACGTGCGCCGTGCACGACCTCGATGTTGTCTTTGGCAAGGAGGACCTGGACGAGGCCTTCAGAGGTAACCACCCCAATACCTCCTCACTCCCTCCTCCCACCCCTCTGACGCTGCTCCCATCGTGGGGACATGTGGGCATCCACCCCTGATGGAGCAGGGCACTCTCCGTCCACAGGGTGTGGGTGCTGCTTGGGGACTGGTGGCAGTGTCACTCCCTCTATTGCCGATACAGAGGGGCTGCCTTGGGGTTGACTTGGGGGCTGACATGTGCTGCCCTGTGATGGGATATCCACTACCTGCTACTGGCCTTGAGGCGTATTTGGGGTGGCTGTCTGGGTGCCATTGGAGGGATAGATAGAGACGGCCCCTTTGCTCTTTCCTTCCCAGATGACCGTTTCCCTGAGTATGGGAAGGTGGAGTTCGTGTTCTCCTATGGCCCTGAGAAGATCCAAGGTATGGCTGCCTCACCGTCAGAGGGGTTTGGAGCTGGATGCTGGCTCCTTTCCCACTCACCAGCTCTGTCCCCTGCTGCCTCCCTTGCAACCTACCCCTGCCCCATTTGAAGTCCATTTGTCACCAGAGTGGGATGAGAGGTGCAGGCAGTGACGCTGATCTAGAAGCACCCATTGGTGCCGTATTGCCCTCTACTCTCTTCCCCATGAAGTTGGTCTCTGCAATATTTGCTGGCTCAGGAGAGAAGGAGAGTGTGCTTGGGAGCAGAGGGCCTCTACCCCAAAAGTCCAGAGCCAGGCACACTCGCTACCAGTCTGTATGCCTGTCCCTAGGCAATCTCAAAAGCCCCAGCCAGCCTTGTACACCTTGTTTGTGGGTCTTCATGTAAATCCCATCCTCATCGATCTCTCTGTGTGACGCTCCTACCTTGCCCTATGGCTTCTGTGCTTTTTCTCTTGCTGTATCATCTCTCCTTGTCCCACCTGTGATGGTTCCATCATCACCTCGGCTGACCATTCTGCTTCTTCCCAGGCATGGAGCACTTGGAGAATGGGCCCAGCGTTTCCGTGGACTACAACACGTCCGACCCACTCATCCGGTGGGACTCCTACGAGAACTTCAACGTCCAGCGCGAGGAGAGCACAGAGGGCACCTGGGCTGAGCCACCCCTGCCTGGCAAGCATCTGGAGAAAGGTCAGGGCTCCACAGGCAGTTGGTGACCAAAGTGTCCCCACGGGAATCCCCCTACCCCAGGGCAAGGGATGTTGGTGGGCAGCAGAGCTGGGGCAGGCGGCCACTGCTGGGCAGAGCGTGGCCCTGAGGTGGGAGAGGAGGATCTCCTGGACATTCCCCCTGCCGTGGTGCCAGGGACCTCAGGCTTGTTTTTGTTTCAGCAGTTTTGCTCTCAAAGCCCTGTTTGCACAGAGCAGGCTTCAGCCCTACTTGATGCCCCAGGACTTTGGAGACCCAAACCCTAAGTCTGTCAGGAGCGGGACCTAATGGGGGGCCTGGTAGGGCTCTAAGCTCCCTCCTCATGGCGCAAGCATGGCGGGATGTAGCTATACTTCAGTTTCCTCTGGGTGAGATGAGGAGGCCTCAGTGGCCCTGGAGGCTCTGCACCATTGCTTGGAGCTGGTAAAAGCTCCTTGAGCACCCACTTGGGATGCAGCACGAAGGCCACCCTTGCCTGCTTGACAGGAACAGGCAGTACTTGCATGTGGTGGGTGGTGGGCCCCTGTCCTGGCGGCGAGGCCACCTGTGGCCAAGCAGATGCCTGAAGTTTCCTGGCCTGGTCCAAATAGGCATCCCTGGAGCGGGGACAGCTGTGGCCCCCCATTGTCCCTGAAGGTCACCAGCTGCTCCGAATGGGAGCTGTAGGCGGCTGGACTTGCTGGGGACAGTGGGGCTGGCAAGCAAGCCTCTGCCTATGGTGGAGACATGGGTCTGGCTGCATGGAGCTGGCACGGGCAGTGCCTTGGCACAGGGCAGTAAACAGGCAACTCGTGATACACGGGCTCAGCTATGCAGTGGGGAGCTGCGGAGCTGTGGGTCTGGCCCCGAGGGGAAGGGATGTGTGTCCCCACCATGAGCTCAGACTGTGGCTCTGCCCCTGCCCTGAGCCTTGGTGCATGTGGTTACCTTCACATCCCCAGGGCAGAGCTGCTGCACTCCCAGCCCCTCACAGGGCTGCAGAGGAACCCCAGGGCTCCTCTCCATTCCCTCTCTGGGACCTCAGTAAGTGTTTGAGCTGCAGAGGTCCCTCCATATGCCGATACCCATGGGGAGGGTGGCTATGGGGAATGAGGACACCTTGGATTTGAAAACACTGTGCCCCTGTTTGGGAATGAGCCAGGACAGCTGGAGGGTGAAGCTGCAGGCAGGAGGCTGCCCTCTGACCTGTGCCAGCACAGGCAGCAGTGAGACAACGCATCTGTAGGGGGTCACCCCAGCCGTCCCATGTGGCACCTCGAGCAGTGGTGAGGAGAGCCAGCGTGGGCTTGCAGGGGGACTGCCATCTTCCTCCCTCTGTTTCAGCACCTTTCCTCTTCTCTGGGCCAGCACGGGGACCCGGTGCCCAGCTGCGCGAGGGGGGTCCCTGTTTATGGTTGTTCTCACCTTATTTGGTCAGGGAATTGCACGCCACATTTTTGGCACCACCAGGCGTGAGCGAGCGGCGGCCGGGAGCAGAGGGGGGGGTGAGGCTGGCACCGGGACCCGCGCTGGGGTGGAATCAGCCGCTGCTCCTCGTCCCCGCCACTGCCTGTCCCCGGCGCTTGGTGAAGGCTCCCCGCAGACCGGTGCCGCACCCCAGGCCGACGGGATCGGGATCGGCATCGCCTGCCAAACGGTGGGTCCTCCCAGTGCCGCGTCTCCGCCGGACACAGCCACTCTCAGAGGAGGTGGATGCCCTTTCTCTGGCAGCTTGTTCTTAATGTAGGCCACCCATATGGGCTGGGGGGTGCCTGGCAGAGTGGGATGACATGAAAGAACCCTGAAGCTGGAGAGATGTTTGGGGTGGTGCCTGTCCTGGTGTTCCCCTTCCCTCTGCTGTGCTTATCTATGGGGGCTTGGAGAAGGGGAAACTGAGTTGTAGCAGGGTTGCTGGCTGACCAAGCTCGCCCAGGGCAGGGGGCATGAGAGTGGGATCTGAACCCCCACATCTCACCCTCTGGCCGAGGGGACCCAGCTAGGTTCAGCAGGCAGGGGCTGCTCTGCAACCCCCCCAACTATGGCACAAGCTGCCCTCCTCAGTGAGTTCATCCTTCTGCGTGACCCAGGCAGGGTCCCTGCTGCTGGCTGTGCTTGGGCTGCCCTGTGGTCCTCAGTGACAGTGGGGTGCACTGGGATATCCCCACCGCACTGTCCCACTGCCCATCATCCATCTCCGTGCAGCACAGAGGAGGTAGGCGGCTCTGCCAGCCTTCCCTCTTCTTCCTCCTCATCCTTCTTCTTCTCTTCCACCTCCTCCTTGAAGGGGCTTTGGGGTTGGTGCTGGGTTCCTGCCGCTGAACCATAGGTATTGGTTGGCTGAGAGTGTGTTTGTACGCTGAAGGGTGCTTGTGGGGCACTTCTTCCTTTGGCTGTCTTTGGGGTTCAGACATCCTTTATTGAGGGTGGATGGTTCTGGATGCTTTGCCAGCACCAAGGTAGCTCTCCCTGGGGGGCAGGCTGGCTCCGGAGAGGCAGGAGACCACCTGTGTCTGGACACGGCACTGCTAGTTTTGTGACTGGTTGGAGGATCACCGCAGAGAAATTTTTGGGGTCCTGCAGTGGCAGATGTGCAAGTCTGGATGAGGATCATCTATGGCATGGTTTGAATTTGCTGGGAAAACCTATGCTGATGAAGAGAAGGATGCTGGAGCTGGCACAGAGCTGGTGGAGGGGTTGTCCCCAGGGTCTGTATGTGTGACTGTGGTGGGGGGACACCAGGACACCACACTGGGGTGGTTGAGACAATGCGAAAGGGCTGAGTGCATGACCCCAGCTGAGCAGCTCCCTGTAACGACTGGCCCTTGGACCCACCCTGGCTGCTCGTGCTGCACGCAGCATCCCCCTGTTCACCTCTGTACCATCCCGGTCCCCACCACGGTCTATCCCTGCCCGCTCACCCTTTTTACTGGGGCTGGAAAGGGGGTGGCCATGGCCTGGCCAAATCCAACATCTGCAGGAGACTTGCTAAATCCCCACCTGAGTCATGATTCTGGCACGGCTCCCCTGCAGCTCAGGGCTGGGCTGGCGGAGTGGGGAGTGGGATGAGCATCCCACCCCTCCGGGGATGGGAGGTCACAGCAGAGCCTGAACCCCGTGTGCAAAGGCCAAGGGTCCCAGAGACCCCAATACTGAGCTGGTTGCCGATCCTGCACCTTTCCTTGGGGCAGCAAGTCCTGAGATGTGGTCGCTGTCATCCACCGGTCCCCCAGCAGGGTGGGCACCCCATGGGGTACATTTCCACAGTGGAGTCAAATCCTGTTCCACTTCTCTGGGGCTGAGGCTGCACAGGAGGGCGAGCCAGGTTGTGCAGAGGCGGGAGCCAAACGGGCCAGGCTGGAGCTGTTAAATCCATCGCTGGAGCTGCCGGCGGGCTGCCGCTCTCCCCCCGCGGCTGGATCCGTCCTCTGGCCGGGCTCGGTGGGGAGGGGAGCCCTGGCTCTGCTCTCGCCTTCGCCAGCTGACTAAAGCTGAAGGAATCCGCTTCCCCTTCCCCATCCCGCCCCTCTCTGCCGCTCTCTGCTCCGGCTGCGGCAAGGTAAGGGCTTGGCGGGAGGGGCATTTAGGGGGACAGCAGGGACCAGCTGGGCTGGATGGGGATCCACAGGGAGTGTCTCCTCCTTGCTTCTGGTTATTCCCCATGGGAGAAAAGCTGGAGCCTCCACGGGTTTGGCTGGACATTCCGGCTGGAGCGTGGCTGCTCCCACTGTGGCAGCAGAAGGGCTGTCCTCTGACCTGGTATTTGGGGTGGTGATGTGGGGCAGAGGTGTGATAGGGTTCGGTCCCGCTAGGACTGGGAACCAGGCAGGGCTGGGATGCAGGGAGAGAGGGATAGGCTGGTGGAAGCTGAGCCCCTTCTCCTTCCCCTTTAACCCATTCTTGAAGTCAATACGTGCACGGGAGTGTGTGCATGGGGCTGGTGCTGTGCCAGTGGGGACAGTGGGGAGCTCTTGACCTGCCCTCCCACTGCACAACCAGGGCAGAACCTAAAAAGGCAGAGAAGCAAGCAAACCTCGGAGGTTTTGGGAGGACACTGACTTGGTGTGTGCCGCTCTCTGGGAGCAAATAGGGCTGTGAGTCAGGGGCTGGGTGGAAACAGTGCTCTCATGCCCTGCTGTCATTCAGCGGGGTGTGGGAAACATGATTTGAAGGATTAGAGTGGAGGGAGCCTCACGTTTTGCTGAGCGTGTTGGATCAATTGAGGAGTGAAAGCATAAGCATGGGTTCAAGCAGGGTCCCGAACACCGGGTAGGCTGGCTGTCACCTGGACCAGCAAATGGTCAGCACCATTCCAGCATGGATTTTGCCTGGGATGGAGCAGTGTGGTTGCAGACGGCTCCTGGGTGGACAGGATCTGCGCTGTGCTTCCTGCCACGGGACAAGGTGGCACATGCCATCCTAAAACCAGTGATGGTGTGTCCATGTGCTGTGCCACTGGTGGGGCAGGGAAAGGGGGTTGTGAAGGTGGGTTGTCCATCGAGGGTGATGCTCCACACCCGGTGCGGGGTGGTTAGGCTGTCCAGCTCTCTGTCTGTCTGTCCGTCCTGCATAGGAAACAGTTAACGTGGCACAGCCCTGCCTGTGGAGGAAGTAGTTAATATTCATAACCAGGAGCTGTCTGTCTGGCTGTCCTCCCTCCGTGGCTCTCGCCCTCCCTGCACTTCGCTGGGGTTTAGCTGGGCTGGGGCTGAGGCTTGGGCGGCCCCATCGCCTTCCCCAGTGCTTCTTCCCTTCCCCAGTGCCTCTCCCCTTCCCCTCCCGCTCATCCCTGTGTGGTCTGGGCAGAGGGGAGCACAACCGCACCTCCTCACCTCCAGCCCATCTCCTGCCTCTGCCGCCTTCCTCTCCTCCATCCTCCCCTCTGGCATCCCGTGTCCTGGGGGTGCCCCGTGTCCTCGGGGTACCCCATATCTGAGCCCCTTGGGCACTCTGCTGCCATCAGGGTGCCCCTCTTGCTGGCCCCGCGGGACACGGCGCTGGGAAGGGAGTAGCTTCCTCTGCAAGAGGGAAAGCAAAGCCAAAGGGACAAACGACAGCCAAAGCCAGCTCTGGGCTGTCGGCTCCTGTCCTGGACGGACATACGGGGCCGGCTGTGGACGCCACTGGAGCTGCTACTGCGCCAGGTGCCCCTGGAAGGCTCTGGTGCTGGAAGGGGCAAAGGAAAGCGATTCTGCTGCCCGCTCCTTCTCTTCGCCTGGGATCTTTTCTTCCCTGTCCCCTTTGGTAAGTCCTGACTTTGCTTTTCTTTGAGCTGGATGGGATGGGAGAAGGGTCTGGGGGTGGGTGGGGGATTCATGGTCCAGATGACACACAGCTCAGAGGCTGGGGTTACTTCTTGCAATCATAATTGGGCACTGGATGAAACCAGAGCTGAGGGGGTTGAGCTCTTCCCCATAGGACTCTGCTTGCATCCTTCATTCTACAAAGGATCCTGGAACCCTAGGATCTTCCCTGCCAGCTGATGCTCCAGAGATGCCCTGAGGCCAGGGTCTGAGTGGTGGGCAGTGGAGGCAGAAGGTGGGATGCTGTTGGGACCAGGGGAGACAGAGTGATGCCTCAGCCTTATCCTCTGCACTGTACAGGGCATTTGTGCTGGTGCATGATGCTGTATGGTGCACCCCACTAGGCATGAGGCAGACGGCTGGGATTTTGGGGATGCCAGCTGACCCTCCATTTCTGTTGTCATGTGTGCCCTGGACCAGTTTTTCTCCTGATCATAGCTGCAGGGTGCTGGGGAGGGAGAGGGCAGAGCATTGGCCTGCCAGGGCAGCGAGCTTGGCAGCAGGGGTAGGACCAGACTGGGCTCAGTGCTTCCTCCAGCCACCTCCTTACAGCCGGAGCAGAGCTGTGTGTCCAGGGCTGAGCTGTGCATGGGCAAACACAGCCCACACTGGGATGGCACAGATTGCCAGGCTGGAGCTGCTCTGACCTTCAGGGATGGCATCTGACCTTGCTGGGAGCTGCAGACAAACAGGGATCTGGGAGCTGCTGCTTTGGGGATGGCTGCTTTGGCTAAGGCAGCCTGTTCCCCCTTCCCTTGGTTGTTTTTGGGGAATTTTATTCAGCTTGTCAGGTGACAAGCAATAGATGGTCATACGAGTGATAGCGTGGCCCAGGGTTGGTGGAGGGGGCTTGGGAGTGGTGGGGAATGGCAGGGAACAGAGACCATGGTGTGCGTGGGGCTGAGGACAGAGTGGGCAATCGATGTGGAGCAGAGTAGCTGTGGGACAAGGGCTTGGCTGATGGTAGGGGTGTGATGGCCCCTTCATCTTCTTGCTACTCTAGCACCGCTCTTGGGGTGGTGCCACCAGACCCCCATGTCCCTGTGGTGCTGGAGGGTCCAGGGAAGGTGGGACGGGGCTCTCAGGGCTTTTTGGTGCTGCTGTGAACCACTTTGCACCCCATCCTGACCCCACTTTGAGACATTTCTCCCAGTCATGGGTGGTGCCTAGCCCAGTCTAATTGAAGCCTTTCCCATCTATTTTCTCCCTTGATGCCACGTGCTTTCATTTATATTTATTTATTCCCTTTTCCTTTCTATTCCCCTGCCCTATTTATCCCAGCCCCCAGCCTGGCTCCTGCCTTGTTTCCTTGGACTGGCCAGCACCCATTGCTGCCATCACACAGGAAGGCTAGGCCTTTTACCTGGCTCCCAGTGATGTCTCAGCCTCTCCAGCATTGTCACTGCCTCTGAACATGCTGCTTTTTCCTTTCTCTCTCCATGGGAAGGGATTTTGTCCTTCTCTTCCCTTTTTCCTCAGTATGATAGATGTCGCGGAGTCAAATGCTGCTGGTTTCTGGCTAGATTGACTGCATGAAGGAGCTCTGAGTCTCTGGGAGAAACTGTGGAACCTCACCTGTGGAAACCTCATCTTTTCCCACACTGAGTGCCCAGAAAGGACCTTGCAGCATGGTCCTGGGGTATCTTCAAGCCAAGAGGGACAACTCTGGGGGTTGGCTGCCTCCTTGAGATGCTGTTGGCAGGGATTTGGGAGTGGAAATCAGCAGCAAGGAGGGGCCCTGACTTGGGAGGACTCATGCTGGGTGTTTTTGCCCTGCTCTGCTTTCCAGTTGGTGGTGCAGGAGCTGCCAGGATGTGGGTGCAGTGCTGTGGGATTGGTTAAGCCATCCCGGCTTGGGGCTGGCTTTCGGAAGTGTTTTGCTTGCAGATAGGAGCGCTCTGATTTCACACTATCGTGTTAGGGCCATCTTCTGTTCCTGAGTCAGCTGCCTGGCCCCCTGCCAGGGAAGAGTCATTTTTTCCTCCAAAAGAAAGTGTTTAACGCTGCTCGCGGGACCTTCCAGGAAACCTCGGCAGGGAGCTGGAAAAACAAGAGTCTGCAGCCGGGCTGGTGCCGTGCACGCTCTGGTGGGGGGGACGCAGCTTGCGGGCTGCCCCCATTGCTATCTTTGCTATCTCAGTGGCTGGGGTCCCTCTGTGCCCCCAGAATCTGGCTGCCCCATCTGGAAAGGTTTAGAGGGTGCAGCTGCTTGTGGTGTTGGGGGCTGCTGTGGGTGGTGGGAGTTGGGGAGCATAGACCTCGGGTGTAGCGTTGCTGGTGGTGATGCTGCCGTGGCCTGGTTGCCCCCCCCGCCTTTTGGGGCTGGAGAGTGGAGCCGGCTGATCGCACTGGTCTTGAATCACAGTGCTGAGGTGCTCAGAGAACAGATGCTTCCTGTTCAGGGCTGGGCAAAGGCACTGCCTGTGTAGGAGCTTTGGGGCAGTCTTCAGCTTGAGGAAAGGTCTGGGACAGATCCACTCGTCCTGAGAGAGGGAAAGGAAAAGACAGAAAGGGTGGGAGCCTGTCTGTAGCCAAGGAAGAAAATGTCAAGGATGGGCAGCTGGCTGGATCCATGCATCATCTGGGAGGAGAGCGGGCAGGGAGAGGGAACGTGGGTCTGTGGTTCATGTGTCCTTCACCTGTGGGTTGAGTACACCATCCAGCTGGAGACACACGGAGCTGCGAGGACAGATCCTGACCTCCTCCACCCTTCCTCCTACAGCCCTGCATGTCCCGCACCCTCCGTGTTCACCTCCCCAGTGCTGTGTGGCCCTTTGGAGCCAGCTGAGCCCTGTGGAACAGTGATGGCAGACTGTGTGGGCAGCCCTGGCCCTCTCCAGCCATGGAGAGGATTTGCTAGGCATGATGCCTAGAACCATGATATTCGGTGAATCCCAGCAGGGCAGGTGGTGCTTGCAGGGCAGGGCAGGACAGCATGCAGAATGGGGGCATGGGGATGGGGGGGTCTGGCTCCGGTGTCTGTGCATGATGGTGCCCATGAGATTGCGGAGGGTACCGAGGAGACGGTGATGCTCATCATTAAGCGTTCAGCAGCACGGAAGAGATCGAAACGACCGGCTAATGGGACCCATTAGCTCCGTGCAGAGAGCCAGGAATTGATCCGGGGTCTCGTGTTCATTTCTCCCCTTGCAGAGGTTGGGCACACGCAAGGGCCCCTGGACGGGAGCCTCTACGCTAAAGTGAAGAAGAAAGATTCCCTGCACGGCAGCACTGGTGCCGTCAATGCTGCCCGCCTCCTGCTCTCGGCAGCGCCCAACCACGTCGAGCACACCCTCTCGGTGAGCAGTGATTCGGGCAACTCCACCGCTTCCACCAAGACCGACCGGACCGATGAGCCAGGGGTGCCCGCAGCGCCCAGCAGCCAGGCGCTGCTGAGCCCTGAGGAGAAGCGGGAGCTGGATCGTCTCCTTGTTGGTTTCGGCTTGGAGAGTGCACTGCCCATGCACAACCACGTGCCTGGCCCCATACCGGTGCGCCTGCCCACCATGCCAGGTCGCCATGTGGTGCCAGCTCAGGTGCATGTCAACGGGAATGCTGCGACACTGGTGGCTGAGCGGGAGACAGATATCTTGGATGATGAGCTACCCAACCAGGATGGGCACAGTGTGGGCAGCCTGGGCACTCTTTCCTCCTTGGATGGCACCACCACTGCCAGTGAGGCTGGCTACCAAGAGGCACCCCGGGTGGGCAGCCTCTCCTCCCTACCCAATGGCCCCACAAGCTGCAATGGGGCTGAGAAGCTGCTGAAAGATGGGCTGTATGATAGTGAGCCGCTCTCCAATGGTGGCTGCTCCTACAACAACCAGAACGCCCTCATGGGCCACCACATCCGTGACCCGCTGCCCCCCTTGCGGTCCTCAGCATCCGCTCAGGAGCACCTGGCTGGCTACCCACAGCGCCCACAGGGATCCCATGCCCCGGGCTGGCACCAGCCCCATCTGCTGCCTGGATCCCAGCCCTACCTGTACAGCTACGACCCGCCTGGCACTTATCGCTCCCGATCCTTCCCGACGGTGGACACGCTCAAGTACGACACGGCCCCAGCGCTGCCCCAGGCCCCGGCTCGCAGCACCAGCAGCCGGGAAGCCGTGCAGAGGGGCTTGAATTCCTGGCAGCAGCAAGGAGGGAGCCAGCCACCTTCCCGGCTGCAGGAGGGTGGCATGGAGAGCCACAGCCCCAGCGTGTCCAGCTGCAGCCCCCAGCCCAGCCCACTGCAGCTGGTGCCCCCACACAGCCACAGCATGCCCGAGTTCCCACGGGCGCCCTCCCGCCGGGAGATTGAGCAGTCCATCGAAGCCCTCGATGTCCTCATGCTGGACCTCGCACCTGCTGTCCACAAGTCTCAGAGTGTGCCTGCTGCCTCCTGCCAGGACAAGCCGGTGGGACCCCTGCGCTCCTCCCATCTGACACAGCCTGGTGCCGGTCTCTATGCCCGGCCAGCTCTGCAGGTGGCCCAGCCGAGGTCCTTCGGCACCTCTGTGAGCCCTGTGATGCCCGAGCCTGGGGTTAAAGCCTATTCTCCAGGGGAGTTGGACTATGGGGTGCATGAGTACCGGGAGACTTATTCACCCTACAACTACCAGCCGGCACCGGTGCCGGAGCTGAGGAGCTACAGCCATGCCCCAGCTGGATCACCCATGGGTATCCTCCCACTCAGCACTTCCTACAGCCCTGTGGGGTCTCAGCAGCAACTCGTCTCCTCCCCACCTTCCCCCACCGTCCCAGCACAAACCCAGATGCCCCTCAAGGGACCAGAAAGCTATGAAGACCTGTCGAGGTCGGGAGAAGAACCCTTGAATCTCGAGGGCCTGGTGGCCCACAGGGTGGCAGGTAGGATGCTTTGATTCCTTGGGGGGACAGGGGTGACTGCGGGTCCGGAGAAGCCGGAACCCTTGGGGGTGGCATGCACGGTGGAGCTGGGATGGGAGATGTGGTGACTCCTTGTTCATGCTTGATCTGGGCTTTGGACTGAGTGATCCACTGCAAGGGGGGCAGCCTATGCTGCTCTCCTTTGCCGAGACCCCCCCACTTGCAACTTGCCATCTGCAGCAGCATCGCCCAGGGGTGGGGAGAGGGGGTGGCTGTGGTGGTTGGGCTCCCCATCCTCACCCTTGGGGTACAGGCTGATCTGTCCCCTGCGGCTTGGCCACTTGCTGGGTCTTGAGGGAAATTTTTTCTTTTGAGGAGAATACAGCCGAGTTTGGGAAGATGTTTTCAGTTATGGCTGAGGGTGTCCTGCCTGGACCGCACTTTGGACAGGATGGACACCCTGCCTACAGTGTGCTCTGGTGTGAGGTCCCAGCAGAGCACGTGCCTTGTGTTTAACATAGCTGGGTTCCTGCCCAATTTCAGCCCCGGCTTTCCCTGTGGATTGGTGGGTTGGGTGCATGGCCCTCCTCCCTGAGCAGCCAGGATGTTGCTGGAGTGGGGGCCAGGCTGTGGGCTGGCAGCAGCATTTCTGCCCCAGTGGCCCAGCCAGCTTGGCCCAGGGTGGTTTGAAGCTGGGCTTGGCCTTGGGGCGGTGGTCAGGGGCTGGAAAGGCATTTCCGAGCCCTGCCAGCAGGGTTTGGTGCAGTGCTTGGCTGAGTGCAGTGCCGAGCGTTAGCATCGTGGCTGGATGAAGGCATTTGCTCCGTGCTGCGGAGGCAAAACCACGTCCTTCGATTTCCTCCCACAGCTCTGTCTCAGGGGCTTTGGGGACACAGAGGACCTTGTGGCAGCTCCGTGCCCTTCTTCCCTGCTGCTTCAGCTGCAAGCTGTTGAATTCTGGAGTGACATTCAGGAAGGTCTGGGGCTGTGGACAGGCTGGGGGCCAGCTCGTGATGCTGGGGCTTGGCAGCTCAGTCCCTTTCAGCTCTGTGCTCAGTCCAGAAACTCGCCTGGCATTAGAAGGAGGGGGAAGAGCCTTGGCTGGAAAAATCCAACAGCGCCAGCCTCCCAGGCATGGGGCTGAGTCACTGCGGCACTGAGGTGGGGGGCAGGAGGGGTGCCAGCCATGGGGAGGGGAACAGGGAAGGTTGCAGAGGTGTTAGGGGAAGTTTGCATCCATCTGAACCTGACCTCAGCGATCCAGGCCAGATCCACAGAGGGTCCCAGGGCCTGTGCGGAGGTTTTACATAAACCAGAGGACACACAGATGCCGAAATCACGCTATATTGTTTGGACTGAATATTACAAGGAGCAGATTCCTCCCCCAAATACGGAGGGGGAGAAAATGGGTGGAAAAGAGGAGGATCCCCAGGAGAGGAGGAGCACATCTGAAATGGGTGGGAAATAGGTGTTAGATGGTGTCTGTCAAAAAATCCCCCCCCAGCCCTAGGGTCAGGTCCTCAGGGCTGGGCTGGGGTCACTCAACCCCTGCAGTTGCTGTGTTCCCGGAGAGGAGAGGCGTCCTGGGTACTGTCCCCAGCTTGCAGCCACCTGTCCCCTCTGGAGCTGGGACAGGGCGGGCGGGCTGACCTCCGGCAGGAACAACATGTCCTGAGGCCAGACTGGGAGGGGACAGACCATGGGATGGTGGGGTATGGAGGGGTTTGTTTACATTCTCTGCTGCTATAAATTGCCTGCGTGTGCTGGCACAGCAACGAGGAGCACCTCGCACCTCCTGTGTGCCTGGCGGGGCAGCGCTCCCATTCCCATCTCTGCTGGTGATGGAGGGGAAGAGATGGGACAGAGCAGTGCTTGTGTCCCCAGTGCCTTCCCGCAGAGAGGAGCTGGTCCTGCTGTCCTTCGAGTCCCCTCATCTCCAAGAGGGCCATTTGGTGTCATCCTTTCTTGTCCCATGATGGAGGGGCTTGGGCATGGTGCCATCCCCAAGGGGATGGTGATGGCATTTGTGGCGTCGCACAACACAAGGCTGTGTGTGGTTGGGAGCCACCATTGATTTCCCATGTGGGTTTGAGTGGTGGTGGCTGGAGCCAGGTGATTTAGATGATGGGAAAGCAGCTCCAAGCAGGGTCTGAGCTCCCTTGGACACCAGGCGACACCAGGCTCATGTGTTGGAGCCCAACTAATATTTTTTCTTGTTTTCTCTCTCTCTGTGTCCCTATTGTATCTTGTGACATTTGTCCTGTCTGCCCCCTCCTTCTCCCCATGGGTGACTGTGTCTGTCCTCTGTGACCTCCCACCTACTTGCACTCCATGTCCTGGTACACTGGTAGAGTACAACGCCAGGCTCAGGAACCTCAACAAGAGCACCAAAGTCCCCCGTCCTCCTCTGAACAAGCAACGGTCCTTCTCTGGTTTGTTCATTCCTCTTCCCTCCTTCTTTGTCCCTGAACCTTTCCTATCCACCCTTCTTTTTCCCTGTTCTCCATTCTTCCTTCTCATCCTTCCTTTCTCTTCTTTCTCCTTTCTCCCTCCGCATCCCTGCATGCTGAGTGCTCCGTGTGTTGCATGGATGTGTGATGGAGGGAGGTTTGGGAGACCATTCCCCAGATCTAACTAGGGTTAGGGTTGGTTAGGGTTAGGATTATATCAGTCTCCAGGAGTGATTCCTTTTCTCAGCAGAGGGATGCTCAGGGTCCCCCTCAGCCTTCCCAGTGATGGGGAAGCCTCTGGCCCTGGGTACAGCCTCCCCTGCCCAAACACTTGTGTTTGCATCTCATCCAAACCTGGCATTGCTCTCTGGTGGGGTTCCACTCCTGGGGCAGATGCAGACCCTGGCTCCAGCCCTGCTGTGCTTTGTCCTGGCTGCAGCTCACCCCTCATTGTGGCAAGGGCTGGGTTACAGCTCCACAGGCCCCAGGACTTTTGCTCCTTGCAGATGAGTCTGCCCTGAGTGGTGGTTGTTTGGGACTCACTGGGTGCTTGGTTTGCACCTACTCTTCCCAAGGTGAGCAGAAGGAGGGGGATAGAGAGGGACTGTTGGCAAAGGGTGGGCTGGGGTGTCACCAGCTTTCTGGGTGACCTTTCTCTCCCCACTGGCACCTTGGGTTTCTCCCCAGGAGGACCAAAGAGGTTTGAGCCCTCCCAGCCCTCAGGACAGGGTAAGGTATTTTGTCATGCCTGTTTGTGGTGAGCAGGGTGGGTAAGCGTAGGGCAGTAAATGTGTCTGTGCCCAGTGGGATGGGTCGAGTTGGGCTCTGGTATAGAATGGTACAAGGCAACAGAGGGAGGTACAGGGCAATGTCTACTGCTGTTCTTCACACAGGCAGGGAGCAAATTGTTACATCTCGTTTCCCTGGGCATCATGTGTCCCTGTCTGGCTTCAAGTGCTGGGTGCCGCATCCCAAGGGCCATGGGATGCTGGTTTGCCCTCTCTTCTGCACCGTGGGGGTATCACCCAGCTCTTGCATGGTAGTAGCTCCAGCATCTTGTCCAAAAAGCAGCTGCCTCTTGATTTTGCCCAGAAATCTGGCTCCCCAGCCACAAAACTACTCTCCTGTTTCCTCCTCTCCTGCTATTGTGCTCCTGCCCTTCCCCAGCCCTAGAGCTGTGCTGAGTCCAAGGGCAGGACCTTTCTGGGGGAGGGTTGCTGCCAGGTTACAGAGCTAAATGGGCAGCAGAAGGGGTGGAAGTGCCAGAGGAGGTGAGGATAAGGAGTGGAGTGAAGGCTGTTGTTCCTTCTTTGTGATGGCAAACAACCCCTCCTCCACAGCCAGGCAGGGCATCCTTGGGGAGCTGGTGGCGGTACCATGGCTAAGAGAGGCTGTACCTCTGCTGAGGGGGCACACTGAGCAGGGGGAAGGAGAGTTGGTTTTCCAAGCGTAATTTCCAGCCCATAAATTACCTGGGGGGCTGGGGGAGCCATGCTTAGAGCCTGGGTTTCCTCCAGGCTTTGCTCTGGGCGGCCCATGAAATTTCCTACTCTCTGCTTCCGAACAATGAGTCTCTTTTTTTCCTCCTCTCCTCCCTCCCCTCCCTTCAGCCCTGGTTGCTTTCCATGTCTGGGGAGTGGAGCAGCCAAAACCTGGTGGGCTCCTGGGTATAGCAATGGGCCACATGAAGCCCACTGCAGCTGGGTGACATGCTGCCCCAGGGATGGAGCAGGGGGTCTCACACTGCAGATGTGTGATATGCACTGAAAGCTGGGCTCCGACAAGCTGCTGTTTGTGCTTCCCAAATGCAAAATGCAAAACAAGGCAGGCGTGCATGACTTGAGGAGTCAGACCCTGCCTCTCTGCAGTGCTTGGTCCCTGCAGCTCACTTTGGGATGGGCCAAGGGGTGCTTCTGGTGATTCTCCTGCAGTGTGCAGGATACCCCACAGTGCACAATGTGGAAGGACAAAAAGAAAATGAGAGTTTGCTTTATTTTCCCAAACATTTTGCTCTTCCATATGCTTGCAACTCTGGGCTTCATTGCCTTAAAGCAAAGATCAGGGCAAAAGATACAGGGCGGCCCTGTGTGATGCTGTCCATGCCTGCAGGGTGGCTTCCCAGGGACCCTCTCCATCTCCGTCCCCTCCACTGGCTTTTTTATTGTCCATCCCCTGCGCCCGCCAACACCTGCAGAAGGGATCGGGAGTTGTGTTTCAAAGCTGCTCTTAGTGGAATTTTCCAGGCCGCCTCCGCGGCTGGAGCCGGCCCCTTTGGCTCTGGTCCCCTGCCTCGCAGCCTGGCCGCCTCTCCCTGCAGAGCCACGGGTTTATTGTTGCCGCTGTTCACTGGGCTGGTTATTTAGAAATGCACCCAGGACATCTCCCTCTCCGTCCTGCTCCCAGCCCTTCACCCGCTCCAAGCCTTTTCCCTGGGGCCGGCAGAGCCTCAGTGAAGGGTGCTGGAGCGGGGTGGTGAAGAGGGGAGGTCAGCGGGTGCGAGGCATGGGTCCCGCCAGGGAGCGAGGGGAAGCAGCTGATGGCTGGTTTTCCTCCACCAGCCCGTGGGAAAGGAGTTGGTGTTTGAAAAGTGCATTTCCTGGAGCATGATGCTGGCCTCTCTCTTTTTTTTTTAATCCCTTTTTCTCTTTTTTTTTCCCAATGTGCTGGCCAAGGGGAGAGTGAGTGCTCCCTGGCTCCGTGGGAAAGGTGGAGTGGAAAGTGCTGTCTTTCTGCTGATGGGGCTGACACCAGGGATCACCCCTCTGCTAGGAGGGTCCCAGGGAGAAGTGGGCTCCTGCTGTGCCTGTGATGTTCTGCACAGTTCCCCTGCACCGAACCCAGCACCATCGTCCATGAGCCCTAATTAACCTCTTCATTAGGCGAGATGGGGTGGAGAGTGTGTTTCAGTGCCCTGCTGGGTGTTGGGAAAGTTGGGGTTGCACCCCTTATCCCAACTCCCCATGCCCCCCTGCCCTGTGCCGCTTTTGTCCCCAATTCTGGGCTTTATCCCAGCCCATGGGGATCACCAGTGGGATGTATTAGACCCTGACAGCCTGAAGAAATCCATTTTCCTGCAATGACTTACTCATTCCTTTCTTCCCTCCCCACCAGGCTATGGGCACTGGTGGCTCTTGGTGCTGGGGTCTGGGAAGGAGGTCTAGAAGGAGATGGAGAAGAGATTTTGATCTCCCTTTTTAGGAAGACTTTGTGCTGGTAATAGATCAGCAGCGATTTGTTGAGTTTCCCTGCACCATCACTCTGTTGGGGTCTTTCCTCCTGACCCAGTGCTCCCTCTGCCTTGAGGACTCACAAAATCAGGTGTTTTCCCTGCTGTGGTTGAAGCCGCATGTGGGTATGGAGCAGCAATGCAGCTGAACGTGCCTGCCCTGGTGCTGAAGGATTTGTTCGTCTGCCAGTGATGCTGTTGAGAGATCCTGATCCTCCCCAGCTCTGTGGCTGGGCTGCCTCTGTTGCTCACAGGATGCTCATGCCCTTCGCACCCACTGCTGGGGGTTGTCTCTGAGCCCAAGTCTCATGATGCTTGGGAGGGCTAGTGTAGTGATTCAGCCACAAGCCATAACCCTGCCTTGCCTTATTGTTTGGTGCTGGGCCACCACTGTATGGTGTATCTGCCTCAGCTCAAAACTGGCTGTGATGGTCCAGGGGTTAGATGCAGGTGAGTGCTGAAGCTGTCATCTCTGCTGGGTAAGGGCACACAGCCCAGGGGAAACCTCTCAGGGAAGCCCCAGAGCATCTCCTGCTGGTACCCATCTCAGCCAGCAGCTCCTCACCAGTCTCCTGCCCTGTGCTTGTCCTGCAGGGGTACAGTCCCAGGAGAAGCCCCCGGAGGAGAGTGTGGTCCCTGCCCACAAGCGGACCCCCAGCGACAGCCACTATGAGAAGAGTTCCCCAGAGCCCAGCTCGCCCCGCAGCCCCACCGTCCTCTCGCCTGAGGTGGTCAGCACCATCGCGGCCAACCCTGGAGGGAGGCCCAAAGAGGTGTGCTGGGGTGGAGGGCATGCTGCGGTGGTGGGGTGGCTGATGGCGGGGGCAGATGCCTCCAGGGAGGGAGAAACCTTGATTAGCATCTGCAGCATCCTGGAGGGTTGGGGGTCAGTGTTGCTTTTTGTGGTGGTGGCTAGCAGGGAGGAAGTGGAAACCTTCCCCTTGCCTCCTCTGCTCCCTCCCCGGGGTTTCCTGGAGGTTTGTGCCCATCATAGCTACGGGACTGACCCTTTCTCCTGCTCTCTCCAGCCTCACCTCCACAGCTACAAAGAAGCTTTTGAAGAGATGGAGGGTGCCTCCCCCACCAGCCCACCCTCCAGCGGTGGTGAGATTTCTCCCCCCACCCCAGCCTTCCCTGTCTCACCACAAACCCCTTGCTCTGATCCTTGTAAGTGCTGCGGCTCCGGGAGGCATTTGGGCTCGGTGGGTGGCTCTCGGCAAGCCAGAAATTCACCAAGGGTCAAACAGCTCTGGGTCCAGACACCCACCACCACATTTATCACTCCTCTCCTCTGCATCCCACCACTCCACACTGCCATCCGCATCCCACTGCCATCCGCATCCCACTGCCATCCGCATCCCACTGCCATCAGCATCCCATGCTTGGTGCTCTCTTTTCAGCTTTTTTCTACCCTCTACTCACTGGGGCATTTCTTGGATGGGATCCCAAGGTGGGATAAGGAGAGAGGCAGGATCTGAAAGACAGCATCCTTTCACCCCATCCTGATCCTGAACCTCCCCATCTTTCCTACTGGCATGGTGAGAGAGGCAGGGAGGCTCCAGTAGCAGGCAGCTGGGAGGGAGGCGGGCAGGACTGGAGACCAGGAAGGAGCTCAGGCAGACCCTCACATGCCGTGCTACTTCTTGCTCGCTGTTCCAAGGGCAGGAGGGGGAAATCTCTGGGAGATGCCAGCTCTCTGCATGCAGCTTGTCTCTGCCTCTGGCACAGCATGCTTGCTTTCTGACTAACCCTGACTGCACAGCTGTGGTGGGTTTGTGTGGATTGGGTTTGTGTGACCGGCTCAAGTGATGAACCCTGATGAGCAGCCTCAAGTCAGCACAGCAGGACTTGGGTTAGACCAGTGCAACAGAGCAGCCGGGCAACTGGGAAACTCATCAAAAAGGCAGCAGTGCTGCCCCCCCCCTCCCCCCCCCCCCCCGTTTTTGTGGGCTGAAAGCTGAGGGATGCTGTAAGGCTGGGACTGGGTGCAGCCCCCTCTGATGCCACGTACTGGTCGTAAGGTCGTAATGGGGCCATCGTGCCTCCCATAGCTCAGCCTGTGGAGCTCAAGGCTGTTTTGTCCTGTGCTGCTGCTGTTCCTTCCTCCCGTGCAACCCACTGACGTTTGAGCCTGGTCTCATGGGATGCAGTGACAGGAGTGTGGGAGCATCCCCGAGGCGCTTGGCAGCTTGGAAATGGCCCTGTTGTTCCAGGGGACAGAGAGCTTGGCCCTGGGGCAGCAGCTCCTTGGCAGTGGGACAGTGGCTTGTTCTGGGGGATGATTCACTAGCAGAAGTGAGAGGAACAGCCTGGCTGGGGACGTGGCCCAGAGGCAGTGCTTCTTATCCAATGCCAGCTGGGGAGGCCTGGGAAGTTTGAAGCTGCAGCTTGCAGGCTTTGCCAAAGTGCTGCTGGGGGGATACAGAAGTGATTCCCATTTGTGGGGAGATGATGGTCCCAGGACAATTCCTGTCCTTGAGAGGACCCCGCTACTCTTCAGACAACCGAGGCGCGAGCTGACATCAAGGCTTGTGGCTGACCAGATGTGGGGAAGTGGGACACCCCCTGGGGAAGGTGCTGCTGTCTGGTTTCCCAGGGACTTGGCTGCTCTGCTGCTCCAGCTCCAGGCTGCTGAGGGGACCTGGGCTGGGTCTGGCTTTCCTCTGGAGCTCCCACCACCCATTGCCTCCTGGCCTCGTTGCAGGCACTATGCCTGTGCTGTTGGTCAGGGATGTTCAAATGCTGCAGGAGGGATGTGCCCTCTAGCTGGAGATGAGACCTGGTGTCTCCACTGGTGTGGGGACATGCAGCACTGGGGAGATGGGGTAAGGAGCGGAGAGGAGTCACATTTGGTGGGGGAGGTAGGTAGGCCCTGCCCCGTGAAACCCTGCTGCCCCGCACTGACAGTGCATCCATACCATAGCCATACATACATATGCAGCTCCTCCTGGTATGTATGTATGTATGGGCACAGGGGCACAGACCTCGTGTGTTCATTGCCACCTCTCAGGGAACATGCTCCGTGTGAACATCCTCACCTGCCCATTGAGCTGTTCTGAATTGGGGGGGGATGGGGGAGTGGCAGTCCTGCTGTCCCTTTTGTGGGGGTAGTGAGCTGCTCTGGGACAGCCTTATCCCAGCTCAGCCAGATGTGGGGATAAGCGGGGGTGGGTTTAAGGGGTGGGAGAATGGCTGCTTGCATAGGGGCAGTGAAAGAGGCTTTTTGCCTTTATACATGGTGGGACCATTCCTTACGGGGACGGTGCTAGGAGATGGGGTCTGGGCCTGCCCTGGTGGGAATTGCCCCCTTTCTCTATCCTGCCCGCCCTGCGATAATGACAGGCTGCTTGTTCTCAGGCACCTCCTGCCCTGTGCCCTCTCCTAAGTAGAGAGAGAGATCCATGTCCTTTTCTGGGGCATTGCTTTATGCAAGGACAGCAATCCCAGCAATCCCCCATTGCAGGTGGTGGGTGGATCTGAACCCTTGGGCAGCTTCAGCCTTTCTGAAGCCTTACCTCCCTCCCCCCTACTAATGCTCTTGTGTTCTCTGTGCTGACAGTGCGCTCTCCCCCCGGCCTGGCCAAGACCCCACTCTCAGCACTTGGGCTGAAACCCCACAACCCGGCCGAGATCTTGCTGCATCCGGTGGGAGGTGAGTGTGGGCAGGGGGGCTGCATGTGGTTTGAGGGTGTGGGGTATCTGTGAGGATACCCATGGAAAGGTCTCTTGGCTGGAGAAGGCATTTCTGCACTCCCTTTTGGGGCCAGATGGCCCTGGGGTCTTTGTCACCTCCTCTGGGGACTCTGGTGTGAGGGTGGGGGCTGTCAGTGCTGCCCTGGGGTCTCAGCTCAGCAGGGTCTTCAGGGGTGGAGTGTGGATAACCCTCAGGTCTTGCCTCCTGCCCAGCCTCGTATTCTTCCCTCCCTCAGCCCCTCCATCCTCCTCCTCCCCAGCACAGCTAGAGAAGGTTTGCTCTCCAGGAGCCAGGCCTGTCAGCTGGAACAGTGTCCAGAGCCCTCTCCATTCCGGAGAACAGTCCCCAGATGCAAAGGCCCTGCTGTTCTGTGGATGTGTCCCAGAGCAGCCTGTCAAGCCAGACCTTGCTGCTCCCCAGCACCGGGGCCCTTTCCT